>NC_135896.1:71808522-74208522 GCF_964194155.1 Cetorhinus maximus
TGCACCTCCCCACTCTCTGCGCCCCTCCACTCTCTGCGCCCCCCACTCTCTGCACCCCTCCTCTCTCTGCACCCCCCCACTCTCTGCGCCCCCCCCTTCTCTGACCCCCCTCTCTCTGCGCCGCCCCTCTCGGCACCCCCCACTCTCTCTGCATCTCCCCACACTCTGCGCCCCCCATCTTTCTTCACCTGCCCACTCTCTGCGCCCCCCTCTCGCTGCGCCCCTCCGCTCTCCCTGCTCCTCCCCCCACTCTCTGCGCCCCCCCCTTCAGCTCCCCTCTCTCTGCATCCCCCCTCTCTCTGTGCCCCCTCCTCTCTCTGCACTCCCCTCTCTCTGCGCCCCGTCCTCTCTCTGCTCCTCCCCTCTCTCTGCACCTCCCCTTTCTCTGCACCTCCCCTTTCTCTGTGCCTCCTCTCTCTCTGCGCCCCTCTCTCTCTGCGCCCCCCTCTCTCTGCGCCCCCTCTCTCTGCGCCCCCTCTCTCTGCGCCCCTCTCTCTCTGCGCCCCCCTCTCTCTGTGCCTCCCCTCTCTCTCCGCCCCCCCTCTCTCTGCGCCTCCCCTCTCTCTCCGCCCCCCCTCTCTCTGCACCTCCCCTCTCTCTGCGCCCCCACTCTCTCTGCGCCCCCCCAATCTCTGCGCCCCCCTCTCTCTGCACCTCCCCTCTCTCTCTGCACCTCCCCTCTCTGCACCTCCCCTCTCTCTGCCCCCCCTCTCTCTGCACCTCCCCTCTCTCTGCGCCCCCCTCTCTCTGCACCTCCCCTCTCTCTCTGCACCTCCCCTCTCTGCACCTCCCCTCTCTCTGCACCCCCCTCTCTCTTCACCTCCCCTCTCTCTGCGCCCCCCTCTCTCTGCGCCCCCCTCTCTCTGCGCCCCCCTCTCTCTTCACCTCCCCTCTCTCTGCGCCCCCCCTCTCTATGTGCCACCCCTCTCTCTGCACCTCCCCTCTCTCTGCGCCCCCCTCTCTCTGCACCTCCTCTCTCTCTGCGCCCCCCCTATCTCTGCACCTCCCCTCTCTCTGCACCCCCCTCCCTCTGTGCCTCCCCTCTCTCTGCGCCCCTCTCTCTATGCAGCCCCCCTCACTCTGCGCCCCCCTCCCTCTGTGCCTCCCCTCTCTCTGCGCCCCCTTACTCACTGCGCCCCCTCTCTCTGCGCCCCGCTCTCTCTGCGCCCCCTCTCTCTGCACCTCCCCTCTCTCTGCGGTCCCCTCTCTCTGCGCCCCTTCTCTCTGCGCCCCCCTGTCTGTGCACCCCCCCCTCTCTCTGCGCCCCCCTCTCTCTGCGCCCCCCCTCTCTCTGCACCTCCCCTCTCACTGACTCCTCCCCTCTCTTCACCTCCCCTCTCTCTGCGCCCCCGCTCTCTCTTCACCTCCCCTCTCTCTGCACCTCCCCTCTCTCTGTGCCCCCCTCTCTCTGTGCCCCCCCTCTCTCTGCGCCACCCCTCTCTCTTCACCACCCCTCTCTCTGCACCTCCCCCATCTCTGCGCCCCCCCTCTCTCTGCACCTCCCCTCTCTCTGCGCCTCCCCTCTCTCTGCGCCCCCCTCTCTCTGAGCGTCCCCTTTCTCTGCACCCCACCTCTCTGCGCCCCCCCTCTCACTGCACCTCCCCTCTCTCTGCACCTCCCCTCTCTCTGCACCACCCCTCTCTCTGCGCCCCTCCACTCTCTGTGCCCCCCCTCTCTGTGCCCCCCCTCTCTCTGCACCCCCCTCTCTCTGTGCCCCTCCTTCTCTGCACCCCCCCTCTCTCTGCACCCCCCCCTTTCTCTGCACCCCTCCTCTCTCTGTGCCCCCCCTCTCTCTGCACCTCCCTCTCTCTGCACCTCCCTCTCTCTGCGCCTCTCCTCTTTCTGCGCACCCTTCTCTCTCTGCACCTCCCCTCTCTCTGCGCCCCCCCTCACTGCACCTCCCCTCTCTCTCTGCACCCCCCCTCTCTGCACCTCCCCCCACTCTCTGCTCCCCTCCTCTCTCTTCACCTCCCCTCTCTCTGCGCCCCCCCTCTCTCTGCGCCCCCTCTCTCTGCGCCCCTCCTCTCTCTTCACCTCCCCTCTCTCTGCACCTCCCCTCTCTCTGCGCCCCCCTCTCTCTGCACCTCCCCTCTCTCTGCGCCCCCCCCTCTCTCTGCGCCCCCCCTCTCTTCACCTCCCCTCTCTCTGCACCTCCTCTCTCTCTGCGCCCCCCCTCTCTCTGCGCCCCCCCTCTCTCTGTGCCCCCCCCCCTCTTCACCTCCCCTCTATCTGCACCTCCCCTCTCTCTGTGCCCCCCCCTCTCTCTTCACCTCCCCTCCCTCTGCGTCCCCCCACTCTCTGCGCCCCCCCATCTCTGCACCCCCCCCTCTCTCTGCACCCCCCCACTCTCTGCGCCCCCCTCTCTCTGCACCTCCCCTCTCTCTGCACCCCCCTCTCTCTGTGCCCCCCCTCTCTCTGCGCCCCCCCTCTCTCTGCACCTCCCCTCTCTCTGCGCCCCCCCTCTCTCTGCACCTCCCCTCTCTCTGCACCCCCCTCTCTCTTCACCTCCCCTCTCTCTGCACCCCCCTCTCTCTTCACCTCCCCTCTCTCTGCGCCCCCCCTCTCTCTCCGCCCCCCCCTCTCTGCACCTCCCCTCTCTCTGCGCCCCCCCTCTCGCTGCACCTCCCCACTCTCTGCGCACCCCACTTCTCTGCCCCCCCCTCTCTCTGCACCTCCCCTCTCTCTGCGCCCCTCCTCTCTCTTCACCCCCCCTCTCTCTGCGCCCCCCTCTCTCTGCACCTCCCCTCTCTCTGCGCCCCTCCTCTCTCTTCACCCCCCCCTCTCTCTGCACCTCCCCTCTCTCTGCGCCCCCTCTCTCTTCACCTCACCTCTCTCTACACCCCACCTCTCTCTGCGCCCCCCCTCTCTGCACCCCCCCTCTCTCTACACCCCACCTCTCTCTGCACCCCCCCTCTCTCTGCACCTCCTCACTCTCTGCGCCCCCCTCTCTCTTCACCTGCCCACTCTCTGCGCCCCTCCATTCTCTGGGCCCCCCCCTCTCTGCACCCCCACCTCTCTCTGCGCCCCCCCACTCTCTGCGCCCCCCCTCTTCTGCTCCCCTCTCTCTGCATCCCCCTCTCTCTGCGCCCCCCCTCTTCTGCTCCCCTCTCTCTGCGCCCCCCTCTCTCTGTGCCCCCCCTCTTTCTGCACCTCCTTCTCTCTACGCCCCCCCTCTCTCTGCTCCTCCCCACTCTCTGCACCCCCCACTCTCTGCGCCCCCCCACTCTCTGTGCCCCCCACTCTCTGCTCCCCCCCCTCTCTCTTCACCTCCCCTCTCTCTGCGCCCCCCTCTCTCTGCAGCCTCCCTCTCTTTGCACCCCCCCACTCTCTGCGCCCCCCACTCTCTGCGCCCCCCTCTCTCTCTGTGCCCCCCCTCTCTGCACCTCCCCCCGCTCTCTGCTCCCCTCCTCTCTCTGCGACCCCTCTCTCTGCGCCCCCCTCTCTTTTGACCTCCCCTCTCTCTGCGCCCCACTCTCTCTGCACCCCTCCTCTCTCTGCGCCCCCCCTCTCTCTTCACCTCCCCTCTCTCTGCGCCCCACTCACTCTGCGCCCCCCTCTCTCTGCGCCCCCCTCTCTCTTCACCTCCCCTCTCTCTGCACCACCCCTCTCTCTGCGCCCCCCCTCTCTCTTCACCTGCCCACTCTCTGCGCCCCTCCACTCTCTGTGCCCCCTCTCTCTGTGCCCCCCTCTCTCTGTGCCCCCCCTCTCTCTGCGCCACCCCTCTCTCTTCACCACCCCTCTCTCTGCACCTCCCCCATCTCTGCGCCCCCCCTCTCTCTGCACCTCCCCTCTCTCTGCGCCTCCCCTCTCTCTGCGCCCCCCTCTCTCTGAGCGTCCCCTTTCTCTGCACCCCACCTCTCTGCGCCCCCCCTCTCACTGCACCACCCCTCTCTCTGCGCCCCCCTCTCTCTTCACCTGCCCACTCTCTGCGCCCCTCCACTCTCTGTGCCCCTCCTTCTCTGCACCCCCCCCTTTCTCTGCACCCCCCTCTCTCTGCGCCCCCTCCTCTCTCTGTGCCCCCCCCCCTCTTCACCTCCCCTCTATCTGCACCTCCCCTCTCTCTGTGCCCCCCCCTCTCTCTTCACCTCCCCTCTCTCTGCGTCCCCCCACTCTCTGCGCCCCCCCTCTCTCTGCACCCCCCCCTCTCTCTGCACCCCCCCACTCTCTGCGCCCCCCTCTCTCTGCGCCCCCCCTCTCTCTGTGCCCCCCCTCTCTCTGCGCCCCCCCCTCTCTCTGCACCTCCCCTCTCTCTGCACCTCCCCTCTCTCTGCGCCCCCCCTCTCGCTGCACCTCCCCACTCTCTGCGCACCCCACTTCTCTGCCCCCCCCTCTCTCTGTGCCCCCCTCTCTCTGCACCTCCCCTCTCTCTGCACACCCCTCTCTCTTCACCTCCCCACTCTCTGCGCCCCCCCCTCTCTGCACCCCCCTCTCTGCACCCCCCCACTCTCTGCGCACCCCACTTCTCTGCCCCCCCTCTCTCTGTGCCCCCCCTCTCTGCACCCCCCCCTCTCTCTGCACCTCCCCCTCTCTCTGCACCTCCCCACTCTCTGCGCCCCCCCACTCTTTGCGCCCCCCCTCCTCTCTCTGCGCCCCCCCTCTCTGCGTCCCCCTCTCTCTGCGCCCCCCCCTCTCTCTGCTCCTCCCCCCACTCTCTGCGACCCCCCCTTCAGCTCCCCTCTCTCTGCGTCCCCCCTCTCTCTGTGCCCCCCCTCTCTCTGCACCCCCCCCTCTCTGCACCTCCCTCTCTCTGCGCCCCCCCCCTCTCTGCGCCCCTCTCTCTCTCCGCCCCCCCCTCTCTGCGCCCTCCCCCTCTATGCACCCCCCCTCTCCCTGCGCCCCCCTCTCTCTACACCCCCCTCTCTCTGCGCCCCCCCCTCTCTGCACCTCCCCTCTCTCTGCGCCCCCCCCCTCTCTGCACCTCCCCTCTCTCTGCGCCCCCCCCCTCTGCGCCCCCGCTCTCTCTTCGCCTCCCCTCTCTCTACACCCCCCTCTCTCTGCGCCCCCCCCTCTCTGCACCTCCCCTCTCTCTGCACCCCTCCTCTCTGCACCTCCCCTCTCTCTGTGCCCCCCCTCTCCCTGCGCCCCCCCCTCTCTCTGCACCCCCCCCTCTCTCTGCGTCCCCCCTCTCTCTGCGCCTCCCCTCTCTCTCTGCGCCCCTCTTTGTTTTTGAGCCATAGTCTTCACGAAAGCACGTTGCTGCTGCTGCTGTTGCTGCTGCTGCTGTTGCTGCTGCTGCTGTTGCTGCTGAAGTTTCTGGTGCACTTGCTGCTGCTGATGAGTTCCACTCCTGGTTCTCATATGGTGATATTTATCCTCGTCTCTGGTCCAATCCAAGACTTCCAAAACGTCACCTAGTTTCTAGGATTTTGAAAGTCTTCAGAGTGTAGAAAGTAACCTTTCAGCCGAAGTATTTTGAGCTAACTCTTTTTGACGAGCACATAAGACAGTAAGCTGTAAGTACTGAGCATTTGTTATGACATTTCCATGAATTTGATTCAGTCCCTCAGTTGCTGATGTGCTCTTGCCTTTTTTTTTAGGAAGAAGAGTCATTTTAGACTCAAAACATTAACTCTGTTTCTCTCTCCCAGATGCTGCCAGACTAGTTGCATTTTTCCAGAACTAACAGATCTCCTGAGTTTTATTTATTTTCTTGCCTGCTTTCAGGTGGGCTAGGGTGTGTATATGTTATGGTACACAGGGTATCTCAACTGTGTGGGACAGGATGGATGGAGCAGAGGGATTTATCAGTCCAATATTGCTCGTATGTTCAGTGATTGAGTGAGTGGGTGAGTAAGTGGGTTTGATAATCTGTTCCATGGTGTCCCTCTCACTCTTCAGTTATCATTGTTCTGCTGAACTCTTGGAATTGCTTGAGTCATAGGCAGCTTTCCGGTAAATGAGCAGAAAATCTTTGGCTATATTTAGGTCCACGCTAAACATTATCAGAAGGAAATGTCGGAAGGAAGTGGCAACAGTTTAAAACAGAATTAAAAAGCAAAACACTACACAAATGACTAAGAAAAAGCACACAAATTGTGCTGTAAAAGCATTACACAAACAGTAGGTAGTCCAGTGGCTCTGTTGCTGGACTATTAATCCAGGGGAAAAATCTATAAATCCCACGATGGCAGTTTGAGATTTGAATTCAGTTTTAAAAATCTGGACATAAAAAATCTAATGACAATTAAAGTGACCATGAAGTTAACAGATTGTCATGAAAACTTAACTGGTCCTTCAAGGAAAGATGCCTGTCGTCCTTACCCAGCCTGGCCTATAAGTGACACCAGACCTACTGCAATGTAGTTGATTCTTAACTACATTCTCATGTGCATGTAATTCAGTGTGCTTTATATGTAATTCAGTGTGCTGCGTATGTAATTCAGTGTGCTTTATATATAATTCAGTGTGCTGCGTATGTAATTCAGTGTGCTGCGTATGTAATTCAGTGTGCTTTATATATAATTCAGTGTGCTGCGTATGTAATTCAGTGTGCTGCGTATGTAATTCAGTGTGCTTTATATATAATTCAGTGTGCTGCGTGTGTAATTCAGTGTGCTGCATATGTAATTCAGTGTGCTTTATATATAATTCAGTGTGCTGCGTATGTAATTCAGTGTGCTGCGTATGTAATTCAGTGTGCTGCGTATGTAATTCAGTGTGCTTTATATATAATTCAGTGTGCTGCGTATGTAATTCAGTGTGCTGCGTATGTAATTCAGTGTGCTGTATATAAATGCAATGCTTATCCAGGTGCTGGAAATCTGAAATAAAAACAGAAAATGCTGGAAAAACCCAGCAAGTCTGACAGCATCTGTGGAGAGAGAAACAGAGTTAACGTTTTGAGTCCATATGACCCTTCTTTAGAGATGAAGGGCAGAATATTCCCCCCGTCGGGGGGGATGTTCAGGAGCGGGCGCGTGGAGGCGCGCCTCTGATTGGCGCCCCCAATTGGGGGCGTGCCGCCATTTTATGTGACGTCTGCACAGGGAGCGCATAGCGGGCGGGGGTGATTCCCTGAGCCGAGAGTGCACTCTTTCATGCATGCACGCGAAAAAGTGCACTCATCTCCCTGAGGCTAAGCACTGCCTCAGGGAGATCGGCTCCACATTAAAAAATTGTAAAAATAGAAAAAACAAAATTCCCTGACATGTCTCCTCATGTCCATCACTTTTAGTTACACTATTATTAAATTTTTGAAAACCAAATGAAACCTCATCCCGCCCGTGGGCTCCCGGCCTGTCCGCCAACCTTAAGGTTGAATGGGCAGGTCCTTTAATTACGTTATTTACTTTGTCAATGGCCTCAATTAGCTGTTGATAGGTTGGCAGGTGCACAGCTGATTTGGCTGAGCCCCCGCCAACCTGAAAATTGAAATGAAGCGGGGTGACGTCGGGAGTTCCGCCCAACATCATCCCGCGTCATTTTACACGTCAGCAAGCAGCCCCCCCCCCCCACCCCCCCCACCACCCCTGCCGCTCACCGACCTGGAAATCCTGGCTAAAGAGAAGTAGAAATGTGATGAAATTTACATTGTTTATGGGGGGTAGAGCAGGTGAAGCTGGATAGAAGGTGATAGGTGGGGACTAAGGAGAGATTGACAAAGATGTCATGGAGAAAAAGACAAAGGGAGTGTTAATGATAGCAGTAAGGGCTAAAAAAGGTGCTGATTGTGGCATAAAGGTAAGAAAGCAGAATGTGTGAATAGCAGAACAAGGGTAAGCACTGTATGAAAGCACAACATGGAACATGTAACAGATGGCCCTTTAGGGGTGGTGTGGGAGGCCGATCGTTTGGGGAAAAAGGATAGAAAAAAGGATTACAAAGGGTGATTAAAAAGGGGATAAATCAATGAATAAATGAATAAAAAAATAAGTAGATAAACAATAAAAATAATTTTTTTAAAAAGGGATTACAAAAGGGACGAAGATAAAGGAGAGAGTTCATGGTCTGAAGTTGTTGAACTCAGCATTAAGTCCAGAAGGTTGTAAAGTGCCTAATCGGAAGATGAGGTGCTGTTCCTCCAGTTTGCTTTGAGCTTCACTAAAACATTGCAGCAGGTCAAGGGGGGGACATGTGGGCATGAGAGCAGGATGGTGTGTTGAAATGGCAAGCCACAGGAAGGTCAGGGTCATGTTTGTGGGCAGACCGAAGGTGTTCCGCAAAGCAGTCACCCAGTCTGCGCTTGGTCTCCCCAGTGTAGAGGAGCAGTGAATGCAGTAGACCAAATTGAGGGAAGTGCAAGTGAAGCACTGCTTCTCTTGAAAGGAGTGTTTGGGCCCTTGGACGGTGAAGAGGGGGGAAGTAAAGGGGCAGGATTTGCACCTTCTGCAGTTGCATAGGAAGATGCCTTGGGAAGGTGATGAGGTGTTGGGGGTGATGGAGGAGTGGACCAGGGTGTCCCAGAGGGAATGGTCCCTTCGGAATGCTGACGGGGGGGTGAAGGGAAGATGTGTTTGATGGTTGCATCATGCTGGATTTGGCAGAAATGGCGGAGGATGATCCTTTGAATGCGCAAGCTGTTGGGGTGAAGAGTGGGGACAAGGGGGAGCCTATTATGGTTCTGGGAAGGAGGAAAAGGTGTGAGGGCAGAGGCATGTGAGATGGGTCAGACAGGGTTGAGGGCCCTG
The DNA here is from genome assembly GCF_964194155.1 of Cetorhinus maximus. Classification (NCBI taxonomy): domain Eukaryota; kingdom Metazoa; phylum Chordata; class Chondrichthyes; order Lamniformes; family Cetorhinidae; genus Cetorhinus; species Cetorhinus maximus. The sequence continues at coordinate 71,817,150 of NC_135896.1, forward strand.
TCAACTACAGTGCAGGAAGCCTCGGTTAAGGAAGAAGGAAGACATGTCAGATGCTGTGTGCTATATATCTAATTCAGTGTTCTGTATATCTGACTGAGTGTGCTGCATATCTAATTGAGTGTGCTGCGTATCTAATTGAGTTGTTTGAGGGCAAATCAACAATTGACATGTGGGGGGCTTTCAAACATCAGTTGAGAAGAATTCAGGACCGGCATGTTCCTGCTAGGATGAAGGATAAGTATGGCAAGTTTCAGGAACCTTGGATAACGAAGGATATTGTGAGATTAGTCAAAAAGAAAAGGGAAACATTCGTAAGGGCTAGAAGGCTGGGAACAGATGAAGCCTGTGGAGAATATAAAGAAAGTAGGAAGAAGCTTAAGAAAGGAGTCAAGTGGGCTAAAAGGGGTCATGAAAAGTCATTGGCAACCAGGATTAAGGAAAATCCCAAAGCATTTTATACATATGTAAAAAGCAAGAGGGTAGCCAGGGAAAAGGTAGGCCCACTCAGGGACAGAGGTGGGAATCTGTGTGTGGAACCAGAAGAAATGGGAGAGATACTAAATGAATACTTCTCATCAGTATTCACCAAAGAGAAGGACTTAGTGGTCGATTTGTCTAGGGAAGAGTATGTAGATAGCCTGGATCATGTTGAGATCAAAAAAGAGGAGGTGTTAGGCGTCTTGGAGAATATTAAGGTGGATAAATCCCCAGGGCCAGATGGGATCTACCCCAGAGTACTGAGGAAGGCAAAGGAGGAGATTGCTGGGGCCTTGACAGAAATCTTTGTATCCTCACTGGCTACGGGTGAGGTCCCAGAGGACTGGAGAATGGCCAGTGTTGTTCCATTGTTTAAGAAGGGTAGCAGGGATAATCCAGGAAATTATAGGCCGGTGATCCTTACGTTAGTGGTAGGGAAGTTATTGGAGAAGATTCTTCGTGACAGGATTTACTACCATTTGGAAGCAAATGGGCGTATTAGTGAGAGGCAGCATGGTTTTGTGAAGGGGAGGTTGTGTCTCACTAACTTGATCAAGTTTTTCAAGGAAGTGGCAAAGATGATCGATGATGGAAGGGTAGTGGATGTTATCTTCATGGATTTCAGTAAGGCCTTTGACAAGATCCCTCATGGCAGACTGGTACAGAAGGTAAAGTCGCACAGGATCAGAGGTGAGCTGACAAGATGGATACAGAATTGGCTTGGTCATAGAAGACAGAGGGTAGCAGTGGAAGGGTGCTTTTCTGAATGGGGAGCTGTGAATAGTGGTGTTCCGCAGGGATCAGTGCTGGGATCTTTGCTGTTTGTAATATATGTAAATGATTTGGAGGAAAATGTAACTGGGCTAATTAGTAAGTTTGCAGACGACACTAAGGTTGGAGGAGTTGCCGATAGTGAAGAGGATTGTCAACAACGGGATATAGATCGGTTGGAGACTTGGGCGGAGAAATGGCAGATGGAGTTTAATCCGGACAAATGTGAGGTAATGCATTTTGGAAGGTCTAATACAGGTAGGAATTGTACAGTAAATGGCAGAACCCTTAAGTACATCAACGGGCAGAAGGATCTGGGTGTACAGGTCCACAGGTCACTGAAAGTGGCAACGCAGGTGGATAAGGTAGTCAGGAAGGCATATGGCATGTTTGCCTTCATCGGCAGGGATATTGAGTATAAAAGCTGGGAAGTCATGCTGCAGCTGTATAGAACTTTGGTTAGGCCATACTTGGAATATTGCGTGCAATTCTGGTCACCACATTACCAGAAGGATATAGAAGCATTGGAGAGGGTGCAGAGGAGGTTTACCAGGATGCTGCCTAGTCTGGAGGTTATTGGCTATGAGGAGAGGTTGGGGAAAATCGGATTGTTCTCAATAGAGCGACAGAGATAGAAGTTTACAAAATTATGAGTGGCATGGACAGAGTAGATAGAAGCTTTTTCCCAGGGTGGAAGAGTCAATTACTAGGGGACATAGATTTAAGGTGAGAGGAGAAGACTTTAGAGAAGATGTGCGGGGCAAGTTTTTTTACTCAGAGGGTAGTGAGTGTCTGGAATTCGCTGCCAGAGGAGGTGGTGGAAGCAGGTACGATAGTGGTGTTTAAGAGGCAGCTTGACAAATACATGAATAGGATGGGAATAGAGGGATACGGACCCCGAAAGTGCAAAATGTTTTAGTTTGACAGGCAATATGATCGGCGCAGGCTTGGAGGGCCGAAGGGCCTGTTTCTGTGCTGTACTTTTCTTTGTTCTTTGAATGCATTGTGTATATAATTGAGTGTGCTGTGTATCTCATTCAGTGTGCTGCGTAACTAATTTGGTGTGCCATGTATCTTATTTGATGTGCTGTGTGTCGTAGAAGGGTCTGGTACATAAAGGGTTAATGTGGGACTGAGTACAGTACACAGTGATGTCAGAAGACATCTGACCCAGAGCCAGGGTCAATCTGGAGATGAACACAGTTGGGTGAAGACCTAGAATGGGGTCAGCTCCATATCTGCACTTTCTACTGTAAATATGTACATAGTTAACAGTTGTTAATAAAGACTTGCTGTTAACATGTTCTGGATTGTGAAGTCTACTTTGAGGTGTCTGAAGCAAGATTCTTCATGGTGGCAGCCTCGGGATTAAAACCCCCATCCTCACAAGAAAACTGAGAAACTAAGAAAAAGGACACCTTCCACAGATTCTGCACTGAACCCAACCCCCAACTGACGCTACAGACATTGAGAAAATTTGCCAGGAAGGAAAAGCTCCAGAGACACGAGACTGGAAGCAGACAAGAAAGGTAGAAATTTTACTCAAGCAGGAGACTCCATTGCATCCTCCTTGGAAGTCCAGCTTAGCAAGCAGAGCTCACAGCCCGTAAGGGTGGGTGAGAAGTCCCTTTTACGTATTCAGTCAGAAGCGTCATTTGAAAGCAACCTCTCGCTAAACCCTATCCCAGGCTCTGAGTGTGGCTCCCGAGTCCGTCAAAAAAAAATCATTAATAATTGATTTTGTCTATTCTGGGTACCTCGTGACCATCCAAGTTAGGAAACAGCAAGCCCACGGATCTTTTCCAAGAGTCCCGACTCGTAACGCAATACTGCTGACTGAATTAAGTCGGCTGCCAGCCAACATGCACTGTCACTGCAGTCCCTTCTTCAGACAGAGGCCCGCTGCCGCCATTTTGAAAAGCCCACCACAAATCGGCAAGTGCGGGAAGATCCTTTGTTCAGCAATAACTGGTGACGCTATCCTGAAGCCTGCAATCTCTTAAAGCTGTACCCACACTTTTAAAATCATCAAAAATGGATTGCAATTCCTCACTTCCAGCTCCACTAGAATTCACCTATGGCCCAGGCCAGCCACACAGTTGGGGTCTTTGGAGGAAAATATTTTTAAGATACAGCATTGCTGCAGGTCTCAGTAAAAAATCAGAGGCAGAACAAGTTAGTACACTCCTTTACTCAATTGGGCCAATAGTAGACGACATCATTGCATGACAATCATCTGCCAAATCTGATGTTTTGAAATCTTTCAATGTCTATTTCCACTTGAGATCCAATAAAATACTAGAGAGAGTTAAAATTTAATAAGAGAGTCCAACTCCCTGTGGAACCTGTCGATTTCTTCATTACTGATCTCTGTAGGATGGCAGAAGGATGTGAATCTGGCAATTTAAAATCTGAGCTCATCTGAAACAGAATCATGGTGGGTGTTGTAGATGATTCACACTCTGACCATCTACAAGCTAAAGATGATCTTACCCTCTGGAAGGCTATCCAGCTAGTTAGACTGTCTGAGCTACGTGAGCAGCACAAGACTGTTCTAAGGGAAGAGGACACTTCATGGGACAGAAACTAACCCTCTGTCTACTATATCAGGCCAATAAAATGCAGGGAACACCCAAATCATGGAAAGAAACCCCTAACCGTCCAGCAGAGCGACCTTGCCAGCGCTGCGATGAGAAGCGCCCTCACAGGGGAGATCAGTGCCCTGCGAGCACTGCCCAATGCTTCCACTGCAATCGACAGGGACACTTGGTAAACTGTGCAAGGTAAAACCCCAGCACCGCACAGACATCCCAAAGACAACCCACGAGGTTCATTGTAAAGGAAGTGATACTTGTTAATTGCTTCTATTTCTGGCTGGATCTGTCATTTGGCTCCTTGAACTGCCTGCTTTACATAAACTCAGTGGGTCATTATGTCGATGTTTAGATGATTGAACACTGTATGGAACATGTTTCCTGAACAACTGCAAACTTGGGAATGTCTGGTCAAAGAAAAGTTAATGGTATTGAAGGTTCTAATGTTTGGTATTCATAATTTACCTTGAGCAATGGGAAGAACTTGGCAGAATTTTTCCTTGAGATGAAAGGGGTTGCTTTAAGACCAGATACAGTGCATTGTACATGGTTTGTGGACCAAATATCCTCTACTTTACAGAATCACAGAATTGTTATAGCACATTTGGCCCATCATGTCTGCACTGGCTCTGCAAATGACCAGTTCACTTAGTGCCATTCTCCTGCCTTCTCCCTGTAAGCCTGGACATTCTTCCTTTTCAGATAACAATCTAATTCCCTTCTGAATGTTTCAATTGAACCTGCCTCCAGGCAGTGCATTCCAGACTTTAACCACTCACTGCATGAAAAAGATGCTTTTCATGTCGCTTTTGCTTCTTTTGCCAATTACCTTAAATCTGTGTCCTCTCATTCTTGATCCTTTCACAAGTGGGAACAGTTTCTCCCTATCTACTCTGTCCAGGCCCCTCATGATTTTGAATATCTCTATCAGATCCCTTCTCAACCTTCTTTTCTCCAAGGAAAAGATTCCTAACTTCTTCAGTTTATCTTCCTAACTGAAGTTCCTCATCTGGAGCAATTCTTGTGAATCTTTTCTGCACTGTCTCCAAAGGCTTCACATCCTTCCTAAAATGTGGCACCCGGAACTGGATGCAGTACTCCAGCTGATGCTTAACTATTGTCCTAAACAAGTTCACATAACCTCCTGGCTCTTGTACTCTATGCCCCTATTAATAAAGCCTAGGATACTGTACGCTTTATCAACTGCCCTCTCAACCTGTCCTGCCGCCTTCAATGACTTATTCACATATACACACAGGACCCTCTGCTCCTTCACCCCCTTTAGGTTGTACCCATTATTTTATATTGTTTCCCAATGTTCTTCTTACCAAGATGAATCACTTCACATTTCTCTGCATTGAACTTCATCTGTTATCTTTCTACTCATTCCACCAACTTGTCTATATCCTGTTGAAGTTCTACACTATCCGCCTCACAGTTCACAATGCTTCCAAGTTTTGTATCATCTGCAGACTTTGAAATTCTGCCCTGTACACTAAAGTCTAGATCATTAATATATATCAGGAAAAGCAAGGATCCAAACGCAGATCCTTGGGGAACTCGACTACAAACCTTCGCCCAGCCCAAAAAATATCCATTAACCACTACTCTCTGTTTCCTGTCACTCAGCCAATCTCGTGTCCATGTTGCTATCAGTATTATGTTATTTTCATACACAGCCATTTTAGAAACATCCCCAGAGAGCTGTGGTTATTGGGGGTAATACTGACTATGCGCAATAGTGTTACAGAGAAGAGTCATAGAGTCATTGGGCCAGGACTTCCGAGGAGTGGCAATCGCAGTGGGATCCACTCTTATTACTCACCCTTGTCAGAAGCTGTACATTTCTCACTTGACATTCTGACTCGGGCCTGGTGAGTAATGTGCAGTGTTGCAGCTCCTAAGGTTTTTCTGTGCAGTTGGTGTGGGTGGGGGGCAGTATGGGATAGTTGGGGGGCTGGGGGGTAGTCAGGCTGTAGTCAGATTGGTGGGCAGTATTCGGGGTTTGGGATGGTAAATGGGGGGGTAGTTGGAGATAGTCAGGCATGTGGGGATAGTCGGGGTGTAGTCAGGTGGATGGGGAGGTAGTTGGGGTTCAGGATGATAGTTGGGTGGGTAATCGGGAGGTAGAGGGCAGTTGGAGATAGTCAGGTAGGTGGGTAGTTAGTCGGAGAAGTGGGGGATAGTGGGGGGTAGTCGGGGATAGTCGGGTAGGTGGGGATAGTCGGAGTGTGGTCAGGTTGGCGGGGAGGGGTAGTTGGGGTTCGGGATGATAGTTGGGGGGTAGTCGGGAGATGGGAGTTAGCTGAGGGATAGTTGTGGGGGTGTTCGGGAGGATACTCGGGTGGGGGTTAATTGTGGGGGGTTTTGGGAAGGTAGTTGGGGTGGGGGTTAGTCAGGGGTGGGAGGGGTAGTTAGGGGTGGGACGGATAGTTAGCGGTGGTTGGTACTCTAGGTACTATAGTTACCCAGGAGTTAAGTTTTAATTCTTCTGACTTCTCTTGGGTAACTATTCCTCTAAGAGAGTCAGAACTATCCGAAGTCTCCAATTTAAATCGGAGTTTCAGGTGGTTTCCAGTGCAGGGTGGCTGCCCATCAGATGTTTAAATGTCTTGGGTAATTACTGTGTAAGTCTTACGTGGGGATTTCCTGGGAGTTCCCCAGTGCATCTTCGGGGGTACCTCCTAGGTATGACACCCCCGCCCAGTGAAGTTCCATGTCATAGTGCAGATTCTTGTGGAAGCCATGGGGTTGTTGGCTGCCAGCTAGAGAGCTGGTGAGACCCCTGTGTCATCTCTTTTCGAGAAGGCCTGGCGCATCTTATGCTACTCAGGCAATTAACATGCCTTCCCCCAGGATCAAGGGCCCCAGAGGCACAATTCCCACCCCAGCATACAGGGCACTGGTGAGACCACATCTGGAGTACTGTGTGCAGTGCTGGTCTCCTTATTAATGGAGGGATGTAAATGTGTTAGAAGCAGTTCAGAGAAGGTTTACTAGACTAATACCAGGAATGGGTGGGTTATCTTATGAGGAAAGGTTGGACAGGTTAGGCTTGTATCCACTGGAATTTAGAAGAGTAAGAGGCGACTTAATTGAAACCTTTAAGATCCTGACGGGTCTTGACAGGGTTGATGTGGAGATGATGTTTCCTCTTGTGGGAGAATCTGGAACTAGGGGTCACTGTTTAAAAATAAGGTGTCGCTCATTTAAGACAGAGATGAGTAGGAATTTTTTTCTCTGAGGGTTGTGAGTTTTTGGAATTCTCTTCCTCAAAAGGCAGTGGAAGCAAAGTCTTTGAATATTTTTAAGGCAGAGATAGATTCTTGATAATCAAGGGGTGAAAGGTTATCAGGGGTAGGCAGGAGGTTACAATCAGATCAGCCATGATCTTATTAAATGGCGGAGCAGGCTCGAGGGGCCAAGTGGCCTACTCCTGCTCCTAATTCTTATGTTCTATACTGAACAGTGCCACTAGGGAGGCGATGGTTCCTGGTGTAATCCTGAGGCCTTGGAACGAGGAGGACCCAGGCACAAGTGAGTGACAGCAGGAGTGGGTGGGGGTGGGAGGGGTGCGTTTCAGGGGGCCGGTCAGCAGCAAGGGAAGGAGGGTGGCTTTCAGCAAGCCCTTCCTCCCAATGCCGGGTCCCTTGATCAGGTACTGAGTGCCATTGAGTGAGGGACTAACCCCCTCCCCAGGAATCCACAAGCAAACTTCCCAGCAGTTTCTGGCACTGTGTTTAAATAATAAAAAAATAATAATACAACAAAAAACACCCTTCTAGCCCTCACCCTTCAACCCCTACCCCCCACACACTCTCTATGCCCCATCCATGCCAACTTTTGCCAATCCATGCCCCCACCTACCCTATGGCTCCTCGCAACCCTATGCCAACCCATGCCGCTCTACCTACCCCCATGGCCCCCATACTCTCTATGCCAAATTAATACCATCCTATATGCCCCTTTGCCCAGACCCCTTCATGCCAACTCACCTAGTATCCTTAGATAGTTCCGTGACAGTTTTGACACACCCTGGACAGCTTTGAAGCCTCAAGACTTCCTGAGCAGGTTTGACAACTTTGACAGCTGTACAGTTTTTTAGCAGTTCCTTGATAGCTGGATAGTTCTTCAACTGTTCCTTGATAGCTGGATAGTTCTTCAACTATTTCTTGACAACTGGATAGTTCTTTAACAGTTCCTTGACAGCTAGATAGTTCTTTAACAATTCCTTGACAGCTGGATAGTTCTTTAACAGTTCCTTGACAGCTGGATAGTTCTTTAACAGTTCCTTGACAGCTAGATAGTTCTTTAACAATTCCTTGACAGCTGGATAGTTCTTTAACAGTTCCTTGACAGCTGGATAGTTCTTTAACAGTTCCTTGACAGCTGGATAGTTCTTCAACTGTTCCTTGATAGCTGGATAGTTCTTCAACTATTCCTTGATGGCTGGATAGTTCTTCAACTGTTCCTTGATAGCTGGGATAGTTCTTCAACCGTTCCTTGACAGCTGGATAGTCCTTTAATGGTTCCTTGACAGCTGGATAATTCTTTAACAGTTCCTTGACAGCTAGATAGTTCTTTAACAGGTCCTTGACAGCTGGATAGTCCTTTAACTATTGCTTGACAATGGGATAGTTCTTTAACAGTTCCTTGACAGCTGGATAGTTCTTTAACAATTCCTTGATAGCTGGATAGTTCTTCAACTGTTCCTTGATAGCTGGGATAGTTCTTCAACTGTTCCTTGACAGCTGGATAGTCCTTTAATAGTCCTTGACAGCTGGATAATTCTTCAACTGTTTCTTGACAGCTGGATAGTCCTTTAATGGTTCCTTGACAGCTGGATAATTCTTTAACAGTTCCTTGACAGTGGGACAGTTAAAGAACAGTTTCTTGGCAATTGAACTGTTCTCTAACTGTTCCTTGATAGTTTGACAGCTCATTACCAGTTCCTTGACAGCTGAGCCAGAAGCCTCTCTGCCGTGATAAAACTCTGGGCCTAAGTGTGACTTGAGCTCACAGCCAACGATGGCTACTCAATTTGCATCAATGTATTTACATGTTCCAATCAATTGAGTGAACCACATATCCTGTCCCCATTAGCAAAGCATCACCCAAGGTATTCAACTGGTAGAGGTGAAACATTAAACCAAATTGCTTGGACAACGTGACCCTGAATGAGAGAGTATTCCCAGACAAGAACAATGTATCCTTTTATCTCCTCTCTCCTCACTGTCAAAGGTCCCAAACACTCCTTCCAGATGAAGCAGCTCTTTACTTGTACTCTTTTTTAAATTTAGTTTACGATATTTGCTGCTCACAATGTGGTTTCCTCTGCACTGGGGAGACCAAATGTAGACTGGGTGACTGGGTCAATTACTGCCCATGTCACCAGCACTTAGAGTCGGATCACAATACCAAAGACTGCTTATTAAATAATTGGAAAGAAAAGATTACAAGAATATTATTTAGAAATTCAAGTCAAAATTTCCTGGACTTATTTCCCACGCTAAAACCACTTTGTTTGTATTCATCAAAAATTACTTAAATAAATAGATAAAGTGTAATGTTTTGTTAGGTTGCCTAGAAAATCTCTTAAGAATTTTAACAATCAGTAACAGAGTAAAAGATTGACAAGAGCAAGAATCCAAATATAGCATTGCAGAAAAATCCTATAAACATGATTAGAAACTTTTTAAAAATATGTAGTCTCAAAACACTGGTAATGCAGAGAATCATGCCTGTAATTATAGGGACAGAATTTTCCGGGCCCCCTGGCATTGGCTGTGTTCGGCAGCGTGAGCAGACAATATGGTGAGAAGGCCAAAAATTGGTTTCACGACGTTGTGAAACCAGTTTGCAATTGTCCGCTCTGCCCATCAACGGCGGGCCACATCTCCTGCCGTCGGACATCGGGAACCTCATTGTAACACACCTGCATATCATTATAAACCCAGCTTGCTGGAATCATCCCCCCACACTGGATCGTCCGCCCACGTCAGCATGATTGCACGCCAACGTGTTTCACAACAGCATATATAAGGCGTGCACTTGGCGGGCTGCACTTTGAGGGGAACTCGGAGGTGAGTGCACAGTAACGTTGCACAGCGCTCACGAGGGTCGCCTGTTGGACTTCAAAGTAGAGGCGTGTTGCAGGGGGTGGCAAGGGTTGCCCAGCGGTTGAAGGTAGTGCACAAGCACGTGTGGGGTGCAGGGGGGGGGGAAATGGCCACATTTGGACGATCATAAACTCACAACATCGCGAAACCAATTTTTGGCCTTCTCACCATATTGTCCACTCACGCCATCAAACACGTCCAGGAAACTCCAGGTCTGTGTCTCTGCTTTCCTTGTTTGTTTATCTTCTTGACCCTGATCACTGACCGCTGACTCCTGTGCCTCTCCTCCCCTTGGAAGCTGCATTGGGACACCAGGCCTCTTCTCCTTTCTGCCCCACTCTTCCTCCTCAGAGGAGGTGCCACAGCAAAGAGCACAATCTCCGTTACCAGGGTAATAGAAGGCTGTCTGGTGCCTGGGAGGATCCACACGGTCAAAATCCTCCGGGGGCCTTGGAGACACCAATGAGTCTTGAAATGAAGCCTAGAAATGCTAAGACCAAAGCTCACAACAGAGATGAAGCTGTCAAGTTTAAATAAGCAACCAGCAGCAAAATATCTCGAAAACTCCTCACTACTCACAATGGTAAGATGGGAGACCCTTTTTATCCTGCCCTTGGATGAAGTTTGTTAAAAGCGGGCTGTCCGCCTCCCCGTGCGATGACCACGAAATCGCATGGGTAACTTAAAATCGGGATCAATTGCCACATCTCCTGCCATCGGACGTCGGGAACCTCATTGTAGTGGCCCATTAATTGTTGGCGGGCACGGCTCTGACTTTCACACGCACCCGCCGACCTGAAGATTGCTTGCGTGCGGGATGACATCAGGACGCTCGCCCTCCGTCATCTCATGCTATTTCACGTCCGTTTGGGTCGCCGCGCGCCCGCCCGCGTGACATAAAATTCTGGGCTGTGAGACTATTGACATTACTATCAGCCTGGTTACTGAATGTTGTGATCTACATGTACTATTAAGTGTGAGTATCTTAAACTACTGTCCATTCTCGTCCACCACAAGACAGGTTATGATGTATAATCCCATTTACTCAGAAAACAAAACAGAACAGCAGTCCTACAGGTCAGACATGTGTGCATAACCTCCCAGTTACCATTGTATGTATATAGTCTTATCTTCAAATAAGGAACACACATTATTGTTCTACCAGCCCGTGTTGTATGATTGGTACATTTGCGATAAACAGAAAATGCAACATGGTAGCAGTGGTGACACCAGCCAGTGAATTTTGAAGATTTGACTGAACAACTTACAAGCCTCAAACCTTTCATTGCAACAGAAATCCTGGTGTGGAAGTGAAACAATTGTCAAGCACTCACAGCAATGAAATGTGTAAATGATGCTGCAGCACTGTATGAATCCTACACACAGTACCTCCATTCTGGGATATTGCACTCATTCCAACCTGCAGGCATTGGGCCCAGGGAGAGCATGAGTAGCCTGAGCCTATGTGCTGCAAAGGTTTGTGCAGGAACAATCAATAGCTGACACCATGGGGTGTAGCACTAGGCAGAGCTCCTCAGCCAGGGGCATCCATTGCTGCTGCAGGCATCTCTTCGGGGGTGGGGGGAAGGGGTGCGTGATTAAATACTCGTGACAGGGCCAGCAACAGCACCCAACAGTTTGTAGAAGACTGTAAAAAGCTTTTTTCCTCATTAAATTCACCTTTTCAGGCCTTGGGCACATTTTCACAGCAAAAACATAACTTTGTGGGTGGATCCTTCAAAACCCCAGGTAGGCAGCAACAGTACCATCATTACCAACAAGCTGTGGCCAGTCAAGGTACCGCAAGTCAGGGCACCACAAAAAATCAGATCCTAAAGGACTGTGAAATCCTGAACATTTTTTCCTGTCACAGAAATTCCTACTAGAACCATAGAACCATAGAACACTACAGCACAGAAAACAGGCCATTCAGCCCTTCTAGTCTGTGCTGAAATATTATTCCGCTAATCCCATTGACCTGCACCCAGTCCATAACCCTCCAGACCTCTCCCATCCATGTATCGAATTTATTCTTAAAAATTAAGAGTGAGCCCACATTTACCACGTCAGATGGCAGCTCGTTCCACACTCTCACCACTCTCTGAGTGAAAAAGTTCCCCCTTTCACCTGAAAGCCATGTCCTCTCGTGTTTGTCTCTCCTAATCTAAGTGGAAAGAGCCTACTCGCATTTACTCTGTCTATACCCCTCATAATTTTGTAAACTTCTATCAAATCTCCCCTCATCCTTCCACACTCCAAGGAATAAAGTCCTAACCTGTTTAATCTTTCCCTGTAACTCAACTCCTTAAGAACCGGCAACATCCTAGTAAATCTTCTCTGCACTTTTTCAATCTTACTGATATCCTTCCTGTAGTTAGGCGACCAGAACTGCACACAATACTCCAAAGTTAGCCTCACCAATGTCTTATACAACCTCACCATAACATCCTAACTCCTATACTCAATACTTTGATTTATGAAGGCCAGTATGCCAAAAGCTTTCTTTACAACCCTGTCTACCTGTGACGCCACTTTCAGGGAATTATGTATCTGAACTCCCAGATCCCTTTGTTCCTCCACACTCCTCAGTGCCCTACCATTTACTGTGTATGTCCTACCTTGGTTTGTCCTTCCAAAATGCAACACCTCACACTTTTCTGCATTAAATTCCACCTGCCATTTTCTGGCCCATTTTTCCAGTTGGTCCAGATCCCTTTGCAAGCTTTGAAAGCCTTCCTCGCTGTCCACAACGCCTCCAATCTTAGTGTCATCAGCAAACTTGCTGATCCAATTATCAACCAAATCATTGATATAGACAACAAACAACAATGGTCCCAGCACAGATCCCTGAGGCACACCACTAGTCACAGACCTCCAGTCTGAGAAGCAATCATCCACTACCATTCTCTGTCTTCTCCCACATAGCCAATTTCGAATCCAGTTTACAACCTCTCCATGGATACCAAGTGTCTGAACCTTCTGAACTAACCTCCCACGTGGGACCTTGTCAAAGGCCTTACTAAAGTCCATACAGACAACATCCACAGCCTTTCCTTCATCTACTTTCTTGGTAACCTCCTCAAAAAACTCTACAAGGTTCATTAAACACGACCTACCATGCACAAAGCCATGCTGACTATCCTTAATCAGCCCTTGGCTGTCCAAATAATTGTATATCCGATCTCTCAGAACACCTTCCAATAATTTACCTACTACTGACATCAGGCTCACTGGCCTGTAATTACCTGGTTTATTTTTGGAGCATTTTTTAAACAACAGTCCTGCAACAAGTCACAGGATGACCACAACATTTTCTACACTCAGTTGGAAGGTAGCAGACCTCATCTCTGAGTTCACTTTGTTCGGACAACGGATAGAGCTCTGTTTTCTGGACCTGGATGTTTCTGAACCAGATAAGCAAGCCATAAAGGTTAAAATTGCTGTGGCAATGAAGGCCTCCACAGACTGAACACTTCAGGTCTGTTGGAAGATTACCTTAAAAACCCAAACACTCAAAGATCAATTAAGAGTGAATCTCAACTTCTGAATACATTGTCTGGAGTTCAGTCTTTTAGATAACGACCAAAGGAGACCACTGATCAATTTATAAATAGGTGCAGAGGTAAAGAGGTGTGATTGCGACTTTACAGAAACAGAGCTGGCCAACATTGTAATCCCTGAGGAACTGCTGCAGTGATATCCTGGAGTTGAGATGATCAGCCTCCTTTGTGCTAGGTATGACTTTTTTTATTCATGCATGGGATGTGGACATCACTGGGCTAGGCCAGCATTTATTGCACATCCATAATTGCCTTGTTCAGAGGCCATTTAAGAGTCAATCACATTGCTGTGGATCTGGAGTCACATGGCCAGACCAGGTAAGGGCAGCAGATTTCTTTCCCTAAAGGGCATTTTTTTTTTCAATCTGTTCTTTATTCGTAAGACAGCCCCACTAAAGCAGGGCCACAAAAAATTAACTTAAACTCTGAGTGCTCCTCTCCACGGAAATCTTTAGTAAAAGGCGAAAGATTTACCAGATGGGCTTTTATGATAATTGACAATGGTTTGATGGTCATCATTAGACTTTTAATTCTTGATTTTTATTGAATTCAAATTGCACCATCTGCTGCGGTGGGATTCAAACCCAGGTCCCCAGGGCATTACCCTGAGCCTCTGGATTACTAGTCCAGCAACAATACCACTATGCCATCATCTCCCCCATCTCCCCCACTTCAACCAGTGGAGAGTTTACTCCAGTTTTGCTCAGGCTCCTTGATGCCACACTCTGTCAAATGCGGCCTTGATGCCAAGGGCAGTCACTCTCACCTCACCTCGGGAGTTCAGCTCTCTTGTCCATGTTTGAACCAAGGCTGTAATGAGGTCAGAAGCTGAGTGACTCTGCCGGAACCCAAACTGTGCGTCGGTGAGCAGATTATTGCTAAGTAAGTGCCGCTTGATAGCACTGTTGATGACCCCTTCCATCACTTCATTGATAATGGAAAGCAGACTGATGGGGCGGTAAATGGACAGATTGGATTTGTCCTGCTTTTTGTGTACAGGTCATACCTGGGCAATTTTCCACATTATCGGGTAGATGCCAGTGTTGTAACTGTACTGGAACAGCTTGGCTCGGGGTGTGACAAGTTCTGGAGCACAAGTCTTCAGTACTATTGCCAGAATTTTGTCAGGGCCCATAGCCTTTGCAGTACCCAGTGCCCTCAGCCGTTTCTTGATATCACATGGAGTGAATCGAATTGACTGAAGACTGGCATCTGTGAGGCTGGGGACCTCCAGAGGAGGCTGAGATGGATCATCCACTCGAAACTTCTGGCTGAGGATTGTTTCGATTGCATCAGCCTTATCTTTTGCACTGATGCTGGGCTCCTCCATCATTGAGAGTGGGGATATTTGCGGTGCCTCCTCCTCCAGTGAGTTGTTTAGTTGTCCACCACTATTCACGATTGGATGTGGCAGGACAGCAGAGGTTAGATCTGATCCGTTGGTTATGGAATTGCTTAGCTCTGTCTATTGCTTGCTGTTTATGCTGTTTGGCACGCAAGTATTCTTGTGCTGTGGCTTCACCAGGTTGACACCTCATTTTTAGGTATGCCTGGTGCTGCTGCTGGTATGCCCTCCTGCAATCTTCATTGAACCAGGATTGATCCCCTGGCTTGGTGGTAATGGTAGAGTGAGGAAATGTCAGGCCATGAGGTTACAGATTATGGTTGAGTACAATTCTGCTGCTGCTGATTGCCCATAGTGCCTCATGGTTGCCCAGTGTTGAGTTGCTAGATCTGTTCGAAATCTATCCCATGTAGCATGTGGTAGTGCTGGCCCTGCCTCTTCCTGCTGTGGACAGATGTCCATGAGATGACCACCAGAATCCTGTACCCACCAAGGTGTGTGTCTGCGCTGGTGGAGGGCGCAGGTGACTGCTGTGACGACTCTACAGGTGCACCTTATTACACTTCCCCTATGTCCTCAGTCATCTGTGGGCTGGAGGACCTGCTGGACAGAGCGCATGTAACATTTCATCCATTCCCTTCTTCCTGCTGGCACCTGTAGGTCAGAGAGGAGAGAGCAAGTGACTGCATGAGCTATGTCCAACATGGAGGAACACATGGTCTTAGCTTTCTATCTGAATACATTATGCATGGATCCTTACTGGATGGAGGCCGCCTGCTGACCCCTCCACCCACACAGGCTGGGTTCAGTTCCTTCCCTGCCAGCTGGCCTGCTGCTCCCATAACACAGTAAGGTTCTTGAGTGCAGGCCCGTCTCCTCCCATCTTCTCTCTCTCTCTCTCCTGCTGTGCCCCAACTTTTCCTGTGCAAAGAGAAGATGAGGTTGACAGCAATTAGGTTTCAGGTATTTTTCTCATGCTTCCAGTCTTACAAATAACCCACTGGATTGTATGCCATGTGATTGCTGCACAGCAGGTTGTCCACAAGGTTTCTGGGACAGGACCCTCCAGAGCGGTGATCTCATGCAGATAGAAGGATAAGGTTCACAGAGCCACATCATTAGTAGTGCTTGCTGGCACCCTCAACACCTAACCACTTCACTTTCCCCCCACCCCACCTCAACCTCCCAGATAGCATCTGAGCTCTCTGTGGGGAAGGATCAGGAACCCACATTGGAATGGGGAAGAATATAATATAAAATATAAAAACAAATTCTAGAGGGATGTGGGAGCAGGCAACCTGGGTGTATGTGTGCATGGATCATTGAAGGTGGGAGGACAGTTTGTGAGCATGGTTAATGAAGCATACTGTATCCTAGGCTTTATAAATGGAGGCATAGTGTTCAAATGCAAGGAAGTTATGATAAACCTGTACAAAATGTTCGTTTGGTGTCAACTGGAGTTTTGCATCTAGTTCTGGGCACTATACTTTAGGAAGGATGTGAAGGTGTTAAAGAGGATGCAGAAAAGACTCATAGGAATAGTTCCAAGAATGACAAACTCCAGTTAAATTGATAAATTGAAGAAGCTGTGGGTGTTGTCCTTGGAGAAGAGAAAGTTAAGAGGAGATTTATTAGAGGTATTTAAAATTATGAGGGATCTGGAGAGAGAAGCAGTTCCCATTGGTGGATGGATAGTGAACAAGAGGACACTTGGATTGCTAAGTGTGCACAGTTTGGAAGGAACCTCCATCGGACAACTGCTCAGAAAAATCAGAAGTATCCATCATTTGTGGGAAACCAGCCATAAATCTGAACTCTCATTCATTATAACTACTTTCAACACTGGAGAACTTCACAAAATTCCTGACCTAGGCATATATCTATCCACCACCACCACTGCCTGATGCAGTTATTTGCAGTGGACTATGGCCCAGATCTTCCAGCCTCCAGATAGTCGGAGACCAGACGTTATCCCCCCAAGATGTAATATGGGACCCCTCAGAGGTCCCCACCTTACCCAGCTGCCACCCTACCCCTTCACCACCCATTACCCACTTGCTTTACACACCCTACCTCCTTACCCACCCTACTTGCTCACACACTTCCCTCACCCTTCCTACCCCCAAAATTACCCTATCAATCCTACCCCCTTAACCATTTAACTTACCCACACTATCCCCTTACCTTACCCACCTTATCCCCTTACCCACTCTACCCCCTTGCCCACCTACCTTCTCTCCATGGCTTTTCAAATAAGTTTTGGAACATTTAAACTCAACTTACCAGAACATGGCAGTTAGTGCTGTAAAAGGCTGCGGGGGAGGCGGGGGAGGGCAGGGAGGTGGTATGGATTCTGCACAGATTCGCTTCACTGATTTCTCCGAGCTCTGCTGAGCCAGTTTGGAAGGAACCTCCATCGGACAACTGCTCAGAAAAATCGAAAGATAAGCAGGTTTTTTTTTGTCTGATCAGAGTTAGAAATACGGATTCGATCCTGATCAGAAGAATTGGACCTATGAGACCATGTTATCGATGGTAGCCTGGAACAAGCTAGAGGCAAAAAAGCTGAGCCTAGAATGTTCTGGGTCTGTATGGCTCAGTACAACATCGGACTATGCACTTGAAAACTAAGCTGTCCAAGGATTATGGTGTTGCTATTTTATTATTTAATTCACTTGGTAAGAAAGCAGGCAATGGTCTGAAATTGTGCTTTTTCTGTGGAAATGTGTGTGCATTGAAATCATGGTCAAATTTGCAAAACTAAAAAGACAATTGTTAATGTTTTCTTCAGTGAACTTGCTGAACCTGTCTTAGTGAATTCTTACACCACATTTAACACCTGTAGTCATAGAAACTGACGGTGCAGAAGGACAAGATTTGATCAAACAAGTAGTCGGCCACATTGAGCTGTCCAATTATTTTATGCTAGCTTTCCAAATGCCCCTATAAATTTGTATTTTTTCAAGTTGTTATCCATTTTCTTTTTAAAAGTTATAATGGATTTTGCTTCCACCACTTTTTCAGGTAAAATTATTCCACACTCCAACAACCCTCTGTATCAAATAATGCTCCACATCTCTTCTTTTGTTCTTTGAACCTTAATTACTGACTCACTGAGCAGTGGAAATAACTTGTTCCAAATTACCACATCAAAGCTCTTCATAATTTTAAACTTCTCTTAATCTTCGCTGATTGTAAAAAGAGAAAAAACAGCTTCTCTCATCTTGCCTCATCGGGGCAATTTGGAATGAACAACAAATGCTGGCCTTAAGTGACGCTTACATCCCATGAAAGAATGAAATTCCCCAAAGCCTCACATCCCTGATATCATCTTAGTGTATTGCTTCTGTACCCTTGCAATACTATTAACATTCTTCCTAAAGTATGGCTCCCAGAAATAAACACAAGATTCTGTGAGTTAGCAAATGATTGTGAAGAAATCCAGCATGGGAAAACCATTGCCTTCAAACAAATGTCACTTCTCATAAATTGGGAAAATAGGTTTAACATTTTCTTTGAATTCATTTTGAAATTTTGAAATTAATGGAAATAGTGACACCATGAGCAGTGGAATAATAGACATTTCATGAATATATACAACTTGAATTTATATAGCACCTTTAATCTAGTAATATGTCCCAAGGCACTTCACGGGAGCATTATCAAACAAAATTTGGCACCAAGCCACATGAGGAGATATTATGACATGAAGGTATTGGACTGAGAAGGTGCAGGATTCGTGGTCCCTGTTTTCCTGGGCCGTCTTCCCAGCCAGCTCAGCCTTCCATTTGGCCTCATCTCTTCCAATGCTCCTCCAAACAGTCAGACTCGAGAGAAAACGGCCCTCACCAATTGTCTCCCAGCTGTCTGTGTCGATGTCCACCACTTCCATATCTCAATTATAGCAGAGATATAGACAGTCAGCAGGCTGTGACCAGTTTACCGTGCAGAAGGTCTTTGGGTATATGGCCATCATCCATCCAATGAATGCGGCTGAGCAAACACAATACTGAGTGTATGCTGATGGAATTAGCACACTCAAGGACCTCTGTCATGTGAGAGAGAGTGTTTGTGTGCATGTGGGTGTGAGAGAGAGAGAGAGTGTGCATATGCATGTGAGAGAGTGTGTGTGTGCATGTGCATGCAAGAGAGAAAATATGTGTGTGTGTGCGTGAGGAGGGAGTGTGCGTGCATGTGCATGTAAGAGAGAGAGTATGCATGTGAAAGAGAGAGAGAATATGTGTGTGTGTGTGTGTGTGTGTGTGCATGAGGGTGTGTGTGAGGTTGTGGACATCACACCCCCCAGCCCCCTCCCCACTCCTCGGGTTTGAATGTGAAATAAACTAACCTTCCGAGTTTAAACATAAAGAGAGATTGCTGTGTGTTACATATAAAATTGGACCAGACAAGCTGAGGGTTTAAGGAAACACACCAGTCTACTTTAAAATAGTTCAAAAACACCTTTGCTATAGGCAGAGGGTGAGAGGATAAAGAAGTTCAGTTTGCCTCCCTCCTGCCTGTAACACAGGGAGGAAGAAATTAAACCAAGCAAATATAACAATTAGGATTTAAAATTCAACTTATATGAATTCTCAGAGTTCCAATTTTCCTGTAACAAGGGGCAGAATTTTGCAGCAACGGGATATTACGCTCGCGCCGAAGTAGTTTGGAATGGCTCACCGCCACGATTGGGCCGTAAAGCTCTGGCCAAGAATTTATTTTACTGCTGGCTGATTCATTTTCTTCCAGTTTTCTCACAAGATTCCCCTTTTCATTCTGCAGGGTATTAATTGTTCTTTTATGCTCTTCTTTAAGATGTTGTACTTCAGTTTTGTGTTCATGAACAGTGTGCTGAGGATGCCTACACATTTTTTCCAACTTTTTCTTGAGTTTCTAACCTTCCTGTTGAAACATCTGTGTCTCTTGCCAGCATTGTTCCTCATGATGCCTTTCAGATTCTTTTAATGTGTTCTCAGACTCCTTCAGTTGGATATCATCATTTACAGTTATACTTATAGTAATCTTCCCTGGTTCTCTCTGTTACTACTGCATGACCTCCTTGGTTCAATATTTAGCATCGCTTGTCCACTTTGTGGCTGCTTCCAAAATCGGACCAGGATGCTGTGAAGTCTGGGCTTTGGGACAGCATTGATGAGCAGTTCAATTTAATTAGTTTCATCTAGTTAATCTTATCAAGAACAACATCGCTGATTGTTGGCAGTTCATCTGGCTGCTATGAACTGGAACCCAAGGAGAAATTCTCAGTTATATTGCCACTTGGCCTCTACATTCAGCAATTTCCCCTGCTCGTTTTTGAAACTAGACACCAGGCTGTTATCAAGGCTTTCTTTGATGCTGGTCTCAGTGTTTTCACTTTCAAAAACAGACTCTGAACTATTCTGTTCAGTTTCGAATCCCTGATTCCCATTTTCTTCCAAATCTGAGTGTTTTTAAAGTCTTTATCTAGACTTGCATAAGGAACTGACTTATCTTGTTCAAACTGGGGAACAATTTTAATTGTAAAAGCAAAATACTGCAGATGCTGGAAATCTAGAACAAAAACAAAAATACCTGGAAAAACTCAGCAGGCCTGACAGCGTCTGCGGAGAGGAACACAGTTAACGTTTCGAGTCCGAATGACTCTTGATTTTAATTTTAATTGTAAGTTCTCCATCATAACCTGAACATTCTTTTCCCCTCTCTCGGAGATGCAGGTTTAATTCTATCCCTTTTTGTGCAAGCAGCTAATTTTTCTGCCAGGTTAAGTCCTCTTTACCGGCTTTAAGAACCTTATTTCAATGGTCGATTAAGAAGGCTTGATAATTCTTTCTATTTAGTTCACAAATTCTATTGTTCTCTTCTAACTTTTCTTTATTCCACTGAGCTCTAACATTTTTCAATTCAGCTTTAGCAATTGTTGCGCTTCTTCTTTCTGAAGAGTCAAACGTTGCATTAGTACTAACAACATAGAGAGGACAGGCATTGAGGTCCTATGGTCAGGTTTTCAGGAGCTTGGGAGGACGTTAAAAAGCAGGACTTCAAAGTTAGTAATCTTCTGGTTACTCCCAGTGCAAGTGAGAATAGAAATAGGAAGTTAACAATGGTCAATGCATGGTGCAGGAGGCAGGGCTTCAGATGTTTGGAGCATTGGGACTATTTCTGGGGCAGAATTTAACAGGAGTGGGTTGTACCCCAACAGGACTGTGACCAATGTCCTTACGAAGACTAGTGTGGGAGGGTTTAAACTAAATTCGCAGCAAATCAAAGTATAGTATTGGAATCTGTCTGTCTCAGGAAATGATGGACTGTGCCCAGGGTGTACGTCACTTCCGTGTATGTCACTTATGTATTGAACATAGTCTATTGAGGATGTAGAGGCCAATTTGTGATTATCAGGCCTGTCTGCAGCTGACACAGATGAATAGTGTTGGCCCGAGGTTAACTGATGTTTGTTCCATCTGACGGGCTCTCTTTTCCAGCATCTGGTCATTTCTTTTTCCTCTGTTTTTTCCATGCCCTTCCTAACTGCTTGTCTCCAGGCACCCTGGTCAGCAGTAAGGTCTTCCCAAGCATTGACCCTGATCCCTGCCATCTTGAAGTCTAGCTTGCAGACATTCTTGTATCGCAGACATGAGCGGCCTGTTGATCTTGTGCTGATAGCAAGCTTGCTGTAGAGCATGTCTTTGGGAATATGGGCATCATCCATTCGGCTCACGTGAACCAGCCAAAGGAGTCGCCGCTGACTCGAGGGTACTCGAGGGAATCCCTACACACTGGTGTACTTCCATATTTGGCACTTTGTCTTGCCAGGAGATGCCCAACGTTCATATGAGGATGCAGAGGTAGAAGATGTTGCCGCTTTTCTTGGCTTTCATAAGTTGTCCATGTCTCATTACTGTAAAGGATGGTCCTAAGAACACAAGCCTGGTACACACAGACCTTTGTATTTTTGGTTAGTTTGCTGTTAGTCCACACTCAACCTCTCAACTTTGACATGACAGCTGCAGCCTTGGCAATTCCAGGGCTGGAGTCTCTAAGTCCTGGCCCATCACTTTGGTCTTCCTGGCACTGATTGTCAGTCCCGACCCCTTGTTGGCCCAGGAGCACCAATGTATAAGCTGTTGTAAGTAAACTTCAGTGCAGGGTGCCAGTGCAGCGTTATCAGCAAACAGCAATTCACAGACTAGGACATTCCTTAAGTGCTTAGGTCTTGGCATGCAGTCTTGCCAAGTTGAACAGCTTGGCATCGCCAAATGTGCACAATAGCAGCAAAATATGCCAAAGAGAGTTGGCACCAGGATGCAGCTGATTTACAGTGCTACTGATCTTGAAAATTTTTAATGATGCTCCATTGTAACTGATGGAAATGTGCACATTCTGGTGGAGAGAAGAAACTATGCCTAGGAGTTCAGGACCATTTTCTGCAGCAATTGAAAGAGGCTGCCTCTGCTGACAATGTTGAAGGTTTCAGTAACATCCATGAAAGAAATGTAGAGTGGCAGCATTTCTCTTGTAACTGCCGAAGTGCGAAAATCATGTCAACTGTCAATCTGCCAGCTCTGAAGCCACACTGACACTTAGGGTAGATGCGCGATGCCAGAGTCCACAATCTGGTCAGAGCAATGCGAACAAAGACCTTCCCCACAATAATTAGCAAGGAGATCACGCAATAATTGTTGGAATCACTGTGATTTCATTTGTTTTTATACAAGGTGACTATTTTTGCATCATGCACATCTTGAGACACAAATCTTTCCTTCCAGCAGAGACACAAAGGTTCATGGAGATACTGCAGCAGTGCTGGTTTTCCACTTTTGATAATTTCAGGCTTGGTTTCCTGGGGTTTTCTGGGGGTCACTGTTTAAAAATAAGGGGTTGCCCATTTAAGACAGAGATGAGGAGAAAGTTTTTCTCTCAGAGGGTCGTGAGTCTTTGGAACTCTCTTTCTCAAGAGGCGATGGAAGCAAACTCTTTGAATATTCTTAAGGCAGAGCTAGATAGATTCTTGATAAGCAAGGGGGGTGAAAGTTATCACGGGAAATTACAATCAGATCAGCCATGATCTTATTGAATGGGGGAACAGGCTCGAAGGGCTGAGTGACCCACTCCTGCTCCTAATTCATATGTTTGTATGCAATACCGCTAGCAAGGCAGTCAGTGGCCTTGTTGAGCTCTTTCGTGGTGGGCTCACTGTCCAGCTCCTCCGTGACAGGAAAGTCTGGAATGGCACTGAGTGCTTCTTCACTGACAATGTTCTCTGTTGCATAGGGTTTGAGGTAGTGCTCCTTTCCATCCACTTGTTAGGTTCAGTGATGATCATCTCTGCTTTTGACTGCAGGGGGGCTGATTTGGTTGCTGCAGGACCTGTTGCTTTCTTGATTCCATCATACATCCCTCTAGTATCCCCGGATTCAGCAGCAGATTGTACGTTGTTGCAGAGTTTCAACCAGTATTGATTGGCACAGTGCCGAGAAGTCTGCTGAGACTTGGTTCCGCCAGCTCAGAGAGCATTTAGATTTTGTTTGTTAGGGATTTGCTTGTAGTTCATGAGGGTTCTCCTCTTGATTACAGCAACTGGCTCCATTTCAGCCCAATAAGCCTCAAACCTGCCAACATTCCTCCATTCTCTTTTCACACAGACAGTGAGTGGAGAGTTCTAGGTGGTGTCGTGCAAATAATCCCAATTTGACGCTGCACTTTGTCTTTGGCCATTGCTGACTGAAAAAGCCTGACTGAGGGTGTTGAAGAACTCCTGGGTCCTTTCTGGGAAGGTGGTATGGCAAGTGTTGATTTGAAAACAACCTTTCTTCTTGGAGTGATACAATTTCTTTGGCTGAAGCCTGACCATGCCACACACCAGGGAGTGGTCAATGTTGGGGTATATGGGGTTAATTCTAAGTCTGTGATATGTTAATGAGACACGATATACATCATCACAAGAAGTGATGCAATGTCTCATGATCTTGCTCTCTCTTGCTGAAGCTCATGATAAAGATGTAGACACAGTAAGAGATGTTCCATTAAAGTTAACTTTTTCCTTACCTCAGCAGACTCTGTAAATGTTCTGTGTTAGCCCAACAAGACCAAGAATATTATATGGTGGCAGCGAGTGAAAGAACAAGCATGGAAAAGTCTCTGCCATTACAGGAAAGCTTTGAGCAAGTCACAAATCTCAACCAAGCAGAAACATGGCTGAATTGGTGCCGCAGATTTGCCAGATATCACACTGTATCGGGCCTCGCTGTGAAGGAGAGTGGCCAGCTGTTCAGTATATTTATGCATGCTATGGCTGGCTGTGCAAACGTTATCTTATTCAGGCAAGGGATCGATGAAGAAAAAGCTACGTATGATGAAGTAATAAAAGCATTTGATGCCTACTTCAATCTGTGAAAGAATACTATTGTTGAATGGGCTAAATTTAAGAAGCATACCCAAAGACAATGGGAAAATATTGATACATTTATAACCAACCTCTACAGACTGGCATAAAACTGTGAATATAGCAGCTTAAAAGACAGGGACAGAATTGTTGTCATTCTTGGATGAAGCATTGTCTGACCACTTGCAGTCGAGAGATGATTTAACCTTCACAAAGGCAGTTAAACCGAGCAGACAAGCTGAGGCTAGGAAGCAAAATTGATCAGTGATTTGGGATGACAGGGAGAACCAAATCCCAAAAAACAGCTGACTCAGCAATGTTAAATTTAAAAGCAGAGCGGTGGCCATCCAAAAGCAGAAGAGGCAGGAAGAGTGTTTATCAACCACTAACTAACTCGTACATGTGGCAGGCATGAACACAGGCATGAAAATTATCCTGCCAAAAAGGTCGAAAGTCATTTTTTGCAGAAAGAAGGCTGTGTGTTGCGACAAGAAGCTTGTACAGAATAAGAAAAAAGAGATGCCTTTGAAAGATGACAAGATCCATGAAATAGAAGATATCAATGATATTGAGGTGCCTTTCCTTGGAGAGATCCAGGAACCAAGTGGAAGCTACTGGAATGCTGATATCTTGGTACAGAGAAACAAAATACACTTTAAGTTATTCACAGGTGCAGCAATTTTGGTTCTTTCTGATGCTGAACCGTGGTTGGAGAAAAGTTCTCTTTAGCCTCATGCATAAAACTACACTGGCCAGAAACTCAAGGTCATAGGACAACTGTACCAACTTACATCTGTTCCAAAAGTATAATAATTTTCATAATATTTTTCCGGTTTATTGTAAAGTATGGGTGGGGGGTGTTTTTCTGTCTGTGTGATTTAATTACATTTTGTAGCCAAGCAAACTGCAAGTTGAAGTTATCAAAAGAAGTGAAGTGTAGAAACGTCTTTAAAATGCTAAGTAGGTAAACATGGTTGGGTTCTTAGCATGTAAGGTGTGATGGGAATTTGCATTTTTAGATAGATGAAGGGAGATTTGAATTTCAAAGATGTTACTGACAATATATAGTGACAACATGAAAGTTTTTATGATATGGGGAGATACAGTTTCAAAGACTTATGAAACAATAAAATTTACATATTAAGAAGAGAGAAACATTTATAAAGGAGAATGAGGCTATGCATCCGGGAAGGCAGTGTGAGATCTAACAGAAGTGTGTGGAATAGCCTTAATGAAGCCTCCAGCATTTGTGCATAAGTCTGCTGTCTACAGAAACTAAAGCTGAAGAAAAGTCAATTGGAATTCCACTGCCCAGGTATTGTGTTAATTTGCTGGATCTGTTTAAAATCTAAAATCTATTTTTGGACCGTTGCCTTAAAGGGGTGTAACTAGGAGTCAGGTTAATTAGGAATTTTAGGAGTTATTATAGTAATAATTTGTAGTCCCATGTATGTGCTTGAAATCTTATCTCTTGTTAATAAATATTTTAATTTAGTTTCTAAAAAACTCCAAAAGTCTTGGTTGACTTATTACTTCTGAATTCAGTGCATGCACCTCGAAATAAATACAAATTGCAAAACCGTTGTGACAGCACAACCAAGTGGATTTGATCCGCCTGGCACACATCATCTTCCGCGTCATAACACATCTGATCTGCAGAGTATAGGAACTGGAAAGCCGACAAGGTCAGCCTAAAAAGCCTCAGAGCTGAATTTCCACAACTGTTCACAGGACTAGGTTAGCTAAAGACAGCATACCATATCATTCTACAATAATAAAAACAGAAAATCCTGGAAAAGCTCAGCAGGTCTGACAGCTTCTGTGTACAAGAAACAGAGTTAATGTTTTGAGTCCTTATGACCCTTCTTCAGAGCAGATCACATCATTCTACATCCTGACACAAAACCAATGTGTCTATTTACACCCCAAAATATTCCTCATCTATTCTTGCCAAACGCAAGGAAGGAAATTGGCACTAGGGGTGGGCAATAAATGCTGGCCTAGCCATCAAAGCCCACATCGCATGAAGGAATAAAAGAAAACATTGTCCAGAGGACAATGTCATGTATCCTAGAAGGACTAGATGGTGTTGTATATTAAATGAATGATGTCCTGGTCCATGAATCCACTCAGACAGAACATGACACTAGAATGTGAGTTGTGCTGCGATGCCTGCAGGAAGCAAGACTCAAAAACAAATTCTCAAACCTGACTGTCAAATTCCTCAGGCACATTGTAGATGCATCTGATGTCAGAGTTGATCCATGGAAGACAAGAGCAATTTAGGAGTTTCCAGCTCCTCGCAATGTGACTGAGCTCCAGAGATTCATGGGTATGGTAAACTAAATAGGAAAGTTCCTACCCAACTGAGTAGCTGTTTTAGCTGTTACGATAGGATAATACATGGTGCTGGGAAGAAGCACAACTGGGAAGAGTGTCCTGCAGTCAGCATTGCTGTGAAGCAGTCTGGGAAGAGTATCCTGCAGTCAGCATCACAGTCTGCACTGGAGTGCTGCTTTAGGGGTTCGGTGAGGAGGGAACGAGGTGATCCTTTGAGTACTGTGAGTACGGTCGGGTAAGTATTTATTACTTTTATCACTTATAGTTTTTAAGGTCTTATTTTGTGGTTCATCGTTTGTAAGGGCTATATTCTGTAACAACGAGGAGCAGGGAAGATGGGCCCTGGAGTAATTGATATTATTTGATATTAAGTATCTTCCAAAAGGTTTAATTTAATTTAAAGGGGTAAGTCATGGCAGGAGAGCTCAAAGCCATGGTGTGCTCCTCCTGCTCTATGTGGGAAGCCGGGAACATTTCCAGTGCCTGGGGCCAGCATGTGTGTGGGAAGTGTCTCCAGTAGCAGCTCCTGGAAGCCCGGGTTTTGGAGCTGGAGCAGTGGCTGGGGACACTGTGGAGCATCCGCAAGGTGGAGAGGATCGTGGATAGCACGTATAGAGAGGTGGTCACACCGCAGGCTAAGAGTCCACAGGCAGGAAGGGAATGGGTGACCACCAGGCAGAGCAAGAGGACTAGGCAGGCAGTGTAGGAATCTCCTGTAGCTATTCGCTGCAAAACAGATATACCGCTTTGGATACTGTTGAGGGGAATGGCCTCTCAGGGGAAAGCAGCAACAGCCAAATTTGTTGCACCATGGTTGGCTCTGCTGAATAGGGAAGGAGTAAAAAACGTGGGAATGCAATAGTTATAGGGGATTCAATTGTAAGGGGAACAGATAGTCGTTTCAGTGGCTGCAAACGAGACTCCAGGATGGTATGTTGCCTCCCTGGTGCTAGGGTCAAGGATGTCTCAGAGCAGCTATAGAACATTCTGAAGGGGGAGGGTGAACAGCCAGTGGCTGTGG
The DNA here is from genome assembly GCF_964194155.1 of Cetorhinus maximus. Taxonomy (NCBI): domain Eukaryota; kingdom Metazoa; phylum Chordata; class Chondrichthyes; order Lamniformes; family Cetorhinidae; genus Cetorhinus; species Cetorhinus maximus. The sequence continues at coordinate 71,844,756 of NC_135896.1, forward strand.
TACACATTGGTACAAACGACATAGGTAAAAAAAAGGGATGAGGTCCTAAAAGCAGAATATAGGGAGTTAGGAAGTAAGTTGAAAAGTAGGATCTCAAAGGTAATGATCTCAGGATTACTACCAGTGCCACGTGCTAGTCAGAGTAGAAATAGCAGGATATATTGGCTGAATACGTAGCTGAAGAGATGGTGTGAGGGGGAGCGTTTCAGATTCCTGGGACATTGGGACCAGTTCTCGGGAGGTGGGACCAGTACAAACTGGACGGGTTACACCTGGGCAGGACCTGGACTGATATCCTACGGGGAATATTTGCTAGAGTGGTTGGGGAGGGTTTAAACTAAAATGGCAGGGGGATGGGAACCTATGCAAGGAGTCAAAGGAGGGGGAATCAAGGACAAGAACAAAACACAGAAAGTGGAATAAGAAAAGTGATAGGCAGAGAAATCAAGGGCAAGAATCAAACAGGGCCTCAGTGAAAAATAGTGGGAACGGGACAAGTAATGTTAAAAAGACAAGCCTTAAGGCTTTGTGCCTTAACGCGAGGAGCATTTGAAACAAAGTGGAAGAATTAACAACACAAATAGACATAAACAGGTAGGATATAGTCGGGATTACAGAGACATGGCTGCAGGGTGACAAGGGGTTGGAACTGAAGATCCAGGGGTATTCAGTATTTAGGAAGGACAGACAAAAAGGAAAAGGCGGTGGAGTTGCATTGCTGGTTAAAGAGGAAATTAATGCAATAGTGAGGAAAGATATTAGCTCCGATAATGTGAAATCTGTATGGGTAGAGCTGAGAAACACTAAGGGGCAAAAAACTTTAGTGGGGATTGTATATAGACCCCCAAACTGTAGTCGTGGTGTTGGGAATGGCATTAAACAGGAAATTAGAGATGCATGCAATAAAGGAACATCTGTAATTATGGGTGACTCTAATCTGCATATAGATTGGGCAAATCAAATTAGTAACAATACCATAGAGGAGGAATTCCTGGAGTGTATACAATGATGGTTTTCTGGACCAATACGTTGAGGAACCAACTAGAGAACAGGCCATCCTAGACTGGGTATTGTGTAACAAGGAAGGAATAATTGGCAATCTAATTGTGTGAGGCCCCTTGGGGATGAGCGACCACAATATGATAGAATTCTTCATCAAGATGGAGAGTGATGTAATTGATTCTGAGACTAGGGTCCTGAATCTTGATAAAGAAAAATATGATGGTATGAGGCAGGGGTTGGCTATGATGGATTGGGAAACGTTACTTAAAGGGATGATGGTGGATAGGCAATGGCAAACATTCAAAGAGCGCATGGGTGAACTGCAACAATTGTTTATTCCTGTCTCGTGCAAAAGTAAAACAGGAAAGGTGGCCAAACCATGGCTTACAAGGGAAATTAGAGATAGTATTAGATCCAAGGAAGAGACATCCAAATTGGCTAAAAAAAACAACAGACCTGAGGATTGGGAGCAGTTTAGAATTCAGCAAAGAAGGACCAAGGGGTTGATTAAGAAGGGGAAAATAAAGTACGAGAGTAAGCTTGTGGGGAACATAAAAACTAAAAGTTTCTATAGGTATGTGAAGAGAAAAAGATTGGTGAAGACAAATGTAGGTCCCTTACAGTCAGAAACAGGGGAATTTATAATGGGGAACAAAGAAATGGCTGACCAACTAAATACATATTTTGGTTCTGTCTTCACGAAGGAGGATACAAGTAACATACCAGAAATGTTGGGGAACACAGGGTTTAGTGAGAGGGAGAAACTGAAAGAATCAGTATTAGTAGGGAAATGGTATTGGGGAAATTGATGGAATTGAAGGCCAATAAATCCCCAAGTCCTGATCTACATCCCAGAGTACTTAAGGAAGTGGCCCTAGAAATAGTGGATGCATTGGTGGTCATCTTCCAAGATTCTACGGACTCTGGAACAGTTCCTGCAGATTGGAGGGTAGCTAATGTAACCCCACTACATAAAAAGGGAGGTAGAAAGAAAACAGGGAATTATAGACCAGTCAACCTGGTAGTGGGAAAAATTCTAGAGTCCATTATAAAAGGTTTAATAGCTGAGCACTTGGAAAACAGTGGCAAAATCGGACAGAGTCAGCATGGATCTGCGAAAGGGAAATCATGCTTGACAAATCTACTGGAATTTTTTGAGGATGTAACTAGTAGAGTTGATGAGGGGGAGCCAGTGGATGTGGTTTATTTGGACTTTCAAAAGGTTTTGACAAAGTCCCGCATAAGAGATTAGTATGTAAAATTAAAGCGCATGGGATTGGGGGTAGTGTATTGAGATGGATAGAAAACTGTTTGGCAGACAGGAAACAAAGAGTAAAAATAAATGGGTCTTTTTCCAAATGACAGGCAGTGACTAGTGGGGTACCGCAGGGATCGGTGCTGGGAACCCAGTTATTCACAATATATATTAATAATTTAGATGAGGGAACTAAATATAATATTTCCAAATTTGCAGATGACACAAAGCTGGGTGGGAGGGTGAGCGGTGAGGAGGATGCAGAGATGCTTCAGTGTGATTTGGACAAGCTGAGTGAGTGGGCAAATGCATGGCAGATGCAGTATAATGTGGATAAATGTGAGGTTATCCACTTTGGTGGCAAAAACAGGAAGGCAGTGTGGTGTTGAGCAGAGATGTGTTACGACTTAAGACATGGAGTTAGCTCCTTACCTATACCCTTTACTGTATATATGTAGAATGTTACAAGTAGTTTCTAAAGACTTGTTGTTGACATACAGAAGATTTTCTTAACAGGTTCTAACTCAGCCAAACTGATGGTGGTATGGTGAGACAGGACAGCTGGCTGGTTGCCACACAGAAATAACCTTCTACACAGTCAAAGCAGTCATCTACCAAATTGAACAGACAGAGATGCTGCATTCACCTACCAATCCAGATAACTACCAGACTGGTCCTGGTTCATCTATTAATTCTCCTTCTGCCCAGCAGAGTCTGAGAGATCACCTGCAAGATCCAAATCCCAAATATCCTCCAAAAGAGGAGAGGCCCCATTCAGGTAGACTTGTGAAACCACCACAACAGTTGTTCCTATAAAAAAAGAAATTGAAGTCAGAGGTTGAGGGGAAATGTCGCATGATGGGGAGAATCAGAGACAAAGGGTGGGGGGTGGAGAAGTAGTATAATGAGGAAAATCAGAAATTTGTGGGAGATGTAGTATAAGGGATTAATTCTAACTGTGTAATATGCTACTGAGACACAGTATGAGTTATCACAGGAAATTATGTAATGTCTCATGATCTTGCTCTCTCTGTTGAACCTCATTGTAAAGGTGTAGACATAGTAAGAGATGTTCCACTAAAGTTAACTTTTTCCTCTGTAAATATTCCGTGTTAGCCCACGAGACCAAGAATATTATAAGTATCACAGTCAGTGCTATGATAGCTATGAATGATGAGGACACTGTTGAGAGTGGTACATCTAGTAATGATGAGATCCAGCTGGTGCCAGTGGCGTGATATCGTATGTCTCCAGGACACCTCGTGGCATTGCTTAGTTTGGAAGTAGCTATTCATCACACAGAGTCCCGGGTAACAGCATTGCTTCAGCAACCTCTGTTCATTTTTGTTCATCTTGCCGATTCCCTGGTGCCCTATGCACATTGGCTAAGCTGTAGTGTCAGTGTTGTGTTGAAGTCCCCTAGAAGGTACAGTCCCTCAGTGCTGGTGGGCAGGCGAAAAGGCCAAGCGGCCTTTGCATTCTTTTGGAAACCTCATCCACGGGCGGGATGAAGTTTCCAATCACAAATAAAAATAATATTAAAAATTTAAAATTTAATTAATAGCATGTCCCTGCTCATGTGACAGAGTCACATGAGGGAACATGTTTTATAACATTTTTAACATCTTGATTTTTTTATTTTGAAAACTGGTCATCTCCCTGAGGCAGCTCTGTGCCTCAGGGAGATTTTCAAGCGCGCATCCACATGCATGCATGAAGTTCGCACTTGCCTTCCTCACCCCCCACACAGGCAGTGCTGCCGCTCGCGTTTCACACTGAGTGGGCCTTAATTGGTCTGTCAGCGTGAAATCGCGCTCCGACCCCAATCGCGGGTGGCAGTCAGCTTCCTGACCGCCCCCGCCCACTGCCACCAAGTCCACCCGACAAGGACAAAATTCTGCCCAAGGTGTTCAAGAAAGATAGGAAAGGGGGAGGGGTGGCAGCATTGATTAAGGACAGCATTGATTAAGGACAGCATTGCAGGGCTGGATAGAGTGGATGTCAAAGCAGGGCCAAGGACAGAATCTATTTGGCTAGAGTTAAGGAACGAAAAAGGTGCAATTACATTGCTCAGTGTAGTCTGTAGGTCATCAACTTGTGGGAAAGATGTGCAGGAACAAATTTGCAAAGATATTACAGAGAGATGCAAGAATTATAGAGCATTTATAATGGGAGACTTTATTTATCCCAATATAGACTGAGATAGTAGTAGTGTAAAGGGCAGAGAGGGGCAAGAGTTCCCAGAGTGTGTTCAGGAAAATTTTCTACTGTAGTATGTTTCCAGTTCAATGAAAAAGGAGGTACTGTTAGACCTGGTTCTTGGGAATGAGGTGATCCAAGTGGATCAATTGTCAGTAGGAGAACATTTAGGAGGACAAAGATCATTTTAGTTTCAGGTTCTTTATGGAAAAGGGCAAGGAGCAATCCAGAATAAAAATAGTTAATTGGGGAAAACCAACTTCAATGGGGTGAGAATGGATCTGACCTGGTTCAATTGGAGTCAAAGGTTGGCAGGAAAAACGGTAGCTGAACAATGGCTTACCTTTACAGAAAAGATAGTTCAAGCACAGGCAAGGTTATCCCCATGAAGTGGAAAGGTAGGGCAATCAAATCCAGACCTCCCTGGATGATGAATGAGATAGAGCTTAAGATGAAGAAGAAAAAGTGTGCTTATGACAGATGTCAGGTGGAGAATTCAACTTAAGGCCAGACTGAATATAGAAGGTTCAGTGGTAAAGCGAAAAAGCAAATAAGAGAAGCAAAGAGAGACTATGAAAAGAGACTGGCAGTTAACATAAAGGGGAATCCCAAAGTCTTCGCTCGGCATATAAATAGTAAAAGGGTGGAGTTGATTAGGGACCAAAAAGGAAATTTATGCATGAAGGCAGGAGGCATGACTGAGGTCTTCAATGAGGGTGGAACTTGCAGAGTCTCTGTGGCCATCATTTCCCAGTCTTCCATATGACTGAAGGGTGGTGCCAGAGGACAGGAGAACTGCAAATGTTAGGCCTTTGTTCAAAAAAGTGTGTAAAGAGAAGCCCAGCAACGACAGGCCAGTCAGTTTAATTTTAGTGGTGGGGAAGCTTCTGGAAATAATAATTTGGGACAAAATTAATAGTCACTTGAGCACATGTGAGTTCATTGAGGAAATCCAGCACAGGTTTGTTAAGGGTAAATCGTGTTTAACTAATTTGCTGGAGTTTTTTGATGAGGTAAAAGGGAAGATCAATGAGGGAAATGCTGTCGATGTGCTGTACATGGATCTTCAGAAGGCATTTGATAAAATGCCACACAACAGACTTGTGGGCAATGTTATAACTCATGGAATAAAAAGGGACAGTAGCAACATGGGTATGAAATTGGCTGAGTGATAAAAAAGAGTAATGGTTAATGGATGTTTTTCGGGCTGGAGAAATGTTTGTAGTGGAGTTCCCCAGGAGTCGGTGTTGTGACCCTTGCTCTTCCTCATATATATTAATGACCTAGACATTGGCGTACTGGGCACAATTTCAAAACTTGAAGATGAGATGAAACTTCGAAGTTCTGTGAACTGTGAGGAGGATAGTGAAGAATGTTAAAAGGACATAGACAAGTTGGTGAAATGGGTGGAAAAGTGGCAGATGTAATTAATGCAGAGAAATGTGAAATGATTCATTTTGATAGGAAGAATGAGGAGAGACAATATAAAATAAAGGGTACAATTCTAAATGGGGTGCTGGGACAAAGGAACCTGGGTATACATGAGCATAAATCATTGAAGGTGGAGAGACAGGTTGAGAGAGCAGTTATAAAGCATACAGCATCCTAGGCTTTATTAATAGGTGCATATATAAAGGTAAGGAAGTTATGTAAAACTCATATAGAACACTGGTTCCGTCTCAACTGGAGTATTGCATCCAGTCTGGATGCCACACTTCAGGAAAGATGTGAAGGCATTTGAGACCTTGCGGAAAAGATCACGAGAATGGTTCCAGCGATGAAGGGCTTCAGTTATGTAGACCGATTGCAGAAGTAGAGACTGTTCCTTAGCGAAGAAAAGGTTGAGAGGAGATTTGATGGAGGTACTCAAAATTATGAGGGGTCTGTGTACTGTAAGTTGTTAACAGCTGGGATATGCTAATACATGACATAGATGATGATGTGCCACTGACATCAGTCAGTCATGTGTTATACTCTCGAAAGAGAGAGAGGTTGGAACAGCATGCCTAGGAGCAACATGCCTACTCTGTAACCTGTTTAGAAGTAGTAAAAATGAACAGGTGCTAAGCAGAGTAACCAAGTCCAATGCCTGTAGTTCAAGATATATGGAGCATATCACAACATGGTGGCGACAGTGGATCACATCGATATTATCAAAGGAACCACAGAGAGAAGAACGGCTTGATAGCAACACGTAACAAATCGATGGAAGGAGGAGGCACCTTCTCTCCGCCCCCAGCCCCGCAGTGCCTCTCTCTCCCCGGACCCCGCAGCATCTTCTCTCCCCCATCGCCCCGCAGCACCTTCACTCTCCCCGGGCTCTCTGCACCATCTCTCTGCCTGGGCCCCACAGCACCTTCTCTCTCCCCGGGCCCCACAGCACCTTCACTCTCCCCAGTCCCGCAGCAGCTTCTCTCACCCAGAACTCCACAGCACCATCTCTCTCTCCTCAGGTCCTGCAGCACCTTCTTACCCCCACAAGCTCTGCAGCATCTTCTCTTTCCCTGGGCTCCGCAGCACCTTCACCCTCCCCAGTCCCACAGCACCATCTCTCTCCTCAGGGCCCGCAGCACCTTCCCTTCCCCACCCCTCCGGGCCCCACAGCACCGTCTCTCTCTCTCCCCAGGCCCCACAGCACCGTCTCTCTCCATGGGCCCCGCCGCACCTACTCTCTCCATGGGCCCCGCAGCACCTACTCTCTCCATGGGCCCCGCAGCACCTACTCTCTCCATGGGCCCCGCAGCACCTACTCTCTCCATGGGCCCCGCAGCACCTACTCTCTCCATGGGCCCCGCAGCACCTACTCTCTCCATGGGCCCCGCAGCACCTACTCTCTCCATGGGCCCCGCAGCACCTACTCTCTCCATGGGCCCCGCAGCACCTTCTCTCTCCCCTGGGCCCCGCAGCACCCTCCCTCTCCCTGCAGCACCTTCTCTTTCCCTGGGCTCCGCAGAACCTTCACCCTCCCCAGTCCCACAGCACCATCTCTCTCCTCAGGGCCCGCAGCACCTTCCCTTCCCCACCCCTCCGGGCCCCGCAGCACCTTCTCTCTCCCCGGGCCCCGCAGCACCTTCTCTCTCCCCGGGCCCCGCAGCACCTTCTCACCCCCACAAGCTCTGCAGCACCCTCTCTCTCCTTGCAGCACCTTCTCTCTCCCCAGGCCCCGCAGCACCTTCCCTTCCCCCCCCGCCTCCAAGCCCCTCAGCACCTTCCCTCTCCCCTGGCCCCACAGCGCCTTCTCTCCCCCTCGGTCCCGCAACACCTTCTCTCTCCATGGGCCCCGCAGCACCTTCTCTCCCCCTGGGCCCTGCAGCACCTTCTCTCCCCCTGGGTCCCGCAGCACCTTCTCTCCACCTGGGTCCCGCAGCACCTTCTCTCCCCCTGGGTCCCGCAGCACCTTCTCTCCCCCTGGGTCCAGCAGCACCTTCTCTCCCCCTGGGTCCCGCAGCACCTTCTTTCCCCCAAGCCCTGCAGCACCTTCTCTTTCCCCAACACCCCATAGCATACGAACTAGGAGCAGGAAAAGGCTACTCTGCCCTTCAAGCCTGCTCCACCATTCAATAAGATCATGGTTGATCTGATTGTAACCCCCTGCCTACCCCTGATAATCTTTTACTCCCTTGTTAATCAAGAATCTATCTAGCTCTGCCTTAAAATATTCAAAGACCCTGCTTCCAATGCCTTTAGAGGAAGAGAGTTCCAAAGACTTACTATCTTCTGAGAGAAAAAAATTCTCCTCACCTGGAGTTGAAGATCATTCCTCTTCTCATGATCTTTCCGACAGTCAGAAAGAACAGCCGGGACTGAAAGCATGAAAAGTGAGAGAGAGAGAGAGAGAGAGAGAGAGAGATAGTCAACGAGAACAGCGGGGATTGAAAGTACGGAGAGAGAGTGGGAGTTCACTCGGAGACTCAGCAAGAACAGCAGCGACTGAAAGCGCAGAGAGAGAGGGAAAGAGAGAGTGGGAATTCACTCCGAGGGAGTTAAAGAAGAGCGCGCAAGGAGTCGGGAGGTGAGGAAGAGCGCGCGAGGAGCCGGGAGTTGAAGAGGGGCTAGCTGTGCTGGAGGTGAGTCTCAGTGGACTGACTAGATTTGGAGAAAAGTAAGTGTGGTGTCATAGGGAACTAGAGAGGAGTCCAGGAGATCAAAGAGCACGAGAGAGAGAGAGCAATGAGACTTCATATGGAGGAATGAGAGGGTGAAGAGGAGACGATTGGTGAGTGAGAGGTGAGTAAACACTTTATATAAAGTTAAAGGTATGTCAGTGTAGTTTGGCCATGTGGAATGTGCAATCTGTGGGATGTGGGAAGTCATGCAGGCACAAGGTGCCCTCGACGACTACGTCTGCAGGAAGTGTCATTGGTTGCAGAAACTTGAGCTCCAGTGGCAGAACTTGAGTGGTAGCTGGAATCACTGTGGTGCATCCGCAAAGCTGAGGATTATGTGGATAGCACAGTTAGAGAGGTGGTCACACCACAGCTAAGAAGTACACAGGCAGAGAGAGAATGTTTGAATTCCAGAGTATCTAAGAGAAACAGGCAGGTAATGCAAGAGTCCCTTGAGGCTATTACACTCTGGGTATTGGTGAGCGAGATGGTTCCTCAGAGGACTGTACAGGTGGCTCAGCTGTACAGGAGAGGAGGAGGAAAGGTGGAAGTGCTATAGTAATAGGGGATTCCATAGTTAGAGGAGCAGACAGGCATTTCTGTGGCTGTAGATGTGACTCCAGGATGATATGTTGTCTCCCTGGTGCCAGGGTCAAGGATGTCACAGAGCAGTTGCAGACATTCTTTTGGGGGAGGGCGAGTAGCCAGAGGTCATGGTCCACATTGGGATCAATGACATAGGCAGGAAAAGGGATGAGGTTCCAGAAGCAGATTTTAGGGAGTTAGGAAGGAAATTGAACAGCAGGACCTCAAAAGCAGTAATCTCAGGATTCCTCCCAGTGCCATGTGCTAGTGAGCATAAGAATAGGAAGATTGAGCAGTTCAATACGTGGCTGGAGAAATGGAGTAAGAGGGAGGGCTTTAGATTTCAGAGGCATTGGGACCGGTTCTGGGGCAGGTGGGACCTGTACAAGTGGGTTACACCTTAACAGGACTGGGACTAATGTCCTTGCGTGGAGGTTTGCTAGTGCTGTTGGGGAGGGTTTAAACTAGATTGGCAGGGGGTGGGAACCTGAGGGGAAATTCAGAGAGGTGAGGAGAAAAACTGGCAGTAGGAAGAAAGAAGAATTAACTGATAAGGAGGATATATCAGAGAGTAATATCTAGGTAAATAGAATACTTGGGGAGTTTGATAGAACTAGATTAGGCTATAGTAAGTTATTAGATGGGGTCAGAGCAAAGGGGGAAAGTTTAAAAAGTCTAAATCAGGATTAATGTGCATGTATGTGAATGCACGGAGTGTGGCTAATAAGATTAGTGAACTACAGGCACAGGTTGACAAATGGAACTATGATATTATTGCTATAACAGAGACCTGACTCAAAGTAGGGCATTAAATATTCCTGTGTATAACATATTTAGGAGAGACAGGAAAGGAAGAAAAGGGGGAAGTGGCAGTATTTATTAAAGGTGATATTACAGTACTGGAGAGAGAGGATGTTTCAGAGGGGTCAAAGACGGAATCTCTCTGGCTAAAGTTAAAGAGAGAAAAAGGTGCAATAACATTGATCGGTGTAGTATATAGACCACCAACTAGCAGGAGGGATGTAGAGAAACAAATTTGCAAAGAAATTACAGAGAGCTGCAAGAATTATAGTAATTTTATTGGGGGACTTCAATTATCTAAATACAGACTGGGATAGGAATAGTGCAAAGGGACATAAAGGGTGAGACTTCCTGGAGTGTGTTCAAGATCATTTTCTGCAGCAGTATGTTTCCAGTCCAACGAGAGGGCAGGTACTGTTGGATCTGGTTCTGGGGAATGAGTTGGCCCAAGTGGATCAAATAACAATGGAAGAGCATTTAGGGGACAATAACCATTGTATCATAAGGTTTAAGTTAGCCATGGGAAAGGACAAGGAGCAATCCAGAGCATGGATAATTAATTGGGGGAAAGCCAACTTTGATGGGATGAAAATGCATCCGAGTTGAGTGAGTTGGAATCAAATGTTGGTGGAAAAGATGGTAGCTGAACAATGGGCTATCTTCAAAGCGATAGTATGGCAAGAAACGTCAAGGTATATTCCCTTGAAGGGGAAAGGTAGGACAAATAAATCTAGAACACCCTGGATGACAAAAGCAATAGAGGTGAAGATGAAAAGGAAGTAGTATGCATATGACAGATGTCAGGTAGAAAATACAATGGCAAATCAGGCTACATATAGGACTACAGTGGAAGTGAAAAAAACTAATCAGAAAAGCAAGGCGGAAGCATGAAAAGAGATGAGCAGCTAACATAAAAGGGAATCCCAAGGTATTCTATAAGCATATAAATAATAAAAGGGTGGTAAAAGGGTAGGTTGATTAGGGATAAAAAAGGAAACTTGCATGTGGAGGCAGGAGAAATAGCAGAGGTATTAAACGAGTATTTTGCATCTGTCTTTACAAAGGAAGAGGATGCTACTCTGGCCAAGGTGAGAGAGGAGGTAACTGGTACACTCGTGGAATTTTCAATTGAGAAGGAGTAGGTGTTAGAAAGGCTATCTTTATTTAAAATTGATAAGGTACCAGGACCGGATGAGATGCATCCAAGGGTACTGAGGGAGGTGAGAGTGGAAATTTCAGAGGCACTGGTGATAATCTTCCAGTCTTCCTCAGACACAGGGGTGGTGCCAGAGGACTGGAGAATTGTGAATGTTACACCCATGTTCAAAATGGGGTGCAAGAATAATGCCGGCAACCACAGAGCAGTCAATTTGACTTCAGTGGCAGGGAAACTTCTGGAAACTACAGTTCAGGACAAAATCTATTGTCACTTAGACCAGTGGGGGATAATTAAAGAAAGCCAGCATGGATTCATTAAGGGAAAATCATATTTAACTAACTTGCTGGAGTTTTTGAGTTAGTAACCGATAAGGTTGATAAGGGCAATGCTATTGATGTGGTGTATATGGATTTTCAAAAGGCATTTGATACAGTGCCACACAACAGACTTGTAAGCAACATTCTAGCTCATGGAATAAAAGGGAAAGTAGGCACTTGGATAAGAAATTGGCTGAGTGACAGGAAACAAAGAGTAGTGAATAAGTGGTTGTTTTTCAGATTGGAGAAAGGTATATAGTGGAGTTCCTCAGGGGTCAGTGTTGGGATCCTTGCTCTCCCTGACATATTTCAATGACCTAGACTGTGGCGTGCAGGGCCATGATTTCAAAATTTGCAGATGATACAAAGATTGGAAACATTGTCAACTGTGATGAGGATAGTCTTCAAAAGGACGTAGACATATTGGTGGGTTGGGCAGACAAATGGCAGATGAAGTTCAATGCAAAGAAGTGTGAGGTGATTCATTTTGTTTGGAAGAATGTGGAGAGACAGTATAAAATAAAGGGACAAACTCCAAAGGAGGTGCGGGAACAAAGGTGTATATGTACATAAGCCATTGAAGGTGGCAGGGTATGTTGAAAGAGCAGTTAATAAGGCTTATGGTATCCTAGGTTTTATTAATATGGGCATTCAGTACAAGAGCAAGGAGGTCATGTTAAACTTCCATAAGACACTAGTTAGGCCTCACCTGGAGTACTTCTGGGCACTATACTTGAGGAAGGATGTGAAGGCATTGGAGAGAGTACAGAGGAGATTCACAAGCATGATTCTAGGGATAAATAACTGTAGCTACAGGGATAGATTGGAGCGGTTAGGTCTGTTTTCCTTGGAGCAAAGAAGGCTGACAGGAGACTTGATAGAGGTATTCAAGATCCCGAGGGGTATGGACAGGGTAAGTAGTGAGAAGCTGTTCCCTTTCAAGAGTACATCAAGAACTAAAGGGCACAGATTCAAAATAATTGACAAACAGAGTAAATGTGATGTGAGGAAAAATCTTTTCACCAGAGGATGGTTGGAGTCTGGAACAAACTTCCTGAAAGGGAGGCGGAGGCAGGTTTTCAAAACAGAATTGGATTGCTCTCTGAAAAGAAAGAATGTGCAAGGCTCTGGGGATAAGACAGGAGAGTGGGATTAGGTAGATTGCTCTTTCAGTGAGCCAGTGCAGACTCAATGGGCCAAATCACCACCTTCTGCAATGTAAAGATTCTGAGATTCTATTTCCCTCTGTGCTTCAAGGGAGTAATAATTTCCTTAGAGTCTCCTGGGTTCTTCTCTTCTAGTCCCAGAGGGTCCAAGGGTTGATGCTCCTCAGTCTTCTTTCTTGGATCAGTCTTTCATTGAAAAGTCTTTTGTTACCCCTAAAATTCAGTCATCCTGCACCCTACACTCTGCTTCCTAGCAATGCTGCCAGAGTGCCATCCTATTCTGCAGATGATGATATCCTACCAGATGCAGAAGAAAGGCTTCCTGTCTCCAAAACGTCTTCCCTAAGGGCTGAGAGTTTTGTGGGAGATTTAATCCCTCAGGTCTGTGACTTCGGGAGAGGGGTAGGAGTTGGAGTTGGTAGAATCTGTAGTTGTAAAAAGGGAGTTACACAAATGTCATATGAATAGTTAAACAATAGTTTCATATTGCTGAGAATAAGCTAGTATACTTGGGAGGAGAGGTGTAGTGTAAGGGATTAACAGATGGGATAATACTCTGTAGCCTGTTTAGTAATAGTACTCATGAACAAGTGCTAAGTAGATACCAGAGTATGTCTACAATCTATTTACTAATCAAGTCCGAAGCTTAAGAGTCCAAGATAAAAAGACCATCTCAGAAGAGTCTGGACTCAATAGATAGGTAAAAACTGTTCCCATTGGTGGAAGGATCGAGAACAAGAGGGCTTAGATTTAAGGTAATCGGCAAAAGAAGCAAAGGTGACGTGAAGAAAATCCTTTTCATGCAGCAAGTGGTTAAGATCTGAAATGCACTGCCTGAGTATGTGGCGGATGCAGGTTCAACCAAAGTAATGAAGAATGAATTGGATTGTTGGCTGAAAAGGAAGAAGGTGCAGGGGTATGGGGAGAAGGAGGGGGGAGTGGTACCAGTTAAATTGATCCTACGGCGAGCCGGCGCAGACATAACAGGCCAAATAATCTCCTTCTATGCTGTAATTCTGATTGCTATTTTGATTCTATTTTCTGTTTCTATGCTTCTGCTTCAAACAGGCGGTCTGTGGTGTTCTTTTTTAAGTCTGAGTCTGTTTGTCAGGCCTCAATCAAGGAGAATCTGCTGAATACCTCCTGCTGTTCATTTAAATTTCCAAAGAAAGTTTCAGATAGCTGGGTCAATCCTCTGAAGTGTTGGCTCAGCTCCCTCTAGTGGAACTTGCTTAGCCGTTGACCAAGTTACCACACGGTCAGGGAAGTTACAGAGACCAAAGTATGGTCATGAACCCACACCTAACACCTTTTAGTACAACCTTTGCATTCACTGCACTTTCTGGTGGGAAGGTTATGCATTTATCCAGCATTAATGATTGCGTGGCCCCTGTATCCCTGAGCAAAATTAAGGCAAAATACTGTGGATGCTGGAAATCTGAAACAAAAAGAAAAAGTGCTGGAAAAACTCAGCAGGTCTGACAGCTTGCTTGCTTCATTAGAGGGATACAGGGGCACCTTTCCTTTAAACACAAAATCTTGGTAAACCTCAGGGATTTGTCTGACTCTACCAGAGCCATGGCAGTATTCCTGAAAGGGTCAATCACTGTAGTTAGGGCCATAGACTTGTCCCCTGTGTCACCTGTTAGAGAACTCTTTCCTGGACTGGCCTTGTGAACCCCAATAAAACTCACTGTCTTCCCCTTCAGCCTCCAGCAGTTGGCTTTCATGTGCCCTGCTTTATTGCAGTGAAAACATACAGATTTTCAGGAACTATTTCTCCCCTCTGCGCCTTCCTGACCTGATTCTCATTTTTCTTCCCCCTTACACCATCTTCTGTTGTTCTCCCACTTTCTGTCCTTCCTGGACCTCTGGAGATCATAAGGGAAAGGTTTTCCTTAATTAAAGTGTTTGTGGGTAAGTTTGTAATCATCTGCCATTAATAGCAGTGCCCTCACCCTTGTGACTCTTTGTTCCTCAATATGGGATCAAATATTAATTGGGATACTGTCTTTAAATTCTTCAATAGAATTATCTCTCATAAGTTCTCATAAGAGGGGCCTAATTTTAGAAATCTCATCCAGAGATCTAAAGCCATGTGTTTCTCTCTCTCAAATTCAATACAATCAGGTTTTCTCAATTTTTTGATGCCATGCCTCAGGTACTAACTTTAAAATGGCAGTTTTAGTCTGCTCATAATCTACAGAGCTCTCCTCTGATAATGTGGATGCAAGCTTCACGGGCTCTCCCAACTAACTGGCTCTGCTAAAGGAGGGTCTAAGACTCTTTTGGCCTTTTTAACCTCTTAGTAATTTTCTCAAAAGAAGTAGAATTTGATTTCCTCCTCATGGAATTTTGTAGCTAAAGGTTAACCTAGGACTGAGTACAGTACCGCCCACCGGTGATGTAAGAAGGCACCTGACCTAAAGCTTATGTCAGCAGTGCAGAGCTAGGTAGCAACATGTAGGAGGACATATCATGGAATCCTCTCCATACCTGTACCCTCTACTGTAAGTCTGTACATAGTTCAGTAATGTTAATAAAGACTGCTTGGTAACTTCTACAAGACTACTTAATGGTGCCTAAGCAGTATACACCATGTGTAGCAACAACCCAACAAAAGAGTTTCATTTTTGCTTCTGTAACAACCCATATTCCAACTCTACTTGAGATCTGGATATTACAACAGAACCAGTGATTCACTTTTGCTACATTGTTTACTGAGTGGGAGTAACAGTCTCAGAATCCTGAACAGTGAATACCATGGTAGAACTGATGAAGTCGTGTGGACTGACATGATTGATGTGTGTCCAAGCACAATGCCAGCTGAAACCAGGGGCAGAATATTGCGCTCGTCAGGCGGGCGCACACCCGATTCGAACAAGTGTGAAATGGCGCGTGATATTTTGGCCCGCCAACAATTAAGTGGCCTATTAAGGCCATTAAAGTTCTAATTAAATGAAACTGTTCACTGCCCTTCCAACCTTATGGTTGGTGATTTTAAAAAAATAAAAAATTTTCAAACTAATTTCTAACATGTCCCTGTTCATGTGAGAGTCACGAGGGGACTTGTTATTAACTTTTTAAATTTTTAAAAACTATTTTCAAAATTCTTCAGCTCCCTGAGGCAGCTGTGTGTGTCAGGGAGCTTTTACACTTCCGCGCATGTGCACACTTCTGCTCGTGCTCCTCCCGCCCCCACCTGGGCACTGCAGCGCACGATTCACGTTGGCTGGCCGTTAATTGGCCTGCCAGTATGAAATCCATGTTGACTTCGTGACCGCTCCCGGGCCCGCCCACTGTGGGCAAATTTCTGCCCCAGGAAATGTAAAACAACAGTGCAGACTCACTGATTATGGTCATTTCTAAAGTTTTGTAAAGGGTCCATCAAGGATAGACCTTTGTGTTCCCAAAGGATTAAGCAGTTCAGAGAGTCAAAAGATGTTATTTGTTTTTAATTTGTTAAAGCAATCCTAAATCTGGATCATCTCAAGATTTCTTTAAGAATTAAAAAACATTGACATATGTATTACCAACAATTGTTTTCTTCACAATACCATGGTTTATGCATGGAGTTTCTTCAGGAAAAACAACCCATTAAATTAAACATAAAATTAACCGTGTGGGGATAAAACATCACTTTCCAAAATTTAAGAATAACAGCACATTCTGCCTTTTGTCTTTATAACAGTACCTGCTGCATTGACAGGGGAGGGTATACACATTGTCCTAAATCTTCCTATCAAGATTGGAACCCCTGTTTCTGACCCATGTCAGATAAAAGACTTCTTCCAAGTTTTCAGGCCAATTTTCTGATGAAGGATCCTTCCAAACTCACCCAATGCAGGAAACCTAGGAGACATCAACTGAGGGAATCTGGGCAGAAGCTGTGCCCCCCTTTTACAGCACCAGCTGCCGTATTCTGTTGAGTAAAGAGTTTAAATGTCCTAAAGCCTCCTTAAAAAGCTACGGAGAGATGGTGAATGGGTAAGGGGATAGAGTGGAAGCTGGGGAGGGTGGTGAGATCGGGCCACATCAGGTCCGGCAGGTAGTCAGGTCGAGTCGGTGGGGAAAATAAGGGGATCAGTTGTATAGTTACCCAGGAGTTAGACTAGGGTTTTTCTGTCTAACGTTTCCTGGGTAACTACTCAGCTAAGTCAGAACCGTCAGAAGTCTCCGACTCTAACACAGAATTTGAAACTTTTTTGGAGGGTCTGGGAGCAGGGGAACTGCCCATCCGAAGTTCAAACTTCCCAAGCAATTCCCACAATGTGTGCACTGGGACTCGGACTTCCGAAGGATATCTTGGGAGGATCGTCTCTGACAATCCGGAGACCAGAAAATCTGGGCCATAATGTACATTGTGAGACACCACCAACTGTTTCTGACTTTTATTCCATTGGGTATTCAGATTACAAAAGTAATGTTATACAAAATGGTTAAGTGCTGCATTACTATAAAAAAAACACACAAATGGAAGCTTGTAACAGACATTCAAAAAAACAATAATAACTTTCTTCAGTTATTCTTATAGTTCAAGACAACTTTCACTCTCTATTGGCAAGTTATCCTCTGTTTCAAACAACAGCACTGATCAGGAGAGTATCAAGTTAACTTTCATTTTAAGAAATAAACACCAGCGTAGCCAAACAAAATAATGAATCTAAATTATATGAACATTACAAGGCATACTACACAGTGTTTACACTGGAGATTAGACATCCCAGCTACTGTAGTGACATTACTGTAGTTAGGAGCAATCTATGTCAAAGTTCAGGAGTTTCTGCATAACCTTTGAGTATAATTAATGCTATTCCTTCATTCCAACCCTGATCAATAGCATTCATGCTTTTCTTCGTTAGCTGGAAACTAAGTCAAGCAGTGGCACATAAACTATTTAATGAAGTCAATGACTTCGTTGATATTTCCAGAGAGAGAGCGAGATCATGGGGAAGAAATCTGAAATCTTGGGGCCGGAGTTCCTGCTGAGTCAGTAGATTGTGAGAGTGAGGAGAGGCTGCCATCGGCTAAAGGTGAGATTGAGGGCCTGAGGGGACCACTCCTAATCCAGAAGCAGTGCTATAAAAAGCACTGACCTTAATCTGGCTGCTCCTGTCTCTATTTCACAGCCGGATTTCCCAAGCCCTGGGAAACTCGGCCAACAACTGTTAAATTTAAATTGGGCTCCCGGCTGCACTGTGAGAGCCTGATTTAAATATCACAATGAACTCTCCTGACTCTTGAGAGTGGGACACAGAAAAGCCACGCATACCACTGCTGTAAAAGTGGCAGTAGACTCGAATGCAATGGGTTGGGGGCGTGTTCCCAGATTTAAAATGTTAAACCTCCAAATCCTTCCCAGGAGTTTAATATCGAGGCCAAAATTAACACAAAGGGGACAAACTCTTAAGTAATTTCAGAACATAGGAATCTTAGGTCCAGTAAAGGTAATTGGAGTGATCAGCATTGCAGAGGAGCAACACAGCAGACAATGCAAATCTTATGCTAGGAAAAAATGCCCTAGATTGAAATGGGTTAAATTGAAAATGTCATCTATCTGACGCAGGGCCTAACGAAAACAGGTAGTATTTCCCTTTGCATCCAGTGGGTTGCCATCAAGTAAACCTTTTCTTACTCCAGACAGGTAACTGAATAAGCACACAGAGTAGCAGGCAGTCTCACAACCCCTCTATTCTGCCCCGCCACGGTTCTAGCATTTATTTTTTAAATGGCCTCACACTTTTGAAGAAATTTAGACATTTTGAAGTAGTGACAACTGTTTAGTTGTGGGTGGGTGGGTGGGGATTGGCCAGGCAGGAATCCTGGATCCCGAAGATGAATAGAAAGGCATTTGCCTCTGTTGCAGCAATCTCGTATCTTGATTTAGCTGGTGAGTTTCCCAAAGCCTCAAAACCAGGCTGACCAGAGTTAAATTTTCAATAGTGAATAAAAATGACACACCCTCATATTCCCCCTCCATTAAAACAGGAGGCAGGCAGGTTCCAGGCAGGCTGGGGTCAGATTTCAGACTTTGCACCCTTTAACCTCCCATCTGACCCAAACCAACAATTTCTTGGGTTAAAATACACCCCCCCCCACAACCCTTTACAGTCTCAGAATAATATCCAATTAAGACAAGTGCTGTCCCTAACAATTTCAGAAAACAGAGAGCACCATCTTTTAGTTCCTTATCCTTAGGGAAGCAAATCCTATGATTCATGCTGTTGTATATCATTCTAAATCTTCCTTTCCTCTCTCTCACTCCTCCACTCCTGTCCTCTGAAAAGCAAGGCAAATTGTCCAGTAATCTCACATTTGGTAATGGGAAACACCCTTGATTAAAGCACTCATTTCCCTAAACACCTATAAATGAATTCAAGTTATTGATATAAATATCTGGTGTAAATGTTTGTGAAACCTTTGATTCTCTCTCATTTGCCAGAAATGAAGGATTCTGCAGCTGGAACAGGTCAGTGCTACAATCTACCCTGCTACCGAAGGCAAATACAAAAACCATTTTAAAACTGAAAAATATTATCTACCTACTCTGCCTATTTAGTTCAAGGTGTTACTAAGTTTTGGACATCTTAGAGTTGGGAAATAATTGTGTCCAGCTCTAAGAGGATATGGTCCCTATAGTCTAAGCTTGAAGCTGAATTCTTGCAACACTGTAGAATCTCATACTACTTTAGAAAGTTACAAACAGATGCCAATCTCGAGCCAATTTGATTCACTCCATGTGATACCAAGAAATGGCTGAAGGCACCAGAGACTGTAAAGACTATGGGCCCTAACAACATTCCAGTAATAATACTGAAGACATATGCTCCAGAAATAGCCGCCCCCCTAGCCAAGCTGTTCCAGTACAGCTACAACACTGGCATCTATCTGACAATGTTGAAAATTGCTCAGATGTACATAGCTCAAAAAACCAGGATAAATCCAATTTGACCATTTACTGCTCCATCAGCTTCCTCTCAATCCTAAGCAAAGTGATGGAAGGTGTTGTCAACAGAAGCGGCTCTTAACATAGCAATAACCTGCTAATTGTTGCTCAGTTTGAGTTCCGCCACTCACTACAGGACCTCATTACAGCTTTGGTCCAAACATGGACAAATGAGTCAAACTCAAGAGGCAAGGTGAGAGTGGCTGCTTTTGAAATCATGGCAACATTTCACTGAATGTGGCATCAGGGAGGCCTGACAAAATCGAAGTCAATAGGAATCGGGGGAATACTCTCCATTGGTTGGTATCATACCTAACACAAAGGAAGATTGTTGGCCAGGACATCACTGCAGGAGTTCTTCAGGGTAGTATTCTAGTCCCAACTATCGTCAGCTGTTTCATCAATGACACTCCTTCCATCCACCACCTTCTCAAGGGCAATTAGGGAAGGCTAACAAATGCTGGCCTAGCAAGTGACACCCACATCCCATGTTAGAATATTAAAAAAAGGCATTCTTCAAGTTGGCAGGCACCATTCTGCAAACAGGAAATCTAAACCTGATTGAGAGGTGTGTCTGTGGTAATTAATAGAAGTGCAGACATATAATCAGCCTTTCATCACAAAGAACTCTAGTCAACAGCACAATGGCACTGCAAAGATTTTTTGGAAAACTTCATCTGCACTCAACATTTGCATTGATTTTCTTTTACTGCCTTGGACACCTTAAGTAGGCAAACTGGAGCATGTAAACTGGAGGTTTCCTGGATTTGTTTTCATTGTGCAATGCTTCTACCTCGCTAACAGCAATTATAAGCAATTATATTAACAGCAGACAGGATCAACCTTGGTAATGTGGCAGCATTTATAAGCAGAGTTGCGTCAGGCTTTGTACATACCTAGAGAGAATGGAAATCTTTACCCAGTAAAATCTACAGCTTCATCTTAGCCCACTAACTTTAAAATTACAACTGGGTCAGCAGCCCATGTAGGAGATTGGCTACAAATCTGCAATCTGATTCAACTCTGCATGAAGACAAGATGGAAATGTCAGGGTGGAGGTGGGGGAGGGGGGGAGGGGGTGTACTTGAACATTTTGGCATAATTCACCAAGTAGATGTATCCTTGAGACCATTTATTTTCAATGTGTTGGCCTAGTTGGTCAATCTATAACATTTTGCAAAGCCCATAGAGACTTTCTATGTTGAAGGTTCTATATGAATACAGGGTGTTGTAGTTGGACATTTCAATTTATAGCCAATACTTGACCACAGGATAAATTATGTTAGCCATGTCAGAATTGCCTCAAAATTGACCAGTTTGCTCAAGTATTAGACTCCTTGAAAAGTTTTGACACCAAGGATTATTGTTAAATAAAACAGCCTGAATAAACACGAGTAAGGACATAATGTGGCCCAGTTGTAATTCTCTCTTTAGCTATGCTGCCTGCCTAAACTCATTGTCCAGACTGCCACTTGGGTACGGGACTCCAAGATTGCTCCGTCTCAGGCTGGAAGGTCCAGCAGGGCCAGTGGAAGAACATCGGTCTTCAGGCTGGCTTCTGTGTGTCCCTACAGTGTTCAATAACGAAAATATATAAGTAATGCAAGAAAGAAGGTCTTGCATTTTTATAGCACCTTTAATGATCCAAAGTTCTTCACAGCCAATGAAGTATTTTTGAGGTGTAGTCACTGTTGTAATGTAGGGAAAACAGCACCCAATTCATGCACAGCAAGATCCCAAAAACAGCAATGTGATAACGACCAGATCATCCGTTTTTGTGACATTGATTGAGGGATAAATATTGGTCAGGACTTTGGGAGAACGCTACTGATCTTTGAATAGTGACCGTGGGATCTTTTACCTGAAATCACAGACAGGACCTCATTTGAGAGATGGTATTTCTGACAGTACAGCACTCCCTTAATACTCCCAACACACCCCAATAATTCCCAGTTTCTGGTCCATGACAAGAAGAAAGTATGTTAAAAGATTGTGTTTAGATGTAAACAGATTTAAACCAACACTATTTTCACATTTGTAGTAGATATGATGAGTTCCACAAATACTGATGTAGGCATGCTAATATTCTTGGTTAATGGCACCACATAAATCACTAAGAAAAAACACTAAAGCACAGAAGTGTTCACCATTTAAAGACTGAATGGAATTATCCTGCAGCACATTGCAGAATATTCTAGCAGCTTATTTCGGAACTGGTGCAGAGGTGTGTATGGATACAACAGCAGAGGACCATTGAGTAGTTGACATTTCAGGCCCCCTCTGAACTGCAGAAAAAAACATACATATCCTCCACAACCAGTGTTTAGCACATAAACACTGAAACAGATTGAAGGCCCATTAAGAAAATAAATTCAGTTTTTTTATGTTCATAACGAAGCTGTATAAAAAGTAATAATGCTGTTGAAATGTAAAGCTTTCAAGTTTAAAGTAACACTGAGCTTTTTGTCTGTAGTGCAGAGTATTAAAATCAGTGTTCAGAATTAGTGTCTGGTTTTAGAATGGAGCTTGCTAGTAGCCTAGGTCATGGGGACGGAGGGAGAGTGGGTGTGGTTAACTATTCTAATTGAAAGGTTTTGTGGGTTACACATTCTGTAAGGATTGTTTTGTACGCTTCTCACTACCTGTATTAGTATTACAGTATCAATATTAACATTTAGATCACATTTTCAATTCTTTTGCCAAACCCCACCACCTTAGAGAAGAACTAATTACAACTCAGCAGGTTTTCTCAGTCCTAATTAAGACTTGAAATTTGAGAAGCCATTCCAGTTTCCAATGTTTAAAAATCATGGGACTCTACAAAATTTTCTAGTCATCACAAGATTTTGCAAATTAAAAGCGAATGAAAAATGCAGGAACTAGAGGACTGAATTGTAACCATAGCCAATTTCAAACACTGAATATTTTAAAGCCATTATATTTACTGGCCACAGCACTGAAATCCAATTGCAGCTGGCAAGAATCTGATTATCTGCTCCTATCACTGCTTGCTTGTCCCCACAACCACCCCACCCTCAACTTCTCTCTCCCCCCGCCCCCCACCTTAGACCAGCTTATATTTCACCTCTCTCCTAACTATACTTCAGTTCTGCCGAAGGGTCATGAGGACTTGAAACGTCAACTCTTTTCTTCTCCACCGATGCTGCCAGACCTGCTGAGTTTTTCCAGGTAATTCTGTTTTTGTTAAGAATCTGACCTGGGTTGGTTGCAATAATGAACTATGGGCTAAGAGACCAATGGTTTGCTTCACTGAACGAAACAAAACAAAAACAGGTTCATTTTTCTTTAGCCCCAATGTGCAAATGTGTTGAACACTGATCACATACATCTAAATAAAACTAATTTAAAAAATATATATATATAAAAATTGAAGATGCTAAATTAGGGTTTGCCCGCATAAGCAGAAGCCTTTTCCTTCAGTTGTTCCAGGCACAAGTGGCAACTCCAGCTTCCTGCAGGTTAGAAAGAACATAACATTTAAAAGCCAAACTCCCACTACAAACCACAGTTAACGACAGATCATTCACAAATCCAAACATTGTCTAAAACACGCACTCAAAGGTTTTATCCTTACATGAGCTATTAGCTAGTCTTTTTTTCCTACTCCTCCTTTCAATTAACTATTTTTGTGGCAAATTTGCATTTTTTTTTACCTTTTAATCTGCTTTATAGCCTGCAGCTCTCATCTCTTCCTTGTTCCCAATCCTTGTTTATAAGAGCAAATGCCTCGGCACCAACTGAAGGTGCACGTCATTCCATTCAGGGAGAGGTTAGTAAGTTTAACTCTCTCCAGCAAAGGTACACTCCTCCAGTGCAACATGTCCATCCAAAAGACTTAAACTTTTCTAGACTAGTAATCCTGAAAAGAACAGACAAGGTTCTTGCTTCCACTCACTTCCAACGCATGTCTCTAGACATCAGGGACTGACAAGGTCAAGCCCAGTCGTAGTGCCCTGTGCAGTCAGATAGTGCAGTCATACTAACCACCTGAACTTCAAAAGACAAATTGCTATTTTGAAGCACTGCAAAAAATCCCAGTACCTGGCATAGCCAACCTGCTGCAATTGGGGGGAATGTAAAGGGAAATCCACTGGCACTAGTGTCACTTTACTCTGGTCTCATTTGCCAAATGCTTATCAGGGTAATTAGCGATGGGCAACAAAAGTTGTCATTCCCAGCAACACTCATTCCATAAAAAACATTCTTGCCCAAGACGGAATTAACTTGATGGGTTCTAAAAAACTAGCATGGACAAAAACTGATATTTCATTGGAACTTTGAATAAATTGTATGTAGAGAAAGAAAATGCATCCAGATTGAGGTGACAAAGCTCAACTGAACCAAGTGATGGAGTGATAGCTAACACTTCCTGAACTTCAAAAACTATCGGATACACAATGTTTGTACAAGCAAGCTCTGCTTGTGAAGGCAATACTGTACCTTCTGGAGGTTGTGCCATTGGTGGGTTTAAACAGTACATGTGATAACCACGATCACAGTCATCACAAAACAACAACTGGTCCTAGAAAGTAAAAAGAGAGTTCAATTTATAAATTCACCCAGATATTACTTAGGAACTCTGCAGACATCAAAAAAAGTCCTCACGTTGATGTAAAACTGTTAAAGAATGACAAAAATACTACTAGCATTTTACAAAGTCTATATTTTCATTAAAGAGACATCAGTAACAAGAGCAAAATGACCAAGGCTGAGAACTGAATACTCAAGGATATTTGACATTTCAGAAAGATAGGAAGAAAGGAAACAGAGGTGGGTTAGCTCTGTTGGTAAAGGATGAGATCAATACAGTAGTGGGAAATGATCTTGGCTCAGAAGATCAATTTGGGTGTAAATAAGGAATAGCAAGGGAAAGAGGTCACTGGTGAGATTTGTTTGTAGGCGCCCTAACAGTAGCTACACTGTAGGACAGAGTAAAAAATCAAGAAATAGTGGAGGCTTGTATAAAAAAAATACTTCAATGATCATGGATAATTTGAATGTTCATATGGACTGGACAAATCAAATTGATATAGGTAGGCTTGAGGATGAGCTCATAGAATGTATTTGGGATACTATGTTCTGGAACTAACCAAGGAACCTGCTATTTTACATCTGGTAATGTGTAATGAGAAAGAATTAATTAATGATCTCATAGTAAAGGATCCTCTAGGCAAGAATGATCATAACATGATGAATTTCACATTCATTTTGTGGGTGAGAGACTTGGGTCTAAAGACAATTATAGAGATATGAAGGCTACAGTGAACTGGGAAAATATGTTAAAAGATAAGACAATAAAGTAGTGGTGAACATGTAGAAAGAAATACTCTATGAAAAGGATCACCATTAGTTGTGAACTAAGGAAATTAAGGATAGTATCAAATGGAAAGAAAAGATGTACAATGCTGCAAAGACTTACCTGGAGATAGGGTCGGGAGTAGCAGCAGCATTCTGGGGATGTGCCGGTGTTTGGAAAAAATGAAAAAGAAAGTGAAATCGCAGGAAAGCCACGAGTTGACTGGCTGGTGAGCACTGCTGCTGTTTTCCCTTTCTCCAAAGCTAGGGAATGAGTCAAGCAGCTGGTGTATTAAAATCGTTAGAAATTTAAGTAAAGCTTTCAGTTAGCTTCCCTTAAGTGACACCATCAGAAGGAAAACGAGCAGATTGTGAATCTTCTCTTTAGTGTTAGTAATGTTTATTAGTATTAGTCTCGGAATGAAGCATCAGCAGACAATGAGCCAAGGACCTGCCTTTGTGCAGAGCACTTGTGGGATGGAACGGAATGAAATGTATATAGTAGTTTATAAACATTAGCAGCATTTAGTAATAGTCAAAAAGGTTATTATCTAATTGATAGAGGAATGGCAAGGCTGCTCTGACTTCAAGAGTGCAAATCCTGTGCAATGTGGGAACTCCAGGATGCTTCCCATACTTTGGATAACTATTTGTACAGGAAGTGTCGTCAGTTGCAGCAGCTCAAGCTACACATTTCAGACCTTCAGTGGCAGCTGAAGGTTGAGAGTGAGGTTGAGAGCTTCGTGGATAGCAGGTTTATAGATGTGGTCACCCCGCAGTTTAAGATATGTGGGGAGAGAGAGAATGGGTGATCACCAGGCAGTCAAGAAGAAACAGGCAGGTAGTGCAGGAGCCTCTGAGTGCATCCAACTTTCGAACTAGTATTCAGTCCTGAATACTGATGAGGGTGATGGTTCATCTGGGGAATGCAGCCAAGTCCAAGGCACCACGTGTGGATCAGGACAGTGGAGCACAAAGATGACTGGAAGAGCAACAGTGAAAGGAGATTTGATAAGTTAGGAGAATAGACAGGCTTTTCTGTAGCCACAGACATGAATCCAGAATAGTGTTTTGCCTCCATGGTGCCTGGGTCAAGGATGTCACTGAACAGTTGCAGAGCACTCTGAGGGGGGATGATGAACAGCCAGCAGTCATGGCCCATATTGGTACCAACAACATAGGCAGAAATAGGGATGTGATCCTGCAGTCAGAATTTAGGGAGCTAGGTAAGAAATTAGCAAGCAGGACCTCAAAAGTAATAATCCTCAGATTACCCCCAGTACCACATGCAAATGAATATAGAAATAAGAGGATAAATTAAATGAATGCATGGCTGGAAAGATGGTACAGGAGGGAGGGCTTTAGATTACAGGTACATTGGGACCAACTCTGGGAGAGATGGGATCTGTACAGGCCAGACAGGTTAAACAGAGCTGGGACCAATTTCCTTGTTGGGTGATTTGCTAGTGCTATTGGAGAGGACTGAACTCATTGGGCAGGGGTGTGGGAACCAGGAGGTTATATTAGAGAGGAATGCCTAGGTGCACAGAAAACTGCAAGAAACAGATGGCACTAGAGTAGGATATTTCCACTCAGAGTGGGTTCAGAGGTAAGGGAGCAAGCAATAGAATCTAAATTAAGATTACTGTGCATGTATATGAATGCACAGAGAGTGGTAACTAAGATTGGTGAGTTACAGGCGCATATTGCCACATGGAAATATGATGTTGCGGCTATAACGGAGACCAGGCTCAAAGGGCAGGTCTGAGTATCAAATATTCCTGGATACAGGTTTTCAGGAAAGATAGGAACAGAGGGAAAAGGCTGAGGGGTTTGGGAGGTGGGGGTGGTGGTGGTGTGAGGTGTCAGTATTAATTAAGGAGAACATTGCAGTGCTGGACAGAGGATGTTCCAGAGGGGTCAAGGACAGGACTTAATTAGCTAGAGCTAACGAACAAAACAAAGTGCAATTACATTACTTGGTGTAGTCTTATAGGCCACCAACCACAAAAGATGTAAAAGGGTCAGATTTTCAAGGAAGTCACCAGGGAAGTGCAGGAATTATAGAATAGTTAGAATGAGCGGCTTAAATAATCCAAATATAGACAGGGATAGTAGTGGTGTAAAGGGCAGAGAGGAATAAGAATTCCTAGAGTGTGTTCAGGAAAACTTTCTACAGCAGTATGTTTCCAGTTGAACAAAAAAGGAGGCACTGCTAGACCTGGTTCTAGGGAATGAGGTGGCCAAGTGGATAAGTAGAAGAACGTGGGGACAATGATCATTCTATCATAAGGTTCGATTGTTCATGGAAAAGGACAAGGAATAACCCAGATTAAGAATAATTAAATGGGGGAAAGCCAACTTCATTGAGGTTCACATGGATCTGAGCCAAATAAATTGGAATCAAAGTTTGGCAGGTAAAATGGTAACAGGAGTGGGGCTGCCCCTGGGCAAGGTATGTTCCCATGAAGGGGAAAGGTAGGGCAAATAAACCCAGAGCTCCCTGGATAATGAAATAATTAGAGATTAAGATGAAGAACAAAAAGTGTGCTTACAACAGATGTCAGGTGGATAGGTCCAGGTTGAATATAGAGGATTCAAAGGGGAAGTGAAAAAGCAAATAAGAGAAGCAAAGAGAGAGCATGAATAGAGACTGTTGGTGAACATAAAAGGGAATCCCAAAGTCTTCTATAGGCATATAAATAGTAAAAGGGGGCAAAAAGAGGAGTGGTGCTGATTAGGGACAAAAGGGGAACACATAGTGGTAGGGGGCATGGCTGAGGTGTTAAATGAATACTTTGCATCTGTCTTTACCAAGGAAGATGCTGTGTAAGTCATGGCAAAAGAGGAGATATTTCAGACACCAAAAGGGTTTAAAATAGATGAGAAGGTTTATATTGGCTGTCTGCAATTAAAGTTGATAAGGCACCTGGGCCTGTTGAGATGCATCCAAGGATACTGGAGGGAATGAGTGGAAATTGCAGAGGTACTGGTCATAATTTTTCAGTCTGCCTTAAACCCAGGGGATGGTGTTAGAGGACGAGAGAATTGCAAATGTTTAACCTTTTTGTGCAAGGGTGTAAAGATAAGTCCAGCAACTACAGGCCAGTCAGCTTAATTTAGTGGTGGGGAAGCTTCTAGAAACAATAATTCCAGACAAAATTAATAATCACTTAGGCAAATGCAGGCTAATTAAGGAAAGCCAGCACAGATTTGTTAAGGGACAATCGTGTTTAACTAATTTAGAAATTTTTGAAGAGATAACAGAGAGGGTAAAATGAGTATAACACAGTTGGTGTGGTGTACATAGACTTCCAAAAGGCATTTGATAAAGTTCCACACAACAGACTTGTGAGCAAAGCTGCAGCTCATGGAATAAAAGGGACAGTGGCAACGTGGATACCAAATGTGTTGAGTCACAGGAAGCAGAGTAACAGTTATTGGATGTTTTTCGGACTGGAGAAAGTTTGTAGTTGAGTTCCCCAGGGGTCGATGTTGGGACCCCTGCTTTTGCTGATATATATCACTGACCTAGATCTTGGCGCACATGGCACAATTTCAAAATTTGTGATCGATATGAAACTTGGATGCATTGAGAACTGTTAAGCGGATAGTGTAGAATTTCACAAAGACAGACAGGTTGGTGGAATAGGTTGGCAAGTGGCAGATGAAATTCAATGCACAGTAGTGTGAAGTGATTCATTTTGTTAGGAAGGAGCTGGAGAGATGATAAAGGGCACAATTCTAAAAAGGGTGCAGGAACAGAGGGAGCTAGATGTATATAAGTCATTGGAGGTGGCAGGACAGGTTGAGAGAGCAGTTAATAAAGCATACTACTCCTAGGCTTTATTAATGGGGGCATAAAGTACAAGGGCAAAGAAGTTACGTTAAACTTGTATAAAACAATGATTCAGCTTCAACTGGAGTACTGCGTCCAGTTCTGAGTGCCACATTTTAGAAAGATGCATTGGAGACAGTGCAAGAAAGGTTTAAGATTCCAAGGATGAAGAACTTCAGTTATGTAGATAGGTTGGACAACTTGGGACTAATTCTTTGGATGGAGAAGGTTGCAAGGAGATTTGATAGAGGCATTCAAAATCATGAGGGGTCTAGAAATAGATTAGGAAAAACCGTTCCCATTGGTGGAAGGAACGAGAACAAGAGGGCAGAGAATGGCTTCCTCCTGTGCTATAACATTTCTGTGATTAATGATAGGTCAGAATATTGGGGAAATTTTATAAACCAGCAAAGGATGACTAAAAGAAAAGAGGGAGAAATTGGAGTATGAGAGAAAACTACAAAGAAATATAAAAACAGACATCAAGAGCTTCTACACGTATATAAAAAGAGTTTAGCTATAAGGTGAGCATTGGCTCCTTAAAGGATTAGACTGGAGAATTAATAATGGAAAACAAGGACATGCAGAGGCTTTGGACAAGTATTTTGCACCTATCAAAGAATCCCAAGAATTGTAGAAAATCAAGGGACAAAAAGGGATGAACTTAAAACAGTCACTACCACTAGAGGAAAAAGTACTGGAAAAACTAATGGAACTAGGGGCTGACAAGTCCCCTTGAGCAGGTGGCCTGCATTCTAGGGTGTAAAAGAGTGGCTGCAGAGGGATAGCGGATGCATTAGTTGTAATATTCCAAAATTCCCTAGATTATGAACAGATCCCAGCAGGTTGGAAAACTGCAAAAGTAATGTCTCCATTCAAGAAAAGGAAACGACAGAAAGCAGGAAACTATATGCCGTTAGTGTAACATCTGTCATTGGGAAAATGCTGGAATCCATTAAAGAAGTAGTAACTGAACATTTTAAAAACCATAACGAATCTGCTTGATTGTATGAAATGGAAATTGTGTTTGACAAATTTATTAGAGGTCTTTGAGGGTGTAATTAGCATGGTGGATAAAGGGGAACCAGTAGATGTAGTGTATTTCAATTACCAAAAAGCATTCAATAAGATGCCACATAAAAGGGTGCTACACAAGGTAAGAACTCATGATGTTGGGGATAATATATTAGCATAGATACAGGACTGGCTAACTAACAGGGAACAGTTGAGCCATTGTCAGGCTGGCAAACTGTAACTAGTGGGGTGCTACAGGAATGAATACCGGGGCCTGAACTATTTACAATCTGTATTAATGAATTGGATGAAGGGACCAAGTGTATTGTAGTTAAATTTGATAGAGGCATTCAAAATCATGAGGAGTCTGGACAGAGTAGATAGGGGAAAATATGTTCCCATTGATGGGAGAATCAAGAACAAAAGTGCACAGATTTAAGGTAATTGTCCAAAGAGGAAATGGAGACATGAGGAGAAACCTTTTCATGCAGCAAGTGGTTGGGATCTAGAATGCAGGACCTGGGAGTGTGGTGGAGGCAGATTCAATCATGCAATTCAAGAATGAATTGGATCATTATCTGAAAAGGAAGAATGTGCAGGGCTACAGGGAGAAGATAGGGGAGTGGAACTCGGCAACTTGTTCTGATGGAGAGCTAGCACAGACACGATGGGCCAAATGGCCTCCTGCTGTAATGATTCTGTGAAATTTTCTGACAATGCAAAGATGGGTAGGGAAGCAAGTTGTGAGGAGGACACAGAGTCTGCAATGGGATATACATAGGCTAAGTGAGCAGGCAAAAATTTGGTTGATGGGAGTATAATGTAGGAAAATGTAAGGTTGTTACCTTTGGTGGGAATAAAAAAGTAGAATATTATTTAAGTGGAGAGAGACTGCAGAATGCTACGGTACAGAGGGATCTGGGTGTACTTGCGCATGAATCACAAAAAGGTAACATGCAGGTACAGTAGGAAGGCAAATGGAACATTGGCCTTTATTGCAAGGCGGATGGAGTATTAAAGTAGAGAATTTTTACTAAAACTGTACAGGGCATTGGTGAGACCACACTTAAGAGTGCTGTGTACAGTTTTGGTCTCCTTACTTAAGGTAGGTTATGCCTGTATTAGAGACAGTTCAGAGAAAGTTCATTAAGTTGATTCCTGGGATGAAGGGTTGTCTTAAGGGGAAAGGTAGGTTGGGCCTAACTCACTGGAGAGTTTAGAAGAATGAGAGGTGACCTCATTGGAACCTAAAAGATTCCGAGGGGGCTTGACATGGGAGATGCTGAGATTATGTTTCCCCTCGTGGGGGAATCTAGAGCTAGGGACATAGTTTCAAACTAAAGATCAAGCATTTAAGATGGAGATGAAGAGAAATTTCTTCTCTCAGAGGGTTGTTAATCTGTGGAATTCACTACCCCAGCAAGCAGTGGAGGCTGGGTCATTGAATACATCCAAAGCCAAGTTAGGCAGAATTTGGATTTACAAGGGAGTCAAGGATTATGGGGACAGGCAGGAAAGTGGAGTTATGGTCACAATCAGTTCACCCATGACCTTATTGAATGACGAAACAGGCTCGAGGGGCCAAATGGCGTACTCCTGCTCCTGGTTCTTGTGTTTTGATGCTATTAATGTAGAATCTCAAAATTAACCTAGTAAAATACTAGTTTAGGAGAAGGGTGAACTGAAGGGAATGTAAAGGAATTCAAGGTCCTGTTGCTATAGCGTGTGATATTCACAACAATGCTAATATGCAGAGACAGACTTGGAGAGAGAAGAGAAGCAACACAATATACACACTGAGGCAGCAAGCAGCCTTCAGTTGTGAAAATTCTTGTCCTTGTTATAATTCTGCCTGTAATGGCTTGGTCACTACTCATCTTTCAGAACGAATATTAATCACTCTGTGTTGGGTCTTCATCACAATAAGTGTCACTTTCAATGATGAGACGTTCAGCACTTCGCTGATGAAAATACAGGAGTGGCTGGGTCAGGTAAAGATTTCCCAAGAGAACCTTCACTGTGTGTTGCAATAAAACCATGTGCTATTATCATGAACTGATGATTATGCCTGCTGTGGAAGTTACTACCTTGGATATAAGAACCCAGACATTGAATCAGGCCTGGATATAAACCTTAATGAAAGCTGGTGCTGTCAAACCGTATATGGCATTGAGACAATTTCTCTGCTTCGGAACAGGTGAGATCAAAAGGGCCAAAGTTAAACAATTTGCAGTAAAGCCAAGTTGGCAGTCAAACATGAAGACAGATGCTGCAACATCTCATTCTGTAATACACAAGTAGTCACGTACTGGACTGTGGTAATTTTCAGGGAGGGTGAAGACTTTCATGGACAGGAATTCCTTCCTGCTCCTTTACACTGGGCCCCACTAATTTACTTTGAAATTTGCGAGTAAGAGGAGTAGTCCACTTGGTGTAAGATGTTTGAGGCATGTTTTTCTTTAAATTAAGTACCAATAGTCATGGATAGAATACGATGTTCCAAACAGCTAAATAAGATTGGCTTGGTCTAAACACACGAATGACCAATTGACATACAACTGACACATGACCAAGATACAACTGAATTACTAACATTTAGCTGACCCACATGCGACCGACTGACTTATATCCTACTGAACAATATACAACTGACATATAACTGACCAACCGACAGACAACCAACATATGACCTCAGGACATCCCAACATTTTTTACTTCTAATTTCCTTTTGAAATGTAGTCAGTGTTGGAAATGTAGTCAATGTAGGAAACATTGCAGCCAATTTGCACACAGCAGATGAGACAATGACCAGCTAATCAGTTTTAGTGATGTTGGGTTAAGGATAAATATTGTCCAGAACATTAATGTTGCTATAAACAAAACTCTGGTGAATATGGGAAAGGAAGTTCTTTGGGTTTTTCACTTAACATGTTATTCAGTGGGTCAGAACCCTTGCCTCAGAACACTTTGGCCTGAGATAAGTCTGAAGAAGACAGAGACCTTGTATCAACCTACCTCTGGCCACATACTTCAAGATCCCACAGTCGCCATCATCAATACACCCCTTCATTCAGGAAAGAAGTTTTGTTATCTTGGGAGTATCCTCTCCAATAACACTATGCTGGATGATAAAATCAACCATCGCCTGGCAAAAGCAAGCTCAGCATTTGGCAGACTCACTGACAGACTTTAGAAAGAGCATGAAGTTTGTCTCAGAACAAAGATCAAGATCTGCCAGGCAGTGGTTCTTACATCACTTCTTTATGGGTGCAAGACTTTGTTAACCTAACAGAATTACATAAAACACTGGAAATAATCCACCTTCACTGTCTCAGATCTATTTGCAACATCAAGTGGCTGGATGTCCCAAACTTAGATATAAAGACAATCTAAAATCCAAACTCCAAGCTTGCAAGCTGGATCCCAATACCTTCTTAAAAGCACTTAGGGATGGTCAATAAAAATGCTGGCCTAGCCAACAGCACCCATGTCCCATTAAAAGAGTTTTTAAAATGCTTAAAAAAAACATGGGGAAAAAAACAACCATGGACATACCCAAATGGAGAGGTTTCTCTCATCAAGTGATTTTGACATTTGAGGGGGATGGAGTCAACTGCCTTCAGGACAAGGTGGGGCAAAGCCAATGCCTCCACCCACCCCTCCAACACTGACTTCATACGTAGCATTTGCAATTGGTTATGCAAATCGAGTCTTGGCCTAATGTCATGCATGAGACGATATTCACCTAGACTGTAAACCAGTTTTTTTTCCCTTTCTCTTGATGAACACTTATCCGTCAAAAAGGCAGAAGAATCCATCATCAAAATGTTAGTGTGATACAAGGACATACACATTAGGAGACTTCTTGGTGGGTGTTAAGTTTGCTGATGATAGCAGCAGCAATCGAGTTGGCCTCAGAGCCCATGGAATATGAGGAGGAATGGTTTGAATCAGCATGGGGTTCTGATCATTATCCCATAGCTCTTCCTGTCAGGTCAGGACAAAGTCAAACTTTACTGTGAGAAACAGATTAAACACCTACTCCCTACAACACTGGTGTACTGTGTACTTTCTAATGTAGCACACAGTAGCTTCATGACAAATGTTAGGGCATGTGGAATCAGGAGGCAAATAGCTGAGAGTAGCAGATTGATTAAAAATAGAAAGCAGAGAATAGGGATAAAGGGTGTTTATTCAGATTAGAGGAAGACAGAAAGCGGTATTCCACAAGGATCAGTGCTGGGATCACTGTTATTCATTACTTACATGAATGATTTTGACATTGGAGTAAGTAACTCAATATCAAAATTTTGCAGATGATACTAAACTGATAACAAATAGATAACAGTTAGGAAGAATACAAAATAATACAAGACATTCCAGATGAGGCAGTTCAGTGGCAAATGAACTTTTAATATAGATAAATGTGAATTGATGCACTTTGGTAGGAAAACCAGAAACATATGAATTAGGAGCAGGAGTAGGCCATTTGGCCCCTCAAGCCTGCTCTGTCACCAATACCTTAGAAAATAAGAAACTGAATTGGGTGAAAGCCCCAATTGGACTTACAAGAGAGATACAAGTTAGTAAATCATGAAAAGCTGATTGCAGGTTAGCAAAGCAATTAAAAATGTTACCAAAGCACTGGGATTTATTTCCAGTAATACAGAATTCAAAACTAACAAAACTATGTTAAACTTGTACAGGACCATGGTCACGCCAGATTTAGAATACTGTGCATAGTTCTGGTCTCCATACTATAGAAACACTGGAGAAAGCACAAAAAGGATTTACAAGAATGGGACCAGAGCTGAGAGATTAAAGCTACCAGGAATTTTAGGACTTTATATTTTAGTAAAGAAACTTAAAGGTGACCTGATAATGACCATCCTTAAAATGATGAATGGGTTGGACAGAGTAGATACTGAGAGAATATTTCCCCCTAAAGAAGAATCCAAAACTAGGGGCAACAAATACAGGTTAAAACATAACACATAAATTTAACAGGGAAATGAGAAATTTCTCCACTAGGGTGGTTTGAGTGTGGAACTCGCCACGGCGGGAAGTGATTGAGGCAAATTGTTTAGGTGCTTTCAAAAAGAAACTAGATTAGTACACGAGAGAAAAAGGAATAGAAAGATATGCTGAAAGGCCGAGATGAGGGAGGTGAAATAGGAGACTTGGATGAAGTATAAACACCAATACAGACTAGTTAGGCCAATGGCCTGCTTCTGTGTTGACGATTCTATGTTCTTTTAGTTAATCTAAAGATGCTATGAAGTCTAGTTCTTTTGAATTAAAGAATGAGAGAGCATAGGAGGGAGCCATTTGGCCCATCATGCCTGTGCCAGTTCTTTGATAGAGCAGTCTAATTAATCCTATTTCCCTGCTTTTTCCCCATAGCCCTCTAATGTCTTCTTGTTACCAACTCTCCTGCCAGGGGCAAGTATCTCCCTATCTACTTGATCATAACCCCTCATAGTTCTGAACACTTCGATTAAATTTCCCCTTTACCTCTCCTGCTCCAAGGAGAACAATCCCAGCTTATCCAGTCTTTACACAGGGCAAGTTAACACAGAGCTACTGCTACCATTGTGGGACTAGGTTTGGTCTGGAGTTGTTACAATGTTCAGGAACGTCAAATGAGAAAACAGAGCTGGATGCTGTAGGATGGGGCAGGAATGGACGCTAAAAAAAATTAAGATCTACCAGTTACCAAATGCGAACAACCCAGTGGAGTTAATTGTCTCGCTATGGTACGTTTACCACACTAGTTTACACCTTCTAGTAAAATTCTTCTCTTAGCTATTTAAAATACATTTTTAATTTGATACCTATTTGCTCTATACAAAGGGTGACTCGACTAGACATATAGAAAATGTTAGTGTATGAAAAAACAAATTGTTAGACATTTTAGGATTTACATTGACTCAGTTTTTGAAAAAAAAAAATGCCCATTAGTACAATAATGACAGTTGGCACAGCCCAGAAGCATTTGGTGCCAAAACCAAACCAATCATCACATATTTCTGCCATTTTATTTGAGAGGTGCAGTTTACATTACTAAAGCAAGCACTAGTGGAGTACCTGAGAACTATGAAAAGTTCAAATAGCTGGTACAAAGCCCAAAGCTGCCCTCAGAGGTTCTTGAATGCAGTCGAGATTTTACACCATTTACAATTGCTGGAAGCTCAACATTACTTTTTATCTGGCAACCTGAGGTCACAATAGCAACTATTAGCCAATCCGGGCATTTCCCTTTCTTAAAAACAAAAAACTGCGGATGCTGGAAATCCAAAACAAAAACAAAAATACCTGGAAAAACTCAGCAAGTCTAGCAGCATCTGCGGAGAGGAGCACAGTTAACGTTTCGAGTCCGAATGACCCTTCAACAGAACTAAGTAAAAATAGAAGAGAGGTGAAATATAAGCTGGTTTAAGGGGGGGTGGGACAAGTAGAGCTGGATAAAGGGCCAGTGATAGATGGAGATAACCAAAAGATGTCACAGACAAAAGGACAAAGAGGTGTTGAAGGTGGTGATATTATCTAAGGAATGTGCTAATTAAGGGTAGAAAG
Source organism: Cetorhinus maximus (assembly GCF_964194155.1). Lineage (NCBI taxonomy): Eukaryota > Metazoa > Chordata > Chondrichthyes > Lamniformes > Cetorhinidae > Cetorhinus > Cetorhinus maximus. Next base: position 71,881,036 of record NC_135896.1, read on the forward strand.
CAGGACAAGCAAGGTACAGATAGTTCTAGTGGGGGTGGGGTGGGGTGAAGGAATTGAAAAAGGCTAAAAGGCAGAGATAAAACAATGGATGGAAACACATTTAAAAATAATGGAAATAGGTGAGAAAAGAAAAATCTATATAAATTATTGGAAAAAAAAGGGGGGGGAATCGGAAAGGGGGTGGGGAGGGAGGAGAGAGTTCATGATCTAAAATTGTTGAACTCAATATTTAGTCCGGAAGGCTGTAAAGTGCCTAGTCGGAAGATGAGGTGCTGTTCCTCCAGTTTGCATTGAGCTTCATTGGAACAATGCAGCAGGCCAAGGACGGACATGTGGGCATGAGAGCAGGGTGGAGTGTTGAAATGGCAAGCGACAGGGAGGTCTGGGTAATGCTTGCGGACAGACCGAAGGTGTTCTGCAAAGCGGTCACCCAGTCTACGTTTGGTCTCTCCAATGTAGAGGAAACCGCATTGGGAGCAACGAATGCAGTAGACTAAATTGAGGGAAGTGCAAGTGAAATGCTGCTTCACTTGAAAGGAGTGTTTGTGCCCTTGGACGGTGAGGAGAGAAGTAAAGGGGCAGGTGTTACACCTTCTGCGGTTGCATGGGGAGGTGCCATGGGAGGGGGTTGAGGTGTAGGGGGTGATGGAGGAGTGGACCAGGGTGTCCCGGAGGGAATGATCCCTGCGGAATGCCGCCGGGGGGGTGAAGGGAAGATGTGTTTGGTGGTGGCATCATGCTGGAGTTGGCGGAAATGGCGGTGGATGATCCTTTGAATGTGGAGGCTGGTGGGGTGATAAGTGAGGACAAGGGGCACCCTATCATGTTTCTGGGAGGGAGAGGAAGGTGTGAGGGCAGATGCGCGGGAGATGGGCCGGACACGGTTGAGGGCCCTGTCAACCACCGTGGGTGGAAAACCTTGGTTAAGGAAGAAGGAAGACATGTCAGAGGAACTGTTTTTCAAAGTGGCATCATCAGAACAGATGCAACGGAGGCGAAGGAACTGAGAGAACGGGATGGAGTCCTTACAGGAAGCGGGGTGTGAGGAGCTGTAGTCGAGGTAGCTGTGGGAGTCGGTAGGCTTGTAATGGATATTGGTGGACAGTCTATCACCAGAAATTGAGACAGAGAGGTCAAGGAAGGGAAGGGAAGTGTCAGAGATGGACCATGTGAAAATGATGGAGGGGTGGAAATTGGAAGCAAAATTAATAAATTTTTCCAGGTCCAGATGACAGCATGAAGCAGCACCGAAGTAATCATTGATGTACCGGAGAAAGAGTTGTGGGAGGGGGCCGGAGTAGGACTGGAACAAGGAATGTTCTACATACCCCGTAAAGAGACAGGCATAGCTGGGGACCACGCGGGTACCCATAGCCACACCTTTTATTTGGAGGAAGTGAGAGGAGTTTAAGGAGAAATTGTTCAGTATGAGAACAAGTTCAGCCAGACAGAGGAGTGTAGTGGTGGATGGGAATTGTTCCGGCCTCTGTTCGAGGAAGAAGCGGAGAGCCATCAGACCATCCCGCTGGTGGATGGAGGTGTAGAGGGATTGGACGTCCATGGTGAAGAGGAGGTGGTTGGGGTCAGGGAACTGGAAATTGTTGATATGATGTAGAGTGTCAGAGGAATCATGGATGTAGGTGTGAAGGGACTGGACAAGGGGAGAGAGAATGGAGTCAAGATAGCAAGAAATGAGTTCCGTGGGGCAGGAACAGGCTGACATGATCGGTCTGAAGGGACAGTCCTGTTTGTGGATTTTGGGTAGGAGGTAGAAGCGGGCCGCCCGAGGTTGGGAGACTATCAGGTTGGAAGCTGTGGAAGGAAGATCTCCAGAGGAGATGAGGTCAGTAACAGTCCTGGAAACAATGGCTTGAAGTTCAGTGGTGGGGTCATAACCTCGGACGGCCCACTTAAAACGTTAACTGTGCTCCTCTCCGCAGATGCTGCTAGACCTGCTGAGTTTTTCCAGGTATTTTTGTTTTTGTTTTGGATTTCCAGCATCCGCAGTTTTTTGCTTTTAAGAAAGGGAAATGCCTGGATTGGCTAATAGTTGCTATTGTGACCTCAGCTTGCCAGATAAAAAGTGATGTTGAGCTTCCAGCAATTGTAAATGGTGTAAAATCTCGACTGCATTCAAGAACCTCTGAGGACAGCTTTGGGCTTTGTACCAGCTATTTGAACTTTTCATAGTTCTCAGGTAATCCACTAGTGCTTGCTTTAGTAATGTAAACTGCACCTCCCAAATAAAATGGCAGAAATATGCTGCCAGACCTGCTGAGCATTTCCCTTTCTTAATGTGGGATGTTATGATTAACCATAGCATCCCAACAACCATTTAATTAAGAGCTGCTAACTCACCACAGACCAGGGATTTTGACCCAGGGCTATCCTTGTTTATTTATTAAATAAACACATAGGCCATCTTGAGTGCACACAGCAACTAGATAAACGATTCTAACCAATATTGTTTTATTCTTAGGTTACAGGGTGACGAACACAAGAAAAAACTTACGTCATTTTCAGAAGTCCCGCACAGGCTACAGGATTTGCACTCAATACACTGCCAGTGATAGGTTTTCACAGCTGCAGTCATATTTATTGTGAACTGCAAACAGGTGGGGTGACCTGAGGAAATGCACAAACAGGAGATGTTTATACACCATTTCCTGAGTCACAGAGACAGAAAGAGAGATAAAGGGGAGAAAGAGGGAAAGATAGAGAGAGGGGGAGAAAAAAGTGGAGAGAAAGAGAAGGGTGAGAGGGAAAAGGAGGGAAAGTAAAAAGGGGAGAAATTGTGAGAGAGAGAAAAAAAGAGTGCAGAAAAGACAAAGTAAATTTTAACTTAAAATTAACCCTTTCGCTGCTGGGCAGGGCTGCTGTGTATTAAGCTTGTTTGCTATCACAGTGTTATAACAAGCTGCAACTACATAACTAACCATGTCTATAAAACATTACAAAGTACAAGAAAATCATTTTCAACCCAACATTAATTGCAAATTCAAGCTACATAGAACCACCAGTCTGAAATTAAGGAAAAAGTGCCACAAGTAAATTGGACAAAGGGAGACCAATATGCAGTTTATTTTTTTTAACCCAAATAAAAATTTTATAAGCTCAGTAGCATTTTAATCCAGTCTATAAAGAATTTTTTTTTACATTTAACATTATACAACGAACAATACCATCCACTTGATGGTGACAATACTTCATCACAAAGGGTTGGGGAAAGGGATTACAGCAAATTACAATGAAACTAAATCAATAAATAGAAAGTAATGACTAGACTTCTGGACAGTCAAAAGACACACCTGACACTTACCACATCCACTTGCAGCAATCCTATTGAGATTCAAGCAAATGGCTTTGACAACAAAATTGAGCAGAGTTGATTTCAGTTTTTAAGAGTTCATCAGTAAAACTAGCTACCATATTCATCATTAAAAATGATGTGATTCTTTTTAAAGAAAAATAAGATCTACACAAAATATCAGGTTTTTGCTAAATTTCAATATTGCCAAATACAAGACTTGTTCAATATATTTCCACACATATCCCACCCAAAAAAATCTGAAGACCAGCTCAGCTGTTGGTCTAATAAATATAAAAATCTAATTCACAATGAAGTTGTCCTTCATACTGCACATTTTCAGTGCTTTCCTGAGTTTGGGTCACATTAATGAGGTGCTAGGAGGCAATATCCCACTGGTAACATGGTCATAATTCATTTCCTTCCTTCCTTCCTTCCTGGAAATGGCTTGCTTGGTAACCACCGACATCCAGGCAATCTGTGGTAAGGAATGGTAGAGGAGAGCTGTTTGTTTAAAAGGCTGCATGGCTGTTAGAGAAAGTCTTCTTACAGGTCAAAATTTGGTGCATTAATAAATTTCAGAACAATACAGCTGCAACTTTAATGTAGAATATATAACCTGCCCAGCCCACAAGGGTTACACCAACACGGCAAAAAGCCATTACTGCAAATCATGCAATTCTTAAGAACAATTCTTTTTTTGCTTAAAAGTGAGGTAAAACAAAAACTTTGCACACATACCTTGCAATGCAATTGATGATCTCCTTTTAAATCAACAGGATCAAAAAAGTTGCTGCTGTCATTCTATTTCTGCCATCAGAACACATGCCTATTGATGTGGTTTCTTCATCAGATGCAACCAGAATGTTTTAGCACTTTTAGCAGCAGAAGAGCAATTCAGCTGACCAAAAAAGAAAAGACTCAACAAAAAAGGTACAAGTCCCAGAAGGGACAGGCACAGTTTTCCTTCAAAAAAATTAAAACTTTTTTTTTATATAAACTCCTTCAGTTCATCGCATAGTGAATTTCATTGCCACAAAACCTTAGAACTGCAGGTGCAAGAGGTGTAGAATGGAGCCTGGAGGCTACGTTTCCACTCGCGAGGAGCATCGATGTTATGTGCATGGCAAAAGTAAGTCAAGACAACTTTGCCTGCTGGAGGGAGCTAGTCGACTTAAAGCCATTGCACTTTATAAGGGTAAGTCCATTAAGCTCAGCAGTATCGCCCATAGTACATCAGGATCCCTTTGTCCCCCATTCACTCAGTAAGGTAAGGTGGTCAGTCAAATGTCTCTTTTTTAAAAAACACAAATCACGAGCCAAAAGTGATCCTGATCATCTTCAAAGTTAGATTCTCTTGTTTACTGATGAACGAATAAAAGCATTGACTCTGCTCATTTTCAACAGCCCAGTTTCATATTAAAACAGGTCTAGAATTCAGCAGGAGCTTTTTGGAAACAAAAGGCTTCATTGTTGTCAAGGTCATTCATTAAATCTCGCCCGAATTTGTTTTTTTGTGCGCTAGCAGGTATTTCCCACAATTGCGTATTTAGCTGCTGCACTTGTTATCTGCATCATTACTAGCAGGTGAATGAACGCTTTTGTTTGATAGCAGCTCATCGATATCGTCGTCATCAAAGCCATGAAACGTGGAAGTGTCACTTTCAGACGTTGCACCAAACAAGTCCTCTGCACTGCGCAAGTCCAGATCCTTTACGACTCCTTGTCCCAAATAAGCTAACATGTATGATGATGTACATATCAGCACATGGGTTCAGCAATACACACACACACACACACAAAATGAAAAAAATAAAAAAATCAATCATAGATCCTACCTCTAAAACATACAAGATCTATGCTAACAAGAATCCTCAGCTCTTAACTTCAGACCCTGTTACTAAGCAGTCAGCGAAAGGGTTAAAATCTAACCATGAGAATATAACAAACACAAATCCCCCTTAATTTAGTTGGTTTGGAAGCAAATAGAAAAATCTGACAATTCTCTGAAATGAAATTAACCATATTATTTTTTTAAAAACACAAGCATATTTGAAACCACAACCAGTCGGTTTTGCTGCATAAATACTTCTGATTCAAACTAGACTTCTTTTTATAGAAATAATATTTGGAGGGAGGCACAGTAAAAGTTCACAATATCCCCGAGGTTATCAAGACTTCAACACATTTCAAAGCAGTTGGGACACTTGAGTCTGTTTTAATTCTGATGAACTACCATTTTATCAATTACATTAATTTGAAAAAGATGCCGGGAATACACGACATTCAAAGAGAGAAAGGTTGGTTAAAGCTCAAAGATCAGTTTCATTACAAGGCTACATCGACATGTTGCCTCGCCTTTCTCTCTCAGATGATTAGCCTTCTGTGCTTTTCCAGTATTTTCTGAATTGACTTCATATCTTTGGCTTGCGTGTGTTTTTCTATTCCCACTTCTATCAGTCTGAATTAGGTGCAACAACAACAACGATGAAAGAAGCGGAATTCACATCCATATAACCTCAACTGTAGATACAATAATTGACTTGCACAAATAGTAGCCTCAGTAGCAATTTCAGTTGGCAGCAGGGTGGGAATAAGAGAGAGAGAGAAGCTAAAATTCTGATGCTAAGAGTATAAGCTAGGAAAATTGATTGAAGTGCCTCGGTTCTGTTTTAATACTGAACAGAAAGGATAGGTGGGAGAATATGATACAAAAAATAAAAATATTTCTGCTTTTGGAATTAACTTTGGTGCAATATTAAAGTACTTACTTATTAACTCTTATGATTTTCACTGATGACAGTGTCATAACAGTGAAGAAACAGGGATCAAAGCTTAAAAAACCAAGTTAAACAGGATTCTTGCCTTTATCTTGCTCTAAACTGCAAACTTAGCTAAAAGGAGATTTGTTGTATCCTATCTTGTACTCTACCCAATTAAACAAAAAAAAAGCTGTTGACGTAAGTAGGTGCCAAAGTTCCACTAACTGTTTAACAGCCATTAACCACAGAATTAGTGTGATGATAAATTATTTGGCAATTTAAAAATTTAATCTCTCTTTGTCAAACAAGTGCTTTGACAAATAGGCTATGGAACAACACATTAAAAAAGCGTACTTTCATGATCCTTATTTTTTTTAAAAACCTCAATTAGCCTGACATTTAATCTGCAAACTCTAATATTCTCAGTTTGCATGTTTTGAATTTGCTCTCAGTATTGTATGCTTAGTTCATTATCAGTAAAATCTAGTGTCACTAATGCAATCAAAATTCATTTCAGCTATTGGCAGATCCGGTGCAGCACGGCACATCAATTTAAAGAAAGCTGCACACGTCTCTCTTCAGGGCACTAATCAATTTTGTTCTGACAATGCAGCAGCAATATGTGCCTGCTAGGTTCCAGGGTTATTAAGCATATACAGACTGCAGCAAGAACTGATCTAATCAGCTGCAATTTCAAATCAATTCAATGGGTTCATCTTAAAGTTCATTTGATAGAATTCCATGATACACCTACCAGAGCGCCCACAGTCTGAGCATGAGACCAGCTCCTCAGCCCTGCCTGTTTTCTTGTTCATGTTCGACCCACCGAGACAGAAGTCACAGTAATTATTGGAAATGACCATCCCATCTGGGCCTTTCCGAGCTGTATAAATATCATGGGTATAAAATTAGAATGAGAATTCTCAAACAACTAATTACCGAACTAAACTATAATTGCACAGAAACAATGTATAACCTTGTCCCCAAAAAATCTATTATCACCCTTATTTTCAACTCAAGTATATGCTCATGGAAGGTTAAAGGGAAAATCAGTGATTATTGAAAATTGCAAGTTTCATGCTCCTAAAAAACCAAATATATTACGGGCAGAATGATTTTTGTCCAATTTTCCCTTCTTTGGGAGATGATTTCTGGCACCTCGCCATGTGTTTGCTGACCTACGTTGGCTCCTAGCCCAAAAACACATCGGTTGGAAAATGTTCATTCTTGTTTTCAAATCCCTGCATGGTCTCGCCTCTCATAGAGTCATAGGGTAGGATTTTCCCTTCCTCAGGCGGGCGGGCCCGGGAACGGCTGCGGAACAGACCACCACCCACGATCAGGTTCCGACCACAATTGCCGAGAGCCTCAGCGCTGCTGGGGTGGGGGCAGGAGGAGCGCAAGCACTGAAGTCTGCGCACGCGTGCACAGAGCTGCCTCAGGGAGCTGAAGAATTTTAAAATGAAAAATGAAGGTTTTAAAAATTTGGGAAGTATGTCCCCACATATGACTCAGTCACATGAACATGGGCATCATAAAAAGTGTTTCGAAATTTAAATTTATTTTTAATTACTGTTGGAAACTTCATCCCGCCCGTGGATGAAGTTTCCACAAAAATGCAAAGGCCGTCTGGCCGATTCGCCCGCCTGCTAAGTGTAAGGTTGGATGGGCAGCAAAAAAAAAGGATTAAATTAATTGATTAATGGCATTAATAGGCCTCTTAATTGTCAACTGGCACGCTGTCGACTTTCGCATGCACCCGCCGACCGAAATATTGTCTGAGTGCACGATGGTGTTGGGACACTCACCCGATGTCATCGTGCACTATTTTACTGCTGATTGGGTCAGGCGCGCGCCCGCCCGCAGGACGTAAAATTCTGGCCATAGAGTTATACCGCACATAAAGAGACCCTTTGGCCCATAGTGTCTGCGCTGGTCATCAAGCCCCTATCGAATCCCATTTTCCAGCACTTGCCCCGTAGCCTTGTATGCTATGGTGTTTCAAGTGTTCATCTAAATGCTTCTTAAATGTTGTGAGGGTTCCCACCTCTAACACCCTTTCAGGCAGTGAGTTCCAGATACCCCCCACCCTCTGGATGAAAAAGGTTTTCCTCAAATCTCCTCTAAACCTCCTGCCCCTTACCTTAAATCTATGCCCCCTGGTTATTGACCCCTCCATTAAGAGGAAACATTTCTTCCTATCTACCCTATCTATACCTCTCATAATTTTGTACACCTCAATCAGGTACCAACCTCAGCCTTCTCTGCTCTAAGGAAAACAACCACAGCCTGTCTAGTTTTTCTTCATAGCTGAAACCTTCCAGCCCAGGCAACATCATTAATCTCCTCTGCAACCTGTTTAATACAATCACATTCTTCCTATAGTGTGGCAACCAGAACTGCATGCAGTACTCCAGATGTGGCCAAACTAATGCTTTATACAGCTCCATCATAACCTTAGATAAAAGCAAAATACAGCAGATGCTGGAATCCTGAAACAAAAACAGAAAATGCTGGAAAAGCATCTGCCCCTTTACCTCCTCCCTCCTCACCATCCTAGGGCCCAAACACTCCTTTCAGGTGAAGCAGCGCTTCACTTGCACCTCCTTCAATTTGGTCTATTGCATTCGCTGCTCCCAATGGAGCCTCCTCTACATTGGGGAGACCAAATGCAGACTGGGTGACTGCTTTGCAGAACACCTTCAGTCTGTCTGCAGGCATCACCCAGACCTTCCCGTCGCTTGCCATTTCAACGTTCCACCCTGCTCTCATGCCCACATGTCCGTCCTTGGCCTGCCGCAATGTTCCAGTGAAGCCCAAAGCAAACTGGAGGAACAGCACCTCATCTTCTGATCAGGCACTTTACAGCCTTCTGGACTTAACATTGAGTTCAATAACTTCAGACCATGAACTCTCTCCTCTATCCTCACCCCTTTTTAATCTCTTTTTTCTACATTCATTTTTATTTTTTATCAACTTATTTTTTATTTTTATTCATTTATTCATTGTTTTATTCCCTTTTTATCCCCCCTTTATCCCATTTTCTATCCTTTTCTCCCCACCACCACCCCATCCCCAAATGGATCATCTGTTACTTGGTCCATGTTGTTCTTTCACAACATGCTTACCCTTGTTCTGATATTATCACATTCTGCTTTCTTACCTTTACGCCACTATCAGCACCTTTTTTTTAGCCCGTACCATATTTATTTACACTCTCTTTGTCCTTTAGTTCAGGACATCTTTGTCAATCTCTCCTTTGCCTCCACCTATATCTGGCCTTCTATCCAGCTTCACCTGCTCCACCCACCTTAAACAGTATAAATTTAATCACATTTCTACTTCTCTTTAGCTCTGAAGAAGTCATGTGGACTCGAAATGTTAACTCTGTTTCTTTCTCCACAGATGCTGTCAGACCTGCTCAGTTTTTGCAGCGGTTTCTGTTTTTGTTCCATCATAACCTTCCTCTCTTCAATGTCTCAACTAATAAAAGTATCTCATATGCCTTCTTAACCACCTTATCCTGTCGCCTTCAAGGATCTATGGACATGCACGTCAAGATCCCTCCGATCCTCTGTACTTCCTAGGGTCCTACCATTCATTGTGTACTCCCTTGACTTGTTCGTCCTCCCAAAATGCATCACCTCACACTTTTCAGGATTAAACTCCATTTGCCACTGTTCTGCCCATCTGACCAGCCCTGTATATCGTCCTGTAGTCTAAGGCTATCCTCCTCGCCCTTTACCACACCACCAATTTTCGTGTCATAGAGTTATACAGCATAGAAACAGGCCCTTTGGCCTATTATGTCTGTGCCGGTCATCAAGCATCTATCTATTCTAATCCCATTTTCCAGCACTTGGCCCATAGCCCTGTATACTATGGCGTTTCAAGTGCTCATCTAAATACTTCTTAAATATTGTGAGGGCTCCTGCCTCTACCACCCCCTCCTCAGGCAGTGTGGACCAGATTCCAACCACAAAATCTTTCCCTCCGATCCCCTCTAAACATCCTGCCCCTTACCTTAAATCTATGCCCCTGGTTTTTGACACTTCCGCTAAGGGGAAAAGTTTCTTCCTATCTACTATGCCCCTCATAGTTTTGTATACCTCTATCTGGTACCCCCTAGCCTTCTCTGCTCTAAGTAAAACAACCCTAGCCTATCCAGTCTCTCTTCATAACTGAATAGCTCCAGCCCAGGCAATATCCTAGTGAATCGCCTCTGCACCCTCTCCAATGCAATCACAGCCATTCTATAGTGTGGCGACCAAAAGTGCACACAGTACTCCAGCTGCGGCCTAACTAGCGTTTTATGTAGCTCCTACATAACGTCCCTGCTCTTATGTTCTATGCCTCGGCTAATAAAAGCAACTATCCCATATGCCTTCTTAACCACCTTATCTACTTGTGCTGCTGCCTTCAGGGATCTATGGACATGTACACCAAGATCCCTCTGATCCTCTGTACTTCCTAGGGTCCTACCATTCATTATGTATTCCCTTGCCGTGTTAGTCCCCCCAAAATGCATCATGAAAGGTTACGAACTTAGTGATCATACCTCCTACATTCATGTCTAGATCATTAATGTACACTACAAACAACAAGGGACCCAGCACCAAACCCTGCGGTATGCTACCAAACACAGGCTTCCAATCACAAAAACAACCTTCAACCATCACCCTCTGCCTCCTGCCACTAAGCCAGTTTTGGGTCCAATTTGCCAAATTGCCCTGGATCCCATGGGCTCTTACCTTCTTGACCAGTCTCCCATGCGAGACCTTGTCAAAAGCCTTACTGAAGTCCATGTAGACTACATCATCTGCACTACCCTCATCTTCATGCCTAGTCACCTCCTCAAAAGGTTCAATCAAATTGTCAGACATGATCTCCGCCTGCAAAAGCCATGCTGATTATCCTTGATTAATCCTTGCTTCTCCAAGTGGAGATTAATTCTGTCCCTCAGAATTTTTACCAAAAGTTTCCCTGCGTCCCTGATGTTAGACTCACTGGCCAATAGTTCCCTGGTTTATCCCTACCACCCTTCTTGTATAATGATACCACATTAGCTGTCCTCCAGTCCTCTGGCACCTCTCCTGTGGTCAGAAGGGATTTGAAAATTAATGTCAGGGCCCCAGCAACCTCCTCCCTTGCCTCCCACAGCAGCCTGGAATACATCTCATTTGGACCTGTGGATTTATCTACTTTTAAGCCCGCTAAAACCGCTAATACCTCTTCCCTCTCAATGCTAATTTGTTCAAGTATTTCAAAGACCCCTCCATGATTTCGATACCTGCATCGTCCTTCTCTATAGGGAATACAGGTGCAAAGTACTCATTTTAAACCTCACCTACGTTTTTCGGCTCCTGACACAGATTGCCACTTTGGGCCTAATGGGCCCTACTCTTTCTCTGGTTATCCTCTTGTCCCTAATATACTTATAAAACGCCTTTGGATTTTCCTATATCTTACCCGCCTCTGTTTTTTCATACCCCCTCTTTGCTCTCCTCATTTCTTTTTTAAGTAACCTCCTGCACTTTCTATACACCTCTAGGGCTTCTGCTGTTTTGAGCACTTTTTTCCCTTATCCAATCCTGTACATTCGTTAATTTCCAGGGTTCTCTGGACTTGTTGGTCCCACCCTTCACCTTTACGGGAACATGTTGGCACTGCACTCTATTTCCTTTTTGAATGATGCCCACTGCTCTGATGTAGATTTTCTTACAAATAGCTGCTCCCAGTCCACTTTGGCCAGATCCTGTCTTAGCATATTAAAATCGGCCTTCCCCCAATTCAGAACCATTATTTCCGGTCCATCTTTGTCCTTTTCCATAACTACCTTAAATCTTACTGAGTTATGGTCACTATCACCGAAATGCTCTCCCACTGACACTTCCAACACTTGCCCGGCTTTGTTCCTTAAAATTAAGTCAAGCACCTCTGTTGTAGGACTTTCTACTTGCTGGCTTAAAAAGTTCTCCTGCATACGTCTTAAGAATTCCGCCCCTCTAAGCCTTTCGCACTTTGTCTATCCCAGTTAATATTGGGGAAGTTGAATTCCCCTACTATTATTATCCTATTATTTTTACACTTTCCTGAGATTTGTCTACATATCTGTCCTTCTATCTCTACCTGACTGTTTGGGGGGCTCTCCATGTCTCTGTCATCTCTCCCAGCTCTTCAACCTTCTGAGATCTCTGCACCTCTCCAATTTGGCCATGTACATCCTCTGTTTCTATTGTTCCATCACTGGTAGCCATGCCTTCAACTGTTAAAATCCTAAGCTCCAGAATTCCCTTCTTAAAACTCACTGCCTCTATACCTCACTTTCCTCCTTTAATATCCTTCACCAGTTCTAATATCTTCCAATGTGACACGGTACTAAATTTTGTTTAATAAGGAATGCCTTGGGACGATTTACATTAAACGGTGCTATACAAATGCAAGTTGTTCTTGCCATTGAGCCAGGGATTAAAGATGCATTGGCAGCGATTCAGAAAATAGTGCAAAACGTTTGTTTTTCAGATTGCAGGGCAGTATATAGTATAAGCCTCAACTTACTTTGTTCAACTTGGCAAGACTGCGCACCAAGACCAAAGTGCGTAATGTCCTAATCCATGAGTTGTGTTTGCTGATGATGTTCCAATGGCATCCCATGCTGAAGTTCACTTGCAACAGCTTGTAGATTGGTTTTCCATGGCCTGCATGGAATTCGGACTGACAATCAACTTCAGGAAGGCCAAAATAATGAGCCAGGATGTAAAGGCTCCACCTTCCATCAACATTGACCTCCAGAGTGAGGTTGCCATCAGCAGCTTCACAAACCTTGGATCAACAGTTACCACAAACCTGTCCCTTGGTGCTGAAATAAGCACTGGGATTACCAAGGCCACAGCTGTCATGTCAAAGTCGAGAAGTTGAGTGTTGTCCACCAGCAACTAACCGAAAATACAAAGCTCCGTGTGTACCAGGCTTGTGTTCTCAGCACCCTCCTTTACAGTAGCGAAGCATGGACAACTTTTCTTCATATTCGTTCATGGGATACAGGCATCACTGGCTAGGACAGCATTTATTGCCCATCCCTAATTGCCCTCGAGGAGGTGGTGGTGTGCCGCCTTCTTGGGAACTACTGCAGTCCATATGCCGAAGGAACACCCACAGTGCTGTTAAGAAGGGAGTTACAGGATTTTGACCCAGCAACAGTGAAGAAACAGTGATACAGTTCCAAGTCAGGGTGGTGTGTGACTTGGAGGAGAACTTGCAGGTAGTGGTGTTCCCAGGCATCTGCTGCCCTTGTCCTTCTAGGTGGTAAAGGCTGCAGGTTTGCAAAGTGCTGTCGAGGGAGCCTTGGTGAGTTGCTGCAGTGCATCTTGTAGATGATGCACACTACTGGTGATGCAGGGAGTGAATGTTTATTGTGGTGGATGGGGTGTCAATCAAGTGGGCTGCTTTGTCCTGGGTGGTGTCGAGCTTCTTGAGTATTGTTGGAACTACATTCATCCAGACAAGTGGAGAGTATTCCATCACACTGCTGACTTGTGCCTTGTAGATGGTGGACAGGCTTTGCGAAGTCAGGAGGTGAGTTACTCTCTGCAGAATTCCCAGCCTCTGACCTGCTCTTGTAGACATGGTGGTTATATGGCTGGTCCAGTTCAGCTTCTTTTACACCAGGATATTGATAGTGGGGAACTCAGCTATGGTAATGCCATTGAATGATTAGATTCTCTCTTGGTGGACATGGTCATTGTCTGGCAACTAAGTGGCAACATTCACACCACACATCACAGTAGTCCAGGTCTTGCTGCAAATGGACATGGACTGCTTCAGTATCGGAGTGGTGAATGGTGCTGAGCATTGTGTAATCATTCACGAACATCCCTACTTCTGACCTTATAATGGAGCAAAGGACTTTGTTGAAGCAGCAGCAGATGGTTGAGCCTAGGACACTACCTGAGGAACTCATGCAGTGATGTCCCGGGGTTGATATAATTATACTCCAACATCCACAACTATTTTCCTTTGTACTAGGTATGACTCCAACCAATGGAGTGCTTTCCCCGATTCCCATTGGCTTCAGCTTTGCTAGGGCTCCTTGATGACACACTGCACACTGGGTCAAATGCGCTGCCTTGATGTCAAGGGCAGTCACTCACCTCACCTCTGGAGTTCAGCTATTTTGTCCATGTTTGGACCAAGGCTGTAATGAGGTCAGGGGATGAGTGGCTCTGGCGCAACCCAAACTGAGCATCACTGAGCAGGTTATTGCTGAGTAAGTGCTGTTTGATGTTGGCGGCACTTTACTTTACTGATGATCGAGAGTATACTGATAGGGGATACTGAGAGTATATTGACCGGGGTGGATTTGTCCTGCTTTGTGTGTACAGGACATACCTGGGCAATTTTTCACATTGCCAGGTAGATGCCCGTGTTGTAGCTGTACTGGAACAGTTTGGCTAGGGGTGCAGCTAGTTTTGGAGCACAAGTCTTCAGTACTATTGCCGGAATACTGTCAGGACCCAAAGCCTTTGCAGTATCCAGTGCCTTCAGCTGTTTCTTGATATCACAGGGAGTGAATCAAATTGGCTGAAGACTGGCATCTGTGATGATGTGGACCTCAGGAGGAGGCCAAGATGGATCATCCACTCAACACTTCTGGTTGAAGATGGCTGTGAATGCTTCAGCTTTGTCTTTTGCACTGATGTCCTGGGCTTCCCAATCATTGAGGATGAGGATATTTATGCAGCCTCCTCCTCCAGTTAGCTTTTTAATTGTCCACTACCATTCATGACATGGATGTGGCAAGACAGCAGAGCTCAGATCTGATCCATTGGCTGTGGGATCGCTTAGCTCTGTCTATCGTATGCTGCTTCCGCTGATTGGCATGCAAGTGGTCTTATGTTGTGGCTTCACCATGTTGACACCTCATTTTTAGGTATGGCTAGTGCTGCTCCTGGCATGCCCTCCTGCACTATTAGTTGAACTAGGGTTGATCCCCTGCCTTGATTGTAATGGTTGATTGGGGGATATGCCAGGCCATGAGGTTGTGGTCGTATACAATTTTGCTGTTCCCAATGGCTCACAGCACCTCATGGATTTGAGTTGTTAGATCTGTTTCAAATCTATCCCATTTAGCACAGCGGTAGTGACCCACAACACGATGGAGGGTACCCTCAGTGTGAAGATGGGACTTCATCTCTACAAGATCTGTGCGGTGCTCACTCCTACCAATACTGTCATGGATGGATGCATCTGCGACAGGTAGATTTGTGTGAATGACGTCAAATAGGTTTTTTCCTTTGTTGGTTCCCTCACCATCTGCCGAAGAACCAGGGTGGAATTTTATGGTCCCATTGCGGCGGGGACGGGGTCGTAAAACGCGGCGAGCTGTTCAAAAGTCCGTTGACTTTGGTGGGACCGTAAAATCCTTATGTAAAATTGTGTCTCCAGTCTAGCAGTAACGGTGTTTCTGAGCCACTCTTGGTGATGGACGTTGAAGTCCCCCACCCTCAGTGCTCCCTCCAAGTGGTGTTCAACATGGAGGAAGACTGATTCATCAGTTGAGGGGGTTGAGAGTAGGTGGTAACCAGCTTGTGCATGTTTGACCTGATGCCACGATGCCAATTTATGCAAGCCAGGAAAAGTGGCTGAACAGCTTCCACCTCCGCTGCCTCAGACAAATATTGGGCATCTCCTGGCAAGACAAAGTGCCAAATATGGAAGTACACCAGTGTGTAGGGATCCCCAACACATGTACCTTTGAGACAGCGGCAACTCCTTTGGCTGGGTCACGTGAGCCGAATGGATGATGCCCATATTCCCAAAGACATGCTCTACAGCAAGCTTGCTATCAGCAACAAGGTCGCTCATGTCTGTGATACAAGGGTGTCTGCAAGCTAAACTTCAAGTTGACAGGTGTCAGAGTCAATGTTTGGGAAATCCTCACTGCTGATTGGTGTGCCTGGAGACAATGAGTGTGGAAGGGCATGGAAAAAGCAGAAGACAAAAGAAATGACCAGGCAGCGGAAAAGAGAGCCCATCAGAAGGAACAAACATCAGCCGACCTCAGACCAACACTTCATCTATGCCAGCTGCAGAAGGGACTGCCAATCACGAATTGGCCTCTACATCCTCAATAGACAATGTTCAATACAGAAGTGATATACACCCTCGGCACAGACCATTTGTCTCGAGACAGGTGGTTGCCATCAACTCAACTCAACTTTGATATAAATTAATGACAAAACTTGGGTATATGGGGCATAATTTACAGATGATGCAAAGCTTGAAAGTCTAGTAAACAATGAGGTGGATAGTAACAGATTTCAGAAGGACGTAGACTTGAAATGCATAGGCACATGTCAGATGAAATTTACGAGAGAGGAACGTGAAGTTTTGTTTATGGTGAGAAAAATGAAGAGAAGCAATATTAAATAAAGGTATGCTCTTAAAGGGAGTGCAAGAGACCAGGTGATGTATGTACATAAGTGTTTTACAGCAGTCGATATAGAGGTGTCAAAATGTCCCATAATGGAGAGGTGGAGTGCTAAACTTTCAAATCGGTTCTTACATCCTTCCTGATTGCTGGGGACTGACCCAGCGAGTCCCCAGCTACTGCCTTCTGCCGATGTGTTCCCTCTTACCTGCTGGCTAGAGAGCTACAATATGTTTACAAGGTCCAACAATTAAGATCATCAACACCTCCTTTACTTGGTTCTGCCAGATTCTTCAGCTTCAGCCACCCCAAGCCCTGTAAAAATCAGGGCAGAGTGCCAAAGCAAGGAAGTTATCTTTATAAATCATTGGTCAGTGTCCAGTTCTGGATAGCACACTCTAGGAAGGATGTAAAGGCCTTAGGGAGGACGCAAACGCGATTTACTAGAATGGTACCAGGGATGAGGGACTTCAGTTGTATGAGAGAGACTGGAGAAGCTGAGTTTGTTCTCCTTGTAGCACAGAGGGTAAAGGGGAAATTTAATAGAGGTGTTCAAGATTATAAAGGGTTAATAGAGTAAATAAAGAGAAACCATTTCCACTGCAGGAGGGTTGGTAGCAAAAGGGTATAGATTTAAGGACATTAGGAGAATTCTTTTTTAAACCCAGTTTGTTATGATTTGCCTGAAAGGACAGTGGAAGCAGATTCAATAGATACTTTCAAAAAGGAATTGGATAAATAGTTGAAAAGAAAAATTTACAGACTATGGGGAAAGACCAGGGGAGTGTGATGAATTAGACAGACCTTTCAATGAACCAGCACAGGCACGAAGGGCCATATGGCCTCCTTCTGCGCTGCGTCATTCTATGATACAGGAAATGGTTCAGTATTTCTTTCAACAGAAAAGAAATTGAAAAGGTGGAAGTTCATGGAATTGAAGTCAAATCATTCACCGGGTTAGAAAATATGTTGAATAGAAGGAGACAGAGAGTAGTGATAATGGGCAGAAACTCTAAATTTACAGGATGTAACTAGTATCACACAAGGTTCTGAGCTGGAGTCTCAGTGATTCACTGTATTTATTAATAACTTAGATGATGGGATAGAAAGCTACGGATCCAAATTTTCCACCAACGCAGCAATAGTGGGTACTTAAAGCAGTGTAAATGGAAGCATAAAATTGAATTTGGTAAATAGGCAAAACTAGCAAACGGATTTCAATGCAGGCAAATATGAGGTCATCTACTTTGGACCTAAAAAGGATGGAACAGGGTACTTTCTAAATGGTAAAAAGCTAGAAACAGTGGAGATCCAAGGAGACTTGTGGGTTGAAGTACATAGAATTATTAAACTGTCATTAACATGGATAGAAAAGAATCAAAAAACAACTGAAATTCTCATCCATGCCTTCACATCTAGAGGACTGGAATTACAAGGAGATAGAATTCATGCTTCAGCTATACAAAGCCCTGGTTGGACCACACCTGGAGTACCATGATCAGTTCTGGATACCACACCTTAGAAAGGATGTACTGTCTATGGAGGGAGTGTAACATAGATTTAATAGAATGAAACCTCAACTCCATGAGTTAAGCTATGAGGGGAAGTTAGACAAACGAGGGCTGTATTCCTAGGAATTTAGAAGTTTAAGGTGAAAGTTTTCACGATATTAAGTGGATCAGATAGGATGGATAGAGAGAAACTATTTCCAATAGTTAAGGAGTCGAAGACAGGGGGCATAGTCAAAAAATTAAGAGTCAGACCTTTAAGGAGTGAAATTAGGAAACACTTATTTGCGTAAATGGTGGCAAAAGTTTGGAACTTGTTTCCACAAACGGTAATTGATTACTTGAAAATCTGTGATTGATAAGATTTTTGTCAACCAAAGTTATTAGGGGTATGAGACAAAGGTGAGTATGTGGAGTTAGTTCACAGGTCAGCCATGATTTCATTGAATGGTGGAACGTGCTCAAGGGGTTAAATGGTCTCCTCCTGTTCCTATATCCATTCCATCACAAAGACCATTTATTTCCACCTCTATAATATCTTCCAAACCCTCCCCACCTCAGCTCATCTGCTACTGAAATTCTTATCCATGCCTCTAGGTTTGACTATTCCAACCCACTCATGGCCAGCCTATTGTTTACCTTGCACAAATTTGAGGTCTTTGAAATCTCTGCCACCCATGATGCCCATTTGGTCATCAAATGCCCTAATTCACACCATACCCTGTTCACCCATCACCACTCTGCTCACTGACCTACACTGACTCCTGGTTAAGCAACACCTGGATTTTAAAATTCTCCTCGTTTTCAAAGCTCTTCATGGCCTTGTCGCTCCCTACCTTTGTAATCGCCTCCAGCCGCACGATCCTTTATATATCTGCGCTTTTCTAATTCTGGCCTCTTGAGCATCCCTAATTTTAATCGTTCCACCATTGGTGGCTGTGCCTTCAGATGCCTAGGCCTTAAGCTCTGGAATACCTCAATAAACTTCTCCTCCTTTCTATTTCCCTTTCCTCTCCTCCTCTCTACTTTGCTTTCCTCTTCCCTACCACACCTTAAAACTCTTTGCCCAAGATTTTGGCCATCTACGCAATATTTGATGTGACTCAGTGTCAAACGTTGTTTGGTAATCACTTCTGGGAAGCACCTTCAGAGTGTTGACTATGTTAAAGGTAGTATAAAAATGCAAGTGATGTACTGTGTAAAACAAGGGTACAGTAATATATGCCAACCATTCACTTTGTCACACGGGTCTGAATTTTCTGGAAGCAGGTGGGTCATAAAGTCAGAATCCAGAAATTGGGATTCTCCTGCCTGTTGGGAGTTAAAACTGATTTCAGGTTAGATAAGGAACTGGGGTCGGTGAAAATTGCAGGACCAGTAAAATCCGAGGCGGGAGGTGGTGTTGGAAAATCTGAGACCCGAGGCAGAGGTTGGAGGACTCCACTGGGTTGCTGGGTTTTGGGGGTGGGGGAGGGCAAGTTGTGCCCAACTGCAAAAGTTCCTTAGGCAGGCAACTGGATATGGCTAGTGGCTGGCATTAAGTAACACCTCCTGAATTGCCAAATCCTCACCTTGATGATGCTGTATACTGCTGCTACTGTGCACTGGTGGTGGATGGGGTGCCAATCAAGCAGGTTGCTTTGCCCTGGATGTTATTGAGCTTATTGAGTGTTATTAGGGCTGCACTCATCAAGGCATGTGGACAGTATTACATCACACTCCCGATTTGTGCCTTATAGATGGTGGACAGTCACGAGGGGAGTTACTCGCTGCAGAATTCCCAGCCTCTGACCTGCTGTTGTAGCCATAGTATTTATATGACCGATCTAGTTTCTGGTTAATGGTGACTCCCAGGGTGTTGATGGTGGGGTCATTCAGCAATGGTAATACTGCTGAACATCAAGGGGAGATTTTTAGATTTTCTCTCATTGAAGATGGTCACAACATTCATACCACACAAGTGCCTGATAATTTACCCACATCAGCCCAAGCTTGAATGTTGTCCAGGTTTTTCCCCCTCATCCATGCTTTTGTTACCTCTAGACTTGACTATTCTAATGCCGATCTTCCACATTTTACCCACCACTTGCTAAGGCCCCAAGCTCTGGAATTTCCTCCCTGAACCAGTCCACCTCACTACCTCGCTTCCTCTTTTAAGGCACTTGTTAAAACCTACCTCTCTGACCATGTTTTTGGTCATCTGATCTAGTATCTCCTTGTGGCTTGGTGTCTTACTTTATTTTATAATGCTCCTGTGAAGCGCCTTGGGATATTTCATTACATTAATGGTGATATATAGACATAAGTTGTTGTTGTTCCTGTATGCAGGCATGGATTACTTCATTATCTGAGGAGTTGTGAATGATACTAAACACAGTGCAGTGGAGAAAAGCTCACTGATGAAGCCGAAGATGTTTGGGCCTAGAATTCTATGCTGAAGAACCTGTGCAGCAATTTCCTGTGACTGAGATGATTGACCTCCAACAACCACAATTATCTCCCTTGTGTTTCATATGATTCCAACTAGTGGAAAGTTTTACCGATTGCCACGGACTTGAATTTTGCTAGGACTCCTATACATCACACTCGGTCAAATGCTGCCTTAATATCAAATGGACCAAGACTGTAATGTGCAGCCAAGTGATCCAGTGAGCAGTTATTGCTAAGTGCCACTAGATAGCACTGTCAATAACATCTTCCTACACTTTAGTGATGATTGAGTGTAAGCTGATGGGGTAGTAACTGGCCAGATTGGATTTATCCTGCTTTTTGTGGACAGGACATACCTGGGCAATTTTCCACATTGTCAGGTAGATGCCAGTGTTGTAGTTATACTGGAACAACCTGGCCAGGAGTGCGGCTAGTTCTGAAGCACAAGTCTTCAGCACTACAGTCAGGATGTTGTCAGGGCCAAAGCCTTTGCTGTGTCCAGTCTGTTTGCTGTTTCTTGATAACACAAAATGAATCAAATTGGGTGAAGACTGACATCTGTGATGCTGGGGGCCTCGAGGAGGTAGACATCAATCATCCACTTGACACTTCTGGCTGAGGATAGTTACAAATGCTTCAGTAATGTAAAAGCAAAGTACTGCGGATGCTTGTGATCTGAAATAAAAAGAGAAAATGCTGGAAAAACTCAGCAGGTCTGGCAGCATCTGCGCAGACAGAAACAGAGTTAACGTTTCGAGTCCTTATGTCTTTTTCTTCAGAGCTGAAGAGAGATGGGAATGTGATGGAGCAGGTGGAGCAACATAGAATGTCAGGAATAGGTGGGAACTCAAGTGAGATTTAACAAAGATACCATGGACACAAGACAAAGGGAGAGTTGGTGGTAAAGTTAAAGACTAAAGAAGGTGCTGATAGTGGTATAAAGGTAAGATAGCAGAACGTGTTAATGGCAGAACAAAGGTCAGCGATCTGAAAGCAAAACATAAGAACACGTTACAGATGGGTCTGTTGGGCTGGTGGGGGGTTGGGGAGAAAAAGGTCAAAATGGAAGATGGAGTTCATGGTCTGAAGTTGTTGAACTCAATGTTAAGTCCAGAAGGCTGTAAATTACCTAACTGGAAGATAAGGTGTTGTTCCTTCTGATGAAGCCCAACACAATTTGGAGAAACAGCACCTCATCTTCCAATTAGGTACTTTACAGCCTTCTGGACTTACCACTGAGTTCAACAACTTCAGACCATGAACTCCATCTTCCATTTTGATCTTTTAAATTTTTTTTCCCAACCCTCTCCCCCAACAGGGCCATTTGTAACATGTTCTTATGTTTTGCTTTCACAGGGCGCTAACCCTTGTTCTGCTATTGACACATTCTGCTAAATCACTTATGCCACTATTAGCACCTTCTTTAGTCTTTAACATTACCATTAACACCACCTTTGTCTTGTGTCTATGGTATCTTTGTCAAATCTCTCCTGAGCTCCCACTTATCCTTGGCCTATTTTGCTCCACCCCACCTCCAACCCCCTCTCTTCAACAGTATAAAATCCATCACATTTCTACCTCTCTTCAGCTCTGAAGAAGTCATACAGACTCGAAACATTAACTCTGTCTCTCTCTCACAGGTACTGCCAGAGCTGCTGAGTTTTTCCAGCATTTTCTGTTTTTATTGCAAATGCTTCAGCCTTGTCTTTTGCACTGATGTGCTGGGGTCTTCCACCTTTGAGTATAGAGATGTTTGTGGAGCCTCCTCCTTCAGTTAAATAAAAGCAAAATACTACAGTTGATTTATTTCAGATTTCCAGCAAAGTATTGGAAATACTCAGCAGGTCTGGCAGCATCTGTGGAAAGAGAGATAGAGTTAACGTTAAGTTGAAGATGACTCTTCTTTAGCACTGGAGGAAGGTAGAAATGTTATGAGTTTTATGCATCAACTATAATCGGTGGTGCTTCCTGCTCTTGCCCAGAACTAGAAAACTTCAACTTTGCTTCCAATTTCCCCTCTGTTCTCACCTTCAGATGGTCCATCTCTGACACTTCCCTTCCTCGACTTCACTGCCTCCATTTCTGGGGATAAGCTACCTACTAACATTCACTATAAGCCCACCGACTCCCGCGACTATCTCAACTATACTTCCTCACACTCTGAGTCCAGTAAGGACTCCATTCCATTCTCCCAGTTTCTCTGTTGCATCTGTTCTGATGATACAGCCTTCAACAACAGCACTTCTGATATGGCTTCCTTTTTCCTCAATCAAGGATTACTCCCCAACTCCCCAGGTTGATAGGGCCCTCAACCATGGCTGACCCATTTCCTGCACTTCTGGTCTTATCCCTTCCCCTCCCTCCCAGAACCATGATAGGATTCTCCTTGTCATCACTTTCCACCCCACCAGCCTCCACATTCAAAGTATCATCCTCCACCATTTCCATCACCTCCAGCGTGATGCCACCACCAAATACATCTACACCTTCCTCAAACCTGTTAGCATTTTCCAAAGGGACCATTTCCTCTGCGACACCCTGGACCACCCCTCAAACCACCACTCCTAACAACTTGTCCCCTTCCCATGGCACCTTCTTATGCAATCTCAGGTGGTTTAACATCTACCCTTTTACCTCCCCTCTCCTCACTGTGTAAGGCCCCAAACACTCCTTCCATGTGAAGCAGTGAATTACTTGTACTTCTATAGTGCAATATATTCACTGCTCATAATGCGGTCTGCTCTACATTGGGGAGACCAAATGCAGATTGGGTAACCACTTTGCAGAACACCTCCATTCATTCTCCCAGCATGACCCCAAGCTTCCAGTTGCCTGTCACTTTAATTCTCTACACTGGGACACTGGAGGCTGCTGAGGATAGCGATGTCAGCTTGAGAGCAATGAAGCTCAATGTAAGGTTGAGATCCAGACCTTATCTTTTAAGTGAGCACCCTACAGTCTTCCGGACTCAACAGTGAGTTCAACAATTTCAGACCATGAACTCTGTCCCCCATTTTGATTCTTTGTTTTATGCAATGTGCCAGTCTTAATCTTGTTTTTTCACATTTTCGCTTTCATTCAGAGTTGTTCATTATTTGGGGCTGTAACTTCTGAGCTCCAGGGCAGTGCATCTTGGGGGTACCCCCAAGATGCGCTGGGGGTAACTCCCTCAGAGGTTCCCAGGTAAGGATTGCACGGTAATTGCCCGCGAAGTTCAAACTTCCTTTGGGCATTTGCCCTGCAATGGGAACCATCTGAAAATGTGATTTAAATCTCAAACTTTGGATGGTCTAGACGGTCTTACATCAATAGTTATCCAGAAAAAGTTAGAAGAATTAAAACCATTTCCACTCACACTACCTCCTTCACCCCACGGGACTACAACCACATGTCACCAACCCCCAACCCTTACTACTGCACCCCCCCCAGTTCTGACCCTGTCAGACCGCCCCTTGACTGCCCAACTGCCCCCACCCCCACCTCTCCAATTCTAACCACTTACCTGACAAACCTACCTTCTCCCTGACTTGGAAGCGGCTGGACCTTTAAGCCTGATTTATGGTAGCCAGTGCCATAAAAAGAGGGCCTGGCCTGCATGCATCAGACTCTGCCCCTCGAAAGGAAGCTCCGGGAACGCACTGCCCAACACAGTTCTCGCCCTGCCTGAGTCGGGAGTTCGGGCGAGACAGGATTGGAAGAACTTGAAGGTATGAAAGTAGGAGTGGAGTGGCAATCTGACTCTGATAAATTCAGGCCCATTGTCATTCAAACTCAATCTGGCTAATGCCTTGCTTCTTTACTACACCATATCACTCCCTTAGCCTTTTGTTCCATGATGTCCTTGTCACTTAATCTTTCCCACCATCTACCCTATCCCAGGCCTTCCCTTTTGTTCTTCCTTCCTCACCCTCTACTTACAACAGCATAAAATTTCTACCTTCCTTCAGTTCTGAAGAAGAGTCACACTCAACTCAAAATGTTAACCCTGTTTCTCTCTCCACAAATGCTGCCAGGTCTACTGCGTATTTCCAGCAGTTTGTTTTTATTTCTTCCTCCAGTCAGTAGTTTAATTGGCTGAATTCATGGCTGGATGTGGCAGGACTGCAGAGCTTTGATCTGATCGTTGGTTGTGGGATTGCTTACCTCTGCAAGCTTTTTCTACTGTTTAGCATGCATGTACAGCAAGTCTCCACTTAACACTGATTCACTTAACATTGTTTTGCTTTAACATTGTTAATAAAGTAGTGACAGTATATCCATTTAATGGTCTCCTCTACATTGGAGAGACCAAACGCAAACTGGGCGACCATTTTGCGGAACACCTGCGGTCTGTCCGTAAGAAAGACCCAAACCTCCCTGTCGCTTGCCATTTTAACACTCCACCCTGTTCTCTTGCCCACATGTCTGTCCTTGGCTTGCTGCATTGTTCCAGTGAAGCCCAACGCAAACTGGAGGAACAGCACCTCATCTTCCGACTAGGCACTTTACAGCCTTCCGGGCTGAATATTGAATTCAACAACTTTAGATCTTAAACTCCCCCTCCCCCCATCCCCACCCCGTTTCTTCCCCGCCCCCGCTTTTTTTTCAATAATTTATATAGATTCTTCTTTCCCCACCTATTTCCATTATTTTTAAATCTAAAACTAAAACCTTGTTAGCCTTTCCACCCCACCCCCACTAGAGCTGTACTTTGAATATCCTGTCCTCCATTCTTAATTAGCACTTTTCTCAGACAAAACACCTCTTTGACCCTTTTGTCTGTGACATCTTTTGATTATCTGCTCATCTCCACAATCACCACACCCTCAATGGCTCTCTCTCCCCCCACCAACACCACCAACCGCCACCGCCACCCCCCCCACCACCTTAAACCAATTTATATTTCTCCCTTCTTCTAACTATGCTTCAGTTCTGCCGAAGGGCCATGAAGGCTCGAAACGTTAACTGATTTCTTCTCCGCCGATGCTGCCAGACCTGCTGAGTTTTTCCAGGTAATTCTGTTTTTGTTTTGGATTTCCAGCATCCGCAGTAGCTTTTAGCTTTTTATCCATTTAATGTTGTGAGGTTCACTTTAACATTATTTGCCACTGACTTTGTTCTGTGGCCTGCATGCACACATGACCTTTTTCCCAACGCTTCTGCTCCCACCCTCAGGCCTGAAGTCCCTCTTCTCCTCAGTTCCTGGTCTTGCCCTCTGTTCTTACCTTTAAAGTCCCTGGTGCCTGTTGCCATCACCGGGGATTTCTTCAGCTGCTCCTCTTCTCCTTATTCCCATTCCCACTCTGAGCTTACAATGAAGTCCTGGGACTTCTGCTGCACCTGCAGCACTCAACGTCTGCCACTAGATGATGCGTGGCCAATCCAAAACCAGATGAGTGCACTGTAAATACTATATTAACAATATATTGTATTTCTTATATTTTTAAATTTATTTTACTCTAAAGATTATGTTGTTTATGAATGCAGGCATTTAGGCATTTATTTCAACATAATGTTTCTTCTGCTCAGAAAGGTCGTAAATTACCTAACTACACAGTACTTTTTATATTTAGTGATTTATGTTATCTTGCAAGTTATTTCAGCTAGGAATGCACAGTACTGCACATGTACAGTAGTGTTTGAACCTGTACATCGGTTCCTTTGGATGTTTCTGGCCTGGAAAAACCAAACGCTGGTTTTAACATTGATTCCCTTAGGAATCAACGATTCATTTAAAGTTGTTTCACTTAAAGTCGCAATTTTCAGGAACGCAACTACAACTTAGTGAGGATTTACTGTAGTCCTGAATTGTAACTTCACCAGGTTGACACCTCATTTTCAGGTATGAACACCTCTGCTCCTGGCATTTGCTCTCCTGCACTCCTCACTAAACCAGCGTTGGTCCTGTTGAATAGTAATGTTAGAGTGAAGGACATGCTGAGCCATGAGGTTACAGATTGTGGTCGAATACAATTCTGCTGCTGAAGGCCCACAGCTCATCATGGATGCAGAGTTTTGAACTGCTAGATCAGTTCTGAATCTATCCCATTTAGCATGGTGATAACGCCACACAACACAACAGAAGGTTCCCTCAGTGTGAAGATGGGAATTCTCCACATGGACTCTGCATTAGTCACTCCTATCGTTCTCATGGACTGACACGTTGAAAAATGTGGATTGGCAAGTCTGAGATCAGGCAGGGTTTTCCCTCTAATAAAACAGAAAATGCTGGAAAAACTCAGCAGGTCTAGCAGCATCCGTGGAGAGAGAAACAGAATTAACGTTACGAGTCTGTGTGACTCTTCTTCAGAGCTAAAGAGAAATAGAAATTTGATGGATATTATACTATTAAAGTGGGGGTGGAGCAAAATAGGTCAGGGAAAGTGGGAGCTCAGGAGAGATTGACAAAGATGTCATGGATACAAGACAAAGGGAGTGTTAAAGACTAAAGAAAGTGCTGATAGTGGCATAAAGGTAACATAGCAGAATGCATTAATAGCAGAATAAGGGTCAGCACTCTGTGAAAGCACAACATAGAAACAAGTGGCAGATGGCCCTGAGGGGGATGGTGTTGGGGAAAAAGGATTAAAAAATAAATATTTTAAAAATGGATCTAAAAAGATGGAGGAGAGAGTTCATAGTCCGAAGTTGTTGAACTCAATTTTAAGTCCAGAAGACTGTAAAGTGCCTAATCGAAGGTGAGGTGCTATTCCTCCAGTTTGTGTTGAGCTTCACTGGAACATTGTAGTAGGCCAAGGATGGACATGTGGTCATGAGAGCAAGATGGCAAGTTGAAATGGCAAGTAGCAGGAAGATCTTAGTCATGCTTGCGGACTGAGCAAAGGTGTTCCGCAAAGCGGTCACCCAGTTTGCATTTAGTCTCCCCAATGTAGAGGAGACTGCATTGGGAGCAGTGAATGCAGCAGACCAAATTGAAGGAGATGCAAGTGAAGTGCTGCTTCTCCTGAAAGGAGTGTTTGGGGCCTTGGACAGTGAGGAGGGAATGGGTAAAGGGGCAGGTGTTGCACCTTCTGCGATTGCATGGGAAAATGCTGTGGGAACGGGAAAAGAGGAGATGGGGTGATGGAGGAGTGGACCAGGGCAACACGGAGGGAACAGTTCCTATGGAATACTGATGGAGGGGTGAAGGGAAGATGTGTTTGGTGGTGGCGTCATTGTGGAGTTGGCAGAAATGTTGGAGGATGATCTTTTGAATGCAGAGGCTGGTGGGGTGAAAATTAAGTGGGACCCTCTCATGGTTCTGGGAGGGACAGGAAGGGGTGAGGGCAGAGGTGAGGGAGACGGGTCAGACACCGGTTGAGGGCCCTGTCAACCCTACAGTGTGGGGGGAACCTTTGGTTAAGAAAATGGAAGACATGTTAGAAGCGCCGTCTTGGAAAGTAGCATAATCGGAACAGATGTGACGGAGGAGGAGAAACTGGGAGAATGGGATGGACACCTTACAGGAAGCAAGGTGTAAGGAGCTATAGTCGAGGTAGCTGTGGGAGTCAGTGGGCTTGTAATGAATATTGGTAGACAATCTATCACCAGAAATGGAAACAGAGGGGTCAAGGCAGGGAAGGGAAGTGTCAGAGATGGACTGTGTGAAGGTGAGAGCAGGGTGGAAATTAGAAGCAAAAATCAATAACTTTTTCTGGGTCCAGATGTCCCTCATTTTCCCCTCTTATTGGTTCACTCACCACCTGCTGCAGAACCAATCTGGCAGATGTGTCCTTCAGGAATCAGCCAGCTCAGTCAGTAGGGCTGCTACTGAACTGCTCTTGGTGATGGACATTGAAGTCCGCCATCCAAAGTACATTCGCTGTCCTTGTCATTCTCAGTGTTTCTTCAAAGTGTTGTTCAACATGGAGGAGCACTGATTCACCAGCTGAGGGAGGGCTGTAGGTGGTAATCAGTAGTTGGCTTCCTTGCCCACGTTTGACCTGATGCCAAGCGATTTTAACATTGAGCACTCGTGGGACCACTCCCTCTCAACTGTAAACCACTGTTCCACCACCTCTGCTGGGTCTGTCTGGTGATGGGACAGGACATATTCAGGGTTGGTGATGAAGGAATCTATGACATGTGCCTAAAAGATATGATTTGGTGAATAGGATTATGTCATGCTTGATAGTTTGCAGGTCTGCCAGGTGTTAGTAAGGGCGACTTTGGAGAGCGAACTGAGCTGGGTTCTGCCTTTGTCATCTCCAGCGCCTAGCTGGATGCTGGGTGGTCTGTCCAGTGTTATTCTGATGTGACTTTTCCATTGTGGTTAAATGAGTGACTTGTTAGTCCATTTTAATGTGCAGTTATGCATTAACCACATTGCCATGGGCTGAGACGCACATAGGCCAGACCACGTAAGGATGGCAGGTTTCCATCTGTGAATCAAATGGGTTTTTTGACAATCTGATCGTTTCATGGTCACCATTACCAAAAATAGCTTTTTGTTCCAGATCTTATTTAATTAATTGAATTTAAATTCTCCAGCTCCTATGGTGGAATTTGAACTCATCTTTCATAGTTAGTCTAGGTTTCTGAATTATTCATCCAGTGACATAACCATTATGCTACCAGTCCCGTGCATGTAGATTAATTATAACATCCTATGCAGGACCAAGCAAATTCAAGAGACAAAAATCTATACAAGGGCAATAGCTGATCTCTGATCACCCTGCCAAGTAGCTCACCTATTACAAACATGCCTTATGACAACTGAACGCACGACGATTTGACACCAAATTAGATGGAAAGTGTTTAGTAAAATGTCCAGTAAAACGTAATCAAACCTCTGCAAAAGACCACATTAGACAAACACCACTGAGAGTGTGACAGAGACTTTGCTGTGACTCATTCAAACTCCAATCTGCTTGTTGTGTGTTCAAACATTCTCATGTTAGAATGCACAGTACCAGAGCTGGCAGTCCTACCATGGGTTAGTGAACTGCAACATTCAGTTGGAGAAGGGAGCGTTACTTATACTGAATGCTTTCACTAAAGAAGAATGTTGTTAATAGGCAACTAGCTACCATCAGCTGGCCAGAAACAGATTTTACAATACCTTTCCAAATGCATTCAGGAGAGCCTTTTAGAATAGTATGTTTTAAGGGCAGAAAAATCAAGATTTTAAATTTAAGCAAGGCAAACTTTAAAGGGAATGAGAAATTGATTAACCTAAATAAACTGGGCTGAATGAGTAAATCTATAAGCTTAACATTGGGATCATTCAAATTTGCGCATATCCCTTAAAAGGCAGAATCTCCGTTTGTGCACTTAAGCAGCCATGGTCGTCAAGTGAGGCAAGTGACAATATCCAGCTAAAAGGGAACAGGTTTTCACAAAGGCAGAGAAAAGTGGAAATCCCGATGACAGAGCTACAAAACACTTCAAAGAATCATACGTGACATAAGGAGGCCTTTCAGCTATCCAATTATTCCCTCTCTCCTGCTCTTTCTCATAGCCCTGCAAATTTCTCCTTTTAAGTATTTATTGGATTCCTTCTTGAAATTTACATTTCAATCAGCTTTCATTGTCCCTTCAAACAGGGCATTCCAGATTGCAACTCATACAGACCTGGTCAGATCCCACCCAGAATATTGTGTCCCGTTTTGGGCAATGTTCCTCAGGGAGGATTGACTGACCTTGGAGGGAACCAATGAGGTTTCACCAGAATTATGCGAGGCGCTTGAAGAGTTAAATAATAAGGACAGATTGCATAAACTTTTCATGTATTCCACAACACTGCCCCACCCCCAGAGATTGCGGTAATCAGATTGAGGTATTTAAAATGTCAAAAGGATTAGACAGAATTGATGGATAACCTATTTCCTCTGATGAGGAAATTAAATAGAAAAAGATAATCTTGGTAGGAGTGACCAATGCACAGTCCTTGTGGAGACGAAGTCCCTTCTTCACATTGAGTATACCCTCCATCGTGTTATGTGGCACTAATACCGTGCAAAATGGATAAACAGGTCAAAACTGGACTTCCATGAGGCACCGTGGGCAATGAGGAGCAGCAGAATTGTATTCAACCACAATCCGTAACCTACTGGCTGGGTATATCTCCACTCTACAATTACCATCAAACCAGGGGATCAACCCTGGTTTCACTGAAGAGTGCAGGAGGGCATGTCAGGAGCAGCATCATGCATTCCTTAAAATGTAATGTTAACCAGGTGAACCTACAACACAGGACTACTTACATGCCAAACAGCAGAGTGACAGACATAGTTAAGTGACCCCACAACTAACAGATCAGGTCCAAGCTCTGCAGTCTTGCCACATCCAGTCAAGAGTGGTGGATGACAAGTAATCAACTAACCAAAGGAGGCTTCACAAATATCCCCATTCTCAATTATGATGGAGCCCAGTACATCAGCGCAAAAACAAGGCTGAAGCATTTGCAACTATGTTCAGCCAAAAGTGGATAATCCATCTCGGTCTCCTCCTGAGGTCCCCAGCATCACAGATGCCGGTCTTCAGCCAATTTAATTTACTCCACCTGATATCAAGAAATGGCTGAAGACACTAGACTCTGACAACATTCTCACAGTAGTACTGAAGACTTGCACTCCAGAACTAGCCAGGCCCCAAGCCAAGCTGTTCCAGTACAACTACAACATTGGCATCTACCCAGCAATGTAGAAAATTGCCCAGGTATGTCTCGCCCACAAAAAACTGGACAAATCCAAACCAGCCAATTACCACCCCAGCAGTCTATTCTTGATCATCAGCGAAGTGATGGAAGGGATTGTGGACAGTGCTATCAAGCAGCACTTATTCAGCAACAGCCTGCTCACTGATGCTCAGTTTGGGTTGTGCCAGATCCACTCATCCTCTGACCTCATTACAGCCTTGGTCCAAACATGAGCTGAACTCAAGAGGTGAGGAGAGAGTGATTGCCCTACCCTTGACACCAAGGCAGCATTTGACTGAGTATGGCATCAAGGAGCCCCTAGCAAAATTGAAGTCAATAGGAATCAGGGGGAAAATTATCCATTGATTGGACTCATATCTAGCATAAATGTGATGTTGGAGGCCAATCATCTCAGCCTCAGCACATTGCTGCAGGAGTTCCGCAGGGTAGTGTCCACGGCCCAACCATCTTCAACTGCTTCATCAATACCCTTCCTTCCATCACGAGGTCAGAAGTGGGGATATTTGCTGATGATTGTACAATATTGAGTATCATTCACGACTCCTCAGATACTGAAGTAGTCCATGTTCACATGCAACAAGACTTGTACAACATTCAGACTTGGACTGATAAGTGGCAAGGAACATTCACGCCACACAAGTGCCAGGCAATAACCATCTCCAACAAGAGAGAGTCCAACCACCTACCCTTGACATTACCATTGCTGAATCCCCCCATTATCAACATTCTGTGGGTTTCCTATTGACCAGAAACTCAACTGTACCAGCCATATAAATACTGTGGCTACAAGAGCCGGTCACAGGCTGGGAATTCTGCGGAGAGTAACTCACCTCCTGACTCCGCAAAGCCTATCCAACATCTACAAGGCACAAGTCAGGAGTGTGGTGGAATACTCTCCACTTGCCTGGATGAATGTTGTTCCAACAACAACCAAGAAGCTCAACACCATCCAGGACAAAACAGTCTGCTTAATTAGCACCCCATCCATCAGCTTAAACATTCACTCCTTCCACCACCGATGCACAGTGGCAGCAGTGTGCACCATTTACAAGATGCACTGCAGCAATTCACCAAGGATTCTTCGGCAGCACCTTCCAAACCTCTACCACCTAGAAGGACAAGGGCAGCAGATGCACATGAGCACTGCCCCTCCAATCCACACACCATTGGAACTATATCATTGCTCCTTCACCGCTGGATAAACATCCTGGAACTCTTTTTCTAACAGCGCTTTGGGTGTACCTATACCACATAGACTGCAGTGGTTCAAGAAGGCAACTCACCACCACATTCTCAAGGGCAATTTGGGATGGGCAACAAATGCTGGCCTAGCCAGCGACACCACATCCTGTGAAAGAATAATCTTAACATCAGAGCTGGGCAGTTTAGGAGTGAAATCAGGAAACACCTTTTGCACAAAATGATAGCGCAAATCTAAAGTCTCAAATCACAATTCAGGTCCTGGGGGACAACTAACATTTTCTAAGACTGAGATCAATTGTTTTGTGTAGAATAAGAGGATTTTTTGGTTCCATTGATGAATATACATCTGGATTCATATTGGTAAGTACAGACTAATGGTTCAACATGGTGCAGAAATTTTTATTGTATAATGTCAGTAAATTCCTGCTACAACTAAATTCCTGTCAACTTACAATGAATCCCATTCACTGCCAGTTCTAAACTAGCCTAGCTGCTGTAGTCTCCAGGGTCCCTTTCTATGACAACTGGCTGCTGACTTTTGTCTACCCTGTGCTTCCTTGGTCTTTCTGGGCTTTTTTGGCTCAGTACACCTTTGTGTGCAGGGCCATGAAAGCTGTTCTACTGCTTTTATTCTTTAAACTTTTCCCCCAAGCCATCACAGCCATCTCTCTTCTATTTAAGCATGATTATGAATCTAAGCCATGTTCTTATCACCTCATTCTTCAGTTCCTGGATAACCGCAGTATTCCTCTCAATGATCGAATCTCTGCCATCAGTATAACTTACTCGGAACCTTTTGTGTTCCAGTACTCAGGTTTGGGGATAACCATTGCTTCATAAACTCTTGCTCTTATTTTTAACTAAAATATCTTTAGCCTTCCATATCCTGCATAATCTTACAAAAGCAGCAGAAGCAATTTCAATCCTCCTTTTGATGTTTTCTTTTAAATTCTTATTCTCTGGTGCTAATTATTCAGAGTGACAGAAGCAGGGAAGTAGTGCTCCACAAGGGCCAGTGCTGGGGCCACTGCTGTTCACAATTTACATTAATGATTTGGACTTTGGAATCAATAATACAATTTCTAAAACTGTGGATGACACCAAATTTTAGCGGGTGCGAGTAGTCAATACTGAGGAGGATTGCAACAAATTACAGGAGGACATTCAACTT
The DNA here is from genome assembly GCF_964194155.1 of Cetorhinus maximus. Lineage (NCBI taxonomy): Eukaryota > Metazoa > Chordata > Chondrichthyes > Lamniformes > Cetorhinidae > Cetorhinus > Cetorhinus maximus. Next base: position 71,914,485 of record NC_135896.1, read on the forward strand.
TCAGAATGGGCAAATAATTGGCAAATGGAGTTCAACACAGATAAATGTGAGGTAGTATATTTTAGTAGGAAGAATAAGGAGGTCGCTTATTACTTGAAGTTGCAAGTTCTCGGTGGGGTAGAGGGTAGAGAACAAAGTGATTTTAGATTACAAATACACCAATCACTAAAAGTGGCACCTCGGGTTAGCAAGACCATAAAAAATAAGCAAACTAAGCAATAGTCTTTATTGCTAGAGAGATAGAATTGAAAAGTAGGGAAGTTGTGCTAAACCTATATCGAACTTTGGTTGGAACACGGAGTACTGTGTGCTGTTCCAGTTGCATTATTATAAAAAGAATTTGGAGGCACTCAAGAGGGTGCAGAGAAGATTTACAAGGATGATACCAGAAATGTGTGGGTATATATATCAGGAAAGGTTTGGCTAGCTCTCTTTTCTCTTGAAAAAAGGTTGGAGGGTGACCTAGAGGTCTATTAAATTATGAAAGGTTTTGATAGAGAATGTTTTCTCTTGTGGTGAAGAGCATAACTAGAGGCCATCAATTTAAGATAGTTACCAATAAATCCAATAAGGAATTCAGAAGAAACTTCTTTACTAATAGAATGGTGGGAATATGGAACTTGTTACCACAGGGAGTGGGTAAAGTGAATAGTATGGCTGCGTTTATGGGGAAACTAGACAAGCACATGAGGGAAAAGGGAATAGATAATTACAATAGTAGATTTAGATGAGGAAAGATGGGAGGAGCCTCAAGTGGAGCATAAATACCAACATGATCTGGCTGGGCTGAATGGCCTGTTTCTGTGCCATCTTGTCTTATATAATCCTGTATAACCCACCAAGTTATACAAAACTTTTTCACCTGTTTAACTGCATCAACTTCAAGTGTAATGTATACAATCCTCCTGATGATTCTCAGATGATATGACTTTAGTGTTAGCCTTCACTCTCTTGCTTGAGGCAGAAGGCTGTGGGAGATCGGTGTGCAGAAATTGGCTTCTTTCAAGTCTAATTTTTCTACTCTCCAAGTACGCCAGTTAGATCTGTTTTAGATGTTACAATAAAGGCCAATGTCATCAGCAAATCTGAGGTCTATGTTCTGGACCTATGTTTTGTTTAATAAGGACAATATACCAAGTCAGAGCAGCAGTAGTGTCTGTTCACACAGGTCTCAGCTCCCTAGGGTTGGGAGAAAACACCAGGGATCCTGCACATCACCTCAACCCAATGATCCTTGCTGAGGAGGACTGGGTAATTCTTGTGATACTTTGCACACAAAAGTAACCTGCTGACACTCACTGTCAAACCTATACATAAGAAATGGAAACCTGGGTGAGGTACAAGAGGCCTTTTCGAGGATATCTAAGCATAAGGAGAGAAATGGGAACAAACACACTAATTAACAATGTGCCCACACCCAAATGCAGAATGTTCAAACAGCCAAAACAGAGGACATCAATATTATAGACTCAGACATTTACAGCACAGAAGGAGGCCATTTGGCCCATCATGTCTGCACCCATCAATAAAGATCTGACTACCCTAATCCCATTTTCCAGCGCTTGGCCCATAGCCCTGGAGGCTATGACAATGCAAGTGAATATCTAAATACTTCTTAAATGTTATGAGAGTTTCTGACTCAACCACCCTTTCAGGCAGAGAGTTCCAGACTCCCATCACCATTTGGGTGAAAACATTTCTCCTCAACTCCCCTCTTAGCCTTCTACCTCTTACCTTAAATCTATGCCCCCTGGTAATTGACCCTCCACCCATAAAAAAAGTGCCTTCTTATCCACCCCATCTATGCCCCTCATAATCTTATATCCTCTACCAGGTCCCCTCTCAAACTTTGCTATTCCAAGGAAAACAACTCCAGTCTATCCAATCTAAAGCTCTAGGACACAAAATCAATTTATTTACACAATTCATTTCAAATAATATCCCTAACTCAATATGAGATTTTGCTCCTGATGCAATTCATATTCTGCCAACCTACATTTACGAATGCACCAAGAGAAGGGAGGAGTGACCCTTTCCAACATTCCAGATCCCAACTTGAATTAATTGTAAAATAATTATGCAGCCAACATGCCATGTATAAAATAAGATCATCAGTCATGTAACCTCCTCAAGGTTACATCAGGATATCTGTTACCAGACAGTTCAATAACTATTGGTCTCTGTCCTTCTCAAAGGTTGCCTGTTAACTCTGCACACATTTATAAGCTGCATTAAAAGTAGGCTGATAAACACACAATGCACTTATACAGATCTTGAGTCTTCAATTGCAGTAGCAGGAAGCTCTTTTAGCCAGGTGTTACTTGATTCCCATCATTAAACTGTTCTGCTTTCAATTTTAGATGGTGCATCCTTTAGTCTGACATGGCATTCACCTACGTTTCAGCATAACAGGCAACAAATCCAGATTAAGTTACAGAACAAGTTATTAAAAACAAAAGGAAATCCTGCAGATTAATACTGTGAATCTTGGGGGTTTGCTTCTGCATACATCAAACACAGGAATTTAAGGACTCCACCATTGAGCACTCAGTGAGGCCAGAATTAGGGATCCTCCAGGGACCCTGAATCGTTGAGATTCCCACCCTGGCATATCTTCTTACTTTTTGAATATTTGAGTATTGCTGAAAAATGACATGCTGTCTAAGCTTTTTGTCTTGCACTCATCAGGACAGGTCATAAGATTATCAACATTAAAGTCAACAACAATTTATACTGCATGAGAAGCGATTGCTCATTGGTTGGCAAGTGGATTCTGATTGATAGAGGCGTTGCCATGGAAAATGCAGCAAGTAGCAGTTAACTGCCAAACTACTGTTCAAATTCAAACCAGGCAGGTTGACTCTGATTGGTCATGGCATTGCCATGGGGAATGAACCAGCTAGCAGCTGTCCTCCAAGCAAAGGACAGAGCCCTGTGTGAATATATGTGGCTTCTAACATGCGTAAATGAGCCATGCTGCGAGCCCAACTGATCATCTTAAACTGGTTCTCAGTGTAATTCTTAGCGCAATCAGGATTGTTTAGCAAGTGTTGTCCAATCGCAGAATCACATCTAATGTTGATCACTATTTTTTGAGTTTTGCAAGCACGGGCTTGTTGGGTATGGCCTATTGTGAACAGCCAAGGCATGTGCTGTTTGATACAATCCACCAGTAGTTGGGACTTACAACCTACATACCTGGCATCACACCAGCACTTAAATTCATATACCACATTACTCATTTGTGTGATAGACAGAACATCATTTTGGCTTGACAGCAGCATCCTGTTAGTGAAGAATACTATTTGTGTTGCTTCTGCATAGTAACAGCATGAAACGGCTAGTTTCACCTGTTGTTCAAATTTTGAGACACCTCACCCTTCTAGGTAATCGGAGGTAGACTGGGCTCTTTTCAAGTCTGAAAGTGGCAGCCTTAGGCCCATTCATGAGCTTTCTCAATATACAGCGAACAATGATCTGATCAGGGTAGCTATTATCCCACAGGATGGCTTTGATGTGCCCTATTTCAGCATCAATCTTGCATGGTGAGCAAATGGCTTGGGCCCTATTTACGAGGTTGCCGATAAAACCAATCATATAGCCCATGGAACTGCTGGAATCCCAACATCTATACTGACCAGTGAAGGTAGGCTTGCGGTAGCAGTAGAGAACCCACTGGCAGATTTCTCAACTAGCACGTCGAGGAAAGGGAGTTTATATGACTGCTTGCTTCACACACAAAGCCTTGTCCTTTGCAGACAGAAGGATCTTTCCATGCATTGTGCCTTTTTCAACTAAACAACAGCTTGGGGGATAGCCATTCCCTGGTTCATTCCCCATGGCAATGCCTTGACCAATCAGAGTCCACCTGCTTGGTTTGAATTTGAAGAACAGTTTGGCAGTTAACTGTTCTCTGTTGCATTCTCCATGGCAATGCCTCTACTAATCAGAGTCCATTTGCCAACCAATCAGCACTCTCTTCTTAAGCAGTATAATCTGTTATTCCCTTTACTGTTGGCAATCTTGTGATCTGTCCTAGAAACATAGAAACTAGGAGCAGGAGTAGGCCGTTTGGCCCTTCGAGCCTGCTCCGCCATTCATTATGATCATCGCTGATCATCCAACTCGATAGCCTGCTCCCGCTTTCTGCTCATATCCTTTGATCCCTTTCGCCCCAAGAGCTATGTCTAACTCCTTCTTGAAAACATACAATGTTTTGGTCTCAACTGTCCTAATGAGTACAAGATGAAAAGTTTAGACAGCATGTCTCTTTTTTCAGCAATACTCAAGTTCTGTACTACCGAACAAATATTTTTAAAATATTTGTTTCGCAACGACAACACTGTTGTCCTTCTTGCTCACTTGGCAAATACACTGGCTGCTCTGACGTGACTTGGAGGTATACAGACAAAGCTTCAATAAATACACAAGTGAAAAAGGGTGGAGCTGTTCACTAGTACAGAAGGACTTTTTGTTTAATTGTATCAAAACAATGACCCAGATTTTCTATGGTAATGTCAATGAAACTGTCGTGCTCACTGTTATTATGCCTCTGAAACTGACAGCAACTTTGGGAGTTCGGACATGTGCAGAATAACCCTGAAATCCAGAAGCTGCTGTCAGTGAGGGCAGCATAGGTTCCTATTCTTCATAGGTTGTACTGTAGAGGTTCTCACAGACCACAATGTCCAATGCAATCATGAATTGATGAAAATATCTACTCTAATACTGTTAGTCTGCCTGTAAAAACTCTTGAAAAAGTTGAATGAAATGTAACTAGGCTTTTAACAGTGTTTAACTTCATAATTACTGTTAAACATCCCCATTAGACTAGGAAAGCTAAATTTACATTTATGGAAGGTGAAATTTCTTCACAATGATTAAAAATTCACCATATTTTCAAAGACAATTTTTTAAAAAGTTTAATGTTATTTTAGCTTCTATCTTAATAATCATACTTTTATTTCACCACCTGAAAATTGAAATTTAAACAGAAGGGTTTGAAATGGTTTTAACTTCCTGGCTTGCTGTGTCCGAATACTTCAATTTGATTGGTTGCCTTTCTGCTTGCTGACATCACTGCCGCTGCTGTATACTAACACTGTCACTAGATCTCTATGGGCAGCTTTTTTTTTGAGGCTAGCAGTGAGTGTCCTTGCTTTGCCATTAATCACAAGTCCAGGTCAGTAAGTTTATAAAACTTAAAATGCCAATAACCCAAGCTCCATGAAAACTTGTGGATATTTTTATATATTCTACATAAAACAGATCCTTTCGGAACTGCCCATTAACAGATCAAAATGTATAACAGCTCGAGCCAGATATCTGGAGGACACAAAGCTAGCTCGCCAAAAATTTGTGCAACAAATTTGCTACAATGGTTTGTTGTGCATTTCATCTTATAGGTCCTGGTAGAATTAACTTCATTGGTTGAGTTATGTACATAGGCGACTAGGACTACTGGAAAAAGAGGAAGGGGAGAGGCAAACAAAGTCAATAGAGATACACACACAAATCACTGTCATATAAGATATTGCTCAAGAAAAAAACTTGCATTAATAAAGCACCTTTAACATTTTAAGTCCTCAGTGAGTTCCTGTGGTAACTGCATTGAAACTTGAATGCTTTGGATTTCCTCGCCTGTTCACCTCCACCCACTCCAGCTAGATTTCTTTCTACTTATTTAGTTATTGTAGATTTACCAACTAGAATCACAACCAGTTTTCGGCCAACTGGAACAAGCAAAAATGAATCGCACTAAACCTACAGAACCAATTTCAGGAATCTTAAAAGCAAAATTACATCCAGTGATTGAGGGGGTTTGGGGGAAAACTTGCAACATTCACATTTTTCTCTTCATCAGAAGTGATCCTTCAACTCTTCCTGTTCTCATTATCTCTTTGAATTATTGAGAATTTCAGTTTAACAGGAGACTGGTAGAAGTTAGCAATTCCTATCCCCCATCTCAACTGTCCCTTTTAGCTCTGCTCTTGCTGCCAGGATTAGCCAGCACTGAAACTGACAAACATTAGAAAAGATATTTGGTGTAATGAAGGTCAAGAGCAGCAACCAGCAGTGTAACTTGGGAACTATATGATCCTCTAGAAATGTCTCCTCTGCTATGGTCATAAAATCACTGACACATACCCATTACAGATTGAAATAATGTGCATTAACATTTTGCACCTTCTTTACAATGCAAACTGCTAAAGGGAGAAAAGTGCAACCACAAACATCCTTTATATTCAATATGCACACAGAAAAAATATCTGAGACAAAGGGGAAAGGTGCAAGGGTTTGACAACAAGAAATAAGATGGTTTGAGTTGGAAAGGACGTGAAGGGAATAATAGACAAATAAAATCGACCACAAAGAAGAAAAACAAAAGGATGGGGGAGGAAGTAGTAGGAAGGGAAAAATACAAAAAGAACCATTAACAAGAAAAACATTACTCAGGAGAGCGAAATGAAGAAATTAAAAAAGAAAATGGGAAAGTGTTAACATTTCTTGACTGACAGGCAGTAATGTGTGATTTTTGTACAGCAAATTCACTCGTGTGGATCTGAGAGTGTTAGTCGGGGTAAGAGGGTGGACTGTATTGATGTGTGAATTTAGTTTAAAAAAAATGACTCTCAGTAAGAGTTTGAAATTATTTTTTGTATAAGACAATGTCTACATCCATCATTTGGAACCATCAACCATCCCTGGCTTTCATATCCAAGTAGCTTATCCCTGGACACAGGTTAGTTCCTGCCAGCAAATATAAGAATATCAACTTCAAAGGGCATGTAAAATAGAGAATAAAGATGAAACATAACAAAAACCTCAATTCATTAAAATACAGTCCATGCTGTTCATTCTGCTCTCTGTAACCTCCAACCACTTTTGCTTGCTTGATCATTGCTGAGTTGATGGTGCCAATACCTGACACACAGGATGCAATCAAAACAAGGACATATCTGAAAGGACATATCTGAGCAAAATAGATTATTTTTAGCTGCTGCTGTGCATCACCACATTCAGGTCTGTGTGGTTTCTATAGTAACGGCCTAATCAGGACAATCATCACTCCTAACCCCTACCTTCCTTCTCCCCGGTGCAAGTATTCAGTCCGTGATCTTGCTTACTTAAGCAAAAACTGATCAATATTCAGCTGTCTGCTGATCCCAAGACAATTCCTCAGACTCTCCCTTAGCTAAACATTTCTCCTGAATACTTCTCGGCTCAATCTCTGCTGTCACTGCAAAACTGTCAAACCCTATATCTTTCAGTCAGACTTCATTAAATGGCTTGTGGTCAGGGCAGGGAGGAATTCTCTTTGGCACTCCCGTTCTCTTCATTCCTGTGCTAAACTGGCCCCACATCAGAGCCTGAAAATTTATATTTAACAAACTAAGTTAATGGGATTTCTCCTTCCACTTCATCTCAAAGAAAGGAAATATAATCTGGAGAAAAGGCTATGAATCATAAATAGCCAAAAAGTCAAGTTTTGATGAGCTATAAATATAGCAAGAAAATACATTAATATTTAGTACATTCATTTTAAAGAGGACCAATGTACCCCTACTTGAATATCACATTTTACTATGTATAAAATTCATCCCCAGTCAATAATCCTACCATTTGCTCTTTTAGTGACCAGAACAATTCTACATATACCATCCTCCATTAACGTAGTAATGCACTTTTGAAGACTTCTTTTGGTTAGTATTTTTACAAAAAAAAGATTAATGCTCAGAATAATCACTTACAATTTTGCCAGAAATACCAGAGGCAATCAACATGAGCATATTTATGATTCTGCTATATGGTGAGCATAGAAACCTTCCTGCAGGATCATCTGATTTGCTACACTGGTGGGGCCTGCTCTCATTAGTACAGTACAAGAACTGGGCACATCTTACGTTTGTGACCTTCGCTTCTCAGGACTGGTGGTGAATGAGGCTCCAAATCTTGGTCATCAGCCCCTTCCTCGTCAGCTAAATGAGTATGAGCATAATGATAACTGAGGCCTGGACGGTTCTTGTATCGCTTGCCGCAGACTAGAGAAAAAGAGAAAGATAAAGTGGTAGCAGATTAATCATGTACAATCAACTAGGTTGCATATACATTTTAATCAGTGCCTTTTTTTTAAAAAAGGTTAATCACTTCAGTACAGTGAAGTAATCAAGGATATACAGTATTATGAATAAAAAATAAAAATACACAAAAGGTAACTTAAAAACAGGCAAGAAGCAAATCACTCCAGCTGCAGTCTATGCACAGTTACTCATAGACTGAAAAGTACCTTTGTCAGATGTTTTTGAGTTATGCTTTTGTTTGTAACTATCTGAAACAGAGAAGAAGAAACAAGAGAAAAAGGAGTGAATTTCACAGAAGAGAGACATAAAGGTAGCAGACCAGAGAGGAGATGAGACACTTTTACCACATGCAAGAGCAGGAGTGTCCAAAGGGAGCAGCAAGAGGCAATTTCTACTTGTAATCACTGTGTTGCATTACTTACTGTCACACACATATGGTTTATCATGGTCTTCCTGGGCAGTGGAATCGGTTCTTTTTCTACCACCCATACCACGTGTCTGTATATTTCAAGAAAAGAGGATATAAATTTAGGTGACTGAAATTTAGGGCTGATCGATTTCATTAAGACAGCAAAACTGCTGCTAGGATTTCATGGATGCATTTGTCCCCCCACTTATATTGTGAAAGATATCTCTTAGGGAATTTATAGATTTTTGCACTTTCAAACTTGATTTATTCAGTGTCTGTTAGTGCTGGAGACAGCGATGGGCTATCAATTTGAGGTAGTGAATTAAGAACATTATAGAACACTGAAACCTAGTAACTTAAATATGAGCTTTCCTTTTGGTGTCCTGTCACCAATATGCTACAAACTACAAATACAGAGAAACACATCTCCAAAAGTTAAAGGTTTAAAAAATCTCCAAGATATATTTGTTTAAAAGATTAGGAAACCAAAGTTTAGAGTATTACAAGACTCAGTTACAGGCTGGAAGCATACAAAGGTATGCACAGTCAAACATGCCAGTTTGGTGTCAGCACTGTTCTGCCGCTAATGGTAAAGGCAATGCAGGTTTGTTTTGATAATTTTGTCCAGTGTCTACTTTTTTTTTTAAACAATTTTTTCACTGATAAAATACTAATGTTAATCTTGTAACAAAAACAGAAAATGCTGGAAATACTCAGCAGGTCTGGCAGCACCCTGTTGGGAAAGAAACAGAGTTAACACTTCAGGTTGATGACCTTTCTTCAGATTCTGCCTGATCTACTGAGTATTTCCAGCATATTCCGTTTTTATTTCAGGATTCAAGCATACATTGTATCAATGTTAATTCCATGTTCAGTTAAAACTGAAAACATTAAAAGCTTGGCTTCTCCTGCAATTTGAAACTTCAATGTTAATTAAAATAATTTAATAGTATTTCCTTCCAGTTTTTAAAGCAAATTAAAAAACAAACTTGATAATTTTTAACAACTGTTTGCAATTATTATACAGTATTAAGAGCTATTAATGTAAGAACTATAATGTTTGCATTTGTTTAAAATTTATAATTAGGGGTTGGGTGTGCATTGATATTTGACATTTCAGCAATATACCACCTCTTCAAGAGTTCACTGGTCAGAAATGGGAAAACAGAATTCTTAGTAGTCACATGCATGCTAAATTATTTCTCGTGGCACAGAGCATCTGTCCATGTCTTTATTTCCCCCAACATAATTCTAAATAAATGCAAACATCACCTGTTTCAGCCTAAACAAAGTGGGTTTACTGGTTCACATTTCCTGTTTTTCATACTGAACAAAGATATCATGAGAATCCTATGCAAGTTTAGGCATACAGTGTTATTGCTAGTTAGAGTAGCAGTGAATCCTGGACTTCACTAGCTCTGTTAATCAGAGGGTGAACGCTGCAAGGTTCAAAACATAAATGATATAAGGCTCACTTACTGAAAAGGCCACCAGGGCATTTGTGCAAGAAAATGGGACTGGAAAACAAGATTCAGTACCATGGAGCCACCGAGAATAGGATGACTTTTTAAAGAGAACATGCAAGAGTATTTTAAAATAAGTCCATTTACTTTGTGCAACACCCTGCAGAATCCCTGGAGAAAAACAATTATGCTTGAAATAAGCTAATCAGGAATTTCAGCCCAACCTTTTGAAAGGTCCAGTAAAAGATAGTTTAATTAAAATAACAACCTCCATGTATTAAGAAACAATTCTGCATCAAAATCCACAATTACAAAACTTTTACTAATTTATAGCATTCAAATCAAGCAGATATGTTCTCTATACTACGCAAGAAATTATAGCTTATTAAAATTTGTCAAAGATAGGCAAAGGTGGAGAGTAATAAAAAATGTAGAAATACTTATTTTAAGAACTGAAAAGCTGCTAAAGACCAAAATTAATTGTATTAATTTGTCTCTTTTCAGGATTGTGCTTACCCGTCCTCTGGGTTTATTTTTACGTTTTGGAACATCATCTTCCAATTCTTCTTCCTCCAAATCATCTATATTCTCCTCATTGGCCAAAACTCGCTGTAGTCAATAGAAAATGCAATTATTAGGGCCATTTCGAATCTCACAGCATAATCTCAGTAGTTTTCAGCAGCCATGCCCATGATTTTTTTTCCTCTGTTCTTCAGATGTCAGCAAGGCCAGCATTTGTTGCTCATCTCTAATTGCCCTTCAACTGAGTGGCATGCTAGGCCGTTTTAGAGGCCAGTTTAAAAGTCAACCACTGTAGATCTGGAGTTTACATGTAGGCCAGATTGGGTAAGGTTGGCAGATTTCCTTCTCTAAAGGGCATTAGTGAATCAGATGGGTTTATACAACAACTGATGACAGTTTCATAGGCACCATTACTAAGACGAGCTTTAAATTCCAAATTTATTAATTGAATTCAAATTCCTACCAGCTGCCATGGTAGAATTTGAACCCATGTCTCCAGAGCATAGCGTGGCCTCTGGATTATGAGTCCAGTGACATTAACACTACATAACCCTGTATCACTTGCAGTGCAAGCCATGTCACAGAAGGGCACTTGTTTTTGTTGAGAAAATCTGCCGATATCTATTCCAGGCCTACACAGCACCATGCACAGCACCAGCTGCGTAGCGTTGCCGACAGGCTGGGGCCTAGAGCACGGGACACAGTCCTGAGTAGAAGACTTGATTTTGCCTACAAGTAAAAGGGATAGGAAGCCACTCAAACTTTCCCATTCTCCTCCGTTTCCCTTCTACACGGTGCCGTTACACAGAATTTATTAAAAAGTGCATATTCATTGAGATACCTTGTGTATTTATTTTTTTAAAAGAAAAAAAACTTTCATCAAGAACAAAGTCTTAACTGGAAACTAATTAATTCAATTCATCACTTGTTCATTTTAATATATAAAAGTATCCTGCAGAAAGACCTCATGCAAACAAGCTTCATTATTACTAACGGTAATCAAAAGAATTCTCTAGGAGACTGAACCAAAAGCTTCTGTAGAAGCTACATTAAATAAATAGCACTTAACAAAAATAAGCAGTGCAGGCGTGCATACACAGTCATGGTAGCAGATGTAGTGAGTTTAACCGCATATGTCATTACAGAATTCTAAAAGGATTATTGTGCACAGCGCTAGCTGCTATTACTTTTCCAAACTGACCCAAACAAATTCTTGTAAATATCAACTTCTGCAGACCACAGATTATACAAAACTTGACCAGCAGCCCACAAACCTACAGATTAAGGAATGAGGAGGGAGTTTGTTTACTGAGAGAAAAAGGAATCTTGTAACCCAAAAGAGTGATCATTTGCTTTAGCTGCAGGCCTGGAATGAGTAACTCTTTCTCCCGGTATATGATTCAGACAAACAGTGTGGTTACACAAATATAACAGCTCTGCTGTCAAAGGATGGAAGAAGAGAATACAAGCTTTCAACACTGGATAATAGTACAAAGCCAGCAGTGAGCCAGTTGCCTTGTGGTCTGTGGGGTTTTGCAGGGGGGGAGGGTGGACTGGGGGGAACGGAGGGGAAGGGACAGCGGGCGGAGATTAAGAATAAGAGCGTATGCATACAAAGGAGAGATAAATGCTGAAAGAATTGATCCAATATAAGTTTTGTCAGCATCCTTCCATCTACATATGGTGATGGACATGCAGCAAATCAAATTCACTAGGGCTGGGGTAACTTCATATGGTGCACTTTTGCCGATGGACGAAGAGACTCAATCTGTGCAAGGCAGATTCTGCCACAAGCGGGGTGATCAGGTGTCATTTCAGGTTGTTGTTTTTGGTGTTGGCGCCTGCTGCCAAGCTGCAGTTGTCACTGATCGTCATGGTGGCACATGCTGGCTCATAGGTGATATTGCCATTTTCCTCTGTCATCAGCTAAAATCTCCTAGATTCAAGAATCAACGCTTAGGACCTTCATGCCACACTTCTAAGCATCCTTGAAGTGTAGCTTTGGGCATCCATTGGCCATCTGGCTCCGGCTACCTCACTATACAGAAAATACTTAGGTATGCAACCAGCCCTGAGCCAGCAAAGTTGCCTCTACTCGATGAGTGCCAACATATTTGGGAGCGTTGGCTTTGAGAGGGCAGCTACATTTGTGATTCCGTTCTTTCCAGAATTCGCCGCAAAACAATGAAGGCGAAAGTTGCTCAGCTTCCTTTCTTGATGGCTATAAGTTATCCATGTTTCACAGCTATTCAATCTTAGGAGATAAACAAACATTCAAGTCCAATCCTGGATACAATTAGAATCATTTCATGAGGGTTTGTGGAGTTCATTTAAAAAAAAGCTAAAGATTGAATCCAGTGTTACAGGCCTAAGTGAAAAATGACAAAAATTTGCTGGTCAATGCTATACCCCATTAGAGGAATATGGGGCAAAGCAGGGCAAGTTAGTTTCACAACTGTGATCATTTACTGAAATGTGTAACATCTTAGAAACAAGGGTCAATTGTAGAACCTCAAGACACTATGCATGGGGCAGATTGGGGGCTGCTGGGGGAAGGGAAGAGACAACTGGCATAGATGAATGAATTTACAAATGGCCCATCGCAGTTTTGCCAGGTCTTGGCACTGTCTGCAGCAATCACCACTCAACCAGTTTCTGTGCAGGAAAGAAGCAAGTGAGAAATGATGTCAATCAGAGGCAGTACATAGTGCCATAAAGCAGAAGCCTTTATCCTATAGCAAATTTTACTTAATTGGTGGTATTGAGGTTTGCGGGAAGGTGGGCTGAGAGCTTAGGGGATGCATCAGCCAGCTGTAGAATAATAGAGGACACATGATACAGTTTAGTTCAGGATGGACAGTATCAAATAGCAAGCCAAGAAAAGCATTGATTAATGCCATACAATAAACTGCATCTACTCTCATTAAACAGTGAAGCAAGGCTGGCTGGGAAACATGCCACATTATCATGTTAAAGGAAAATAAAGTTACCAAAGACATTTTAAAACAAAATTCAAAGTTTATTGTAAATGATCTGCTGATAAGAGGCTGATTGCATGGTGATAAAATAATTCCTGTGAATATAAAGATTGGTTACCCTCGATGTAGAGATCAACTGCACTCTGCAAACTGCCACAGGGGTCATTCCCTAAAGAGACAAAACAACTGACCTGAATTTCATTGAGGGCTTCATCGTCTTTCGATTCATTTCTTTTCTCCAGTGCCTCCCCACGGAGCAGAGCTTCCAATGTTGTCCCTTCAGCCGACACACCATCTTTTTTTAAGGAGATCTCACCTTCTGTGTAAAAATGGAAAATGTACATATTACAATAAAACCTGATTGAAGAGGTGCAAACATGGAGTTCTGGGAAAGATAGGAATGAATTTGGCAGGTGACAACACATGCAAGGACATGAGACGAAAGGGGTGTTGGTCTCAGGCGATAGGTGGCGAGGATGGTGTGGTCAAGGGTTCTTTTTCAGTTGGGTGTTAATAATAGGAGATTAAAATGGGAGGGGGTCAGAACCCGAGAAAGGAGAACTGTTAAATGATATCAGCTAATGTGGGGTCCAGGAAGGGTGGTCTGAGTGGTCTGTAGTTTAGTTGAAATAGGGTTGAGAGTCTTCGAGGTGGGTTTCAGGGACAAGATGAGTTTAGAGAGGGCATGAGAAGAGATCAGAGAGAAACTTAGAGAAAGCTACACAAAACATTGAGAGCCCTAATTAGTCAATTTTGTAACTTTACTGATTGCATAGTATTAACAGCACAGAAACTTGTTCACGTTGGTGTTTATGCTTCACACATGCCTCCTCCTATACTTCTTCATCTAACCCCATTGAACAGAGCCTTGTATTCCTTCCTGCTTCATGTGTTTATCAAACTTCCCCTTAAATTAATCTCATTTGTTGCTTCAACTACTGTTGCAAATTTTACATTCTAAGCACTCTGTGTAGAGGAGTTTCTCCTGAATTCTAGAATAAGATCATAAGACATAGGAGCAGAAATTGGGCCATTCGGCCCATCGAGTCTGCTCCGCCATTCAATCATGGCTAATAAGCTTCTCAATCCCCTTCTCTCCGTAACCTTTGATCCCCTTACCAATCAAGAACCTATCTATCTCGGTCTTAAATACACCCAATGACCTGGCCTCCACAGCCTTCTGTGGCAATGAATTCCATAGATTCACCACTCTCTGGCTAAAGAAGTTTCTCCTCATCTAAAAGGTCTCCCCTTTACTCTGAGGCTGTGCCCTCGGGTCCTAGTCTCTCCTACTAATGGAAACATCTTCCCCACGTCCACTCTATCCAGTCCTTTCAGTATTCTGTAAGTTTCAATCAGATCCCCCCTCATCCTTCTAAACTCCATCGAGTATAGACCCAGAGTCCTCAAAAGTTCCTCAAATGTTAAGCCTTTCATTCCTGGGATCGTTCTCGTGAACCTCCTCTGTACCTTCTCCAGGGCCAGCACATCCTTCCTGAGATATGGGGCCCAAAATTGCTCACAATATTCTAAATGTGGTCTGACCAGAGACTTATAAAGCCTCAGCAGCACATCCCTGCTTTTATATTCTAGTCCTCTCGAAATAAATGCCAACATTGCATTTGCCTTCCTAACTATTGAGTCAACCTGCAAGTTAACCTTAAGAGAATCCTGGACTAGGACTCCCAAGTCCCTTTGCACTCCAGATTTCTGAATTCTCTCCCCATTTAGAAAATAGTCTATGCCTCTATGCTTCCTACCAAAGTGCATGACCTCACACTTCCCCATGTTGTATTCCATCTGCCACTTCTTTGCCCATTCTCCTAATCTGTCCAAATCCTTCTGCAGCCTCCCTGCCTCCTCAATACTACCTGTCCCTCTACCTATCTTTGTATCATCTGCAAATTTAGCCAGGATGCCCTCAGTTCCTTCATCTAGGTCACTAATGTATAAAGTGAAAAGCTGTGGTCCCAACACTGACCCCTGCGGAACTCCACTAGTCACCAGTCGCCATCCTGAGAAGGACCCCCTTATCCCCATTCTCTGCCTCCTGCCAGACAGCCAATCTTCTATCCATGCTAGTACCTTGCCTCTAACACCATGGGGTCTTATCTTACTGAGCAGCCTCCTGTGCGGCACCTTGTCAAAGGCCTTCTGGAAGTCCAAGTAGATAACATCCATTGGCTCTCCTTTGTCTAACCTACTCGTTACCTCCTCAAAGAATTCTAACAGATTTGTCAGGCATGACCTCCCCTTGATGAAACCATGCTGACTTTGCCCTATTTTATCATGCACTTCCAAGTATTCTGAAATCTCATCCTTAATAATGGACTCTAAAATCTTACCAACGACCGAGGTCAGGCTAATCGGCCTGTAATTTCCTGTCTTTTGCCTCACTCCCTTCTTAAACAGGGGGTGGGGATTACATTAGCGATTTTCCAGTCCTCTGGGACCCTCCCTGACTCGAGTGATTCCTGAAAGATCACCACTAACGCCTCCACTATCTCTTCAGCTATCTCCTTCAGAACTCTGGGGTGTAATCCATCTGGCTCAGGTGATTTATCCACCTTCAGACCTTTCAGTTTTCCTAGCACCTTCTCCTTGGTAATGGCCACCATACTCACCTCTGCCCCCTGACTCTCTTGAACTTTGGGGATATTACTCATGTCTTCCACCGTGAAGACTGACGCAAAGTACCTATTCAGTTCCTCCGCCATTTCTTTGTTCCCCACTACTACTTCTGCAGCGTCATTTTCCAGCGGCCCAATGTCCACTTTTACCTCTCTCTTACCCTTTATATATCTAAAAACTCTTGCAATCTTCTTTTATAGTACAGGCTAGTTTACCCTCATATTTAATCTTCTCCCTGCTTATTTTTTTTTTAGTTGTCCTCTGTTGGTCTTTGTAGGCTTCCCAATCCCCTGGTTTCCCACTGCTCTTCGCCGCATTGTATGTTTTCTCTTTAGCTTTTATGCTGTCCCTGACTTCCCTCGTCAGCCATGGTTGCCTCGTCCTCCCTTTAGTATGCTTCTTCTTCCTAGGGATGAATTTTTGCTGTGTCTCCCAAATTACTCCCAGAAACTCCTGCCATTGCTGTTCCACTGACTTCCCTGCTAGGCTCATCTCCCAGTCAATTCTGGCCAGCTCCTCCCTCATGCCTCTGTAGTTGCCTTTATTCAACTGTAATACCGTTACATCTGATTCCAGCTTTTTCCTCTCAAATTGCAGGGTAAATTCTATCATATTATGGTCACTTCCTCCTAAGGGTTCCTTCACCTTAAGCTCCCTTATCAAATCTGCCTCATTACACATCACTAAATCTAGAATTGCCTGTTCCCTAGCGGGCTCCACCACAAGCTGCTCCAAAAAGCCATCTCGTAGACATTCTACAAATTCCTTTTCTTGGGATCCACTACCAACCTGATTTTCCCAGTCTACCTGCATATTGAAATCCCCCATGATCACTGTAACCTTGCCTTTCCTACACGCCTTTTTTATCTCCTGGTGTATCTTGTGCCCCATTACTGTTCGGAGGCCTGTACATAACTCCCATTATGGTTTCTTAACCTTTGCGGTTCCTCAACTCTACCCACACAGATTCTACATCATCTGACCCTACATCATTTCTTGCTATCAATTTAATTTAATTTCTTACTAACAAAGCAACCCCACCCACTCTGCCAACCTGCCTATCTTTTCGATAGGATGTCTTTCCTTGGATATTTAGCCCCCAGTCCTGATCCCCTTGCAGCCATGTCTCCGCAATGCCCACCACGTCATACCTGCCAATCTCAATCTGCACCACAAGCTCATTTACCTTATTTCGTATACTGCGTGCATTCAGATACAACACCTTCAGTCCTGTATTTCCCGTCCCCTTTCTCATTGTTGTCCCTTTATCTGATGTGCTTGAAGTTAGATTCCTAGCCCTTTCCAAACACTCTGTCCTATTTTGTGTTCTGGGGACTTTAATAGCCTCTCCTGGGCTCTCCTTTCTTTTCAGTTTTTTCATAATTTTCCATGAAGTTGAATCCACCCCCCCACATGCTAACCTGCTGCTTTGTTTCCCATTAGTCATACTTCTTGGAGTTTTACCCTTCCCTCCCCCCCCCAACTTTCTAGTGTAAAGTCCTGTTGACCACCCTATTTACCCTTTTCACTAGAACATTGGTCCCAGATCAGTTCAGGTGGAGACCATCCCAACGGTACAGATCCCTCCTGTTCCAATACTGATGCCAGTGCCCCACGAAATGGAACCCCTCTTTCCCGCACCACTCCTTTATCCACGTGTTTACTTCCCTTATTCTCACGTCCCTATGCCAATTTGCACGTGGCTCGGGTAGTTATCCGGAGATTATCACCCTTGAGGTTCCTAGTTCCTAGTTCCTGATAATCCCCAAACAGGTCCTCTTTCCTAGTCTTACCTATGCTATTTGTCCCGACGTGGACCACAACAACTGGATCCTCCCCCTCCCTCTCCAATATCCTTTCAAGCCGGTCAGAGATGTCCCTCACCCTGGCACCGGGCAGGCAACATACCATGCGGGACTCTCGATCCTGCTTACAAAGGATGCTATGAATTCCCCTAATTATAGAATCCCCTACAACTACCACTTGCCTTTTTGCTCCCCCCTCTTGAATGGCTTCCTGTGCCATGGTGCCGTGGTCAGCTGGCTCATCCTCCCTATAGCCCTCTTCATCATCCACACAGGGAGCAAGTACCTCGTACCTGTTGGACAAGGTCAAGAGCTGAGGCTCCTCTGTTTCTGAACACAGGATCCCTCTACCTGCCTCACTTGCAGTCACACCCTGCTGACCCTGACCACTGACCGAACTTGAGGTACTTAATCTACCGGGTGTGACCGCCTCCGTCCAGGTAACTCTCCCCCTCCCGGATGTGCCGCAGCGTCCAGAGCTCGGACTCCAGCTCATCAATTCTGAGCTGGAGTTCCTCCAGCAACCAACACTTGCTGCAGATGTGATCACTGTGGCTCGCAATGGAATCTGCCAGCTCCCACATCATACAGCTACAGCAGAATGAATTTGTTGGTGATTATCTTAGATTTGCGACACCGAGTTTTGGTCTCCCCAACAAGTGGAAAATCTTCTTTATATCTATTCTAGCAAACCTTCTCATAATCTCAAAGACCTTTGTCATAACCTCTGTCTTCTCTTTCCCAGAGAAAACAGTCCCACCCTGTTTAATCTTTCCTGATACGTATAATCTCTCCGTTCTGGTATCATCCTCGAAAATCTTATTTGCGTCCCTGTCATGGCCTCTGTACATTTTATTTATATATATAAAATATGGAGACCAGAACTGTTCACAGCATTCCAAACGTGAACCAACCAATGTTCCACACAAGTTGAACATAATTTCTCTGCTTTTTCCAATTCTATCCTTCTAGAAACAAACACCAGTGCTTTTAGAATCATAGAGCCAATGGCCCAAATCTTGCAAGCAGAGTCAGAACCACTAGTCCAATGCTGATCAGAAAGAAAACTACCCACTTCCCTAGGTATATTTAAAAAGGCCAAATCTCCACTGAAGTATCCAGAAGAAATCTTTCAGCACAGGAATCCATGGACAGGCCAGCAATGATGATCAGCACAGAGAACACACCCCCTTTTTACAGCACGAGCTGCCATATAATAAGTAGCTAAGGGTCCAGTGGTAGGGAGGCAGGGTAGTCAGGTGGTCAAAGAGGTTCCAGGGTTTTTTTGTGATGTTACCCAAGTGTTAGATCAGGTTTTAAACTGTCTAACATTTCTTGGGTAACTATCAAGGTAAGTCGCATGGATCTGTTCCAAGTCTCTGACTCTAGCTCAGAATTGGAGACATTCGTACAGGGTCCCAGGTAGCTGGGAATCAGCCCATCGAAGTTTAAACTTCCTGGGCAATTTTCATGTAGATCAGCTCTTTAAGACTTCCACAGGGTCCTGGTGCACATCTTCCATCATACGTTCTGTCTCTGACGATCTGGAGACCAAGGGAAGAATTTTCTGGTCGGCGAGCGGGGTTGGGGCCCACTTGCTGATGTGTAAAATGATGCGTGGTGACGTCGGGTGGGCATCCTGACTTCACCGTGCATCATTTAGATTTTCAGTTTGGCGGGCGTGCAGCCGACTTGGCTGCACACCCACTGAACTATCAAAGGCCTATTAAGGCCTGTTAAAAACTAATTAAAATAGTTAAATGAGCTGCCCATCCAACCTTAAGGTTGACGGGCAGGCGAAGTGCCCAGGCGGCCTTCGCATTTTTCATGAAACCTCATCCATGGGCGGGATGAGGTTTCATGAATTGTTTAAAAATTCAATTAAAATTATTTTAAAAATTCATTGACATGTCCCAGCTCATGTGACACTGTCACATGAGAGGACATGTTTTAAAAGTTTTTAATTGCTTTATTCAGATGTTTAAAAGTTAAACAAATCTCCGGAGATTTCTGCACTCTTTCGTGCACATGCGCGGACTCAGGAAATCCTCCCCTGCCCGCACAGGGAGCGCTTAGCCCTTCCGGGCAAGCGTCACGCTGGGCGGGCCTTAATTTGCCCGCCCGCGTAAAATGGTGGTGCGGACCCAACTGGGGGCGCCGATCGGGTTCGTGCTCACTCCCACCAACCCCTGCACAACCCCTCGATGGGGGAAAATTCAGCCCCAAAGATTTGGGCCATTGTGCCACATAAGGAGGCCATTCGGCCTAATGAGTCCATGCTGCTTTGCTTTTTTTTTTAAATGGCCTTATTAATCTACATTATTACTTTAACGACTTATGTAGCCGGACCCTCAGATCCCTCTGCTCCACTATCCCATTTCGACTCATTTTCCAAGCAGTATGTGGCCTCCTTATTCCTTCTATGAAAATGCACCACTTACATGAAGCTATATTGAAATTCATTTTGCACTTACACACCCATTCTGCAAATTTATCCAAGTCTTATTATATTTGTAAATTTAGAAATTATACTTCCCGATTAAAGTCCAAATCATTTATGAACATTGCGAACAATAGTAGTCCAAGCACCGATCCTGGTGATTCACTTCCCACCTTTTTCTAGTCTGAGTAACTAACCTTAACACCAACTCTCTTGTTTTCTGTTTTGTAGTTAAAAGTAAAAAATGATAAATCACATAATGGAGGGTCAGTGATGTCTAGTTTAAAAGCCTGAAGATTAAAGTAGGAAAGAAGAACTGAGAGGTGAGGGAGATGTGTAATTCCACTGCTTCAATAAAAGCTGGACATTGTGCAGTGCTGGGCAAGAGTGAGGATGCAAGGAGGAGGAAGAGCATGTGGGGCATCATTATCCTGGGACTTCAAAGGAAAAGGGAAGCAATCAACATGGCAACAAAGATAAAGCTTGCAATGCAGAGACAGAGGCAGGGGAGAAAATTGTGTCAAAGTATTCTTTAAATACTGTATATGTAATTGCTCATTCAAATTTAAGGCATGTACTTTAGTGCTGAAAATGTTTGAAGATGGTACAGGATGAAAAAGAGTTCAAACCTAAACATAAGTAATATGCTAGTGGTAGTGTTTTCAAACTCATAGGGCACGATTTTTCAGTCGGCATGTGGGGGCAGGCCTGGCATGTAAAATGATGCACGATGTTTCAGTCGGTGGGCACGCGCTGGAGTCGGCTGCACGCCCGCCGGTATGTAAATGGCCTATTAAGGCCATTAAGGAACTGATTAAGGTAATTGTCAATGCTGCCCATCCAACCTTAAGGTTGACGGGCAAGCAAAAAGTCAAGCGGCCTTTGCGCTTTTTAGGAAACCTCATCCACGAGCGCCATGAGGTTTCCTAAACGTTTTTCATAAATATAAAAACATGTCCCATCTCATATGATACAGTCACATGAGGGGACATGTTTAAATAAATTTTTGAGCCTTTTATTCATTATTTACAATAGCGATTCAATCTCCCTGAGGCAGCTCTGTGCCTTGGGGAGATTGAAGCGCTCTTTCGCGCACATGCACGAAAGAGTGCTGGCCCCAATTCTCTCTCCTCCCCCTGCCCGCACAAGTAGTGCTGAGCACTACGGCTCGTGTCTTACGCTGGGTGGGCCTTAATTGGCCTGCCAGCATAAAATGGCAGCGCGGAGCTGATCGCAGGCGGCGATCGGCTCCACGACCACCCCCGCTGAGCCCGCCCACCACCTGAAAAATTCAGGCCATACAAACAGAGGTAATGAATGTAACATAGCATTCATCATCTAGTTTATTCTGTGAACAAAATCCATAACCACTTATCATGCTACAATTTTACGTTGTTTATTGTCACGTACACTTTTAAGTGTTGGGACTTTGCTCAGCAAATAAAATGCTTGCGATGGAATAATAAAAATCCTCGTGCAGACAAGAGTCCATCTATTTCAGGATACACCCTACTCTCAGGCAGAAATGCTGCATCCCCCCCAACTCTTCCTCTCCCTGGGGTCCCAATATTAGAATAACCCAGCTGTATCAGAGCAATCTGTCATCTACTCACAGAACAGATTCTGTCAGAAGACAAAACAAATCTGTTGGATGCAATAAAAAAAATTAAAGAAAGAAAAACAAAGCAGTCAACAAAACAGCAGCAACAGATACAAAAAAAACATAAATATTTGATCAAAGGCCATTAAAACAGGATTATATACCTAATTATAAACATGAATTTCCCTACAGAAGCCCAAAAGCAGAAGGTTGTGTAGGTGTTGCAAGCTGGAACTCAAATACATCCAGGCTTCAGTGATAAAGTGACCTTCAAAATAGAATATTGGGCACGAGTAGGCCAGACACATAGCCATCTCCTTCCCAGCAAGAAACAAACTAAGCCAGCTTCACCAGCTGACTCTATTCTCGGCCCATTATTTGTTTGTCTCTTACTCTTACAGCATTATCATATCTGACCTTTATAGAACCGCACAACACAGAAGGAAGCCATTCGGCCCATTGTGCCTGTGCCGAATCTTTGAAAGAGCTATCCAATTAGTCCTGATCCTTCCTGTGCTCTTTCCCCATAACGCTACATTTTTATACCTTTGATATTACAAAATCTCTTCACCCCATAGCACAATAATTTATTCCCTTTCCAAAAGGCATAAGTTATTAAAATCTGTACAACTAAACAAATTAGATGTGTCTTTGTGGAAGGATAAAAATTGTAACTGCACAAGACAGTTTTGGGGAGGGCAGGTGGAGGGCAAGGAAAATCTTGTCCTCCAGTTGGAGTTACCACAAAACTGAGAAACATTGAGAGCTTAAGCATAAGTGGTATTCTATTGGAGGGGTTTATAGATTTCAAAAAGTGACGTGTGTAGAAATTCAAGTTTTTTTTAAATAAAGAAAAATACCCTCTCATTTTAAATACTGAAAACTGAATTTTTGGCTTGTGTAGAGTGAAGCGGAGGATTATTCAGAAATGTCATACTTTATATACTTGTCCTCATTCCCTCAGAGTTTTACTACGTTACGTTTAATATCCTTAAGCATTCTAGTGCTGGATTGCAATGAAAGTGGAAAGCGGAAGTTTGTGCTTCCCATATGTGGATGTGCCTTTTTATTTCTTTTAGGAAAGATGCAGCTCCACAGAGAAAGTGCTGGGAGTGATGATACCCTAAAGGAGTGCAGCCCAGACAATGGCACCAATGACTAAAGGACTGTATAGGTGGGAACAGCAGAGTGTCGAAATGCAATCATTATAGCATATTGCATAGTCAGGGAACAGACAGGCATTTCTGTATCCGTCATCGTGAGTCTCTCACTGTGTGTTGCCTTCCTGGTGCCAGGGTAAAGGATGTCATGGAGAGGATCCAGAATGTTTTGCAAGGGGATGGGAGTGAGCCAAAAGTTGTGATACTCATTGGTGCTAATGACAGCGAGGGCAGGCTGCTGGGCTGTATGGTCAGATTTCCAAGAGCTGGTGAGGCAGTTAAAACGTAGGACTTCAAAGGTAGTAATCTCTGGATTACTCCCTGTGCCCTGTGCTTGCGAAAGTAAGAATAGGAAGATAGTGAGTGTCAGTGTGTGGCTTGAAACATGGTGCAGGTGGGAGGGCTTCAGGTTCCTGGGCATTGGGTCAGTTATGTGGCAAAAGGCACCTATTCAAAAGAGATGGATTGCACTTCTACATGGCTGGGGCCAACATCCTCACGGGGAGGTTCACCATTATGGTTGGGGAGGATATAAACTAAATTGGTAGGAGGATGGGCACCAACATATAGAAATAGAAAAGAGGAATAAGGTGCATAAAGTTAGAAGACTGGGCAGTGCTGAAGAAGGGAATAGTTTCATGTTAGATAGGAACAGAACAGGAGAAAGCAATTAGGGTTAATGTGCATTTATGTGAATGTGAGGAGTGTGGTAAATAAGATTGGTGATATACAGGTACAGATTGCCATATGGAAATATGATGTTGCGGCTATAACCAAAACCTGGCTTAAAGAATCACAGGTTTGGATGTTAAATATTCCTGGTTACAAGGTGTTCAGGAAAGATAGGAAAGGAAGGAAAAGGAGAGGAGCGGCAGTATTGATTAAGAAGAACATTGCAGTACTGGAGAGAGAGGATGTTCCAGAGGGGTCAAGGACAGAATCTATTTGGCTGGAGCTAAAGAACAAAGAAGGTCCAATTACATTGCTCAGTGTAGCCTATAGGCCACCAATCAGTGGGAAAGATGTAGAGAAATAATTTTGCAAGGAAATTAGAGGGAAGTGCAAAAATTATAGAGTAGTTATTATGGGTGACTTCAATTATCCAATACAGACTGGGATCATAGTAGTATATTGTAAAGGGCAGAGAAGGGCAAGAGTTCCCAGTGTGCATTCAGGAAAGTTTTCTGCAGCAACACGTTTCCAGTCCAAAAAGTAAGGAGGCACGGCAGGCGAAACGGTATTTGAACAATGGGCTGCTTTTAGAGAAGAGGTAGTTTGGACACAGACATGGTCCATTCCACAAAGTGGAAAGGTAGGGCAAATGAATCCAGAGCTCCCTGGATGTCAAAAGAGATGTAGATTAAGAAGAAAAAGTATGCTAATGACAAACATCAGTTGGACAATACAACTGAGAACCAGGCTGAATATTGAAGGTTCAGACAGGAAGTGAAAACACATACCAGAGAAGCAAAGAGAGAGCATAAAAAGAGACTGATGGCAAACATAAAAGGGGATCCCAAAGTCTTCTATAGGCATATAAATGGTAAAAGGGTGGTAAAAGGTAGAGCGGTGACAATCAGGGACATTCAGAGGCAAAAAATGGGGTTTACATATGGAGTCAGGGGTATGATTGAGGTATTAAATGAATACTTTAAATCTATCTTTACCAAAGAGCATGACACTGCAGGCCATGGTAAAAAAGGAGGTAATTCAGATATTTAAGGGGTTAAAATTGATCAGGAGAAGCTATTGGATAGGCTGCCTGTACTTAAGAGTTGATAAAGCACTAGAACCAGATGGGATGCATCCAAGAATGCTGAGGGAAGCGAGAGTGGAAATTGTGGCGGCACTCACCACAATTTTCCAGTCTTCCTAAGACTTTGGGATGATGGTGGTGGTGGTGCCAGAGGACTAGAGAATTGCAAATATTACACTCTTGTACAAAATGGGGTGTATTGGCAAGCCCAGCAACTTACAGGCAAGTCACTTTGCCACGGTGGTGGGGAAGCTTCAAGAAACGAAAACTTGGGACAAAATTAATAGTCACTTGGACAAATGCGGGTTAATTAAGGAAACACAGCACGGATTTTAAAGGGCAAATCTAGTATAGCGAATTGTTGGAGTTTTTTTGAAGAGGTATCAGGGAAGGCTGATAGGGGTAATGCTGTTGATGTGGTGTACATGAACTTCGAGAAGGCATTTGATAAAACGCTGCACAACTGACATGTGGGCAAAGTTTAGCTCACTGAATAAAAGGGACAGTAGCAACATGTGGCAGAAAATTATGCTCGGTGGACGTGCACGTGCACGACCCGGCCGAGTATAAAATGACACGCAATGATGGCGGGCGAGCATCCTCACATTATCGCACAGTCCCACAATATTTCGTTCGGCGGGCGCACGCCGTAGTCAGTAGCGTGCCTGCCAACAATTAAAAGGCCCATTAAGGCTATTAAAAAGTTAATTGAATTCAAATTTATGCTGCCCATCCAACCTAACAGTTGGCGGGCAGACGAAAAAGCCAAGCGGCCTTTACATTTTTCAGGAAACCTCATCCACGGGTGGGATGAGGTTTCCTAAAGTAAATAAGAATCACGTAAAAATTTTACACTTGAATTGAAAACATGTCCCCGCTCATGTGACAGAGTCACATGAGGGGACATGTGTCATAACATTTATAAGATCTTTAATTTTTTATCCGAAATCAATTAAATGCTGCCTCAGGGAGATTATGTAGTGCGCACTCACGTGCGTGTGTGAAAGCTGTGCTTGCCTGGTTCACACTCCTCTCCCCGCACAGGCAACACTCAGCGCTGCTGCTCGCATTTCATGCTGGGTGGGCCTCAATCAGCCCGCCAGCGTGAAA
This sequence comes from Cetorhinus maximus, assembly GCF_964194155.1. NCBI lineage: Eukaryota > Metazoa > Chordata > Chondrichthyes > Lamniformes > Cetorhinidae > Cetorhinus > Cetorhinus maximus. The sequence continues at coordinate 71,940,440 of NC_135896.1, forward strand.
TTGCCTTCTGGGCCCGATCGCGGGTTCCCAACCGCCCCCACCTTCCCCCGCTGAGCCCACATGCCAAGGACGAAATTCTACCCATGGATACGAAATTGGCTGAGTGACAAGAAACCGAGAGTAGTGGTTAACAGGTGTTTTTCGGATTGAAGGAAGGCTTGCAGTTGGCGCTGGGATCCTTGCTTTTCCTGATATATATTAATGACCTAGACCTTGGTATACAAGGAACACTTTCAAAATTTGTGAACGGTATGAAACTTTGAATCATTGTGAATTATAAAGAGGATAGTGGTAAACTTCAAAAGGACATAGGCAGTTTGGTGGCATGGACAGATATGTGGCAGGTGAAATTCAATGCAGAGAAGTTTGAAGAAATTCATTTTGGTGGGAAGAATGCAGAGGGGCAATTCTAAAAAGGGGGTGCAGGTGCAGAGGGACCTGGATATATGTACATAAATCACGGGAAGTGGCAGAATAGTTTGATAGAGCAGTAAATAAAGCACCCTAGGCGTTATTAATAGGGGCACAGAGTACAAAAGCAAGGACGTTAAACTTGTATAGAAGACTGGTTTGGCCTCAACTGGAGTACTACATCCAGTTCTGGACACCACAAAAAGATGTGAATGTATTGGAGAAAGTGTTAGGAACAATGCACAGCTTTAAGTTTAATTTATATTTTGTATTTGGGTGTTAAGAAAGGGTGAAATCTGGTTATAGTTTCATTTAGAGGTTTTTGTAAGCTGGGTGCCAGGAAGTCTGCAGCCCTGTTTGTATACCTGCATCTTAATGAGGTTTTACAACTCTTGAAATGAAGAGGTGGGTTCCAAAGGCTTAAGTAGACTAGTGAAGTTTAAAAACAAGTAGAAAAAGCTGTGCTGTTGCCTAGTGACAGGGGTTCAGAGACACACAGAGGCAGGGAAATACAGAAGGGCGGGCAGTTAGTGTGTGTATACCAGAAAGTGCAGGCAGAAGATCTAATCTCTCTATTAAGAAATCTTAAAAGCCTTCCAGGTGGACTAAGTTTAGGGAACTCATGTTTGGTCTGAAGTTGAAGTAATAGTGAGTGTAGATTACGGTATTTGGGTGTCTCAGGGAGAGGTATGAGCTGAAGAAAAGCATCTAGTGAATACTCAGAAGTCAGCTGGAAGAAGACTGTTGAAACTGAGCTAATCCAATCAAACCTTGGCATTGAAACAGTGGTAAATCTTCACTGGGTTTTGGATCTGTAAGGTTTGCTGGGATAAAAGGAACAGGGAGAATTTGAATCATTTTACGGTATCTGTATTGAAAATTTTCCAACCTTTTTGCCTAGTATAACATAGCTCATTTTTTCTTGTTTAATAAACATCCTATTCTTTGTGTTAAAAGTATACTGGCAGACTCTTGTGAATGTGTTCAATAGCTTACCTCCACGGTTTCTAAAGAAAAAAAATAAAGTTAGGATCTACCAAGCCAAGTTTCGCTCTGGGATCTGACTTGCCCAGTATTAACATCAGCTGTGATCATAAAGTGGGAGATCGTGCAGGATCAAAACTCCTTGAATTTTGGCGGGATCTGTGAATCCTTAGAGAAACAAGTAAGTGGAGATACTGGGCATAAGAACAGGATTTGCTGTGAAGTATATTACACAGGTTGGAATTCAAAAATGACTGACTATTAAGGTTTTTCTGGGAGTAGAAGTAGTAACAGTAAATTTTTGAAATCCTTGAATAAGGTTACGCTAAGAGAGTTAGCAGATAAATTGCATGCAAAATAAAGGCAGGATTTCATAAGGGTGATATAATTAAAGCAATAGCCCAGCATTTAGAATTAGAAGGAGGGAAACCTGAAATTGATATATCACAGCTAGAGTTAGCTAAGATTCATTTGCAAATTAAGCAGCTTGAGATAGAGATAGAGAAAAGCAGAAGCTTGAACTCAGAAAAAAAGGAACTGAAGAAACTTGAATTGGAGGTAAAAAAAAGAAAGAGAAATTTTAAAAATTGAATTGGAAAGAAAGGGGAAAGAAAGAGAAAGAGCAAAATAAATGGAAATGAAAAAGCTCAAATTGGAAAAGGGAAAAGTAATGAAAATGAAAAAGCTTGAACTTGAACCCGAGAGAATCCCAAACCTGCCGCATTACTTATGCATTCCTGGGAAACACGCCTTTTCCATGGCGGGTGGGTTCTCATTTGCCCGCTGCGCCATCATTTCACCACTTCATCATGCCAGGCGCCATGTTTAAAATCCAGCCCTGCACACACATCTTTGTGCTTCCAGCCCACAACTACTACAGGGAAGATGTCCACGAAAGGCAAAAAGACTGCAGCTCCTAGGTTTAATGACGTGTCACTGGAATGCAATTTGGACACCATGGAGGCCCACTGTGATATCTTCTCCCCAACTTTGGCTGCAAGATGGGCAGTGGCATCACCAATCCAGCATGGCAGGCAGTGGTAGCGGTGGTCAGTGCCAATGCCCTGCAAAAGAGAACAGCCACCCAGTACCACTACAGGATGAATGGCCTTATCCCTTCCACCAGGGTATCTCATTCTTCTGATCACTCTCAACTCACATGATCACAAACCCATCACACATCTCGCACCTCAAGGAACAACACCTCTTAACTCTCTCACACACCCTCACATCCCCATCAGGCTCATATCCTCTGGAGCTCACATCCTCATTCTGTCCATGGCGCTGTTCACTACACAAACATTCCACGCAGTGCCATGTGTCTTGCTCACACTCTCTCCATCTGTTCCCATGCAGGAGAAGCTGGCTCACATCAGCACGGAGAGGTTCCAGAATGGGGTGGAGTGGCCCACATTAGGTTCCTCACTCACTTTGAGGAGCATGCCGTCGTGCTGACTGGTGAGGATGTGGACCCTGCCTGTGGTGATGGTGAGGTCAGTGGCGAACACCCACGTGGGGATCCTGCACCACATCATCCCTCCATCAACACAAGTGTGAATGCTCTCTCTCCTGCTTTTGACTCTCCTGCCATGCACTAATGATTCCTATGTTGGTTCATAGGGAACTCTATCAAGGGACTGACATCCTCAGCAAGCCAGTTCCTCAGCTCCATCCATTCCTTGAAAACCCATCATTGTGGCCGGCAGGTACCTGCCCACAACTGCACTTAGTGCAAGTCTGGGATGATTCCACTGAGAGAGAGAGAGAGAGAGAGAGAGAGAGAGAGAGAGAGAGAGAGAGAGAGAGAGAGAGAGAGAGAGAGAGAGAGAGAGAGAGAAAGAGAGAGCCAGAGAGAGAGAGAGAGAGAGAGGGAGACAGGGAAACACAGAATGGCAGGCAGTTAATGTGTGTATACCAGAAAGCGCATGTAGAAGGTTAACCTCTCTATTAAGAAATCCTGTAAGCCTGCCAGGGATGAGTTTAGGGAACTCATGTGTTTGTTCTGAAGTTGGAGTAATAGTGAGTGTAGATTACGATTTTGGGGTGTCTCAGGGAGAGGTACCAGCTGAAGAAAAGCATCTACTGAATGTTCAGAAGCCAGCTAGAAGAAAACTGTTTGAAACTGAGCTAACCGAAGCAAGAAGCCTTGGTGAGACAGTGGTAAATCTTCACTGGGGTTTTGTGTCACCAGGGAATACTGGGATAAAAGGAATAGAGTGTTTGCACCATTTTCTGGTATCTATATTGAAATCTTTCCAACATTTTTGTCGAGTGTAATATAGTTCATTTTTTCTTGTTTAATAAGCGTTTTATTCTGTGTGTTAGAAGTATACTGGCAGAATTTTGTGAATGTATTCAGTAACTGACCTCCACAGTTTCTAAAAGAAACAAAGTTAGGATCTACCAAGCCACGTTTCACTCTGGGATCTGTCTTGTCAAGTATTAACATCAAATGGGATCATAACAAGAGGCAGAAAAGATTCACGAGAATGGTCCCAAGGATGGGGAACTTCAGTTACGTAGATAGATTGGAGATTTTGGGACAGTTTTCCTCAGGGAAGAAGGGAGGATGGAGAGGAGATTTAATGAAAATCATGAGAGGTCTGGACAGAGCAGGTAAGGAAAAACTTTTCCTATTGGTGAAAAGATTGAGTGCAAGAAGGCACAGATTTAAGGTAACTGGCAAAAGAAGCAGTGGAGAAATAAGGAGAAACTTTTTCCACGCAATGAGAGGTTAGGTTCTGGAGAGTGTGGTGGAGGCAGTTTCAATCAAAGCAGTTAAGAGGCAATTTTCAGGGCTACCGAGAGAAGGTAGGAAAGTGGCACTCGGTAAAGTGCTCCAACGGAGAACTGTCGCGGACATAAGTGACTCAATGGCCTCCTTCTGTGCAATTGTGTGTGAAGTTATTCTACCCCGCTCTCTTGTATTTACAACAGTTTAACAGCGGGATTCATGGCTGCTGCAATGATAGCAACAAAAAATTCTCTGTTGGAGATTAGCAGATCTGACCTTCTGGAGCTCAAGAAAAATTGAGTTCAGTTTATCAAGCCTCTCTTTGCAGCAATTAGACAGAACTGTCCACAAAACAAGTTACGCATATTCACAATACAAATCAATCTTTCCCTCATGGCCACTTACAAAACAATACCTGTCATAGCTTAAACACCCAGTTTATGTAAATTTAAGGTAAAAGATATTGGCCGGGATTTTCCGGCCCCGTCATGGGCAGGACCCGCCGCGGGCGAGGCGGCGTCCCAGCCAGAAGTCCATTGACTTGCGGCGGGACCGGACGATGCCGGCGGCGGGCAAGTGTGGAAAATCCTGCCCACTGAAAGAAAGGAGAGCCCCACTTAGGAAACACAGGAACTACTTGAACAAAAATAGAATTACCTGGAAAAACTCAGCAGGTCTGGCAGCATCGGCGGAGAAGAAAAGAGTTGACGTTTCGAGTCCTCATGACCCTTCAGCAGAACTGAGTAAAGTTAGGAGAGGGGTGAAATATAAGCTGGTTTAAGGTGGGGGGGGGGAGGGGTGGAGAGAAGTTGGGGGTTGGGGGGGGGCGGTGGTTGTAGGGACAAGCAAGCAGTGATAGGAGCAGATAATCAAAAGATGTCACAGACAAGAGGAACAAAGAGGTGTTGAAGGTGGTGATATTATCTAAGAAAATGTGCTCATTCAGAATGGATGGCAGGACACTCAAGGTACAGCTCTAGTGGGGGTGGGGTGGAAAGACTAACAAGGTATTAGTTATAGATTTAAAAATACTGGAAATAGGTGGGAAAAGAAAAATCTATATAAATTATTGGAAAAAACAAAAGGGCGGGGGAAGAAACGGAAAGGGGGTGGGGATGGGGGAGGGAGTTTAAGAACTAAAGTTGTTGAATTCAATATTCAGCCCGGAAGGCTGTAAAGTGCCTAGTCGAAAGATGAGGTGCTGTTCCTCCAGTTTGCATTGGGCTTCACTGGAACAATGCAGCAAGCCAAGTACAGACAGGTGGGCAAGAGAGCAGGGTGGAGTGTTAAAATGGCAAGCGACAGGGAGGTTTGGGTCTTTCTTGCGGACAGACCGCAGGTGTTCTGCAAAGCGGTCGCCCAGTTTGCGTTTGGTCTCTCCAATGTAGAGGAGACCGCATGGGGAGCAACAAATGCAGTAGACTAAGTTAGGGGAAATGCTCGCTGATAAGGGTGGTGCTGTTGTTGTCTGGCGCACTGACCTCTACCTCGCGGAGGCTGAGCGTCAACTCGCAGACACTTCCTCCTACCTCTCCCTGGACCATGACCCCACCACTGAACATCAAGCCATCGTTTCCAGGACTGTCACTGACCTCATCTCCTCTAGAGATCTTCCTCCCACAGCTTCCAACCTGATAGTCGCCCAACCTCTTCTACCTCCTACCCAAAATCCACAAACAGGACTGTCCCGGAAGACCGATTGTGTCAGCCTGTTCCTGCCCCACAGAACTCATTTCTCGTTATCTTGACTCCCTTCTCTCTCCCCTTGTCCAGTCCCTTCCCACCTACATCCGTGATTCCTCTGACACCTTACTTTCCAGCATCCGCAGTAGTTTCTTGTTTTTATCACAGGAACTGCTTGCTCTTGTTTGAATAAGCTTTATGTTTTGAGAAGAAATTATGGATCAGTCTTCAGACAGAGCAACTAACAATGTCAACAGTAAAAATTAAACAATAAAACGACAAGAATCAAAACCAGCTTATCTGCATTAGTCGACTGGTGCCAGACAAAGTTTCTTCAAATAATGGAAATCATGTCTTAAAACTTTTACATTTTAACACTGCAAAGGACATCACTGACAGATCAGATTATCAGTTCACTGTTTGGTTATATCACCACAAAACCAGTAAAAACCTCTGAAGTGAAGGAAGGTGAGAAAAAGCAGAGTGGGAGGGAGAGAGAGAGAGAAAGCAGTAAGTTTTTATTGCATTGTGGTGCCTTGGAATAGTACAAGCCTTTTTGCCACTTTGAAATAAGTTGAGCTCCAGGTTTTCAAATATACAGTTAAACTTCCGTTAAAAAAAACCCAACCTGATAATTACCAGAACTGTCATGATAAAAAGAGTAAGAAAACTACTGTCAGAAGCAGAGCGTTGTCCAGCCACTGCTGTACAGATATTATTGGACATGAGACAGCTAAGCATGTCACAGTCATACCGGCACCTAGTTTGTGACTACGACAAAGCTGTTCAGGTTTCAGATTGATAACGCTCTTCCTTCAGTATATCAGAATAAAACACCTTCTCTTAGGTTTCAACACTAATGTCAACTGTGAAAGTAATTCCAGGTATTTGTCACATTCCGAAGGTTACCAGACAACCCACTGTCACAATCAACTCAGATAAAAGCAAAATACAGCGGATGCTGGAAATCTGAAACAAAAACAGAAAATGCTGGGGTGGGGGGAGGGGATGGTGGTGGGGAAAATAGATTGAAAATAGGATAAAAAGTGGGGATAAAACAATGAATACATGAATAAAAATTAAAATAAATAAAAAATTTTAAAAGTGGATAAAAAATTAAAATGAATATTGAAAAAAGGGATGAAAAAGGGGTGAGGATGGACAAGAGAGTTCATGGTCTGAAGCTGTTGAACTCAATGCTCAGTCCAGAAGGCTGTAAAGTGCCTAACTGGAAGATGAGGTGCTGCTCCTCCAGCTTGTGTTGGCTTCACTGGAACATTGCAGCAGGCCAAGGACGTCCCCTCCCCCTTATCTGCAGCAGCAGATATTATCCATCTAAGCTCCCTTGCTAAGACACCATAAGCTCCTGCTCCAGTGACATCAAAGTAAAGTGTGGTCTTCATTTCAGTGCTTCTAATCATGCATAATGAGGCAAGGCCTCTATAATATTAGTATTGTTAGGCCAGTGTTAAAATTATGCCCATCAACAACAGCTCAAGATTAGATAAGCTACCTGGAGTGGTATGTTAAAAACCACAAGTGTAGAGGATTGGGTAGGGGAGGGGCGGGAGCTAGGGTTCATAATGCTCATTCTCACCTAGTCACCCTGCTGGAAGGTGCAGGCAAGCATGATACAACACTTTTAGGATTGGGGAAGCAAGTTGAAATACCAAACAAGATGGTACCAACAGCAGAGTAGATATTTCCTTTAAGGCATACAATGTATTGGGTAAAAGCACAGTGCCACCTGAGAATTCTGTCAACTGAAGGAACGAGACACATTATTTGACAAGGGGAACATTGTTTTTGGCTTTGCGACACAAAGCAAGAGGCCATAAATCATGTCGGAGTCAAACTTCATTGGGTTATCAAGAAACCAGCTCAAAAAGTTCAAAATGCAAAACAATGGTTTTTGCAGATATATATGTTCATACAAGTAGCATATTAAAAAAAAGTGTATGTTTTTTAGATTAGTGAAATATAAAAAGTTTTATTACAGTGCATTACCAAACAGACAACACTGGCTTCCAATTCTCTCAGCTTAAACTTCTTCCAGTTCTGGTAAAAAGTCATTCACCTGAAATGCTAACTCTGGGGGTAATTTTAACCTCCCAAAACAGGGGTTTTGGTTGAGTGGGAGGCTAAAATGTTAAAAATCTGAAACAAGAACCAACCCCAAGCTCGGACATGGCCATTTCTGGTTTTAACAGAGGCAAGATAAGTTGTGGGTGAACCAATCAGTTCACAGGTGGCAGGTCAGTCATTGGAACTTTTTTTTAAGAAAGAGCTTGTGTGCTTCCAATTTAGAAGTGCTTCATTTGTAAACACAGTCAGCTGGGTTTCCTGGCTCTAGGGAAACTTAGCAGGTGAAAGGAGGCAAGAGCAGCCAGATTCATCAGTTAAGTTTATTTCTAGCATTGCTTGTGGGCCAGGAAAAGCAGAGTGTTTCCTCCAGTCTCTAGATGCCAAAGCTGCAAACCACAGCCGCCCACCTTGACTATTTCTCCTGATGTTCCTCCCACCTGCCCTGCAGTAAATGATTCCTCCCACCTCAGACTCTCCCTCTGATAACAACATCCCTCCCTTGCAATCTCCAATCCTCCTACCTACACTTTATCTAGTTTTCCATCCCCAATAACCACACAATTTACCTGAGCCTGGGCTGAAGCCTTTCTTGGAGAACTTCCCCGCTCAGCAGACAACCCAGCTCATCAATCAAACTGGCTTCCAGCAGGAATCTGTTTAAAAAAAACTCCAAGGTATTTGGGGAAACCTGTCCTTCTGTCTGACCATAACTCCTTCCCTTCCTGCTCTGAGACCCAACCCCAGTGAGTATCAAGCCTCAGATTCTTTCACCTCAGATGCTGCTTGACCTGACTGCTACCAACATTGTGTTGTAATTTCTGGGTTATAATTTGTTAGTTAGGAGTTTCTGATGCCATAAGTTCTTATCAAAGCTACACAACACAGAGAGGGGGAGATGGGAAACAGAATTATCCAAATCACTTGAAACATAAATCGTGAAAACAACCTTGAGAGAGCTCTAATTCATGTTGATGTATGCACAACTACATTTTCTGGGAGAGGTGGGGACATAGGGAAAGTCTCTCATTTAGTAAAAGTGGAAAGAAGGATTTGTGCAATTAGCCATTAGAATTCTTCTTTGGAACATTTAATGCATATTTCAGATTGAAAATTCACAAGTCAAATACCCTTATCTGTTTTAAGACAAAGATAGTTAATAACTCATAAGTTTCACAGTAGACTATTCACATAACTCTTAAAAGGAGCTAGAAGGAGATCTCAATGGCATAGCTTAAGATATAGACGCACAAACACTCATTATTGTCTACATGTGCAGGACCCCTATTTATTGGATTACTCAAATCATGCCTGTGCCAGCACTTTGGTGGAGCTATGCAATTAATCTCACTCCCCTACTCTTTCAATTTTTAAAAAATGTATTTATCTGATTCTCTTCTGAAATTAATACTGAATCCATCATCCTTTCAAGCAGATCACAACTCACTGTGCAAATAAATTCTATTACCACCACCCCCCTGGCTTTTTTGCCAATTGCCTTCACTCTGTGCCCTCTGGTTACTGACCCTTCTGCCACTGGAAACAGTTTCTACCTTTACTCTACGGGCACCTCTGTTGAATCTCCCTTGAATCATCTCTACGCTAAGGAAGCATATTTGTCTTCGGTAAAATAAACAACTCGAATTTCAGTCCTGTTGCTATATCTTGCAGACAGGTAAAAGTCAAAATTGGGAACTCCAATTCAATAAGAGACTAACCAAAGCAATTACATTGTAATGCATTTCATAAATTTTTTGACGCAGTTGCTTGATAACATGAACCTCCTCATTCTGTCCGATATCCTTTATCACTTAATAGTTTATTTATGGACTAAAAAAATTAAGTGCTTTGTTGAATCAGTCAATTATATCAAACTGGCATATTTACAATTTATTTTAAACATAAAATTGGCAATCAACTGGAAAAACGTGCACGCACTTTTTCCCACGTAATCTAACTACATGTATTTGTATTTAGTAAAAAGTTAAATAGAGACTGGCAGAGCTCAGCACTCACCAAGCTTTATTTCACACAGCCTCAGCCTGGGATCTTCAGGGGGATGTAGACGTCTCTTCTTTCGCCAGCAGCGTGCAGGGTAAGTGTACAATTGTCCTGGTGCCAACCCTACAAGATATGTCACACCTTGATTAGAACCCCGTATGCATGTGGTGGTTCGTTAACATTCTTTACAATGTAACTCATTTTCCCTTAAGACATTTTGTTCAAAGTTTTCCCTCTGTTTCAGAAGTTGCACAGAACACCGAGCGGTGGCCTGGATTTCCAACCCAATTCCCTAGACACAAAGAGCACAGTGAGATCAGCAGGTGAATAAAGACCGACAGCAGAGCAGCACCGAAAGCAAGAGCACAGCAAGATTAACAAGAGACTAAAAGAGCTCAGTGACCAGTAAGTCAATTAATAAGAGTATAAACACTGAGCAGGTCTGGAGGCAGGAATTAAAAATAATAGCTTAAACAGGGTACTAATTAGTTTGTTAAGGAGGGAATAGAAGTTCTTTTTTTGGGGTCCTGGAGACCTGTTGTTTGCAGCTCCTGCTCCATGTGGGAGCTTCAGGACACTTTACATGTCTTGAACCACATGTGTACAAAGTGTCTCCAGCTGCTTCAACCTGAGTTCAGGATTTCCAAGCCTGAGAGGCAGCTGGAATCTTGTGGAACATCAGGGGCGATGAATGTTTCCTGGAGTGTATGTTACAGGATAGCGGAAGGACTTGCCATAATCTTCCAATCTTGCCTACTTATGGGGGAGGTGTCAGAGGATTGAAGAGTGGCAGATGTAACACCCATATTCAAGGAAGGGCATTGAGAACAGTGCTAAGCAACTACAGGTCAGCTAGTTTAACATCAGCAATGGGTAAAGTTTCAGAAACAATGATCAGGGGGAAAAATTCAACAGGCAATTGGAGAGCTTTGATTTAATCAGGGATAGCGAGCACAGATTTGTAAAAGGCAAATCGTGCTAGACTGCTCTAATTGAATTTTTTGAAAAAGTAACAGAGAAGGTTGGTGAAGGAAATGCACTGCATTTTGTCTATATAGATTTCAAGAAAGTATTTGACAAAGTACCACAATTGTGGCTCATGGGATAGGGGGGTCAGTATAAACTTGGATAAAAAATTTAACTTAAAGAACAGGAAACAGCGAGACATGGTAAATGGTTATATTTCAGACTGGAGGATGGTAAACAGTGGTGTTCCCCAAGGGTCAGTGCTAGGACTACTGTTTTTTTTGCGATACATAAATGACTTCGATAATAAAAATAGAAAATGCTGGAAAAACTCAGCAGATCTGGCAACAGCTGTGGAGAGAGAAAGAGAGTTGAAGTTTCGAGTTCAATATGAGTCTTCTTCAGAGCTGACTTGGATAAATGACTTGGATATTGGAAGGCAGAGCATAATTCCAAAACCTGCCAAAGATACCAGACATGGAAGTGTGGCAGACAGTGAGGATGATACAAGTCGAGTACAATGGGCTAGCAGAATGGGCAGACAAATATATAAGAACATACAAATTAGAAGCAAGAGTAAGCCATTCACCCCCTTAAGCCTGCTCCGCCATTTGATTAGATCATGGCTGATATAATTATGGACTCAACATCATTTTCCTGCCTACCCCTGATAACTTTCGACTCTGTTGTTCATCAGGAATCCATCTCTGCCTACCCTCTCCACCACTCTCAGTGAAAGAGAATTCCACAGATTAATGACCCTCAGAAAAAGAAATCCTCCTCATTGCCATCTTAAATGGGAGACCCCTTGTTTTTAATAAAATGCCCCCTAGTTGTAGTTTCTCCCATAAGGGAAAACATTATTTCAGCATCCATCCTGTCAAGTTCCCTCAGGATCTTATATGTTTTAATAAGATCACCTCTTATTCTTCTAAACTCCAATGGATACAGGCCCAACCTGTCCAACCTTTCCTCCTAAGAGAATACCCTCATCCCAGGGGTCAGTTGAGTGAACCTTTTCTGAACAGTGGCAGATGAAATTTAATACATGGAAGTGTGAGCTGATGCATTTTTGTAGAAGGGATATGGCGAGGCAATATCCCTAACTGAAAAGTTTGATGTCATTTTTAAATATATAAAAAGGAAGAGAGAGGCCAAAGTGAACATAGGCCCATAATGATGCTGGGGAAATAATAATGGGGAACTAGGAAATGGCAGGGAGATTGAATAAATACTTTGAACCAGCCTTCATGGTAGAAGACACTAATAGCATTTCAAAAATACTAAATAATGAAGGGGCAAAAGTGTGGGAGGGACTAAATACAATAACTATCACTAGAGAAAAAGTATTAGGGAAACTAATGGGGCTAAAGGTTGACAAGTCCCCTGGATCTGATGGGTTGCATCCTAGGACATTAAAGGAAGTGGCTACAGAGATACTGGATGCACTGGTAATAATCTTCCAAGAATACTTAGATTCTGGAAAAGTCCCAGAGGATTGGAAAACTGCCAATGTTCCCTTGTGCAAAAAAGCAGGGGGGGGGGGGGAGACGAAAAACAGGTAACAATAGGCCAGTTAGCTTAACATCCGTCATTGGGAAAATGTTGGAGTCTATTATAAAGGATGTAATAGCAGAGCATTTAGAAATGCATATACTCGAGCAGAGTCAGCATGGCTTCAGGAAGGGGAAATCATGCCTGACAAATTTATTAGAATTCTTTCAGGAGGTAACAAGCAGGATAGATGAAGGGGAACCAGTAGATGTAATATATTTGGATTTCCAAAAGGCGTTTGATAAGGTACTGCACATATGGCTACTTAATAAGATGAGCCCATGGTGTTTGGGGTGGTATATTAGCATGGATAGAGGATTGGCTAATAGAGGACAGAGAGTTGGGATAAGGGGGGCATTTTCAGGATGGAGAATGACAGTAGGGAGTTAATAGTAGATAACAAGGTAATGGTGGAACAAATATTTTGCTTCTGTGTTCGCTATAGAGGATACAAAAACATTCCAATAATAGATTCAAATCAGGAGGTGATAGAAAGAGAGGAACTTGGGTGCAATTGAAATCACTCGGGAAATGGTACTGAGCAAATTGATGGAGGTGCAGGCTGGGAAGTCTCATGGTCTCGATGGGCTACATCATAGGGTCTTAAAAGAGGTGGCTAATGAGGTAGTCATTGGTGTTAATTTTCAAAAATTCGCTAGATTCTAGAAAGGTTCCATCAGACTGGAAAGTAGCAAATATAACCCTTCTATTCAAGAAGGGAGGGAGACAGAAAACAAGAAACTATAGGCCAGTTAGCTTGACGTCTATCATAGGGAGTTGTTAGAATCGATCATTAAGGAGGTTATAGCTGGGCACTTAGAAGAGCTCAAGGCAATCGGGAAGAGTCAGCACGGTTTTGTGAAAGGAAAATCATGTTTAACCAATTTATTGAAGTTTTTGAAGGAGTAACATGCATAGCGTAGTGGATAAAGGGGAACCTGTGGACATATTGTATTTGGATTTCCAGGAGGCATTTGATAAGGTGCCACATCAAAGGTTATTACAGAAAATATAAGCATATGGTATAGGGGGTAACATATTAGCATGGACAGAAGGTTGGCTCACTGGCAGAAAACAGAAAGTATACATAAATGGGTCTTCTTCGGATGGCAGAATGTGAAGAGTGGAGTCCCAAAGGGATCTGTGCTGGGGCTTCAACTTTTTACAATTTACACCAATGACTTAGATGAGGGGAGCGAAGACATGGGAGCTAAATTTGCAGATGGCTCAAAAATAGGTAGGAAAGTTTGTTGTGATGAAGACATGAGGACATTGCAGCTGGATATAGATAGGTTGAGTGAGTGGGCAAAGATCTGGCAAATGGAGTTTAATGTGGGAAAATGTGAAGTTGTTCACTTTGGCAGGAAGAACAAAAAAGCAGGGTATTACTTAAATAGAGAACGGCTGCATAATTCTGAGGTGCAGAGGGATCTAGGTGTTCCAGTACATGAGTCACAAAAAGCTAGTATGCAGGTACAGCAAGTAATTAAGACAGCTAATGGAACATTACTCTTTATTACGAGAGGGATCGAACATAAGGATGTTATGCACCTCGAATACTGTGTGCAGTTTTGGTCTCCTTAATTAAGAAAGGAAGTAAATGCATTGGAGGCAGTTCAGAGGTTTACTAGATTGATACCTGGAATGAGTGGGTTGTCTTATGAGGAAAAGTTGGACAGGCAGGGCTTGTTTCCACTGGAGTTTAGAAGAATATGGGGCGATATGATTGAAGTATGCAAGATCCTGAAAGGCCTTGACAAGGTAGACGTTGAAAGGATGCTTCCTCTTGTGAGTGAGTCCAGAGCTGGGAACACTGTTTTAAAATTAGGGGTTGCCCTTTTTGGACAGAGATTAGGAGAAGGGTTGTGCGACTTCTCTGTCTCAGAAGGCAGTGGAGGCAGGGTTATTGAATATTTTTAAGGCAGAGGTAGATTGATTGCCTTGCCTAATAAGAACCTAAGGTTATCAGGAGTAGATGGGAATGTGGAAATCAAAACACAAGATGATCAGCCATTATCTTATTGAATGACGGAGCAGGCTCAAGGGGCCGAATGGTCTACTCCTGTTCCTATTTTGATGTTCTTATGGCAACCTGTAACTAGTGGCGTGCCACAGGGATCGGTTCTGGGGCTTCAGTTATTTACAATACATATTAATGACTTGGATGAGGGGAGTGAATGTACTATCACCAAGTTTGCGGATGACACAAAAATAGGTGGGAGGACAAGTGGTGAGGATGACACAAAGTCTATAGAGGTTATAGACAGGTTAAGTAAGTGGGCAAAAACTTGGCAGATGGAATATAATGTGGGAAAATGTGAGGTCATGCACCTTGGCATGAAGAACAGAGGAGCTGAATATTATTTAAATGGAGAAAGACTGCAAAAAGCTGCAGCACAGAGGGATTTGGGGGTCCTTGTGCATGAGTCACCAAAAGTTAGCATACGAGTTGAGCAGGTAATAGGGAAGACAAATGGAATGTTGGCCTTTATTTCAAAGGGAATGGAGTATAAAAATAGAAAAGTCTTGCTAAAACTGTAAAAGGCACTAGTTAGTCCACACCTAGAATACTGGGAACAGTTTTGGTCCCTTATCTAAGGAAAGATATACTGGCATTGGAGGCAGTCCAGAGAAGGTTCACTAGGTAAATCCTGGGTATGGAAGGATTTTCTTATGAGGAGAGGTTGAGTAGGTTGGGCCTGTACTCAATGGAGTTTAGAAGAATGAGAGGCAACCTTATTGAAGATTCTTAGGAGTTCCACCCAACGTCATCCCATGTCATTTTACGCATCAGCGTGCGGGTTCCGCCCCCGCACGCCGACCAGGAAATCCTGCCCCATAAAACTGAGTAACTTTAGAAAAGACAGACCCCGTTTTGATAAGATACTTTTATGCTTTTCTTTATAACCTATAACCTGTGCAGCACAACCCTGTCCATCGCCACGCCCACCTACCCACCTTCCCCAAGATCCAGATTGCAGCACCGGTCTCTCCCCATCAGCCTCCCCACCCGTCGGAGCAGTTTTCTGCTCCACCACCCCCCACCACATCCACCCCCAAGCAATTTTCTTCCACCACCCCTCCACCCAAAAACCCCCACCCTGGTGCAATTTTTCTACTGCCTCCCCAAACTTTCAAAAGTCAAATTTTTCAGGTAGGTTGAGCCAGCATAAGGCAGCATTAGGTCATATGACCAAAAGCTTGGTCAAAGAGGTTAAATGTGTTTTAAAGATTCAAGGAAAATCACGGACCGCTTTCCCAACAATGTAGGCTTCTGACCCCCATTTAACTCTGACATCGGGATCCTGAAGCCTGTGGAAAAATCCTCCCCTGGGTGTCTGAAATGGAGGGCAGGTTTTTCCAGAAAATCCCGGAGTCTTTCAGTTCTTTGGAGTTACCTTGATAAGTGTAAAAATCCAAACCAGGAAACACGCCCATTCCTACCTCCCAGATTGCAGCAGTTCTCTTTCTCCCTCTTTCCTCCCTCACTCCTAACTCTCTCCCTCCCCACCCCCTCTGATTGCCCTCACTCTTTTTCCCACCCCTTTTCCCACTGCCGCCTCGGCCCCCTCCTCTCCCTTGCCACCTCCTCCATCTCCTTTCATCCCTCTCTGGCGCCTTTGCCCTCCCCCTCCTCTCCATCTCCCCTCCTCCGTTCCTTCTTCCCATCTGCCCCTTCCTCTCCTCCATCCACTCCCCCGTCCCCTACCCTCCTCCGTCCCCTATCCCCTCCATCCCCTACCCTTTCCTCCAACCCCTCCGCCACCTCCCCCCCCGCCCCGCCTCCCCTCCCCCCTCCCCCTCCAGCGCCTCCTCCCCCTCTGTCGTCCCCTCCTTTCCGCCCTTCGCTTCCGCCGTCTCCTCCCAACCGTCCTCCCCCTCCAGCGTCTCCTCCCCTCCACCCTCCCCTTCCACCACTGCCCCCCTCTGCCGCCTCTATGATTCGAATTCCATTTATCAGCAGTGGCTCTATGAAAACGGAAGGTGAGGAGATAAAAGGGTGGAGGAGCAGACATGACACTAGCTGGGGTAAACATCAACCTCAGGGAATTCAGGGCTGGAGTGAATTCCTGAACTCGTTTCACTTGCCAAGATGGGTCAGAGAGGAACTTCCCAGATTTTTTCCCCCTAAATTAGCCTGGGTTTGCTGCTGGTTTCTTGTTTCATCCAGGAGATCACCTGGTTTCAGTTAGGATAGGGGGTGTGTATGTTGTGGCACACACGATATTCCAACTGTGTGGGACAGGCTGGATAGAGCAGAGGACCTTTATCAGTCTATCATTGCTTTATGTTCCCAAAGCACTTCACTTCAAGCCTCTTATTTCCCAGCAATGGCTCCTAAGTGACATTAGCAGCAATCCGAGAGAAATTGATGATTTGAGGACACATCACTACTTACAACTTTCTGCCAAAATTTAAAACCTACAATTATATTCCAAATATGTTTGTCCCCATTTCAATACCAAATACTTAACTACCAGCTTCTAAGTTAATACTAAGACACACCTGGGCCTCTGTGTCTCTTTTCCATCCAAATGTAGCAATTATTTTGAGCGACGCCAGTCTGAGAGTCCAGGAATGGCAGGCGGACACTGCGCTCTGCGCACAGCCGGGCATTGTAATTCCGACAATGTTCAATGGCTTCCTTGTAGAACTGCTCTCCCAGTCTATACAAACACAAGGAACATCATTAGAGAAACTTCCAAATGCAAACATGCAAGCACGCAAACACACACACGTGCACGCAAACACACACTGAAAGGGTAATATTTCTGTGAAGCAAACATTAGTCTCAAGCAACATTAAGGCTGTAGTGGGTAACTGGAAAATTGGAGAGGGGGTTTGAGCTAACATTCAGCATGACTTAACATGGAGGAGAAATTCATCCAAGAAAGCTAAAGTCAGAATTTATGATCCCCCAAAAAATTAAACCCGTAAATCCTAATTCTAATTCCAAGCAACTCTGTCCTGTTCCTAGCATCCACAGTATTCTGCTTTACAATTTCTGTCCTGTTCCTGAGGTGTCAATGACAATGTAGCAGTGTAGCACATTGTCCCAAGTTTGGTTTTAAACTGTGCCAGTTTGCTTTGATAATTAACAGTTTGACCTCCAGACATAAAGCTGTGGATTCAAACCCCAGTCCAGGACTCAAATATAAAAAGTATGTAAAATTTCTCAGTGTGTAATGAGAAAATGCATTGACAGATGTTGAAAGGAGATATTTAGCTGAAGTTGCGTGTGATGATTAAGGCACTGGTATGATCCCACGCACAATTCCAAAGGGAAACAAAGTACTCCCAGTCTCCTGATTTCACATCCCTCAAATATCACCACCAAAGTTAAAACAGGTGCACTTGTGGGATCTTAGTCCAGGCAAAGAGATGGTAACTGCCCATCAGACAACAGAGTGCAAAGTATTGCTGAAAAAAAAGAGACATGCCGTTGAAGCTTATTGTCTTGCACTCATCAGGACAGCTTGCAAGAATACCGATAGTAAAGGGAACAACAATTTTGCTGATTAGTTGTCAAGTGGACTCTGATTGGTAGAAGCGTTGCACCAGGTAGAGGAGAATGCACCAGGGAAAGTTAAATGCCTAACTTTTGTTCAAATTCAAACCAGGCAGGTTGAGTCTGATTGATCAAGGCATTTCCATTGGGAACACACCAGGGAGTGGCTGTCCCCCAAGCTTCTGTTTAGTTGAAAAATGCATAATGCATGAACATGCTACTTCTGTCTGCAAAGGACCGGGCCCTGTGTGTCAATATACGTAGCATGTGTAAGTGAGCTACACTGCGAGCCTGACTGGATTTTTTTTTCCCTTTACTATTGGTATTTTTGCGAACTGTCCTGACGAGTGCAAGATGAAAAGCTTTGACAGCATGTCTTTTTGTTCAGCAATACTCAAGGTCTACTACCAAACGACTATTAGAATGCAAAGAAATTTACCAAGTTAAAAACAGACACTTGAGAGACACAACAAGAAATACATGCTTTCCCCTATGGTTCACAAAGCATTGAAATTACCTGCCATTCTATATTTTCATCCCCAGCAGCCATGTAAGAAACAGCAATTTAAGGGAAGAGGAAATATTTGCAGTGGTCTGCGTTGCAGTGACAACTTAGAGTAATAGAGTCAATTATGGCACAGAAGGAGGACATTCAGCCCATTGAGTCTCTGCCAGCTCAATGCAGAGAAATCCACTCCCCCACTTGCTCCCTGTAATCCCAGAAGTTTATTTCCTTCATGTATCCATTCAATTCCCTATCAAAATCATTGTTGAAGCCTCCACCACCCTCATGGGCAACAAGTTCCAGGTCATTCCCACTCGCTGTGTGAAAAAGTTGTTCCTCACATTCTCCTTGCATCTCTTTCCCAAAACCTTATTTGTTTCCTCATGCCATCAGTAAATGGGAACAGTTTTGTTTTGTCTACTTAATTTAAACCTGTCACAATCTTGTACACCTCTATCAAATCTCCCCTCAATCTCCTTTGTTCCAAGGAGAACAGCCCCAGCTTTTCCAACCTAACCTTGTAGCTAAATTCCCCCAACCCTGGAACCATTCTGGTAAACCTCCTCTGCACCCTCCCAAGGACTTCACATCCTTCCTAAAATGTGGTGACCAGAACTGGACACAATACACCAGTCATGGCCTAAACAGAGCTGTATAAAGTTTCAAAGTAACTTTTTTGCTTTTGTACTTGAATGCCTCTATTTATGGAGCCCAAGATCACATATGTTTTGCTATATGCCCTGCCACCTTCAAAGATTTAGGTCCCTCTGTCCTGCACTCTCTTTAGAATTCAGTCATGAGGTCTATATTCCCTCTCCCTATCCCTCCTGTCAAAATGCATCACCCCACACTTCTCTCTATTAAATTCCAATTGCCACCTGTCTGCCCATTCTTCTAGCCTGTCTATGGGCAGAATTTTATGTTCCGCGGGTGGGCGCGCACCTGACCAGATTAGTTAGATAAAATCATGCGGGAAGACGTCAGGTGAGTGAGACATCATCACACACTCGCGCGATATTTCGCTCAGTGGGCGCATGCAGAAGTCGGAAGCGTACCCAATGGCAATTAAGAGGCCAATTAAGCTCATTAACAGTGCAATTGTCTCTGATTTTTCGTGGCCTGTCCAACCTTACAGTTGGCTGACGGACGAATCAGCCAGGCAGCCTTTGCATTTTTTATCAAACCTCACCCAAAATAAATATCTGTGGGCAGTGTATTTATCAGCTATATTTTCATTTGATTGATTGTGATGCATGGACATTTTTTTCAGCTTTTAAAATGTTTATTTGGGCATTTTCAGGTCTACAGCTCCCTGAATCAGCTGTCTGCCTTCAGGGGTCTTTGTCGCAGCACTCAGCCGCGCCTGCGATGACATCATGGCTGCCCTCTTCCCACCCCCACCCCAGCAGCGCTGAGCATTTCAGTGTGCGTTTCACACTGACTGGCTGTTAATTGGCCAGCTAGCGTGAAATTGCGGTTGGGGGCTGATCGCGGTTGACAGTCCATTTCACAACCGCTCCTGGTCCCGCCGATCACATGCGCCCTCCAGGGGTAAAAATCAGGCCTATGTCCTTTTACAGGTGATTTGTATCATCCTCACTGTTTGCCACTTCTTAAAGTTTGGTTTCATTGATAAATTTTGAAATTTTACATTGCTATATCTAAATGAGCCATACAGCCAATTGTACTAGCTCTGACTCTTTGGTAGAGCTATCTAATTAGTCCTGCTCTCCTGTTCTTTCCCTGAAGCCCTGTAAACCCTTTTCATTCAAGTATTTATTCATTTCCCTGTTGAAAATTGCTATTGCATCTCTTTACGTCACCTTTTCAGGCCTTGCATCCAGATCACAACAGTTCCCTGTGTAAAAAAAATGTTCCCTCATGTCACCTCTGGGCTTTTTGCTTATCACCTTAAGTCGTGTGCTCTGGTTACTGACCCATCTGTCCTGGAAACCATTCTTCATAACTTACTCTACCATCCATGATTTTGAACACTTCCGGTCAAATTTCCTCTTAAACTTCTCTAATGTCCTCATGTAACCGTAACCCCTTACCCCTGGTGCCATTCTTGTAGATCTCTTTTGCACCTTCTCCAAGGCCTTGATATCCTTCCTAAAGCGTGATACCCAGAATTGAACTTAATGCCCCAGATGGGCCTAAGTAATGTTTTATAAAGTTTGTGGTTGTTTTAGCATAAACTTCCTTGCTTTGTATACTATTCCCCTTAATTTGGTCAAGGAGCCCATATGCTTTTTTCTAAAAACAAAACAGCCTTTTCAACTAGTCTGGTTTCCTTCAAAGATTTATTTACATAAATCCCTCCGGCCTCTCTGTTCCTGCATCCCATTTAAAATTGCACCATTTAGTTTTTATTGTCTCTCCTCAGTCTCCCTATCAAACCGTATCACTTCGCATTTGTGTTAAAATTCATCTGTCCATTTCACCAGTCTGTCCATGTCCTCCGAAAGTCAATTAACATCCTCCTCATTTTTTTTTTACTAAATTTGATTTTGTATCATCTGAAAACTTTGAAACTATGCCCCATATACCCTACTTCCAGTTACTAATTTACATCAGAAAGAGCAGTGGTCCTAATATCAATGCCTGGGGAACAGCAGTGTATACTCATCTCCAGTCTCAAAAACAACTATTCACCATTCTCTGTTTTCTGTTCCTTGATCAATTTCTATCCTTGCAGTCATTGCCCATTTAATCTTCAATTTTAATCTTTTGATTTTAATCTCAAATTTGCAATAAAAAGCCCATTATTTGGCACTTTATCAAATGTCTTCTGAAAGTTTATTTATATATCAATTGCACTACCCTCATCAACCCTTTGTTGATTTAAACTCAGGTTGTCAAGTGTGGTTTGCTTTCAAATCCACATTGACTTTCATTTATTAACACCTGTTTTTCCAAGTGCCAATTAATTTTGTCCCAGATTATTATCCCTAACAGTTTCCAGTTACTATATATTTTTAAATGAAACAAAAGAACAGTAGCATATTTGAAATCCACACTGAAAATACTTATAATTCTTGTGAATTTTACCCTCATATCCTTTCACACATTTGCCTTTTAGTTCAGCTCTGACCTTCTACTGCATCAAAAAAGATTCCTGAAGGCACTTGTGGCCTTGCTGCAGCTTTGATGAGTTTGTAAAACGTGCTTTGATCTTAAAGTGTGATCTGGGCTGCAAATATTTCAGGAAAGGAAAAGTAGCAAATCAAATATTAAAAAAGGCTCAAGTTATGTAATTATGCTCAGGAGGCCGTGTTTATAGGGATGTAGGTATCTCAAAGGGTTATGGGAGCTGAAGGAGATTGGAGATAGGAAGGGAAGAGGCCCTGCAGGGTTTTGAAAACAAGGACAAGGATCTGAAAATCAAAGTGTTGATTAACCAGTCAATATAGGTAAGCTAGCACAGGGGTGATGAGTGAATGGGACTTGGTGAGAATTAGGACATGGGTAGAGTTTTTGAAGACTTCAAGTCAAGTTGGAACATGCAAGGCTTGTCTAGAGTGCATTTAAATAGTTCTGTCAAGAGGTGACAAAGGCATGAATGAGGGTTTCGGCAGCAAAAGAGCTGAGACAGGGGCAAAGTTGGTGGATGTTACGAAGCCTTTGGTGATGACATGGACATGTGTGGGTAGGAATGTGACAAATATGACGCCAAGGCTGCGAAGAGTTCAGTTTAGCCTCTGGCAGTTGCCAGGGAGAGGAATGGAGCTGGTGGCTAGGAAATGGACCTTTTGGCTTCAATTTTCCCAATATTTAACTGGAGGAAAATTCTGCTCATCCAATGCTGGACATTGGATAAGAAGTCTGATAACTTAGCAACAAAGGAGTCAAGAGCTATATATCTGTTCGTGTACATGTGATGATCAATACTGTGGTTTCTTGATGTCGTCGCTAAGGGGCAACATATAGATGAGAAACAGAAGGGGGGGCCAAGGATAGATCCTACAGGGCTATGGATCAAGAGCTGGAAAATGGGATTAGATTGGATGGCTACCTGTTGGCTGGTGTGGACATGATAGGCCAAAAGGCTCCGTCTGTGCTGTAAATTTCTAATAATTCTATAACATCAGAGATAACAGTGAGAAACAGAAGCAGAAATGAACAAAATTACTAAAGAGCATTTGATGAATCACAGAATTATTACAGCATAGGAGGCAGCCATTTGGCCCATCACATCCATGCCAGCTCTCCAAATGAGCAATTCAGTTAGTGCAATTCGCTGCCTTCTCTCCCCATAGTCCTGCACATTGTTAGCTGATAACAGTTTAATTCCCTATTGAATGCCTCAATTAAACTTGCTTCCACCACACTCTTAGGTAGTGCATTTCAAACCTTAACCACTTGTTGCGTGAAAAATTTTTCTCATATGGTTTTGCTTCTTTGGCAATTACTTTAAATCTGTGTCCTCTTGCTCTTGATCTTTCCACCAATGGGAACAGTTTTTCCCATATCTACTCTGTGCAGACCCCTTATGATTTTGAATACCTCTATCAGATCTCCTCTTAACCTTCTGTTCTCCAAGAAAAAACAGTCCCAACTTCTACAATCAATCGATGGAACTGAAGTTCCGCATCCCTGGAACCATTCCCGTAAATCTTTTCTACACTTTCTCTAATGTCTTCACATCTTTCCTTAAGGGTGACACCCAGAACTGGACACAATACTCCAGCTGAAACTGAGCCGGAGTTTTATACAAGTTTAACATAACCTCCCTGCCTTGCTCTATACCACTATTAATAAAGCCTAGGATACAGTATGCTTTATTAACTGCACTCTCAACCTGTCCTGCCACCTTCAACGACTTATGCACATATACAGTCAGGTCCATCTGCTCCTGCACCCCATTTAGATTTGTACCCTTTATCTTATATTGTCTCTCCTCATTCTTCCTGCCAAAGTTAATCACTTCTTTGCATTGAATTTCATCTGCCACTTGTCTGCCTATTCCACAATCTGTCTATGTCCTTTTGAAGTTCTGCACTATCCTCCTCACAGTTCACAATGACCCCAAATACATCATCGACAAATTTTGAAATTGTGCCCTGCACACCAAGGTTTAAGCTATTAATGTACATCAGGAAAAGCAATGGTCCCAACAATGACCCCTAGGGAACCTCACTATAAGTCTTCCTCCAGTCTGAAAAACATCCGTTAACCACTTTTCCCTGTTTCCCGTCACTCAGCCAATTTTGTATCCATGTTGCTACTGTCTCTTTTATTCCATGGGCTATAACTTTGCCCGCAGGTCTGTTGTATGGTACTCTATCAAATGTCTTCTGGAAGTCCAAGTGCACCACATAACAGCATTACCCTCATCATTCCTATTACCGCTTCAAAAAAACTCCAGCAAGTTAGACACAATTTGCCCTTAACAAATCCATGTGGGCTTTCCATAATTCACTCGCTTTTCCCCCCACGTGACTTTTAATTTTATCCTAAATTATTGTTTATAGAAATTTCCATAGCACTGAAGTTAAACAGACTGGCCTATAGTTGCTGGTTTATCCTTACACCCTTTTTTGAACAAGGGTGTAATGTTTGCAATTCTCCAGTCATCTGGCACCAGTCCTAAGTCTAAGGAAGACTAGAAAATGATGGCCAGTGACTCCGCAATTTGCACTCTCACTTCCCTCAGTAACCTTGGATGTCCTTGATGCCTGAACAAATTGAAGTAGAGATAGACTATCTAATACCTCCTCCTTATCAATTTTAAACCCTTCACCTGTATGAATTACCTCCTCTTTCACCACGAAATAGGAACATTCCGGTTAAGAACATCTGTTTTAAATGGTTGTCTGCACTCTTTCCTTCAATTCAGTTAAGCACTCTAATTAATTTCCATCTGCGCTACTACAATAGGAGTTTTGCTTGCAGCACAGAACATTTTAAAATTATGTCAAGCAACAAAGAGATAATTGTGGTCACCATCAAATGCTCATGTTGCTGAATAAGAACTCTGTACAATTGACACCAAGCGACTGGTCAAATGGGCAGAGCAGTGGCAAATAGAATTCAACCTGGAAAAGTGTGAGGTAATGCACTTGGGGAGAGCTAACAAGGCAAGGGATTACACTATGAATGGTAGGACCCTGGAAAGTACTGAGGATAAGAGCGACCTCGGTGTGCATATCCACAGATCCCTGAAGGTAGCAGGGCAAGTAGATAAAATAGTTAAGAAGGCATATGGGTACTTGCCTTTATTAGCTGAGACATAGAATACAAGAGCAGGGAGGTTATGCTGGAACTATATGAAACGCTGGTTAGGCCACAACTGGAGTACTGCATGTAGTTCTGGTCACCACATTATAGGAAGCAAGTGATTGGACTGGAGAGGGTGCAGAGGAGATTTACCAGGATGCTGCCTGGGCTGGAGGGTCTGAGCTATGAGGAAAGATTGGATAGGCTGGTGTTGTTTTTCTTAGAGTAGCGAAGGCTGAGAGGTGACCTGATTGAAGTGTATAAGATTATGAGGGGCATAGAGAGGGTGGATAGCAGGGCATTTTTTCCATTAGTAGAGGGGTCAATAATCAGGGGGCATAGATTTAAGATGAGAGGTAGAAGGCTAAGTGAGGAGTTGAGGAGAATTTTTTTCACCCAGAGGGTGGTGGGAGTCTGGAACTCACTGCCTGAAAGAGTGGTTGAGTCAGAAACTTCTGTAACATTTGAGAAGTATTTAGATATTCACTTGCGTTGCCATAGCCTCCAGGGCTATGGGCCAAGCGCTGGAAAATGGGATTAGTGTAGTCAGATCTTTGTTGACAGGCGCAGACACGATGGACCGAATGGCCTCCTTCTGTACTATAAACATCTATGAGTCTATGACTTAATGGTGAGTTTCTTTAATTGGTCAATAACCTACAAGATTATAAACATTGTCAACATAATTTTCAGGGCAATATCAGCAAGCAGAAGTGTTCAGGCTAGTAGCTCTTTCCACCCTCCAAAAGACAGGCACTTACAAGTAGCTGCCAGCCTCCAGAAATTTTTTTTCCCAACAATTTGCTTCTAATTGATCCCAGGATTTGCCTGTTTAGATGACTTCACTGATCAGCAACCTCAAAAAGGCAGAGGAGGTTCAACAGAAGTCTATCTCAGCAGCTAAACATCAAAATCTCTTCCCAATCCCAGAGTACACATCAACAATGCCACGGACAATCAGCTAGTGCAGCTCAAAATGCACTATGTACATTTAACTGTACAGCTGAGTGCCTTCAGCTCGGGTAGAGGTTACAGAAAATGTCAGACACCCACTGTTCTACTTTACCAAAATCCTAGCCAGGAAAATATAGTATATGTTGTATATATCTTCTAGAATTTAGTGCAGCACAGGTGCATAGATTTGTCATAGATTTGTCCAAATCTAAGCACCATGTCATGTACTGCGATATCACCAAATAGTAAACATGTAATGGTATCAAAAAAAGTATATTTCTTAAACCAATGGTGCCTAGATGTTATTTTGTATGATACTTGTGTGACATTCTTAACTCAGCATCTCAAATTGTTCCCAGCGCCATTAGGATCTGACTCTAGCTTATGTACCAATTCAAACAAAACTGATGCTTGAAAGACCAAAATTAAGCTATTGAAAGTATGGCTGCAGTGCAATTTTACACATTCACCATTATTCTTCATCAAATTTCAGTACAAAATTGATCAGTCTCTATGAATCAAAAATCAGACCCAGCATAAAAGTAAACTCACTACTCCACATTGGAAATCATGCCATGACTGGTTCTGAAGGCAGGTCATTATTAACAGATGGGGAATTTACTGCTAAATTAAAACATCCCATCATCATATGCAGCTTCCTAACTTCAGAACTCTACTTGCATGCAGGCAATATAAATACAGAGCACTGGATGTACAGGTGCTCCCTGACTTACAGGGCAACATGGATCATCTCCACTGAACTGGACATACTAGGTTCAAATACAGTATGAAGTAAAACTTTTGACAAAAACCACATAAATGATGATGCTTGTAAAACATGACCGCAGTGAGCAAAGCCCTCAAAACTGCTAGTAAAGTATAATTTTTAATATCTACATTAAAGAACATTCATCAGGTCAGTTTAGTCAAAATAAATAAAAACAAACGTCTAGGGCTGAATTTTGCGGGGCCCGCTCGCCGACACACAAAATGACATGGGATGACATCAGGGGGAACTCCCGACGTCATCCTGCCCCATTTAAATTTTCAGGAAGGCAGGTACACAACCAAATCAGCTGTGCACCCGGAGACCTGTCAATGGCCAATTGAGGCCATTGACAGAATCATTAAAACAATTAAAGAACCTGCCCTTCCAACCTTAAGGTTGGTGGGCAGGCCAGGAGCCCCGGCGGGCTTCTGAAAAAACATGAAACCTCATCCAGCGGCGGGATGAGGTTTCATGTAGGGTTTAAAAAAGTGTAATAAAGTTTTAGTGAAATTTATTAACATGTCCCATCTTGTGTGACATTGTCACATGAGGGGGGCATGTTAAGGATTTTTTTTTTCTCTATTTTTAATGTGTATACAGCTGTCAGCGATCTCCCTGAGGCAGCACTTAGCCTCAGGGAGATGTGCGCTCTTTCGTGCGCATGCCCGCCCGCCCAGTAGGCAGAAAATTCTGCCCCTAGTTTTCAAAAGAAAGTACCTATTATCTTCTAAATATGACTTTATTTTGTGCTCTCCAATACAAAGACATTCGTTAGCAAATAATTAAGATTCACAATTTAGCAGTAATCCATTCCTTTAAAAAGTACTTTTCCCATCAAGCTCCCACCACCACCAACTCCACCTCCCTTCTCCCCCGACACCCCCCCACCCCACAAAAAAAAAGCCATGATAATTGTACTGCTGCTTCATTTCTTCAAACCAATGTTTGAAAAGCACAGTCCGAATTCATGAAATATGATCCAAGGCCCTTGTGTGTGTGGTTTCATTTCTATCAGCTGCAGAAAACTGGTCCCTTGTTCACTGCATTCGAAGACAAAATAAATGCCTGCGCTTCCAAAGATTCCTTTATAGAAGTGCTGACAAAAGTTACAATCCAAATAAAACATACACTAAAACTACAGATTAAATCAGTAGCTGAATATATTAGAGATATTCTTCATACATTCTCTATCAACATGTATTCAACTGGTTTGAACTTGGATACATACAAACATGGTGTTAGAAATTTTTCTTGCAACTAGATCAAAAACTTAAATAATTTGTTTTAAATATATAAAGCTCCACTTTTGTAAATGTGCAAACTTTCATACTGTTGATAAGCTTCAAACCAGAAACAAGTTTCAAGCAATAACACAAAAGGTGAGATAAATACAGGGTCACATCCCGATCTGACTCTGGACTCCAAATGGATACTGTCCCACATTGCACGATGCCCCCTGCAGCATAACTGTAGTGTCAAGCAAATCTTTAAATAAGAGTACGACCAGTCCACTGTGCCTCCTGGGCACTTGATGAATTCAGGTGGAGTTGTTTATGAGAATATTAATGGTACCAATTGCTGTCTCAAAACATTTAAGATTTATTGGACAGGGAAGTTCTGTACACATATATCAGCATGCATGTTCAGAGCTCAATATTATTAGTATGATTCGCAGCCTAAAACAGCTCTCGTACCAATAGCTGCCAATGGCGCACTATAAGTGTATAAACCAAGACTTTTAATCTAGCAGCAAATGTAGAAAATCAACCCATTTCTTAATTAATCAGATCTCACAAAAAGAAATAAAAAGTTTACAAGCTAAAAAGCTTTCCAATGTAATTACTAAATCAGGTTGAGCAAAAACTGTGTCAAGTGGTGTGGTGGCACAGGCAGAAGATCAAGACATCTGCCTCTCAGGACTGTGTAATGTCATTTTTGTTCTGGTCTCCAAGAAGACAACGTGCAGAAAAAGTCCCAACAATCAGAAGGGGAGAAAGTAAACCACAAATGTAAGCACACTCCTAAAGCATGATGCAGCCACCTTCCTTAGCTTATAAATCACTGGTGTTGATAAGCCTCCAGTGGTTGCATCAAGTCTCTCTTAAGAAAGACATGTCCAAGAATATCTTCACAGTCAATGCTGCACAAGAACTTGAGTGTGTAAATTATCTAAACAGTAGCTAGAGATTGTACAGGGAAAGGAACTTAATTCCTGAACAAGTTGAATTTAAAATGAAAAAATCTGGGTGGTCCACAATGCAGGATACTTCCACAGTTTGCAGCAATGGCACTGAAAATTGAAAAAGAAATACAGTGGTCAATGAATTGCATCTGGTTTTGATACGTCGCCAAAAGATGAAAAAAGTCAACTTTCTTTTCCATAACTATTCCATTTTGCTTACCAAACTATTTTTGACGTATTTTATTCCCTCATTCCTAACACATTGTCAAGTTTTTGTGAGGTCTGCAAGTATTGGCTGGATGTGAGACGCACTGTACAAGCACAGATTCTTCCTGACATCCCTTCTCCAGTTACCTGAACATTTTAATTGCATACCCAATATCAAGTGGGGCAAAAGTCAATAGATTAGAAAGAATTGATTAGACAGCTAAAAGAGAGAGAGAGTGAGTGAGGGGCAATGGTTAGATTCTCTTTTGTTGGAGATGGGCATTGCCTAGCACTTTTGTGGCGCGACTGTTAATTGCTACTTGTCAGCCCAAGCCTGGATATTGTTCACATCTTGCTGCATTTGGACAGTCAGTACCTGAGGAGTCGTGAATGGTGCTGAACATTGTATGCTGATACACACTTCTGACCTTATGATGGTGGGAAGGTCATTAATGAAGCAACTAAGATGGTTGGGCCTGGGACACTACCCTGAAGAACTCCTGCAGCGATGTCATGGGACTGAGATGATTGACCTCCAACAACCACAACCATCTTCCTTTGTACTAGGTATGACTCCAACCAGCAAAAAGTTTTCTCCGATTCCCATTGACACCAATTTTGGTATGGCACCTTGATGCCACACTCGGTCAAATGTTGCCTTGATGTCAAGGGCAGTCACTCTCACCTCAGCTCTGGAGTTCAGCTCTTTTGTCCATGTTTGAACCAAGGCTGTAATGATATCAGGAGCTGAGTGAACCTGGTGGAACCCAAACAAACCGTCATGAGCAGGTTATTGCTGGTTGAGTGCCACTTGTTGGCACTGTTGATGGCCCCTTCCAACACTTTACTGATGATGTAGAGTAGACTGAAGGAGCAGTAATTGACCAGATTAGATTTGTTCTGCTTTTTGTGTAGAAGACATACCCAGGCAATTTTCCACATTGCCAGGTAGATGCCAGTGTTGTAACTGCACTGGAACAGCTTGGCTAATGGTACAGCAAGTTCTGGAGCACAAGTTATCAGTGCTATTGACAGAATACTGCCAGGGCCCATCACCTTTACAGTATCCTTCAGTCATTTCTTGATATCACGTGGAGTGAATCGAATTAGCTAAAGACTTACATCTGTGATGCTGGGGACCTCCAGAAAAGGCCGAGATGGATCATCCACTCGGCTGTTCTGGCTGAAGCCTGTTGCAAATGCTTCAGCCTTACCTTTTGCACTGTTGTGCTGGGCTCCCCCATCTTTGTGGATGGGGATATTATGATATATTATTATAATCATGAGATTACAGATTGTAGTTGTATATAATTCAGCTGCTGCTAATGGCCCATGTGCCTGATGGTTGACCAGTCTCAAGTTGCTAGATCTGTTCGAAATCTATCCCATTTAGCACAGTGGTAGTGCCACTCAACCTGATGGAGGGTCTCCACAAGGACTGTGCGACGGTCACTCCACCGATACTATCATGGACAGATGCATCTGCAGCAGGCAGGTTGGTGAGGTTGAGGTCAAGTGTGTTTTTCCCTCTTGTTGGCTCTCCCATCACCTGTTGAAGACCCAGTCTAGCAGCTATGCCCTTTAGGCCTCGGCCAGCTCAGTCTGTAGTGGTGTTACTGAGCCACTCTTGGTGATGGACATTGAAGTACCCCACCCCAGGTACATTCTGCACACTTGCCACCCTCAGTGCTTCCTCCAAGTGGTGTTCAAAATGGAGGAGTACGGATTCATCAGCTGAGTGGGGGGGGGTGGGTACATGGTAATCAGCAGGAGGTTTCCTTGCCCGTGTTCAATCTGATGCCATGAGACTTCATGGGGTCCAAATTCAATGTTGAGGACCCCCCGGGGAACTCCTGTCCAACTGTATACCGCTGTGCCGCCATCTCTACTAGGACTGTCCTGCTCGTGGGACAGGACATGCACAAGGATGGTGATGGTGGTGTCTGGGACATTATCCATAAGGTATGATTCCATGAGTATGACTATGTCAGGCTGTTGCTTGACTCGTCTGGCACAAGCCCCCAGATGTTAGTAAGGAGGACTTTGCAGGGTCAACAGTGCTGAGTTTGCCATTGTCGTTTCTGGTACCTAGGTCGATGCTGGGTGGGCCGTCCAGTTTCATTCCTTATTGACTTTCTAGTGGTTTGGTACAACTGAATGGCTTGCGAGACCATTTCAGAGGGCATTTAAGGGTCAACCCCATTGCTGTGGATCTGGGGTCACATGTAGGCCAGACCAGGTAAGGACAGTAGACTTCCTTCCCTAAAAGGCATTCATGAACCAGATGGGTTTTTATTGACAATGATTTCATGGTCATCATTAGACTTTTAATTCCAGGTTTTTAATGATTGAATTGAATTTCAATTGAATTTACATCTGCTGTGGTGGGATTCAAACCATGGTCCTCAGAGACCTTGGATCTCTGGATTACTAGACCAGTGACAAAATCACTACACCACTGCCTCCCCTAGCTCTATTACTAACTGCAAACAGGGTATTTTAGACAGTATTACAGTTCTGCTGAAGGGTCATGAGGACTGGAAGCGTCAAGTCTTTTCTTCTCCGCCGATGCTGCCAGACCTGCTGAGTTTTTCCAGGTAATTCTGTTTTTATTTTAGACAGTTACTGTTAGTAGAACATTTGAAGAACAATCAATAAAGTCCCGAAGGCTTTGCTGGTAGAAAAAAGGTATATTGGTTACAATGTGGCATATACACTTAAATGCAGAGGCAAATTAACCCATTGATGAGTTGAGAATTTTCAGTTGTAAAATAATGAAATGAGAAACTGGATTTTTTTTTAAAAGAAAGATTAACAATGTCTACATGTCTGTTTCTGAATATGTTACATCACAATGAGTAAAATGCCCACTCAACACACAGGTCAAAAACAATTAGAGTTCAACACTAAAATAGACTCAAACATTTACAGCACAGAAGGAGCCCATTCGGCCCATCGTGTCCACGCCCATCAACAAAGATCTGACTACACTAATCCCATTTTCCAGCGCTTGGCCCATAGCCCTGGAGGCTACGGAAACGCAAGTGAACATCTAAATACTTCTCAAATGTTACAGGCAGAGAGTTCCAGATTCCTACCACGCTCTGGGTGAAATAATTTCTCCTCAACTCCCCTCTTAGCCTTCTACCTCTTACCTTAAATCTATGCCCCCTGGTTATTGACCCCTCTACTAATGGAAAAAGTGCCTTCCTATCCATCCTATCTATGCCCCTCATAATCTTATACACCTCTATCATGTCCCCTCTCAACCATCGCTGCTCCAAGGAAAACAACCCAGCCTATCCAATCTTTCCTCATAGCTCAGACCCTCCAGCCCAGGCTATATCTTGGTAAATCTCCTCTGCATCCTCTCCAGTGCAACCACATCTTTTCTATAATGTGGTGACCAGAACTGCACACAGTACTCCTAAATAGCGTTTTAGTGTTTTATACAGTTCCAGCATAACCTCCCTGTTCTTGTATTCTATGTCTTGGCTAATAAAGGCATGTATCCCATGTGCCTTCTTAACCACCTTATCTACCTGCCCTGCTACCCTCAGGGATCTGTGGATATGCACACAAGGTCCCTCTGATCTTCAGTACTTTCCAGGGTCCTACCATTTATAGTGTAATCTCTTGCCTTGTTAACCCTCCCCAAGTGCATTACCTCTCAGTTTTCTGGGTTGAATTCCATTTGCCACTGCTCTGCCCACCTGACCAGTACATTGATATCCTCCTGCAGTTTACGGCTATCCTCCTCACTATTTACCTCCCTTCTAACTTTTGTGTCATCCACGAACTTCTTGATCATACCCCCTACATTTAAGTCCAAATCATTTATGTACACTACAAACAGCAAGGGCCCCAGCACCGAGCCCTGCAGAACACCACTGGAAACAGGCTTCAGTCACAGAAACGTCCCTCTACCATCACCCTCTGCTTCCTGCCTTTCATTCAATTTTGGATCCAATGTTCCGCTTTGCCTTGGGTCCCATGGGCTCTTACTTTCTTGACCAATCTGCTATGAGGGACCTTATCAGAAGCTAAAATCCACGTAGACCACATCAAGTGCATTACCTTCATCAGCACTCCTGATAACCTCCTCAAAAAATTCAATCAAATTTATCAAACACGGCCTTCTCTTAACAAATACATGCTGACTATCCCTGATTAATCCGTGTCTCTCCAAGTGCAGATATACTCTGTCCCTCAGAATTCTTTCTAGCAACTTCCCCACGACTGAGGTTAGACTGACTGGCCTGTAATTTCTTGGTCTATCTCTTCCTCACTTGTTTAATAATGGGACAATGTTAACAGTCATCCAGCCCTCTGGCACTTCACCTGTGGCCAGAGAGGATTTGAAAATTACTGCCAGGGCCCCTGATATCTCTTCCCTTGCCTCCCTCGACAGCCTGGGATACATCTCATACAGTCCTGCGGATTTATCACTTTTAAGGCCACTAAACCCGCTAGTACCTCCTCTCTCTCTATGTTAATTTGCTCTAATATTTCACAGTCCTCCACCCTAATGTGTATACTTGCGTCGTCCTTTTTCAATGTGAAGACCAATGCAAAGTATTCATTGAGGACGGTACCCATGTCTTCCGGGTCCACATACAGATTACCTCTATGGTCCCTAATTGGCCCTACTCTTTTTCTAGTTATTCTCTTGCTCTTTAGATATTTAAAAAACCCCTTTGGGTTTTCCTTTATTCTACCTACCAATGCTTTCTCATGCATTCTCTTAGCTTTCCTAATTTCCTTTTTAAATTCCCCCCTGCACTTTTATACTCCTCTAGGGACTCTGCCATATTGAGCCCTGGTGCTATTGTACGTAAAGGCTTAATTTTTTTTTTTTATTTGTTCATTGGATGTGGGCGTCGCTGGCCAGAGCAGCATTTATTGCCCATACCTAATTGCCCTCGAGGTGGTGATGGCGAGCCGACTTCTTGAACTGTTGCAGCCCTTGTGGTGTAGGTACACCCACAATGCTGTTTGGAAGGGAGTTCCAGGATTTTGACCCAGTAACAGTGAAGGAATGGCAATATAGTTCTAAGTCAGGATTGTGTGCCACTTGGACGGGAACTTGCAGGTGGTGGTATTCCTTTGTTTCTGCTGTCCTTGTCCTAGGTGGTAGAAGTCATGGGTTTGGAAGGTGCTATCGAAGGAGCCTTGGTGGTTTGCTGCAGTGCATCTTGTAGATGGTACATATTGCTGCCACTGTGCATTGGTGGTGGAAGGAGTGAATGTTTAAGATGGTGGATGGGGTGTCAATCAAGCTGGCTGCTTTGTCCTCGATGGTGTCAAGTTTCTTGAATGCTGTTGAAGTTGCACTCATCCAGGCAAGTGGA
The DNA here is from genome assembly GCF_964194155.1 of Cetorhinus maximus. NCBI lineage: Eukaryota > Metazoa > Chordata > Chondrichthyes > Lamniformes > Cetorhinidae > Cetorhinus > Cetorhinus maximus. The sequence goes on from NC_135896.1 coordinate 71,974,551, forward strand.
GAGTATTCCATCACACTCCTGACTTGTGCCTTGTAGATGGTGAACAGGCTTTGAGGAGTCAGGTGGTGAGTCACTCTCTGCAGAATTCCCAATCTCTCACCTGCTCTTCACAGCATTTAAAAGGCTGGTCCAGTTCAGTTTCTGGTCAATGGTAGCCCCCAGGATGTTGACAGTGAGAGATTCAGTGAAGGTAATGCTATTGAAGGTCAAGGAAATATGGTTAGATTCTCTCTTGTTGTAAATGGTCATTACCTGGTATTTGTGTGGCATGAATGTCACTTGTCACTTATCAGCCAAAGCCTGAATATTGTCCAGGTCTTGTGGCATATAGACATGGACTGCTTCAGTATGAGGAGGTGCAAATGGTCCTGAACATTGTGCAATCATCCGCGAATATCCCCACTTCTGACCTTATGATGTAGGGAAGGTCATTGAAGAAACAGCTGAAGATGGTTGGGCCTAGGACACTACCCTGAGAAACTCCTGCAGTGATGTCCTGGAGCTGATATGACTAGCCTCCAATGACCACAACCATCTTCCTTTGTGTTAGGTATGACTCCAACCAGAGGAGAGTTTTCCCCGATTCCCATTGACTCCAGTTTTGCTAAGACTCCTTGATGCCAACTCAGTCAAATGCAGCCTTGATGTCAAAGGCAGTCACTCTCACCTCACCCCTGGAGTTCAGCTCTTTTGTCCATGTTTGGACTAAGGCTGTAATGAGGTCAGGAGCTGAGACGCCCTGGCAGAACCCAAACTGAGCGTCAGTGAGCAGGTTATTGCTGGGTAAGCAGCGCTTGATAGCACTGCTGTTACAGACAGATGGAGAGAGAAACTGTACTTCTTTATCCTTTCCCCATCTGTCCATAAGCAAAAGTGTTTTTGAATGATTTTTAAATTAGGCTGTGGCATGTTGCCCCAACCCCTGAGTTTGTGGGGTCCAATTTTACAGGTAACATGCAGCAAAATCACATTATGATTAACTCAGTAGGTTAGCTTGTTCACATTCAAACCCACACAAATAGTAAGAGGGATAGAAAAGAGAAAGATTTACACCTTTTGGGAACAAAGCAGTAAAATAACCACAAGAATGAATATTAGTTCATGTGATTTCAGAAGTCCGAGAAGTCAAAGTCCAGACTGTTTCCTTTGTGGTGGAGTTCAGTCCAGATGAGTTTCTGGTTGGAGGCAGCAACATGAAAATCCTTGAAATAAATGATGATGCAGCACAATGGGGCTTCTGTGCTTAGACTGCTTGGCAGGTAATGATCAGAGACATTTACAATCAAACAGGCTTCGAGGAGTTGAGAGAGGGTGGTGGCTGCTTGGTTTGCAGGGAATCAGCTCGAGTCCTTTCCAGTTGGTGTTAAATCAGCAGACTGAGCTGTGAGGCTAGAGATGTAATATTAAAACAGTCCAAAAGGCTAGAAGCATGGGGGTCATGTGACAAGGCCCATTAATGAGTTAATTGCAGCCCCACAAGCAGTTTCTTTGCTTCTGGCCAAAATCCATTGTTTTCCTTTGGAGTGAAATGGTGGCTGTTAACATCTCTTCAGGTATAACAATTTTCAATGTCTTTGTTTATTTTATCCTCCCAGCTGGGGGAAGTCAGTTCATCTGTTAGTCATCTAGTTTCATGATCATAATGTGGCCTTACAATGGGGTGTGATATTCCACAAGGATGGAGGGTAGAAGTCATTTGTTCTTGTAATCTCTGTGGAAGTTTCTGCAACAGATGGCCAATCTTGGGTCATGTGACCTATAGCAGCCATCTTGTGATTCAGCAAAATTCCATTTAAAAAAGCAACAAAAAGAAAGTTTTGATATACACAGTTTTGATTTCTTTTCAGTGTCATGTCAAAAAGACCTGTCGACAAAACTTTCCATCACTTTCCATCAAGAGAGTAGACTGATGGGGCAGTAATTGGCCAGGTTGGATTTTAAGGTAGAGGTAGATAGATTCTAGGTAAGCATGGGGGTGAAAGGTTATCAGGGAAGGTGGAATTGAGAAAATGATCAGCCATGAATTATTGAATGGCAGAGCAGACTCAAGGGGTCAAGTGGCCTACTCCCAGTCCTAATTCGTATGCTCATATCCTTCAGTTGCTCAAACTCACAAGATTCAGCTGGACATCTCAATGCAGTCACATACTGATCAATGTTCTCCCCCTCTTCCTCAGCTCTGGTGTTGAACATGTAGCGTTCATAGGTTAACATTAGTAAATGGCTCAAAATGGGTCCTTATGGCCTCTAAAATTTCACAAGATCGGCTTATCTGCTCCTCAGAGAAGTCTAGGTGCAATACAGCTTACAGTACTCTTTTATTAGAACTGAAAACAGTGGCAATTTAGTTTTGCCATTCAGAGTGGAAGAATTTCCAATTTATTTTCAAACCTCCTTCATCTCCATAAGGTCAGAAATGGGGATGTTCACTGATGATTGCACAATTTCAGCACTGTTCATGACTCCTCAAATACTGAAACAGTCCATGTTCAAATGCAGCAAGGCCTGGACAACTTTCAGGCTTGGGCTGACAAGTGGCATGTAACATTCATGCCACATAAGTGCTGGGCAATGACCATCTCCAACAAGAGAGAATCTAACCATCTCCCCTTGACATTCAATGCATTACCATCACTGAATCCCCCACTATCAACATCCTGGGGGTTACCATTCACCATAAACTGCACTGGACCAGCCATACAAATACTGTGGCTACAAACAGGTCAGAGGTTGGGAGTTCCGCAGCATGTAACTCACCTCCTGACTCTCACAATCTACAAGGTACAAGTAAGGAGTGTGATGGAATACTCTCCATTTGCCTGGATGAGTGCAGCTCCAACATCACTCAAGAAATTTGACATCATCCAGGACAAAGCAGCCCACTTGATGGGCACTCCAATCACCGCCTTAATACATTCACCCCCTCTGCCATAGTGTACCACCTAAAAGACACATGGCAGCAATTCATTAAGACTTCAAAAACACTTCTCAAATCCAGGATCTCTACTCCCTAGTCAGACAAAATCAGCAGGAGCAGGGCAACACCACCACTTGTAAGTTTCATCCAAGTCACACTCCACCATGACTTCACTGTTGCTGGGTCAAAGTCCTAGAGCTCCTGCCCTCACAGCACTGTGGGAGTAACTACACCATACTACAGCATGGACTATAGCACTTCAACAAGGTGAGTCACCACCACCTTTTGATGGGTAACTAAATGCTGGCCTTACCAGTGATGCCCACACCCCGAGAATGAATGCATTTTAAACTGGAATAGGAAAACGTAAAAATAAAATCTCCATCTCCACTCGCCAAGCATTTAAAAGCTGAACAAAAATGTACATCATGATTCTGTCCTTGTTGAATGAAGTGTACAGATTTCTTACTATGAATGACAGACTGCCCCAGAACTGTGATGTAAACAGAAGTTTTTTTAAAAAATTAACCAGTTCTACCAAGTTATCACAACAAATTTTACAGTTCCCCAAATTTCCCACTGGGTTTACCATGAGGTCTCAGGTTCTTTCTTTCTCTCTCTCTCTCTCTCTCTAACCTACGATGAGTTAACTTTACGAAGCTGGAGGGGTTGCACCCCAGCAGGACCAGGTCCAAAATCCTCACAGAGGTTTCGCTAGTACTGTGGTGGAGGGTTTAAACTAAACTGCCAGGGGGGTGGGAACACGAGCGGGGAGGCAGAGAGGGAAACAAAAGTAGGAATGAAAGGCAGAAAAGTAGAAAGCAAAAGTAGAAGGCAGAGGAAACAAGGGCCAGCAGCAAAGAGGGCCATAGTACAATAAAAGATATGTAAAACATTAACAAGGACAAGTCTAAAGGCACTATATCTGAATGCATGGAGCATTTGCAATAAGATAAACGAATTAACAGTGCAAATAGATGTAAACGGGTATGCTATGATTGCGATTACAGAGACATTCCTGCAGGGTGACCAAGGCTGGGAACTGAATATCCAAGGGTACTCAATATTTAACAAGGACAGGCAAAAAGGAAAAGAGGGTGGAGTAGCATTTTTAGTTAAGGGTGAAATCAATGCAACAGTGAGAAAGGATATTGGCTCAGAAAATCTAGATGTAGAATCAGTCTGGGTGGAGTTGGGAAGCAAAAAGGGGCGGAAAACATTAATGGGAGTTGTCTACAGGTCTCCAAACAGTAGTGGTAAGGTAGGGACGGCATTACACAGGAAACTAGAGATGCATGTAACAAAGGTGCGACAGTAATCATGATTGACTTTAATCTACATATAGACTGGGCAAACCAAATTAGCAATAACACTGTGGCAGATGAATTCCTGGAGCGTGTACATGATGGCTTTTTAGACCAGTACATCAAGGGACCAACTAGGGAACAGGCTATCCTATATTTGGTATTGTGCAATGAGAAGGGGTTAATTAATAATCTTGTCGTGTGGGATCCTTTAGGGATCAGTGACCATAACATGATAGAATTCTTCAATACTATGGAAAGTGAAGTAGTCCAATCAGAAAGTAGGGTCCTAAATCTAAACAAAGGGAACTACGAAGGTATGAGGCATGAGTTGGCCAAGATAGATTGGAGAACTTCATTAAAAGGTGGATAGGCAATGGCTAATATTTAAGGAACGAATGTCTGCATTGCAACAATTATACATTTCTTTCTGGCACAAAAACACAACAGTAAAAACAACCCAATCATGGTAAACAAAAGAAATTAAGGATAGTATTAGATCCAAAGAGGAGTCATATAAAGTTGCTTCAAAAAGTAGCAAGCCTGAGGATTGGGAGAAGTTTAGAATTCAGCAAAGGAGGATCAAGAAATTGATTAAGGGAATAAACTTGCAAGGAACATAAAAGCGGACTGCAAAATGAGTATGTGAAAAGGAAAAAGATCCAACAGTAGTGAGAAGTGACTGAGAAGCATTCTGGGAGAAGTCAGCGCAGTCACTGCAACTCAGAAGGTGATCGAGGAGGACCCACTGTCAAAGAACGAAATAGCCCCAAACATTACATTGCTGTAGTGTTTCCATCCCTCCCTCCTCCTCAAACCAAAAAAAAGAGGGAGAGGCAGTACCTTCAGGAGTGCACCAGATCTGCGACCGACACTCTTCTGAAAGTGGATTTTTAAAAAAGCAGCTGATTGGCGAGTAAATCCTGGTGCGTTTTTTTTCAATCTATTAAAGTAATTCATTGCTTAATACTGAGGTAAGAGCTAAAAATGTATAGAGTAGTACTGTACAAGTATAATTAGTCAAGAAACAAGGTTCCTAGATAACATAAATAAGGCCCCGAGCTAGCGTATTTTAAGGGAGTAACTAGCTTAATCGAGAGGGACATCATGGCAGGAGAGCTCAGACCCGTGATATGCTCCTCCTGCAGGATGTGGGAAATGAGGGACGCTTCCAGCATCCCTGGTGACTACGTGTGCGGAAGGTGTGTCCAAATGCAACTTCTAGCTAACCGGATTTTGGAGCTGGAGCTGTGGGTGAACTCATTGTGGAGCATCCGCGATGCTGAGCAAGTCGTGAATAGCACGTTTAGCGAGGCGGTCGCACCACAGGTAAAGATTACACAGGCAGAAAGGGAATGGGTGACCATCAGGAACAGTAAAAGACTCAGGAATGTAGTGCAGGAGTCCCCTGTGGTCATCCCCCTCTCCAACAGATATACCGCTTTGGATACTTATGGGGGAGGGATGGCCTCTCAGGGGAAAGCAGCAACAGCCAAGTTTACGGTGCAGTGGGTGGCTCTGCTGATCAGAAGGGCGGGAGGAAAACAAGTGGCAGGACTATAGTGATAGGGGATTCAATAGTTAGGGGCACAGACAGACGCTTCTGTGGCCACAAACGAAAATCAAGGATGGTATGTTGCCTCCCTGGTGCCAGGGTCCATGATGTCACGGAGCGGCTGCAGGACATTCTGGGGAGGGAAGGTAAACAGCCAGTGGTCGTGGTACATATTGGTACCAACGACATAGGTAAACTAAGGGATGAGGACCTGCAAGCTCAGTACAGGAAGTTAGGAGATAAATTAAAATGCAGGACCTCAAATGTAGTAATTTCAGGATTACTCCCAGTTCCACGTGCTAGTGAAAGCAGGAATAAGAGGATAGACCAAATGAATACGTGGCTGGAGAGATGGTGTAGCCGGGAGGGATTCAGATTCTTGAGGCACTGGGGCCAGTTCTGTGGAAGGTGGGACCTGTACAAACCGGACGGGCTGCACCCAAGCAGAGCTGGAACCAGTGTCCTTGCGGGGCTTTTGATAGTTCTGTTGGGGAGTATTTAAACTAGTGTGGCAGGGGGATCGGATAGGTCAGATTCAGATCAGAAAAATGGAGGTAGAACATTAGCTAGGGACGTTGTGATAGACATGGAGTTACAGGAGAAGCAAAGTTTACAAAGTGTTCAGCAAAGGAAATTGACGGGGTTAAACTGTTTATACTTCAATGCAAGGAGTATTACAAACAAGGTAGATGAGTTAAGGGCACAGGTAGATAGATGGCAGCAGGATGTCATTGCTATAACAGAGACCTGGCTAAAGGAGGGACAAAACTGGCAGCTTAATATCCCTGGTTATGTTCTTAAGACGCAATAGAGTAGGAGATAAAAAAAGGTGGGGTAGCACTAATGGTTAAAGAATCAATTCCAGTTGTGAGAAGGGATGATATACTAAATGGATCAACAAACGAGGCTTTATGGATTGAGCTTAGAAATAAAAAAGGAGCAGTCACACTACTGGGAGTATACTACAGACCCCCAAATAGTGAAAGGGAGATAGAAGAACAAATGTGTAGGCAAATTTCTGCTTGTAAGAACAAGAGGGCAATAATAGTAGGAGACTTCAACTATCCTATTATCAACTGGGATTCAAACAATATAAGGGGTACTGAGGGAGAAAAATTCATAGTGTGTCCAGGAAAATCTTTACAACCAATCAGTGACAGTTGGCGACCATATCGGGGACAATGATCACAATTCAGTTAGATTTAGCATTACCATGGAAAAGGACAGAGATAAGGCAGGAGTAAAAGTCTTGAATTGGTGAAGGCAAATTTTGCTGAAATGAGAAGGGACTTGGCTGAGATGGACTGGACAGCACTGCTAGAGGATAAATCAGTGGAAAACCAGTGGGAAGCACTAAAAAGCTAGATCCCCTACAAAAATAAGAGTGGCACTGCCAAATCTAGACCTCCCTGGTTGTCTAGAGGAATACAGGGGAAGATCAAACCAAAAAAGCTTACAAAAGGCACAAAGAACTACTCACTGCAGATAGCCTAGACGAATATAGGAAGTGCAGGGACGAAGTAAAAAAGGAAATAAGGATATCAAAGAGAGGGCATGAAAAAAGATTAGCAAGTAAAGTTAAAAAGATAACCCAAAGATGTTTTACCAATACATTAATGCTAAAAGGTTAGTTAAGGAAAAAGTGGGACCTATCAGAGATGGAAACTTGTGTGTAGATGCAGAGGCTGTGGGAAAGGTTTTGAATTAATATTTTGTCTCTGTGTTTACAAAGGAAAGGGAGGATGTAGATATAGTAGTCCAAGAGGAACACTGCGAGATATTGGACGGGATAGTCATAAAGAGAGAGGAAGTACTCAAAGGGTTGAAATCCTTGAAATTTGATAAGTCACCAGGGCCAGATGGATTGTTTCTGAGGCTGCTGAAGGAAGTCAGGGAGGAGATGGTAGATGCTCTGAGGATGATTTTCCAATCTTCACTAGATACAGGGAAGGTACCAGAAGACTGGAGAAATGCAAACGTAGTTCCATTGTTTAAGAAGGGATCAAAGGAAATGCCAAACAATTATAGGCCAGTTAGTCTTACATCGGTGGTAAGCAAATTTAGTAGAATCAATCCTGAGAGATAGGATTAACTGTCATGTGGAAAGGCATGGACTAGTCAGGAAGGTCTTGCCTCACAAATTTGATTGAATTCTTTGAGGAAGTGACAAGAAGAGTTGATTAAGGTCATGCAGTGGATGTTGTGTACATGGATTTTAGCAAGGCATTTGACAAGGTCCCACATGGCAGATTGGGATTCAGGGTAATGTGGCAAACTGGATAAAAGGTTGGCTCTGTAACAGGAAACAAAGGATAATGGTCGATGGATGCCCTTGTGAATGGAAAGTTGTTTCCAGTGGTGTTCCACAGGGCTCGGTGTTGGGACCCTTGCTGTTTGTTATATATATTAATGATTTGGACGTGAACGTGGGGGGCACGATTGGGAAATTTGCAGATGACACAAACATTGGCCGAGTAGTGGATAGTGTAAGAGGATAGCCATAATCTCCAAAACGATATAGATGAGTTGGTGAAGTAGGCAGTAAAGTGGATGGATTTTAACATAGAGAGGTGAGGTCATACATTTAGGGAGGTCAAACAGTTACAGGGATTACACAATAAATGGGAATATACTAAGAGGGGTAGATGAAGTGAGAGATCTTGGCGTACAAGTACACAGGTCCCTGAAGGCAGCAGTTCAAGTAGACAAAGTTGTAAAGAAGGCATATGGAATGCTCTCTTTCATTGGCAGAGGTATAGAATATAAAAGTTAGGATATAATGTTGGAATTGTATAAAACACTGGTGAGGCCACAACTGGAGTATTGTGTGCAGTTCTGGTCACCACATTACAGGAAGGACGTAATAGCTCTGGAGAGAGTGCAGAGGAGGTTTACAAGAATGTTGCCAGGGTTAGAAAAGTGTAGCTACGAGGAGAGATTGGATAGGTTGGGGTTATTTTCCTTAGAACAAAGAAGGCTGAGAGGTGACTTGATTGAGGTGTACAAAATTATGAGGGGAATAGATAGAGTGGACAGGATAAAATTGTTTCCCTTGGTGGAGAATTCTAGAACCAGGGGGCATAGATTCAAGATAAGTGGCAGAATGTGTAGGGGGAACATGAGGAATAACTTTTTTACGCAGAGGGTAGTGGGTGTCTGGAATTCGCTGCCCAAGTTGGTGGTAAAGGCAGAAACTCTAAACTCTTTTAAAAAGTACCTGGATCTGCACCTTAAGTGCTGTAAGCTGCAGGGCTATGGGCCGGGTGCAGGAAGGTGGAATTAGAAAGGGCACCTGGGTGTCCTCAGGCTGGCATGGACAAGATGGGCCGAATGGCCTCCTTCTGTGCTGTAACATTTCTATGGTTCTATTAGTGAAGACAAATATAGGTCCCTTATATTCCGAAATGGGAGAATTTATAATCGAGAACAAGGAAACAGCACAGCAATTAAGCAACTGCTTTACTTCTGTCTTCAAGGAGGAAGACACAAGTAACTTTCCAGAAATGCTGGGAAACCAATGGCTCAGTGAGGAGGGAATGAAGGACATTAGTATTACTAAAAAGAGTGTTGTAGAAACTAATGGGACTGAAAGCCGATAATCAGCCCAGGGCCTGATAATCTACATCCAGGGTACTAAAGATGGTCATGGAAATCGTGGATGCGTTGATTGTCATCGTCCAAAATTCTGTAGATTCTGGAACAGTCCCAGCAGACTGGAGGGTAGCTAACGTAACTCCACTCTTTAAAAAATGAGGGGGGGGAGAGAAAGCAGGGAATTACAGGCCAGTTAGCCTAACATCAGCAGTAGAGAAAATGCTAGTCTATTATAAAGGATGTGATAACAGGGCACTTAGAAAAGATCAACGGGATTAGACAAAGTCAACATGGATTTATGAAAGGGAAATCATGTTTGACAAACCTACTGGAAATTTCTGAGGATGTAACTAGCAGAATAGGGGAGAACCAGTGGATGTGGTGTATTTGAATTTTCAGAAAGCTTTTGAAAAAGTCCTACATAAGAGGTTAGTGTGCAAAATTATAGCACCTGGGATTGGGGGTGATATATTGGCATGGATTGGGAATTGGTTAGCAGACAGGAAGCAGAGAGGAGGAATAAATGTCTTTTTCGGAGTGGCAAGCAGTGACTAGTGGGGTACCACAAGGTTCAATGGTTGGGCCCCAGCTATTCACAACATATATCAATGATTTGGATGAGGGGCCCAAATGAAATATTTCCAAGTTTGCTGATGACACAAAACTTGGTAGGAATGAATGTGGTGAGGAGGATGTTTAGAGGCTTTAAGGTGATTTAGACGCGTTGAGTGAGTGGGCAAATACATGACAGATGCAGTACAACATGTTTAAGTGTGAAGTTATCCATTTCGATAGGAAAAACAGAATGGCAGAGTATCATTTAAATGGTGATAGATTTGCAAATGTTGATGTACAAAGGTGTCCTTATACACCAATCACAAAGCAACCATGCAGGTGCAGCAAGCAGTTAAGGCGGCAAATGGTATGTTGACCTTCATTGCAAGAGGACTTGAGTACAGGAGTAAGGATGTCTTGCTACAGCTGTACAGGGCCTTGATGAGACATCTGGAGTAGTGTGCAGTTTTGGACTCCTTACCCAAGAAAACATATACTTGCCATAGAGGGAGTTCACAAGGTTAATTCCAGGGATGGCAGGATTGTCGTGTGAGGAGAGATTGGGCTGACTAGGCCTGTCTTCACTGGAGTTTAGAAGAATGAGAGGGGATCTCATTGAAACGTATAAAATTCTGACACGGCTGGACAGACTGGATGCAGGAATGATGTTTCCTTTGGCTGGGGGGTCTAGAACAAGGGGTCACTGTCTCAGGATATGGGGTAGGCCATTTAAGACTGAGATGAGGAGAAACTTCTTCACTCAGAGGGTGGTGAACCTGTGAATTTTCTACCACAGAAGGCTGTAGAGGCCAAGTCATTGAATATATTTGAGAAGAAAATTGACAGATTTCTAGACTCTAAAGGCATCAAGGGAAGAGAACGGAAGTGTGGCATTCAGATAGAGGATCAGCCATGATCACATTGAATGGCGGAGCAGTCTCGAAAGGCCGAATGACCTACTGCTGCTCCTATTTTCTCTGTTTCTATGAAAATGCTAGGTGGAAAAAGACCAGCTGGCCCATCAAGACTGCCCTACAACTGCACCAGAGTTAAGGATCAGGAGAAAAAAAAACAGCCAGGGATTGTGCACCTGATCACTGTCCTAGGAGACTGCACCCTCTCACAAAATGCTCATCTGTGAAGTCAACAGAAACAGGATAGAACCTGTCAAATTGCTGGAACAACGGCTGCTTGGCAGAGAGCACCAAACCATAACAAGAAGGAAGAAAATTCATTGAAATAGAAAATAGAAGGGAACTCATAAGAGTTTAAGAAAATACAATAACTGGTAGAACTCATTAATTAACCAAAAGTGAATGCCAAATTTAGGAAGCTTGTTAATAGCCAAAATAATGTATTCCGTCCCCCACCAAAAATTAAGCACAGTTGTTCTTGGAACAATTAGTGATGACAGGGATTCTCTGATAAACACCATGCTAACCAAACTCCCACAGGCAGGTAAGATATACCATGAAGAGCACTGGCTTTCATAGAGACTATCGCACTAAATTTTAGGAATGATGATATTTCATACAATTCATTTGGTGAAAATTAGGGACAACACTACAAAGAATTACTGTGGGCATACAGTTCATTAGAAATGCATCTCACTGATTTATTTTACATAAAGCATTAAAACATGGCTACACTTTCTTCCCCTCGATTATAAATGGAAAATCTATTCACAAATTACTTCATGAAAAAGGCAGATTTCAAATAAAAATCAAAATATGTTGGCAACACACATCAAATAACTTATGAAGAATTAAACCTTTTTGCAACGCTCAAGAGACTGACCCAGAATCTGAGGAGCTTTCAGCCACATGTTCATGCTGTCACAACCCTCCAGGGATAGTGCACTGTAATATCAAGCCTTAACATCTCCCCGAGCCACGACAAATGTGAAAAAGTTTGATCAAACCATCATATTGCCCCAATTCTACCTAACTGTTCAATTTAAGTTAACAGAATACGAGCACCAGGTTTGTAAACTTAATAAGTAAATAAGTGTTTATTGAACAAACTGTGGCAAAAGAAAGAAATGTGAACTGCAAATTCCTAACTCTATAACCTAAACTCTACCCCTACATGCACATACAAGACACATAATACACATCAAAAACATGGATTTTAAGGGTGGAATAAAACAGTTCAATAGCACCAATTCTGAAGTATAGGATTCGATGGGTTGATTTTGATCGATGTCTTCCAAATTCCTTTCAGTTCTTGTTGATGACACGAGGCGGTCTTCCAGCACTTTCAGTATTTAGTTCAGGTTGAGCACATGCCTTTCAATGTCTCTAACAGTGATTTTCCTCTTTTGCCTCTTGACAGGGGTTTTGAGAGAGAGAGAGAGAGAGCAGGTTATGGAGATATGAGAAGAAAAAGCCAGCTAGCTATTACTGTGGAATTACTGGAATCTTCCACACACAGGAAGGGTTTTAGGTCCTTTTTATTTCAGGCTAGAAGCTATTCAGCAGCACTGCTCTCACACAAAAACCCGGTCACCTGGTCAGGAGCCAATTAAAATGCTGTTGTCAGGCTTGACTGGTCCACAACTCCTTTCTGGCACCATCCTGTCTTTCATGGCACACTGTTCCAGGACTGCAACATTGCATATATCTCTCATCCTGTTCCAGTGAACCTGCCTTTCAACCTGCAGCCATTGTAATCTTAATCCATAGTCCAACAGAAATAAAAAGATATGTTCCTTAGAATGCCATCACTAAAACCACCTATTTTCATTTTAGTAGCATCGCCTAACATTGCCACTGTGTCAACTCATCTACCGCTGAAACATTCATTAATGCCTTTCTTACCTCTAGATTTGACTATTCCACTGAAATCGCGGCCGGCCTCCACAGTCCACACACTGTGAACTTCACTATGTAAATAGCAGACAAAACTCTGCAGCTCACCACCTAACTTGCACTAAGTTTCATTCACCCATCATCCTCACTTAATGACCTACATTGGTTCCTGGCCAAGGAAAGCCTCAATTTTAAAATTTTCATCCTTGTTTTCCAATCCCTCCATGGCCTTGCCCACCAACACCACCTACACCTCCCTGCCTTCCTTCCTTTCTTTCTTCCTCCACCTGTCCCTCCCACCCCCCCAGCAGCACTTTCTTGGTAACCTCCTCCAGCCCTAAAACTCTCCAAGTTATCTGCTTTCCTATAGTTCTGGCTTGTTGAGCATCTTTGCTTTTAATCACTGCACCACTGGTGGCCACGCCTTCAGCTACCAAGGTCATAAGTTCTGCATGCCCTACCTACAGCTCTGCATCTTGCTTTTCTCCTTTAAGATGCTCCTTAAAACCAGGCTCTTTGACCAGGCTTTCAGTGTGATTTTGTGAATATTTCCTCATTTGGCTTAGTTCATATCTTGTTTTGTAACGCTCCTGTGAAGCAAATTTGGGCATCTTGGGACATTTTATGTTAAAGTGCTACATAAATACAAGCTGTCATTGTTGTGGGCTGGGGCATCTCCTGTGTGCCTGATTCGGCAGACATTTTCCTGCACCCTACAGCTCAAATTGTGCACTGTAAACTGCTAGAAGTAAAAGCTGATAACAGGGTCAATGGGCCATCTGGGATCTTAATAAACAATGGGACTAACAGTCTATCTCCGTACCCAATGAGATAGAAGGAATAATGAGGAAGGAAAGAGGGTGAATTAGAGTCAAATTCATGGAATCATAGAATGGTTACAAAATAGGAGGCCATTCAACCCGTCATATTGTGCTAGTTACAGAAAGAAAAATGAAAGAGAGAGGGAAGATTGGATTAAGAAAGCGAAAAAGAGTGACAAAGAAAAAGATTAAAAATTAAACCGTAAATTTTAAAAATCTCTAGCAACAATTTACTATCCATAATTTCAACTGTTCTCTCTCTGGGCCCTGAGTGCTTGATTAGGATTGCAGAAAGATAAATCTAGTCATTAAAGGGGTTCATATGCTGTTAAGTACCAGCCCTAAATTTCTGCTGTGTGTGTAATTGAAGTGCAAATGCAGCAATTTTTTTGGAATTCTCAGGGAGGTTGAGGGTGAGCTCCCGGTTCTGAAGGACTGACAAATTGCTGAATGATTTAGGCAATAAGAACATAAGAAATAATATAATAATGGGATGTGCCATTAAACTCACCATACTTTCCAGCAAATTCTGGCCCTTCATTATCTCAAGTGTATTTTTTGGAAAGATTTTAATAGGTACAGCTTGAAGAATTTCACCACACTGAAATATGATGCCCTAAGCTTTAACTTACAGATTCAAATAGAATCTGGACAACAGTTTTCAGGAGTGGTTGACATTGCTAGACAGTGAAGCTAAAATTACACACCTCAATAAACTAATTTCCCATGAACTATTGGTGAAAAAGGCAGACCCAACAAAAGCAAGCAGCTGGCCCAACAAAATAGTTTACAAAACCTTATCTGCCCAAGCATGACATGGTATAATTATTCTGAGACATGAAAATAATGTTGCCTTGTAAAATGAAAACTCAGTGGAATTGTATTACACAAGATACATTATAGTAAACAAAACATTTGCCAGCAACTGGCCAGCAATGTAGCTGTATTGACTGGATTTAGCAAAAATGGGTGGGTTGGAGTCAGGCTAGATGTTAAAATTTTTAAAAATCCAAATCCCAGCTCCAAACCGCTTCCTTCCTAGTCTAATGGAGACAGGACAGGGGATGGAGCAGGCAGCCAAACCACTCCCAAGAGGCAGGTTTCCCATTTAGATATTATAACATGGCTGGCAGCCTCTGGTTTAACATGGCTTGCAGGTTTCACACCGGGTGGCTGGAATTCAGGGGTATGGGAAACCATGCAACTCAAGGGAGGCGAGGATAGCATGGGAGAGAAGCTGAGTGCCTTTGCAGAATTGACTGCAAGCCAGGAGTTGGGGTACTTCCTCCAACCGCCTCAACTTCCACTCCATCAGATCCCTCCCCCTGCCTGGTACAAAGACCCATGGGTGGCACAGATCAGACCCTCTCACAGGATCCGGAAGACCTCCCTCCACCGTTGCCAGGGTAGTGAATACACCCACTACAGCTCTGAAGTGCATCCTACCTGGGTGGAAGCTAAACCTATCAATATCAAATTCACTGCTTGGCAGGTAATCTGCCAAGGCCAAAAGACGCATGCCGAAGCTCTGCAGCATGTGGGAAACCGCGGCATTGGGTTTCCTGTTTGACACTCCACCCTCTCCCACCTTGACGCGCATCAGCATTGATCTTAATTACTGGCAGGAGCTTACTACCAATCGCTCATGATGACAACTTGTCCATCAAGATGCATCATGCTTCAAGTTCTGACTCAATAGTGAGGTAGAGCAACAGCAGAGAAGGAAAGCAAAGGAAGAAAACTTTGCACTCCGGACCCCACTGTCACATGGGATGTCCTGCCTCATGTGCCCAAAGACCCACAGGTCAAAAATTGGCCTCCTTTCACATGAACACCCATGGCAGAAACTGAGTAGATGCCATTGTTGAATTAAGGGACATGTTCAAAATGATGAATCAACATTATAGAAGATTGACACTGCTGCATTCAATAACTTGAATTTATACAGTGCCTTTGGCATAGTAAAACATCCCAAGGTACTTCACAGGAGCGCAAATCAAACAAAAATAATTGATACCCAGCCACATGGAGATTTTAGGACAGTACAAAGAAGCCAGTTTTAAGGAGCATCTTAAATGATTAGAGAGAGGTAAAAAGACAGAAAAGATTAGGGGGGAATTCCAGAGCTTAAGACAATTATAGAGGGCTAGAAAATAGGATGTGCAAGATGCCAGAATTGAAGGTATCCAAGAAGATTGTAGGGTTGGAGCAAATTACAGAGGTAGGGAGGGGAAAGGCCATGGAGGAATTTGAACACAGGGAAAAGAAGTTTAAAATCAAGGCATTGATTAACTGGAGCCAATGTAAGTCAGCAAACTCAGGGATGGGGATGTTCATGTGATGAATATCAGTGTTTTGGATAACCTCGAGTTTACGGAGCAAATGAGCTTGGTCAAAAGAGCTTTGGTCAGGTTCAGCCTGGAGATAACAAATACCTAGATGAGAGTTCCAGCAGCAGATAAGCTAAGGCAACCGCAGAAATTGGCAATGTTATGGAAGTGGAAATAGGCAGCCTTAGTGATGGTACAGATATATGGTCAGCTCAGGGAAGTGAGGTTGTGAAGAGTCTGAAAAGGGGATGAAATGGGTGTCTGGGAAACAAACTGTATTATTAAAGCACAGAGCAATAAACAAGGAATAAATAATAGTGAAACATGAATATTAGACACCTCAGGGCTCACTGGTGTATTGCGCATGATTGCCAATATTCATTAGAATATTCCACCAGCAATAAAAAAAGACAATTACATCCAAGAATAAACTACAGCATTCAATCGTGTGTGGTTAAACAATGACTGACTGCTCCCTACAGAAATTAATGATCACCATAGAGTACTTTGAAGAAGGAACAGTAATAATGAAACCCTGCTCAGGTGCCTCTTCATTCAACCTTTAACAGGAAACAGTATATACAACATTTTAATGCGATGCTCCCTTAACTAAATCTAATGGCAAGAAAAACCGAGCGGAAATCCCATCTGAAAGGCAACTTTGGCACCCTTGGATATAGAGCTGTATATGTAAAGATGACATTGACCTTATGCAGATAGTGAATGAAGAGATGCACAACATGATTGTTGGTTCACAAGATAATTTGACAGAAGCACATTCAAAGTCATTTTCAAAAAGTACATGTCAAGTTTAACAATGGGGGAAGTGGTGCAGCCACTGTGTGTTGCAAAGGCTGATACATTACCTAGGAGATCCCACCTCACATGAGCAAACAGTTCTACATCAAAATAAGAACAAGGTTTTCACATGTGTGTAGATAACGACAAGGAAAAGACAATAAATTCACTTCCAGAAGTGAACAGTAAACAGCATGACAGCCTACCCAGCCCCTGACTGATTCCCAATACCCCTGGCCATACCCCACCTCCCCGGCCCAAACCCACCTTCCCATCTCCCCCGGCCCTGGGCCCTCATGCCCCCCGCTTCCCATCTCCCCCGGCCCTGGGCCCTCACGCCGCCTCTCCACCTTCCCATCTCCCCCAGCCCTGGGCCCTCACGCCGCCTCTCCACCTTCCCATCTCCCCCGGCCCTGGGCCCTCACGCCGCCTCTCCACCTTCCCATCTCCCCCGGCCCTGGGCCCTCACGCCGCCTCTCCACCTTCCCATCTCCCCCGGCCCTGGGCCCTCACGCCGCCTCTCCAACTTCCCATCTCCCACAGCCCAGGGCCCCTCCCCAGCTTTCCATCACCCCCATCCTGGCTGCCCATGCACCCCTACCCCTCCCCTCCTGCACATCTCCCTCACGGCCCCCTCCCCTCTCCCCTACACCCACTTACCCTTCCATCTCCACCAGCCATGGCCCTAATGCTCCCCCCGTTACCATCACTCCCACGCACCCCCCAACTGCCTTCCTCTTTACATCTCACCTGAACCCCCACCTCAATCCCATCTCACCAGTGCCCCTGCCCCCTTCTAGCCCCCCCAGAAATCCGTCCCCTTCCCATCTCCCCTGGCCAGTCCCATCTCCCCCATGCCCCCTCCCCCCAACTCCCCCGCACCCTTCTCCTTTCCCCCATGCCCCCTCCCATCTCACCCACACCCTTGTCCCCTCGGTCCTGCCCATCTCCCCCACACCCCCACCCTCTCCCATCCCCCCCCGCGCCCCATATCCCCCCGCTTCCTCCCCCTATCATCTGCGCCCCGCCCATCTCACCAGCGCCCCCGCTTCTTCCCCCTATCATCTGCGCCCCCGCCCATCTCACCAGCGCCCCCGCTTCCTCCCCATCTCCCCCACCCCCGCTTTCTCTCTCCCTCTCCCCCGCGCCACCTCCCATCTCCCTGGTGCCCTGCCCCCGTCCCTTCCCCCCTCCCCGGTGCCCTGCCCCCTTCCCATCTCCCGTGTCCCAACCGTTTTTCCATCGCACCCAGCACCAGCACCCACGCTGCCCACCCCGCCCACCCCACTTTTCCCATCTCCTCCTGCACCTGCTCGTCCCCTTCCCATCTCCCCCACACCCCCTCCCCAGCCCCACCCCTCTCCTCTCCCCTTCCCATCTCCCCCACACCCCCTCCCCAGCCCCACCCCTCTCCTCTCCCCTTCCCCACCCCTCTCCTCTCCCCTTCCCATCTCCCCCACACCCCCTCCCCAGCCCCACCCCTCTCCTCTCCCCAGCCCCACCCCTCTCCTCTCCCCTTCCCCACCCCTCTCCTCTCCCCTTCCCATCTCCCCCACACCCCCTCCCCAGCCCCACCCCTCTCCTCTCCCCTTCCCCACCCCTCTCCTCTCCCCTTCCCCAGCCCCACCCCTCTCCTCTCCCCTTCCCCACCCCTCTCCTCTCCCCTTCCCCACCCCTCTCCTCTCCCCTTCCCCACCCCTCTCCTCTCCCCTTCCCCAGCCCCACCCCTCTCCTCTCCCCTTCCCCACCCCTCTCCTCTCCCCTTCCCCAGCCCCACCCCTCTCCTCTCCCCTTCCCCACCCCTCTCCTCTCCCCTTCCCCACCCCTCTCCTCTCCCCTTCCCCACCCCTCTCCTCTCCCCTTCCCCACCCCTCTCCTCTCCCCTTCCCCACCCCTCTCCTCTCCCCTTCCCCACCCCTCTCCTCTCCCCTTCCCCACCCCTCTCCTCTCCCCTTCCCCACCCCTCTCCTCTCCCCTTCCCCACCCCTCTCCTCTCCCCTTCCCCACCCCTCTCCTCTCCCCTTCCCCACCCCTCTCCTCTCCCCTTCCCCACCCCTCTCCTCTCCCCTTCCCCACCCCTCTCCTCTCCCCTTCCCCACCCCTCTCCTCTCCCCTTCCCATCTCCCCCACACCCCCTCCCCAGCCCCACCCCTCTCCTCTCCCCTTCCCATCTCCCCCACACCCCCTCCCCAGCCCCACCCCTTTCCTCTCCTCTCCCCTTCCCATCTCCCATGTGCCCCCCACCCCATCTACCCCACACCCCCAATGCCGTCCCATCTCACCCAGCACCAGCACCCACACTGCCCACCCCATGTTTCTATCTCCCCCCCCGCACACCCTCGCCTCCTTCCCATCTCCCCCACGCCCCGTTCACCCTTCCAATCTCCCCCACGCCCTTGCCCACTTCTCCCTCTCCTCCCTCATGCCCCTCCCCTTCCCTGTACCCCTGTCCCTTTTCCATCTCCCCCTTCCCACCCTCCCATCTCCCCCTTCCCACCCTCCCATCTCCCCCTTCCCACCCTCCCATCTCCCCCAGCCCCAACACCCAAGTCCTCAATCCTCTTCCTGCCATCTATCCTCAGCCCTATCCCCCATGACCCCCTCCCTATTCCCACCTTCCCCTTCCCTGGCCCCGCCCCTTCTCATCTCCGCCCCTTCCCTTCCCATCCCCACTGGCCACGCCCCCGCCCCCTCCGCATGTCCCCAACCCTCACCCCCAGCCCCGCCCCGCCCACCTCCCCTAGCTCCGCCCCGCCCACCTCCCCTAGCTCCGCCCCCTCCCTTCCCATCTGCCTCTATCCGCTCTCCTTGCCCCACCACCAGCTGAGTCTCTGCAATAGTATTGAAGCTAGCGGTTCCGAACCTGTACAAGAGGTAAAATAGGTAGCAGTTCCTTCCCATTACAGAGCAATAGCTCGGCGCTCGCCTCGGACCACCCCCAGAGCTAAACGTCAGCACGGAAAAATGCACTCTCCGCCCGCAGGCTGACAGCTTCCCCCAGGAGCCACAACAACCCACCGCAAGCTCACGATAAAACCTGCAATAACACATCCACAGCAAAAACCGCAGAGCAGGTTGGAAGCCAAGGGCCGCCCTTCTGCTTCCATTCTGCTATCACTCTATTGCCTTCCTATTCCGCCGCTCGCTCTCTACACTATTCGCCTACTCACGATTTAAGAGGATTCTGAATGACAGTCGCCATTTTGCTACAATGTAACAGTCTCCGACTGAACGTTCTTAGAATGCCACATCAGCCAATCGGTGCACATTACCGGACAGGGAGGCGGGGCTGTAGCTGTCCAATAGAACGGCCCGTCCACCCTCCATCTGATTAGCAAAACCATGTGCTGATGGTGCTGCTTCGGGAGGGCTGGACTGGTTGTTGGGTCCAGACAGCTGGGCTCGTTCCAGTCTGAAGCTGCTGGATTCTCCGCTGGGTCCAGAGTTAGATTCAGTCAGTACCTGTTCCACGCGCTGTGCTCGGTGCTGGGCTTTGCTGCTTCCAGAGCGCTGGGTCCTCAGTTTTGAGCAGTTGTAATCGCTTGCACTTCGCTGGCTCCCAAGTACTGGGTGCTATGTTGATTTTTTTTGGAGCGCGGGCTCTGTGATGAGTTTGGTGCACGAGGCTCGGGACCATTTCCTGGTGCAGGAACACTTGGTTCTTTTCCGATTCAATGGCGCTTGGTTCTCTGGCCATTCCAGATCTTTGGCTCTGGAGTGATGGACCCTGCTGGTGTCAGAGCGCGAAACTCTGTTAGGTGCAGAGATGTGGCCTTTGTGCCGGACATTCTGTGTTCGGTTTTGGGTCTGGAGTGCTAGGCTCGACGCTGCTTCTGTAATCCTCAATTTTGCACGGTTGCAATCGCTGTAGCTCATGTCGGGTCCGCCGCCCTGGGCCCTGTATAGCTTCCATACCTCGGGACTCTGCAGCTTTGGGATGGGGGATTTGCTGCCTTATTTTTCCTTCTTTAGATTTTCTTTCCCATCGCCCTCCCCCGTTCTGCCTTAAAGGCATTGCCTGGCTATAAATTACAGTCCTCGGGGTACCTAAAGCTTCCTGATATCCATGTATACCCTTTACAGCAGGAATGACGAGATTGCAATTAGGGAAGGAAGCCTCATACTGCGGAGCAGCCAAGCCCTATGTAAATTAAGGCGATGAATCAGTTGGCTATTTACCAAGGTCACCATAGGTTTAAATCTTCCATCGCACAGGGACATCTGGATTAGCAGTGAAGCTTTGCTCACTTCTAACCATAAGCTTAGAATAATCCAATATAAATAGCTCTACGACAAAACCATGTCTTTTCTGACCTTTGTATTTTTTACTTGCTCCTGAAAAAGTTGACTCATTGGGCGGGACATTCCGCAGGCGCTGACAAGCCCACCAGTGTTCTTCCTGTCTGAACTGAGGGGCTGTTAAACATTGAGGTGTCACAACCAAGCTGTTCCTGTCCTTCCCTGCTGAAATATTCACGTGGGCAGTCATTATAAAATGATCAAGAACAGAAGCTTGGCTGATATTGTTTCTCCTTAATGTGGCTTCCAGTTTTGAGCATTCATACTTTACATTTCCGATTCGGAATGTTACAGATTCAATAAATGTATCATGCTCCCAAAGCACTTTCTACGCTGCACGACTATCATCTTGCTTCATTTTATTGAAGTTTCAATAAAAATTAGTGTATTCACAACTACTCCATCCTCCTATGTGTCGCATCACATCAGGATGAATAACATTATAGTTTTAAAATATTGCAGCATGGAACATTTATTCACAGCCTGCCAGACTTCTTTTCTTCAAGACCTTCCTGTTTTCAATGTAGATGCTGCTGATTCGACCTTGCAAGTATTCGGGATAATATTTTTCTTTAAATCATAATTTATTTTTAATAAATGTGCACGTCCTGCCCCTGTTTCTGCCACTTCCACTGTCATTTGCCTGGCACCCATTCTCATCCATTATACTCTCCACCCATTTTGGCCCATTACTTGCCCGTCATACATTCTAAGTCATCATTACTCCTCTACCACGCACTCTGAACCACTGTTATTCTCCCTCCAACCATTCTGGACCACCATTCCTTCCCTGTTACCAATTCTGCCCCACTCATTCTTACCCACCATTACACTATCTCCACTTGTTTGCAGCAGCCATTCTGCTCTTCCATTCCCTGCTATTATTGGCAACTTCCCATCTGTTTTAGGTTACTCCCTAATCACCTGTATCTTCCTGTAGGTTGGATCTTGGCAATTTTGGACCTTAGGCTATGTTCTGCGATAAAGCACTCCTGTCATGTCCTTCTGGGCCTGTCCCTATTCTAGTACATCCATCTTTTCACATTTCCAAGCACTTTCTTTGTCTATGTATAGCACTTAACAAAAAACACATATCTTAATGCTGGAAACTAGTCTTAGTTCAGGGTGGAATAGGGATAAGGATGAGGAGGGACTGGACTGAGGGGAAAGGGACTGGAGTGTGGGATATGGAAGATTGAGGTAGGGGGTAAGTAAGGTGGATGGGGGAATGGAATATTATGTGAGAGGAACTAGATACGGCAGGGGAGGGATTGGCTAAGTTAGGAAATTTTTACAGTAAAAGAATGCAGTTAAGGAGCAGCAGGATTAACTCTTGGGGGAGTAAGGAGTAGAAGGATCTGCTTGTACGGTTTGATGAAGATTGGTGAGAGGAAGCTCGTGTGGATCATTAACACTGGGATAAACCAGTTGGACCAAATGGACTCTTTCTGTGCTGCACGTTCTATCTAATTCTATATAATAGCATTTTTAAAAGTAACTAGCCAATTTTTTAGCTGAGTCCTGGGAAATTGATTTTGCTCAGATGGAGGGAGAGAAAAATGAAAACGGGGAGGGAATAAAGGGTGAGGAGATATGAATAAGGGAGAAGACACAAGGCAGTGATTGTGCCTCAATAATAACTTGTCTGTGAAGCTGCCATTAGAGATATCTTACCCATCAATGGCTTGAGAGCTGTGGTTCTGGCTACTAGCTGTGTCTAAGTGTCTGTGACCTCCTACCATGCCGCAAACCTCCCTTGTCAACCCATGCACCATCATGCATGGTTCTCTTCACCTGCCACAAGAGAATGTGACCACGGTAACCCTTCACCTGCCATGCCAAAAAGTGCCAATCACTACCTCACTTCCATAAGTTGTGTCCAAAAAAAGGTTCTAAACAATTTTAAAACATTTCACAACAATATGATTAAACTTTCTGCTTCATTTATCTCACGTCAAATATTTAGTGTCTTAAATGCTGTTATTATACATATCTTCAGTTTATAAATAATACAGCACAAACAGGCCATTCAGACCAACTGGTCAATGTTGGTGCTTGTGTTCCACACAAACCTTCTCTCACCCCTCATCATCAAGCCCTATCTGGTGTGGAGTATCAGCACATGAACGCTTTGTTAATAACCTGACCACTTCGAAATTTCTCCATTGCTCCTTCATTTCTTCCTGTAAAACAAAAACAAAGAGGCAGAGTGGCAATGGGAAATGCATCATGGCATCTGAGCAATTAGCTGGGGTTGGAATGAGGGGAGTTCACAAAAGGAAGACAGTAAAGCAGTTCTCAACACCAATAGGGGGGAAAAAATCTCAAAATCTCCAGAGAAATAATTTGTTGGTCAACACTTTGGACCACAGAAGATTGATCAGAATCTGATTCCTAAAACTCAAAACCACTTCATCAGAAGGGAGGATTACATTCCTTCTCAAAATGACAGAAGAAAGTTAACAGAAATTAACGCTGAGGTTAATAGTGGTCACCGCTACATATGTGCAAAACCCACAGCAACTTCGAGAGAGATCAAAATGATCTCTTAAACGGAAATCCAAACATTGCTGTTCATGACCCAACTCATTGGCTTCCCATTCAAATGCGTTGAGTGGTGTGGAGTTCCCGTACTTGCATAGATACAAACTAAACTTTGACCAGAATGTTAGGGCTTGTCCATTGCAAGTCATATTTTAATGGCCTCATAAGTGTTAATTACTGCCAGTCAACCTCTTTGGCATGGAGAGTTAACATTAAAAGTTGGAGTCTCATTTCTACGGGTTTAATTAGTACTGGAGATTTGCTAGGTAAATAGTTTTAGGATTTGGCTCAGTGAAGACAAAGAAATGGCACTGTGTGTCTAAACCTGGATGGTGGTGTTCTCAAGCACCTGCTGCCCTTGTCCTTTTAGATGGTAGAAGTCGTGAGTTTGGTAAATGCTGCCGGAGAACCTTGGGTAAGTTGATGCAGTGCATCTTGTAAATGGTACACATTGCAGACACAATGGACTTTTGGTGGAGACAGTGAATGTTAAAAGAATGTTGATGGAGGGCCAATCCAGTGGCTGCTTTGCCCTTGATGACATCAATACTCCTGAGTGTTGTTGGAGCGGCACTCATCCTAGCAACTCATCCATCACGCCTTGGACTTGTGCATTGGGCAGATTTTGGGAAGTGAGGAGGTGAGATACTTGCCATAGAACACCCAGCTTCTAACTTGCTCTTGTAAACACAATATTTATTTGGCTGGTCCAGTTAATGTCTGGTCAATGGTAACTTCAGGATATTGATGGTTGGGAATGCAGCAAAGTTAATGCTGTTGAAAATCAATGGCAGAAGGTAAGACTCACTCTTTTAGGAGATGATCATTCCCTGACATCGTGTGGTGTACATGTTGCTTGCCACTTATCAGTCCTTGCCTGAATGCTGTCCATTCTTTGCTGCAAGTAGGCATGGAATGCTTCATTACCTGAGGAGTTATGAGTGGAGCTGAGCACTGTGCAATCATCAGCAAACAGTATTTAACTCATTTGTAGAACAACCATCGTCAAATATTCTACTG
Organism: Cetorhinus maximus; assembly: GCF_964194155.1. Taxonomy (NCBI): domain Eukaryota; kingdom Metazoa; phylum Chordata; class Chondrichthyes; order Lamniformes; family Cetorhinidae; genus Cetorhinus; species Cetorhinus maximus. Next base: position 71,999,098 of record NC_135896.1, read on the forward strand.
AGAAAATGCCAATAAATCTTTGGGCAGAATTGCCCCAGAAATTGGCAAAGTCCAATATCAGGCAGGGAAAGCAGCGCTTGACCCGCCAATAGCAATGGCGGCTTTTTCCACCATATCATGCGACACTTTGTTCCAAAAATGCAGAGGCATGGATTTCATGTCGGACTGTTGGTGGGCGGCCTCTGATTCACCCGCCCTGCCTTCACCTCAGGCTTTCAGTAATCCGAGCACCATACTTAAAAGGCACCCATGCACAGAGGTAGTATTCTCTTAAGGGATTGTAAGCTGCTGGAAAGTCAAGGCTGCCAAAGGGCTGCCCCCAAATTTAGCAAAGCCTCCCTCGAGCACCTCCCTCCCTGGATGCAGTGGAGGCCCATCGCGAAGTCCTCTACCCTCGTTCTGGGCGAAGACCAGCAAGCAAGGTTACCAATCCAGCATGGGAGGCAGCAGTGCTGGTCAGCGTCAACACCTTGCAAAAGAGGACAGCCACTCGATGCTGAAAGAGGATGAATGATCTCCTCCGTTCTGCCAGGGAAAGTCACTCTTCTCATCACTCTCAACTCACACACTCACAAACCCATCACACGTCCATAGGGATCTCACTCACTGCCAGTTCAAGGTACATCACCCTCTCACACACACCTTCATCTGCCCTGCAGGTTGTGTCCTCATCCCATCCATGGCACCACTCACCACCCACACATGCTAGGCATCCTTCTCATCTGGCCTGGCAGGCGTCCTGCTATTTCCACCCCTTTAGAAACCTGGGATGCAAGCCATCCAGACAAGGCAACAAATCCACTCAAAGCATCGTCAGCCTCTCAATTTTCACCCCATCCATTACCTCTACCATTTCCGCTTCTACCAATATTTTGGCAGATTCCTCTTCCATAGAAAACATTGATAACCAATATAAAGAATTTATTCAGTATTCTAGCCTTGCCCTGAACCTCTAAGCATATATCACCTTTTTTGTCCCTAAAAGGACCCACTCCACCTCCTACTACCCACTCACTATTATTAAGCTGATATTTTTCTGTTTCATCTTACTCTCTATGTCTTTCGTCATCCAGAGAGCTCTGGCATTGGTTGCCATGGGAATGTACTTTGACTGTACCTGAACAATCTCCTGTTTAAAGGCAGCCCATTGTTCCATTGCAGTTTTGCCTGGCAATCTTTCATTCCGATTTACTCTGGTCATATCCATTCTGAACCCACTAAGGCCTCCTCCAATTAAGTATTTTCACTCTAGGTTGCCCCTTGTCTGTTTCCATAGCTAAAACTAAACTTTATGATGACCATTGTTCCCTAAATGTTCTACTATTGACACTTAACCGACCTCATTCCCCAGAAGCAGATCCAGCAATGCCTCTCCATCATTGGATCAGAAACATACTGATCGAGAAAACTTTCCTGAACGCACCTACATACAAACATACGAATTAGGAGCAGGAGCAAGTCATTCGGCCTTTTGAGCCTGCTCTGCCATTCAATAAGAACATGGGTGATCTGATTGTGGCCTCAACTTCACATTCTGCCTACCCCTGATAACCTTTGATTCCCTTGTTAGTCAAGGATCTATCTACTTCTTCCTTAAAAATATTTATTGACCCTGCCTTCACCGCTTTCTGAGGAAGATAGTTCCAAAGATTCACAACCCTCTGAGAGGAAAAATTTCTTATCTCTGTCTTAAATGAGACCCCCCTTATTTTTAAACTGTGTCCCCTAGTTCTAGTTTCTCCCACAAGGGGAAACATCCTTATAGCATCCACCTTGTCAAGTTCTCTCAGGATCTTACATATGCATTTATATCAGTACATTAGTAAGAAAGGATCTTAACTCAAAGGACCAACATGTAGAATCAGTTTGGATGGAGCTAAGAAACAGCAAAGATTGGTGGGAGTTGTTTATGGGTCATCAAACTATAGTGGTAGCATCGGGCACGGTATAAATCAGGAAATTAGAGATGCATATAATGTGGGTAACTTAGTAATAATGGCCAACTTCAATTCACACAGACTGGGTTAACCAAATCGGCACTAATGCTGTGGAGGACGAATTCCTGGAATATGTACGAGATGGACTTCTGCAGCAGTACGTTGAGGAACCAACTAGGGATCAGACTATTTTGGATTTAGTGTTGTGTAATGAGAAAGAGCTAATTAATAATCTAGCTGTAAAGGAGCCTTTGGGAAATAGTGACCATAACAGTGACCAGTGGATTCGGTGTATTTGGATTTTCAGAAGGCTTTTGATGAGGTCCCACATTGTAAATAAAATTAGAGCACATTGATTGGGGGAAATATACTAATATGGATTGAGAACTTGTTAACAGGCAGAAAGCAGAGAATTTTGCATTAAGTTTGAATACAATATGATTCATTCTGAAACTAGGGTCTTAAATCTGAAGAAAAGAAATTATGAAGGTATGAGGGGCAAATTGGCTAGAGTGGACTGTGAAAGTACACTAAAAGATTTGACAGTAGACAGGCAATGGCTAGTACTTAAAGAAATACTACATGGTCTACAACAGATTTACATACCTCTAGGGCACGAACACCCAAAGGGAAAGGTATATCAACCATGGTTAACAAAAGAAGTTAAAGATTGTATTAGATCAAAGGAAGTGGCTTTTAAGGATGCCAGAAAAGGTGGTAAGCCTGAGGATTGGGAGCAATTTAGAACCCAGCAAAAGAGGTTCAAGAAACTGATTAAGAAAGTGAATGAGAATATGAGTGGAAACTAGCGAAGAACATAAAGATGGGCTGTAAAAGCTTCTTTAGGTATGTGAAAAGCAAGATTAGCTAGGACAAATGTGGGCCCATTATGGGTGGGAACAGGAGAATGTATAGTGGAGAACAGAACAGAGAAATGGCAGAGAAACTAAACAATTACTTTGTGTCTGTCTTTATGAAAGAAGATACAGAAAATCTCTCAGAAATTCTAGGCGAAAAGGGACTTATGAAACTGAGGAACTAAAAGAGATTAGAATTAGCAAAGAGGTAGTACTTGAAAAGTTAATTAGATTGAAGGTTGATAAATCCCCTTGACCAGATGAGCTTCATCCCAGAGTGTTGAGGGAGGTGGTTAGAGAGATAATGGATGCATTATCTTTCAAAATTCTATAGTCTGGAAAGGTTCCTGCAGACTGGAAAGTTGCAAATGTAATCCCACTATTTAAGAAGGGAGGAGGAAGGAGAATGGAGAACCAAGGACATGTTAGTTTGATGTCAGTAGTAGGGAAAATGTTAGAATCTACTATAAAGGGTGTGATAACTGGACATTTAGAAAAGAAAGGTAAAATTGGGCAGAGTCACACGGGTTTATGAAAGGAAATCATGTTTCTGAGGGTATTACTTGTAGCGTTGATAAAGGAGAACCAGTGGATCTGGTGTATTTGGATTTTCAGAAGGCTTTGATAAGGTCCTACACAGGTTAGTAAATAAAATTAGAGTGCAGGGGATGGGGGGAAATATACTAGTATGGATTGAGAATTGGTTAACAGACAGAAAACAGAGAATAGGATAAACGGATCATTCTCAGGATGGAAGGCTGTTGCTAGTGTGGTACTGCAAGGATCAGTGCTAAGGTCACAGCTGTTCACAATCTATATAAATGATTTGGATGTGGGGACCAATTGTAATATTTCCAAATTTGCTGAGGACACCAAATTGGGTGGGAATGTAAGCTGTGAGGAGGATGCAAGAAGGCTTCAAGAGGACTTGGACAGGCTAAGTGAATGGGCTAAAACATGGCAGATGAATATAATGTAAGTAATTGTGAAGTTATCCACTTTGGTAGAAAAAAACGCAAAGACAGAATATTTCTCAAATGGTGAGGGGTTGGGAAGTGTGGGTGTCCAAAGGGATCTGGGTGTTCTTGTTCATGAGTCACTAAAAGTTAGCCTGCAGGTGCAGCAAACAATTAGGAAGGCAAATGGTATGTTGGCCTTCATCGCAAGGGGATTTGAGTACAGGAGTAAAGATGTCTTGCTGCAGTTGTAGAGAGCCTTGGTGAGAACCCACCTGGAGTATTGTGTACAGTTTTGGTGCCCTTATCTAAGGAAGGATATACGTGCCACAGAAGGAGGGCAACGGAGGTTGATCAGATTAATCCCTGGGATGGTAGGTTTGTCTTATGAAGAGACTGAGTCTGTATTCCCTAGAGTTTCGAAGAATAAAGGGTGACCTCATTGAAACATACAAAATTCTTACAGGGCATGACAGGATGAATGTAGATAAGATGTTCCTCCTAGCTGGTGAGTTTAAAACAAGGGTACACAATCTCACGATAAGGGGTAGGCTATTTAAGGCTGAGGTGAGGAGGAATATCTTAGTGAATCTTTGGAATTCTCTATCCCAGAAGGCTGTGGGAGCTCAATCACTGAGTATGTTCAAGACAGAAATCAACAGATTTCTGGAGGCTAATGACATCAAGGAGATAGTGCAGGAAAGGGGCAATGAGGTAGATGATCAGCCATGTTCTAGTTAAATGGTGGGGCAGGCTCAATGGGCTAGTCCTGTTCCTGTGCCCCTATATCCTCTCTTAAATAAGGAGACCAGAATTATACACCGTACTCTAGATGTGGTCTCACCAACACCCTGCACAACTGCAGCAAAACATTCCTACTTTTATATTCCATTCCACTTGCAATAAAACAACATTTCATTTGCCTTCTTAATTACTTGCTATACCTGCATACTAACTTTTCCTGATTCATGTACTAGGACACCCAGGTCCCTCTGCACCTCTATGTTTCCTGCCAAAGTGGAGAAGTTCACATTTTCCTACAATATACTCCATCTGCCAATTTTTTTGTCCACTCACTTAACATACTCATGTCCCTTTGCAGACTCCTTATGCTTCTTCACAGCTTACTTTCCTACCTATCTTTGAGTCATCAGCAAACTTCTCAACCATACAGAATCACACAGTGCAGTAGAGGCCCTTCGGCCCATCGAGTCTGCACTGACACGTGCAAAACACCTGACCTGCCTACCTAATCCCATTTACCAGCACTTGGCCCATAGCCTTGAATGTTATGACGTGCCAAGTGCTCATCCAAGTACTTTTTAAAGGATGTGAGGCAACCTGCCTACACCACCCTCCCAGGCAGTGCATTCCCGATCGTCACCACCCTCTAGGTAAAAGGTTTTTCCTCACATCCGCCCTAAACCTCCTGCCCCTCACCTTGAACTTGTGTCCCCTTGTGACTGACCCTTCAACTAAGGGGAACAGTTGCTCCCTATCCACCCTATCCATGCCCCTCATAATCCTGTACACCTCGATCAGGTCGCCCCTCAGTCTTCTTTGCTCCAACAAAAACAACCCAAGTCTATCCAACCTCTCTTCATAACTTAAATATTTCATCCCAGGCAACATCCTGATGAATCTCCTCTGCACCACCTCCAGTGCAATCACATCCTTCCTATAATGTGATGACCAGAACTGCACACAGTACTCCAGCTGTGGCCTCACCAAGGTTCTATACAACTCCAACATGACCTCCCCACTTCTGTAATCTATGCCTTTGATTGATAAAGGCAAGTGTCCCATATGCCTTTTTCACCACCCCACTAACATGCCCCTCTGCCTTCAGAGATCTATGGACACACACGCCAAGGTCCCTTTGTTCCTCAGAAACTCCTAGTGTCATGCCGTTCATTGAATACTTCCTTGTCAAATTACTCCTTCCAAAGTGTATCACCTCACACTTTTCAGGGTTAAATTCCATCTGCCACTTATCTGCCCATTTGACCATCCCGCCTATATCTGTAGCCCAAGACACTCAACCTCACTGTTAACCACCCAGCCAATCTTTGTGTCATCCACAAACTTACTGATCCTACCCCCACATAGTCATCTATGTTGTTTATATAAATGACGAATAATAGGGGACCCAGCACAGATCCCTGTGGTATGCCACAGGACACTGGCTTCCAGTCACTAATGCAGCCTTCTGTCATCACCCTCTGTCTCCTACAACTAAGCCAATTTTGAATCCCCTTATCAAATTATCCTGTATCCTATGTGCATTTGACTTCTTTATAAGTCTCCCATGTGGGACCTTGTCAAAGGCTTTGCTGAAATCCATGTTAACTACATCAACTACACTACCCTCATCTACACACCTGTTCACCTCCTCAAAAAATTCAATCAAATTTGTTAGGCATGACCTCCCTCTGACAAAGCCATGCTGACTATCCCTGATCAAACCTTGCCTCACCAAGTGGAGATAGATTCTCTCCTTCAGAATTTTCTCCAATAGTTTCCCCACCACTGACTTGAGACTCACTGGTCTGTAGTTCCCTGGTTTATCTCTACAACTCTTCTTAAATAGTGGAACCACATTAGCTGTTCACCAGTCCTCTGGCAACTCCCCTGTGGCTGTGGAGGAATTAAAAATTTGGGTTAGAGCCCCTGCGATCTCCTCCCTTGCCTCCCTCAGCAGTCTGGAACACAAATCATCCGCTCCTGGAGATTTGTCCACTTTTAAGCCTGTCAACACCTCCAATACCTTGTCACTCCCTATATCAATTTGCTTAAGAACCTCGTAGTCTCTTTCCCTAAGTTCCATACCTTCATCCTCATACTCTTGGGTGAAGACGGATGTAAAGTATTTGTTCAATATTCTACAGATATCCTCTGGCTCCACCCATAGATTGCCCCCTTCGTTCCTAATGGGCCCTACTTTTTCCCTGGTTATCCTCTTCCCATTGATATACTTACAGAATATATCTTGGGATTTTCCCTACTTTTACCAGCCAGAGCTTTCTCATATTCCCTCTTTGCTCTCCTAATTGCTTTCTTAAGCTCCACCCTGCACTTTCTGTACTCCACTAATGCCTCCGCTGATTTGCTCCCCTTGTACCTGCTAAAAGCCTCTCTTTTCCTTCTCATCGTATCCTGAATATCTCTGGTCATCCATGGTTCTCTGGGCTTGTTACTCCTTCCTATCACCCTAGAGGGAGCATGTTGAGCCTGTACCCTCCCCATTTCCTTTTTGAACATCCCCCACTGCTCCTCTGTAGATTTCCCCACAAGTAGCTGTTCCCAGTCTACCTTGGCCAGATCCTGCCTTATTTTACTAAAATCCACTCTCCCCCAATCCAAAACATTTTTTTGCAACTTGTCTATTTCTTTGTCCATAACAAGCTTAAATTGTGATCACTATCACTAAAATGCTCCCCCACCACCACCTCAGCCACCTGTCTGGTTTCATTCCCCAGAATTAGGTCCAGCACTGCGCCGTCCCTTGTTGAACCCTCTACATATTGACCTAAAAAATTCTCCTGTACACATTTCAAGAAATCCACTCCATCCAAGCCCTTAACACTATGTCTATCCCAATTAATGTTGGGAAAATTGAAATCACCTAATATAATCACCAGTGATAGCAACCACATCATGGTATAGTTTAAGTCTGTGATGGATAAAGAAATAGACAAGTTGCAAAAAAATGTTTTGGATTGGGGGAGAATGGATTTCAGTAAAATAAGGCAGGATCTGGCCAAGTTAGACTGGGAACAGCTACTTGTGGGGAAATCTACAGAGGAGCAGTGGGGGATGTTCAAAAAGGAAATGGTGAGGGTACAGGCTCAACATGTTCCCTCTAGGGTGATATGAAGGAGTAACAAGCCCAGAGAACCATGGATGACCAGAGGTATTCAGGTTACGATGAGAAGGAAAAGAGAGGCTTTTAGCAGGTAGAAGGGAAGCAAATCAGCGGAGGCATTAGTAGAGTACAGAAAGTGCAGGGTGGAGCTTAAGAAAGCAATTAGGAGAGCAAAGAGGGGATATGAGAAAGCTCTGGCTGGTAAAAGTAGGGAAAATCCCAAGATATTCTATAAGTATATCAATGGGAAGAGGATAACCAGGGAAAGAGTAGGGCCCATAAGGGACCAAGAGGGCAATCTATGGGTGGAGTCAGAGGACATCGCTAGAGTTTTGAATGAATACTTCACATCCGTCTTCACTCAAGAGAATGATGATGAAAGTATCGAACTCGGGGGGAGGGACTGCAAGGTTCTTAAGCAAATTGATACAAGGAGTGACAAGGTATTGGAGGTGTTGGCAGGCTTGAAAGTGGACAAATCTCCAGGTCCGGGTGATTTGCGTCCCAGACTGCTGAGGGAGGCAAGGGAGGAGATCGCACGGGCTCTGACCCAAATTTTTAATTCCTCCATGGCCATGGGGGAGGTGCCAGAGGACTGGAGAACAGCTAATGTGTTTCCACTATTTAAGAAGGGTTGTAGAGATAAACCAGGGAACAACAGGCCAGTGAGTCTCACATCAGTGGGGGGGGGGAAAATTATTGGAGAAAATTCTGAAGGAGAGAGTCTATCTATTCAAAATTGGCTTAGTTGTAGGAGACAGAGGGTGATGACAGAAGGCTGCATTAGTGACTGGAAGCCAGTGTCCAGTGGCGTACCACAGGGATCTGTGCTGGGTCCCCTATTATTCGTCATTTATATAAACAACATAGATGACTATGTGGGGGTAGGATCAGTAAGTTGCGGATGACACAAAGATTGGCTGGGTGGTTAACAGTGAGGTTGTGTCTTGGGCTACAGATATAGGCGGGATGGTCAAATGGGCAGATAAGTGGCAGATGGAATTTAACCCTGAAAAGTGTGAGGTGATACACTTTGGAAGGAGTAATTTGACAAGGAAGTATTCAATGAACGGCATGACACTAGGAGTTTCTGAGGAACAAAGGGACCTTGGCGTGTGTGTCCATAGATCTCTGAAGGCAGAGGGGCATGTTAGTGGGGTGGTGAAAAAGGCATATGGTACACTTGCCTTATCAATCGAGGCATAGATTACAAAAGGAAGGAGGTCATGTTGGAGTTGTATAGAACCTTGGTGAGGCCACAGCTGGAGTACTGTGTGCAGTTCTGGTCATCACATTATAGGAAGGATGCGATTGCACTGGAGGTGGTGCAGAGGAGATTCACCAGGATGTTGCCTGGGATGAAACATTTAAGTTATGAAGAGAGGTTGGATAGACTTGGGTTGTTTTTGTTGGAGCAAAGACTGAGGGGTGACCTGATCGAGGTGTACAAGATTATGAGGGGCATGGACAGGGTGGATAGGGAACAGCAGTTCCCCTTAGTTGAAGGGTCAGTCACGAGGGGACACAAGTTCAAGGTGAGGGGCAGGAGGTTTAGGGGGGATGTGAAGAAAAACTTATTTACCCAGAGGGTGGTGACGGTCTGGAATGCACTGTCTGGGAGGGTGGTGGAGGCGGGTTGCCTCACATCCTTTAAAAAGTACCTGGATGAGCACTGGGCACGTCATAACATTCAAGGCAATGGGCCAAATGCTGGTAAATGGGGTTAGGTAGGTAGGTCAGGTGTTTCTCACGTGTCGGTGCAGATTCGATGGGCCAAAGGGCCTCTTCTGCACTGTGTTATTCTGTAATCTATTCTGATTCTGTAAATTCCACTTCATCAAAGACCTGGACCCTCTCATACTCCTACCAGATTGAAATACATTTTCCCATGAACACCCTGAATACCCATCCCAGAGCTCCCATAACACCCTTCCCGATCATACCAGATATCACACCCACCCCCTCAAAGTATCAAAACTCCTTGATCCTAGCCAGTTGCTCTCAATCCTACAACTACCATCCCAAAACTACTAACTTATGCATTTGCTCCAACTGCCCGATGCTGATCCATGCTGTTCCTACAACACAACAACAAAAACCTTTGTCCTTTAACCATCCTGTACATTCTGGGCTTTTGAAAAGAGACACAATTAACTGCATAGTTAAAATGTTAATAATTATCAGGGCCTTTCCATTTCTTACAGTATTCTCTTTTATAATATACCAAATCTCCTGATCTGAAGTCTACCTTGGCTGGTCTCATGTGACACATTTGAGCTCTCCATATTTTTTTCAAGACCTCAGCTTTGATGAAAACCCTTCTTGCATGTAAAGCATTTCAATGTGCTGAAAATGGAACTAATTACAGTAGCCTCTACAGCAGGAGGATTATCAACCAGCACAAATGGTAATTTGGGATTTCTCCCACAGGTCAATTGATAGGGACTCTACCCTCAACTCACCTGAAACAAATTCTTCACAGTATTTCATCAATCACCACGATCCCTTTCAGAGTCTTTTGCTGTAGTATTCATGAATATGATGTTCATTTTTTCACACGTCTCTAAAGTCATCATTAGCAAATTCCCCTCCATTATCAGTCAGGAACTTAGATGGTGCCCCAAGTCTGGTCCCAACTATTTATGTGACTTTGTCTATGATCACTCTTTTATCCTTTCTATGTATAATTGTCTGTAATGTGTAGAATGAAAATATTTCTGTCATTGTCCCATACCTTTAGTTCCATGGCAATTATCTTGTTAAAGTCATGAGCTAATGGAAGGCTCACAATATGATGTGGAGGCAATACTTTTTACAGATTTCATACTTTGCACTAATCCATTTGATGAGCTTTGTATGCTCATCAACCTGCATCTTCTAGCAGGATTTTTAATCTTTGACAAGAAGGGTCAGCAAATTGCGTGTGTAACTTAAAGATAATTTGCTTTTTTCTTGCTGATCATCACTTGATGCATCTAATATTTCTCTAACACTCTGATTAGAAACATCAGGTTAAGGGAATGCAATAATACCCTCATTGAGTAAACCTCAGATCCACTGACTTTCCAAAAACAATTGCATTATCCTGCTCCATGTTCAGTTTCATTTGTGTCTTGTTTATGGAAGGCTTACTCAACAGCAAGTGTATTTCACTAGAGACTACATCAGTGCTGATAAAGTGGCTTACTCCAGCTATTTTGCAGAGAATAGCCCCTCTTTTTAATTACCTCAATGTGCTGTCATTACCAAACCTAAAACAAGTAGAACTTCCATACGCCTTTAATGTTGCATTGATCCTCCTACTAAGTGAATCTAGGTAGCATTTCAACCAATCTGTTCCACATACTGTCGAGGTGCAAGGACTATCTAACACAGCACTGATAATTGAGTCCACAACTAATACACTTATTACTGGATGAAAACTTCTTGTGACTAGTGCAATTCCTTCTGATTAATCATTATCATCAGCCTCAGGAATCTGTGTCATATATCACTCTGAAGGCCCTGCTTTTCCACTTGAGGCATTTCATCGCACGATGATATTTTGAGTCTCTGCTGAAGCATGTTAACTGGTCCCCAGGCATTCCTGGGGTTCATTCGTCTATTATTGCTGTTCCAATCCTGTTTTCTGCTGTGATATGCAGATCTACTAAAGTTCCTTTCATTATCATTCTTCCTGTCTGTAACTCATCTATTGTACTGACGCTTGTATCCAGAATCTGGGTAATCCCGAAATGCAGCAATAATTGAGTCCTGTATTCTTTGTGATATCACAGAATGTGCCATTTGTTCCAAAAGGCTGCTGGAAATGACTGCTTCCCTCATAATTTTTTAAAGGCAGCAGGCATCTGATCCAACACGAAGTCTCTCTCTCTAAACCTAACCACAAGTAGAATCAGGAACCTGTACATATGACACCTTAGCACAATGCAGCAATTTAAAAGCTAACACTGAACCAGGGATCTCCTAATTGAATTTCTTCAATCTTTTATATAGTCTGCCAAAGTCCATGATATATTCGTCCACAGAGTAACCCCATCTTTTGAAATCTATCAAAGTCTGATAATGCCTGCACTTCCTTGTCGTTGTCAAACCCTGGTTGAAGCCTTTGTGTGACTTTAACATGGAGACCTTGAGGCGCTGTCATTGTCTACATGGGTTGGTTGTCAGACTTTGGTGACATGACAAACCACGGTGACCAGGGTAATCTTGCCACTGCAGAAGAATCTTCTGCCTTCATGGCTGGTGAGAACACAGTCTTCCTTTGCCTGTTCTGCTGTTGAGGACTTTTTGCACTGCATTTTGTCTGGCAATTCCTCCAACCCTGACGTCACAGTTAGCCCTACCAGGAGCAAGGAGCTCCTGCTGGCGTTGCTCAAGGGATCGTTGAGAACACAAGTCTCTCCACCACATTAAGGTGGTGATCCACAGAGGGGCAGGGAGAGGGACAATGCCTTGCAGGCATCTAATAAACTATCATTCTTGTAAATTGTATCCATGAAGCCTAATAGAAGATCCAAACCTTCAGTATCCAACTCACAAAAGACCCAGATCGTTCCTAGGGGACACCCCCAGTTCCCCAACCCCAGACCTCCGACTCCAGCCCCGGACCTCAGACCACCCTCCCACCCCCTGATCTCCGACCCAAACCTCGGACCCCCCACAAGGGACTTCTGACCAGATCTCTGGCATCCCCCACCCCCAACCTTTGAACCGCCACTCCTCTGACCTCAGGCAAGCCCCACCCCAGTCCTCAGACCCACCCCACAGACTTCCAATACCCCCCCCATCACCCCCTGGACCTTCAACTGACCTCCGCCCCCTGCCAACGAACCCCACAGAACCTCTGACTTCACTCACCCCCGGACTTTGGACATTCCTGGAGGCTGGGGAGCAGTGGAAATTGCCCATTGAAAGTTGAAACTTCCCGGGAAATTTCCATGTAGGTCAGCATGTCAGTACTTCCACAGGGTCCTGACATGCATCTCAGTCATATGCACGGTTTCCGACAATCCGAAGTCAGAAGATTTGGGCCAATGTTGCTGAGCTGTCTTTTTGAACCATTGCAGTCCATGTGGTATAAGAACATCACATTACTATCAGGAGGGAGCTCCAGAATTTTGGCCCAGCAACAGTGAAGGATGGTGTGTGGTTTGGAGGGAAACTTGCAAGTGGTGGTATTCCCATGCATCTACTGCCCTTGTTCTTCTAGTTCAGGATCAGCAACCCACTGCACCCGAACCGCATGCAGCTAGCTCTTTATCATCTCATTTGTGGCACTTGTTTAAGGTTATTTATGTTACCAATTTGTAACTGTGGGGTAATATATAATGATCAATGCTTCTGCTCCTGTCAAATTATTTTACAACTGTATTTTGAAACAGAAGAATGAATCCTCTAAAATACTGCTCATTCCTTTTTACTCCTATGTACAATCTAACCCAGCAGCTAAAGGAAGACTTTCTGCTGGTTCATGTCATCATTGCATTACTTGATCTAAGATCTGGTTTACCTGAGATCCATGTATATATAGAATATATATAAAATACGTATGATATAAATAAATCACCTTTCATAGACTTTACATCTTAATGAATTTTAAAATTCAACATAATCAAATAATACAATGCAGTTAAACTCACTGCAGCAAATTGTGGGGAGTGGAAACTACTGTATGTTAAATGGAAAACATGCCAAAATTTTGCCATCCAATTTGTGCCTTTTTCTAAACTTCGATTTTGAGACACATTTTAGGCTCCAGTTGCATTAAGGTATTTCCTTTGAAAAAGCTTCACTTTGACACACTAATTATTCCCGATAGCAAGTCAGAGAAATCGATGGGTATCGATGATGTAAATGAACTCCTCACAAATGAGTAGTCTCGTGTAGATGGGAGGGCTGAATTGAAGTTTATTGTATATTCAACTCCCCAGTTCATTTTCTGTCATAACATTGAATTGAGAATTGATTTTTGCTGGGTCACTGGAGAACTGTTCCTGCATATACTTCTCTATAAGCAAATAAAGTTTGAAAATTAAAAATTTAAATCTTGTGACAATTATTTTTCATTTTTGAAAACATGTTGAGTTGATGCATCTTGTTATGATGTTTATAAAGTGTGTTAAAATGTAATATAGAAATCATATAAAATTCTTAAGAAACCTCTACAGGGGAAACCAAGATTTTGGCTATAAAGTTAACAATGGAATTCTGCCCAGCAACTGTTAGTAAAGTCTAAACCTTTTGCCAAAAAATATCCATCTAGAAGTGAATGAAAATGTTATGGTTCTCCAGGAAAATATTCATCAGGCCAAAGGCAAATTTAAGATTTGGGCAGCTTCAAAGTTCAACTGTGGAAACAAAAATAATGATTTTTATCCATTTTGGGAAGCAGAATTTGGATTTTTGCTCAAACAATGTACAACATTGAAATCGCATGAAATTTAATAATAATTGTGGTCATTCTTATAAGTATCAGAGAGAATTTAAAGCAAATTACTTTCCCAGCATCAAAAAGTGCATAATGTTCCCTAGATTCTCAATAAACATTTTTTCCTCTTAAGGTATTTACTAGATTCTTTTTTTCATCCCACAGCTCCAAACAGTTTTTATTTCAGGCATCTTTTTTAAAAAACTCTCTAAATAAGAACAGTTGCTGACCCCTGTTCTTGGTGGTAGAGGTTGTGGGTTTGGAAGATGCTATCAGAGCAGCCTTGTCAAGTTGCTGCACTGCATCTTGTAGATGGTACACACTGTTGCCATTGTGAGCCAGTGTTGGAAGGTGATGCTGGATAGGGTGCCAATCAAGCAGGCAGCTTTTGCCTGGATGGTGTCAAGCTTCTTGAGTGTTTTTTGGACAGAATTCCAGTATCACACTCCTGATTTGTACCTTATAGATGGTGGACAGGCTTTGGGGAGTCAGGAGGTGTGTTACTCGCCACAGAATTTCCAGCATCTGAGCTGCTCTTGTAGCCACAGTATTTACATGGTTGGTCCAGTTAATTTACTGATCAATGGGCTCCCCCAGGATATTGATGGTATACCCTGGAAGATGGGCTACGGGACACCTCGGAGGTCCCAATACAAGGGCTCCATGGGAATTGTTTGGGAAGTTTCAACTTCTGACGGGCAATTCCTCTGCATCCAGAACCATCCGATAAAATTTCCAACTGTGAATTTGAGTCAGAGACTTTAGAGGGTTCCGACTCAGTTACCTGGATAGTTACCCAGGAAATGTTAGACTGGAAAAAACCATATCTAACTCCTGGGTAACTATACCACTGATCCCCCCAACCCCATGACTTCCAGGGGCCCCCACCCCAGCTCCACCCTTGACCCCGACTCCCATAACCCTCCTGAGCACACCACCATCCCCGGCTGTTCAAATAGTCTCGACCCAAACTCAACACCCTGCCACCCTACCCAGCTAACACCCCACCCAGCCTACCACCTTTCCCACCTACCTACTTACCTCAATCAAACTCATTCACTAACACAGTGAAAAATTTTGGGACATGTAAATAGCTTTTCACTGTGTTGGTGAATGAAGGCTTACCAAAATAGGGCATTTGGTACCGTATGGGTATGGGTGTGGGTGGGCTTCCGCTGGCACACCCTCCGGCACACCCTCCTCTCATGATCCTGCACCACATGGAAGGACTTCACGAAAAGGTCCATATTTCTGAAGAGGTCTGGGCCAGAAACGCGGAGCAAGCTAACAAAATTCAAAATAGGTAAAAGCAAAATACTGCGGATGCTGGAAATCTAGAACAAAAACAAAAATACCTGGAAAAACTCAGCAGGTCTGACAGCATCTGTGGAGAGGAATACAGTTAACGTTTCGAGTCCGAATGACTCTTCATCAGAACTAAAGAAAAATAGAAAAGAGGTGAAATATAAACTACTTTGGGGGGGAGGGGGGGTAGAGCTGGATAAAGGGCCAGTAATAGGTGGAGATTGCCAAAAGATGCCATAGACAAAAGGACAAAGAGGTGTTGAAGGTGGTGATATTAGCTAAGAAATGTGCTAATGGGGACATTATGGGTGGAAAGCCGGACGAGCAAGGTACAGATAGCCCTGGTGGGGGGAATCAAAATAGGCTAAAAGGTAGAGATAAAACAATGGATGGAAATACATTTAAAAATAATGGAAATATGTGGGGGGAAAAAAATACATAAATTATTGCAAAAAGGGGGATCGGAAAGGGGGTGGGGAAGGAGGAGAGAGTTCATCATCTAAAGTTGTTGAAACAGTCAAAATAGGAGCGGAGCGGCAATCCGGCGGTAATTATCACTCCTCGGAAAATTCGGCCCGAAACCTTCTGTTATTTAATCCCTCCTGCTCTCCACGCTTTTCCTTACTCAAAACCGTTTTCTCCGTTTTAACAAAAGGTCATAGACCCGAAATGTAAACTCCATCTCTTTGCCCACGGACCTGCTGCATGTTTCCAGCATTTTCCGTTTTGTCGGAGACTCTCTTCGCTCGCGCTGACAGCGCCGAGCACGCGCCCTCCTCCCGTCACCTCTCACCCGGAAGTGGAAGTGGCAGCTGTGGATGGCGAAGTTTCTCACGGTTTGAATATTTGCTGGTGGTTTAGGATCGAGAAAAGAGTCAAGTGCACGGGAGATTATTGTCAAACGAAGGAGGTGAGGCGGTGTCGGTGAAAGAGTTCACCGTCCAGCAGATGGGAATGCGGGTTCACGGGGTCAAACAGCGGGAGGAAGGGCAGTTCGCGGATGGGTTACAAATTCAGACTCTTAAATTCTAGAAATATGAAACACTGGAAACAGTCAACAGGTCTTGACAGCATCTGGAGAGAGAGAAAAACAGTTTCCCTTTGCGGGAACTGGGATAAGTTAGGAATGCAATCGCTTTTGAGCAAGTGAAACAGGGGTGGAAAAAGACCAAAAGGGAAGATCTGTGACGAGGTGGAGGGCAGGAGAGATTAAATGACAAAAGGAACAGAGAAACACGGAGGAGGCCATTCAGCCCTTGAGCCTGTTCAGTGAGATCATGGCTGCTTTCCAACCTAACTCTGTATTTTCAACATTGTGTCCCACATCCCTTAGATTTTTGTTTGCCAAAGATATTATCAGTCTCAGATTTAAAATGTATAGGAATTAGGAGCTCAGCCCCTTGAGCCTTCTCCACCATTTGGTGAGATTATCGCTGACCTGATTGTGGCCTCAACTCCACTTTCCTGTCTGACCGTATACCTTTTGACTCTCTTGTCAATCAATAATTTATCTGACCCTACCTTCACTGCTCTCTGGGGAAGAGAATTCCACAGATTAATGACCTCTGAAGGAAAAAAATTCTCATCTTCATTGTAAATGGGAGGCCCCTTATTTTTATATTGTGTCCCCTAGTTCTAATCTCTCACATTAGGAGAAGCATCCTCTCAGCATCCACCTTGCCAAGACCCCTCAGGATCTTATATGTTCCAATAAGATCACCTTTCATACTTCTAAGCTACAATAGATACAAGCCCAACCTTTCTTCTTAAGATAACCCCTTTATCCAAATAATCAGTCAAGTGAACCTTCTCTGAACTGCTTCTAATGCAATTGTATCCTTTCTTAAATAAGGAGACCAAAACTGTACATAGTCTCACCAATGCCCTTGTACAATTGTTGCAAAATTTGTCTACTTTTATATCCCATTCCCCTTGCAATAAACAACAACATTCTATTTGCCTTCCAAATCACTTGCTGTACCTGCATACTAGAACCATAGAACACTACAGCACAGAAAACAGGCCATTCGGCCCTTCTAGTCTGTGCTGAAATATTATTCCGCTAGTCCCATTGACCTGCACCCAGTCCATAACCTCCAGACCTCTCTCATCCATGTATCTATCTAATTTATTCTTAAAACTTAAGAGTGAGCCCGCATTTACCACGTCAGATGTTAGCTCGTTCCACACTCTCACCACTCTCTGAGTGAAGAAGTTCCCCCTAATGTTCCCCCTGAACCTTTCCCCTTTCACCTTAAAGCCATGTCCTCTCGTGTTTATTTCTCCTAATCTAAGTGGAAAGAGCCTACTCGCGTTTACTCTGTTTATACCCCTCACAATTTTGTAAACTTCTATCAAATCTCCCCTCATCCTTCTACGCTCCAAGGAATAAAGTCCTAACCCGTTTAATCTTGTAACTCAACTCCTTAAGACCCGGCAACATCCTAGTAAATCTTCTCTGCACTCTCTCAACCTTACTGATATCCTTCCTGTAGTTAGGTGACCAGAACTGCACGCAATACTCCAAAGTTGGCCTCACCAATGTCTTATACAACCTCACCATAACATCCCAACTCCTAAACTCAATACTTTGATTTATGAAGGCCAGTATGCCAAAAGCTTTCTTTACAACCTTGTCTACCTGTGACGCCACTTTCAGGGAATTATGTATCTGAACTCCCAGATCCCTTTGTTCCTCCGCACTCCTCAGTGCCCTACCATTTACTGTGTATGTCCTACCTTAGTTTGACCTTCCAAAATGTAACACCTCACACTTTTCCGCATTAAATTCCATCTGCCATTTTCTGGCCCATTTTTCCAGTTGGTCCAGATCTCTCTGCAAGCTTTGAAAGCCTTCCTCGCTGTCCACAACGCCTCCAATCTTAGTGTCATCAGCAAACTTGCTGATCCAATTCACCACATTATCATCCAAATCATTGATATAGACAACAAACAACAATGGTCCCAGTATAGATCCCTGAGGCACACCACTAGTCACAGACCTCCAGTCTGAGAAGCAATCATCCACCACCACTCTCTGTCTTCTCCCACACAGCCAATTTCGAATCCAGTTTACAACCTCTCCATGGATACCAAGTGTCTGAACCTTCTGAACTAACCTCTCATGTGGGACCTTGTCAAAGGCCTTACTAAAGTCCATGTAGACAACATCCACAGCCTTTCCTTCATCTAATTGCTTGGTAACCTCCACGAAAAACTCCACAAGGTTCGTTAAACACGACCTACCATGCACAAAGCCATGCTGACTATCCTTAATCAGCCCTTGGCTGTCCAAATAATATATGTCCGATCTCTCAGAACACCTTCCAATAATTTACCTACTGCTGACGTCAGGCTCACTGGCCTGTAATTACCCGGTTTACTTTTGGAGCCTTTTTTAAACAACGGAACAACATGAGCTACCCTCCAATCCTCCGTCACCTCACCCGTGGCTAAGGACATTTTAAATATTTCTGCCAGGGCCCCTGCAATTTCTACACTAGTCTCCCTCAAGGTCTGAGGGAATATCATGTCAGGCCTGGGGGATTTATCTACCTTTATTCGCTGTAAGACAGCAAGCACCTCCTCCTCTTTAATCTCTATATGTTCCATGAAACTACTGCTTGTTTCCCTTCCTTCCTTATACACTATGCCAGTTTCCTGAGTAAATAGTGATGCAAAAAAACTGTTTAAGATCTCCCCCATCTCGTGAGGCTCCACACATAGACGACCACTCTGATCTTCAAGGGGACCAATTGTGTCCCTTACTATCCTTTTACTCTTAATATACTTGTAGAAACCCTTTGGGTTTACCTTCACATTATCTGCCAAAGCAACCTCCTTTTTGCCTTCCTGATTTCCTTTTTTAGTATTTTCTTACATTTTCTATACTCTACAAGTACCTCATTTGTTCCTTGTTGCCTATACCTGCTATATACCTCTCTCTTCTTCTTAACCAGATTGGCAATATCCCTTGAAAACCAAGGTTCCCTATGCCTGTTAACTTTGCCTTTAATCCTGACAGGAACATGCAAACTCTGCGCTCTCAAAATTTCTCCTTTGAATGCCTTCCACTTACTGAACACATCCTTGCCAGAAAACAACTTATGCCAATCCACTCTTCCTAGATCCTTTCTGATTTCCACAAAATTGACCTTTCTCCAATTTAGAATCTCAACTCGAGGACCAGACCTATCCTTATCCATAATTAGGTTAAAACTAATGACATTGTGGTCACTGGACCCAAAATGTTCGCCTACACATACTTCTGTCACCTGACCTGTCTAGTTCCCTAATAGGAGATCAAGTATTGCATCCTCTCTCGTTGGTACCTCTATATATTGATTTAGAAAACTTTCCTGAACACATTTGACAAACTGCAAGCCATCCAGCCCTTTTACAGCATGGGAGTCCCAGTCAATATGTGGAAAGTTAAAATCTCCTACTATCACAACTTTCTGTTTCTTACATCGGTCTGCTATCACTCTACAGATTTGCTCCTCCAATTCTCTCTGACTATTGGACGGTCTATAATACAACCCTATTAGTGTGGTCACACCTTTCCCATTCCTCAGCTCCACCCATATGGCCTCTGTAGACGAGCCCTCCGGGCTGTCCTGTCTACGCACAGCTGTGATATTTTCCCTGACTAGTAATGCCACTCCTCCCCCTTTCATCCCTCCCCCTCTATCACGTCTGAAACAACGGAACCCCGGAACATTGAGCTGCCAGTCCTGCCCCGCCTGCAACCAAGTCTCACTAATAGCAATAATGTCGTAATCCCACGTGCCAATCCATGCCCCAAGCTCATCTGCCTTTCCGACAATACTCCTTGCATTGAAATAGATGCACCTGAGAACATTTCTATCACGTGCGGACCCTTGATTTCTGTCTATACATGCATTCCTCGCTTGACCTTTATCCTCCTCCACCTCACTATCTGCTCTAACACTCTGGTTCCCCTCTCCCAGCAAATCTAGTTTAAACGCCCCGGAGCACCACTAGCAAACCTACCTGCAAGGATGTTAGTCCCCCTCCAGTTCAGGTGCAAACCGTCCCATCGGAACAGGTCCCACCTTCCCTGGAACAGAGCCCAATTGTCAAGAAACATGAAGCCCTCCCTCCTGCACCATCTCCTTAGCCACGTATTTAGCTGCATTATCCTCCTATTTCTAGCCTCACTAGCACGTGGCACAGGTAGCACTCCTGAGATCGTAACCCTGGAGGTCCTGTACTTCAACTTTGCACCTAACTCCCTAAACTCTCTTTGCAGGACCTCCTCCTCCTTCCTATCCACGTCATTGGTCCCTACATGGACCACGACATCTGGCTGCTCAGTCTCCCTCCTGAGAATACTGAGAACTCGATCCGAGATATCGCGAACCCTGGCACCAGGGAGGCAACAGACCATCCGGGATTCTCGATCTCTCCCACAGAACCTCCTATCTGTCGCCCTAACTATCAAATCCCCTATCACTACTGCTCTCCTCTTTTCCCTCCTTTCTGAGCTGAGGGTCCAGCCTCGGTGCCAGAGACGCGACCACTACAACTTGTCCCTGGTAGGTCGTCCCCACCAACAGTATCCAAAACGGTATACCTATTGTTGATGGGAACGGCCACAGGGGTGCTCTGCTCTTTCTGTCTATTCCCCTTCCCTCTCCTGACATTCACCCAGCTGCCTGCCTCCTGACTTTTAGGGGTGACTGTCTCCCTGAAACTCCTGTCTATTACTGCCTCTGCCTCCCGTATGATCCGAAGTTCATCCAGCTCCAGCTCCAGCTCCCTAACTCAGTTTGTCAGGAGCTGCAGCTGGATGCACCTTTTGCAGGTGTAGTCATCAGGGACAATTGTGCTGTCCATGACTTCCCACATGCTGCATTCGGAGCACTCGACTGCCCCAACTGCTGCCTCCATTACCTACTCCTAAGTTTCTTAAAAAGACTTTACCCGGCCTTACCTCACTGGGAGCAAGCTCGTCCTCAGCCTCTGCTCGTTGAAGCCTCTCGAGCCAAAGCCTCAAAGCTCCACTCCTTCACTGGGCCACTCACACGCTGGCCGCTCCTCTTCAGCTTCCCCTCCTTTTATTTTCAATCTCCGCGCTCTTTTTCAACTGACCTGCCTTCAAGATCCACGCTCTTTTTCAAATGTTGAGTGCAAGAGTCCTTCTCCTCGATTCCCTCCTGAGTCGTGGTGACTGCGCTGACTTCTCCCAGAATGCTTCAGTCAATTCTCACCAGTGCCCTTCACTAACTTTTTGTGATTCATGTACCAGAATACCCAAGTCCCTCTGTACCATAGAGATCTGTAATCGTTCTCTATTTAAATAATATACTGCTTTTCTATTCTTCCTGCCAAAGTGGACAAGTTCACATTTTCCCACATTATATGGCAGCTGTCATTTTTTTATGCCCAATCCCTTTGTAGACTCTTTATGTCTTCCTCAGAATTTACTCTCTTACGTATCTTTGTGTTTTCAGCAGATTTAGTAATCATACATTCTGCCCCTTCATCCAAGTCATTGATATAGATTGCAAATAGTTAAGGTCTGAGCACTGATCCCTGTGACTGTCCACTCATTACAGCATGCCAACCCAAAAATCTAAGTCCCCTGCTCTAATCTCAATTCTAGATTCTATTATGGACATGAGTCCATTATAAAAGATTTAATAGCTGAGCACATGGAAAACAGTGGCAGAATTGGACAGAATCAGCATGGATTTATGAAAGGGAAATCATGCTTGACAAATCTACTGGAATTTTTCGAGGATGTAACTAGTAGAGTTGATGAGGGGGAGCCAGTGGATGTGGTTTATTTGGACTTTCAGAAGGCTTTTGACAAAGTCCCACATAAGAGATTGGCGTGTAAAATTAAAGCGCATGGGACTGGGGGTAGTGTATTGAGATGGATAGAAAGACAGGAAACAAAGAGTAGGAATAAACGGGTCTTTTTCCGAATGGCAGGCAGTGACTAGTGGGGTACCACAGGGATCGGTGCTGGGACCCCAGTTATTCACAATATATATGAATGATTTAGATGAGGGAATTAAATGTAATATCTCCAAATTTGCAGATGACACAAAGCTGGGTGGGAGGGTGAACTGTGAGGAGAATGCAGAGATGCTTCAGTGTGATTTGGACAAGCTGAGTGAGTGGGCAAATGCATGGCAGATGCAGTATAATGTGGATAAATGTGAGGTTATCCATTTTGGTAGCAAAAGCAGGAAGGCAGATTATTATCTGAATGGCTATAAATTGAGAGAGGGGAATGTGCAATGAGACCTGAGTGTCCTTGTACACCAGTCGCTGAAGGTAAGCATGCAGGTGCTGCAGGCGGTAAAGAAGGCAAATGACCCTCATAGCCAGAGGATTTGAGTACAGGGAGAGGGATGTCTTGCTGCAATCGTACAGGGCCTTGGTGAGACCACACCTGGAATATTGTGTGCAGTTTTGGTCTCCTTATCTGAGGAAGGATGTACTTGCTATAGAGGGAGTGCAGCGAAGGTTTACCCAACTGATTCCTGGGATGGCGGGACTGACATATGAGGAGAGATTGAGTCGATTAGGATTATATTCGCTGGAGTTCAGAAGAATGAGGGGGGATCTCATAGAAACCTATAAAATTCTAACAGGACTAGACAGGGTGGATGCAGCAAGGATGTTCCTGATGGTGGGGGAGTCCAGAACCAGGAGTCACAGTCTGAGGATATGGGGTAGACCATTTAGGACTGAGATGAGGAGAAATTTCTTCACCCAGAGAGTGGTGAGCCTGTGGAATTCGTTACCACAGAAAGTAGTTGAGACCAAAACATTGTATGTTTTCAAGAATGAGTTAGATATAGCTCTTGGGGCGAAAGGGATCAAGGGGTATGAGGAGAAAACGGGAGCAGGCTATTGAGTTGGAAGATCAGCCATGATCATAATGAATGGCGGAGCAGGCTCGAAGGACCAAATGGCCTACTCCTCCTAGTTTCTATATTTCTATGTTAATATAATACTAATTAATTAAAATAATATTAATGTAATAGTTAATCGATTTTATCTGGCCTCTAGTTACCTGCTTTCTCTCTCCCTCCTTTCTTAAATAGAAGAGTTACATTTACTATTTTCCAATCTGTTACTTTTCACTTTATACATTAATGATCTAGATGAAGGAACTGAGGGCATCCTGGCTAAGTTTGCAGATGATACAAAGATAGGTGGAGGGACAGGTAGTTTTGAGGAGGCGGGGAGGCTGCAGAAGGATTTGGACAGGTTAGGAGAATGGGCAAAAAAGTGGCAGATGGAATACAACGTGGACAAGTGTGAGGTCATGCACTTTGGTAGGAAGAATAGAGGCATAGACTATTTTCTAAATGGGGAGAGAATTCAGAAACCTGGAGTGCAAAGGGACTTGGGAGTCCTAGTCCAGGATTCTCTTAAGGTTAACTTGCAGGTTGAGTTGGCAGTTAGGAAGGCAAATGCAATGTTGGTATTTATTTCGAGAGGACTAGAATATAAAAGCAGGGATGTGCTGCTGAGGCTTTATAAGGCTCTGGTCAGACCACATTTAGAATATTGTGAGCAATTTTGGGCCCCGTATCTCAGGAAGGATGTGCTGGCCCTGGAGAGGGTCCAGGGAGGGTTCACGAGAATGATCTCAGGAATGAAAGGCTTAACATATGAGGAACGTTTGAGGACTCTGGGTCTATACTCGATGGAGTTTAGAAGGATGAGGGGGGATCTGATTGAAACTTACAGAATACTGAAAGGCCTGGATAGAGTGGATGTGGGGAAGATGTTTCCGTTAGTAGGAGAGACTAGGACCCGAGGGCACAGCCTCAGAGTAAAGGGAAGACCGTTTAGAACAGAGATGAGGAGAAACTTCTTTAGCCAGAGAGTGGTGAATCTATGGAATTCATTGCCACAGAAGGCTGTGGAGGCCAGGTCATTGAGTGTACTTAAGGCCGAGATAGATAGGTTCTTAATTGGTAAGGGGATCAAAGGTTACGGGGAGAAGGCGGGAGAATGGGGTTGAGAAACTTATTAGCCATGATTGAATGGCGGAGCAGACTCGATGGGCCGAATGGCCTAATTTCTGCTCCTATGTCTTATGGTCTTATGGGACCTTTCCAGAATCTGGAGACTTTTGGAAAATTACAACCAATGCATCTACTATCTCTGCAGCCACTTCTTTTAGGTCCCTAGGATGAAGTCCATAAGATCCTGGTGACTTGTCAGCCTTCAGTTCTAATAGTTTTCTCGGTACCCTTGCCCTGGTGATTGTAATGATTTTAAGTTCCTCCTTCCCTTTAACCTCTGGATTTGCAAGTATTTCTGGGCTGTCATTTGTGTCTTTTACAGTGAAGACAGTCACAAAATATCTGTTCAAAGCTTCCTCCATTTCCTTATTTCCCATTATTAATTCCCAGATAAACTGTCTGGAGGACCCACACTCACTTTAGTTACTCTTTTCCTTCTTAAAAACTTGTAAAAACTCTTACTATCTATTTTTATATTTCTAGATAGCTTTCTCATTCTCTAATTTCTCCCTTGCGTCAATTCATATTTGCAGAAGAGAGTTCTAAATTTCTACCACCCTCTGTGTGAAGAAGTGTTTCCTAATTTCACTCCTTAAGAAATAGTTTATCTCTATGTACACTATCTGTCCCTCATTAATATCTTGAAAACTTCAATCATATCATTCCTTAACTTTTAAAATGTTAGGGAATACAAATGCAACCCTAATAAATTTAATCCCTCCTCATAGGGTTAAATCTATGCTGCACTTCCTCCAAGACCTTCCTGAGGTGTGATGCCCAGAACTTCAGGGCTTTGTGTAGGTGAAGCCTCTACTCCTCTAGATATAAAGGTCAGTATTCCATTAGACTTTTGATCATTTTCCATACCTTTTCATGACATTTTAATGATCTATATTCGTGGTCCCTCAAATCTCTTTGGACCCTCACTGTCTCTAGTTTAGAAAGAGACCTGTTCTATCCTTTCAGGACCAAAGTGGATGACCTCATATTTGCCAACATTGAAATCCATTTGCCATGGTTTTTACCCATTCTCTTTATCAATATCTCTTTGTAGTGTTGCACTTTCATCTATACTGCTTACAATGCCACCTGTCTTTGTATTGTCAGCAAATTTAGATATGTGGTTTTCTACCTCATCATCTAATTCATTCATAAATATGATGAATAGTTGAGGCCCAATACATATCCTTGCCACAAATAACATCCTGCCAATAAGAGTACCTGCTCTCTGTCCACTTGGCACTTCTGGCTGAAGCTTGTTGCATATGCTTCAGCCTTATTTTTTGCTCATTATAGTTCAGTTTCGGGTTTCTGGTCTCTTTAAGTTGAAGGGCTCCTTGTTATATGATTCAAGAAAAATAGCCTGGCGTTTATTACTCTCTGTTCCTGTTCTCTCTGCATGCCTCTCTCTCTGCATGCCTCTAAATGAGAATACATTTAGATCTGCCTTTTCAGCGAATTTCCTAACCAGGTCAATGATCACTATTAAATAAATGGTCACGCACCTTTAGACTGTTAACTAAATTTAGCTGCTAACACATTATTAATTTGGCTTGTCCCCTTGGACAGGGTTTTCCGAATAGGATTTTGATGCTCACCTAACGTGATACAAAATATACGCAATCTTAATAAAACAAATGCACAATCTTTTGAAATTAGGTTTGAGATTTTAAATAGTAATCAATCAAGATCAATAGACTGACTACCAGAGCCAGGAGAACAGCTTCACGAAAGTTTTTGCAATCCAGCTGTTCCACAAAGCAAATCTGCTGTATATGCTCCTGAAAGGTGGTGACAGTCTGTTAACCAAAAGTTTCTGACAGTGTGCTCCAGTTTGTTTAAAATAACAAATTTCTTCAAGATTAAACTGTTTCCATTTTACCTAAATTCATATATTAGGAAACGGGGAGGGAAGTGGAGGGAAAAGATTCAACAAATCTCTATGTGTTGGCTTCTGCACTCTGACTCTTGCCTTGTCTGTGCTCTGTCGCCTGCTGATTCCAAACACAGCAT
Organism: Cetorhinus maximus; assembly: GCF_964194155.1. Taxonomy (NCBI): domain Eukaryota; kingdom Metazoa; phylum Chordata; class Chondrichthyes; order Lamniformes; family Cetorhinidae; genus Cetorhinus; species Cetorhinus maximus. Next base: position 72,025,478 of record NC_135896.1, read on the forward strand.
CTGAACTTTTCATAGACCTCTGGCTCGTGACCAACCTCCTATGATCCCTCCTTTTACGCCAATAGTGACCTATTCCTTTCAATAGCTAGTTTCAACAGATCTATTAAAATGAAGGATGAACGCATTTAGATGATGCTGCACCGCCCCAGCTTGCCAAAATTGCACATTTCAGCCCTCATTGGCACTTATGCAGTGCTGTCCATCGCTAATGCACCTCAACTGTTTTGTGAAAACCTCCATCTACCAGCTAAACAAAACCAAGTTCTTCATTTAGCATTCCCCGTGTCACTAGATTCCTCAAGAAAATTTTGAGAGCAATCAAATCGCTGTCCTTCCCGAGGATGGTCCTGCTTTCACAGCAATTCACAGAGCAGTCCCACAGATCTAAACACACTCTCATTTAGAGGCATGCAGAGAAAACAGGAACAGAGAAGGTAATAAACAGCAGGATATTCTTCTTGAATCATATAACAAGTGGCCCTTCACTTTAAAGAGACCAGAAACCCGAAACTGAACTATAGTGAACAAAAAATAAGGCTGAAGTATATGCAACAATCTTCAGTCAGAAATGCCGAGTGGATAATCCATCTCGGCCTCCTCCGGAGGTCCCCAGCATCACAGATACAGTCTTCAGCAAATTCGATTCAGGCCACGTGATGTCAAGAAACATTTGAAGGCACTGGATACTGCAAAGGCTATGGGCCCCGACAATATTCCAGCAACAGTACTGGAGACTCCTGCTCCAAAACTTGCCGCGGTTGTAGCCAGGTTGTTCCAGGACAGCTACAACACTGGCATCTACCTGGCAATGTGGAAAATTGCCCAGGCACGTCCTGTACACAAAAAGCAGGACAAATTCAACCCAGCCAATTACCAACCCATCAATCTACTCTCGATCATCAGTAAAGTGTTGGAAGGCCTATCAAGCAGCACTTGCTTAGCAATAACCTGCTCACTGACGCTCAGTTTGTGTTCCACCAGGGTCACTCAGATCCTGGCTGCATTTCAGCCTTAGTTCAAGCATGGACAAAAGAGCTGAACTCCAGAGCTGAGGTGAGAGTGACTGTCCTTGACATCAAGGCAGTACTTGACTGCGTGTGGTATCAAGGTGCCCTAGCAAAACTGGAATTAATGGGAATCAGTGGGAAAACTCTCCAATGGCTGGAGCCTTAGTGAGCACAAAGGAAGATGGTTGTAATTGTTGATGGTCAATCATCTCTGTCCAGGACATCACTGCAGGAGTTTCTCAGGGTAATGTCCTAGGCCCAACCACCTTCAGCTGCTTCATCATGTTCCTTCCATCATAAAGTCAGAAGTGGGGATGTTCACTGATGATTACACAATGTTCAGCACCATTCGTGACTCCTCAGATACTGAAGCAGTCCATGTCAAAATGCAGCAAGACCTGGATAAAATCCAGTTTTGAGCTGATAAGTGGCAAGTAACATTTGTGCTACACAAGTGCCAGGCAATAACCATCTCCACCAAGAGAGAATCTAACTATCGCCCCTTGACATTCAATGGCATTACCATCACTGAATCCTCCACTATCACCATCCTGGGGGTTACCGTTGACCAGAAACTGAACTGGACTAGCCATATAAATACTGTGGCTACAAGAGCAGGTCAGAGGCTAGGAATCCTGCAGCGTGTAACTTGCCTCCTGACTCCTTAAAGCCTGTCCACCAGGTACAAGGCACAAGTCAGGAGTATGTTGGTATATTGTCCACTTGCCTGGATGACTGCAGCTCCAACAACAATCAAGAATCTCAACAACGTCCAGGACAAAGTAGCCCACTTGATTGGCACCCCATTCACAAACCGCCGACACAGTGGCAGCAGGGTGTACCATCCACAACATGCACTACAGGAACTCATCAGGGCTCCTTAGACAGCACCTTCCAAACCCATGACCACTACCATCTAGAAGGACAAGGGCAGCATACATATGGGAACACAACCACCTGGACATTCTGCTGCAAGTCATTCACCATCCTGACTTCGAAATATATCGCTGTTCCTTCACTGTCACTGGGTCTAAATCCTGGAACTCCCTCCCAAACAACACTGTGGGTGTACCTACACTATATGGTCTGCAGTGGTTCAAGAAGGCTGCTCACCAGCACCTTCTCCACGGTAATTAGGGATGGGCAATAAATGCTGGCCTAGCCAGCGATGCCCGCATCCCATGAATGAATAAAAAAACTATAGTTGCAGTCTGACTGATATGTGACTCCTGCCTAACAAATAGGGCTCCATTAAGTGACACCCATACTTGTACCCACTACTGCAACTTTAGCATAACTTAGTATTGTGCGGCTCTAGAAATGAACGGTATCAATTCATCACATGTTTGTGGCAAATGGTGAGCATATTGGACAACACTGTTCTAGAACATATCACTGCAGAAAACTATCCGGGTGCACTCACGAAATTCACTACCTTCTGATGTGCTTCTCTACTTATCCTAATCTATGAAAATTTAAGTCCCTCTTTTAAAATTACTCTGCCTTTGCTAATGCTTGTCTGATCTCAGACAATATACCGCTTCACAATTGCTACCAGGGGGCCTATACACAATTCCCAATCTAGTCTTAAATCCTTTTGTATTTCTTAATTCTACCCCATAAAATCTCCACTGGCTACTTCTCGTTATATGCTGTCTTATGATTGAACTGATTTTTATCCTTAATCAGTAATGCTCCCCTCTACCATCTTCTGTATCTTTCTTGTTGATCTTCCAAACTGATCTGTCTAGTTCCCAGTCTTGGCTAACTTTCAGCCATGTCTCAGTAATTGTTACAGTGTAATACCTTCAAAGTTTAATTTGTGCATTTAAATAATTCAATTTGTTCCTTATATGTGAGTTTGTATAAAGAATGTTTATTTGGGCCACAAATCCTAATCTGTACTGCAGTTCTAATGTTCTACTTAAATGTTTCTTATTTGCCTTTCCTGGTTTAATCACTTGGGTTCTTCCGGTTTTCCCTTTACCTGTGATGCCTAAAGCACAATTTTTGACTGTTACTTTACTCTTTTCCATTTCGTTTGTTCTAGATCTATCATCTATTCAACCTTTCCCTTTTGAGCCTTCCCTCCCATCACCCCCCCCGCCCACCACCAAACCTGCCCTGCCACCCCATTTATTATTTAAAGCCCCTGTGACCATCCTATTCATCCTTTCCACTCGGACCCCGGTGCCAGCCCAGTTCAGCTTGAGCCTGTCCCAACAGTACAATTCCTTCCTGTCTCAGTGCTGGAATTAGTGTCCCGTGAAATGGAACCCCACTTTCCTACATGTGTTCAACTCCCTGATCTGCTCATCCTTGTGCCAATTTGCACATGGTTCAAGTAATAATCCAAAAAATTTTAACCCTTGAGATCATGTTGTTTAATTTAGCTTCTGGTTCCTGGGACTCCTGAAATTCCCAATGTTTTTGTTCCCAATGTGGACCATAATGGTTGGATCCTCCCTCCTCCCTCTCCAATATCCTTTCAAGCCTGTTGGCAATGTCCCTCACCCTGGCACCAAGCAGACAAGATACCAGTACAAAAATCCTGGAAATCCTTCTTATACAGTACTGTGGGTGTACCTATGCATGGACGCCAGTGTTTCAAGAAGACAGCTCACCACCATCTTCTCAAACAATTAAGAAAGCTGGCTTTGTAGAAACACCCACATCCTGTGAACGAATTAAAAATACTTATTGATCATTGAGGAGACGGCCTTTGCATTCCAAATAGGTAAAATCATCAAATATTGGAGAGTAATTCTGGCAGGAGGTGAACATTGATGCAATCCCAGTGCTGTTATTGCCGCATAACTGAGAATGTTTCGTATAGTTACAGAAATGAAGAGAAATAAGTGGCATGGTGGTAGCCAATTTGGATGGCAAGATCGCCAACGACATCGTTCAAGGAGACATCGAGAGCATAATAGTCGCTTGTCAAGAGAATGGTAAAACTTTACTACTGCTTGTTACCATGCAAGGGAGAGTTGGCCTCAAAGTTTGGCATTTTTAGTCAGACCTTAAAAAGTTTTGTTTGTCCCTGGCTGCTTGTGTAATGGCTGTTGTGCTGATAATGGGCACTATAACTCACTCAGTCAAATCAGTTTCTTAGAATCGTGGAAAGATATGGCACAGAAGGAGGCCATTCAGCCCAGAATGTATGTATCCTAGTCCCCTACTCTTTCCCCAAAGCTTAAGTATTTATCCGATTCCCATACACAAGTTATTATGGAACCTGCTTCCTCCACACTTTCAGACATCAAAATGCACAGCCTGAGAGGGTAGTGGAGGCACAGTCAATTGTGGCTTTTAAAGGGAATTGGATAATTATCAACAGAGAAAATGATTTCCGGGTTACAGGAAAAAGGGAGGGGATGGGACTTGCTGAGTTCCTCTTGTAGAGAAGGCACAGACACAATGGGTGCAAACGGTCTCATGTCCTGTATCATTCTATGTTTTTTATTTGAATAAAGACAAGTGCATGTTGGGAAAATGCTCTATTTCCTTCTTTCTTTTCCCTGTTGTCCCTCAAACTCAATGTGTTGGAGTTTGAAACCTGATCTACTGCTGATGAAAGATTTTTAGTAGTTAACATGCCCATTTATAGGAGCTGATTCTTAGCTGTCGAAGATGCCTCCCAGACCTAAGTATCTGGAAATCAGCGAATGTGTTGGCTGATTGAGAGACTAGTCACTTTGTGGTAGGTTTTGTTTTAACTGATAAGTTTGTTTCATCAACAAAGCTGGATTTTACTTGAAGAAAGGCTGCTGTAGAGACTTTCAGAATCACACAGTGCAGAAGAGGCCCTTCGGCCCATCGAGTCTGCACCAACTGGTGAGAAACACCTGACCTACTTACCTAATCCCATTTACCAGCACAAGGCGCATAGCCTTGAATGTTATGACGTGCCAAGTACTCATCCAGATACTTTTTAAAGGATGTGAGGCAACCCGCCTCCACCACCCTCCCAGGCAGCGCATTCTAGACCGTCACCACCCTCTGTGTGAAAAAGTTTTTCCTTACATCCCCCCTAAACCTTCTGCCCCTCACCTTGAACTTATCTCCCCTCGTGACTGACCCTTCAATTAAGGGGAACAGCTGCTCCCTATCCACCCTGTCCATGCCCCTCATAATCTTGTACACATTACAAGACTTGTTGAGGTGTCAGCTGTGGCTCAGTTCATAGCACCCTCGCCTTTGAATCAGAGGGTTGTGGGTTCATGTCCCACTCCTGGAAACCAAGAACTGTGAATGTACTCGAAAGAGTTACAATCTGTGACTGTTGATAACTCGAAAGAGTTACAAGACTCGTTGTGTATATTTCTTTGAGGTTTAGACTAACATTAGTATAATATGTCAAAATGGTTACAATGTTGAGGATTTGAAGTAATTCTATGAAGACACAGTACTTATTACTTACTTTCCTAAATTTATGATGTTTAGGAGTCAGAGATCTGATCCTGATTCGTCATTAAGTGAATTGAGTGAGCAGAATAGTTCAGCAGCTGAATCAACTAGCAGTGCTTCTAAGTCGACTGATGTGCCAGGCAAGTATACACACCTGTATCGTTTTGTGTTGTTACACTGTCTACTCCTGATAATTCAGTCATTTGTTGCATTGAAAAAAATTAACCATTTCTATTAAGTAATGTAAATAACACAGAAAAGTGATAAATAGGAGCTAAAGCATTGAATTTTCAGATAATTGAATTGAATAACTTTAAATTAAGAGGAGTAGCCTGTAATATATTCCAGTGTACAATTTGTGAATAATACCCTTGGCATGATGATATAAAGATTTGTTGAAACAGGACATCCATTTTCTGGCCCCAAAAGAGAATCTTGAGTTGGCTTTCTTTTCTTGATTAATTTAAAATTGGAACATACCTTGGCTTAATGCATTGGAATCAGCAAGGGCTTATCTGAGAGCAGTTTGAGAACTCTAACAGCAATGGGACCCTGGCAAACCTTCTACCTATTTAATGTGTAGATTGCTTTGTATAATATTCAGTATACAATAGGTGTGTAATTTGAATGAGAAGTGCTACCCCACTTTCTGCCCTCTTACCATGCATTCCCTTAAGTATTGCAATGCTTTATTAGTTCCTGTTTTTGGTAACTTAGCAACATATGAAATTGTGCACGATTATATAGTGACTTCCCTGATGTCATCCCCATCTAGTGTATACTGAGTTTGTCCTGGTTTCAATCTAGTTTGTGCTACGGTTGCTAATCTCAGTTGGGACCCCATAATAGTTGAGGGAGGGGAAAATCATTCAGTTTCCATTCTTGATCAGGTCCATTCATTCTGCTGGAAAATGTGCATGTAGTCTTTCACCTTGGTCAGGACAGGGCTCAGCAGCAATGCCTTCCATGTTCACCTATAGTCTGATGATACTCACTGTCAAGATTGACACAGGACTTTTGTCTGTTTGAATCAGATACTAGAGATCTGCTGCTGTTTGTATAACACTACCCTACCAGCAGTTAATACCCTGAGGGAAGAGGAAAGGGTGAGTGATGATTAGATGGGGAAAACCTGTATACATATGGTGCCTTTAACGTAATAAAACTTCCGATGCTTCACAGGAGTGTCATAGAGCAAAATTTAACACCAAGTCACATAAGGTGACATTAGGGCCTATGACCAAAACTTTAGTGTAAGAGTTGGTTTTAAGGCGCTTCTTCAAGGAAAAAGGGGAGGTTGAGAGGTTTAGAGAATTTTAGAATTCCAGAGTTTAGGGCCCAGGCAACTGAAGGCATGGCCACCAATAGTGGAGTGATTAAAATCGGGAATTATGATGAGTGCAGATATCTCAGAGGATTATAGGGCTGGAGGGGATTGCAGGGATAGGGAGGTGTGAGACCATGGTGCGAGTTGAAAATAATGATGAGAATTTTAAAATCAAGCCGTTGCTTGACCAGGAACCAATGTAGATCAGACAGCACAGGCGTAATAGATGAACAGGACTTGATGTGAGTAAGACAACAGTTTTGGATGAGCTCAATTTGGGAGGCCAGCCAGAAGTGCATTGACATTATCAAGTCTAGAGATAACAAAGGTGTGAATGAGGGTTTCAACTGTTCTACTCCAGGAAGCCACTTGGTGAAGGATGGAACTTGAGCCAATCTTAGCACACTTCTGTATTTATTTACAGTTACACATTACAAGCATACACCACTTAACCCAATAATCACAGGTTTGGTCTGTGACTATTTATAGGTGCTCAAATGAATCCCTAGTTAATGCCCACTGCGTGCATACAATTAAACACATCAGTTAACATCAGCAGCAAATTATGGGTGATATTACGTATATGAAAATAGGTGGTCTTAAAGATGGTTAAATATGTGGTCGGTAGCTCATCTTGGGGTGAAATATGACAGCAAGATTGCAAACAAACTGGTTTGGTCTCAAGACAGTTGCCAGGGAGAAGGATGAAGTCGGTAGTTGGGCAACGGAGTTTGGAATGGGGACTGAAGACAATGGCTTCAGTCTTCCATTGTTTATTTGGAGGAAATTTCTGTTCATCCACTATTAGATGTTGGATAAGCAGTCTGATAATTTAGGAATGATGGAGAAGTCACAAGTAAGGTGGTGATAAGGTAGAGCTGAGAGTCCTGTTTTCGGATAACATCACCGAGGGTCAGCGTGTAGATGAGAAACAGGAGTGGGCCCAGGATAGATCTTCAGGGCCACCAGAGATAATAGTACAGGAGCAGGAAGTGACATTGCAAGTGACACTGGCTACAATTAGATAGGTGAGTGCAGTCCCACTCAGCTGGACAATGGTGGAGAAGTGTTGGAGGACGATAGTGTGGTCAACTGTGTCAAAGGCTGCAGACAGATCGGGAAATGATATGGGGGAAAAGATTTTTGTCTCAATCACCTGGGATGTCATTTGTGACTTTGATAAGAGCCGTTTTGGTACTGTGACAGGAGTGTTATCAAACAAAATTGAACATCAGGCCACATAAAGACATTCAAGAAAGGAAGGAGAAAGGAGGAATTGGAGTATTGAATAAGGACTCCTTCCATTCAAATTAGCCCTCTTTCAATTTAGAAGTTCTGCTTTAATTTGTTTGTTGTTCTTCTGCATTACTAATCTAAATCTTACAATACAATGATCACTTTTACCCAAGTGTCAGAAAATGTGAGATCCTCCGTTTGGTAGGAAGAATAGAACACAAAATATTATTTAAATGGAGAGAGGCTACAGAATGGTATAGGAGGATCTGGGTGTCTTGGTACATTTTTAAAATTCATTCATGGGATGTGGGCATCGCTGGCTGGGCCAGCGTTTATTGCCCATCCCTAATTGCCTTTGAGAAGGTGGTGGTGAGCTGCCTTCTTGAACCACTATAGTCCATATGGTGTAGGTACACCCACAGTCCTGTTGGGGAGGGAGTTCCAGGATTTTGACCCAGAGACAGTGAAGGAATGACGATATATTTCCAAGTCAGGATGGTGAATGGTTTAGAGGAGAACTTCCAGGTGGTGGTGTTCCTATGTGTCTGCTGCCCTTGTCCTTCTAGATGGTAATGGTTGTAGGTTTGGAAACTGCTGCCTAAGGAGTCTTGGTGAGTCCCTGCAATGCATCTTGTAGATGGTGCACACTACGTTGGTGGTGGAGGGAGTGAATGTGGACTTGGTGCCAATCAAGCAGGCCGCTTAGTCCTGCATGGTATCGAGCTTCTTAAATATTGTTGGAGCTGCACTCATCCAGGTAAGTGGAGGGTATTCCATCACACTCCTGACTTGTGCCTTGTAGATGGTGGACAGGCTTTGGGGAGTCAGGAGGTGAGTTACTCGCTGCAGGATTCCTAGCTCTGACCTGCTCTTGTATTTGCCACAGTATTTATATGGCTAGTGCAGTTCAGCTTCTGGTTAATGGTAACCCCCAGGGTATTGATAGTGGGTCATTCAGCGATGGTACTGCCATTGAATGTCATGGGGCGATGGTTAGATTCTCTCTTGTTGGAGATGGTCATTGCCTGGCACTTGTGTGGCGTAAATGTTAATTGCCACTTGTGAGCAGGTTATTACTAAGCAAGTGCCGCTTGATAGCACTGTTAATGACCCCTTCCATCAGTTTACTGATGATCAAGAGTCGACTGATAGAGCAGTAATTGGCCAGGTTGGATTTGTCCTGCTCCTTGTGTACAGGACACACTTGGACAATTTTCCACATTGCCTGGTAGATACCAGTGTTGTAGCTGAACTAGAACAGCTTGGCTAGGGGTGCAGAAAGTTCTGGAGCACAAGTCTTCAGTACTATTGCCGGAACATTGTCAGAGCCCATAGCCTTTGCAGTATCCAGTGCCTTCAGCCATTTCTTGATATCACATGGAGTGAATTGAATTGGCTGAAGAGTGGCATCTGTGATCCTGGGAACCTCTGGAGGAGGCCAAGATGGATCATGCATTTGGCACCTCTGGCTGAAGATTCGCTGATATGAGCGTGATGATGCGAAGCTTGGGAGTGTTGTGAACTGCGAGGAGGATGGTGTGGAACTTCAAGAGGATATAGACAAGTTGGTGGAGTGGGCAGATAGGTGGCAGATGAAGTTCAGTGCGGAGGAGTGTGAGATGATGCATTTTTGTAACATGGACAGACAATATAAAATAAGGGGTGAGATTTTGAAGGGGTTGCAGAAGCAGAAAGACCTGGGTGTATATGTGCATAGATCATTGAAGGTGGCAGGACAGGTGGAGAAAGCAGTTAATGAAGCATATATCCTGGGTTTTATTAATAGGGGCATAGAGTATGAGAGCAGGGAGATTATGCTGAATTTTTATAAGATACTCGTTAGACCTCAGCTGGAGTATTGTGTACAGTTCTGGGTGCCATACTATAGGAAGGATGTGAACACATTGAAGAGAGTGCAGAAGAGGTTTACGAGAATGATTCCAGGGATGAGAAACTTCAGCTATGAGGATAGATTGGAGAGGTTGTGACTGTTCTCCTTGGAGAGAAGGCGGCTAAGAGGAGATTTGATAGAGATGTTCAAAATCATGAGGGGGCTGGGCAGAGTAGGTAGGGGAAGCTGTTCCCGCTCGTAAAAGAATCAAGAACGAGAGGGCACAGATTTAAAGTGATTTGCAAAAGAAGCAAATGTAATGTGGGAAAAAACTTTTTCACACAACGAGTGGTTCAGACCTGGAATGCACTGCCTGCAAGTGTGGTGGAGGCAGGTTCAATTGAGGCATTCAAGAGGGCATTAGATGATTATTTGAATAGAAACAATGTGCAGGGATATGGGGAAAAGGCAGGGCAATAGCATCAGGTCATAATGCTCATTTGGAGAGCCGGTGCAGACACAATGGGCCGAATGGCCGCCTCCTATGCTGTTAAAATTCTGTGATCCTTGCAAATGCTTTGTCTTATCTTTTGCATTGATGTGCTGGGCTTCCCTATCATTGAGGATGGGGATATTTGCGGAGCCTCCTCCTCCAGTGAGTTGTTTAATTACCCACCACTATTTGCAACTGGATGTGACAGCACTGCAGAGCTTAGATCTGATCCGATAGTTGTGGAATCGCTTAAATTTGTCTATCACTTGCTGCTTATGCTGTTATGCAAGTTGTAGCTTCACCAGGTTAACACCTCATTTTTAGGTATGCCTGGTTTTGCTCCTGGCATGCCCTCCCGCACTCTTCATTGAACCAGGGTTGATCCCCTGGCTTGGTGGTAATGGTGGAGTGGGGGATATGCCAGGTCATGAGGTTACAGATTGTGGTTGAGTACAATTCTGCTGCTGCTGATAGCCCACAGCCATCACTCCTACCGATACTGTCTTGGACAGATACATCTGTGGCAGGCAGGTTGGTGAGGATGAGGTCAACTATATTGTTGGTTCCCTTACCACCTGCTACAGACCCAGTCTAGCAGCTGTGTCCTTTAGGACTCAGCCAGCTCGGTCTGTGGTGGTGCTACTGAGCCACTCTTGGTGATGGACATTGAACTCCCCCACCCAGAGTACATTCTGCACCCTTGCCACCCTCAGTGCTTCTTCCCAAGTGGTGTTCAACATGGAGGAGCACTGATTCATCAGTGGAAGAGCGCTGATTCATCAGCTGAGGAGGCGTGTTATGTGGTAATCAGCAGGAGGTTTCCTTCCCATGTTTGCCATGAGACTTCATGGGGTCTGGAGTCGGACGTTGAGGTCTCCCAGGGCAAGCCCCTCCTGACTGTATACCACTGTATCGCCACCTCTGCTGGGTCTGTCCTGACAGTGTGACAGGACATACCCAAGGATGGTGATAGTGGTGTCTGGGATATTGTCTGGAAGGTATGATTGCATGAGTATGAATGACTATGTCAGGCTGTTGCTTCACTAGTCTGTGAGACAGCTCTTCCAATTTTGGCACAGTGTTAGTAAGGAGGACGTTGACAGGGTTGAGTTTCCATTGTCATTTTTGATGGTGGTCCATCCGGTTTCATTCCTTTTAGGCTTTTTAGCAGTTTGATACGACTGAGTGGCTTGCTAGGCTATTTCAGAGGGTATTTAAAAGTCAACCACATATTGATGTGCGTTTGGAGTTATTTGTAGGCCAAACCAGACAAGGACAGCAGATTTCCTTCCCTAAGTGACATCGGTGAACCAGATGTGTTTTTACGACAATCGATAATGGTCATCATTAGACTTTTAATTCCAGATTTTTATTGAATTCAAATTTCACCATCAGCCATGGCAGGATTCAAACCTGGGTCCCCAGAGCATTATCCTGGGTTTCTGGACTACTAGTCCAGTGACAATACCACTATGCCACAAAAAGTTAGCATCCAGATACATCAAGTAGGCAAATGGAATGTTAGCCTTTATTGCAAGAGCAATGGAGTATAAAAGCAGGGAAGTCTTGCTACTACAATTGTACAAGACATTGGTGAGGCCACACCTAGAGTACAGTAAGTCCTCCATTGACTCACTTAACGTTGTTTTGCCAATAAAGTAGTGACAACCAACAGTTTAACGTGGCGAGTTTCGCTTCAGTGTTGTTTGCCACAGACTTCCTGTTCTGTGGCCTACACTTATACATGACCTTTCCCCAGCGCTTCCACTCCCATCTCCCATTCTTACTTTTAACGCCCCCATGTCTGTTGCCACCACTGGGGATTTCTTCAAATGCTCCTCTTCTCCTCACTCCATTCCTGGTCTGAGCATGTGCTCCATCTAGTAGAAGAAGGTGGTTGGTGCAGGAAGCAGATGAACTCTACTTCAGTGGCAACCTGCACCAACCAACATCTGCCATTGGATGGACCCCCTTCAATCCAAATCTAGGTGAGTGTGTTTCTTTAATATTTATTTACATTCACAGTATATTGTATTTCTTTAAAATTTTAGTGTTTATTTTATTTTAGAGGTTATTTCATTTATAAATGAAGGCCTTTAGGAATGGACAGCATTTCAACTTATGTTTTAATTTTTTTCTGCCGAGAAAGATCCTAAAGTACCTAATATGCAGTATTTATTTTATATTTAGTGATTTATTCTATTTTGCAAGTTATTTCAGCTAGGAATGCACAGTTCAGTACTGTATCTCAACCTGCACATTGGTTTTTCTGGGTGAGAAATATCCGAAGAAACCTAACTCTGGTTTTCACAAAAACGGAATGAAATCGTATGGACCACCCGGCATCGACCTAGGCACCAGAAACGACAACGTCAATCGCAGCCCTGTCAACCCTGCAAAGTCCTCCTTACTAACGTCTGGGGGCTAGTGCCAAAATTGGGAGAGCTGTCTCACAGGCTAGTCAAGCAACAGTCTGACATAGTCATCCTCATGGAATCATAGCTTACAGATAATGTCCCAGATTCCACCATCACCATCCCGGGATATGTTCTGTCCCACTGGCAGGACAGACCCAGCAGAGGTGGCGGCACAGTGGTATACAGTTGGGAGGGAGTTGCCTGGGAGTCCTGAACATCAACTCTGGACCCCATGAAGTCTCATGGCATCAGGTCAAACATGGGCAAGGAAACCTCCTGCTGATTACCACCTACCACCCTCCGTCAGCTGACGAATCAGTGCTCCTCCATGTTGAACATCACTTGGAGGAAGCACTGAGGGTGGCAAGGGTGCAGAATGTACTCTGGGTGGGAGACTTCAATGTCCATCACCAAGAGTGCCTTGGTAGCACCACTACTGACTGAGCTGGCTGAGTCCTAAATGACATAGTTGCTAGACTAGGTCTGTGGCAGGTGGTGAAGGAAAAACATACTTGACCTCATCATCACCAACCTGCCTGCTGCAGATGCATCTGTCAATGACAGTATCGGTAGGAGTGACCACCACACAGTCATTGTGGAGATGAAGTCCCACCTTTACTTTGAGGATACATTGTTGTGTAGTGTTCCCACCGTGCTAAATGGGATAGATTTCGAACGTATCTAGCAACTCAAGGCTGGGCATCCATGAGGTGCTGTGGGCCATTAGCAGCAGCAGAATGGTACTTGAACACAATCTGTAACCTCATGGCCCAACATATCCCCCACTCTACTATTACCATCAAGCCAGAGGATCAACCCTAGTTCAGTGAAGAGTGCAGGAGGGCATGCCAGGAGCAGCACCAGGCAAACCTAAAAATGAGGTGTAACCTGGTGAAGCTGTAAAACAGGACTACTTGCATGCCAAACAGCATAAATTGCAAGTGATAGATAGAGCTAAGCGATCCCACAACCAACGGATCAGATCTAAGCTCTGCAGTCCTATTACATCCAGTTGTGAATGGTGATGGACAATTAAACAACTCACTGGAGGAGGAGGCTCCACAAATATCCCCACCCTCAATGATGGAGGAGCCCAGCACAGCAGTGCAAAAGATAAGGCTAAAGCATTTGCAACAATCTTCAGCCAGAAGTGCCGAGCGGATGATCCATCTCGGCCTCCTCCGGAGGTCCTCTGCCAATTTGATTCACTCCACGTGAATCAAGAATCAAGAAGCGGCTGAAGGCACTGGATACTGCAAAGGCTAAGGGCTCTGACAATAATCTGACAATAGTACTGAAGACTTGTGTTCCAGAACTTGCACACCCTTAGCCAAGCTGTTCCAGTACAGCTACAACACAGGCATCTTCCCGGCTAAGTGGGAAATTGCCCAGGTATGTTCTGTACACAAAAAGCAGGACAAATCCAACCCAGTCAATTACCACCCCATCAGTCTACTCTTGATCATCAGTAAAGTAATGGAAGGGGTCATCAAGCGGCACTTTCTCAACAATAACCTGCTCACTGATGCCCAGTTTGGGTTCCGCCAGGGCCACTCAGCTCCTGACCTCATTACAGCCTTGGTTCAAACGTGGACAAAAGAGCTGAACTCCCAAGGTGAAGTGAGAGTGACTGCCCTTGGCATCAAGGCAGCATTTGACCGAGTGTGGCATCAAGGAGCCCTAGCAAAACTGGAGTCAATGGGAATCAGGGGGAAAACTCTCCGCTGGTTGGAGTCATTCCTGGCACAAAGGAAAATGGTTGTGGTTGTTGGAGGTCAGTCATTTCAGCTCCAGGACATCACTGCAGGAGTTCCTCAGGGTAGTGTCCTAGGCCCAAGCATCTTCAGCTGCTTCATCAATGACCTTCCTTCCGTCAAACGGTCAGAAGTGGGGAGGTTCACTGGTGATTACACAATGTTCAGCACCATTCGTGACTCCTCAGATACTGAAGCAGTCCATGTCCAAATGCAACAAGACCTGGACAATATCCAGGCTTGGGCTGACAAGTAGCAAGTAACATTCACGCCACACAAGTGTCAGGCAATGACAAGAGAGCATCCAACCATCGCCCCTTGATGTTCAATGGCATTACCATCACTGAATCCCCCACTAACAACATCCTGGGGTTTATCATTGACCAGAAACTGAACTGGACTGGCCATATAAATACTGTGGCTACAAGAGCAGGTCGGAGGCTAGGAATCGTGCAATGAGTAATTCACTCCTGACTCCTCAAAGCCTGTCCACCATCCACAAGGCACAAGTCAGGAATGTGATGGAATGCTCCCCACTTGCCTGGATGAGTGCAGGTCCTACAACACTGAAGAAGCTGAACACCGTCCAGGATGAAACAGTCCACTTGATTGGCATCACATCCACAAACATTCACCTCCTCCACCACCGATGCACAGTAGCAGCAGTGTGTACCATCTACAAGATGCACTGCAGAAATTCACCAAGGCTCCTTAGACAGCACCTTCCAAACCCACGACCACTACCACCTAGAAGGATAAGGGCAGCAGTTAAATGGGAACACCACCACCTGGAACTTCCCCTCCAAGTCACTCACCATCCTGACTTGGAAATATATCGTCATTCCTTCACTGTGGCTGGGTCAAAATCCTGGAACTCCCTTCCCAACAGCACTGTGGGTGTACCTACACCACATGGACTGCAGCGGTTCATGAAGGCAGCTCACCACCACCTTCTCAAGGGCAACTAGGGATGGGCAATAAATGCTGGCCCAGCCAGCGAAGCCCACATCCCGTGAATGAATAAAAAAAAAGACATTGATTCCTATAGGAACGTATGGCTCACTTTTCAGGAACGCAAACACAATATTAAGTGAGGACTTACAGTACTGCGTACAGTTTTGGTCTTACTTAAGGAGGCATATACTTGCATTGGAGGCCATTCAGAGAAGGTTCACCAGGTTGATTTCTGGGATGAAGGGTTTGTTTAATTAGGCAGGTTGAGCAGCTTGAGCTATTATTCATTGGATTTTAGAGCAATGTGAGATGATCTTATTGAAACATTAAGACTCTGAGGGGGCTTGACAAGATAGATGCTGAGAGGATGTTTATCCTCATAGGGGAATCTAGAACTAGAGGGCACAGTTTCAGAATAAGGGGTCTTCCATTTAAGACAGAGATGAAGAGGAAATTCTTCCCCAAGGGGTGTTAGCCTTTGGAATTCTCTATCCCAGAGTGCAGTATACAGAAAATATATTCAAGGCTGAATCAGACAGATTTTTGATCTATGAGGGAGTTGAGGGTTATGGGGGCAGGCAGGAAAGTGGAGTTTTTTTTAATTCATGTGGGATGTGGGATTCACTGGCTGGGCCAGCATTTATTGCCCATCCCTAGTTGCCCATGAGAAGGTGGTGGTGAGCTGCCTTCTTGAACTGCTGCCGTCCATGTGGTGTAGGTACACCCATGGTGCTGTTAGGAAGGGAGTTCCAGGATTTTGACCCAGTGACAGTGAAGGAACGGCAATATATTTCCAAGTCAGGATGGTGAGTGACTTGGAGGGGAGCTTCCAGGTGGTGGTGTTCCCATCTACTGCCCTTGTCCTTCTAGGTGGTAGTGGTCATGGGTTTGGATGGTGCTGTCTAAGGAGCCCTGGTGAATTTCTGCAGTGCATCTTGTAGATGGTGCACACTGCTGCTACTGTGCGTTGAGGCCACTATCAGGGCAACCGTGATCTTATTGAATGGGGGAGCAGGCTCAAGAGGCTGAACGACTTACCCTTGCTCCTACTTCTTATTTTCTTATGAGCAGGATCTAGTTAGTTAAAATGGAACCAAAGTTTGGCACGAAAACCTGTAATGGAACAGTATGTGATCTTTAGGGAGGAGATGTTTCAACTACAGGATAGGTACATTCCAACAAAAGGGAAAGGCAGGGAACCAAAGCCAGCGCTCCTTGGATGGTGAGGAGAGAACAAATATGATGAAACAAAAAAAGAGGGACATACGTCAGGTGAATTCTTCAAGTGAGAACCTAATCAAATACAATAGGTAGAGAGAGGAACTGAAGAGGAAATTAAGACTGCAAAGAGAATATGTGAATAGAATGACAGTTAACGTCTAAAAGGTACCCACAAATCTTCCAACGGCATGGTAAATCTTCATAAAGCTGTGGTTAGGCCACAAATAAAGTATATATCCAGTTCTTGTCACCACACTTAGGAAAGATGTGAGGATCCTTGACAGCACGCAGAGGAGATATACCAGAATGGTTCCAGAGATGAGGTAATTTAGCCACAAGATTGGGTTGGAGAAACTGCAGTTGTTCTCTTTGGAGCAAAAAAGATTGAGGGGAGATTTGATAAAGGTGTACAAGGTTATCACAGGGCTAGACACAGTAGACAAAGAAAAGCTATTCCCATTAGTTGATGGTACAAGGTCTGGGTAACACAGATTTAAGGTTTTGTTTAATACTTCCGGGTGAATATCAGGAAGCACTTTTTTTTATGCAGCAAGTGGTAATGACCTGGAACTTGCTGCCTGAGGGTGGAGGAAGCAAAGATGATGAATGGTTTCAAAAGGAAATTAGATGGGCACTTGGGGGTAATAAACTTGCAGGTACACTGGTATAGAGTGGGGGAATGGGACTGACGGTATTGCTCTACAGAGCGCTGGCATGTATTCGATGGGGCGAATGACCTCCTCTGTGCCATTATGTCTTTGACGAGGCGTAATTGAGGCAAATTCATAGATGCATTTCATGGGAGCCCAGATAAATACATGAGGAAGAAAGGAATGGAAGGATATTTTGATGGGATGGGAGGAGGCTTGTGTACAGCTTAAACGCCAAAGGAGACTTGAGGTGGATCATTTATTTCTGTACCATAACATTCTTTATAATTGCATCTATGACTACATTTCTAAAGTGTTTAATTAGTTGTGATGTACTTTAGAATGTCCTGGGGTCATGACAGGAGCAATGGAATTGCAATTTTTTTTTCTTATTCACAAGAGTGAGTTGATTGAATGGAATCTTCCTGTTTGCCATTTAGTGATTTGACTGTGCTGGATAAAACAAGAACAAGGAATCTGATCTTGGAGTCTTTGTTATCATGATGCCTTGTTGTGCCATTATTTAATTTCATAAAAATAAGCTGTTCTAAAATAATTAACAAACCTTTCAGTGCTTATGTTTTTGCAAAATTTCTGTTAAAAATGCAAGCTTTGATAGTTGGAAGTAATCTCAATGAGTCATATTGATTAATCAAATTAATGATTGAAGCAAGCTAAGTTATTGATGGCCTCCATCAATGTTAATTTAACTTGCTCACACTGTCAAAGTAACTTCACAAAATCTCTTACCTGGCATTGTTAGCTCTCTCCATCTAAACATATTTCATAATCATGAAATTATGTTAACAAAAAACACCATTGTAACATTATCAAATAACACCATAGTAAATAGTCTAGTGAAAGATCAGACATTTGAAAGTCTGCATGTTGAATGGATGATGTTTAGTTGCGACCAATTCCCTCCTCTCCCCTTACTTCCTAAAGCCCTTAGCTGTTTTCTGATTTATTGGGCACTAATTATTCCCTGCTAGATTGACGATGTGGCCATTATTAGTCTGCAAGGCTCACCAGTGAGTATTAGGAAGCCATATGATCACAGGTGGTTTTGTTATATAATTCCACTATGCAACTGCATTCCTTTAAGCTTGAATTTGCATGACCGACATGTACCATGTTATTGATTTTGCTGATCATTACTCTGCAGATTGTTGAGCATAATCAAAGCACCCTATGTAGAGAAAAGTGACGAAGCCAATTACTTTCATCACCGCTGAACTCTGGTGTGTTTCTCAGTGGTCACCTACTCTTCCAGCAGGCGTCAATGAATTGAGGTCAGGAGCGGGAACCCTAACTAATTTGTCCTCCTACTCTTATCATCCAGGAACTGTTGAAGCCAAATGTGTAGCACTTTGTTACCATCCGGTTAGGGACCATTAGCATTTAAAGAGAAATCTGAACACCTTATTTTAACCAGTAGAACTACACCACAAGATTTCGGCCTGTAACTTCCAATCTCCAGGGCATTATACCCACGGGGTACCCCAGAGATGTGCTGGCCACCACACCCCCCCACCCCCGGAAGTCCCCACATAAGGTTTGCATGGCAGTTGCCCGGGAGGTTCAAACTTCCGTTGGGCAACTGCCCTGCACTGGGAGCCATCTGAAATTCCGATTGAAATTGCAAACTCCAGATGGTTCTGACTGTCTTACAGCAATAGTTACCCAGAAAATGTTGGAAGAATTAAAACCACTTCTAACCCTCTGGGTAACTATAATACTGACCACCCCTAACCCCCCACGGGACTC
This sequence comes from Cetorhinus maximus, assembly GCF_964194155.1. Lineage (NCBI taxonomy): Eukaryota > Metazoa > Chordata > Chondrichthyes > Lamniformes > Cetorhinidae > Cetorhinus > Cetorhinus maximus. The sequence goes on from NC_135896.1 coordinate 72,044,545, forward strand.
CACCCACACCCCGGTCCTTCCACAGGATTCCCCGACTACCTCTCCACATCCCGATTACCTCCCGAACCTGCATGAGATTCTACTCACCTTCCCTGACCCCTCACAGAAACACCTGACTACCCTCCCCACTCCTCCCAAATACCACCCCCATTCCGCCAGCACTAGTGCCGTAATACAGGGGTGTATCTTCCTTACTTTTGACTCAGCTGCCCTCAACAGAAAGTCGGGCGAGAATGGTGTGGCTGCATTTCAGGGTAAGTAACTAGGAGTGGAGTGGCAATCCAACTGTGAGTGCCACTCCACAGAATTTATGGCCCAATATGTCTTTAAAACAAAAACAAACTTTACCGTATAGAAAAGACTTTTAAACAAAACAAACACTATTAACTTAAACCACACAAGATTACAGTTATACATTAAGGTTCGTCTTATAAAACATTCCAAAAAAAAATCTATACTTGATCAACACACAAGTAAACACTTCCAGACAACACTCCCTTATAGATGTCCAACTATACCCAGTAATATTGTCCAAGGCAAACTGCTGTCGCTTTAATAAAGGCATACCAAATGATCTCTACCCTCATCCACTCTGTGGTGGAATCCACTTCAGAATAAAACTGCTTGTTGCAGACCATAACTTTTCTGGCTTGGCTGGATGATTGATTGAGACTGCATCCTCTCCTGGCCCAGATGCTCCAGCTATAGCTCAAACAGCTCCAGCTATCTCTAACCTAAGCTCTCCACAGTAACTCTAAAACATCCTTTTCCTCTTTCATCTTTGGTTCCATTATTCTCATATCTCTTTGAAACTCAAATCCCTCCAAATATAAAATCTTTTGTGTCCCTATCTTGTCTTTGCTTTTGGGTCAATAATATCCCCACTAATATTTACCTATGGGACTCCTACAAGATGCAAACATGTTTCTTTTTACCTCTGACTCCCCTTTGATATTCAAACAAACTCTCAACTTATCTAAAAATGCAAATGTTAGATCTAACCTACTTACTTGTACCTCAAACTTAACACCTCTAACCTTTCCATATTTCAAACCCACCCCCCCCAGACAACCTGACTCCTATCAATCTCTTGCCCAGCTTAATTAAATCTCTCTCTCTTACGCACACACACACCCCAGCCATAGCCTTCTTTACAGAATAACACAATATTCTCCTAAAATATTTTTAAAAAAATCTATTTCTACCCTTCCCCCAAGAATTCTCTTATACTCTTAAGAGTTATTTACTTCTGTCAGGACCACCCAATAGTTTGCCACAGTTCTCTGGAAATTACTTTGGCCTGCATCTTCCAAGCAGCAGCAATGATCGTTAAATTGCCGCTGTGCTCGAAAATTCCCTTGACTTGTTGCAGCTTTGCATTTTTTCTGGAGTCTTCCGATGCCAGCTTTCCTCAAGGGAACTCCATCAGAGCAGAGAAGAGGCAGGGAAGACAGTATACATCCCCTTTTTACGGCACTAGCTGACATAAGGTAAGTTTAAAGGTCCGGTTTTAATCTTAATGAATGGGTGAGTGGATGGATGAATGAGAGGACGCGTGGGTGAGTCAGTAGGATGGGTGAGTGGTGGACAGGTCAGAAGGGTAATTTGTTGGTCGGGAGGGGTAGTTGGGTCAGCTCAGGGGTGGTGGTCGGGTTGGGGGGTGGTCAGGTGGTAGCCAGGTCGGATCGGGAATTAGTCGGGTGGTCAGAAAGTAGTCGGCTTGGGTTGGGGGGCTCAGTCAGGTAATTCAGCTGGTCGGTGGAGTAGTTGGGTCAGCTTGAGTTGGGAGCAGTTGGGAGTAGTTGGGTGATTGGGGGTCTAGTCAGCTGGTCAGGGGAGTAGTCTGGTTGGGGTTGTCAGGGGGTAGTCTGGTTGGGGGGTTGTGGTCAGGGGGTGTAGTCAGGTGGTCAGGGGGAGTAGATTGAAGTGAGTAGCCAGGTGGCCCGAGGGGGGAGGGGGGGAAGGGGCAGGCCTCGGGTCTGGGGGCAGTCGGATGGTTGCGGGGGTGATAGTCAGGGATGCAGGTGGAGTGACTTGGGGGTTATATAGTTACCCAGGTGTTAGACTAGGTTTTAATCTGTCTAACATTTCCTGGATAGCTATTTGGGTTAGCTCTGTGGAAGTGCCAGAAGGCAAGGGAAGATGGGAATGTGGAATTCGAAACACAAACAGATCAGCCATGGTCTTATTGAATGGCAGAGCAGGCTGGAGGGGCCGAATTGCCTACATCTGCTCCTACTTCGTATGTTCGTATGAAGTCTCTGACTAACTCAGAGTCAGAGGCATGCGTGAAGGTTCCTGTGGAGCAAGGAAATTGCCCATCAGAAGTTGAATCTTCCCAGGTAATCACCACGTAGCTCCACACATCAGAACTTCCACAGGGTTCGGACACCCATCTTCAGTCATCCGTGCAGTCTCCGACGCTCCGGAGACAGGAGGATTGGCCCTTTAATTCTCCTAGGTTTTAGCTATTCTCAGAGGTAAGACTGTCATTTACTACCTCTTGACTGTGGATGCCTCAGTCCCTTGTTCTGGTTGCCTTCTCAATACTTCCAAGTTGATCTGCTTGGCGCTTTCTTTTGCCACAAGAGTCTGTGAGGACCACTGTAGATGCTTCCACTCACTTCAAACTAGGCAATTTTCCAGCTTCTTTTCCCTCATGAATTCCAAACTGAGATTAGGTTCTACCTTCATTCCACACGTGAATGATGAAGTTAGCTTTTTCTTTGCTTACAGTGCAGGCTTACTAACTGTCATTTACTTTGGCTATCTTCTCTCAGTGAATTGCAAACCACACACACCAGGGCCCAGCTGCAACTAACTCTCTCAGCAAACACCCAGATAAATTGAAGCCAGAGAACCTCTGTAAGCTCCATAATGACGTAGCATGCTGCAGGATGGCCTCACATGTAAATTATCCCTCATTTACAATTTCATCTTTGATTTGAAGAAGTAAATGGGTTTTGCAATCTTCCAGGGTTTATGCATGCTTTTAAACTAATTTTGCTCCTACTCTGTACACTTCTACAATAACATCTCTCTGGACTGCCCTTCAAAGTCACAGAACCACAGAATTGTTACAGCACAGAAGGAGGCCATTCAGCCAGTGTCTGCACTGGTTCTCCGAATGATTCATTCACTTACTGCCATTCCCCCAACTTCTCCATGTAACCCTGCACATTCTTCCTATTCTGAAATGATTGCAGACATCATGTCTGCAGTTCTTTAGCTAAATAAGTCCACCTGCTATGATTTTACCTTTCTAAACCTTTTAACTCAACATGACCCTAACCTTTTAAGTGTAATAAACTCCAAGCTTGTTTGAATAGCCTTCACCTCCAGGGTTGCTGATCAGCATCTTGGCCAGATGTACCCATTTGTCCACATTTAACCTACAACCTAAAAGTTATATTCCTGAAACTATAAGTTAAATTTTAAAACACAGGAACCATTAACTAGATATCCGCAACAACCTCTACTATCACCCTGCATTTGCTTCAGTTAGAACAGGCCAAACATCAAACTTGGAATCTTTCTTATTTATATGGTACAACAGTTCACTGGATAAACTTGGATTGTCATTATGAGGGAGGCTTAAGGTGAATTCAAGTGAGTTATTGGTAAACTGCTTCTCTTGCTGTCCTGAGGCTTGACACAGTGTTATTCTTATGCAAGCAAGTTACCTGCAGCTTGTAAATGCTTGTAGGGAGGGCGTAGTGCTGGGGAGAGAAAATCAACTGAGATACTTATTAAAAGCCTGTATTTACAAACGTCTCCCTACCTGTTATTAAAATTACAACGTGAAGACACAATTGCTGACGGATATTTAATTCCTTTCCCTCAGAGTGGTTTGATTATGCACTCCAATCTGGCATAATGAGCTGCTGAAAAATCTCCCTGATCCAGGTATAACATGATATCCTCCACATTACACAATATATTCTGGAACACTTTTACCTTCCTTACTTATATAAAAAAAATACATTCATCTTAGTACCTTTCATGACTGCTGGACATTTCAAAGAGCTTTACAGCCGGTGAAGTGCTTTTGAAGTGTATTCACTGTTGTAATGTAGGAAACATGGCAGCCAATTTGCATTCAGTGAGGTCCAGTAAACAGCATGCGATAAGGACAGATAATCTGACTTTGTGATGTCGATTTGAGGGATAAATATTGTCCAGGACAGTGGAGATATCTCCCCTGTTCTTCTTCAAAATGGTGCCATGGGATTTTTTATGTCCACCTGAGAGAGCAGACAGAGTTTAATGCCTCATCTGATTCTGCAACACTCCCTCAGGCCCGCACTAGATTGTCAGCCTTGATTTCTGTGCGCAAGATCTGGAGTAGGAATTGAAACCAAAACCCTCTGACTCGGGTGAGAGAGACTGACGCCTCATTTCAGAATCATACTTTGAAAGAATATAGGCCTAGGGCTTATGACTTAGGAGCAGGAGTAGGCCATTTGGCCCTTCAAGGCTGCTCTTCCAAACGATAAAGATCATGACTGATCTGATTGTGGTCTCATTGATTGCTGACTTGGGCTGCATTTGAGTGCTTCAGTTGGAGTTTGGTGAGTGAGGGAGTTTTAAGGGTTAATTTCTATCGACAGTCTAGTCTTTCTTTAGTTAAGCAATTAACTAAAAGTTGATCTCTGGGCTGGGAGAAGGTGAGTTTTATTCCAGCTTTAAAACAGGGCTCATTCAGGCTCTGCTTGCAGCTAGTTAATTGGATCACTGGCTTAAACAAGTTTTCAGAAGATAGAATCAGGGAGCATAAAACAGGCCATCTACAGTGCTGCCTTGTCTGCACTGAGTGCTGTCTTGGGCTGCATTTGAGTGCTTCAGTTGGAGTTTGGTGAGTGAGGGAGTTCCGTGAAGAAAGGAGGTGATCCTTTCATTTCCTACCTTTCCTCAGAAAGAAGAGCAATGGCCTTGGTAAGTAGAACTTGATGAGTATTTCTACTGTCCTTAATATTCTCTAAACTAGAAGTAAGAGTAAAAGGAGTAATTTAAAGGTAAGTCATGGCAGGGCAGCTCAGTCACATGGAATGCTCCTCTGCGATGTGGGAAGTTAGGGACACTTCCAGAGTCCATGGTGACCATGTGTGCAGGAAGTGTCTCCAACTGCAGCCACTTGAAATCCGCGTTTTGGATCTGGAGCAGCGGCTGGAGTTATTGTGGAGCATCCGCAGGGCTGAGATCTTCGTGGATACACGCACAGTAAGGTGGTCACACCGCAGGTAGAGTGCACAGGCAGAAAGCGAATGGGTGACCGCCAGACAGAGTAAAGGCACTAGGCAGGTTGTTCAGGAGTCCTCTGGGTCCATCTCCCTCTCTAACAGATTTGCCATTTGGTTTCTGAGGGGAATGCAGTGAGAGCCAAGTTCATGGCATGAATGGCTCAGCTGCACGGGGCGGGGACAAAAAAAAGAGTGGGAGAACAATAGTGATAGGGGATTGTATTGTAAGGGGAACAGACGCACCTTTCTGTGGCCGCAGACGTGACACCAGGATGGTATGTTGCCTCCCTGGTGCCAGGGTCAAGGATGTCACTGAGCGGCTGCAAGACATCCTGAAGGGGAGGGTGAACAGCCAGAGATCGTGGTCCATATGTCGTGGACCAATGACATTGGTAAAAAGAGGGCTGAGGACCTGCAGGCAGAACATAGGGAGCTAGGAAATAAATTAAAAAGCAGGACCTCAGAGGTAGTAATCTCAGGATTGCTCCCAGGGCGATGTGCTAGCGAGATCAGGAATAGGAGAATAGACCAGATGGATGCGTGGCTGGAGAGATGATGTAGGAGGGAGGAATTTAGATTCCTGAGGCATTGGGGCCGATTCTGGTGAAGATGGGGCATGTGCAAACTGGATGGGTTGAACCCCTGCAGGACCGAGACCAATATCCTCGCATGAGTATTTGTTAGTACTGTGGGGGAAGATTTAAACTAGAGCGGCATGGGGGTGGGAGCCTCGGTGGGGAGACACAAGAGAGGGAAACAAAGATAGAAATGAAAGACAGAAAACTGGGAAGCAAAAGTGGAAGGCAGAGGAAACAGGGGCTAGCAGCAAGTAGGGCCATAGTACAAAAAAAGATGTGTAAAAAGACAAATCTAAAGGCACTGTATCTGAATTCACGGAGCATTCATAATCAGGTAGATGAGTTAACAGCGCAAATAGATGTATACAGATAGGATATGACTGCGATTACAGAGACATGGCTGCAGGGTGACCAAGGCTGAGAACTGAATATCCAAGGGTATTCAATATTTAGGAAGGGCAGGCAAGAAGGAAAAGGAGGTGGTATGGCGTTGTTGGTTAAGGATGAAATCAGTACAATAGTGCGAGAGGATATTGGCTCAGAAAATCTAGATGTAGAATCTGTCTGGGTGGAGCTAAGAATCATTAGTGGGAGTTGTCTATAGGCTTTCAAACAGTCGTGGTAAGGTAGGGGGATGGTATTAAACAGGAAATTAGAGATGTATGTAACAAGGGTGCTACAGTAATCATGGGTGACTTTAGTTTACATATAGACTGGGCAAACCAAATTAGCAATAATACTGTGACAGATGAATTCCTGGAGTGTGTACGAGATGGTTCCTCGACGTACTGGTCTAAAAAAACCAACTAGGGAACAGGCTATCCTTGATTTGGTTTTGTGCAACAAGAAGCGGTTAATTAATAATCTTGTTGTGCATGGTCCTTTAGGGAACAGTGACCATAACATGATAGAATTCTTCCTTAGTTTGGAAAGTGAAGTAGTCCAATCCAAAATTAGGGTCTTAAATCTAAACAAAGGAAACTACGAAGGTATGAGGCATGTGTTGGCTAAGATAGTTTGGGGAACTTCATTAAAAGGCATGGCTATGGATAGGCAATGGCTGATATTTAAGGAACGAATGTATGCATTGCAACAGTTATATATTTCTTTCTGGCGCAAAAATATGGCAGGAAAAGTGGCTCAACCATGGCTAACAAAAGAAATTATGGATAGTATTCGGTCCAAAGAGGAGTCATATAAAGTTGCTAGAAAATGTAGCAAGCCTGAGGATTGGGAGCAGTTTAGAATTTGGCAAAGGAGGACCAAGACATTGATTAAGAGGGGAAAAATAGAGTATGAGAGTAAACTTGCAAGGAACATAAAAAAGGACTGTAAAAGCTTCTATAAGTACGTAAGAAGAAAAAGATTGGTGAAGACAAATGGAGGTCCCTTACAGTCCGAAACGGGAGAATTTATAATAGAGAACAAGGAAATGACAGAGCAGTTAAGCAACTATTTTAGTTCTGTCTCCATGGAGGAAGACACAAATAGCTTCCCAGAAATACTAGGGAATCGAAGGTCTAGTGAGAAGGAGGAATTGATGGAAATTAGTATTACTAAAAAAACAGTGCTGGTGAAATTAATGGGACTGAAAGTTGATAAATCCCCAGGGCCTGATAATCTACATCACAGGATACTAAAGGAGGTGGCCATGGAAATAGTGGATGCGTTGGTTGCCGTCTTCCAAAATTCTGTAGATTCTGGAACAGTCCCGGCAAATTGGAGGGTGGCAAATGTAACTCCACTATTTAAAAGAGGAGGGAGGGAGATAACAGGGAATTACAGACCGGTTAGCCTGACATCGGTGGTAGGGAAAATGCTAAAGTCTATTCTAAAGGATGTGATAACAGAACACTTAGAAAACATCAACGGGATTAGACAAAGTCGACATGGATTTATGAAAGGGAAATCATGTTTGACAAACCTACTGGAGTATTTTGAGGATCTAACTAGCAGAATAGGTAAGAGAGAACCAGTGAGTGTGGTGTATTTGGATTTTCAGAAAGTTTTTGATGAAGTCCCACATAAGAGGTTAGTGTGCAAAATTAAAGGGTAATATATTGGCATGGACTGAGAATTGGTTAACAGGAAACAGAGTAGGAATAAATGCGTCTTTTTTGGAATGGCTGGCAGTGACTCGTGGGGTACCACAAGGATCAGTGCTTGGGCCCCAGCTATTCACAATATATATTAATGATTTGGATGAGGGAATCAAATGTAATATTTCCAAATTTGCTGATGACACAAAACTAGGTGGGAATGTGGTGAGGAGGATGTTAAGAGGCTTCAAGGCTATTTATTCAATTTGAGTGAGTGGGCAAGTACATGGCAAATGAAGTATAACATGGATAAGTGTGAAGTTATCCACTTCTGTAGGAAAAACAGGATGGCAGAGTATTACTTAAATGGTGATAGATTGGGAAATGTTGATGTACAAAGGGACCTGGGTGTCCTTGTACACCAATCACTGAAAGCAAGCATGCAGGTGCAGCAAACAGTTTAGAAGGCAAATTCATTGCAGGAGGACTTGAGTACAGGGACAAGGATGTCTTACTGCAGCTGTACAGGGCCTTGGTGAGACCACGCCTGGAGTGTTGTGTGCAATTTTGGTCTCCTTACCTAAGAAAGGATATACTTGCCATAGAGGGAGCGCTGCGAAGGTTCACCAGAGTGATTCCTGGGATGGCAGGATTGTCATATGAGGAGAGATTGGGCCGACTGTGCCTGTATTCACTGTTTAGAAGAATAAGAGGGGATTTCATTGAAACGTATAAAATTCTGACAGGGCTGGACAGACTGGATGCAGGGGTGATGTTTCCTCTGGCTGGGGGGTCTAGAACAAGGAGTCACAATCTCAGGATATGGGGCAGGCTATTTAGGACTGAGATGAGAAGAAACTTCTTCACTCAGAGGGTGGTGAACCTGTGGAATTTTCTGCCACAGAGGGCTGTGAAGGCGTTAACGGGTATGGGGAGAGAGCAGAATCATATTGAATGGCAGAGCAGGCTTGAAGGGCTGAATGACCCCCTCCTGCTTCTATTTTCTATGTTTCTATGTAACCACTTTTCCATCTGCACCCACATAATCCTTGACTCCCTTGTCTATCAAAAATCTGCCAAATCAGCCTTGAATAAATTCAATGATCCAGGCTCCACTGCTTTCTAGGGAAGAGAATTCCATGGACTAATGACCCTCTGATGAGAGAAAACTTTTCAAAGTCAGGATTCCCTCGAGTGGAACATATGACCCAATAGTGATGGAGGAGCATGATGGTGGGAGATGGGGTAGCAGCAGAGGGAGATCTTGTTTATGTCAACAACAGGACCTCTGTTTTTATTTTTATTTTGTTTCCATTTGCCAATCAACCAGATTGAGAAGTTGGCTGGTGGGAAAGCAGGAAATCGCAGCCTGGGACGCTCCCCAGCAATTAGGAGAGATTGGAGTTTGGGGAGTAGGGTGCAGAGAGAAGAGCCCAGTAATCAGGAGGGAGAGATTTAGGGATTTGTGGGTGTTGGTCAATCACAACAGTGAAAAGTGACTGTGATTGACAGAAGGAAAGTGGAGATTTGCTTGAAGGGCTGGAGAAGCACTCATGGCCCACAGGGACTTGCACTCTGCAGCTGCTTTTGTCATCCTAGTAAATCTTCCTTGCACCTTCTCCATGGCCTTGACATCCTTTCTAAAGTGTGGTGTCCAGAATTGGCACAGTCATCGGTGTGCCAGCAAAAGTGTAACACTGGAACAAGGAATGTTCCACATACCCCACAAAAAGACAGGTATAATTAGGGCTCATGCGGGTACTCTTTTATTTGGAGGAGGTGAGACAAGTTAAAGGAGAAATTATTCAATGAGAGAACAATGAGAGGAGGCTGGTGGTGGATGTTCACTGTTTGGGCCTTTGGTCAAGGAAGATATGGAGAGCCCTCAGACCTTCCTGATGGGGGATGGAGATGTTGAGAGATTTGGAATCCATAGTGAAGAGGAGGCAGTTAGGGCCAGGAAACTGGAAATTATTCAAATGACATTGGGCATCAGAAGAATCATAGATGTAGGTGAGAAGAGACTGGACAAGGGGAGAAAAAAAGAGTCAAGTTAAGAAATAAGTTCAATGGGGCAAGAACAGGCTGAAGCAATGGGTCTACCAGGACAGTCTGTTTATGGATTTTCGGAAGGAAGTAGAAGTAGGCTGTTCGGGGTTGGGGGACTATGAAGTGGGAAGCTGTTGAGGTAAGATCTCCAGGTGAGATGAGGTCAGTGCTGGAAACAATGGCTTGATATTCGGTCGTGGGATTGTGGCCCAGTGGAAGGTAGGAAGGGGGGGTTAACTGTGAATTTGGGTTGGTGAGTTTACATGGAGGGAGTGATTGAGGGAGGATCAGAGGAGAGAGAGCAAGATGAGTTGAGATGGAGATTGAAATCACCAAGGATGAGAAATTGTTTGGTGCAGAGGGCTAGGAAAGAAACCAGAAGAAATCTCGATGAGAATATTTTCTTCATACTTGAGAGGACGGTAGAGAACGATAATTTTGAATGAGAGGTGAGGAGGTGGAGGAAGGGGGATGCTCAAAGGAAGAGAACATGTCAGAGGAGTAGCAGCTCAGGTCAAGGTGTGATCTGGTGATAAGTGCCAAACAGTCAAAGCATTGGACTTGACGGGCAAGAGGTGAAAGATATAGCTAGGCAGGGAGGCTCCGTTGAGGGGCAGGTAGCATCATATATAAAGGCTATGATATCAATGCAATCATCCACAATAAGTTCATGGGGGGCAAGGGCCTTGTTCATAAATGAACAGACACTCTAGAGGGAGATGTGTAGAGAGATGGTGGGAGCTAATCTGCTGACAGAGTCCACAGGTTCAGCAGTGGGAGGGGTGAGTATCACAGGAAAAACATGGGAAAGATTAGCCCCCATTGGCCTTACTAGGCAAGAAGGTCAATGAGAGAAATGGATGGGCAATTGGGGTTGCTGTTCATGCTCAGTCAATGCCAAGTTCTGTCGGAGGATGCAATGAGAGAGATGGAGGGAAGGTACAAAAGCAAAATATTGCAGATGCTGGAAATCTGAAATAAGAATAAAAATTGCTGGAAAAGCTCAGCAGGTTAAGCATCATCTGTGGAAAGAAGAGTGAAGCTTTAGCGTACCCAAGAGAGAATCAAGGCTAGGAATGTGGTAAGAGAGCAGGAAGATCGAGGAGTACTGAAAGATTAAGGTAGGGAATTGCGAGGGGCAGAGAATCTGAGAGAGGAGAAGTGAAAGGAGTCATGACAATACAAGAGAGGGTCTTGAAGAGGGACAGAAGAAAGAAGTTAGAAAGTTGAAGTAAAGCGATAGGCTCGGGTCCAGAGCGGCAGCCAAAATGCGCACATGAATGGACTCTGGATGCTCAAGTTATTTTGGCCTAGTTACTTAAAAATTAGGATACATATAAAGTTGATAGAAAATGGGAAGTAGGAAACACAAATCTCCACTGCATCTTCACCAAGGTCTTGACAACCTTTATAAACAGTGGTGTGCAGAACTGGATGTAATAATCTAGCTGTGCTCTAACCAGTGTTTTATAAAACATTAGTGTAATTTTCCTGCTTTTTGTACTTTGTCTCTTTTTACAAACATAAAGATCTCTCCACTTTTTAACAGCCTTCTCAACTTATCATCTTCAAAGGTTTCTCTGTTCTTGCACCCCTTTAAAATTGTATCATTTAGTTTATATTGCGTCTCCTCATTTTTTCTACCAAAGTGAATCACTTCATATTTCTGTGTCAAATTTCACCTGCCATGTGTTTACTCATTTCACCAGTCCTCCTTTGTTCACATTCCTCAGCCATTTTTCCATTTCTTCAAATGGTCCCATTGAGACCACTAGGATGCTCAGGGTGCCTTGCAAAGACATTGATTCAATACCTATTTGAAAAGCTGTGCATGTTTGGATGCAGAAATGGAACTGTCCATGCTGTTTAGTAAAGGGTCATTTTATTTTTTTTAGAGCTACCTGGATTTTACTATGATCAAAAAAAGGACAGATATTTTAGGCTATTACCTGGACACAACAATTGTAACCCTCTTACCTGGGAGGCAATTAAACAAAGGGACATGGAAGAAAAGCGATTGAAGATGTTGGAGGAAGATGCTAAAACTGGGGTAATTAGACTTGCATTTTACAAAATGATTTTATGAGATATATAGAAATATGATATCTATTCATATGTAATAACGTTAAAGACAAAACAGGAATAAATGTGTCATTTTCAGGTCAGCAGGCTGTAACTACAAGGAGCACTACTGTAAGGACCAGTGTCTGGATCTCCACTATTTAACAATCTATATCAATGACCTAGATGACTGGGCTGAGAATGTATTTACGTTTACTGACAATACAAAGTTAGGTGGGAAAGTAAGGTATGAGTTGCAAAGAGTCTGCAAAGGGATATAGACAGGATAAGTAAGTGGGCAAGAATGGAATATGATGTGGGAAAAACAGAATATATTTTAAATGGTGAGAGGCTGGGAAATGTTGGTATTCAGAAGGATCCCTTAATCTACCCTTAATTAGCACATTCCTTAGATAATATCACCACTTTCAACACCTTTTTGTCCTTTTGTCTATGACATCTTTTGGCTATCTCCACCTATCACTGGCCCTCTATCCAGCTCTACCCTCCCCCCCTTAAACCAGCTTATATTTCACCTCTTTTCTATTTTTACTTAGTTCTGTTGAAGAGTCATACGGACTCGAAACGTTAACTATATTCCTCTCCGCAAATGCTGCCAGACCTGCTGAGTTTTTCCAGGTATTTTTATTTTTGTTTCGGCTTCCCAGCATCTGCAGTTTTTTGCTTTTATTTCAGAAGGATCTGGGTGTGTCTGTACACAAAACATAAAAGTTAATGTGCAGTTACAGCAAGCATCTGGGAAATGAAAGCAAATGATGAGCCGTAACTTCCAAGCTCCCCAGCGTCAGATTTGGGGGGTACCCCAAAGATGCGCTGGGGAACCCTCTCGGAAGTTCCCAGGTAAAGGTTTGCATGGCAATTACCTAGAGGTGCACACTTCCTCTGGACAATTGCCCTGTGCTGGGAACCATCTGAAAATGCAGTTTAAATCGCAAACTTTGGATGGTCCTGCCAGGGTTACACCAATAGTAATTCAGAAAAAGTTAGAAGAATTAAAACCTCTTCTACCACCTGGGCAACTACTGTAAAGACCCACCGACCCCACGGGACTCCCCCCAAACCCACCACCCCACGGGACTCCCCTCACCCCCGCCAACCTCAGACCCTCCCACCCCAACCTCTGACCCCCCCCCACCCCCAATTTTTGAAACCACCACTCCCCTGACCTCTGACCCCTCCCCCAACCCCTAGACCCTAAACCACATCTGCCACCACACCCACCCAGGCGGAGAGATTGGGTAGACCAGACCAGGACTTTAAAAGAAGGAGAGGTGACCTCATTGAAACATTAAAATATTAAGAGGCTTGATAGGGATGATGCTGGGAGGCTGCTTACTCTGGAGATTATAGAATTCCAGATAGGTCACGGTCTTAGAATAAGTAGTCGACCATTTAGGACAAAGATGCGGAGCATTTTCTTTACCCGCAGGCTTGTGAATCTTTGCAATTCTCTACCTCTGACATCTGTGGATGCTCTGTTGCTGAGGTCGATAGGTTTGGCACTAAGGGAATTAAGGGCTTTGGGGACAGCGCGGGAAGGCGGAGGAAGAAATCTGCCATGATCTTATTGAATGGTGGAATAGCCTTGAAGGGTCAAATGGTTGACTCCAACTCCTATTATGTTAGCATTTTATCCTTGAGCTCAGGTTTTCTTACTATTCTCAGGAGGTGAACCTTATATTCCCCAATGACACAAAGTTTGCCTTAACATAAGTAAGGTTCAGCACTGTCCTTGCCAATTGACCAGGAGACCAGCTTTCTAATGAAACCATGTGTGACTGTTGACTTGATCACTGGAGTCCTAACTTTTTTTTTGTTGCAAACAGCGGGTGGCTAGAATGGGTATGGACTTCACCATGCTTCTACAGAAAAGACATTTTGGACTAATGAACTCAGCATCATATTTGCGGTAAGTAGGTTACATTAAAACAATTTACAATGGCACAGAAATAGGCTATTTGGCCCAGTAAATCCATGCCAGAGTTTATGCTCCACTCGAGCTTTCTTCCATCCTACTTCTTCTAACCTCATCAGCATATGGTTCTATTCCTTTCTCCTCCATGTGTTTATCTAGCTTCCCTATAAAGGCATCTTCAAAAAATCTTTGTATCTGTTTCATAAATTTGAATAAATATGCATTACTTTGTCTTCTGCTCCATTGAGTTCTTGCACACTGGGGGAAAAATACTGACATTCCTATGCATTGCCTTCTTTAATCTTTCCTCAAGTTTGCCCCTTTTTTCCCTTTTTCCTTGCTGTTGCTCACTGTCTTTGGCCTAGTATTGCTGAACCAATAGTTTCAGAAGTATTTAGGAGTCTTTAATCTCTGATGTCGGTGCTGTAATTTCATACTGGCAAGAAGTGAGAAAGGACTTGAGGACTTGGGATATTCGGAAGGAAATGTACGTGTAGTAGTTTTGTTACTGGACTCATTATCCAGAGAATGTGAGTTCAAATACTACCATGGCAGTTTGGGAATCTGAATTAATTTTAAATTAAGTTTTTAAATAAAAGCTGGAAATAGAAATCTGGTACCAGAGAAAGTGGCTATGAAGCTGTCAGACTGTTGTAAAAATCCCAATGGCCCCCTTAGCAGGTCTGGACTACAGTCCCTAACTAATGGGAATGGCCCAGGCAAGACATTCTGGTGTATCAAACCATGACTCAAGATGGCAGCCTCATTACCTTCCTGGAGAATTCCAGCCATTCCAATAATGTCATATCTGCAGAATAAATATTTTAAAACTTTACATATTTTAAAGGTTGATATTGTTTATATGTAGACAAACAAGGAAGCTGTTTTGTGCAGATCGAGGTCCCATAAGTGAGAATGAGATGAGTAACCAGTTAATGTGTTTTGGTGATGTAGATCAGCTGCTATTCTTGAATAGCTCCCGGCTATTCAGCGAATCATATTGAGATTTTCAATGTCCGTCAGAACAGATAGACCGGGGCTTTATACCTCATCTAACAAGTGTACCTTCAATGATACAATATTCCATGCTGTACTGCAATGTCTACTTAGATCTGAGTGAGCTTTGAATCCACAATGTTGTACCGAGCTGACACTGCTACATGTGAAATAAGGGCCACAGTACTATATCATCTACCATGCATTGTGTAAGGTCCGTAGTAACACACAATCTGTGTACGGTATAAAATCCATACCACTGCATCATATACTACTTGGCGCATCACAGAATTACAGATTTGTTACAATGTAGGAGGAGGCCACTAGGCCCATTAGGTCTGCACCAGCTCTCTGAATAAGCAATTCACTTAGTGCCATTTCCCACCTTCTCCCCATAACTCTGAACATTCTTCCTTTCAGATAACAGCCTAATTCCATCTTGTATGCTTTGATTGAACCTGCCTCCACCACACTCATGGGCAATGCATTCCAGATCCTAACCACTCACTCTGTGTAACCATTTTCCTCATACTGCCTTTGCTTCTTTTGCCAATTACTTTAAATCTGTACGTGCCCTCTCATTCCCGATCCTTTCACAAATGGGAACAGTTTCTCCTTATCTACTACCTCCACACCCTTCATGATTTTGAATACCTCTATCAAATCTCCTCTCAGCCTTCTTTTCTCCAAGGGAGACAGTCCTTACCTCTCCAATTTCTCTTCATGACTGAAGTTCCTGATCCTTGGAACCATTCTCATGAATCTTTTCTGCATCTCTCCAATGCCTTCATATCTTTCCTAAATTGTGGCACCCAGAAGATGCAATACTCCAGCTGAGGTTGAACTAGTGTTTTATCTACATTACTCTTGCACTCTGTGCTCCTATTAATAAAGCCTAGGACACTGTATTCTTTATTAACTGCTCTCTCAACATGTCCTGCCACCTTCAATGACTTATGCACATATATACCCAGATCCCTCTGCTACTACAACCCCGTTAGAGTTGTGCCCTTTATTTTATATTGTGTCTGCTTATTCTCCCTACCAAAATAAATCACTTCCCATTTCTCTGCATTGAACTTCATCTATCATCCGTCCGCCCATTCCACCAACTTGTCTATGTCCTTTTGAAGTTCTACACTATCCTCCTCACAGATCACAATGCTTCCAAGTTTCGTAACATCTGCATTTTGAAATTGTGCCCTGTACACCAAGGCCTGGGTCAGTAATAAATATCAGGAAAAGCAAGGGTCCCAACACTGAACCCTGAGGAACTCCACAACAAAGATTCCTCCAGCCTGAAAAACATCTATTAACCACTACTCTGTTTCCTCATGTCAGCCAATTCATTTCAATGTTTCTACTGTCCCATTTTATTCCAAGAGCTATAACTTTGCTCACAATTCTGTTGTGCGGCACTGTACCAAATGCCTTTTGGAAGCATAAAGTGAAAATTAGTCTTGAGCAGCCAGTCAAGCACTGCAATAGTGGCATTCAGGAGTGGGAACTGAGTGCAAACAAAAGAAATTTAAGTGACAGGTATTAGGAAAGATGCATCCACAGGGCTAAAATGCTACCATTTTCAAGTCAGGTTTTACATTTTTAGCCACCTGTTCTCTGATCAGAAACACAAGACCTAGAACTTGTTTAAAATGGCCCTCAACTGCTGATTGGCTTAGGGTGTACTTACACAGTTGAGCATGCTATTCAGTCATACACACCTGGGAAGTTCCACGTTTGCTCCTCAGCTCACTTCAGCTGCAAGGTGGGTGTCACAATTGCCTGTTACAGCCTCTAGGATAGAGTAGAAGATGAATTTGGGTTTCCATTCTTGATTGCTATCCATGAGTAATGCTGTTACTTCCTGTGAGAGTATGTTTGGGTTTCCCTGTAATTTCTCTCTCTCTCCCTGCCCCCAAACACTCAGTGGGATATGCTGCCAGTGCTCAGGCATCCTGCCCCTCCCACTAGGGTCCATTCCTTCTTGTTTGGGTGACTTTTCTACTTTCAGAGCTGCCATCCTTTTAAGTACCTCCTCTTTATTACTATCCCATCTAATTTCTCTGTGACTCCATGTTTGATGTGACATTGGCACCATCCTCTTTAGTGAAGACAGGTGCAAAGTGCTCTTTCGGTACCCCAGCCTCTGCCTCCACAAGCTCTTTTATTTGATCCTGAATCAGCCATACCCTTCCTTTTGACTATACTTTTATTGTTAGTATGTTTATAAAAAAACTTCATTTTACGTTACTTGTTAATATTTTCTCATACATTCTTTGTTTTATTTTCATTTTCAGTTTTCCTCTGCATTCTCTGTATTTATTAACATATTTTTCCTGGTTATGGCAATAGTAACAAAGGAGTAGGCAGAAGCCATTTAGCTCCTTGAGCCCGTTCCGTCATTCAATGAAATCATGACTGATCTGTAAGCTAACTCCATATACCAAGTTTGCTCACTATTCTTTAATACCTTTGGCTAACAAGAATCTATCAATCTCAGTTTCAAAGTTAACAATTGATCCAGCATCAGTTGCTGTTTGCAGAAGAGAGGTTAAAATTTCTAACACCTTTTGTGTGTAGAAATGTTTCTTAATTTCATTCCTGAAAGGTCTAGCTCTAATTTTTAGACTGTGTCCCCAAGTACTAGACTCCCTTGGGAATAGTTTCCATTTATCCTATCCTATCCGATCATATCCTGTGTGTTCCTCTTAATATTTTGGAATTATAATTTAACCTTTGGAGACCAGGTATCATTCCTGTAAATCTACACTGCAGTCCATCCAAGGCAAATGTATCCTTCCTAGGTGTGATGCCTAGAACTGCTCACAGTACTGCCAGTGTGGTATAGCTGAAGCATGACTTCTATCTCCCTGTATTCTAGTTCTCTCGATTATACAGGCCAGGGTTCCATTGCCCTTTTTGGTTATTTTCGGTTCATGACATTCTAATGATCTGTCAGTCCTTTTTAAGTGAATTCTTGATATGAAAAAGTTCATTCCTCTTTGAGTTCATAGTATTGAGGTTTGACAGTAATCATCAATTTTTTTTTTATATATATATACACAACTATTTCCACCACAATCACCCAACATCATTTACAGGCTTGCTCAAGAACTCAAGGTCAGTGGAATGAGAAGGAATAAATTGGAGGTTCACAGTGCAGATTCTTCCAGTAAAAGCAGTTTCAAAATGATTTTGGTAAGTATGAGAATTGAAAATATTATTTTGTTTTAAGACCATACGAATTAGGAGCAGGAGTAGACCTTGATCCTGCTCTACCATTCAATAAGATCATGGCTGATCTGAATGTAACCTCAACCCCACATTCCTGCCTAGCCCCGATAACCTTTCATCTCCTTGTTAATCAAGAATCTATCTAGCTCTGTCTTAAAAATATTCAAAGACTCTGCTTCCACTGCCTTTTGAGGAAGAGAGTTCTGTTATGACCAATGCAGTTGATAAAGCGGAGTTATTTAAAAATCCCAGAGGGAAACTTTAAACAACTGTCATAACCTATAATTTTAAGCGTTATGTTTGAGATGCGACTCTAAATTCAGGAATCAGACCACCAATTCTTGAGACTTTACATTAAATTAATTGAAACATTTTATTAATTTACACAGGTTAAAATATATACACATGGCTACAAATTTACTACTATTATAACTTTTAACAAATTCCTAAACTAATCTCTATTAAGGCAACAACAACCCATAGACTTAACCAAACAACAGGCAAAGCATTTTCATCGTATGAATTCAAAATGAGGTTCTTTTCACTGTGGAGCCAATTGGAGGCTTGCAGCTGCCTTTTGATCTTACATTGCCTCTGCCCTGTACACCCAAAAACTGCTGAAGTTATATTTACCTCTACTGATTGAATTCAGATTCTCATTGTCTCACCAGCCTCTTTGAATTTCACCTTTTAACAATTAAACCCCATTCATAGTACCAATTTTATTAGTAATCTAAAAATATGGCTTGGTATCTGCTAGATAGGCTTCAAGTTTTCACCCCACTTCTTGAATGCTCTGTTAAAAAAATGCAAATGCATGCTATCTCTCTTCCATATCAAAACTAGTACACATCAAAGCACCTAGATTAGCTGACTTTAATCCAATTAAGACACACCAGCAGTCTAAACCTCTATTTTAAAAGATAAATATTTTCCAAAATATTATATACATTATATACATTAATAGCTTCATGACAGTTCCAAAAACACTCAACCCTCTGAGAGAAAACATTTCTCCTCGTCTGTCTTAAATGAACAACCCCTTATTTTTAAACAGTGACCCCCCTAGTTATAGATTCTCCCACAAGAGGAAACATCCTCTCCACATCCACCCTGTCAAGACCCCTCAGAATCTTAAAGGTTTCAATTGAGTCACCTCTTATTCTTCTAAATTTCTGTGGTGTATACATGCCTAACCTGTCCAGCCGTTCCTCATAAGACAACTCACCCATTCCTGGTATTAGTCTAGTAAACCTTCTCTGAATTGCTTCTAATGCATTTACATCTTTCTTTAAATAAGGAGACCAGTAATGTACACAATACTCCAGATGTGGTCTCACCAATGCCTTGTACAACTGAAGCACAACCTCCCTACTTTTGTAATCAATTCCCCTCACAATAAATGATAACATTTTATTAGCTTTCCTAATTACCTGCTGTACCTGCATACTAACGTTTTGTGATTCATGCACTAGGACACCCAGATCCCTCTGAATCTCAGAGCTCTGCAATCTCTCACCATTTAGGTAATAAGATTCTTTTTTATTCTTCCTGCCAAAATGAACTTCGCCTTCATTATACTCTATTCACCATATCTTTGCCCAGTCACTTAACCTATCTATGTCACTTTGTAGCCTCCATACATTCTCTTCACAATTTACTTTCCTACCTACCTTTGTGTCGCCAGCAAATTTAACAACAATCCCTTCAGTCCCCTCATCCAAGTCATTTATATAAATTGTAAAAAATTGAGGCTCCGGCATTGATCCCTGTGGCACACCACTTGTCACATCCTGCCAACCATTTATGCCAACTCTCTGCTTCCTGTTAGCTAGCCAATCTTCTATCCATGCCAATATGTTACCCCCTACACCATGAGCTTTTATTTTCTACAATAACCTTTGATGTGTCACTTTATCAAATGCCTTCTGGAAATCTAAGTACAGCACATCCACCAGTTCCCCTTTATCCACAGCATATGTGACTCCTTCAAAGAACTCCAATAAATTGGTTAAACATGATTTCCCTTTTACAAAACCATGTTGACCCTGCCTGACTGCCTTGAATTTTTCTAAGTGCCCTGCTTTAACATCTTTAATAATAGCTTCTAACATTTTCCCTATGACAGATGTTAGGCTAACTGGCCTATAGTTTCTTGCTTTCTGTCTCCCTCCTTTTTTGAATAAAGGAGTTATATTTGCTATTTTCCAATCTAATGGAACCTTCCCCAAATCTAGGAAATTTTGGAAAATTAAAACCAGTGCATCAACTATCTCACTAGCCACTTCTTTCAAGACCTTAGGGTGAAGTCCATCTGGACCTCAGGATTTGTCAGGGGATTTCTAGCTCAAAAGTGATTGACTAAACTTTGATAACTGGAAGGTATCAGCTAGCAAAGTGCTACAATTGGCATCAGTGTGGTTAGGGATTGGATTGGGTTTTACTCAGCAAATAGGGCTGCTTTACCTATTTGATATAGACCTACTCTGTTCTATATCACTCTGCACTTTAAAGTTAACATTTTAATTCTAAACATGTCGATGTGACCAGTGGATTTCACTCCAAACTGACGTGCCAGCTCCAGGAACTGCTCCTCCATCTGAGTTTGCAATGCTATGTTTGGTACTTCTTCACCAGTTTGACTTCGCCCCTGTGCATTGTGACTCCACCTCTCCTGTAAGGACAGTAGTGATTTTATGAGTCCTCCTTCTATATGCCAGAACGTTGCATCCTCCTCCCCAGTGTTGCTGGTTTAAGTGCCCAGCACATTGCAGGACTTCGTCCTTCTAGACATGCCTGCCATCCTGTCTAGACCCAAACAATCTTTAAGGGCACAGGAAACTTAAGCCCTCAGCTTTATACCTGAAAGCCCCAACAAATGCAAGCCCACACATGCACATTTATTCAAGGTGAAATGGGACCTTATTCCTCACCTTCATAGAGCAGAGAAGACCATTCACTCTCATCCGGCAATGCATCCAGGTCCTTCGGGGACCCCCCCCCCACTCCCCGCCGGCTGCTGACTAGTGCTGCCATCTCTCACCAAGCCTTCTTGGTGAGATGTGGAGGTCTCTTCTTGCTGTCTCGTGGTAGCAATATCTCCTGGTGATCACTGACAGCATTGATGAGTACTCGCAGGCAGGCATCAGAGAAGCATTGGCTTTGGGCATTTCCACACTTTCTGCTATGGCTTCCGGCTCCTGAGGACATTGCAATCTTCCTTGCACAGTTTCCTACTAACTTTCACCTTTCAGATTAAACTGTAACTTTAAAGTTCCTCACTGCTCTCTCCCACAGTTGTTCTTCATTTACATCCCTTCATTCATCTGTTTTTAAACCCCCTCCAACCCACAGCTGACCAGATTCAGGCACCCTCCCACTTCCCGCCACCCCTGTCAGCGCTGGCCCTCTTTCACTGCAAGTTTTGTGCTGGCCGGCTGTTAATTGGCCAGCCAGCATGTGATTGTTTTTGGGTGCCGATCTTAGGCGGGAGCAGATTTTGCATCCGTTTCTGGTCCTGCCAATCATACTCTCACAACAAGCTAAAAATTCAGGCCATGGTATTTTTTTGCCCATTAGCAAGATGCAACAGTTAGTAAATAATGTAGTTCTAAGTTTCTCCAGCACTTTCTGTTTTTACTTCAGATCTCCAGCATCTGCAGTATTTTGCTTTTATTCAAAGAAAGGATGTCTGGCCTTAATAACCAGAGTGTGGTAAAAATTATCTACTTAGAATTGCAGAAAACTTGATTAGGTACCGTACTGGAGATTTCTCTACAAAATTGGAGACTCTGGTATAGATCGTAATTTATTGTGCTGGATTGAGAACTGGCTGGAAGGCCTGCAGGCAAAAAGTAATTATAAATGGATTTGGATCTGATTGGAGACCATTCACCAGGGGTGTCCTACAGGAATTTATGTTGGGCAATTTACTATTTACATTAATGATCTAGATGTAGGATATTGAGGGCATGACCTGCAAGTTATCAGATGATGCTAAGAATTGTGGGAGTGATGGATTTGATGGGCAGAATGGCTTCCTTCTGTGCCACGATTCACTCTATGATTCTATGACTCTATGTTTAACTGCTGAACAATTTATATAAATCATAACAAAAATTGATTGCCATTTTTGATAGGCAGACACGAACTGTGAGCGGATATTTGCTGTAAAAAATGACGAAACTGGCTACAAATATGGAATTCTAAATCTCGATGGACATAAGAAAGAATCCAGACTTATTTCTGTGGATATGTGCGACAATCTCTACTTCACACACCGTAAGGTTCGTTGCTACTTTTTAAATCAGGTTAAAATGTATTTATGAACTATTGAAATGCAATTTCATTATGTTACGGACCAAAATGGGAGCAGTGCACAGTTGATTCTAGCCCCATTTCTCCACAGGTCATAACAATAGTTTAAATGTTTAATTCACCAACAAAGCTGGCCAATTGTTAGCCTTTGATACTATTATTCCCAACATAAAAAGACTCTAACCAGGCTTCCTTCAGTAAACACAAAAAAAATTGACTATAAAAAAACATACTACTTTTTAAAAACAAGTTAATAAACTGGTTTTAACATAAACACAAAACAGTCACAATAGGTCTGACAGATTTTTTAGTGAAACTGCCCTTGATGACTTTTTACTTACTTTTGCAGACTTCCAAAAAAACACGAGTTATTCCCATGACGTTTCTGAGTAAAGTTTAACTCCTCTAGACCACAAATAAGAAAGAGAGAGTCTTTCCCTTGTAGCTTGCTTCTAAGGCACACCAACACACACACACACTCTCTGACTGAGATTTTAAAGACTAAGATGTTCAAATAATACTTCTCTTGGGCCAGGTGTTTTTAACTAATCAGCAAGAGTCTTTAGCCTGGCAACAGCACTTCTTTTTTTAACTTAGATACACAAAGCATCTCTTCCCTCATCAAGTATTCCCTGTCAGACATCTATCCTGACCTGTGGTTTCTGGAAGAATAGCATAATCACAGCCCAGAATTAATATTGCAAACTTTTAAAAATAACTTAGGAGGAAGAATGTCAATGTCCTTCAATTTTTCCAAAAACAGGTTCCTCACAATAAATTCAGAAACTTGGTTAATAAATGAAGAATGTCCGTTGTGGCTTATTTTGCTTTGCATATAAAGGGGGAAGAAAAGGGTAGTAGAGATTTTCTCCTTCATGGAACCTTTCACACCTCACCACTTCAATGACCAAGAGGATGGGCTTGCAAATTAATTCAGGATCCTAATGCCAGCTGATGGAAGGGGTTGTCAGCAGTGCTATCAAGCAATAACCTGCTCACTGATGCTCTGTTTGGGTTCTGTCAAGGCCATTCAGCTCCTGACCTCATTACAGCCTTGGTCCAAACATGGACAAAAGAGCTGAAACAAGAGCTGAGGTGAGAGTGACTGCTCTTGACATCAAGGCAGCATTTGACTGAATTGTGGCACCAAGGTGCCCTAGCAAAACTGGAGTCAATGGGAATCAGGGGTGAAAATTCTCCACCAGTTGGAGTCATACCTAGCACAAAGGAAGATGATTGTGATTGTTGGCAGACAAACATCTCAGTCCCAGGGCATCACTGCAGGAGTTCCTCAGGGTAGTGTCCTAGGCCCAAGCATCTTCAGCTGTTTCATCAATGACCATCCCTCCATCATAAGGTCAGAAATGCGGATGCGGGGATCTTCGCTGATTATTGCACAATGTGTTGCACCATTTGTGACTCCTCCGATACTGAAGCAGTCCATGCTCATATGCAGCAAGACCTGGACAAACTTCAGGTTTGGGCTGATATGTGGCAAGTAACATCCACACCACATCAACACAAGTGCCAGGCAGTGCCCATCTCCAACAAGAGAGAAACTCAACCATTCCCCCTTGACATTCAATGGCATTACAATTGCTGAATCCCCAACTATCGACATCCTGGGGGTTACCATTGACCAGAAACTGAACTGGAATAGCATATAAATACTGTGGCTACAAGAGCAGATCAGAGGCTGGGAATTCTACAGAGAGTAACTCACCTCATGCCTCCCCAAAGCATCTACAAGGCACAAGTCAGGAGTGTGACCCATTTACTTGGATGAGTGCAGCTCCAACGATATTCGAGAAACTTGATACCATTCAGGACAAAGCAGCCCCCTTGATTGGCACTTCATCCACCACCTTCAACATCCATTCCCTCCAGCACTGATGTGCAATGGCAGCAGTGTGTACTATCTATAAGATGCACTGCAGCAACTCACCAAGGCTCCTTCATGCCTGACAAATTTATCAGAATTCTTTGAGGAGGTATCAAGCAGGATAGATAAAGGGGAACCAGTAGATGTAATATATTTCAATTTCCTTAAGGCATTCAATAAGATACCACACATAAGGCTACTTAATAAGATTAGAGCCCATGGTGTTGGGGGTAGTATATTAGCATGGATAGAGGATTGGCTAACTAATAGAAGACAGAGAATCGGGTTAAGGGGGGCATTTTCAGGCTGGCAACCTGTAATAGTGGAGTGCCATAGGGATCAGTGCTGGGGCCACAATTATTTACCTTATATATATATATATTAATGACTTGGATGAGGGAAGTGAATATACTATTGCCATGTTTGTGGAAGACACAAAAATAGGTGGGGAGGCAAGTGATAAGGATGACACAAAGAGTCTGCAGAGGGACATAAACAGATTAAGTGAGTGGCAGACAAAATGTGTGAAAATGTGAAGTTATGCACTTTGGCAGGAAGAATAGAGGAGCTGAATATTATTTAAATAGAGAAAGACTGCAGAAAGCTACAGCATAGCGGGATTTGGGGGTCCTTGTGCATGAATCACAAAAAGCTAGCATACCAGTTCAGCAGATAATAGGGAAGGCAAACTGAATGTTTGCCTTTATTTCAAAGGGAATGGAGTTTAAAATTGCGAAGTCTTGCTAAAACTATACAAGGCACGAGTTAGACCACACCTAGAATACTGTGAACAGTTTTGGTCCCTTATCTGAGGAAAGATATACTGGTATTAGAGGCAGTCCAGAGAATGTTCGCTCGGTTGATCCCGGGCATGGAGGGATTTTCTTATGAGGAGAGGTTGAGTAGGTTGGACCTGTACCCATTGGCGTTTAGAAGAATGAGATGTGACCTTATAGAAATTTATAAGATTCTTAGGGAGCTTGGCAGGGTAGATGCGGGGAGTTTGTTTCTCCTTGTGGGACAGTCTAGAACCAGAGGGCATAATCTCAGAGTAAGGGGTCACCCATTTAAGACAGAGGTGCAGCGGAATTTCTTCTTTCAGAGGGTAGTGAATCTGTGGAATTCTTTACCGTAGAGGGCTGTAGAGGCTGGGTCGTTAAGTATATTCAAGGCTGAGAGAGGCAGATTTTTAATCAGTAAGGGAATCGATGGGAAAAAGGCAGGATCTCATTGAATGACGGAGCAGACTCAATGGGCCGAATGGCTTACTTCTGCTCCTACGTCTTATGTTTTATTATGCCTCCTAAATAATTGAATTCTTGCACCTGTTCTAGTTTTTTTCCTTCTATGAATATTTCTTGATGATTTTGAGATATGCATCACTTTGATTTTACCATTGCTCACTTTGATTCCAAAGTTCATGCCTACTGGCTCTTGTTAACCTTCTTCTGTGCTTGCTACAAATACTTTATCATTTGCAAATCTAACTGATGTTATCGTTCGAACCTGGCACCTCCACCACCCCCAATCTTGACGCCTTATGGTCTTCAGTAGCACTTTCCAAACCCACGATGTCTGCCACCTAGAAGGGCAAGGGCAGCAGGTGCATGGGAGCGCCACCACTTGCAAGTTCCCCCTCCAAGTCACACATCATCCTGATTTGGAACTATATCGCCATTCCTTCACTGTCATTGGGTCAAGATCCTGGAACTCCCCTGCTCTAACAGCACTGTAGGTGTAGGTGTACTACATGGACTGCAGCAGTTTAGGAAGGTGGCTGATTACCACCTTCTCAAAGGCAATTAGGGATGGGCAATAAATACTGGCCTAGCCAATGACACCCACATCCCGTTAAAGAATAAAAAAAACTATACTTCCACTTTTTTTCAAGTGATTGTCCTTTTGGATAATCATAGGCATTGAAACCTACATTGCCATCTCACCAATCGGTAAAATTTAATTTTATATTCATCCCAAATTACCTGTGTTGTGTTTATGTTCCACATCAGCCTCCTCCCACCTGACTTCCTCCAACCCTCTCAGTATATCTTTCTATTCCTTTGTACCTCATGTGCTTATCTAGCTTCTTTTCAAATGCATTTATATTATTTGCCCTAACTACTTACAATAGCAGCTCAACATCACTCTCCGGTTAAAGAAGTTTCTCCTGAATTCCTAATTGGATTTATTGGTGATTATCTTGTATTTAAGAGAGTCTTGTCTCTATCATGCCTATTCTTTCTGATTCCTCAGTATGTTAAGCAGTTTTCTGCCCCAATTTTATACACGTTCTCTCTCTCTCTCTCCAGATAATCAACATGCCATAAAAAGGGTGTAAGTTGCAGGCCAGACAGTTTTATTTCAGTGGTGGGGAATCTTTTAGAAACAATAATTCGGGACAAAGTTAATAGTCACTTGGACAAATGTCATTTCATTAAGGAAAACCAGCATGGATTTGTTAAAGGAAAATTGTGTTTAACTAACTTGCTTGAATGTTTTGATGAGGTGACAGAGAGGGTAGATGAGGTTAATACTGTTGATGTGGTGTATATGGACTTCCAGAAGGCATTTAATAGACTTGTGACCAAAGTTCATGGAATTAAAAGGACAGTAGCGACATGGATATGAAATTGGCTGAGTGACAGGAAACAGAGAGTGATAGTTAATGGATGTTTTTCGGACCAGAGAAAGGTTTTAGAATGGGGTTTCCCAGGGCCTTCATGACCATAGGCCAGAATATTGCGCTCGTCGGGCGGGCATGCGCCTGACCCAAACGAACATTAAAAGGACACGCAATGACATCATCGTGCACTTGTGCGATATTTTGGACTATTAAGGCCATTAAAGATCTAATTGAATTAAATTTTTCGCTGCCCATCCAACCTTACGGTTGGCGGGCAGGCAAAAAGGCCAAGCGGCCTTTGGATTTTTTAGGAAACCTCATCCACAGGTGGAATGAGGTTTCCAACAGCAATTAAAAGTTAAATAAAAATTTTAGCATTTATTCATAACATGTCCCTGCTCATGTGACAGAGTCACATGAGAGGACATGATTTTAACATTTTAAAATTCTTCATTTTTAATTTTCAAAAATCTTCATCTCTCTAAGGCAGCTCTGAGCCTCAAGGAGCTTTTCCTGCGCGCATGCGCGAACATGTATGCTCACCCTCCTTTCCCCGCCCTCCCCCACACAGTCAGCACTATAGCGAGCGTTTCACGCTGGGCGGGCTCTAACTGGCCCGCCAGCATGAAATCACAGTCGGGCCCCGATCATTGGCAGCGGTTGGCTTCCTGACTGCTCCCACTCTCCCCCACCGAGCTTGCCTGAGAAGGGCAAAATTCTGGCAATAGTCTTCTTGATGTATATTAATGACCTAGACTTCGGTATACAGGACACAATTTCAAAATTTACGGACGACACAAAACTTGGAGATATTGTGAACTGTCAAGAAGACTGTGTTAAACTTCAAAAGGACAAAAAGGTTGATGGAATGGGTGGATAAGTGGCAGGTAAAATTTAATGCAGAGCAGTGTGAAGTGATTCATTTCGGTAGGAAGAATGGAGAGAGGCAATATAAAGGATACAATTCTAAAAGGTGTGGAGGAGCAGAGGGACCTAGGGTTATATTTACATAAATCATTGAAGGTAGCAGGAGCGGTTACTAAATCATACGGCGTCCTGGTCTTTATAAATAGGGGCATAAATTTAAAAAGCAAGGCAGTTATGTTAAACCAGTATTAAACATGGATTCTGCCTCAACTGGAGTATTGTGTCCAGTTCTGGGCACCACACTTCAGGAAGGATGTGAAGACATTAGAAAGGTTGCAGAAAAGATTCATGAGAATGGTTCCAGAGAGGAGGAACTTCAGTTACGGAGATAGATTGGAGAAGCTGGGACTGTTTTCCTTGGAGGAGAAGGTTGAGTGGAGATTTGATAGAGGTATTCAAAATAATGGAGGTCTGGCAGAGTATAGATAGGGAAAAGCTGTTCCCATTGTTGGATGGGTCGAGAACCATCGGGCACAGATTTAAAGTGATTTGCAAAAGAAACAATGGCAACATGGGGAAAAACATTTTTATGCAGTGAGTGGTTAGGATCTGGAATGCGCTGACTGAGAGTTTGGTGGAGGCAAGTTCATTTGGGCATTCAAAAGGGAATTTGATCATTATCTGAAAAGGAAAATGTGCAGGGCTGCGGGAATAATGCACTAGGTGAATTGCTGCTCCATATAGCCAGCAGAAACATGATGGGCTGAATGGCCTTCTTCTGTGTTGTAACCATTCTATGACTATGAATTTAATATTTATCATAAACTTTTTTTAAATTTTAATTCCAATTTTTTTTTGAGTCAGATCCTTATTCAACTTGGTGAAAATAGACCTCTTCCAGTTGGGTATCTTCACCTTGGGTTGTTCCTCCTCCTTTTCTGTAGCTAATTGGCTCTAAACCTAATGATATTGTGATCACTTCTTCCCAAATTTTCCCCACTGAAAGATGGTTCACCTGTCCCATTTCATTCCCCAGAGCTAGATACAGCACCACTTCCTCCCTCATTGCGGGAAACATACTGACCAAGATAAATTATAATTTACATATTTCAGGCTTTTCTTCTCCCCCTTGTCCTTTACATTTTTTCCCCAGTCTGTTGGGATAAGTGTCGTCCCAATTATCATTACTCTAACATCTTTCTGCATTTTGCTTGCAGATTTATTCATTATTTATAGCTCTGCTAAATTTTCCACCTTGCATTTGTAACAGCCCTTTCTTTTTGTCTCATATGTTGGCCATGGTAGCTTAACCACACACATGAATCTTTTGGTTTTCAAAAGGTATTAGCTTTGCATCATATAAAGTACCCTTGCCCAATGCTTTTTCATGGTAAGATTAAGGTTTTCCAGCAGGCACCGTGTATCAAGTGTCAACCATGGCTCAGTTGGTAGCACACTTGCCTCTGAGTCAGAAGGATGTGGGCTGAAATCTCACTCCAGGTTTGAGCACAAAAGTAAAGGCCGACATTCCAGTGCAGACAGAGGGAGCACCGCACTGCCCTGCCCCGTCAGATAGATATAAACGATCCCATGGCACAATTTTGAAGAAGAATAAGGGAATTACCCTTGATATACTTGGACCAATATTTATCCCTCAACCAACATCGCAAAATCAGATAATCTGGTCATAAACTCATTGCTGTTCGTTTCATCACTCAAATTGCCATGGTGGCAGTGTAGCCCTTCTCACCAAATGTAAGCTGCCCCTTCATCTTTGAAGCATCTTGCCTATTGCATCCCTCTCCAGTTTCTTTTAAATCCCTGTTCTGTACCACTCTTTGACTACAATCCACAGATTGGTAGGTGCCAGAGGACAAGATCATAATTCTAACACCCCTGTTCAAAAAGGGGAAAAGGATAAACCCAGTAACTACAGGCCATTCAGCCTAGCATTAGTGGTGGACACATGTTTAGAGACATTAACCCAGGACAAAATTAATTGGCACTTAGAAAAATATCGATTCATAAGTGAAAGCAAGCATAGATCTGTTAAAGGCAAAGACTAACTTGATTGAGTTCTGTGATGAGGGTTGATGTTGTGCATATGAACTTTCAGAAGTAATTCATACAAGCAAACTTGTTAGCAAAATTGATTCCGGTGGGATTAAAGGGACAGTGATTGCATGAGCATGAAATCAACCAAGGCACAGAAAGTAGGGGTAAATGGTTGTTTCTCAGTCTGGAAGGAAGTGTAAAGTGATGTTCCTCTGGAAACAGGGTTAGGACCACTTTTTTAAAAAAAAACATATTAAAGATCTGGACTTCGGTATATAGGATAAAATTACAAATTCTGCAGATTACACAAAATTCACAAATGTAGTAAACAGTAAGGAGATTAGTGACAGATTTAAGGAGAGCATAGACTGATGAAATGGGTAAACAAATAGGGTCACAAAGTCATTCCGCCCATCAAATCCATGTCAGTTCTCCTCTGAGCAATCCAGTCAGTCCCACTTCCCTGTTTGATGTCCGTGGCCTGCAGGTTTATTTCCTGAAAATGCCCATCCAATTTCCTTTTGAAATCATTGATTGTTTCTGCTTCCACTGTCGTCGTGGGCAGTGAGTTCAAGGTCATTATCACTCACTGCGTAAAATAAGTTCTTCCTCAAATTATCCCCTTTTCTCTTGCCCAAAATGTTATATGTCTTTGTACCAACAGCTGATGGGAAGAGCTTTTCCTCCTGTACATTCTCCATACCTATCATAAACTTGTACACTTCTATCAAATCTCCTTGGCTCCAAGAGAACAATCCCAGCTTCTACAAGCTAATCTTGTAACTAAAATTCCCTACTCTGGAACCATTCTGGTAAGTCTCTTCTGCTCTCACTCAAGAACCCTCGCATCCTTCCTAAAGTCCAGTGACCAGAAAGTGGACACAATATGCAAGCTGGGGCCAAACCAGCAATTTATAAAGATTCAGCATAACTTCTCTGCCTTTGGACTCGATGCATTTATTTATGAAGTCTAAGCTCCCAAATGCTTTGCTAACCGCTCTCCCAATGTGTTCTGCACCTTCAAAGATCAATGCACATGCACCCCCAGATCCCCCTGTTCCTGCACACTCTTTAGAACTGTACCGTTAAGCACACTATTGCCTCTCTCTATCCCTTCTGCCAAAATGTATCACCTCACACTTCTCTATATTAAATTCTATCTGCCGCTTGCATGTCCATTCTGCTCACCTATCTATGTCATGTTGCAAAGAATTTGTATCATCCTCACTGTTTGCCACTCCTCCAAGTTTGGTATCATCACTAAATTTTGAAATTCTACTCTGTATTCCAAGATGGCAGCTGAAAGTTTAAGCAGAGAAATGAAATAATTTTTAAGGGGCCACACAAACAAAAGGTCCTGTGGGTGTCTTTGAAGGTTACAGTATGATTTGAGAAGGCTGTTTCAAAAGGCATATAAAACCCTTGACTTTATAAGTGAAAACGTGAGTACAAAGGCAAGGCTGTTATGTTGAATAGAAACACAGAATTGTTACAGCACAGGAGGCCATTTGACCCATTGTGTCTGTGCTGGCTCTCAGAATGAGCAATTCGCCTAGTGTCGTTCCCCTGCCTTCTCCCCTTGACCCTTCCTTTTAATCCAATCCCCTAATGAATGCCTCAATTGAATCTGTCTCCACCACACTCTCAGCAGCGCATTCCAGATGTTAAACACTCGCTGTGGGAAAGTTTCTCCGCATGTCTCCATTGCATCTTTTGCAAATTACCTTAAATCTATGCCCCATCATTGTCGAACCTCCACCAATGGGACCAGTTTTTCCCTATCTACTGAGGCCCAGACCCCTCATGATTTTGAATACCTCCATCAAATCTCTTCTCAACCTCTCTTCTCCAAGGAAAACAGTCCTTACTTCTCCAATCTATCTATGTAACTGAAGTTCCTCATCCCTGGAACCATTCTTGCACTGTCCCTGATGCTTTCTCATCTTTCCTAAATTGTGGCACCCAGAATGGGACACTCCAGTTGAGGCTGATCCAGTGCTTTTTGCCAGTTTAACATAAATTCTTTGCTCTTGCACTCTATGCCCCTATTAATAAAGCCTAGGATTCGGTATGCTTTATTAACCGTTCTCTCATCCTGTCCTGCCACCTTCAATGACTTATGCGCATATGAACTGAGGTCCCTCTGCTCCTACACTCTTTTTAGAATTGTAGCCTTTATTTTATACTGTCACTCCATGTTCTTCCTACCAAAATGATTCACTTCACACTTCTTTGCATTGAATTTCACCTGCCACCTGTCCGTCTATTCCATCATCTTCTCTATGTTCTTTTGAAGTTCTACTCTGTCCTCCTCACAGTTCACAGTTCTTCCCCCAGACTGATGAACATCCATTAACCACTATTTTTTGTTTCCTGTCACTCAGCCAATTTCGTATCCATGTTGCTTCTGTCTCTTTTATTCCATAAGCTATAACTTTACTCACAAGTCTGTTGTACGGCACTGAATGGAAGTTCATATACACAACATCATCAGCTTTACCCTCATCAACCACTCTGTTACCTCTTCAAAAGAAAAACTCCAGCAAGTTAGATAAACATAATTTGATCTTAACAAATCCATGTTGGCTTTCCTTTATTAACACATATTAGCCCAAGTGATTATTAATTCGGTCCTGAATTATTGTTTCTAGAAACTTCCCCACCACCAAGGTTACACTGACTGGCCTGTAGTTGCTGGGCCTTTATTTACACTGTCTTTTGAACAAGGGTGTAACAATTGCAATTCTCCAGTCCTCTGCCACCATCCCTGAGTCTAAAGAAAATTATAGTCAGTGCCTCCAGTCTCCACTCTCACCTCCCTCAGTATCTTTGGATACATCTCAGCTAGTCCTGGTTCCTTATCAGTTTTTAGTTCAGACTTTCTATCCAATACTTCTTCCTGATCAATTTTAAACCCTTCAAGTATCTGAATTACCTTCTCTTTCATCATGACCTGGGCAGCATCTTCTTGCTTGATAAAAACAGATGCAATGTATTAATTTAATATCTCAGCTATCCCCTCTACCTCCATGTGTAAATCCCCTTTATGGTCTCTAATCAGCCCCACTCCTTTTACCATCATTTTACTATTTATATACCTGTCGAAGACTCTGGGATTCCCTTCTATGTTAGTTGTCAATCTCTTTTCATATTCTCTCTTTGCTTCTCTATTTGCTTTTACACTTTCCCTCTGAACTTTCTATATGCAGCCTGGTTCTCAGTTGTTTTGTCCACGTGACATCTGTCATAAGCACACTTTTTCTTCTTTGTATTAATCTCCATCTCATTTGTAATCCAGGGAGCTCTGGGGTTGTTTGCCCTGCCTATCCCCTTTGTGGGAATATACCTTGACTGTGTCTGAACTATCTCTTCTTTGAAGGTGGCCCATTGTTCAGTTATAAAAACAGAAAATGCTGGAAAAACTCATAAGGCCTGGCAGCATCTGTGGAGAGAGAAACAGAGTTGACGTTTCAAGTCCATTATGTTCAGTTACCATTTTTCCTGCCAGTTTTTGATTCCAGTTTATCTGGCCCAGATCCAATCTTACCCGTTGAAGTTGGCTTTCCCCTAGTTAATTATTCTTGCTTTGGATTATTCTTTGTCCTTTTCCATAGCCAACCTAAACCTTTTAATAAAATTATTACTGCCCCCTAAATGTTTTCCTACTGACACTTGATCCACTTTGCCCCCCTTATTTCCAAGAATCAGGTGTAGCAGTTGGACTGGAAACATACCTGCTGCAGAAAATTTTCCTGAACACACTCTAGTAGTTCTTACCCCCCTCTGCCTTTTACACTACCACTATCCCAGTCTATATTTGGATAATTAAAGTCCTCCCATTATAGCTACTCCATAATTTTTATACCCCTCTCTAATTTCCTTGCAAATTTGTTCCACTACATCTTTCCCACTAGTTGGCGGCCTATAAACTATACTGAGCAATGTCAAAGAGTCATTTATAGCACAGAAGGAAATGTAATTCCATTTTTATTGTTTCTTAACTCTAACCAAATAGATTCTGTTCATGACTCCTCTGGGACATCCTCTCCAGCATTGCAATGCTCTCCTTAATCAATACCACCACCCCTCCCCCTTTTCTTCTTTTCCTATCTTTCCTGAACACCTTGTATCCAGGAATATTGGATTTCCAGTCCTGCCCTTCTTTAAGCCAAGTCTTTGTTCTAGCCATAACATCCTAGTTCCACATGGCAATCTGCGCTTGTAACTCACCAGTCTTATTTTACCACACTCTACATTCACATACATGCATAGACTTTATTACTTTCTCCCTTACTTTGAACCCACCAACTTATTATTCCCTGTCCTGGTGCTATCTATCTCTCCCAATTTTCTGTGCACCTTGGTATGCCTCTCTCATATTACTTCCTGGTTCCCACACTTCTCCCAAGTTATTTTAAACCCTCCACAATCACACTAGCAAATTGCCTGCAAGGAACTCAGTCCCAGCTCTGTTTAGGTGCAACCCGTCTGGCCCGTACAGATCCCATTTCCTCCAGAGCTGGTCCCAGGAATCTAAAGTCCACCCTTCTGCACCACCCATCCAGCCACACATTCATTCGCTTTATCCTCCTATTTACTCACTTGTGCGTGGTACTAGGAGTAACCCAGAGATTACTACTTTTGAGGCCCTACTTGCTAATTTTTTACCTAGCTCCCTAAATTCTGACTGCAGGACCGCATCCCTCTTTCTGCCTATGTCATTGGTACCAGTGCAAATCACGACTGATGGTTGTTCGCCCTCACCTGTCAGGATGTTGTGCAGCTGTTCAGTGACAGCCTTGACCCTGGCACCAGGGAGGCATTCATGTTTGCAGCCACAGAAACGTCTGTCTATACCTCTATCAAAACTACCATCACTATTACTCTTCCAGTCTTTCTGTCACCTCCGTACAGCTGAGCCACCCATGGTGCCTTGGAATTGGCTCTGGCTGAACTCCCCAGATGAACCATCACTCAGAACTAAATACTGATTGAAGAGTGGGATGCACTCAGGGGACTCCTGCACTACCTGCCTATTTCTTCTTGACTGCCTGGTGATCACCCGTTTTCTCTCTCCCTGCATACTGTTAAGCTCTCAGGTGACAACATATATAACAGTGTTATCGACAAAGCTCTCAATTGCACTACAGTGACGCCAACTAATGCTCAAACTCAAAAATCCGGAGCTCAAGTTGCTGCAACTGACGACATTTCCTGCACAAATTGATATCAAGGACACAAGAAGTGTCTTGGAGTTCCCACATAGCACAGGAACCTTTATAAAATACAGGTTAGGCCTCAACTGAAGTATTGTATCCAATTCTGGGCACCACATTTTAGCAGCACACTTAAGGAAGGATGTCACTGCCTTAAAGAGGGTGCAGAGATTTACTAGAATGGTAGTAGGGAGGACTGACTTCTGTGGAGATTCTAGAGACACTGGGATTTTTTTCTCCTTGGGCCATGGAAGGTTCAGACAAGATTTAATAAAAGTATTAAAAATCATGAAGTGTTTTGACAGTCGATAGCCTGAGGGCACATTTACAGTGATTGACAAACCAATCAGAGAGGATATGGGGGAAATGTAATTATGCAGCAAGCTGTGATCTAGAATACACTGTCTGAAAGGGTGGTGCAAGCAAATTTAATAATAGCTTTCAAAAGGGAATTGGATAAATACTTGGGCCAGAATTTTGCCATTGGCGAGCAGGTGTCGGGGCCCGCTCGCTGACATGGGATGACGTCGGGCAGAACCCCCGACCTCAAGCCGCCCCATTTAAATTTTCAGGAAGGCGCAGCAAAATCAGCTGTGGGCCCGCTGACCTGTCAATGGCCAATTGAGGCCACTGACAGGATCATTTAAACAAGTAAAGGACCTGCCCATCCAACCTTAAGGTTGGCGGGCAGGTCAGGAGCTCCGGCGGCAAATAAAAAAAAATGAAACCTCATCCACCAGCAGGATGAGGTTTCATGCAGGGTTTTAAAAAGTTTAATAAAGTTTTACTGTAATTTATGAACATGTCCCATCTCATGTGACATTGTCACATGAGGGGTACATGTTAGGGATTTATTTTTCTACTTTTAATCTTTTTAAAAGTGTAAGCGATCTCCCTGAGGCAGCACTTAGTGTCAGGGAGATGTTTTTGGGGAATCCCCCCCCCCTCCACCCGCACAGTGCTTCCCACCAGACGTCACGCTGGGTGGGCCTTAATTGGCCCGCCCACATAAAATGGCGGCAGGGCCCGCTTCTCCGGCAGGGATCGTCTCCCTGCCCACCAGAGATTGGGTCGGGCCCGCCCGCCCGGCAGGCAGAAAATTCTGCCTTTGAAGTGGAAACATTTGTGTAGGGAAAGAGGAGGGGAGTAGAACAAATTGGTTAGGTCTTTCAAAGAGCAAACATATGCAAATGAGCTGAATGGCCTCCTTCCTTGCTGTGTCTTTAAATAAATGTAACTGATGCATCTTGTTTCAATGTGGTAGATAGTCCTCACCATAATATGTCAAGGTTTTCTCATAGGACAGACCTTTAATAGTGAGTTTTCTAAGGTTTGCATTTTTCTAAATGCTATCAAGCATTATTGGATCTTCACAAATCTGTCTAAGCTATTGTAAATATATTGAAGTGTTTGTGAGCATGGCAAAGATTTCTCAATTTCATAGCCAATTGATTTTAAGCAAAAACTAATCTGATTTATTTTGTGTCTTACATTGAAATGTCCTGCTAAATAAAACCTATTTAATGGTGAAAATAACATTAACCTTGAGAATATTAACTCTGTATAATATTCATGTGTGCAACACATTGTCCTTGAAGAATCACAATGCCAGATGACTCAGCGCAATAACAGCCAAAGTGTAACAGGTCCTGGCTGAAACATACCCCAGCAGTCATGGTGTATAATTCAATCATTCTGTCTCACTTTGATTTTTACTGTGTGATCTTGAGATGATCAAACACTGAGCTTCTGCCAAAACTGCATTTATTCCACACAATGTAGGCATATACTGTTAATGCCTGGTAAGGAACTTAGACAGGGAGGAGGAAGATCCAGTTCTCCTCGTTCATATTCATATTGGTACCAGTGACTAGGGAAATAACAGGTAGGCGGTTCTAATGAGAGTGCGCACCAAAAGATAGGAATGAAATTAAAAGATCTCGAGGGTAATAATTTCTGGATTATTACTCGAGCTTTGCACAAATTAGCATAGGGATAAGCAGATCAGGAAAACAAATACATAGTTGAAGGATTGGTATGGGAAAGAGGAGTTTAATCTCATGGAAAGCTGGGATGAGCTGCATTCGACCTGGGATGGGACCAAGGCCCAATCAAAAAGGATAAATAAGCTGTAGAATGGAGTTAAACCCATTAAAAGAGGGAGGATTCAAGTAGAAATAAATATAAAAGTGAAAATAGTTTAAAGATAAGAAAATGAGACTAAAATCCAGATCATCAATAGTGTTAAAGTTGATATAAATAATTCAGGTTCAGGAAATAATAAATAACTGATGAACGTACAAGATGAACAATGAAAACATTGAACGTGATAAGTTAAAATGTGAGACAAACAGCATCAGGGCACAGGGTAGCGTTGGTTGTCCAAATTGGAGTTCTATACTCTAATACACCTAGCGTAAAGAATAAAATAAGCAAACTAGAAGCAAAATTCAGCTTAACAGGTTTGTTGTAGCAGCCATTGCTGAGACCCAACTACAAGCTGGGTGTGATTGGGAAACAAAAATGCCAGGTCATAAGGTATTTAGAAAGGACTGGAAAATAGGAGGAAGAGTAACAATATTGCTAAGGACATTATTACAGCATTAGTAGGAAGAGAAATCAGTAAGGATAAGTAGCAATAGAAACACTGTCAATAGAGTTGAAGAACGCAAGACTTTAGGATTTGCCTGTAGACCTCCTGCTAATAACCCCTGAGAAATCTGTCAGGGTAGTGTCCAAGGCCCAACCATCTTCAGCTGCTTCATCAATCACCTTCCTGCCATCATAAGGTCAAAAGTGCTGGTGTTCACTGATGATTGTGCAATGTTCAGCACCCGTTCATAACTTCTCAGATACTGAAGCAGTTAATGCCAATATGCAGCAAGACCTGGACAACATTCAGGCTTGGGCTGATAAGTTGCAAGGAACATTCGTGCCACACAAGTGCCAGGCAATGACCATCTCCAACGAGAGAGAATCCAACCATCTCCCCTTGACATTCAATGGCATTAACATTGCTGAATCCCCCACTATCAATATCCTGGAGGTTACCATTAACCAGAAACTGAACTGGACCAGCCATATAAATACTGTAGCTACAAAAGCAGGTCAGAGGCTGGGAATTCTGTGGAGAGTAACTCGCTTCCTGCCTCCCCACAGCCTGTCTGCCATCTACAAGGCACAAATCAGGAGTATGATGGAATACTCTCCACTTACCTAGATGAGTGCAGCTCCATCAACACACAAGAAGCTCAACACCATCCAGGATAAAGCAGTCCACTTTACTGGCACCCCAACCACAACTTCCAACATCCACTCCCTCCACCACTGATGCACAGTGGTAGCAGTGTGTACCATCTACAAGATGCGCTGCAGAATCTCACCAAGGCCGCTTTGACAGCACCTTACAAACTTGTGACCTCTACCACCTAGATGGACAAGGGCAGCAGATGCATGGGAACACCACCATCTGCAAGTTCCCCTCCAAGTCACACATCATCCTGACTTGGAACTATATCGCTATTCCTTGACTGTCGCTGGGTCAAAATCCTGGAACTCCCTTCCTAATAGCACTGTGAGTGTACCAATACCATATGGTGAAGAAGGCAGTTCACCACCACCTTCTCAAGGACAATTGGGGATGGGCGATTAAAATGCTGGCCTAGCCGGCGGCACCCTCATGAAAGAATAAAAAAAACAAAAATTTGTATTTATATAGTGCCTTTAACATAAATCTCCCAAGGTGCCTCACAGGAGCTTTAAAATGCAAAATTTGACACCACCTAACTCCTTATACATGCTTTTACGCCATAATTCCTAATACCATTGGCTAACAAAAATCTACCAATCTCAGTTTTAAGATAAACAACTGATCTAGCATCAATTGCTGTTTGTGAAAGAGTTCCAAACTTCTTCCACCCTGTATGTGAAGAATTGTTTCCTAATTCCACTCCTAAAAGTTCTCACTCTAATTTTTTTGACTACATCCCCTAGTCCTGGACTCCCCAACCAGTGGAAATAGTTTTTCTCTATCTACCCTATTATTTCCCCTTTAATATCTTAAAAACATCAATCAAGCCACCCCTAAATTCCAGGCAATAAACCCCAGTTTGTTTCATCTCCCCCAGTAGCATAACCCTCAGAGTTCAGGTAATATTCCATTAAATCCACACTACACTCCCTCCGAGGTCAATATATCCTTGCTATGGTGCAGTGCACAGAACTCCTCACAGTATTCTAGGTGTGTTCTAACCAGGGCTTTGTGTAGTTGAAGCATAACTTTCTAACATTTTGTACTCTAGTCCTCCAGATACAAAGGCCAATATACAATGAGTCTTTTTCATTATTTTCTGCACCTATTCATGACATTTTAATGATTTATGTACCTGGATCCCCATGTCTCTTTGGACCTCCACTGTTTCTAGCTTTTCACCATTTAGAAAGTATCCTGTTCTGTTCTTTTTCGCTCTAAAAATATTCTCTCATTTTCCTACAATGAAATCCATATGCCCACTCACTTAATCCATCAATATCCCTTTATAATTTTATGCTTCCATCTACACTGCTCACTCATCTACAAATTTAGATATGTGGTCTTCTGTTCCATTATCTAAGTCGTTAATGAATGGTTGAGACCCCAACACAAATCCTTGCGGGGCACCACCAGTCCTGCCAGTCAGAGTACATGCCCATTATCCCTACTGTCTGTCTCCTGCCACTCAACCAAATTCCTAACCAGGACAATAATTTGCCTTCAATTCCATGAACTTCAAATTTGACTCTTATGGGGGACCTTATGAAATGTTTTCTGAAAGTCCAAATAAATAATGTCCTTAAATATTTCCCGTGTTCACTACTTTAATCAGCTCTTAAAAAAATCAATCAGATTTGTCATGCATGATCTACCTGTTAAGAATCCATGCTGACTGATCAGGTGAACATTTTCAAGATGGTCAGTTGCCCTATTCTTGATTATAAACTCTAGCAATTTCCCTGTCATCTTTCTTAAACAGCAGAGTGACATGCACAATTTTCCAATCTCAAGGAAAGGTTCCCAAATTGGCAGAATTTTGGAAGATTATAGTTAGGACATCTGCAATGTTCTCACCTGCTTTCTTTAAAATCCTAGGATGGAAATCATTTGGTCCTGGGGATTTATCACTCTTTAGTGCCATTAATTTATCCATTACTGTTTTCTTGTTTTCATTTTTGTTGAGTCCCTGTTCTTCATTAAATAATAGTTTCATTGGCATGTTTGGTATGCTGACCTCTTCCTCTACTGTAAAACTGATGCAAAGTAGTTATTCAGCATGTTCACCATTATCAGTTTTAAAATGGCTCACGTTGCTTCTAACCATCGTAACGTAATTATAAAAAACTTTGTGTTGATTTTCATATCCCTTCCAAGTTTACAAGGATGAGGATAAAGTACCAGAGATGTGAAGAAAAGTTCAAATAAAACAAGTAAACGAGTGACAAATAAACTGGATTTAATATAAGTAAAAGAACAACATAGCATTAGAAAAAATATTGAGACTAAAGATAAATAATTCTCCATCTCCATAATAGGGTATTGAAAAAAGTAGGTGAGAAAATTGGAGATGCTTTCGCTATGATTTTCCAAAGCTCTTGATTCAGGAATTGTTCCCTTTGATTAGAAAATTGTCAATTTTACTCCATTATTTATGAAGGCAGTAGAAAGAAACCATGAAATTATAGGTGTATTAATCTAATGTCAGTTGTGGCGAGCTTATTAGAATTGGTTATTGGGGACTGGGTGACTGAACACTGACAAATATGAATTGATCAGAGAAAACCAGCAGGGATTTGTACTTTGAGTCAAATTAACCTAATTGAATTCTCTGAGGATTAGCAGTTCAGGGTGTGTTTGTGGTTGTTATTTATATGGGTTTCCAGAAAGCATTTGATAAGGATCCACATAAGACACTGCTAACAAAAATGACAGCAAGTGGAATTTTAGCTCAAATTGGGAATTTGCTTGAAGGTAGGAGATAGTGAATAGTAATAAAGGATATATACTCAAGTTGGCAGGATGTGACTAGTGGTATGTCCCCTAGTCATCCATACTGGTGCCCAGCTTTTAGCTATATTCATAAATGTCTTGGATAATGGAATATTATTTAAGTCAACGCTAATGTAAGTAACACAGAAAATAGCGTAGTGCAGAAAGTCGCGAAGGGACATTAATAAGCTGAGTAAGATTTTATATATTTGATGAGATTGCATCTCATTCTCCTAAACTCAAGGGAATATAGGCCCGTTCTAC
Source organism: Cetorhinus maximus (assembly GCF_964194155.1). NCBI lineage: Eukaryota > Metazoa > Chordata > Chondrichthyes > Lamniformes > Cetorhinidae > Cetorhinus > Cetorhinus maximus. Next base: position 72,085,924 of record NC_135896.1, read on the forward strand.
TCGATCTCTCCTCATAAGACAACCCTCTCATATTCTTATGTTCTTAAGTATGATTGGCCAAGATGATTAAAAGATTTGATTGGAATTAAAAATACAATTTGTAAATTTGCAGATGACACTAAACTGGGGTGATAGTTAGTACTGAGGAGAACTGCAATAAATTACAAGAGGACATTGGTAAACTTGCAGAATGGGCAAATATTTGGCAAGTGAAGTTCAACACAGAGTAGTACATTTTGGTTGGAGAATGGCGGAGGGGGCACTTATTACTTGGAAGGTGAAGTTTAGGTGGGATAGAAGAACAAAAGGGATTTCAGAGTACAAATATGCCAGTCACTAAATGTAAGCCAAACAATTATTTCTAAAGGGCTAGAATGGAAAACTGGGAAGTTATGCTGAACCTGTATCAAACCTTCATTAGACCACATTTAAGAGCATGCATTTCTGGTTGCCATGTTATAAGAATGATGTAGAGACACTAGAGAGAATTTACAAGGATGATACCAGAAATGTCTGGGTAAACATGCCAGGAAAGCATTGACAGGCTGGGTTTCTTTTCCCTTGAAAAAAGAGGTGTGAGTGGTGACCTAATAGAGCTCTTTAAAATTATGAAAGGTTTTGATAGAGTGCATACAGAGAGAATGCTTCCCCTTGTGGGGAAGAGCATAACTGGAGGCCATCAATATAAGACAGTTACCAAGAAATCCAAGAGGAGATTCCAAAGAAACTTCTTTACCTAAAAAGAGTGGTGGGAATGTGGAACTCACTACTGCAGGGATTAGTTGAGGCAAATAGTATAGATTCATTTAAGAGGAAGCTAGACATGCATATGAAGGAGAAGGGATTAAACAGTTATGATGATAGGTTTAGATGAGAAAAGATGGGAAGAGGCTCAAGTGGAGCATAAAGACTTGCAGGGACTGATTGGACCAAATGGCCTGTTTCTATGCCATACATCCTATGTATTCAGATCTGCCAGCATCTATGGGGAGAGGAATAGGGTTAATATTTCAGGTCTGTGACCTTTCATCGGATGAAAAGGTCACAGACCTGAAACATTAACTCTGTTCTCTCTCCACAGATATTGCCAGACCTGCAGAAGTTGCAGCATTTTCTGTTTTTATTTCCGATTTCCAGCATCTGCAGTATTTTGTTTTTGACATAAAATTAGAACTAGGCCGTTCAGAGGTAATGTCAAGAAGAACTACTTAAAACAAAAGGTGGTGGAAATCTGAAATTCTTCCCCCTTGAAATGTTGTTGATGTTGGGGTCAATTGAAAATATCAAAATTGAGATTGATAGATGATTGTTTAGGAAGGAAACTAAGGGTTACAGAATGAAAGGCACCCTTCCATTGGCTATCATTTTACATTGTCTTGATACAAGATTTTTTTGTTCACTTTCACGTTTTCTGCTGATCTTTTCATATACTGTCTTCCCCTTTTGTTTCCTTTTTTAACCTCTGTACTTTGTGTTTTGTTTTAATGTGTACTATATATTGAGCCTAATGTCAAAAACTTTTATTTTCATTTTAATCTCGACTTCTTTGGTTATCCAGGGAGCTGCATCTTTAGATATCCTTCATTTCTCCCTCATAAGAATGTATTTAATCTCGACTTGAACTATCTCCTGTCCTTCCTTTGCTCATCTACCAACCCTTGATTCCAATCTACCTTATTCAGAACTCTTTCAAATTCACTAAAATTCACCTTCTTCCAATTGAATATCTTCACCTTTAATTGTTCCTTTTCATTTTTGTAATTAGTTTAAAGCTAATATTGTGCTCACTATTTCCCAAACATGCTCTCTGAAACATGCTCCACTTGTCCCACTTCATTCCACTGATCAAGGAAGTTCTTCTGTACACATTTTAGGAGTTCCTCCCAATCCATGTTGTTTACACATTTTCCTCAGTCTGTACTAGGATAATTGAAGTCCACAGTGATCATTGGGACTTGCCCACTTCTGTGGCACAAAATAACCTCCCATTATCTCTACAATCCCCCCTCTGCCTTACCACTAGAAACATAGAGAAGACCATTCAGTTCCCTCGATCCTGTTCTGTCATTTAGTTAAATTGTGGCTAAACTGCCTAGCGACCCACCTTGCTTCCATTACCCTTAATACCCTTACTTTACCTAATAAAAATCTATCAACACAAAAGCAAGACATGGCAGATTTTAGAAATTAAATACAGGAAATGCTGGAAATATTGAGCAGGCCAAGTTGCATTTGGGAAGAAAAACCGAGTTAGTGTTTCAGGTTAATGCCCTTTCATCAGAACTGAAAAAATCTATCTCTTATTTTTAAAATGTTCAATTGACTCCCAGCTTCAACAGCTTATTGGAAGAAAGTTCCAGATCACCGCTACCCTTTGTGTGAGAAGTGCTTCCATACATCACTCCTGAATGACCAAGACCTATTTTAAGGTTATGCCTCTTGTCCTAGATGCCCCTCAAGAGGAAATAGTTTCTCTTTATCAATCACCATAAACACCTAACACATCCTCATAATTTAATCCTTGTAGTCCTGGCATCATTCTGGCTGAGTTGTGGTGCTCAGAGATTAATGCAGTGCTATAGATGGAGTCTACACAGCTCTGTGCTGCTGTAACATCACTTCCACCCCTTTGTATTCTAGCCTCCTTGCGATGAAGGGTAACATTCCCTTAACATTTTAAATTATTTTTTGTAGGTGTCCACTAATATTTAGTGATTAACCTCAATTCCTGCCAGTTTTTTCAATCAATTTTTAACTCCTTCGCAACCATCTGCTTATTGCATTACCTACTTGGAAAAATGGCTCTCACTTCCTTCATCTATGTCATTAATAACACAAGACATTATGATCCCAGTCAATTTCTGGTAGGTTGAAATCTCAACTCCGATAGTTGGTCCCTCACTATCCAGCTTTCTTTACATCCTACAGTTTCAGATTAAAGCTGTCACCCTGGCTTGGGGTTCTACAGTTTACCCCAGTCACTTCTGTTACCATCTAGAGAGGAACTAAACCGTGACCATCCTGGAAAAGGGAGGGTAGGCACTGGGTTTGATCATTTGAATTATGATAAAGAATAATGCGCCAAGGTCTCAGTCATAGAAAACGCAGTTTATATAGGATGGTTTTATAATATTAAGTAATTGCTGATCTTCTCCCAAACAGTAGCATAGGTGGGTTGACACTTACGTGGATGATCCAACACATTTAGTGGATAACAAAAAAAAATTTGTGACAAGTGTTCTGAGTATTCCATTACAGCTGTTCCTAGATAATAAATGGAGTGTTAAACTTCTAACCCATGTTAGGGAGGCTATCTAACAAACTAATTGAAATGTTTTTAATTTGCTATTTTTAATTTTCAGGGGACCTCAATTTGCTGGGCATCTCTGTCTGGCCGTGATTCTCATGTCTTGTATCCTTTAAAATATTTTAGGATGGGTAATGCATTTTGATTTGATGCACAGAATTTTCCGATATGGTCTCCTTTGATGGTTGTGACATAATTGATCTGAAACACCAACTGAGTTCTGTGTTAACTCTGGCTGTTTTGTTATTTCTGTGAGAGTCCAAGTTTGTTTATGCAGCAGGCAAGTCTTTGCACAACAATTTATTTTTTTAAATGTTGCTCTTTGTTTTAAGAAGGTAATATTTAAAATTATTGGGTGTTGAACTTAAACTTAGTAACATAGGAAGAGGACTAGGTCAGTCAGCCCCTCAGGCCTATTCGTATGTAGCTTCCTGTGCAACTTGCTTTGTCTTCTAGCATTTTTATTTATTAATGGAAGTTGCATATCCAAGTTTGCAGTTGACACTGAGTCATACAGTCATCATTCTTAAGTGTGGCAAAAACGTTGATGCCAATATGCAGAGCCGGGGAACACTGCTAGTCAGATACCCCCAAACCCTTTATCCCTAATTTCTCCCAGGTAATTATTTACTTGTATCACAAAATTACCTCTGATTCCAAGCACTTTCATTTTTGCAATAATCCTCTGTCCGGAGGCTTCTGGAAGTTCATCTAGACAACATCCACAGACACTACTCCATCCACATGTTAGTGACCTCAGAACGTTTAACTCAATGGTTAGACATGACCTCTTCACAACAAATCCACTTGTGAAATTTAATTTTGCAAATTATTGTGGCTGCTCTTTGAGATGGACTTGTTTTAATCCTAGTGGGCAAGTCTTTAGCCAACATTTTTCCCCCCATCGGGGGGGAAGTGCGGGAGTGGGTGCAGGCGGGCGGCACTCCAATCGGCGCCCCCAGTTGGGAGCTATGCGCTCCCTGTGCGGGCGGGGGGAGGGATTCCCTCAGGTGGGAGTGCGCTCTTTCATGCATGCACACGATAGAGCGCACAGATCTCCCTGAGGCAAAGTGCTGCCTCAAGGAGATCAGCTCAGATGTAAAAGTTGAATTTCAAGTAATAAAAAAATTTCCTTGCCATATCCCCTCATGTGACACTGTCACATGAGTTGGGACATGTCCATAATTTTATTGAAACATTTGTTAAAATTTAAAAAACCCTCATGAAACCTCATCCCGCCTGTAGATGAGGTTTCATGCTTTTTCTGAGGCCCGCCTGGCTCCCAGCCTGCCCGCCAACCTTAATGTTAGACGGGCGAGTCCATCAATCAGGTTAATTAATTTTTTAATGGCCTTAATAGGCCGTTGACAGTTCGGCAGGCGCGCAACTGATCCAGCTGCGCGCCACCGAACTGAAAATCTAAATGACGCGGGGCGACGTCGGGACACACGCCTGACGTATCCCCGCGTCATTTTACGCATCGGCGAGCGGGCCCTGCCCCTGCTCCTGCTCGCCAACCGGAAAAACCTGCCCTTTGTACTTAATTTCATGTGCCAGTTTTATGTACTTTCAAGCACATCACATTTCCATATTATTACCTGCCTTTAATGTGAATTAATATCAATGTTCAATGCTAACATTAAGTTTTTTTTAATAAATGCATTGAATTATGGGGAGAATTTTTAGCTCTGGCAGACGTGCGCCAGACCCGACTGAGCATGAAATGACGCACGTTGACATCGGCCAAGTGTGCCGACATCAACGCGTTGTCGCATGATAGTTCAGTCAGCGGGTGCACGCCGGAGCTGACAGCGCGCCCACCAACAATTAGAAGGCCATTTAGTAATCAATTGTCCTAAATTTTTCACTGCCTGTTCAACCTAATGGTTGACGGGCAAGCGAAAAGGCCAAGCGGCCTTTGCATTTTTTTGGAAACCTCATCCAAGGGCAGGATGAGATTTCCAAAAGCAAATACAAATGAAATAAAAACTTTAATTTTTAATTAAAAACATGTCCCTGCTCATGCGACAGAGTCACATGAGGAGACATGTTTTATTAAATTTTTCTGATGTTTAAGAATTTTTTCAATATTTTCTACATCTCTCTGACGTAGCTCCGTGCCTCAGGGAGATTATTCAGTGCTCTTTCGCACGCATGCGCGAGGTGCGTGTTAGGCCTGCTCACCCTCCTCCCCCTGCCTGCACAGGCAGCACTCAATGCTGCCACTCGTGTATCACGCTAGGCGGGCCTTAATTGGCCCACCAGCGTGAAATCGCGGCGTGTTGTAGATCACAGTGCGCTGTCGATCGTGGGCAGCGGTCGGCTTCCCGACCAATCGCGCGTGCCAAGGGCAAAATTCTGCCCTATGTGTAGGGCAGCAAACTACTCTGTAATCTCATCTACTCATGCATTCTTGTTGATAGAAAATGATAGGTCAAGAGGCTCAGGAAATTGCATTGTTCCCTCCAGCACATTGAATTTTGCAAATTTTAAATATGAGGGAGAAAGCACCTATGCAGAAGTGTACTATATATTGAGATAACCCAACAAAATAATGCCCGTTAAAAATAAGATTTACAAGTCTTTCCCTTGACTTTGTACTGCCTGTTTGCAAAACTGTCCATATACGTGGTCCTGGCGTTCTTAATGTGCCTTGTTTTCCAAAGCTATTGTCAGACAGCTGCCTTGACACACATTACTTTTTCCTTTTAGTTTGGCTGGATTTGGTTATTCTTTAAAACATGGTAACGTGTGTCGCATTAAATCTACTACGCGATGTATTGCGACCTTGGATTAACTTGCCAAGGTCATAGCAGACCTGCTGTTTCTGCAGGAGTGTGCGATACCACACCTCAGCTCCTACAGGCAATGGTCATAATGGTGGTCCCATGGGCCATTGATCTGGTCAGGAGGAAACGACTCACGTTCCTCCGGCCTGGGTATTCTGACGTGGGGAGGCAACTTCACCATCTCCGAGGTTAAGGAGGTGGTTGGCAGGCGCCTCCTTGCAACAGATGTATTATGCAAGAATGCTCTGCTCCGGCTCATTAATGTGTATGCCCCGGCTCAAAGCAGCTGGTGATCCTTCAGCAGCTCCCATTGCTGCTGGTGACTTCCAGGCCGGTCATTCTGGGCGGTGACTTCAACTGCATCATCATTGCAGCTGGACGATCCAGCAGTGCCGACAGCAGACGGAACTCCAAGCCCAGACTCCTGATGGAAACAGTAAAGGATGCCGAGCTGCATTACATCTTCAGCACTCCTGATGGAAACAGTAAAGGATGCCGAGCTGCATTACATCTTCAGCAACCCTGCAGATGGAGCACAGCGTAAGTACACCTGGTTGCATCCAGACGGGTCCAGCCGTTCAAGGATAGACTTCCTGTTTGTGTCCTGAACGATCACAGTCAGATCCAACAACGTCAAGCTGATGTTCTTCTTCGGCCACTGCCTCCTACAGGTCAACTGTCACTTACAGGAAGACCAGAGGGTTGGCAGGGGGACATGGAAGCTGAATGTGCAACTGCTAACCCCAGAGAACATTGAGGAACTCGAGAGGGATTACAAAGATTGGAGAATCATGAAACCCCTCTTTGAGTCCCTGACACGCTGGTGGGAAGCAATCAAGGAGAACATCAAGAAGTTTTTCATCGTCAAAGGTGTCCAGAAAGCTAGAAAGGAACAGAGGGAAATATCCCGACTCCAGAAAACTATGCAGAACCTGCTCCGGCTGCAGTCAATGGGGGCCGAGGTCAAGGCCGAACTCCAAGAGGTGAAGAGCCAGCAAGCCTTGCTCTTTGCCTCGGAGGCCTCCACGATCATCTTCCAGTCCAGAGTTCGCTCCATGGAGCAGGATGAGACGTATTCATGTTTTTTCTTCCAATAGGTACAGAGAGAGAGCTCTGTGATCAGCAGCCTGAAGGAAGATGACGGCTCAGTAAAGTCATCGCAATCTGATATTTTGAGGATCAGCAAATCCTTTTATGCTGGACCGTATGACATGAAGCCCATAGAAAGCACGGCCTCCCAGGCCTCCTTCCTGTCCTCTATCACGGAGGTCTTAGATGACAGCACACGGGAGAGTCTGGACAAACCGCTAACTCCTGACGAACTGACTAAGGCCCTTGAGTCGTTCAAGAAAAGTAAAACTCCCGGAAGCAATGGCTTACCAGCTGAGTTGTACTCGGCTCTTGTGGAACTGGATCGGCCCAGACCTGCTAGAGGTGTTTGAGAGTATGCCCCTGGCTGGCAGCATGTCAGAATCCATGAGGAAAGGCATCATCGCCCTCATCTACAAGCGGAAGGGGGAAAGGGAGGTAATTAGAAATTGGCGACCCATCTCACTGTTGAATGTGGACTATTAGATTCTGTCCAAGGTCATCGCCAATCGGGTCAGGTCTGCTCTGGAGTTGGTGATCCACGCTGACCAGACCTGCGCTGTACCCGGCGGGAAGATCTCTGACAGCCTCACACTACTCAGGAATACGATTGCCTATGTATGGGACAGGGGTGTGGACACCTGCCTCATCAGCCTGGACCAGGAGGAGGCCTTTGACAGAGTATCGCACACCTACATGGTGGATGTGCTCTCCAAAATGGTGTTTGGGGAGGGAATCTGCAACTGGATCCAACTGCTCTACTCAAACATCTGTAGCGCAGTTTCAATCAATGGGTGAGAATCAGAAACCTTTCCAATCTGGAGTCAGGCAGGGCTGCCCTCTCTCCCATGTCCTGGTTGTGTGTTGCATAGAACCCTTTGCTGAGTCCATCAGGAAGGAACCGGGCATAAGAGGAGTGGCGATCCCAGGCAGTGTAGGCACTCGGGTCAAAGCCTCCCTGCATATGTCGCCATCTTCTGTTCAGTTCCACTGTTGGTGCGAAGACTGATGAGCATCTGTTACCATTCGAACTGGCCTCAGGAGCCAAGGTAAATCGTGGCAAGAGCGAGGCCATGCTCTTTGGGAACTGGGCTAACAGATCCTTTATCCCCTTCAGCATCAGGTCAGACTGCCTGAAGGTGTTGGGAATATGGTTCGCAGGGACCAGGGCATGCGTTAGAAACTGGAAGGAGCGAATGGCCATGGTGAAAATAAATCTGGGCATGTGGGAGCGACGCTCTCTCTCCATTGCGGGTAAGAACCTGGTCATCAGGTGTGAGGCACTCTTGGTGTTGCTGTATGTGGCGGAGGTCTGGCCCATTCCTCACTCCTGTGCTATGGCAATCACCCGAGCCATCTTTCGCTTTATCTGGAGGTCGAAAATGGATCGTGTTTACAGGGACACGATGTACAAGCCTCTAGATAAAGGAGGAAAAAACATGCCCAACATCACCCTCATCCTGATGGCCACCTTTGTGTGTGGCTGCATCAAGCTGTGCATAGACCGTTGGTACACAAACACCAAGTGTCACTACGTGCTGAGGTTCTACCTGTCCCCAGCGTTGCGAAAGATGGGTCTGGCCACGCTGCCGTGGAACACTCAAAGTAGTTGCACCGTGCCATACCACCTGTCCCTCGTGGAAAAATTTATGCAGAGAAACACCTTTGACCACAAGTTCATCAGGCAGTGGTCGGCACGTAACGTCCTACAGGCGCTGCAGGAAAAGGAGATGGTGGATCAAGTCGGATGGTTACCCGAGCAGACTGTCAAAGTCACTTGGCAGAATGCCTCATTGCTAGAACTTTCCAACAAGCACCAAGACATAGCTTGACTGGTGGTGAGAAAGGCCCTCCCCATCAGATCCTTCCTACACACCAGGAGTCTCACCCCCTCTGCACGCTGCCCTCGAGGTGGCTGTGGTGGGGAAGAGACCGTTGTTCACCTCCTTGTGGAATGCACCTTTGCTAAGGAGGTCTGGAAAAAGATGCAGTGGTTTTTGTCGAGGTTCATTCTGAGCAGTTCTGTGACGCAGGACTCTGTGCTCTACGGGCTGTTCCCGGGGGGCGACACCGAGACAAACATCAGCTGCAGCTTGAGGATCATCAGCTCGGTGAAAGACGCTCTTTGGTCTGCCCGAAACTCGTTGGTCTTCCAGTGCAAAGAGTTGTCCCCGACCGAGTGTTGCAGACTGGCACATTCCAAGGTCCAGGACTACATGCTGAGGGATGCACTAAAGTTTGGGGCAGCCATCGCAAAGTTGCAATGGGGAAGGGTCATGTCTAAGACTTTTTTGCCATAGTGCACCGAGGGGCTGGGAATTGATTACACCCCTTGGGCTGTATGACTCACATTGAATGTATGCAGTGAATACTACATGTATCACAATTGTATTGAAGCACCTCAGAGTGCAACATGATCTATGTTGATAACTTGAATACCATTGCACTGGCTGACTGCCTGTAATGAACATGTTGAAATGTCTGTAATGTTCATTGATCATGAGGTGCTTCAATACAATCAATGTGGAAAACTGGAATATGATTGCACTTTTTGTGATGGCCATTTTGAAATTTTGTAGTGTTCTTTCAGCTATTTTATGAATAAAGTATATTTTTCCAAAACAAAAAGTTTTAAATCATAGAATCCGCTACTAGAATAAGTACTTCAATTAATTATACTAAAGTATACCTGTGTGTTTACTTTTTTTTAATATACTGTATAGGTCAGTCCTGTCAGGTAGTTAATCATTTAGAGGTTGGTGATTGACTGTAAGCAACTTGAATGACACATCTAATCTTGAAGCTGTTTGTAGAGATGGACTTATTTATTTTTTGTACAGACCTACATATATCAATACTGAAGAAGGTAAGCTGAAATACATACACTTGAATAACGAGTTAAGAAGAGAAACAGAAAAGCACAAGAACAATGCTTAAAAGAACAGTGTGATATACACGAAGAATTGGATGACTGGGAAGGGTACTCATTATGTATACAAAAGCAAAGGTGGCACTCGCATAAAGGACTGAAAACAACAGTAGTAGACAACGAACCCAAGTGAAATAAGAAAAAGATGGAAGGAGCATATTGAAGAACCATATGCCAAAAATGACAAACCTGAAATGATTGAACTCAAAGAGAATAATTTTGACATCGATTTAATTGGACCAGGAATGCTGGGGCGTGAGATAAGAGCAGTAATCAATGAGATAAAAACTGGAAGAGTGACTGTAATTGATGAAATATGAACATAGTTGATTAAAAACACGAGAAAGAACATAACATCAATGTTTACTAAGCTGTGCAGATATTTGCTGATCAAGAGAATGGCCAGGGAACTTCATGCAGACGACAGTGATTATCCTAAGAAAGAAGCCAAAGGCTTTGCTCTGACTTTCATACAATTAGTCTGATTGTTCATGCATTGAAGATTGTGTTGAGAATTCTGACGAAGAGAGGGTTGGAAGGTGCAGAACTACATTGGAGATGATCAGTTTGGATTCCGGGCTGGAAGGGGAATGAGAGAAGCAATCGGCATTATAAAATTAATGAGTGAACGCAGTTTAGAGTTTGGACAGGAAGTATATGGTTGTTTTGTAGATTTTGAAAAAATATTTGATCGGGTTGGCTGGATTAAGCTCTTGACAGTGCTGAAAGACATTGGAAAGACTGGGGAGATAGACGATTCATAAGAAGCTTCTACGTGGGACAAACATCAACAATGAGAGAACCATTTATAATTGGAAGAGGAGTTCGACAAGGGCGATGTTTATCACCAATCCTATGCAGAAGCAATGATTAAAGAAGCATTTGAAGACACAGAATCTGGCGTTAAGATTGTTGGGGGGGTGGTGGGTGCGAATGATAACATCAGTTAGATTTGCAAATGATAAAGCATTTGTAGCAAGCACAGAAGGATAACAACAATGATCGGTAAAACCAAAGTGATGCTTATCTCAAAATCATCCACAAATATTCATAGAAGGAAAAGAAATAGAACAGGTGCAAGAATGCAATTATTTAGGAGGCATAATAGACCATAAGACTCTTCCACAAGGGGAAACAACCTCTCAGCATCTACCCTGTCAAGCCCGCTCAGAGTCTTATATGTTTCAATAAGGTTGTCTCTCATTCTTCTAAACTCCAATGAGTACAGGTCCAACCTACTCAACCTCCCCTCATAAGAAAATTCCTGCATACCCGGGATCAACTCAGTGAACCTTCTCTGGACTGCCTCCAATGCCAGTATATCTTTCCTTAGATAAGGGGACCAAAACTGTTCATATTATTCTAGGTGTGATCCAACTAGTGCCTTGTATAGTTTTAGCAAGACTTCCCTATTTTTATACTCCATTCCCTTTGAAATAAAGGCCAACATTCCATTTTACTTCCCAATTACCTGCTAAACTGGTGTGCTAGCTGCTTGTGATTCATAAACAATGACCCCCAAATCCCTTTGTTCTGCAGCTTTCTGCAGTCTTTCTCCACTTAAATAATATTCAGCTCCTCTATTCTTCTTGCCAAAGTGCATAACCTCACATTTTCCCACATTATATTCCATCTGCCAAGTTTTTGCCCACTTAACTTAACCTGTCTATAACCCTCTGTTGACTCTTTGTGTCATCCTCACCACTTGCCTTCCCACCTATTTTTGTGCCATCCGCAAACTTGGCCATAGTACATTCACTTCCCAGTCATTCAAGCCATTAATATATGTTGTAAATAATTGTGGCCCCAGCACTGATCCCTGTGGCACTCCACTAATTAGCCAATCCTCTATCCATGCTAATATACTACCCCCAACACCATGGGCTCTTATCTTATTAAGTAGCCTTATGTGTGGTACCTTGTTGAATGCCTTTTAGAAATTGAAATATATTGCATCTACTGGTTCCCCTTTATCTATCCTGCTTGATACCTCCTCAAAGAATTCTAATAAATTTGTCAGGCATGAAGGAGCCTTGGTGAGTTGCTGCAGTGCATCTTATAGATAGTACACACTACTGCCACTGCACTTCAGTGCTGGAGGGAATGGATGTTGAAGGTGGTGATGAGATGCCACTCAAGGGGGCTGCTTTGTCCTGGATGGTATCAAGTTTCTTGAATATCATTGAAGCTGCACTCATCCAGGTAATTGGAAAGTATTCCATCACACTCCTGACTTTGCCTTGTAGACGATGGACATACTTTGGGAAGGCAGGAGGTGAGTTACTCTCTGTAGAATTCCCAGCCTCTGATCTGCTCTTGTAGCCACAGTATTTATATGGCTGTTCCAGTTCAGTTCCTGGTCAATGGTAAGCCCCCAGGATGTCAATAGTGGGGGATTCAGCAATTGTAACGCCATTGAATGTCAAGGGGAGATGGTTGAGTTTTTCTCTTGTTGGAGATGGGCACTGCCTGGCACTTGTGTTGATGTGGTGTGGATGTTACTTGCCACTTATCAGCCCAAACCTGAAGTTTGTCCAGGTCTTGCTGCATATGAGCATGGACTGCTTCAGTATCGGAGGAATCGCAAATGGTGCAACACATTGTGCAATAATCAGCGAAGATCCCCACATCCGCATTTCTGACCTTTATGATGGAGGGAAGGTCATTGATGAAGCAGCTGAAGATACTTGGGCCTAGGACACTACCCTGAGGAACTCCTACAGTGATGCCCCGGGACTGAGATGTTTGTCTGCCAACAATCACAACCATCTTCCTTTGTGCTAGGTATGACTCCAACTGGTGGAGAATTTTCACCCCTGATTCCCATTGACTCCAGTTTTGCTAGAGCACCTTGGTGCTACAATTCAGTCAAATGTTGCCTTAATGTCAAAAGCAGTCACTCTTGTTTCAGCTCTTTTGTCCATGTTTGGACCAAGGTTGTAATGAGGTCAGGAGCTGAATTGCCTTGACAGAACCCAAACAGAGCATCAGTGAGCAGGTTATTACTGAGTAAGTGCCGCTTGATAGCACTGTTGACAACCCCTTCCATCAGCTGGCATTAGGATCCTGGGAATTAATTTGCAAGCCCATCCTCTTGGTCATTGAAGTGGTGAGGTGTGAAAGGTTCCATGAAGGAGAAAATCTCTACTACCCTTTTCTTCCCCCTTTATATGCAAAGCAAAAGAAACCACAAAGAATATTCTGCATTTATTAACCAAGTTTCTGAATTAATTGTGAAGGATCTGTTTTTGGAAGAAATGAAGGACATTGAATTTTGGACATTCTTCCTTCTGAGTTCTTTTTAAAAGTTTGCAATATTAATTCTGGGCTGTGATTATGCCATTCTTCCAGAAACCACAGGCCAAGATAGATGTTTGACAGGGAATACCTGTTGAAAGAAGAGATACTTTATATACCTAAGTTAACAAAGAGGTACTGTTGCCAGGCTAAAGACTTTTGCTGATTGGTTAAAAACACCTGGCCCAAGAGAAGTATTCTTTGAACATCTTAGTCTTTAAAATCTCAATCAGAGAGTGAGTGTGTGTTGGTGTGCCTTAGAAGCAAGCTACAAGGGAAAGACTCTTTTCCTCTCTCTGCCACCTGTGTGTTATTAGTGGTCTAGAGGAGTTAAACCTTCCTCAGAAACGTCTCATCGGAATAACTCATCTGTTTTTTTGGAAGTCTGCAAAGTTGCGCTAAGTAAGAAGTCACCAAGGACAGTTTCACCAAAAAATCTGTCAGACCTATTGTGACCGTTTGTTTTGCCCTGTTTTGTGTTTATGAGCGAGTGTATAGGGGTTCGAATATGTTTTTTAGAAAAGGGGAATATCATTACATTTCTAATCTATAACCTGTATGTTAACCAGTTTATTAAATTGTTTTTAAAAAGTAGTTTGTTTTTTTATAGTCAATTTTTTTGCGTTTACTGAAGGAAGCCTGGTTAGAGTCTTTTTATTTTGGGAATAACAGTATCAAAGGGTAACAATTAGCCAGTTTTGTAGGTGAATTAAACATTTAAACTTGTTATGACCTGTGGAGAAATGGGGCTAGAATTAACTGCAAGTTCCTCCCACCTACCAATGCATCCCCTATCTCTGTAGCAGCTACTTTTAATAACGTAGGATGCAACCCATCAGGTCCAGGGGACTTATCGACCTTTAGCCCCATTAGTGCCCCTAGTACTTTTTCTCTAGTGATAGTTATTGTATTTATTTCCTCCCCCCTTTTTGCCCCTTGATTATTTAGTATTTTTGGAATGCTTTTAGTGTCTTCTACCATGAAGACTGATGCAAAGTATTTATTCAACTCCTCTGTCATTTCCAGGTTCCCCATTATTATTTCCCCAGCCTCATTCTCTAAGGGGCCTATGTTCACTTTGCCCTTTCTCTTCCTTTTTATATATTTAAAGAAGCTCTTACTGTCTGTTTTTATATTACTTGTTAGTTTACCCTCAAAGTTTATTTTCTCCCTCTTTATTTATTTTTTGGTCATTTTTGTTGGTTTTTAAAACTTTCCTAATCCTCTGGTTTACCATTTAATCTTTGCCACATTGTATGTTTTTTCTTTCAATTTGATACTATCCTTAACTTCCTTGGTTAACCATGGTTGGTTTGACCATTTCCTAGAATCCTTCTTCCTCACTGGGATTTATCTTTGTTGTGAGTCATGAACTATTTTCTTAAACATCTGCCTTTGTTCATCAACCGTCTTTTCTGCTAAACTCCTTTCCCAGTCCACTCCAGCCAACTTTGCCCTCATTCCTTTGTAATTACCCTTATTTAAGTTTAGCACAGTTGTTTCCGACCCATGTTTCTCATTCTCAAACTGAATGCTAAATTCTGCCATGTCATGGTCACTGTTTCCATGGGGATCTGCAGGTAGAAGGTACAGCAACGAAATAAGAAGAAGATAGCAATGGGAAAGCCTAAATTTTGTAAGAAGAGACAGTTACTACAGAAAACTGAATAAACAACTCAAGGAGCAACTTGTAAAGAACTTGATTTGGAGTGTTGTTTTGTATGGATGCGAGACATGGACCTTTTGGAAAGAGCTAAATTGTTTTGAAATGTGGGTTTGGAGGAGAATGGAAAGGATCAGCTAGACAGAAAAAGTAACAAATGATGAAGTGCTGAGGAGAGTGAACAAACAAAGAAATTTGCTGAACATAATTGGGAAAAAGCAGGGAGACTGGGCAGGGCATATTTTAAGAGGTGACTATCTGTAGATCTTTCTCCAAAGAAGAATGTAGAATGAGGGGCAGAATAAAGAGTGTTGTGGTGACTGACAAATTGAGAATTACCAGTACATATTTTCTATTGGGTAACAATCTCCCATAGAACTTTTTGTTATAAATTAAATGATTTGCTTGGTAATTTTCCTTAAACTGTACCATTCCAGGCTTTGCCTTTCAGGCCATGCAGACATCCCGGGATGTATAAGCCTACTTCCAGCTTCAATCTTTCGTAATTCAAACTCTGGTAAGGATTATTTCCATACATTTACCTACTGAGAACATTATAAGCTTTTATTTTTTTCAAGAACTATTTTTCTCTTCAACTGTTTTCTCCTTGTTTTATTATTTTATGTGCTGCACACTGCCTGGTGAAGAAGGTAGGTGAGAAGGTAGGCAAGAAGCCTGGTAACCAGTGAAACCAGAGTCTTGCTGTAATTTGGTGCCTTTCCCTGAAGGCATGTTTTTTTAAAACATTCAAATTCACCATTTTAACAGTCTGAAAAATTATTTCATGGCATTGGATAGAGATGTCTCTACAAAATTCTGATTGAAGCCTATTATCATTTGACTGGACTCAGCTCTCCAATCAGATCTGAGGTTTTCCCGTCAGCTTGTAAAGCCCTAATTTGCCATTGAGATTTCCAGCCAGATACTGAAGTACCAATAAAAACTAGCTGTGAATTGGCATATTTGAATGGAAAGAATTCACAGAGTCGTGCAGCATGTGTTTTCACAGCTTATTAGTGAGCTGAGTACATGTGTGTGCAATACAGTATATATAAAATATAATGCCCACAGGAGGTAGTGATATCAGTGTGGTGAAATGTGCCAGGACAGGAGCTAGGGAGAGACTTAATCCAACCTGATGGCCACTTTAATGAGACAGAAAGAACCTGCTTTCAAGGAAACTTTTATATGATGTGGAAGAAAATCAATATTAATGAACAACAGGCAACCTGCACTAACATAATTTCTTGCATAGGTACAAACTGGAAAAAAAAATCTGTTTGATGCTGGAATGTTCGTTAATACAAATGCAGTAGTTTGAGTTGTTTTCTGGTGTTCATAAATTCTAATTGTGCTGACAATCGCAGGAAGGTGTTGATAAACCTTGAGAGGAAAGGTTGCAGGTGATTGTTGGAACACAGAAATTAGTAGACATCTTCTAAAGTTATCCGCTTTTTGGCAGGCTGTCTTTGACAAAGAGCTTGTTTCCCTGGGCACTTTCCATTGGACTGATGCTTGCAGAAACTAGTGGTTGACAGATCATGGGCCTGCAGTTTCTGATTTTCCAGCCTTTTAAATGAATGGAAGGAAGATCAGGCAGTGTGAACCTGCCATCTCCTGACCTGCACTCCCTTGCAAGTGCTGCTCCAAACCAGAAGCATCTGATAAGACTGCCTGAGTCTTTAATTTTTATGTTGATCATTGCAAACTCCTCCAAATAGCATTCTGTATTGGGGAAAGTTTCTTCGGGAGGGCAAATTGTTATTGAAGTTCACTGATTTTATTTCTCTGAGCTTTTCCTTTTTTTGGTCTTGACCAAATTATTCCTAGCTAATGGAGTTTTAACCCGTCTTTCAGTCCAGGAGAGTCTGCAAGAACAAATAATCTACTGAAAGTCCTTAAATTTATTTCTTAAAACAAGTAATTTTTCTACCAAGAGTTTATAATTTAAGAAGAACACTTAACGGACAATTGGAACTACCTATCCTTCTTTTGAACTCCAAGAAACCCAATATGGAGACTGCAATTTTTTTAAAGTGTATTTTAAATACTATAATTAAGTG
Organism: Cetorhinus maximus; assembly: GCF_964194155.1. Lineage (NCBI taxonomy): Eukaryota > Metazoa > Chordata > Chondrichthyes > Lamniformes > Cetorhinidae > Cetorhinus > Cetorhinus maximus. The sequence goes on from NC_135896.1 coordinate 72,103,061, forward strand.
ATCAGTTTATTTATATGTGCTGCAGTGGATCTGCTATGGTGCTGCTTACAGGAAGTTGCATGATACTCTGCTTTGTACCACCTAATGCAGAATATGTTATTTTGCTAATAAAGCTGCATCCTTGTTAAGTCACATATTTGACTGTTGTTCCTTCGGTAGTGCATGCTGTCAATTTAATTGCCCCCAAGCTGCAGATCACCGATTTTTTTTTCAAAAAGAGTTATTGGTAAGATCACTCCAAGTATGGGCCAAAATTTCCTGTGATTTACACTGTAATTACTCCAATTTTTCCCGCCAATCTTCCTGCTGTAAACTTACTCCAAAATTTCCTTGGAAAGTAATTGGAAGTCGCCCTGGTGAATGTAATAGTGAACTGGGGACTTCAGAAGCAGCATGGCTAATGGCTGACCCCATTTGGATCAATGAACTAATTAACATCACACAATGTGAATCATAGAATTCTGAACTTCCAAATCTTTTCATTATTCTGAACTTGATTACTTGCAGAAAATTGTTTAAAGTTATGGACACACTCAGCTGCCATATTCAGTTTTCAGCAACATTCTAAGTTAGATTTTTTTTAACCATTTATTGAGAAGATTGAATTTATAACTTAACAAACAGGGTGGGGTGGCAGGGAGTAGGTAAGGGGAATGAAATTAGACTTTGTTTTTCCTGCATCTTAGGTGCAAATTGGAGCAAAATTTTTAAATTTATGAAGACTGTGTCTCATCCCCCAAGGTGGGTGGTTTGAAATGCACCCAACACTATATTGGCTTAGGCAACATTCAGGAATCCCCAATGATTGCCTTACACTGGCATTGGAGTATTTGCATATGCTAATGAGAGACTTACATTTTTCAAGGGCCCCATTCCAAAATTGGTCAAACTGCATGTTTTTTATATATCTGATAACCTAATATGTGGTCCTTAAAGGGCTAGAAGCTGCCAACATCAGTATAAGTTTTCTTTTTAGAATAAAATATACTAATAAAAGCAGAAAATACTGGAAAAATTTAGCAGGTCTGGCAGCATCTGTGGAGAGAGAAACAGAGCTAATGTTTCAAGTCCGTATGACTCTTCTTCATATGAGTCACACGGGCTTGAAACGTTGAGTTTTTCCAGCATTTTCTATTTTTATTTCAGAATTCCAACATCTGCAGTATTTTGCTTTTATCTAAGTTTTCTTTTTATCTGCCTTAATGTGGAGTTAGAGGGAGAAGTGGTGGTGCTCCTATCCACACAGCACCACTCAACACCATTGCTGGCCCATGCTCATCCCCCACAAAAATAATTAGTAAACAGCAACAGATGATTCAAAATTCTTCAACGTGGAAGTTTTTTTGCTTTTCCTTCCTGTATCCCCTCCATAATGATTCATTGCTTTTGGAGCTGCACCTTGCCAATTAAAACAAAAAGCAGCTAAAGACATAGAAACAACTATATAAATGTTTTTAATATAATCTATATGAGCTCCTGTTTTATTACACCTGCAGAGGATCACCTGAGTATGCAGTGTAACTTTAGAAGTTCAACAGTCTGGTCTTGTGCCTGGTGCTTCAACCCTCAAGCTGACAAGTGCTTCAGTACAGGTAACGTCAACAAACCATTAGAGAATGAATCAGCTGCTCTTAGTTAGTTTTTGGAAATATATATCTGCATCTCCTTGTGTATTGTAATCATTTTACTTTTGTTCAAATCAGTAGAGATTTTTCCATCCTAAGAGCATTCTGTTCAATAATTGAAATCAATGTGACTGAATTCTCCAGATTAACATTTGTACTCAGTTGATTTACTGAGCTACACTTACCAGCAAAGCCCTATGTTTAATCACTGCTCTGAGCTAAGTTACTTAGAACCAAGTACTGTAATTGGCCTCCAATTATATAGTTCACATCTCCCTCTGCCAGTTCCACATGGACGTCCAGAGAGGACATGATAGGGCTCAGTTGGCGGTGGCATAGTAGTATGGCCTCTGGACTGATGTTCCAGAGACCCAGGGTAACCTGTGTTCGAATCCCACCATGGCAGATGGTGAAATTTGAATTCAATAGAAATCTGGAATTAAAAGTCTGATGATGACCACGAAACCATTACCAATTGTCGTAAAAACCCACCTGGTTCACTAATGTCCTTTAGGGAAGGAAATCTGGTGCCCTTACCTGGTCTGGCCTACATGTGACAACAATGTGGTTGATCTTAAATCCCCTCTGAACAAGGGCAATTAGGGATGGGCAATAATTGCAGGCCTAGCCAGTGACGCCCACATCCCATGAATGAATGTTAAAGGTAACATGCAGACAATGACCAGATATTGGAAGGTTGCTGCATCCATAGAACTGTACCCAAATATGACCCAGCACCTTTATGGGGAGGGCTGGGGGTGGGGAATTATTGAGAATTTTTTTTTCATGGGATGTGAGCATCACTGGCAGAGCCAACACTTGTTGCCCATCCCTAAGTGTTAAATAGTGAAATTTGTTTTTATTTGGCTAATAACACTGAATGATGCTCAATTTTTAGCTTTAACCTGATGCTATGCGCAACATTAATTTGCTCACTGTTATGAAACTTTCTATTACCATTTTAAACATTTTTGCTAAATCGGTTTTGGCTTAGTTGCTGGAACACACACTTCTGAGTCATAAGGTCATGTATTGAAACTATTCCAGGATTTCAACACAATCTGTGGAAATGCTGCATTATCAGAGGTGCACTCTTCCAGTTGAAAAATGAAAACAAGGCCCCATCTGCCAGTTCAGGTGTTGCTGTTTGCAACTGGAGTATTTCCCCAGGACCTTGGGGAAACATTTCCATCACCCCCCACCACTTCCACCCCCACACCCATCCAATGCTAACAGTTTATCATCTTTTGTGCTGTTTGTGGGGAGCTTGATGCCCTGGTTTATCGAATGAGGAAAGGTTTAGCCTATACTCATTGGAGTTCAGAAGAAAGTGAGGTGACCTCATTGAAACATATAATCCTGAGGGGACTTGACAGGTTAGATGCTGAGAGAACATGGGGAAATCTAGAACTAGGGGGCACAGTTTCAAAATAAGTGGGCCTTCCATATAAGGCAGAGATTAGGAGGAATTTCGTGTTTAAGGGCATTAGTATTTATAATTCTCTTACCCAGTGGAGGCTGGTTATTGAATCTATTCAAGACTAAGTTATTTTTTTAATATAGTCATGGGCTGTGGGCATCGCTGGCTCGGCCAGCATTTATTACCCATCCCTAGTTGCCCGAGTTCAGGGCATTTAAGAGTCAACCACATTGCTATGTGTTCTGGAGTCACATGCAGGCAGATTTCCTTCCCTAAAGGGCATTAGTAAACTAGATAGGTTCTTAAAACAATCAACAATGGTCATCTAGATTTTTATTAAATTCAAATTATACCATCTGCTGTGGTGGGATTTGAACCCAGGTCCCCAGAGCATTACCCTGGGTCTCTGGATTACTAGCCCAGCGACAATTTCACGACGTCATCGCCTCCCCCCAACAGATTTTTGATAGACTAAGGAGTCAAGGGCTACGGGGGACAGGTAGGAAAGTGGAGTTAAGGCCACAATCAGATCAGCCATGATCTTATTGAATGGCAGAGCATGCTCAAGGGGCCAATGGCCTACTCATGCTCCCAGTTGGAGACCGGACAATATGCACTTTGGGACACCGCAGAAACATAGAAAATAGGAGCAGGAGTAAGCCATTCGGCCCTTCGAGCCTGCTCCGCCATTCATTATGATCATGGCTGATCATCCAACTCTCAGAATCACACAGTGCAGAAGAGGCCCTTCAGCCCATCGAGTCTGCACCGACACGTGAGAAACACCTGACCTCCTACTAATCCCATTTACCAGCACTTGGCCCATAGCCTTGAATATTATGACGTGCCAAGTGCTCATCCAGGTACTTTTTAAAGGATGTGAGGCAACCTGCCTCCACCACCCCCCCAGGCAGTGCATTCCAGGCCGTCACCACTCTCTGGGTAAAAAGATTTTCCCTCACATCCCCCCTAAACCTCCTGCCCCTCACCTTGAACTTATGTCCCCTTGTGACTGGCCCTTCAACTAAGGGGAACAGCTGCTCCCTATCCACCCTGTTCATGCCCCTCATAATCTTGTACACCTCTATCAGGTTGCCCCTCAGTCTTCTCTGCTCCAACAAAAACAACCCAAGTCTATCCAACCTCTCTTCATAACTTAAATGTTTCATCCCAGGCAACATCCTGGTGAATCTCCTCTGCACCACCTCCAGTGCAATCACATCCTTCCTATAATGTGGTGACCAGAACTGCCCACAGTACTCCAGCTGTGGCCTCACCAAGGTTCTATATAACTCCAACATGACCTCCCTATCTTTGTAATCTATGCCTCGATTGATAAAGGCAAGTGTCCCATCTGCCTTTTTCACCACCCCACTAACATGCCCCTCCGCCTTCAGAGAACTATGGACACACACGCCAAGATCCCTTTGTTCCTCAGAACTTCCTAGTGTCATGCCGTTCATTGAATACTTCCTTGTCAAATTACTCTTATCACCTCACATTTTTCAGGGTTAAATTCCATCTGCCACTTATCTGCCCATTTGACCATCCCGTCTATATCCTCCTGTAGCCCAAGACACTCAACTTCACTGTTAACCACCCGGCCAATCTTTGTGTCATCTGCAAACTTACTAATCCTACCCCCCACATAGTCATCTATGTCGTTTATATAAATGACATAATAGGGGACCGAGCACAGATCCCTGTGGTACGCCACTGGACACTGGCTTCCAGTCACTAAAGCATCCTTTTGTCATCACCCTCTGTCTCCTATAACTAAGCCAATTTTGAATCCACCTTATCAAATTACCCTGTATCCCATGTGCATTTGCCTTCTTTATAAGTCTCCCATTTGGGACCTTGTCAAAGGCTTTGCTGAAATCCATATAAACTACATCAGCTGCACGACCCTCATCTACACACCTGGTTACCTCATCAAAAAATTCAATCAAATTTGTTAGGCATGACCTCCTTCTGACAAAGCCATGCTGACTATCCCTGATCAAACCTTGCGTATCCAAGTGGAGATAGATTCTCTCCTTCAGGATTTTCTCCAGTAGTTTCCCTGCCACTGACATGAGACTCACTGGCCTGTAGTTCCCTGGCTTAACTCAATAGCCTGCTCCTGCTTTCTCCCCATATCCTTTGATCCCTTTCGCCCCAAGAGCTATATCTAACTCCTTCTTGAAAACATACAATGTTTTGGCCTCAACTACTTTCTGTGGTAGCGAATTCTACAGGCTCACCACTCTCTGGGTGAAGAAAATTCTCCTCATGTCAGTCCTAAATGGTCTACCCCGTTACCTCAGACTGTGACCCTTGGTTCTGGACTCCCCCTTCTTGCATCTACCCTGTCTAGTCCTGTTAGGATTTTATAGGTTTCTGTGAGATCCCCCCTCATTCTTCTGAACTCCAGCGAATATAATCCTAACCGACTCAATCTCTCCTCCTATGTCAGTCCTGTCATCCCAGGAATCAGTCTGGTAAACCTTCGCTGCACTCCCTCTGTAGCAAGAACATCCTTCTTCAGATAAGGAGACCAAAACTGCACACAATATTCCAGGTGTGGTCTCACCAAGGCCCTGTATAATTGCAGCAAAACATCCCTGCTCCTGTATTCGAATCCTCTCACTATGAAGGCCAACATACCATTTGCCTTCTTTATTGCCTGCATGCTTACCTTCAATGACTGATTTACGAGGACACCCAGGTCTCGTTGCACATTCCCCTCTCTCAGTTTATAGCTATTCAGATAATAATCTGCCGTCCTGTTTTTGTTACCAAAGTGGATAACCTCACATTTATCCACATTATATTGCATCTGCCATGCATTTGCCCACTCACTCAGCTTGTCCAAATCACACTGAAGCATCTCTACATCCTCCTCACCGCTCACCCTCCCACCCAGCTTTGTGTGCAAATTTGGAGATATTACATTTAGCTCCTTCATCTAAATCATTAATATATATTGTGAATAGCTGGGGTCCCAGCACCGATCCCTGCAGTACCCCGCTCATCACTGCCTGCCATTTGGAAGAAGAGCTGTTTATTCCTACTCTTTGTTTCCTGCCTGCCAACCAGTTTTCTATTCATCTCAATACACTACCCCCAATCCCATGTGCTTTAATTTTACACGCTAATCTCTTATGTGGGACTTTGTCAAAAGCCTTCTGAAAGTCCAAATAAACCACATACACTGGCTCGCCCTCATCAACTCTACTAGATACATTCTCGAAAAATTCCAGTAGATTTGTCAAGCATGATTTCCCTTTCGTAAATCCATGCTGACTCTGTCCGATTCTGCCACTGTTTTCCAAGTGCCCAGCTATTAAATATTTTATAATGGACTCTAGAATTTTCCCCATTACCGACATCAGGCTGACTGGTCTATAATTCCCTGTTTTCTCTCTGCCTCTCTTTTTAAATAGTGGGGTTACATTAGCTACCCTCCAATATGTAGGAACTGTTCCAGAATCTCGGAAGATGACCACCAATGCATCCCCTATTTCTCGGGCCACTTCCTTAAGTATTCTGGGTGTAGATTATCAGGCCCTAGGGATTTATCGGCCTTCAATCCCATCAATTTCTCCAACACCATTTCCCTACTAATACTGATTTCTTTCAGTTCCTCACTCTCACTAAAAACCCTGTGTTCCCCAACATTTTTGGTATGTTATTAGTGAGCTCCTTTGTGAAGATGGAACCAAAGTATGTATTTAGTTGGTCAGCCATTTCTTTGTTCCCCATTATAAATCCCACTGCTTCAGACTGTAAGGGACCTACATTTGTCTTCACCAATCTTTTTCTCTTCATATATGGTTTGGCCACCTTTCCTATTTTACTTTTGCGCCAGACAGGAATAAACAATTGTTGCAGTTCACCCATGCGCTCTTTGAACGTTTGCCATTGCCTATCCACCGGCATCCCTTTAAGTAACGTTTCCCAATCCATCATAGCCAACTCGCGTCTCATACCATCGTTAGTTTCCTTTATTAAGATTCAGGACCCTAGTCTCAGAATCAACTACATCACTCTCCATCTTGATGAAGAATTCTATCATATTATGGTCGCTCATCCCCAATGGGCCTCGCACAACTAGTTTGTCAATTATTCCTTTCTCATTACACATTACCGAGTCTAGGATGGCCTGTTCTCTAGTTAGTTCCTCAACATATTGATCCAGAAAACCGTCCCATAACACTCCAGGAATTCCTCCTCTACGGTATTGTTACTAATTTGATTTGCCCAGTCTATATGCAGATTAAAGTCACCCATAATTACAGATGTTCCTTTATTGCATGCATCTCTAATTTCCTATTTAATGCCATTCCCAACATCATCACTACAGTTTGGGGGTCTATATACAACCCCCACTAATGTTTTTTGCCCCTTAGTGTTTCTCAGCTCAACCCATACAGATTCCACATCGTCGGAGCTAAAATATTTCCTCACTATTGCGTTAATTTCCTCTTTAACCAGCAATGTAACTCCAACGCCTTTTCCTTTTTGCCTGTCCTTCCTAAATACCGAATACCCCTGGATCTTCAGTTCCCATCCCTCATCACCCTGCAGCCATGTCTCTGTAATCCCAACTATATCATACCTGTTTACATCTATTTGCGCGGTTAATTCATCCACTTTATTGCGAATGCTCCTCGCGTTAAGGCACAAAGCCTTAAGCCTTGTCTTTTTAACATTACTTGTCCCGTTCCCTCTATTTCTCACCGAGGCCCTGTTTGATTCTTGCCCCTGATTTCTCTGACTATCACTTTTCTTATTCCCCTTTCTGTCTTTTGTTCTTGTCCTTGATTCCCCCGCCTCTGACTCCTTGCATAGGTTCCCATCCCTCTGCCATTTTAGTTTAAACCCTCCCCAACCACTCTAGCAAATATTCCCCCTAGGACATCAGTCCAGGTCCTGCCCAGGTGTAACCCGTCCAGTTTGTACTGGTCCCACCTCCCCCAGAACCGGTCCCAATGTCCCAGGAATCTGAAACCACCCCCTCACACCATCTCTTCAGCCATGTATTCATCCGATATATCCTGTTATTTCTACTCTGACTATCTTGTGGCACTGGTAGTAATCCTGAGATCACTACCATTGAGGTCCTACTTTTCAACTTAATTCCTAACTCCCTATATTCTGCTTTTAGGACCTCATCCCTTTTTTTACCTATGTTGTTTGTACCAATGTGTACCACGGCCACTGGCTGTTCACCCTCCCCCTTCAGAATGTCCTGTACCCGCTCTGAGACATCCTTGCCCCTAGCACCAGTGAGGCAACATACCACCCTGGAGTCTCGTTTGCAGCCACAGAAACGCCTATCTATTCGCCTTACAATTGCATCCTCTATAATTATTGCAGTCACCCACTTTTTACTCCTTCCGTGTTCAGCAGAGCCTACCATGGTACAACAAATTTGGCTGTAGCTGCTTTCCCCTGAGAGGCCATTCCCCCTAACAGTATCCAAAGCGGTATATCTGTTTTGCAGGGGAATTGCCACAGGAGACTCCTGCCCTGCCTGCCTTGTCCTCTTGCTCTGCCTGGTGGTCACCCATTCCCTTCCTGCCTGTGGACTCTTAGCCTGCGGTGTGACCACCTCTCTATGCGTGCTATCCACGATACTCTCCGCCTTGCGGATGCTCCACAATGTCCCCAGCCGCCACTCCAGCTCCGAAACCCAGGCTTCCAGGAGCTGCTGCTGGAGACACTTCCCACACACATGCTGGCCCCGGGCACTAGAAATATTCCTGGCTTCCCACATAGAGCAGGAGGAGCACACCACGGCTTTGAGCTCTCCTGCCATGACTTATCCCTTTAAATTAAATTAAACCTTTTGGAATATACTTAATATCAAATAATATCAATTACTCTAGGGCCCTTCATCCCTGCTCCTCATTGTTACAGAATATAACCCTTATAAACAATGAACCACAAAATAAGACCTGAAAAACTATAAGCGATAAAAGTAGTAAATATTTGCCTAACAGTACTCAAAGGATCACCTCATTCCCTCCTCACCGAACTCCCTCAGTCACCTCTGCTCTCCCAGCTCCTTTTCAACTCCCGGCTCCTCTCACGCTCCTTTTCCAACGCACAACACAAGTTCCAACGCACTGACTCTGTGGGAATTTCTCACTACAGTTGAACTGCTGACGGGAAATTCCCATGCTTCTCGGGACCCTCCACAAAAGTCTCTGACTCTGAGATAGCGCCAGAGACTTTGGGCAGCTCTGACGTACTTACCTGGATAGTCACCAGGAAAAGTAGCTTATACAAATCCTAACTCCTGGGTAACTATACCACTGACCCCCACCCCCTCCCAAGCCCACACTCTGCCATCTCCCAACCATCTGATTCTCCCACCCTATCATCCCTCCTGACCCCTCTCGGCTCCCTGCAACCCACCTACTCACCTCATCCATCTGCCACCCTACCCACTTGCCACATTGCCACACCCCCCCACCTGCCAGGCTGCCATCCTTCCACCCTACCCACCTACGCTGCCACACTGCTCACTCCCCTCACCCACCCGACCCACTTACACATCCACACAATCACCCATTCATACACTCATTCACTCTCCCATTCGCCATTCACTAACATCGGAAAAGCTGTTTAAATGTCCCAGAGCTTTTTGGTGTTAGTGAATACTTTTCAGAATACTGTAGCTTATGCTGTAAAAAAGGGGTCGTGGCTTGTCTTCCCTGATGATCCAGCGATACGAGGAAGCAGTTCGATAGAAGACCATTCCTCATTTCTGATGAACCCAGGATCAGAAGACCCAGCCACAAATGCGGAGCTCCGTCGAGGCGCAGAAAAGTAGGAGCGGAGCAGGAACCTGATGGTGACTGCCGCTTCGTGGAAGATCCGGGCTATCGTAATTTAAATTCCATATTGATTACAAGATATGTATCTGACTTCAAAAAAATCTGATAAGCTATGATGCACTTTGAGACAACTTGAGGATAGTTGTTTTTTTCCTTTTTTCACTTGCCCCCTTCTTGAAATAGATTGAAAAGAATTGAAAGATGGACCATGCCCTGTCCAAGCATACCTACTGACTAGTCATAAAGCTATGTTTGTGGAAGGCTGGAAGTAAGTTATTGGGAATCAAACCTGTGCAAAAGCACATGAGGATTGCATCATTAAGAAAAATTACACAGACCATTAACCCACTCAACTAACTTCATTAATTGTGTAAAGATAGAGTGATACAGCACAGAAAGAGGCCTGTTGTACCTGTGCCATATTTGCGCCACAATTTCAATAGCTTAACAACAATATGAAAAACGCTATTAGCTCCTTCTCGTCCCCCAAACCTGTAATAGCAACAATATTGTCTGTAGACTCAAAAAATACCATTTTGGAAGAGAGGCTGCTAAATTTTCACTAGGTAAATCACAATCTTATCTGTTGCATTATGTTTCCTAGGTTTGTTATACTGTGTCTTTGTCACTGATGCCGTAACAGGTCAAAAACAGACGTTCAGCACAAACAGCAGTGTTCTCGCTCAGCAATTCGCTCGCAGGGTAAGCAAAGATTTAAAATACTGAGGCTTTCCTTTACAAAAAGGAAATATAAAACAGGTCAGCTTGCAAATATGAAGTGAAAAGATAGGTTAACATTTTGTTTTTAAAATCTTTTGCCAATCAATCAGCACTCTCTTCTGATACAGTATTAAGTTGTTGCTTCCCCTGACATTGGTATTCTTGCGATTGTCCTGATGAGTGCAAGACAAAAAGTTTTGACAAAATGACTTTTTCAGTAATACGCAAGTTCTGTACTACCAAACGACTAATTCTTACGTTTTGATAAAGAATGCACACTGGAAACATTCGCATACCTTTTCACAGGTGTTGGCTGATCTGTCTATTTCCATGATTTTCCATTTTTTATTTCAGATTTCTAGCATTTGTGTGTGTTGAAGAGGTGAATTCTGCTTTCTTGCTGGTTCACAGTTAACAAGTGTATACATGGCACAGAATCCTTTTGTAATTTTCATACACACTGATAGCTGCAGCACTATGGTTTTCGTTGTTGTTTGTTGGGATGTGAGCAACACTGGCTAGTCCAGCACTTATTGCCCATTTCTGTTTTCCTTAAGATGTTGTTGGTGAGCCATTTTCTTGAACCACCGCAGTACACGTGGTGCATGCACATTCACAGTGCTGTTAGGGAGGGAGTTCCAGGTTTTTGACCCAGTGACAGTGAAGGAACAGTGATATAGTTCCAGGTCAGGATGGTGTGTGACTTTTAGGGGCACTTGCAGGTGGTGATCTTCCAATGCATCTGCACCTTTTGTCCTAGGTGAGTTTGGAAAGTGCTGTTGAAGAAACATTGGCAAGTGGTCTGCAGTTTACAGATAGTACCCACTGGAGCCACTGTGCACCAGTGGTGGAGAAAATGAATGTTTAAGGAGTGCCAATAAAGCACGCTGCCTTGACCTGAATAGTGTCGAACTTCTTGGGTGGTGTTGGAGCACATGGAGAGTATTTCATCACATTCGTGACTTATGACTTGTGCGTTCTAGGTGGCGAACAGGCTTTAGGGAGTTGAAGGGTGAGTTACTTGCTGCAGAATTCCCAGACTCTGACTTGCTCTTGTAGCCACTGTACTTGTATGGCTAGCCCAGTTAAGTATCTGGTCACTGGTGAGCACCCCAGAATTGATTGTAGGTTTTTGGATTAGCTGTTAATTGAGGCACGTTTTTTTGGTTTATCCAATAAACTATTTGAAGGAGTGTGTCATTCACCCATCATCACTTAAAATGTACAGTAGATCAATCATCTTATTTGTGGGATCTTCCTTTACACAAATTAGCAATATAATTATCTACATAAAACAGTAAGTTCCTTCAATCCCCAAGTTCTGAGAGTGTTATTCTGCTTAATATTGTGTAGAAATTTTGTTGATCTTCATACTTTTTGTTTTGTTCTGGTGTGCCAGCGTCGGCAAATAGAACTACAATCAACTACTATAATTCAGCCACAATAGGAGTTGTATCACACATATAGACATAAAGTGATATCAGTATTTATTTCACTGGTTGATAGAGATCAAAGTAACACCTACCAACTGGAAGTCTTAAAATGCAGTGTCTCTGCAGGTCCCCGTGTTGTATAATGGCTGTCGATCGGGGGAGATTTTCAGCATAGACATCAGACAACGAATGACTAAAGGACTGAGCTGGAGAGGCACTACAATCTCCCATAACTCTGCTGTGACCTCCATCCGGCTCTTGCAGGATGAAAATTATCTAATTGCTGCAGACATGATTGGAAAGGTATGCTACCAATTTTCTTCACCTCAGAAGAGTGTTTAGAGATTTATAATAACTTCTGAATGATGTATTTGGTTGTATTATCGGAAGAAACATGTATGTAGTGTACATTACCTATTATATATTTCTTGTCTTTCTCTTCTGTTGCAATTAAATCTTCAAACCTTGCCTTGGGAGGTGGGTGGTACTTTTGTTTTTTTCTTTTCTGAGGCCTCTAAATGCATCCTACCTTTAAATCTGCACATATTTTCCCTCTAATTTTCTCCCCTCCTTTCCTAAAGGATGTAGTTCAGTTTCCAGGCTGCTGGAATCCTCAAGTACTTAGGCAAAATGACCATTCTTCATGTGTTAGTTCAACAGGATTGCACTGCTGACCTGACCTCCCCACCCACATTTTCCACAGGAGTCACTTTGTGTTGGCTGGATGTTACGCATTCAAAACCTGTTTTATTTGAGCATACAAACAGAAGAACCAGCCAAGACTAGCAAACTTCTAGAAAAACTAAAGTCTGAACATTACTCCACTACAGGGAGTCCTCACTTAAAGTTGTGGTTGCTTTCCTGAAAATTGCGGGTTTAAATGAAATGACTTTATGTAGATCATAGATTTTCATAGAAATCAATGTTCGAGCCAAAGTTAGGTTCCTTCGGACATTTCTTGTCCAGAAAAAACAATGTACAAGTTGAAATCTAGCTGAAATAACTTGCAGTACATGACTAAATATAAAATAAATACAATATACAATAAATATAAAATATTTTAAAATACACTCACCTGTAATAAGTACTTTTAGATTGACCAGGCTCCATCTAGTGGCAGAATTTGGTCAACGAAGGTAGCAACTGAAGTCCCAAGACTACCTGCAGCAACTAACTTCTGCCACTAGATGGAACCCAGGACTCCTCTGCGAGTTCAGAAAAGGAGCCAGGAGCAGGGAACAGCTGAAGAGCCGACCGTGGGAACTAAGGTAAGAACAGAGTGCAGGAGGCATCAACAGGAGCAGGGGGAAAAGGGGTGCGGGTGGAATTACTGAGGGAAAGGCCACGTACGCATGTAGGCCACAGAAGAGGAAGTCTGTGGCAAACAACGTTAAAGTGAAACTGGCAATATTAAATGGATATATTGCCAATACTTTATAATGACGTTGAAGTGAGACACATTAAGTGAGTCAACATTAAGCAGGGACCTAATGTATTCATTTTAGCTTGGATCATGTTTTTTTTAATCCATTTATGGAATGTGAGAGCCCTTGGGAAGATGGTGGTGAACCACCATTTTGAACCACTGCAATCCATGTGGCCCAGTCTCCTGGCTACCACATAATTATTTGTATGTTAAGGGTAAAATAGCAATGCACATTTATTACAATACCTTTCCCATACCTAATTTATTCAAAACTTTTCCTTCTGTATAACCTGACACTGCTAAAGGATACTCTTGCCTGTGTGTTGTTATGGCCAGGTAAGAAGTGGTAGAATGGCTTCCCTTTCTTTCCACCTTTGGTTGATCACAACAGGTGCTTTAAAAGAATTTTGCTTGCCAATTCAATGAGTGTTGTTTTGAGAATTCTCCTTAATAGATCCATGCTGGCTCTACTTTATTTAGTCCATTCTTGTCCAAGTGCTTCCCGATTATTGTCTCTGAAAGCTTCCCCAGCACTGACATTAAGGTGGCTGGCCTGCAATTGAGGCTAATCAACAACAACTTGTATTTATATAATGCTTTTAACATCCCAGGCACTTCACAGAAGTATTGTAAAACAATATGATACTGAACCACATGAGATATTAAGGCAGATGACCAAAAGCTTGGTCAAAGAGATAGGGTTTTCTCATCTTTTTTGAACAAGATTGTAACATTTCAAATCTGGATCTTCATTTGGTACCTCCTTCTGATGACATGGCTGAAATTGGTAATTTTCTATAAAAATCCATGGATATATGTCTCGGCATTCCGTGTAGAGTGCACAAGCCTCCACTCCACCTGAATCAACAACATTTGTAAATACTCAAAACTAGGGAAGGAAGCAACTCCAGTTTTCAATTGAAATATTTGAATACTGTGCATGTTTTATTATGAATGCATAAACATATACTTCATTTCAAGAGGCCTGGTGTTTGTAATCAGCTGCAAAGCGAGGATTACGCCATTTACCTCAAAGTAAATCTTACTGAGGGACCTAGTAATCTCTCTGGCGAGAATTTCCCATCTGTCACTGTGCAGTGGTACTGCAACAGATTGCAATGTTCTTTACTAGGAGTTCCTAATGTGGAGCTGGAGTGATGTCCAAACAGACAATCACCTTTAAAAACTTTTACATAGAGCAAAATGATTGGGATGAAGGTTGAAGCTGAAATATGCTGAAAAATCTTAAATATTAAATGATTTTAACATTTTTATCATTAATATTAATATGCGTATAATCCACAATTATAGAATTATTTTTTAGGGTCAGTTCTGTTGTTCATCAAATTTTATTAATCCCATTGCCATTAAAAATTCAGTTATACCTGATTGACCAAACTGCAACATTTTATGGTGTTTCTAATTGTGATGTTGGAGTGAGGATGTTGATGTTCTCACCGATTACAATAGTTGCTGGTTCTGAGGCTAGGGTGGTATGGTCCACAGAACAGCCTGTGGTGGAGCACTGAGTGATAGACTGCAAGTTCAGAATCTCCACGTTATTCTGCACATACATAACCGAGTTGCGCTCAGTATCCAGAGAGGTAAGGATGGCTAACACTGACAGTTCATTGTCAACATACCTCGCCCCACCCTGCCAAACCCGGGCCAATAAACAGATCTGTAAATTTCTGCACTTGGAAAGACACCAGATGAGTAGCTTCAAGAAACATAGGAAAGGAAAAAGCAGAGGGGATGATTAAAGAAAATATTACAATGCTAGAAAAAGAAAGAGCTTTTATATGACCAAAGCCTTGCATTCATATAGAATAAAAACAGGAAGTGCTAGAAAAACTCAGTGTCTCTGGCAGCATCTGTGGAGAGAAAAACAGAGCTAATGATTTGAATCCAATATGACTTTTCGGAGCTGAGGAGAGGTAGAAATTTGATGGGTTTTATGCTGTTGCCAAAAGGGAGAGGGTCAGGTGGAACAAAAGGTCAGGGATAGGTTAGTGAAATTAAATAACAAAGATGTCATGGAACAAAAGGCAAAGGGAGTGGGAATGGTAGTAGTAAAGAAACAAAGCATTGGTCCAGAGTAGGTGTTAATAGCAGAATAAAGCTCTGTCTGAAAGCATAAAACATGAAACCAAGATACAGACTGGCACTTGATGGGGGGGTGGGGGGGAAGCAAAATGGAGGACAGAGCTCATGATCAGAAGTTGTTGAACTTAATGTTGAATCCAGAAGGCTGTAAACTGCTTAATCAGAAGATGAGATGTTGTTCCTCCAGCTAGTGTTGAGCTTCGCTGGAACAATGCAGTAGGCTGAGGACAGAAATATGACAGCAAGATGGTTAATTGAAATGGCAAGTGACCGGAGAGTTAGGGTCATGTTTGTGATCTGAGCAAAAGCTGTTCCACAAAGCAGTCACCTTGTCTGCATTCGGTCTCTCCATAATAGAGGAGACCACATTGTGAGCAGCAAATACAGTAGACTAAATTGAAAGAAATAAAAGTAAATCATTGCTTCACCTGGAAGAATGGTTGGGGCCTTGGACAGTGAGGAGGGAGGAGGTAAAGGTGCAGGTGTTACAACACCTGTGATTGCATGGGAAGGTGCAGTGGGAAGGGGATGAGGTGTTGGGGGTGATAGAGGAGTGGAGTAGGGAACGGTCCCTTTGGAATGCTGACAGGGGAGGAAAGGGGAAGATATGTTTGCTAGTGGCATCATGCTGAAGCTGGCAGAAATGACATGATCCGTTAAATATGGAGGTTGGAGGGGTGGAAAGTGAGGACAAGGGGAACCCTGTCGTGGTTTTTAAAGGGAGTGGTAGGGTTGAGGGTAGGAAATGGGTCGGACACAGTTGAAGGCCCTGTCAACTGCAGGACAAGGAAGGGGCTGGGGGGGAAACCTTGGTTGAGGAGAAAAGAAGATATGTCAGAAGCATTGTTGTGGAATGGAGCATCATCAGAATAAGTGCAATGGAGACAGTGAAACTGGGGGAACGGAATGGACTCCTTAAAGGAAGCCAGGTGTGAATAGAGATAGTCGAGGTACCTGTGGGTGTCAGTGGGTTGTAATGAATATTACTAGACAAGTCTATCCCCAAAAGTGGAGACAGAAAAGTCAAGGAAGGGAAGGGAAGTTTTGGAGGAGATGGACCATGCGAAGCTGAGAACAGGGTGGAACTTAGAAGCAAATTTGATTAATTTTTCCAGTTCCAGGTGAGTGCAGGAAGCAACACTGATACAGTCAATGATGTACCAGAAAAAAAGTGAGTGAGGACACCTGAGTAGGAATGGAACAAGAAATGTTCCACATACCCCACAAAAAGACAGGCTTAACTAGGGTCCATGCAAGTACCCATAGCCACACCTTTTATTTGGAGGAAGTGAGACATGTTAAAGGAGAAATTGTTCAATGAAAGAACATGTTCAGCCAGGTGGAGAAAGGTGATGGTAGATGGGCACTGTTTGGACCATTGTCCAAGGAAGATGTGGAGAGCCCTCAGACCATCCTGGTGGGGAATGTAGGTGTAGAGGGATTTGACTTCCCTAGTGAAGAGGAGGCAGTTAGGGCCAGGAAACTAGAAGTTGTTGAAATGACGTAGGGCGTCAGAAGAATTGCAGATGTAGGCGAGAAGAGACTGGACAAAGGGAGAAAAAAAGTCAAGATAAGATGAAATAAGTTCAGTGGGGTAGGAACAGGCTGAAATGATAGGTTTACCAGGAACAGTCTTGCTTATGGATTTTGGGGAAGGAGGTAGAAGCAGGCTGTATGGGATTTGGGGACTATGAGGTTGGAGGCTGTGGAGGGAAGATCTCCAGAGGTGATGAGGTCAGTGACAGTTCTGGACTGTTTTATTGCATTTATATAGCACTTTTCATGACCACTGGACATCTCTAAGTGCTTTACAGCATTGGTCCTATAGAGAGTGCATCTGAGGAATTGATAATGGAAAGAAGGGAGATGGTGGATGAATTAAACAGGTATTTTGCTTCGGTCTTCACTATAGAGGACACAAGTAACATCCCGGAAACAGCTGTAAATCAGGAAATGGAAGGGAGGGAGGAACTCGGGAAAATTTAATTTAAACCTTTAAGATCCTGAGGGGGTCTTGACAGGGTGGATGTGGAGAGGATGTTTCCTCTTGTGGGAGAATCTGTAACTAGGGGGTCACTGTTTAAAAATAAGAGGTCACTCATTTAAGGCAGAGATGAGAAATTTTTTCACTCAGGGTTGTGAGTCTTTGGAATTCTTCCTCAAAAGGCGATGGACCCAGCAGGACCTGCACCAATATCCTCGCAGAGGTATTCCCTAGCACTGAGGAGGTTTTAAACTAGAGTGGGAAGGGGATGGGAACCTGAGTGGGGAGACACGAGAGGGAAACAAAGGTGGGAATGAAAGACAGAAAAGTAGAAAGCATAAGTGGAAGTGCTAGCAGCAAATAGGGCCATAGGATGTGTAAAAATGTTAAAAAGACAAGTCTAAAGGCACTGTATCCGAAAGCATAGAACATTCACAATAAGGTAGACGAATTAACAGTGCAAATAGATGTAAACAGGTACGATATGATTGCAATTACGGATTGCAGGGTGACCAAGACTGGGAACTTAATATCCAAGGGTACTCGATATTTAGGAATGACAAGCAAAAAGGAGAAGGAAGTGGGGTGGCATTGTTAGTTAAAGTTGAAATCAGTGTGATAGTGAGAGAGGATATTGGCTCAGAAAATCTAAATGTAGAATCAGTCTGGGTGGAGCTAAGGAGCAAAAAGCATTAGTGGGAGTTGTCTATAGGTCTCCAAACAGTAGTGGTAAGGTAGGGGACGGCATTAAACAGGAAATTAGAAATGCATGTAACAAGGGTGCTACAATAATCATGGATGACTTTAACCTACATATAGACTGGGCAAACCAAATTAGCAATAATACTGTGGCAGAAGAATTCCTAGAGTGTGTACGAGATGCTTTTTAGACCAGTATGTTGAGGAACCAACTAGGGAACATGCTATCCTAGATTTGGTTTTGTGCAATAATTAATAATCTTATTGTGCAGAGTCCTTTAAGGAACAGTGGCCATAACATGATAGAATTCTTCAATAGGATGGAAAGTAAAGTCGTCCAATCTGAAACTAGGGTCCTAAATCTAAACAAAGGAAACTATGAAAGTATGAGGTGTGAGTTGGCTATGATAGATTGAGGAACTTCATTATAAGGCGGATAGGCAATAGCTAACATTGCAACAGTTGTACGTTCCTTTCTGGTACAAAAACACAACCATGGCTAACAAAAGAAATTAAGGATAGTATTAAATCCAAAGAGGAGTCATATAAAGTTGCTAGAAAAAGTAGCAAGCTTGAGGACTGGGAGCAGTTTAGAATTCAGCAAAGGAGGACCAATAAATTGATTAAGTGGGGAAAAATAGAGTTTAAGAGTAAACTTGCAAGGAACATAAAAGGAGACTGTAAAAGCTTCTATAAGTATCTAAAAAAGAAAGATTAGTGAAGACAAATGTAGGTCCCTTACAGTCTGAAACGGGAGAATTTATAACAGAGAACAAGAAAATGGCAGAGCAATTAAGCAACTACTTTAGTTCTGTCTTCACAGAGGAAGACACAAATAACTTCCCATGAATGCTAGAGAGCCAAGGGTCTAGTGAGAAGGAGGAATTGAAGGAAATTACTATTACTAAAAAAATAGTGCTGGAGAAATTAATGGAACTGAAATCCGATAAATCCCTAGGGCCTGATAATCTACATCCTAGGGCACTAAAGGAGGTGGTCATGGAAATAGTGGATGCATTGGTTGTCATCTTCCAAAATTCTGTAAATTCTGGAATGGTCCCGGCAGATTGGAGGGTGGCAAATAGAGGAATTACAGACCGGTTAGCCTAACATCAGTCGTAGGGAAAATGCTAGAGTCTATTATAAAGGCTGGGGGAGGTGATGGGGTAGTGGTATTGTTGCTGGGCTAGTAACCCAGAGACCCAGGGTAATGCTGTGGGACCTGGGTTTGAATCCTGCCATGGCAGATGGTGGAATTTGAATTCAATAAAAATCTGGAATTAAAAAGCCCAATGTTGACCATGACACCATTGTCAATTGTTGTAAAAACCCATCAGTTCACTAATGTTTTTTAGGGAAGGACATCTGCTGTCCTTACCTGGTCTGGCCTATATGTGACTTCAGACCCACAGCAATGTGGTTGACTCTTAAATGCCCTTTAAACAAGGGCAATTAGGGATGGGCAATAAATTCTGGCCTAGCCAGCGATATCCACATCCCATGAACGAATTTTTAAAAAGTGATAACAGGGCACTTAGAAAAGATCAGCGGGATTAGACAAAGTTGACATGGATTTATGAAAAGGAAATCAGGGACGTAACTAGCAGAATAGATAAGGGAGAACCACTGGATGTGATGTATTTGGATTTTCAGAAATGTTTTGATAAGAGGTTAGTGTGCAAAATTAAAGCACAAGAGATTGGGGGTAATATATTGAGAATTGGTTAGCAGACAGGAAACATAAAGGAATAAATGGGTGTTTTTCGGAGTGGCAGGCAGTGACTTGTGGGTTACCACAGGGATCAGTGTTTGGGCCCCAGCTATTCACTATATATATCAATGATTTGGATGAGGGAACCAAATGAAATATTTCCAAGTTTGCTGACAACACGAAACTTGGTGGGAATGTGAGTGGTGAGGAGGATGTAAAGAGGCTTCAAGGTGATTTAGACAGGTTGAGTGAGTGGGCAAATACATGGCAGATGCAGTATAACGTGGATAAGTGTGAAGTTATCCACTTCGGTAGGAAAAACAGAATGGCCGAGTATTGTTTAAATGGTGATTGATTGGGAAATGTTGACTTACAAAGGGACCTGGATGTCCTTGTACATCAGTCACTGAAAGCAAGAATGCAGGTGCAGCAAGCAGTTAAGAAGGCAAATGACATGGTGGCCTTCACTCTAAGAGGACTTGAGTGCAGGAGCAAGGGTATCTTATTGCAGCTGTACAGGGCCTTAGTGAGACCACACCTGGAGTATTGTGTGCAGTTTTGGTCTCCTTACCTAAGAAAGGATCTGCTTGCCATAGAGGGAGTACAGTGAAGGTTCACCAGAGTGATTCCTGGGATGGCAGCATTGTCATATGAAGAGAGATTGGGTCGACTAGGCCTGTATTCACTGGAGTTTAGAAGAATGAGAGGGGATCTCATGAAACATATAAAATTCCGACAGGACTGGACAGACTGGATGCAGGGATGGTGTTTCCTCTGGCTGGGCAGTCTAGGACAAGGGGTCACAGTCTCAGGATACAGGGTAGGCCATTTAGGACTGAGATGAGGAGAAATGTCTTCATTCAGAGGTTGGTGAACCTGTGGAATTCTCTACCACAGAAAGCTGTGGAGGCCAAGTTGGCGTTAGGTAGAGGTTCAGCCATGATCATATCGAACAACAGCTCGAAGGGCTGACTGAGCTACTCCTGTTCCCATTTTCTATGTTTCGAGTGCTAAAATATGCCCCCTGGATAATCTATCATGGTTGTAAGAGAATTGATCCAGATGGATTTTAAGTTCATGACTGTGTCCTTGTGTGGCTCCCCTGATCCTATTTATTGTACCATGGGTGAGAATAGCTTAACTGCCCTGGAGCCCTGCCTTACTGCTTGTGTGCATCACCCAGGGTCCTTCCTGTGTCGGTCAACATAGTTTTAATTAAACGGGGAAAGTCTACAGTGAGATATATATTTAACTTATTTGTTATATATGAATGTGTGATGCTTTGAATTGTTTTGGAATGAAGATACTGTTATGATCCTCTTGGAAATCAACAAACCAAAACTACCGAATTTATCAAACGAACCCAACTCAACACCAGTAGATAAAATTTCACTTCTTATAACTTTAACAATCAAATCACAATCAACATAAACATGAATTAATTGAGAAATCTCAGTCAATGTATATTATAAATTACACATTAAGTAACAGATACAACAAAGATAGATCTCACAGATTTACTAGGCAGTCCAGTCAGCATATAAAGCACCAATTTTAGCCACGAAGTCCTGCAAGACTCTGATCTTCCTTAGGTAGAATTTCAGCTCCTTTTCTCTAAATATTTAGCTGGCGATTTTCATCGAATAGCAGCTTGCTATCAACCTGAGTTCCACAACCTCCAACAAAATGGCGTACTTCACCAAAACCACTTCAGCTCTACTCACAATGGTCTTGATGGAGTGTATTCGTCAGTATTACATTTATCCGAATTTTCAGTAATAGCCCTGTGCACTGTATAGCCCTGTCCCTGTCTGGTCAATAACTTTAAGCAACAGAAAAAGCTGCACT
This sequence comes from Cetorhinus maximus, assembly GCF_964194155.1. Taxonomy (NCBI): domain Eukaryota; kingdom Metazoa; phylum Chordata; class Chondrichthyes; order Lamniformes; family Cetorhinidae; genus Cetorhinus; species Cetorhinus maximus. The sequence continues at coordinate 72,124,863 of NC_135896.1, forward strand.
AACCTATTATTTGCCTATTGCAAGCTCCAGACTTTGTTTCCTTCAGCTTACCTGCATTGCACCACTGGGTGGTGTGAGCTTGGATGGCTCTGTATTTTCTTCTGGTTTAAACCAGTTTCAGTTTCCCCAGAAACCTGAAGTTTCAGTTTCCCTGTTCAGTTAGGGGATAAAAATACAAGCTTTGAAACCAGGGTCAGTGCACCCAACAGAACATGCAGTGAGCTCATGTTTCAAGGAAATATGCAAAAATGCATTTATTCACACCAAGAAACTATCACAGTAGACATCTGAGTTAAACTCTGTTTCACTGTATATAGAGGGTGGAATTTTCCGTGCCCGTTGGCGGTGGGTGTCGTGGCGAACGTGTGTGAACAATATGGCAGGAAAATCAGTTTCATGCCATTGTGAAACATGTTTACAATCGTCCATTCCGTCCATCAATGGCGGGCCACATTTCCCACTGCCAGACATCGGGAAATTCATTGTAATACACCTGCATAAGCCCAGTTCACTGGAATCATCTCCCCACATCAAATTTACTGCCCATGTCAGTGGGAAAACATACCGGTGCAGAACACATGTTGACAAGTGTAACGTGCAGAGGTTGGGACTTACCATCAGGGCCTTGCTCACATCGCGAATATCCAAGGAGCAGAAGATGCTGCAGCCTGACAGCAACAAGACCCTGGTGGAACATCCATCGCATACTGGGTGGATTCTCATGGACATGCTCCGCCACAAAGCAGCTCATGGAAGGTGGAAGATCAGCATTGAGGATCTGCTTTGGGACATCAGTCTTGGCCCTGGTCTGCTACAGATGATCGTCGAGGCAGTGGAGAGGAAAGTCTAGGTTTGACAGGGAGAGGAAGGTGTTTCGGGGCAGTGAGATTGGGAAGGGGGGAACAAAGGTGTTGAGGGGGTGATGTTGAGAGGGGGAACGTAAGTGTTGGGGGTGAGGTTGGGAGAGGGGAATGAAGATGCCAGGGTTGAGGTTGGGAAGGGGGAACAAAGGTGTTAGCGATGTGGATTTGGGGTTACGAAGGTGTCGGGGATGTGGTTGTGGGGGAATGGGGGAGAATAGGGCAACTGGGGAGGTCGATGTAAGGGCGGAGGAAGGTGTAAGGGAAGGAATTTGGAGGGGGAAGGAATCGGGAGGAGAGGAAGGAGCCTGGAGGGGGGAAGGAGTAAGGGTGGAGGAAGAAGTAAGTGTGGAGGAAGGAGTCAGGAAGGGGGAAGAAGTAAGGGTGGAGGAAGGAGTCAGGAAGGGGGAAGAAGTATGGGTGGAGAAGGAGTCAGGAAGGGGGAAGAAGTAAGGGTGGAGGAAGGGGGAAGGAGTTTTGAGGGGGGAAGGAGTTCCAAGGGGGAAGGGGTAAAGGGGGAGGTCCAGGTGAACGTGCAAGGGAGCTTCTGTGGAGTTGATGACTACCTCCTGGGGAGCAAACTCAGGGTAGGAGTGGTAGGAGGGAATACTGAGAATGAGAGAGGGCAGAGTGAGCTGATAGGGTGGGAAGGTGAGGGTGCGACGATATCGGTAGAAGGGCCAGCGAGGATGGTTAGTGGGGACCCAGAGGCAGAAATGGACACTTGCAGTGGGAAGGAGGTGATCACAGAGGTTAATGTGGATCGAGGTGGGATTTTCAGGAATGTAGGGAAGGTGGGCATCCCCGAAAGAAAAGGGTTATGGCTGGTAGGTGAGGGTGGGGAGATGGAAGCTGATGCCAGGGGGATCAACAGTGATGGGGGAAAGGATGATTTTGGGAGGAAAAAGGACGGGGGAGCTAAAGCAGAATGTTACACGCACCATGCTTGCAAATCCGAAAGTAAAAGGAGACTTGTGGTGGGCAGGAACAGGTGCTGCATGGGAGTGTGATCAGTGGGTGGGCAACTCAAATGGACAACTGAAAGAAAACCCCAGCAGGCAACATTGAAAATGCTCAGGACATTGAGGTGAGTGTGATGGAAGAAGGATCTGCGTTAGTGGGAGAGTGCTTGCACAAGGCTCCACACACATTTCTCCCTCCAGAATCACTCGTGGGCTGGTTGCATGCAGCTGAACTGCTAGTGAGGGTGGATACAGTGGAAGCACTCGCGAAGTCTGTAAATGAAGCTGAAAGACACCATTACACAATATTCAGCGAAAGTAATATACTTTCAGTTTATAAAGTGACAAAATGTGTTCACCCGTGCAACCAACTGTGATCAGAATTTATTAACTTTGCTAGACCTAACACTTCTAGATGCTACCCTGACATCTACAGCAGGGGTGGAGACATGGGATCATAGGCCCGATTACTCACGGACATATTGGACTTTTAAGTAAGACATCTGTTTTTATAAGAAAGGACCTACAAGCAAAAGTTGCCTGAGACTGTAACTACTTGCTGGAAAATTCCTATGTGGATTGCGCATGACCAAATAGTCCAGAGAACAGAATGTCACACCTAAAAAGGTATCAAGGCCTACTTCAGACAGAGACGCTTCAAAGGAAGAGATGCAATGCAAATTCTGAACTATAATCTCCTGTGGTTGCGGAGATAATGAAGGCTGATTACCATCTCAGCAGAAACCATCTCCTGTTGAGTAATACCCCAGACTGTGGACATGATCTGAGTTGAAAGAAAGCAGTTTCTGGGCAAAAGACATATTTGTTTTTCCCTTCCAGGAACACGCAAGATAAAGAGTTAAAAGCCAACTGTAACCCTGGTCTCTGTGTGCTAGTTTTGGTGTTCTGTTCTGGTGCTAGAGTGTGCTGTGAAGGTCACAACTGAAGAACATCAACTAGACATCCCTGCGCTGGCATGTAAAAAAGTCTCTCTCTCTGATTGCTGGAGGCAACTCATTAGTCAGCTAAGCCGCAGTGGAAAAGGAAACAGGACAACTCCTTTCAGCTACCTGCAGAACCAAGTATCTCCAAACCAACGACTCAACTGCCAAAGCCAGCTCCACCAGAATCATCCAACTTAACGGCCACTATGTTTTACCATCTACTCCTCATGAACAAGCCAAAGACTGATTTGTATATCATTTTTAACTTTTATTTTTAGACTTGCTTCTAATTTGTGTGTATGTGTCCTGCGTCTTTATTATTTTTTCTCACGTTTTAGTAACTAATAAACTCACTCTTTCTTTGACTCAAGAAAGCCTGGTTAAATTGGCTCTTTTTAAAATATAAATACATATGGAGACCTCCATACATGCTCATGTGGCCACCACTTTATCAGAGAGCAGGCGGATGCACTCCTCTGACTCACGTACCACTCTGTTGAGGGCTTCCAAAGCTCTGCGTGATATTCCCCCACCTTTTGCTGACTCTCCACGATGAGTTGGAAGGCCGAATCCAGAGGCTCGTCATCCGACTCAGACCTCTCAGATACCCATTCCCCAACAGTCCTCCGAGTGCTGGGGAGCTCGGCTGAAGCTACCTCCTCCTGCTGCTCCTTGTCCATACGGTGACCACCAGATTGTGAATTTGAACCTGCTCTAGATCTAGGTCCCACAGAGGTGTGTGTCTCTGCACTGGTGGAGAGTGTGGGTAAGCGACGTGACGGATCTTCCAGGCTGCCTATTTCCAGCTCATCAATGGACGAAGTGTCCTCTTGGCTGGAGGTGAGGACATGGATGGAGCTGAGGGACTAGCTGACTGAGGGTGTCAGTTGCTTGGCAGAGCTCCCTGTGAACCAAAGTAAAGATAATTAGTGCATGGTAGCAGAGTTGAAAGCAGGAGAGGGAGCACTCACATTTGCATTGAGAGGGGGATGATGTGGTGCAGGATCTTCATGTGGGCGTTCACCCCCAACCTCACCGTCGTCACAGGCACAGTCCACTTCCTCATGAATCAGCGCGATGCCACACTCCTCAGAGTGAGTGAGAGCCGAATATGGGCCACTCCACCCACGGCCTGGGACATCTCCCTGCTGCTTTGAACCAGCTCCTCTGCATGAAAACAGATGGCGAGTGTGAGCAAGACACATGGCACTGCGTGGAATGTTTGTGTGGTGAGCGGAGCCATGGACGGGATGAGGATGCAAGCTCGAGAGGATATGAGCCTGATAGCGATATGAGGCTGTGTATGAGAATTAGTGGTATTGTCCCTTGAGGTGTGAGATCCCTGTGGATGTGTGATGCGTTTGTAAGTGTGTGAGTTGAGAGTGATGAGAAGAGTGACTTTCTCTGGCGGAACAGATGAGGCCATTTATCCTCTTTCAGCACTGGGTGGCTGTCCTCTTTTTGCAGGGCGTTGGCGCTGACCACCACTGCCACTGCCTCCCATGCTGAATTGATAACCTTGCTTCCTGGCGTTCGTCCAGACCGGGGGTAAAGGACATAATGCCGGCTTCCACGGCTTCCAAAAGGCGTTCCATGGACGCGTCACTGAATTGGGGGGCAGTAATCTTCTTGGGGCCATGTCTTCTGTGCAGCCGTCCTGGGCTGGAAGCACTTTTGAGCGCGAAGCTGCACTTTAACTATGGTGCCTAGCGTGAGGAAGTGGCGATATGACGAACGAGAGCCCGCCCGCCTTTGAAACAATATTTCCCGGGAATGCATGATTAATGAGGCGGGATTGTGACGATACGGCATGAAAAGCCGCCATTGCGGCCGACGGGTAAAACATTCTTTTTCCCATCCATTACCACACTTAGTGCAAACTTGTGACCATTCCGCCCAGAGTATAACCCTTGTGCTATTTTCTTGCTAATCTGCTTGAACACTATTCTAATCTTATGCCACAAATTTTTGTTTCAAATATAACATGTACTTTGAGTAGATTTAAAATTAAATCTTGTATGCTCCCAAAATCCTGACATGGTAATATATTTCACCAAATCCTGACATGGTAATATGTTTCACCAAATCCCGACATGGTAACATGTTCCACTGTTAAAATGGCTTGCAGTACTGGCAATCATGAATTTGATATTCATAATGTACTGTTTCTTTCAGATTAAGCTTTGGGACTTAAGAATTGCAAGATGTATTAAACAGTATGAAGGTCATCACAATGAATATGCTTATCTCCCAATCCATGTTCATGAAGAAGAGGGTATTCTTTTAGCTGGTAAGTGCTTCCTTTTGCTTATTTTCACCCCTCTGGTATAGGAGATTTTTAAAAAAGATTTGGCTGAATGCTGGAAAATCCGGAGTGTGTAACGCCAACCAAAGCTTTCTCTGTCAGAATCAGATGTCCAGGATCTAATTTATGTAATTGATTACTTTACAGCTAGCTAGATATACATTATTTCTGAAATGCTACCGCTGCAAAAATTACCTGTGTGTAAATTTTAAATGTAAATGAAAAATGCATCAAACTATAAGAGACTATTAATCCACAATACTTTGTGAAAGAATTAGGAAATTAGTTTGAGGCAGTGGTAAAACCTGGTTAGCACAGTAGCATTAGACAGAACATCCTCTCTATATGTATGCATAAAACAATTATCTGATAAGAGAAGCATTAAAAGCAATAACAAAAGGAGGAAAGCAAGGTGGAGAGGCGGAGCGGTTCCAGAGCTTAGGGACCAGTAGCTACCACTGCTTGAGTGATTAAAAGTGGAGATGCTCAAGAGGCCAGAATTGGCGCATAGAAATCTCAAAGGATTATGGGACTAGAGCAGATTACAGATAGAAAGGGGCAAGGCCATGGAGGGATTTGAAAACAAGGACAAAATTTTTTAAAATTTAAGGTTTTAATTGCTTAACCGGAAACCAATTTAGGTCAACCTGCACAGGGGTAATAGGTAAACAAAATTTGGTGCAAGTTAGGACTCAAACAGCAGAGTTTTGGATTTGCAGTGAATAGAATGTGGGAGGCCAGCTAGGAGTATGTTGGAATAATTAAGTGTGCAGGTAAGAAATTCATGAATTTCTTATCAGCAGAAATGAACTAATGCAGGGGTGGATTAGGCGATATTATGGAAGTGGTAATAGGTGATCTTAGTAATGACACAAACATGTGGTTGAAGGTTCAGAAAATGCTAGTTTTTAGAGGGAGTGAATTGCTCTTTGAGGCAGGACCAAAAATTTGGGAACACACTGTGCTTCAATACTTCCTTCAACATTTTATAAATGTTGAGATTGCTAGATCAATTTGCATTAACTACTAAGTGAAAATTGTAGATGAGATACATCTCAATGCATTTTTTTTACAAGATATTGCTGTCAGTAAAACAGCTGTTTACAAGGCTCTCTATTTCAACGGTCATGTGTTGGTCTCGCTATAGGTGTGTGCAAGCTTACCTTCGGCAATATTTTTTATTCTTACTCAGCCCATCCCATGTTTCTCAGAGAGTTACATGTTTGCATGGAGAAGTCTGCATACTTGGCCTGTCATTTGGCATGAATAACTTTAATACCCACCAAGCATGGAGGACAACTTAATTACAGATGAGGAAGGCCATTATCCTTAGCTTAGTTCATCCGTCCAGAAACACCCTATATTTTACCCATACATCCAATCACTCTGCCCCACTGCAGTGTCTGATTGTTTCTTGGATCATTCCAGCATTTTGCTTCCACTACTCTATTCCATGTATTGGTCTTTTTACTTTGTGTAAAAAAAACTAACTTATTTATGTCACTGTTATTTATTTACTAAATTGAACCTATAACTATTTGTCCCGCTGCCACAATTTAATTTGAAGTAATACTCAAGGTTTATCTTTTCCATACCCTAATTATCTCATACTATAAGGTTGCCTCTTTCCTAATAACATATCAGTCTTGTTGCATTTCTCCACCATTACCAGCATCTGAATAAGAGAGGACAAGCCTTTCACCAATCCCTCAACTATATCAAAGCACTTCACAACCAAAGTAGTATCTCTTGAAATATACTCACATTGTAAAGTAGGGAAATGCAGCAGCTGATTTCAACATAGCAAGGTCCCACAAACAACAATGAGATGAATGCTTGACTAAATTGTTGTTAGTTGTGATGTTTGAGGGACAAATGTTGGTTAGGACAATTGCCCCACTCATCTCAAGTGCAATTAGGGATGGGCAATAAATGCTGGCCTAGTCTGTGGATGCTAATCCCATGGATGAATTTTTAAAAAATAAAGGTAACAGCTGGACTTGCCATGGATGACTAAAGGTAAGAAACAACAAAAAACTAAAATAATAACATTCAAAAATGGAAAAAAATAGCACCGATCCTGATGAATGGGCAAGATATAAAGGACCAGAAAGAGCGATAGAGATACAAAAATGTAGTATGAAAGGAAACTTGCAAGGGAAATTAAAATCAACACAAAAACATTTTTACAGTTATCTTAGGAGAAAGGCTGGGAGCATCGTGGACTTCTGGAAAAATTGATAATGATGACATTGTCAGTGAAAATAAGAAAATGGCAGACATGCTCACATCAACATTTAGAGTGAGGAAGAGGTCAGCATGTCAGATCTCCCAAGGAAACTAATATTTAATCAGGGCCAGGGTCTCAGCAAAATTAACATAAGCAAAATAGCAGTAATTAAGAAAATAATGGCACTAAAGAGTACAGATCCCCAGATAGTTTCACCCCCACGGTTTTAAACAAAATAATAAGAACATCGCAGATACCATAATCCTCCAATGTTCTCTCAGTTTGGGAACCATTCCTTTGGTCTGCTGTTTAGAAAGGGTGGATTATATTGACCAATTAACGGTTATCAGTGGTTGGGAAATTACTAGAGGCTATATTTAAGGGAAGGGTGACTGAACATCTTGAAAGTTTTCAGCTGATCAGAAAAACACAGCTCAGGTTTGTAAAGGGTACGAGATTGAATTTTTTTGAAGAGATGACTAACGTAGTGGGGAGGAGAATGTCTATGTATATTATGTAGATGGTCTTTCAGAAGGCATTTGAGAAAATTCCTCACGAGACTATTAGTTCAAGTTGAAGCTTAAGGAATTGGAGGCAAACTATTGATTTGAATAGGAAATTGGCTGAGTAGCAGGAGATAGTAGGGATAATTGGTAGGATGTGACTAGCGGTGTCCTGAAGGAAACTATTTTGGGGAACAGGTAAAGCAGACTAGGATAAAAACAGAGAAACTATAAAGCTCTGTATTTACGCTGTAAAGTATTTTATCCAGTTCTGGTCATCATGCTTTTGGAAGGATGTGAGGGCCTTTGAGAGGATGCAGAGGAGATTTACCAGAATGGTTCCAGGAATGAGAGATTTTAGCTAAAAGGCTAGGTTGGGGAAGTTCTCAATGAAGCAAAGAAAGTTGAGGGGAGATTTGATGGAGGTGGGTGAGATTATGACATCTTAGATAAGGTAGACAAGGAGAACCTGTTCTCATTAGTAAATAGTACAAGGACAAGGAGTCACAGATTTAAGATTCTGGCAAGAGAAAAGGGGGGATGTGAGGAAGAACTTTGTTTACGCAGCAAATGGTAATGACCTGGAACTCGCTGCCTACGATGGAAGCAGAGGCAATGATTTCAAAATGAAATTGAATGGATGATTGAGGGGAAATACACTTGCAAGGCCATGGAAATAGTGCCGACTGGATTGAACTACAGAGAGCCAGAATGGACTCGATGGCCTGAATGGCCTCCTGTGCTATAAGGACTCTATATTAGTTCTGCTAGTTAGGTAATCTAGTGTTAACAGAATCCAGACCGGTTGGTGCTCCTCCAACATCCAGTATCCCAGTTGTCCCCTATTTATATGTTTTTTTGAAAAACCAATAATCAGTAAAATAAATTAACAATTAAGAGGGGCAACAGCGCCTGATGGGGAACACAAACGCACAAATAAAACTTTCAAAGGAAATTTATGTAATCAAATTAAAATGTCATTCCCGGGGCTGATGATTGAAAAGGCTTACAAAGAGGGTCCTCGTTCCTCCTGCCCCACCACCCCTTCCTCCTCCCTCTTCCTCCCCCCACCCACCTTCCTCCCCCCCACCCCCCTTCCTCCCGCCCCACCCCCTATTTAATCCCGAAGATACTTGAGGGTTTTCCCCCCAAAAAATAGGTGACATAAACTTATCTCTAGCAAAAGTTAACTAGCATTTTAGTGATGCAGGAGTAGGTGACTCTGTGTTTGCCTGCCCAAGTGAAATATAATGCTGTCATTTTCCTATTCATGTGTAGAGCATGCGTAGAGCATACAGAAGGGTGAGTGCTGAAATTGTGTCCAATAATTGGAAGGAAACTAGAGACATTGTCAAAGATTTGGATTGTTGAAGTGTGAACCTAGGAGCCAAGAATGTAGGCATTGTTCTGCCTTTTACGTGCCCCTGCCAGGTGTGTTTCCGGTGGGGTGGGGGAGGCACATAAAATAGGTTGGGTGCCCAACCCATCGCATTCCTACCCCCCTCGAGCTTATCCCCATAATATAGGGGAAAGCCGGGCGCTGAAATCAGCAGCCTGCCTGCTATATTCAAACACATTCAAGGGTCAATTAAGCTTCTAACCTCCCCAGTGAGGCGCAAAAGTACATTGCCCTTGTTTAGCCTGCCTGCAGTGCGTTATGACTGCAGGCAGCTGATGTGGAGTGGATCGGCTCCACGCCGCCTTTGTTTCATGGGGGCAGGGCTGGGGGGTGGAAGGGGGCAAGTCTTCCACCCCCCCACCCCCCTCTTCTTTTTCAGCCCATTGAGTCTGAGTCTGACTTGACAGTGTTCCTCTGGTATAAGTTTGAAGGTCCTTCTGGATTTAAATCCAGTTTAAGACACTTGACCTCACAGACAAGGACCATACTTGATTACTGATGCTGAAGTGAACTCTAGCCAGGGTTCTACCAATTTCATATTTATCCCTGAGCTGGAGAAATAAAAGTAAACTAAAATTCACTGTCTTCTGCTGATAAGTATGAAGTGTGCAGATGTGGGCTTGCAATCAATTGATTGACTCTAGCAGTCAAGCATCTACCTCCATTCTGGATGCTAATGTGAATTTAACTCTATCTGCTAAGTACTGGTGATACGTTGGACATGTGGAGAGTTAAAGGTTAACAGTCAAACTTCTTTTTGCCATGGAGCACCAGACTTTCCAAGATGAGCAGGATTGCTTTGAAATGCCATGAAGAGAAAGCTGGCCTTTCTTGTTGCTTTCAGACTCTGTTATTTCCTTGCACAGGCACCCTTCATGTATATGTGACAGTGATGAAGTTAGCAATGGGTGATTACTATCATAACCCCTAAGGTTGTACTTCACTATAGTTAATGGAAAAACAAAAGCAGAATTACCTGGAAAAACTCAGCAGGTCTGGCAGCATCGGTGGAGAAGAAAACAGTTGACGTTTCGAGTCCAATGACCCTTCAACAGAACTGAGTGTAGTTAGGAGAGGGGTGAAATATAAGCTGGTTTAAGGTGGGGGGCGGGGGGAGAGAAGTTGAGGGTGGGGTGGTTGTAGGGACAAGCAAGCAGTGATAGGAGCAGAGAATCAAAAGATGTCACAGACATAAGGATCAAGGAGGTGTTGAAGGTGGTGATATTATCTAAGAGAATGTGCTAATTAAGAATGGATGGCAGGACACTCAAGGTACAGCTCTAGTGGGGGTGGGGTGGAAAGATTGACAAGGTATTAGTTCTAGATTTAAAAATAATGGAAATAGGTGGGAAAAGAAAAATCTATATAAATTATTGAAAAAAACAAAAGGGAGGGGGAAGAAACGGGGTGGGGATGGGGGGAGGGAGTTTAAGATCTAAAGTTGTTGAATTCAATATTCAGCCCGGAAGGCTGTAAAGTGCCTAGTCGGAAGATGAGGTGCTGTTCCTCCAGTTTGCGTTGGGCTTCACTGGAACAATGCAGCAAGCCAAGGACAGACATGTGGGCAAGAGAACAGGGTGGAGTGTTAAAATGGCAAGCGACAGGGAGGTTTGGGTCTTTCTTGCGGACAGACCGCAGGTGTTCTGCAAAGCGGTTGCCCAGTTTGCGTTTGGTCTCTCCAATGTAGAGGAGACCGCTTACCAGTTTATATTTCACCCCTCTCCTAACTACACTCAGTTCTGTTGAAGGGTCATTGGACTCGAAACGTCAACTCTTTTCTTCTCCACCGATGCTGCCAGACCTGCTGAGTTTTTCCAGGTAATTCTGTTTTTGTTTTTGTTTTGGATTTCCAGCATCCGCAGTAGTTTTTTGTTTTTATATCTATAGTTAATGGATCCTTCCACCTATGTTTGTAGGAAGATAACTGTGATAAAGCCTGTTCTTCAGAGAGGTTAAAAACAATTAGGTCATAATGTTTTATTTAAGAAAAGCAGGTTGTGTAAACAACTACAATGGTTTTCACACAGTCTGTCTTCAGAGGATTCAGGAACTGATAAACCATGAGATGTACCTTTGATGTTGGCAAAATCTGATGTACAAAGGACCGTGGTTGTCAGCTGATAGAACTTGAATCTGAAATCCATTGTCTGATTGAGTTGAGCTGAACTCTCATTCTAGGTACAGATATAGTCTGTAGTATCGTATATGGAGCAGTGAAACATAATAGAAAGGAGATTAACTGCTGGAGTAATGTAGTTTGCATTGCAGTTCAGCCACATAGTTTGCAAAAAGTCCTTTTTTACCTGTAAATCTCTCACTATTTCAAGGCAAAGTACTATTTTATTTCATTTTTATAGAAGTTCTTTAGGTATTGGTTTTTTATCTGTTCAAAGTTGCAAATGTTTCTACAGTGTGTAAATTAACAGATCAACATGTGAAAAGTTTGTTGCAGCTAAGAGTTGGTTACTTTACCATTCTGTTTATCCTGAGAGCCACGAAACCCAAAGTAACATTCAGCATTCTCTTTGACTTTATCTACTTGTTCAAACCTACAAATAATTTAAAACTTAAAAATAATTTTAAAATGTTGAGATCCTGAGGAAGTATTATATAGGCTCTTAGTCTAGTTCACAGAATGAGCTTACACCAGGAAAGAACATCCTTCCAAACAGCTTCCCAATTCTACTTCACAACTCCTGCAAATCATACATTCCCAGCAACAGATATCTCCCAGAAAGGGCCCAGAACCAAAGACAATGCAAAAACAAGACTGCGGAAATTGGAAATCTGAAATAAAAACAGAAAATGCTGGAAATACACAGCAGGTTAAGCAGCATCTGTGGAGAGAAAAACAAATTTAACATTTCAGGTTGATGACCTTTCATTCTAATAAAACATCATTGACCTGAAGGATGAACTATTTCTCTCCCCACACATGACCTGTTGAGTATTTCTAGCATTTTCTGCTTCCAAAAGGCAATACCCTAGACTGTCACCCGGTATCCCAACCCACAACTTTAAGGGCAAAAGAATTATGATATAAAAGTAGTAACTAAGAAATATTCTAGAAAAAGTTAATGAACACTTTTGCTGTTCTGGATCTATCTAGTAACTAAAGGAAAGGTAATTCCTTTCTGTTTATAGTATCAGTTCTGTCTGATACCATTGATTTATTTCATTCTGTCTGTTTATTTTGCAGTTGGACAGGATTGCTACACACGAATCTGGAGTCTACGTGATGGCTGCCTCCTTCGAACAATTCCATCTCCTTACTCTGCTTCAAATGACTCAATTCCCAATATAGCTTTTTCTTCACAATTGGGAGGGAGAGGTGGTGTACCTGGTCTATTGATGGCAGTCAGACACGATCTGTATCACTTCTCATACAGCTCCAATCACTGACTGGATCAGTGGAAGAAGAAGAAGAATCACACATCACCCATTCCAAGACTGATCCATCAATAATGAGAGATTTAGCAGGTTAACCAGTACTTTGAAGAAAAAGGGTTGCAAACTTCAGTGCCTTTTTCTATCTTTACTCCGGCAGTGACGGCTAAATATTTTTCTTAAATATCAGCGGAAAGAGCATGTTGTGTTTACAAGAGGATACACAGCCAGTGATTTAAACTGATGTTCTGAATGGAATATTGTATTATGCTGGTTAGTTGTAAATTAAACTAACCAATGAACAGTTTGCTTATGTTTTGGTGGATTATAACTGGCTCATTAATATTTTGGCAGATTATACAGATTGGACAATGGTAATTAATTAATGGTAATTAACAGCAAGCCTCAAACACCACACTTAGTGAAATTTGTGTCATCTGCATATAGTTCCTGCTTAAGGATTGAGTGGGCGAGTGAGAATGTTTTATTGTATAAAAGCAAAATTCTGTGGAAAGTTCTGAAGAAGTCATATGTGACTCAACAATAACGGTTTCTCTCTCCACAGACACTGCCAGACCTGTTGAGTAATATCAGCACTTTCTGTTTATATTTCAGATTTCCAGCATCCACAGTATTTTGTTTTTGTTTTATTATATACTTGTGCTACACTTTTTTAAAACATGTTTCAAAAAAAGTTTGAAATTAAACAGGAAAAAGAAATGGACAAATGTTACTGTGGTGTACCAGAACAGTACATCAGTAGTGTTACAGACTGAGACGGGAGGAGTGCGCAGTCAATTCTAGCTTCACATTTCCAGAAGTCGTAACAATAGTTTAAATATCTAACTCTCCCAGAAAACTGGCCAATTGTTTACCTTTGATACTGTTATGCCAAGCATAAAAATATCCTAACCAGACTTCTTTTGGTAAACACAAAAAAACAATTAATTTATTATAAAACAAACGTTTTTAAACAAATTATAAAATTGGTTAACATACAAGTTGTAGTTTAGAAGTGTAATCATTTGCCCCTTTCCTTAAAAAAGCAGATATTCAAGCCCCCATACACACTCACTCACACACACACAATCACAAAACAGGACAAAATAAACACAGTCCCCTTCAGAGGCTGGAGTATGGGAACGTTTCTTTTAAAAGGATAGAATTCGTAAAGGTCTCAACACTATTGATCTAACAGAATTCTGGTCACAATAGATCTGGAAGTTCTTTCAGACAGATTTTTGATGAAACTGTCTTTGATGACTCTTACCTAATGCAACTTTGTGGATTTTCATCAGAATATCTCATCTCTTTTTTTGAAAATTAAACTCATGTGGACCACAAAATCAACCTTAGGTGTTCCAAAAATGTGTCACAATGATTTTCAGTCCTTAATTTCTCAAATGAAATGTCAAAAAAAATTCCATCCCAGCCTCGTCGCCACCTTTCTGTTGCATATTGCACTAAGTAAGACTAGCACATGCTCAATTGTAAGCAGCCATTATTGAACTAATTTTATTGACGCCTCCCCAACAGAGAGGGCAATATAATAAAACACACCATAATATAAAAGCAAAATACTGTTGGTGCTGGAAATCTGAAACAAAAACAAAAATAGCTGGAAAAACCCAGCAGGTCTGACAGCACCTGTGGAGAGGAAGACAGAGTTAACGTTTTGAGTCCGAATGACTGTTCATCAGAACTGAAGAGAAATAGAAAATAGGTGAAATATAAGCTGTTTGAGGGGGGTGGGACAGGTGGAGCTGGATAGAGGGCCAGTGATGGGTGGAGGCAAAGGAGAGATTGCCAAAGATGTCATAGACAAAAGGACAAAAGGGGTGTTGATGGTGGTGATATTAGCTAAAGGATGTGCTAATGGTGACATTAAGGGTAGAAAGCAGGATGAGCAAGTGACAGATAGCCCTGGTGGGGGTGGGGTGGAGGAAGGGATCAAAATAGGCTAAAACAATGGATGGAGATAAATTTAAAAATAATAATAAAAATAGGTGGGAAAAGAAAATATATTTTTAAAAATATATAATTATTAGAAAAAAAGGGATTGGAAAGGGTGTGGGGATTGGAAAGGTTGTGGGGATGGACGAAAGAGTTCATGATCTGAAGTTGTTGAACTCGATGTTAAGTCCAGAAGGCTGTGAAGTGCCTAATCGGAAGATGAGGCGCTGTTCCTCCAGTTTGCGTTGAGCTTCACTGGAACATTGCAGCAGGCCAAGGACGGACATGTAGGCATGAGAGCAGGGTGGAGTGTTGAAATGGCAAGCGACAGGGAGGACTGGGTCATGCTTGCGGACTGACCGAAGGTGTTCCACAAAGCGATCACCCAGTCTGCATTTGGTCTCTCCAATGTAGAGGAGACCGCATTGGGAGCAGTGAATGCAGTAGACTAAAGTGAGGGAAGTGTAAGTGAAGTGCTGCTTCACTTGAAAGGAGTGTTTAGGCCGAAAGTTGGGTCAGAGAGAGAATCTAGTTCTTGCAGCCTGCTTCTAAGGCACACACGTACACACTCCGACTGAGAGTCAAAAGAATCAAATGTTCAGAGAATACTTCTCTCAGGCCAGGTGTATTCAACCAGTCAGCAAGAGTCTTTAGCCTGGCAATAGCAGTTCTTTGTTAACTTAAATACACAAAGTATCCCTCTCCAGGTGTTCCCTGCTGGACATCCATCTGTTGACCCGTGGTTTCTTGAAGAATGGCATATTCATAGCCCTGAATTAATCTTGCAGCCTTTTTAAAAAATTACTCAGGAGGGAGAATGGCCAAAATTCAATGTCCTTCAAATTTTCCCCAAAATGGATTCCTCACCATAGGCAAACGGAAATCTGCAAAATCAGTGCTACCAGGGACAACGACCTTATTGTAGCAAAATAATGAAGGGGGTGGGAGAGCTCAGGAAAGGGTAAATGCAAAAGCAATCGGAGAAATGTTGAGACTTTAGAGCAGAGTAACGGTCTGGGTAAAAGTAAGCAAAGTGGGCCAGAAAGGAACCGAAAACTTTACAAAGGTAAATATAGGACATCAGTGACAAATAAAACATACAGGAAAATAGAAAACAACTAAAGTTAAAGACATGATATTTGAATGCACGAAGCATTCACAACAAAATAGGTGAATTAACAGCGCAGATAGAAATAAATAGATTGGATCTAATTGCCAATACTGAGATGTGGTTACAGAGTGACGAAGGTTGGGAATGAAATAGTGCAGGATACTTGACAATCAGAAGAGATGGGTGTAGCATATTGCAAGATCTGAGTATTTTATTATATTGCCCACTCTGTTGGGGAGGTGTAAATAAAATTAGTTCAATAATGGCTGCTTACAATTGAGCATGTCCTAGTCTGTCTTAGTGCAATATACAACAGAAAGGCGGTGACGAGGCTGGGATGGAATTTTGCTTTACATTTCGTTTGAGAAATTAAGGACTGATAATCATTGTGACACATTTTTGGAACTCCTAAGGTTGATTTTGAGGAAGTTTGAGCAATTTGAAAGTGTGCTCCATGTGCATATTGTATTCAGATACACAGTGAGTCAGCATTGTAGTTAATTGATAAAATGGCACTGAAAGCATGTTTGGGGACAATGGGGCAATTCAATCCTAACAAAGAGGACTGTTGTAATTACAAACGAAGGTTGCACATTTGGCTGAACAAAGGCAGCAAGCTAACTGGAAGAAGGCATGCGATGAAGCCACAGCCATGGAAATGTCCACCGGATTTCAGTAGGATCCAGGCTATGGCAGCCAAGTTCACAGTCCCAGAGTCAGAAATTTAGAGACTACTGTTGTTGTGGTAGCTGCCAACCATTTAAATGGCCCCATTTCCAGTCAAAGTGTTATGCCTGTGGGAAAATCAGTCAAGGTGGCATGGAGGAGTAGCCATGCACCAAGTCAAGGCCTTGGTAAATCTAAAGCTAAAATCAGGAGTCTGGAAGTCCTCGAATGCACATATGATGGATATGGAAATAGAAATTAATGTTATTGAGCAGGAAGATCAAGAGTTGTACTCAGCGAGAAAGAGAAACAGCACATGGAAGATGAGAGTCAAAGAGATGAAGATATAGGACCATAACCTTTGAGCTCTCCAGCGTCGGATTTGGGAGGCACCCAAAAGAAGCGCTGGGGAATCTCTCTGGGAAGCTCCCAGGTAAGGGTTTGCGTGGCAATTGCCCAGAAGTGCACACCTCCACTGGACAATTGTGCTGTGCTGGGAACCATCCGTAAATGCGGTTTAAATCGCAAACTTTGGATGGTTCTGCCAGGGGAACACCAATAGTTACTCAGAAAAAGTTAGAAGAATTAAAACCTCTTCTAACTTCTGGGTAACTATTGTTATGACCGGGTTGACAGGAGTGCATGAATTATTAAGCCCCATTACTCCGCAGGCCATATCATTCATTTAAATAATCACCAAAATAGCCAATTGTGTACTTATACCTTTAATACCCAGAAGAAAGTGCCTCTGAGCAAGCTTCTTCCAAAATTTCAGATTAATTTATTTTAAAACAAAACTTCTTTTAACAAGTTGCAAGTACTGGTGAACACACAATTGTAATCGGGAAGTACAACTATCTCTTCCTAAAGAATTCCCCCAGCACACACACACACACACACACAGAGACAAACAAAGGGCAATCAGACAGAGTCTCTCTGCAGAGATGGGCTTTGGAGGATGGGCGTAAAAAAATAAAGGATAAAGTCTGCAGGGTCTCGATGCTGTCAACCTGGAGTTCTCTCGTGTGAAGTGGTCCCAGTGGATGCCTGGACATTCTCGCCAATTCTCAGCTTTGCAAGTCCAAATGCAGACTCAGATGAGGGTTCTCTGGCTACAGGTTGATAGCCACACACAGTTTGAGGCAGGTGGAGAGAGGGAGCCAGTCAAGGGAACCTTCTTTCCTCAGCTCGTTCTCTAACAAAAACTGCCTTCAAAACAAGCAGGTTCGCCATTTAGGATTTTTCCCTCTCTCCCATGTGATTGCCTTTTTTGTCTCCCAGCTTTTCATTAAGCAAAGTGCTTTGCAGTTCAAACATACAAACAACTCCTTTTCAAATACCATATAGGTCAGGTAATTTCTTGGAAGAGGCCTGCTTGTTTACAGTTCCAAGGTGAATTTATGACCTTATATATATAAAAAAATCCCAGGTGAGCATCCAGATGACCAGGTCCTTCCATTCTGTAAAAGAAAACTTTAGTCTTGAGAGACATGATTCTAACACTTTTGAAAAGACCCAGACCCAACCACCAACCCCCGCCCCCCCCCAACCCTGCCGCCCCAAGGGACTCCCCCACCACAACCCTGAGGCCCACGACAGGAATCCCCAGCACCCCCCAAACTCTCCCCACTCCCCTTGGACCTCGGAGAGTCCCCACTGTCCACAGACCTCAGAACTCTCTCACTCCCCCTGGACCTTGGAACCCACTCAACTACATCCAGACCTCTGAACGCCCCTGGCGGTCCTCCGACCCTCCCCCTCCCCCAGATCTCTGACTGATCCCTCCAATCCCCATCTTCTCTGACCCACCCCCACCCCATGGACCTCTGACTTACCCCCCCGTCCCCCAGAACACCCCCACCCCTCAAATCCTATCCACTTAGCTTCTCCCTGGCCTGCCAATTTCCCTGGCCCTTTAAACTTAACTGCTTTACGGCAGCCGTAAAAAAGGGAGTGTGGCCTCCTTAAATCCGCCGGAGCTACACTTCGCTGAGGCCTGCGAGGAGTCTTTTGATGCAGGCCCCAAGCAGCTCTGGCGAACAGAAGGCGCAGCGTAATTTTCAAGACCAGGTAAGCATGCATTTATTTCTTCTAATTCCTGCGGGCCAGCACTTCCCGATACTAGTTGGAAGTTATGGCTCATTACTTCAGTGCTCATAATAAAAGTGAAAGTTGGAGATTAATGGCTATAAATTGAGAGAGTGGAATGTGCAACAAGACCTGGGTGTCCTCATACACCAGTCGCTGAAGGTGCAGGTGCAGTAGGCGGTAAAGAAGGCAAGTTGGCCTTCATAGTGAGAGGATTCAAGTACAGGAGCAGGGATGTCTTGCTGCAATTATACAGGGCTTTGGTAAGACCACCCCTGGAATATTGTGTGCAGTTTTGGTCTCCTTATCTGAGGAAGGATGTACTTGCTATAGAGGGAGTGCAGTAAAGGTTTACCTAACTGATTCCTGGGATGGCGGGACTGACATATGAGGAGAGATTGAGTCAATTAGGAATATATTCGCTGGAGTTCAGAAGTATGAGGGGGAGATCTCGTAGAAACCTATAAAATTCTAACAGGACCAGACAGGGTAGATGCAGGAAGGATGTTCCTGATGGTGGGGGAGTCCAGAACCAGGGGTCACAGTCTGAGGATACAGGGTAGACCATTTAGGACTGAGATGAGGAGAAATTTCTTCACCCAGAGAGTAGTGAGCCTGTGGAATTCGCTACCACAGAAAGTAGTTGAGGCCAAAACATTGTACGTTTTCAAGAAGGAGTTAGATATAGCTCTTGGGGCGAAAGGGATCAAAGGATATGGGGAGAAAGCGGGAGCAGGCTACTGAGTTGGATGATCAGCTGTGATCATAATGAATGGCGGAGCAGTTTCGATGGGCTGAATGGCCTACTCCTGCTCCTATTTTCTTTGTTTCTATTTACTATTTTCATCATTGATAGAGCTGCAGCAGTATTTGTTACCTCAAAAGAGAGTAAAATAAGTCCCTGAGTCACATTCCCTTAAGCAAGCTGATGTGAAACTGACTAGTTATTCCAATAACAGTACTCCAGTGTTAGATGAAGTTAGTGTTAGAGTGGAATATGATGATATAGCCTATTGCTTGTCATTGGTAGTAGTAGGAGGAAACAGGAAAGGAATTGGCTTAAGAATATAAGGTTGAACTGGGCCATGTTATTTACAGTTAGGATCAGTAAGAATACGTCTGTCATTGAGGAGGTGTGGTCTTTGGGCAAGGAGGACCAAATAATAAAATTAGCTATCAGTACAATATTAAATATTGTAAGTCAGCAGATCATGCAAATACAGATGTTCTTTCAAGATTTCCTATCAAGACTGATACATTTCTATCCACTGAGTTACACCTGTGAATTAGTTTATATATGCAAATGACATACCAATGTCTGCAAGAGAAATTAGTGAAGAAACTCGCAAGGATGCAGTGCTCAGTAAAGTGCTCAATTATGTATTGAATGGCTGACCTAGACTGTGATGCTCAGAAATTGCATAAGTATTTCATATGTAGAAATGAATTGAGTGTAGATTAAGACAATCTCTGATGGAGTTTAACAGTCATTATTCCACCAAAGTTTAGAGAGAAGTTAGAGGAACTTCATTAGGAACCCACAGGGTTAGTCCATATGAAAGCAGTATCCATAAGTAGATGGATATATTGAAGAATGGTGAAAAGTTGTTAAGTGTGTCTCAGTATGAGAAATTATCTGACCAAGGTGTCTTTCTTCCATGGCCAAACACGAGAAAATCATGGGGGCCTTTAATCTTCATGTCGACAACCAAATTTGTGTTAATAGTGTGAAGTTCATGGAATGCAGCACATGTTGGTTACTTTGAAGTGTAATGGAAAAGAGTGCCTTGTTTTGGCCAAAGCCGGTAGCAAGTGGATAAATGTTGAGTCTATGCCGAATACCACAAGTGCCAAAACCATTGAGGTTTTGAGAAGTTGGTTTGCAATTTATAAGTTGCCAGAGGTGTTGGTGTCAGATAATGGTCAACAGTTTACACCAGAAGAGATTGAAATATTTCTGAGGAAAAATAGAGTCAAACACACTCTAATATCACCATATCACCCAGCATCGAATGGTGCTGCAGAAAGAAGTGTACAGATTGCGAAGCGGTCTTTGCAGAAGTGGGTGTGGGACCCTTGGAGGATGCAGTTGGAGAATTGATAACAAGGAACAGGGAAATGGCAGATAATTTAAACCAATACTTTGCATCAGGCTTCATGGTGGAGGACACTATAAACATCCCAAAGATATCAGATAAGCAAGGAGCTAATGTGGGGAAAGATCTTGTAACAGTCTCTATCATGAGGGATTAAGTATTTGACAAACTAATGGGACTAAAGGCAGACAGGTCACCAGGACCTGATGGCCTGCATCCAAGGGTTTTAAAGAAAGTGGCTGCAAGGATAGTGGAAGCATTGGTCAAAATATTCCAGAAGTCTGGATTCCGGGAGGGTCCCAGTGGATTGGAAAACCGCTAATGTGACGCCCCCTGTGCAAGAAGAAAAGGAGACAAAAAGTAGGAAACTATAGGCCAGTCAGCCTAACATCTGTCATTGGGAAAATGCTAGAGTCCATTATTAAGGAAGAAATAGCAGGACATTTAGAAAAGCTTAATGCAATCGAACATAATCAACATGGTTTTGTCAAAGGGAAATCATGTTTGAGAAATTTGCTAGAGTTCTTTGAGGATATGATGAGCAGAGTTGATAAAGGGGAACCAGTAGATGTAGTGTATTTGGATTTCCAGAAGGCATTTGATAAGGTGCCACATAGAAGATTATTGCACAAGATAGGAGCTCATGGTATGGGGGTAATGTATTAGCATGGATTGAGGATTGGTTAACACATGGAAGACAGAGTCGGGATTAATGGGTCTTTTTCAAGTTGGAAAGACATAACTAGTGGAGTGCCACAAGGATCAGTCCCTAGGGCCTCAATTATTTACTACCTATATTAATGGCTTGGAGGAGGGGGCAGAGTGTAATGTATCCAAATTTGCTGATGATACAAAAATAGGTGGGAGGGCATATTGTGATGAGGACATAAGAAATCTGCAAGGGGATTATAGATAGGTTGGGTGAGTGGGCAAGAACTTGGCAGATGGAGTTTAATGTAGATAAGTATGAGGTCATGCACTTTGGGAGGAAGAATCAAAAGGCAGACCATTACTTAAGTGGAGAGAGACTCCAAAAAAGTGCAGCACAGAGGGATCTGGGTGTTCTTGTGCATGAAACACAAAAAATCAGCATGCAGGTGCAGCAAGAATTAAGACGGCAAATGGAATTTTGGCCTGTATTGCGAGGGGGTTGGAGTTTAAAAATAGGGAAGTTTTGTTACAACTGTACAGGGTGTTGGTGAGGCTGCACCTGGAGTACTATGTACAGTTTTGGTCCCTGTATTTAAGAAAGGATTTGTGGCATTGGAGGATGTTCAAAACGGATTCATTAGGCTGATTTCTGGGATGAAGGGGTTGACTGATCAAGAATGGCTAAACAGGTTGGCCTTTATTCATTAGAGTTTAGAAGAATGAGGTGTGATCTTATTGAATAGTACAAGGTTCTGAGGGGGCTTGACAGGGTAGATGTTGAGAAGATGTTTCCACTAGTGGGGGGATCTCGAACTAGGGACATAGTTACAGAATAAGGGGACACTCACTTAAAACTGAGATGCGAAGGAATTTCTTCTCTCAGAGGGTAGTGAATGTCTGGAAAGAGTTGTGGAGGCTAGATCACTGAAAGTATTTAAAGAGGAAGTAGATAGATTTTTGAAATATTGGGGAGTTGAAGGCTATGAGGAGCTGGCACAAAAGAGGAGTTGAGGCCTGAGGCAAATTAGCCATGATCTTATTGACTGGCGGGGCAGGCTTGAGGGGCTGAATGGCCTTCTCCTCCTATTTCTTATGTTCTTATGTATTTTCTGTGCGACAAGCTAGGCAGTAATTTCCATGTTTCTCTTTGACACAGGCTAGACAATTTTCTGCTCTTGTACAGAATAATGCCACAGTCTACAACAGGTTGCTCTCCTTACACGTTCATGTTTGAACATGCTCCTTGGATGAGATTTAGTTTGCTTGAGTTTGATGTCAATAGTACAATAATAGAAAAGCAAGACAAAGTGAAAATGATTCATGTTACACCAGACATGAAACTTCGAGAGTTCAGTGCTGGTCAGAAGGTCATGGTGAAAAACCACCAAGGTGATAAGTATATGATTGGAGTTGTTGTAAAGAGACTAGGTATATTCACATATCTAGTGAAGATTGGAGAGAGACTATTAGTGTCATGTATATCATCTGCTTGAAAGGAAATCTGACAAAGGGAGAACAGGAGAAACCTCTATCATCCAAATTCCTCCCAATGTGAATGTTTTAAAGAAAGTGTAAGTCAAAAAGAAACTGAAGGTTTGCGGGCTTTACAGAATACATCAGTAGTGCAAAGTGAGTCAGGGTCTTTTGATTAGGACAAATCAATCAATGTTACAGTCCCAACCATTAAGTGGAGTTAATGGTCAAAGTCAAAGTTTGGATTTGACACAGTCATAGATGATGAGGGAGCAGAGTCAAGCTAATGGAAATGGAGAAAGAAACCAGATAGGTTAATTGAACATACATCGGGAGGACAAAGAAAAAAAGTCTTTATTTCTTGCAATTAATACTTTTTGTTAAATACATACTGGTGTTAAGGAAAAACAATTCGTTGCATATAATTTTTGGTCATATATTTGTTTTAGTTGTTATTACAGTAAAAACAAAGAGGCAACCCAACTGTTAAATTTCAGGTATTATTGATACTGTTTTAGTGACATTGTACTCTGGGAAATTATGTATATGTACCATTTTACATTTTAATGTACAAGTTTTTTTAGTGGGGAGGGAATGTAGTACATTGCAGGATCTGAAAATTTTGTAAAATTGCCCTCTCTGCTGCTGTCTCTGTTGGGAAGGTGTAAATAAAGCTAATTCAATAGTGGCTGCCTGCAGTTGAGGATGGGTTAATCTTGCTCAATGCGATACACAATGGGCAAATGGAAAAGGAGGGAAAAGGAACTGTTCTTCCAATGATAGGTTCCCTACATCTTGCTCTTGCTGCTCCTCTCAGCGTAGCTTCTGCCTTTAGAGGAACAGCAAGTGAGGGAGGGAATGAGCCTGTCATTGGAAAAGCTGAAGCAGCATCATTAGAGACAGAATCTGTGATTGGAGCAGTAGCTCCTCACAGGTTCTTATCTCCAATGCCCGCTCGCTGCTGCTCCTCCGTTTAAGTGAACGTGGTTTTTCAGCTCTCTGCGGTCTGCTCCTTAAATTCATCAGAGTCATGGGGGGAGCCATGCTGTATGCAAGTACAAAACTGTGCTTCTCCATTTAAATTAAAGGTTTTTTTTTGCACCTGCTGCTCCTTCATTCATTCAATTCAATGTGGAGGAGCCAAATATCCACTGAAGTTCGGGAATGGGGGTGACAAATTCAAGAAAGGTCTTTTACATTTTCAGGGAGGCATTTCGGATGTGCATTCACCTGCTGTTCCCATTTATTTTGAAAGCTGCTTGGTGCTAATTTATGCAGAAATGGCCTTCAACCATGGAGCTTATTGTTGCCTATGCTGCAACAGATGGTCTTGGGATACTCTTTCAGAAATTGATTGAAAATTCAATGCAGTGTGGAGTTAATGGTTAGTAATTCATTCATAATTAATTTAAATAGTAGTGGAAGCAGATTCAATAGCAACTTCTACAGGAAACCAGATAAATAATTGAAGGGGAAAATATGGAGGGCTATGGGGAAGTTAATGGTGTGGCACTAACTGGATAGTTATTTACAAGCACAATTGGCTGAATGGCCTCGTTCTGAGCTATATCATGATATGATTCTATACTTCAATTGCACTACCCCTCCAAGCGATCAAACAAGTTTACAAACAATTGTTTGGTAGTACAGAACTTGAATATTGCTGAAAAAAGAGACACGTCAAAGCTTTTCATTTTGCACTCATCAGGACACTTTGCAGGAATATCAATATAATGGGAAAATAACAATTTATACTGTATGTGAATGAATCACCACTCTCTTCACATACAGTATAACTTGTTGTTTTCCCATTATATTGATATTCCTGCAAAGTGTCCTGATGAGTG
Organism: Cetorhinus maximus; assembly: GCF_964194155.1. Lineage (NCBI taxonomy): Eukaryota > Metazoa > Chordata > Chondrichthyes > Lamniformes > Cetorhinidae > Cetorhinus > Cetorhinus maximus. The sequence continues at coordinate 72,149,338 of NC_135896.1, forward strand.
TAAGGTGAAAAGCTTTGACATGTCTCTTTTTTCAACAAGTAACAAGTTTACCTGTATTCCTCTGCTCTCACGCTTCCCCACTACACCACCTAGCCGCCAACTGCCATTTTCCCTGACCACAAAATTCCTAGCTGCAGCCTTAAGGAGTTCCTACTTCCAAGGAATTCAGGCCAGTGGAATTATATAGAAATAGTGCAATATTATTTGTAGCTGGCTTCTTGATGTAAATCACCAGTCTGCCAAAAAATTTACCACTCACCCCTACATCCTCCAGACCAACAAAACAACTCAGCCAGCTATCAGGCTTGAAGCTCAACTCAAACAAAGGAGGGCATTGCTCCTGCAGTATCAGACAAAAGTCCCTTCATCAGAACAAAGACAAGATATATAGGTGTGTTATGTCATGATTTTACAGGAAAATCTCACTTACCTCCTCCTTTCTAGCATAAACATCTGACCATATTGTTGGGGAGCAGAAAAAGGAATGTGCTGACTCTACTTCACCTAAATGCTGCAATCATACAAAAAAAATCAGACAAGGATTTACAGGCCCATTCAAACTGGCACACAGAGTTGTAACGCCCAGTCCATCACAATACTAATACTGCCTACACAAGTTCCTCTCTGACTCACTTAAGCGATCAAAACTGGTTCAGAATCACCTCTTTGCATTTCCAACAGCTGAAGCAATTATCTGGACAGGGAGGCAACAAAACAAATGCCAGAGATAACCTTGCCAAAATAAGGTGAACTGAGACTTCCAAATTATTATTACTCGGCAGTCTAGCTGCAGGAATCCAGTTCTATGAGAATTACTGTTCTTCTTGATAACCTAATGACCTTAAAGGGACAGGAGATGGACATGCCTTTGGTTACAGAGATGAGGTGACACCAGGTGACCCTCACCCTTAACCAAGGAAAAGGGTTAATTTGAATTATTTCCTAATAAGAAATCAGAGACAGTTAGAATTAAGGATAAAAGTTGAAAACTCAAGAGTATTCATTGGCACAGTTCCATCATTGCTTCTATGGTGTAATTCGTCTGAGGTACATTTCAACATCACTTCAGAGACAGAAGAAAGACTTTGCCAGTGCTCAAGGAAACCTAGGACATTTTATACCTGAAAACCCTCAAACAACCTTCCATGGCATCAATGTGGGGCCAAACATTGAGAAAGGCTAAAACTGAATGCTGAATGACTGGTTGTCAAATTGAGTGAACCTTGGTCTAACTAGTCTGATCAACTTTTAGATTCAGGGAAGGGAACCTCTAAGGAGAGCGCTGGCTACCCATCTGCTGAGCTAGTGAATAGATGTCACTTAAATTCCGAGATAAAAATTCAGATAGCAGTAGAGGAAAAGAGAAAAAACGGAGTGTTTTTAGCCTTCCAGGAAAAATTGGATAGAATGTATAATGTTGATGACGTCATGGTATCACTGAGTTAATGTACTACTTGTTTTGACTCTGAGGTGAGATTTCTGTTTTGGGGGCATTTTGACATTCAGGCATTCAGGATAGAATAATGAAATAAATGTTAAAGGTCAACCATGGGTTTAAACTGATTAATTATGTGTAGTATAAGGGTCTGGCATATATACGGTTAACCTGGAACTGAGTACAGCACTGCCCACACAGTGAGAACGCATGACCTGCACCTAGGGGTCAATCTAGTATTGGACAGAACTGCATTTACAAGCGAGTATGGAGACAGCTCCTAACTTGAATCCTTTACTATATGTACAGGTTCTTATAGTTAATACAGTTAACCTACTTAAGACTACGAAGATTTCATTTAGACCTACAGAACAGTATCCAACACCGTACAACATGGTGGCAGCTCTTTGAAAAACCCAGCTCAGAGAAGTTGGAGCAGAAATTCAAAAGCTGATAAGTTAAAGGAGCAGCATTCTGACCTGGCTGAAGGTATCTGAAATGAAGACACAGAGGGCCTGAGAAAAGCTCCATAGAAAAATTGGAAGCAGAGGGCAGAAGAAAATACTTCCACTGTGCAGCTGAGGGCACCACAAGGTTGCATGGGAATTCTGTTTGAATACCCACAGATTGCAGAGTCAGCAGTAGTGAGCTAAAACTTTTAAATTCAAGGTTACAGCAAGTCCTGAAAAACATCTTAACTATTTCAGGGGTAGCATTTCCCCCCCTGTCGGGGGGTTATGCGGGAGTGGGCGCAAGCGGGTGGGTTCCCGATTGGAGCCCCGGATTGGGGGCGTGCCGCCATTTTACGTGGGCGGGCCAATTAAGGCCCGCCCAACATGACGTCCACCTGGAAGCACTGTGCGCTCCCTGTGTGGGCGGGGGGGAGGAATTCCCTGAGCAGGTCTGAGCGCTGTTTCGCGCATGTGCGCGGAAGAGCACACAGATCTCCCTGAGGCAAAGTGCTGCCTCAGGGAAATCGGTTGAACTTGTAAAAATTTATTTAAGATAAGAAAAAATTTTCCTGACATGTCCCCTCATGTAGTGTCACAGTGTTGCCACATGAACTGGGATATGTCCATTGCTTTTATTTTAAAATTTTCCAAACATTTTAAATTCCTCATGAAATCTCATCCTGCCCGTGGATGAGGTTTCATGTTTTTTTGGAAGACCACCTGGGCTCTAGGCCTGCTCGCCAACCTTAAGGTTGGACAGGCAGGTCCATTAATCATTTTAACTACTTTTTTAATGGCCTTAATAGGCCATTGACAGATTGGCGGGCACGCAGCCGAATCTAAATGACACAGGGTGACGCCAGGACGCATGCCCAACGTCACCCTGCATCATTTTACACGTCAGCGAGCTGGCCCGCCCCCGCTCACCGACTGGAAAATGCTGCCCCAGTAGTCAGAAATTGCCACTTAAAAACCCAGTTGGAAAAACCTGATCAACGAGCCGGTGTCTGAACTTGCTCCAAGAAGAAAAAATATAAATGAATTATTTCATTTGAAAGAATCACGACTAAAGAATCAGCTTTAAGACTAGCAAAGGCCAGGGTTCGATGCTTTCATGACCCTAAAGCATAGCACTGAAGCAGAGAAGTCTGCAGCTAGTTGATACAAACAATCATTGATTAAAACTTTTTCCAAGGCTGAGCATGAGTGCCATTACAGCAGAAGCCTGCCAAAACTGGTATGTCCGGGTAAACGAATGGTGGCGCCATCTTGAATTTCAGCAACTTCTTGCAGCTGAATATACACTTCCAAATTTTTAACCATGGTTCAGAAACCCAATCTTCCAGATTAATTTGGACTTACCTGAGGGCCAGATCAAAATGTAACTGGGGACTTTGGAAAAAAAAGATTCCTTAGATTCATGATTGCTTCAGGCCCAGATAAACAGACAGAAGCTCAACAAGTTAACGCACTTGCAGTTATATTGCAGCAATGAGGAGAGATTGGGTAGGCTACAGTTGTTTTCCTCAGAACAGAGGAGGCTGAGAGGTGACCTAATTTAGGTGTACAAAATTATGAGGGGCCTAGATAGGGTAGACAGGAAAGGCTTGTTTCCCCTAGCTGAGGGGTCAATTACCAAGGGGCATAGATTTAAGGTGATTGGTAGAAGGATTAGAGGCGACATGAGGAAAAGCCTTTTCACCCAGAGGGTGGTGAGTGTCTGGAATTCACTGCCTAAGTTGGTGGTTGAGGCTGAAACCGTCGACTCATTTAAAAGGTACCTGGATCTGCATCTGAAGTGCTGTAACCTGCAAGGCTACAGACCAGGTGCTGGAAAATGGGATTAAAAAGACTGGCTAGTTTCTTTTCATCTTTTTCTGGCTGGCACAGACATGATGGGCTGAATGGCCTCTTTCTGCACCGTAACTTTTCTATGGTTCTATGGTAGGCCTGATACCGGGTGACATTATTGCTGGAGAAGGAATTAAAGAATCATTTGCTAAATTTGAAGAAGTATAAAAATCATTTAATGTTTCTTTTAACTTAAGAAGTAACAAAAGAGCTAAACTTAGCAAGTGTGTCCAGCAGCCAGGAGAACCTCTTGACTCATTCATTAATGATCTGTACAGGATGGTGGAAGGCTGTGAATACAGAGACCTAAAATCTGAATTTATCAGGGATAGAATAATTGTAGGAGTAGCAGACAATGCACTCTCAGACATGCTGCAAGCAAAGGACAAACTAACCCTCAAGAAAGCTATCCAGATTGTTAGGCAGTCTGAACTCTACAGCACAGGTCCATTTGAAGAGGAGAATGTAAACTGCTGTACAAAGGAAAACCCCACGTTCCAGTTAGTTAAACAGCAGAGGAACAAGGACAGTCCAGGCCAAGGGAAGCAATACTCTAACCGAGCAGTAAAGCGATCATACCAGTGCCATGGAGCAAAGCAGGCGAGATCAACTGTCCTGCAATTTCAGCCCAATACTTTCAACGTAACTGGATTGGACACTTTGGCAAACTGTGCAAGGCCAAAACATCTAAATGTACAGAAAACCCAAAGATGATTCATGAGGTTGAGACAGCACGAGAGGGCACTCAGCTGTGCTTCTTCTGTGAGGTCAAAGATCCAGGACTTTTGTATTGGAATGCAGGCATTTTGGTTAATGGCCATCTCATAAACTTTGAAATGGACATAGGAGCCAGAGTCACGGTCCTATTGGACAAAGAACTGTAGCTGAGAGACCTCTGGTTTTGAACCACTCAATGGGCCCAGAGGAATCCCACTTCCACTCATAGGCATGATTCTGGAACCACTGAGGTATGGCGGCAAACAAATCTTCAAGCTGATATACGTCATCTGTAACCGGTCTTTTTCTCTCATGCAGAGATGCCTGTGTAGCCTTGAATGTCCTCAAAATGGCAGAAGAGGTCAAGAGGTCGTAAATTATACATTTATGAGTTCCTAAAAACTCAAACAAGGAAGAGTATCTTGGCTGGGATTTCAGCCCTCAATTGTCTTCTCTCTTTGCAGAGCAGGGTTGTCCATTTTCACTACAGGTGCTGGAAAACCCTCATTAGTCAGGCCATGACGCCTCCAGTGGAGGGTAGACAAGAGAGCAATCAACAACCAGAAGAGCTTCAACCTCCGGCTCCAATGACTGTTGATGAGGTCAACACTGCAACTACAAAGCAAACGATGCAACTCCTGGCCAGCAAGATAGGGCGGCAGACGGTGCTGGGACCAAGTAACAGCCATCCATTGCTGACAGCACACACACAGCCAAAGGCGAGCTTACTAAAAAAACCACATCCTCATAACAGCAATGGCCATCTTCCATCACAGAAGACATCATGACAACCCACGCAACAAAGGAAGAGGAGGATAAAACAACATGGAGACGAGCACAATGTTTGTCCTCCCTGCAAGAAACGGGATGGAACAACAACCACCTATCACCACAACTGCTGAATTGATGAAGAGTGGTTCAATACCAAGGAATGGAAAAAGAGGATGAAAGGATATTCAGATGCCAGAACAACCCCCAAATCAACAAAGTTTACCTGCAACAACCCAGCCTACCACTCCTTCAACAGTAGTGCAAATGAGATATAGAAGGGCCATAAGACCACCTGAACCTATGAATTCAGAGATTTGAAAGGGGGAGATGCAGTAGTAATTGTTGTAAGGTTGTTTGACTTCTCACTAAGAGGTCTGGAGGCTTGTAAGGTTAAACATAAAGCATTTATTGGTAACCCATAACAATATACAAGGTACAGCCATGCATGGGCGCTGTGTCAATGCTGACTCCTTCCAGACTCTACTACACACAATCTACCATCATGTGTCTCTCTACACCATACTGTGAGCAGTACTGTTCTCCAGTCCCACACTAGCCCTTACTCTGCTGAACACCCTTATACTACATTACCCCCTGCCCCAAGTTCTTACCCAAATATATTTACAATACAATCTTCTTTTTACTTGCTACCCTTTTTATCCCCCTCAAGTTTCTGACTTTATAAACTCAGACAGTCTGGAGGTTTGATGGTTCTTCCAGATCTCACTCTCATCACATTTGGAAGAATGGTTGTCTCAGTTTTGGGTTGACTTTGTTGGTTTGGCATTGAAACCATAGTACTCTGTGATTCCTGCACATGGTTGTCTCCATCTGATTCATTTTGTACCCCTTCGAGTTGTGCTTCTCTTTATCGACAACCCGTCTGCTTTGTTCAGACACCCTAGGTTTGTCCCCTTCCTTCCGAAGGGAACATTTGCTCCATTCATTCCTAGACTGGACTCAGATTTTCTTTTTCCATGCAGTCTGTCATCATCTTCCTGGAAATTGACGTTTCAAAAATGGAACCTTCATTTCCAATTGTTTCATAATTTAAATCAAATATTTGTTTACTCTCTTATTTTCCAATCATTTTTCCAGCTTATGAATCTTTTCATTCAGCTCAGCAACTGCTCTGGTGAGTTAAATTATCTTTGTTTCAGAATTATCTGCAAAATCCTTAACAACTTTAGCTAGGCATTCAGTTCCTTTTGGAATCCTTCTCCCACAGTCACTGACTGCTCCTTTGTGAGAACTTCTACTTCCTCTTGCAATCGTTCAACATTTTCATGACATTCTAGGTTCTTGATCTTCATTTCAGCCACGTCATTTTTCAACAACTCAACAGTATGATTGAGGCATCCGTGCTTTTTCTTCTAGTTCCTTTATCTTCAGCATCATATTTACATTTTCCAATCTTATTTCTGTCCTTTCTTTCCCGTGCCTGCAGCAGAGATTTGTCCTTGTCCTTCAAGTTGCTTTCACTGTTGGCCAGGTCTGTCTCTGGTGAAATCTTACCTTGTTTCAGTTCTGTAATCATGGCTTTATTATCCATTTGCAAATTGGAAAATTCTAAGGCTTTTCCTTTCCTGAGACCTGAGGGATCCTTGCAGTGTGTGAAGATCTTTCACCGGGTTTTGCTTTTCTTTGCGAAGCTCAATTGCTTCATCTTGATTTTTCTTGTAGTTCAACAGAGCCTCCTTGAGTTTCTTCTGTTATTCTTCCATTCTGCTGTTCAAGACAGTCTTCATTTCTTCATGCTGCTGAAGGGTTATATACTCTTTTTGCATTTGGTCTTGGAGGGCAATCTGCTGTTCTTTCAACTGTTTATTTTCTTGTTGACCTCTTGTTAACTCACACTGTGCTTCAGGGCATTGCTTTGTTGCTGCTGATGGTTCCAATGCAGCTTTTTCTGCAGTAGTATTCAACATCTTCTTTTAACTCATGTTTTTCCATGATGCTTCAAAGAGTCTTTTAGGGCAGCGATTTCTTGGAGTATCTTTGTCTTTTAGGGCAGCAACTTCTTGGAGTATCATTTCTACCTGCTGTTGGGCTTAGCTGTACTTCTGGTTAATGTTTTCCAACTCAGCTTTGATATACAAACATTTTCCTGTGGAATAGCTTTCCTTCATTCACAGCCAGTTGCTGGCTCTGCACTGCCACCTGCTGTTGCAGTTTGGGTAATGTTTTGGCATTTTCAAAAAGCTCTATTTTTAAACCTTTCGGCTGCTTCTCAGCCTCTTTCTTCTGCACTAAACTCTCCAGCTCGTGCACTTCATTGTGCTGGCATGTTCTATGATCATGTTACAATCCCAGTTCATGTTACTACCGGGCAAGACAGGGTGGAACCTGGCTTGATAGATCCTAACTTTTTTTTGTTTAGAAATGTGGAGAGCAGTTACTGAACAGTTTCAGAGTCTGATGAACTTTTAACAAAAGAATAAAACATTTATTAAATAAGAAAAATGAACATTACACTAGACAAAAAGGTTGAAAAGGTTTCAATACAAACATCAGCAAATAGTACTGAAGACTTGTGCTCCAGAGCTTGCCGCACCCTTAGCCAAGCTGTTCCAGTACAGCTACAACACTGGTATGCGCCCAGCTATGTGGAAAATTGCCCAGGTATGTCCTGTACACAAAAAGCAGGACAAATCCAACCCAGCCAATTACCGCCCCATCAGTCTACTCTCGATCATCAGTAAAGTAATGGAAGGGGTCATCAACAGTGCTATCAAGTGGTACTTGCTTAGCAATAACCTGCTCACTGATGCCCAGTTTGGGTTCCACAAGGGCCACTCAGCTCCTGACATCATTACAGCCTTGGTTCAAACATGGACAAAAGAGCTGAACTCCCGAGGTGAGGTGAGAGTGACTGCCCTTGGCATCAAGGCAGCATTTGACCAAGTGTGGCATCAAGGACCCATAGCAAAACTGGAGTCAATGGGAATCAGGGGGAAAACTCTTTGCTGGGTGGAGTCATTCCTAGCACAAAGGAAGATGGTTGTGGCTGTTGGAGGTCAGTTACCTCAGCTCCAGGACATCACTGCAGGAGTTCCTCAGGGTAGTGTCCTAGGCCCAACAATCTTCAGTTGCTCCATCATAAGGTCAGAAGTGGGGATGTTCACTGATGATTGCACAATTTTCAGCACCATTCGTGACTCCTCAGATACTGATGCAGTCTATGTCCAACTGCAGCAAGACCTGGACAATATCCAGGCTTGGGCTAACAAGTGGCAAGTAACATTCACACCACACAAGTGCCAGGCAATGACCATCTCCAACAAGGGAGCATCCAACTATCACCCCATGATGTTCAACGGCATTGTCATCACTGAATCCCCCACTATCAACATCCTGGGGGTTACCATTGACCAGAAACTGAACTGGACTAGCCATATAAATACTGTGGCTACAAGAGCTGGTCAGAGGCTAGGAATCCTGTGACAAGTAACTCGCCTCCTGACTCCCCAAAGACTGTCCATCATCTACAAGGCACATGTCAGGAGTGTGATGGAATGCTCCCCACTTGCCTGGATGAGTGCAGCTCCTATAACACTGAAGAAGCTCCATCCAGGACAAAGCAACCGGCTTGATTGGCACCACATCCACAGACATTCACTTTCTACACCACCGACACAGTAGCAGCAGTGTGTGCCATCTACAAGATGCACTGCAGGAATTCACCAAGGTTCCTTAGAAAGCACCTTCCAAACCCACGACCACTACCACCTAGAAGGACAAGGGCAGCAGATAAATGGGAACACCACCACCTGGAAGTTCCCCTCCAAGTCATTCACCATCCTGACTTGGAAATATATCGCCGTTCCTTCACAGTCGCTGGGTCAAAATCCTGGAACTCCCTTCCTAACAGCCCTGTGGGTGTACCTACACCACATGGCTCAGCCAGCGAAGCCCACATCCCGTGAATGAATAAAAGAAATGAATCAATTTACACTACTCCTTCACCCCAATTATACCTTTTACAAATACATACAAATTCATAAAGATAACACAATTTACAATATCTGTCTTATTCTAATATTCACGGTAAGTATGCAGTACTTGTAAACAAATAGACAAACAGTGGTCGGACACACCACACTCCAAAATCCAGTGACAGATGCCACCAAGGCAGATTCTACAGATCTCTCATCAACACCACACCCCACCCCCCCCCCACCTGCAGACACTTGTCACGCTATGAGCCAACCAGTCTCACTGAAACTCGGTCTTTCTCACGAGGGTTTCCAATCTCCATGCTCGAAGAACTAGCCTTGGAATTCTCTCCCAAACGACACTCTCTCTCAGATGTCTTCAACAAGGATCCACCTCCAGGGTTTCAAACTCTTCTTCTGATGTTCCTTCCCCTGGACCTCTTTATGCATTCAAACTTCACCTTCCACATGCACTCTCTAGGATTTCAGACATGCCAATAGAACACCACTGCTCTAAAATCCTGTAGTAAGGAGTCACCAATCTTTGGCTGTCACCTTGGATCTTCTGGCTTTACTTTACTTTAAGTCTGATCCCTGCAGCTCTGACTGTTTAATTCAGAGTTTTTTCCTTTGCTCCTTACTTTTAACTTCACTTAACAGGACCTGTTTCTGATTCCTGTCCTTGTTCCTTGACTTGACTGTCTTCCAGGGACCTCCTTCTGTCCCACTCCCTAGTTTTGTGGCTTTCTTCTTTGCTTTGGGAGCTGATCCGTGCAGCTCCCTCCCATCCTTGCTCCCCTGGACATTTTATCCAGAGTAGCACTTCTCAGTGGAGATGTAGAAGGTCACCTGACCTTATTTTCACACTGTTTCACTTCTGCTTCTTCTGCACAGGCACTGAGAACCAATTTCTAGCTAAAATAACTAAAAGAAACAAATTGTGCATGTATGCAGATCCGTTTACCGGCCTGAAGATGTGTGGCCATTGCAGGGCCTGTGCATGTGCAGAGGCCATGGAGGCCCGCTTGGGAACTGTAGTTCCTAAACTCCGAGGGCCTGATCTCCATTTAAAAGATGTTTCTCTTTTCCTTTTTTGCCTTTTGGGGTTCCTCACAGGTCATGTTGTGGTTTGCTTAGATGTTGTCTCCCTCAGCCTGGGGTCTCATTGCACCTTCGGTGCTTTTTTGGGGGTGTTATTTTAAGCTCTGTGTTCTCCACAACATAAGAGTTTAAAATGCTGGTCAAAGGCTTTTAAGATCTCACCAAATGTAGCTGAAGATTCATCTATACCTTGTCTTAGGATTACTTCATCCACAAATACACCAAACAAGTATCAAAATGTATTAACTTGTGTTTTTTCTGATTTCTTGCTTAGTCCTGATTTACTTTTCTTCTCCAAGATTCCTAATTTTGAGTCTGATTTGGCCCTTGCCTTAGCCTAAATTGGTCTGGTACTTTAATTTACTATCCATGGCTGTTTTTTTTATAACAGGCGAGTACCTCTTTAAAAATTTTCTCTTCAAAATGGCTCTGCAGCTGCTGTTTATTTCCTCTTTGATCTTCCTCTTGCTTTGTCAGCTTTCAGCAGGCACCCCCTGCACCAACAAGCCATTTTTTTCAAACTAATCGATTCTCTAGGAAACATCAAAACAAGTTGTTTGGGTCTGCTACATGCCTTTCTCCACCACTCCACACCCTGCCCAAAAGCCTGGGAATCAACTGGAAGGTGATTTTTTTAAAACTCTTGCCTGTTATTTTTTAAGAACATTTTTTCCTTCAGCCACCATGATGTGTTACGGTATCAGCTGTGGTCCAATTGCTGCAGCTTTCTTGCAGCTGCATTCTAATGTGCTAATCCTGATTGCTGCCTATTTTAAAAGTTAATTTCAGCTTTTTTTTTTACTGTATTTTGCTCACCATTCTTATGATTTGGCTATGCCTCTTGACTCTGCATTCACTCAGATTCTTATTTTCATCGGCACAGTGGATTCTTCTGCTTTTCAACCCTTTTTCCTTTTTTTGAATTTTGCTCAGCCTTCTGTGATCTGCTAGGTCCCTTGATCCTGTGTTCGATCAGGTCTGGCAATGAGCCTCTATGTGCTCTGGTGGAGTCCTTCAGCCTCCACATCTTCTATGGAGCTTCTTTTTCGGCGATCTCCACTGTGTCTTCAATTTAGGCTCACTTATCTCAGGTCAGGCTTCAGTTCCTTTAGTTTTTCCTGCTTTGAGATTCTGGGTTCTTTCTCCAGCTTCTCTGGGATTTTGGGGTCCATCCTTCACTCTCACCATGTTGTAAGGTTGTTTGGTGTCTCATTATGTGGTCTGGAGGCTTGTATGGTTAAACATAAACCATTTATTGGTAGCCCCTAATTATATACATATTCAAGGTACTGCCATGCACAGGTGCTGTCTCCATGATGGCTCCTTCCAGACTCTACTACACACCATCTGTAGTAGATCATGTGACTCACATCATACTATGGGCAGTACTGTTCTCCAGTCCCACATTAATCCTTACTCTGCTGAATACCCTGAAAATACATTCATAATGATGCAAATATATGGGGTAAGCTAGAACAACTTGAAATATATTGGATAAAGACTTAGGGGAGGTGTACTATAAGGTTCTGGCACATATAGGGTTAATGTGGGACTGAGTACAATACCACCCACACAGCGATGTAAGAGAACACATGACCCGCACATAGGGGTCAGTCTAATGTTGGACAGAGACCTGTGCACAAGCAAGCACGGAGACAGCTCCTAGCTTGAAACCTTTACTGTTTACATGTATATAGTTCTTATAGTTAATAAATACATACAGTGCACCTACTTAAGACAATAAAGATTTTATTAAGACTTACTGAACAGTATCCATCACTCTACAACGTTATGCAGCTGTTTTTTGTGCACAACAAGGTGAGGAATTTGAGGTTAGCAAGGCTGGTCTGCAAAATGTGTCATAATCAAAGGGAAAGTGTCCAGCTGTCCAGAGCCTGAAGAGAGTGATAGTAGAGTTAATTCTGAAGGAGAATGGGTATTTTAAGTTGTTAGAGCACTTGTTTTGTTCTGGTGGGGGGCACGGGGGGGTTAGCTCTAAAGGAGATAGCAAAAGACACTCAGGCAGAGAAAATCTGAGCTCTATGTCACTTTTATTGTTCCTGTAAGTGGAAACCTTGACAACCCCCCTATTTGTTATGAGAGGTCAGGTTTTAAGCTTTTTTTGAATTTATTTAATGGGCGTATACAGTTGTATTTAAAATAAGTTGTTATGACGAAATGGAAAATCCTGATTCTTTTATTGATTAGAGGATTGTGAGGCTGTAGTATTATGTCTCTTTAAGAACACCCCTCCCCCGACCTTCCTCTATGGCTGTGAAAGACTACAGGTTTAAACTTTTTGTTTGGAGTAAGGATGTTGAAGGTTTTCTTGTGAGAATTCACTTTTGCTTTAATTTTAATTATAGTTGATTGAAAGGCATCTGAAGAAAGTAAAATCCAGACCAAAGATATAATTTGTTTCCTTTGTTTTCTTTCTTATAAAAGTACATGCTATTCTTTTTTTGACTTAAGTTTCAAGTTGGGAAGGTTGAATGAAAGCAAAGATGAATGTCGTGGAAAGTGTGTACAGTATGAGGAAACTTCATATTGTGATTGTAAAAGCATTTACGTGAATGATTTTTACTGTTTTAAATTATAATTATTTTCCTTTCTGAAATTGTGATTTTGCAATAGTAGTTCTTGGCACTTTGAGTTACGAAAAATGAGATTTGTGAACTTGATTAAAGCAGAAGTGTAACTTAAATAAAGCAAATGCTTTAAATTATTCAACTTCAAGTCATTGTTGCTAGTCAGAATGACGATTCTAGAGTATATTACGATGTACATTTGGGAATTTTGTTCCTGACATAAAGAAAAAGGGAAATTTCTAAGATTGGATAGTGCTGAATGAAAATCTGAGAAAGCTTTATATATACATTATATATAGGTATAAAACAGTTTGAGACTGAAATAGTCCCAGGTGGTTTGAGCTCAAATTGCCAAAAAGAATAAAGGAGAATTGGGGCAAAAAAAGGAGAATTGGGGGAAGAAAATCTAAATATTCGGAATTTGGAAAAGCAGTTTAAAGTTTTTGTTTCTTTAAGGAAAAGACCTGTGGTTTTCTAAGGATTCTCTTTTGTTTAAAGAAACACTGGTTTTAATCCTTTGTCCTTTAGCCCTTTGCCCTTGGTTTTAAAAAAAACGACTTGAATAAGAGAGGTGGTGACATCATTATGTCCATTTGAGAACTTTTACTCCATCCCTTTTCAAAACTAGCAGAGAGTTAACCCTTCCCACTAGCAGCTTAACTCATCACACTATTTAGATTCCTGAATAAAAATTTATATATATTGGATATTATGAGACTTTAAGGGCAGCATATTGCTGCCGGCATGTGGGGGCGGGCCCGACATGCCGACGCATAAAATGATGTGCGATGATGTTGGGCGTGCGTCCGTCGTTATTGCGCATCATTTCGATATTTCGTTTGGCGGGCACACGCCAGCCAAACTGTCGACGGCCTATTAAGGCCATTAAAAAAGCAATTAAGGTTGTTAACCACATTGCCCGTCCAACCTTAAGGTTGGCGGACAGACGAAGAGCCCAAGCAGCCTTTGCGTTTTTCAGGAAACCTCATCCTTGGGCAGGATGAGATTTCATGAAGCTTATATAAAATAAATGAATACATTTTCTTGACTTCACAAACATGTCCCAGCTCATGTGACACTGGGACATGTTTAAATAATTTTTTACTTTATTATTTAAAAACTTATATTATGTACTTAATCTCCCTGAGGCAGCTCCATGCCTCGGAGATTGCTGCCCTCTTATGCGCGTATGTGTACAATGGCAGCACGCAGCTGATCATGGGCGGCGATTGGCTCCCTGCCTGCTCCCGTCCACTCCCACCCGACATAGGTAAGATTTTACCCTAAGTTTCTGAATTTACAGGTATGTCTGGATGGATGAACACATTTGGCCTCAAGCTGAATGGATCGTTGTGTTCTTTGTTTTTCTAAATAGTTGGCCAGGCTGCAAATCAGGAGGTAAAAGGGAGAGAGGAACTTAGTGAAATTGAAATCACCAGGGAAACGGTACTGAGCAAACTGATGCAGCTGCGGGCTGGCAAGTCTCTGGGTCCCAGTGGACTACATCCTAGGGTCTTAAAAGAGGTGGCTAATGAGGTAATAGATGTGCTGGTGTTAATTTTCCAAAATTTGCTAGATTCTGGAAAGGTTCCATCAGACTGGAAAGTAGCAAACATAACCCCTCTATTCAAGAAGGGAGGAAGGCAGAAAACAGGAAACTATAGGCCAGTTAGCTTGACATCTGTCATGACGAAGTTGTTAAAATCGATCATTAAGAAGGTTATAGCTGGGCACTTAGAAGAGCTCAAGGCAATCAGGGAGAGTCAACATGGTTTTGTGAAAGGAAAATCATGTTTAACCAATTTATTGGAGTTTTTTGAAGGAGTAACATTCACAGTGGATAAAGGGGAGCCTTTGGATGTACTGTACTAGGATTTCCAGAAGGCATTTGATAAGGTGCCACATCAAAGGTTATTACAGAAAATAAGAGTTCATGGTATAGGGGGTGACATATTAGTATGGATAGAAGATTGGCTGGCTGGCTGGCAGAAAGCAGGGAGTATACATAAATGTTTTTTTTCGGATTGGCCTGTGCTGGGGCGCAACTTTTTACGATTAAATCAATGACTTAGATGAGGGGAGTGAAGACATGGGAGCTAAATTTGCAGATGACACAAAAATAGGTAGGAAAGTATGTTGTGAAAAGGACATAAGGAGGTTGCAGATGGATATAGATAGGTTGAGTAAGTGGGCAAAGATCTAGCAAATGGAGTTTAATGTGGGAAAATATGAAGTTGTTCGCTTTGGCAGGAAGAACAAAAAAGCAGGGTATTACTTAAATGGAGAACGGCTGCATAATTCTGAGGTGCAGAGGGATCTGGGTGTTCCAGTACATGAGTCACAAAAAGTTAGTATGCACGTACAGCAAGTAATAAAGAAGGCTAATGGAATACTACCCTTTATTACGAGAGGGATTGAACATAAAAGTAGGGATGTTATGCTTCACTTATACAGGGCATTGGTGAGACTGCACCTGAAATACTATGTGCAGGTTTGGTCACTTTATTTAAGGAAGGATGTAAATGCGTTGGGGGTAGTTCAGAGGAGGTTTACTAGATTGATACCTGGAATGAGTGGGTTGTCTTACAAGGAAAGGTTGGACAGACGGGGCTTGTTTCCACTGGAGTTTAGAAGAGTGAGGGGTGATTTGATTGAAGTATACAAAGTCCTGAATGGCTTTGACAAGGTGGACATCGAAAGGATGTTTCCTTTTCTGGGTGCATCCAGAACTAGGGGGCACTGTTTTAAAATTAGGGGTCACCCTTTTAGGAAAGAGGTAAGGAGAAAATTTTTCTCTCAGAGGGTTGTGTGACTTGGAACTCTCTGCCTCAGAAGGCTGTGGAGACGGGGTCGTTGAATATTTTTAAGGCAGAGGGAGATAGATTCTTGTCCGGCAAGGGAATCAAAGGTTATCGGGGGTAGATGGGAATGTGGAAATCGAAAATCAAGAAGATCAGCCATGATATTATTGAATGACGGAGCAGGTTCGAGGGGCCGAATGGTCTACTCCTGTTCCTAGTTCTTATTGTCTTATGTGGTCACAGTCAGCAACCAACTCCAGCAGCTTCAAGAATTTAAAAACATGTCACAGCATGGTGACAATTAGGACTGAAGGCTTTGCCTTTTTATAAAGGAGTTGATTTTAACTCATTCATAACATTTTTTATCTTTCGAGGCAAAGTGCTTGTAATTAGTTAACTAAGGCATTCTTATCTCTTGATTTTAAAACCACTAAGCCTGGACATAGTTTTTCTGAAATAGAAATTGATAAAGCAAATTAATATGAGTTGCTATTTCAAGCACTCAAAGGGAAATTCACCTGAAGTTTAAGATAAATAAATTCTCATTTTCAATAAAAAAAAAACTAATGTAAAGACGGTCTGGGTGGTTTCTGTGTATCAAGAAAGAACCTTTTATTTGAAGAGAAATAAATTGAACATACTGTCAGCCAATAATACCACCTTTTGAATTAGGGATAATTTATATTTAAAAATTGTATAATTTAGTGAGTTATCTGTAAATAGTAAAATATCATCTAAGGTAAAGAATAGGCAAATATACGGTTCTGTTGAAGGGTCATGAGGACTCGAAACGTCGGCTTTGTTCTTCTCCGCCGATGCTGCCAGACCTGCTGGGTTTTTCCAAGTATTTCTGTTTTTGTTTATAATTAATCTGTTGCTTTAATTGTATGCCAATAACTTAGGCATTAACAGCACAGTTAAAGAATGAGTGTTATTGAGTGAGGTGATCTGCAGGTGTGGAGCTAGTGTTAAATCTGGGAAGAATCAATGACACTGCAATGGATCATAGAATTTTTCACCATCAGTAGTTATCTGAGGTTATGGAATGGAAACCGAGATTTTAGAAGAAAAAGATGTAAAATTTGTGCTACTCATGAGCTAGAGAAAGAAAGAATGGTCAAGAACAATGAATAGATAAGGGAAAAATAAAATCTTTAGAGAGAAAGACAGGGTTAACGTTTCGAGTCTGTACTTGAAGAAGACTCCCCAGATACTGTCAGACCTGCTGAGTTTTTCCAGCATTTTTTGTTTTTGTTTCAGATTTCCAGCATCCGCAGCATTTTGCCTTTATATAAGAGTAAAATCTTGTCCTGCGGAGTTTGAAGGTTTCAAGAACAGACTTGAAAATGATGCTACTTTAAACCTCATTAGAATTAATAATTGGATTTAATGACATGGGAAATAGTCAAATATCATACTTTGTAAATGATAGCATGATTAGTAAATGGCTTGTAGGTTTGCCTTGGATTCAGAATTACCCCTCTACAATAAGAATGTGCAAAGATCAGTTGAGCTACCTTTATCTTCAGATAGGCACCTATTGTGTAGCAACCCACACCAAGTAATTTGAGTTAGAAGGGAACCCAGCTTCTGCTTTAAAACAAATGAGATAATGCAGATAGGAGACAAAACACACCAATCCCTGGAATCAAATGGAATGTTTGATTCCTAGGAAAAAAATACAAGCATCATAATCATTTCACTGGGGGGTCAAGTTTCTCCAGCTTTCATGATAAGGGCTAGGATGATAACTAATGGGATGTGTAAAATTGTATGAGAAAAAGTGGTTGAGGGTAGGAGACAGAGTTAAGTAAAAGCACAATAACAAATAGGGATAAATTATTATGGGTGTAATAGGTATCCATGTACTTTTTAGTGTAAGTCAGAAAAGTAGATTAGACTAGTAATTTAAGGATTTTCTCTTGGTGAAGTTTTGTGTCCTCTTCTATGATTTTTTAAAAAGAAAATGAGATTTGATAGTCTGGGCTTCACCCAAGGCTTTGAGACCATGAAGGGGGAGGAAAGCAAAGACCCTACTACAAAAACCCTTCCTTCCACATATCTATACCTTGATCTCTTGGTAAGATCACCTAAAGCTCAGAAAGAAAGGCATGATATTGGGATACTGATGCGAGTTTGCATTTGTGGTTGGACAAGTGTCCTTCACAAACGTGTGAAGTGACTAACGTGAAAATGCAAGGTGGACTGCACTGAAGAATGGATCTTGAACATGTTCAGTTACTGGACCACAACGTGACTTGGTTAAAGTAGTCAGTATAGTAAGAAGAAATTTTTAGGTCATCAAGGCATTGACACATAGGGGAGAATCTTAGGCGTAAAATGATACGGGGTGAAGTTGGGAGTGCGTCCCGACGTCACCGCATGTCATCTAGATTTTCAGTTCAGCGGGTGTGCAGCCAACTCAGGTCTGCGCCTGCCTCTGCACAACCCCCCCGACGGGGGGAAAATTCTACCCATAGACTCCAAGAGAAACTGATTACATGATAATTGGGATATAATTTAGCGCTACAGTAATTGGTTAGATGGAATAAAACAA
The DNA here is from genome assembly GCF_964194155.1 of Cetorhinus maximus. Classification (NCBI taxonomy): domain Eukaryota; kingdom Metazoa; phylum Chordata; class Chondrichthyes; order Lamniformes; family Cetorhinidae; genus Cetorhinus; species Cetorhinus maximus. The sequence goes on from NC_135896.1 coordinate 72,167,546, forward strand.
AATAAAAGGAACTTGTGTTGGGAAATTGAAGGGTTAGGAAATTAGCAGGAATATCCACAAGATGAATATAAGTAAGGGAAAAACTGGAGAACTGAGAATAAAAATTGGATTTTAGAACAGACTAGAGAAATTGCAAAGAATCATAGAAGGGAGATTACAACTGTGGGTAACAGACATGTCCATTTATCAGTTTGCTACCAACATCTTATTCTCACCTCATTCTTCTAAACTCCAGAGAGTATCGGCCCAATTTGCTCAGCCTTTCATGATAGAACAACCCTCTCACCCCATGAATTAATCTAGTGAATCAGTTTCAAGGAGGCCATATTCGACTCAAAACATTAATTCTGTTTCTCCATTTCTCTAGCACTCTTTTTATTTCAGATTTCCAACATTCACAGTATTTCACTTTTATATCAATCTAGTGAACATTTGTTGTACAGCCTCCAATGCAAGTATATCCTTTCTTAAATATGGAGACAAAACTGTGCATAGTACTCCAGGTGTGTTCTTACCAAAGACTCATAGAATTGTATACAAAACACGCCAATGCTTGGAATCAAAAGGAATAAAATAATCATTTTATTGGGGGGTCAAGTTTCTCCAGCTTTCATGATAAGGGCTAGGATGATAACTATAACTGGGATGTGTAAAATTGTATGAGAAAAAGCGGTTGAGGGTAGGAGACAGAGTTAAGTAAAAGCACAATAACAAATTGGGATAAATTATTATGGGTGTAATGGGTATCCATGTACTTTTTAGTGTAAGTCAGGAAAGTAGATTAGACTAGTAATTTAAGGATTGTGCTTTTCTATTTTTACTACCAAAATGAAAAATCTCTCACTTCCCCATATTCTACTCCATTTGCCACCTTGTTGCCCACTCACTTAACCCGTATATATTTCTTTGTAGTCTCTTTGTGTCCCCCCCCCCCACCATAGCTTAAATTCCCTCCTGGATTTATATCATCAGCATCTTTACATTACTCATGGTCTCTTCATCTTAGTCATACATACAGAATGAGTCATTTATAGCACAGAAAGAAGCCATTAGGACCACTGAATCTATGCCAGCTCTTTGTGGAGCAATCCAGTCAGTTCCATTCCCCACTCTAACCCCAAAGCCTTGCAAGTTTATTTCCTTCAAGTGCCCATCCAATTTCCTTTCGAAATCAACAAACTTTTCTGCTTTCACCACCCCGTCGGCAGATCGTTACCACTCGTTTTGTGAAGTTCTTCCTCACATCCCCCCTGCATCTCTTGCCAAAAACTTAAATCTGTGTTCCCTAGTCCTTGTATCATCAGTAAATAGGAACAGTTTTTCCTTGTCTATCTTATCCAAGCCTGTCATAACCTTGTACACTTCTATCAAATCTCTCTTCAATTTCCTTTGCTCCAAGGGGAACAAACCCAGCATCTCCAACCTAACCTTGTAGCTAAGATCGCCAATTCCTGGAATCATTCTGGTAAATTTCCTCTCACGTCCTTCCTAAATTCTGGTGACCAGAACTGGACACAATACTTTAGTTGAAGTCTAATCAGAATTTTATAATGGTTCAGCACAACTTTCTTGCTTTTGTATTAATTTATCTATTTATGAAACACAAGATTCCAAATGCTTTACTAACCACTCTCAGGGTGGAATTCTCCCATCTGGAACTAAGTCCTGTGTCGGGGATGCGGAATAATGCCTGCAGCAGAGCACAACAGGACATCCCGCAGTATCTTCCGTCCCTGCAGTCATTAATAAGGACATAAGAACTAGGAGCAGGAGTAGGCAATTCAGCCCCTCGAGCCTGCCCTGCCATTCATTATGATCATGACTGATCTCATTTCAGCCTCAACTCTAATTTCCCGCCCTCTCCCCATAACCTTTCAACCCATTACTAATTAAAAATCTGTCTATCTCCTCCTTAAATTTATTCAGCGTCCCGACATCCAATTGCATTCTGAGGTAGTAAATTCCACAGATTCACGACCCTTTGAAAATTCCTCCTCATCTCTGATTTAAATCTACCACCCCTTAGCCTAAAACTATGGCCTCTCATTCTAGAATGCCCCAGAAGTGGGAACATCCGCTCCACGCTCCACATTAATTTTGCAGCTAAGGGTTTTGCGACATCTTCCATGGCAGGCAGGCTGGATGGCACATGCCTCACCATCATATCTGGGTGCCTTTTTTAAAAGGCGTCTGGACATCCGCAATGCACACTAACACTGGGATGTCTGGAAGGGGAGCTGAGGGACCAGTGCCTAAGTTTAGTGGCACCTCCCTGCACTTCCTCCTGGACTATGTGGAGGTCTGAAGGAATATACTTTCTGCAGCTGATGGAAGGAGGCCAAGCAAGGAGATTGACCCTGCATGGGCACAGGTGGCCATTGCTCTAAGTGCCCAGGGGGTGAAGAAGAGGTCGGCCATACAATGCCAGAAGGAGATGAAGAACCTTATTCATTCATCTGGGGTAAGTCTCATCAGATGGTCGCATAAACCACAAAGAGACCAGCATACAAGCACCTCAGTGGCAACTGCATAGTCCTAGGACACTGCCCTGAGGAACTCCTGCAGTGGTGTCCTGGAACTGAGATGATTGACCTCCAACAATCATCTTTCTTTGTGCTAGGAATGCCTAGTTTCTGCCGGAGATGCACACACACCTGCACTCCATCGCGGCAGCCATGGACGAGTTCCTGCAATGGCAACGCGAGAGGGGGAAAGGGCATCTTGACCTCCCTCCAGGTACTCCCTCCCCTCAATGAATCAGGCTGGGATCCTCGTGCACCCAAAGGGAGGAGCAGCGGCAACTGGATACTCCTGGGTCATCCAGTCAGGACCCTCAGAGGTTGCCCGTGCCCTCTGAACCCCGTCTACCTGTGACCCTTAAACCTCATCCTCTGTCACTACAGAGGGAGCAGCCGGCCCACAGGAGGACAGCCAAAGGTAGTTGGGGCCCTCCTTGCCTTGGATCTCCAGAGGACAACCGCTGAAGTCATCAAAGGCAACAGGGCAAACGAGTCACCCATGCTGCAGATGTCAGGGCAGTGCTTAGAAGAAGTGGTAGACCTAGAAAAATAAAGAAATTTTGATCACAACTGGTTGCACAGGTGAACACAATAATTGTTACAAATTAACCATCTGCTGATAAATATTCATTTTCACTGCAGAATGTTTTCTTTCAGCATCCTTCTAAAGGCTTTGCGATGCCCCCCCCACCCTCCCAAGAAGTTCTCCTGCACACAGGCGACCCCATAAGTGAATATGGAGGGAAAAGGGTCTGTGGCAGGGCCTTTTAGAGCCTTGTGCATGCACTCTCCCATGCATACAAAGCCTTCATCCATAAAACTCATCTCACTGGTCCCAAGCATATTCAATACTGCCTGCTGCAGTCCCCTTCCTGTTGTCCAGCTGAGATGACCTGCATCTCCTCCCACACACTGACTCAACTCCCATGCAGCACCTGTACCCACTCAACATGAAGCTCCGCTCACTTTTGATTTGACCAGCATGGTGCTTGTCACTTACTTCACGTGCTCCCCCACCATTTCCTCTCCCCCAGTCACTCATGTCCTATCCCCCATCACCATTGACCCCCTCCCTGACATTACCTTTGACCTCCCCACTGTCACTCTCCAGCCAAATCTTTTTCCTTCCAGAATGTGCATGCTTCCTTCCTTCCAGAGCATCCCACCACTGCTCACATTGACCTCCCTGACGTCCTCCTGCCCATCCCCCATGTCCGTGTCTATCTCCATGTCCCCACTAACAACTGTTGCCGCCCCTTCACCCGACTCCGTCAAACTCTCACCCTCCCACCTTACTGGCTCCCTCTGCAACTTTAACCATACCCTCACATCCACCTTGAGTTCGCTCTTAGGACTCAACAATTGACTCCACCGACCTCTCCCTGTGAGCATGTTCACCTGGACACTGCCCCCTCCTTCTTCAGACCCAGACATTTCTCATCCACCCCTTCGCCACGTATCAGTACCTCCTGCTGCCCTCCATCCCACAGCTCGAGGATCCCATCCCCCATGCCGAAGTCCCTGGAAGATGGCTCAAGCCCATGGGGAAGTCCCTGGCAGATGGCCTGAAGCCTCAGCAAAGTCGAAACTGCTGCATGGAGACCTCCCACCTTCCAAAAGCTGCTTCACAGGGGAGCCATGTGGATGAGGCTCCACCCACCATGCAATGCACATGTTCCTCCAGAATAGCTGTAGGCCTCCACCATCATCATCATCTCGTCGGATGTCCACAAGCAGAGCAAGGCCCTAAAGGTAAGTCCTGACTTTTGCACACCATGCTGGTCCAGACGTGTTCTGGACTGGCGTATTTTAGCACTGGCTTCGCGGAGAATCGGGTGTAGGGGGAAGATTCCATTCGGGCCTTCATTTTAATCCCATTAGCTGGACGCAAATCATTTTCACGCCGGCCTCCAGCAGGATTCCCGATCCACCTTGGAGGTCAGCATCGGAAGACCCTGCTGTCATTTCATGCTGACGTGTAAACCAATTTTTGGATATCCTGCTGAATTCACATTGATCCTGCTGGCGGGGCATGAGAAAATTCCACCCTGAGTGTGTCCTACCATGTTTAAAGATCCCTGCATATGCTTTAGAACTGTGTCTATGTTGCCTCTCCCTATCCCTTCTGCCAAAATGCATCATCTCACATTTCTCTTTATTATATTCTATCTGTTACTTGTCTGCTCATTCTGCTACTTGGGTATAATTGGCACACTTTGAAATTTTACTTTGTATTCCAACATGCAAGTCATTTATACCCTTGGGAACCCTCCTCAACTCTGAAAAATAACCAATTACCACAATTTGCTTTTTTTCTGTTCTTAAGTTAATCTTTTTTCCAAGTTGACATTGACTCTCTATTCCATGTCCACAATTTTGCTAATCAGCCTTTTGTGTGGTACTTCGTCATGTGCTTTCATAAAATCCATTTAGCTAACATCCATTGCATTTCCTTCATCAACCTTCTCTGTCACTTCATCAAAAAAATTAAATTAGTCAAGCACGATCTGCCTTTTACAAATTCGTACTGGTTATCCTTCATTAACTCAAGCCTCTCCGAGTGTTTGTTGTATTTTTTCCCCATTACTGTTTTTAAAACCTTACCCACCACTGATGTTAAACTAACTGGCCTGTAGTTATTAAGACTGTTCTTACATCCTTTCTTGAATAAGGGGGCCAGATTTGAAATTCTCCAATCCACTGGCGCCTCCCCCATATCTAGGGAAGATTAGAAGATTTTCACTATCTCCACCCCACTTCCTTTAGCTACCTGGGATGCAAGTTACATGAATTAGGCGACTTATCCACTCTAACCATCGGCAGGCTTTCCAGTACCTTCTGCCTCACACCATCCATTATTCTGCTTCTTCTAATACTTTTGTCAGATTCCTTTTCCTTAGTAAGTACCAATACAAAGTACTCATTAAGTATCCTAGCCTTGCTGTGTGCCTCTCACTATATATCACCCTCTTTGTCCCTAATAGGACTCACTACATCTCTTATTACCCGCTTACTACTTACTATTTTCTTTTATCTTGACTGCCATTCTATTCTCATATTTTCTCTTTGCCATCCTTTTTTCCCTCTTCACTTTAGGGACCAATTGACCTACTCCTGCTCCTATGTTCCCCTCTCAACCTATTGTATTTGACCAGGTTCTCATTTGAAGAATTCACCTGACATGCATCATATACCCTTTTTCTCATTTCATAATATTCGTTCCCTCCCTCGTCATCCAAGGAGCCCTGGGGCCTTGGATTCCTCCAAACTTTTATCCTTGTTGTACCTAGTCTGTATCTGAAGCATCTCTTCCTTAAAGGTCACCCATTGTTCCATTAGGTTTTCTTGTCAGTCTTTGGTTTCATTTTACCCTGGCTTCTCACCCCATTGAAATTAGCCCTCTTCCAATTTGGACATTTTGCTTTAGTTTGTTCCCTGCTCTTCTCTTTTACTAGTCTAAACTTTATGATACGATGATCACTCTTACCCAAATGTCCCCCACAGGCACTTAGTCCACTTGACCCACCTCATTCCCCACATCAGATCCAACATCATTTCTAGTTGGATTGAGAACATGTTAGTCAAGGCAGTTCTCCTGAAGACATTTCAGAAATTACTCCCCCTTGAAACTCTTTACTCTAACAATGTCCCAATTAATATTTAGATAATTAAAATCCCCAAATATGCACACCTCTCTGATTTCCCTACAGATTTGCTCCTCTTTCTCTCTCTGTATTGTAAATAGGTGAGCCCTGGCACTGATCTTCATGGCACTCCCCTAGTTACAACCTGCCAACTTGAAAATGCACTGCTTATCCTGGCTCTCCGCTTCCTGTCCATTAACCAGTCTTCCATCTATGGTAATATATTACACTCAACTCCATGAGCCCATATCTTGCATATTATCCTTTTGTGTGGCATTAACTGACTCCCCTTTATATCCCCTACTATATACATCCTCAAAAACTCGAATAAATTTGCCAAACACAATTTCCCTTTCGTAAAACCATGTTGACTTTGATCACATGTTTTTACCAAATGCATTGTTAAGACTGATAAACAGATTCCAGCATCTTCCCAATGACTGATGTCAGGCTAACTGTTCTGTAGTTTCCTGTTTTCTCTCTCCCTCTTTTCTTTAATAATGGTGTTACAATTGCTAACTTTCAATTTGCTGGAATTGTTCTAGAATCTAGGGAAAATCATAACCAGTGCATCCACAATTATTGCAGCTACCTCTCATAGGCTGCTAGGATATAGGCCATCAGACCCTGGGGATTTGTCAGTTTTTACTCCTTTAAGTTTCACCAATATTTTTGTTCTGTTGACATTAATTATCTAAGTTCCTCACTCTTATTAGCCCCTTGGTCACCCTCTATTTTGTGCATTTAATTCCTGTCTTCCATTACATGTGAAGGCAGACACAAAAATATTTGTTCCATGTCTCTGCTGTTTCCTCATTGCCCATGATAATTTCACCTGCCCCTGCTTCTGAGGGACCAATGTTTACTTTAGGTACTCTCTCCATTTTTATCGGCTTTTCAGCCCCCCTTTGCTGGTTTTTAAACCTCTTGCAATCCTCTGGCTTACTACAATTCCTTGCAACATTATCAGCCTCTTCTTTTAATCTCATACTATCCTTAACTTCCCTAGTAGGCCACGGATGGATCTTTCATGCTGAGTTTAGGCTAACTAGTCTATATTTTCTGGATTGCCCTTATTTACCTTTCTTAAAAAGCAAGTGATGTGCAATTGTCCAATCTAAAAGAGCAGTTTCCCAAGCTGAGAGAAATTGGAAACTGTCTGGTCCTGTGTACTTATCTTTATTGTCAGTATTTTCTTCATAACTGTTATTTTGCTTATATTAATCTTTGGTGATTGCATATCCCTGATTCAATACTAGTTTCCTTGGGATGTCTGGTATGCTGACTTCTTTCTCTAGTGTAATTACTAATGCAAATCCATTTCCTTATTTTCATAATGGTGAAACAGTCAGTTTTCAACAGGCTCACATTCCTTTTAAAATGTGCTTTGCCTGATGTCTGATTAAGTCTATGGGTTATTGTTGCCTTAGGGGAAGATTTACCTGGGAGCGACTAATTTGGGGATTTGTTTAATAGTTATTATGGTAGTAATTTGTAGACATGTGTATGTGTTTAATTTCTTGTTAAATTAATAAAGGTTTAATGTAATTTACATAAAAAACCTCTTGAGGCTTGGTGGTTTTATTTCTGAATTCAGAGCTGCATCTCCAGCATGCCAATTGAAATATAGGTTATGACAGTTGTTTAAAGTTTCCCTCTGGGATTTTAAATAACTCAGCTTTACCAACTGTTGTGTCATAACAATTGACCACTCTCTTTTTCCTATTATACCTATTTTTGAATCTAGCGATGTTTAGTCACCCTTTCATGTTCTTTGTATCTTTCTCATTTGCCAGGAATGCCTTTTTTTGCATTTTTGTATGTTTTTCTTTTCGTGTTTTGTTGTCTTTTTTTGCCATCCATGGCTCCTTTTTTTGGCAAGGATAGCTCTTGCCCCTCATGGGTATAAACTGGTTCTGGTTCTGAATGAAAAATTATTTTGGAACACCTCCCACTGATTTTCTGTTGCCTTACTTTTTAACATATTGCTACAATTATAAACTAAGGAAAGGTTGACTTCAATGTGATGAAATACTGTCCACAGTAAACTGGGCAAATATGTTTTCATGTTTCTCTCTTTCAAACACTACACTGAATTCAATCATATAACGTGTTATAATCCTGGCCCAGACCCCCAAATGTTTGGTACGATCCGGTCAGGGACCATAAACTTTGCCTACTTTAAACCAAAAGCTGAGGTTAACAAAAGTTGAGGTTCAAGATACTTGCTATGAGAATAAGGCCACAAGATTCCACGCATTTTCAAGAGACAAAAATAAACTTTTACTATACAAGGTCAAAAAGATAAAACACTACAATATCTCTTATACTCTAATATGCAGGGTTAATATGAGGCACATGTAAATTAACAGGCAAACTGGTCAAACACACCACACTGTGCAATAAATGAGATGCAACTGTTAGGAACTAGAGATAGTTTAAGTAAGTTATATTTGTGCTATAGTTTTAAGTTTAACTTGTATTTCGGTTTATGTGTTAAGGGGGGAACTTGAGCTTTGGTTTCACTTTAAAAGATGCCTACATTCTAATGATGTTTTCTGATTCCTGAAGGGAAGTTGAAACAAACACAAGGTAGAAAAACTGCTGTTGCCTAGCAACTTGGGTGCAGAAGGACGGACTCACAGACAGAAACTGAAAGAGTTTGAGTTCAGTTGGTGATTATGCTCTAAGGTGGAGGAAGCAGTTTAAGTCTCTCTCTAGCTGGACATACTAGCAGATTGCTTAGGAAAATAAGTCTAAGAATCTTAGATGAGTTTCTCTAAAGTTAAAGCAACAGTGAATGTCGAGTGAGCTCTGGATCTCAAGGGAGATACCAAGTTGTCAGCAGTCTACTGGGAGAGGGAACTGCAGGGAGAAGGTCCTAAAGGAAAAAGAGAAAGGCCCCAAGAAGCCCTTTAAGTTAAGTCAAAGGACAAGGGCAGGAATCTAGAACAAGGCCCTGTTCAGTGGAAGTGAAAGCATGGAGCAGAGAAGAAGGCTCCAAGTTTAGAGAGAGAAAGCTGCAGGAAGCAGACTCGAGGCAACATAGGATTGTGAGAAGCTAGAAGATCCAAAGATTGGTGACCCCTTAGTATGGGCATGTGAAGCAGCGGTGTTCTGTTGGCACAGCTGAGTATCTGAGAGAGTGTGCGTGAGAGGCAAAGCTTGAATGGGGGAGAAACAAGGAGAGTTCAAAACCTGGAGGTGGAACCTTGTGGAAGGTGTCCGAGAGAAAGCATCGTTTTGGAAAAGATTCCAAAACAGGTTTTTCAAGAGTAGAAATTGGAAGCCCTTGTGTGAAAGACAGAGTTCATTGAGATCACTTGGCTCATGGTGTAACAAGCGTCTTAGGGGAGTTGATGAGAGATCCATTGCATCTGTTTGGGGTGGCATCTGTCACTTCGTTTCAGAATGTGGTATGCCTGGCCACAGGTTGCCTATTGGTTTACATGGACTTACTGTGAACATTAGAGTATAAGATAGCTTTTGTAACTTGTGTTATCCTTACAAATTTGTATACATCTGTAACGGTGTAGTTGTGGGTGAGAGTAATGTAATATAGTTCATCTTTTCTTGTTTAATAGTGGTTTTATTCTTTTGTTAAAAGTTCATCAGCTGACTCCTGTGACTTTGTTCAGTAGCCACTCTCCGTGTTTCTAAACAAAAAAATAAAAGTTAGGATCTATCAAGCCAGATTCCAGCTTGGCATCTGGCTTGTCCAGTCGTAACATCAGCTGGGATCATAACACAACCAAGGATTTCCCAATAACCCCTCCCACCTTCCCAGACATCAGCAAACACTGAGTCAATCTTGTTGAAACCCTGTCTCTCTCACAAGGGATTCCAATCTTCCTCTTTGAAGATCCCGCCTTGGGATTCTCACCAAAAGTATGTCCAACTTGGATGGAATCAACAAAGGCTCACTTTGGAAGGTTTCAATCTCATCTCCTGAGATTCCATTCCTTGGATTCCCAATTATGTATCCAAACACCAACTCACAAGCACAACTTCAGCTCTTTGGCCGCCCTGAGCAGAACACTACTGCTCCAAAGGGTTACCTTAGCCCCAAACGGCCCACCACATGGAGTCACCAACCTTCTGCTGCCTCCTTCGATTGCCAAGGCTTCTCCTCAGACCTCTCCACTTAAGGTCTACTGGTCACAGCCCTTATTCTGCTTAGAGCCTCTTTCTCTACTCCTTTTTCCTTGGAACCTCGCCTTGTCCCCTGTCTCTGACCCCAGCCTGGGAATCTTTTCCGAGTCTGGCACTCCACTCCCAGTCATGAGATTGGGGTTTCCACACCGCTTCTTTTTTTTTTTCATTTTTACACAGGCAATTGTCAGGATGGCCTAGCCCTTTAACTGTTGGATTGCATATGCGCCACCCGCGCCCAGCTCATATATGCACGCAACTCCCAAGGCCTGTCCGAGACTTTGAAAGTAAGTTAGATTTCATCACACCTTTACCTTGTAAAGGTTCTTTCTAATGGCATCACAATTTCTTTACAAGAAGTGCTTAACATCATAAACTTCTTACAACTACCTTATCACAAACTGTACAGATAAACTTTTCATTTTGTTTCACAATTACACATATCATATTCTAAAGCTACAAAGGCTTAACCAAAACAAGAGCAAGTACATGTGATAAGTCGGATTAACAGGAGTGAAATATCCTAGAATTATCATAACTCAGAGCCTGCCTTTTTCTTATAGCCCTCCTTTAATTCTGCAAAGAATGTTTCAGTTATGTTCACAGCCCAATTGTTAACCTTTTCATTAGCTGCAGGTGTAACTCCATCTTTAAGCTCATTTTCCGAACTCAAATATGATAAATTCTCATTTTGAGACAATAAGGTCAAAATGGCTGTGTGCGCCAAAAACTCTTCTCTGATCAAAAGCCCTTTTAACTGTTTCAAGGATGTTATTGGGATGCTTTTTATGTTGGGTTATGTTTTATGTTGGATTTGATCTTTGAACACTTTGAGATCTTTTAATTTCCCTTGATCCCATTCTGAACGTGCTTTATTTAATTCTTTCGGAGCAATGTCAACAGCTTCCTGGACTTTGATCATGCTGATCATGTAAAACTCCTCAAAATTATTGCAGCCAAACATGAGAAGCTTACTGCTGATAACGAGCAATTGAAGGAAGGGCTGTCAGTGTAGAGAACCAACTTGCTGGACTTCTATTTTTCTTTCCAATACTTTAAGTCTTCCACGCAGTTCACAAACCACATCTTTCATATACTCTGAGTTTTTGTAAGCTGTCCACTACCTGGGTTCCTGCTGCTTTTAAAGTCTGGATCTGTTCTTTCATATCACACATCTCATTCTCTTAGTTCTCCAGATTGTATCGGAGTTCAAGAATTTCATTGCTCATTCTGCATTCAACCAACTGCTCTGATGCACCAGCAGTTCCTTTTCCTGTTCAAGGTGTTTACCACGATACTTAGAGACTTCTGACACCTAAAGTTTATCAAGTTTTAATTGAAGATCTTTGTTGATTTTTCTTCTACAAGTTTATTATTTAAACATTAAGTCCTCATTCAAGTGTTCTACTTCCTGTGACTGATACTCCAGTGTTCTCACCCCCAGTTCTCATTTTTCATTAGGAATCTCATCTTTTGTACATGCAAGTTGGTTCTCTACACTGATCAGCCCTTCCTTCAATTGCTTGTAATCAGCAGTAAGCTTCTCATGTTCGGCCACAATAATTTTGAGGAGTTTTACAAGATCAGCATGATCAAGCGACTGCTGCAACACAGTCGTCACCATGTTACCATGATCAAGGTTCACAAACAAATCAAAGCAAAATACAACATGAGAAACAAAATTCTACTCAGATAGATGTTGTTGCTTAGCTTAAATATGTAATTATATGTTTAAGCAAGTGTAAGTGTATGAAATCACTTCAAAGCCCTTGATTTCAACTTGAATTAATTTTCTAACCAAGTGGAGGGAAGAAGGTGCCAGGGAAAGAATCTCCCGGCACATTGGAAACACAAGAGCTCCCAGCTATTGGCTGGATACGGCTATCGATTCAGTTTGCTTTTGAAGAGGTAATATCTATATTAGGAGGCAGCTTACAATAATAGATTTTAAAAGTCAATCACACTGTCTTTGCTGCAAATGCTAAGAAACACCAGATAATCAATTAAATTGATCATGCAATCTATTTTGGAAATTAGTCAGACATTTTTCTATCAACACCAATATCTCAATTCATTAAAACCCAGGCACCAAATTGTATCTATTCTGCACTAAATTCTGAAACCCATAAATCACCATTGCCCAGTGAGATTGGAGTCAAGAAGGGCAGAAATATTCAAAGTTGCTCTACACAGCAGAATGATCTCTCTTCCCACACGCACCACAAATCCACATCAACCCTCCACAGACAGAAGCATAAAGATTTCTCTTCACATATACCACCTTATACCTCCCACTGACATATCCAGAAGAAGGGTAATTCTCTCTCTCTTTCCTGCACTCTCATCTTGCATCTCCCCTCTCACCCCTACAGGATCAGATCTTGATTGCAAAAGAATTGCAGAATACCAATGTAGTATAACTGGGCAGAGACATTGAACAAATACTTTGTGTCTGTATGTTAGAGACATCAAACAAATATGTTGTGCCCATCTTCACAGTAGATGACACAAGTTACATAATAGAAATAGAGGGTAACCTAGGGGCTAATAAAGGATTTTAATATCAGCAGAGAAAATGTACTGGAGAAACTCAAGGACCTCTGATTCTGAGACTAAAATCTGACAAATCCCTGGGATCTGAAGGCCGACACCCTAGGAGGGAGAGAGAAAACAGGGAACTACAGGCCAGCTAGCCTGATATCAGTGGTTGGAAAACACCATGATTAGAAAAAAATCAACATGCATATACGAAAAGGAAATCCTATTTGACAAATCGATTAGAGATTTTTGAGGATATAACTAGTAGTAGGGCAGATAAAGAGGAGCCAGCAAATGTAATGTATTTGGATTACCAAAAGGCATCAATGCCACACAAAAGGTGCCACACACAAGAAAAGAGCTCATGGAATTGGGGTGTTCTATTAGCATTGAAGATTGGTTAATGGACAGGAAGCAGAGAGTAGAGATAAATAGGGCACTTTCAAGTGAGCAGGTTGTGACCAGTGGAGTGCCACAAGGTTCAGTACTGGGGCCTCAGCCATTTACAATCTATATTAATGATTTAGACCAAGAGACAGAGAATAACACATCTAAGTTTGCTGACAATACAAAGCTAGGTGGGAATGCAAGCTGTGAGGAGTACACAAAGTGGCTGCAAGAGATATGAGGTTAAGTGAGTGGGTAACAAGGTGGCAGATGGAGTATAATATGGCGAAGTGAGAGTTATTCACTTTGGTCTTAAGAATAGGAAAAATGTTTTTTTTTTAAAAAATGGCATGAAACTTGTAAATGCTGATGTTCATGGAGTCTTAGGTGTACTTATACAAAGAACATTAAAAATTAGCATGCAGATACAGCAAGCAATTATGAAAGCAAATGGCATGCTGGCCTTTATTGCATGGGGATTGGAGAACAAGAATAAATAAGTCTTGCTACAATTGTAATGGGGCTTTGGTGAGACAATACCTGGGATAATACTATGTGCAATTTTGGTCTCCATATTTAAAGAAAGATATACTTGCATTGGCAGTAGTACAGTGAACATTCACTAGGTTGGTCTCTGGGATGAAAGGGTTGCCCTATGATGAGAGCCAAAATAAATTGGGTCTATATTCCCTGGAGTTTAGAAGAATAAGGTGATCTCACTGAAACATTCAAGACAATGAAGGGGTTTGACAAGGCAGATACTTGCTGGGGAATCTAGAACAAGAGGGCACAGTTTCAGTATAAGGGGCCAATCATTTAGGACTGAGACGAAGAGAAATTTCTTCACTCAAAGGGCTGTGAATCTTTGGAATTCCGTACCCCAGGGGGTTGTGGATATGCCATCATTAAATATATTTCAGGCTGAGATAGACACATTTTTGGTCTCTCAAGGAATCAAAGGATACAGGAAGTGGATGGGAAAGTGAAGCTGAAGCCCAAGATCAGCCTTGACCATACTGAACTGCCGCCTGTATGGACTTATCCTGCTCCTCCTCTTTTTGTTCTTATGTCTAATGTGTTTATGTTTGCATTAGTGGATTTCAGTAATCTGGTTTATAATTACAAATAGCGCATTCATATATGTTATCCAGGTTGTACAACCAATTTTGTTGCTTGATCTACCACAGCGAGTCACGTGAAATCACACATTATACGAATGACTGAAAGGATTTGCAAAGCAGGAGAAACAGTGTAGTGGACATCAACATTTTATTTACATAAATTATTCACAAACCACTAATTTACATTATATGATAAACAGAACTATACACTTGCTCATGGTAATGTGAATTTTGGATTCCAATGGTGACAAACAAAAACACGATTTGTTTTTAAATAAACAGAAGCTTTTCAAAAAGGTGCTAACGTACATCACATTTAGAAAAAAATCCCGTCACTGAGGAATGGGTTCCAAAAGAAACAGGGGAGGGAGAAATTTGAGTCAGCGTCACTGTAGGTTTACGTCGACTTGAGCACTTCTACATTGATATCACTTAAAAAGCTACAATCATGCTACACACATGAATACCCATAGTGTTTGACAGTAAAACTTAAGGCATTCTCCATGTGAGCAGAACCCAGTTTTTGTAATCTGTGTATAATTACAAGTGCATTTGGCACACAACCCATACAACACATACAGATATAATATTTAGATCAGTTTTGATGAGTGTCAATGAGTAAAATCATGAATATGAACAATGGGTTCAATTAGAAAACAACCTTTCACAGGGAAAAATGTGATGTTACCAACTCCCTACTGAACTCTGGTTATTGTTCAGAACCTTTAAAAAATATACCTCTTAGGAGTTGTTTTTGAATAGGCAGGGTTAAGAACTATTTCAACAATTCTATTTCCACTTCTTTTAAATGTCATGCATACTTGATAATTAAGAAATGAATAATTTGGATTAAAATTCAACGTTAGATCAATATTGTCTTTTTCAAGTGTGCTACTCAAAGGTCACCTGGCTTTTTATTACAGTTTATACAGACCCGTACAGGATGGTCCCATCCACGTGAAGAGACTGTTCGCCTATCCTGAGAGCATTCATTGCAGAAACCCTGCCCGCAGGCTCGACAATGATGCTTGGACATTTTTGTTGTAAATTCTTTCCGACAATAGCAGCAATTAGTGATCTCGTGGTCAGGAACCCAGTATGATGGTCTGGCTGCATCTTTCACTAGACCTACCAAAGACATGATTCATGAGTTGTCAATCTAAATTAAAACACACAAAAGATTCATTTCTACATCCAGTGCACTTCTGCTTAGTTCCTCCCTCCAACACATTTCTTCAAAGAACTGGATGTCCCTTCATCATCACACTTAGTCAGCCAATTGTCATGTCCATGCCGAGGTAGCTAGAGTCCAGCAGACTATCTGACTTTCATGTACATTTAATCAAAGGCAACCGGGCTGATTTTCTTCCTCTTTAGCTCAGAGGCACAGGGATACTGCAGTAATGTCATCATCCAACTGAGATCAACTGGTTATATATCAACAAATGAACCTGGTTTGCATAGTCTTGTCCCACATCGGGCTGGGCGCTTATCAAATGAGGCAGAGAAGCCATTATCCAGTGCCCTCTTGTAAGCATACAACTGATGCATCTGATAAATTCCAGGTGTTCCTCACAGAGATCCTCTTCAGCGTGATGCCTACAGGCAACTTGAATGTTTTTGGGAATGACCATCACATTAAATGATCACTTTTTTTATTCTTTCATCGGATGTGGGTGTCGCTGGTAAGGCCAACATTTGCTGCCCATCCCTAAATGCCCTTCAACTGAGTGGCTTGCTGGGCCATTTCAGAGGACAGTTAAGGGTCAACCACATTGCTGTGGGTCTGGAGTCACATGTAGGCCAAGCCAGGTAAGGATGGCAGATTTCCTACCTTAATGGACATTAGTGAACTAGATGGGTGTTTATGACAATCGATGATATTTTCACGGACACCATTACTGAGACTAGATTTATATTCCAGATTTATTAATTTAATTTAAATTCCACCAGCTGCCGTGGTGGGATTTGAACTCATGCATCCAGAGCTTTATCCTGGGCTTCTAGATTACTAGTAAAGTGACATTACCACTATGCTACCATCTCCATGCAAAATCAATATTATATGGAAACCCATTTCTGAACATGCACAGGGTACAAGATTGTTCATAATACACCAGAAGACATTATACATTGAACATACTTTCCAGGGTATATGACTAATAATATGCACAGTTCCAAATTTTCTGGACAATGTTTTGCTCGTGTGATTGATTTTTTTAAGAAAACACAGAAGTGCCTGATGTTTATCAGCAGTAATTGAATGCATGGCCAATTAGATTTTGAACTCTTAGTAACTGATACAGACTATATTAGGTTATGACTATTAAGCGCTGGCAATCCCTGGAAAAGTCTGCATGAGATGAGTGTCTTTGGACTTTATGTCTAGCAGCTTGAAACTGGTGTCCTGAGCATTACCAGATCATAGAAGGCAAATCCCTCCTGCCTCCCAAAATTGTTAATTACTGCTAGAAAATTTCAGTACACTAAGCAACTAATGTTGAGACCAAGTTCTCAAATCTCAACTATCCTATAATTTGCTTGCACAGATCACAACTGCCATCTACTAGCAAATGACCTGCCAACTGTGGTGTGTTACCTGAGCTGATTAAGTGTTTGGAGTAGCTATCAGACACCACCTGGCACACAAGATTATCCACTGTCAGTCAGCACCAAATTACAGGGATTCTAAAAAAGAAACAGTAACACCACCCCCACCCCACCAGCCCCCACCCACCCCTCCAGACCCCACCCACCCCCCAACCCAAACACCCCCCCCACCCACCCTCCACCCCCCACTTCAAAGTTCACTCAAATACATTTCAGCTAATGGCTATTTAAAACCAGACACCATGGATAGGTGCACGTGGATACACTCTTACAGTGATATAAAAATGGTTTAGCACCAGCTTTTTCAAAGCAGAAGAAAAATAAATTTAGACTTCTGTCAGTCATTGAAATCTGAACACTAGTTTCAAAGTGCACTGGAAATAACTTACATCTATATAGCTTTAATGTTGCAAAAAGTCCCACACCACTTCAGAAAAATGAATGCTGAGCCAAGAAAGGTATTTTATGGGGGGTCAAAGCTTGGTCACAGATAGGTTTTAAGGAGAATCTTGAAAGACAAGATGGGTGGATTTAGGGAGTGAATTCCAGAGTTTGTTATTTTTTCATTCGTTCATGGGATGTGGGCATCGCTGGCTGGGCCGGCATTTATTGCCCATCCCTAATTGTCCTCGAGAAGCTGGTGGTGAGCTGTCTTCTTGAACCGCTGCAGTCCACGTGGTGTAGGTACACCCACAGTGCTGTTAGGGAGGGAGTTCCAGGATTTTGACATAGCGACTGTGAAGGAATGGTGATATGTTTTCAAGTCAGGATAGTGAGTGGCTTGGAGGGGAACTTGCAGATAATGGTGGTGTTCCAATGTGTCTGCTGCCCTTATCCTTCCAGATGATAGCAGTTGTGGGTTTGTAAAGTGCTGTCTAAGGAGCCTTGGTGAGTTGCTGCAGTCCATCTTGTAGATGGTACACACTGCTGCCACTGTGTCGGTGGTGGAGGGAGTGAATGTTTGTGGACGGGGTGCCAATCAAGTAGGCTGCTTTGTCCTGGATGGTGTTGAGCTTCTTTGAGTGCTATTGGAGCTGCACTCATCCAGGCAAGTGGAGAGTATTCCATCACACTCCTGACGTGTGTGGGGCCTAGTCAGCTAATGGCACAGCCGCCTATGGGGGGTGAAGGGAGAGCAGATGTACAAGAAGCCAGAATTGGAGGAATGGACAGTTCTGAGAAGTGGGAGGTTTGGGTGCAGGGGGAAGGAAGTTGTAGGGCTGAGGGAATTTACAGAGATAAAGAGGGGTGAGATCATAAAGGGATTTAAACACAAGGATGACAATTTTAAATTTAAGGTACCTGGGAACATGGAGTCAGCGTGAAGACAGAGAGGATAGATGATACTATGAGTAAGATACGGGTAGCAGTGTTTTAAATGGCCAGGAGCATAATCAAATGTAGTGACAGAGGCATGGATTATGATAATACCCAGGTCAGCCAGACGTGGCATCATTGATCTGTATCTAGGTTTTTGTTTCCATCTAAATATGTCTGTTAAGTAATACTTGCTCTGTGCTAAAAATGTCATTAATTACCTTTAGTACATGCTGCACCCATCGCTTGTTGTTGGAACATTAGTGGAAACTGTGCGCATAGGAGACGCTCAGATGGCAACACTCAGTACGCTGAAATGGTTTTTGGTGGCTTGGCTATCACACTCTTGCAGATTATAAGGAAATGGTTGATTGCCACTAAGGCACAGACAATCTGCCAAAAGCGTCACTATACACAAACTTGTGTATTTAGTTAAATTGGCCAGTGTGTTATTTTCTGTTTCTATGAACAAATGCAATAATGATGGTGTGAAGTATAGTTTGTTTTCGAGCTTTTTTTTTGTCAGCTCAAGGAGCTGTGCCTGTTTTTCGCAAGCTCAAGCAGCTGTTATTTTTTGCAAGATCAAGGAGTGTGCTATGTCCAGGCTAGTGGCCAAGGACGATCAAATCAGCAGATAGAGAATGCGTAGTGAAATCAGCTTTAGGATTCCAGAGGAGAAAGCAATATCTGCCCTTGAAGTATTTTCCCTGTTTTGTAAACCTCTTACCTAATGGAAAATCTATTGCTGTAGCCACTGCTCCGAAGGTGTTCTGCACAGCTTCACCAACTTTCCGTGCTATAATTGTTCTGCTTTCATCACCATCTTCATCTACAACATCTTCAAATAGTGTTAAAATCAAAACATTATCCAAAAAATCAAAGTTAAATATACAATAGCAACATACTAATCTTTTTAATTGTGATGCACAATGCAGGGTTCGCCACAAGGTGGGGAGGGGGTGGAAAGGAGTAAACAATAGTGGGCAAAATAGGAACATAGAATATAGGAGGTGTAGGCCATTCAACCCCTCGAGCCTGCTCTGCTATTCAACTAGATGTTCTACTTCAACGCCCAATGCATGTTCCCACATCTCTTGGTTTCTTTAATATCTAGAAATCTACCAAACTCTGTCTTGAACATTCTCAATGACTGAGCCTCCACAGCCCTCTGAGGTGGAGAATTCCAAAGTTTCACCACCCCGAGTGAAGAAGTTCCTTCTCGTCTCAGTCCTAAATGGCCTGCCCCTTATTCTGAGACTATGTCCTCTGGTTCTAGAACCCCTAGCCAGTGGAAACATCCTTCCTGCATCTACCTTGTCGAGCCCTGTAAGAATTTTGTATGTTTCAATGAGATCACCGCTCTTCTTCTAAACTCTAGAGAATACAGGCCCTGTCTCCTCAATCTCTTATCATAGGACAATCCCACCATCCCAAGAATCAGTCTGGTGAACCTCCATTCCACTCCCTCTATGGCAAGTATATCCTTCCTTAGACAAGGAGACCTAAACTGTATACAATACTCCAGGTGCGGTCTCACCAAGGCTCTATACAACTTTAGACATCTTTACTCCTATACTCCAATCCTCTTGCAATAAAGACCAATATGCCATTTGCCTTCCTAACTGCTTGCTGCACCTGCATGTTATCTTTCAGTACTCATGAACAAGGACACCCAGGTCCCTTTAGACATCAACAATTTCCACTCTCTCACTATTTAATAAATACTCTGCATTTGTTTTTCCTAACAAAGTTGATAACTTCATATTTTTCAACATTATATTCCATCTGCCATTTTCTTGCCCACTCATTTAGAATGTCTAAATTCCCTTGAAGCCTCTTTGTATCATCCTCACAACTCGCATTCCCACCTAGTTTTGTGTCATTAGCAAACTTAGAAATATTGCATTTGGTCCCCACATCCAAATCATTGATATAGATTGTGAACAGCTTGGACTCAGGCACTGATTCTTGTGATACTCCATGTGTCATAGCCTGCTAACCTGTGAATGACCCATTGATTCTGTGTTTGCTGCCCATTAACCAATCCATAAATCCATCCCAGTATATTACCCCCAATCCCATGTGCTCTAATTTTGTTTAATAGCTTTTTATGTGAGATCTTATCAAAAGCCTCCTGAAAATCCAAAAACACCACTGGTTCCCCCTTATCTATCCTGCTAGCTACATCCTCACAAAGCTCCAACAGATTTGTCAAACACGATTTCCCTTTCATAAATCCATATCAACTTTCAGTCCCATTAGTTTCTCCAGCACTAACTTCTTTTTACTAATACTAATTTCTTTCAGTTCTTCAATGTTGCTAGTCCCTTAGTTCTATCGTACTTCTGGATGGTGTTTTGTATTTTCCACTGTGAAGACAGATACAAAGTATTTGTTTAGTTTCTCTGTCATTTCCTTATTCCCCATTATAAATTTTCCAGTCACTGTCTGTGATGTGTCTTTGCTATAGCGGTTTTAGAATAACCAGAGAGTTCTGCGACTTGATGTTTGATGCAATTATGAGTATTTAAGTCTTTTGATGTTTCACAAGTTAGAGTCAGAGCCAGATCAGATGAGAAACACAAATTTAAGATTAGATGCACCTTTGGAACATCCAGATTGAAATCGTAGATTAGATTAAGGATTACTATGAAAATCATTGGAAGATTTAAATACATAGAAACTAATTAACAATTGCAAGTGAGAGCTTTTAAACAAACATTTTGCTTGACTCTTGCAATACATGCTTCACGGAGTTCCATTTACAAATGTTAATGGGCTATTCACAACAAGTAATTTGATGGCATACAATTGCAAGGGCACCTATCGAAGGCATTTCATTTTCCCATTACTACAAAACAGGACCAGAGAGATTAAAATCATTTGTTTAAAGTCTTAATCCAAAAGGCTAACAACTGAAAATATATGAGACAACAATGGAAACAAATACCTCAAACTGAGTAACTGGAGCATCTTAGCAAATTATGATGCATATTGGCCAATTAGACCCTTTGGTAAACCACCCTTATCCATAATTCCTCCCTCCACACCAGAAATACATTTGGAATTCCAAATGAGTTAGTTTTCCACAAAACCAAACTCATTTTCTTCAAGGGCAGCAATAATCCACTTCCTCTGAAATTCATATGATGATAAGAAATAGGAGCGGCAGTAAGCCACCAGTCAATAAGATCAGGCTGATCTGATGTGGCCTCAACTCCACATTCCTAACCTGTCTCCCATAACCCTTGACTCTCTTCTTGTCAATCAAAATCTGTTTAACTTGAATTTATTCAATGGTCCAGCCTCCACTACTCATGTGAAGTCCAAACACTCCAAGAGAAGGAATTCCTCCTCATCTGTCTTTAATGGGAGATCCCTTATTTTGAAATCCTAGTTCTAGATTGCCCACAAGGGGAAACATCCTCTCAACATCTACCCTGTCAAGCCCCCTCAGAATCTTATGTTTCAATAAGATCACTTCTCATGCTTCTAAACTCAAATGAGTATAAATCTAACCTCAAGATAAAAGCAAAAAACTGCAGATGCTGGAAATCCAAAACAAAAACAAAAATACCTGGAAAAACTCAGCAGGTCTGGCAGCATCTGCGGAGAGGAGCACAGTTAATGTTTCGAGTCCGAATGACCCTTCAACAGAACTAAGTAAAAATAGAAGAGAGGTGAAATATAAGCTAGTTTAAGGGGGGTTGGGAGAAATGGCCCTCTATCCAGCTCTACTTGTCCCACCCCCCCTTAAACTAGCTTATATTTCACCTCTCTTCTATTTTTACTTAGTTCTGTTGAAGGGTCATTCGGACTCGAAACATTAACTGTGCTCCTCTCCGCAGATGCTGCCAGAACTGCTGAGTTTTTCCAGGTATTTTTGTTTTTGTTATAAATCTAACCTCCTCCACCTTCATCACTAGGCAACCCCATCATCCTAGGAATCAGCCTAGTGAATCTTCTCTGAACTTACTCCAATGCAAGGAAGTCCTTCCTTAAATAAAGTGGCCAAAACTGCACACAGTACTTGTAAGTGTGGTTTCATCAATACCCTGTATAGCTGTAGCAAGACCTCCTTGCAATAAAGGCCCACAAACAGTTTGCCTACTTAATTACTTGCTGTACCTGCATGCTGACTTTTTGTGAGTCATGTTCAAGGACACCCAGGTCCCTCTGTATTGCAGCATTTTGCAGTCCCTCCCTATTTAAATAATACTCTACTTTTCTATTCTTCATGCCAAAGGGGGAAGGTGGGGAGAAGGGAGGGATGGGGGGGGGGGGGGATGAGGCTGGCTGCTGGTGTGGGGGCAGGGAACAAACTGGCTGCTGGTGTGGATCTCTGGATTTTTGAGACAAAATCCAGGGGAGGGGTCAAAGTGACCAGCTGGTACCTCAGCTGGTTTATGACCAGAACTCAACCCCGGTAACACAGCACTCGGAGCAGTCCTGTCCAGCACCGCAGGCAAGTGATGACTTTGACCTCCAACTCCTGCCAGTTCGCTGGCCAGGATTTCTCAGCAGGGCAGAGATGGACCCTCAGGTAGAAGAGGCTGGTCCTGCTCCAGGTGAAAGGCCTGAGCTCCTCGGGTAGGGGATCCATCTGCCAATGACCAACCAGGAGTCCAGAACACTTGCCCCAGTTGATCCTGGCAGAAGACATGTCAGAGTAGATGCCCTGGCACTCGCGCATCCTCCGCAAGTCAGCTGAGTCAGTGAACATGAGGAGCACATCATCAGCGTAAGCCAAGAGGACCACCCCGATGCCCGGCCCGCGCAGGACCAATCCCGACAAGAGGTGCAGGAAAGGCTTCACGTAGATAGAATACAATTGGCCAGACAGCCGTCTGATGTACTCCTGTCCGAAAGCGAAGAGGCGCCGTCAGGGACCCGTTAACCTTAACTAGACACTCTGTGGCATCGTACAGAAGTCGGATCTGGGCGACGAAATGCGTCCCGAACACAATGCAGAGTCCTGAATAAATATTCGTGATCCACCCTTTCGAACGCCTTCTCCTAGACAAGAGATAGGAAGGCCAGCCCTCTGGGAAAAGTGGATGATGACCCAGACCAGATGAACGTTATCAAAAAAAGTGCAGCCCGGGACAGTGTAGGACTGGCCAGGGTGGATCATGTGGTCCAGCACGGTGCCAAGGCGAGAAGACATCGCCCTGGCAAAGATTTTGTAATCCGTGCTGAGGAGTGAGACTGGGTGCCAATTCGTAAGTTGGTAGAGATCCCCCCTCTTGAACAGCAGGGCAATGACCGCCCTGTGCCACAAGAGGGGGCACCTCTCCGGTAGCGATACTGTCCCCCAGGATGTCCCAGAACGCCCTGAAGAACTCCACGGTCAGCCCGTCCAGCCCCGGGGACTGGTCCCTAGAGAGGTTGCCAAGGGCGCCACTCAGCTCCCCCGGACTTATAGGGGAGTCAAGCTTTCCAGTGCCCTCCAGGCCAACCTGTGGCAGGTCCTCCCACAAAACTTTGCAAGCATCCTTGCTGTACAGATCCGGAGAGAACAGGGCAGTGTATTAGGATTTGGCAATAGCTCTGATGCCCTCCGGATCTGAGATAAGGGATCCGTCATCGGCCAGAAGAGTAAGGAGCTGCTGACGGACCCCCTGCCTTTTTTCCAGCGAGTAGAAGGGGGAGCCGTGGTCCAGGTCCTTGAGGAACTGGATCTGGTGACCTCATGTATGCGACATGGGACCCGACGAGTTGCAGGTCCTGCAGCGCGCCCTTCTTCTCATCGTACACCAGCTGCAGGGCCTGGTCCGCGTCGGGCTGACGGAGACGTGCCTCCAGGTCGAGCATCTCCTTCTCCAACTCCTCGACCCTGGATTTCCACCTCTTTGTCAACCCCCTTGTGTACTCCTAACAGAAGACGTGGATGTGAGCCTTGCCCATGTCCCACCATAGCCTCAATGATGGAACGAGTCCCGGAACCGCTCGTCCTCCAGCAGCAGGTTGTTAAAGTGCCAGTACGTGGACCCTGTGCCAGCGCAGAACGGAACAAGTTCCGCCCACACCAGATGGTGGTCCGTGCACGGCACCTGCCGCACAGAAGCTGACGGAACGCAGGACACATATGCCTTGGAAACGTAAAGGCGGTCGAGTCTGGATGCTCTGACTCCAGGCAACATGAAAGTAAAAACACTGGAGTCAGGATGGAGATGTCGCCAGACATCCACCAAGTCGAAGGACCCAACCAGGTCCCCCAACTTACTCACACCTAGCAAGTGGTGCCCGGCACCGAAATGGTCCCTGGCCTCAAGGGTACAGCTGAAATGCCCCTGAGGATGTTGCATCGCCCGCATCGATGGAGCCAAGATGAGTGGACGCTTCATCAAAGAAGCTTGCTTGCTGCTGCGCGCCCAGGGGAGTGTACACATTCACACAGTGAAGTGCCATGCTCCCTAGGCGCACAGTAACGTGCAGCAACTGGCCTGGCACCGGCTCCTTGACCCCCAAGATCTCCGGCTGAAAATGCAGGGCCAACAAGATAGCCACCCCGCCAGAACTGGAGGCTAGGTGACTCATGTAGACCCCCCCTCACCATTCCAGGAGCCACGTGGCTTTGTCTCGTGGAACGACATGGGTTTCCTGCAGGAAGCACACCGCATTCTTCCCACCTGAGGTCCGAGAGGTTCTGAAATCTGCGCTGTGCGTTCCTGCTGCCATTGATGTTGAGGCTAGCTATGGTAGTCTTCATTGTCAGAAGTATGTGCCACCATCACCGTGCCTAGCATAAGAAGGAGAGGACTATTTTAATCCTTCCTCTCCTCCAGGAGCCCAGCGAGAAACAAGTGGACCCTCCTCTTAGCATTCCGGTCCAGCCCAGGGGCTTTTAGGGCTTCGCCGGCAGACCAGAACACAAGATGAAAAGAATACCACAGGTCCAGAGCTGACTGGACCCTGTCTCAGCATCTACAATTACTCGCTAAAAAATCCTGGAGCTCCCGTAAAGGGATGAGGGGAGAATTGGTGGGGGGCACCAGGGGATCCACCACCTCACCCGACAACGACTCTAAGTCATCCCCGGTGCTCACCACTGAAACCCCAACCTCCTCCAGGTCGTCGCCTCCAGCTTCCAACCCCTCCCCCATATTGAGAAGCTGCATGTCGGCTCCACCTCCAGCTCGATCCCACCCCCAGGATCAAGGCCAGAGGGGTCCTCTGTGGTCTTTTCTTGGGGATATGGGCCAAAGGGTGGTAGATGCTCAGGGCCCCTCTCCCCTCCAGGCACCAGGTCGCCCAGCGAGTCTGGAAAAATCTCCGGACCTAGGACTGAGGGGCCTGGCGCTAAAGGTTGGGAGGTTGCTGGGAGGCCTTCCTTGCCACTGCCGCCCGATGACTCAGCAGTCGGGGCCATGAAGGGACTGCTGCATTCCCCTGGCAGGCCAGATAGCATCTCGGGGGTACAAGGTGGGTTGGGGTGGGGCACCACCACAAGGGCGATACCCTCACCGACCCCCGAAGGGCTCTGCTCAGGGGACTGCAACAAGGGGTCGGGGGTTGGGGCTCCCCCCAGACAGCAGAGCGAGGACTTACCGGGTGGATATGCCACCACTTTTTCACTGGGGGAGGGGACACATCCGACCTCACAAGTCGCGAGGTCCTCCCCCTCCGAGGGGTGGAGTCTCTTCCGGGGTAGGCAGCGGGCTGGGGAGACCTCCATCTGCGAGGCCCCCGCTGCCTCATCCAGCCCCTCCGGACGCTCTGCCCTCTGGGGTTTTGGTGGGTCTTTCCTTTTTAGGATGACCAACAACTCTGGCTCGGGCTCGCGCGCCCCATCGCTGCCGGGCCTGGGAGCACACGTCGCTGGAGCCGGATGATGTTTTTACCCGAGCCGGTGTTTTCAGGTGCCTGGTGATCAGGGTGGGTTGGGGGGGTCTGGGGATCCGCCTCCAGGTGGCGGATCTACCTCTACGCCTTCTTATGGCGCAGGGTCTCTTCCCCCAGCCTCGCCGGCAGCCGAGATGGTGGTGGCTGCTGGCAGCACCTCCCCTTGCGGGGAGGAAGATAGAGTGGTGGCGGTGCCAGCCTCGGCCGCCTGGATGGTGCTGGTGGCCTTGGAGGCGGGGCAGTTCTTACAGACATGCCCCACCTTCTTGCAGGCATGGCACCGCAAGCCAGCCACAGTCCAGAAGACTCTGTAGGCGGCCCCCTCATATTCCACAGTACACCCCCACCACCGTCTATGCACTCCTCCTGGGCCAGGTGGATGAAAACCTGGTGCCGGAAGGAGTATACGTGATGGAGGGCCGCATCCTTGAGGCTGAGTGGGATCGGTGCAACCCTTGACCTAACTTCCCCCAGTTAATGGAGGTGGGGGAGGAGGAGCTCACTGGGGACAAAGGGTGGGACATTGGTAATTATGATCCTCTGGGCGGTGGCCTCCAAGGGGTCCACCGCCAGAAACGTCCCGCCCACAGTGAGCCCCTTTTCCAGGGCCAGGTGTGCCGCCCGCTCCGACCTCAAGAAAATTACGGCTTTGCCTTCTCACCATATTGTCCGCTCATGCTGTCGATCATGCCTGATGCCAGCTGGCACGGACGATGCTGCCCATTTTCTACACATCAGCCCCTCTGAAGCAATAACAAGAAAATGTACAGAGATCAGAATGATTTTATCTGTTTTTACTCTCCTTCCAGCCTTCCCCTGCCCCCCCTACCATCCCAACAGCCCCACCTTGCCCCCCACACAGAAACACTGGCCCGCAACTTCAGCGCTCCCCAGTGTTGGATTTGGGGGGTATCCCAAAGATGTGCTGGGGAATCCTTCTGGCAAGTTCCCACCAGGCAAGGGTTTGCACGGCAATTGCCCAGACGTGCTAACTTCACCTGGACAATTATGCTGCGCTGGGAAGCATCCGAAAATGCAATTTAAATCGCAAACTTCGATGGTTCTGCTGGGTTTATACCAATAGTTGCCCAGAAAAAATTAGAATTAAAACCTCTTCTAACTTCTGGGTAACTGTTGTAAAGACATAGAAAGACCCCATGGGACTTCCCCAGCAGCCCCCCCCCCCATGACCTCCGACAAGCCCACCTCCCCCCGACCACAGACAGCGACCACCCCCCTGACCTTCGACAACCCCACCTTCCCCAACCCATCAACCTCAGACCCCGACCTCGGAGCCCCCAACCTCCCCACGGACCCCCACCCGAACACCGGAACCCCCGCCCCAACTGGCCTCCAGACACCACCCCCCACTGATTGCCAGACCCTCCCCCTCTTTGACCGCCAGATCCTCCCCCCCACCTGACCTCTGGACCACACCCCTACCAACCTCAGGACACACCCAACAACCTTGAGGCACCCCCTCCCCAACCCCGAGACACCCTCCCCGACCCCGGCACCACCTCTCCGACCTCGAGACAACCCCCAGCAACCTCGAGGCACCACCCCCCCTGACCCCGACCTCGAGGCACCAGCCCCCCTGACCCCGACCTCGAGGCACCACCCTTCTGACCCTGACCTCGAGGCACCACCCCCCCGACCCCGACCTCGAGGCACCACCCCCCGTTGAGGCACCACCCCCCTCGAGGCACCACCCCCCGACCCCAACCTCGAGACACCCTCCCCGACCTCGAGGCACCACCCCCTGACCCCGACCTCAAGGCACCACCCCCCGACCCCGAGACACCCTCCCCGAATCAGAGCTTGAGACATCCCCCCACCCCCCAACTTCGGGACCCGCCCCCCCCACCAACCTTTGGACACCCCCAACCGCCCCCCCGACCTCAGGACACCCCCAACCCCTAAGTCCTTACTACCTATCTTAGGCACTTACCTTCCCCTGGCCTGTCAATGTCCCTGGCCCTTTAGCTAATTATGCTTGTGCTGGCTCTGTGAAAGAGCATAAAAACAGAAAATGCTGGAAATACTAAGCAGGTCTATCAGCATCTGTTAAGAGAAATAAAATTAAAGTTTCAGATCTATGAGCTTTCATCAGAACTTCTCCGAGTTAAGCAAGTGAAATGGGTAAGGATGTAAAAAGAACAAAGGGGTAGATCTGTGATAGGATAGGAGGAGGAGAGATTAAATAACAAATAAGTTGGTGGTGCAAGGCCAAAGGCAGTGGTAAAGGGACAAGTAAAGAAACAAAATGATGTGTCTGGGGGAGGTATGAATGGTAGAATGATGAACAGCTGCCAAAAATGAGAAAGGAAAAAAAGAGTAAAACCAAAACCTGCAAGGAAAAAGGCAACAAAATGAGGGCAGAGGTTATGGTCTGAAATTGCTGAACTCAGTAATGATTCTGGAAGGCTGTAGCATGCCTTAATGAAAGATGAGGAACTGCTCCTTCAGCCCACATTGAGGCACGTTTAATTAGGCATTTTACATCTAGACTCAATACAGAGTTCAACAATTTGCGGTCATAATCGTTGTCCCCATTTTGCTTCCTTTTTCTTTGTTTCACCTTTACTCTCATTTTTCAATTGTTTTCACTCTCAGACAACAGTTGTCATCATTCTACCATTCACACCTCCTCTGGACACATCTTTCGTTTCTTGTCCCATTTCCAGTATCTTTGGCTTTGCACTGTTAACTCTTATCTCATGTAATCACCTATCTGCAACCCCATCACAGACCTTCTCATTTGCTCCTTTTCCAGCCTCCTATTTTTGCTTATGTCAAACCTATTACATTTCTATTCAAACCTTTCCCTGTTCTGATGAAAGGTCGCTGATCTGGAACGTTAATACTGTTTCTCTCTCCCAGAGGCTGAGGGTGTTGAGTATTTCCAGTAATTTCTGTTTTTATTTCAGATTTCTAGCATCCACAGTATCTTGTTTTTGTCTTTGAAAGAGCAGTTGCGCTGAGCATCATATCCCCACTTTTTGTCCATGACCTTTTTTAAGTTGCCCAGTCTCATGTACCTAACAATTATTTTCCAAAATTATTTATAGAGTCACCTTCCACCACATTTTCAGTATTTCCAGATCCTGACAACTCAGTGAAAAATTTCTCTGCATCTCCGTCCAGATCTTTTTCCAATGAATTTGAGTCTATAGACTCCAGGTATTGACTGACTCAAGAGTGAGATTAGTTTTTCTCTATTTACTCTATCAAAACCTCTTATCTTGAAAACCTCTATTAGGTCACCTATTAACCTTTGCTGTTCCAAGGAGAACAGTATAATTTTTTCCAACCTCCCCATATAACTGAAATCCTTCATCTCTGGTAACACCTGGCAAATGTCCTCTGTACCCTTTCTAAAGCCCTGACATCTTTCTTGAGGTGTGGTCCCAGAACTGTATACAATTCTCTAGCTGAGCCTTAACCAGTGATTTTACTGGTGCAAAAGTAAAACAGGAAAGGTGGCCAAACCATGGCTTACTAGGGAAATTAGAGATAGTATTAGATGCAAGGAAGAGGCATACAAATTGGCCAGAAAAAACAACAGACCTGAGCATTGGGAGCAGTTTAGAATTCAGCAAAGGAGGACCAAGGGATTGATTAAGAAGGAGAAAATAAAGTACGAGAGTAAGCTTGCGGGGAACATAAAAACTGACTGTAAAAGTTTCTATGGGTACGTGAAGAGAAAAAGATTGGTGAAGACAAATGTCTTACAGTCAGAAACAGGGGAATTTATAATGGGGAACAAAGAAATGGCTGACCAACTAAATACATACTTTGGTTCTGTCTTCACAAAGGAGGACACTAATAACATGCCAGAAATGTTGGGGAACACAGGGTTTAGCGAGAGGGGTGAACTGGAAGAAATCAGTATTAGTAGGGAAATGGCGTTGGGGAAATTGATGGGATTGAAGGCCGATAAATCCCCAGGGCCTGATAATCTACATCCCAGAGTACTTAAGGAAGTGGCCCTAGAAATAGTGGATGCAATGGTGGTCATCTTCCGAGATTCTATAGACTCTGGAACAGTTCCCTCAGATTGGAGGGTAGCTAATGTAACCCCACTATTTAAAAAGGGAGGTAAGAGAAAACAGGGAATTGTAGACCAGTCAGTCTGACGTCAGTAGTGGGGAAAATTCTAGAGTCCATTATAAAAGGTTTAATAGCTGAGCACTTGGAAAACAGTGGCAGAATCGGACAGTCAGCATAGATTTACAAAAGGGAAATCATGCTTGACAAATCTACTGGAATTTTTCGAGGATGTAACTAGTAGAGTTAATGAGGGGGAGCCAGTGGATGTGGTTTATTTGGACTTTCAGAAGACTTTCGACAAAGTCCCACATAAGAGATTAGCGAGTAAAATTAAAGCGCATGGGATTGGGGTAGTGTATTGAGATGGATAGAAAACTGGTTAGCCAGCAGGAATCAGAGT
Organism: Cetorhinus maximus; assembly: GCF_964194155.1. Taxonomy (NCBI): domain Eukaryota; kingdom Metazoa; phylum Chordata; class Chondrichthyes; order Lamniformes; family Cetorhinidae; genus Cetorhinus; species Cetorhinus maximus. The sequence continues at coordinate 72,198,132 of NC_135896.1, forward strand.
AGGAATAAATAGGTCTTTTTCTGAATGGCAGACAGTGACTAGTGGGGTACCGCAGGGATCGGTGCTGGGACCCCACCTATTCACAATATATATTAATAATTTAGATGAGGGAGCTAAATATAATATCTCCAAATTTGTAGATGACACAAAGCTAGGTGGGAGGGTGAGCTGTGAGGAGGATGCAGAGATGCTTCAGTGTGATTTGGACAAGCTGAGTGAGTGGCAAATGCATGGCAGATGCAGTATAATGTGGATAATGTGAGATTATCCATTTTGGTAGCAAAAACAGGAAGGCAGATTATTATCGGAATGGCTATAAATTGAAAGACGGGAATGTGCAACGAGACCTGGGTGTCCTCGTACAGCAGTCGCTGAAGTTAAGCATGCAGGTGCAGCAGGCGGTAAAGGCGGCAAATGGCGTGTTGGCCTTCATAGCTAGAGGATTCGAGTACAGGGACAGGGATGTCTTGCTGCAATTGTACAGGGCCTTGGTGAGATCGCACCTGGAATATTGTGTGCAGCTTTGGTCTCCTTATCTGAGGAAGGATGTGCTTGCTATAGAGGGAGTGCAGCGAAGGTTTACCAGACTGATTCCTGGGATGGCGGGACAGACATATGAGGAGAGATTGAGTTGGTTAGGATTATATTCGCTGGAGTTCAGAAGAATGAGGGGGGATCTCATAGAAACCTATAAAATTCTAACAGGTTAGATGCAGGAAGGATGTTCCCGATGGTGGGGGAGTCCAGAACCAGGGGTCACAGACTGAAGATATGGGGTTTAGGATTGAGATGAGAAGAAATTTCTTCACCCAGAGAGTGGTGAGCCTGTGGAATTCTCTCCCACAGAAAGTAGTTGATGCCAAAATATTGTATGTTTTCAAGAATGAGTTGGATATAGCTCTTGGGGCAAAAGGGATCAAAGGATATGGGGAGAAAGCAGGAACAGGCTATTGAGTTGGATGATCAGCTATGATCATAATGAATGGCGGAGCAGGCTCAAAGGGCCGAATGGCCTACTCCTGCTCCTAGTTTCTATGTTTATAAAGTTCGAGCATGATCTAGCAGGTAGGTGATTAGTTGGTGAGTTTTAAGCTTTTTTCTCTAATTTAGGGCAGCAATATAAATCATATCCCCGGTCCTACAAGTACTATATTAAATTTATGGCTACTTAACATAACTCCAAATAATCGTTGAATGATATTTCTGAACTTGAAACCCTAATTAAATAACATACAATAGAAAAGGCAAGGCAGGTGATATATTAACCTGTAGGATGTGGGAACTGGAAGGCAATCACGCCTGAAGTCGAGAGTCTGCAGCTTGAAGAACGTCAGCTCAGAAATGATTAGCTGGAGTCTGAGCTTCGGACACCTGAGTTACATCAGGGACTGAGAGAGATATGTGGAAACTTTGTTCCAGGAGGCAGTCACATCCCTTAGGTTAAGTACTTCAGGTTTGGTTCATGGTGAGAGTTGGGTGGATGTGACAAGTAAGTTAGGTATGGAGATCCAGAAAGTAGCAATGGGGGAGCCTCAGCCCTTGTGCTTGTCCAAAAGGTTCAAGGTTCTTGCAGTCTGTTTGACAAGGGCAGGGACTGCAGGGAGGATGAGCAAACTGACCAGCATCATGGAATAGGGAGTCATTCAGGTTGGGGGGAGTTAAAAAGAATGTACTAGTAATAACGGACAGCATGGTTAGGGGGATAGATATTCTTCTCTGCAGCTAGGAGCACGAGTCCCAAAGGCATTGTTGCTTGCCCGGTGCCAGGTAAAGGACATCTCCTCGTTGCTGGAGGGGAACTTGGAATGCGGGAAAGATCCAGTTGTCGTGGTTCACGTACCAATGACATAGGCAGGACTAAGAAAGAAGTTCTCATGAGAAGCTAACGGCTAAATTAAAAAGCAGAACCACAAAGGTAATAATCTTCGGATTACTATCTGAGCCACATGAAAATTGGCATAGGGTAAGTAAGATCAGAGAGTTGAATGCACAGTTCAAAGATTAATGTGGGGGAAATGGGTCCCAATTCATGAAGCACTTTCACCGGTACCGGAGAAGAAGAATGCTGTTCCATTGAAATGGGTTTCATTTGAACCACGCTCGACTAATGTCCTGGAGGATCGAGTAACTAGGACTGCAGACAGGGTTTAAACTAAATAGTGGTGATGAGTGGGGATGGGGCTGGATTCAAGTGAAGTGAAATTTAGAAAGTTAAACAGAAAGGATAAGGCAGGGTAGCCATATGGGTAGCAATAGCCAGTTTGACAGCAAGGGACAAATACAAACATAAGAGTGCACCAGAAAATGGGGTCAGAGTTGGGGAAAATAGTAAAAAGACAGAACTAAAAGCCCTTTATTTGAATGTATGCAGCATTCATAACAAGACATTTGAATTTATGGCACAAAAATAAATAAATAGGTATGATATGATAGCCATTATGGAGACATGGTTGTAAGTTGGCCAAAGCTGGGAACTGAATATTCAAGGGTATTTCAAAAGTACAGGAAGAATTTTTTAATAGATGAGACGAGATCAGTGCAGTGGTGAAAAATGATCTTGGTTCAGAAGATCGAGATGTAGAATTAGTTAGGGTAGAGATAAGAAATTACAAGTGAAAGAAGTCACTGGTGGGAGTAGTTTAAAGGCCCCTTAATAGTAATCTGTGATCTGTGGGACAGTGTAGAAGTCAAGAAATATTGGGCCTTGGGAGAAAGGTGATGCAATAATTGTGGGCAATTTTAATCCTCGCAAAGATTGGACAGATCAAACTGGTAAAGGTAGCCATGAAGAATGGTTCATACTGTGTATTCAGGACAGGTTCTTTGAACAGTACTCTCTGGAATCAGCCAGGAAGCAGGCTATTTTATGCCTGACAATGTGTAACAAAACAGGATTAGTTAATTATCTCACAGCAAAAGATCCTGTAGGGCTGAGTGATCATAAGATAGAATTCCACATTCAGTTTGGGGGTGAGAAACTTAGTCTGAAACTAGTGTCTTGAACAAAAGCAATTACAAAGGTATGTAGACACAGTTGGCTACAATGAACTGGATGGTACAGAAGCAGTGGCAGACATTTAAGGAGATATTTCATAACTCTCAACCAAGTTACACTTCACTGAGCAAGAAGACTCTACAAGAAGGATGAAACATCCGTGGTTAACTAAGGAAGTTAAGCTCGGTACCAATTGAAAGAAATGGCAAATTCTACAAAGATTAGTGATAGGCCAGGAGATTGGGAACATTTTAGAAACTAGCACAAGGTGACTAGAAAAATAATAAAGAGGGAGAAATTTGAATATGAGAGTAAACTAGCAGGAAATATAAAAATGGAGTAAGAGCTGCTACAAAAATATAAAAAGGAAGAGAGTAGCTAAAGTAACGTTGGTGTCCTAGAGGGTTAGACTGGGAAATTAATAATAGGAAATAAAAAAACGTCAAGAGGCTTTGAACAAGTATTTTGTACCTGTGTTCACGGTAGAGGACACAAAAAGCATCCCAAGAATAGTAGAAGATCAAAGGGCAGAAGGAAGGGAAAAATTAAATGAATCACTATCACTTGTGAAAAAGTACTTGGGATTAAAAGCTGCTAAATCCCCTGAACTTGATGGCCTACATTCTAGGATCTTAAAAAAGGTGGCTGCATAGAGGATTCATTCCAAAATTCCTTATATTGTGGAAAGGTTCCATCAGATTGAAAAACAGCAAATGTTAAACCCCTAACCATGAAAGGGTGAGAGGAGACAAAAAGCAGGAACCTAAGGCCAGTTAGCCTAACATCTGTCATTGTGAAATTGCTGGAATCTATTATAAAGGAATTAGTGGGAGGACATTTAGAAAACCTTAATGCAATCCATCTGCAATAAATAAATATCTGTGGAAGCAAATAGAGATCTTTGAAATGTGGATGCTAAGATGTATGCTTAAAATTTCATATTAGGCTATAAGACAAATGAAGAGGTGCTTGAAATTGCAGGACCAAAAAGAACACTAAAAAGTGACATTCAGAAAAGAAAATGTCAGTATTTTGGCCATTTGATCAGAGCTGAAAAGATACTCCAAGAAGGAAAAGTGGATGACAACAGAAAGAGGGGCTTCCTAGTTGGATGACAGATATCACAGAGCAGTTGCAGACAAGCTACGATGGATGTCAGAGTGACACAGATGAACATGACAACTGATCTCCTGGTACAAGGGGGAGGAGCACGAATACGATCTAGCTGAGTCAACATGGTATTATGGAAGAGAAGTCATGTTTGACAAATGTATTAGCGTTCTTTCAGTTGTAAGAAGCAGAGTGGATAAAGAAACCAGTAGATGCACTGTATTTGGATTTGCAAATGCCATTGGATAAGATGCCACATAAAAGATAAGAGCTCATGGTGCTGGGGGTAATATATTAATGTGGACAGCAAATTGGCGAACAGGAAAGCCTCCGTTATTTACAATCCATAATGATGACTTGGATGAAGGACAGAGTTTATTGTAATCAAATTTGCTGATGATACAAAGATTGGTAGGGAAGCAAGTTGTGAAGAGCATACTGAGTCTGCTTAGGGTTAGATAGGTTAGGTGAGTCAGCAAAACTTGGCAAGTAAAATTTGGCAAATGGTGCATAATGTGGCATAATGTGGCAAAATGTGAGGTTATCTACTTTGGTAGAAAGAATAGGAAAGCAAAATATTTACACGGAGAAAGACTACAGAATGCAGCAGCACAAAGAGATCTGGGTGCCCTTATACAACTGTACTGGGTTTTGGTGAGACCACAGCTAAAGTACTGAATAGAGTTTTGGTCTCCTCATTTAACTTCTTATATTTTCTTCTTATACATGCTTTGGAGGCGGTTCAAATAAGGTTGAGCAGGTTGGGCCTATACTTATTGAAGTTTAGAAGAATGAGAGACAATATTATTGATACACATAAGGTGGACTCGATGGGCCAAATTATCTACTTTTGTGCTGTAAATGATTCTATGATTTTGAGGGGACTGAACAAGATAAATGATGAGAGAATGCTTCCCCTCCCTAGGCTCCAGACCTCATTGCAGACTTGGTCCAAATATGGATAAAGGAACTGAGGTGAGAGTGATCAAGACTGCATCAGGTAGACCTAGTGAGACTGGCACAAAGGACGATGATTGTTTGAGGCCCATCATCTCAGCCCCAGGACAATGCTACAGGAGTTCCTCAGGGCAGTGTTTTAGGCCTAGTCATCTTCAGCTGCTTCATCAACGACCTTCCTTCCAACATAAGGTCAGAATTGGGGATGTTCACTGATGATTGCACAATGATCAGTATCATTCACAACTCCTCATAATCCATGGAAAAACTCAGCAGGTCTGGCAGCATCGGTGGAGAAGAAAAGAGTTGACGTTTCGAGTCCTCATGACCCTTCGGCAGAACTGAGTAAAGTTAGGAGAGGGGTGAAATATAAGCTGGTTTAAGGTAGGGTGGGGGGGTAGGGTGGGGGGAGAGAAGTTGGGGGGGGTGGTGGTTGTAGGGACAAGCAAGCAGTGATAGGAGCAGATAATCAAAAGATGTCACAGACAAAAGGAACAAAGAGGTGTTAAAGGTAGTGATATTATCTAAGAAAATGTGCTAATTAAGAATGGATGGCAGGACACTCAAGGTACAGCTCTAGTGGGGGTGGGGTGGAAAGACTGACGACAGGGTATTACAGTCATAGATTTAAAAATAATGGAAATAGATGGGAAAAGAAAAATCTATATAAATTATTGGAAAAAACAAAAGGGAGGAGAAAGAAACGGGAAGTGGGTGGGGTTGGGGGAGGGAGTTTAAGATCTAAAGTTGTTGAATTCAATATTCAGCCCGGAAGGCTGTAAAGTGCCTAGTCGGAAGATGAGGTGCTGTTCCTCCAGTTTGCGTTGGGCTTCACTGGAACAATGCAGCAAGCCAAGGACAGACATGTGGGCAAGAGAGCAGGGTGGCGTGTTAAAATGGCAAGCGACAGGGAGGTTTGGGTCTTCCTTGCGGACAGACCGCAGGTGTTCTGCAAAGCGGTCGCCCAGTTTGCGTTTGGTCTCTCCAATGTAGAGGAGACCGCATTGGGAGCAGCGAATGCAGTAGACTAAGTTAGGGGAAATGCAAGTGAAATGCTGCTTCACTTGAAAGGAGTGTTTGGGCCCTTGGATGGTGAGGAGAGAGGAAGTGAAGGGGCAGGTGTTGCATCTTCTGCATGGGCATGGGGAGGTGCCATAGGTGGGGGTTGAGGAGTAGGGGGTGATGGGGGAGTGGACCAGGGTGTCCCGGAGGGAACAATCCCTACGGAATGCCGCCGGGGGGGTGAAGGGAAGATGTGTTTGGTGGTGGCATCATGCTGGAGTTGGCGGAAATGGCGGAGGATGATCCTTTGAATGCGGAGGCTGGTGGGGTGATAAGTGAGGACAAGGGGGACCCTATCATGTTTCTGGGAGGGAGGCGAAGGCGTGAGGGCAGATGCGCGGGAGCCAAAGCTCCTTAGACAACACCTTTCAACCCATGACCTTTACCACCAGGGAGGACAAAGACAGCAAACGCAGGGTATACTACCATCTGCAAGCTCCCCTCCAAGTCTCGCACTTTCCTGACTTGTTAATATTTCACTGTTTCTTCACTGTGGCTTGGTCAAAATCCTGGAAAATTCTCCCTCGCAGCACTGCAGTTGCACCTACACCACATGGACTGCAGCTGTTCAAGAGGCTCACCACCCTCTGCTCAAGGGCATTTAGGGATGGGCAATGAATGCTGGCCTTGCCAGCGACACACATCCCATGAAGGAATAAAAACACCCTTGAGGAACACCACCACAAATGACATCCCAGTCTGAAACCATCCATCTACCACCGCCCATTGCTTTCTGTCATCGAGTCAATTTTGCAACCATACCACCACTTTCCCTTTAATTCCATGGGCTTCCATCTGCTTAATAATCTTCCTATGTGGCACCTTGCCACATATTTTCTGAAACTCCATATATGCAGTATCTTTTGCATCATCTTGATCAGCCTTCTCTGATGCCTCAAAAAATTGAATCAAATTAGTCAGACATTATTTACAAACATACAAATTAGGAGCAGGAGTAGGCCATTCGGCCCCTCAAGCCTAGTCTTCCATTTGATAAGATCATGGTTGATTGTGGCCTCAACTTTACTTTTCTGTCTGCCCCCTATAATCTTTGACTCCCTTGTTAATCAATAATCTGTCTAATTCAAACTTAAAAATATTCAATGACCCTGCCTCCACTGCTCGCTGGGGAAGAGAATTTCACAGACTAATGACCCTCTGAGAGAAAAATATTCTCGTCTCCATCCTCCATAAACTGTGTCCTCTAATTCTAGTCTCTTCCCCCAAGGGGAAACATCCTCTCAGGATCCAGCTTGTCAAGTCTCCTTGGGATCCTACATGCTTCAATCAGATCACTTCTCATTCTACCATACTCCACTGGATATAGTGCCAACCTGTTCAACCTTTCCTCATAAGATAACCCCTTCATTCCAGAAATAGTTGAATCTTCTCTGAACTGCTTCTAATGCAGTAAGGAGACCAAAACTATACACAGTACTCCAGATGTGGTCTCACCAACTGCAACAAAACATCCCCACTTTTATGCTCTATTTCTCTTGCAATAAACCCAACATTCTATTTGCCTTCCTAGTTACTTGCTGTACCTGCAAAACAGCTTTTTGTGATTCATGTAACAGGATGCCCTCTGAACTGCAGAGTTCTGCAATCTCTCTCCATTTAAATAATATACTGCATTTAACAAAACTATTCTGGCTCTCCTTGATTAATCCATTCTTTTCAAATGAAAGTTTTTAAAAAAATGTCATTTCATTGCTGGCAAAGCCAGCATTCGTTGCCCATCCCTAATTACCCTTGAGAAGGTGGAGGTGAGCCGCCTCTTGCACCGCTGCAGTTACATTTTTATAGAATAGTTTCAGGAGATCTAATAAACGCTGAGTTTCCTCTCATAATTAAGTTTTCTCGTGTTTCAACAAAACTCTTCTGCACCCTCTCCATGGGCTTGGTTTCATCATAAAGTAAGGTGGTCCTATCAGCCCATATTCTTCTGAAGGAGCCAAATCCTGATAAGTACAAAAATTAACCTTGACAATTTAAATGTAAATACAAAGTCTCAAATACAAAGGTGATGAAGCAACTTCTGAGACACATCACTACAGCATCACCAGCATGTAGATTATTTTCTAGTTGCCTATCCTGCTTGATGCAAAATTTTCAGCAAGAACAACATGAAGTAGTCCCTTGGGGCAAGAGCTCTACTTGCCAAAAAAAACCAGCCATGTACAACTAAAGAGGTAAGAGACAACATAAAACTAAAAGAAAGAGTATACAAAGATGTAAATAACATCAGATCTTGGCAAATGGATGATACAAAGAACAAACAGATAGTGAGAGCTACAAAAAGAAACCTGCAAAGGATATCAAAATGAACACAAACAATTTACATTTAATTTAGGGTTAAGAGGGTGGCTCTTCAAAAACCAATAACAATCATACTGACCATGAAAATAATGAAATGGTGGATATGCGGAATAATTAGTTTGCATCAGTATCCCAACAAAATTAATATTGAACAGGAACAGCGACTCCACAAAATTAACATAAGAAAAATAACAGTGATGATGAAAATAATGGCACTGAAGAGTGACTAATCCCACGCACCAGATAGTTTTCATCCCAGGTTTGAAAACTAAGTAGGTGAGATCATTGCAGTTGGCCTCACCATAATCTTTCTCAGTTCTCACTACTCAGACGATTTTTCAATCTTAAAGGAATGGTTCTGTCACTCCACCATTTAAAAAAAGATGAGAGGGAAACTAGGGAATTCTAGACCAGTTATCCTAATATCTGTTGTCAAGAAATTACTGAAGCCTATATTGAAGATAAAGTGACTTTAAAAATTTTCAGCCAGCATGGATTTGTAAAGGGTAGAAGTTCATGAAATTGAAGACAACTTATTGACCTGGTTAGGAAATTTGCTGAGTGATAGTAAACAGACTAGAGATAATGGGCACCTGGACTCTAACTAGTAAGATGCGACTAGTGGTACCCTGCGAAGATCTGTGTTGGGTCTCAATTACTCTCAGTATTTATTAATGACTTAGATGATGGAATAGAAAGCCACATATCCAAATTTGCTGAGGACACAAACATAGGCGGCATTCTAACCAGTATAAATGGAAGCATAAAATTACAATAGAGATATTGATAGATTAAGTGAATGGCAGAACTGTGGCAAACTGGTTTCAATGTATGCATATATAAGGTCATCCAATTTGAACCTAAATAGGATGGCACATGATACTTACTAAATGTTAAGAAAAACTAGAAACAGTGGAGGCTCAAAGAGATTTGAGGCTCCAGGTATATGATGAACATGAAAAAAATCTCATGAACAGGCACAGAAATAATCAAAAAGGCTAATGGAATGCTGGCCTTTATACCTAGAGAATCAGAATACAAAAGGGTAGAAGTTATGCTACAGTTATACAAAGCCCTGGTTAGATCACACCTGGAGTACTGTGAGCAGCTCTGAGCATCATACCTTATGGAAGGGTATATTGGCCTTGAGGAAGTGTAACGTAGACTTACCAGAATGATACCAAGATTCCAAGAGTTAAATTACTCTTAAATTACTCTCCAAGGAGAGATTACACAAATGAGGGTTGCATTCCCTGGAATGTAGAAGGTAAAGGGCTGATTTGATTGAAGTTTCAAGATATTAAAGGGAACAGGTGGAGTACAGATTTCCACTAGTTGGAGTGTCTTAAGACTGGTGGGGTGGGGGTGGGGTCATGGTGTAAAAATTAAAGTCAGACCTTTAAGGAGTGAAATTAGGAAACTTTTGTTTCCATAAAGGTTGGTAGAAATTTCAAACTCTCTTTCCTAGCCACAATTGGTGCTAGATCAATTGTTAATCCTAAATCTGGAGATTAATAACAACTTAGGATATCAAAAATTTAAGGAATACAAGGCAAAGTTGTTAGGTTGATCATACCGAATGGCAGAATAGGCTCGAGGACTAAACGGCCGTTTTAAAAGTTCATTCATGGGATGTGGATGTCGCTGGCTAGGCCAGAATTTATTGTCCATCCCTAATTGCTCTTGAGAAGATGGTAGTGAAATGCATTTTTGAACCGCTGCAGTCCATGTGATGTAGGTACACCAACAGTGCTGTTAGAGAGAGTGTTCCAGGATTTTACACCAGCGACAGTGAAGGAACGGTGATATTTTTCCAAGTCAGGATGGTGAGTGACTTGGAGAGGAACTTCCAGGTGGGCTCCCATGTGTCTGTTGCCCGTGTCCTTCCAAATGGTAGCAGTTGTAGGCTTGGAAGCCTTAGTGAGTTCCTGCAGTGAATCTTGTAGATGGTACACACTGCTGCCACTGTGCATTGGTGGTGGAGGGAGTGAATGTTTGTGGATAGGGTGCCAATCAAGCAGGCTTCTTTGTCCTGGATGGTGTCAAGCTTCTGGAATGTTGCTGGAGCTGCACTCATCCAGGTAAGTGGAGAGTATTCCATCACACTCTTGACCTGTACATTGTAGAGGGTGGACAGACTTTGGGGAGTCAGGAAGTGAGTTACTCATTGCAGGATTCCTAGTCTCTGACCTGCTCTTGTAGCCACAGTATTTATATGGCTCGTCCAGTTTAGTTTCTGGTCAAAGGTAACCCCCAGGATGTTGATAGTGGGGTATTCAGTGATGGTAATGCCACTGAATGCCAAGGGGCGTTGGTTAGATTCTCTCTTGCTGGAGGTGGTCATTGCTTGGCACCTGTATGGTGCGAATGTTACTCGTCACCCCAAGCCTGGATATTGTCTGCATTTGGACATGGACTACTTCAGTATCTGAGGAGTCACGACTGGTGCTGAACATTGTGCAATCACCAGCGAACATCCCCACTTCTGACCTTATGATGGAAGGAAGGTCATTGATGAAGATGGTTGGGCCTAGGACACTACCTTGAGGAACTCCTGCAGTGATGTCCTGGAACTGAGTTGATTGACCTCCAACAGCCACAACCATCTTCCTTTGTGCTAGTTATGACTCCAACCAATGGAGACTTTTCCCCCGGATTATCATTGGCTCCAGTTTTGCTAAGGCTCCCTGATGCCACACTTGGTCAAATGCTGCCTTGATGCCAAAGGCAGTCACTCTCACCTCATCTCTGGAGTTCAGCTCTTTTGTCCATGTTTGAACCAAGGCTATAATGAGGTCTGGAGTTGTGGGACCCAGCCAGAACCCAAACTGAACATCAGTGAGCAGATTATCACTAAGCAAGTGCCACTTAATACCACTGTTGATGACTCCTTCCATTACTTTACTGATGACTGAGAGTAGACTGATGGGGCGGTAATTGGCTAGTTGGATTTGTCCTGCTTTTTGTGTACAGGACATACCTGGGCAACTTTCCACATAGCCGGGTAGATGCCAGTGTTGTAGCTGTGCTGGAACAGCTTGGCTAGGGGCGCGGCAAGTTCTGGAGCACAAGTCTTCAGTACTATTGCTGGAGTATTGTCAGGGCCCATAGACTTTGTAGTATCCAGTGCCTTTAGCTGATTTTTTGATATCATCTGGACTGAATGGAATTGGCTGAAGACTGGCATCTTGTGATGCTGGGGACCTCTGGAGGAGCCAAAATGGATCATCCACTTGGCATTTTTGGCTGAAGATTGTAGCAAATGCTTTAGTCTTATCTTTTACACTGATTTGCTGGGCCCTTTTTGTGGACCCTCCTCCTCCAGTGAGCTGTTTAATTGTCCACTACCATTCATGGCTGGATGTGGCAGGACTGAAGAGCTTAGATCTGATGCGTTAGCTGTGGAATCACTTAGCTCTGTCTATCGCTTGCTGCTTATGCTGTTTGGTACACAAGTAGTATTGTAGCTTCACCAGGTATTTTTAGGTATGCCTGGTGCTGCTCCTGGCATGCCCTCCTGCACTCTTCATTGTGCCAGGGTTGATCCCCTGGCTTGCTGGTAATGGTAGAGTGGGGGATATGCCAGGCAATGAGGTTACAGGTTTTGGTTGAGTACTGCTGCTGATTGCCCACAGTGCCTCATGGTTGCTCAGTGTTGAGTTGCTAGATCTATTCGAAATCTATCCCATTTAGCAAGGTGGGAGTGCCACACAACACAATGCAGGGCATCATCAGTGTGAAGACGGAGTTTCATCTCCTGGTCACTCCTACCGATACTGTCATCCTTTAGGATTCGACCAGCTCAGTATGTAGTGGTGCTACCGAGCCACTCTTGGTGATTGAGGTACCCCCAGAGTACATTCTGCACCTTTGCCACCCTCAGTGTTTCCTCCAAGTTGGTGTTCAGCATGGAGGAGTACTGATTCATCAGCTGAGGGATAATCAGCAGAAGGTTACCTGCCCCATGTTTGACTTGATGCCATGAGACTAAATGGGGTCCAGAGTTGATGTTGAGGACTCCCAGGGCAATTCCCTCCCAACTGCCACCTCTGCTGTGTCTGTCCTGTCGGTGGTCCATCCAGTTTCATTCTTTGTTAAAAACAAAAAACTACTGCGGATGCTGGAAATCCAAAACAAAAACAGAATTACCTGGAAAAACTCAGCAGGTCTGGCAGCATCGGCGGAGAAGAAAAGAGTCGACGTTTCGAGTCCACATGACCCTTCAACAGAACAGCTGTAGTCAAAGTAGTGTTCAACATGGAGGAGTACTGATTCATCAGCTAAGGTGTAATCAGAAGGAGGTTTTTTATTGAATTTATTTTATTTTCATTGAATTCCACCATCTGCCATGGTGGGATTTGAACACAAGTCACCAGAGCATTACCTTGGGTCTCTGGAGTACTAGTCTAGTGACAATACCACTATGCCACTGCCTCACCTACTCCTGTTCCCATGTTACACCACTTATGAAATGTTAACAACATTTGCCCGATGCAGACTGGAGAATTGCAAACGCTACACCCCTGTTCAAAAAAAGGAATCAAGCTAAGCCCAGAAACTACTGCCAGTCACTTTAACTTCGGTGGTGGGGAAATTTCTAGAAAGAATAATTCAGGAGAAAATTAACTGTCACGTGGACAAGTGCGGGTTAGTTAAGGAACACCAGCATGGAATTCTAAAGGGAAAATTGAGTTTAACTAACTTGTTGGAATTTTTTTGAAGAGGTGACAGCAAGGGTTGATGGCTGTTGATCTGGTATACATGGACTTCCAAAAGGCATTTAGTACAGAACTGCATGATGGACTTGTGAGCAAAGTTATAGTTCATGAAATAAAAGGGTAAGTAGCAACATGGATATTAAATTGGCTGAGTGACAGGAAATAGTAGTGGTTATTGGATGTTTTTTGAGCTGGAGGAAGATTTTGTAGTGGAGTTCCCCAGGCATCAATGTTGGGACCCTTGTTTATCCTGATTATACATTAATGACCTCGACCTTGGTGTACAGGGCATAATTTCAAAGTTTGCAGATAGTTTGAAATTTGGAAGGATTGTTAACTGTGAGGAGGATTGTGTTCAAAAGGACATAGACAAGTTGGTGGAATGGGCAGACAAGTAGCAGATGAAGTTCAATGCAGACAAATGTGAAGTGATTCATTTTGGTAGGAAGAACATATAGAGACGATATAAAATAAAGGGTACAACTCTAAAGGGGGTGCAGGAGCAGAGGGATCTGGGTCTGTATGTGCATAAATCATTGAAGGTGGCAGGACAGGTTGAGAGAGCAGTTAAAAAAAGCATACAGTATCCTAGGCTTTATTAATAGGGGCAGAGAGTACAAGATAAAGGAGGTTATATTGGTCTTGTATAAGACACTAGTAGTTTGGCCTCAGCTGGAGTATTGGGTACAGTTCTAAGTGTCGCACTTTAGGAAAGATGTGAATGCATTGGAGATAGTGCAGAAAAGATTCACAAGAATAGTTCCAGGGATGAGAGACTTGAGTTATGAAGATAATTAGAGAAGTTAGGGCTGGGAGGGGAGTTGATAGAGGTATTCAAAATCATGAGGGGTCTGGACAGAGTAGATGGGGAGAAACTGTTTGCACACATGAAAGGATCAAGAATGAAAGGACATAGATTCACGGTAATTTGCACAAGAAGCAAATGCAATAAGAGAAAAAGCTTTTTCACACAGTGAGTGGTTAAAGTCTGAAATGCACTTCCCATGAGTGCGGTGGAGGCTGGTTCAATTGAAGCATTCGAACGGGAATTACATTGTTATTTGAAAAGGGTTATGGGGAGAAGGCGGGAGAATGGCACTAAGTAAATTGCTCAATCAGAGAGCCAGTGCAGACACAATGGGATGAATGGTCTCCATCTGCACTGTAAAAATTCTGTGATAGATAGCGGATATTAAAATCAAAATAAGCAACATAATTATTTTGTAAAACAGGCCTATCTCCATCTAGCAACTGTCTCTCTTAATTATATATAGTCATTGAGTCGCTTGCACTCAAAATCTCATTGCCAAGATTACCTGGCCGTAACCAGGCGCAAATAGCTTATAGAATTTGCTAGAAGTCTTGACTTTGCCTGAAATCAGCAGAGATTTTAAATAAGGACAACACAACTTAGATTGATATCGCACCCTTAACATAGTAAAATGTCCCACAGTGCTTCACAGGAGCTTTAGCAAATAAAACTGTGGGTCAGAATGAGATGGAGCTGGGTGGCAGTGCTGGCAGCATTGTAGAGAGGTGGGGGATGGTGCATAGAATAGATTTACCTGCTCTGATTACTGCATCTTCATAGCACTCATCACACACCCGGACAGGAACTGAACCCCAACCACGTTCTGGAACAGGCTTGGATTTTGATGAGCAACGATCACAGAAGCCTTCACCACAGGCTCTACAGTGGTGCTTTGTTTCCTGGTCTTCAAAGGGTTTATTGCACTTATGACAGTTCTGCGAAATAAATGTAATACCCATTAAAACCTTTTTCCATTACTAGACAGGGTGGCATTTGTCTTGTATTGCACAGTGTAGCTTATTTTACAACATTACAGCTTTCTAACACTCAGTACCTGGGAGACTGGAGTAGCTTTATATCTTTCCTTCATTAAAAACAGCCATGCAGAATTTGGAGGTTTGTACTTTGTCATATTTAGTACTTGAAATAAATAAAATATTCATTGAATGGACAGGTAAAAGTATGATGAGAAGCAGAGGACCAATTAGGACAATTGTCATGTTTTGAAAGGAAAACATCCTCCACCCACATTGAAGATAAATCCAGCCTACCAACAGGTATAATGTTGCAAATGACACATGTTAAATCATGCAATACCAATTCAATCTTAAACCTTATTCTTGTTCTACACAGGAAGTGCACTTCACTCGATTGCTGTCGGCAGGCCAAAATATCAAGGGAAAAATGACAGGGAAGGATGAAGGAGATGCTCCGGACAGCGAACCCTAACATCTTCAATTCTCAGAATAAACCGAGGCCTGCCCTAGGATATCAACAACTAGCAGATGCAGAGCAGGACACACCAACTACTGGTTCTAATATCAAAGGTTAATTTGAAGGTGTTGAGGCAGGTGCGCATAGCTAGCTCCATTCCAGCTTGTTCACCAACAATATTCTGCCCATCTAAAGATAGATTCCAAAATGCAGGCGAAGTGGAGTATGCCTTTTTATTATAGCATACAACCAATGCTGAAATCATTAAAAGCTGTTAGTTTGTCATGAAAATATAATAATTCTCATAATATTATTATGATTTATTGCAAAGGTAGGTTAATAGTAATTTCTCTGTGAGTATGTGTGTGTGGGATTTAATTGAATTGGACCACAGCTGGTCTGGTGGTTTTGAGTCATCAAAAAGAAGCTAAGTTTGAAATGCTAAATACATAAACATGGCTGAAGTTTTAGAATGTGATATGTGAGGAACATTTGTACTTTTAAATAAATGAGGTTAGTTTGAATTTCAAAAAGATGGTAAGATGTTACACCTAGCCATAAGAAGCCAAGCCAAACAGTGTTCATTTTTCCCAAAGGTTATTGATAAAATTAGTACTATGAAAAGACTTGTACTATGAGAGGGGTAAAGTTCCAAAGACATATCTGGATAATGGAATTTGCATTAAAAAGGGAGAAACATGTCTAAAGGAGGTGAGGCTATGTATCAGAGGAGGAAGGCATTTTAAGATTTAACACAAGTGTGCAAGGCCTCTAGCCCTCTGCGCATCAAGTTATTGTTCACAGGAACCAAAGCTGAGGAAACTCACTTTGAATTCCACTGCCCAGGGTATTGTGTCAGTTTAAATCTATTTGTTTTTACTGTTGTCTTAACAGGGATGTAACTGGAAGCCAGATTAATTAGGGGTTTTAAGAGTTATTATAGTTGTAATTTATAGACCTATGTATGTGCTTGAAATCTTTTTTGTTAATAAATATTTAATTTAGTTTTCTAAAAACTTCTGAAGCTGTGGTAGTCTTACTACTTCTGAATTCAGGGCATGCATCTCTAAATAAAATACAAATTGCAAAACAGTTGTGACCGCATGATCAAGTTTCCCTTGTGGATTTGATCCGTCTGCAACAGGTCATCTGACAAGTTCCACAACTGTCATCAGCAACCTGGCTTTATCTAAGGGAAACCCGGTTCCATCAACCGTTGCAAGCTACAAGAGTAGTCATTAATTACACTAGAGGTCCTGGAAGTTGTTTACAAATAAGCAGGCCCATAACAACACCTCAATATCATACAAGCATTTGACTGATGTAAAATATGTTTTACAACTTTAAAAATGAATCAATTATCAATAAACTTGTCAATTTCAACTGTACCAATGATTTATCCTCTCTACATTCTCAGCTTCATTTAAATCAGCGAACATAATTTTCCTGTGCTTTAAATTGGCTTTAAGCATTCCCAAATGTGATGAATTTTTAAACTGGGGCCTGAGATTTCTGCTTACCCACATAATAAAGTATCAGGCACCTCAGGATGGAAAGCCAGTGATTGCATTACTCTTCTGTAACCATAGCTTATGGCTTGCCTTCATCACACAGCAACTTTCACCCTCATTCTGCTTCTAGGTGCATTAATTTCTATCTGGAAAATCTGTGCTATTTACCACCTGCCTCCAATTTCCTCCCCTCACCTCAGCACAGGAAGACTTGATTAAAGTATGTAAACTAAGGAAGGTGCTACATGTTCCACATGTGGAAAGATTATTTGAATTAGTTAAATTTAGGCAATTTTAAAGCAGTCTGCCATTCCAAGAAATCTGTGTTTACAAGACAGAAGGAGAGATCTGTTAAAGGAACCTCCATTCAAAAAACTCAAATTGACTCAGAATGCTGTGAATCAGGCTTCATAGACTGAGGAGGACAACGTAGATCTTTTGTTTCTCTTCGAGGTTCCCAAGATGTTCAGGCCTGCTGAGGAACAAACTTACAGCGAAGAGTGTGTGCATCTGAACCACTTCCTACAGAAAAGGAAATTCCCACATTATTAGTAGGAGAATCAAAATTTTTTCTTTGGAATATTCATTGTCCCTCTCTCCATCTATCTGGTTTGTTAATGGATGAGGCATTACATAATACTTTGTTACAGCAATAGTAGTTCGCAGACCCTCTACAGATGTACAAATCTTCACAAGAGCTGAATGAGCTTCACTGTTCAAGAGCAGCCAGCAGTCCAACATTTCCCCAAAGAACCAAGAAGGGTAAGAAAAAAGAAAAGGAAAATCTATGTTAATTGCCTTTACATTGCAGACCAGAAGCAGAAATCTCTGTCTGAAGAGGTCGGTAAGATTCTGGAGAAAATACATCCTATATGTGCTCAAAGAGAGCCGAGAATACAGTCAGAGACTGAGACCACCGGTGCAAGAGACTTTGAGGGTATGTATAATAGTTTATAGTCATAGAGGTCTACAGCACAGAGGCCCATCGAGTCTGTGCCGGTCAAACAAGTACCTAACTATTCTAATCCCATTTTCAGCACTAGGCCCATAGCCTTGATGCCATGGCATTGCAAGTGCACATCCAAATACTTCTTAAATGTTATGAGGGTTTCTGCCTCTATCACCCTTTCAGGCAGGAGTTCCAGATTCCCACCACCCTCTGGGTGAAAAAATTCTTCCTCACATCCCCTCTAAACCTCCTGTCCCTTACCTTAAATCTATGCCCCCTGGTTATTGATCCCTCCATCAAGGGAAAAAAATTCCTTCTTGCCTACCCTATCTATGCCCCTCATAATTTTATACACCCCAATCATGTCCCCCCTCAATCTCCTCTGCTCCAGGGAAAATAACCCCAGTCTATCCAATCTCTCCTCATAACTAAAACTCTCCAGCCCAGGCAACATCCTGGTAAATCTCCTCTGCACTCTCTCTAGTGCAATCACATCCTTCCTATAACGCGGATCCCAGAACTGCACGCAATACTCTAGCTGTGGCCTAACCAGCATTTTATACAGTTCCAGTATAGCCTCCTTGCTCTTATATTCTATGCCTCGGCTAATAAAGGCAAGTATCCCATATGCCTTCTTAAATTTGGGGATAATTACTCAGTGGGGTCGGGGGGGCGGGTGGGGGGAGAATGTAGAGTAGAGGGCTAACTCTAATGATAGCTCCTTACACACATGCTCAGTAATTATGTCACAGTGACACCACTCACCGAGAGGAGATGAATGTGAAGCATCTCAGAGTAGCTCCAGCTATGCCTTGCTCTTATTTAACCTTTGTAAATAGTTAACATGGAAGTAAATGTTTTTGAATAAATGACCATTGCCTCCAGCAAGATGATCTCTCGAATAAGAAGCCAACGAATCACAAGATAACAGAACTTCCCATCTGTCTTTTCATATATAAATGTTCGACTGACCATAGGGTGTAGCAGCCAATCCCATTCTCGTCTCAACATTCATGCAGAAGTGGTCGCTTGTTACTGAGCAGGAGCAGGATTCCTAACCCAACCAATAGTGTTCCAATTACCAAACCTAATTCCATATATGATTGCACTGGAGGGGGTGCAGAGGAGATTCACCAGGATGTTGCCTGGGATGAAACATTTAAGTTATGAAGAGAGGTTGGATAGACTTGGGTTCTTTTCGTTGGAGCAGAGAAGACTGAGGGGTGACCTGATCGAGGTGTACAAGATTATGAGGGGCATGGACAGGGTGGATAGGGAGCAGCTGTTCCCCTTAGTTTAAGGGTCAGTCACAAGGGGGCATAAGTTCAAGGTGAGGGGCAGGAGGTTTAGGGGGGATGTGAGGAAAAACTTTTTTATCCAGAGGGTGGTGACGGTCTGGAATGCACTGCCTGGGAGGGTGGTGGAGGCGGGTTGCCTCACATCCTTTAAAAAGTACCTGGATGAGCACTTGGCACATCATAACATTCAAGGCTATGGGCCATGTGCTGGTAAATGGGATTAGGTAGGTAAGTCAGGTGTTTCTCACGTATCGGTGCAGACTCGATGGGCCGAAGGGCCTCTTCTGCACTGTGATTCTGTGAAAACGTTCCTGTACCAAAATTCTTCTTAAACAAGATGATAACCTTGATTGGTGCTCCCATCCACTGTTAGCACTGAAAGGAAAATGGGCAATCTTGATTTACCCTCGTTTCCTATCACAAAATACCTTCAATCCATCCTCCAGGGATATCATAAACAGGGTATAATGGTATAAGAGCAGCACTCATCCGTGACTTTGCTGGAGTAAAACATGGCTGGCGTGAAAGAGTAGGAACAGAAGAACATGAGGCACCAGTTCATACACTGACCTCTCCCCATACTCGTCAAATTATTGAAGCATTTCCCCTGTCACGAAATGGTCAAATTGGCCTCCCATTCTTCAGACGGAGATTCCGATACGAAGCAGACCTCTGGGGAGATGCCATGCAAATCCAAGATTGTCCCTTGATGATACAAGGAATAGAGGACTTAGATGTAAGGTTTTGGCTAAGAAATACGGGGGTAATCTGAGGAAGAACTTCTTTACGCAGCATGTGGAACTCACTGCCCATGAGGATGTTGAAATCAATGATTTCAAAAGAACATTGAATGGCCACTTGAAGGAAATAAACTTGCAGGGCTCTGGTGATAGTTGCAGGGCAATAGGACTGACAGGATATCTCCACGGAGAAACTTAGAAACTAGGAGCAGGAGTAGGTCATTCGGCTCTTCGATCTGCCATTCAATATGACCATGGCTGATCCTCTATCTCAACGCCGTACTCCTGCGTTCTCCCCATACCCCTTGATGCCCTTAGAGTCCAGAAATCTATTTCCTTCTTAAAGGCCTCCACAGCCTTGTGGTAGAGAATTCCGTAGGTTCACCACCCTCGGAGTGAAGACGTTTCTCCTCATATCAGTCCTAAATGGCCTACCCTGTATCCTGAGACTGTGACCCCTTGTTCTAGACTCCCCAGCCAGAGGAAATATCATTCCTGCATCCAGTCTGTCCATCCCTGTCAGAATTTTCTATGTTTCAATTAGATCTCCTCTCATTCTTCTAAACTCCAGTGAATACAGGCCTAGTCGGCCCAATCTTTCCTCATACAACAATCCTGCATCCCAGGAATCACTCTGGTGAACCTTTGTTGTACTCCTTGTATGGCAAGGATATCCTTTCCTAGGTAAGGAGACCAAAACTGCACACAATGCTCCAGGTGTGGTCTCACCAAGGTCCTGTACAGCTGCAGTAGGACATCGATGATCCTGTACTCAAGTCCTCTCGCAATGAAGGCCAACATACCATTTGCCTTCTTAACTGCCTGCTGCACCTGCATGCTTGCTTTCAGTGATTGGTGTACAAGGACACCCAGGTCAATTTATATATCAACATTTCCAGATCTATCACCATTTAAATAATACTGTCATTCTGTTTTTCCTACCGAAGTGGATAAATTCACACTTATCCATGTTATACGCATCTGGCATGTATTTTCCCACTCACTCAACCTGTCTAAATTGCCTTGAAGCCTTTTAACACCCTCCTCATTGCTTACATTCCCACCAAGTTTTGTGTCATCAGCAACCTTAGAAATATTCCATTTGGTTCCCTCATCGAAATCATTGATGTATATTGTGAATAGCTGGGGCCCAACACTGATCCCTGCAGTCACCCCGCCTGCCACTCCAAAAAAGACCCATTTATTCCTACTCTCGGTTTCTTGTCTGCTAACCAATTCTCAATCCATGCCAATATATTGCCCCTAATACCATGTGCTTTAATTTTACACACTAGCGTTTTTTGTGGGACGTAATCAAAAACTTTCTGAAAATACACCAAGTCTACTAATTGTCCGTTATCTATTCTGCTAGTTACGTCCTCAAAGAACTCCAGTAGGTTTGTCAAACATGATTTCCCTTTCATAAATCCATATTGACTTTGTCCAATCCCGCTGATATTTTCTAAGTGTCCTGTTATCACATCCTTTATAAAATAGACTCTAGCACTTTCCCTACTACTGAGGTTAGACTAACTGCTCTGTAATTCCTTGTTTTCTCCCTCCCTCTCTCCTTTTTGAAATAGTGGGGATACATTTGCCACCCTCCAATACGTCTGGACTCTACAGAATTTTGGAAGATGACAACCAACGCATCCACTATTTCCATGGCCACCTCCTTTAGTACCCTGGGATGAAGATTATCAGGCCCTAGGGATTTGTCAGCTTTCAGTTCCATTAATTTCTCCAGCATTATTGCTTTAGTAATACTAATTTCCTTCAATTCCTCTTTCTTACTAGAATCTTGGTTCCCTAGTATTTCTGGGAAGTTATTTGTGTGTTCCTCCATGAAGATAGAACTAAAGTAGTTGTTTAATGTTCCATTATCTTGTTTTCTATTATAAATTCTCCCATTTCAGACTGTAAGGGACCTACATTTGTCTTCACTAATCTTTTTCTTTTTACATACTCATAGAAGCTTTTACAGTCTGCTTTTATGTTCCTTGCAAATTTATTCTCATACCTTATTTTTCCCCTCATAATCAGTCTCTTGGTCCTCCTTTGTTGAATTCTAAACTGCTCCCAATCCTCAGGCTTGCTACTTTTTCCAGCAACTTTATATGACTCTTTGGATCTAATACTATCCTTAATTTCTTTTGTTAGCCAAGGATGGCTACTTTTCCTGTTGTGTTCTTGCACCAGAAAGGAATGTATAACTGTTGCACTGCATATATTTGTTCCTTAAATATTAGCCTTGGTCTATCCCCAATTTATCTTAGCCAACTTACACCTCATATTTTCGTACTTTCCTTTGTTAAGTTTAGGACCCTAGTTTCAGATCAGACTACTTCACTTTCCATCCTAATGGAGAGTGGACGTAAACTCAATGAGTCAAATGGCCTACTTCTATGCCATAAATAACCCATATGACTCGAGAATAGAAAGGTAGAGCTACAGTACAGTCACCTGTTCAGATGTCAGGAATGTTGTGCAATAGAAGAGAAGGGTAGAGCTCCAGTAGAAAATCCTAAGAGAGATGACTTGACACTTACGATAATCTGAGAGTTTGGTCTCCAATAGGCTGGTGCAATCCGGTCTGTTAGCCAGTCTGTCACGGCTTTGGTTGGTTTTGCACCAAATTCTGAAACTGACTGTGCCATCAAATTCATGCCATCCAGCAATCGTTGCGCAGCATTATTATTGTCCTTTAGAAATCCATCACTCTGAAAAAGAGAGGTGTCATTTTACTGAGCATTATTTGTGAAATATTACTAAAATTACAGGGCAGGTTTATGCTTGCAATCCTCCATCACTTCCCAGAATAAGCTGTGGTATTTCAAGATGATGCCAGCAGCAGTCGGTTTCCCCTCTCAACTCCAAAAAAAGGAGTAAAGTTGGAGTCAATCAGCCGACTGCTTTTACTCTCTTGCTCTTTAGCAATTCATTTTGTGACCAGACTTGGAAGCAGAAGCATCCGTATCACCAACAGGACAGTGTGTATTACAGAGAAATCCAAGAAAAGATTATGACTTTTATCATTTCAAACCACCCCAGACTGAAGATTAGTTTCAGCATTAAAGCAAATAAACATCTGTGCATTAATCACTCAATACCACAGAAACATTGGCATTCTTTTTACCTCTAGGTGCTGTGTTCTTAACTGCAACTAGGTCTGTTTCTGGAATTCCTAATTTTAAAGGCTTTACACAGGGCAAATATCTTTCACATCACACACTCATTTAAGAGTAAAGGGAACAAATAAAAGGATTCTTTAGTTCCAGCACTGCAAGTTATGAGGGACCTACATTTCAAACAATCTGTGAGATAACCAAACAGGATTCTGTCAGTGATTGTGATGGCATTATTGGCATGGCTTAAAAACAGAAAAATGCAGAGAGGAGAAACACTTGGTGTAACATACTGGTTTCTTAGAGTGAGAGAGAAACGGTGGGGTCATTTACAGCGAGAGTGTGAGAGAGAAACAGCGGGGTCGTTTACAGCAAGAGAGAGAGAGGAACAGCGTGGTCATTTACAGCAAGAGAGTGAGAGAGAAACAGCAGGGCCATTTACAGCAGGAGAATGTGAGAGGAGCGGGGTCGTGTGAGAGGAGCGGGGTCATTTACAACATTTACAGCAAGAGAGTGAGAGAGAAAGGGCATGGTCATTTACAGCGAGAGAGTGAGAGAGAAACAGCGTGGTCATTTACAGTGAGAGTGAGTGAGAAACAGCGTGGTCATTTACAGTGAGAGTGAGTGAGAAACAGCGGGGCCATTTACAGCGAGAAAGTGAGAGAAACAGCGTGGTCATTTACAATGAGAGAGTGAGGGTGAAACAGCATGGTCATATACAGCGAAAGAGTGAGAGAGAAAATGGCAGGGCCATTTACAGTGAGTGTGTGAGAGAAACAGCAGGGCCATTTCCAGCGGGAGAATGTGAGAGAAGCAGCGTGGTCATTTACAGGGAGCGAGTGCGAGAGGAGTGTGAGACCATTAAAGAGCGCGAGAGGGAAAAGAGCGCAGAGGGCAGCTGATTGGTGAGTAGGATTGGTGAGTATTTCTAGTCTTTAAAGTAAAAGTAAGATCTTTAGTTTGTGTTTAGATCTAGTCTTTTTTCTCTCTTTTTCTTAAAGATAGCTTGTTAAGTATAACATCGATACAGGTGTGGATAAAAAAAATTATAATAAAGTGTAATGAGTGGGGATACTAGAGTAATTAATTTTTAAAAATGAATAAAATACAATAGCGATGGCAGGACGCTGCAGCATGTGGGAGCTGTTGGACACCAAGGTAATCCAGAGCAAACACATCTATACCAAGTGTTTGTAGCTCGAGGAACTTCGGGTCTGAGTTAAGGAGCTGGAATCCGAGCTGCAGACATTGCGCCACATCAGCGAGGAGGAAAGCTACCTAGGCACTTTGCTCCAGGAGGCGGTCACACCTCTCAAATTACATAATTCAAATGTGGTCTGTGATCACGGACAGGAGAATGTGACTGCAGCTGAAGCAGGTTTGGGGACCCAGGGGTAGCGTTCGAGAAGCCTTGGCCCCTGCAACTATCCAACAGTTACAAGGTTCTTGCAAGCTGTGTGGATGAGAGAGGGGACAGCAGGAAGGATGAGCGAACTGAACAAGGCACCATGGTACAGCGAGCCATTCAAGTGAGGGGAGGAAATAGGAATCTGGCAGTGGTAGGGGGCAGTATAATTAGGGGGAAAGATACTGTTCTCTGGAGCTTTGAACGTGAATCCCAAAGGCTGTGAATCCCAAAGGCCCGGTGTCAGGGTTAAGGGCATCTCCTCAGGGCTAGAGAGGAACTCGGAGTGGGAGGGGAGGGATCCAGTTGTCGTCGTCCATGTTGGTACCAACAACATTGATAGGACAAGAAAGGAGGTTCTGCTGAAAGAATTTGAACAGTTAGCAGCTAAATTAAAAAGTAGAACCTCCAAAGTAATAATCTCGGGATTGCTGCCTGAGCCACGGGCAAACTGGCATAGGGTAAAAAAAGTCAAGGAGTTAAATGTGTGGCTCAGAGATTGGTGCAGCAGGAATGGGTTTCAGTTCATGGGGCACCTGCACTAGTACTGGGGTAGAAAGGAGCTGTTCCGGTAGGACGGGCAGGCTTCACTTGAACCGTGCTGGGACCAGTATCCTGGAAAACTGGATAACTAGGGCTGTAGAGAGGGCTTTAAACTAAATAGAGGTGGGGTGGGGGTTCTGGGAAGGGGATAGGTAGCAAAAAGCAAAAAGGTATGGCAGGGTTGCAGGGCAGCTATTTAGATAATGATATACAGAGTGTGACAGGAAGGGAAAGAGTGTGCGAACATAAAAAAAACAGCAGCAAATAGGGTCAAAGGGGGAAAAAATGGTAAAAAGGCAAAATTAATGGCCCTTTACTTAAATGCACGTAGTATTCGGAACAAAATAATTAATGGCACAAATAGAGGTTAATGGGTATGATCTTATAGCCATTACAGAGACATGGTTACAAGGAGATCAAAGCTGGGAACTAAATATTCAGGGCTATGTGACTTTTCAAAAGGACAAACAGGAAGGAAAGGGTGGTGGGGTAGCTTTGTTAGTTTGAGATGGAATAAGTACGATAGGAAGAAAGGATCTTGGATCGGAAGATGTAGAATCCATATGGGTGGAGGTAAGAAATAACAAAGGGAAGAAGACACTGGTGGCAGTGGTCTATAGTCCTCCCTGACAGTATAGAGAATAAATCAGGAGATAATGAGGGCATGTAAAAAAGCCAGTACATTAATCATGGGTGACTTTAATCTTCATGTAGATTGGGAAAATTAAATTGGCAGAGGTTGACATGAGCAAGAATTCATAGAGTGTATTCGGACAGTTTCTTAGGATAATATGTTGTGAATCCAACCAGGGATCAGGCTATTTTGGATCCGGTAATGTGTAATGAGGCAGGTTTAATAATTGATCTCAGAGTAAAAGATCCCCTAGGAAACAGTGACTATAATATAGTAGAATTTAGCATTCAGTTTGAGAGTGATAAACTTAAATAAGGCCTATTACAATGGAATGAGGACGGAGTTGGCTGGAGTGGACTGGGGAAGCAGTTTAGCAGGAAAGACAGTTGATGAACAATGGCAGACCTTTAAGAAAACAGGTTATGACTCTCAACAAAGATATATCCCAGTGAGGGAGAAGGATTCAAGGAAGGGGATAAACCAACCATGGTCAACCTAGGAAGTTAAGGACAGTGTCAAATTGAAAGAGAAAACATACAATGTGGCAAAGAATAGTGAGGAGAGGTTGAGTGGGTTGGGCCTGTGCTCATTGAAATTTAGAAGAGGAAGAGGCGACCTCATTGAAACATATAAGATTCTTCAGGGGGGCTTGACAGGGTAGGTGCTCAGAAATTGTTTCCCCTTGTGGGAGAGTCTAGGACTGGAGTGCATAATCTCAGAGGAAGGAGGCACCCATTTAAAACAGGGATGAGGAGGAATTTCTTCTCTCAGAGGGTAGTCAATCTGTGGAATGCTCTACCGCAGAGTGATGTAGAGGCTGGGTCATTAAGGGTATTCAAGGCTGAGAAAGACAGATTTTTAATCAGTAAGGAAATCAAAGGTTATGGGGAAAAGGCAGGAAAGTGGAGTTGAGGATTATCAAATCAACCATGATCTCATTGAATGGCGGAGCAGACTCGATGGGCCGAATGGCCTGTTTCTGCTCCTATGTCTTATGGTCTTACACCCATATAGCTTGCCAATTTTATCTTGTTCTCATCCTTCCCCCAGCCCTGCTATATGGTGGGCAGCGTATCCAGGTCATTCTGTTGGTCAGTGGATGTCTCATTGTCAAGCACTTATTTCTTGTCTTTTATGTTTATTCCAGATTTCTAATATAAATTATGAGGAAGAATACCAGAGCCATACAGACCAGGTCCCTGGTTTGATCCCCTGGGAGCTATGCAGAGTTAACTGGGTAGCAAGAGGGATTAGCACTGGGTTAGGCAAAGAAAAAAGCAGCAATTGCTAAGGTTCCTCCTCGATTGTTGTTGAGCAATCTCTGAAAACAGGATAAGGCGTACCTATGCTAATGTAAAGGTCTCAAAACACAGTTAAACAGTTCTGGTACCTCAACTCCAGCTACTACATTGGAAGTGTGGGGTTTCAATGATTAACTGTTAAATCACTCCTGTAACTGCAAGATCAAGTACTAAATGAGCTTGAAGCAATCACCAGTCTCAGGCTACCCAATAACCACTGGAAAACTATATTCTTTACACAAAATGGCTGAACATACTACATAGACAACATTCTCAGGCTATTACTTTGTTTTTCTTAAGACAAACTGAAACTGAAGTATCAGCTTTTTGTCCCACTTTGCTCATATGGTTTGGTTCAGCAAAAGCCTGCTGCCCTGGCACCCAATTTAAGTAGTCATATGGAGCCGAGACTGCATATCAACAGTTTATGTGATCCTGAAGATATTATAAAGAGACAGAGAGTAGGTCAGTCCGAGTTAAAGGTACTTTTTCAGACTGGTAAAAAGGTAGTCAGTGGGATTGGTGCTGGAACCGGTGTTTTTCACCAATTACATAAACAATTTGGACTCAGAAATACAATTTCAACATTTGCAGGTGACACCAAATCTGGGGTGGAGAGGGTGGAAGGTTGTGCTTAATACTGAGGATTGTGACATAATATAGTAAGATATTAATCAACTTGAAGAATGGGTGTGTAGTTGACAAATACATTTCTGTATAGGCAAGTATCGGGTTGTCAACTTTCCAAATTGGCCTGGAGTCTCCAGGAATTGAAGATCAATCTCCAGGGCACTGCTGTGTAAAATCCTAGAGGAATATCATATGGACATTAAAAAAATATTGCATTTTTTCATTTTCTTTGAACATTAATAGTCATTATTGGCCCAGATATTCCACTTTCCGAATCATCAGTGACCGGACACACGAGATGAGAGATGACCACCATGGGAAACGCCCAGGAAGTTTGAACTTCCAACGGGCAATCCCCCTCTTCTCCAAGTCTCTCTGCAAATGTCTCCAACCCTGAGTTAGAGTCAGAGACTTCTGACAGTTCTGATGTACTTACCTGAATAGTTACGCAGTAAATGTTAAACAGACCAAAACCTAGTCTAGCTCCTGGGTAACTACAGAACTGACCCTCCTTGTCACTTACACTGACTGCTCCAAGCACCCACCCGCCTCCAACTGAACAACACTCTGGCTAATCCCCCTCTGCCCTGACCTGACTATCTTCCTCTGACCGGACCTGACTACCCAGCACCCCCCCCCACCCATCCACCTGTCACCTTACCCACCTGTCACCCTACCCATTTACTCACTTACCTCATCCGCTCTAGCCACATAGCTCGCCCACCTGCCCAGCCTACCAATTCACTTATTCATCCACTCACCCTGACAAATAACATTCACACTGACCTTTAAACTTTTTTTATTCTTTCACAGGGTGCAAGTGTCACTGGCTGGGCCAGCATTTACTTCAAATTCCTAATTGCCCTTGAGAAGGTAGTGGTGAGCTGCATTCTTGAACCAAAGCAGGCCATGTGGTGTAGATCCTTCCCAACAGCACTGTGGGTGTGAGTTCCAGGATTTTGACCCAGCAACAGTGAAGAAAGGATAATATAGTTCGAAGTCAGGATGGTATATGGCTTAATGGGGAACTTGCAGGTCATGGTGGTGGTGGTGGTGGTAGTGTCGCCATGCATTTGCTGCCCTTATCCTTTTAGGTGGTAGAGGTCATGGGTCTGGAAGGTGCTGTCAAAGGAGCCTTGGTGAATTGCTGCAATGCATCTTGTAAATGGTAGTCACTGCTGCCACTGTGTGTCGCTGGTGGAGGGAGTGAATGTTGAAGATGGTGGATGGGTACCAATCAAGTGGGCTGCTTTGTCCTGGATAGTTTTTTTAAATTCATTCATAGGATGTGGGTTTCGCTGCTGGGCCAGCATTTATTGCCCATCCCTAGTTGCCCTTGAGAAGGTGGTTGTGAGCTGCCTTCTTGAACCACTGCAGTCCATGTGGTGTAGGTACACCCACAGTGCTGTTAGGAAGGGAGTTCCAGGATTTTGAGCCAGTGACCGTGAAGGAACGGCGATATATTTCCAAGTCAGGATGGTGAGTGGCTTGGAGGGGAACTTCCAGGTGGTGGTGTTTCCATCTATTTGTAACCCTTGTCCTTCTAAATGGTAGTGGTCGTGGGTTTGGAAGGTGCTGACTAAGAAGCCTTGGTGAGTTTCTGCAGTGCATCTTGTAGATGGTACACACTGCTGTTACTATGCGTCGGTGGTGAAGTCAGTGAAGGTTTGTGCAAGTGGTGCCAATTAAGCAGGCTGCTTTGTCCTGAATGGTGTCAAGCTTCTCGAATGTTGTGGGAGTGCACTCATCCAGGCAAGTGGGGAGTATTCCATCACACTACTGACTTGTGCACTGTAGATGGTGGACAGGCTTTGGGGGGTTAGGAAGTGAGTTACTCATCGCAGGATCCCTAGACTCTGACCTGCTCTTGTAGCCACAGTATTTATATAGCTAATCCAGTTCAGTTTCTGGTCAATGGTAACCCCCAGGATGTTGATAGTGGGGATTCAGTGATGGTAATGCCTCTGAACATCAAGTGACAATGGTTAGATTCTCTCTTGCTGGAGATGGTCATTGCCTGGCACTTGTGTGGTGTGAATGTTACTCGTCACCCCAAGCCTGGATATTGTCCAGGTCTTGCTGCATTTGGACATGGGCTGCTTCAGTATCTGAGGAGTCACAGATAGTGCTGAACACTGTGAAATCATCAGCGAACATCCCCACTTCTGACCTTATGGTCATTGATGAAGCAACTGAAGATGGTTGGGCTGAGGAACTCTTGCAGTGATGTCCTGGAGCTGAGATGACTGACCTCCACAACCATCTTCCTTTGCGCTAGGTATGACTCCAACCAGTGGAGAGTTTTCCCTCTAATTTCCATTGACACCAGTTTTGCTAGGGCTCCTTGATGCCACATCTGTGAAATGCGGCCTTGATGTCAAGGGCAGTCACTGTCACCTCACCTCTGGAGTTCAGCTCTTTTCTCCATGTTTGAACCAAGGCTGTAATGAGGTCAGGAGCTGAATGGCCCTTTAGGGAAGGAAATCTGCCATCCTTACCTGGTCTACATGTGACCCACAGGAATGTGGTTGACTCTTAAATGCCCTCTGAAATGGCCTAGCAAGCCACTCAGTTGCATCAAACTGCCACAAAGTCTCAAAAAAGGAATGAAACCGGATGGTCCACTCGACATCGACCTAGGCACCAGAAAGCCAAACTGGGTGTCAGTGAGCAGGTTATTGCTAAGCAAGTGCAGCCTGATAGCATTGTTGATGACCCCTTCCATTACTTTACTGATGATCGAGAGTAGACTGATGGGGCGTAATTGGCTGGGTTGGATTTGTCCTGCTTTTTGTGTACAGGACATACCTAGGCAATTTTCCACATAGCTGGGAAGATGCCAGTGTTGTAGCTGTACTGGAACAGCTTGGCTAGGGGCATGGCAAGCTCTGGAGCACACGTCTTCAGAACTATTGCCGGAATATTGTCAGGGCCCATAGTCTTTACACTATCCAGTGCCTTCAGCTGTTTCTTGATATCACAAGGAGTGAATCGAATTTGCTGAAGACTGGCATCTGTGATGCTGGGGACCTCTGCAGGAGGCCACGATGGCTCACCTACATGGCACTTCTGGCTGAAGATTGTAGCGAATGCTACAGCCTTATCTTTTTCACTGATGTGCTGGGCTCCTCCATCATTGAGCATGGGGATATTCGTGCAGCCGCCTCCTCCAGTGAGTTGTTTAATTGTCCACCACCATTCATGACTGGATGTGGTAGGACTATAGAGCTTAGATCTGATCCGTTGGTTGTGGGATCGCTTAGCTCTGTCTATCACTTGCTGTTTATGCTGTTTGGCATGCAAGTAGTGCTGTGTTATAGTTTCACCAGGTTGACACCTCATTTTTAGGTATGCCTGGTGCTGCTCCTGGCATGCCCTCCTGCACTCTTCATTGAACCAGGGTTGATCCCCTGGTTTGATTGTAATGGTAGAGTGGAGGATATGCCGAGCCATGAGGTTACAGATTGTGCTCAAGTACAATTCTGCTGCTGCTGATGGCCCACAGCGCCTCTTGGATGCCCAGTCTTGAGTTGCTAGATCTGTCTGAAATCTATCCCATTTAGCACAGTGGCAGTGCCACACAACACGGTAGAGGGTATCCTCAATGTGAAGGCGGGACTTCGTCTCCACAACGACTGTGCGGTGGTCACTCCTACCAATACTGTCATGGACAGATGGATCTGCGACAGGCAGGTTAGTGAGGACGAGGTCAAGTATGTTTTTCCCTCTTGTTGGTTCCCTCACCGGCTGCCACAGACCTAGTCTAGCAGCTCTAGCTTAGGACTCGGCCAGCTCGGTGAGTAGTGGTGCTACCGGGCCACTCTGCGCCCTTGCCACCCTCAGTGCTTTCTCCAAGTGGTGTTCAATATGGAGGAGCACTGATTCATCAGCTGAGGGAGGATGGTAAAAGGTTTCTGTGTCCATGTTTGACCTAATGCCATGAGGCTTCATGGGGCCTGTAGTCGATGTTGAGAACTCCCAGGGCAGCTCCCTCCCGGCTGTATACCACTGTGCCACTACCTCTGCTGGTGGTGATGGCGGTGTAAAATCATATCTGTAAGATATGATTCCGTGAGGATGACTATGTCAGGCTATGTTGCTTGACTAATCTGAGACAGCTCTCCCAATTTTGGCACCAGCCCTCCAGATGTTAGTAAGGAGGACTTTGCAGTGTCGACAGGGCTGAGTTTGCCGCTGTCGTTTCTAGTGCCTAGGATGATGCCATCAAGTTTCATTCCCTTTTTGAGACTTCGTAGTGTTTTGATACAACTGAGTGGCATGCTAGGCTATTTCAGAGGGCATTTAAGAGTCAACCACATTGCTGTGGGTCACATGTAGGCCAGACCAGGCAAGGACTGCAGATTTCCTTCCCCAAAGGACATTAGTGAACCAGATGGGTTTTTACGGCAATTGACAATGGTTTCATGGTCACCACTAGACTTTTAATTCCTGATTTTTATTGAATTGAAATCCTACCCAGCTGCTGTGGCGGGATTTGAGCCCCAGAGCATTACCCTTGGTCTCTGGATTACTAGTCCAGTGACAATACCACTAAGCCATAGCCTCCCTCTATAGCGTAGCTTCTTAATTGTTGTTGGAGCTGCACTCATCCAGGCATGTGGAGAGTATTCCGTCACACTTCTGACTTACGTCTTGTGGGCAGGCTTTGGGAAGGCAGGAGATGAGTTACTCTCCGCAGAAGTCCCAGCCTCTGACTTGCTCTTGTAGATGAAGTATCTATGTGGCTGGTCCAATTCAGCTTCTAGTCAATGGTAACACCCAGGGTGTTTACAGTGAGGGATTTGGTGGTGGCAATGCCATTGAATGTCATGGGGAAATGGTCACTGCCTGATAGCTGTGTGACGCAAATGTCTCTTGCCACTTATCAGTCCAAGCCTGAATGCTGTCCAGGTCTTGCTACATTTGAACACAGATTCCTTCGGTATCTGAGGAGTTGTGAATGGTGCAGAACATTGCGCAATGATCGAACAACTCCATTTTTGACCTTGATGGAGGGCAGGTCATTAAGGAAGCAGTTGTAGGTGTTTGGGCCTAGGGCGCTATTCTGAGGAACTCCTGCAGTGATGTCCCAGGACTGAGATGATTGACCTCCAACAACCACAACCATCTTCCTCTGTGCCAGGTGCGACACCAACCAGTGAATAGTTTGCCCTGATTTCCATTGACTCCAGATTTGCTAAGGTTCATTTATGCTACACTCAGTGAAATGCTGCCTCAATGTCAAGGGCAGCCACTCTCACATCACCAAATTCAGCTCTTTAGTCCAGATGGCAGCTAGTGCCGTAAAATGGTTGAAAAAAGGCTTCCCCTCGATGCTACAGCTCTATAATAGAGTTCATTGTATAGGCAAGTTGCAAAAAAATGTTTTGGATTGGGGAGAGTGGATTTTAGTAAAATAAGGCAGGATCTGGCCAAGGTCGACTGGGAATAGCTACTTGTGGAGAAATCTATAGAAGAGCAGTGGGGGGTGTTCAAAAAGGAAATGGGGAGGGTACAGGCTCAACTGTGTTCCTCTCCGCAGATGCTGCCAGACCTGCTGAGTTTTTCCAGGTACTTTTGTTTTTGTTTTGGATTTCCAGCATCCGTAGTTTTTTGCTTTTATACAGGCTCAACATGTTCCCTCTAGGGTGATAGGAAGGAATAACAAGCCCAGAGAACCATGGATGACCAAAGATATTCAGGATACGATGAGAAGGAAAAGAGAGGCTTTTAGCAGGTACAAGGGGAGCACATCAGCGAAGGCATTAGTGGAGTGCAGAAAGTGCAGGGTGGAGCTTAAGAAAGCAACAAGGAGAGCAAAGAGGGGATATGAGAAAGCTCTGGCTGGTAAAAGTAGGGAAAAACCCAAGATATTCTATAAGTATATCAATGGGAAGAGGGTAACCAGGGAAAGAGTAGGGCCCATTAGGGACCAAGGGATCTATGGGTGGAGCCAGAAGACATCGGTAGAGTGTTGAACAAAAACTTCACATCCGTCTTCACCCAAGAAGATGAGTATGAAGGTATCGAACTCGGGGAGAGAGACTGTGAGACTTCTTGAGCAAATTGATATAGGGAGTGACAAGGTGTTGGTAGGCTTAAAAGTGGACAAATCTCCAGGTCCGGATGGTTTGTGTCCCAGGCTGCTGAGGAAGGCAAGGGAGGGGATCACAGGGTCTCTGACCCAAATTTTTAATTCCTCTTTGGCCACGGGGGAGGTGCTAGAGGACTGGAGAACAGCTAATGTGGTTCTGCTAGTTAAGAAGAGTTGTGGAGATAAGCCAGGGAACTGCAGGCCAGTGAGTCTCACGTCAGTGGTAGGGAAACTATTGGAGAAAATTCTGAAGGAGAGAATCTATCTCCACTTGGAGAGGCAAGGTTTGATCAGGGATAGTCAGCATGGCTTTGTCAGAGGGGGGTCATGCCTAACAAATTTGATTGAATTTTTTGAGGAGGTGACCAGGTATATAGAATAGGGTAGTGCAGTTGATGTAGTTTATATGGATTTCAGCAAAGCCTTTGACAAGATCCCACATGGGAGACTTATAAAGAAGGCAAATGCACATGGGATACAGATTAATTTGATAAGGTGGATTCAAAATTGGCTTAGTTGTAGGAGACAGAGGGTGATGACAGAAGGATGCTTTAGTGACTAGAAGCCAGTGTCCAGTGGCGTACCACAGGGATCTGTGCTGGGTCCCCTATTATTTGTCATTTATATAAATGACATAGATGACTATCTGGGAGGTAGGATTAGTAAGTTTGTGGATGACACAAAGATTGGCCGGGTGGTTAACAGTGAAGTTGAGTGTCTTGGGCTACAGGAAGATATAGACGGGATGGTCAAATGGGCAGATAAGTGGCAGATGGAATTTAACCCTGAAAAGTGTGAGGTGATACACTTTGGAAGGAGTAATTTGACAAGGAGGTATTAAATGAACAGCATGACACTAAGAGGTTCTGAGGAACAAAGGGACCTTGACGTGTGTGTCCATTGATCTCTGAAGGCGGAGGGGTGGTGAAAAAGGCAAATAGGACACTTGCCTTTATCAATCGAGGCATAGATTACAAAAGTAGGGAGATCATGTTGGAGTCGTATAGAACCTTGGTAAGGCCACAGCTGGAATACTTTGTGCAGTTTTGGTCACCACATTATAGGAAGGATGTGATTGCACTGGAGGGGGTGCAGAGGAGATTCACCAGGATGTTGCCTGGGATGAAACATTTAAGTTATGAAGAGAGGTTAGATAGACTTGGGTAAACAACTCAAGTTGGAGCAGAGAAGACTGAGGGGCGACCTGATCAAGGTGTACAAGATTATGAGGGGCATGGACAGGGTAGATAGGAAGCAGTTGTTCCCCTTCGTTGAAGGGTCAGTCACGAGGGGACATAAGTTCAAGGTGAGGGGCAGGAGGTTTAGGGTAGATGTGAGGAAAAACCTTTTTACCCAGAGGGTGGTGACGGTCTGGAATGCACTGCCTGGGAGGGTGGTGGAGGCGGGTTGCCTCACATCCTTTAAAAAGTACCTGGATGAGCACTTGGCACGACATAACGTTCAAGGCTATGGGCCATGTGCTGGTAAATGGGATTAGGTAGGTAGGTCAGGTGTTTAACATAGAAACAAGAAGCAGGAGTAGGCCACTCGGCCCTTCGAGCTTGCTCCGCCATTCATTATGATCATGGCTGATCATCCAACTCAAAAGCCTGCTCCCGCTTTCTCCCCATACCCCTTGATCCCTTTTGCCCCAAGAGCTATATCTAACTCCTTCTTGAAAGCATACAATGTTTTGGTCTCAACTACTTTCTGTGGTAACGAATTCCACAGGCTCACCACTCTCTGGGTGAAGAAATTTCTCCTCATCTCAGTCCTAAATGGTCTACCCCACATCCTCAGACTGTGACCCCTGGTTCTGGACTCCCCCACCATCCGGAACATCCTTCCTGCATCTACTCTTTCTAGTCCAGTTAGAATTTTATAGGTTTCTATGAGATCCCCCCTCATTCTTCTGAACTCCAGCGAATATAATCCTAACCGACTCAATCTTTCCTCATATGTCAGTCCCGCCATCCCAGGAATCAGTCAGGTAAACCTTCATTGCACTCCCTCTATAGCAAGTACATCCTTCCTCAGATAAGGAGACCAAAACTGCACACAATATTCCAGGTGTGGTCTCACCAAAGCCCTGTACAATTGCAGCAAGACATCTCTGTTACTGTACTCAAATCCTCTGGCTATGAAGGCCAACATACTATTTGCGTTCTTTACCGCCTGCTGCACCTGCATGCTTACCTTCAGCGACTGGTGTACAAGGACACCCAGGTCTCGTGGAACATTCCCCTCTCTCAATTTATAGCCATTCCGATAATAATCTGCCTTCTTGTTTTTGCTACCAAAATAGATAACCTCACATTTATCCACAATATACTGCATCTGCCATGCATTTGCCCACTCACTCAGCTTGTCCAAATCACACTGAAGCATCTCTGCATCCTCCTCACAGCTCACCCTCCCACCCAGCTTTGTGTCATCTGCAAATTTGGAGATATTACATTTAATTCCCTCTCCTAATCATTAATATATATTGTGACTAACTGGGGTCCCAGCACCGATCCCTGTGGTACCCGACTAGTCACTGCCTGCCATTCGGAAAAAGACGTGTTTATTCCTACTCTTTGTTTCCTGCCTGCCAACCAGTTTTCTAACCATCTCAATACACTACCCCCAATCCCACGCGCTTTAATTTTACACGCCAATCTCTTATGTGGGACTTTGTCGAAAGCCTTCTGAAAGTCCAAATAAACCACATCCACTGGCTCCCCCTTATCAACCCTACTAGTTACATCCTCGAGAAATTCCAGTAGATTTGTCAAGCATGATTTCCCTTTCATATATCCATGCTGACTCTGTCCAATTCTGCCACTGTTTTCCAAGTGCTCAGCTATTAAACCTTTTAAAATGGACTCTAGAATTTTCCCCACTACCGATGTCAGGCTGACTGGTCTACAATTCCCTGTTTTCTCTCTGCCTCCCTTTTTAAATAGTGGGGTTACATTAGCTACCCTCCAATCTGTAGGAACTGTTCCAGAGTCTATAGAATCTTGGAAGATGACCAGCAATGCATCCACTATTTCTAGGGCCACTTCCTTAAGTACTCTGGGATGTAAATTATCAGGCCCTGGGGATTTATCGGCCTTCAATCCCATCAATTTCCCCAACACCTTTTCCCTACTAATACTGATTTCTTTCAGTTCCTCCCATCACTAAACCCTGTGTTCCCCAACATTTCTGGTATGTTATTAGTGTCCTCCTTTGTGAAGACAGAACCAAAGTATGTATTTAGTTGGTCAGCCATTTCTTTGTTCCCCATTATAAATTCCCCTGTTTCTGACTGTAAGGGACCTACATTTGTTTTCACCAATCTTTTTCTACCTACCTATAGTAACTTTTACAGTCAGTTTTTATGTTCCCCGCAAGCTTACTCTCGTACTCTATTTTCCCCTTCTTAATCAATCCCTTGGTCCTCCTTTGCTGAATTCTAAACTGCTCCCAATCCTCAGGTCTGTTGTTTTTTCTGGCCAATTTGTATGCCTCTTCCTTGCATCTAATACTATCTCTAATTTCCCTTGTAAGCAATGGTTTGGACACCTTACCTGTTTTACTTTTGCGCCAGACAGGAATAAACAATTGTTGCAGTTCACCACTACAGCTTGGGGGTCTATATCCAACCCCCACTAACGTTTTTTGCCCGTTAGTGTTTCTCAGCTCTACCCGTACAGATCCTCACGTGTCTGTGCAGACTCGATGGGCCGAAGGGCCTCTTCAGCAGTGTGTGATTCTGTGTTGAAGACTGCTCACATTTTACTACTCTTGTTCTGCTAATAATGTCTGGATAACAAAGGGTTGGGTAATCACATAATATCTACATGAGAAATGTAATTTGCATTACTCACTCCAGGCCAAACGTGTTCAATTTCTGTTCTCACCACAGTGTCCACTGGATCCTGGTTTCCAAACCAATATTGCCGACTACGATAAATGATCCCACAATTTGGACACTCAATCACATACCTGCAAGATGTAACAAGTTTTTCAACCAAATCAATACATTCAGCATTAAATAACATGTGTACTTTTTTATTCTTCCTGCAGATCATTAGTTCCCAAATTACACTGATTGCACCCACTTCCAGGTCTTCTAGCTGCCTGCATACACCAGCAATGTCAGGTTTGATATTTTAACCCCTTTAATATCCAAGCATTGTGCAATAATACACATGTACAATTTAAAACAATGGCTTAAAAATACCGCTTGCCTTTTTTGTGACAGATGAGGTTGTTTGTTCCAGCATTGGCACATAATGTTTGGTATGATAGTTTAAGTCATAAGATTTTATCTACACAGTCACAAATGATACTTTGATTTCATTCCATAGAATGAGGAAAAGGTACACAGTCAAGCTACAGCAAACAGCATCAAAACCTCAATGGCCCTGTCTGACAGTTCGGCAATCCCTGCCAACTGTTTTTGCTGTAACTCAATCTTGAATCTATCAGTTGAGACATCGAGGAAATTCTCTTGCCCCCTTACAGCATAGGTACTGCAGAAAAAAATTGAGAAATGTTCGCAGACTCTATGGGTTATTTTCCCTCAAAGGGAAATGCAAACACCTAATTGTCTCACCAGTTCAGTGAGATGTTGCTTGATGTCACCTTTAACATTGTCCAGCATCTGTAATTAATTAATTGTCAGGAATTCATTTGCATTCGGGATAATTTCAATGTTGTATTCCTCCACAAAGCAAGCTCAGAATGCCAGCATTACCATCATTCACTCAATTTTGAGTTGGACATTGAAGATGGTTGCCCTTAGCCCTTGAAGTCCTAGGTGTAGCTCATTCAGGTGAGAGAATATATCTAACTAGTAGCCCAGCCATGAGAGCCAGGCCATGTTATGCAGGCAGTGAAAAAGTGGGTATTAGTGGTCTGTAAAGAGTAATTGACCTCAGAATGGAATTCAAAGAAATGTACTACAACCTTGTCACGTGACAGCCATTGAACCTCCACGTGGAGCAATGGAGTGATGTACTCTCTTCACATCTCAACACACTGAATTCCAAAATATTTTCTGCTCAAAAGTGGAACTTTTATGACGTTTACTGCCTTCGCAGCATTGCAAGGATCTCCTCCAAGTTAGCAAGCATATTTTTGGAAACACATGCTTCTGCACTACAATTGGGAGTGATTGCTCCAATATGTGTTACTACTCCACTGTGTCCCACCAGTTATTGACTTTGTTCCATTGGTGCAGATGACTAGATGATATCATGTTTATTTATAAAGCTATCAGATGGAAAACCTTAGCTGTTAATATGGCATGCAGTGTCTGACAAAACAAAACATGCTCATGTATTGCACCTTCATACTATACCGCATACGTACCAAAAGGTGAGCCAAGTCTGCTTTGTCTAGGACTCGTCCAGCTGCAAAGTAAACTATTCACTCCTAATGACGTCGTTCACTAGCTGAGTTGGGAGATCATTGGCCATGTCATTAATTCGACGTAACATTATGCTGCTTGATAATTGCACAAACTGAGTTTATTTTTTTAAAAGGCCTTTTATCGAAGCGTAGTGCTTACCAGGTCCACAGCCACAGGTAGCATTAGATCCCCTGCTATGGTGTGAGTTTATTCTAACTTCACAACTCTGTAACTAACCATGAGGCTTCAAGGGCCTTAAAGTTGTCATCAGAAACAGAACAGCAAAACTCTCTTGCTCATTATGTCCATTTCCCAATGTCCGAGTCCACTGGAAAAAGTTTGATCGTTTGTCCTTGTGTTATCGTTTGTTTCCAAGTGTCTGCGTAGAAGAGATTGTTTCAGCTCATTATTACAAAGGGCTTCACCACATAACACGCATCGTGGCTGAGGGTATTCAGCCGCTCCAGTCCAAGTGAATCCCATTTCAATGTACATTTTCTGATATTTACATCTCTTTAATATAGGTCTTGTCTTATAAATGATGTCAAGGTTTCACTTCACTGGCTGAGACTCATGCTTGGTCAGTAGTTGTATTCTCACCAGCGATTTCAGCAAGTGAACTGGTATTAACATGGTAAATGTTGTTTGTTTTTCATCACTAACAATTAGTGCGTTCTTTTTAACCCTGCTTGCTTTTGGCCATCTGTCCACTTTTCAGTTACATCTGAGTAGATATTACCCAAAATAAAGTCCCTAGCCCTACAATAAAAACTAATTATCTTCAAAACCAACAAGACATCAATTTCCCCAGGCATCAACTGCGACCCCAGTCTCCTAATTATCCCCAGTCCCCATTAGGACCTGCTACTGGTTGCAGGCTTTAATGACTCACTAGTTCTCTCTGTCTGGAGCTGTAGACAAGGCCCACGTGAGAGGATGAACATTCACCGAGTCTCTTCAAAGCTTCCATGACAACTGAGTTACTTCAATTGCAGCCCCAGAGAATGATGATGATGTTACACCAACCTTAACTGAGTTTTTTGTACATCTAGGATCTTCAGAGAGCTCTCGCAAGATTTTCTGCTGGATCAGTTGATTTCAGGCTGTTGTAGTGTCCATAGTGCTCCAGGCAAAGGAGGGGAAAATCGACCAGGATTACCAATTGTGCTGGGCACAGCAACAAATTGTGTGTTTTTAAATTGAACTTGTTTTGAACCAAGCTTTCTCGAAAACGCTGAAAAAGCACTGAACTCTTTCTTTATACTTCATTACTGTAATTTGACAATTTCTACCTCGCACAGACTTCAATGTTTGCTCAATTGTTGTATTTAGAAAATTGATATTTTGGAAAATGGAATACCATCTTTAATGCTAATCTGCTACAAATCAGAACATTCCTGATGAAATGAAGAATAAGATTTTCTCATTATTCTCTTTGACAGTGGATGCGCTGCTGATGAGAACCACTTCAGTCCCCAAAGGTTTCAGTAGACAGTCTGCAGGTGCTGGTTTTTTTTTGGATTATTGGCTGAATCAATCTATCCTGTTCTTTGATGCTAAACAGTACCAATTCTTTACTTTATTCAAACATGGATTGGCAATCAAAATGCTTTGAAATATGGAATGCCAACACTTAATATAGTGGTTACTGGTCAAAGGAACACATTTCCACACATTGAGTTATAATTAATCAAACTGAAATTCCTTATATTATTAAATGAGACTTAAATATGTTCAATTCAAGATCTTCAAATGGACAAAATGCCGTGGAAGCCCGAGAATGCACCATGATGGAATTTGGGAGATAGAATCTAGTCAAGGAAGTCACAGAATCTTTACAGTGCAGGAGGAGGCTATTTGGCCTATCAAGTCTGCACTGGCTCTCTGAAAGAGCATCCTGCCTAGTTCCACTCCCCTGCCTTATCTCGTAAGAGATGCCAGCATCACGTAAAAAAAAATACAATAGCAGGATTGGTTGTGCGGGTTTTCTTTGTTGATCTGTATTTTGATTAACCGAAACCAATGGTCAGAATATGCCCTGGCCCAGCTCTAATATTTGAAGTTCTACTGCATCAAACAATGTTATTTTGATTGAGACTTCACAAGTCAACACTGCGTAACCACATCATTCCCCAACTCCACCACCACCCCACCCATCTCCAAAAAAATAAAATTCCACACAGTAACTGTGGTGAATATTATAGAGGGCATTCTTCAGGAAGCAAGCTGTTTTGTCATAACATTGATCCTGTGGTGCAAGATTTTCACAGCTGTTTAGGCAAATTCCAACCTATCTAAAGTCACTTCATCCCTGAAGTGCCGTGCATGCATAATAAAACATTTTCTCTTCAAGATAAGCTTGCTTGTTAATTTATGAACAAAGGTCAATAAAGACGGCAAACTAACTTTACTTTTAATGAAACTACCTATATTTTGGTGGTCCAAGCTTGCAGAAACTGCCCTATAATTATTGTTGGCTTTTATAACTGCCATAATTTCATTTAAAAGCTGGCAACTCACATGGTGGCCTGATCATTTGATCACATTAGACACATT
The DNA here is from genome assembly GCF_964194155.1 of Cetorhinus maximus. Lineage (NCBI taxonomy): Eukaryota > Metazoa > Chordata > Chondrichthyes > Lamniformes > Cetorhinidae > Cetorhinus > Cetorhinus maximus. The sequence continues at coordinate 72,239,710 of NC_135896.1, forward strand.
CCTATTGTTATCTACACCATTCCTTTATTATTTTAAGGTAAAGGGATGAAAGCAAAATGTCTCACTTCCTTCAGGAAGCATGCTTTACCTGATAAATGCAGTTCTACTACATCAAACAACACAGGAAAGAATAAATCACTGAATTTGTGTTGCAATTAGAATGAGGTGATTTAAATGAAACATTTCATTCAATTCAAGGACTTAAAGGGAAAAATATTTTGGAACACGCCATGATGTAGTTTGAATCTAGAAAAGCATGAGAGAGCGAAAGCACAAGTGGAGAGGATGTTCAAGGGAATCCATCTTTGCACAGTTCCTTCACACATCCTCCAGAGATGTCTCATGTCTGTAGCGCATTTCTGTTTACAATCAAATATTGTTCTTCAACAATATTTTGTTGATGTCTTGCATTGTACATTGAATTGTATTTCTGCTGTCATTGAACAGCACAAGAGATGGTCCATGCCAGCTCCCCACGGAGCAATCCAGTCAGTCTCATTACCTCGCGCGATTCCCATAGCCCTGCAAGTTTATTGCCTTCAAGTGGCCATCCAATTTCGTTTTGGTTCTTTCTGCTTCTGCCATCCTCATGTGCAGCAATTCCAGATGATTACACTCACTGTGTAAAAAATTCTTCCTCATACTCCCCCTGCAAAATCTTAAATCTGTGACTCCTAGTCCTTGTACCATCAGCTAATGGGAAGAGTTTGTTCTTGTTTAACTTATCTAAGCCTGTCATAATCTTGTACATCTCTATCAAATCTCCCTTAATCTCCTTTGTTCCAAGAAGATCAACCCCAGCCTTTCCAACCTAGCCTTGTAACTAAATCATCCTATCCCAAAAACCATTCTGGTAAATCTCCACTACACGCTCTCAGGCATCTTTTCTAAAGTGTGGTCACCAGAACTGGAGCTTTATATGGGATCATCATAACTTCCCTGTTTTTGTACTCAATGCCTCTATTTATGAAGCCCAAGATCCCGAATGCTTTGCTATCCACGCTCCCAGTCATGTCCTGCCACCTTCAAAGATTGGTGCACATGCATCCTCAGATCCCTCTGTTCCTGCGCACTCTTTAGAACTGTGCCATTAAGCCTATATTGCCTCTCCCTATCTCTTCCGCCAAAATGCATCACCTCACACTTCTCTATATTAAATTCCATCTGTCACTTGTTTGCTCACTCTGCTAGCCTATCTAGGACTTGTTGAAAACAATTTGTATCAAGGGGCCGATGGCCTACTCCTGCTCCTAATTCGTATGTTCACTGTTTGCCAATCCTCCAAAATTTTGAAATTTACACCGTTTACCACACTCCCCAACTTGGATGACTGCTGGGGAACAGACATCTGTGAGGTCCGAGTCGGATGATGAACCTCCGGATAAGGCCTACCAACTCATCCTGGAGAGTCGACAGAAAGCGTGGGAACACCACGCAGAGGTGTTGAAAGCTCTTAACAGAGCGGCCTGCGAGTCGGAGGAGTGCGTCAGCCTGCTCTCTGATAAAGTGGTGCCCACATGTGCATATATGGAGGTCACCATGGGGAGGATGGCAGGCGCCACGGAGACCCTGGTCCAGCAGAACACAGAGATGTGTGTGGGCCTGCACTTGATTGTGGGAGCCATAGCTGAGCTCTTGCAGTGGCAACGCGAGAGGGAAACAGGGCACCTCGACCTGCCCTCCTGGTGCTCCTTCCCCTCAAGGAGTCAGGCCGGGGTCCCTGAGAACCTGAAGGCAGGGGGAGCAGCAGCTGGACATCCCTTGATCATCCACTCAGTAATCTCAGAGGTTGTCCTTGCCCTCCGAGTCCCCTTTGTCTGTGAGCCCCTCAACCTTGTCCTCTGTCACCGCAGAAGGAGCAGCTGGCTAACGAGTGAATCTGGAGGGAGAAGTGTCTGTGTGGCAGGGCCTTTCAGAGTCTTGTGCAAGCACTGTCTCACAAATGCATTGACTCCTGCCATTGGAACCCTTTCCCCCCGACCCCAGACTCACCCCCCACTCCCTGGTCCTTCCCCCTCCCGACTCCTTCCGCCACCCTTGGCCCTTCCTCCAGACTGAGTCCTTCCTCCAGCCTGGCTCCTTCCCCTCTCCACATTCCTTCCTCCACTCTCCACACCCCTATCCTTCCGCTGCACTCCCTCTCCTCTCCACACTTCTGATGTTTTTGTTTAAGGTTTATGCTTTTTTGTAAAAGGACATTTTAGTTAAAAATAAGTGCTATATAAAAAACCTGCCATTAGATGTGCTAAGTCCTGTATGTATTGCCCTCTGGTGTAGAAAAAGAATAAGGGCCCCTTCCGGTTTTACACAGGGAGCAGATAGGGGTGTGTGGGCGCTTGTTTTCTAAATTGTTAGTAAATGACAAAACACTTCAGCACTCCTTCCTCCCCTGGACTCCTTCCCCTCCTCTAAACTCAATCTCTTACGCCTTCCACTCCCCCCTCGTCTCCTGACACCTTTGTTCACCCCCCCAACCTCAGCCCGACACTTTTGCTCCCCGACTCCCAACGATCCTGGACCTTCACTTCCCACCCCCCAATACATCTTCCTGTCCCAAACACAGCTGGACCTTCCTCTCCACCCTCTCAACCATCATCCGTTGTGGGCAGACCCTTAATGGTGACTTTCCAAATTCTGTGGGTTGCACTGTGGCATAGCCATGTCCATGAGAATCCACCCAGCATGCCATGGATATTCCTCCAGTGTGCCATTGCTGTTGGCTCCAGCATCTTCTGCTCCTCGGATGTCTGCGATGTGAGCAAGGCTCTGGCGGTAAGTCCCGCTTCTGCACATCACACTTGTCAAGACGTGTTCTGCACCGATGTGTTTTCCCACCGGCGTGGGCGGGTGGAATGATTCCGACGGGCTGGCCTTATAATGAGACACAGGTGTAATACAATGAGGTTCCCAATGTCCAATGGCAGGAAATGTGGCCTGCCATCGATGGGCTGAGCGGACGATTGCAAACTGGTCACAGCACCATGAAACTGATTCTGGCCTTCTCACCATATTGTCAGCTCAAGCCGCCGAACGCCCAATGCCAGCGGGCATGGAAAATTCTACCCTCTGTTTCCTGTTAGTTAGCCAGTCCTCTAGTTTTAGTTCATTTAGAGGTTTCTGTGAGTGGCTGCCAGGAAATCTAGGGCCTTGTTTGTATACATGCATTTTTAATGAGGTTTGACAATTCTTGATGTGAAGAGATGGGTTACCAAGGAGTTGGTAGTTTAGTGAAGTTAAAAAAAGTCAGAAAAAAACTGTACCGTTGCCTAGCAATAGGGGTCCAGGGACAGAGACAGGGAAACACAGAAGAGAGGTCAGTTAGTATATGTATGCCAGAGAGTGCAGACAGGAGGCCTAATCTCTCTAAGAAGAAATCTTACAAGCCTGCTGGGGAACTGAGTTTAGGAAACTCATGTGTTTGCTAAGTTAAACCAAGCCAGGTTTCACTCTGGGATCTGATTTGTCCAGTGTTAACATCAGCTGGGATCATAACAATTGTCAAACACAATTTATCCCTCACAAAACCACATCGACTCTTTCTGATTGTATTATGATTTTTGAAATGTTTTGCTACTACCTCTCATAATGGCTTCTAGCATTTTCCCAATGACAATGTTAGGCTAACTGGCCTATAGTTTCCTGCATTCTGTCTTTTTCCTTTCTTGAATAGAAGTGTTACATTTGCTGTTTCCAATCAGCTGGGGTCTTATCAGAATCTAAGGAATTTTGGAAGATTGCAACCAATGCATCCATTATCTCAGCAGCCACTTCTTTTAGGGCTCTAGGATGCAAGCCATCAGGTCCAGGGCACTTCTCGGCCTCAAGTCCCATTACTTTTTCTCTTGTAATCGTGATAGTTCTAAGTTCCTCCCTCCATTTTCACTCAATTTTTAACTATTTTTGGGGTGTATTTTGTGTCTTCTACTGTGGCGATGTACAAAATACTCTGATGTACAAAGCTTCTGTCATTTCCTCATTTCCCTTTAATAATTCCCCTGGCTCACCCTATAAGGGGCTCACTTTAGCTACTCCTTTCCTTTTCTCTCGCACTTGAATTTCTGTCTTTTTTAAAAAGTTTTTTTTTACTCATTCATGGGATGTGGGCGTCACTGGCTAGGCCAGCATTTATTGCCCATCCCTAATTGCCCTTGTTCAGAGGGCATGTAAGAGTCTGGGTCTGGAGTCACATGAAGGCAGCAGATTTCCTTCCCGAAAGGATATTAGGGAACTAGGTGGGTTTTTATGACAATTGGCAATGGTTTCATGGTCGTCATCAGACTTTTAATTCCAGATTTTTATTGAATTCAAATTTCATAGGATTCGAACCCAGGTCCCCCAAGGCATTACCCTGGGTCACTGGAATACTAGTCAGTGACAATACCACCATGCCACCACATTCCCATGTTCTCATGTTTTACTGGTTTATAAAACTTTCCCAATCTTCTACCCTACCACTAATCTTCACAGCATTGCGCACCTTTTCTTTCAATTTGATATCACCCTTCACTTCCTTAGTTAGCCATAGATGGTGCATCCTTCTAGGGGGGTCTTTCTTCCTCAATGGAATATCTCTTTGATGAGAGTTATTAAGTATCTCCTTAAATGTCTGCCACTGCACCTCCACTGTCTTACCTGTTATCCTATTTTCCTAGTCGACTTAAATTCACAAGGGTATGAAGACGGAGTTGGTTAAAGTTATCGACCCACATTTCTCATTCTCAAACTGAATGTGAAATTCTGCCATGTTATGATTACTTTTTCCTAAAGTTACTTTGAGGTTCTTAATTAATCCTGTCTCAATGCACGTACGATTTGGTGGTTAAGTAATTAAGGCGTTGGACACTCACCCTGACCAGGCGTATATGGCGAGACCCAACCAAGGAGAGTCTGTGGAAGCAGATGTTTTGGGCACTACAATCACTTCTTTTCCATGCTCATAACAGGACTGAAATAAAATCAAAATTTAAACACGCTTGTGCCATTTCAAACAACTCCTATTCCCCAGCCAAGGATATCAGACCTGACATAACCATCCTTTACTGTTAAATAAAAAGTGTAGGCAGCAGTTTCACTTCGGCTGCTCCAATGGCTGAATGGAAAAATTTGGTCAAATTTGACAGTGACACCAACAGTGAGCAACAACTTGTATAGTGCCATTAACAAAGTAAAATATTCCAAGGTGCTTTTCAGAAGCACTATGAAGCAAAATTTGACACTAAGCCACATAAGCTTTAAGGTTACGGAATGTCTTAAAGAGAGAATTAGAGAGGTGGAGATGATTAGGGAGGACATTCTAGAGCTTGGGACCAAGGCAGCTGAAGGCACAGTCACCAGCGGTGGAACAATTAAATTGAAATCAGGATGCTCAAGAGATCATAATTAGATGAGTGCAGATATCTTGTGGGGTTGTAGGACTGGAGCATATTACAGAGACAGGAAAGAGGGAAGGTGTTGGAGGGGTTTCAATACAAAGATAAGAATTTTAAAATTGAAGCTTAACCAGGAGCTAATACAGGTCGGTGAGCACAAGGATAATGGGTAAACTGGACTTGCTGCAAGTAAGGACACAAGCAACAATATGAATGGCCTCAGGTTTACAAAACGAGGGTAGAACATAGGGGGCCGGCCAGGCGCGCTTTGGGATATTCAGGCCTTATGGTGACAAAGACATGAAGAAGGGTTTCAGCAACAAATGTGCTAAGACAGGGTGAATTTACAGAGATGTAAATATGACATCAAGGTTGCAAAACTATCTGGTTACGCCTCAGACAGCTGGCAGAAAGAGGGATGGAGGCAGTAGCGGGGTCTTCCCAATATTCAATTGGAGGATATTTCTGTTCATCCAGTGCTGAATGTTGGGCAAGCAGTCTGATAATTTAGCAACAATGGAAGAGCTGAGAGAAGTAGTGGTGAGGTAGCGTTGGGTGTCATCAGCGCACATGTGAAAACAAAACCTCTGTTTTCAAACAATGTCGCTGACGGGCATCAGGTAGATGAGAAATAGGAGAACACCAAGGATAGATCCTTGGGGGACACCAGAGGCAATGATGTGGGACCAGATGAGAACAGTCCCACCCAACTGGATGACAGTGGAGAGACATTGGAAGAGGATGGTGTGCTAACGTGTCAAAGGCTGCAGACAGATCAAGAAGGATAAGGATGGATAATTTACATTTGTCACAGTCACATAGGATGTCATTTGTCACTTTAAGATCAGTTTTGGTATTGCAACAGGGGCAAAAGCTTGATTACAGGAATTCCAATGTGGATTTCAGGAAAAGGTAGGTGCAGATTTGGAAGGCAACAACACATTCAAACGATTTTGGAAATAAAAGTGAGTTTGGAGACAGGGCATTAGTTTGCAAGGCTGGTGGGGTAAAGGGATGGTTATTTAAGGGGAAAGGTGATGACAGCAGTCATCTAAGGAGAGAGAACCATTAATAATCAGCTAACATGGGCACCTGCAGGGGAAGTTAGGTGGTCAGCAATTTAGTGGGAATTGGACTGAGGGAGCAGAATGTTGCTTTCATGGACAATTGAATTCGGAGAAGACATATGGGGAGACAGGAGACAAACTAAAGAATAATGCAAGTTCAAGGTTAGGGTAGGGGAGAACTTTAGAGGAAGTTTGGTCTAGTGAGGTAAGGGAAAAGGGGGGAAATGGTTGAGGCAGCTGGTCAGTGGAATATGGAATAATGTTATTAATAATAATATCTCAGCAGCCACTTCTTTTAGGACTCTAGGATGCAAGCCATCAGGTCCAGGGCACTGGTCAGCCTCAAGTCCCATTGCTTTTTCCCATTACTTACAGTGATAAGTCCCTGAGCTCCTCACACCTACTGTTGGAGGTGAGGGTGGAGAAGACAGGGGGCAGGGTTTAAGATGATAAGTTTATGCACAGAAAAGAAGCCAGGGCTATCTTTGGATTCCAGGATCATCCTAGAATGGTGCAAAGTTCAATTCTCATTCTGCACTGCATTAACTGATCTCAACCAGATCTTTGCCGTTATACCGCAAATAGCTTCAGCAGTTCCAGATTGGAGGGGGAAAAATTAGAAATCACCACCAAAATACTTCTGGAAAATATCTATTTGTGGAACATTGATGAAAATGGGTTTAGGTTTGGCTTTCATGAACTCTATGGTCAAGGAATTGCTGACTGGTACTCACTACCTGTTCTCACCAACAAAGATAGATAACGGTAGGTTGCCCCACTCTTTGGAATTGAAGCCCAACAAAGGTAAAAAGCTTCTTTTTTTCCTTTTATTTGAGATTAAGTGGCAATGAAAACTAAGCCTGTCCATTTGAATCATGAGGATAAAAATCTTTTTGCTTTAACCCTTGCAATATGAATTATAAAATATAGGTATTATATCATATGGAGAATATTACAAAGGTAGGAAGGGGCGGAAATCACATTTGCCTAACCTGTTAAACTAACAATTTGATAAATATCATAAGCCATCAAAAATGAATATAAGGAGAAAAGCAAAATCACAAATAGTGCCTTTAAAATTAGTTCACCATCAATTCCTCATTCTAAACCTATTAATTTTCTACAGCTATGATTAGTATGCTCGTAGCAAAATGTTACAGATCTGTGCCAAAAATGGATCACATCACTCTTAAAGCTGATGGGATGAGCTTATATCCAGGTTCCATGCTGTTCATATCAGTTTAAGAGACTGAAGCATTTGCTTACACATCATTAATTGAATACATGGTTAGAAGCAATAGAGCAGTTTAATTATAAAGTACAGGAAATTTTTACTTTATAGACAAGCCTTGCACTCATTCAAGCTTACTATTATATGATGCTTTTAATCTGGAAAATGTCCAAAGTTTGATACAGAGGGGGTGGGGAAGAAAAATAAGTAAACAAAACAGAACAAAGAATGAATGCCAAGCCATGGGACTGTGTTAGGGAGGACTATCTGTGTTGTATATAACTATGACGGTATGACTGCATACTGAAAGCTTTATCGTAAAGGTGGGTTTTCAGAAGGCTTTTAAAACTTTGAAGACAGACATGGAGGGACAAAGGAGTATTCCATTCCTAAGCTTCAAATCACAATAACAGATTATAAGTACAGAAAATAAGATTTGATTTGGTGCTTCTTAATTCTAAAACTTGTTTACATATATTGAAATTTAATGCAAGATGTAAAATCTAACTTTCAAAATTAGAATACACACTTACCAAATATTATTCATTTTTATCAACTTGTAAGGGCCTTCAAAAAAGTGTAATGCTTCCAACTTCAAGATTTTCATTTATGTCTTTGCATAGTCATGTAATCAGTGGAGTTCTTAAATATTCATTCACTAGCTAAATGTGTTATGTTGGAAGGGGACTATTAGTGGAAGTTAGCGATAAATTTATACACCATGAAACATTATACAAAGATGCAATCTGGCTTTTAATGAAGACATGATTATTTCAAGCTAGGAGATCACCTGAGAGCAGCTCAGTCCAAGTCCACCACTGACTCAGGTAATGATGGACTTCACAGGCCTCCAGGGCCAGGGATTACAAAATTCAAGTCCCAAAATTTCTATCAACTCCTAACTAATCAAGAACGAGGAAGATAAATGAGCCAATGCAGCCACTCTTTACCTGACATTAACTGAGGATCTCTGAAAATATAGGTTCTGTAATAATTCAGAAAAGGAATTAACAGAAAATCCTATGCTGAAAGGGGCAAATCAATTTACAGACAAAAACTTTACTGTACAATGAAAAGAGAGCTTTAAGTCACCTTTCCCCATTCTCTGGAATTCTCTCTCTTAAATCTAAAGGCCCTAATCCCCTTCTCACCTCCAATAGATATCCTTAAAGCCTATCACCTTGCTCACACCTTCAGCCGCCTCTCTGAAATTTCTCACACCTTCAGCCGCCTCTCTGAAATTTCTCAGGTCTGCCATCAAAGTTAAGATGGTCTGATGCATTAATGTGCTATATAAATGTATGTTGTTAAGACTCAAATCTATTTTCCAGCAGAATTGATGAAATATGCTGATCATGCAGAGTTTTGTTACTGTGGAATGCTTGCCCTGTCTATAAATACCCTCTTTACTCTTCAGTAAGTGTGTCAGGTAGATTTGAACTACAGGAATATCACTGTAGCTGAAATTGATGTCAATATATGAAATGCACTCACCTTACAGGTATATACTCTGTTATCATACTGGTGTGAGTAACTGCAACGGCTTTCTGACTCGTGAGGAACGCCATCCTTTGCATGGTTCATACTGTTCTTGCAGCCAATCCTAAATCACAGCAACATTACAACATTGAACACATCAGCAAATCTAGACACTAAAATGGCTCATAATTGACAGGATAAATGAATGAAAGGGGTACTATTTCTGAAACAGCAAGTGCTATTTTGTTACACTTTCTAATTTATTTCAAATCACTTGACATCTAGACATTAAATATCTAGGCAAAAGGATGCAAATAATTCCCAAACAAGTATACTGCCATTTATTTGGAGGTCTGAGGCAGCAACCGACCACCATCTGAGCCTCTCTGTGCCATCCTGAAGTTCAAATAAATCAAGAATATAGTACTTGGGGACCTGACAAGAGAATGTATATTCCAAACTTTATACAATTGTAGAATGGTTACAGCACAGAAAATCGCCATTCGATCTTGCAAACACTCTGCAAGAGCAATTTAGCTAGTCCTGTTCCCTGGCCCTTTCCTTGTCACCCTGTAATTTTTTTTTCCCTTCAAATGCTTACTAATTCTCTTTTCAAAGCCATGATTCAATCTGCCTCCATACGTTCTCAGGCAGTGCATTCCAGAACCCAACCACTCACTACATAAAAAAAGTTTTTCCTTATGCCATCTTTGGTTCTTTTGCCAATCACCTTAAGTCTGTGTCCTCTGGTTCTCAACCCTGCTGCCAATTGGAACATTTTCCCTTAACCTATTCTGTCTTGACTTATCATGATTTTGGACATCTCTATCAAATCTCCTCTCCACCTTCTCTTCTCCAAGGAAAACAACACCAGCTCCTCCAATCCATCCACATAGCTGAAGTCCCTCATCCCTGAAACCATTCTCATAAATTTTTTCCAAACTCTCACTAAAGCCTTCACATACTTCCTCCAGTGCAATGCCCCGAATTGGACACATCACTCCATTTGAGGTTGAACCAGTGTTTTATAAAAGTGGTTTATAACTTCTTTGCTTTTGTACTCTTAATCCCTATTAATAAAGCCTAGGATCCTGTATGCTTTCTCATCCACTTTTTCAACCACCCTGCCAAAAATTTGTGCACAGAGCTCTTTGCTCCTGCTCCCCCTTTAGAATTCTACCACTTAATTTATATTGCCTCTCCCTGTTCTCAGAATCACGGTATCACAGAATTGTTACAGCATAGAAGGAGGCCATTCAACCCTTCGTGTCTGAAGCGGCTCTCTGAATGAGCAATTCCCTTCATGCCATTTTCCTGCCTTCTCCCCGTAGCCCTGCACATTCTGCCTTTTCAGATAACAGTGCAATTCCCTTTTGAATACTTTGATCAATCATGCTTCCATAGCAGGCGCTACATTCCAGGCCTTAACCACCCACTGCGTGAAAACGTTTTCTCCGATATCACTTTTGCTTCTTTTGTCAATTACTTTGAATCAGTGTCCTTTTATTCGCGATCCTCTGACGAGTGGGAAGTGTTTCTCCCAAACTACTCTGTCCAGGCTCCTCATGATTTTGAATACTTCCATCAAATCTCCTCTCAGCTTTCTTTTCTCCAAGGAAAACAATGCTAACTTCTCTGATCTATGTTCATAACTGAAGTTCTTCATCCTTGGAACCATTCTCATGAATCTTTCTCCAATGCCGTCACATCCTTCCTCAAGTGTGACACCCAGAGCTGGACGCAATATTGCAGCTGAGACCAAATTTGTGTCTCATACAAATTCGACATAACGTCCTTGCTCTTGTACTCTATGCCCCTATTAATAAAGCCTAGGAGACTGTATGCTTTTTTAACCGCTTTGTCACCTTGTCCTGACTATGCACATATACACTCAGGTCCCTCTGCTCCTGCACCACATTTAGAGTTTTAACCCTTCATTTTATATTGTTTCTTCATGTTCTTCCTACCAAAATGAATCGCTTCACATTTCTCCCGCACTGAACTTCATCTGCCACTTGTCTGCCCATTTCACCAATTTGTCTACATCCTTTTGAAGCTCTGCACTATCCTCTTCAGTTCACAATGCTCCCAAGTTTCATATCATCTGCAGACTTTGAAATTGTGCCCTGTAAACCAAGGTCTAGGTCATTATCACATACCAGGAAAAGCAAGGGTCCAAACACTCACTCCTGGGGAACACCACTATAAACCTTCCTCCAGCCATTAATACTCCTCTGTTTCCTGTCACTCAGCCAATTTCATATCCATGTTGTTACTGTCCCTTTTATTCTATGAGCTTTGCTCACCAGTCTGTTGTGTGGCAAGGTACCAAATGCCTTTTGGAAGTCCGTCTACACCACATAAACAGCATTTCCCTCATCAACCCTTTCTGTTACCTGTTCAAAAAACTCCAGCAAGTTAGTTAAACATGATTTTCCCTTAAGAAAACAATGCTGGCTTTACTTAATTAACCTGCATCTGTCCATGTTACTATTGATTTTGTCCAGATTATCGTTTCTAAAAGTTTCCCCACCGCCCAGGTTAAATAGACTGGCCAGTAGTTGTTGGGTTTATCTTTACATCCTTTTGTGAACAAGGGGGTAATGTTTGCAATTCTCCAGTCTTCTGGCACCGCACTGTGTCCAAGGAAGACCAAAAAATTATGGCTAGTGCCTCCACAATTTCCACACTCACTTCCCTCAGTACCTTTGGATGAATCTCATCTGGTCCTGCTGCCTTTTCAACTTTAAGTGCAGACAGCCTATCCAATACCTCCTCCATATAAATTTTAAACCCTACTAGTATCTCAATGGCCTCCTCTTTCACCACGGCAAGAGTAGCATCTTCTTCCTTGGTCAAGACAGATGCATTGTATTCATTTAATACTTCAGTTATGCCCTCTGTCTCCATGTATAAATCCCCTTTTTGGTCCCTCATCGGCCCCACTCCTTTTACCACCCTTTTACTATTTATATTCTTATTGAAGACTTTGGGATTCCCTTTTATGTTAGCAGCCAGTCTCTTTTCATACTCTCTCCTTTCCTCTCTTATTTGTTTTCTCATTTCCCCTCTGATCCTTCCACATTCAGCCTGGTTCTTAATTGCATTTTCTACCTGACATCTGTCATAAGCACACTTTTTCTTCTTAATATTAATCTTTATCTCTTTTTTCATCCAGGGAGCTCTGGATTTCTTTGTCCTACCCTTTGTACTTCCCTTTTCAAGGAATAGACCTTGACTATGCCCGAGCTCTCTCGTCTTTGAAGGTAGCAAATTGTTCACCTACCATTTTTCCTGCCAATCTTTGACTCCAACTAATTCAGCCCAGATCTGTTCTTACCTGATTGAAGTCGGCTTTCCCCCAGTTAATTATTCTTCCTATGGACTGTGCTTTGTCTTTTTCCATAGTCAGCCTAAACTTTATGATATAATGATCACAGTCCCCTAAATGTTCTCCTAATGACATCTGATCCATGTGGCTCACCCATTCCCAAGAACCAGGTCTAGTAGTGCCGCCTTTCTCATAGGACTGGAAACATGCTCCTGTGGAAAATTTTCCTGAACACACTCTAGGAATTCAGGTTCTCTCTGCCCTTTACACCACTACTATCCCAGTCTATATTCGGATAATTAAATGCCCCCATTATAACTACTCTATAATTTCTGTGCCTCTATAATGTCCTTGCAAATTTGTTCTTCCACATCCTTCCCACAAGTTGATGGCCTATAGGCTACACTGAGAAATGTAACTGCACATTTTTTGTTCCTTAGCTCTAGCCAAATCTATTCTGTCCTTGACCCTTCTGGGGCATCTTCTTTCTCCAGCACTGCAATGCTCTCCTTAATCGATACCTCCACCTCCCCCTTTTCTTCCTTTCCTATCTTTCCTGAGCACCTTTTATTCAGGGATATTTAACACCCAGCACTGCCCTCCTTGAGCCTGGTCTCTGTTATAGGCGTAACATCATATTCCCACCTGACAATCTGCACACTTAACTCACTAATATTATTTACCACACTACGTGCATTCACATACATTAACCCTGATTTCAACTTAATGACTTTCTCCCTTAGTCTGACCCCCATCTATTAACTTAAAACTCCTTTTTCTAATGCCATCACCTCTCCCAATTTCTGTGCACCTTATTATTCCTCTTTGATATTATCTCCTGGTTCCCACACCCCTGCCAAGTTAGTTTAAACCTTCCCAAACACCCCACAAGGAATGCAGTCCCAGGTCTGTTTAGGCGCAACCCATCGGCCTGGACAGGTCTCATCACCCCCAGAGGCGGTCCCAATGTCCCAAGAATCTAAAGATCCCCACCATCTTTCCAGCCATGCATTCACCTCCTGGACTCACGTCTTCACGTTTATTCAGCAGAGCTCAGGAGTGAAGTGATATAGATATACAGCTCTAAAAATATGTACAACAAAAACCATCTATTTCCCTATCTATTAAATCACCCACCCCTATTGCTCTTCCAGTCCTCCTTGTACAACCCTGTACAGCTGCTGCGGTGCTATGGACCTGGCTTTGGCTGCACTCCTCAGATGCAGCAGGGGGAGACATGAGTTGCTGTGCTGGGGGTGGAAGGGAAAGAAGATGTCTGATGCTGTGGGGATCAGATTTCCACAGGGTTCAGTGCTGGGGCCACAATTATTTGCAATCTATATTAATGACTTGGATGATGGAATCCAGTGTATTGTAGCCAAATATTCTGATGATACAAAGTAGGAAAGCAAGTTTTGAGGGGGACACAGAGTATACAAAGAGATATATACAGGTCAAGTGTGCAGGCAAAAAATTGGCAGATGGAGTATGTGTGAAAATGTGAGGTTGGCCCTTTGGTGGGAAGATTAGAAAAACATATTATTATTTAAATGGAGAGAGACTGCTAAAGGTTCAAGTACAGATGGATCTGGATGTCCTTGTACATGAGTCACAATAAGTTAGCACGCAGGTACAGCAAGTAATTAATACAAATGGAATGTTGGTCTTATTTCAAGGGGGTTGAGTATAAATGTAGGGAAGTCTTGCTATAACTGTATGGGGCTTTGGTAACCACACAAAGAGTACCGTGTAAAGTTTTGGTCCCCTTACTTGCATTGGAGGCAGTTGAGAAGATTCACTCAGCTTATTCCTGGAATGAAGGAGTTGTCTTAGGGTGTAAGGTTGAGTAGGTTGGGCTTCTACTAAAATGGAATTTAGAACAATGACATGATCTTATTGAAGATTCTGAGGGGGCTTGACAGGGTCGATGTTGAGAGGATGTTTCCCCTTGTGGCGGAATCTAGAACTAGGGGACAGTTTCAAAAGAAGTCGAACATGAGATTTGGGAGTAGGCAATTGGATCCCCTCGAGCCCACTCTGCCATTTGATACAAACATGGCTGATTTGATTGCAGCCTCAACCTCACTTTCCTGTCTGCCCCCCTTTAACCCTAAACTCCCTTGCTGATCAAAAATCTATCCAACTCAGCCTTGAACATATTCAAATATCTAGTCTCCACTGCATTCTGGCAAAGAGAATTTCACAGATTAATGAGCTTCAGAAAAAATTTCTCCTTATCTCAGTCTTAAATGGGAGCCCCCTAATTTTTAAACTGCGTCCCTTGGTTCTAAGAGAAAAACGGGGTTAACATTTCAAGTCCATGTCATTTCTTCAGGTAGCTCTGAAGAGTCTTACATTAACTCTGTTTCTCTCTCCATGGATGCTGTTAGACCTGCTGAGTTTTTCCAGCATTTTCTGTTTTTGTTTCAGATTTCCAGCATCTGCCGTATTTTGCTTTAATCCCCTGGTTCTAGACTCCCCCACAAGTGGAAACATCCTCTCAGCATCCACCCTGTCAAGTCCCCTCAGGAGCTTTTATGTTTCAATAAGATCACCTCTCATTCTTCTAAATTCCAATGGGTATAAGCCTAACCTGCTCAATCTTTCCTCTTAAGATAAGATAACCTCTTACACCTGTTAGCCTGACATCAGTACTAGAATCTATTATAAAGGGTGTGATAATTGGGCACTTAGAAAATGATGGTGAGACTGGGCAGAGTCAACATGGATTTATGAAAGGGGAGCCACGTTTTGCAAACCTGTTGGATTTTTTGAGGATGTCACTAGCAGAATCAGTAAGGGAGAACCATTGGATGTGGTGTATTTGGATTTTTAGAAGGCTTTCGATAAGGTACCCCACAGGATCATTCTCAGGTTGGCAAGCTGTGACTAGTGGGGTAACGCAAGCATCAGTACCACAATCTTCTTATATGGGACTTTATCAAAAGCTTTCTGAAAATCCAAATACACCACGTCCACTAGTTCTCCCTTATCTATTCTGATAATTACGTATTCAAAGGACTCCAGGTTTGTCAAACATGATTTCCCTTTCATAAATCCATGTTGACTTTTTCTAATCCCTTTGATATTTTCTAAGTGTCCTGTTATCACATCCTTAATAATCTTATAAACTTCGCATTCATAATACCGTCACATCGTTCTGAGGATGCAACTGTCCATACCAGCATTTCTGATATGTCTTCCTTTTCCCTCAACTGATCTACCTCCGGCTTGGTTGATGGGCCCTCAACCATGTCTGTTCCATTTCCTGCACTTATGCTTTCACTCCCTTCCCCATACCCTTAGAACCACAATAAGGCTCCCCCTGTCCTCACCTTCCATCCCAACAGCCTCCACATTCATCAAATCATTCCCAGCCATTTCTGCCACCTCCAGTGTGATGCCACCTCCAAACACATGCTCCCTCCCTTACCCTTTTCCCCACTCCCTCTTCAACACCCTGGTCCACTTCTCAGTCACTCCCAACACCTTGTCCCCCTCCCAGGCATACACAGGCAATGCAACATCTGTCCTTTTACCTTATCCCTTTTCACTGTCCAAGGTGTCAAACATTCTTTCCAAGTGAAACAGCAATTTACTTTGCTTCTTCCAATTTAGCAGACTGTATTCATTGCTCAATGCAGTCTCCTCTATTCTGGGGAAACCAAATGCAAACTGGGTGACCTCTTTGCAAAACATCTGAGGGACCCTGAGCTTTCAGTCACTCATCATTTTAATTCTCTGCCACACTACCACTCTGACATTGGTCGACCACTTCCCCAGTGAACTGGACATAAGCCCAAGGAACAGTACCTCATCTTTCACCTAGACATTTCACAGCTTTCAGGTCAATCCCTGGGCCCATTTTTTCTTTTAATTTCTTTTCTTTTCTTTTGGATGGTAACAGTTGGTGACGATTGTTTTTCCCATTTTCATTTCCTCTAGACAAATCTTTTGTTTCTTATTTGTCCCATTACCACCCCATTGCCTTGCACCATCATCCCTTTTTCCATTTATTCTCTCCTTCCCTCAACCCTGCTCCAGACCTTCTGTTATGTTATTCTCTCCCCTAACATACTTTCCCTGCCTTTCTTAAAAACTATTACATCTTAAATTTTCTCTAGTTCTGAAAAAAGGTCATCAGTCTGAAATGTTAACCCTGTTTCTTCCTTCACAGGTCCTGCCAAACCTGCTGAAAGTTTCCCAGCATTTTCTGCTTTTATTTCTGTCTTTTGGTTTGCTATGCTCACTGAAGAGCTGCATCCAAGTTCAAAAAAAGGACGAAAAGTCATCAAAAGATTTGAAACATTATCTCTGTTTCTTTCTCCACAAATGCTGCCACACCAACTGAGAAAGGGAGTTCCTGCAATAGTGGATTTCTTAAAAACTCAGTTATACTTTTACACTTGCCATTGTTGAAGCTTGTGCTGGTTTAATCCTCAGCCCAGTCACAATAAATTTTAATATATGAACATTCTAACATGTTAAAGAGAATTTGTAGATTTAAATAATGAGTTAACATTTTATTAAATCAGAGTGATGCAGGGTTAGTAATCAATAGGATGCTAACATGATAACTTACCCCTCCAACCAATTCACCCATTATAATTAAAGGTTAATTAGACTAAGCTTCCATTGCTGTGCATGGCCACAATTCTAGGCTCACCATGGCCAGAATATAACGCTTGCAGTTGGGCGCGTGCCCGATCTGACCGAGCGCAAAATGATGCACAATGACGTTGGGCGAGCGTAATATTTCGGTTGGCGGGCGCGCGCTGGAGTCGGCACCGCACTCGCCAACAATTAAAAGGCCTGTTAAGGCCATTAAAGTTATAATTGAAAGAAATTTTTCGCTGCCCGTCCAACCTTATGGTCGGCGGGCAGGCAAAAAGGCCAAGCGACCTTAGCATTTTTTAGGAAACCTCATCCACAGGCAGGATGAGGTTTACAACAGTAAGTAAAAACAAAGTAAAAATTTTAACATTTTATTAATAACATGTCCCTGCTTATGTGACAGAATCATATGAGGGGGACATGTTTTATAACATTTTAAAAATCTTTATTTTTAATTTTTCATGTTTTTATCTCCCTGAGGCAGCTCTGTGCCTCAGGGAGCTTTTCCAGCATGTACGCGTGAACTTGTGCTCTTGCCCTCCCTCACCCCACCACACAAGCAGCGTGAGCACTGCCGCACGTGTTTCACACTGGGCAGGCCTTAATTGGCCCGCCAGCATGAAACCACGGTCCGGCCCCAACTGCGGGTGGCAGTCGGCTTCCCGACCGTCCCCGCCCAGCCTGCCCGGAGAGGGCGAAATCCTGGCCCATAAGTGCATTGCCAAAAACCAGTTCTTCCTCCCCTACTGAACCTCAATTACCACCACATTTCGCTAAAATTACCACCACATTATTAAAAATATACATAATCGCTTACCCACAGCTGAGGCATGTGCAGGAGCAAGTGAAATATTCATCAGGGAAGAAGCAACTGTGAGCCATTTGGTCATCTGCAATTTCTCCACTAAAACGTTCACTCAAAGCCTAAAAAAGATTTTGTAAACATAACATTCCAGCAGGGTTTTCTTCCCTCTAAGAAAAATGTATAAAAATACTGACCTTTGTTACTATTCATGAACCAGTGGAAGTAATTTCCATTATTTACCCTATTGAAACCTTCCGTAATTTTGTAAAGCTTTATCAGACCATTTTGTTTTAAACTTTTCGGGTCTAGTGAAAAACAGCCCCAATTTTTGAATTTTTATTTAAAACAGTAACCTCCCATTCCTGATGGTAATCCATAGGATCTGAATGTATCCTTTGCCATTGCTCTCCCACATCCTTTATTTAATTGGGTTCGCCTGAATTGCAAATGCCTTAGACAATGCTGTTCACTTCCTCAGAACGTTACAAAGCACTTCACAAACAAATGGACACTGGATTCAGCAGCATTTCATTGCTTTCACATTCAATGTCCTGATGTATAAAATCCAGAAATCCCATTATCGATCTATGCATTGACTATATGTTCTTCCAGCTGAAAAGGAAAATATTTTTCCACTGTTCTTGTTCACGAAATGTGTTATTTCACATTTCTCTATATTAAATTGTGTTTGCCATTATTTCACCTGCTCCATTAACCTATATCCTTGTTTGATTCTAATTGACAACAAATTCATTTTTGATACACTTTCAAAAGTTTTACTGTAGCTACGTCAGGGAATGTGAAACAGTTTAGCACACAAAGTCCCACAAATAAACAAATAAATAATCAAACCAAAACCAAAAACAAAAACAAAAATTGCTGGAAAAACTCAGGTCTGACAGCATCTGTGGAGAGAAAGACAGAGTTAACGTTTCGAGTCCGTATGACTCTTCTTCTGTCAGACCTGCTGAGTTTTTCCAGCAATTTTTGTTTTTGCTTCATATTTCCAGCATCCACAGTATTTTGCTTTTAAATAATCAAACCATTTTTGTTAACCAGGACATTATTTTGGTTACAAAGTGTGTGCAAGCTCAGTGGCAAAAGGCACATCTGGATCTGTTGGCCTGCACCCAAGGTCTTAAAGAAAGTGGATGCAGTAATTGTAACCTTCCAAAATTCCCTGAATTCTGGAAAGTTGGAAAGCTGCAACAGCACTATTAAAGAAAGGAGGGAGACAGAAACCAGAAACCTACAGGCCAGTTAGCCTAACATCTGTCATTGGGAAAATGCTAGAACCTATTATAAAAGAGGTAGTAGTAGAACATATAGAAAATTACAATACAATCAGGCAAAGTCAAAATGGTTTTATGACAGGTAAATCATGTTTGACAAATTTATTAGAGTTCTTTGAGGATTAATGAGCAGGATGGATAAAGGGAAACCAGTAAATATAGTGTATTTGGATAAGGTCCCCCCACAGAAGGTTATTACACAAGCTAAAAGCTGGTAGCGTTGTAGGTGATACACCAGCAAGTATAGTGGACTGACTAACTAACAGGAAACAGAGAATCGCGATAAGTGGGTTATTTTCAGGTTAGCTAGCTAGCTAATGGAATGCCACAGAGATCAGTGTTGGGGCCTTGGCTATTCACAATCTACATTAATGACTTGGATGAAGGCACCAACCTGTATTGTAGCCAAATTTGCACATGATACAAAGACAGGTAGGGGCTGTGAGGAGGATAGAAAGAGTCTGCAAAGGGAAATAAATAGGTTAAGTGAGTGGGCAAAAATTTGGTGGACGGGGTATAATGTGGGAAAATGTAAAGTTACCCACTTGGACAGGAAGAAAAGAAAAGCAGATGATTATAACATTACAGAGAGACTACAGAATGCTACATTACAGAGAAATCTGTGTACCCTTGTACATTAATCACAAAACGTTAGCATGCAGGTGCAGCAAGTAATTAGGAAGGCAAATGGAATGCTGGCCTTTACTGCAGGGGGGAGGGTGGAATATTAAAATAGGGAAGTTTTGCTGCAACTGTTCAGTGCATTGGTGAGACACACCTGGAGTGCTGTGTACAGTTTTGGCCTCCTTACTTAAGGAGCATACTTGCATTGGAAGCAGTTCAGAAAAGGGTCACTAGGCTGATTCCTAGGATGAAGGAGTTGTTTTACAAGGAAAGGTTGAGCAGGTGGGCCTATGCTCATTGGAGTTTAGAAGAATGAGAGATGATCTTATTGAAACATAAGATTCTGAGGGGGCAGAATTCCTCCTTCTAGTAGGGGAATCTAGAACTAGAGAGCACAGTTTAAAGATGACGGAGATGAAGAATTCCTTCTCTCAAAGTTTTTGGCATTCTCTTCCATTAACTGCAGTGGAGGTTGGGTTATTGAATATATTCAGGACTAGGTTAGACAGATTTATGATTGACAAGGGCAGCTTGATATTGTTGTTGGGTCAAAATCCTGGAACTCTTTTCCTTACACCAGTGTGGATGTACATACACCAGTGTGGATGTACATACACCACATGGCCTGCAGCAGTACAAGAAGGGAGATCACGACCACCTTCTCAAGGACAATTAGGCATAGGCAATAAATGCTGGCTTAGCCAGTGCCGCCCACACCCCGTGAAAGAATAAATAAAAAGGGAGTTAAGGGCTATGGGGGGCAGGCAAGGACGTTAAGGCCGCAATCAGATCAGCCATTATTTTAAGAGTGGCAGAGCAAGCTCCTACTCCTGCTCCTATTTCTTATGTTCTTATGACAAGACAGGGACACGGAGGCCCTGCCAACCATAATGGCAGGTCACTGTTTAAATAACTCTTCCCAAAGCCCAGCAACATGTAGCTAATTCAATAACAGGCCAGTGAGTGTCAGGAGGGCTCAGACGGAAACCTGTGGGGAGCAGCAGTTAGTTTTGGGGAGTGGGGGTGGTCAGGAGGCAATTTGGGATAGGGAGCTTTTCCTTTCTATCAAGACATTAAAGTATCATCACCACCCACATTTTCTGGCAATTATTCAACACCAACAAAGCAGTGAATGAAACTTGAATGTTCTATTTGTTGTAACTACTTTCTCAGCACAAGCCCAAGGGCAGTACAGGTCCGCAGTTTATTAGGCCATTTTGGTTTTGTGCAGATTTTGTAAACATGTGCTTTGCTGAAAGGTGTCCAGGTGTAACTGTGACTATCCTTTCCTTTTTGAATAAGTCTATAATACGGACATAGAGTTTTTGTAGTTATATTATTTTATGAAGGCTGAGGGTGGGTTGGGAAGAGCTTCTTCTGGCCCATGATCTGAATCATAACAGGTTTGCCTGAAAATGAAGCCATCATTCCCCTCCCAGGCCTTCAGCTAAAATTGCAAATCAGAGCCGAACGATATCATGAGACTCATAGAAACTTAGAAGCTAGGAGCAGGAGTAGGCCATTCAGCCCTTCGAGCCTGCTCCGCCATTCATTATGATCATGGTTGATCATCCAACTCAATAGCCTGCTCCTGCTTTCTCCCCATACCCTTTGATCCCTTTCGCCCCAAGAGCTATATCTAACTCCTTCTTGAAAACATACAATGTTTTGGTCTCAACTACTTTCTGTGGTAACGAATTCCACAGGCTCACCACTCTCTGGGTGAAGAAATTTCTCCTCATCTCAGTCCTAAATGGTCTACCCCATATCCTCAGACTGTGACTCGTGGTTCTGGACTCCCCCACCATCCAGAACATCCTTTCTGCATCTACCCTGTCTAGTGCTGTTAGAATTTTATAGGTTTCTATGAGATCCCCCCTCATTCTTCTGAACTCCAGCGAATATAATCCTAACCGACTCAATTTCTCCTTATTTGTCAGTCCCACCATCCCAGGAATCAGTCAGGTAAACCTTCGCTGTACTCCCTCTATAGCAAGTACTAGTACATCCTTCCTCAGATAAGGAGACCAAAATTGCGCACAATATTCAAGGTGTGGTCTCACCAAGGCCCTGTACAATTGCAGCAAGACATCTCTGTTCCTGTACTCAAATCCTCTGGCTATGAAGGCCAACATACTATTTGCCTTCTTTACCACCTGCTGCACCTGCATGCTTACCTTCAGCGACTGGTGTACAAGGACACCCAGGTCTCGTTGCACATTCCCCTCTCTCAATTTGTAGCCAATCAGATAATAATCTGCCTTCCTGTTTTTGCTACCAAAATGGATAACCTCACATTTATCCACATTATACTGCATCTGCCATGCATTTGCCCACTCACTCACGCTTGTCCAAATCACACTGAAGCACCTCTACATCCTCCTCACAGCTCACCCTCCCACCCAGCTTTGTGTCATCTGCAAATTTGGAGATATTACATTTAATTCCCTCATCTAAATCATTAATATATATTGTGAATAACTGGACTTGATTTTCCTATGTGAGGAAAGACCCCAGCTATGTCCTGTGGGTGTCCTGCTTGACTGCTCAAAAGGGCAGCTTGACACAGGGACAGACTGTGCTGAAATGTTAGGTACTCAACTCCATAGTGGGACTTCAACCTACAACCTTCTCACTCAAAGGCAAGGGAGCTGTCATGAGACCATAAGAACATGAGACATAGGGACAGAAGTAGGCCATTCGGCCCATTGAGTCTGGCCGCCATTCAATGAGATCATGGCTGATCATCTCAGCCAAGTTTCCACCAGTTAGCAGCAAATTAAATTAACATTCTTTTCGTGGCACTGTCCAAACAATTTATGTAAACCAGGTACAGTAGCATAGCAGTTATAATACTAGACTAGTAATGTAATTGTGATGCAATGGGCTGTTTTTATTTTGCATCTTGAAACTCCCTTTGGCCCCATCCCAGTGTATCCCATGCTCCATTCCAACCCATTAATAAAAATATTGGCAGGATTAGAAATGCAGATAGACACTCCATTTCTACAAGTAAAATGAACTCCCAAATGAGAACAGCTAATCTAAAGTGACCAATTTGACTGAAACCTTGCACTAGTTTTGATAGCAGGTGCTGCTGAGCCTCCCAAATTAAACAGGATTTTAAATGTCTTACTTTCAGAGCCTTGAAAATGATTGCTGGAGGTCTGGGCGATCGAGTTGTGTTATTGTTCAACTGTTGTTCGATGGTCCGCAACAGTCCGGAAAAGTCCGTTGGGGGATTATATGTTCTGGTCCCTTTGTATTGGATGGAACAGAAGGCTTCTGGAAACCGGCCTAGCTTACGAAATCTCTCCTGCAACAGTTTTTCTGGTATCTCTGAAGGTCTATCTGCAGTAACGTTGAGAGAGAATAAACTACTTAAATGCTTTTAATACATTTGTGGGTTGTCACCATGCATTTAACCTCCTTACAGATTAACGAACAGTACAATAAGTCAGGAGATGATCCTAAAAGTGCAATCACATTGCACTAATTGTGAGTAGCTGAAGTTTAGATCAGAGAGAGTTCACAATACCTTTATTTTACTCCTAAACATTAGGTTATCAGAATCAGTCCCTAAACCTCAACAAGAAACAATGATGAGATATTGCACTGAGAATGCTTTCCAAAGAAATAAATCCCGAGGTTCAAATGTTGTGTTATGCACTGCAATTCCACAAAGTGCAACTTTATGGACTTCAACACTCCTATCTGCAATATGACAAACAGAAAACAGAAACTGACCCAGCACCCAGAGAATTTGGGAGAACAGGTTCTAAATTTCCACTAACTTTTCACAGAGTTACTGCTGCTCTACTGGTAGGTGGCCGAGGTCTAGGTCAGACTGAAGCTAGTACATAGTAGAATTACTGAGTTTGGTGAGTAAGGGAATTCGGTGCCAGTTTGATGAATAAGCGAATTTGGTGAGGAGGGCGGGGGAGGTGCTTTTTCTTTCTTGTTCTTTTCTTCCTCTTTCTCAGCCTCCAGGAGACCAGGAGTTGAAAAGCTGCATAAAGGCGCTGAGTTTAAAAACATCCAACAGTGACATCACAGGAAAAAGACAAGTTCACTGGTCGGTGAGAAACTGCTGTTAGGGAAGATTTTCAAGTAGCTGAAAACTAGGAAAACATACCTGCTTCAAAAGAAGGGGCTACTGAGATTTAAGTAAGAAACACAAGCAATAGGCAAGTGAATCTAAGTCAAGGCCTAGTAAAATAAAGTTGTATAAGTAAACCAAAGTAAAGTTAACATAAGGGAAGGAAATTGAAGCCATGGCAGTCATGTGAAATGCATGTCCTGTAATATGTGGATGCTACTGGCATCTTACATGACCTCATGTGCAAGAAGTGTCATTAGCTGCAGAAACTTAAGCTCCAGTTTTCAGAGCTCAAGCGGCGGCTGGAATTACTGTGGCACATCAGCGGGGCTGAGAGCAATGTGGATAGCATGTTCAGAGAGGGTCACACAGCAGCTTAGGAGTCTAGAAGCAGAAAGGGGTAACTGCCAGGCAGTCCAAGAGAACGAGGCAGGTAGTGCAGGAGTCCTCTAGGGTCTCGCTCGCCAATCAGTTTTCCGCTTTGGGTACTGGTGTGGGCGTTGGTTCCTTGGAGGGTTGCAAGCAGAGCAAAATTTGTGGTATCACAAGCAGCTCTGCTGTACAGGAGGGGAGGAAGAAGAAAGGAAGTAGTGACAGGGGATTTCTTAGTTAGGGGAACAGACAGGCATTTCTGTGGCTGTAAACATGACTCCAGGATGGTATGTTGCCTCCCTAGGGTCAAGGGTGAAACTGAATGCCTGCAAGACATTTTTCTGGGGAGGGTGATCAGCCAGAGGTAGTGCTCCACGTTGGTACCAATGACTTAGATAGGAGAGGGAATGAGGTACTGCAAGCAGATTTCAGGGAGCTAGGAAGGAGATTGAAAAGCAGGACCTCTAAAGCAATAATCTCAGGGCTACACCTAGTCCCACGTGCAAGTGAGCATAGAAATAGGAGAATTGAACGATTAAATACGTGGCTGGAAAGCTGGTGTACGAGGGAGGGCATTGAATTTCTGAGGCACTGGAACCGGTTCTGGGGAAGGTGGGATCTGTAAAAGCCGGACAGTATACACCTGAGCTTGACTAGGACAGCTATCCTCGCAGGGAGATTTGCCAGTGCTGTTGGGGGGTGGGGTTAAAATAGATTGGCAGGGGGATGGGAACCTGAGGGCAAATTCAGAACAGGAAACAGGAGATGGAAATCAGTGTGACTCTGAAAGACAGAAGCAGCACACATTAAAAAGTGCACAGCACAGACACATGGCAGCGTGATATCATCGCTATAACAAAAACTTGGCTTAAAAAGAGGCAAAAGTGGCAGTGCAACATCCCTAGTTATATAGTTTTCAGGCAGGATAGAGAGGGGGTTAAAGAAGGTGGGGTTGGTAGCATTATTGGTTGAAGAATCAATTATAGCTGTGAGGAGGATGAAATACTAAATGAAGCATCAAATGAGGCCATACGGGCTAAACTCAAAAATTTTTTAAAAGGGGCAGCCACACTGCTAGGAGTGTGCTATAGACACCCAAGTAGTGGGAGAGAGTTAGAAGAGCAAATATGTACATAAATTTCTGACTGCAAAAACAATAGGGCAGTAATAGTTGGAGACTTAGCTAATGTCAACTGGGATACAAACAGTGTGAAGGTCACAGAGGGCAGAAAATTCTTGAACTGCATTCAAGAGAACTTATTTAGCCAGCATGTAACAAGCCCAACAAGAGGGAGCACAATTCTATATTTAGTCTCAGGAAATGAAGCTGGATGAAGTAGCAGGGGGAGTCCATTTTGGAGATAGTTACCATAATAGTTAGGTTTAGCATCATATTGGAAAAGGACAAAGATAGCACAGGAGTAAAAGTTCTAAAATGGTGGAAGACAAATTTTACAAATCTGAGAGGTGAAGTGGTGAAAGTGGACCGGACACAGCTACTAGAAGGAAAAAGAGTGTCAAATCAGTGGAAGGCATTCAAAAGTGAGATTCTATGGGTACAGTAGACATGTGCCCACAAAGAAAAAGGGTGGTACTGCCAAATCTAGAGCCCCTGGTTATTCAGAAGCATACAGGGTAAGATAAAGCAGAAGAAAGCTTATGGCAGTCACTAAAAGCTTAAGACTGCAGAAAGCCTAGAGGAGTATAAGAAGTACAGGGGTGAAGTAAAAAAGGAAATTAGGAAACAAAGAGAGGATACAAAAAAATATTGGCAAGTAAAATCAAAGAAAATCCAAAGATGTTTTACCAGTACATTAAGAGCAACAGAATGACTAAGGAAAGGATAGGGCCTATCAGAGATATGCATGGTCACTTGTGGTTTGATTCAGAAGATGTGGGCAGGGTGCTCAATGAGTACTTTGTCTCTGTCTAAGGAGAGTGATGATGCAGATATTCCATTGGAAGAGGAAGAACGTGAAATATTAGATACAATAAGCATAATGAGAGAGGAAGTACTGAAGGGACTGGCATCCTTGAAGGGCCAGATGGATTATATCCCAGGCTGTTAAAGGATGCCAGGGAGGAAATAGTAGATGCTCTGAGGATCATTTTCCAATCCTCACTAGATACAGGCAAGGTACCAGAGGGTAAGAGATTTGCGAACACTGTGCCATTATTTAAAAAGGGTGTGAGGGATAGGCCAGAAAATTATAGGCGGGCCAGTCTGACTTCAGTGGTGGGCAGATTATTGGAATCAACTCTGAGACACAGGGTAAACTATCATTTAGAAAGGCACAGATTGGTCAGGGATAGTCAGCATGGTTTTGTTAGGGGAAGATTGCATCTTGCTAACTTAAATGAATTTTTTGAGAAAGTAACAAGGAGGATTGATGAGGGTAGTGCAGTGGATGTTGTCTACATGGATTTCAGTAAGGCATATGACAAGGTTCCACGTAGCAGACTGGTCAGAAAAGTGAGGTCCCATGGGATACAGGGGAAGATGATGATTTGGATCTAAAATTGGCTCAGCGAAAGGAAACAAGGGGTAATTGTTGATGGATATTTTTGCGAATGGAAAGTGGTTTCCAGTGGCATTCAGGGTTCAGTGTTGAGGCCCTTGCTGGCTGTTGTAGATATTGATGATTTGTACTTAAATGTGAGAGACATGATTGGGAAATTTGCAGATGACACAAAAATTGGCCGTGTAGTAGATAGTGAAGAGGATAGTTGTCATCTCCAGAATTATATCAATAGTTTGGTTGAGTGGGCGGAAAAGTGGCAGATGGAATTCAATCCAGAGAAGTGTGAGGTAATGCATTTGGAGAGGGGAAACAAAGCAAGAATCAATAAACGGGAGGATATTGAGAGGAGTTGAGGAAATGAGACACCTTGGAGTGCGTGTCCACAGGTCCCTGAAGTTGATAGGGCAGGTGGATAAGGTGGTAAAGAAAGCATATGGAATGCTTTCCTTTATTGGATGTATTGAATACAAAAGCAGGGATGTAATGATGGAACTGTATAAAACGCTGGTTAGGTCACAGCTGGAATTTTGTGTACAGTTCTGGTCACCACATTACAGGAAGGACATAATTGCTCTGGAGACAGTACAGAAGAAATTTACAAGAATGTTTCCAGCGCTTGAAAATGCAGCTATGAGGAAAGATTAGATTGGCTAGAGTTGTTTTCCTTCGAATAGAGGAGACTGAGGGGAGACCTAATTGAGGCGCACAAAATTATGAGGGGCTTAGATGGGGTAGACAGGAAAGACTTGTTTCCCCTAGCTGAAGGTCAATTACCAGGGGGCATAGATTTAAGGTGATTGGTAGAAGGATTAAAGGGGGAATGAGTACTGAGTCTCTGTCTTCACTAAGGAGAGGAATGATGCAGATGTTCTAGTTAAAGAAGAGGACTGTGAAATATTAGATACAATAATCATAGTGAGAGAGGGAGTACTGGAGGGACTGGCATCCTTGAGTTTGGATAAATCACCAGGGCCAGATGGATTGTACCCCAGGTTGTTGAAGGGAGCCAGTGAGGAAATAACAGATGCCCTGAAGATCATTTTCCAATCCTCACTAGATACAGGCGAGGTCCCAGAGGATTGGAGGTCTGCCAACGTTGTACCATTATTTAATAAGGGTGTGAGGGATAGACCAGAAAATTATAGGCCAGTTAGTCTGACTTTGGTGATGGCCAAATTTTTGGAATCAATTCTGAGACACAGGATAAACTGTCACTTAGAAAGGCACGTATTGATTAGGGATTGTCAGTATGGTTTTGTTAGGGGAAGACTGGGTCTTACTAACTTAATAGAACTTTTTGAGGAAGTAACAAGGAGGGTTGATGAGGGTAGTGCAGTGGATGTTGTCTACATGGATTTCGGTCAGGCATTTGACAAGGTCCCACATGACAGACTGGTCAGAAAGTGAGATCCCCATGGGATACAGGGGAAGGTGGCAAGTTGGATCCAAAATTGGCTTAGTGACAAGGGTCATGGTCGATGGATGTTTTCTGTGAATGGAAAACAGTTTCCTGTGGTGTTCCACAGGGTTCAGCTTGCTGTTTGTTGTATATATTAATGATTTAGGCTTAAATGTGGGGGGCACGATTGGGAAATTTGCAGATGACACAAAAATTGGCCATGTAGTTGATAGTGATGAGGATAGCTGTCAACTCCAGAAATGATATCAATGGTTTGGTTGAATGGGAGGCTAAGTGGCAAATGGAATTCAATCCAGAAAAGTGTGAGGTAATGCATTTGGGGACAGAAAAAAAGGCAAGGGAATACTCAATAAACAGGAAGTATTGAGGGGGATTGAGGAAGTGAGACACATTGGAATGCCTGTCCACAGGTCCTTGAAGGTGGTAGGATAAGGTGGTTAAGAAAGCATATGGAATGCTTTCCTTTATTGGGCGAGGTATTGAATACAAAAGCAGGGATGTAATGATGGAACTGTATAAAATGCTGGTTAGGCCACAGCTCAAATTTTGTGTAATTTCTGGTCACCATATTACAGGAACGACATAATTGCTCTGGAGAGAGTGCAGAGGGGATTTACAAGCCAGGGCTTGAAAATTGCAGCTATGAGGAAAATTTGGATAGACTAGGGTTGTTTTCCTTAGAACAAAGGGGGCTAAGAGGTGACCTAATTTAGGCGTACAAAATTATGAGGCACCTAGGTGGGGTAGACAGGAAAGACTTGTTTCCTTTAGCTGAAGGTTAATTACCGGGGTATAAGTTTAAGATGATTGGTAGAAGGATTAGACGGACATGAGGAAAACCTTTTTCACCCAGAGGGTGGTGGGTGTCTGCAAATTCACTGCCTAAGTTGGTGGTTGAGGCTGAAACACTCAACTCACTTAAAAGGTACCTGGATCTGCATCTGAAGTACTGTGCTTGCAAAGCTATGGAGCAGGTGCTGGGAAGTGGGATTAAAATGAGAGCCTAATTTTTTTCTCTTTTTGGCCAGCGCAGATACAATTGGCTGAATGGCCTCTTCTGGCTACATAGCTTTTCTATGGTTCTAATTTATGTCCCCTCTGTTCAGCAGCAGCCCGTCCAACCTGAACAGATCCCCTCTTCGCCACAACTGTTTTCATTATCGCAGGGGGTGGGGAGGTGGGGGATGGGCAAGGCGAGGCGGGGGAAGCTGCGAGGGGGAGGGGGAGGGGGAACGGCAGGGGGAGGGGGAGCGGCGGGGAGGGAGGGGGAAGGACAGTGTTACGGAAGTGGAATAATTTTCAGAATATTATTCTGGTTTATTGTGAAGTAGGTTATGGTTGAGTGTAAATGGTTCTGTCTATGTGACTTAATTACATTTGGAGTCAGACAGATTGCAAGCGTGAAATTATCAAAAGAGGTGAGGTGTCGACATGTACTTGAAATGCTAATGAGTAAACATGGATGGGGTCTTAGCATGTAAGGTGTAAAGGGAATTTGCATTTTTGGAGAAGTGAAGGGGTTTTTAGATTTCAATTGGGTGTTACGATGTTTACAATTAGCCAGATAAGCAAGGCTAAGCAGTGTGTTTATTTTTCCCAAAGGTTACTTACAATATTGGCAACATGAAAGATTTTTATATTATAGGAAAGGTAAAGTTCCAAAGACATATGGAACAATGTAATTTACATATTAAAGAGAGAGAAACATATATAAAGGAGAATGAAAGGCTATGTTGGGGAGTGGAAGGCGTGTAAGATCTAACACATGTAACTGAAACAGCCTTCAGGAAGCCTCCAGCCATTTGTGCATAAGTTTGCTGTGTCCACTAACTAAAGTTGGAGAAAGCCTTTTGGAATTCCACTGTTAAGTGGATATTGTGTTAACTTGCCGGCATTTTGTTTAAATTTAAAATCTATTTTGGACTGTTGCCTCAAGAGGGTGTGTAATTTAGAGTCAGGTTAATTAGGAATTTTAGGATTTGCTATAGTATGAAGTAATTGTAGTTTTAGGTATGTGCTTGAAATCTATTTTTGTTTGTTAATAAGCATTTTAATTTAATTCTTGAAAGTCTCAAAAGGTCTTAGTGGACTCATTACTTCTGAATTCAGTGCACACATCTTCTCGTAATAAATACAAATTGCAAAACCTTGTGATAGTGTGGCCAAGTTATCCTTGTAGATTTGGTTGGCCTGGCACACATCACCTGCCACATCACAGCAAGAGAGAGAGAAAGAGGGACAGAGTTGGGAGAGAGAATGAGATACAGAGAACATAAGAAATAGGAGCAGGAGTAGGCCATTCGGCCCCTCAAGCCTGCCCCACTATTCAATAAGATCATGGCTGATCTGCCCTAGGCTTCAACTCCTCTTTAGTGCAGCTCCTCATAGCCCTCAACTCCCTAATACTTTAAAAATCTATCTACCTCCTCTTTAAATATTTTCAGTGATCTAGCCACCACAACTGGCTAGAGGTAGAGAATTCCAGGCATTCACTACCCTCTGAGAGAAGAAATTCCTTTCCATCTCAGTTTTAAATGAGTGTCTCCTTATTCTGTGACTTCTGTCCCCCAGTTCGAGATTCTCCCACTAGTGGAAACATCTTCTCAACATCTACGCAGTCGAGCCCCCTCAGAATCTTCCACGTTTCAATAAGAACACAGCTCATTCTTCTAAACTCTAATGAAAACCTCATTAGTCAACCCCTTCATCCCAGGCATCAGCCTAGTGAAACTCTTTTGAACTGCCTCCAATGGCAGTATATCCTTTCTTAAATACGAGGACCAAAACTGTACACAGTACTCCAGATGGGGCCTCATCTGCACAGTTGTAACAAGGCTTCCCTATTTTTAAACAACAACCCCTTAGCAATAACAGGCCAAAATTCCATTTGCCTTCTTAATTACTTGCTGCACCTGCATGCATTTTGTGCTTCATGCACAAGAACACCCTAATCCCTCTGTGCTGCACCTTTTTGGAGTCTCTCTCCATTTAAATAATAGGCTGCCTTTTGATTTTTCCTACCAAACTGCCTGACCTCATACTTCTCTATATTAAACTCCATTTGCCAAGTTTTTGCCCACATACTCAACCCGTCTATGTCCCCTTGCAAATTCCTTATGTCTTCGTCACATCATGCCATTGCACCTATTTTTGTATCGCGGGTCAGGGCGAGAGGGAAGGGGGAGGCGGGGAGGGAGGGAGAGACACGTAGAGAGAGAGAGAGAGGCGCAGAGAGAGAGAGAGAGGCGCAGAGAGAGAGAGAGAGAGACACAGAGGGAGAAAGAGAGACGCAGAGAGAGAGACACAGAGAGAGAGACGCAGAGAGAGAGAGAGAGATGCAGAGAGAGAGACAGAGATGCAGCGAGGGGGAGAGAGAGAGAGAGACGCAGAGAGAGAGAGACGCAGAGACAAAAAGAAAATGAGAGAGGTAGAGATAGAGAGAGAGCGCGTGCGCGTCGGAGAGCAAGACAGGCAGGCCGGCCGAGAGTGAGCCTGGCAAGCAGGCAGGCCGGCCGAGAGCGAGCCTGGCAAGCAGGCAGGCAGAGCCGGGAGCGAGCCTGGCAAGCAGGCAGGCAGAGCCGGGAGCGAGCCTGGCAAGTAGGCAGGCCGGCCGAGAGCGAGCCTGGCAAGCAGGCAGGCCGGCCGAGAGCGAGCCTGGCAAGCAGGCAGGCAGAGCCGGGAGCGAGCCTGGCAAGCAGGCAGGCAGAGCCGGGAGCGAGCCTGGCAAGCAGGCAGGCCGAGAGCGAGCCTGGCAAGCAGGCAGGCCGAGAGCGAGCCTGGCAAGCAGGCAGGCCGAGAGCGAGCCTGGCATGCAGGCAGGCCGAGAGCGAGCCTGGCATGCAGGCAGGCCGAGAGCGAGCCTGGCAAGCAGGCAGGCCGAGAGCGAGCCAGGCAGGCAGGCAGGCCGAGAGCGAGCCTGGCAAGCAGGCAGGCCGAGAGCGAGCCAGGCAGGCAGGCAGGCCGAGAGCGAGCCTGGCATGCAGGCAGGCCGAGAGCGAGCCAGGCAGGCAGGCCGAAAGCGAGCCAAGTTGGCAGACTGAGAGCGAGCCAGGCAGGCCAAGAGCGAGCATTATGACACAGCAGATGCGTGCCAGGTGGATTAATTCCACGAGGGAAACTTGTCATGCGGTCACGACCATTTTGCAATTTGTATTTTATTTCGAGATGCGTACCCTAAATCCAGTAGTGATAAGGCCACCAAGACTCTAGAGATTGTTTACAAAACTAAATTAAACATTTATTAACAAAAGAGAAGTTTTAAAGCACATACATAACTCTTTCAGAGTCAACCAATTAAACTAAATTAACAAAATGAGGGACAAGATAAACACAGCCCCTAAATTAGGAACTGCAAAATCAAAGACAAAATTTAAAGGAAACTTACAAACATCAAATCAAAATGTGATTAAAGGGGTCAATAAAGCACCCAAGTCCCCGCGGTGCCCACCGGGCACGGAAGGCTTCGACGGTGCCAGCAAACATCGCATGCTCCCTCCCCAGGGAAACCCGGCCACAAACGTAGCCGCGGATGAGAGGCAGACAGTCAGGTCGGCTGACCCCAGCAATCACCCGCTGCCTGGACCTGTTAATGGCTAACTTGGCCAGGTCCAGGAGCAGGTTCACAAGGAGGTCTTCCTCCCTCCCGGTCCCCCTCCGCACCGGGTATCCGTAGATCAGGAGCGTGGGGCTGAAGTGCAAACAAAACATCATTAAAAGGTTCTTTAAATAACTGAAAAGGGAGTGCAACCTACAACACCCTATGTATACGTGGTCCATGGACTCCACAAGACCGCAAAGTCACAGGTATCTTGGGAGTCCGTGAACTGGCACATCTTGCGGTTGTACAGCACAGCAACGTGCAACACCCTCCACCCCAGGTCCCCGATGGAAAGCGGGAGGACAGCTCCGTAGAGGGCCTCCCAACGGGGACCTCCCTCGCTGGATGGCAACAAGGCACGCCAGGGTGTGTCCGGGCAGG
Organism: Cetorhinus maximus; assembly: GCF_964194155.1. NCBI lineage: Eukaryota > Metazoa > Chordata > Chondrichthyes > Lamniformes > Cetorhinidae > Cetorhinus > Cetorhinus maximus. Next base: position 72,272,913 of record NC_135896.1, read on the forward strand.
GGGCGAGAACAAGGAAGTGAAGGATGTGCAGCAGCAGCCCATACAGGAAACCCCTCCGCGCCGTGCTAAAGGACATAGAGGGCATTTCCGTGAGGCAACTCAGGTTGCAGGGCACCGGCTCCCAAGGGAGGGTTCCGAGCTTGGGGCCAATGTGGAATTGCGTCCGAACAGGGGTATGCTCAGATGCAAGACCACTGCGCACTTGCGCCACCTCAAGGCCCAGTATGATGTCGGGGCCGAGCACAACCGTCCTCAGGTCTTGAATGGCATCGGCCGCGAGCCAGACGGCCACGGACGTGTAATACACCAACTCCTGCAGAAGCATCCAGCCCACTTCTCCGCCACCCAGCATGTCCCCAATCCCGGTCACCCCAGCAGCCACAGCCCTCCTCTCCACCAGCCACTGAAGTGGACAGAGGGACGGATTCCTGAACAGCGGCTCTCTGGCAATAGCCACTACTCCTGATGGCGGAGAGCTGCGTAGCGAGGCAACCATGTTCCAGACTTTGATCAGGTGCTGGTAAAAGACGGGCAACGCCTGCAAGGAGCCTCGAAGGCCCCTCAGGTCTAAAAACAGGAGCTACACATCATAATTCAGGCCGTGCACCTGGCGGAAGAAATACGTCGCCAGGGCACACCATCTCAGAGGGGGCTTAACGTAAAGGTATCGCTGCAGGGCCTGAAGGTGGAAAGTCGCCACCTGGATGCATAGGCACACCAGCGCCTGACCGCCCTCCCTAAGTGGTCCCTAACTCAGAACCTCAGCCGCGACCCAGTGCAGTCTTTTGTCCCAGAAGAAGTCGATGAGCATTCTCTGGATTTTTGTGACAAAGTCCAGGGGAGGGGTCAAAGTGACCAGCCGGTACCACAGCATGGCGACAATCAGCTGGTTTATGACCAGAACTCGACCCAGGTAAGTTAGCACATACATCGGTGTACAAATTGCTACCATAATAACTCCCAAAACCTCTAATTAATCTGGCTTCCTGTTACAACCCTGTTAAAGCAACAGTAAAAAAGCAAATTGATTTTAAACAGATCCAGACAAATCACCAGAATACCCTAACAGTAGAATTCAAAATGGTTTTTCCCAGCTTTGATTTCTGTCAACAGCAGCTTAATGCACAACTACTGGAGGCTTTTCACACCTCTGGTAGATCTTACATTGTCTTCTTCCCTAACACATACTCCCTTCTCCTTTATACATGTTTCTCCCTTTTAATGCAAGTTCCACTGTTCCCATATGTCTTTGGGACTTTACTTTTCTCATGATACAAATCTTTTCATGATGCTCATATGATCAGTAACCTTTGGGAAAAATAAACACACTGCTTGGCCTAGCTTCTCTGGCTAGGTGTAACATCCTATCATCTCTTAGAAATTCAAACCACCTAGATTTACCTAAAAATGCAAATTCTCCTTATTTCACCTTCTAAAATTTCAGCCATGTTTACATATTTAGCATTTCAAACCTAGCTTCTTCTGATGAATCAAAAGCCTCCAGACTAGCTACCTCCATTTCAATTAAATCCCACTCACACACAAACTATCCAAAACCCACTATTAACCTACTTTTACAATAGACTACAGTAACATTCTGAGAATGATTATACTTTCATGACAGCGAGACAGGCAGAGAGCGAGTGAGCAAGAGCGAAGGGTTGGGGTTGGTGGGGGGGGGGGGGGGGGCGATGCCAGAGAAGGGGGCAAAGGGAAGGTACAACAAGTCATATTGCTGAGACAGGGAAATCAGGCATGCACTTTATAAGTCGTGCTTTCCTCTACATTTATACCCAGAGACACATGTATTCTGACAGCAAACCAAGTAAATGACTTAAAACTATTGTGGAATTTTGGCATGAATTACATGCGTAACTACAATATATCCACGTGTCCTTTTAAAATTTACCATTAACCTCCCCACCTAAACAAATCTCTTTCTACACCCAGAACTCTTGAATAAGAATATCCTCCAGTTATACTTATTCAGAGGATTTCTTCACATTGCCATAGATTTTTAGGCACAGCAGGAAAGAAGGTAATTCAGAAGTTTTCTTGCTATTTTGAGTGTTTTTTAAAAAATCACCTCAGAGACCTGCTTGGATTTTCTGTTTCTTTGAATGAGTTGTTGTGCCTGAATCATAATTGAATGAGTTGAAAGTTAAATTCTCATAAGAAATAAATGACATGGGTTTGGAATCCAATTGTTTACACTGATTTATGCCTATTTTACATTTGGTGTATTCTAACAAGTTTAGGAGGTTCCTTGGATGTAACTTGACAACAGCAAAATGAGGAGTGTGTTTCAGTGCATTTTTGGGTCTAAATTCCAGGTTGCCCCCACAGAAGTAAATTTTAGGCTATTATGTCCAAAAGCATCTGGTGCAGGAGGAGGCTGTAACCATACACATGCCTGAATCACATACATAATTCTCACAGCGCACAGTCCAACTAAAAAAGTTTCATTTGTATAAACCCTTAGCACAATTTTCAGAAACTTCTCAAAAGGACTTTATGTATGTTCACAGAGACAAGATAAATGGCCAGTTAAACATTTTTTTTGATAGTGTTGGATCGGCCTCTCGAGCCTGCTGAGCGAGTACAAGCAGCTAGAGGCCAAATGGGAGAGCAGAACCACAAACGTATTTATCTCTGGAATACAGTAAAGATCTGTGGAAGAAAACAGAGGCCTTTGCAATGTGGATGCTGAGGCGTCTGCTTAAAATTCCATATACAGACCTCAAGAAAAGGCGCATGAAATTGCAAGAGCAAAAAGAACTCAAAAAAGTGACATTCGGAAAATAAACTATCTGTATTTTGGACATTTGATCAGAGCTGAAAAGCCACAGAGATCACTTCTTGAAGGCAAAGTGAAGGGCAGCAGGAAGAGGAGTTGACCTTGGCATAGTTGGTTGATGGATGTCACAGAGTGGTTGCAAACAAGCTACAAGAGGATGAGTGAGGATGGCGCAGGACAGGCCAGCATGGCATATCATGACAGCCTATCTCCTGGCAGGAGTAGCTACAGGCAGCAGCATCAGTTAAGATCAGGGATTTGAATATGTGGCTGAAAAGCCAGTTTGGAAAAAATGGGTTTCAATTCATGGGGTACTGGGGGAAAGATGGAACTGTACTTTAAACCAAATTGTCAGGGGTGTCGGTGTGGGGGGGGAGGGGGGCGGTGGAAGTGTTCACATAAGGGGAGATTTGGAAAGTTCAAGAGAAAGGACAAGGCAATAATGCAGGGGAGTAACAGAGGTAATGAGTGTGACAGAAAGGAACAGAGCGTACAAACAGAAGATTGCACTAGCAGATAAGGCCAGAGTAGTGGAAAATGATAAAAACACAGAATTAAAAGCTCTTTACCTGAATGCATGCAGAATTCGTAACATAGGTGAATTGATAGCACCAGTAGAAACAAACATATGATATGCATCTATGTATTTTCATGTACCCATGACCTGAAGCACTGCTTCAATATACCAACAGAACACTTGGTGCATGGGCTTCAGATGAGCACTGAGATTTTGTCAATAGCTTCCACAAAACTATTATAAATTGGGGCTGAATAAGAAAACTATGCTCTTCCAGGATCCATCTTTCCAATCTTCTTTGCCTCCAAATAAGTAACAAGTATTTTTGGGAGTAGCACGGAAAAGTGATTGATCAATATGATTTGTGACCACTGCATGTGCTAACGATACTCCCACAACACTACTAGATTGGACATTGTAGCATTTTGACTGAGTGAGTACAAAGGAATGGTACTAAGTGTCCATTTCAGAGTGGTGTTGGATTGGAACTTGAAAGTGATGGTGTTTTTATGTCCTTATGTCCTCAGTGGTAGAAGTCATGCAGTAGAAGTACATCTTGTGGGTAGTACATACTATAGGGACTATATACTGACGGAGCTGTGCAGTGGCAGGACCACTGGAACAAGTGGCTCTATCCTAGATACTGTTGAGTTTATCTTGAGAATTTTTGCAGTTGCAGCTGTGAGGGGAGAGTGATTGCCCTTGACATCAAGGTAGCATCTGACCAAGTATGGCATCAAGGAAGCCTATATCAATTACTTCACTGTCACTGAGCCAAAATCCTGGATCTCCCCTCCTAACAGCACTGCAGATATGCCTGCACCAGATAATTGCAGTGGTTCACCACCACCTTCTCTAGGGCAATTAGGGACGAGCAACAAATGCTGGTCTTGCCAGTGATGTTCACATCCCATGAGTGAATTTTAAAAACCCACTCAGGTGAGAGTGTTCCATCACACACGCGACTATCTGTCGATGGTGGTGAGGGTGTCTGCAGCATTAGGAAGTCATACACTCATTAGAGTGCGCAGCCTCTGTACCTATCTTGTAGCAACATGGATTGATATGGCTGATCCAGTTAAGCTACTGGTCAATGGTAACTTCCAATCTGTAAACTTAGTGTGGTACCATGGAAACTTATGTGGAGATGACTGAACCCTTTTCCATTGGAGGCGATAATTTCCTGGCACTTAACTGATGTAAATATTCCGACTATTTGTCATCTCCTCTTGTAAGCCAATATGGTTTGTTCCATTATTGGAACTAAACACACCAGACCTTACACTCAAGAAAAGGCCATCGACGAATCAGCTCAAGATGATTGGGTTGAGAACACTCCTCCGACTAACTCCAGTAGCAATGTCCTGTTATTACTGAAGTTTTAGTCCTCTGAATAAAATATTTTGTCACTACTTGACACATTTGTCTTCAGTCAAATGGGTATACTACACTCCTTGATGGTTACTGGCAAAAGCCATCTAGATTGCAGATCTTATTGATGGGTCCTCTTGGGGTGAACATCACAATTTGATCATGTCCTTCTTGTTAAACACTGAGATACTGCTCTTGATCAAACTCAGGTAGTCATCTCCAGGACTTGCACCCTATTTTCCACATTGCATTTTTATTAGAATACAGATTTACAGAGAAAAGAAAATGGAGAGTCAGACCAGTGTATCATGGAATTAGTAAACCAGAAGAAATTGAGGCTGCAAGAAGGCAAAGACTTTGACCCAGTCGTAGGGCACCCACTGTGGTTAACCGATGCTCATCATCTAGCTTCAAATGCAAACAATAGAGCACAGTAAGGGGCTATTGATAATTGTGAAATTGACTAGTCAATTTTTCTTTAGCACAGGAATGGTGAGCAGGAAATTGGGAAGAGAAAATATATAATCATAAAACTTCAAATTTGAACTTCTCTTCCATTAAACATCTTCATTGAAGTTAAAAATTGCCCAACATTTAGCATTAATCACAGAGTCTCAGTTGATCAATTTCTTTTTTAGGATAGAAAGTGCACAAAGCACAGGATAATACAAAAATACCAGGGGTTGGACCGGAAGAATTTATGGTCGAAACACTCTGCTACCTATGCATCGTTGCATAAATACCATCTGAGCCAAACTATTTGACAAGTTTCAAATACCTACCAACTTCATTTCAGGGGGAGAAAAATGAAATCTAGTTAAGTGATGCACTTGAATATCCAGATTTAAATAACAAAAAATTTTTGTACAGCTTACCAGATCCCAATAATTTAGTATGCACAGTCTCATGGAAGATTATGACTGATGGTCCCAGAGTGGATAACGGAACATCCAATCCACATCTTGCAGTGGTAGCTTTCAGCTCTTTTGTGAAGTGTTTAAGGTAGGCTTCAGATGCATCACCGAGAAACTTAAAGAGGTCATTGTGTAATCTGTCTGCATGAGTTCTGTAAATAACTATATCAGATATAGCAAGTACTTTAAGTAGCAATCTTGTTCTTTGACTTAGGTTGACAGTCGCTCCCAGCAAACCTTCAGTATCTATGACAACAATATGATGAACAGGATCATAGGCTGCCCACACTCCAACAGTGCATGACTCCTGAGCTGGAGAGGTCTTGAAAACTTCATGCCCATAGAAGAAGGTATGGTTAAGGGTATGAGATTTACCGTCACCTGTGTTGCCAAAGATCGATATAACCTTGAGGTTTTCATCTGCTTTGCAATCAAGTTTCTGAATAAATTCTTCTTCGTCAGTCACCTAATAAATAAAACATTTGACAAACTGCAATTACCAGGAAAAATTCAACTAAAATCACAAGATTTCTTATATGAATGAGAAAATAATACAAAAAATGCATTTCAGACTGAGCAGCTTAATGTCTGGAACAAACCAGTACCTTTTTTTCGGAAAAGAACAAATTACCCGCCTCAGCCATCTTTCATCCACATTTACACCAGCCACATGGCATCAATCAGCCTAATACCAATCCTCCACTGATGCTACTAAGAACGAGTTCCAAGGGGCACAACAGCAGCAAGCACTTGGTCACCACCAAGCCTTCCTCTCCAACAGTTACAGAGCTGAGAGCAAAAATTTACTGGTACATTGGGAAGGTGGGGTAAGGGCGATGGTGAGGAGAACATCAAATGACAGCCCCACTTTATAACATCAGACCAAATCCCAACAGAAACAGATCCTTCATTTATTTGAACTTTCATTGTCTTTTTACTCTGGATGTATATGAGATACTCAAACACTAACCTTCGAGATAAATGTAACTGCTGATTTTGCTGTCAAGCACAAATAAACCTAGTACAGTGAAAGCAGAACAAAAACAGAATTACCTGGAAAAACTCAGCAGGTCTGGCAGCATCGGTGGAGAAGAAAACAGTTGACGTTTCGAGTCCTCACGACCCTTCGGCAGAACTGAAGTAATATTAGGAGAGAGGTGAAATATAAGCTGGTCTAAGGTGGGGGGCGGGGGGAGAGAGAAGTTGAGGGTGGGGTGGTTGTGGGGATAAGCAAGCAGTGATAGGAGCAGATAATCAAAAGATGTCACAGACAAAAGGATCAAAGAGGTGTTGAAGGTGGTGATATTATCTAAGAAAAGTGCTAATTAAGAATGGATGGCAGGACACTCAAGGTACAGCTCTAGTGGGGGTGGGGTGGAAAGACTAACAAAGTATTAGTTGTAGATTTAAAAATAATGGGAAAAGGTGGGAAAGGAAGAATCTATATAAATTATTGAGAAAAAAAAAGGGGGAGGGGGAAGAAATGGGGTGGGGATGGGGGGAGGGGGAGTTTAAGATCTAAAGTTGTTGAATTCAATATTCAGCCCGGAAGGCTGTAAAGTGCCTAGTCGGAAGATGAGGTGCTGTTCCTCCAGTTTGCGTTGGGCTTCACTGGAACAATGCAGCAAGCCAAGGACAGATATGTGGGCAAGAGAACAGGGTGGAGTGTTAAAATGGCAAGCGACAGGGAGGTTTGGGTCTTTCTTGCGGACAGACCACAGGTGTTCTGCAAAGCAGTCGCCCAGTTTGCGTTTGGTCTCTCCAATGTAGAGGAGACCGCATTGGGAGCAACGAATGCAGTAGACTAAGTTAGGGGAAATGCAAGTGAAATGCTGCTTCACTTGAAAGGAGTGTTTGGGCCCTTGGACGGTGAGGAGAGAGGAAGTGAAGGGGCAGGTGTTGCATCTTCTGCTTGGGCATGGGGAGGTGCCATAGGTGGGAGTTGAGGAGTAGGGGGTGATGGAGGAGTGGACCAAGGTGTCCCGGAGGGAACGATCCCTACGGAATGCCGCCAGGGGGGGTGAAGGGAAGATGTGTTTTGGATTTCCAGCATCCGCAGTAGCTTTTAGCTTTTTGTTTTTATCACAGTGAAAGCAGATCTGTGTACAGCACTCCAAAGTGTGATCTAACTAAGCAGAACTTCTCTGCTCTTGGATTCTATTCCTTTAGAAATTTACCTGTGCTTTGTTTTTTTTTAAATAGCCTTATTGAAGAGAAACCTAGAAAGTTTACAGCACATTCAGTCTATTGTGTCTGTGTACACCAAATAAGAGCTATCCAGCATAATTTCACTTGCCAGCCCTTGGTCCATAGCCCTCAAGGGTATATCTAAGTCTTTTTTTATAAATGCGATGAGGGTTTTTTGCCTCTGTCGCTCTTTCAGGCAGAGAGTTCTAGACCTCCACAACAACTCGAGAAATATTTTGGTCAAGAGGGGAAGTGAAGATGAAAATAAGACTAGCAAAGAGAGACTATGAGAATAAAATGGCAGCAAAAAAGGAGTTCAAAAATCTTCTACTGGCATATAAATAGTAAGCGGGTAGGAAGAGGCAGGGTGGGGCCTCTTAGGAGCAAAGAGGGTGATTTGTGCTCAAAATACAAAGCAAGGCTAGAATTCTTGATCATTATTTCTGTCTGTGTTTACTAAGGAAGAGAATGCTGACAAATTATCAATAGAAGTGGAGATGGTAGAGACAATGGATGGAGTGAAAAATGAATATATTGGAAAAGTTTTGCTGAGAGAGGATACGTCGCTTGGATGACTTGCATCCCAGGTTGCTAAAGAAGTGGGGATGGGGATAGCAGATGGGCTTGCCATAATATTCCAAGTTTCCCCAGATAAAAGGGAAGTCCAAGGGGATTGGCAAATGTACAAACTCATTCAAAAAAGAGTGTTAGAATATTCCTAGTAACTGCAGGCCACACAGCTAAAATAAATTAGTGGTGGTCAGATTTTAGAAACAATAATCAGAGGGAAAATTCCACAGATACTTGGAGAGGTTTGAGTTAATTAAGGAGAAGCCAGCACAGATGTGTAAAAGGTAGACTGTATTTGACTAATCTAAATGAATTTTTTTGATGAAGTTACAGAGAAGTATGACATAGAGATTGCAGTGGATATTGTCTATATTAGATTTGTCCAATCTTTTCGCTTGGGGGGCCACATGTACATATTTTTCTCACTCAAGTGGCCGATGGACAAATATCAGAAAGGTAACAACAATAAACTGAATTTGAAAGAAAAAGTTAAGGTTTTAGGGAAAGAAACAATTGCTGAGCTAAAGAACAGCAATGTCATAGCAATAAATTGTTAATTTTGAAAAAGAGTAATTCATAAAAATGACCAAAGTTTGAGAGGGTCAGAGTGCATGTGTTCAGCTCACTCCCTTTCTCAGGGTGTTCATTCATTCACCCTCACCCACTGTGAGTAAGTGCATGTGAAAATGTTGGTATACGGTCATGAGTGAGAAATCTGAATCTGGTCGCAAGGCAGATTCGCACTCCTTCCCCCCATGCTCACTCACACTCTCTCACTCCCCCACCCCCCACACCCGCTCACTCACTCCCCCAGCACTCTCTCACTCCCTCCCCCAACTCTCTCACTCATCCCCCCGCACACTCTCACTCACCCCCAGCACTCTCTCACTCACCCACCCCCGCACTCTCTCACTATCTCCCCCACGCTCTCACTCTCACGTGTCTTCGGTAGAAGCATTCCAGAGTTCTGATGTGGCACCGGGAGCAGACCCAGGGTTTTATGCCATAAAACAGGGTGCTAAGGACAAAGACCTGGCAGAGTTTGATGTTAGTCTTCATCTTAATACCATGCTGCTTTCAGACAAAAACACAGAGTCTGCCATAGGCAGAACTTGTTTTCTGGAAGTGTGCGTGGATATTTTCATCAATAATGGCACCCCCAAAGATCACACTACTAAGGCATGTGTCTTGAGACTGGTGCCATCAACGGTTACGTGCTTCATAGCATGTAGCTGTTGCCGGCTGAAACACCTTTGTCTTGGAGACACTGATTTCGAGATCACTCGGGCAGCACTCGAGAATATGCTTGCCAATAGTCCAAATGTCATGTCGACAACTTGAGGTGTGGTAGATACTGAGGATGATACAAATCAACTGCAACAGGACACAGTTAGGCTAGTAGAATGGGTGGACAATGAAATCCAGTAAGAAGTGTGAGGTGATGCATCTCTTGCAAAGAAGGTAGGGAAAAGCAATATACACTTATTGGTACAGTTTTAAAGTGTGCAGGTACAGGGGGATCTGGGAGTTCACGTGCATAGATCTTTGAAAGTGGAAGGATATATTACATATGTGGGTTGGTATCCTTCCATCTGAGAGAAATGATGGGAATTCAGTCTCAAAGAACTTTGGTGAAGTCAAATGACATCATCTGCTGCACTTCTTTTGATGGAAAAGATTCTGGAAAAGCAAAGTCTGCCACAAGTGCCACACACAAAGCTGTCCCTTGCCAATGGTGCAGGATGAACTCTGCTGACACCTTGTTTGCAGGGTTGTCATCTGCTTTGGAGCTTCTGAAACTACCATGTCATTGTGGTGGCGAACTCCTGCACAAAGAAATAGGAGCAGGAGTAAGCTATTTGGACCTTTGAACCCTGCTCCACCATTCAATAAGATCATGGCTGATCTGACTGAGGCCTTAATTCCACTTTCCTACCTGGCCCCAATAACCCTCGACCCCCTTGTTGATTAAAAATCTGCCTCACTAGGCCTTGAATAAATTCAATGATGCAACCTCTACTATTCTTAAATGGGAGACCCTTTATTTTGAAATTAGGCCTCCTAGTTATAGAGTCCCCCAAGAGAAGAAACATCTTTTTTTTCGGTCTTTTAGAGGATGTGGGCGTCACTAGCTAGGCCCACATTTATTGCCCATCCCTAATTGCCCTTGAGAACATGATGGTGTGGTGCCTTATTGAACCGCTGCAATGTTTGTGGTGTGCGGGGGGGGGCGCCTGCCCTTGTCCTGCCGGGTTGTAGAGGTCACGGGTTTGGAAAGTGCTGCCAAAGGAGTTGGTGAGTTGCTGCAGTGTATCTTGTAGAAAGTACATACAGCTACCACTGTGCATCGGTGGTAGAGGGAGTGAATGTTGAAGGTAGTAGATGGGGTGCCAATCAAGTGGGCTGCCTTGTCCTGGATAATGTTGAGCTTCGACTGTTGTTGGAGCTGCATGCATCCAAGCAAGTGGAGGGAATACTCCTGACCTGTGCCTTGTAGATGGTGGACAGGCTTTGGGGAGTCAGGAGAATTCCCAGCCTCTGACCTGCTCTCTTGTAGCCACAGTATTTATATGGCTGGTCCAGTTCAGTTTCTGGTCAATGGTAACTCCCAGGGTGCTGAGAGTGGGGAACTCAGTGATGGTAATACCAGTGAATGTCATGGGGAGATGGTTAGATTCTCTCTTGTTGGCGATGCTCATTGCCTGGCACTTACATGGCACGAATGTTACTTGCCACTTATCAGCCCAAGGCCAGGTCTTGCTACATATGGGCTCAGACTGCTTCAGTATGAGAAGTCACAAATGGTGCTGCACATTGTGCAATCAGCTAAAGATGACTGTGCCCAGGACACTATCCTGAAGAACTCCTGCAGTGATATCCTTTGCTCTGGGATATTTGACCTCCACAACCATGACCATCTTCCTTTGTGCTAGATATAGAAGATGGTCTCATCATCTAACGTGTCAAAGCCCCCTCCGAATCATCAGTAAGATCACCTCTCATTTTTTCTATAATCAATTGAGTATAGGCCCAGGCTGCTCAATGTTTCCTCACAAGATAACCCCTTCATCATAGATGTCAACCTAGTGAACCGTTCTGAATTGCCTCCAATGCGTCCTTAATTGAGACCAAAACTGTATGACGGACTTTAGGTGTGGTCTCACCAATGCCCTGTACAGTTGTAGCAAGAGCTCCCTACTTTTATACCACATCCCCCTTGCAATAAAGGCAATCATTCCATTCATTTTCCCAATTACTTGCTGTATTACATGTTAACTTTTTGTGATCCATGTACAAAGACACCCAGATTCATATGTATCGTAGTAAGAGGAGAAAACTTTAGAGGAGATGTGCGGGACAAGTTTTTTACGCAGAGGGTAGTGAGTGTCTGGAATTCGCTGCCAGAGGAGGTGGTGGAAGCAGGTGCGATAGTGGTGTTTAAGAGGCAGCTTGACAAATACATGAATAGGATGGAATAGAGGGGTACGGACCCCGGAAGTGCAAAATGTTTTAGTTTGACAGGCAATATGATCGGCGCAGGCTTGGAGGGCCGAAGGGCCTGTTCCTGTGCTGTACTTTTCTTTGTTTTTTGTTCATTCTGCAGTCTTTCTCCATTTAAATGATTTTCTGCTTCCAAGTTTGACAACCTCACATTTTCCCATGTTATACGCCATCTGCCAAATTTTTTGCTCATGCGTCTAACCTATATCACTTTGCAGACTCTTTGTATTCTCTTCGCAACTTGCCTTCCTACCTATCTTTGTATAATCGGCAAACATGGCTACAATACACTTGGTCCCTTCATCCAAATCATTTTATATAGATTGTAAAAAGCTGAGGCCTCAGCATTGATACCTCTGGCATTCCGCTAGCTAAAGTTTGTCAACCTGAAAATGACCTATTTATCTCAACTGTTTCCTTATAGTTAGCCAATCCCCTATCCATGTTATAATATATTACTCCCAACACCATGAGCTCTTATTTTGTGAAATAACTAGAGAGAAGTAATTCGCAAACCACATGGGATCTTGGGCTTCAAAGAGTGGAGAAGTGGGCAAAGTTTTTATAAATAATTTAAAGCAATTTGGTAGAAAACTACCCGCAGGAGAAAATCAGAGTACTGCAACCAGTTCTGGCCACCAGGTGTGAAGGTCTTGAGAGTGTGCGGAGGGCCTTTGCCAGAATAGCTCCAGGGATGAAGGACTTTAGCTTATAAGAAATTAGGGCTGTTCTTCTTGGAGCAAATGAGATTGAAGAGAGATTTAATGGAGGTGCACAAATTATGACAGCTTTAGATAGGGTAGACAAAGGAAAGCTGTTTTCATTAGCTGATGGTACAAGGACTAAGGGACAAAGATTTAAAGTTTTCGGCAAGAGGTGGGGAGATGGGGTTTGAGGAAGCAATTTTCTCCCCCCATAGCAAGAGGTAACAGCCTGGAACTCTGCCTATGAAAGGCAGTTGAATGGGCACTTGAGGGTAATAAATTTGCATGGCTACAGGGACAAACCGGGGAATGGGACTGACCGGATTGCTCTACACAGAGCTGGCATGAGAAAACAAGGAGGATCGATGGGAGTAATGCCTTCTCAATTTATCCTGTCACCTTCAAAGATTTTTGTGCATATACCCCCACGTCCCTCTGTTCCTGCAGACCCTTTAAAATTGTAACATTTAGTTTATATTGCCTCTCCTCATTCTTTACACCAAAGTGAATCACTTCACACTTCTCTCTCAAAATTCATCTGCCATGTTTTCTTTAATTGATTCATGGTCTGTGGGCTTCACTGACTGGGCCAGCATTTATTGTCCATCCCTAGTTGCCCTTGAGAAGGTGATGGTGAGCTGTCTTCTTGAACTGCTGCAGTCCATATGGTGCAGGTGCACCCACTGTGCTGTTAGGGATGGAGCTCCAGGATTTTGACCCAGCGACAGTGAAGGAACGGCAATATATTTCCAAGTCAGGATGGTGAGTGACTTGGAGGGGGACTTCCAGGTAGTGGTGTTCCCATGTATCTGCTGCCCTTGTCCTTCTAGATGCTAGTGGTTGTGGGTTTGGAAGGTGTCTATTTCAGTGCATCTACATCCTACTAATTTTGTGGCTTTGTGGAGTCCGTGGACCACGTTTATGTAGGTTGTTGTAAGCTGCAGCCCCTTTTTAGTTACTTGAAGAACCTTTTACTGTTGTTTTGTTTGCACTTCAGTCCCACGCTCCTGATCTAATGGCACCCAGTGCATAGGGGGCAGGGAGGGAGGAGCACCTCTTCATGAACCTGCTCCTGGGCCTGGCCAAGTTTACCATTAACAGGTCCAGGCAGTGGGTGATTGAGGAGGTCGTGCGGCCCAACTGTCAGCCACTCTTCCATGGCTATGTTCGCAGCCGGGTGTTCTTGGAGAGGGAGCACACTGGCACTGTCAAGGCCTTCCGTGTTCAGTAGGCACCGCGGGTACGGGGTGTTTTATTGACCCCTTTGATCATATTTTGGATTAATGGTTGCAAGTTTCCTTTCAACTTTGTCTTTTGTTTTTGCAGTTTCCCTTTAAGGGGCTGCCTTTTAATTTGACCCCTGATTTGTTAATTTAGTTTATTTGGTTTGACTCAAAAGAGTTACATCCTCCTAATGTCTGTTGCTATCCTCCTCATTGTTTACTACATCTGAGTTTTGTACCATCTACAAACTTTGAAATTATGCCACCTACATCAAAGTCCAGGTCATTAATTTAGATCAGGTGTTTAGCTCTGAAGAAGAGTCATACGGAATCAAAAAGTTAACTCTGTTTCTCTCTCCACAGATGCTGCCAGACCTGCTGAGATTTACCACATTTTCTGTTTTTATTCCAGATCATTAATACACATCAAAATGAGTAGAGATACCAAACACCAATATGTGGTGTTTACTTGTTTACTTCCCTCCAGTTTGAAAAATAATGTTTCAACATTGCCTTTTTTCTATCCTTTAGTCCATTTTGTACACAGGCTGCTAATACTCCCTTTCATCCCACGGGCTTGGGTTTTGCTAACAAGTCTATTGTGTGTTCTTTTACAAACAGCATAACCAGCAAGTGACAGACAGGGCTAAACGATCCCACAGCCAAAGGATCAGATCTAAGCTTTGCAGTCCTGCCGCATCCAGGCGTGAACGGTGGTGGACAATTAAACAACTCACAGGAGGATGAGGCTCCACAAATATCCCATCCTCAATGACAGAGGAGCCCAGCACATCAGTGCAAAAGATAATGCTGAAGCATTTGTAACAATCTTCAGCCAGACATGCCGAGTGGATGATCGGCCTCCTCCGGAGATCCCCAGCATTATAGACGCCAGTCTTCAGTCAATTCGATTCACTCCACGTGGTGTCAAGAAACGGCTGAAGGCACTGGATGGCCTGCAAAGGCTACAGGCCCTGACAATATTCCGGCAATAGTACTAAAGACCTGTGCTCCAGAACCTGCCGCGCCCCTGTCCAAGCTGTTCTAGTGCAGCTACAACACTGTGATCCTCATGGCTATGTGGAAAATTGCCCAGGTATGTCCTGTACACAAAAAGCAGGACAAATCCAATCTGGCCTATTACTGTCCCATCAGTGGACCCTCGATCATCAGTAAAGTAATGGAAGGGGTCATCAACAGCGCTATCAAGTTGCACTTGCTTAACAATAAACTGTTCACAGATGCCCAGTTTGGGTTCCGTCAGGGTCACTCAGCTCGTGACCTCATTAAAGCCTTGGTTCAAACATGGACAAAAGAGCTGAACTCCAGAGGTAAAGTGAGAGTGATTGCCCTTGACATCAAGGCCTCATTTGACCAAGTGTGGCATCAAGGAGCCCTAGCAGAGCTGGAGTCAATGGGAATCTGGGGGAAAATTCTCCACTGGTAGAAGTCATACCAAGGAAGATGATGTGGTTGTCGAGGTCAGTCGTCTCAGCTCCAGGACATCACTGCAGGAGTTCCTCAGGGTAGTGTCCTTGGCCCATCAGCTGCTTCATCAATAACCTTCCTTCCATCATAAGGTCAGAAGTTGGGGTGTTTGCTGATGATTTCACAATGTTCAGCACCATTCGCAACTCATCAGATACTGAAGCAGTCCATGTCAAAATGCAGCAAGGCTTGGACAATATCCAGGCTTGGGCTGACAAATGGCAAGTAACATTCGCGCCACACAAGTGCCAGGCAATGACCATCGCCAACAAACAGAATCTAACCATCGCCCCTTGACGTTCAATGGCATTACCATCACTGAATCCCCCACTACCAATCTCCTGGGGTTACCATTGACCAGAAGCTGAACTGGACTAGCCATATAAATACTGCAGCTACAAAAGCAGATCAGAGGCTAGGAATTCTGCGACAAGTAACTCACCTCCTGACTCCCCAAAGCCTGTCCACCATCTACAAGGCATAAATCAGGAGTGTGATGGAATACTCTCCACTTGTCTGGATGAGTGCAACTCCAACAACACAAGAAGCTTGACACCATCCAGGACAAAGCAGCCCGCTTGATTGGCACCATATCCACAAACATTCACTCCCTCCACCACCGACACACAGTGGCAGCAGTGTGTACCATCTACAAAATGCACTGCAGGAACACACCAAGCCTCCTTAGGTAGCACCTTCCAAACCCACGACCACAACCATCTAGAAGGACAAGAGCAGCAGATGGATGGGAACACCGCCAACTGGAAGTTCCCCTCCAAGTCACTCATCATCCTGACTTGGAAATATATCGCCGTTCCTTCACTGTGGCTGGGTCAAAATCCTGGAACTCCCTTCCTAACAACACTGTGGTGTACCTGCGGCGGTTCAAGAAGGCAGCTCCCCATCAATTTCTTAAGGGCAACTAGGGATGGGCAATAAATGCTGGCCCAGCAGCGAAGCCCACAACCCGTGAATGAATTTAAAAAATGACTTCTGAAAGTCCATATACACATTAACCGCGCTACCCTCATGAACTTTCTCCGTTACTTCAAAGAGCTCGATCAAGTTAGCCAAACGCAATCTGCCTGCAACTAATCTTTAAACCTGTATTTTTCCAAGCGTCAATTAAATTTTGTCCCGAGTTATTGGCTCTAAACATTTCCCCAACAGTGACACTCGACTGCTGAGTCTTTAAATTCCAGGTTATCCCCGTTTTATCCTTCTCACGATATTGTTTGTCCAATAAGGACCGCGGGTATCTGAATTTGCTCCAGGACACAGCCTCGTTTCTCTACCCGCTATAACCCTTTTCCTTACCTGGATCTGCTCCTTCTCATCCACCAGCAAGAAGCTCCTGACACTTTGGCTCAGCCTGTTGTCCAGCTGCTGGGTCTGGGCCTCTCCCTGCTCTCCGCGCCCGGGCTGTGGGTAGCTAATCAGAGGGTGTTTGCGCCTGCTGGAGTGGTTCCGGCGCTGGCACTCGGTGCACAAGTTAACCTTACAGCTCAGGCAGCGGGAGGCGGCCCTGTGCCGGACGGAAGGCCCAGGCCCCGGGGTCGGGTTGCTGCTGCACTGGTCACAGTATGGGATGTGTCCGGGCTGCAGGCGGCTCCGCTCATGGTCCCGGAGCCGAGGCTGTGTATGCAGCTCCCTCTCACAGAGGACACACTGTAGGCTCCCACACTCATCACACTCGAAGGCCGCCTCCGAGCCGCTACACGCATAACTCTCCTGACATCTCAGCACTCCAGCTCCCTCAGCAGCGGAGCCCAAGGCAGCTGCGGAACCTCCAGCAGGGCTCTCAGCCCAGTTCTGGCAGCTCATCCTCTCTTAGCAGTCCCAGGCCTGCCGCTTCTCACCGGGGACACCAACCGATACTTCACCGAAAAATTAGAGTTCGGGTTCAGCTCCTCTCAGTTAATCCCTGAGACTCGAGTTCGGGTTCGGCTCCTCAGGGCTGATCGCTCGGACTCGAGTTCGGGTTCGGCTCCTCAGGGCTGATTGCTCGGACTCAAGTTCGTGTTCGGGTTCGGCTCCTCAGGGCTGATCGCTCGGTCTCGAGTTCGAGTTCGGGTTCGGCTCCTCAGGGCTGATCGCTCGGACTCGAGTTCGGGTTCGGGTTCGGCTCCTCAGGGCTGATTGCTCGGACTCAAGTTCGTGTTCGGGTTCGGCTCCTCAGGACTGATCGCTCGGACTCGAGTTCGGGTTCGGCTCCTCAGGGCTGATCGCTCGGTCTCGAGTTCGAGTTCGGGTTCGGCTCCTCAGGGCTGATCGCTGGGGTTCGGCTTCGGCTTCGGCTCCTCTCGGCTGATCGTTGGGGTTCGGGTTCGGCTCCTCTCGGCTGATCGTTGGGGTTCGGGTTCGGCTCCTCTCGGCTGATCGTTGGGGTTCGGGTTCGGCTCCTCGCGGCTGATCGCTTGGTCTCTGTGAACTCGGCGTTGATGAGTCTGGCAGCTCGTTCGCTGAGCGCGTGAGCAAAATTACCTCGTTCCCGGAGTTGTCAGCTCCAATTTGTGCGCCTTGGAGGCGAAAAATGAGAATGTTCGTCATCTGGGCTGTTTGCTAGGGTTCCAGTAGGTATATAGGCTAAGGCTGATCTGCACCCAAAAGGTTCTGCTCCAAGTAGGACTTCGAGTCCGAGTTAAGGAGCTGGAGTCTGAGCTGCAGACATTGTGCCACATCGGGGAGGGGGAAAGTTACCTTGCTCCAGGAGACGGTCACACTCATCAGGTTAGGTAATTCAAATTTGGTCTGTGACCAGGGACGGGAGGGTATGACTGCAGGTGAAGCAAGTATGGAGACCCAGGGGATAGTGTTCAAGGAGCCTCGGCCCCTGCAAATGCCCTACGGTTATAAGGTTTCTGCAAGCTGTGTGGATGAGAGAGGGGACTGCAGGGAGAATGAGCGAACTGACCACAGCACCGTGGTACAGGGAGCCATTCAAATGGGGCAAGGAAATAGGAACGTAGCAGTGGTAGGGGATAGTAAAATTAGGGGATAGATATCGTTCTCTGCAGCCACGAGCATGAGTCCCGAAGGCTGTTTTGCCTGCCCAGTGCCAGGGTTAAGGACATCTCAGGGCTGGAGAGGAACTTGGAGTGGGAGGGGAGGGATCCAGTTGTCGTCGTCCATGTTGGTACCAACGACATTGATAAGACAAGAAAGAAGGTTCTCCTGAAAGAATTTGAATAGTTAGGAGCTAAATTAAAAAGCAAATCCTCCAAGGTAATAATCTTGGGATTGCTACCTGAGCCATGGCCATACTGACACAGGATAAATAAAGTCAAGGAGTTAAATGCGTGGCTCAGAGATTGACGTGGGAGGAATGGGTTTCAGTTCGTGGGGCACTGGCACCAGTACGGAAGGGAGCTGTTCCGGAGGGACGGGCTTCATTTGAACCATGCTGGAACCAGTGTCCTGGTGAACTGAATAACTAGTTATTCAGTTATAACTAGTTATAACCCTAGGGCTATAGAGAGGGTTTTAAACTAAATAGAGGGGGCAGGATTCTGGAAAGGAGATACGTAGGCTTGCAAAGCAAAAGGACATGACAGCCTTGCAGGGCAGCTATTTAGGTAATGATACCCAGAGTGTGACAGGAAGGGACAGAGTATGCAAACATTTAAAAGCAGCAGCAAATAGGGTCAAAGGCGGGGGGGGAAATGATGAAAAGGCAAAAATTAATGGCCCTTTACTTAAATGCACGTAGTATTCGGAACAAAATAAATGAATTAATGGCACAAATAGAGGTTAATGGGTATGATCTCATAGCCATTACGGAGACGTGATTACAAGGAGATCAAAGCTGGGTAATAAATATTCAGGGATATGTGACTTTTCGAAAGGACAAACAGGAAAGAAAGGGTGGTGGGGTATCTTTGTTGTTTTGAGATGGAATAAGTACGATTGGAAGAAAGGATCTTGGATCGGAAGATGTAGAATCCATGTGGATGTAGGTAAGAAATAACAAGGGGAAAAGACACTAGTGGGAGTAATCTATAGGCCCCCTGACAGTAGCTATACTGTAGGACAGAGAATAAATCAGCAGACAATGAGGGCATGTAAAAAAGGCAGCACATTAATCATGGGTGACTTCCATCTTAATGTAGATTGGGAAAATCAAATTGGCAGAGGTAAACAAGAGCAAGAATTCATAGAGTGTATTCAGGCCAGTTTCTTAGAACAATATGTTGTGAATCCAACCAGGGATCAGGCGATTTTGGATCTAGTAATGTGTAATGAGGCAGGTTTAATAAATGATCTGAAAGTAAAAGATCCCCTAGGAAACAGTGACCATAATATGGTAGAATTTAGCATTCAATTTGAGAGTGAGAAACTTGGGTCGGAAACAACTGTGCTAAACTTAAATAAGGGTGTTTACAATGGAATGAGGGCAGAGATGGCTGGAGTGGACTGGGAAAGCAGTTTAGCAGAAAAGACGGTTGATGAACAGTGGTAGACGATTAAGCGAACAGTTCATGACTCTCAGCAAAGATATATCCCAGTGAGGAAGAAGGATTCAAGGAAGGGGATAAACCAACCATGGTTAACCAAGCAAGTTAAGGACAGTATAACAAATTGAAAGAAAAAACATATAATGTGGCAAAGATTAGCAGAAAGCCAGAAGGTTGGGAAAGTTTTAAAAAACAACAAAAGATGACCAAAAAAATTAAAGAGGGAGAAAATAAACTTTGAGGGTAAACTAGCAAGTTTCTTTAAATATATAAAAAGGAAGAGAGAGGCCAAAGTGAACATAGGCCCCTTAGAGAATGAGGCTGGGGAAATACTAATGGGGAACCAGGAAATGGCAGAGGAGTTGAATAAATTCTTTGCTTCAGTCTTCACGGTAGAAGATATTAATATCATTCCAAAAATACTAAATAATCAAGGGGGGGAGGAAATTAATACAATAACTATCACTGGAGAAAAGATACTAGGGAAACCAATAAGTCCCCTGGACCTGATGGGTTGCATCCTAGGATATTAATGGAAGTAGCTGCACAAATAGTGGATGCACTTGTAATAATCTTCCAGGAATCCTTAGATTCTGGAAAAGTCCCAGAGGATTGGAGAATCAAAAAGGGATTCAAAAAGGGAGGAAGACAAAAAACTATAGGCCAATTAGCTTAACATCTGTCATTGGGAAAATGGTGGAGTCTATTGTAAAGGATGTAATAGAAGAGCATTTAGAAATACATAATCTAATCAAGCAGATTCAGCATGGCTTCATGAAGGGGAAATCATGCTTAACAAATTTATTAGAATTCTTTGAGGAGGTAACAAGCAGGATAGATAAAGGGGAACCAGTAGATGTAATATATTTGGATTTCCAAAAGGCATTCGATAACGTACCGCACATAAGGCTACTTAATGAGATAAGAGCCCATGGAGTTGGGGGTAGTATATTAGCATGGATAGCGGATTGGCTAACTAATAGAAGACAGAGAGTTGGGATAAGGAGGGCATTTTTGGGATGGCAACCTGTAACTAGCAGAGTGCCACAGGGGTCAGTGCTGGGGCCTCAATTATTTACGATAAATATTAATGACTTAGATGAGGGAAGTGAATGTACTATCTCCAAGTTTGTGGATGACACAAAAATAGGTGGAAAGGCAAATGGTGAGGATGACACAAAGAATCTACAGAGGGATATAGACAGGTTAAGTGAGTGGGCAAAAACCTGGCAGATGCAATATAATGTGGGAAAATGTGAGGTTATGCACTTTGGCAGGAAGAATAGAGGAGCTGAATATTATTTAAATGGAGAAAGACTGCAGAAGGCTGCAGCATAGAGGAATTTGGAAATCCTTCTGCATGAATCCCAAAAAGCTAACATACAAGTTCAAATGGAATGTTGACCTTTATTTCAAAGGGCATGGAGTCTAAAAATAGGGAAGTCTTGCTAAAACTATACGAGGCACTAGTTAGACCACTCCTAGAATACTGTGAACAGTTTCGGTTCCCTTATATAAGGAAAGATATACTGGCATTGGAGGCAATCCAGAGAAGGTTCACTTAGGTTGATCCTGGGTATGGAGGGATTTTCTTATGAGGAAAGGTTGAGTAGGTTGGCCTGTACTCATTGGAGTTTAGAAGAATGAGAGGCGAACATATTGAAACATATAAGATTCTTAGAGGGCTTGACAGGGTAGATGCTAAAAGGTTGTTTCCCTTTGTGGGAGAGTCTAGGGCCAGAGGGCATAATCTCAGAATAAGGGGTCGCCCTTTTAAAACAAAGATGAGGAGCAATTTCTTCACTCAGAGGGTAGTGAATCTGTGGAATTCTTTACCACAGAGGGCTGTAGAAACTGGGTTGTTAAGTATATTCAAAGCTGAGATAGACATTTTTAATCAGTAAGGGAATCAAAAGTAATGGGGAAAAAACAGGAAAGTGGAGTTGAGGATTATCAGATCAACCATGATCTTATTGAATGGCAGAGCAGTCTCGATGGGCCAAATGGCCTACTTCTGCTCCTACGTCTTACGTTCTTATGGGGCTGAATTTTTCCATCTGTGAGCAAGGGGCAGGGCCCGCTTGCCGATGCGAAAATGACGCAGAATGAGATCGGGGGAACCCCTGAAGTCATCCCGCCCCATTTAAATCTTCAGGAAGGCGGGGGCACCGCAAGATCAGCTGTCCGCCCGCCGACCTGTCAATGGCCAAGTGAGGCCATTGACAGGATCATTAAAACAATTAAAGGACCTGTCCGTCCAACCTTAAGGTTGGCGGGCAGGCCAGGAGCCCCAGCAGGCTTCTGAAAAAACATGAAACCTCATCCACCGGTGGGATGAGGTTTCATGCAGGGTTTAAAAGCATTTACTAAAGTTTTAGTGAGATTTATTAACATGTCCCATCTCGTGTGACATTGTCACATGAGAAGCACATGTTAAGGATTTTTTTATTTTTCTATTTTTAAAGTTTATAAAGGTTTCAGCAATCTCCCTGAGGCAGCACTTAGCCTCAGGGAGATGTGCGCTCTTTCGTGCATTTGGGGAAACACCCCCCCCCCGGCCCGCACAGAAAGTACATAGCGCTTCCCACAGGGCGTCACGCTGGGCGGGCCTTAATTGGCCCACCCACTTAAAATGGTGGCGGGGCCCGCTTCTCCGGTGGGAATCGGCTCCCCACCCACCGGAGATTGAGTCGGGCCCACCTGCCCGATAGGCAGAAAATTCTGCCCATAGTTTCCCATGACTCGAAGTCAATATCAAAACTCCTTGGTGAAGCTTTCAGAGTGTCCTTGTAGCGCTTCCTTAGACCATATGAGAGCGCACCCCAGAGTCAAGCATTCTAGCTACATAACCAACACAGTTGTGACTGCCTTATGGTGTGGATGCTTGGCATGCCAGTTCGGCTGAGCATCTCAGTGTCTGGTATTTTGTCCTGCTATCGGATCTTTAGAGACTTCCAAAGACAACTCAAGTGAAAATGTTTGAGTTTCTTGGCAAGACACTGGCACACAATCCAAGATTCACATTCATAAAGTGAAGTGAGTAGGATTGTTGCTTTATCGACTTTCAGTTTGCTAGGCATACTTCTCTTTGCTCTTTGCTAATGTTCAAAGGCTATTGGCAATTCTAGCATGTAACTTGTCATCAATGTAGACAGTCTAAGAGATCGTGCTGCTGAGATAAGTGAACTTATCCAGTGCTGACAGGCTCCAGCCATGGACTGACATCTTGGGCTCGAGATAGGGCTTTCTGGGAGCAGGCGGTACATTACTTAAGTTTTGTTTGTGTTGATTTTAAGGCCAAAGTTGTCGCATGCTTTGCCTGTCCAGCTCTGAACAGGCAGCTAGTGCAAAGTTATCTGCAAACAGGAAATCGTGAAGTATGCCTTTGTAAGCCTGGACCATCTCAGATTGAGCAGTTTCTCAACCCTGCAAAATCTGATTTCAATGCCAGGATCACCATCATGGAAATCATCAGAGAGCATGGTGGGGAAAAACATGCTGAAGAGGGTTGACACTAGCACGCAGCCCTATTTAACTCCATTGGTAATGGTAATGGGTCAGAAGACTCAACATCACCCAGAACACCCACAAGCATGCCATCATGGAACTCTCGCACTATTCTGATGAATTTTTCAGGGCAGCTGAATTTCTCAATTACCTTCAAAAGGCCTTCACAGCTGCTTGTGTGGGCCTTGGTCAGGTTAACAAACGTGGTGCAGAGGATCATGTTCTGTTCTTTACATTTCTCCTGGAACTCTCTAACTACAAACAACATATCAGTGGCTCCACAACCTTTTCTGAAAAGACATGGACTCTCGCAGCCAATTCTGGTTGAGATGTTGCACTAAACTGTTCAGAAGGATTCTAGTGAAGATGTTGCTGGCAATGGAGAGGCATGAGATTCCTCTATGATTGTCACAAGTTTGGTGAGTGCCTTTAAGCTTGTACAGGTCGTGTCCTTGCAGCAGACATACCTCCATATCAGCTCATAAGCATCTGCCTAATGAAATTATTGAACCGTGGATCAGGTTCAAGGAGCCAAATAGCCTGTTTATGCTCCTGTTTCTTATGTTCTTATTATGTTGGAGGCATCTTTATTCTTGCGAGGTGGTTCTTTGCTCCCCCATAGACTGAAAGATTTCATTGAGCTTCTTGACCAGACATTGATCTCCAGCCTTGTAGACCTCCAGCCTTGGAGACCTCCACTGGGATAGCATCAGCTCCTGGAGCTTTGCCGCTAGATAGAAGTTTGATTGTATTCATCACTTCTAACAGCGTGGGAGGGTCATCAAAAGAGCAGTTGATGGCAACCTGTGACAGGCTTTGATTGCTTCTTCATTGATGGATGAAGGTCAATTGAAGATGTGATTAAAATGTTCTGCCCACCTTTCTGGAATTTGGGCTTTTTCTGTGAGCCATATTGACCTGTCTTCACTGAGGATTGGTGTTGAATCCCCAGTCAACTGGGACCAGTAGACAAATTTCAGAGCATCATAGAATCTCTTCCAGTCTTTGTGGTCTAGACAGGACTGAAGTTGGTCTGTCTTCTGATTCAGCCAAGTACATCTCCCTGAGCTTGCAGTGGATTGTGGATACAGTCTTGGGTGTTCCAGGAGCAACATGCTCGGGTTAGTGGTAACATGTCATTGAGGTAAACTCTGTAGAAGTGATGTTTCTCCTCCAATAGTTTCTGGATTACCTTACTTTTTTCATGGAACCAAATTTGATACTTGAGAGCTAGGGTCAAGAGCAGTGGAGTACAGTATATACCTGAAGGTCACCCAGTCATCCCCAATGCAATGGGTGTCCTTTTTCTCTATTAACAGGCAACTCTCAGGTTTCTCTGAGAGAGATTCCTTCATCACTGCCTGTTTCAGCCTTCAGCTGTTGAGATGCTCATGCCCATGGATGCCCTCGGGGGTTATATCTTGATGTTTAGCTTTGAAATGATAAGATGGTGGTCAGTCAATCAGCCAGAGTCGCAAACAGCTTTTGTTACACATACATCCTGGCTGTCGATAAGATGCCAGTGCATAGGACAGGGGTGCATCCAAGATGCCTTGTTATGATTAGGGAGGTAGAAAATTATGTTGACTATTGACTTTTACAACTGCCCACCCCATTTTTTTTTTCCAATGATGCCTTCCTGCACCTGGTGGTCTGCATGAACTCTTGCGTTAAATGCACCAAGAATCTCTGACTTTGACACAGTAGCAATTAAGGAGTGAAGGTTATCGTAGAACCCACCCTTGACTTGATCAGGTTTGGTCATGGTAGGGGAATTCACACTGATGAGAGTTGCTTGCCTATTGCCACACTGAAGGAGTTTAAGCACCATCAGATGATCATTAACATGCTTGGGAAGGCAAGTCAACTTACTGACAAGATGGTTCAAGACAGCAAAGCCTTCGCCAACTTCATGTTATTCTTCTTTTCCATGGCCCCTGCAAAAGAATGCAAAAACTATACCAAATTCCTTGAGTTGACCCTCCTCATGTAGATTGCTGAGAGCAGCAATCTGGATTTTGTACCTAGCCAGCTCTCTACTGGCAATAACTCTCTACTCTTCTTCTCTACCATTCCCTACTCTTCTCTCAGGTCTTTTGGCTGTGGCATTGTCCATGAGGGTGCGCATATTCTATGTGCCAGTGGTGACCGGTGGCACCTTTATTTTAGCCAGGGAGGTGAAGCAGACAATGTTTAGAACACTATTTCTAGCCCCTTCCTCATACTAGGGAACTGGTGTGCAGTGTGGCCCTGAAAAGGGCTGCTCAGTCACTCTGGGGTCTGTCAAGTTCCACTTCTGCTTTCTTCGAGTAAAAAATGACCCTATGGCCTTAGCCGCCTTGTAGTTTGTGACTACAGCTCCCAGTGAATCCACACCTGCTGTTATGTCACTCGCCCATTGCCACAGGATTTGTGACAGATGAGAGATATCAAGCTCAGGGTGCTAAAAAAGCCGATGCTCATGTGCTGCCTGCCAAATAGCTTGCTGGGAATTGTAGTTTTGGCAAGAGCTACCTTGATTAAGGGAAGCAAGAATAATATTCAGGAAAAGATAGTTTCAGGAGGAGTTCACTTTCACAAGTTTATGTACAGAAGAAGACTATTCTCGGAATTATAGTCTTATCAACTTGCCAAATGATACTCATCAGGAATAAAAACAGAAAATGCAGGAAAAAGCAGATCTGGCAGCGTCTGTGGGGAGAGAAAGAGTTAACTTTTCAGGTTCTGTGTCAAAATTGGGGAAAGTTGGAAATTTTTTTTTAATTCATTCATGGGATGTGGGCTTCACTGGCTATTGCCCATTTCTAATTGCCCTTGAGAAGGTGGTGTTGTGCTGACCTCCTGAACCACTGCAGTCCCTGTTGTCTAGGTACAGTGCTGTTAGAGAGGGAGTTCCAGGATTTTGACCCAGCAACAGTGAAGGAACAGTAATATATTTCCAAGTCAGGATGGTGAGTGGTTTGGAGGGGAACTTCCAGGTGGTGGCGTTCCCATCCATCAGCTGCCCTTGTCCTTCTAGATGGTAGTGGTCATGAGTTTGGAAGGTGCTGTCTAAGGAGCCTTGTTGAGTTTCTGCAGTGCATCTTGTAGATGGTGCACACTGCTGCTACTATGCGCCGATGGTAGAGGGAGTGAATTTTTGTGGATGCGGTACCAATCAAGCAGGCTGCTTTGTCCTGGATGGTGTCAAGCTTCTTGAGTGTTGTTGGAGTTGCACTCATCCAGGCAAGTGGAGAGTATTCCAACACACTCCTGACTTATGCCTTGTAGATGGTGGACAGGCTTTGGGGAGTCAGGAGGTGAGTTACTATCCACAGGACTCTTAGCCTCTGACCTGCCCTTGTAGCCACAGTATTTATATGGCCAGTCCAGTTTAGTTTCTGGTCAATGGTAACCACCAGGGTGTCATTAATGATGTTGGAAATGTAACAGGTTTTAAGTGGGTCAAATGGGGGTGGCTTAAAATAGAACAAAAGTAAAGGTTTGTGGTAGCGCAGGAGACATTAAATGACAGAAGTGTTGGTTGAGCAGAGCCAAAGGGACTGGTAGTGAGTCAAGTGGGATAAGACGCTATATCCTTCACTGTCGCTGGGTCAAAATTCTGGAACTCCCTCCATAACAGCACTGTGAGTCTGCCTGCACCACGTGGACTGCAGGAGTTCGAGAAGAGTGCTTACCACCACTTTTTCAAGGGCAATTAGGGATGAGCAATAAATATGCTGGCCTATCCAGCAATGTCCATGTCCCATGAAATAATAAAAAAAAGGAAAGAAACAAAAGAAGTGTCTAGAGGAGGTGTGAAAGGCAGAATAATAAACAGCTACAGTCTGAAAGCAAAAACAAGAGAAAAATTAGATTAAGACCAAAATATGCAAAGAAAAGAATTAAAAGAGGCTGTTGTGACAACAGGAAATTGTGACTAAGTGAAATCTACCAATAACTTCACCAGATAACTAAAACATACTGAACTATTTAAAGAGGACCCTTTTTTTAAATACCAAAATACACTGACCAAAAATGGCTGCCACAAGTCACCTGATGCCTGGAATTGTAAGTGGACCACTTCTGAATTGTTTCTATATGGATTGCACTGCAGACCTGCCCTGACATGTTATTCGTGGAATTTCACACCTGGGGGTGTCAAGGTCCACTTCAAAAAGGACTATTGAATGGAATGGACAAGTCATTTGCATCTTTGAGTTTACTTTTCCAGTGGAGACCGTGAGTCCACCAAGGCAATAGGGAACTGCTAGCCAGGCAGGATGTACAACCAACAGGCACTCAAACCTCCTGTGGAGTATGAAAGAACCCCATATCCTGTTGGTTTCTACTATCTTGAAATGTGTCAAAAGTTTCTGAGATGAAACATCAAAATGTGATTACTTGTTCTACAACAGTGACTACAGCAGACATGGTAATGGAATTCCTTTTGAATATACAGCAAGTATATTTAAGAACTGGGTTTGCCAAGCAGAAGCAGAGAAATCTGGAGAAGACCTTAAGTTTAGTAAAGCCCTACCTCTACAATCTTAAAATCCAGCACAAGAGGTAGTGAATGTCCATCAGGCAAAAACTGTCAGAGAGACTTTGGAAAAAGACTTAAGCAAAGAAATTGGCTGAAGAGATATCTCTCTCTCTCTCTCTCTCTCTCTTTCTCTCTCTCTCTCGTGTTTGTGACATCATGTCTTTCATTATTTTCTAACTTGGGTATAGTAGCTAATACACTTGCTCTTTCTTTTACTCAAGAAAACCTAGTTTTATTGTTCACTGCTGTTTTGGCACAGCAGATGGTAAATGCTAAGCTGTTCAAATCCCAAAGGAAACTTGAAACTGTTTTGTAATTTGTATATTTATTTTGAGATGCATGCCTTGAACTCAGTAGTAATAAGTCCACGAGCCTTAAGAGGGTTTTTACAAACCTAAATTAAACAGTTATTATTTAAAAAATGATTTTAAGCACATATACAGGTTTACAAATTACTAATATGATAACTCCTAGCTCCCCTAATTAATCTAACTCCCAGTTACACCTCCGTTAAGGCAACAATAAAACACATGGATTTAAACATAACCAGGCAGAGTAACATGATACCCTGAACATTCAAATTCAAAGTGAGTTTTTTTAACTTCAGTTCTTCCAGACAGCAGTTTGGGCACAGATGCTGGAGGCTTTTTCACACTTGTTAGATCTTAGAATGCCTTCCATTGCACACAGACATCTCTCCTTTATACATATTTTCCCCTTTGAATGCAAATTCCCATTGTTGCACTATGTCTTTGGACTCTACCTCTCTAATAATGAAAATTGATCATAGTACCAATTTTACCAGTAATCTTTGGGAAAAATAAACACATTGTTTCTTAACTTCTCTTGGCTAGGTAAAACATTTCACCCCCTCTTTTGAATTCAAGCTACTCTGGTTTATTTAAAAATGCAAATATTCCCTTCACACCTCGCATTCTAAAACTTCTCCCAGGTTTACCTATTTAGCATTTCAAACCCAGCTTCCCTTCTTACATCAAAGCCTTCAGACCAGCTGTCTCTAATTCAATTAAGTCCCACACACACAGACACACACACATGCATAGATCCCACTATTGCTCTACTTTACAATAAACTCCAAATAAC
This sequence comes from Cetorhinus maximus, assembly GCF_964194155.1. Taxonomy (NCBI): domain Eukaryota; kingdom Metazoa; phylum Chordata; class Chondrichthyes; order Lamniformes; family Cetorhinidae; genus Cetorhinus; species Cetorhinus maximus. The sequence continues at coordinate 72,301,775 of NC_135896.1, forward strand.
ATTATGAAAATTATTATATCTTCCTGATACTGTATAGATAGTAAAAAAGTGCATTTGAATTTGGAAAAGGCATTCACGAGGAGGAAAGAAATGTAAAAACCTTTGTTGTGACCAACCGAGGAGGCTGAATAGAGGGCAGCCAGTTCACTCCTCCTCACCTAGTCATAACAAGGGGCACAGATTATGTTCTGAAATTGTTGAACTCGATGTTAAGCCCAGAAGGCTGTAGACTGCTGAGTCAAACGATGAGGTGCTATTTCTTGAGCTTGCCTTAAGCTTCAGTGGAACACTGCAAGAGACTGAAGAGAGAGGTCAGAGTGAGAACAAGGTAAGGAATTAAAATGACAGGTGACTGAAACTTGGTGTCATGCTTGCAGAGTGAACAGAGGTGTTTCAGAAAGGGGTCACCCAACATTCAGTTTCTCCAATGTAAAGCAGACCGAATCATGAGCCATGCATACAGTATACAAAATCAAAAGAAGAACTTGTAAATTGCTGTCTAACCTAGAAGGAGTATATGGACAGTGGAGGAGCAAGAGGTAAAAGGTGTTGCAGTTCCTGCATGGGAAGGGAGGAGGTGTTTTGGATAATTAAGCAGTGGCCCAGAGTGTTGCGGATGGAACAGTTTCTTTAGAATGCTGAAAGGAGAGGGGAGGGGAAGATGTGTTTGGTGGTGTGATACTCGAGGTGGCGGAAATGGCGAAGGATGTTTTGTTGTATACAGAGACTGGTAGAGTGAAAGGTGTGGCAAAGGTGAGAGAAGACGTGTGGGAAATGGAATGGATATGTTTGAGGGGGCTGTCATCAAAATTGGGGGACAAATCTTCATTTGAGGTGAAAGTAACATCACAAGCACTGGTGTGGAAGGTTGCATCTTCAGAACAGATGTGAAGAAGATGCAGAAACTGGGAGAATGGAATGGAGTTCTTACATGAACCAGAGTGTGGGTAAGTGTAGCCAAGGTAGCTGTGGGAATCAGTGAGCTTATAATGAAGAAGTAAGAGACAAATCTTATTTGACATCTAGTCGCCACATTATAGGAAGAATGTGATTGCACTGGAGGGGGTGCAGAGGAGATTCACCAGGATGTTGCCTGGGATGAAACATTTAAGTTATGAAGAGAGGTTGGATAGACTTGGGTTGTTTTCGTTGGAGCAGAGAAGACTGAGGGGTGACCTGATCGAGGTGTACAAGATTATGAGGGGCCTGGACAGGGTGGATAGGGAGCAGCTGTTCCCCTTAGTTGAAGGGTCAGTCATGAGGGGACATAAGTTCAAGGTGAGGGGCAGGAGGTTTAGGGGGGATGTGAGGGAAAACCTTTTTACCCAAAGGGTGGTGACGGCCTGGAATGCGCTACCTGGGAGGATGGTGGAGGCGGGTTGCCTCACATCCTTTAAAAAGTACCTGGATGAGCACTTGGCACGTCATAACATTCAAGGCTATGGGCCAAGTGCTGGTAATTGGGATTAGGTAGGTAGGTCAGGTGTTTCTCACATGTTGGTGCAGACTCGATGGGCTGAAGGGCCTCCTCTGCACTGTGTGATTCTGTGACTTAATGTGTTTGTAAAGTGACTTGTGTTTTTCCAGCACTTTTGGCTTATAATTAATATTTGTTGAGAACCTATCCCAGGGTAGCAGGGGTAGCTGGAGAGCCCCCAGGGTGTGCCGTTTTGCAAGCCCCACTTTCAGCTGACCCAGCTGATAGCCTTTGGAAGCGTCCTGTGCCAGGGTTACGGTGAAGCTATTGTGGAAGCAGGGTGGTGGAGCACCTTGGCTGGTGAAAACTTAATTCAACTGGTGTAACGACAGCGGATTCAAGCTATTGTTAGCCGAGTGTTACAACCTGCAGAAGGCAATGGCAAACCTCTGCAGTACTCTGCTGAGCATAATTATGGACCACAACAAATCAAAGAAGAACCACAACTGTATCAAGGGGAACCCACCAACCCAGAAGGGAGTACCTCACTCTGTATAGTTAGTCATGTGCTACAGGTGACACTGAATCATCATCACGCTACTGTTGGCATCCAAAAGAAGAGCATCTGCATCAGAACATGGAATGTGACAGCCCTGTTACAACCTGGAAAATTGTTGAACATCAAGCATTAAATGAGGCGTTTGAATGTTCTTGGTTTCAGTGCAACACGCGGGAAAGGTGCAGGTAACTCTGCATCTGACGGCATCACACTCATCTACTCAGGAGGTCAAAAGCATGAGAGTGTAGGAATCCTCTGAAATGAAAAAATGTCAAAATGTGTGTTGGGTTACTCGGCTATCTCAAACAGAGTGATCCTACTTAAAATCAAAGCCCAACCTCTCAATCTTGCCATCCTCCAAGCCTGTGCACAAACATCTGACAGTGAAGAAGAGGATATTGATCACTTCTATGAAGACCTGGTTAAAGCCAAACATCAATGTAAAACAAATGCAATGATTTTTTTTTTTAATGGGTGATCTGAATGCAGACGTAGGCTCTATCAGAAAAGGCAACATAGTTCTTGAGTCTGTGTTTTTACATTTTTCTCTTCCTTCACATTTTTCATGGCCTGGGTGATCCCAGGGAAAGAGGGGAAATGTGGATCAACTTGTGTTCAGCAAATGATCAGGTTATTGTGGTTCAAGGAGCACCTACGAAGGAAATACACCTGGAAAAGTCCTGGCGACATGACCAGAAAGTGAAAATAACAGCAGATTCCGAAACACGGTTCAACAAGCAAAGACCTGCCGGATGCTGACTGTGGAAGTGATCATGCACCTGTAGTTTGTACCATTAAAATAAAGCTGAGGAAGTTGGAAAAAAAACAGAGACATTAAAGAGAGTAGGTTATGAACTACTCAATACTCAAAGCTCAATTAAAGAACAATTTAAAGTGGAAGTTCAAAACTGTTTCAAACAGCTTGAAGACCAAGAAAGCCATTCAACATGGAAAATATTCAAAGCATCAGTGTTAGAATCATCAAAAAGCACCATCCCAATTTTAGAAAAGAGAAAGAAACAAAAATGGATGACAAATGAAATATTGGACCTGATGGATCATAGATCAATGGAAATATTGGGAATTGGATAAAAGGATCAAACAGAAGTGTGTTGAAGAGAAGGCATTGAATAAAAAATGTGAAGGAAGAGAAAAATGTGTAAACACAGACTCAAGAACAATGCATAAGGACATGAGTTACCACAGAATTCCCAGCCTCTGAACTGCTCTTGGAGCTTCAGTATTTATATGGAAGGTCTAGTTAAGTTTCTGGTCAATGGTAACCCCGAGGATGTACATGGTAGAGGATTCATGGTAATGCTGTTGAATGTCAAGGGAAAGAGAGAAAGGGATAGCTTGTGAATTGCAAATGAATACAAGATATTTTTCTGTTGTTAGATTCACAAGAATGACATCTTACACTTTATCTTCCCATCAGTTTCATGAAGTTGCTTCAATTGCACATTATGTGATGAGTTTAAAGGACAATTGAAGTGAAGCCTAGTAATTGACAGCATAAGTATCTTTTCAATGATATGATATATGTTAATAACTTTCAATCAGCCTCTTGCCCTAAGGAACAATGAAGTGCACTCTTATTCCTTCAGGTCGTGAATTGTTGTTGGAAATTTTAAAACTGCTACATTTTAAATGTTAATACTTTTTTTCCTTTTCCTTTCCACATTCTTGCTCTCCCTCTTGATCCAATCCTTCTTTTCCTGTATTTCTCCTTCTGTAACTGATTTCACTCAAGTTCACCCTATTTCCTCCTCCACCACTCCTCTGTTTATTTCTCAATCCTTAAATCTCATTGGTTATAAAGGTAGACTTTTGGTCCTGTCATTCACCAAGGTCCTAGTTGGCCTGTTGCCCTGGCTGTGCCATTATGAACTTACACTTCTAGAAAGTTACAGAACAAAACATTATTAAGCTGAAGAATGCAAAAAAAGGCTTACTAATGGTACACATCACGTGGTGTCCCACACCTGCAAATTCTGGATCAATTTCAAAACTTGCGGATGATATGAAACTTGGATGCATTGTGAAATTTAAGAATGGTTGTTTTGAATTTCATAAGAATATAGACAGCTGGGGGAATGGGCAGACAAGTGGCAGATGAAATTTATTGCAGAGAAGCGTGAAGTGATTCATTTTGATAGGAAGAACATGGAGAGACAATATAAAATAAAGGCTATGCTTCTAAAGGGGCTGCAGGAGCAGAGGTGCTTAAATCATTGAAGGTGGTGAGACAGACTGAGAGAATGGTTATAAAGCACATGGCATCCTAGGCTTTATTAATAGGGACATCGAGTATAAGAGAGAGGAAGCTTTGTTAAATTTTCACAGAGCACTGGTTCAGCCTCAACCGGAGTATTGCATTCAGTTCTGGATGCCACACTTTAGGAAAGAGGTGAAGGCATTAGAGTATTGAAAAGATTCACAAGAATGGTCCCAGGGATGAGGAACTTCAATTACATAGATAGATTGAAGAAGTTGAAACTGTTTTCTTTGGAGAAGAGATGATTGAGAGGAGATTGAATGGAGGTATTCAAAATTATGAGCAGTCTGGACAGACTAGATATGGAGAAACCATTCCCTTTGGTAGAAGGATCGAGAACCAGAGGACACAGATTTAAGGTAGTTAGCAAAAGAAGCAATGGCTACATGAGGAAAATCTTTTCCATGCGGGAATTAGGATATGGAATGGTTAGGATCTGGAATAATCTGCCTGAGAGTGTGGCGGAGGCAGGTTCAATCAAAGCATTCAAGAGGGAATTGATTGTTATCTGAAAGACAAGGATGTGCAGGGCTATGGGGAGAAAGCAGCAGAGTGGCACTTGGTGAATTGCTCCTTCAGAGAGCCAGCACAGACACAATAGGCCAAATGGCCGCCTCCTGTGCTGTAACTATTCTATGATTCTGCCATAATATGCTTAAGAAGGATCTTGTGCCCACAGATATTATAGCTTCCTCTACAGCTGTTTAGGACAATAACACACAAGCCAGAAGTACTCGACTCTCAAAAATAATGTCAAATGTTTGACCTTTATCTACAGATCATCTACCACACTGCAAACTTCTGCAAATTATGTTCCACTGTTTTTTTCAATTTGTTTTGTTCTTTTTATGCTAATTTCCACAGTTCACTCTTGACCAAAATCATTCTTCACCCAATTCTACCAGAGATTCTCACATTCTCTGGAGTAGATTTTCAACACCGTGCTTCACTTAATGGGAAGGCAGAAAGCAGCTCCAGAGCTCAACACGTCAATTTTCACTCCTTCCAATATACTGGTTATTGATTTTTAAAGACTTGAAAATCCGTAGAGTCACCAATCAGACATGCCAACCTTTGTATCCAATTGACCCATTTGCCACTCAGTCAAAGGGTAATGAAAAAATATTGGGCAGAATTTTCCACCTTTGAAACTGTGCCGTGATGAGAGGGTTCCTTGGTGTGTTTCCTGCTGAGCGGAATGGTGGGAAATTGAGCCCGATTTCACCCTCAGGAGGTAATTAATTATGCATAGGCAAGTATCTCTCCAAATCACATGGCAAGTTGGGAACTCATTCATTCACCCCGCCATCACCTAATGGGGGCAAAGATCTGGACGCCACACTTAAATGCCACCTGAACACACATATTCACTCTGCAGCATGGCTGTGTGAAGGAGACATCTCCAGATGGCTGTGTCCAAGAAGCAAGCTTCCCTGAGGTTCAGTAATGACTCCCTTGAGGCCCTCATCAATGGAGTCTGCCAACACTGGGATGTCTTCTACCCCAGGGGTGGTTCCAGAAAGCCCACCAATTCACATTGCTGGCCTGGGACGCAATTGCAAGGGAGGTCAGCTTGTCAGACACCCACCCGAGAAACACCATACAGTGCACAAAGAGGGCGAATGATCTCATCCGATCCGCCAGGGTAAGTCAACTTTCAGCTCACTCCAATCTCACACTCTCATAATGGCATCATGTACTCAAAGAGTTGCACTGCTTAGGGGTCTGACACAACATTAGCGGGAGACACATCAGCAATGATTGTCTCACTGGCATTTTAACATCACCAGCAACTCATCTATCATGCTGCACAACTTCATCCTCAGCCCTTACTGGGGAGGGCTCAGCACACACAGCACCCATGCATGCTTCTGAATGTCTCCTGTATCTCTTCTCATCACATTACATCCATTTGCTTTCTTGCAGGTCAAGCTTGCCCACAACAAGAGGGAGTGATCCCAGGCTGGAGGAGAGGGCCGACACCCTGGAGCTGACCAAATTCAGGGAGGATGCTGCCAAGTTGGTGTGTGAGGAGTGGGAGATTGCTCCTGTGGGGAAGGTGAGATCAACCTCCCGGTAAACCAGTGCGTACAGATGAGCCCTCCATGAGTTCATCACATCCTGAGAAGTGAGTCACATGCAATGTTGTATTCTGCCTGTTTATGAACTAAATCTGTCTTCTCTCTCTTACAAGCACCAGCAGGTCCAAACAGACCTTCAGAGCCAACATAAGCTCCAGCCCCCAGGCCACCTCAGAGGATGATGAGGAATCATTGGACGAAGTCCCATTCCTGCATTCATCTGCACCCTCCACCAGCGTAGGGTCATAGTTATAGAATAGGCTCAGGGCCACATTCTGGGGAACACCTCACAGAAATGTCTCCATAGCAGTCGAAGACAGTGACAGCCCAGGTCTCTGGCACTCAGAGGACTGCTGGAGATCAAGCACCTGCAGAGTCTGAGTCTGATGATGAGCCTCTGGAATCGGCCATGTCATACATGCTGGAGATGCATTGACAGGTGGCGGAAAATCAGGTAGAGTTGCGAGAGGCAGTCAACAAATTAGAGCGATGGATGGAGGAATCTGCCTGCATTCTCCCTGATGTCGTGGCTCTGACATGCATGTGCCTCGAGTTCTCTGCGGGAAGGGTGGCGACCACCTTGGAGACCTTGGTCCAGCAGATCCTGCCAGATTTGCACTTGGACCTTCACCCCATACATATAGGCATTGGTGGGATCCATCAGTGGCTAGGGGAGAAGGAAGTGTGACACCTTGACCTCCCTCCAAGTATCCCTTCTTTCCAGGGAGTCAGGCAGGGACACTTGGACACCCACAGGGAGGAGGACCAGCAGCTAGACACCGCGGCTCCATCCACCCAGGTGACTCCAACAGGTGACCTACTGGTGACTGAGCCAATCCCCTCTGCCTGTGACCCCATCACCTCTAGCTGGGGCCAAGGAGGGTTCACCTGCCTCACAGCAGAGCATCCAAAGCAGGCTGGGGCCCTCCAGCTCTCGGCCCTCTAGAGAACACCTGCCAAAGTCATCAATGACAACAGGGCGTACCAGTCATCAGACTGCCTCCACCTCTGCTGCAGACATCAGGGTGCACCTAGATGTAGCGGTAAGTTTAGAAAAATTAAGAAGCTTTGGAATCACTTCTAGGGTCATGGTTCTGCAACCACTGTTGATGTTATGCACCTGTGTAAATACATCTGCTGTTCATGAGAAGTCTCATTATTTGAAAGCGTTGTACATATGCATCTACATGCCCTCTTATTGTGAGGGTGAGCTATGCTCCCTTTGTGGGCCTGACATGTGATGTGTAGCTGACTTGTGATAGTTACTCTACCCTTGGGTTACGTCAGACAGATGTGTCAGACTCTTTATTGGAAGTGTCTGCAAAGTGCATTAGCAACCATACTCCTTACAAGACAGCATGGAGCTAGGCACCCTACCTAGCCATGGAAGGGTATCTGTAATTCTCTTTCCAAATGAGAAGGGTGCTTCACTGGTAGTGCCAAAGCACAAGATCTGCAGGCATGATGGTCTCTCGAACCATGCACGCATCTTGTTGTCCACAAAACGTGTCTCATAAGGGTGGCAACAATTGCATCAAGTCATTTGATGCAGCACCTGCGTTGTTGTGGCGGCTATCACTTCCCAGAGTGCTCAGATGCAATGTTCGCCGCTGACTCCTCCAAACATTAGGGCATGGTAAATTGTGAGGGTTGAAGATGTAAGTCTGAATTCTGAATTTGCTCTTGATGTGACTGGTTGTAAAGGCCTTTCAGTGCACTGGCATCCGCTAAGGAACAGGAGGAATGTGGCGGTGTCCGATTGCCTGTATGTTAATCCTCCTGGAATCGTGTGGCTATCAATGTGGCATGGGCACATCTTCCATGTCATGCTTCCTCAGTGACATACCCGTGTGGAAGTAGGCCCTCATTTTCTAATTCGGGTTCTTGCCCTTCTTTGTCTGAGAAGCTCTGTCCATGTCTCCCTCTGGTAAGGGATCCCCTCTTTGAAGTGCCAGTTTGTGAAGGGCACAACAGTCCACGATGATGTGTGACACCCTCTGTGGAGAGTACTGCAGAGCTACACCTGAACAGTCCAAGCATCAGAAGCACATCTTCAGGATGCTAATGGTCTGCCCGATGATGGAAACTGTCGCCTTATGCGCCACGTTGTATCTCTCCTCCAAGTGACTCAGAGGACGGGTGTCATTAGTGGGGTACCCCTTATCCTCACGCAGCCATCCCTGTAATCACTCAGGCTCCTCGAATATGTGAGGTACCTGGGAGTCAATCAGGATGTATGAGTCATGGCAACTCCCAGGGTACCCAGCACAAACGTGCATAATTTGCTTCTGATGATTGCACACCAGTTGAACGTTGATGGAGTGGAACCCTTTCCTGTTAATGAACATCAAGGGCTGGTGCCATGGAGCTCTCAAAGCCACATCTGCAATCGATTGCACCCTGTACTCTAGGGAAGCCTGAGATAGCTGCAAACCCCAGAAATCTAGCAGCCTGGCTAGCTTCATTAATTGTGAAGTTCACATTATGCCTTACTGGAGAGGGCATCTGTCACATCCTTGATACATTTATGTGCTGAGGACTGTGAGATGCCACATAGGTCCCCTTCGGATCTGCAGGCACAAAAATTGAAGCGGTAACCTTCAGGACTACTGTCAGTGGATGTCCTCCCAGTCCATGGGGCGTTAGACCCTCCCGCGAATGCTGTAGATATGATCCACCACCTCTCTTGACAAGCACAGACGTGCATGGCATTGTCTGTCGCTAATCTCCAGATGGGAAGGTCGTCTTCAGTAGACCCTTGGTCGTGCGAGTCACCTCCGTGGGATGTGTCTAACCGCCTCATCCTCTGCGTCTTTCTGGGGCACCTCTGGACTGTGGACCTGAGGCCGGGCCTCCTTTCGAAGCTGGCCTAGATGGCGCCATGCCCTTCCCCTCCTCCTCAATCGGATCACTGCCATCATGAAGGCACCATTGAGCACAGGCTCCATTATTCAACTCTCCTTCTCCCTGGGGATTGATAGATGCAAGAGATTACTGAACACTGGGCAAATATAGTAGACTTCCCACTAGCATACAGAAAGCCAATGTCATGCCCTAGAGCTACATCTGCACTCCTAGCTTTTCACAGATATAGCCATGCAGCTAAGGTGCACACTCACAGAGCTAGGTGACCAAGATGCTAACCCTGATATTTGACATCTCAATCCCACAGAGGTTGGAAGAGGTTTGGACACATTCATGAAATATGCCACTTTACCAAAGGCAGTCCTGCAATCTCTGATCCCATATGCTGGTCAAGCTCAATTTGCACTTCAGCAACGACTGGATGCTCTTTGGCCCGTCCTCCATACCAATTGGAGAAAGCACATTAGAGGCTTTCATTGATAATCTGGCAGATATGCAGCAGCTGTGCTTCCTTAATGGTTTCCTGCATTTTATGTACCTCACTGTTAAAGCTCAAATGGAGTGATTGTATTGTGAAGGCAATGACTCCTTCAGTCTCCCTTTGAAGTGCAATGAAAGGCAATGGCTCCAATTGCACCTTCTCAAGGAATTGTTCCTCTTTTCTCTCAGCTCTAGAGGTGTCAGCTGTGGCTCAGTTCATAGCACCCTCGCCTTTGAATCAGAGGGTTGTGGGTTCATGTCCCACTCCCGGAAACCAAGAACTGTGATTGTACTCAAAAGAGTTGCAATCTGTGACTGTTGATAACTCGAAAGAGTTTTCTCTCAGCTCTGATTCCATTTCAATGTTGAGACTCCAAGCAGTTTGAGGGTGCTCCCTGAAAGAGCCGCTGAGTGCAGCCCTGGACTTCTCCCTCACGGGCTCAGACTCACCTGTGCAAATTCTTTTCCGGTTTCAATTTCAAACTGCGCTCCAACTTCAGGCTTGCAAAATGGTGGTGATACAGTTTATTTTGACCCTCCCCCCTGTCAGTGTTTCGGTCCCTCCTATCTGCCTGGAACCTCATGGTATGCAGGTAGAGCTCCCTCCCGTTATTATCCAGCCCCCCTGCCCAGTAATCCTGGATCCCATTGTAATTGTGATCAACATTCCGACCCTCCCTGCTGAATCCATCACTGTAGATGTCCCCAAGCCCAATGTGGACCTGACCTCTCACCAACTTGAGTCTGTGTGCAAGGTCACGTACAGAGGAGACATCCCCAGGAGAGCTTCGAATACCTTCATCCGCGCTACATATTCTCCCTTTACGGGCTGCAGATGCGTCCCCTGATCTTGACCATCCCAACTGCAGCCCAGTACCAAGCCAGACAAGCCCACGATCACCACTGTAAGACCATGACAACGCCCGGCATACCAAGCTGTGTCTTATCCTAGTTAAGCATACAGGCTTTTCCCCTCACTGGTGGGGGACCACAATGTGCATACCATGCATATCCCTGTAGCATAGCCTGCAAATCCCCAGGGCTGTCTTTAATCTCTCACCCTGACTATGAGGTCCACTAAGACCCAGGATTGCCTTTAATCTCTCACCCCAACCTCTTGGCCCCAGACCAGGGACTTTGACTGTCTTTCAATGAGCTCTCCTGATCTTTCCTTACTGATGACAACTCAGTCTCCCCCTTGCTCCATGAATCTTTATGCGAACTGTCCCTCATGAATAAGCCTTTCCCCTCCCCCACCTGCATAGGTCTCTGTCCAATCCATCCCTCATGTGCCACACTAACACAACCTGCCCACTGCCCGCAACCCCACCCGGCCCCCCACCGTATTCTGGAATCTGCATGCATACACCCCCATTCATACAATTCTGTGTCTGCATTCTAGTCTTCCATGTTGGGCTCCAGCTTCCCCAATGTTGTTCTCCCCTCTGCCTATCATTGTCTCCCCTCCACCTCCAACTCCACCGTTGCTCATTGTCCCCGTATCCTTCCTTTCCCACCTTTCCAAACCCACAATTGTCCATTGTCCCCTGTGACTCCTTCCTCCTTCCCCACCCCCCACTCCAACTCCATCATTGCCCATTGTCCCTGGTGTCTCCTCCCTCCTTTCCCTGCCACTCCAACCCCACCATTGCCCATTGTCCCCCGTGTCTCTGTCATCCTCTCCCTCCCCTTCTCCAGTCGCAAATCTGGCCTCAGTCCCATAGTTCAGCCCTGCCTGAGCCCCACAGATAACACTCTCCCAGAAAACGGAAGACACTACATCCCCACTAGTATGGCGTCACTGTAATTGGTGAGAACCTGGAGCAGCGCTGCTACACATAGGATATAAATGTGACACTCAACTTGAAGTCACGGACGAAGCGAGGGCCAACAGCTGCATGCCACTCATTTCCAAACGTGTTTTAGACCAGTCTCATTTCCCGCAAGATTGGGAAGTGAACATAATTCCAATGAGTAGTGTTTTTAATGAGTATTCATGACATGGCAATGCATGCAAATAGCGTTCCCGACATGCATCAGCGTGAAATCCAACCCGCCATCAGCTCACCATGGAAGTGGTGAGGAGAAAATTCCAAATTGATTTCCTGCCAGTGGGAATCCGATTTTTGGCCTCTCTAAATTTTCCGGTCCTGCCCTGCATGAAGCCTATCACTGGCAGGAGGGGAAAATTCCACCCATTGAGACTAAAGACAGACAAATCACCACTTGGCATTTTTTGAGGAAGTAACTAAGGTGGAAAAGTGGGTAGTGTCCCTGCATCTAAGCCAAAAGCTCCAGATTCATTTCCCCTTTAAGACTTGATGGCCATGGAAGGTGCATTCATAACATGACCAAATAAGTTGATTATCAACCTGTAAATCCTTCCAATATGCCTATGGCAGGCAGTAAGAACAGGAGAGTCAGCCATGCTTGATGTGGTGAGGCACCCCTCAAGACATGCATAAAATGGCTTCAGGGCATCTGTTTTTTTCATGGATGGACTCCAGATTGACTTTTTAGTCGGGGTTGCGGAGATCTCCTTCTCTAAACGACATTAGTGAACCAGATGGGGTTTTTTTTTGATGACAATGGCTTCATGATCATCATTAGTTTTTTAATTCCAGATACTTATTGAATTCAAATTCTACCATCTGCTGTGATGGGATTCAAACCCTCGTCCCCAGAGCATTACCCTGGGTCTCTGGATTACCAGTCCAGTGACAATACTGCTACTCCACCACTTCCCCCATATGCCCCCACAATGACTAAGTGTGTGTACTGTGACAATGTAAAGGAAAGGACCTATGATGATATGGGCCATCTCCCATGATCAATCCCTAAGGGCAACAAAATTATCCTTATGGGTGATTTCAATGTCATAGTTTGACATGACCATATCACATGGGCAGGCATCCTTGGTCAACAAGAAGTTGGAAAGAAAAACTCACACAGAACTCACCTTTTTTTGTGTGCCAAGCATGACCTTATCATAACTGATACCATGTTCCACCTGAAAGAAAAATACGCAACAATGCGGCACTACTCATGATCTAAACACTGGCATCTCCTTGACAGCGTGCTTGACAGATCAAAGGAAAAGGCTGATGTCAAGATAAATCATGCCATGCAAGGAGCTGACTGCTGGACAGACCACTGCCTGACCTGCACCAAATTGGGTCTAAAGATCCAACCAAAACATCGTAAATCAACATGCCAGCACAGCCAAAGTTAGATGTCAAACTTCTCAAGAAACTATTATTGCCATAGATCTTGCTACACAACTTGACACCACTCTTCAGTTTGATCTTCCTCTCCCAGTTGAGTAGAAGATGAATTGAAACAGCCCTGTGATCAGATCTTCAGTACTTCAGTAGATGTCCTTGGATACTGCATGCCCAGGCACTAAGACTGGCTTGATGAGAATGTTGAAAACATCTCCCGTAGCTATCCATGCTCGCATCTAGAAAACAAGTGCTTCATTCTGTTAGTAGAAAATACCACTTATGTTGCTACTGCGTGGTAACAGTGTGCAATGGCTAGCTTCACCTGTTGCTCAAATTTTTGAGACACCTTAGCCCAGGGTAATCTGAGGCATTTTTCAGGGCCAAAAGGGCTTTAGGCCTATTCATGAGTTTGCACGATATACAGCAAGCAATGTTCTGACTAGCGAAGCTGTTACTCATTTGTGTGATAAGTGGAATGTCTTTTGTGTCTTGATAGCAGCATCCTGTTTTTTTTTTATATAGGTTTCTCAGAGTACAGAATTTTTGTTCCAAGGTTGGGACCCCAACATTGGGTGCATTTCCAGGTCCTGATCCTGCATCACTTAGGTGCATGATTTCCAGGGTATTTTAAAATTAGCAGGCCAACTAATGGCCAAAAGGCAAGTTGGACACCCACTTGGGGATGACGAAGACCAGCAGAAGGCAGGACAGCACACAACTATCAGAGGAGCTGGCAGCTGTTTTTATGGTTGTTAGTTAACTGGGAAGATGGCAGAAGGAGAGGATCAGTGTTTCTACAGAAGAACAGGCACACAGGCCAGGCTAGACTCCTGATTTAGCAATGCGTCACGAGGCTCTCCTGGAGACAGCATCAGCACAAGGCAATATTCTATTTCTGGAAAGCAGCAGGAGATGACCAGCCAGCCAAACCAAAGCCTTGGCTGGAGATGGCCGAGGAAGTGAGTGAATGTAGTGTGATTAAATTTAGTTGCGCAAATGCTTTAACAACCTCTTGGACTGGCAAGGTGTGTGCAGCACTGTACCCTAATATCAGGCCTCCTGCACTTACAATTAAACACCCAAGTTGAGCAGCCTGAGGTGCATAATCCTCATGAACCATTAAAAAAGCTGTTCTCTCTATCAGAAGTGCAAGAGGCAACACTATGGCCATTGTCATCACATGCTGTTGCAGCTGGATGTAATGAGGGAGTACAGATTGGTTTTAACTCTCGTTTTCTTGACCTTGCAGGAAAAGAGAGCACAGATCACTGGAAAAGGTGTTCTGTTTGATGGTGGAATGCTAAATCTGGTTATACAGTTGATGGAGATGGTGGCCCTTGACTTGGCCAGGGTGGTGAAAATTAGGGAGTTTGTGATATTTTTTATTATTCATTTACAGGATGTGGGCATTGCTGGTTAGACAGCATTTATTGCCCATCCCTAATTGCCTTCGAGCAGGTGGTGGTAAGCTGTCTTCTTGAACCACTGCAGACCATGTGGTGTAGGTACACCCACAGTGCTGTTAGGGAGGGAGTTCCAGGATTTTGGCCCAGTGACAGTGAAGGAACGACGATATATATTTCCAACTTAGGAAGGTTAGTGACTTAGAGGAGAACTTCCAAGTGGTGGTGCTCCCATATTTCTGCTGTCCTTGTCCTTCTAGATGGTAGTGGTCGAGGGTTTGGAAGGTACTGCCTAAGGTCCCTTGGTGAGTTTCTGCAGTGCAGCTTGTAGATGGTACACGCTGCTGCCACTGTTCGTTGGTGGTGGAGTGAGTGAATGTTTGTGGAAGGGGTGCCAATCAAGCGGGCTGCTTTGTCCTGGGTGGTGTCAAGCTATGAGAGTTGTTGGAGCTGCACGCATCCAGGCAAGTGGAGAGTATTTCATCACACTCCTGACTTGTGCCTTGTAGATGGTGGACAGGCTTTGGAGAGCCAGAAGGTGAGTTACTCGCAGGATTCCTAGCCTCTAACCTGTTGTTGTAGCCACAGTATTTATGTGGTTAGTATAGTTCAGTTTCTGGTCAAAGGTAACCCCCAGGATCTTGATAGTCAGGGATTCAGTGTTAGTAATGCCATTGAATGTCAAGGGACGATGGTTAGATTCTCTCTTGTTGGAGATGGTCATTGCCTGGCACTTGTGTGGCACGAATGTTACTTGCCACTTGTCAACCCAAGCCTGGATAATTTGTCCAGGTCTTGCAACATATGTGCATGGACTGCCTCAGTCACTGAGGAGTCGCAAATGGTGCTGAATATTGTGCAATCATCAGCGAACATCCCTACTTCTGACCTTATGATGGAAGGAAGGTCATCGATGAAGCAGCTGATGATGGTTGGGCCGAGGACACTACCCTGAGGAACTCCTGCAGTGATGCCCTGGAACTAAGGTAATTGACCTCCAACAGCCACAACCATCTTCCTTTGTGCTAGGTATGACTCCAACTAGTGGAGAATTTCCTCCCCCGCCAATTCCCATTGGCTCCAGTTTTGCTAGGGCTCCTTGGTGCCACACTCAGTCAAATGCTGCTTTGATGTGAAGGGCAATCATTCTCATCTCATCTCTGGAGTTTAGCTCTTTTGTCCATGTTTGGACAAGAAGCTGAGTGACGCTGGTGGAGCCCAAACTGAGCATCAGTGAGCCGGCTTTTGCTAAGCAAGTGCTGCTTGATAGCACTGTTGATGACCCCATTCATCACTTTACTGATGTTTGAGAGTAGACTGATGGGGTGGTAATTGGCCAGGTTGGATTTGTCCTGCTTTTTGTGTACAAGTCATACTTGGGCAATTTTCCACATTGCTAGGTAGATCACAAATCTTCACAGAAGAATCACAGAATCTTTACAATCCAGAAGGAGGCCATTTAGCCCATCGAGTCTGCACTGGCTCGCTGAGAGAGAAATCTACCTAACTCCACTCCCTTGCCTTATCCCCGTAACCTTGCACATTCTCTCTTTTCAGATAGCAATCCAATTCCCTTTTGAATACCTCGATCGAACCTGCCTCTACCACCCTTTTAGGAATGTTGTTCCAGAGTCCAACACCTTCAACGACTTAAGTGACTATTGATTGTGTGCCGAACTATAGTTTCCAGAAGTTTCCCTGCTACTGAAGTCAAACTGATTAGTCTGTAGTTGCCGGCATTGTCCTTGCACCCCTTTTTGAACAAGGGTGTAACATGCACCATTCTCCAGCACCATCCCTGTGTCTAACGAAGACTGGAAGATTATCACTAGTGCCTCTGAAATTTCCACTCTCACCTCCCTCAGTATCCTTGGATGCACCTCATCCGGTCCTGATTCCTTATCAATTTTAAGTAAAGATAGCCTTTCTAACACCTCCTTCTGAATTATAAATTCCTTGAGTGTACCAATTACCTCCTTTCTCATCTCGGCCTGGCTAGCATCCTCTTCCTTTGTAAAAACAGATGCAAAGTGCTCGTTTAATACCTCTGCTAGTTGCCACATGCAGTCTCCTACCCTTTCTTTTACCACCCTTTTATTATTTATATGCTTATAGAAAACCTTGGGATTCCCTTTTAGATGCCAGTGTTGTAGCTGTACTGGAATAGCTTGGCTAGGGGTGCGGCAAGTTCTGGAGCACAAGTCTTCAGTACTATTGATGGAATGTTTTCAGGGCCCATAGCCTTTGCAGTATCTAATGCCTTCATCTGTTTCTTGATATCACGTGGAGTGAATCGAATTTGGCTGAAGACTGGCATCTGTGATGCTGGGGACCTCCAGAGGAGGCTGAGATGGATCTTCTGGCTAAAGACTGTTGTGAATGCTTCAGCCTTGTCTTTTGCACTGATGTGCTGGGCTCCTCCATCAATTTGCGGAACCTCCATCTCCAGTGAGTTGCTTAATTGTCCACCACCATTCACAACTGGATGTGGCAGGACTGCAGAGCTTAGATCTGATCCATTGGTTGTGGAATTGCTTATCTGTCTATCACTTTCTGCTTATGCTGTTTGGCGTGCAAGTATTCCTGTGTTGTAGCTTCACCAGGTCGACACTTCATTTTTAGGTGTGCCTGGTGCTGCTCCTGGCATGCTCCCCTGCACTCGTCATTGAATCAGGGTTGATCCTCTGGCTTGGTAGTAATGGTAGAGCGGGGGATATGCTGGGCCAAGAAGTTAAAGACCGTGGTTGCATTCAATTCTGGTGCTGCTGATGGCCCACAGCGCCTCATGGATGCCCAGCCTTGAGTTGCTAGATCTGTTCAAAATCTATTCTGTTTAGCACGGTGGTAGTGCCACACAACACAATGGAAGATATCCTCAATGTGAAGACGGGACTTAATCTCCACAAGGACTGTGTGGTGATGTTATGACGTGGCAGATGATGTGTGCCAGGTGGACCAAATCCACAAAGGAAACTTAGTCGCGCTATCACAACGGTTTTGCAATTTGTATTTATTACGAGAAAATGTCTGCACTGAATTCAGTAGTAGAGTCCAACAAGACCTTTAGGGATTTTAAAAATTAAAATATTTATTAACAAAATAAAAGATTTAAAGCACATACATAAGACTACAATTACTATTGTAACAAATCCTAAAATTCCTAATTAACCTGACCCCCAGTTACACCCCCTTTAAGGCAACTGTCCAAAAAAGATTTTAGATTTAAAACAGATCCAGCAAGTTAACACAATACCCAGTTGACAGTGGAATTCCAAATGGATTTCCCCAACTTCAGTTTTGTTATATAGCAGACTTATACACGTATGGCTGGAGGCTTCATTAAGGCTATTTCACACACTCCTGTTAGATCTTACATGGCCTTGTTCCCACGCAGCCTTTCATTCTCCTTTATATATGTTTCTCTCTTTTTAATATGTAAATTCTATTGTTCCATATGTCTTTGTATGCCAATATTGTCAGTAACCTTTGGGGAAAATAAACACACTCCTTAGCCTTGCTTCTCTGGCTAGTTGTAAACACACTAAGATCCCTTTGAAATCCAAATAATCCCTTCACTTATCTATAAATGTAAATTCCCTTCCCACCCTACATGCTAAGCCAACATCCATGTTTACTCATTAGCATGTCAAGCACCTAGCTTCTTTTGATGATTTCAAACTTGCTGTTATTTGACTGCAAACGTAATTAAATCAGAGACAGACCCAACTATACTTACTCCCATAAACCTACTTCACAATTAACCAGAAAAATATTATGAAAGTTAATTTACTTTCATCACAGTGGTCACTTCTACCAATACTGTCATGGACAGATGCACCTGCGACAAGCAGGTGGTGAGGATGAGGTCAAATATGTTTTTCCCTCTTGTTGGTTTCCCACCCAGAGTATACTCTGTGCTCCTACCACCCTCAGTGCTTTCTCAAAGTGGTTTTCAACATGGAGGAGTACTGATTCATCAGCTGAGGGGGAGTGGGGGGGGGACGGTACATGCTTTCCTTTCCCATGTTTGACCTGATGCCATGAGACTTCATGGGGGCCAGAGTCAAAGTTGAGGACTCCCAGGGCAACTCCCTCCAACTGTATGCCACTGTGCTGCCACCTCTTCTGGGTCTGTACTCCCTGTGGGACAGGACATAACCAGGGATGGTGATGGTGGTGTCTGCAACATGAACTGTAACGTATGATTCCATGAGTATGACTATGTCAGGCTGTTACTTGACCAGTCTGTGAGACAGCTGTCCCAATTTTGGCACAAGCTCCCAAATGTTAGTAGGAAGGACTTTGCAGGGTCAACAGGGTTGGGTTTGCCGTTGTCATTTCTGGTACCTAGGTCGATGCTGGGTGGTCCGTCTGGTTTCATTCTTTTTTATTGACTTTTTACCGGTTGGATACAACTGAGTGGTTTCCTAGGCCATTTCAGAGGGCATTTAAGAGTCAACCACATTACTGCAGATCTGGAGTCACATTTAGGCCAGACCAGGTGAAGATGGCAGGCTTCCTCCCATAAAGGGCATTAGTGAACTAGCTGGGTTTTTACAGCAATCAATAACGGTTTCATTGTCATCATTAGACTTTTAATTCCAGAGTTTTATTGAATTCAAGTTCCACCGTCTGACATGGTGGGATACGAACCAGTGTCCACAAAGCATTACCCTGGGTTTCTGGTGATGGCAAGAAGGGAGGCTGTTCAAGACAGGGAGAAAATATCCAAACATCTTCAGATGGCAGGGACAGAATTCTCTCCTCCCCAGTTTCTTTAATGCCAAAGCAATGGCTCTAAGGACATGCTTCAGCTCTGCAAAAACAGATAATGAAAGAGCCAACTTAGCTTCTATGCCTCACACAGTGCCAGATGTGGAGGGGAGGCAAAGCAAGCCAATGTGATAGAGTAGGTGTTGTCTGAAGAGAAGGAAGGTGTGAATGAGCTTACACTGTCACACATGTGAAGTGCATCCTCAACCAGCGCAGACACACTCACCTTGGTGGGACCTCAAGCGATTGTAGAATGGGCTGCACAGGGTGGGCAACTCATCCTGGAGGAGGTGAGGGAGGTGGAGGCAGCTGTGGGCAGTCCCCATCGAAGAATGGAAAACAGTCACTACCATGTTCTTCTGAAGATCTTCTGATCTTCTGGAATTGCAAAAATGGCAGGACAACACAGAGATGGCATTTAATGCCAAAAATTGCTATGCCATGTGCTTTACCAACAAAAAAGGATCCACCAACAGATAATTTTACATTCTGTAATCAAATTCTCCAATAAAATCATAGCTGGTGGTTCATCTTAAAAACAATTATCAATGGGGATTCCACATTTAGCAGATAACATCCAAAGCAAACAGGGTTCTTGGATTTCTGAGGAGGAATCTTCAGTATTACAACAAAAATATCAAAAAGTATTTCCTTACCAAATATTTATTAATTGCTGAAAAAAGTGACATGTTTAAGCTTTTTGCCTTGCACTCATCAGGACAATCGCAAGAATACCAATATAAGAAAGAAAACAACAATTTATACACTATGTGAAGAGAGTGCTTGTAGGCGGGATTCAACCTCCTTCTCTGAGACCCCGGGTTGATCTGGTTTTCGCGTGGGGCAGCTGCCCTCTTAACTACGGCTCAGACCAGGACTCAGATCAGGACAAACAACTCACGATGTCCATTGTTTGGAATCTTGAACAAGACAGTTTATTCAAGCTTGTTACCAGCATATGCAGGGAGAGCCCTCTGAGTCCATCCAGAGGTACTCTGCCGTAATTACAAAGTCTCATAACTTATATATTTTTTCTTATCACAATATATTTGAGTACATTTGAATATATCCACTCAGTAACCGACACACAGGTACCATGTTAAAACTATCATATTGAGTACATAAACATGCGATTCTGCTAACCAATCATTCTAAAGGGCGTATTCATAATTATATTATCCAATCAAAATTAAAATACGTATGCAAAGACCTTGGTTCTCACAATTCGAGGCTGCTTGTGTTTCATCAAAGACCCCTCTGTCCATTGTATGTCTTCCCATATCTAAGCCAAACCATCTGCCCCATCCCTATCAGAGAGAGGAGTATACCTAAATTAACTTTGTTATGTTTTATCTCCAGTCCAGCTCTCAAGACTTCAACGCACCACTTTACCACTTGAATGGTTCTGTCTGTGCCTAGATATTAGCTCATCTCTTGAAACTTTGTAAATCACACAAAACTCAAAACCCCTTTGTGTGCAATGTCCATCTGCTTACCCTTAGCTGTCAATAGGCTTAGCATCCATGGCTGCTTGGAGATTTTAAGTATGTTTAGCAAATTCTTAGTGTTCTCTTTTAGCATTTTAAATTTTCCCCTAACAGTGCTCATTGATTGGTAAGTGGCGTTGCTATGGAGAATGCACCACTGATGGTGACTGACAATTAACTGCCAAGCATTGTTTGAAATTTAAACCAGGCAGCTTATTTATAAGTGATAGCCATTTGCTGACTCATTCCTCAGGGCAGGGCCTTGACCAAGCAGGGTCAAGCTGCCTGGTTTAAATTTCAAACAATGATTGGCAGTTAACTGTCAGTCACCATCAGTGGTGCATTATCCATGGCAGCGCCACTTGCCAACCAATCAACACCCTCTCCACATACAGTATAAATTGTGATTTTCCCTCTTATATTAGTATTCTTGCAAGTGTCCTGATGAGCGCAAGATGAAAAGCTTAGTCATGTCCCTTTTTGCAACAATACTCAAGTTCTGCACTATCAAAAAACATTTGTTCGTCCAATCCTGGAGCATGCAAGTTGTGTGTGGGATCCTTATACCGGGAGAGATATAAATAAGATTGAAGCGATCCAAAGACATGTTACACGATTCTGCATGACTCAGTACGGGAAATATACCAGTGTCACATCCTTGATCAAAGATTTGGAATGAAAATCACTGCAGCAAAGGAGGGACAAAATTAGACTGACCATGTTCTATAAAATATGGAATTGACTTGTGGGAATTGACAGAAATAAGTACCTGGTGTCCTCCGGCAATAACAGAGCACAAGGTAGCCATTCACATAAACTAGAAAGACCATTTGTTTCCAAGACTGGCCCCGTTGGCATCAAGCGTCATGGCGGGGGCGGGGGGTAAAAAATATGGCAGAAGGCCAAAAATCAGTTTCATGCTGTCATGAAAGCACAGTGGGATGATCCAATGGTGTCGGCCATGGCAGAACGCCAATCCCACTGGAGGCCGACGTAAACCTCCTTTACCTCCCTGTAATGGAATGCAAAGTAAGGCCCAACCGGAATTGTTCCCACCATGCCAGATTTACCATTCCGTTAGCAGGAAAACACGCCGGCCCAGAACACATCTGGACAAGTGTGACTTGCAGAAGTCGGGACTTACCATTAGGGCATTCCTCAGGTCGTGGACATCTGAGGAGCAGAAGATGCTGGAGCCCTACAGCTACCAGACCATGGAGAAACACGTGCATCTCATGCTAGTTGGATTTTCATGGACATGGCTCTGTCGCGAAGCAGCTCACAGAAGGTGGGAGGTCTGCATTGATATCTGGGCTTTGTTTTGGAACATCACAGTCTTGGCCATTGGCTGCTATGGATGATCAGCAAGGGAGGGGAAGAGGAAGGTCCAGCTGTGAGTGGGAGAGGAAGGTCTAGGTGTGACTGGGAGAGGAGGTTTGCCGGGGTGAGCGGATGAGGTTGGGCGGGGAGACGAAGGTGTCGGTGGGGGAGGGGTTTCAGAGAAGGGGGACAGAGGTGTCAGGGAGATGAGGTTATGGGGGATGAAGATGTCGGGGTGGTGAGGTTGGGGGGGGAGGAAGGAGTACAGTGGGAAGAAGGTGTAAGGAGGAGAATGTGGCAAATGGGGTGGTAGGTGTAAGAGGGAGAAGAAAGTGTAAGGGAGGAAGTTTGGATGGGGGGGGAAGGAGTTCACAGGGTGTAATGTATTTGGGGGGAGGAGGAAGTTCGGAGGGAGGAAGGTGTCTGGGGGAGGAAGGTATCTGGGGGGAGGAGGGAGTTTGGAGGGTGTAGGTGCCCAGCAATGGAAAGTGTCCGGGGGGAAAGAGGGAGTTCAGAGGAGGTAAGGCGTCAGGGGGAGGAGGAAGTAAGGGTGGAGGAGGGAGAAAGGGCTGGGGGATGTCTAGGCGAATATGCATGGGTGGGGTCTGTGGAGTCAGTGGCTGCCTCCTAGGGAGCGAACTCAGGGTGGACTCGGTAGAAGCGAATAGTTGAAGTATGAGATGGGGCAGAGGAGCTGGAAGATTGGGAGGGTGAGGATGCATCGGTAACAGTAGAAGGGACGGCAAGGGTGGTTGGTGGAGACTCAGAGGTAGACATGGACCCTAGGGATGGGCAGGAGGTGGTCAGGGAGGTCAATGTGGACAGGAGTGGGATTCTCAAGAAGGTAGAGAATGTGCACGTTCATCAGGACATCCTGCAAAGATAAGGGTTTGGGTTGGTAGGTGACGGTGGGGAGGTCAACAGCGATGGGAGAAATGACATGAGTGACTGGGGGAAGGGAAAGGATGGGGAGCTGATCAAAAACCTGACTTCGACCATTGTTGTCGAAATCAGAAGTGTGTGGAGCCTAGTGTTGGAAGGGCACAAGTGCTGCATGAGAGTGCAATCAGTGAGTGGGCAGAGATGCAGGTCAGCTCAGATGGGGAACCGAAAGAGAACCCCAGCAGTCAGCATTGAAAATGTTTAGGACAGTGAGATGAGTGTGAAGGATGAAGCCTCCATGTGCTAGGGAGAGTGCTTGCATGAGGTTTCAAAAGGCCCTGCCACACACACGTCTCCCTCTAGAATCACTCTTGGTCTGGCTGCGTGCAGATGAACTGCTAGTGGTGGAGTTTTGGTGGGGGTAGGGATGGTGGTGGTGTGGGATGCAGTGGGAGGACTCATGAGGCCTTTCAATGAAGCTGATAGACATTACACATTATTCAATGAAAGTGAATATTTTTTCAGATTATAAAGTGACAAAATGTGTTCATCCGTGAATTTCTTAACTTTTCTAGGCCTACCACTTCTTCTAGGTGCTGCCCTGACATCCGCAGCAGGGGTAGAGAGTCTGTGCAACAGTTGGCCATATTGCCTGTGATGACTTTGGCGTGCATCCTCTGCAGAGCCAAGGCCTTAAGGGCCCCAGCTTGCTTTGGCTGTCCTCCTGAGGGCCAGCTGCTCCCTCTGCATTAACACAGGTGGAAGTTGAGGGGGGGTCACAGGAAAAGGGGACTCAGGGAGAGAACGGCATCTGAGTGGATAATCCATGGGGTATCCAGCTGCCGCTCATCCCTTTGGGTGTCCAAGGGGCCCAGCTTGACTCCTTTAGGGGAAGGCGCACCTGAAGGGACATCGAGGTGCCCAGTTTCCCTCTCGCGTTGCCACTGCAGGATCTTAGTCATGGCTACCACAATGGAGTGCAGGTCTGCACGCACCTCTGCTATCTGCTGGACCAGGGTCTCTATGGCGTCTGCCATCCATTCCATGAAGACCTCCATGCGTGCACATGTGGATATCACTTCATCAGAGAGCAGGTGGATGCACTTCTCCGACTTGCGTGCCACTCTGTTGAGGACTTCCAATTGCTCTTCATGATGTTTCCCCACCTTCTGCTGACTCTCCACAATGAGTTGGAAGGATTAGGCTTAGCTGGCTGGCTGAGGATGTCAGTCGCTTGGCAGAGCTCCCTGTGAACCAAAAGTAGAGATAATTAGTGCATGGCAGCAGAATCAAAAACAGGAGAGAGAGGATTCACAGTTGCATTGAGAGAGGGATGTTGTAGTGTAGAATCCTCTCACGTGGGTGTTCGCTGTCAACCTCACTGTTGCCGCAGGCATGGTCCATGTCCTCACCAGTCAGCACGATGGCATGCTCCTCAAAATGGGTGAAGGGTCTAACGTGGGCCATTTCATCCCTGGTCTGGGGCCTCTCCCTGCTGTTGTGAGCCAGCTTCTCCTGCATGGAAACAGATGGCAAGAGTGTGAGCAGGAAGCATGGTGAGCAGAGCCACGGACGGGATGAGGACACGAGCTCCCGAGGATATGAGCCTGATGGAGATGTGTGCGCAAGTTAGTGGTGTTGTCCCTTGACGTGTGAGATCCATGTAGATGTGCGATGGGTTTGAGAGTTGAGAGTGATGGCGGAACAGATGAGATCATTCATCCTCTTCCTGCACAGCATGGCTGATCTCTTCTGTGCTCCAATGGCGCTGACCGCTGCTGCCACCGCCTCCCAGGCTGAATTGGTGACCCTGGTGGACCTCCTGAGGCCAAAGCGGGGGTACAGGACATCGTAGTGACCTTCCGCTGCATCCGGCAGGTGCCCCAGTGCATCACTAAATTTAGAGGCTGCTGTCTTTTTTGCTTTTGGGGCCTAGAGCAGTGCTGGTCTGAAGACATGAAGTAGGCATGTGCTCTGGTATGCATTAAATGTGGCACCCGGAATGAAGAGGTACTGAGGTCACAGCGTGGCGGGCAAATCTGAGCCTGTCTACCAGTGAGCTAGCGTGTTCCCCATGAATGCATAATTAATGAGGTGAAATGCGCTGGGAATGGGACAGTATGGCACGAAAAGACACCATTGCAGCTGGCGGATAAAATGTCCTTTTTCCCGCCCGCTACCGCACTTGGCGCAAATCTGGGATGATTTCACCCAGTGCATCAACAATCTTTCTTCAAGAACAATCCCACAGTGAAACAAGCTGCCAAACAAAATTGTCACAGCCCCATCACAAATCTTCAAGACCCATCTGTAGATTATTTCCATTTATGTTTTTCATTATCAGGGCTATCATATCAGCAGGTCATGTCTGGTTTAGCCAGCGTTGACCAAATAAATGTTGGCGGAATATGGATATTAGTCTGTGATGCTGGCACAACCAAAGCAGATGCCAGCTCATGATTTGGCTCATGTCCTTGCTTATGCTCGCAGTCTTCAAGGCAGAGTGGATGACCTTGACAAGCAGCGCCAGCTCCGACCATCGGTCGATGGCCAGCTGGACTTTGTCACCGCAACTCAAGTTGTCAGCCAGGAATTCCCAAGGATCTGCGAGGAGCATGACAGAAAACTCGGTATAGGGAATGAGAGTGTCCACCGCCTCACTGGCAATGGACTCTAAATCATCCCCAATGCCCTCCACTGAGCCCTTGATCTCCTCTGGGTTGTCGCCGTCAGTGACTCACTCACTCACTGCACAGGGTGCTGCAGGTGGCATTCGCACCAGCCAGCCCCCTCTGTCACCATCCCACTTCCAGGATCAACAGCAGTGGGGCCCTCCCTGGGTTTCTCTGGGAGTTCTGGGTCAGAGGGTGGCAAAGGTTCAGGACCCCACTCTGCCTCAGGCACTGGATTTTATTGCTCCAACTCTAGAATCAGACACCTGGCGCTAAAGTTAGTAAATTTGAGACAGAGAATGGGGGCTTTTCCAATCGGCCACCAGCCAGTGACCCAGCGTGCAGGACTGTTTTGGCCGAGTCCTCGACCAGATCGAGCAAGTCCTGCATGATCTCAGCATGTGACTGGGTGGGCTTAGCCTCAACAACCTTGCCAGCCTCACTCCCCAGTACATCCAACCTTGTGATGAGTGCTGCCTAAAACTGGGTAGATCCTCTACCCCCCCCACCTCCACTTGGGCAGTGGGCCTCTTCCATCCGCTGCTGGTATAGGTTGGACACAGGAACTTCCTGAGGAATGGCTGACCATGACCCCGCTGACAGCCTGTGGTAGTGGGACAGAGTGCAGGATCCGCAAGGTGCACCGACTGCTCCTCCAGGAAGGGACAACCCTTTTCCGGGCTCTCAACTTCTCTGGGAGGGATGCAGAGGGAAGGAAACTCCATGTCAGTCAAAGTCTCTGGCTCCACCCCTCCCTCTCTCCAATGCTCCCGGACCCAAGCCTGGCCTTGGGATGTATAAGTCCCGGGAGGATGGATGGCAGTGCCAGCCTTGGCTACCTGGGATATTTTGGAGGCCCGTGAGGCAGGGCAGTTTCTCTAGACATGTCCCACCTCCTTACAGGCATGGAACACATACAATCCGTAGAAAACATGGTAAGCAGCACATTGCTGCTCCTCTCGTGCCACCTCTACAAAGATGGCATCGGAAGGAACTGGAAGGAGACTGGTCTCCCCAAAGCTGAGCAGAATCGGCACCACCCTCTGATCTCATCTAGTAGACAAAGGTGGAGGAGAAGCTGCTCACCCATGATTAAGTGTGAGATTGGAGATAATGATCCTCTTCGCAGTGGCTGAGAGAAAGTCCACTGGCAGGAAGGTCCCACCCACCATGAGCCCTTCTGGAGAGCAGATGCACTGCTCGGTCTTCAGGAAGAAAGTAGCTTTCCTGTATATCTTCAAGGTGACAACGATGGCTGAAGGGACAATCACTGAGGAGACCAAAGATCAAGGAGGTTACCTCTGTAAGAGACAGAAAAAAAAATGAAGGGAAGGAGGAAGGTTATAGGTTACTGCAGAGATGCATTTTCTGGTGAATATCAATGTCTCTGTTAGCAAGCTTCCTGGTAGGTAGTGGTCTTCAGCCAGCACAGATGGAACCACCCAGGGAAAGTTCTGCACCACACCTTATTAGTGGAATTAAATTAAAGCAAAATTTCACCCACCATCTCCAGCTGTCCCAGACTAAGTAATAAGGGAGGGGATTATTAGTGTCTGCAGCCCAAACACACACATACACGCTTCACAATCTTCCACTCTCTGTCTTCTTTCCTTCCCCCACCTACAATAACAGTCTTTAGAAAGTGCACCAAGCATTTACTTTTTGATGTTGAGTTGCTGTCTCTCTCATAGGACTCTCATGTTGTTTGGATGATCTCCCAGAGAGAGACAAGCAGTAAGGCTGAATGACCGCATCAACTCACCGCTGCCTTGATCATCTTGGCCAGGCCCAGGAGCAGTCACACAATCAGTGCTGGACTTCTCACCTCATCCAGTCACGGCTATCAACAAGGCAGCATTGCCAGCAGCCTGCATTCTCCACTCCTCCTTGTATCTGTGAATGAATAGAATTGAGACATTATTGTTACTTACCCTTGAATGGTTTCCCTCCATCTTCAAACCAGGAATCCAGTCTCAACTGCCCTCAGTCTAGACATGGCATCCCCAGGCCAAACATTGTAGGCTAATAAAATGCTGGAGGCCCACAGGTGGCTAAGCATTCCCATCAGACAAAACTGCGCATTCACAACTTTGCATCTTGATTAGGGTCAATATACCCATGTGCTATAATCCTCAGGTTATTGTCAGCATGCAACCAGTGGCCTAGATACCAACGATCGATGCCTTAGCCTTAGTTTAATGTCATGACTGTAAGCATAGTGCCTTGTAAGCCATGACCAATACAATGGGAATATTGATGCTTGTGGTCTTCATTTAGTTTCTGTGAGTGACCCTGGCCCTTGATTATTTGATCCTCCTTCTCTTTTCACATGCCTGTCAGGAACAGATGGTCAGTAAGACCAGCTGCACTGCAGCAACAAGACTTAATGGATTCTCGTCTGAATGTGCACTATTTGTAAAGGAGCAAAGCTTGTTCATTGTGCATTAGACCCTTGAATCCAGTGCTCAGCAAAGCCCTGTTTTCTCTGGCTTGAGCAGGAAGTTAATAGGGTGCCCCTTCAATCGGCCTAAAATACATGTGCAGAACTACTCCCACGTGCCTTGAGACCACTCCCATATCGTTTTTTTTTAAGCTTGTTTTTCCAACTGCGTCATTGGCCGCTGAAGGCAAACATGGCACTCATTAGATCCGTGAGTGCAATGAGCTTCCAACCTCCTGTTATCAGTCACCAAGTTCCTCCTCCATAGTCACCGCCTCCTAATTCCCATTTCTCCTGGAACTATCCAGCCTCCCCATTACCCGTGACCCTATCATTGTGTATGTTGATATTTCTGTTCTCCACCTCCCGTTCCCTTCAATGTTGATGTCGCCATGCCCTTTTACCCCTGAATGTTGCTGTGCCCTCTACTTCTGAATACTATGGCCAGAATTTTCAGCCTCCATTGACATCGGGCGTTATGGAGGGCAGGTGTGGGGGGCTGGGGGGACAATATGGCGAGAAGTCCAAAAGTCGGATTTACACTGGTGTGAAAGCCCAGTGGGATCATCCGATGGTATCCGTCATGGTGGAACGTCAATCCCGCTGGAGGCCAGCATGAACCCACTTTGCATCCAGCAAATGGGAAAACACTCCGACCCAGAATACGCCTTGACAAGTGTGATGTGCAGAAGTCGGGACTTACCATTAGGGCCTTAGGTGCAAGAGGAAGGTCCAGCTCTGAGTGGGAGATGAACGTATACCCGGGGGTGGGTGGGGATGAGGTTGGGGGGTGGGGTGCAATGAAGGTGTTGGGGGAGGTGGGGATGTGGGTGTGGGTGTGGAGGGTGTAATGGGGGAGGAAGGGATAAGGGGAGTGGGGGTGGAGCTCAGAGGGGGGAAGAACTTTGTGGGGAGGAAGGAGTTCATGGGGGGGTGAAAGGAGTCCAGGGGGAGGAAGGAGTTTGGGGAGGAGAGAGCAAGGGTGGAAGAGGGAGTATGGTGTAGAGGAGGGGGTAAAGGTGGTTGGGGTTGGGGGGAATGTCCAGATGAACATGCAAGGGAAGAGTCTGTGGAGTCAATGTGCATCCTGGGGAACGAACTGAAGGTGGACGTGGTAGGAGGGAATGAGTGAGTCAGAAGGGTGGGAGGCTGAGGGTGCTATGGTAGCCGTAGAAGGGACGGCGAGGGTGGTTGGTGCGGACCCGGAGGCAGACACTGGGGTTGGGAAGGAGGAGGTTGGGTAGATCAATGTGGATGGGGGTGGGATTCTCGGGAAAGTAGAAAATGTGTACATTCACCTGGACATCCTGGAAAGAAAAGGGTTCGGGTTGGTAGGTGACAGTTGGGAGGTGGAAGGCGGAAGGTAATGCCGGGGTGGGGGGGTGGTCAACATTGATGGGGGAAATGACATGGGTGACTGGGGGAGAGGAAAGGACTGGGGAGCTAAGAAGAAACCTCACCATGACCATGTTTTTCAAATCAAAAGTGAGCAGAGCCTCGGGCAGAATTTTCCCATAATTGCACTAAGTGCGGTACACAGGCGGGTAAAATCGAGTCCTACCTGCTGATGAAAGTGGCGGGTTTTCATGCCATATCTTCTCGAGTCTACCTCGTTATTTATACATTCCTGGGAAATATGCCGTTTCCATGGCGGGTGGGCTCTCATTCACCCGCTTGCTTTTGCATCACGCTGGCTGCCATCTTTAAAAGGCAGTCGCCAGCAAAGCACTCAGTGCCACCAGCTCACCACAGCTGTCTGGGAGACATGGCCAGCAAAGGCAAAAAGACTGCATCCCCACCCCCCTCAGCAGTCACCTCCGGAGCCAGGCATCAGTTTCCCCCGGCGCCCCTGAGGCCTGTAAACAAATGGGTGAGCTGTGGAGAACGCTACTGCTCACTCACCTCAGTTCCCCCAAAGTGAAGTCTGCCAAATGCACATCGCATGTGTGCTGTTGTGAAACACATTAGCCTGCTTTCCCATCGACGTACACAGACGATATGGCACGGTTCCAAGAGCCTGGCGGGATGGCCTTTTAATTATATGCTAATGTATTACAATTAGCTTCCCGCTAACCAATGGCGGGAAACGCGGCCCGCCATCGGCAGGCTGAGCGGATGATTGTGACCTGTCTTCACGCCATCATGAAGCAGGTCGTGCCATATTTTCCACACATGCCACCCATCACGCCCGCCACCAGCAGGCTCAGAAAATTCCACCCCTCATGTTGGGCGGGCATAGGTGCCGCATGGGTGTGCGATCAGTGGGTGGGCAGAGATGCAGGTCAGCTCAGATGGACAACTGAAAGAGAACCCCAGCAGGCAGCATTGAAAATGCTCTGGACATTGAGATGAATGTGATGCAGGAAGGCTCTGCCTGTGTGGGAGAGTGCTTGCGCAAGGCTCCGAAAGATCCTACCCCACACAGACACACTTCTCCCTCAAGAATCACTCGTGTTCCAGCTGCATGTGGCAAGTTGGGGGGAGGTTGGGGAGATGAAGTGGGGAGGACTCTAACCCCCAGGACTAAATATCTTGGTTCACAGACCACATAGGACACATCATTCGGTGCACAAGCATCACTGCCTAGAGAGGCCTTCCTGCACCCAAGACTGGGATCAAGACACACTTGACATGCAGAACCCCCTAACATATCCCAAACAGCCCCAGAACCTTCCCTGGAATTCTTTTAACTTTTACCCCCAGACAGTCTTTTAAACTTTTACCCCGAAAGCCTTTCACTCTTCCCCTCTGTTTCTTGCCTCATCCTTTATCCTGCTGCCATTTTTCCCTTCCCCTCTCATCTTCCCGCCCCAGTCTCACCCTTCTCCTCTTGTCATTTGCCCCCTACCCCTGCCTGTCTCACCCTTCCCCACTAGACATTCCCTCCCCTGGTCCTGCCTCAGTCTCACCATTCCCCTCTGTTCCTTGCCACTGCCCAGTCCTGCCCCCGTCTCACTGTTCTCATCTGGTCATGTCTTCCGTGCCCAGCCTTGGCGCAGTTTGTGCTACCCGATATTTAGCAGTGACCGTATAAAAGGAAGGTGAAAGCAGTATCTACTGACCTCCAAGTCATGGATGAAGTGAAGCTTGCCAGGTGCGTGCCACATATATACAGCCATAAAACAGACCGCTCTAATTATCTGCTGGCAGGACTCTTAATTTGGAGGGGGGAAAGTAATTCTGGTGAGTTGGCCTTTGAATGAGCATTCTAATGAGATGCTAATGAATGCAAATAGGTTTCCAACATTGCTCAGTAGGAAACTCAACCTGCCTTTTACCCACCTTGAAAGCTGGGAGAACAAAATTCCAAACTATTTTTCCACTGGCGGGCAACTGATTTTTTTTTTCATTCACACCAAATTAAGTACCACTGTCCACCATGACTCCTGCTGCTGGCAGGAGCGGAAAATTCTGCTCACAGTCTATAAAGACACTGGTGCTCTGAGAGCTGAAAGTAATTCATCCTTTGCTTGTAGAATCTCTGCGCATGATAGAGTCTTTTCCTACCATGGGCTGGCTGTTGTTTTCTGCCTTGTTTTGGCCCTTGTGCAGCAGCAGGTTCCTCACCTGCCGAGACAGCAGAAATCCATCTGCCCTTGCAGGAGGCAGAGGAGCTGCCTTCTCCTCGTTTGCTCCTCACTATCTGCTTGGGGGACAGCGAGCTCTGGTTCCTCTGCTGGGCTCCTCACCCTCCAGGATAGCCCTGTCTCCAGGCCCTCTCACTCTCTTATTTGTATTATCAGTCAACAAAAACTGAAGAAATAAAGTCTACTGGCAGCCAAACACAGCCACCTTCAGCAGCAGATTGCTGCCACATGCAGCCTTTTTTTCTGCCCTTGTGCACTTCCTCATATATCATTCCCTGTGTTTCCTTTGCGACAACCAAAAAGCGGAGTGGGCAGCATAAAATAACAGTCAATTGCCTCTTTAACGAGCTCAATAGCCTGCTAATTTTTTTCCCCAATATGGCAGGTGGGCTTCTGATTTCGGCACCTTCCGTATTTTTGGAGACTGGCGAGATGACAATAGATTGCCAGTCTGACATCATAATGTTGTATTTTACCTAAGTGTGTGGAGGGGACGGCTGCCCAATTTGTGGCCATAAAATCCAGCCCTCTGTTCCTCTTTCCACAGACCTACCGAGTATTCCCAGCACTTTGTTTTTATTTCAGATTCCCAGCATTGGCAGTTGTTTGCTTTTATATTACCGCTTAAATTACAGGTGGCCCAGGAGTTCCATGAACCAACTTAACACTCTACTGTCGCATGCAACACCTTCCACAACAAATAACACATTAACAGGGGATTAAATGTTCACTACCTGAATTCTTGCGTGCATGAGACCCTCAAGGGCCTCAGAAGGGAGTGGAGTAGATGGCCATTAACTCCTGGACTCTGGACCCAAGGACCTGGCAGCAGTGCCAGAAGAAGTTGAATGACTCATGCAGGTGGCCAAAATCAGTGAGTAAATCTTCAAATTACATCTCCTACCCACCGTACTACCAACCTCTCACGCTTCACTGCATCACATCATCATTCACCCAGCACTAGTCCCTGGCATTCAGGACTCACCACTAATATACTCCACCACCTTCATACACCTTCCAATGCTACCATCCTCGTACCCACCTTTTGCTGCCTCCATAGATTCCCAGCTGTGGCAGGCACATCACTTAAACACAGTGCAACACAATCACTGATATCCTGCCCTCGCTCTTGCAGCAGAAGATAACACACAATAGAAGGGAGCAGAGCAGAACCAGCAAGGGACAATGACAACTGCACCTCTGGTGCCCTATGGAGGAGATAGTTCTCTGCATCATGGGGCCAGCTACGACAAAGTCTGTGGCACAGCATCACCAAGAACATTGAGCATGATGGTATGTTCCTGCCTTATGCCCCTTCTCAACTCCCCAATACTCCAATTCCCTCGCACCAAATTTTCCTTCACACACACCCTGCCCCTCACAGAATGCTGCATGGGCCACACCTAAAGCAGCAATGGTGCAAGGGACCCCACAAAGTGGTGCTAAGCCTCCATAACACCACCAAGGAATTTCTAGCCTAAGGTTTTGTAAATGGGTTTACAATGAAGCATAATATCTTTAATACTAGCAGAGACCCACAAAACCTTTGCAGTCAGATTAGTATCTTTATGGCAACAGTACTTCTATACATACAAGATTTCTAGCTATTTTTTCACCAAAGATTTTAACAGAATGAATACAGCAACTGAGAATCTTTTTAGCAATGGACTATGTGAAAGGAATCATGCAGTGATCAATGAAATACTGCATATAATTTTAGCTGATGAACCAGACAGTAAGTTGACAATCACACTGACGCGAAGATCATAGAGAATTCTCTCCAGATGGAAGATATAGTCCTTATCAATTGGTCAATGGGTGAAATCCCAAATTGCCTTCTGTGCTGTGCGAAGGTATTACAATTAGTTGCATTTTTTTCTGCACATTTTTCCCCCCTACTTTACGTGCAGGGAGGCAGGCTTTCATCTAGGCTGAGGTCTCAGAGAAAATTCAGAGAGCCATGAGGCATGACAGGAAAACTTTCAGACATCTTGAAGTCGATTATTCCTTATGGGGTGCTACTGTGAAATTGAGAAATGTGTTATTAAGTTTAGAGTAGATTTTAAAAATTGGGAGTCAGGTTTCTGGAGTTTTTAAATGTATTGATTTAGATATTAAACAGAGTAGATCTGGAATAACTTTAATTAAAGAGTGTTACTCCCATCCAGTTAATTATATTAAGTCATCACAGAAAAATCATGTTATTTCTAAAGAAGAGGCAGAGCAATTGTATAGCTTAGTCAGTTGAACTGGTTGTGCATTCAGTCTAGATCAGATGCTAGTTTTGATGTTTTGGAGTTTAATGCAGGGAAAGTTAAGGGCAGATAAAACATTAAGAAAATTAAATATAGATAAATACACACTTAATTTCCTATCCTTAGATGAATCAAAAAGAAATGAAACTAGTTATTTTTTAAAATGCTTCACATGCAAATCTTCCTGCTTCTAGTGTTTCTGGTTTCATAATATTTTTGATAGGTCAGAATGAAAAACATTGGGTGGAATTTTCCATTTATGAGACCAAGTGTGGTGGCGAATAGTTTTGGTGGTACCCACCCTGCTGCTCAGAATGGCAGGAACTTGTGCCCGATTCTGTACTTGGAAGCTCATTAATTATGCAAAGGCGAGTATCAGGCTGAATGACCTGACTGTTTGGGAGCTGATTCGTCTACTCTCAGCTGGTGGGGTCGAAGGTCCAGGCGCCATATTTAAATAGCAGTCAAACACATGTAACCCATCTGTCTCCAGGAGACTGTTACAGGTGTCTTCCAACAAGAGGGCTGCAGCCCGCTTCAGACTATGCCCTCCAGGCCTTGTTCAGAGGAATGTGTGCGCATAGGGATGTACTCTATCCCAGGAACAGTTCCAGGAAGCACACCATCCTCACCTCAGGCCTGGGAGGCCACCACTAAGGACCAGAACAAGATCCAGTCCAGGAACAGGATGAATGATCTCATTCTGGTCTGCCAAGGTATGTCATCCTTCAACTCCCTCTAATATTAAACTCTCATCACGGTATCATGTGCTCAAATGGCTATTCTCTTCTGGGATCGCACACAACCATTTCCAGGGAATACATTATCAGCACTGAGAGACAAAGGAACCTTTCACATCACCACCACCCCATCCATCATGCTGTGCACTCTGCATCCTCAGACCAGTTGGAGAGGGCTTACCACACACAGAGGGCCACAAAACTTTGCTAACCTATGCTCCACCTCTTCTCATCACATACCTTTGTCTTCATCTAGGCCAAGCTTGCTCACAGCAGGCAGGAAAGTTCTCAAATAGGGTAAGCACAGCTGACATCATTGACCTCAGATCAAGGAGGCTGCAGCCCTGTGGGGAGTGGGAAATCATTGTCTCAGCAACCCAGTATGGATCACTCCTTCATGAGTTCATCATATCCTGACAATCAGTGAGTGACATGCAGTCTTATATTCCTCATGCTCATCCACTAAAATGCCATTCTCTACCATATAAGCACCTGCAGATTAAGGCCCACAAATGGACGCCACCAGAACTCCCAGCCCATGTCCAAGGAGGAAAATGATGAAGAACCGTCACAGCGCACACCCACCCCCTCCAACAGCATATAGACATACCTCAGTGGTGCACAGCTCTAGATGAGGCTCGGGCTCACTTTCTGGAGAACGCTTCTGTTATGTCACAGTAGATGGTAAATGCTGAGCTGCTCAAACCCCAGAGGGGAATTTGAAACAGCTGCCACAACTGTTTTTGCAATTTGTATTTTTATTTCAAAATGTGTGCCTTGAATTCAGTAGTAATAAGAACAGAGTCTGAGGTTTTAACAAAACTAAATTAAACATTTATTAATAGGAGATGATTTTAAGCATATACATAGGTCTACAAGTTACTATGATAACCCCTAGCTCCCCTAATTAATCTGACTCCCAGTTACAACCCCGTTAAGGCAATAGATTTTAAACAGACCCAGTCAAAGCATAGAATGCCCTGGACAGGGATATTGTGAATTCTCTTAGCTTCAGTTCCCATAGGCATCAGCTTGGTACATAGAGGCTGGAGGCTTTTCACACTTGTTAGATCTTAGAATGCCTTCTCCTTCCTTCTCCTTTGTACATGTTTCTCCCTTTTTAACGTAAATCCCATTGTTCCAATGTGTCTTTGGACTTTACCTTTCTAATAATAAAAATCCTCCATAGTACCAATTTTATCAATAAGCTTTGGAAAAATAAGCACACTGTTTGGTTTCTTCTGGCTAAGTGTAACATTTCACCCTTTTGAAATTCAAACGACTCTGGTTTATCTAAAAATGCAAATTTTCCTTTACCCCTCACATTCTAAAACTTCAGCCATGTTTACTTATTTAGCATTTCAAACCCAGCTTCTCTTCTGATACATCAAAGTCTTCAGACATGCACACACAATCCAAACTATTCCTGCTTCTCAATGAATCCCAATATTATGAAAATTATTATATTTTCATGGCACTTTACTGACATGTTCCCACAATAGCTGGAGGCAGGCACAGCCTAGGTCTTCAGCACTTGGAGGGCTGCTGGAGAATAGCCACCCCTCAGTCCGAGTCAGTTGATAAGCCTCTCGAAGCGGCCTTCCAATTCATGGTAGATAGTCAGCAAGAGGCAGGGGAACATCACAGCGTTTGAAGCCCTCAGAGGATGACTGCCGAAGTCATCAAGAGGGCAAATAACTCTGCAGGCTACTTCCAGTCCCCACATGGATGTCAGGCCAGCACCTAGGAGTGGAAGACCTAGAAAAATCAAAAAAAATTGTACAGTTTGTTGCATGGGTGAAGACAATAATTGTCACTAATTGAATGTCTGCAAATATTTTCACTTTCAATGCATATTGCCAATTTTTTTTCCAGCATCCTTCTAAAGGGTTTGTGAGCCCCACCCCACCCCACCCCAAGCAGTTTTCCTCCACACAGCTGGCTCCACGACTGAATCTGCAGGGAGAAGAGTCTGTGACAGTGCCTCTTGGAGCCTTGTGCAAGCACTGTCACATGAAGCATTCATCCATCTAACTCAACTCACTGGTCCTTAGCATATTCAATAATATCTGCTGCAGTTCCTTTTGTTGTCCAGCTGAGATGACCTGCATCTCTGCCCACACACTGACCCAACTCCCATGCAGCACCTGTGCCCATCCAACACAAGGCTGTGCTCATTTTCAATTTGAGAACTATGGTTGTAGTGACTTTTTTTTTTAAAATGAGCTCCTCCACCATTTTCCTTCCCCTAGTCACCCATGTTCTTTCCTGCATCACCATTGACCCACCTGGCATCACCTTCAACCTCCCCACCATCACCCTCCAGCCCAAACCCTTCTCCTTCCAGGGTATCCAGGTGAACATGCATATTCCCTTCCTTCCAGAGCATCTCACCCCCATTCACATTGAACTCCCCAACTCCCATGTCCGTGTCTATCCCCATGTCCCAACTAACAACTGTCGCTGCCCCTTCACCCAACACTGTTGAACCCCCACCTTCTCTCCAACTGGCTCCCTCTGCCCCTTTACCTTAACCATCCCCTCCTATAACATCCAACCTCAGCCCTCACCCCAGGGGTCAGAAGTTGACTCAACCAACCCCTCCCTGTGAGCATGTTCACCTGAACATTGCCCACCCTTTAAACCTAGGCATTCCCACCATTTGCCGCCCATCAGTACCTCCTGCTGCCTTCCATCCTGCAGTTCGAGGCTCACCCCCCATGCCAAAATCCCTGTCTGTAGGTTGAGCAAAACCCAACTTATGTATGCCATTCATTTTCAAACAGGTTTGAGGCCAATGTAATTTCCCACAATGTTGGAAGGCGTGAAGAGATTCTCATGAGCAGCTGTTTCAATGAGTATCCATGAGATGTTAATGAACGCTAATGTCATTCATGCCACTAGTCGGCAGAATAACTGACTCTCCATTGGCAGAATTGGAAACTGTTTTTACACCAGCAGGTTTCTGACTTATTGACTCCTGGATTCTCCTCTCCCATCTGCCTTGAAACCCACTGCAAGAGGAATAGGAAAATTCCACCCACTGTCTTTTCACTTGGGAAGTTAAGAAAATTAAGGGTTATTGAAAGTACTCTAGCTGCCAAATCACTGGTGTTTGTGGAGGCAGTGGATACAATGGAGTGGGGTAGTTGGGTCCTGTCAGAGGTGGTTGGATCGGGGTTGTAGTCGGGTAATCTGGAACATAGGAGCAGCAGTTGGCATTTAGCCCTTTGAGCTTGCTCCACCATTCAATAAAAATTATTGATCTGGTTGTGGTCTTAGCTCCACTTTCCTGCCCCCCATAAACCTTGACTCCCTTGCCCAACAAGAATCTGTCTAACACTGCCTTAAATAGTAGCTTCCGCTACTTTTTGGGGAACAGAATTCCCCACACCAACAACCCTTTGGGAGAAAGTTTCTCCTCATCTTGGACATAAAGGGAGACCTCTTATTCTTAAACTATGTCCTTTAGTTTTAGTCTCCACAAGAGGAAACATCCTCCAGGTATCTACCCTGTCAAGTCTTCATCAAGTACCTCTCATTCCTCCAAACTCTAATGGGTATAGGCCTAACCTGTTCAACTGTTTTTCATAAGACAACCCCTACATCCCAAGAATAAATCCAGTGAACCTTCTCCAAACTGCTTCTAAAACAACTATATCTTTTTTTCAAATAAGGAGACCAAAATTGTACTCCAGAGGCCACTGTTTAAAAATAAAGGGTTGCCCATTTAGGACAGAAATGAGAATTTTTTTTTTCCTCGGAGGGTTGAGAGTCTTTGGAACTCTTCCTCAAAAGCTGGCAGAAGCAGAGTCTTTTAATATTTTTTTAAGGCAGAGCTTGATAGAATCTTGATAAACAAGGGGTTGAAAGATTATCAGGGATAGGCAGGAATGTGAAGTTGAGGCTACAAACAAATCAGCCATGATCTTATTGAATAGCAAAGTGGGCTCGAAGGGCCAATGGGCCTATTCCTGCTCCTAATTCATATGTTGTCTCACCAAGGCCCAGTACAGCTGTAGTAAAACTCCCCTACTTTTATATTCCATTCCTCTTGCAATAAATACCAACATTCCATTTGCCTTTCTAATCACTTGCTGTACCTGCAGCCTAACTTTGTGATACATGTACAGGAAACCCAGATCCCTCTCAATTTCAGAGTTCTTCAATCTTTCTCCAATTAAATAATATAATAGTCTGCCAAAGTGAAGAAATTCACGTATACCCTCATTATATTCCATCTGCTAACTTTTTTCCCCACTCGCTTAACCTGCCTATACCCCTTTCAGACCCTCTGCCTCCTCTTGACAACTTAGTTTCCTACCCATCCTTATATCATTGGAAAATTTAGCTCACAGACACTTGTTGCCTTCATCCAAGTCATTGATTTAGATTGTAAATAGTTGAGGACCCAGTATGGATCCCTGTAGCACTCCAGTTTGCCAATCTGAAAAAGATCCACTTATTCCTACACTGCTTTCTGTTAGCCAGCCGATCCTTTATTGATGCTCATATGTTACCCCTACATCATGTACTTAAATCTTGTGTAGTAATCTTTGATGTGGTACCTCAAATGCCTTTTGGAAATCCAAGTACAACACATGTACAGGTTCATCTTTATCCACCTTGAATATTACTTCATCAAAAAAAGTAATACTAGTTGAACACCATTTCCTTTTCACAAAGCCATGTTGGCTCTGCCTGATCAAATGGTAATTAACTAAGCATCCTGTTGTAACATCCTTAATAATGGATTCTATCACTTTCCCTATGACAGATGTTAGGCTAACTGGCCTATAGTTTCCTGCTTTCTGCCTCCCTCCTTTCTTGAATAAAAGGTGTTACATTAGTTATTTCCCGATCTACTGGAACCATAAAAATGTTACAGCACAGAAGGAGGCCATTCAGCCCATCATGCCTGCACTAGCCGAAAATGAAAAAATAGAAAAACGAGTTGCACATTTTAATCCCACCTCCCAGCACCTGGTGCATAGCCTTGTAGGTTACAGCACTTTAGGTGCCGATCCAGGTGCCTTTTAAATGAGTTGAGGGATTCTGCCTCCACCACCAAACCAGGCAGTGAATTCCAAAGACCCACCATCCTCATGGTGAAGAGGCTTTTCCTCAAGTCCATTCTAACCCTTCTGCCAATCACCTTAAATCTGTGCACCCTGGTAATTGACCTATCTGCTAGAGGCATCAGGGCATCTCTGTCTACTCTACCTAAGCCCCTCAATCTTGTAAACCTCAGCCTCAGTTCCAAGGAAAACATCAGCCTATCCAATCTTTCCTCAATTTTCAAGCCCTGGCAACATTCTTGTAAATCTCCTCTGTGCATGTCCACACAGCTTGAATTTTGTGTACAGTTCTGGTCACCACATTACAGGAAGGACATAATTGCTCTGGAGGGTGTGCAGAGTAGATTTACAGGAATGTCACCAGCACTTGAAAATTGCAGCTATGAGGAAAGATTGGATAAGCTGGGGTTGTTTTCCTTAGAACAGAGAAGGCTAAGGGGTGACCTAATTGAGGTGCACAAAATTATGAGGGGCCTAGATAGGGTAGACAGGAAAGACTTGTTTCCCTTAGCTGAGGGGTCATTTACAAGGGGGCATAGTTTTAAGGTGATTGGTAGAATGATTAGAGGGGACATGAGGAAAAACTTTTTCACCCAGAGGGTGGTGGGCATCTGGAATTCACTGCCTAAGTTGGTGGTTGAGGCTGAAACACTCAGCCCATTTAAAAAAGGTACCTGGATCTGCATCTGAAGCGCTGTAACCTGCAAGGCTACAGACCAGGTGCTGGAAAGTGGGATTAAAATATGAGCAGCTAGTTTCTCTCTTTTTGGCCAGTGCAGACATGGGCTGAATGGCCTCTTTCTGCACCATAACTTTCTATGCTTCTATGGTTGTACTCTGTCCAGAGCAATTATGTCCTTCCTATAATGTGGCGACCAGAATTGTACACATTTCCAGCTGTGGCCTAACCAGCATTTTATACAGTTCCATCATTACATCCCTGCTTTTATATTCTATACCTTGTCCAATAAAGGAAAGCATTCCATATGCTTTCTGTACCACCTTATCCACTTGTCTTGCCACCTTCAGGGACCTATGGACATGCACACCAAGGTCTTGCATTTCCTCTGCCTCGCCCAATATCCTCCCATTTATTGTATATTCCCTAGCTTTGTTTGCCCTCCCCAAATGCATTACCTTACATTTCTCCAGATTGAATTCCATCTGCCACTTTTTTGCCCTCTCAACCAAACTATTGATATAATTCTGGAGACAACAGCTATCCTTTTCACTATCAACTACATGGCCAATTTTTGTGTCATCTGCAAATTTCCCAACCATGCCACCCACATTTAAGTTTCAATCATTAATACGTACAGCAAACAGCAAGGGACCCAATACTGAGCCATGGAACACCACTGGAAACTGTTTTACATTCAAAAAATATCCATCAACTACTTCTCTTTGCTTCCTCTCACTGAGCCAATTTTGAATCCAACTTGCCACATTCACCTGTATCCCATGGGCTTTTAGTTTTCTGACCAGTCTGTCATGTGGGAACTTCTCAAATGCCTTAATAAAATCCATGCAGATAGACTACATCCAAAGCACTACCCTCCTTGTTACTTCCTCAAAAAATTTGATTAAATCAGTAAGACATGACCTTCCCCTAACAAAACCATGCTGCCTATCCATGATTAGTCTATTCCTTTCAAAGTGACAGTTTATCCTGTCTCAGAATAGATTCTAATAATTTGCCCACCAAAGAAATCAGACTAACCAGCCTATAATTTGGTCTATCTCTTGCTCACTTTTTAATTAATGGTACAATGTCACAGACCTCCAATCCTCTGGTACCTCACCTGTATCTAGTGAGGATTTAAAAATGATCCTCAGAACATTCATTATTTCCTCCCTGGCTTCCTTTAACAGCCTGGGATACAATCCATCCAGCCCTGGTGACTTATCCACCTTCAAAGATGTCAGTCCCTCTAGTACATCTTTGTTTAGGAAATAATGGAGGTGTCTAAGAAGAATGTTACAATTATCATGGGTGATTTTAATCTGCATATTGACTGGACAAATCAGATTGGCAGGGGTAACATGGAAGACGAATTTGTAGAGTGCATCAGGGATTGTTTCTTAGAGCAATACGTTGCAGAACCTACCCAGGAACAGGCTATTTTAGCTCTAGTAATGTGTAATGAGGTAGGATTAATTAGGCGTCTCGTAGTTAAGGATCCTCTAGGGGGTAGCGATCACAACATGGTAGAATTTCAAATTGAGTTTGAGGGTGAACAACTCAGATCTCAAACCAGAGTCCTCAACTTAAATAAGGGCAATTAAAGATGTAGGAAGAAAGAATTATCTAAAAGCAGGCTGGGAAAATAGACTAAGGGGAAGGTCAGTGGCAGACATTCAAGCAGATATTTCATAACGCTCAGCAAAAATTTATCCCAGTCAAAAAGAAGGACTCAATGAGTAGGATGAACTGCCCGTGGTTAACAAAGGCGGTCAAGGAAAGTATCCAATAAGAAAATAAGGCATACAAAGCAACGAAAACTGGTGGTAGGCCAGAGGATTGGGATTTTTTTTTTTTCAGGTACCAGCAGCAGATGACAAAAGCTAATAAAGAGGGAAAACATTGATTATGGAAGTAAATTGGCAAGGAGTATGAAAACAAACAGCAAGAGCTTCTACGGTTATATAAAGAGTAACTAAAGTGAGCGTGGGACCCTTGGAGGATGCGACTGGGGAATTGATAATGAGGAACAGGGAAATGGCAGATCATTTAAACCAATATTTTGCATTGGTCTTCACGGTGGAGGACACTATAAACATTCCAAAGATATCAGATAAGCAAGGAGCTAATGGGAAAGATCTTGCAACAGTCTCTCTCACGAGGGACAAAGTATTTGCGAAACTAATGGGACTAAAAGCAGACAAGTCACTAGGACCTAATGGCCTGCATCCAAGGGTTTTAAAGGAAGTGGCTGCAGATATAGTGGAGGCATTGGTCAAAATATTCCAGAGCTCACTGGATTCCAGGAGGGTCGCAGCGGATTGGAAAACCACTAATGTGATGAGAGGGAGAGAGACAAAAAGCAGGAAACTATAGGCCAGTCAGCTTAACATCTGTCATTGGGAAAATGCTAGAGTCCATTATTAAAGAGGAAATAGGACATTTAGAAAAGCTTAACACAATTGAACAGAGTCAACATGGTTTAGTGAATAGGGGAAATCATGTTTGACAAATTTGCTAGAGTCCTTTTAGGATATAACAAGCAGAGTTGATAAAGGGGAACTGGTAGATGTAATGTTTTTGGATTTCCAGAAGGCATTCAATAAGGTGCCACAAAAGATTATTGCACAATATCGGGGGTATTGGAGGTATTAGAATGCATTGAGGAATGGTTAACACACAGAAGACAGACAGGATTAATGGGCCTTTTTCAGGTTGGAAATACATAACTAGTGGAGTACCACATGGATCAGTCCTAGGGCCTCAATTATTTACTATCTATATTAATGACTTGGAGGAGGGGACAGAGTGTAATGTATCCAAATTTGCTGACAATACAAAAATAGGTAAGAGGGCATGTTGTGATGGGGACATAAGGAATCTGCAAGGGGATACAGACAGGTTGAGTGAGTGGGCAAAAACTTGGCAGATGGAGTTTAATGTAGCAAAGTGTGAGGTCATGCACTTTGGTAGGAAAAATCAAAAGGCAGACTATTATTTAAATGGAGAGAGATTCCAAAAAAGTGCATCACAGAGCAACCTGGATGTTCTTGTGCATGAAACAATAGGTTAGCATGCAGGTGCAGCAAGAATTAAGAAGGCAAATAGAATTTTGGCCTGCATTTCTAAAGGGTTGGAGTTTAAAAATAAGGAAGTCTTGTCACAGCTGTACTGGGTGTTGGCGAGGCTGCATCTGAGTACTGTGTACAGTTTTGGTCCCTGTATTTAAGAAAGGATATACTGGCATTGGAGGCAGTTCAAAAAAGAGATTCACTAGGCTGATTCCTGGGATGAAGGGGTTGACTTATCAAGAACGGCTAAACAGGTTAGGCCTTTATTCATTAGAGTTTAGAAGAATGAGGGGTGATCTTATTGAAAAGTACAAAATTCTGAGGGGGCTTGACAGGGTAGATGTTGACAAGATGTTTCCACTAGTGGGGGAATCTTGAACTAGGGGACATAGCTACAGAATAAGGGGACACTCATTTAAAACTGAGACACGAAGGAATTTCCTCTCTCAGAGAGTGGTGAATGTCCAGAATTCTCTCCCTCAGTTGTGGGGGCTAGATCACTGAAAGTATTTAAAGAGGAGGCAGATTTTTTAAATAAATTGGAGAGTTGAGGGCTATGAGGAGCTGGCATGAAAAAGGAGTTGAGGCCTGGGGCAGATCAGCCATGATCTTATTGAATGGTGGGGAAGGCTTGAAGGGCCAAATGGCCTCCTCCTATTTCTTATGTTTTTATGCTCTTACTATGCTTGTTGTATCTAATATTTCACACTCCTCTAACTAGAATATCTACTCCATCTCTCTCCTTAGTGAGGACAGAGACAAAGTACTCATTGAGAACCCTGCCCACGTCTTCAGCATTGGAGCACAAGTTATCATGTACATCCCTGATCAGCCCTACTGTTTTCTTAGTTATTCTCTTGCTCTTATTGTACTGGTAACATCTTTGATTATACCTGCCAATAGTTTTTCATATTCTCTTTGTTTTCCTAATTGCCTTTTTTACTTCACCTCTGCCCTATTCTTCTCTAGGCCTTCTACAGTATTAAGCTTTTTGTGACTGTCATAAGCTTTCTTTTTCTGCTTTATCTTACCTTGTAAGCTTCTAGATGACCAGGGGGCTTCAGATTTGGCAGTACCACCCTTTTCCTTTGTGTGGACTTGTATACACATTGCCTGTAGAATCTCACTTTTGAATGCCTCCCACTGGTCTGTCACTGATTTCCCTTCAAGTAGCTGTAACCAGACCACCTGTTCACCAGATCACCTCTCAGCTTCATAAAATTTGTCTCTCCCCAATTTAGAACTTTTACTCCTGTTCTATCTTTATCATTTTCCATAATTATATTAAATCTAACCATATTATGGTCACTGTCTCCAAAATGGTCACCCACTGCTACTTCATCCACTTGCCCAGCTTCATTTCCTAATACTAATCTAGAATTGCACTCCCTCTCGTTGGGCTTGTTACATGCTGGCTAAAAAAGTTCTCTTGAAAGCAGTTCAAGAATTTTGTGCCCTCTGTGCCT
Source organism: Cetorhinus maximus (assembly GCF_964194155.1). Taxonomy (NCBI): domain Eukaryota; kingdom Metazoa; phylum Chordata; class Chondrichthyes; order Lamniformes; family Cetorhinidae; genus Cetorhinus; species Cetorhinus maximus. The sequence continues at coordinate 72,346,535 of NC_135896.1, forward strand.
ATTACACTGTTTGTATCCCAGCTGATATTAAGGTAGTTGAAGTCCTCAACTATTATTGCCCTATTGTTTTTGCACTCAGAAATTTGCCTACGCATTTGCTCTTCTATCTCCCTCCCACTATTTGGGGTCTATAGTACACTCCTAGTGTGGCTGCCCCTTTTTATTTCTGAGCTCAACCCATATGGCCTCATTTGATGATTCATTTAGTATATCATCCCTCCTCACAGCTATAATTGATTTTAAAATCAATGTTACAAACTCACCTTTTTTAGCCCCCTCTCTATCCTGCCTGAAAAACTCTATATTCAGGGATGTTGAGCTACCATTTTGCCCCTCTTTAGGCCAAATTTCCATTATAGCAATGATATCATGCTGCCATGTGTCTGTCTTTAGCTCAGTGGCCTCGTTTGCTATACTCCTTGCATTTAAATAAATACCTTTTAACATTTCCAAATTCCTGTGCTGTAAACCTTCTAACCTTTGATTCTTCTGTCTTTGAGTCCCTCGCTAATTTCCTGTCTCCTGCTCTGAATTTGCCCTATCTGAATCTGCCCTCAGGTTCCCAGCCCCTGCCAATTTAGTTTAAACCCTCCCCAACAACACTAGCAACACTCCCTGCAAGGACATTTGTCCGGTCCTATTCAGATGTAGACTGTCCAGCTTGTACTGATCCCATGTTCCCCAGAACCAGTCCCAATGCCCCAGAACACAGAAGCCCTCCCTCCTGCACCATCTCTCTAGCCATGCATTCATCTGATGGATTCTCCTATTTCCATTCTCACTAGCATGTGGCCTTGGAAGTAATCTGGAGATTACAACTGTTGAGGTGCTGCTTGCTAATCTATTTCCCAACTCTGAACTCAGCCTGCAAGACCTCATCCTTTTTCTACCTATATCATTGGTACCAATGTGAATCACGACCTCTGATTGTGCATCCTCACCCTCTAGAATGCTTCGAAGCCACTCGATAATATCCATGACCCTTGCACTAGGGAGGCAACATACCATCCTGGAATCACATCTTCAACCACAGAAATGCCTGTCTATTCTCCTAACTATAGGATCCCCTACCATTATGCTCTCCTCTCTTTCCTCCTCCCTCCCTGCACAGCTGGGCTATCAATGGTGCTCTGGTCATGATTCTCACTTCTCTCTTCAGAGGAACCCTCTCCTCCGTAGGTATCCAGAACGGAGTACCTGTCAGATGGTGGGATGTCCTCAGGGGTCTGCTGCACAACCTGCCTTGCCTTTCTTGTCTGTGACAGCCAACCAATACCTCTCTGCCTGCTCATTCATAAGCTGCGGCATAACTACCTTCTGAAACATGATATACACATAGCTCTCATCCTTGTGAATGCTCATTAGTGACACCAGCTGCTCCTTGAGTTCCAAAATATGATGCTCGAGTTTTTCCATTTGGTGGCACTTTATGCATATGTTGTCCAGGACATGGTAGCGTCCTGGAATCCCCATATGGTATAGGACATGTACTCGATGGACATGAGCAGCCCTGTCATGCCTCAAATTATTTACTTACTACACCGAAATTGGAATTTAAGCAAACACAATAAAAATGTTAATTAACTGTCCTTGCGCCAGTTATTTTTTAAAATTCCCGACTCCTGATCTGTCCCCACCAGTTTTTTGTTTTCCAAAGCCCCGATTCACACTGGAACTCTTGCTCTGTCCTCATGCCAGTTTATTTCAAATCCCCGACAGCAAATTATATTTTGCTATCCATAGGTGCTTTTTTTCCCTTCTTGTATAAGCATTTCCAGAATCTAAGGAATTTTGGGAGATGATAACCAAAGCAGCTGCTATCTGTGCCATCACTTCTTTTGACACCCTAGGATGCAGGCCATCTGGTCCTGGGGACTTGTCAGAATTAGGTCTAATAGTTTTCCTAGCACCCTTTCCCTGGTGATGGTGATTGCATTAAGTTCATCCTTTCTTATCTTTTGATTTTCCTGAACCTTCAGGAAGTTTTCTAAGTCCTCTACTATAAAGACAAACAAAATACCTATTGAACGCCTCCACCATCTTTGTTTGCCCATGATCAACACACCAGACTCTCTCTATAGAGGACCAATACTAGCTTTAGTTACTCTTTTCCTTCTCAAATACTTGTCGAAATTTTACTATCTGTTTTTATATTACAAATTAGCTTTCTCTCATACTCTGCTTTCTATCTCTTTATTCGATTTTTAGTCATTCTTTGCTGGTTTTTAAAATCTGTCCAATTCTCTGGCCTACCACTAATCTTGGCAGATTTGTACAGTGTTTCTTTCAATTTAATGCTATCCTTAAATTCCTTATTTAGCTATGGATGATGCATCCTTCTGAAAGGCTCTTCCTTTCTAGCTGAGAAAAATCTTTTCTGAGCATTAAGTATCTCCCTAAAAGTCTGCCCCTTCAACTCAACTGTGCTACCTTTTTACCTAGTTTCCCAGTTCACCTTAGCTAGTTCTGCCTTCATTCTCCCATATTTACCTTTATTTAGGCTTAAAACATTAGTTCATGGACCCACACTTCTCAATGAAATTCTATCATGTTGTGATCACTGTCACGTAGAGACTCCTTTACCATGAGGTTATTGATTAATCCTGTCTCATTGCACATTACCAGGTCTGGTTTAGCCTGCTCCCTGGTTGGCTCCAAAACAGACTGCTCTAAGAAATTGTCCCAAAAACACTTCTCAAACTCATTTTCCAGGCTACCTTTGCCAATCTGATTTTCCCAATCTACACAATGTAGATTATCACCCATGTTCATAATGATATCTTTCTTACACACCCATTTCTTTCTTCTTGTATACTCTGCCCTACAGTGTAACTACTACTGAGAGTTATAAACTATTCCCACAAGTAATTCTTATCTCTACCCAAACTGATTCTACACCTTGCTCTTTCCAGCTAAGGTCTTCTCAGTACTGAACTAATGCCACCCTTAATTAACAGAGCTACCCTGCCACCTTTTCCTAGTTACCTGTCATTCCAATATGTCAAAAACCCTTCAACATTCAGATCCCAGCCTTGGTCTCCTTTCAACCATGTACCTGTAATGCCTATCCAGTCATACATATTTATTGCTCTCTGTGCTAATAATTCATCCACTTTGTTACAAAATGCTACATGCATTTAGATAAAACTGAATTTTTAAAAAAACATTTTTGGCTTCCTCTGCTGGTGCTCTCTTACGATTGTATGTTCTGTCCTTTCCTAACACATTCTGAATTCATTACCCAAATTGCTGCTATGCTCCATTACTTTGTTGTTTCTCTTTACTGTATTATATATCCTCTCACATATTCCCTCCCCCACACCCCCCAATCATTTAGTTTAAACCTCTCTCTACTGCCCTAGTTATATAATTCACCAGAATATTGTTCCCAGCACAGCTGAAGTGTAGACCATCCCAACAGTACAGCTCCCACTTTCCTCAGTACTGGTGCCAGTGCCCCATTTGTCCCACATCAATCTTTGAGCCAGGCATTTATCTCACTAATTTTATTTACCTTACTCCAATAAGTAGTATTTAGATAAGCACTTGAAAAGCCATAGCACACAGGGCTACAGGCCAAGTGCTGGAAAACAGGATTAGAATAGATAGGTACTTGATGGCCAGCACAGACACGATGGGCTAAAGGACCTGTTTCTGTGCTGTATAATTTGATGACTCTAATTTGCTCATAGCTCAGGTAATAATCCAGAGATTATTACCCTTGAGGTTCTGCCTTTTAATTTTGCCCTAGCTGCTCATACTCCCTATAAAGAACCTCTCTCTTAGTCCTATATGTCATTGGTACCTACATGGACCATGACCACTGGATCCTCCCCCTCCCACTGCAAGTTCCTCTCCAGTCCAGAGCAGATGTCCTTAACCCTGGCACTGGGCAGGCACACAGCCATCTGGACTCACACTCTCAACTGCAGAGAACAGTGTCCATCCCCCCTACTATACTGTCTCCCATCACATTCCTCTTTGCTCCCCCCACTTGAATGGCATCCTTCACCATGGTATCATGGCCAGTCTGCTCATCCACCTTATAGTCCTTCTCCTCATCGACACAGGTAGCAAGAACCTTGTACCTCTTGGACAAAGTCAGAGGCTGAGGCTCCTCAATCACTAAATCCTGGTGCCCCTTACCTACCTGACTCACAGACACATCCTCCTGTCCCTGACCAACTCTAAGGTTCTGCCTAACCTAAGGGAAGTGATTACCTCCTGGAAAAAGTGTTCAGCTAACTCCCCCCTTCCCTGATGCCCCACAATGTCCACAGCTCAGCAATTCAAAGTCAAAGTTATAAGTTGCAAACACTTTCTTTTGATGTAGTGGTCTGGGATTGCAGTGCATTCCAGAGATTCCCACATGTTACAGTCATGACACACCACCAGCCCTGCCATTTCTGTCCAACCTTATTTAATTAGTCAATCAGTCAATAATTTACACAGATAAAATAATAGAAAGTTGCAATCACTTAGCTTGAAGACAAGGAAGGAAACTCACCAACCATTGGGGGACAAAAAAAGTAAAAAAAGAGCACCTCTTTGCCCCAAGGTCCCACCTGAACCAAATTCCTAGCTCATCACTCAATTTCTGTCTCACTCAGGAATAGTCTGGTATCCACACACTCCTTTCTGCATGCAGGTTTAAAACGCCTCTGTTTATAGATGACTCACAAACGAGCTCAGTTTTCTGCTACAGTAATTAACACCTATTGAAGGCAACTACTTTCACCTGATTGACAGATAACTGTCACTTCAGGCAGCTCCCTGTTAAACTGGGCTATTCAACTAACAATGTTTGAAAGTAAGAATCTAACTCTTAATCTAAATTTAAAGTTAAGAAAAGCTTACCAGAAATTCCCAACTGAACCAAATTCCCAACTCCTCACTCTATGGGCAGAGTTTTGCCCTTGATGGGCGGGCGGGCCCGACCAACTTAGCGGCGGGCAGGCAGCCGATCGCCGCTGCCGAAATGGGCCCTGCCGCCATTTTACGTGGGCGGGCCAATTAAGGCTAATTAAGCACTACGCGCTTCCTGTGCAGGCTACTGGATGAGGTTTGTATAAAAGTCACTTACCCGCCTGCCCGTTGGGCCCATGCACCGAGTCGAAGTTCGCATGGGCCCCTCAAAATCCTGGTTGATTGGTGAGTTAATGGCCCTAACAAGGCCTTTAATTAATGGCGGGCACACTGCATAGCGTGCCTGCCAACCTAAATATCGCGATGCCGCGTGCTGACGTTGGGACGCTTGCGCGACATTTTAAGCGCTGACGGGTGGGCTCTGCCACCCGCACGTCAGCCAGAAAATTCAGCCCTATGTCTTACTCAGGCGTGGTCTGGTGTCTGTGAATTCTGTGAATCTGCTCAGATAGGGGGTGGAGTCAGTTTGTCAGGGGATTGCTGGGTTGGGGGGATTAATTGGCTTGGGGGTGCAGTTGGGTGGACAGGTTGGTGGGTCGTCAGGTCTGGTCAGGGGTGTAGTCGGGTGCTCGGGCTGAGTCAGGAGATAGTCGAGTCGAGTCATTGGGTAGTCAGGCAGTCAGGAGTGTATCGAGGTACTAGGGTGGATGAGGTGGTGATTGAGGGTTTGTTGTGGAGTTACCATGGTGTCAGACCAGGTTTTAAACTGTTTAACATCTCCTGGGTAACTATCCAAGTAAGCTGTACGGATCAGTCCCAAGCCTCTGTCTCTAGATCAGAGTTGGAGACATTCGTGCAGGGTCCAGAGCTGAAGGGGAAGTGCCTATCAGAAGTTTAAATTTCCAGGGAAATTCCCACATAAGTCCATGTGTCAGGACTTTCTCAGGGTCTTGATGTATATCTTTGGTCATATGTCTAGTCCTGATGATCCAGAGATTGGAAGATTTTGGCCATGAAGTGTAATTTTTATTTAGTTAAGGGTTTTTGTTTATTCTTTCATGGGACATGGGTGTCGCTGGCTCAGTCAGTAATTTTTTATAGCATATCTCTAATTGTCCTTGGGAAGGTGGTGATGTGCTGCCTTTTTGAACTGCTGCAGTTCATGTTGTGTAGGTACATGCACAGTGCTGTTAGGAGGGTGTTCCAAGAATTTGACCCAGTGACAGTGAAGGAACGGTGATATAGTTCCAGGTCAGAATGGTGTGTGGCTTGGAGGGGAACTTGCAGGTGGTGGTGTTTCCGTGCATCTGCTGCCCTTGTCCTTCTAGGTGGTAGAAGCTGATAGAGGTCACGAGTTTGGAAGGTGCTGTTGAAAGAGCCTTGGTGAGTTGCTTGGTGAGTTGTATTCAGGTGTTGGGCATTAACTAGAGATTCCTTTGTCCTCCTGTCAATAGGCACTGTCTGAAATGGTGATTGTTGGGTTAGGAGGTGAATGTTTGTAATGTGTATCTCTGTAAATAAATGTTTATAAAAGTGTGTAAAGATTGACTGCAGCTTTATCCTTTACTACATGGCTATCTGGATTAGAAAATATAGGTCCCAGGTTTTGTTCTATCTCCATTTTTGTATATAGGAACTACATGACCCCCTCTTCTATGGAACTTTTGTATATACAAGCTATTGCCTCTGTTATCTCTTCCCTTGTTTTCTTGTGTATGTGTGGGTGCATACCATCTAGTCTTATCCTCTTTTAGTTTTGCTAGTTTATCAATTATTTTCTTCCTTTCAATGGCACTGTATTAATATTCTTTTTAAGCTCATCCTCTAGTAAAGTGTCTATTTCATTAGTAAAAACAGAAAATGCTTTTAATACTCAGCAGGTCAGGCAGCATCTGTGGAGAGGGAAACAGGTTAACCTTTCAAGTCAATGACCTTTCATCAGTTAGAGGTGTAATAGATTTTAAGCAAGTTGAAAGGGATGAGGGTGGGGAAAAGAAAAAAAAAAGGAAGATCTGTGATAGGGCGGAAGGCAGGAGAGATTAAATGACCAAATGATTCATGGTGCAAGGCCAAAGGGAGTTGTAATGGGATAAGTAAAGATACAAAAGATATGTCGAGAGAAGGTGTGAATGGCAGAATAATGAATAATTGCTGTCCAAAAGCAAAAAAAAAGATTAACACCAAAGCTAGCAAAGAGAAAGGGATAAAAATGGGGGTCAGGGGTTTGTGGGAGGCAGTGGTGGGGGGGGCGGGGGGGCAGAGGTTATAATCTAAAATTGTTGAACTCAGTATTAAGACTAGAAAACTGTAAGGTGCCCAGTCAAAAGATACAGGTGAGGTGTCAGAGTATTGCTGAGCGACATATTGATAATGTCACTGGACAAGTAATCCAGAGGCCCAGGCTAATGCTCTGGTGACACAGGTTTAAATCCCACAAGGGCAGCTAGTGGAATTTAAATTCAATCAATGAATCTGGAATATAAAGCTCATCACAGTAATGGTGTCCATGAAACTATCCTCAATTGTCATAAAAACCCATCTATTTCACTAATGTCCTTTAGGGAAGGAAATCTGCCAGCCTTACCTGGTCTGGCCTACATGTGACTCCAGACCTACAGCAGTGATATGGTTGACTCTTACCTGCCCTCTGAAATGGCCTAGTTAGCTACTTGTTTCAAGAGCAATTATGGATTGGCAGTGATGCCCATATTCCATGAAAGAATAAATTTTTAAAAAACCTTTGTTCAAGAAAGAGTGTAAGGACAGTCCCAGTGACTACTGGCTGGTGGATAAGGTTTTAGAAGCAATAATTAGAGGGAAAAAATCAATAGGCACTTGGACAGATTTGATTTAATTAAGGAAGGCCAGAATGGAAAAGGCAGATTGTTCTTGATTAATCTAATTGAATTTGTTGTTGAAGAAACAGAAGATTGATGAAGGGAATGCAATGGATATTGTCTATATGGATTTAAGAAAAGCATTTGAAAAATACCACATTAAAAGGCTGCTTAACAGAAGTGAGGCTCATGAATAGGAGGGTCAATGTCAACTTGGATAAAGAAAATTGGCTTAAGGACAGAAAACAGCGAGTCTTGATAAATGGTAAATTTCAAACTGGTGGGTGATAGACAATGGTGATCCCCAAGGGTCACTACTAGGTCCACTGCTTATTTTGATTTATGTAAATAACTTGGATATTGGAATACAGAGTAAAATTTCAAAATTTGCTGATATCAAACCTGGAGGTGTAACAATCAGAGAAGATGTTACAAATTGAGTGCAATCTGACATAGCTAGGCTAGCAAAATGGGCAGAAAAAGTGGTAGATGGAATTTAATACATAGAAGTATGAAGTGATGCATTTTGGTAAAAGGGATAGAGAAAGGCAATATGGGCTTTATGGCATAGCTCTACAGAGTGTGCAGGGCTAAAGGGGCTAGGGTTTTATATGCACAGATCCTTGAAAGTGACAGGACATATTGAGAGAGTAATTAGCAAAGCATATGGGGTCTTGGACTTCATAAATCAAAGTATTCAGTACAGAAATATAGAATTTATGTTGAATCTTTATAAATCTGTGGGTAGGCCACAAGTGGAGTATTATGTCCAGTTCTGGTTGCCGCACTTTAGGAAGTATAGTAACTAGATGTATTGTCCCTCCCTCCTGTCAATCACTCATTATGTGATGTGATTGCAGGGACTTTGACCAATAAGCTTATTGAGCGGGTAATCTTGTGGTGGGGCTTCCGACAGAGCGATTGCATCTGGCGTGCAAGCACCTCTACATGTCTCCTAAATAAAGTTTAGCCTTCTCTTCACCAAACCTGCTACTCCATCAGGTTATTACAGGAAGGATGTGAAGGTCCTTGAGAGGGTGCTGAGGAACTTTACCAGAATACTTCCAGGGATGGGGGACTTTAGCTACAAGGTTAGGTTGGAGAAGCTGGGGTTGTTCTCTTGGAGCAAAGGAGATTGAGGGAAGGAAATTTGATAAAAGTGTAGAAGATTATGATAGGTGCATATAAGGTAGACAAACAAAAATTGTTCCCATCTGTTGATGGTATAAGGACTAAGGAACATAGATTTAAGATTACTTGGCAAGTGATGCAGGGGGGAATGTGAGGAAGGACTTTTTTACACAATGAGTTTTTATCACCTAGAACTCACTGTCTACGAGTATGGTGGAAGGGGTGATGACCAGTGATTTCATAAGGAAATTAGATGGGCACTTGAGGGGAAGAAACTTGCAGGGCGATGAGGATAGAACAGGGGAATGGGACTGGCTGGATTGCTCTACAAAGATCAGGCATGGATTCAATCGGCCAAAGGTTCTCCTTCTGTGCCATAATGACCCTATGACTCTCAAACTCCTTCAGCTCTTTCCTGTGTTATAAAAACAGAAAATGCTGGAAAAAACTCAGCAGGTTAGGCAGCATCTGTGTAGTCGAGGTTGCTGTGGGACTCAGTGGTCTTATAATGAATAATAGTTGATAGTCTATTGACAGAAATGAAGACAGAGAAGTCAAGGAAGGGAAGCGAAGAGCTGGAGATGGACCATGTGAAACTATGAGAAAGGTAGAAATTGGAAGGAAATTTAACCAAGTTAGACTTCTTCACACCCTACACCCTGTAAGGACTCCATTCCATTTTCCCAGTCCCTCTGTCTCCCTCACATCTATTCAGCCTTCCACAACAGTGCTTTTGAGAGGTCCTCGTTTTTTCCCACAACTGAAGATTCCCCCAACTGTGGTTGAAAGGGCCCTTGACCATGTCTGCCACATTTCCTGCACAACTGTTCTCACCCATGCCCTACCTCCCAGCACCTCGATAGGGTTTCCCTTGTCCTCACCTCCCACCGTACCAGCATCTGTATTCAACGAATCATTTTCCACCATTTCTGCCACCTTCATTATGATACCACTACCTATAATACATCTTCCACTGCCCTCCCCTTTCAGCATTCCAAAGGGACAATTCCCTCTGGGATATCCTGGTCTACTCCTCAGTCACCCCCAACACCTTGTCCCCTTCCCATGGCACCTTTCTAATGCAAACTCCAGAGATATCTAATGCAAACACAGGAGATATAACACGTGCCCTTTTACTTCCTCTCTACACTGTCCAAGGCCCGAAACACTCCTTCCAGGTGAAGCAGTAATTTATATTTACTCCATTCAATCTAGTCTTCTACATTTGCTGCTCACAATGTGGTCTTGTTTACACTGGAAAGACAAAATGCAGATTGGGTGACTGCTTTGCATAACACCTCCATTCTATCCGCAAGCATGACAGAGAGCTGCCGGTCAACTGTCCACCTTGCTCTCACACTGACATGTCTGTCCTTAGCCTCCTGCACTGTTCCAGTGAGGTTCAATGTGAGCTTCAGGAACAGTACCTCATCTTTCAATTAGGCACATTCCAGCCTTTTGGACTCAACATAGGGTTCAACAATTTTAGGCCGTAAACTCTTTTGTTTTCTTTTCAGTTAGCAGCACACCTGCTCTAGGCACATCTTTTGTTTCTTTCCTTTCTTGCCCCACTTTTGCGAATGGAAAGTGATTTCCAGTGGTGTTCCACAGGGCTCAGTTTTGGGGTCATTGCTGTTAGGTGTATATATTAATGATTTGGACTTAAATGTGGGATGCATGATTAGGAAATTTACAGATGACACAAAAATTGGCCGTGTAGTTGATAGTGAAGAGGATAGCTGTTGTCTTCAGAATGATATCAATGGTTTGGTTGAGTGGGCAGAAAAGTGGCAAATGGAATTCAATCCGGAAAAGTGTGAGGTAATGCATTTGGGGAGGGCAAACAAAGCAAGGGAATACTCAATAAATTGAAGGATATTGAGAGGGGTTGAGGAAGTGAGAGACCTTGGAGTGCATATCCACAGGTCCCTGAAGGTGACAGGACAGGTGGATAAGACGGTAAAGAAAGCATTTTGAATGCTATCCTTTATTGGACGAGGTATTGAATACAAAAGCAGGGATGTAATGATTGAACTGTATAAAACGCTGGTTAGGCCATAGGTGGAATTTTGTATACAGTTCTGGCCACCACATTACAAGGACCTAATTGCTCTAGAGGGCGTACAAAGGAGATTTCCAAGAATATTGCCAGGGCTGGAAAACTGCAGCTATGAGGAAAGATTGGATAGGCTAGGGTTGTTTTCATTAGAACAGAGGAGGCTGAAGCATGACTTAATTGAGGTGTACAAAATTATGAGGGGCCTAGATAGGGTAGACAGGAAAGACTTGATTCCCCCAGCTGAGTGGTCAATTACCAGGGAGCATAAATTTAAGATGATTGGTAGAAGGATTAGAAGGGACATGAGGAAAAATATTTTCACCCAGAGGGCGGAAAATGTCTGGAATTCACTGCCTAAGCTGTTGTTTGAGGCTGAAACGCTCAACTCATTTAAAAGGTACCTGGATCTGCACCTGAAATGCTGTAACCTGCAAGGCTACGGACCCAGGGGTTGGAAAGTGGGATTAAAAATGCGCGGCTAGTTTCTTTTTTCCTCTTTTTTTGGCCGATGCAGACACGATGAGCTGAATGGCCTCTTTCTGTGTCGTAACTTTTCTATGGTTCTATGGTTCTATGGTTCCGTTCCCTTTGGCCCCGGAGAATTAACTTTTCATTCAATCATCATCATTCAATCTCTCCTGTCTTCCACCCAAACACAAACCTTCCTTTTGTCCTTGTCCCACCCACCCCTTGTTCAAAACCTATGACATCTCTAACTTTTCCTAGCTCTGATGAAAGATCACAGACCCGAAACATTAGCTCTGTTTTTATCTCTCTACACAGATGCTGCCTAGCCTGCTGAGATTTTTCAAGCATTTTCTGTTTCCATCTCAGATTTCCAGCATCTGCACTATTCTGCTTTTCTGTTTCTTGTGTTGTTGGTTCGGACATGGAGCTCAACACCTGGGTCTCCCCATTCGTGATCAGATTCTGAGATCTCCCAGATACTTGGTGACAGAATTAGATATCACACAATACTCATGCCACTTGTAACTGAAATATGATCATCTGCACTTTGAGGTCTTTTCCCCTGTCAGCTCTAATTCATGCCTTTCATCTCCCACAGGTCACTCAAGATTGATATTGGAGCTGTGCAGAAGAAGGCCAAGGAATCCTCAAAGGAGGTCACACAATCTGAGGAAGCGTCTTAACATGACTCATGCACATCTTCCAACAATGCCGATCTGCACACCTCAGTGGGATCTCCAAGAGAGATAACTAGGTTGTCACATGGTGAGGTGTATGTCACAGTGAGCAGCAGGTGCTGGAGAGAGGGACAACAGTGGAGAATCCCCATTGGAGAGTGCAGGACACTCCAAGCTTTGTTCAGCTAGACGTGGATGCTGAGAGGCATCCGAGGCAGGGGTCATCCATGCAAAGGGAACTTGTGGAGTAGCAAAGGGAAATATTCATGCTCCTGTCAGAATTTCTAGGCACACATTTGCACAGGAAATGGAAGTGTCCATCTCGAGCAGTGTGCCATGATGTCACAGGCCTTTGTGTTGCTATCCATGGAAAAAATGGCCACCTACATGGAGAATCAAATGTGGTAGTTAAATGTGCATGCTCAGTCTGTCAGTTTAAATAGGATTGAGGAAAGCCTTGTCCTGGCCATTCTGTGCCTCACCGAAGTGCAGCAACAAACCTTCCAGTTCATTGCTGGTAAGAAAATGATGGACCACAAGGGAAGATAGAGAAAGGACACATGGAAGTAGGGACTACATCCTTGCTACCCCCACCTCAGTCAGAGGCCCACATTTTGTCTCCTGTCAGGTGGGGAAATCTTAGGCGAGGTCCTTGTTGGCTCCAATGTCCAGAGCAGGGGACTGAGCAGCGTGTCTGAGCTCTGCTGAAACCATAGGGTTAGCACTATATCCAAGTGATAGGACAAGGAAGGGAAAGACTTAGTAATTTCACAAGGGTTTCACAAGAGTAAACAAGTGTTTACCAGTAAACCACTGTGTCAATTTTATTGTCAATGTTAAAGAACCATAAACTTTGTTTCAATTCTCCAATCATCTCCGTTGTAGCCTCTTGCCTGCCAAGTGGCAAACAGTCTTGAGAAATACTGTCTGACCAATTACGGGTGTCAGTGAAATAGAAGGATTATTGAATGTGGGAATCCTTTGTGTTGGGATGTATTCAGAATTGGTGTGCCACAGATATAGACCAGCTGAGTTGTACCTGTATAAGCCCATCTTAGACATCAAGTGCAAAACAAAAATAAAAATACCTGGAAAAACTCAGCAGGTCTGGCAGCATCTGCGGAGAGGAACACAGTTAACGTTTCGAGAACTGTTGAAGAGTCATACAGACTCGAAACGTTAACTGTGTTCCTCTCCACAGATGCTGCCAGACCTGCTGAGTTTATCCAGGTATTTTTATTTTTGTTTTGGATTTCCACCATCCGCAGTTTTCTGCCTTTATCTTAGACATCAAGTGGCTGTGAGGACCATGGTCACATCAGGCTCACCTTCCTCCTCCTTCTGTCTTCCTCTTTCTCCTCCTCTAAAGATGCAGAGCAGTCATTACCTCCCCACACCCCCCCACCCCACCCCACAACTCCAGCCCTTATTCTGCAAGGCGTAGCAGACTATAATCATTTTGGACACCTTTACTGGTGCATACTGAAGACCCCCAGCTCTGTTTAGGTACCTGAATCGCAGCTTCAACAATCCAATGACTTGCTCTATGACTTCTCCTGTGTCATGTGGCTCTGGCTGTACATTTCCTGTTCATCAGTTGCAGCTCCACACACGTGATATAACATGCCTTTAGGGGATAGCAGTATGGCATTCACTAGAAAGAAAGTGTGATATGCGATCCTGCTTGAGTTTCACTTTTGCTTTTAGCAAAGCACACACTCAGTCCTGCAGCTCTGATGTCTTCAAGCTTTCTGCCCATGTATGTCAGTTCACATGTGCCTAGAATGAACCCACCATGGGTTTACCCACTCCCTTATGAATAATTGGTGCTTTTACATCATTACAAAAACACGACATGGTGTGCAGCAGTGATTCCTTCTAAACGACATGGTGTTCAGCAGTGGTCAAACAGCGTGGCAGCAAGATTGAGTACAGCTACAACATGGTGAATAGTCTTAGATTCTGCTATATGGCATGAGATGACCCTAGATGTTCTGGTCAGACAGCAACCGATTTGCAGCACCAGAGAGTGTTGAAATTGCAGTGTGATGACTGCACAGAAAAGCTTTGAGGACACAGTGCTGGGATAGTGGTCAAATAAAGAGCTGATAAGCAGACCGATAGGTCATGGTGAGATTGTGGCTCATAGCCTGTCAGTTCAGGAGAATGTGCCGAGAGGACCAGCACTGAGTTAGCTCAGTCAGGAAAGGCTAGTGACCAGGGTTTGCGTCGGATCGATAGGAGTGAGGGAGAGTCAACCAAACAAAAAATAAATTCTAAAAATTGGGCCTCAGAATGTTCACAGAATCACAGAATCACAGAATCACACAGTGCACTTCGGCCCATCAAGTCTGCACCGACACGTGAGAAACACCTGACCTACCCTCATACCTAATCCCATTTACCAGCACTTGGTCCATAGCCTTGAATGTTATGGCATGCCAAATGCTCATCCAGGTACTTTTTAAAGGATGTGAGGCAACCTGCCTCCACCACTCTCCCAGGCAGCGCATTCTAGACCATCACCACCCTCTGGGTAAAAATGTTTTCCTCACATCCCCCCTAAACCTCCTGCCCCTCACCTTGAACTTGTCTCCCCTCGTGACTGACCCTTCAACTAAGGGGAACAGCTGCTCCCTATCCACCCTGTCCATGCCCCTCATAATCTTGTACACCTCAATCAGGTCGTCCCTCAGTCTTCTCTGCTCCAACAAAAACAACCCAAATCTATCCAACCTCTCTTCATAACTTAAATGTTTCATCCCAGGCAACATCCCGGTGAATCTCCTCTGCACCCTCTCCAGTGCAATCACATCCTTCCTATAATGTGGCAACCAGAACTGCACACCGTACTCCAGTTGTAGCCTCACCAAGGTTCTATACAACTCCAACATGACCTCCCTACTTTTGTAATCTATGCCTCGATTGATAAAGGCAAATGTTCCATATGCCTTTTTCACCACCCCACTAATATGCCCCTCTGCCTTCAGAGATCTATGGACACACACGCCAAGGTCCCTTTGTTCTTCAGAACTTCCTAGTGCCATGCCATTCATTGAATACTTCCTTGTCAAATTACTCCTTCCAAAGTGTATCACCTCAGATTTTTCAGGGTTAAATTCCATCTGCCACTTGTCTGCCCATTTGCCAATCCCGTCTATATCTTCCTGTAGCCCAAGACACTCAACCTCACTGTTAACCTCACTGTTGCGATTATAACGCATGGAGCTTCGGAAAAGTGTGTGAAATGGCTACAGCAGCACTCATCCCAGGTACTGTAGGAAAAGGAAGGTCAAAGGGTTATTGTCAAAATGTCCACAAAATTCCCCAGTCTGAATTGGAATGCAGTTGACCTACTATCTGAACTCAAATTTTTTAATCAACATACGGAGCTATGGATTCTTGATCGAGGTATGTTTGAACTAGACAAGTGAGCTATAAAAATGCACCTAGCAGTTGGGAATGAAGGTCCACATAGACTGAACACATCAGGATTAACAGCAGGAGAGCTAAAGGGTTCCCAAAATTTATGGACTACATTGGAAGTTAAATTTCGTATTCATCGACTGGAGCTCATGTCATTTCAACAACAGCCTACAGAATTCATAGACCACTTCATCAGCAGATGCAGTTAAAGGAGTAAGTACTGTGATTTTTCAGACGTAGAACTAGCAGAGAGAATTGTTGAGTTGGTGGATTTCACCCACTCCCATGGAAGGGTCCTGGACAGATCTGCTAGACAAGCCCAAAAGATATAGCATCGAAGATGAACGTAAGTGCGAAGCAGTCCTCGAAGGTCAACAAAGCTTACAGCTCCTAAGTACAACCCCAGTTATTGATGCACTTATGAGAACACCCAAACCTAGCAAGACTTGTGGAAGGTGTGGCCTTCTGCATGCATGAAGGAAATGTCCAATTTTCCAGAAATTCTGCAAAGCATGCAGCAGAAAAGGCCATTGACAGCGGCAGTGCACCAGAGCAGACAACTGCACACTACGTCAAGCACAACTGTCACACACACTGTAAGTGCTGTCAGTTTATTTGGTGTGCCTAAAGAGATCATTACATATAATGGTCTGCAATTCATTGGTAAGCCATTTTAGGATGTGGAATATCGATCACACTGCTTCATCTCCTTATTACCCTTGATCTAATGGCCTAGCGGAACAAATGATTCACAGTGAAATTCCTAATTCTCAAATGTAGACAAACCAAGCAAGATGTAACATTGCAATGTTACATCTGAGAGCAACACCTTTAAGTGCAACTATTCCATCACCGGCAGAGCTCATGATTGGTAGACCAGTGCATACGAATTTACCTACTTTTACCCATTCTACTCTCTCAGAAACTAGAGAGCAACTTTTGAAACTGCAAGAAAAGTTGACCAATGTGCACGACAAAAATGCGGGTACAGAATTGCCAAGTTTACAGTTGGGACAAGAAGTTTGCATCCAGGATCCCACCGAAGGTACATGTCAACCAGCCAAAATGACAAGAATTTGTTCGGAACCAAGGTCCTATGAAGTCATTACTGTCAATGTATAAATAATCACATTGCATGGCAATCACCTTGTTAAAGACAATGGCTAATTAAACAGGTGATGGGCATTGATTATCCCATCTAAATAGAATAAAAAGATACAGCTGGAACACTTTGTGTGGAAGCGACTTGCAAGTCAGTGGCACTGAGGTGTTGTTTTGAAAATAAACCAACTTGAACTAAAAGACCAGCCTGGATTAATCCTTCCACCACAACCTCTTATTGTGAGTAGCGATTACACAATGGAGCAAAAGGAGAAATCAGATCCATTCCAGCTCCTCAACCATTATAGTTCTATTGCATTGAGGACAAGATCCCAAGCGCAACCAGGAACAACAACCAAGAATGACAATCCCACAGATCATTGTGAACAATTAAAGAAACCTCCAGACAAGATTACCATTACAAGATCTGGGCATATCAGCAGATTATCTCAACGTGTTAGAGACTCATAGGCTCATCTGTTCTATATACTTAGATAATAGTAACTAAACATGAACATGTATTGTAAATAGTTATACTTCTTTGGAGGGGTGAATATCTTTAAAAAGGGGGAATTTTGTAATATGCCTTTAAGGGATAGCAGCATACCATTCACTAGAAAGGAAGTGTGTCATGTGATCCTATTTTAGTTTCACTTTTGCTTTTAGCAAAGCATACACATAGCTTTACAGCTCCAATCTCTGCAAGCTTTCTATCCATGTATATCTGTTCACATGTGCCTAGAATTAATAAATAACTCACAATGTGTTAACCCAATCCCTTATGAGTGATTGGTGCTTTTATATCATTATAATACACAGAAGAGGTGTCATTAGCCATGTCCTTAGAGATTAGTCCTTGTTTCTCAAGGGACATCACTGATTCTGCTTGAAAGTGCAAAGATTTGTGCGAGATATGACTGGTTCAGAATGAAGGCATCATGGCACCTTCTGGAATATCTGTCAAAAACATGAATGAAAACCTTACAATGGTCACGTACCAGCTGAACACTGATGGAGTGAAATGCCTTTTGATTGATCCAATATTCCAGGCTGATCTGGGGGCACCTTCATTGCTACATGTGCGCAGTCTATGAACTTGTAGGAGTACAGCCATTGCAGCAAATCCAAGGCCTCACAGGTGCTGACCAGCCTCATCAGTAGCAAAGTTGGCATAAGTGGCAGCCCTAGCAAACAGAGAGGCACTTGTGGCAGGGCAACAGATTGTGAAATCATGTGGATGTCACCAGCAGATCCTTGGAAGGAGCTAGAGATGAAGAAATTCAAGGCTGTGGTGATCTGGTAGTGCTCACCTTCTCCAGTTTTTAAAAAATCATTCCTGGGATGTGGCTGTCACTGGCTAGACCAGCATTTATTGCCCATCCCTAATTGCCCTTGAAAAAGTGGTGGTGAGCTGCCTTGAACCGCTGCAGTCCATGTGTTGTAGTACATTCACAGTGCTGTTAGGGAGGGAAAACTTGGAAAGAGGTCTTGGTCCAGGATTCTGTAGATGTCAACAATGACCTCCAGAGAAAGTCTGAACTCCTGAGTCACTTTTGCTCGGTCATGTCCAGAAAGCTGATCGTCTGTCTGTAAAGCCTGTGTGGGAGTATTACCACCATCAAGTCATCCCCTCTGTCCTTGAAATGGCAAGTGGCTGAGAAGAATGCTGCTGTTGCTTCTACTGGTGTTGCTCCTGCTTCTGTTGATGCTTCTCTTCTGGTTCCTCATCAGAGATTGAATATTGAGCTGCATAAGCAATGAAGAGTGCAGGATTCAATGAAGAGTGCAGGAGGGCATGCAGGGGCAGCACCAGGCATACCTAAAAATGGGATGTCAACCAGGTGAAGCCGTAACACAGGACTACTTGCATGCCAAACAGCATAAGCAGCAAGTAATAGACAGAGGTAATTGATCCCACAGCCAATGGATCAGATCTAAGCTTTGCAGTCCTGCCACATCCAGTTGTGAATGGTGGTGGACAATTAAATAACTCACTGGAGGAGGAGGCTCCACGAATATCCCCACCCTTAATGATGGGGAGCCCAGCGCATCAGTGCAAAAGATAAGGCTGAAGCATTTGCTACAATCTTCAGCCAGAATTGCCAAGTGGATGATCCATTTTGGCTTCCTCCAGAGGTCCCCAGCATCACAGACAAGCGTCTTCAATCAATTCGATTCATTCCACGTGATATTAAGAAATGGCTGAAGGCACTGGATACTGCAAAGGCTATGGGCCCTGACAATATTCCAACAATAGTACTGAAGACTTGTGCTCCAGAACTTGCCATACCCCTTGCCAAGCTGTCCAGCACAGCCACAACACTGGCACCTACCTGGTTATATGGAAAATTGCCCAGGTATATCCTGTACACAAAAAGCAGCACAAATCCAACCCGGCCATATACCGCCCCATCTGTCTACTCTCGATCATCAGTAAAATAATGGAAGGGGTCATCAATAGTGCTATCAAGCGGCACTTGCTTAGCAATAACCTGCTCACTGATGCCCAGTTTGGGTTCCGCCAGGGCCACTCAGCTACTGACCTCATTATAGCCTTGGTTCAAACATGGACAAAAGAGCTGAACTCCCAAGGTGAGGTGAGAGTGACTGCCCTTGACATCAAGGCCGCATTTGACCGAGTGTGGCATCAAGGAGCTCTAGCAAAACTGGAGTCAATGGGAATCAGGGGGCAAACTCTCCACTGGTTGGAGTCATACCTAGCACGAAGGAAGATGGTCGTAGTTGTTGGAGGTCAGTCATCTCAACTACAGGACATCACTGCAGGAGTTCCTCAGGGTAGTGTTCTCGGCCCAACCATCTTCAGCTGCTTCATCAATGACCTTTCTTCTGTCATAAGGTCAGAAGTGGGGATGTTCGCTGATGATTGCAAAACGTTCAGCACCATTCGCAACTCCTCAGAGACTGAAATAGTCCATGTCCATATGCAGCAAGACCTGGACAATATCCAGGCTTGGGCTGACAAGTGGCAAGTAACATTCACGCCACACAAGTGTCAGGCAATGACCATCTCCAACAAGAGAGAATCTAATCATCACCCCTTGATGTTCAACGGCATTCCCATCAATGAATCCCTTACTATCAATATCCTAGGGGTTACCATTGACTAGAAACTGAACTGGACTAGCCATATAAATACTGTGGCTACAAGAGCAGGTCAGGGGCCAGGAATCATGCAACAAGTAACTCACGTCTTGACTCCCCAAAGCCTGCCCACCAACTACAAGGCACAAGTCAGGAGTGTGTTGTAATACTTCCCAATTGCCTGGATGAGTGCAGCTCCCACAACACTCAAGAAGTTTGACACTGTCCAGGAAAAAGCAGCTCGCTTGATTGGCACCACATTCACTAACATTCACTCCCTCCACCACCGACGCACAGTAGCAGCAGTGTGTACCATCTACAAGATGCACTGAAGGAATTCACCAAGGCTCCTTAGACAGCACTTTCCAAGCCCATAACTACTACCACCTAGAAGGAGAAGAGCAGCAGATAGATGGGAACACCACCACCTGGAAGTTCCCCTCCAAGCCACTCACCATGCTGACTTGGAAATATATCGTTGTTCCTTCACAGTCACTGGGTCAAAATCCTGGAACTCCCTTCCTAACAGCACAGTGGGTGTATCTACACCACTGCAGCGGTTCGAGAAGGCAGCTCATAACCATCTTCTCAAAAGCAACTAGGGATGGGCAATAAATGCTGGCCCAGCCAGCGAAGTCCACATCCCATGAATGAGTTTTAAAAAATTCAGGTAATCCCCACGCCAGCTGTTAAAGCCAAAATCTAAGATTAAATTTTAATTCAATTGCCACTTTGCAAATTTTAGTCACTGATGTGCCTAATCTGCAAGAGTTTCCCAGCGCATCTCCAAATGCAAACCCGTTTAATGCATTCATGTCAGGTTTCCAACACACTGATATCTTTTGAATTCCTAATATGCATCAACCCTGCTGCCCACCACCCCTCATCCCCATCTTCCACCTTTTGCAGGTTACAATTTTCCCAATGTATGTAAAAGTTTCCTGCTGCCATGTTAGGTTGACTGGCCTCTAGTTGTCATGTTTATTTCTTTCTCCTATCTTCAACAGGGATGTGGCATTTGCAACCCTCCACTCCTTTGGCAGCACTTCCATATTTAAGGAGGATTGGAAGATTGTGACCAGGGCCTCTGCTATTTCCACCCTTACCTCCCTCAACAATCTTGGTTGCATTATGTTTCTGAAGAAGAGTCATATTCAACTCAAAATATTGGCCCGAACTTTGCACTCATTGGGTACGCGCGATCAGCAGGCCCAGGAGTGGACAGGAAACCATCCCCCAACTGCAATTGGCCCCCGGCTGTGATTTCACGCTGGCTGGCCAATTAACAGCCAGAGTTCATTGGTTCTATACAGTGTCTAGTGGGTGAATGTGCATTTAAGTGCTGTAGCTTGGCATAGGGAGCAGGAGGGACCATGGGAGAAGCATACCTTGGGATGGGCGTGGGGGGTGGATGAGGAGAGCCTTTTGAACTTACCTTTCAAAAGGCTCCTCAAGCAGATTATGGTTGATGACACCTCTGACGTGCCATGAATCACAACACTTTGAAAAGCTGGCTCAACTCCATGAAAATTACAGAGGATTAGGACTTGCCAATTCCCGCAAAGGAGCATGCCAGGTTGGAAGTGCAGGGTGTGGGCTCACAATTGAAACCAGCTGCACTCCTGAAAATCAGAAATCCCGGGAATGGCTTCTGGAATTCTGGAATCCAGTCCTGGCTGCCATTTTCACCTGTTCACAGAGTCTCCCTGACTCCATGAAAATCCAGCCCATTATGTCAGATGAGCAAAGATTGGTCCAAAAGGCAGGTTTTCAAGTGTGTAAAAGGGAGGAAAGTGAGGTAGAGAGATGGAGATGTGTAGGAAGGGTATTCCAGAGTTTGGGGCCTAGGTAAATAAAGGCATGGCCACCAATGTGGAGCAATTAAATTCAGGATCCACAAGAGCTCAGAATTAGAGGAAGACAGGTATCTCGGAGGATTGTGGGACTAAAGGATTACAGAGATAGGGAGGGATTACACATGAAGGGATTTGAAAACAAGGATGAGAATTTTCAAATCAAGAGGTTGCTTGATCAGGAGCCAATGTAGGTCAGCGAGCATAGGGGTGATTTGGAATGGGTTTTGGTGACGGTTAGGACATGAGCAGCAGACACTTAGATAGCCTAAAATTTATGGAGGGTAGAATGTGTGAGACCAGCCAGGAGTGTGGTAGAATAGTTAAGCCTAGAGGGAACAAAGGCATGAATAAGATTTTGAGTAGCAGGTGAACAAAGACAGGAGTGAAGTCGGGCAATGTTACAGAGATGGAAATAGGCGATCTTAATGATGGCATGAATATGAAGATGGAAGCTTAACGCAGGATCAAATGTGACACCAAGATTGCAAGCAGACTGGCATAATTCAGACTGTTGCCAGGGAGAGGGATGAATTTGGTAGCTTGGGGAAAGAGTTCGGAGCAGGGATTAAAAAATGGCTTTAGTCTTCCAATAAATAATTGGAGGAAATTTCTGCTCATCCAGTACTGGATGTTGGATCAGCAGTCTGATGATTTAGCAATAGTTGAGGAGTCGAAAGAGGTGGTGGTGAGGTCGAGCCGGGTGTCAAAACTAAAGCTGTGCGTTCAGATGATGTCGTAGAGGGGCAGCATGTAGTTGAGAAATAGGCAGGAGCCAAGGGTAGATCCTTGGCAGACACTAAAAGTAATGGTGTGGCAGCAGGAAGAGAAGCCATATAAGTGAAACACAAGTGCCAGGCAAAGCCACCTCCAATAAGAGAGAATTCAACCATCTCCCCTTGACATTCAATGGCATTGCCATCACTGACACCCCGACCATCAACATCCTAGCTGGGAGGGGAGTCACCATTAACCAGAAACATAACTGGACCAGCCATGTCTGGGAAGAGTGTCCTCTGCAGTCACTGTCGTCTTGAAGCAGTCTGGGAAGAGTGTTCTCTGCAGTTACTGTCGCCTTGAAGCAGCCTGGGAAGAGTGTCCTCTGCAGTCACCGTCGCCATGAAGCAGCCTGGGAAGAGTGTCCTCTGCAGTCACCGTCGCCGTGAAGCAGTCTGGGAAGAGTGTCCTCTGCAGTCACCATCGTGGTGAAGCAGTCTGAGAAGAGTGTCCTCTGTAGTCACCGTCGCGGTGAAGCAGTCTGGGAAGAGTGTCCTCTGTAGTCACCATTGCAGAGTGAAAAAAAAAGAGTGATGTGTTGCGACATTGGACTACCTTGCCAAGGTCAAAGCTGGCCTGTTGTTTCTGCAGGAGTGTGCGATACCGCACCTCAGCTCCTACAGGCAATGGTCATGATGGTGGTCCCACGGGCCATCGATCTGGTCGGGCGGAAACGACTCTCATTCCTCTGGCCTGGGTATTCTGCTGCGGGGAGGCAACTTCACCGTTTCCGAGGTTAAGGAGGTGGTGGGCGGGTGCCTTCTCGTAGTAGACGTAATGTACAAGAACGTTCCACTCCGGTTAATTAACATGTACGCCCCGTCACAAGGGGCCGAGCGGCTGGAGGTTTTTCAGCAGCTCCCACTGCTGCTGGCGACCTCCAGGCTGGTCATTCTGGGCGGTGACTTCAACTGCATCATCGATGCGGCTGGACGATCTGGCAGGGCCGACAGTAGATTGGACGCTACGTCCAGATCCCTGATGGAAACAGTAAAGGATGCCAAGCTGCACGACGTCTTCAGCAACCCTGCAGATGGAACACAGCGTAGATACACCTGGTCGCAGCCAGACGGGTCCATCCGTTCCAGGATAGACTTCCTGTTTGTGTCCCGTGCATTCGCAGTCAGATCCACCGACGTCAAGCCGGTGTTTTTCTCTGACCACTGCCTGCTACTGGCTGACTGCCACTTAGAGAAGGACCAGAGGATGGGCAGGGGGGCATGGAAGCTAAACGTGCAACTGCTGACCCCAGAGAACATTGAGGAACTCAAGAGGGATTATAAAGGTTGGAGGACCGTGAAACCCCTCTTTGAGTCCCTGACACACTGGTGGGAAGCGATCAAGGGAAACATCAAGAGGTTTTTCATTCTCAAAGGCACCCAGAAAGCTAGAAAGGAACAGAGGGAAATGTCCCGACTCCAGAAAAACATGCAGAATCTGCTCTGGCTGCAGTCGATGGGGGTCGATGTCAAGGAGGAACTCCAAGAGGTGAAGAGTCAGCAAACCTCGCTCTTTGCCTCGGAGGCCTCCAAGATCATCTTCCGTTCCAGAGTCCGCTCCATGGAGCAGGATGAGACGTGCTCACGTTTCTTCTTCCAAAAGGTACACAGAGAGAGCTCTGTGATCAGCAGCCCGAAGGAAGAAGACGGCTCAGTAAAGTCATCACAGTCCGACATTTTGAGGGTCAGCAAATCCTTTTATGCCGGATTGTATGACGTGAAGCCCACAGACAGCATGGCCTCCCAGTCCTTCATGTCCTTTATCACGGAGGTCTTAGACGACAGTACACGGGAGAGCCTGGACAAACCGCTAACTCCTGACAAACTGACTAAGGCCCTTGAGTCATTCGAGAAGAATAAAACTCCCGGAAGCGACGGCTTGCCGGCAGAGTTGTATTCGGCTCTGTGGGACTGGATCGGCCCAGACCTGTTAGAAGTGTACGAGAGTATGCTCCTGGCCGGCAGTATGTCAGAATCCATGAGGAAAGGCATTATCACCCTCATCTACAAGCACAAGGGGGAAAGGGAGGAAATTAGAAATTGGCGACCCATTTCACTGTTGAATGTGGACTATAAGATTCTGTCCAAGGTCATCGCCAATCGGGTCAAATCCGTTCTGGAATTGGTGATCCACCCTGACCAGACCTGCACTGTGCCAGGCAGGAAGATTTCTGACAGCCTCGCGCTGCTCAGGGATACGATTGCCTATGTACAGGACAGGGGTGTGGATACCTGCCTCATCAGCCTGGATCAGGAGAAGGCCTTTGACAGAATATCGTACACCTACATGGTGGATGTACTCTCCAAAATGGGGTTTGGGGAGGGAATTCAAAATTGGATCCAACTGCTCTACACTAACATCAGTAGCGCAGTCTCAATCAATGGGTGGGAATCAGTTAGCTTTCCGATTAAATCTGGAGTTAGGCAGGGCTGTCCTCTCTCGCCTGTTCTTTTCGTGTGTTGCATAGAACCCTTTGCTGAGTCCATCAGGAAGGATCCGGGCATAAGAGGAGTGACGATCCCAGGCAGTGGAGGCACTCAGGTCAAAGCCTCCCTGTACATGGATGATGTCGCCGTCTTCTGCTCGGATCCGCTGTCGGTGCGCAGACTGATCCACATCTGCGACCAGTTCGAACTGGCCTCGGGAGCCAAGGTAAATCGTGGGAAGAGCGAGGCCATGTTCTTCGGGAACTGGGCTGACCGATCCTTTGTCCCCTTCACCGTCAGGGCTGACGGCCTGAAGGTGCTGGGGATATGGTTCGGAGGGACCAGGGCATGCGTTAGAAACTGGAAGGAGCGAATGTCTATGGTGAAAAGGAAACTGGGCATGTGGGAGCGACGCCCCCTCTCCATTGCGGGTAAGAACCTGGTCATCAGGTGTGAGGCACTCTCGATGTTGCTATACGTGACGCAGGTCTGGCCCATTCCACACTCCTGCGCAGTGGCGATCACCCGAGCAATCTTCCGCTTTATCTGGAGGTTGAAAATGGATCGTGTCCGCAGGGACGCGATGTACAAGCCTCTAGATAAAGGGGGAAAAAACGTGCCCAACATCGCCCTCATACTGATGGCCACCTTTGTGTGTGGCTGCATCAAGCGGTGCGTAGACCCTCAGTACACAAACACCAAGTGTCACTGCGTGCTGAGGTTCTACCTGTCCCCGGTGTTGCGAAGGATGGGTCTGGCCACGCTGCCGCGGAACGCTCCAAGTAGTTGGACCGTGCCGTACCACCTGTCCCTCGTGGAAAAAGTTATGCAGAGAAACACCTTTGACCACAAGTCCATCAGGCAGTGGTCGGCACATAACGTCTTAGAGGCCCTGAGGGAAAAGGAGAGGGTGGATCCGGTGGGATGGTTCCCCGAGCAGACTGTCAAAGTCATTTGGCAGAATGCCTCATCGCCAGAACTTTCCAACAAGCACCAAGACATAGCTTGGCTGGTGGTGAGAAAGGCCCTCCCCATCAGATCCTTCCTACACGCCAGGAGTCTCACCCCCTCGGCATGTTGCTCTCGAGGTGGCTGTGGTGGGGAAGAGACCGTTGTTCACCTCCTTGTGGATTGTGCCTTTGCAAAGAAGGTCTGGAGAGAGATGCAGTGGTTTCTGTCGATGTTCATCCCGAGCAGTTCTGTGACACAGGACTCTGTGCTCTACGGGCTATTCCCAGGGACACACACCGAGACAAAAATCAACTGCAGCTGGAGGATCATCAACTCGGTGAAAGATGCTCTTTGGTCTGCCCGAAACTTGTTGGTCTTCCAGCGCAAAGAGTTGTCCCCGACCGAGTGTTGCAGACTGGCACATTCCAAGATCCAGGACTACGTGCTGAGGGACGTACTAAAGCTTGGGGCAGCTGCCGCAAAGGCGCAATGGGTAAGGGTCGCTGCCTAAGACCTTTCTGCCACAGTGCACCGAGGGACTGGGAACTTTTTAAATCCCCTCGGGCTGTACAGCTCAAAATGAATGTCTGCAAATGATTGTAATATTCATTTATTGTATTGATGCATTTCGTGATACACGTTGTAAAAGTTGAACCTGATTTTATTTTTGTAATGGTGATTTTGAAATGGTTTGAAATGTTGTTGAAGATATTTTGTGAATAAAGTATATTTTTGCAAAAAAAAAAGTGACATCACAGTAAAACCGTAAGTTCATTGGTTGCTAAGTAACTGCTAGTTTGAACTACCTATTCCAGGTTGATTTCAGATTAAAGGTGACTACTGGGGCCCACGATTGGAGGCCTAACACTTCACCTTCAACTCAATAGAGAGTGTAAGTTCCAGTTGATTTTAAAAAGTGTATTTTTAATCTCTATTCTACCTTGCTTTCAGATTAAAGGTAAATAGGAGAAATATTTTACAGATTGATAAACTAAAGACCAGTAGGAAATTTAAAAACAAATTGAAAAACTAATTAAATAAAATAGAGATGCAGGGCCAGGCGATGTGTTGTAGCTGCATGATGTGGGAGCTGGTGGACCCCATTGTGGTTCCTCGTGACCACATTTGTAGCAAGTGTTGGTTGATGAGCTGGAGTCTGAGCTTTGGTCACTGCGACACATCAGGGAGGGGGAAGAGTTACCTGAATGCTGTGTTTCAGGAGACAGTCACACCCCTTAGATTAACTACCTTAAATTCGGCCAATGGTCAGGGACAGGAGGGTGTGACTATGAGTGAGGTAGGTAGAGGGATCCAGGAAGTAGCACTGCAGGACCCTCAGCCCTTGCCCTTATCCAACAGGTTTGAGATTCTTGCTCCCTGTGTGGATGAGAGTGGGGACTGTAGGGAGGATGAGCAAATTGACCATAGCACTGTGTTACAGGGAGCCATTCAAGTGGGGGGAGAAATGTAGTTGTAATCGGGGTTAGTATAGTTAGGGGAATAGATACTGTTCTCTGCAGCCAGGATCAAGAGTCCTGAAGGCTGTGTTGCCTACCTGGTGCTAGGGTTAAGGATATCTCATCTGGGCTGCAGAGGAACTTGGAGTGGGAGGGGAAAGATCCAGTTGTCATGGTCCATGTAGGTACCAACGATATAGGTTGAACAAGGAAAGAGGTTCTGCTGAGGGAATATGAGCAGGTAGGAGCTAAATTAAAAAGCAGAACCAAAAAGGTAATAATCTCCAGATTACTACCTGAGCCACGAGCTAATTGGCACAGGGTCAATAAGATTAAAAAGGTAAATGCGTGGCTCAAAGATTGGAGTGGGAGAAGTGGGTTTGAATTCATGGGACATTGGCACCAGTACTGGGGAAAGAGGGAGCTATTCCGTTCGGACGGGCTCCACTTGAATCATGCTGGGACCAGTGTCCTGGTGAATCGCATAACTATGGTCATAGATAGGGCTTTAAACTAAATAGCGGGGGGGAGGGTTCAGTTGCATGGAAATATAAAAAATCAAAGTTTAAGGAGAGGTTACGAGTGCTTTCTACCCTTAATGTCACCATTAGCACATCCTTCAGCTAATATCACTACCGTCAACACCCCTTTATCCTTTTGTTTATGACATCTTAACAATCTCTCCTTTGTCTCCACCTATCATTGGCCCTCTATCCAGCTCCACTTGTTCCATTCAAAAAGGGGGGGAGGCAGAAAGTAGGAAACTATAGCCCAGTTGGGAAATTGTTGGAACCCATTATTAAGGAAGTAGTAATGGGGCATTTGGAAAGTCAAAATGCAATCCATCAGAGTAGGCGTGGTTTTATGAAGAGTAAATCATGTTTGACTAATTTGCTAGAGTTCTTTGAAGATGTGACAAGCAAAGTGGATAATGGGGATCCTGTAGATGTAGTGTATCTGGACTTCCAGAAGGCCTTTGATAAGGTGCCGCACAAAAGATTAATACACAAGACAAGATCACGCAGAGTTAGGGGTAATATATTAGCTTGGATAGAGGATTGGCTAGCCAACAGAAAGCAGAGAGTCGGGATAAATGGGTCTTTTTCTGAATGGCAAGCTGAAACCAGTGGGGTGCCACAAGGTTCGGTCCTTGGGCCCCAACTATTTACAATCTATATTAATGACTTGGATTCAGGGATAGAAGGTACTATAGCTAAATTTGCAGATGACACCAAAATAGGTGGGAAAGTAAGTTGCAATGAAGAAATAAGAAATTTACAAATGGATGTGGACAGGTTAGGTGAATGGGCCAAAATGTGGCAGATGGAGTTTAACGTGGATGAGTGTGAGGTTATCCATTTTGGTTGGAAGAATAAAAAGTCGACTTATTATTTAAATGGAGGGAAACTTCAGAATGCTTCAGTGCAGAGTGATCTGGGTGTCCTCATGCATGAATCGCTGAAAGCTAGTATGCAGGTACAGCAGGTAATAAGGAAGGCAAATGGAATTTTGACATTTATTGTGAAAGGAATAGAGTATAAAAATAGGGAAGTGTTGTTGCAACTGTACAAGGCATTGGTGAGACCACACCTGGAGTACTGTGCACAGTTTTGGTCCCCTTACTTGAGGAAGGATATAGTTGCATTGGAGGCGATTCAGAGGAGATTCACTAGACTGATTCCAGAGATGCAGTGCTTGTCTTATGAGGAGAGATTGAGCAGTTTAAGCCTATACTCACTAGAGTTTAGAAAGATGAGAGGAGATCTAATTGAGTTATATAAGATGCTAAAGGGGACAGACAAAGTGGACGTGGAGTGGATGTTTCCCCTTGTGGGGCGTTCTAGAACAAGACGCCATAGTTTTAGGCTAAGGGGTGGTAGATTTAAATCAGAGGTGAGGAGGAATTACTTTTCTCAAAGGGTCATGAATCTGTGGAATTCACTACCACAGAGTGCAGTGGATGCTGGGACACTGAATAAATTTAAGGAGGAGATAGACAGATTTTTAATTAGTAATGGGTTGAAAGGTTATGGGGACAGGACGGGAAATTGGAGTTGAGGCCGAAATGAGACCAGCCATGATCATATTGAATGGCAGGGCAGGCTCAAGGGGCTGAATTGCCTACTCCTGCTCCTAGTTCTTATGTTCTTATGTAAATATTGTGGCTGCAAGAGCAGACCAGAAGCTGGGAATTTCTACAACAAATAACTTTCTGCCTAACTCCACAAAGCCATTACAAATGATTCTCTGTTTAGATAGATAAGAATGGAACCAGATGAGAGCAGTCCTATACAGTTGGATGATGGTAGAAATGAGTAGGAGGAGGATGGTGTGGTCAACCGTGTCAAGAAGGATGAGAAGGGAAAGTTTATCTTTGTCACAGTAACACAGGATGTCATTTCTGACACACAAGATAAACATGCATGAAGTTAGGCTAATGCGTTAGCATGGATAGAGGATTGGTTAGTAGGAAGTAGGGATAAACAGGGCATTTTCAAGTTGTCAGGCTGCAACTAGTGGAGTGCCGCAAGGATCAGTGCTGGGCTTTAGCTATTTATAATCTATATTAGTGACTTAGACGAAGAGACTGGGAGTAATAGATTTGAGTTTGCTGATGATACAAAGCGAGGTGGGAATGTAAGCTGTGAGGAGGACACAAAGAGGCTGCAAAGAGACGTAGACAGGTTAAGAGATTAGGCAACAAGAAAAATGAAAAAAGAATAAGAAAAAATGGAATATTATGTTGGGGGTGTGAGGTTATTCACTTTGGTAGTCTTGTAATTGCTCAGGGCTTTGGTGAGACTACACCTGGTCAATTGTGTGCAGTTTTGGTCTCCATATTTAAGGAACATTGGAGGCAATATGGAAAAGATTCACAAGATCTTTTTTAGAGATTGAGAGGGCTGTCCTATGATGAGAGGCTGAGAAAATTGGGCCTATACTCTAGAGTTTAGAAGTATGAGAGGGAATCTCATTGAAACCCAAGTTTCTAAAGGGGCTTAGCAGGATAGACACTGAGAGGTTGTTTCCCCTGGCTGGGAAACCTAGAACACAGGAGTACAGTCTGAGAATAAGGGGTTGATTATTTAGGATTGAGACTAGGAGAAATGCCTACACTTGGAGGCCCAATTATATTTAAGATTGAGGTGCATAATTTTTTGGTCTCAGGGAATCAAGGGATGTGGCGAGTAGGGGGGGAAGTGAAGTTGAGGCAGCAGATCAGCTATGATTGTATTGAACAGTGGAGCAGGTTTGAGTGGCCGCATGGTCTACTCATGCTCCTATTTCTTATATTCTATGTTCTTATATCTAAGGTGTTGTGTCCTGAACTGCACACAGTAGTCCAGATGTGATCTAACCAATGTTTTGTATAGCTGTAACAAAACTTCCTCTCCTTTATATTCTAGCCTCTAGTTAACATTCCATGCACCTTTTTGATTAAGGCCAGAATTTTTCACTCGGCATGCAGGTGCACACTTGAGTGTAAAATAGCACACAATGACATCGGGTGAGCATCCTGAGATCATCAAAACTCGCATGATATTTTGGTCGGTGGGCACGTACAACAGTTGGCATTGTGCCGCCGACAATTAAGAGGGCTATTAAGCCCATTAACGGCATGTTTAACTGGGATTTTTCACTGCCGCTCCAATTTTGCAGTTGGTGGGCAGGTGAATCGGCCAGGCAGCCTTTGCATTTTTCAGGAAACTTCATCCAAGGACAGGATGAGGTTTCCAAGATTAATTTTAAACAAGGTAAAAATGTTTGGACACAAATTTCAGGTCCATAGGCAGGATTTTCCCTTCGTCGGGTAAACGCGGTAGGTGAGCCTAAGAGCGGCCATGAAACGGACCACTGCCTGTGATTGGGCTTCGACAGCAATTTCATGCTGTGGGCCAATTAAGGCCCACCCGGTATGAAACGCGGCTCCAGGAAGTGCTGAGCGGGGGCGGGAGTCTGTCAGATACCGGGTCCAATGGCGACTGGGCGGTCAGTTTAAAAGCGGCCCAGGCTGCCCCTGGAAGGCTGCCGTGGAGGATGTTCCCTGAGCCGACACTATAGACCCGAGGTGCAGCTGGACACAGCAGGTTGGGGGAGGGGGGGGCACCTGGCTCTCCGCTTCTCTGATGTGCCTCACGTCCTCCTGGAGGAGGTGATTGCCAGAAGGGACACCCTTCCCGCACCTCACCAAGAGGGCATGGAGGAGGTGGCAGAGCTGGTCACCAGCCGTGATGTGTTGTGATACTCCTGGGTGCAGTGCCGGAAGCGCTTCAATGACCTGCTGCGCTCAGGAAGGGTGAGTACTGTGTTGTCATGGATCAGTGTGCAGAAGTGTTAACGTCTGGCCATCAGCCTGTGGACCTCAGGGGTGCTAGAGTCTGACAACTGTCAATCACGCTGGAGCTAGCCAAGGTGGGGAGCCCTGGTTGCTTGGACTGAGTGCCTTGTGACTTGAGGGCCACGACTTGAATGTGACCTGCCAGGTGCTCCTCAGCTGGGGTTGGCCAGGCTGCAATGGCGCTGCATGTTCAGAGTGAACTAATCAATGTTCCTCTGTAGTTTCAGGCCCACAACAATACAGATAGTTCACAGACCAGCGGAAGCCCCGCCAGCCTCCTAATCCTCTCGAGATATGAGCAAGATGCCCTGGAGCTCAAGAGCCGGCATGCCCCACGTGCAACCGGGCGTGGAGAGGTGGGGGTGCCAGATGAAGGTAAGAGTGAAGTGCACACAGGTGAGAATTTCTGCTTTTGCAACCATTCTAGTGTGGTCTCTTCATTAATGTGAGCTTCGAACCTGGAGCCCCCATTGATCGTTGGAAGATGAGGGCACCATGATGCAGATCTCCATTGTCTCACCAGGGTGCCTGGCATGCACAGTGACAGTGTGATGACTTTAATGACATGTCCTTCTTTTACCTTTTAGGTTTGCCAGCAGGCGTTCGCTCTCTGGACCCTGAAAGGCCACCCCTGACACTAGAGGACCACTGGGCATCATTTACACTTGCGTCACACCGGCTCTCTGAAGCAGGTACCAACACAGAAAGCAGCACCTTGGTGACAGGCGGCTAGTATCTCGGTGCACATTGGTGAGGACACTTCACAATTGCTTCAGGTGCAGGCGGAGACAGAGAGTGCCCAGGGCGCCAGAAGTCGGAGGTCTGCTGGAGACCAGGACGATGTTCAGTCGAAGGTTGATGATGTACCTCTGGAGTCGTCCATTAGGCAGCAGATGCTGGATGTCCAGCGAGATGTGTGGTAGGATCTGGCGGAGACCCATGAGGCTGTGCGTGCCATGGTCTCTGTGATGAAGGAGTCCATGTGGAGCATGAGCACTGCATTTACCATCATGGCTGAACGTACTGTCTCATCTATTGAGAGAGTGGCGACTCATGGAGAGGCAGCTACAGGGACAGAATGAGGGGTTCCTGGGGTTGTGCTCAGACCTGCAGGCCCACACACAGGCACTGACCTTGGGTGGTTAGTGTCAGTCTGGGAGATGGATGAGGCACCCAGTATCCCAGCTAGGTGCCTGTCCATCAATGGTGTGCAGGGAGGTCCAGCGCGACGTCACATTGGTGCACGAGCTGCCAGTCATCTCTGTGGGCTCCTCTCATGGCACTCTGGATGATGGCAGCAGCTCCTCTGCCAGTGACCATGGCTGTGGCGATTGGGGAGATGCCAGCCATGGCACTGGCCACTCCCTCCCAGGTGGGGCCAGCACAGCCTCCACTGGCCAGAGGACGACCGCCAGGATCATCAAGGTCAACAAGACAGCAGGGTCAGCAGGCTGCCTCCAATGCCGGTGCCAGTGAAGGGGGAGCACCTAGATGTAGCACTCGCAAACTTAAGTTAAAGGCAGTATGAGCATAAGAGGGACAGGTTACGAGTGATTTTATGTTAATTTTTGTTTACTTTATGTATCCTGGTCTGATGTTGAAGACCAAAAATGTTTCTGTTAAGATTATTGATCTGTCAGAATGACATAAATTGTGTTTTTGTCGTCATGGCCTGAATATGCTTCACCTTTTTATTTCATTGGTGCGGGGAATTCGAGTATGTAATGCTGGATGTAGGTGGTTCTGAACTTCATTGCACAGGCACTGAGTGTTCTTTGGGTTCAAGTGAAAGGGTCCTTTCAGACATCTGGGATGGAGGCAACAGCCCTGGCTCCTCTTCGGACTCAGTACTGGACTCGTCTGTGGCCTGTGGAGCTGCGACAAGATCCTCTTCCTCCAGTGGGTCCCCCCTTGCCAGTGCCAGATTGTGGAGAGCGCAGCATGCAACAACTATCAGTGACACCCACTCTGAGGGGTATTGTAGTGCTCCCCCTGAACAGTCCAGGCATCAGAAGCACATCTTGAGAAGACCTATTGTCCTCTCTACCACCTCCCTTGTTGAGGCCTCTCTCATATCGTAACGCTTCACTGCCTCTGTTCCTGGGTGGCAGAGAGGCGTCATGAGCCACCTCTTCAAGGGATAGCCCTTGTCATTCAGCAGCCACCCATCCAGTCGGGCTGGAGCACTGAAGAGCCTTGGCACTTGGAAATGTCTCAGGATGTAAGCGTCATGGGAGCTGCCAGGGTACCTTGCATAGACCTGCAGAATCTGCATCCTGTGGTCACACACTATCTGCATGTTCATGGAGTGGAATCCCTTCCTGTTGACGAAGGCACCTGGCTGACCTGCTGGTGCCTTGATAGCCACATGTGTGCAGTCGATTGCACCCTGAATGCGGGGGAACCCAGCAATCGCTGCAAAGCCTCTGGCTTGCTCAGCCTGGCTGGCCATGTCCGTACGGTAAAGAATAAAGGTCAGTACCCACCTGAACAGAGCTTCTGTCACCAGCTTGATCTAACTATGGACAGCTGATTGGAAGACTCCACACAGATCCCCCACTGACCCCTGGAAAGAGCCGGAGGCATAGAAGTTGAGGGCCACTGTGACCTTCAGTGCCACTGGCATGGGGTGTCCACCCATACAGTTGAAACTGATCTCAGCCCAATCATCTGGCAAATGAATGTCACGCTCTCCTTTGAGAGGCGGAGCCTCCTTTGGTATTGCACCTCAGACATATTGAGGTAGCTGCATCGCTGCCTGTATACCCTGGCAGCAGGATAGTGGCGTCTTCTCTGGCCCCTTTCACCTTGGACGGCACACGGACACCTAGCCTCCTCTCCTTTTTGCCTCTCTCTTCCTCCTCAGAGGAGGTGCCCCCAGCGGAGAGCACAATCCTTATTTCCAGGGTAAGGGAAGCCTGTCTGATACCTGGAAGGGTCCATATGGCCTGAATCGTCTGGGGGCCTGGCAGACAGCAGTAAGACCTGAAATGAAGCCTGGGAATGCTAAGAATGAAGCCACGAATAGGGATGAAGCTGCCAAGTACCAATAAGCAACCAGCTGCAAACTACCTCCAAAACTCCTCATTACTCACACTGGCAATGCTGCTGACTCTTTTTATCCCGCCCTTTGATGAGGTCTGTGAAAATGTCGGTTGGCCGCCTGCCTGTTTTGCCCATGTAACGAGCAGAAAGTTGCATGGGCAAGGAAAAATCACAGTCAATTGGACTGTAAAGGGCCCTAAGTGACCGTTTAATTAATGGCAGGCGTCACTCTGGCACCCGTGTGCGCCCGCTGAGCGAAATATCATGCGATTGCACGATG
Organism: Cetorhinus maximus; assembly: GCF_964194155.1. Classification (NCBI taxonomy): domain Eukaryota; kingdom Metazoa; phylum Chordata; class Chondrichthyes; order Lamniformes; family Cetorhinidae; genus Cetorhinus; species Cetorhinus maximus. Next base: position 72,381,330 of record NC_135896.1, read on the forward strand.
ACGTCGGGATGCTTGCCTGACATCGTTGCACACTATTTTTCTCCCGATCGGGTCAGGTGTGTGCCCGCCTGTGGGACAAAAAATTCTGCCCTATATGTTTAGGGCCTGAATTTTTCAGTCGGCGGGTGGACTTGGCAGGAGCAGACGGGGGCAGTCGCGTAGGTGGCTGCCGCCCACGATCAGCTCCGCGCTGCCATTTTACGCGTGCGGGCCAATTAAGGCCCACCCAGTGTAAGACACGAGCCATAACGCTCAGTGCCACCTGTGTGGGCGGGGAGAGGAAGGAGAGTCGGGGCCAGAGTTCTTTTGCGCATGCGCGCAAAAGAGTGCTTCAATCTCCCTGAGGCACTGAGCTGCCTCAGGGACATTGAAACACTTTTGAAATTATTAAATGAATGGATTAAAAATTTAATTAAACATGTCCCCTCATGTGTCACATGAGATGGGACATGTTTTTGTATTTCGGGAAATTTTTTCATTTAATTAATAAAAGCTTTAGGAAGCTTCTTCCCGCTCGCGGATGAAGATTTCTAAAAGATGTAAAGGCCGCTAGGCCTTTTTGCCTGCCCGCCAACCTTAAGGTTGGATGGGCAGCGTTAATAATTACATTAATTATTTCGCTAATGACCTTAATAGGCCTCTCAGTCATCGGTGGACGCATGCCCGACGTCATCGTGCGTCATGTTACTCCGGCGTGTCGGGCCCGCCCCCACGCGCCGACTGAAACATTCAGGCCTAGGTGAGTCATTCTGATGCATGGGCATTTTCCCGGATTTTAAAATCTGTTTTTATTGAATTTAAATTCTTCAGCTCCCCAAGACGGCTCTCTGACTTCAGGAAATTTTCATTCCATGCTCCCCGTGCCCGCGCTGACTTCAGTGCTCGCCCGGCCCCCTCCCCACCCCGGTAGCGCTGAGCCTTTCCGTGCGCCTTTCACTCTGGCTGGCCGTTAATTGGCCAACCAGCGAGAATTCATGGTCGCCCCGACATTGGCCCCCGATTGCGGGCGGCGGTCCATTCCCCGGCTGTTACCAGGCCCGCCGATCACGGCCGCCCGCTGACCCGAAAATCCTGCCCTAAGTTTTATGCAATTACTACATTTTAGTGATATGTGTACTTCTTTTTCTTCTGGAGTTCTCTGCCCAAAGAAGAGGGGGGGTGATGATATTTACAAGGAGTGGGAGGTGGTGGGTGGGACCTCTACAGGCTGAATGTTTAGGAGGGCATTGGAAGACACGAAGAGAAACTAAAATTGCAGCTGTCTGAGAATCGCACACTTTCTCAGCCCACTGTCTTCCACTGCAGCAAATGTGGCAGAGACTGCCATGCAAGGCTGCGGCTCCTGAGCCATACCAGGCAACATTTAACACAGAGTTAAACACCATGGTGCAAATCATCATCTCAGAGATAGAAGGTCGGCACAAATTATAGTGGTGATGATGTTTACACGGCGGGTATAGAAGGTGATAATGTTTACGCTGGGAGAGCTTGTGGTTGTCCACTCACTTAACCTATCTAAATACCTTTGTAGACTCTTTTGGGCGGAATCTTCCACTCTGAAGTCAAAGTTTGGTGGCAGGCAGTGAAGTCAGAGTGATTCCCGCTGCATGGCGGGACTACTGAATGCAAGATATTGTTTAGCTCATTATTCATGCATCCGTGTGGACTGCAGCGAATTTTGTGGTGGGTCAGACAGGAAATCAATGCCTCATGGGGTCGAAGATCCAGGCGCCATATTTAAATGGCACCTGGACAGCCATTCATTCACTTCAGGCCAGGAGCTCCAGATTCTGCATCAAATAGAATGTCCAAGAGAGGAAAGGCAACTGTGGCCCCACGGTTCAGCGATTCCTCCCTGCAATCTCGAGGCCATGTAGGAAAGGCAGGAGGTGCTGTTTCCACAGGATGGGAGCAGGTGGCCCTCCCATCTGACCAAGGTGGCATGGGGAGGACACTAGGGTGGAACCCAGGAAAGAACCAGCCTGCAATGCTACAAGAGAATGAATGAGCTGCTGCGTTCTGCTAGTATAAGTACGCCATCTCCTCACTGCAAACTGACACTTTCATAACGGTATCACGCAGTGTAGGGGTTATAGCGCACAAGGATGTCACACACAACCAGCAGATGGGATATCAGCACTGAATGTGTGCCAGCCACTTTAAGCTCTCAATCTCTTATCAGTTGCAGGACAAATGGCTTCTTAATCGCTAACTGAGGAGGGCTCAGTTGTGGTAATAGGTATGCATGCTTCTGAACTGCTTATTCACCCAATGCCTCAGAATTAATCCTTCTGTCTTTCTGCAGGACAAGATAGCCCATAACAAATACAAACAGACCAAGACCGGAGGTGTACGCCAGAAATTTGTCCGTTCACCACCTATGAGGAAAAAGCCACTGAGATTTCCAGGGAGGAGCATTGACCCTGCCTGTGCGAAGGCAAGATTAGACTTCTCCAGGAACCAAGTGAGGATACATCCAGTCTCCAGCTCCAATATGCACGCATTGACTGTGAGTGATGTTTAAAGTGTGAGCCTGCTAAGTCAGTCACTAAATTTCTCTTCTCTATTCCAGGTGCCAGCAAGAAATAGGGGATGATATCCAGCCCCAGCCCCTACCTCATCTCTGAGATGGAAGCCTCAGTATCCCTAGGGAAAGCACTGTTACAGTGTTCACCTGCACTGTCCACCAACTAGGTGGGTCCTAGTTCTAGAGCAGGCTTGAGGTCACAATCTGGTGAGCTCATCACAGACACGGGTCCATATCAGGCAGAGGCAGTGACAGCAGAGGTCTGTTAATGTTTACAAGGCCTGGGGTTTTGGAAGTGATGATGTTTACATGGGCAGGGGTTATAGGGGGTGATTATTTTAACGCAGGAAATATAGGAGGAGATGTTTACATGTTGGGTTTAGGAGGTGATTATGTTAACATAAGGGGTATAGGAGGTGATGATTTTTACATGACACAGACATAGGTGGTGATCATGTCTACATGGGAGTACAGTTGGTGATGATGTTTGCACAAGGTGGGATATAGGAGGTGATGATGCTTATATGGGCTGTATAGGAGGTGATGATGTATACATGTGGGGAATATTGGATGTGATATTTAAATGGGGCTGAGGAGGTAAGGATGTTTACATGATGGGGATATATGCGGTGATGATGCCTATACAGCTGATGTATAGGAGATGATGATGTTTACACCAGGGGTGTAGGAGCTGATGATGTTTACATGGGAATTGATCTAGTTTACACTGGTGGGTATCAGAAGTGATGATGTTTACACAGCAGGAATAGGAGGTGATGATCTTTATATGGTGGTACAGTGGGGTATAGGAGATCACGATGTTTACACAGGGCAGTATAGGGGGTTTTGATGTGTACACAGGGGTGTAGGAGACGATGATGTTTGCACGGGGGTTTTGAGGTGATGATGTTTACATGGGGAGGAGCATAGGAAGTGATGCTGACACAGAACGCCTGACCTCCAGATGTTTGTACACTGCAGGTACCTCCCAAGTGTGCTGGTGAACCCCTCCAGAGTCCCCACTGACTACACAGGAATTGCCCAGGATATTTGGACTTCCGATGGGCAATTCCCCTGCATCTGGAACTCTCCAGAGCTCTGAGTTAGAGTTGGAGACTTGGATAGTTTTGGCTCACTTACCAGAATTACCTAGGAAATGTTAGAAGAATTAAAACCAGTTCTAACTCCTGGGTAACTATACTTCTGAAACCCCAACTCCCCACTGGACCCACCGATTAACCCCCTACACCTGATTCCCCCCCCAAACCTCCCATCTACCCCTCCCAACCACCCAACCCCCCACTTGACACTGCAACAACCGCCCGACCCTCTAACTAACCCCTCCCGACTGCCTCACTATCCCTCCAACCATCCAACTGCCCCCAACCCCCCCGTCCCACCCTTCCCCTGCAACCACCCACCTGCCATCCTACTCCCTCACCCACCCACCTGCCACCCTCTCCACCCACCTGCCACCCTATCCCCTCACCCACCTGCCACTCTACCTCCTCACCCACCTGACACCCTACCGCTCACCTACCCACCTGCTACTCTACACCCTCATCCACCCACTGGCCACCCTATCCGCTCACCCACCCACTGGCCACCCTACCCCCTCCCCCACACACATCCCACCTACCCACTGGCCACCTACCACCTCACCCACACCACCTGCCACCCTATCCCAGCACCCATCCACCTGCCATCCTACCCCCTCCCCCACACACATCCACCCACTCATCACTCTGTCCTCTCCCTCACCAACCAGCTACCCTAAGCCCTCAGTCACCCACCTGCGCCCTACCCCCACCCACCATACTGTCCCCTCACCCACCCACCTTCCATCCCACCTCCTCCTCACCAACCTGTCACCTTACCCCCATCACCCACCCACCTGCTGCACTACCCCCACATCCACCCACCAACCCAACTGTCCCCTTGTCCACGCACCTGCCACCCTACCCCCTCACCCAACCACATGCCATCCAATTGCCTCACCCACCTGCCACTCAACCCCCTCACTTACCCAGCTGCCACTCAACCCTATCACTCAGCAACTGCCATCCTAACCCCTTACCCATCCACCTGCCAACCTACTCCCTCACCACCTAACCTTACACATTTAACTTCTCCCTGTACTTTCTCAAAGTGGCTTTGGGACCTTTAAACTCCCTACTTACTACAATATGGCAGCTAGTGCTATAAAATGTGGGGTGGCTTGCCTACCCCCAACGACTGTGCCCTATGAAGGAAGGACTCCCAGAACAAATACGCTCTGAAGAGACCTGGTTTGGAGGTCTGGGTGAGAAATTTGGAGCTCTGGTGCAAGGTAAGAATATAGGAGCAGAGCGGCAATCGGATGATGATTGCCACTTCTCAGGAGATTTGGCCCAAAGTATACACGGGGGATATAAGAGGTGAGGGATATAGGCAGTGATGAAGTTTAAATGGGGGTATAGGAGGTGATGATGTTAACACGGTAGGGGTATAGGAGGTGATGATGTTTACACGGTGAGGGTATAGGAGGTGATGTTGTTTACACGGTAGGAGTATAGGAGGTGATGATGTTTACACGGTAGGGGTATAGGAGGTGGTGATGTTTACACGGTAGGGGTATAGGAGGTGATGTTGTTTACACGGTAGGAGTATAGGAGGTGATGATGTTTACACGGTAGGGGTATAGGAGGTGATGATGTTTACACGGTAGGGGTATAGGAGGTGGTGATGTTTACACGGTAGGGGTATAGGAGGTGATGTTGTTTACACGGTAGGAGTATAGGAGGTGATGATGTTTACACGGTAGGGGTATAGGAGGTGATGATGTTAACATGGTAGGGGTATAGGAGGTGATGATGTTAACACGGTAGGGGTATAGGAGGTGGTGATGTTAACACGGTAGGGGTATAGGAGGTGGTGATGTTAACACAGTAGGGGTATAGGAGGTGATGATGTTTACATGGTGGGGGTATAGGAGCTGATGATGTTTACACGGTGGGGGTATAGGAGGTGATGATGTTTACACGGTAGGGGTATAGGAGGTGATGATGTTAACACGGTAGGGGTATAGGAGGTGATGGTGTTTACACGGTAGGGGTATAGGAGGTGATGATGTTTACACGGTAGGGGTATAGGAGGTGATGATGTTTACACGGTAGGGGTATAGGAGGTGATGATGTTTACACGGTAGGGGTATAGGAGATGATGATGTTTACACGGTAGGGGTATAGGAGGTGGTGATGTTTACACGGTAGGGGTATAGGAGGTGATGATGTTAACACGGTAGGGGTATAGGAGGTGATGATGTTAACACGGTAGGGGTATAGGAGGTGATGATGTTTACACGGTGGGGGTATAGGAGGTGATGATGTTTACACGGTAGGGGTATAGGAGGTGATGATGTTTACACGGTGGGGGTATAGGAGTGGTGATGTTAACACGGTAGGGGTATAGGAGATGATGATGTTTACACGGTGGGGGTATAGGAGGTGATGATGTTTACACGGTGGGGGTATAGGAGGTGATGATGTTTACACGGTGGGGGTATAGGAGGTGATGATGTTTACACGGTAGGGGTATAGGAGGTGATGATGTTTACACGGTGGGGGTATAGGAGGTGATGATGTTAACATGGTGGGGGTATAGGAGGTGATGATGTTAACACGGTGCGGGTATAGGAGGTGATGATGTTAACACGGTGGGGGTATAGGAGGTGATGACGTTTATATGGGGGCTGTAGGGGGTGATGATGTTTACATGGGGGTACAGGAGGTGATGATGGGTGGGAAGTCAGGGACATTTCCAGTGTCCAGGGCGACCATGTGTGCAGGAAGTGTCTCCAGCTGCAGCTACTCGAAATCCGCATTTCGGAGCTGGAGCTGCAGCTGGAGTCACTGTGGAGCATCCACAAGGATGAGATCTTCGTGGATAGCATCTACAGTGAGGTGGTCACACCGCAGGTAAGAAAGGGAATGGGTGACCAACAGACAGAGTAAAAGCATTAGGCAGGTAGTGTAGGAATCCCCTGGGTCCATCCCCCTCTCCAACAGATTTTCTGTTTTGGATACTGCTGGGGAGATGGTTTCTCAGGGGTTTGCAGCAAGAGCCAAGTCCATGGCACAACGAGTGGCTCAGCTGCACAAAGCAGGGGAAAAAAGAGTGGGAGAGCAATAGTGATAGGGGATTCTATTGTAAGGGGAACAGATAGACAGCTGCAGACATGACACCAGGGTGGTATGTTGCCTCCCTGGTGCCAGGGGCAAGAATGTCGCTAAGCGGCTGCAGGACATTCTGAAAGGGGAGGGTGAATATCCAGAGGTTGTGGTCCATGTCAGTACCAATGACATAGGTAAAAAGAGGAATGAGGTCCTGAGAGCAGAATATAGGGAGCTAGGATATAAATTAAAAAGCAGGACCTCAAATGTCGTAATCTCAGGATTACTCCCAGTGCCACGTTCTAGCGAGATCAGGAATAGGAGAATAGACCAGATGAACACATGACTGGAGATATGGTGTAGGAGGGAGGGATTTAGATTCATAGAGCCATACAGCACAGAAAAAGGCCCTTCGGCCCATCGAGTTTGCGCTGGTCAAACAAGTACTGAATCCCATTTTCCAGTACTAGGCCTTGTATGTCATGGTATCGCAAGTGCATATCCAAATACTTCTTAAATGTTATGAGGGTTTATGCCTCTACCACCCTTTCCCACCACCCTCTGGGTGAAAAAATTCTTCCTCACATCCTCTCTAAACCTCCTGCCCCTTACCTTAAATTGATGCCCCCTGGTTATTGATCCCTACACCAAGGGGAAACATTCTTTCCTGTCTACCCAATCTATGCCCCTCATAACTTTATACACCTCAATCATGTACCCCCTCAATCTCCTCTGCTCCAGGGAAAATAACCCCAGTCTATCCAATCTCCCCTCATAACTAAAACTCTCCACCCCAAGCAACATCCTGGTAGAGTTCCTCTGCACTCTCTCTAGTGCAATCACATCCTTCCTATAGTGCGGATTCCAGAACTGCATGCAACACTCTAGCTGTGGCCTAACTAGCATTTTATACAGTTCCAGCATAACCTCCCTGCTCTTATATTCTATGCCTTGCCTAATAAAGGCAAGTATCGCATATGCCTTCTCAACCACCTTATTTACCTGTCCTGCTACCTTAAGGGACTGGTGGACATGCACACCAAGGTCTCTCTGATCCTCGGTACTTCCCAGAGTCCTACCATTCATCGTGTATTCCCGCACCTTGTTTGTCCTGCCCAAGCGCATCACCTCACACTTATCTGGATTAAATTCCATTTGCCACTGATCAGTCCATCTGATATCCTCCTATAATCGAAGGCTATCCTCCTCACTATTTACCATGCCACCAATTTTTGTGTCATTCGCGAACTTACTGATCAATCCTTCTACATTCAAGTCTAAATCGTTTATATATACCACAAACAGCAAGGGACCCAACACTGATCCCTGTGGAACCCCACTGGACATAGGCATCCAGTCACAAAAACCCCACTTGACCATTACCCTCTGCTCAGCCAATTCTGGATCCAATTTGCCAAATTGCCTTAGATCCCATGGACTCTTATCTTCATTATCAGTCTCCCATTCGGGACCTTATCAAAAGCCTCGCTGAAGTCCAAGTAGACTACGTCAAATGCATTGCCCTCATCTACACACCTGGTCACCTCTTCAAAAAATTCAGTCAAATTGGTTAGACATGACCTCCCCTTAACAAAACCATGCTGACTGTCCTTGATTAATCCCTGCATCTCCAAGTGTAGATTAATTCTGTCCCTCAGAATTGCTTCCAATAGTTTCCCCACCACTGAGGCTAGACTGACTGGCCTGTAATTCTTTGGTTTATCCCTTCCTCCATTCTTGAATAACGGTACCACATTGGCTTTCCTCCGGTCCTCTGGCATCTCTCCTGTGGCAAGAGAGATATTGAAAATTATTGCCAGCGCCCCTGCTATCTCCTCCCTTGTTTTACTCAACAGCCTGGGATACATTTCATTCGGGCCTGGAGATTTATCTACTTTTAAGCCTGCTAGACCACTTAGAACCTCCCCTTTTTCTATGCTAATTTCCTTAATTATATCACAGTCCTTCTGCCTGATTCCCATACCCACGGTGTCCCTCTCACTTGTGAACACCAACACAAAGTATTCATTTAAAACCCTACCTACGTGGTCCGGCCCCACACACAAATTACCACTATGGTCCTTAATGGGCCCCACTCTTTACCTAGTTGTCCTCTTACTCTCAATGTACTTGTAAAATAACTTTGGATTTTCCCTTATTTTACCTGCCAATGTTTTTTCATACCCTCTTTTTGCTCTCCTAATTTCCTTTTTAAGGTCCCCCACACACATTCTATACTCCTCTAGGGCTTCCACTGTTTTGAGCCGTCGGTATCTGCCATAAGCCTCCCTTTTTCTCTTTATATAATCCTGTATATCCCTCGAAATCCAGGGTTCCCTGGATTTGTTGGTCCTACCCTTTGTCTTTACTGGAATATGTTGGCCCTGTACGCTCCCTATTTCCTTCTTGAATGAGTCCCACTGCTCTGACGCAGATTTACCTAAAAGTAGCTGCTCCCATTCCACTCTGGCCAAATCATACCTGATCTTATTAAAATCGGCCTTCCCCCAATTTAGAAGTCTGATTTCTGGCCCATCCTTGTACTTTTCCATAACAACCTTGAATCTAACGGAGTTATGATCACTATCCACAAAATACTCCCCCACTGATACCTCTACTGCTTGCCCGGCTTCATTCCCTAAAATTAAGACCAGGACCTCTCTTGTAGGACCTTCTATGTACTGGCTTAAAAAGCTCTCCTGGATGCATTTTAAGAATTCCGCTCCCTCTAAACTTATCACACTATGACTAGCCCAGTTAATGTTGGGGAAATTGAAATCTCCCACTATTGCTACCCTATTGTTTTTACACTTCTCTGAAATTTGCCTACATCTGCTCTTCTATTTCTCTCTGACTGTTAGGGGGCCTATGGTACACTCCCAGCAATGTGATTGCTCCTTTTTTGTTTTTCAGTTCTACCCATGTGGCTTCATTTGAGGAGCCTTCTAAGATGTCATCCCTCCTTACTGCTGTAATTGATTCCTTTATCAATATTATGATACCCCTTCCTCTTTTACCTCCTTCTCTGTCTCGCCTGAAGACCCTACATCTTGGAATATTGAGCTGCCAATCCTGCCCCTCTCTCAACCATGTCTCTGTGACAGTAATGACATCATACTTCCATGTGTTAATTTGTGCCCTCAACTCAGCTGCCTTATTCGTCAGAATCCTTGCATTAAAATAAATACCATTCAACCTTGCCAAACTCCCTTGTGCCTTAACTGGCCTATAATTTCTATGCCTTCCAGACTCACTTGCTCTCTCTTCTAATTTTGGCTGTGCATCTCCCCCTACTGAACCTCCTCTCAGGATCCCACCCCCCTGCCAAGTTAGTTTAAACCCTCCCCAACAGCACTAGCAAACCTTCCCGCAAGGGAGGTTTTTTCTGAGTCTTTGGGACCGATTCTGGGGAAGATGGGACCCGTATAAGTGTGTTGCACCCCAGCAGGACCAAGACCAATATCCTCACAGAGGTTTCGCCAGTACTGTGGGGGAGGGTTTAAACTAGAGTGGCAGGGGGATGAGAACCTAAGTGGGGAAACACAAGAGAGGGAAACAAAGATAGGAATGAAAAACAGACAAGTAGAAAGCAAAAGTGGAAGGCAGAGGAAACAACGGCCTGCAGAAAATAGGGCCTTAGTACAAAACAAGGTGTGTAAAAATGTTAAAAAGACAAGCCTAAAGGCACTGTATCTGAATGCATGGAGCATTCGCAATAAGGTAGACGAACTAACAGTGCAAATAGATGTAAACGTGTACGATATGGTTGCGATGGAGACATGGCTGAAGGGTGACCAAGGCTGGGAACTGAATATCCAAAGGCACTTTATATTTAAGATGGACAGACAAAAAGGAAAAGCAGGTATTTGGCATTATTAGTTAAGGATGAAATCAGTGCAATAGTGAGAGAGGATATTGGCTCAGAAAATCTAGATGTAGAATCAGTCTGGGTGGAGTTAAGAAGCAACAAGAGATGGAAAGCATTAGTGGGAGTTGTCTATGGGCCTCCAAACAGTAGTGCTAAGGTAGGGGACGGCATTAACCAGGAAAGTAGAGATGCATGTAACAAGGGTGCTGCAGTAATCATGGGTGACTTTAATCTACATACAGACTGGGCAAACCAAATTAGCCATAATACTGGGGTGGATGAATTCCTGGAGGGTGTACAAGATGATATTTTAGACCAGTATGTTGAGGAATCGACCAGGCCACAGGCTATCCTATATTTGGTGTTGTGCAATAAGAAGGGGTTAATTAATAATCTTGTTCTACAGTGTCCTTTAGGGAACAGTGACCATAACATGTAGAATTCTTCATTAGGATGGAAAGTGAAGTAGTCCAATCTGAAACTAGGGTCCTAAATCTTAACAAAGGAAGCTATGAAGATATGAGGTGTGAGTTGGTTAAGACAGATTGGGGAACTTCATTAAAAGGCATGATGGTGGATAGAAAATGGCTAATATTTAAGCAACAAATGTATGCATTGCCACAGTTATACATTCCTTTCTGGTGCAAAAACACAACAGGAGAAACAGCCCAGCCATGGCTAGCAAAAGAAATTAAGGATAGTATTAGGTCCAAGGATGAGTCATATAAAGTTGTTTGAAGAAGTAGCAAGCCTGAAGACTGGGAGCAGTTTAGAATTCAGCAAAGGAGGACCAAGGGATTGATTAAGAGGGGAAAATAGAGAATGAGAGTGGACTTGCAAGGAATGTAAAAGCGGACTAAAGGCTTCTATAAGTATGTAAAATGAAAAAGGTTAATGAAGACAAATATAGGTCCCTTACAGTCTAAAATGGGAGAATTTATAACACAGAACAAGGAAATGGTAGAGCAATTAAACATCTGCTGTAGTTCTGTCTTCACAGAGGAAGACACAAACAACTCCGTAGAAATACTAGGGAACCAAGGGTCTAGTGAGAAGGAGGAATTGAAGGAAATTAGTAATACTGAAACAATAGCGCTGGAGAAATTAATGAGACTGAAATCCAATAAATCCCTAGGGCACTAAAGGAGGTGGCCATGGAAATAGTGCATGCATTGGTTGTCATCTTCCAAAATTCTGTAGATTCTGGAACCGTCCTGGCAGATTGGAGGGTGGCAAATGTAGCCCCACTATTTAAAAAAAGGAAGGAGGGAGAAAACAGGGAACTACAGACCGGATTAGCCTAACATCAGTAGCAGGGAAAATGCTAGAGTCCAGTATAAAGGATGTGATAACAGAACATTTAGAAAATATCAACAGGATTAGACAAAGTCGACATAGATTTATGAAAGGGAAATCATGTTTGACAAACCTACTGGAGTATTTTGAGGAAGTAACTAGCAGAATAGGTAGGGGAGAACCAGTGGATGTGGTGTATTTCGATTTTCAGAAAGCTTTTGATGAAGTCCCACATAAGAGGTAAATGTGTAAAATGTGTAAAGTGTAAGATGTGTAAAATGAAAGTACATGGGATTGGGGGTAATATATTGGCTTGATTGAGACTTGGTTAGCAGAAGGGGAGCAGGGAGTTGGAATAAATGGGTCTATTTTGGAGTGGGAGGCAGTGACTAGAGTGGTACCGCAGGGATCAGTGCTTGGGCCCCAATTCACAATTCGTATCAATGATTTGGACGAGGGAACCAAATGTAATATTTCCAAGTTTGTTGACGACACGAAACTTGGTGGGAATGTGAGTGGTGAGGAGGGTGTTAAGAGGCTTCAAAGCGATTTAGATGGTTTGAGTGAGTGGACAAATACATGGCAGATGCAGTATAACATGGATAAGTGTGAAGTTATCCGCTTTGGTGGGAAAAACAGAATGGCGGTGTATTATTTAAATGGTGATAGATTGGGAAATGTTGATGTACAAAGGGATCTGGGTGTTCTTGAAAACCAATCACTGAAAGCAAGTATGCAGGTGCAGCAAGCAGTTCAAAAGGCAAACGGTATGTTGGCTTTCATTGCGAGAGGACTTGGGCACAGAAGTACAGGAGCGTGGATGTTTTACTGCAGCTGTACCTCTAGTAGTTTTAGTCTCCTTACCTAAGCAAGGATATACATAACCTCGAGGGAGTGCAGCGAAGCTTCACCAGACTGATTCCTGAGATGGCAGGATTGTCGTATGAGGAGAGATTGGGCCGACTAGGCCTGTATTCACTGGAGTTTAGAAGAATGAGAGGGGATCTCATTGAAACATATAAAATTCTGAGAGGAATGGACAGACTGGATACATGGATGATATTTCCTCTGGCTGGGGGTTCTAGAACAAGTGGTCACAGTCTCAGGATACGGGGTAGGCCATTTAGGACTGAGATGAGGAGAAACTTCTTCACTCAGAGGGTGGTGAACCTGTGGAATTATCTACCACAGAAGACTACGGAGGCCAAGTCACTGAACATATTTAAAAAAGAAATAGATAGATTTCTGGGCTCCAAAGGTGTCAAGGAGTGTGGCGTTGAGATAAAGGATTAACCATGATCATAATGAATGGCGGAGCAGGATCCTAGGGCTGAATGACTTACTCCTGCTCCTATTTTCTATGTTTCTATGATGTTTACACGGGGGCTACAGGAGGTGATGATGTTTACATGGGGGGTATGGGAATTGATAATGTTTACACGGGGGCTACAGGAGGTGATGATGTTTACATGGGGGGTATGGGAATTGATAATGTTTACACGGGGGCTACAGGAGGTGATGATGTTTACATGGGGGGTATAGGAATTGATGATGTTTACATGGGGCTATAGGAGGTGATGATGTTTACGTGGGGAGAGTAAGAGGTAGTAACATGTACATGGGAATTATAGGAGGTGATTTTTACAGGGGGGTGTAGGAGGTGATGATGTTTAAGTGGGAGTGCATGGGGCGATGTTGTTTCCACATGGGGGTCTCGAAGGTGCTGATATTTACGCAGGGGATATAAGAGATAATATTTACACAGTCGGGGGTATTGTAGGTCATGATGTTTAGGAGGTGATGTTATTTATACGAGGGGCTATGGGAGATGATGATGTTCTCAAGAGGTGGGCATGAGGGACGGAAGGGGTATTGATGTTTATACAATGCGGATATAGGCAGTGGTGATGTTTACACAGGACGCGAATATAAGAAGTGATGTTGTTTTTAAGGGGTCGAATGGCAGGAGGGTGGGTGAGGGGGTAGGATGGAAGGTGGGTGAAGGTGTAGGGTGGCAGGTGGGTGGGAGAGGGGGCAGGTGGCAGGTCAATGGATGAAGGGATATTATGGCAAGTGGGTGACTGAGCCACCCACACGGTGGCAGGTGGGTGAGTGAGGGGGTCGGGTGGAAGGTGGGGTGGGTAAGGGAATAGGATGGCAGGTGGGTGGTGAAGGGGGACGGTGGCAGTTGTATGGGTGAGGGGCTATAGGACATGATGATGTTTACGTGTGGGCCAAAGGAGGTATGATGGTTACACAGCTGTTTATGACGTTTACGCAAAGAGTATGGGAACTGATGATGTTTACACAGGTGGGTAAAAGAGGTGATGATTTACAGGTTGGGGTATAAGAGATCATGGGGCAGTAGAGTGGGCTTTGATGTGATGATATTTACACCAAGGGCCATAGAGATGATGATGTTCACATGGGGGGTGGGGGGTGTTGTATTGGAGGTGATGGTTTTAACTCACTAACAGAATAGTTACTCAGGAAAAGTTAGAGGAATTAAAACTAGTTGTAACTCCTGGGCAGTTACTACTGACACCCAAATCCCCCGCTCCCATTCATCGACCTGGGTGGCTTATTTTTTTGGCTGGCGCAGGTGGCCTCTTTCTGTGCCACAAACATTCTTTGCTGGACCATTTCAGGGTCAACCACATCCTGGTGTATTGGGAGTCATATGTATGTTGGCAAATTTTTTAAAAATGGCAAATGGGATTTTAACCCATGCCCCCCCAGACCATTAGCCTGCACTTCTGGAGTACTAGTCCAGTGACAATACTACTATGCCACTGCTCCCCCTGTTTAATTCAGTGGGGGTGGGGGTGGGGGTGTGTTGGCAAGGGTGGACAGGGGGTTACAGAGAGTATTGTTTACAAGGGGAGGGTACAGGAGGTGTTGCTGTTTACATGGGGGAGGGAGGGTATAGGAGGTGATGATATTTACAAGGGGAGGGTGAAGGAGGTGAGGATGTTTACAAGGGGAGGGTATAGGAGGTGATGATGTTTACAAGGGGAGGGTATAGGAGGTGAGGATGTTTACAAGGGGAGGGTATAGGAGGTGATGATATTTACAAGGGGAGGGTATAGGAGGTGATGATATTTACAAGGGGAGGGTATAGGAGGTGATGATGTTTACAAGGGGAGGGTAAAGGAGGTGAGGATGTTTACAAGGGGAGGGTATAGGAGGTGATGATGTTTACAAGGGGAGGGTATAGGAGGTGAGGATGTTTACAAGGGGATGGTGAAGGAGGTGAGGATGTTTACAAGGGGAGGGTGAAGGAGGTGATGATATTTACAAGGGGAGGGTAAAGGAGGTGAGGATGTTTACAAGGGGAGGGTAAAGGAGGTGAGGATGTTTACAAGGGGAGGGTGAAGGAGGTGAGGATGTTTACAAGGGGAGGGTAAAGGAGGTGATGATGTTTACAAGGGGAGGGTATAGGAGGTGATGATGTTTACAAGGGGAGGGTGAAGGAGGTGAGGATATTTACAAGGGGAGGGTATAGGAGGTGATGATGTTTACAAGGGGAGGGTGAAGGAGGTGAGGATGTTTACAAGGGGAGGGTATAGGAGGTGATGATGTTTACAAGGGGAGGGTGAAGGAGGTGAGGATGTTTACAAGGGGAGGGTGAAGGAGGTGATGATGTTTACAAGGGGAGGGTGAAGGAGGTGAGGATGTTTACAAGGGGAGGGTATAGGAGGTGATGATGTTTACAAGGGGAGGGTGAAGGAGGTGAGGATGTTTACAAGGGGAGGGTATGGTAGGTAATGATGTTTACATGGGAGGGGGGGAGAGAGGGTATAGGAGGTGATGATGTTTACAGGGGGAGGGTATAGGAGGTGATGATGTTTACATGGGGGAGGGGGAGAGAGGGTATAGGAGGTGATGATGTTTACAGGGGGAGGGTATAGGAGGTGATGATGTTCGTTATGAGCGTGGGATAAAGATGTTTGCACAGGGGAGGTATGGGATATAACGACGTGCAACGCCGATGGGATGATGAACTTCCCGGACGCGGAGTTATGATGATGCGGAGACATATTGACACAAGGAGCAGCGTGCGCGGCCACGAGGTGACGCAGGAGAAATCGCGCGCGAGCACAGGGTGACGCAGAGGCAGTTGTTCCGTGAGCGAGGCCGTGCTGCCTAGGAGTCGCCATTGACTCCGAGTCAGAATCTCCGGGTACAGTGAGCCGTTCGGTTCGGTGAGTCTCGCTGCCAGCCGGGAGATGGGAGTTAAGGTTTTGGGGGGACCGTCGAGGGTGTCAAAGGCCCCCTGGGTTGGGGCGATCGCATCGAGGCCCGGTCTCACCGCTGCTTAAACTAAGAGTGGGCCTGGGTCCGGGCCCGGGCCCGGGCCCAGCGTCTCCATCATTACCGCTCCGTGTGGTGGAGCAAGGGAGAGGAAATTGAGGGGCCTGGGACTGGAGTTGGAGCTGGCCTTCAGTCTCAGGTCGGCCTGGGCCTGGTCAAGTTCCCTGTCGCTGAACATAATGTTACCGGTCCTGCCATCAGTTTTGTCAATCAGTGAGAACGGCTGCAGTTCCAGTCGGCTTGAGTCCGGATTTGGAAGCAACGCTGCTGTTTGCTGTGGTAACCCAGTTGTGGTAATATTTCCAGATTTTCCAGGATTATTGCACATTACAGTTCCGTGCAAACGGGAAAATACTCTTGTCGCCATCACTAACTGCTTCTAATTTACAGCTTTATTCTGTACAAGTTTCCAAAATCATTTCAGAGTTTTTCTCGGAGAAGCTGAGTATTTTCGCCATCTTGTGTAATGTCCCCGGCACAGACCTGAGGGATTCACCGAATCAAATTACACCCAGCCTTGCATTTCCATAATGCAATCTCGTTTAAGTCAAAGCCCCCTTAGTTGATGAGTCTCTTGCATAATAAATATTTAAGAAAAGGCAAAATGTGGTTTGTGGCACGCATGTCCAATCTTATCAAAGTACAGTACATGGTATCAAGCACACCAGCTACATTACCGTTAAATTATGGAATTGGAAGAAAAATGTTGCCACAAAATGGTGGGCATTACAATGAAATGCCTATCTGCTGTATATACCCAAAAATCAGTTATGTGATTATAATTTCTCATTCAGGAATTCGGATGGGAAACTAACAACAAGAGTAACATTTTACTTGTGGTTGCACATCAACGAAACATTGAGATTGAATAACTTAAATTTTCGGATAATTTGCCCATCATGATCTTTTAAACCACAAAGCATTGTGTAAAAACACGATAGAAGGATTGTGACATAAGTGAAGGGGTAATAATTAGCTTGGGTGGACAAGTTAGCATAATCTTATGAGAGTATGCAGGAGCAAAGTTCGATTTGTAAATTGTTACATGGAGATGCGAAGTGCTATTTTGTTTTCTAGAATAGTACCAAGGAATATATTTTTAAATAAACTAATTTCCATCACAGGTAAGTAACTATAGATTTCTTCTGTACTGGTACTAGTTTAGGATTTATTTTGGGAATTCTACTGTTAATCTTTCATAGAATCCTGTTTAGCAGCAGCTCCCTCAAAGGATCTCTTTTGGTTTTTGGAATTATGTCTAATTGTTAGCTCTTGCCCATTTTCTACACTCCTGAAGACATTTATTTCTTGCTGGGGTATGATATTATGATGCCAGGGTCATCACCCCTGTCCTCATGTCAGCATTCACTGTCCCTCAATTTGAGGGTAATGTCTACTCAACGTTGAGAGTTTCTGCATGGGTCTTCATGTGACTGCACAGGCTAATTCTCAACGCACAGATCTTTGGGTGCATAGGGCAGCATGTCCCATGAGGTAGTGAGATCCAGAGTACAAAACTTGCTTCCTTTTCTTTCCTTCTCTGCTGCTGCTTTGTCTCATCATTAAGACATTGTGACTCAAAGCATGATGCTGGTTGATGGACAAGTTACCGTCATTTTGAACGATTGTTAGCAGACTCCTTTGAGTCATTAATATCAATGCTGTCACACTTCAAGGAGAGCTTCACAGTGTCTTTGAAGCATTTTCTTTGTCGTCCTTGGAACGTTGACCATTTGAGAGTTGAGAAAACAGAACCTGTCTGGGAAGACTGTTTCTGGGCAAGCAGACACTGTGTCCAGTCCATCGGAGTTGATTTTGCGGAGTTTTGCCTGAATGATTGTGGAGCTGGCTTCAGGAAGGGTGCTAGCGCCTGCTCAGTCCTCCCATTGCATCCTGAGGATGCGGCAGAGGCATTGCCGATGGAATTCCTCTAGTGCTGATACACAGTCCAGATCTCATTGCAGTGTGGTGTTGACAATTGTTTTGTACATTAGGACTTTTAGTGACTTGCAGAGGTGTTTGTCGTTTATCTGCCGTA
Source organism: Cetorhinus maximus (assembly GCF_964194155.1). Taxonomy (NCBI): domain Eukaryota; kingdom Metazoa; phylum Chordata; class Chondrichthyes; order Lamniformes; family Cetorhinidae; genus Cetorhinus; species Cetorhinus maximus. The sequence goes on from NC_135896.1 coordinate 72,399,524, forward strand.
GTCTGTAGAAGGCTGAGATAGTGCAGCTGATTCAAGGTTGGATCTCCAGTCAATGGTGACCTTTTTGAGAAAGGTGGCTGCCAAGGTGTGGGAAGTGCTCCAGAGTCTTTCAATGTATATTGGAGATAGAATATTTGGCTGACCAGGTGTGGGTTGATATATGAATTTTCTTTTGGTATCATTCAAAGTCAGGTTTAGAGTGGCTTGCAAGTCTGGTGCAGAGTGGGCAATGACACTGCAGTTGTTCGCAAACTGTAAATCATGTATCGGAACATAAGAAGTAGGAGCAGGAGTAGGCCATTCAACCCATCGAGCCTGCTCTGCCATTCATTTAGATCATGGCTGAAGACCTACCTCAACTCCATTTTCCCGCACTATCCCCATATCCTTTGATACCTTGATTATCTAGAAATCTATCAATCTCTGGCTTGAACATACTCAATGAGCCTCCGTAGCCCCCTGGGCTAGAGAATTCCAAAGAACTATCACTCTCTAGATGAAGAAGTTCCAGCTCATCTAGGCCGAAAACTGTTGTTCTGATATTGTGTTTCCTGGTTCTGGAACACCACCCCTCCCAGTGGAAACATCCTTCCTGCATCTACTTTGTTGAGCCCTTTAAGAATTGTTTGTGTTTCAATGAGATTATCTCTCATTCTTAACTCTAGGGAATACAGGCTCAATCTCTCCTCATAGGACAGTCTTGTCACCCCAGGAATCAGTCTGTTTTGTACTCTCTCTATAGCAAGTATATCCTTCCTTAGGTAAGGAGACCCAAAATAGTATGTATTACTCCAAGTGCGGTCTCACCAAGACACTACGTGATTGCAACAAGACCTCTTCTGTGTTCAAATCCTCTTGCAATAAAGGCTGATGCACCATTTGCCTTCCTAGTTGCTTGCTGCATCTGCATGCTAGCTTTCAGTGACTCTTGAACAAGGGCACCCAGGTCCCTTTGGGCACCAATACTTCCTAATCTCTCACTTATTTAATAAATACTCCGCATTTCTGTTTTTCCTACCAAAATGGATAACTTCATATTTTTCCACATTATATTCCATCTGCCATGTTCTTGCCCACTCACTTAGCCTGTCTAAATCCCCTTGGAACCCCTTTGCATCCTCCTCACAACTCACATTCACACCTAGTTTTGTGTTATTAGCAAACTTAGAAATATTGCATTTGGTCCTCACATTCAAATCATTGGTAGAGATTGTGAATAGCTGGGACCCAAGCACTGATTTTTGTGGTACTCCACTGGTCATGGCCTGCCAACCTAAGAATAACCATTTATTCCTACTGTTTTCTGTCCATTAACCAATTCTCAATACATGCCAGTGTATTAAACTACAGTGCTCTAATTTTTTTTTACAAACCTCTTGTGTGGGATCTTGTCAAAAGCCTTCTGAAAATCCACTGAAAACCCCTTCTCCATTCTGCTAGATACATCCTCAAAAAACTCTCAACAGGTTTGTGAAACACTATTTCGCTTTCATAAATCCATGTTGACTCTGCCCGATCAAAATCATTTTTTTCCTAAGTGTTCAGTTATCACATCCTTTATAATAGATTCCAGCATTTTTCCGACTACTGATGTCAAGCTAACAGACCTGTAGTTCCCCATTTCCTCTTTCCCTCCTTTCTTAAACAGTGGGTTACATTTGCTACCTTCCAATTTGCAAGAACCATTCCAGAATCTATAGAATTTTGGAAGATGACCGCCAATGCATTCACTATCTCTAGAGTCACCTCTTCAGCACTCTGGGATGTAGATCGTTAGGTCCAGGGGATTTATCAATTTTCAGTCCCATTGTTTTACTAATAATTTCTTTCAGCTCCTCATTTCTGCTAGTCCTCTGGTATTTCTGGAAGGTATTTTGTATACATTAGAAGCTTTTACAGTCCGTTTTTATGTTTCTTGCTAGTTTACTGTCATTCTGTTTTCTCTTTCTTCATCAGTTTCTTGGTCCACCTTTGCTGAATACTAAAAAGCTCCCAATCCTGAGGCTTACTACTTTTTTGGCAACTTTATTAGCTTCTCCCTTTGATCTAAATACAAGCTTTAACTTCTCTTAGCAATGGTTGGATCACTTTTCCTGTTGGGTGTTTGTACCTCAAAGGAATGTATATTTGTTGTAAACAATGCATTGATCCTTTAAATGATAGCCATTGCCTGTCTACAGTATTACCTTTTAATGTAGTTTCCTAATTTACCACAGCCAACTTGCCCCTCATACCTTCGTAGTTTCTTTTAAGATTTAAGACCCTAGTTTTGGATTGAACCATATTACTGTCAAACTTAGTGTAAAAATCTATCATCATATCACTAAAGGCTCCTTTACAATGAGATTATTAATTAGCCCTTTCTCATTGCACAGTATTGGATCTAAAATACCATCTAAATTTATTCCATCTATCCTATTCATACCCCATCTAAAATATCCCAGCTGTGAAGAAGAGTCATACGGACTCGAAACGTTAACTTTTTTTTTCTCCAAAGATGCTGTTAGACCTGCTGAGTTTTTCCAGCATCTTCTGTTTTTGTTTCAGATTTCCAGCATCTGCAGTATTTTGCTTTTATCCCATTCCTTAGTTTGTTGCTCAACAAACTGTTCTAGAAAACCATCTCTTATTCCAGGAAATTATGCTACAAGCATTGGTGCTAATTTGGTTTACCCAGTCTATGTAGATTGAAGCTAATAATGATGATTATTTTTGTACCTCTAATTTCCTGATTTGTACCATACCCAACATAACCACTACTATTTGGTGGCCTGTGAATAACTCCCACCAATGTTTGCTTCCCATTGCTGTTTCTTAGCTGCACCCAAACTGATTCTACATCACTGATGATTTTATGATTTTTATCCTTTATTAAGTGCTACCCCACCTTCTTTTCCCTTTTGCCTATCCTTCCTAAAATGTTGAATACCCTTGAACATTCAGTTCCCAGTCTTGATCACCTTGCAGCCACGTCTCTGTAATTGCAATTAGATTATACCCATTTACTTCTATTTGTGCTGTCAATTCATCTGCCTTGATGCAAATTTTGCATACATTCAGATAGAGTGCCTTTAATTTTGCCATTTTAACATTTTTTGTGTTTTGACCCAATTTCTTGCAGGCCTTTGTTTCCTCTGCCTTCCAATTTCCCTTCTACTTTTCTTCCTACCATTACCAGCTTTGTTTCTGTCCTATTTAAATTCCCTCCCTGGTTCCTATTCCCCTTCCAAACTAGTTTAAACCCTCCCAACAGCACGAGCAAATTTCCTGGCGAGGATATTGGTTCTGGTCCTGCTAAGGTGTAACCTGTCCATCTTGTACAGGTCCTACCTGTCCCAGAACGAGTCCCAGTGCCTCAGAAATCTAAAGCTCTCCTTCCTACACCACCTCTTCAGCCACATGTTCATTTGCTCTATCTTCCTATTTCTGTACTCACTAGCACATAGCACTGGTAGATTACTACCTTTTGAAGCCCTGCTTTTTGATCTCTTTCCTAGCTCTCTAAAATGTACTTTCAAGACCTCATCCCTCTTTCTAGCTCTGTCGCTGGTACCGAAGTGGACTCCAATCTCTGGCTGTTCAACAACACCCCTCAATAACAATGCCCTGCAGCTGCTCAGTGACAGCCTTGGCCCTGGCACCAGGGAGGCAACATACCAAGCTGGAGTCAGGTCTGTGGTTGCAGAAACACCTGTTTTCCCTAACTATTGAATCCTTTACTACTATTGCTTCTTCCTCTCCTGTGCACCTGAGATACCCCTGGTGCCATGGACTTGGCCTTCGCTATATTCTCCTGAGAAACCGCTGTCCTCACCAGTATCCAAAATGGAAAACCGGTTAGTGATCAAGATGGACTCGGGGGACTCTTGGAATACTTGGCTGGTGATCCTAGACTGTCTGGTGGTCACCCATTTGCTCTGCCTCTGCTCTCTTAACCTGTGGTGTGACCACCTCCCTAAACATGCTAGCCACGTAGTTCTCAGCTTTGCGGATGCACCACAGTGACTGCAGCTGTTGCTAAGGTTCCAGAACCCGGAGCCCAAGTTTCTGGAGCTGGAGGCATCCTCTGCACATGTGGTTGTTGAAGCCATGACTTTCCACAGGCACCAGGATGGGCATTTCATGCAGCAGAGCTGCCCTACCATGCCTTAACTAAACTTAGACTATAAACCTAGACCCTACTGCTCCTATTATGTTTACTAGTAATCAAGCTTTACTACTGCTCATAAAATCTTACAGTTGCTACTAAGTTACCCTAGTTTTGAAAGATGAATGATTAAAATACTCTCCAATCATTTATCTGTTTCCTTGTGATGTCATACTTTGAATTTTTCTCAGAATACGGCCGGTCCACAGACTGAGCCCCCTAGCTATTTTAAACAGGTCCGTCGCTTTTCACGCTCTTTTACTCCAAGTTAAGGTAGCTACTTAAGTGAACAGCACCTCCTCCCTCGCTGCACCGGGTTCCCTTGCTTGCACTCTGTGACTAGCTGCTGTCTTCATGTTTGATGTCTATGGTGGTCAGTTTAGTTTTGGCATGGAGGCAACTTAGGTTGACGGGTTTTCCATCTAGGCAGCATGTAATACTCACACCAGAGGGCAGTTTATCTTTAAGGTGAATAGCCCCTGTCAGGTAGATTGTATGGGGGCTATCGGACAGCCTTGCTTATCATTGGTCCATATTTTGATGGCATCTTATTTCAGATCTCCCATTCAAGGCAGTTGCAGTTATATCTTCATGAAACAGTTGCAGGATTGTGATGAAGTTTCTTGGACATCCAGATCTTTGGAGCACAATCCGCTAGTGAGTCAAATGGTTTGGTCATGTTGACGAATGCAATGAAGGGTTCCAAGTGGTGTTCTCGACAATTTTCTTGGATTTGTTTAGCAACAAAGACCATGTTGGATATTCCTCTGGAAGGTCTAAAGCCACTCTGTCTCTGGGAGGATTTCCTCAGCCACAGCAAATAGGCCATTCAGGAGAATGTGTTAGGATTTTCCCTGCTATGGACAAGAGGGGAATACTTTGATAGTCTCTGCAGCTTGATTTATCTCCCTTCTTGAAGATTGTGACAATTGTAACATTCCTGAAGTTGGGGAGGGGTGTTTGTTTTTTTCTTCAAAGTCCATAGGATTGATAGCTTTGAGTCTTAATGTGAGCAAAGTTCTGCCAGCTTTGAAGTCCACAGCTGGAATACCGCTAAGACTGCAGGCTTTGTTGATTTTCTTTCATTTTGCTGCTTGTTGCAGCAGTCCCATCCATGGTGGTTCACCCATGGATTCTACCACAGGGTACTGGGGAATAGTTTGGAGAGTATCGCTGTCACTGTGGGTTCATGGTTGAGTTGTTGAAAGTCTTCTTCCCAGCGTTGACACTCTGCATTGTCACTCTGAAGAAGAGAAACACCATAATGTGAGTGAAGGGGATTTTGTCCTTTTGAGGTTCGAATATAGATGGCCCTGGTGGCTTCAGAAAAGCTTTGTATGTTATGATGGTCAGCATATTGTTAGCTATCTCGGGCTTTTTCTTTCTACCGCATGCCCTTTTATTTTCTGCTTTTGTTTTTGAGCCTCGTCTAACAACATACAAATAGAATCATTAAATAACAATGATAAGAGTATTTAAAAGTTTGAGAAAGATAAAGATCATGCATAAACCTTCAGGTTGACTCAGTGGAATGAGGTGTACACCAAATGCGTTAAAGTGGGCTGAATTGTTGAGGAAAAAACCTATCAATGAACAGTGGAGGTATTCAAAGAAGCATTTTGTACAGTGCTTCCCAAACATTTTTGTGGTGTGACCACATTTAATCCCTCAGTTTTCTTGTGACCCCAGAGTGAAAATATAGGATGTACAAGAATGAGCAGGGAGGGGAGATAGGCTTTGGTTGTTGAATAACAGGGAGGCTTTAGTAGTTGGAGGGGGGAAGCTTCAACTGTTGAACAGCGAGGCAGGGGTGCTTTAGGACTTGACTGGAGAGATGGTGGGGGAACAGGAGTTAAGCATGAGGAGGGAGTTGTTGAAAAGACAGGGTTTCTACAAAAAATACATATACCTACCTTTTCACAGGTTTTTTTTTTGCAGAAACAGTTGGACCTCAGAGTAGTCATTAGGCCATACCCGTCAATAGAAAAAGAGCAAGCATTTAAAGGGGCCTTACAGCTTTCAAAAATCAGTCTGAGCTTCCACAGCAGCTATTGATGTCTTGGAGCTTGCAACCTCAAAATCTCATTTTGCAACCCTACTGGCCCACTTTTTGGGGAGCCCTTATTTAGTAGTGTCAACACATGCTTCATAAAGACCAAAATTTCATTTGTACAGTCAGGCAGTAATGATCAGCATACAGGGTGAGACTCTAGAAAGCTAAAGCAAGTGACTTGCAGAAATATCAGGAAAAACTAGTAGATTGAAACATAGAAAACAAAGACACAAAATATTAAAAGCTCGGAAGGAAAAATAGAAACAAAGCATGGGAATAATTTAGCGTTTTCTAAATGTATCAAAAGTTTTATAAATGTATCAAGTGATATGTTCCTATTAGAGGTAGGTGCAGGGGATATAGTAATATAAAACAAGGAAATAGCTGGTTTATGAAATAAACACTTTGTATCTGTGTTCACTGAAGGAAAATGGAAGGGAAGCTAACAAATCAAGGTGGAGGGGTGGCAGGGAGGTTGTAAACCTATTGGATTCAATATTAGTAACAAAATGCCAATAGGGGAAAAAATGCAACTTTGAATGAATAAATCTCCACCAATTGATGATTTCCACCCCAGGATGTTAAAGAAGTGATGAAATCACTGAAGAGTTAGTTATCTCTCAAAAGTTCTCTTGGTTTAAAATTGTGTCATTAGACTGGAAAATTGCTAATGCCATGCCTACCAATTTGATGTCACTTGTGGGGAAGCTGGTGGAACCTGTCATTGGGGGTGAAATGACTGAGCATTTGGGAAAATATGAGCTGTTCAGAGAGGCATTAATGCTTTGTTAAAGCTGAATCTTGTCTGTTGAACGTTGTTGAAATTTGAAGTGTTATGGACAGGAGGGGGGATTAATTTAAACAGCCTTGATTCCTCCTCTCACCACCTGTCCGTAAACAGAAAGGTATTTTGATTTTCCCCATTATAAGTGGTGGCGTATTTTCTCCAACCCCTGAGTTTTAGTGAGATCCATTTCTATTTACTCAACAGCAAACAGAAGATAGAGTAAACTCAGGAGGTTAGTTTATTTTGCACACACTCAAACACAGGAGGAGGGTTTGCAATGTTCCCCCGCCTCCCCTGCTTTTTGTCTTCATACTGTAAAGGGGGATAAGGAAAAGAAAGAGGTACAGGGCAAAAGACTACAGAGAAGATATTGTTTCACAAGAGTCCAGAATCAAAGTCCAATGGTGTATTCTTTCACAGAGTCGGCAGGCTGAAGACTGATGTTGATGCTACTTCTCCAGTAGAGATGACTTCCACGCTGAGCTGGGCACGCAGAGGTGAATTGGTTAAGCAGGTGATGGTACAGAAGCTCCAGTAGAAACAGTGTAGATGGGGGGGGCAGGCATTCATTCACCTGGACTGAGCCCTAGTTCTGACCTGCTGCTTGGTTGGTGGAAGATGGCAGTCTGCTTTCCTGCTCCACAAGGCAAGCTAACTGGTTCTCCTAGCTGGGGGATGGGTTGGGTTGGGTGGGGGGGGGGGGGGGTGTCATGTGATATGACTCCCACTCCTCCCCTTTGGCTTGGACAAAGGATGTATGTTTCTTATTTTAGATTCTTAAGATTGTAATGTTTCAACTATTAATAGTTTCCTCTTACAGATGGGTTGTCTCTGTTGGCTCGGACTGGCCTTAGAAATGTAACCCCACCCACCTTAAACCAATTTATATTTCTCCCTTGTTGAAACTATGCTTCAGTTCTGCTGAAGGGCCATGAGGGCTCGAAACGTTGACTGATTTCTTCTCCGCCGATGCTGCCAGACTTGCTGAGTTTTTCCAGGTAATTCTGTTTTTATTTTGTTTTAGAAATGTAAATGGCCTTTGTACAATTCCCTTGGTTTTGATCCCTGCAGTCACAGGGGTAATTAGCATCTCTGAAGAGATAATGAAGTGGCAGTTGTTCTGAATGTCAGGAAGTTCCTTTTGTTTAAGTCTTAGCCAGTCATGTCTTCAGTCATTTTAAAGCCTTTGTCCAGTTTTTTTTTAACGGATTTTATATATATGTGTATGTGTGTGTATATTATATGTGTATGTGTGTGTATATTATATGTGTATGTGTGTGTATATTATATGTGTATGTGTGTGTATATTATATGTGTATGTGTGTGTATATTATATGTGTATGTGTGTGTATATTATATGTGTATGTGTGTGTATATTATATGTGTATGTGTGTATATTATATGTGTATGTGTGTGTATATTATATGTGTATGTGTGTGTATATTATGTATGTGTGTGTATATTATGTGTGTGTGTATAGTGTATGTGTGTGTGTATAGTGTATGTGTGTGTGTATAGTGTATGTGTGTGTGTATAGTGTATGTGTGTGTGTATAGTGTATGTGTGTGTGTATAGTGTATGTGTGTGTGTATAGTGTATGTGTGTGTGTATAGTGTATGTGTGTGTGTATAGTGTATGTGTATAGTGTATGTGTGAGTGTATGTGTGTGTGTATAGTGTATGTGTGAGTGTATGTGTGTGTGTATAGTGTATGTGTGTGTGTATAGTGTATGTGTGTGTGTATAGTGTATGTGTGTGTGTATAGTGTATGTGTGTGTGTATAGTGTATGTGTGTGTGTATAGTGTATGTGTGTGTGTATAGTGTATGTGTGTGTGTATAGTGTATGTGTGTGTATAGTATTAGTGTATGTGTGTATAGTATTAGTGTATGTGTGTATAGTATTAGTGTATGTGTGTGTATAGTATTAGTGTATGTGTGTGTATAGTATTAGTGTATGTGTGTGTATAGTATTAGTGTATGTGTGTGTATAGTATTAGTGTATGTGTGTGTATAGTATTAGTGTATGTGTGTGTATAGTATTAGTGTATGTGTGTGTATAGTATTAGTGTGTATAGTATATGTGTGTGTGTGTATAGTATATGTGTGTGTGTATAGTATTAGTGTATGTGTGTGTATAGTATGTATGTGTGTGTGTATAGTATGTATGTGTGTGTGTATAGTATATGTGTATGTGTGTGTATAGTATTAGTGTATGTGTGTGTATAGTATTAGTGTGTATAGTATATGTGTGTGTGTGTATAGTATATGTGTGTGTGTATAGTATTAGTGTATGTGTGTGTATAGTATGTATGTGTGTGTATAGTATGTATGTGTGTGTGTATAGTATATGTGTATGTGTGTGTGTATAGTATATGTGTATGTGTGTGTATAGTATATGTGTATGTGTGTGTGTATAGTATATGTGTATGTGTGTGTGTATAGTATATGTGTGTGTGTGTATAGTATATGTGTGTGTGTGTATAGTATATGTGTGTGTGTGTGTATAGTATATATGTGTGTGTGTGTATAGTATATGTGTGTGTGTGTATAGTATATGTGTGTGTGTGTATAGTATATGTGTGTGTGTGTGTATAGTATATGTGTGTGTGTGTGTATAGTATATGTGTGTGTGTGTGTGTATAGTATATGTGTGTGTATAGTATATGTGTGTGTGTGTGTATAATATATGTGTGTGTATAGTATATGTGTATGTGTGTGTGTATAGTATATGTGTATGTGTGTGTGTATAGTATATGTGTATGTGTGTGTGTATAGTATATGTGTATGTGTGTGTGTATAGTATATGTGTATGTGTGTGTGTATAGTATATGTGTATGTGTGTGTGTATAGTATATGTGTATGTGTGTGTGTATAGTATATGTGTATGTGTGTGTGTATAGTATATGTGTATGTGTGTGTGTATAGTATATGTGTATGTGTGTGTGTATAGTATATGTGTGTGTGTGTGTGTATAGTATATGTGTGTGTGTGTGTATAGTATATATGTGTGTGTGTGTATAGTATATGTGTGTGTGTGTATAGTATATGTGTGTGTGTGTATAGTATATGTGTGTGTGTGTATAGTATATGTGTGTGTGTGTATGGTATATGTGTATATGTGTGTGTATAGTATATGTGTGTGTATAGTATATGTGTGTGTATAGTATATGTGTGTGTGTGTATAGTATATGTGTGTGTGTGTATAGTATATGTGTATGTGTGTGTATAGTATATGTGTATGTGTGTGTATAGTATATGTGTATGTGTGTATAGTATGTGTGTGTATAGTATATGTGTATGTGTGTGTGTGTGTAGTATATGTGTATGTGTGTGTGTGTAGTATATGTGTATGTGTGTGTAGTATATGTGTATGTGTGTGTGTAGTATATGTGTGTGTGTGTATTGTGTGATCGTGTATGTGTGTGTGTATAGTGTATGTGTGTGTGTATAGTGTATGTGTGTGTGTATAGTGTATGTGTGTGTGTATAGTGTATGTGTGTGTGTATAGTGTATGTGTGTGTGTATAGTGTATGTGTGTGTGTATAGTGTATGTGTGTGTGTATAGTGTATGTGTGTGTGTATAGTGTATGTGTGTGTGTATAGTGTATGTGTGTGTGTATAGTGTATGTGTGTGTGTATAGTGTATGTGTGTGTGTATAGTGTGTGTGTGTGTATAGTGTGTGTGTGTGTGTGTATAGTGTGTGTGTGTGTGTGTATAGTGTGTGTGTGTGTGTATAGTGTGTGTGTGTGTGTATAGTGTGTGTGTGTGTGTGTGTATAGTGTGTGTGTGTGTGTATAGTGTGTGTGTGTGTGTATAGTGTGTGTGTGTGTGTATAGTGTGTGTGTGTGTGTGTGTATAGTGTGTGTGTGTGTGTATAGTGTGTGTGTGTGTGTATAGTGTGTGTGTGTGTGTATAGTGTGTGTGTGTGTGTATAGTGTGTGTGTGTGTGTATAGTGTGTGTGTGTGTGTATAGTGTGTGTGTGTGTGTATAGTGTGTGTGTGTGTGTATAGTGTGTGTGTGTGTATAGTGTGTGTGTGTGTGTATAGTGTGTGTGTGTGTGTATAGTGTGTGTGTGTATAGTGTGTGTGTGTGTGTGTATAGTGTGTGTGTGTGTGTGTATAGTGTGTGTGTGTGTATATAGTGTGTGTGTGTGTGTATAGTGTGTGTGTGTGTATAGTGTGTGTGTGTATAGTGTATAGTGTGTGTGTGTGTGTGTGTATAGTGTATAGTGTGTGTGTGTGTGTGTGTGTATAGTGTATGTGTGTGTGTATAGTGTATGTGTGTGTGTATAGTGTATGTGTGTGTGTATAGTGTATGTGTGTGTGTATAGCGTATGTGTGTGTGTATAGCGTATGTGTGTGTGTATAGCGTATGTGTGTGTGTATAGCGTATGTGTGTGTGTAGTAAATGTGTATGTGTGTGTGTAGTATATGTGTATGTGTGTGTGTAGTATATGTGTATGTGTGTGTGTAGTATATGTGTATGTGTGTGTGTAGTATATGTGTATGTGTGTGTGTAGTATATGTGTATGTGTGTGTGTAGTATATGTGTATGTGTGTGTGTAGTATATGTGTATGTGTGTGTGTAGTATATGTGTATGTGTGTGTGTAGTATATGTGTATGTGTGTGTGTAGTATATGTGTGTGTGTGTGTGTGTGTAGTATATATGTGTGTGTGTGTGTGTAGTATATGTGTGTGTGTGTGTGTGTGTGTGTGTAGTATATGTGTGTGTGTGTGTGTAGTATATGTGTGTGTGTGTGTGTAGTATATGTGTGTGTGTGTGCGTGTGTAGTATATGTGTGTGTGTGTGCGTGTAGTATATGTGTGTGTGTGTGTGTGTGTGTGTGTGCGTGTAGTATATGTGTGTGTGTGTGTGTGTGTGTGTGTAGTATATGTGTGTGTGTGTGTGTGTGTGTAGTATATGTGTGTGTGTGTGTGTGTGTAGTATATGTGTGTGTGTGTGTGTGTGTAGTATATGTGTGTGTGTGTGTAGTATATGTGTGTGTGTGTGTATACTACACACACACACACATATACTACACACACACACACACACACACATATACTACACACACACATATACTACACACACACACATATACTACACACACACACATATACTACACACACACACATATACTACACACACACACACACACATATACTACACACACACACACATATACTACACACACACACACATGTACTACACACACACACATATACTACACACACACACACACATATACTACACACACACACACACATATACTACACACACACACACACATATACTACACACACACACACACATATACTATGTGTGTGTGTGTGTGTAGTATATGTGTGTGTGTGTGTGTAGTATATGTGTGTGTATGTGTGTAGTATATGTGTGTGTGTGTGTGTAGTATATGTGTGTGTGTGTGTGTGTAGTATATGTGTGTGTGTGTAGTATATGTGTGTGTGTGTGTGTAGTATATGTGTGTGTGTGTGTGTGTAGTATATGTGTGTGTGTGTAGTATACGTGTGTGTGTGTGTAGTATACGTGTGTGTGTGTATAGTATACGTGTGTGTGTGTATAGTATACGTGTGTGTGTATAGTATACGTGTGTGTGTATAGTATACGTGTGTGTGTATAGTATACGTGTGTGTGTATAGTATACGTGTGTGTGTATAGTATACGTGTGTGTGTGTGTGTATAGTATACGTGTGTGTGTGTGTGTATAGTATACGTGTGTGTGTGTGTGTATAGTATACGTGTGTGTGTGTATAGTATACGTGTGTGTGTGTATAGTATACGTGTGCGTGTGTATAGTATACGTGTGCGTGTGTGTATAGTATACGTGTGTGTATAGTATATGTGTGTGTGTGTGTATAGGATATGTGTGTGTGTGTAATATATGTATGTGTGTGTGTAATATATGTATGTGTGTGTGTGTATATATGTATGTGTGTGTATATATGTATGTGTGTGTATATATGTATGTGTGTGTATATATGTATGTGTGTGTGTATATATGTATGTGTGTGTGTATATATGTATGTGTGTGTGTATATATGTATGTGTGTGTGTATATATGTATGTGTGTGTGTATATATGTATGTGTGTGTGTATATATGTATGTGTGTGTGTATATATGTATGTGTGTGTGTATATATGTATGTGTGTGTGTATATATGTATGTGTGTGTGTATATATGTATGTGTGTGTGTATATATGTATGTGTGTGTGTATATGTGTATGTGTGTGTGTATATGTGTGTGTGTGTGTGTGTGTGTGTGTGTGTGTGTATATATGTGTGCGTGTGTGTGTATGTGTGTGCGTGCGTGTGTGCGCGCGCGTGTGTATGCGTGCGCGTGTGCGTGCATGCGTGTGTATGTGTGTATATATGCATGCGTATGTGTATATATATATATGTGTGTGTATATATATATGTGTGTGTGTGTGTGTGTGTGTGTGTGTATATAGAGTGAAGTCGTAGCTCCCTGAATTCTATTTTATTTTTTTAATGTGGTCTTAAGGAAGAATAGGAAGTGAAGAAGCATATATGTAATCTCTCCTCATACTGGCACATCAAACACACAACCAGCAGTAGTGGCAGTTCCCTGCTGCATTTTCTTTTGAGCTTTAAGCCTGCATCTGTAAGGACATTGTCCTTTCCTGCGATATGGGGGTTTCGTAGGTTGAAAGGCTGTAAGAACAGAATTCAGTGAAATGGTTGTGTATTGGTGGCTTTGAATTTTTCCAAAAAATTTCAGAAGATTGTGATGAGTGTATACTAGGGTTTCCTAGTGCCCGTGACAAATGTAAATTTCAAAGTGCTAAAGCCCTAGGAGACCTAAGGTTTCTTTCTCCACTGTGAAGTATGTTTCCTGGTGTGGGTTGACATTTTTTGAAAAATAGCCAATGGGACTCTTGATGCCGGACTCTTACCTGGATGGCTCCCATTCCTAGATCGCTGGTGTCTATGGCTGCTTGATAGGTTTACTGAAGTTGGGAGCTGCTAGTATTGGCTCATTTGTCAGGACAGCTTTCAGTTTTTCAAAAGCTTCTTGGCAGGCCTTTGTCCACACCATCTTTAAGTGTTTTTTAAGGCATTGGTTAAGGGGGAGGTGAGAGTGCTAAAGTTTGGAATAAACTTCTGATAGAAACTTAGGAAACGCCTGATTTCCCTATGGTTTTTGGGAGTGGGAAAATCGATTAGGGCCCATACTTTGGTCTCAGGAGGTAGCATACTCCCTTGTCCCACCACATGTCCCAGGTAAGTTACCTCAGCCTGAGCGAGCGAACTCTTTTCTAAGTTCACCGCCAAGTTGGTTCTCTTCAGACCCTGGCACACTACCTCCAAGTGGATCGAGTGATTTCTCCAGCTGTCACTGTTGATGATCAGGTGCTCCAGCTAGACTGCACGATTGTTGAGGCTAGCTACTACCTGGTTGGTCAGTCTCTGAAAGGTGGCTGCAGCATTTTTAAGGCCAAAGGGCATGACTTTGCATTGGTACAGGCCATCTGGGGTGAAAGATGCAGAGATTTCTCTCACCTTGGGGGTCATGGGGATTTGGCCAGCACCCCTTTAAAAGGTCAGCCTTGCTCAGGTAGGCTGAGTGACCCACCCTGTCTATGTAGTCCTCAAGGCGGGTATTGGATTGGAGTCAGCCTTCATTATCGCGTTGATTTTCTGGTAATTGATGCAAAGCTGCTTTGACCCGTTTGACTTTGGGACTAGCACAATGGGAGAGCTCCAGCTACTCTGGCTCAGCTCAATGGTGCTATTTTCCAGCATGTACTGAATTTCCGGTTGGACCTGAGGCAGCTTGTTGGGGCCCAGCCAGTAAGGGTGTTGTTTGATTGGTGAGGTGTCTCCCATGTCCGCATCGTGGACCGTTAAGGTAGTAGACCAGGGCTGGCCCAAAGAGCACTCTAAACTGTTCTAGCAGGTCTACCACGTTCTCCCTCTGTTCCCGGGTCAAATGGGCTCGGTAAAGGTCGACTTGGTCTCTGGGTTGCAGAGTTTGGGCCTGGGCACGTCTGTTTGCTTGCCTTTTTATTGTCTGTTGGGAAGCTATCAGATGCTCTTTAGCCATTGCACAGCATTGAGAAGTCTTTCCTCGAAGTTGGAGACATACTCCAACATGGAGGCATCCTCCCTGGGTTGCCTCCTTTAGCAGTTTTTGGGGGCTCTGCACCTCATGCCCGTAAATTTTTTCAAAGGGGGCGAAACCAGTGGATTTGTTTGGGTGGCGAATAACAGGAAGCCCAATTCTTGTCCCAGTCATGGGACTATTTGGTGCAGTAGGCCCTAATTATGGTTTTCAGTTTGGTGATATCGCTGTAGCGCCACCTGTAACTGTGGATGATATGCTGAGGACTTCAGTTGGGTTATACCTAAGCTGTGCATAACTCGCTGGAACACTTGGGGCTGAAAGTTAGACCCCTGATCCAGTTGGATCTCTTTCAGCAGGTTGTACTGAGTGAAGAACTGGGTCAGCCTTTCGATCATGGCCTTGGCTGTGATCTTCTGGAGGGGAATGGCTTCAGGGAACCTGCTGGCTAGATCCATTATGGTTAGGAGATATTGGTAACCAGTCATACAGTCTACCAGTATTCAATTGAAGTGTTCACCAAATGCTGGGGTTGGCTTGAGATGGGGCTGGTTTAATAGCGGCCTGGGGTTTTTCCTGCAACCTGGCAGGCATGGCAGGTTTTGCAGTATTCTGCTACATCAGACCGCAGACCTGGCCAGTGGAATCGCTCACTGACATGCACTAAAGTTTTACCATCAGGATGGCATGGGCAATTTTTTAGAATTTCCTGGTAGTATTCTGAGGGCAGGACAATCTGGTGCACCACTGCCCACTCTTAATCTGCAGGCCTCCCTGGAGGTCTACCTCACCTTGTAGGTAATAACACTGGGACCTAGATGGCTTCTTCTGAACAGCTAGTTTGTGCTGTGCGCTGGACCTAAGGATCTGCCTGCTGGGCTTTAATCAGGGAGTTGTGGCTGAGCACTTCCTCCCCTTCAGTCAGGCTTTAAAAGAGTGCTTCCACTAGCTCTCTGCTGACTGAGCTTGCCTGCCTAGACCGGGATCGGGACACTGCACAGCCAGGGAATATCTCTGGGATGTCCTGGGATTGTTGAATTTCTCTCTCTTCGTTTGGCTGGCCTAAAACTATAGGGGTGGCGACCACCTTGCTACCAGTCAAATCATTCCCAAGTAGAAAATCAATTCCACTCACTGGTAGTTCGGGGACAATCCCCATTGTCACTGGGCCAGAGACCAGGTCACATCCGATGGAGGGGTACAGACAGGTATCCCCCCCTCCCACTCCACTTATCAGGGCCTTGGTTTTCAGGGAGAATTCAGGGGCTAGTTTTAGGTTTCCCTTTAACATTAAGGATGTTAGAACAGTACAACAGACTTGCTCACATTTTGGGACGGGTACGGGGACACTGTTCTGGCAGGACAAAACGCTGATAACTCTCAAGAATTTTTGTCCAGCCCAGCTACACATTGGGCTGTGCCCTCAGGAAGGCTAGCCCCTGTAGCGAGAGACTCCCTGCTCAGCTGCACTACCCATTGGGGTGTCCTTTGGGGGACTACTCATGGAGCCCTTTTAAGCCAATGGGCATGCCGTGTAATCTCCAGCATAACAAAAATATATCCCCGTGAGGAAGAAGGATTCTAGCAAGGGGATAAACCAACCATAATTAACCAAGGAAGTTAAGGATAGTATCAAATTGAAAGAAAAAACATACAATGTGGCAAAGATTAGTGGTAAGCCAGATGATTGGGAAAGTTTTAAAAACCAACAAAAGATGACAAAAAATGAGGGAGAAAATAAACTGAGGGTAAACTAGCAAGTAATATAAGAACAGACAGTAAGAGCTTCTTTCAATATATAGGAAGGAAGAGAGAGGCCAAAGTGAACATAGACCCCTTAGAGAATGAGGCTGGGGAAATAATAATGGGAACCAGAAAATGGCAGAGGAGCTGAATAAATACTTTGCATCAGGCTTCACAGTAGAAGACACTAATAGCATTCCAAAAATACTAAATAATCAAGGGCAAAAGTGGGGGGGAAGAAATACAATTATTATCACGAGAAAAAGTACTAGGGGAACTAATGGGGCTAAAGGCCGATAAGTCTCCTGGACCTGATAGGTTGCATCCTAGGATATTAAAGGAAGTAGCTACAGAGATAGTGGTAATCTTCCAAGTATCTTTAGATTCTGGAAAAGTCCCAGAGGATTGGAAAACTGCCGATGAAATACCCTTATTCAAAAAGGGAGGGAGACAAACAACAGGTAACTATAGGTCAGTTAGCTTAACATCCATCATTGGAAAAATGTTGGAGTCTATTATAAAGGACGTAATAGAGCATTTAGAAATGCATAATATAGTCAAGCAGAGTCAGCATGGCTTCATGAAGGGAAATCATGCCTGACAAATTGATTAGAATTCTTTGAGGAGGTAACAAGCAGGATATATAAAGGGGAACCAGTAGGTGTAATATATTGGGATTTCTAAAAGGCATTTAATAAGGTACCGCACATAAGGCTACTTAACAAGATAAGAGCCCATGGTGTTGGGGGTAGTATATTAGCATGGATAGAGGATTGGCTAACTAATAGAAGACAGAGTTGGGATAAGGGGGGCATTTTCAGGATGGCAACTTGTAACTAGTGGAGTTCCACAGGGATCAGTGCTGGGACCACAATTATTTACAGTATATGTTAATGACTTAGATGAGGGAAATGAATGTACTATCTCCCAAGTTTGCAGATGACACAAAAGGTGGTATGACAAGTGGTGAGGATGATGCATAGTCTACAGAGGGATATAGACAGGTTAAGTGAGTGGGCAAAAGCTTGGCAGGTGGAATATAATGTGGGAAAATGTGAGGGTACGCACTTTGGCAGGAAGAACAGAGGAGCTGAATATTTTAAATGGAGAAAGTGCAGAAAACTGCAGCACAGAGGGATTTGGGGGTCCTTATGCATGAATCACAAAAAACTAGCATACAAGTTCAGGTAATAGGGAAGGCAAATGGAATGTTGGCCTTTATTTCAAAGGGAATGGAGTATAAAAATTGCTAAAACTATACAAGGCACTAGTTTGGCCACACCTAGGATACTATGAACAGTTTTGGTCAGATTTTTAATCAGTAAGGGAATCCAGGGTTATGGGGAAAAGGAAGGAAAGTGGAGTTGAGGATTACCAGGTCAACCACGATCTCATTGAATGGTGGAGCAGATTCGATGGGCCAAATGGCCTACTTCTGCTCCTATGTCTTATGGTCTAGGCCTGGAATGGCCTACTTTGTTGCAATGAGAACACACAGGCCTCTGGCTTCTCCTGCCCTCTTGTGTTTCCTTTCTAGGTGGGGATCTTTCCTATCTAGATCACCCTCCTTATCTTTCCGATGCTCACGGGTATGATTTGGAAAGGATTAGCCTGAGTTTTCAGTTCTATGGGTAAGATCATAGCAGTCTGCTGTGACTGCTGCACCCCTGGCTGTATTGATTCTCTGTTCCTCTAGATGTTTCCGCAGGTTGGAGGGTAGGCAATTTGTGAATTCCCTCCCGTAACAGGGGCTAGCCCTCCTGAGCGCACAGCCCTATGTGTAGCTGTTCTTGCTCATGCAATCCCTCATAGGTGCGCAGGATTCTTAGGGATCTTATCCATTGGCCAAACATGATTTCCTTCAACTGTTCAAACTTGATATAGTTTTGTGTGGGCTTCTTACGAGTGTTCTGGAATTGCTGGTGCTATACCTCTGGGGCTAACTTAGGATGGCTGCCTTGGTCTGCTTATAATTCAGGGACACATCAGGAGGCAGAATGGAGGTGTAGACCTCTTGCACTCTCTTGACAGCAGCCCTTGAATTAAAAATGTCCAGATATGAGGGCCATTTTAACTACCCTTTTCAAAAGTGGCAAAAAATGACTCCACACCACACTCTTCGAATTTGGGAATGAATCTTGCACACTCGAGGGCCTCAGAGTGGTTTCAGGTCAGGGAGATAGTGGGTGCTACTGGGTAGAGAGAGATTTTCCCTTGCTGCTTGCAATTGTCTGGTCTCTCGCTCCCTTTGAGCTGTTAGCTCCATTTCTAATTCTCAGAGCTGTACTTCTCTTTCCCTTTCCCTTTTTCCCTCTCCTGAAATTCTAGCGGCATTTTGAGTTTTTCCAGCTCGAAATTGGCTAGGGGAGAGGATTTGGAGTCATGGCTGAGCTCTACTTCTAACTGTTTGTGAGATCCAAATGTTCCAGCAACAAATGGATTAGTTCACTTTTCATTTTGCTGGGCAATGTTAACTGTACCTCCCGAGCTACAGCTTTCACTTGTTCTGTGCCAAGGGCTGCCAAAGTTTCACTGTTTAAATTCTGTTGCTGGACAAGTGACAGGGCATCAAAAGTTGTCATTTTCTTAGTGTTAGGGGAAAAGAAATTTGCTGTGGTAAGTTAGTTGTGTTTTAAAATTTATTTCTTAGCTTCCAGTTGACTCCTTCATATTAGATTTGGCTCGTCTGTTAACTTGGACCCTGGTCAAATTCAGATTGGTTATCCCGGAGCTCCCAATTTATGTTGCGGGGATGGGGTGGGGCAGAGAGGCAGTTTAACTTGAACAGCCCTGATTTCTTCTCCTCACCACTTGTCCGTAAACAGAAAGGTGTTTTGATTTTGATTTCCCCAACCCCTCCATTTTGGTGTGATCCAATTTCTATCAACAACTATCTATCAAAACATGGGAAGAGGGTTTGCAGCGTTTCCCCCCCCCGCATTCATACTGTAAAAGAGGGATAAGGAAATTAAAGAGGTACAGGGCAAAGACCGCAGAGAAGATAATCAGTGCTTCACGTGAGTCCAGAATCAAAGTCCAATTGTATATTCTTCCACAGAGTTGGCAGGTTGAAAAACAGATGCTGGATAATTCACTTTTTCAGCAGAGATGACTTCCATGATGAGATCGGCGCGCAGAGTGAATTAGCCTTGCAGGCGATGGTGCAGAAGTTCCAGTAAAAAAGTGTAGATGGGGGCCAGTTATTCAGTCTGGGCAGAACCCCATTTCTGGGTTGCTGCTTGTAGATAGTAAAATGGCAGACTGAGTTTTCAGTACAGCAAGGCAATATAACTGGCTCCACCAGCTAAAGGCTCATGTCACATGAGTTCCACCTCCCCACATTGTCTTTGACAAAGGATGTGCATCCCTTGTCCCGACATGGTTAAATGTTCCAACCATTAAGGCTTGAAAGGACAGTTGCAGTGTCCTTTGTCCTCGCAGACAGACAGGCTCCAGTTGGCCAGGCCTGGCTTATGAAATGCAGATGATTCCTGTATCTTTGAATTTGGTCTGTGCAGCCCACAGGGTTGTGTTTCTTCAGAGATAACTAGGTGCAAGTTTCTGTGATACTGCCATGGCAGCTCCTTTGGTTTGAGGGTCACAGACAGACATAGCTTTAGCCGTTTTAAAAGGTCCGGATTTTAAAATTTTATAAATTAACCATGAGAATATCTTTATGTAAAATATGGTGTGTGAGGTCCCCTGGGAGAAAGTTAATTCGTATGAAGATCCATAAGGCATTTGGTAAGGTTCCACATGAGATTATCTGAAGAGATGAGAATTGGGATGTAACATTTTGATTGGGTTGAAAGTTGGTTATTGAGGTAAGAGACAGTGAGTGGGGGCAAAAGAAATGTATTCTGATTGGCTGGGCATGGCAAGTGATTTTGTCCATGGATCTGAATTTATCACCACATTAAATGACTTGGATGAAGATATAGAGAAAATCAAATCCAAATTTGGAGTTGCCACTGAGGTGAGGGCAGTAGAATCAGTTGTAGAAGAATGTAGAATCACTTTGAGTTGAGATGATAAATGGCAAAGGTAAGAAGTCATTTGTCGGAGTAATTCATAGGTCCCCAAACAGTAACTAAACTGGAGGATGGGGTATACAGGAAGACATTTAAGGAGATATTTCAAAACACTCAGCAAAGATACATTCCAGTGAGAGAGAAATACTCTAGAAAAAGGATGCATCATTCTTGACTAACTAAGGAATTCGAGAAGGTATCAAATTGAAAGAAGTGTACAATACTGCGGAGATTATTGGCAGGTTGGAAGATTGGAAAATATAAGAAAACTAGCAAAGAATGACTAAAAAAAGGTGAGAGAGAAATTACAGCATGATAGAGAGTGCGCTAAAAATATAAAAACAAGCAGTAAGAGTTCTACAGCTACGTAAAAAGGAAAATAGTATCTAAACCGATTATTGGTCCTCTAGAGAGAGTCTGGGGAATTAACAATGGGAAATAAGGAAATGGCCGATGCATCAAAAAGATATTTTGTGTCTGTCTTCACTGTGGAAGATATAAATGACCTTCCAGAAAGAATTGTAAATCAAGAGGTGAAAGGAACAAAGGAGCTTAAAACAATTATAATCGCCAGGGAAAGGGTACTGAGAAAATTATTAGAATTAAAGGCTGACCAGTCCCCAGGTTCTGATGGACCTCATCCTAGGGTCTTAAAAGGAATGGCTGCTGAGATAGTAGATGCATTGGTTTTAATTTTACAAAATTCCCTACAATCTGGAAAAGCCCCATCAGATTGGAAAATAGCGAATGTACCTCCCCTATTCAAGAAAGGAGCAGGACAGAAAGCAGGAAAATACAATCCAGTTAGCCTAACATCTATCATAGGAAAAATGCTAGAATCTATTATTAAGGAGGTTATAGCAGGGCATTTCAAAATTCTTAATGCAACCAGGAAGAGTCAAGATGGTTTTGTGAAAGGGAAAATCGTGCTTGACTAATTTATTGGAATTCTTTGAGAAAGTGACAAGGAAGGTGGACAAAGGGGAACCTGTAGATGTGATGTACTTGGATTTCCAAAAAGCATTTGACAAGGTGCCACATCAAAGATTATTGCACAAAATAGAGTTAATTGTGTGGGGAGTAATCTATTAGTTTGAATTGAGGATTGATTGGATAACAGGAAGCAGAGAATAGGGATAAATGGGTCATTTTTGGTTGGCAAGATGCAACCAGGGATCAATGCTGGGGCCTCAACTATTTGCAATCTATATCAATTACTTCGATGAAAGGACTGAAAGAATGGTTACTAAATTTGCTGGTGACACAAAGATAGGTGGGAGAGTAAATTGTGAAGAGGACATAAGGAGCCTGCAAAGAGATATAGGTATGTAAAGTGAATGGACAAAAGTTTGGCAGATGGCATATAATGTGGGAAAAAATGAACTTGTCCACTTTTGCAGGAAGAATTGAAAAGCAGCATACTATTTAAATGGAGAGAAATTACAGAGCTGTGGGGTGGGGTCTGGGTGTCTTGGTGCATGAATTGCAAAATGTTAGTATGCAGGTACAATAAGTGATTTAGAAGATAAATGTTGGTAAGTATTACAAGGGGAATCGAATATAGAAATCGGGAAGTTGTGCTACAATTGTACAGGGCGTTTGTGAGACCCTATCAAGGAACACTGCGTACAGTTTTGGTCTCCTTACTTAAGAAATGATCCTCAGGGGACTTCACAGGATGGATGCTGAAAAGATGTTTCCTCTTATGGGATAGAGTAGAACTAGCCGACACAATTTAAAAATAAGGGGTCTCCCATTTAAGATGGAGATAGGAGAATTGTTTTTCCTGAGGGTTTAGTATGTGGAATTCTCTTCCCCAGAGAGCTGTGCAGGCAGGGCCATTGAATATTTTTAAGGCTGAGTTGGATAGATTCTTGACTGACTATTGAGTCAAAGGGTAGAGGGGGTAGACAGGTAACTAGAGACCACAATTTGATCAGCCATGATCTTATCAAATGGTGGAGCAGGCTTGAGGGACCGGATGGTCTACTGCTCCTAATTTGTATGTTCGTGGTAGGCATTGTGAAGATGGGATCAGAAAATTGCATGGGAACATGGGCATAGACTGATTAATAAGTGGGCCAAACTATGGTAGATGGGATTTAATGTGCGCAAGTAAGAGGTTATCCACTTTGGACCTAAGAAAGATCACAGAATTTTAATGGCACAGAAGGAAGCCATTTGGTCCATCATGTCTGCACTGGCTCTCCAAATGAGCATTATGACCTAGTGCCATTAGCCCTGTTTTCTCCCCATACCCCTGCACATTGCTTCTATTCAAATAATCACCTAATGCCCTCTAGAATGCCTCGATTGAACCTGCCTCCACCACACTTCCAGGCAGTGCATTCCAGACTCGAACCACTCGTGTGAAAAAGTTTTTTCTCACGTCACATTTGCTTCTTTTGCAGATCACTTTAAATCTGTGCCCTCTTGTTCTTGATCCTTTTACGAGCAGGAACAGCTCCCTACCTACCCTGTCAAGCCCCCTCATGATTTGGAACAACTTTATCAAATTCCCTCTTAGCCGCCTTCTCTCCAAGGACAACAGTCCCAACCTGTCCAATCTATTTTCGTAACTGAAGTTTCTCATCTTTGGAACCATTCTTGTAGTCCTCTTCACTTTCTCCAATGTGTTCACATCCTTTCTATACTGTGTAGCCCAGAACTGTAAATGAGAGTATTTTTGAAATGGTGATTAAGTGGGATCTATATAGACAGTAATGGATTGGAGGTCCAAGAACATATAGTTAAAAGCCACTGGATATGTGCAAAAAGCAGTCGAAAAGCCTGGAAGGAAGGAAGGAAGTTTTCCTTCAGTTGTACAGAACCTTAGACGTCGTTTTGAATTCTCTGTTAGGGGATTAAATTATAAGGACAGGGTGCATAAAGTTAGCTTGTACTTCCTTGCATTTGCAATAACAATTTGCATTTATGATGCGCATTTAATATAGTAAAACATCCCAAGGTGCTTATAGGGGTGTTTTTAAACACTCAGCCACATGAGCCATGAGGACAGGTGACCAAAAAGGGGGTTGTTTAAGGAGCGTCTTAAAGGAGAAAGAAAGGTAAAGTGGCTGAGGAGGGAATTCCCAGACAAAATATTTTAAATGGTCATGGTGTGATCTAATCAAGGTGTTTAAAATGTTAGATGGGCGATACAGACAAATTATCTTCTCTAGCAGTGGAATTGAGAACAATGAGTGAAATCAGGAAACACTTTTTAACAGAGTAGTAGAAATTTGGAACTCTTTCCCCCTTTTGGCTGTGGCTGCTGGAGATTAATTGGAGTTTTCAAGACAGAGATAGATGTAAATGCTTATTGGGCAGGGGATACTGAACAAAGATGAGTAAAAGGAGCTGAAGCACAGATTAGCCTTGTTCTAATCAGCTCCAGGGCTGAGTGGCCTACTCCTGTTCTGATAGTTTCCTTGGCATTCTTCTGTCTTGCAAACGCACTGTGATGGTGAACTGTGTTGTGCGTTGCTGGTGTGCCTCAGAAGCCCCACTCTGGCATGATGGTCTCTGCTGCAGAGGAAGACAGTGGGATGAGAAGGTCCATAATTTACTGACCTCTGTTTTCTCTGGGCCCTCTTCTCAGTCAGCTGAACTTTTCATTTCTGTTTGCCTCTTCAAATGCCCTTCCAAACATTGTCTCCAGTGCTCTCTGTTGTCAGCGATTGTCTCCCAATTATCGTTATCAATATCCGCCAGCTTCATATCTCGCTTGCAGGTGTCCTTGTAGTGGAGGTATGGATGTCCAGGAGGTCAAGACCCAGTGGCCAACTCACTGTACAGAAGGTCTTTGAGTACAGCTGTCATCTATACGATGAATGTAGCCGAGCCAGCACAGGCATTGTTGGCTTAGCTGATGGAATTAGCACGTTCCGGACCTCTGAGTTGCTCTTGTCCTGCCAAGAGATGCCGAGGATACATCTGACACAGCGAAGGTGGAAACTGTTCAGCCTTTTCTCCTACCTAACATATGTTGTCCAGATCTCACTGAGGATGCAGGCTTGGTAGACCTGCAGTTTGGTGTTCTCAGTTTGCTGTTGTTCCACACTTTCTTACTCAGCTTGGACATAACAGCTGCAGCTATTGCAATTCGTATGTTGATTTCGGCATCAATTAATGGATTGCTGGTGATTATGGAACCAAGATATGTGAAACTGTCAACAGCTCCAGCATCACATTGTCAGTGCTGATAGTTGGCGGTATGGTAACATTCTGGGCCATGACATTTGTCTTCCAGATGCTGATAGTCAAATCAAACTCTTTACAAACCTGAAAGTATCTGTACATTTGCCACTGTAGGTGTTCCTCGGTATGGAATATTAATAGGGTGTCGTCAGCGTAGAGCAACTCTCTGATGGAGACTTGACCTAACTTTGTCTTGGATCTTAGGCGAGCAAAGCCGAACAACTTTCCGTCAGTTTTGGTATGTAAGTAGACACCCTGTGTAGTTGACCTGAAGGTATATGACAGCTTCAAAGAGATAATGCTAAGGAGTGGCGGTGCCAGAGCACAACTCTGTGACCCCACTGTGGATCTCAAAGGATTCCGATGTTGCCCCATCATAGCTGACCTCATGGAAAGAGGAGATTGAGTAGCTTTGGCGGGCAGCCAATTTTTTCCAGCTTTAATAGATTGTCTCTGCTCACGTGGAATGCCTTGGTGAGATCAGGGAAGGCAATGTAGAGTGGATACCTTGAGAGAAATAATCGCGGCACACGATTTAGCTCATTGCACCTCTGCTGACTGAAACAGTTATTCACTTCAATCTATTCCTCACTATTTTCATTTTTTTCTTTAGAATATTTATCCACTTTTTTTTGCTTTTGTAGTTTCTGCTTCTACCACAAATTCTAATGGTATTCAGTGCCGTAACTGCCAATGGAATAAAGATAATCCCTAAACCCCCTCCCTTTTGTTCTTTAGTGATAGCTTAATTTAGTGTCCTCTCGTTACTACAGACCATTGCAGGCAGTTTCCCCATTTACCAGAACCCCATAGAAGTTTATATTTAACAACTTCCATTTTGATCTGAACAGCAGACACTCATACTAATTATCTTCTTTCCTTCCCTAGCCCAGAGCAGTAGTGCCCAGTTATATTCCTTTGACAGTCCTCACTGTTAAACATATATCCTAGCACAGGCTTGGGATTGAATATAGGACTGTCTATGTCAGTGTAGCTCAGGCTTAAATCAGCTGAGCATTGAGGGAGGGAAGAAAACCAGCTAGCCTTTGAAAGGTTTTATTAATATCAGAGCCACTTGTCCCCAAAAATTGAAAAGGGAAACACTTGACCTGTTAGTTGTTTTAAAGCTCTTTCAATCTGATGTTTCTGTTTTTGTCTGCTACATGCAACATGTCTGTGATGGAGGCTAGGAGATCTTCCATTAGGGAGTACTGTAAAGGAAAATTACTTCCCTTATGTTTTCTTGTTAATTAGTGTTAGATTTTTAATAATGTACTCGTGCATAGGATGTGGGCTTCATTGACAAGCAGGAATTTGTTGCCCACCCTTAATTGCCCTTGGAAAGATGGTGAACTGCCTTTTTGCACAGCTGGAGTCCGTGTGTTGTAGGTACACCTGCAGTGCTATTCCACAGGGAGTCCCAGGATTATGACTCAGCAATGATGCAGGGATGGTAATATACATCTAAGCCAGGGTGGTGTGTGGCTTGGAAGGAAGTTGCAGGTGATGGTGTTCCCATGCACCTGATGCCCTTGGTCAGAGGTTGAGAGTTCAGGAGGTTCTGTCGAAGAAGTCTTGGCGAGTTGCCTGTAGATTTCAGTACACTGTGGCTGTATCAGAAATGGATGCTTTGTGCTACAGGGTCCTGGATAAGAAACCTGTGTTTACCTGTGTTGGTAAATTGAATACTCAGTTTGAGAGAGCGCCAAATGGCAAAATTCAAACATTAGGACTGGTGGGAAATAATCAGATTTCTTTCTGACATCTGGTTCAAGCTCCTGGTGCCTGTTTCTCTTAGGTCTCACATTGTTCCCTATCAGTTTAGTTTCCTGCACTGCACAGTAAAGCCAACAAGTTCTCACTGGATTTGTGTGCACTTGTACCTTGCCCATGAGACCCACATACCTTGCCCATGTGACCCATTTTCAGCAGGTCAAGCAGCATCTGTGGAGAGAAAGAGAGTTAATGTTTTAGGTCTGTGACCTTTCATCAGAACACTAACACAGAACGCATTAATTCTCTTTCGGTCTCCATACATGCTGCCTGACCTGCTGACCTCGGGGGAAAAAAACGGGTCAGTAGAATGCCACAGAATCACAGAATTGTTACAGTGTAGACGGAGCAATTTGGCCCATCGTGTCTGCACTGGCTCTCCGAATGAGCATCTTACTTAGTGCCATTTTACTACCTTCTCCCTGTAGCCCTGCAAATTGTTCCTTTTCAAGTAACAGTCTGATTCTCTTTTGAATGCCTTGATTGAACCTGCCTCCACTATACTCTCAGGTAGTGCATTCCAGACCTTAATCACTTGCTGTGTGAAAAAGTTTTTTCTCATATCACTTTTGCTTCTTTTTGCCAATTATTTTAAATCTGTGCCCTCTCGTCCTTGATCCTTTCACGAGTGGGAACACGTTCTCCTTTCCTACACAATGGGCTGAATGGCCTCTTTCTGCTCTGTAACATTTCTATGGTTCTGTGGTTCTATGGTGCTCTGTCCAAACCATGATTTTGATTACCTCTATCAGATCTCCTCTCAGCCTTCTCTTCTCCAAGGTAAATGGTCCTCACTTCTCCAATCTATCTTCATAACTGGGACCATATCCCTGGAACCACTCCAGATTTTTTATTAGTCTGTGTCAGCACTCCAGTTGCCTGACGTAATTTTCCAACAATGAAACATGCAAAAGGGAAAAGAATAACCTATAAATGGAAAAAGGCTGGACAAAATTAGCAGGTCCTGCAGCATTTGTGTTGAAACTCAGCTTCACGGGCCAGAGTGCTGAACCTTGTCTAGAACTGAAAGCTAAATCTGAGATTCCTCACCAAAGATATAACTTCAGTTTATTCTCCTTGATTTCTGCCCTGGCCACTACCTACTCTGTCGTTCCCAGTGATGTCATGGAGTAGCACTGTATTGGAAGAAAATGCAGCCATTTTGAAATTGTGCCCTGGATACCAAGCTCATTAATATATATCAGGAAAAGCAGGGGTCTCAACACTCACCCCTGGGGAACCCCATTGCAAACTTTCCTCCAGCCATAGTAGCATCATTAACCACTACTCTTGTTTCCTGTCACTTAGCCAATTTTGTATCCATGTTGCTACTGTCCCTTTTATTCCATAAGCTATAATTTTACTCAAGTCTGTGTGTGGTACTGGAGCAAATGCCTTTTGGAAGTCCATGTACACCACATCAATAGCATTGCCCTCATCCATCTTCTCTTTCTCCTCTTCAGAAAACTCCAGCAAGTTAGTTAAATATGATTTTCCCTTAAATCCATGCTGTCTTTACTTAATCAGCCTGCAATTGTCCATGTGACTATTAATTTTGTCCCAAATTATTGTTTCTGGAAGTTTCCCCATCACCCAAGACTGTCCTGTAGTTGCTGGGCTTATCTTTACACCCTTTTTTGAACAAGGGGGTAACTTTTGGCTCTGGTACCACCCCTTGAGTCTAAGGAAGACTGAAAAATTATGGCCCGTGCTTCTGCAATTTCCACTCTCACCTCCCTCAATGTCCTTGGATGCATCTCATCCTGTCCCAGTGACTTATCAACTTGAAGTACAAATGGCCTATCCAAAACCAGCTCCTAATCAATTGTAAATCCTTCTAGTGTCTGAATTACCTCCTCTTTCACCATGGCCTGGGTAGCAACTTTTCTTGCTTGGTAAAGACAAATGAAAGTGTTAATTTAATACCTCGGCAATGCCCTCTGCCTCCATGTGTAAATTCCCCTTTAGTTCCGAAACGGCCCCCCTCCTTTTTCCACCCTTTTACTATTATATGCTTACGGAAGATGATAGGATTCCTTTCTAGTCCCTTTTCATACTACCTCTTTGCTTCTCTTATTTGCTTTTCTACCTCCCCTCAGCCTGGTTCACAATTGTATTTTCTACATGACATCTGTAATAAGCACACCTTTCGAGGGAATATACCATGACTGTGCCAGAACTGTCTCTTTTTTTTGAAGGTAGCCCATTGTTCAGCTGCTGTTTTTCCTGCCAACTACTAATTCCAATAAATTCAGCCCAGATCTGTTCTCATCCCATTGAAGTTGGCTTTCCTCCAGATAATCGTACTACTCTGGATTATTCTTTGTCCTTTTCTATAGTCAGCCTAAACGTTATGATATAATTGCTTTCCCCTAAATGTTCTCCTACTGACACTTGATCTACTGGGCCTACATCTAGTACCAAGTACCATGTCTAGCAGTGCCTCCTTACCCATTGGATTGGAAGCATACTGCTGAAGAAAATTTTCCTTGCCCCTCTCTGATCTTGACACCACAATTATCCCAGTCTATATTTGGGTAATTAAAGTGCCCCATTATAACTACTCTAATTTTTGCACCTCTTTGTAATTTCCTTGCAAATTTGTTCCACTACAATATTCCTATAGACTTTACTGAGCAATGTAATTGTACCTATTTTGTTCCTTAGCACAAGCTATATAGATTGTGTCCTTGACTCCTCTGAGGCATCATGTTTCTCCAGGACAGTAATGCTCTCCTTAATCAATATCTTCACACATACCCCTTTTCTTCCTTTCCTATCTTTCCTGAGCATTTTGTATCTAAGACTATATAACATCCAGTACTGCCCTCCTTTGAGCCAGGTCTCTGTTTTTGCCACAACTTGTTAATCTGCTCTTATAACTTACCGGTCTTATTTACCTGATTTTGACTTTATTTACTTTCTCTCTGATTCTGACCTCACCTCTTCATTTACTTTTCATTATTCTATTGCTGTCTACATCTCCTAGCATTCTGTGCACTTTGGCATTCATCTCTGATATTACCTCCTGTTCCCATACCTCAGTCAAGTTAGTTTAAACCCTTCCAAATAGCTTGAGCAAACCACCCCGCAAAGAACTCAGTCCCAGTTTTGTTTAGGTGTAACCTGTCTGGCCTGTGCAGGTTCCATTTCCCCCAGAGCCTGTCCCAATGTCCCAAGAATCTAAAGCCCCCCCTCTTGCACTATCTTTCCAGCCACACGTTCATCTGCTTTATCCTCCTTTTTCTATACTCGCTTGGGTGTGACACTGGGAGCGATCTGAAGATTATTACATTTGAGTTTATGCTTGCTAATTTCCTACGTAGCTCCCTAAAGTCTGACTGCAGGACAACATCCCACTTTCTGCCTATGTTGTTGGTACCAGTGTGGACCATTGCTGCTGGCTGTTTATCCCCCTTCCTGCCCCCTGCCCCACCCACTTAGGAGGCTCTGTAGCATCCTTGACCCTGGCACCAGGGAGGCAGTGCACCATCCTAGATTCACGTCTGCAGCTGCAGAAACACCTATCTGTTCCCCTAACTCTCGAATCCGCTATCGGTATTGCTCTTCCTGTCTTCCTAGTACCCCCGTATGGCCGAGCCAACTGTGGTGCTATGGACTTGGCTGCACTCCCCAGGTGAAGTGAATCATCACCCTCATCAGTATTTAGAACTGAATACTGGTTGGAATGGGATGCACTCAGGACTCCTG
Organism: Cetorhinus maximus; assembly: GCF_964194155.1. NCBI lineage: Eukaryota > Metazoa > Chordata > Chondrichthyes > Lamniformes > Cetorhinidae > Cetorhinus > Cetorhinus maximus. The sequence goes on from NC_135896.1 coordinate 72,430,074, forward strand.
CAGTAAACGCCTGTTTCTTTTTGACTGTCTGGTGGGTGACCAACCCCTCTGTCCGTGCATACTCTTAAGCTGTGGGATGACTACGTCTATAAATGTGCTATCCATGACTTAACCTCGGATGCAGTGACACCACCTGCTGCTCAAGTTCCAAAACATGGAGCTTGAAGCTGCTGTAACTGGCGACACTTTCTTCACGAATGGTTATCCAAGACACAGGAAGCATACTGGAGTTCCCACATAGCACAGGATATACACTCTCAAAGCTGTAGCAGCCCTACCATTTCTCTATTTATTAATTAATAACCTTGTTACTGCAAATAAACGTTAATATTGCTAATAAACCATACCAATGAAGCTTTATCAATCCTAATAAACCATACTTCTAGCAATAAACCCTACTAACACTTAATGTGCCGTACTAGTGGTAATCCTATATAAAAAATAAAAGGTGCACCAGCTATTCATTTGTTACTTATTATTTAATATTTTAACTTTTTAAAGCACCCAATTGTTTAGATTCAGTCCTAAAGCAGTAATATTCACCAGCTAGTCACCGTAGGATTTTCCTATGATGTCATGGTTTGATTTTTTTGGTCAATCCTGCTTTTTCCTGTCAGCTGCAGCAGCTCCATTCTGCCTCCGTGCTCTCCCAGGTAATGAGGCCCCAAAGTTCGTTCTGTATTTACACCCTCCCTTTCTGGTGCTTTCTTTTGCAGGTCCGCTACCTGCCTGCTGCCTCCACACTCTCACAGGTAACTCATTTTTGAGCTCTTACTTAGCAGAGATTGTTCTGGGTTCCCCCAGCAGAAGAATTTGTTTCACCATACCTACTCAATTGAATCTCTTTGTGATTTTAAGCACTGGGTAGGTCATCTCTCATCCTACCTTTCAAATGTTGTATTTCTATGTTTGCTTAATACAAACTTACCAATCTCTCACATGGCTGGCAAACTAAACATTAGTTCAGTTTATTTCAAGTTGTAGCACTGGATTACCACAAGTGGCTTGGGCCCTATTTACAAGGTTGCCAATAAGACCAAACTTATAGTGTGTGTAACTATAAGAATCCCAACACGTATATTGACCATGAAGGTCGGCTTGCAGTAGACCATGGTAGAGAATTCCTTGGCAGATTTCTGAACTACTGTGTCAAGGAAGGGGAGTTTGTTTGGTTGCTGCATTTCATAGGTGAGTTTGATTGAAGCCAAAAAGATGTTCTGCCTATTACACAAATGAATAATGTAGTATATGAGTTTCAGTGCCAGTATAATGCTAGGTATGTAAGCCGTACGTTCCAAAGACTGGTGGATCATATCAACTAGCATGTCCCAGCCGCTGTTCGCAATGAGCAGGGCACAGACTGTACCCAACTAGCCTGGGCTTGCAAAACTCAAAACACGGTGTCCAACATTAGAAGTGATTCCACGATTGGACAGCATTTGCTAAATAATCCTCAATGCGCTAAGAATTATGCAGACAATCAATTTAGGATCATTAGCCGGGCTCACAATGTGGCGCATTTGTGTGTACTGGAAGCTACATATAATACACAGGGATAAAAGCAAAAAACTGCGGATGCTGGAAATCCAAAACAAAAACAAGAATTGCCTGGAAAAACTCAGCAGGTCTGGCAGCATCGGCGGAGAAGAACAAAGTTGACGTTTCGAGTCCTCATGACCCTTCAACAGAACTAAGTAAAAAAAAGTTTTTTTTACACAGGACTCTATACTTTGCAGACTGAAAGAACATGTACATACATTGTGCCTGTTTCAGCTAAACAAAATAAGTGACAGCCATTCACTGACTCATTCCCCAGAGCAATGCCTTGACCAATCAGGGTCAAACTGCCTGGTTTAAATTTCAAACAATGCTTGGCTGTTAACTGTCAGTCACCATCAGTGGTGCATTCTCTATTGCAATGCCACGTGCCAAACAATCAGCACTCTCTTCACAGACAGTATAAATTGTTTTTGCCTTATATTGGTATTCTTGTGAGTGTCCTGATGAGTGCAAAATGATAAGCTTAGATCTGTCTCTTTTTCCAGCAATACTCAAGTTTTGTACTACGAAATGACTATTTATACTACCTTCTGACTTTATTGCATTGCTGTATTGATTGCTAGCTTAGGCAAGTGTGTTTCCATAGTTTCATTGAATTTTATAGCAATTTCTTTGATCCATCATCAGGCTTGTGAAAGGTAATTGCTTACACCCTTTTTACACAAGTTAAATACTTTGCAGCTCAACATGCTCAGTTTATCTTCACAGGAGCATCCTCCCACTCTACTTCATCTCACTTTACTAACATATTCTTCTATTTCTTTCTCTGTTATATTTATCTAGCTTCCTCTTAAATGCTGTTCGCTTCAATTCATGTGGCAATGAGTTCCACCTGAGATTTCTCCTGAATTCTTCATTTGATTTATTAGCAACGGTCATACTTATAGTCTGTAGTTTTGAGCTCTCTCAGGTGGAAACATCACTTTATGTTTACAGTAACAAACCCCTTTGTGATTTTATAGACCACTACCAGGTCACCCCTCAGCCTCAACTTTGCTAGATCCCCAGCTTGTTGAGTCTTTCCTGATAGATGTATGTTCTCAGATATGGCATCATCACTAAGTCTTTTCTGTACTTTGTCCACTGCTTCCATATCCTTGTTGTAGAGTGGAGATGGAAACTGTGAAAATACATCATTTAACCAAGGTTCTATATAAATAAAGCCATATCCTTTAAATTATAATTTTATAAAGATTTGAAAAAGAATACAGAAAGAGACTGGTCCTTTGGGTTTATGCTAGAACTTTGAAAGATATCCTATCACCCGTCCAATCTATCCTCATAGACTTGAGTATTGTTGCCCTTCGATTCCTTTTTGAAAGTTACTACCCTTTCAGTCAGTGAATTCCAAATCAGAACAACTTTGTTTATTTAAAAACTTTTGTTAGCCCCCCTGATTTTTTTTGGCAATTAACTCAAATCTGTGTCCTCTGATTACCTGTCACTGCAAATGCTTTCTCCCTATTTACTGTATGAAAACCCGTCACAATTTTGAAGACTTCGTTACCTTTTTATTTGCTCTAAGGAGAACAATCTCATCATCTTTTCCAGTCTCTCCCCATAACTGAAGTCCCCCATCCTGGTACTATTCTAGTAAACCCTATCCAAGGCCTTTTGCACTTCCTTGTCATATGATTGTACTGTTTCTTGTAGAATGCTGCATGTCCTAATAAACCATTCTGATTACGTCCATGCAGTCACTGACTTGCTGATCAGAGAAAAAGCTTTTCTCTGTTTACAATATTAAAACCCAAGTTACAGCATTAGATTGAAGAAGCTGGGGCTGCTTTCCTTAGAGCAGAGAAAGTTGAGAGAACATTTGTTAGTTGTGTTCAAAACCATTAGGGCTGGTGGAAAGGTCAAGAACTGTGGGCAGCAATTTAAGACGAATGGCCAAAGAAGCAAAGGCGGCCTGAGGAAAAATTTTATCCAGTGGGCTGTTTAGGATCTGAAATGCACTATCTGAGAGTGTGGTGGATTCAGTCATTGCTTTAAAAAGGAAATAGGAGAAGCACGTGAAGTGAAAGAACTTGCAGAGCTATGGAGGAGGAGTGGGGTAGATGGTGTTGGACTGGTTGGGTTTCTCTTACAGAGAGCTGACACTAACACAACGGGCTGAATGACTTGTGATGGTGCCATTCTGTGATAATTTTGATACCTTTACCCAATTGCCACTGTCACATTTTTGAGATTTTTTTCTTACATAAATTGCAATATCTGCATTTGTGATTGAAAATATCTGTAAGTATATCAGTTTGTAATGATGTAATTTGACCAGCAGCTGGCACTTTACCTTTACACCACAAAATTGTTTGAAATGCTTTCTGAATACTTTTTGTCATTTGTCCTCCATAACTGAAAGTTCCAATGTTCAAATTCAGCTTGGTGCTTTTTTAAAAAAAACTTGCATGTTTCATATGATCATTAAATTCTACCTGGCTACTGATGTGGTGTCGGAGGATTGGAGGACATTGTAGCAAGAGCAAAGGATAGTATGAGTAATTGTAAGCTAGTTAGCTTAACTTTGGTTGTGGGCAAATTATTGGAATCCGTTCTGAAGCACAGTATAGACCATCATTTAGGAAGGCATAGATTAATGAAGGAAAGTTGGCATGGATTTTTTTAAGTGAAGGTCATGTCTGACTTTATTGGTTTTTTTGAGATGACAGTTGGTCTGATGAGGGCAGTGCAGTGGATGTGGTCTACTTGGATTTTTGCAAGACTTTTGACAATATTCCACATTGGCTGGTTGCAAAAGTAAAAGTCCTTGGGATCCAAGGGAGAGTGAGCGTATTGGATCAAGAACGCAAAGGGTGATGTGTTCTTGTGACTTGAAGGCTGTTACCAGTGGTGTTCTGCAGGGCTCAGTACTTGGTCTATTGCTGTTTATAGCTTATATAAATGGCTGAGACAAAGGGTTTCCAAACTGTGGGTCGTGGTACCAGTGAGGCAGCAGAGGTCACATTTGGGGTCACGAGGTCATCCCCCTCTGAGCTGCAATGGCGACTCTGAAGAGATGACCCAGCCCGGAGGCTCTGGTGGAATAGCCCTGGACTTACTGGATCATTTCCGCCAAGCAGGATGGGGTGGTGAGCCCTCAGTGCTCTTTAACTTAAGAAAACACTTCTAGCAGTGAGTTCAAGTGGGCCCACGATGTTTGTGCACCGGCATGGTGCAGCTAGAGGCCTGCAAGTGCAGCTCGGTCATTGTCTGAATGTGGGAAAAACTGGGAGGCATATGGCGCTGCCAGACATGTGTGTGGCAATTCAAAGTTACTGCGTTTCTGCTCCTGTCTGTCTGTTGTACTTGTTCCTTACCCCAGGATAGCAATGACTGGCAACTAGACCAAAAGGAGGGGAGGAGAGAGGAGCTGGTGAGTGAGCGGGGTTGGGAATAGGGGCTGCTGAGTGCGTATAGTGGGGGGTGATTAGGAAGAAGGGGCTGAATGAGAGAGTGGCCGAGGGGTTGGGTGGTGGCAAGAGGAACTAGTGTAAGTGAGTGTGGGGGATAGGGGTTGGCAATAGGAGCTGCTGAGTGAGTGGGGGAAGCAGTTGGGATGACGGACTGCTGAGTCAGTCGGGGGAGAGAGTTTGGGAAGAGGGGCTGTTAAGTGAGTGAAGAGGGGCTGGTGTGTGTATGGGAGAGGGGTGGAGGGATGAGGGGCATGTGTGTTTAGGGGAGAGGCTGATTGCAATGAGTCTGTTGGGGTGTGGGGAGAGGGGCTTCAATGAGTGTTCTGTTGCCAGGGAATACGGGGAGCTTGGCTGGAACCATGAGTTCAAAGAAATAATAACATTTAAAACATAGACTTTGTATTTATGTAATGTATTTTAAGTCAGTATACGAGTTTTAATAATTATATACGGAATGTTACGACGTTGTTTCATTGCTGTTTTGCTTTTGTTGGCATCTGGGGTCACATTAATTTTCAGGTGTTGAAATAGGTCCACATTAGAAAATAGTTTGGGAAGCACTGGTTTAGACTCACATGTAGTGGGCATGATAAAGAAGTTTGCAGATAATATAAAAATTAGCCGTGTGGTTGACATTGAAGAGGAAACCCTTAGCCTATGGGAAGATATAGATGTCTGCTCAGTTCGGTAGAAAAGGGAATTCAGTCTAGAAAAGCATAAGATAATGCATTTCAGGAGGTGCAACAAGGCAAGAAAATAGACAGTAAATGGGAGGATACTGAGTAGTGGAGAAACCAAGGGAGCATGGAGTGTATGTTCACAGATCCTTAAACATAGGGCATGTCAGTAAGGTGTTTCAGAAGGCATCTGGCATGCTTTCCTTCATTCGTCGAGGCATAGAATACAAGAAAAGGGAGGTTATGCTGGAACTGTATTCAACACTAGTTAGACAACAGCTTGAGTACTTCATACAGGTCTTGTTATCACATTGCAGGAAAGATGTGATTGCACTGGAGAGGGTGCAGAAGAAATTTATGAGGATGTTGTCAGGACTAGAAAATTTTAGCTATGAGAAAAAAATTGGGCTGGGGTTACTTGGAACAGAGGAGGCGGAGGGATGACTTGATTGAGCTGTTTAAAATTGCAGGGGCCTACTTAGAGTAAACAGGGGCAATCTACTTATCTCAGCAGGGGAGTCACAAACTAAGGGGCATAGATTTAATTGATAGCAGGATTACGGGATTGATAAAGAACATTTTTCCATCAGATAATGGTAGAGATCTGGAACTCAGTCTTGCAAGGACGGGAGAGGCAGAATCTCTGACCTCATTTAAGAAGTGCTTGGATGTCTACTTGGAGCTGTGAGCTGCAGGACTACAGACCTAGTGCAGGAAGATGAGATTAGGCTGAGCCTGACTAGCATGGACATAACGGGCATAAATTTTCTATGATTTCATATTATGAGAACAATCATCCACCCTGTCTTTTTGTGCTCTGTTATGTCTTCGTTAAAGATTTTAGTTGAAAACCTGGCATGGACCTTTGTGACTAAGAAGTGTGTGAGCATGAGCTTGCTATCCAGTCGTGTTTTTGTTTTTGAGATTATCTGTTTACTGTCATTCGTTTTATTTTGTGTTCTGTCTTAGAGTTCATCCCTTCTAAATGGTTAAGTGGAAACTGAGATACTGCTTTTGAATTTCTTATTTCTCAAGATACACAAGTATCATTTAGTCAGCTGTAGTATGAAACATCTTTAGCTTTTAGCAGTTTCTGCTAAGCTGTTCTTCAAAATTATTTGGAGGGGACGAAAACAAGGCAACAATTTCTAAAGCATTATCTAGTTCAAGTGTATAAAGCACAGACTGTGGAGAAAAATGGCTGCTAATTATATGCTTGAGTTCTATAAACTTCCGAAAGCTGAATGTGTTATTGCTGATGTTCAATTTTCAAAGAAACTAATTGGTTGAGTTTAGAAGCCAACCAATTATCTTGCTTATCTTTGGAATAGGCAAATGTTCTGGTTGCTTAGACTCGAGGTATAATTACCAACACAAAGTCAAAAGACAGTGAGGGAAAAAACAGTGTGTTCTCAATTACCACTTGCCACACCATGGGAAATTGACTAGAAATACCAATGAAATGGGACTGAATGTAGGGGACATTGAGCGGAAGCAAAATGAGGATTAAAATAATCTTGCACACAGCTGGGACAAAAGCAGAGATACAATGAAGGAATCTGCAGACACCATTGACAAGTCTCAAATAGCCTCCTTTCCCCAACAGTACCTGTCCTTATTCTAATATATGTGCCAGTGTCGCTGGCTTTTGCCATACGATTCTAGGGTCAGTTAGCTCAGTTGGCTGGATAGCTAGAGCGTGGTTCAGAATGATGCTAACAGTTTGTGTTCAAGCCATGTATCAGCTGTGGTAGTTCATGGAGGTCTGCCTCCTTGCTTTGCCCCATGCTTGAAGTAGAATGGTTCCCCTCAAGCTATATGACCAATTGTCCCTCTAATGGAGAGAGGTGCCTGTGGTTCCTTGTGGACTATGGCTAATTACCTGTAAATTATTTTGTACAGCCAGCTGCAACCCAAAGTAGTACTTTAAATGGTGCAGCCAACTAATAACTTGTTCTGCTTCAGCTAATTCTACTTTGAACCCATAATCAGGCAGCATTTTGGGATTTTCTGCTCATCCACCCACCCACTTCATAAATTATGAACATACGAAAAATGACACAGAAAAGGCTGCAAGTACTTTCAGTGTATCCCATACAATTGTGATGCCCGGTGCACCATGGAATTTACATTCCATACGTGGGCAGCAAAAGCAGCTTATATTTAGCACTTTTGATGTAATAAAATGCCCGAGGCACTTCACAGGAGCTTTATAAAGCAAGATTAAACACGGAGCCACACGAGGTGATATTGGCACCAAAGGCTCAATGCTTGGTCAAAGAAGTAGGTTTTAAAGAGTGTCCTAAAGGAAGAAAGAAAACGAGGTAGACAGACGGGTTTAGGGAGGGAATTCCAGAATTTAGGGCCTTGGTAACTGAAGGCACAGTCATCAGTGGTGGAACAATTAAAGCAGAGGGGATGCTCAAGATGTCAGAATTGTATGAGGGCAGCTCTTGAGGGCTGTAGGTTGGGAGGCAATTACAGAGATGGGGAGGGGTGATGCCATGAAATCAAGGATGAGAATTTTAAAAATTGAGGCGTTGCTCGACTGGGAAGCAGCCTGGATCAACAAGCACAGCAGTGGTTGGTGACTTACTTGGTGCAAGTAAGCTAGCGGGTAGCACAGCTTTGAATGACCTAAAGTTTACAAAGGGTAGAATGTAGGAGACCACCTCGGAGTGCATTGGAATAGTTCCCAAACCATCATTAAGACCATTAAGGTAACAAAGGCATAAATGCGGGTTTCAGCAGCAGATGAACTTTGAAGGGTGAAGTCAAATGATGGTACCAAGTTGGAAATATGTGGTCTTAATGGTATTGCGAATATTTGTCCCAAAGCCAGTTATAACTATAAGCTTGTGAACAGTTTGGTTTAGTTGCAAACTGTTGTTAGGGAAATGGATAAAGTCAGTAGCCAGGGAACAGAGTTTGGAGCTGGAGCTCCGTTTCAGTCTGCCCAGTATTTAAGCTGTATTTCTGGATGATATTGCCGAGGGGCAATATGTAGATGAGAAATGGGGAGGCGACAACACGTTCAAGGACTTGGAGAGGAAAGGGATGTTGGTGATGGGGCAGTAGTTTGCAGGAATGGTGGGGTTAAGGCATTTGTGATGATGATAGATTTAAAGGAGATAGGATGAATGAATGATTTACAGTAGAGAAAAGTAGCTGGGAGTTGTGTGTTCCCAGATAACCCTGGAATTGTGAGCAATTTTCAGAGTTTGGGGACAGATGTAGTGAATGAAGTCCAGAAGCTAATTAAGGGAGCAGTATTGGAAGTGGTGCTGATGGTATTTTTGTTAGAATGAAAATTCGGGAGGTGAACAGAGTTAGTAGTGGGATCAGAAAAATGAAGAAATTAGAGGACATCATAAAATTCACAAGCAGCAGATGCTTGTTCTTCGGTCAAGGCAGTGAGTTTCTGGTTTGGACAGACTGAAGTTGAGAAAAGCAAGTGGCCAATCACAGGCCCAGCAGGTCTTTCAGTCACAGCGGAGGTAGGGGCACGGGCAATAAATGCCCTTTAAAATATTGCACAAGTGCAGCGGGTCAAGCAGAAGTTGGGCCTTACGGTCTAGCCAGTACAATCCTGAACAGAAGTATTGTCTTGATATCCAGAGAAGTTAGGGGTTTGAAACCAAGTTTGGGAGAAAATCCAGATATTTTCCAGAGTGCTCAGTGTAAGATTGGGGGTGGAGTTTAAACCAACAGGCTATTTAAACTTAATAGTTAACTTGTTAGAATCAGGGAAACTTAAAACAATAGAAGAGAGGATTTTGGAGAAGAAACAGCAAAGGATAGCAGCACAGGGCCAAAGATAGATGTGCACAGATTTTCCTTGGGGAGCTGACTGTCTTGATTTCACAGAAATGAAATAGTTTGAAGATTTGGAGAACAAAATCTGGAAAATTGCTCTCTGACTCCTTAGATGGTCACCCTGGCTCTGATCAATGTTACTAGGTACATACCTATCTATTATAAAAGATTGTTTGTTCCCCAACCAGAAGCAGCTTCAGCAAATTGGCTTCCACCACACAAGCTAACAGCCTGTGCAACAGGTCTGTTATTTTCTGGGGTGGGGAAAGAGCCACCTCCTGACAAACTTAGGCATCCCCTTAAATAACTTGTAAGAGTGACCCTGGCCCTCACTGACCCATCCAGTTGAAACACTTGATCTTCAAAAACAGTTTAGTCCTTCCATCATCTCGTAAACATTGGTCAAAGTCAGCCCATTACCTGCAGTTTTCTAAAGTGTAGAATCCAGCTCTTTAAGCCTGTGTGGGCAACTAGGATCTTGTAAACTTGGAATTGATCTTGAAGCCCTCCTCCACTCTTTCTAAAGTCTAATTGTCGCCCACCATACAGGGAAAGCAAAACTGGGCATAATTCCATTTGAGGTTTAACCAATTGTGTTCTTTTTGTGACTTGTTCTGGAAATATATCCCAGCACCCTAATAAATTATTGTAACAAAGCTTGAAAATTTGGACTCTGTAACCGGTGTTGTCTCTTGCAGGTTGGTGCTGAAACAATGTCATTTCCACCGCATATGAATCGCCCTCCTTTAGGGATACCTCCATTGCCACCGGGTATTCCTCCTCCACAATTTACAGGTTTTCCTCCTTCTGTGCCACCTGGTATGTAAATTGGATATTGTTTTAAAAGCAATAGAAAACTACCTCGTGTTTTTAAATATTTTACTAAGTGGTTTATTTATTGGTATATTTATGTGCAAGTGCCCCTGTAGCATCATATACATGTGAGCACATTTACTTCACAATATGATACTGAGCTATGGACATCTAAAAGGCTCTAGCCTCAATCCATGATGTAAGCTCTGTTGGCAGATCTAAATTTGGACAGGGATAGAGTGGCTATAGCTGCCCTCAACATATTGAAGTTGAGAGCGAGGGTGAGGATCCCTACTTTCATGTCTAACCAGTGGTCTTTGCCATTGTACATACACCATTGTATGAGGACATGAAAGCTTGCAAACCATGCTGACAATTATTTGGCTGCCTGGCCAAAAGCCTTTTGGGCTGGCAGTGCAACCATACCTGGCATGAATGAGCAGTTGTATTAAGATAGGGAAGGCAGGTTGGTTGGAGTGATGATCTACTTGACATTTTCAAACTTGGTTTTTTTTAGGGGCACCTGTGATTCCTGTACCTATGGGAATAATGACACCTGCCACAACTGTAAGTATTGTCAAGCTCTGATATTATAGTTCAGCTTTTTTAAAAGTTTGAAGGCTTTGTAATGGTACCAGAGACCAAATTGCAGAAGCAAATGAAGTTAGCTGGTAGAATTTGTTTTAAGTTCGTTAATTTAAATTTGCACTCCGTCATCCAGGGCTAACTTGCTTGATGATTTCAAATGATATAGGTTGAATAAATGTTTAAAGCGAAAATCCCAGACTCTAATCATATTTAACACTTAACACTCCAATATCAAGTGTCTTGCACAAATTTGAATGTTTAATTACTTTGTTTCCCTAGTTCCAACAGGTTGTAAAGAAGAGTTATTTCCCCTGCACTTAATGGCCATTAGAAATCAGATGCTGCGCCTAATGCTGACCACACAGCCCTTCGAGCCTGTTAGATAATGGCTAATCTGTATCGTAACCCCGTCTACCTGGCTTGGTCCTGTAACCCTTAATACCCTTATCCAATGTAAATCTATCAATCTCAGTCTTGAAATTTTCAATTCACTTCCGTCTTTTCTTTGGCGGGTGGGGATAGAGTTTCAGATTTCCATTACCCTGTATGTGAAGAAGTGCTTCCTGATGTCACTCCGAATGGCATAGCTCTAATTTGAACTTTATTCCTCCTTGTTCTCTTTATTTACCCTGTTGAATCTCTTTGTCATTTTAAAAACCTCAATTAGGTCACCACTTAATCTTCTGTATTCAAGGGAATGCAAGTTTTGTCTATGCAACCATGCCTCATAAATTAACCCTTTTCTTCGTGGTATTGTTCTGGTGAATCACTGCTGCATCCTTTCCAAGACTGTATAACCTTCCTGAGGTAGGAAGCTCAGATTCCAGATGAGATCTAATCAGAGTATTATTAAAGTAACCATTTGTATTCCAGCCCTCTTGAGATAAAGTCCAGCATTTCCATCATGCCCATTAACATGAGACCATTCTATCTTAAATTTTCCCAGTTTTGTTGTATAATTGCCAGCACAAAGCATGTTTGGCTGATGGCAGACAAGATCTTCATAAATTCTATTTTTTCATGCTTGAAACTCCAGAAGGCCATTTGGTAATAGATTATCAACAAGTGCTGTGAAGTAGTTAGTGGCTATTGGCTGTTAAAGGCTCAGTTTGAAACTTGGTACTCGTAAAAGTAGAAAATTACAGGAATAAGATATTGGGGTTGTGTTTGGTTCTGTATAATGCCGTCTGGAATCTCATAAATTAAATGTAATGCTCTTACAGAATAAGGAAAGAAACTTCAAAATTGCACAGGATTAGCTAGGGCATATGACACAGAAACAGGCCATTTGGCCCAGCCAGCCCATGCCAGTGTTTATGCTCCCCTTGAGCCTCCTTTCGTCTTTTCTTACCTAAATTTGTCATTGTAAAACATCAATTTCTTTCTCCCTCACATTCTTGTCCAGCTTCCCCTAAAATGCACCTATACTATTCACTTGAACCACTCCCCTATGATGTCAAATTTCACCTTCTCACAAAAGCAAAACGAAGTAGATGCTGGAAATTTGAACTAACATCAGAAATTATGGGAAACACTCATTAGGTTTTGCAACATCTGGAGGGAGAAACAGTTAATGTTCAGGTCTGGGCCTTTCACATTGAGAATTTCAGTCTGATCCAGATGTAGAAATTAAATGAACAATCCTAATCTAAAAGTAATATTCTCTAATTTTTGATTGCTCATAACAATTATTTTCTTTCTGCAATGTTTTCTTGCCTCTTCTGAAAGCATTGAACCCTTGCTGCAGGACTGCTGCACGCTGCCATGTGGTCATCATTCATGTGTTGGCGAGCTTGTGGGCCACAGCTCAATTATGTCATCAAGAGATGCTTACATGCAATTATAACATCAATTTGGAAACCCCTTTCTCAAATCAGAGTGCTGAAGTAGTAATCCTACTACTGTTCTGACTGAGTGTGGCTCATCAGCATAGAGTGGGGGTAGGATCTGCCACCTCCCATTTGGAAAAATCTTGCTTGGTTTCAGTATAAGCCATTCAACACCTGAGGATAATTGATTTTTAAATGATTGAATAATGGAAATTTGATTAATTTAATATTTTACCTCAAAATAAATAACATTTGAGGCAAAAAATATCTTCCTGAAATCAGAGGACTGACTTACGAGGAGAGATTGAATATTGCTGAAAAAAGAGATGTGTCAAAGCTTTTCGTCTTGCACTCATCAGGGCACTTCACAAGAATACCAATATAAGGGGAAAACGACACTCTTTTCATACATTATAAATGTTCGACATGTCTTTTTTTCAGCAATACTCAAGTTCTGTACCACCAAACGACTATAGGTGAGATTGAATAGAATGGGCCTATATTCTCTGGAGTTTAGAGGAATGAGAGGTGATCTCATTGACATATAAAATTCTTAGATGACTTGGCAGGGTAGATGCTGTTTCCTCTGGCTGGAGAGTCTAGAGCTAGTGGCCACAGTGTCAGAATAAGGGGTCAACTATTAAGGACTGAGATGAGTAATTTCAACACTAAAGATTGTGAATACTTTTGGGGTGTCTGAGGGCTGTGGATGCTCAGTTAATATTTTTAAAGACTGAGATCCATGGATTTTTGAATGCTGAGGGAATCGAGGGACATGGGGATCAGACAGGAAAATGAAGTTGAGATGAAGATCAGGCATGATCTTATTGAATGCCGGAGCAAGTTTAAGAAGCCGTACGGCCTACTCTTCCTTTTTCATATGTTGTTAACAGTTTCCAGTAAAATCTGGTAGTATAAATTTAAGCTGTTGAAAGTGTAATCTTCAGAAAGTAGGCATATTTTTGGGATTGTGTAAAAAATGAAGTTAAAATGAGCACAGCCCTCCAAGCCTGATGTTTAAAAGTTATAATTTGAACACTTAAGGATGTTCGCTTCAAATTAAGCCATCATTAAAAGCTCTGATTTTCATTCATAAGAGTCAGAGTCATTTAAAGCTCAGAACTTGTAAAATAGTTCCAAATTCAGAGGGGGTTATCTGGGACTATTGTTTGGCACACTCCTTAATTTATAAGTGCTTGAAAACCAGATTCATAACAGACTGGAATCAGTTTGGAATAGGAGGTACCATTTGTAAAACTGTCTTCCATGTGTGACAAGACTTAATCCCATGTTTCTGTAAGATGTGTTGTATTTATACTGTTGTTGTCTCCCTCCCCCTTTCCAGGTCTCCATGCTGTACACCATGAACCGTTGCCCAACAGAGGGCAAGCAGGTAACCTGTTCTGGGACCACTGCCAATGGCAGTCTATAACTGAACATTAAGCATTGTATGAAAGCGGTTCCTTTGTCCCTTTTTCCTTCTCCTTTTCCCAAAGTACCACTTTTTTTTGTCGAGAAAAGAGACATACTATCGAAACTTTTCACTTTGCATTCATCAGGACAGCTATGCAAGGTAAACCAGCAGTAAAGGGAGCAACAATTTATGGTGCATGAGAAGAGAGTGCTGATGGGTTGGCAAGTGGACTTTGATTGGTAGAGGCAGTGCCATGGAGAATGCAGCAGATTACTGTTAACTGCTAAGCTTTTGTTTCAAATTCAAACCAGGCAGGTTGACCTTGATTGGTCAAGACATTGCCATGGGGAATGAACTGGACAACAGGCAAAGTATTGACTGTGCTCAACCAGCTCATGCTTGCAAAACTCAAAAAAAAAAGTGTCCAACATTAGATGTGATTCTGCAATTGGACAACACTTGCTAAACAATCCTGATTGTGTGAAGAATTACACTGGAAACCAATTTAAAATTACCAGTCGGGCTAGCAGCGTGGCTCACTTACACATACTAGAAGCCACACATTTACACACACAGGACCCTGTCCTTTGTAGACGGAAGAAGCATGTCCATGCATTATGCCTTTTCCAACTAAACAAAAGCTTGGGGGACCACCATTCCCTGGCTCGTTCCCCATGGCGATGCCTTGACCAATCGGAGTCTACCTGCCTGGTTTGAATTTGAAACTAAAACGTGGTAGTTAGCTGTTCTCTGCTGTGTTCTCCATGGCAACACCTTTACAAATCAGTGTTCACTTACCAACCAATCAGCATGCTCTTTTCATGCAGTATAAATTGTTGCTCCATTTACTGCTGGTTTATCTTGCATAGCTGTCCTGATGACCGCAAGACAAAACACTTTGATAGTATGTCTCTCTTTTTCAGCAATACTCAAGTTCTGTACTACCAAACGACCTTTTTTCCCTTCAGTGAAATCCCCAGGCACCCTTGCTGAACTTGTAGATCCTGTGTGTTAAATTCTGGGCATTAACTCACATCACACCAATCACATTTAAGCAGCAAAAACAGAAGAATGCCTCAAACATATGTGCATATAATCAGAATGTATTACTGGAGTTAGTATGATTGAAGCAGAGACCATGCCAACATTTAAGCTAGCTGCTGAAAGAAATGGAAATTAGCAGATATGGCAACAGGGCAAGAGGATAAACACCAAAACAGAATGGTTCGGCCAAATGTCCTGTTTCTGTGTTCTGATTTCTATATAATAGTGTTTCAAGGGATGGTATATGGAAGAATTTTAATTGTGCCATATTTTAACATGTGTTTTGTAATCAGATAATCATTTAGAAGTTAACTAAATTCAAGTCCAACTGAGATTTTAACACCTTTTTTTAAAAAAAAATTAGATATTTGATTCAACAATATTGTGTCAGGAATTTTATAGCAGTGGTGTTGACCTCCTGTTGAGTTACATTGCATAGATGCTGACACCCCTCCAATATTTCGCTAGAGTCAGTGTTTGAAGGCTTTGCCATCATGGAGAGCATCACAACTAAATTAAAAGTAAAGTATTGCCGATGCTGGAAATTTGAAATAAATTAGAAAATGCTGAAAATAATAAGTCTGGCAGAATTTGCGTTGGTGACCTTTCGTCAAAGTTGGAAAAAGATAGAAGCGTAGCAGATTTTAAGCAAGTTCAGTGGTAGAGAAAAGGGACAGGTGGAAGAACATATGAACATTACATAAGAAATAGGAGCTGGAGTAGACCATATGGCCTGTCGAGAAGAGTAAAAGGCAAGTTCTGCATTGGGTGGAAGGTAGGAGAGATTGAATGACAAAGGGGATGATGGTGCAAGGCAGAAGGAAATGGTAATATGACAAAAAGGAAAAAGATGGGTGTAGAGGAGTTATATATGACTGAATAGCAGAATCATCAGCTGCTTTCTGAGAAAATGGAATCAGAGGTTACAGCCTGAAATTGCGGAACCCACTGTTGAGTTTGGAAAGCTGTAAAGAGCCTAATTCAAACATGAGGTGCTGTTCTTTAAGCCTACACTGGAACAGTGTTGAAGACAGGCCAGAGTAGGACAGAGAATTAAAATGACAGCTGATCGGAAGCTTGGTGTCATGCTTGCCAACTGTATGGAGGTTCCAACATGACCTGTGTTTGGCCTCCCCAGTTTAGAGGAGAAGACTACATTGTGAGCAGTGAATACAATATACTAAGTTGAAAGAAGTGCACATAAATCACTGTTTTACCTGAAGGAGAGTTTGGGACCCTGGGAAGTGAGAAGGGAGGAGGTAAAAGAGCAGGTGTTGCCTGCACAAAAAGTCGCCATGGGAAGGATTGAACAGTGGACTAGGTGTCATGGAAGGGTGCGGTCCCTTTAGAATGCTGAAAGGGAAGGGGAAGATATGTTTGGCGTTGTCGTCATTTAGATAGCAGAAGTGACAGAGGATGATCTGTTGACTGCAGAGACTGATGGGGGAGTGTACAATGAGGAGTAGGAGAAAACGACTTTTCTGGGAGGTTTCAGGGGGAAAGGGTTGAGACCAGAAGTGCAAGAAATGCAATGGACACGATTGAAGGCCCTGTCAACCTGTGTTAATGAAATACATTTATCAAATGTTGATTTTTAACCCATCAGCTGGAAACATGAAAATGGATTTTTAAAATACAATAAAAGCAAAATACTGTGGATCCTGGAGTTCTCAAATAAAAACAAAGTGACAAGGTTTTCTTTTGAAAAGACAGACTTGGTTGAAACAGACTTTAACTCACAGCAAGATGGCCAACATTAATTTGCATTATGACCTATTCCACATTCCAATTCTATGGAGAAGGGACAGCAAGTATGCAAAACCCGTCACTATGGCACCCACCCCCTCCCTGGGGTTTGTGAATGACTTTCCTTCCTGCCCTATCAATAAGATCTGTAGAAGCCATCCACTGTATCCAAAGACTGAAGTCAGACCATTCAAAGGTTAATTGCTTGAAGAAAAAGACACTGATTTTTAAGAGAGCTACAATTATGTTTGAATTACTGGCAGTTAGAGAGAGATCACATGACCAGCCCATTCTTTTGTGTAGTTTACGCACATGGGTTTGAGCACAACTGGACTACCAGCTAAGAAGCTAAGTGGGGCCTTCCTGCCTTTGTGTCTCCACCCACCTGGCAAGCTTGGACCATTTGCAGCAGAGATTTTTAAAGAAAGAACTTAACTCCACAACTGTGCCTCCAGGAGAACAACCAATTCCGATGTCTACATCTTCTTGGAAGCATAAAGACCATCGAATCCAGCCTGAAGCCAGCCGAGTCACTGAGCTGTGAACTGTATATTCTTTTAATAAAAACAGAAAGTGCTGGAAATGGGTCTAACAGCATCTGTGGAGAGTGAAACAGAGTTTTCTAAACTCTTTGAAATGTTAAGTCATATTGGACTCAATGTTAATCCTGTTTCTCTTTCAACAGATGCTGTCAGACCTGTTGAAGTTTTTCCAGCACTTGATTTTTATTTCGGATCGCCAGCATCTGCAGTATTTTGCTTTTATTTTAGTGTGTATTGTTTTGCCTTTTTTGTGGACTCGTAACTTGCTCAATCTATCCTCCCCTAGTCTGTAATCTGTATCTGTGTATGTGGACTTCCAACGTGTGTGCGCAGAAGTCTGAGTGCCTTTTATTAATTTGCCCAGATCAATATAAATATAATAAAACTAACCACCTCCTTTGTTAAACTCAAGAAAACCTGTTCAATTGGTTCTTTTATGATCACTGTGTAGCAGTTATATACTCACTGAATTGTCAAGTGGAACCTTGTTTGAACAGGAAAAACATGTTGAGCAGTGGGAAAAGAGGGAAGCCATTTGGCCCCTCCTCTTCTGGTCGAAACGGGGGACTCAGAGTAAGGAAGATGTATTGGAAGCACTAGTGTGGGAGGCTAGAACAGATGGCAGAAATGGAGAAACTGGGAGAATAGAAGAGTCGTTCCAGGAAGTGTGGTGGAAGAAGCATATTCGAGGTAGCAGTGGGAGTTGATAAGTTTAAAGTGGATATTGGTCAGTGGGAAGAGAATGGAGATGAACGGAACTTCCAGTCATGCTGAATTCAGTTGCACCCCTTTGCTGCCTCCCGCTGAGCCATGAGGAGAGCTTCGCATCAGCCTTCCGTGTTAATTGTGGTCAGTGCCACACTGCAGTATGTTGTTTACTCCTTAGCAATTTTAGCAAGGAAATCAAATTTTTTCCACTATCTTGGTTGGGTTTTCTTATATTATTTTCTTATAATTAGAATTTAATGTTAGGAAGTTGCATCGAAACTGAAATTGCATTTTAAATCTTCTATTTACAAGCCTGTGTTATTCTGTGTTAGTGGCTAATTGAAAGTAATTGTATCAGCGCTTAGTAGCAAAATTGGGAGCGAATGTCCTTAACATTACAAAATGCTTGTTCTTTGATAAGTTGTTAACCTTCTGTTGAAGAACAAATGGTACATTCTTAAATATTGCGATGTTTTTAAATTATGGAAGTTGAGACATAATTTGGGCTGTGAATTTATCCTGATGTCATTTGCAAATAATTGTTGATTAACTGTGGTGGAAATGCTAAAAGTGGAAATTATGGACAACATGTTTGTTGTAACCAAACTGTCTTTAATTTCTTTCACCGAATCTACTTCTATTTCCTTTTTTACCACTAATGAGTGAGCTGTCCCACTCTAGCATCTAAGGACACTTCCATCAAAGTCTATCTCTAAAATTTGGCAGATTATTCCAGATATTCTTCACCCTCTTTGTGAGCTTCCTAATTTTCATTTACCAGTACTTTTTGCCTCAATGTACTTTTTTGCACTAGATGTACTATTGTCTGTTTTTATAGTACTCAGAACTTGCCTTATCTAAGACATTTAGTATTTTCTATATTTTAATGAGGGTCTAGAGATGAAGCTTTGTTTATAGCCCCTTTTCACATGCATTTTCGTGTTTCTCTTTGCAGCTTTTTCAATGTTTGCAACTGCCATTTGTTTTTACAGTGGTGAACTGTATATTCAGTGTGATCCAGCTCATGCATTTTGCAGTCTTGGCATAATCTCACTAGTTTTTAGCAATTAGGCTTTCAAAATGCTGGAAGATATAAGCTTGTTTAATAGCCTTGCCACTTTAAAACTAAGACATGTTTTGAGACTTTTGTTCTACACTTTTTCACTAATCCAGCAAAACACCTGGCATTAGTATTTTCCTATGCTTTAACTTAGGATAGATTATAGTGTTGAATACTGATTTTGTTTAATCTAAAGCTTTATTAGTCACCTTTGAAGCAGAACTTTAAATTAGCTTTCTGAAGCTCAAATAAGCAATAATTGCATTCCACACTCTTTAGTGTCTTCAATCGACTAAATGCTGAACTTGTTCATCAATTTATCTCCTTCACTTCTTTTGTACTGCCCATCTCTGTTCTTTTGCCTACGCATTCCTCTCCTCCTTTACCTGTTCTTGCTCTTAACTGTTGCTGCTCTTAACTGTTGCTTCCTCATAGCTATTTCTTTCTTTCCCTCCCTGTTTTACCCTCTCACACCCATTCGTGCTTCTGTTTGCCCCCATTCCTTTACCTCTGTTTATACTGCTCATCACTTCCTTTGCTTCCTTCTTGAACCTGTTTCAGTCTTTAACTTTTTTTCCTTCTCTATTCACTTTCTCCCTTCCCTTTTTGCATTTGTTGCTCCCTCTTCATTTCTGTATCTTTCCTCTTTTGCTATTTTTCACTTAACATTTTTCTTCATTCCTTTGTTGTCTTTCTGTTCGCTCATTCTCATGCTTGTCCCTGCAGCCTTGAGGAGAAACAGCAGCATTTACACAATGGTTGCTTAAATAGGAAGCATTGGCTCTCATTCTAAGGGAAGCAATTCTGTTATTTGTTATAAATGTTATTGACAGATCCCAGCCAATCAAGAGTAACCACTTCATGTCTATATTCCATGAAATTGTAAATTAAAAACATTAGATTTGTGGGATCTGTGATTCTTGTGATAAAAGCTTAACTACATTAGGATGTCAAATTGACATTCTGCTGTAACAGTCTTTTAACTTTAGATCCACTTTCTCTAGTCTTCATTATTCACAATATTCTAGTGGTTTACTGTTGTCTCTAAATTTAGACCTGAACAAATTGATTATATTTAAATAATGAAATTTGTGGAGGAACATACTCTCACTTGGACTTGGTGATATCAATAAGTTCATACAACTGGCGTCCTTTATTCTTTATTATGCTCTCTAACCAATATTACTACTTAGTACAAGGGGATTGTCTTCGACTTTTTTTTATTTCTTGAATAATAGATTCAAACATTCCAGTGTTTTACACAGGTATTGGTACCAACCTCTGTACCTATGGTTGGAAAGCATATTGGACCAAGGAAGGACCATTCTAGTCAGAGGAGCCGCGATAATGATGAAAACAGTGGCCCTACCACAACGGTTTTCGTTGGCAACATATCTGAGAAAGCTTCTGATATGTTAATCAGGCAGTTACTTGCAGTAAGTTTCTATTTTGCACTATTGTAACTTGTAGAGCAGTTGTTCATACAAAAGACCTTTTTTTGGCAATTTTCTCCCTGATGCGTTGTTGGCTCATGCTGATATATTACCAGCCAGCTAGCCCTAGTCCAGGTGGTCAGTCTTCATGTATGAGCCCAGACATTTACTCTTGACGGGCTATTTAACCATAGGTACATGGCAGTGGAGTCTAATCCCTTTCCTCGCTTCCCGCACTCCCAATGCCCCAATCTCATACCCACTCTCAAGCACAGGACATGCAGTTACAAGTGCGGAACTGGCATATGTGCCCCCCAGACCTGGATTGCTATAACAGAAATTGTAATGCCTGTTTTGCATTCTGTAGATTAGGAAATTTTAAAAAAACCTTTAAATTTACTGTGATGAATTCCATCGATCTTTTATTACTGGTAGGTTAACAACTCATGTTTTGACTTGGCAAAATGATGAATAGAAATGTTTAATATAAATCATCAACATTTATCTTATAATTACTTGTAATATTTTCATGTATGCAAGTACACTTTCCAGTGATATGTTTTGCAAATGGTAGGTGCAAATTTATTTTGTACAACATATTGTAACAATGCTTTCCAATTTGCAGAAATGTGGCTTGGTTCTAAGCTGGAAGAGAGTACAAGGGGCTTCAGGAAAGTTGCAAGGTATGTATAATTTGTACATCTAATTCTGAGTTGTATGTAATTGGTTAGAATTCACTGAGTTGTTAATTTAGTCTGCTCATAAGTATATTCTTGACATATTTTCTATTAGAATGTGTTAACAAAGTACTTGAGTTTTTGAAGAGCTTAATCATAATTTGTTCCAAAATATCATGTGATGAAGATAGGACATGGTGTTCCCACAGACAGTTTACTGTGCATTGTTTCTCCTTTCTCTGCTAAGGCACTAGAAGTTGTTGAGCATGCACAGTGTACATCATGGAAGAGAAATTCCTTTAGATTATGTAGTGACTCCTAACTACAACTTTGGATGAGCTTGATTCATCTTTAGCATCCAACTTTGAGCCAGAAGGTTGATGGTTTAAGTCTGATATTATTGACCCAAGTTAGTTATTGTGGTTCAGCAAATTACCGGGAATGTACCGCATTGTTGGAGGTGTTTGACCAAGACCCATTTGTCTGCTTGATGGATGTAAATGTTCACATGCTACTTTTCACAGAATAGCGGAGCGATTTCCTGGTGACCGACACGCCTCCCTCAACTAGTGCCAGTAAAAACAAGTTGGTTCAGATTTTCCTGGCAAAATAGGGCTAGCCGTTCTTTATGCACAGATGGTACAACAGCTTCAGGCAAGGAGCTGATGCACGGTTAATCTTAAATGCCCAAAAGTTGCAACATTCCATCGTTAACTTTGCAAAACATTGTAGAATCATAGAATGATATAGCACAGAAGGAAACCATTTGACCCATTGTGCCTGTGCTAGTTCTTTGGTAGATTGATTAATCCCGCTTCCCAGCTGTTCCACCGTAGCTCTGTAAACTTTATACCTTCAGTATTTTTCCAATTTCCTTTTGAATGTTACTATTGAAACTGTTGCCATTGCCCTTTTTAGACAGTACATTCCAGATCACAACAACCTACTGTGTCCTCCTTTTGCTTCTAGTCTTTTTTTGTCAATCACCTTAAACCTGCATCCGCTTCTGCTACTAGAAACTAGAGTTTCTTCTCATTTAGCCTTATCAAAACCTTTTCTGATTTCGAGCACCTCTAGTAAATCTCATACTATCTGTCTATGCTGTAAGGAATACAGCTCCAGTCTGTCCAGATAAATCTTTTATCCCAGGAATCATTCCAATATATTTCTTCTGTGCTGTCATGAAGGGCTTTACCTCCTTCCTAAATTGTGGTGCCCAGAATCTGGCATGCATTACTTGCTTTTGTATTTATACAGATCCTGTATGCTTTTTAAAAATAGCCGTCTAAAATTGTCCTGCCACCTTCAAAGATTTGTGTGCATACACTCCTACATGTATCCCTTTCCTGCACCCCTTTAAAATTGTATCATTTTTATTTAATTGTAAAATTAATTAAAATACTGTAGATGCTGGAAATCTGAAATAAAAGCAGAAAATGAAGGAAAAACTCAGCAGGTCTGACAGCATCTGTGGAGTGAGAAACAGAGTTAACGTATCGACTCTAAATGACCTTTCTTCAGAGCTAAAGAGAAGTGGAAATGTGATGAAATTTATACTGTTTAAGGAGGGGAGGGTGGAGAAGGTGAAGCTGGATAGAAGGCCAGTGATAGATGGGGGCTAAGGAGAGATTGACAAAGATGTCATAGACATAAGGACAAAGGGAGTATTAATGGTGGTGGTAAGGGCTAAACGAAGTGCTCGTAGTGGCATAAAGGTAAGAAAGCAGAATGTGTGAATAGCAGAACAAGGGCAAGCACTCTGAAAGAACAACATGGAACATGTAACAAATGGCCTTTTGGGGATGGGGTGAGGGGAGGGGGCGATGGCTGGGGAAAAAGGATGGGAAAAGTGATAAAAGGATTTAAAACAAAAAGAGATAAAACAATGAATAAAAATGAAAATAAGTGGATAAAAAAATAATTTTTTTCTTAAAAAGGGGTTAAAGGATGAAGATAGAGGAGAGAGTTCATGGTCTAAAGCTGTTGAGCTCGATGTTAAGTCCAGAAGGCTGTAAAGTGCCTAATCGGAAGATGAGGTGCTGTTCCTCCAGCTTCACTGGAACATTGCAGCAGGCCAAGGACGGACATGTGGGCATGAGAGCAGGATGGTGTGTTTAAATGGCATGCAACAGGAAGGGTCATGCTTGGGAACATAGAAACTAGGAGCAGGAGTAGGCCATTCGGCCCTTCGAGCCTGCTCCGCCATTCATTATGATCATGGCTGATCGTCCAACTCAATAGCCTGCTCCCGCTTTCTCCCCATACCCTTTGATCCCTTTCGCCCCAAGAGCTATATCTAACTCCTCCTTGAAAGCATACAATGTTTTGGTCTCAACTACTTTCTGTGGTAACGAATTCCACAGGCTCACTACTCTCTGGGTGAAGAAATTTCTCCTCATCTCAGTCCTACGTCATCTCAGTCACATCTACCCCACACCCTCAGACTGTGACCCCTGGTTCTGGACTCAACCATCATCGGGAACATCCTTACTGCATCTACCCTGTATAGTCCTGTTAGAATTTTATAGGTTTCTATGAGATCCCCCCTCATTCTTCTGAACTCCAGCGAATATAATCCTAATCGACTCAATCTCTCCTCATATGTCTGTCCCGCCATCCCAGGAATCAGTCTGGTAAACCTTCGCTGCACTCCCTCTATAGCAAGTACACCCTTCCTCAGATAAGGAGACCAAAACTGCACACAATATTCCAGGTGTTCTGCAAAGTGGTCACCCTGTCTGCGTTTGGTCTCCCCAATGTAGAGGAGTCCGCATTGGGAGCAGCAAATGCAGTAGACCAAATTGAAGGAGGCACAAGTGAAGTGCTGCTTCACCTGAAAGGAGCACTTGGATGGTGAGGAGGGGGGAAGTAAAGGGGCAGGTGTTGCACCTTCTGCTTTTGCATGGGAAGGTGCCGTGGGAAGGGGATGAGGTGTTGGGAGTGATGGAAGAGTGGGCCAGGGTGTCCTGGAGGGAATGGTCCCTATTGAATGCTGATGGGGGGGTGTGGGGGTGAGGGGAAGATGTGTTTGGTGGTGGCATCATGCTGGAGTTGGCAGAAATGGCGGAGGATGATCCTTTGAATATGGAGATTGGTGGAGTGAAAAGTGAGGACAAGCCTTTGAATGGTGAGGAGGGAGGAGGTAAAGGGGCACCTTCTGCGATTGCATGAGAAAGTGCTGTGGAAAGGGGTGATGTTTTGGGAGTGATGGTTAATAGCAGGACCCTTGTTCTGCTATAAGCACCGCCTTTAGCCCTTACCATTACCATTGCCACTTGCTTTGTCTTTTTGTCCGTGACATCCTTGTCAATCTCTCCTCAGCCTCCACCTATCGCTGGCCTTCTATCCAGCTTCACCTGCCCCACTCCCCTTAAGCAGTATAAATTTGATCACATTTCTACTTTTTAACTCTAAAGAAGGGTCATATGGACTCTAAACATTAACTCTGTTTCTCTCTCCACAGATGCTGTCAGACCTGCTGAGTATTTCCAGCATTTTCTGTTTTTATTTAATTTTGCATCTCTTCCTTTTCCTACCAAAATGTATCACTTTGCACTTTCTCTTGTTAAATTGTATCTGCTGTTGGTCTGCCCAATTGATTACCCTGTTTATGTCCTTCTGAAGGCTGTTACGATCCTCCACAAGTGTCATGTCATTTGCAAGCTTTGAAATTATATCCTGAATACCCAAGTCCAGGTCACGATTGTATATTAAGAAGAACAGTGATCCCAACACCCTGGGATTACAAGATTTTCAGTCTGGAAAAACAACCGTTCACCACTATTCTCTGCATTCTGTTCCTTGGCCAATTTTATCTTTGTCCTGTCACTTTCTTGAATCCCATAAGATTTAATTTTGCTAATGAACCTATTATATGCTACGTTGTCAAATACCTTTTGTTGTTCCCCTATTACAGTTCGGTAACTTCTTGCGAGCTATCCTGATGAGTGCAAGACTAAAAGCTTCGATAGCATGTCTCTCTTTTTCAGCAATTGTTGTAAACTTTCTTTGTCTCATTTTAACCTTCATTTTTAGTCACAAAGGAAGTTCTGGCTTTGAATGCCTTTCCTTTCTCCCTCAGAAATCAAATAATTCTGTACCTGATCCATCTTTTTTTGAAGGCCATCCCGTTGTTCAGCTAGTGTTTTGCTTACCAACCTTTGATTGCAGTCCACATAGGTCAGATCCGCTTTTCAAGTTACTGAAGTTAGGTCTGCTCCAGTCAAGTATTATTATGCTTGTGTGTACCTTGTCCTTTTCCATAACCCTTCTAAACCCAATGCTCTTGTGATCCTTGTTCCCCAAAAACACTTCCAGTGAAACTGCTCCATTTGCCTCCTTTATTCCTAGAACTAGATTCTGCACTGCATCTTTCCTCATTGGGTTCGTAACATACTGAGCCACATTTCAGAAATTCCTCTCCCTTTAAACTGTTACTAGCTCAGCCTATATTAAGATAATTGATAATTAGGATAGTTGTCATGACTCTATATTTCTTGCATCTTCTCTACTTGCCCAGAAAGCGATTTGGGGAGATAAAAAGTAACCTATTTGATATGAAGTGTTTGGATCTTCCTGAGGATATACTAGCTGCTGTGCAAATGCAAGTTCCTTGCAATCAGCTCAGCTGGCACTGGCAGTGGCTTGGAGCAGCGACCTCCACACACCCTCTGACCCCTTCCTTAAGAGCAGGGAGTTATTAATGAGAAGGAAAAAAAATGTTCAGAGGATTTTAAACAACTATTCAGGGGCAAATAGGAAAGGAGCAAGTTGAGCAGAGCATATCAAGTTTTATTAATACTAAATGTAAATGGAGCCTGAAATGTGCTGATTGTGGTAATTAAAGTCACGCATTTAAAACTTAATCCCCAATACTTTATCACTGAAGAAATGAAGCCTAGCAGTTCAGCATCTATATAGGATAGCTTGTCCAGCAGGTTGGATCATATATCCCGCAGTATATTCGTCTTTGGACCTTTTTGTGAAAATGATACGTTGCCTAAAAATTCAAGTCTACTTTTTCATCCCTGCCTGGTTTCAGACTCTGTTCTTTTTGTCTTGGTAGCATTTGGTTTTTGTGAGTACAAAGAACCCGAATCCACGCTGCGTGCTTTAAGATTGTTGCATGAGCTTCAAGTGGGAGACAAGAAACTGCTTGTAAAAGTAGACGCAAAGACCAAAGCCCAGCTGGATGAGTGGAAGGCCAAAAAAAAGGGAGTCAATGGAGTATGTTGCATTTCCATAATCATCTGAAACCTTTTATATTTGTAACTTCAAAAACCTATCTACATTTCAAGTAAAATGTGCCTTGCAGTTCTCAATAAATGTTTACTCATACATGAGGTGTATCAAGCCTTGTTTTTGAAGAATTGTGTCCATTTTTTGCTGATTTGGATGGCTATAATAAATTATGGCATACCTTATCCAGTAACAGCAGATAAGCTAATATTAGGACAAGAAGATTGGAAGGTGAAAGAAAATTAAATTGTTGAGCATTATTTATAAAATAAATCTATCATTGCAAAATGGCCCTCTTGGGGCCCTTAATTGCATTTGAGTTTATGTTCAAAAAATTAAAATGAAACTTTTTTACTTTGAGTAGAATTCAGTTGGGGGGAAAGAATACTGTCCAGTCAAGTATAGACTTGGGTCTTCAGAGAGGGTATACATCTTTATATCTTATAGCCCTGATTCTGTTGAGTATTGTCCCAGTGATAGTGGTGAGACAGCATTTAGTGGGAACAAAATTAAATTTACTATTCTGTACCAGTTGATGTGTGTAGATTTTGAGTGTTGTGGTCATGTGGTGATGGCTTTTGTTGTTGAGCAGCCTACTTTTCCTATATCTTTAAGACTCTCAGCTTGGACTCTTGATAAACTATTAGGGAGGTGATGGCATTGTGGTATTATCACTACACTTAGTATTCCAGAGACCCTGGGGTAATGTCCTGGGGACCTGTGTTCGAATCCCATCAGGGTAGGATGGTAAAATTCAAGCAAAATCTGGAATTAGAAGCCTGATGATGACCTCGAAACTATTGCCAATTGCCATTAAAAACCCACCTGTTTCACTAATGACCTTGAGGGAAGGAAATTTGCTGTCCTTACCTAGTGGCCTACATGTGATTCCAGACCCACGGCGATGCGGTTGACTCTTAACTGCCCTCTGAACAAGGGCGATTGGGGATGGGCAATAGATGTTGGCTAGCCAGTGGTGCCTGCATCCCATGAACGAATAAAAAAAATGTCAATTTAGTCCAGTGCCTGTCGAACTGTGTTTTATGAAAGTAGTTCAAAATAGGATAGATGGGGCGAAAATTGTCTAAGAGGAAAAAAATGGATTTATGTAGTATATTGCACATGAGCTTCCCATTTGAATCGATGGACCTTGGCAATTCAAAACCTTCCAAATTTTCAAATCCAGAGACAGAGTTGCACATGGCCGATTTAAAAATATAGACAAAATCCTTCCTCTTGAAATATAATTATGTTGGCAATACTGAATATAAACGATGCATGAGGAAGATACGTTTATTTTTAGCTGGAACTGTTTGGTCTGTGAGCAATCCTTAATGCTGGATATAATTTTGATTCTTGTTACGTCCTGAAGGATACAAAGACAGAGGATTCATCAGATGATGTTGTAGATGAGGAAACCAAGAGAAGAGACCAGATTGTGAAAGGAGCAATTGAAGGGCTAATAAGAGAGTACTCCAGTGAACTAAATGCACCGTCTCAAGATCAAGATGCACATCCCAGAAAGAAGAAAAAGGAAAAGAAGGAGGAGGTATTTATTTGTATTATACCAAGGAAATTTATGGCACAGGAGTCAGTTCAGCCCATACTGTCTGTGCTGACCAAAAAGGAGCTATTTTTGGGAATTCCACTTCCCAGCTCTTGGTCCATTGCCTTGTAGGTTATGGCACTTCAAGTGCATATCCACGTGCTTTTTAAATGTGATGAGGGTTTCTGCCTCTACCCTCCCCTCCAGGTTGAGAGTTCGAGAACTCCACATCCTTTTGGATGAAAACATGACTCCTCAATTTCCCTCTAATACTTTTATCAATTACTTTAAACTTATGCTTTGTGGTATTGACCTCACTGCTACAGTAAATGGGTCCTTCTATCCACTCTATCTAAGCCGCTTATAATTTTTTACAACCAATTAAATTTCGCCTAAGCTTTCCCTGTTTCTGAGAAATCAACAACAGCCTACTCAGTCTTTGCTTTTTGCTAAAGTTTTCCATTTTTGGCATCTTCCTCTTAAGTCTTTGGTACCCACTGTAGTGTGATCATGTCCTCCTTGTAATGCAGTGACCAGAACTATTCAGCATACTCCAGTTGTGGCCTAACTGATGTTTTATACAGTTCTAGCATAGATTCCCAGCTGTCACTTTATTAGCCAAGGCAAAGAATGTGTTAACTACCTTAACTACCTGTCCTGCTGCCTTCAGGGATCTGTGGATATGCATCCAATGTCTTTGTTCCTCTGCACTTCTCAGCATCTGACCATTTATTGTGTTTTCCCTTGCCTTTGTTTTCCCTCCCCAAATGCATTTCCTCACACTTCTCCAGATTGAATTCCATTTGCCATTTTTCGATCCACTTAACCAGTTCGTTGATATCTTGCTGCAATCTAGCATTTTTCTTCATTATAAAGCAGACAGCCAATTTTCATATCATCTGCAATTTTTTAATCATGCCCTCATATTTAAATCTAAAACATTGTTACATGCACCACACAAAGAGGTCACAAAAAAAATACCTGTCGACCTTCCAGTGCTTTCTGCCAATGAACTAATTTTTGGATCCAACTTGCCCCTTGCTCTTGGATCCCATGAGTTTTAACCTTTTCTGGCCAGCCTGCCATGTGGGACCTTGTCAAAAGCTTTGCAAAAATTCGTGTAGGCTACACCAAACAACATCTATGTTTCCTCAAATTCAATCAGGTTAGCCAGACTCCATCTTCCCTTAATAAATCCATGCTGAATTTCCTTGATTAATCCGTGCCTTTCTAAGTGGCAATTAATACTGAGCCTGAGAATTTTTTTCAATGATTTTCCCACCACTAAGGTAAGACCAACTGGCCTGTAATTACTCGGGCTATCTGCAGGCTCCTGGGTAATTCAAAAAAGGCACAATGCTTGATCATATTCCTTTTGTTTGCAGAGAATGAGCCTCTGTGTATGAATATATGTAGCTTCTAGCAGGCGTAATTGAGCCATGTTCTGAGCTCGACTGATTATCTTAAGTTCTATGCGCTTTTTAAAAATTACCTGGGAGCTTGGGGTGCCCTGTTGCTTTCTTCATGGCAATGCCTTGACCAATCAGAGTCAACTTGCCAACTAATCAACACTCCTTTCTTCTGTAGTGTAAATTGTTGTGATGATTTGAAATTTTGCATTTTTGTGTTAGTCCTGAGAAGTGCAAGCTGTCTCTATTTTCAACAGTATTCAAGTTCTGCATTAAAAAGCGATTGTCCTCCTTAGTTACAATGTCTCATCTCCCTTCTTTGTGAAGACAGGGCAAAGTTTTCATTAAGAACTATTACCCATGTCTTCCACTTTCATACCCACATTACGTTATTGGTCTTAAGTAGAATCACAGAATGATAACAGCACAGAAGGCGGCTTATTGGCCTGTTGTATCTGTGCTGCCTCTTCAAAGGAGCAATTCACCTAGTGCCATTCCCTTGCCTTCTCACTGTTGCCTTGCACATTCTTCCTTTTCCAATCCAATTCCCTCTTGAAACTTTGATTGAACCTGCCTCCACATTAGTCTCAGGCAGTGTATTCCAGGTCCTAACTACTCATTGCATAAAAGGTTTTTCCACCATTCGCTATTGCTTTTTGCCAATCCTTTTGCCAGTTACCTTAAATCTGTGCCCTCTTGTTCTCGATGTTTCCACCAAGGGGAACAATTTTTCCCTATCTACTCAGTCCAGACCCCTCATGATTTTGAATACCCCTGTCAAATCTCCTCTCAATCTTCTCTCCTCCAAGGGAAACAGTTCCAACTTTTCCAATTTACGTAAATTGGAAACTGAAGTTTTCTCATCCGTGGAACCATTCTGCTGACTCATTTCTGCATTCTCTCTAATGCTTTTGCATCCTTCCTAATGTGTGCCACCTAGAACTGGATGCAATTCTCCAATTGAGGGCCAACCAGTTTTCTGTACAAGTTTGACATAACATCCTTGCTCTTGTAATCTATTCCCCTATTGATAAAGCCCAGGATGCTGTATGCTTTTATCAACCGCGCACTCAACCTGTCCTGCCGTCTTCAGTGTTTTATACATCTATATACCCAGGTCCCTCTGCTACAGCAGTCCCTTTGGAATTGTACCCTTTACTTTATATTGTCTCCCCACGTTCTTCCTACTAAAATGAATCAGTTCGCACTTCTCTGCGTTAAATTCCACCAACCTGTCTTATATCCTTTTGAAGTTCCACACTGTCGTCCTCACGGTTCACAAAAGTATCATTTCATAAATTTTGAAGTTATGCCCTGTAAGAGCAGGGACCCTAGACTGACCCATAGGCAAGTCCACTACAAACCTACCTTCAGTCCCCAAAACATCCATTATATTCTACTAAGATAAAAGCAAAATACTGCTCAACCAGCTTATATTTCACCACATTTCCATATTTCTTTAGTTTTGATGAAGAGTCATATGGACTCGAAACATTAACTGTGTTCCTCTCCGCAGACGTGTCAGACCTGCTGAGTTTTTCCAGCTATTTTTCTTTTTGTTGCATTAGCTTCTACTCTTTGTTTCCTATCACTTGGCCAATTTTGTATCATGTTGCTATTTGCTTGTAGGCCTTGGTGTTTCCCTAGTTATTCTGTGCACTTTGTGTTTATCAAAAGGTTTTCCTTAATTTTACCTGCCAAAATTTTTTCATACCCTTTCTTTGTTTTCTTATTTCCTTTATCATTTCATCCCTGCACTTCCTATACTCTAGGCTTTCTGCATTACTGCGCTCTTGGCAAATCAAAGAACAGAGAAAAGTACAGCACAGGAACAGGCCCTTCAGCCCTCCAAGCCTGTGCCGATCATATTGCCTGTCAAACTAAAACATTTTGCACTTCCGGGGTCCGTATCCCTCTATTCCCATCCTATTCATGTATTTGTCAAGCTGCCTCTTAAACACCACTATCGTACCTGCTTCCACCACCCCCTCTGGCAGCGAATTCCAGACACTCACTACCCTCCGCGTAAAAAAACTTACCCCGCACATCTCCTCTAAAGTTTTCTCCTCTCACCTTAAATCTATGTCCCCATGTAATTGACTCTTCCACCCTGGGAAAAAGCTTCTGACTATCTACTCTGTCCATGCCACTCATAATTTTGTAAACTTCTATCAAGTCGCCCCTCAATCTCCGTCGCTCTAGTGAGAATAATCCGAGTTTCTCCAACCTCTCCTCCAGACCAGGCAGCATCCTGGTAAACCTCCTCTGCACCCTCTCCAGCGCCTCCATATCCTTCTGGTAATGTGGTGACCAGAATTGCACGCAATATTCCAAGTGTGGCCTAACCAAGGTTCTATACAGCTGCAACATGACTTCCCAGCTTTTATACTCAGTACCCCTGCCGATGAAGACAAGCATGCCATATGCCTTCCTGACTACCTTATCCACCTGCGTTGCCACTTTCAGTGACCTGTGGACCTGTACACCCAGATCCCTCTGCCCGTCGATGCACTTAAGGGTTCTGCCATTTACTGTATAATTCCTACCTGTATTAGACCTTCCAAAATGCATTACCTCGCATTTGTCTGGATTAAACTCCATCTGCCATTTCTCCACCCAAGTCTCCAACCGATCTATATCCTGTTGTATCCTTTGACAACCCTCTTCACTATCTGCAACTCCTCCAACCTTAGTGTCGTCTTCAAACTTACTAATTAGCTCAGTTGCATTTTCCTCCAAATCATTTACGTATACTACAAACAGCAAAGGTCCCGGCACTGATCCCTGCGGAACACCACTCGTCTCTCCATTCAGAAAAGCACCCTTCCACTGCTACCCTCTGTCTTCTATGACCAAGCCAATTCTGTATCCATCTTGCCAGCTCACCTCTGATCCTGTGCGACTTTACCTTCTGTACCAGTCTGCCATGAGGGACCTTGTTAAAGGCCTTACTGAAATCCATGTAGATAACACCCACTGCCCTTCCATCGTCGATCATCATTGTCACTTCCTCGAAAAACTCGCTCAAGTTAGTGAGACACGACCTCCCCTTCACAAAACCGTGCTGCCTCTCACTAATACGCCCATTTGCTTCCAAATGGTAGTAAATCCTGTCACGAAGAATCTTCTCCAATAATTTCCCTATCACTGACGTAAGGATCACTGGCCTGTAATTTCCTGGATTATCCCTGCTACCCTTCTTAAACAATGGAACAACATTGGATATTCTCCAGTCCCCTGGGACCTCACCCATAGCCAGTGAGGATACAAAGATTTCTGTCAAGGCCCCAGCAATCTCCTCCCTTGCCTCCCTCAGTACGCTGGGATAGATCCCATCTGGCCCTGGGGACTTATCCACCTTAATATTCTTCAAGATGCCTAACACCTCTTTTTTGGTCTCAACATGATCCAGGCTATCTACACACTCTTCCCTTGACAAATCGACCGCTGAGTCCTTCTCTTTGGTTAATACTGATGAGAAGCACTCATTTAGTATCTCTCCCATTTCTTCTGGCTCCACACACAAATTCCCACCTCTGTCCCTGAGTGGGCCTACCCTTTCCCTGGCTACCCTCTTGCTTTTTACATATGTATAAAAGGCCTTGGGATTTTCCTTAATCCTGGTTGCCAATGACTTTTCATGACCCCTTTTAGCCCTCCTGACTCCTTGCTTAAGCTTCTTCCTACTTTCTTAATATTCTCCACGGGCTTCATCTGTTCCCAGCCTTCTAGCCCTTATGAATGCTTCCCTTTTCTTTTTGACTAATCTCACAATATCCTTTGTTATCCAAGGTTCCTGAAACTTGCCATACTTATCCTTCATCCTAGCAGGAACATGCCGGTTCTGAATTCTTATCAACTGACGTTTGAAAGCCCCCCACATGTCAGTTGTTGATTTGCCCTCAAACATCCGCCTCCAGTCTAGATTCCTCAGTTCCTGCCCAATATTGTTATAATTAGCCTTCCCCCAATTAACCACCTTAACCTGAGGACTCCTGTTATCCTTATCCACCAGTACCTTGAAACTTACTGAATTGTGGTCATTTTTCCCGAAATGCTCCCCTACTGAAACTTCGACCACCTGGGCGGGTTCATTCCCTAATGCCAGGTCCAGTATTGCCCCTTCCCTAGTTGGACCATCTACATATTGTCTCAGGAAGCCCTCCTGGATGCACCTTACAAATTCTGCACCATCCAAACCCCTAGCACTAAGTGATTTCCAGTCAATATAGGGAAAGGTAAAATCACCCACCACAACAACCCTATTGCTTTTACATCTTTCCAAAATCTGCCTACATAACTGTTCCTCAATCTCCTGCCGGCAATTAGGGGGGCCTATAGTAAACCCCCAACATTGTGACTGCACGCTTCCTATTCTGGAGCTCTACCCATATTGCATCGCTGCATGAGCCCACCGAGGTTTCCTCCTGTCGTACAGCTGTGATATTCTCCTTAACCAGCAGTGCAACTCCCCCACCTCTTCTACACCTCTCTCTATCCTGCCTGAAACATGAGCTTTTGTATTTTGTCTTGCCCTACTCTGTATGCTGTTTGACATCTAGGGGTATCTACATTTGGGAATCCTGCCCTTTTTCTTCATGAAACATATTCGTTCTGAACCCTCTGCCGTCCCCCACTGCTCGGACAATGAGCTACATACAAGTAGTTGTTTCCAGTCCACTTTTGCTAAATCACATCTCAGTTTCACAAAGTTTACTTTTCCCCAGTTTAAAACTTTTATTCTTGGTCCATCTTTTCCATAACTGCTCTAAATCAAACTGAATTATGATCACTACCACTAAAATGCTTTCCCACAGATACTCCTTCCACATGTCTGCCTCATTTCCTAAAACTGAGTCCATACCTGCCCCTTCTGTTGTTGGGCTGGCTACATACTGGCTTAAAAAGTTGTGAATACATTTTAAAAATCCTGTGCCATTCGCCTTTTACAATGATTCTATCCCAGGGTCTTCACCATGTTTCAGTTGGTAGCACTCATGCCTGAGTCAGACGTTTGTGGTTTCATGGCCCTTTCCAAGACTTGAGCATAAAATAAATTAAGGCTGACACTCCAATACAGTACTGAGGGGCTGCTGCATTGTTTTTCAGAAGAGACATTAAACCAAGGCTCAGTCTATCCTCTTGGGTGGATGTAACAGTCACCATGGCACTATTTCAAAAAAGAGAGGAGAGATCGCTCTGGTGTCCCGGTCAATATTTATCCCCCAGTCAACACCTCAAAAAAGATTATCTGGTCACTACTAGGTTGTTTGTGGGAGCTTGGTTTGTGGCAGCATGAATTGGCTTCCATGTTTCCTACATTACAACAGTGAATACACTTCAAAATTACTTCATTGAAAGATGCTACTTAAATGCAAGTCCATTTTTTCAGTGTTAGGGCAGTACCATTACTTTTGTACAAGAAAAGCTTATAAAAGGGGTGCCTAGTTTGGCTATCCATTTGATGGCCTTCTGAAATGCTGAGTGGAGAAATGAACTGCCTCCTTCAACAAATTTTACTGGTCAGATTAATGTGATGTATTCCATGGTCTGGGACATGGCCACATTGTCTTGGGCAGGCCCTGTGCAGATTTTGTTGAGCACTGTCTTTGAGGGAGGTTGAAGCCAGGGACCTCTGCTGTTAGGTCAGTGATGATAATCCATGCACCCCAGGAAAATACCCATCTGGATAGTGAGATAGTGGGTTGATACCAATTTCATGACTGTTAGCTGCTGTTCCCTAGAATGGCCAATGTGATTTGAAGTGCCTTCTTGGTAGGCTTTCTAAGTCTTCATGAATGGAAAGGCTGCTCTGGTCATGATTTTATCCATCTCACGGAGCCTGATGGCTTTGTGATGAATGACAGATGGGCAGTGTGGGACAGCACTAGAAGCCAGTTGGAGTGGAATTGAGCATCGTGGACACTGCCCTCGTGACGTTTAGTTGCACATTCATGATCTTTGTGGCAGCTGCAGGAACATGAGGCAGTAGAATAGATTAGGGCCACAGTTGCAGTGCTACGTGTTCAGGCTATGTTTCCAGCAGATTTCTGGACCAAGTTCATCCTGGGGTTTTACCTTTTGGCCCGTGTTGATGAGATAAAGAAAATAAGTGAGAGTCCTGTCCAGGGTGACACAGGAATTTTGGGTAGGGGTCATGGGTAAGTCACCACTTGCAGAAGGAAAAATTGAGATCTTTACTGGCGGAGTTACGATGCAGACCTTGCTGAACCTGTGCAACCGTCTTCTCTAGCTTATGGTAGTGGTGCCCTGTTCAGAAGTAGCATTCCAGTTGGTCCAGCTAGCCTGTGAGCATCCTACTTGCTTTCTCCAGAGCTGATGCCTGCATCAGCAGTGCTATGTCATTGACATAGATGAGCTTCAGGGAGTTGATGCTAGCTACACATGGTCTCCCTATGTGTGCTGGTTCACAGAATCTTTACAGTGCAGAAGGCAGTCATTTGGCCCATCAAGTCTGCACTGTCTCTCTGAAAGAGCATTATACCTAGTCCACCTCTGCCTTAACCCCGTATACCTGCACGTTCTCTCTTTTCAGATAGCAATCTAATTCCCTTTTGAATACCTCGATTGAAACTGCCTCCACCACCCTTTCAGGAAGTTTGTTCCAGATTCCAACCACCCTCTGGGGTGCTCTGGATTTATTTTTCCTACTTTTCTCCTTCAAAGAATGTGCCTTGACATTGCCTGCAATGCTTTTTCTTTGAAGGTGGGCCAATAATTAGTCACTTCCTTTTCTGCCAACATTTTGAACCCTTCTCACTAGATACATTCTCATGCCAGCGAAGTTGGCATTCCTGTTATTAATTATCCCCAATCTGGATCGTTCCATATCCTTTTCCATGGCCAACCTAAACCTTATGATACAATGCTCACTGCCCACTAAATGCTCTCCCACTGATAGTTGATCCACCTCATTCCCAGAACCAGGTCCAACAGTGCCTGCCCTCTCGATGGACCGGAAACATAGTGCTACAGAAAATGATCTTGAAGACACTCTAGGAAATCCTGCCCCTCTTGTTCCCTTGCACTATTCCTATCCCAGTCTATATTTAGATGATTGAAGTCCCCATTATAATTACTCTATAATTCTTGCACTTCTCTGTAATTTCTACATTAAATATGTTTCTCCACATCCCTTCCACTAGTTGATGGTCTATATGCTACTAATGTTATTGCACCTTTTTCATTCCTTACCTCTAGCCAGAGAGATTCCATCCTTGACCCCTCTGGAACATCCTCTTGCTACAGTACTGTAATGCCAAATTTAATCAACACTGCCATTTCCCCCACGCCCCAAACCTCTACCTTTCTTTCCTTTCATGCCTCTTCTAAAGACCTTGTACCCTAGAATATTTAATGCCCAGTCCTGCCCTCCTTCGAGCCAGGTAATTGAGAACTTGCCAGCAAATGTTGTTAAGATGATGGCCAAATGTCTCCTTGCCTGAAAAACATGAAAGCATTCAACCTGCCAAACAAAGATCCCTTTCATGGCCTCAGCCACTTTAAAAAGGCCATAGTCCTGTTTTATGCCTGCCTATGACCCTCAAACAATAAGAGCTAATGCAGTTTCACAGAAACTGACACCTCATCTCTGAAGAGACCCTAATGACCCCCTTTGTGTTGCAGAGACCAAACTCACAGAACTATACAAAGGCCATCTACATTTCATAAGCCAGACCTGGCCAACCAGAGCCAATTTTTCTGCTAAGACCCTGCAGCTGAACCTCCCTTTAAGATTTAATGGTTGGAACATAAACAATCTCAGGGACCCAGACAAAGGGATATACACCCTTTGTCAAAGCCAGAGTGAAGAGGTGGGAGTCATGTGACACCTCTAGCTGGTGGAACCAGTAATATTGCCTTGTGGTACTGAAAACCCTTAGCCTGCCATTTTTCAATCTACCTAGCAGCAGCACAGAAAAGGGGCTCTGCCCAGGCTGAATACCTGGCCCCATCTACACTTTCCACTGGAACTTCTGTACCGTGGCCTCCAAGACTGATTCATCTCTGCATGCCCAGCTCTTCGTGGAAGTCATCTCCACTGGGAAAGTAAATTATCCAGCATCAGTTTTTAATCTGCCAACATATGTGAAGCAGTACTTCATTGGACTTTGATTCTGGACTCCAGCCACATGAAACAATAATTCTTTTTTCTGTGGCATTTGCCCTGTAAATCTTACTTTCCGCTATACCTCCTTTACTGTGTTGAGTGCGCAGGGGGCTACGTTACGATCCTGTCCGGCCCAACCAGAGTCTGTGTAAATCAGCTAATGCTTTGAGTTCATCCTATCTTGAGTTTGCTGTGGGGTTATTAATGGAAAATTGGATCACACCAAACTGAGGAGTTGGGAAGCACCCCACCGCTTAGGAAGGCAGAAACAAATCAAAGCACCTTTTTACAGTTGGGTGGTGAGTGGAAAAATCAGGGCTGTTTAAATTAACCACCTCCTGTCCATAACACTGACTATACCTGCATACTAACTTTGTGATTCATGTGCCAGAACACATACATCCTTCTGCACCATCGAGTTCTGTAATCTTTCTCCATTTAAAAATGATACTGCTTTTCTATTCTTCCTGCCAAAGTGAAGAAGTTCACATTTATCTACATTATACTCTACCTGACAAATTTTTGCCCACTCAATTAACCTGTCTATATCCCATTACAGATCCCACTGGCACTCCATTAGTTACAGTTTGCCAATTCGAAAAAGACCCATTTATCCCTACTCTCTGCTTCCTGTTAGCCAACCAATCCTTTATCCATGCTAATATGTTACCCCCTACACCATGTGCTCTTATCTTGTGCAGTAACCTTTTATGTGGTACCTTATCAAATGCCTTTTGGAAATCGGTACCACATCTACCAGTTCCCCTTTATCCACCTTGAATGTTACTTCGTCAGAAAATTTTAATAGGTTAGTTAAACATGATTTCCCTTTCATGAAGCCATGTTGGCTCTTCCTGATCACATTTGTGATTTTCTAAGTACCCTTAATAATGGACTCCAGCACTTTCCCTATGATGGATGTCAGGCTAACTGGCCTACAGTTTAATGCTTTCTGCCTCCCTCCTTTCCAGAATAAAGGTGTTACATGAGCTATTTGTTGATCTGCTGAGATCATTCCAGAACCTAAGGAATTTTGGAAAATTATAACCAATGCACTTGCTATTTCTATCACTTCTTTTAAGACCCTAGGATGCAGGCATTTTTGAAAGCTGATAAATCCCCAGGGCCTGATAATCTACATCCCAGAGTACTAAAGGTGGCTGCCATGGAAATAGTGCATGAGCTGGTTGTCTTTTTCTGTAGATTCTGGATCAGTCTCAGCACATTGGAGGCTGGCAAATGTAACCCCACTGTTTAAAAATGGAGGGAGGGAGAAAACAGGGAATTACAGACTGGTTAGCCTAACTTCAGGGAAAATGCTAGAGTCTGTTATAAAGGATGTGATAACAGGACACTTAGAAAATATCAGTGGGATTGGACGAAGTCAACATGGATTTATGAAAGGGAAATCATGTTTGACAAAACTACTGGAGTTTTTTGAGGACGTTACTAGCAGAATAGATAAGGGAGAACCAGTGAATGTGGTGTATTTGAATTTTCTGAAAGCTTTTGATAAAGTCCCACATAAGGGGTTAGTGTGCAAAATTAAAGCACATGGCATTGGGGTTAATATATTGGCATGGATTGAGAATTGGTTAGCAGACAGGGAGCAGAGAGTAGGAATAAATGGGTCTTTTTCGGAATGGCAGGCGATGATGAGTTGGGTAATGCAGGGATCAGTGCTTGGGCCCTAGCTATTCACTATATATATCAATGATTTGGATGAGGGAACCAAATGTAATATTTCCAAGTTTGCTGACGACATGAAACTTGGTGGAAACGTGAGTGGTGAGGAGGGTGTTAAGAGGCTTCAAGGCGATTTAGATGGATTGAGCGAGTGGGCAAATACATGGCAGATACAGTATAACATGGATAAGTGTGAAGTTATCCACTTTGGTAGGAAAAACAGAATGGCGGTATTATTTAAATGGTGATAGATTGGGAAATGTTAATGTACAAAGGAACCAGGGTGCCCTTGTACACCAATCACTGAAAGCAAGCA
Organism: Cetorhinus maximus; assembly: GCF_964194155.1. Taxonomy (NCBI): domain Eukaryota; kingdom Metazoa; phylum Chordata; class Chondrichthyes; order Lamniformes; family Cetorhinidae; genus Cetorhinus; species Cetorhinus maximus. The sequence goes on from NC_135896.1 coordinate 72,469,720, forward strand.
TGCAGGTGCAGCAAGCAGTTAAGAAGGCAAATGACATGTTGGCCTTCATGGCAAGAGGACCTGAGTACAGGAGCAAGGATGTATTACTGCAGCTTTACCTGGCTTTGGTGAGACCACACCTGGAGTATTGTGTGCAGTTTTGGTCTCCTTACCTAAGAAAGAATATACTTGCCATAGAGGGAGTGCAGCGAAGGTTCACCAGACTGATTCCTGGGATGGCAGGATTGTCGTGTGAGGAGAGATTGAGCCGACTAGGTCTGTATGCATTGGAATTTAGAAAAATGTGAGGGAATCTCATTGAAATATGTAAAATTCTGACAGGGCTGGACAGACTGGATGCAGGGATGATATTTCCTCTGGCTGGGTGAGGGTGGTCTAGAATAAGGGGGTCACAGACTCAGGATATGGGGTAGGCCATTTAGGACTGAGATGAGGAGAAACTTCTTCACTCGGTGGTCAACCTGTGATAGTATTCCACAGGTTGTCCACTCTGATTTGAAGAAGTTTCTCCTTATCTCAGTCCTAAATGGCCTACCCTGTATCCTGAGACTGTGACCCCTTGTTCTAGACCCCCCCCTTCTCTACCACAGAAGGCTGTGGAGGCCAAGTCACTGAATATATTTAAGGAGGAAATGGATTTCTGGACTCAAAAGGTACCAAGGGGTATGGGGAGAGAGCGGGAGTTTGGCATTGAGATAGAGGGTTAGCCTTGATCATATTGAATTGCGGAACAAGCTCAAAGGGCTGAATAATCTTCCCCTGCTCCTATTTTCTATGTTTAGGTCTAATAGTTTTCTTAGCACCTTTCCCCTGGTGATTGTGATTTGTTTGAAGTTCATCCCTCCCTATCACCTCTTGACTATCAAATATCTTTGGGAAATTTTCAAAGTCTTCTACTGTGAAGCCAGACGCTAAATACTTGTTCAACACCTCTGCCATTTCTTTGTTTTCTATTATCAATTCCCCAGACACTCTCTTAGAGGACCAACACTTGCTTTAGTTACTCTTTTCCTATTTTAAATATCCTCTCAGGTGAGTGTATAAGACTGCAAGACAATATTCAAAGATGAACAGTACCTTAAAAAAACATTTAGTCAGTCACATTTCTTTGCTGTTTGTGTGACCTTTGCTTATAATGCACGTTTACTTCCATGTTTCCTATATTTCAACAGTGACTACGCTTCAAAAGTACTTCATCAATTTAAAGGGCTTGGTGACATCTCATGGTCAAGAAAGGCACTATATAACTGGAAGCCTGTCTTTATATTCTTTACCCAGGATCTTTACCTATACTTGATTGTCCATTCGGTTCAGATCTGGTAAAGGATTCATTTCAGCTCTGGTAAAGGATCGCTACCCAAAATATCAAATTAACCGTTGTCCGTATGGATACTATGGCTGGGATTTTCCAGCCCCAGCGTGGCATGTCCCGCTGTGATGAATGCAGGAGCCATTCAAACTTCCATTCACCTCGGCGGAACCGGAAGACCCTGTCAGCAGGAGGGACCGGAAAATCCTGGCTTATGTATTTAGAGCCAACTCCATTTTAATTCTAAATGTGTCACTGGCACAACAAAGGACAAGTTGCAATTAAATGGTATGTTTTGGGTAACTATTGTGTTTTATTCTGTAGGATGACATAAGTGCAATGGAAATGGAAGAAGACAAACGAGACCTAATTTCTCGAGAAATTAGCAAATTCAGAGATACTCACAAGGTAGTACCAAAATTCACTATTCCTACAAATATAAGCACAAGAACTACAGGCACTTTCACTTTTTTTTAGAAAGCTGATAGTTCATTAAAATATTTGCTGTCATTAGCTTTTCTTTGTAAAATTGAAGCAATCAGAATTTTACCTTTGCAACCTTAAATATATGGATGGATGTTACATTAGGCCCATTTTAAGTTAGATAGCAGAAAATAAATTAATCCACAATGAATATATGAGCATATAATCTGATTTTTCTCAGGAGTACTTATAAATGAATTGTAAGGGGAAACATTTTTCATGTTTTATTTAGTCAGTATTAGTTTGAGTATCAGTTGATAGACTAGTGGTTAATCTTGTCTTTTAATGCATTATGAGCTTAGTATTGCTTGTATTTAGCAACCTAGCGCACTGCGAATTTAGCATCCTAGTAAAGGAATCAAATCTAGAAACTTGAAGTTAACGCAAATTTGAGGAGGGAGAACAAAGTATAGAGCCCTGCTCCAGAACTGTTGGCTAGTGGAAAAGTAAGTGGTGTTATGTAGTTCTTTTGAATTGTAGGCATATATTTGAGCATTGAAGAAGCAGCTAGGGCAAGGGGAATCCAAAACAGGTACCATATAGCATGCATGGAATAATGTACATGCCCTTAAAGCTAATCTATTCATTGACCCCCACCATTATGATAGAGATCATATGGTGACTAAAGCAAGATGAACTCAGAACTTGTGAAAATGCATGGATAGGATGTAAGTATGAGCTTCAGTTTCTTTTTTATAAAATTCATGGATACCCCCTTAGAAATATGCAAAGGTGCAACTGGTCGTTCTTTAAAGTCTAGCTCGTTGTCATGACCTTGAGCAATCTCTTTATTTCTGTACTTGTGGTTTAATGCAATCATTTTGACTATTGGGATTCTTTAATACTTGCACAGTCAACCTTTGCATGTTTTGATTCTTTTATATTGTAATGTATTTGCTGCAGTCTTTCAGACTGTTGCTGTCAGATGTTCAGTTTAACAGGGGGTGTCCATTTAGAGCACTGATGAGTCTGAAGAATATGAGGTAAGACCCAATAAATTTATATCTTCTCCCTTTCCACTTTATTTTGCTTTTATTTTGCATTTGCTGTGTCATAAAGTCTTACATGTTTTAAATGTTTTCATTTAAACTCATTCCTTTTAAAACCACAGTAACTTAGTTTGAAAAGCCACATTAATGTTGAAGCAGCTTTGATCTTTTGTAGTGTACAGCAAAAAATATCAAATAGTAAAGTTAATTGTAATATATTAATAGTTGAAATAAAAATTTGAAACGTTGTTACATTCATTGAAAGCTCAAGGAATTAAACAAAATATTCAAAGGTGTGGGAAGCTAGAACTTGAAGCCTGCCTTTTTATATTTTCTTACCCGTATAAGTTTATGCTCGTAAAATGTACTCAGCTAAGAGGGATTTCAGACTTTTGTAAGTATGTAGAAGAATATATTTTTACTTCACACCAAAATATTAGCATTTAGGAAATTTCAGAGGTAAGTTCAAATAAATCCTAATATTTTGTTACACTTTAATTGACTGCCCATCAAATCTAGAAATTACCCTTTTTTGTAATTTTGCGTTGCTTTTAACAAGAGGTTCCAGCATGTTTTGTGCTTTGTATATAGCTGGCACTGTTTAACTTAATATATCAGTAGTTTTAATAATTTATAATGACCAGACTTGAAAATTAGATGCATAAATATTTGCCCTGATTCTTTGCAACTTAATATTTAGAAGGAGCGTAGGACAGATTGTGCTTCTGCACTTAATTCATTTTGATATTTTTAAGAGTTTTGCATCTCTTTCAACATTAATTATGGCAGTTACATCAGTATATCTGGCAGTGGGTGGTGATGATTTTATTTAAATATTTTGTGTTGCCTCATGCTGGTTGGATAAACTGATGTGTTGTAAAAGCTTTCTTTTCGCTATTGTTTGCTGATTTGAGTCATTGGTGACCGATCGACAACAAGAACCTTGAGGTAAGAACCTGTGTTTACAATTGTTTAATACTTTTGAATTGTTGTACGTTGTAATTTTTCAATTTGCTATGTTTAATTATGAAATAGGGATGATGTGTTATATGTAACATATAATTTGTAAAAGTTGCTTTTTTAATGTGTTGGCACAGCTTGGTCGTTCTATTACTTGTGAACAATTTACTTGCTCTTCCCAGACACTTAGCTTTTAGGCAATGTTAATCCAGTCATGACGGTCCAAGTCCTAGCAGACCACTGTAAGTCAAATCACTTCCAAGGATGGATTGTAGTTTATTGATGTTTTCATTTTCTTGTAGGAATTCTGGACCTTAAAGTTTTCATTAAAATTTGAATTTCTTATCAGTACTGTAAATGATCATCTAAACTGTACAATACTTTCCTATAATTGACAGGTTCTATGTCAACTTGCGCTTTTTCTGCACAATAAATATGATCTTGTGATTAATGCATTCTTCTTTAAAGCATTGTGTTTCAGAATTGCCTCTAATGGCTAAGGATTATTTTGTTAATTTTTAGAAACTAGAAGAAGAAAAAGGAAGGAGGGAAAAAGAAAGACAAGAAGTTGAAAAAGAAAGAAGAGACAGAGAAAAAGAACGTGAACGAGAAAGGGAAAGGCGTGAGAGAGAGAAGGAACGTGAAAAAGAAAAGGAGCGGGAACGGGAACGTGAGCGGGAACGTGAAAGGGAGAGGGAACGTGAGCGGGAGCGTGAGCGGGAACGAGATCGAGATCGTGACCGCGATCGTGAAAGAACCAAGGACAAAGAAAGGGAGCGAGACCGAGAAAGGGACCGAGAACGGGATAAGGAGAGAGAAAGAAGCCGGGACCGGGAAAGAAGCAAGGATCGTAGTAGATCCAGGTTTGCACTGAATTTTGTAAAAGTATTTAGCATTATGTTTCAAAATTAGATTATATTTTGCAATTTCTCTCTTGGTGTAAGTCCTATTTCATTTGCTAATTTGAAAGTAAAATTGGAGAAAATCATTGAAATTCACTCCGTCATTTAAGAAAGCAGGGAGGATGAAAGCTTTCAGGGTATTGTTGGCTCCTCCCGATCTTTATAATTGACTCTTTTTTTTATTCGTGGGCATCGCTGGCCATCGCCTCCCCAGATTTGTCTCCTGTATTGAGCATGTCAGGTTACATGACGATGAGGGCTATCACAAGGGCCCAGTTCCATTATTGTGTGCATAAAAGGAGGGCATGTTAAAATCAGTCGCTTGTGTTTCATTGAAATTTGCAGAGAGAAAAGCCGAGAAAAGGAGAAAAAAAGGGACCGGGAAGAAGATGAGGAAGAAATGTATGAACGTCGGAAACTAGAAAGGAAACTCCGTGAGAAGGAGAATGCTTACCAAGAGGTAACTGTTTTGAGATTAAAGGAATTGATCTTGTGGGAATTCAAAATCAACACTACCGTAGTAATGGTTATGTATGTTTGAAGTTGAGGCAGATGTGTTGGGTTAAAGTTGAGGCATATTTACTTTGATTGTTCTGTATTTCATCTTGGGAGTGGTTGGTCTTAAATGTGCCCAACATTGGAAGCACCCTCTGTTCCCAGAACAGAACAAAAGCTGACACTAAGTCAGATATGTTTTGGTAAAACCTTTGCAATTAAGTTTTATTTCAAGATTTAAAATGCTTAATGATGTTAGATGCCTTGGTATTAAAGTGCTACACCACTTGTACAAGCACACTTAACTAGAGATGTTTGTGAGATTAGTTTCTGCCTCATGCCATTGAATTTTGAACTGCTGCTTTTATTAATTTTTGATCTTTTGATTCAGCGTCTTAAAAATTGGGAAATAAGGGAACGGAAGAAGGCAAGAGACTATGAAAAGGAAGCTGAAAGAGAGGAAGAAAGAAGAAGAGAAATGGTGAGTGTGGCGTGATGGGGTTTGTGAACCTCAATATGCCAAAGCCCCAAATTCTCTCTTGAATGACAACATTCCCAGCAATTTTACTCTTTTTAAAATTGGCTTTACTTCTCCTGGCTTCTCCTGGCTTTGTTGATTTTATGACATAGAAACTAGGAGCAGGGGTAGGCCTTTCGGCCCTTCGAGCCTGCTCTGCCATTCAATATGATCATGGCTGACCCTCTATCCAATGCCATATTCCCGCTTTCTCTCCATACCCCTTGATGCCCCTAATATCCAAAAAATTATCAATTTCTTTCTTGAATATCCTCGGTGACCCAGCCTCCACAGCCTCCTGTGGTAGAGAATTCCACAGGTTGACCACCCTCTGAGTGAAGAAATGTTTCCTCATTTCAGTCCTAAATGGCCTGCCTCGTATCCTGAGACTGTGGCCCCTGGTTCTAGACTCCCCAACCAGGGGAAACATCCTCCCTGCATCTAGTCTGTCTAGTCCAGTTAGAAATTTATATGTTTCAATCAGATCCCCTCTCATTCTTGTAAATTGCAGTGAATACAGGCCCAGTTGAACCAATCTCTCCTCATACGACAGCCCTGCCATCCCCAGTATCAGCCTAGTGAACCTTTGCTGCACTCCCTCTATGGCAAGTTTATCCTTTCTTAGGTAGGGAGACCAAAACTGCATGCAATACTCCAGGTGTGGTCTAACCAAGGCCTTGTATAACTGCAGTAAGACATCCCTACTTCTGAACTCAAATCCTCTTGCAATGAAGGCCAACATATCATTTGCTTTCCTAATTGCTTGCTGTACCTGCCTGTTTACTTGCATTGACTGGTGTACAAGGACACCCAGATCCCTTTGTTCATCCACATTTCCCAATATATCACCATTTAAATCACCATAACATGACCTTGCTTCTCTTCCTGCATATGATTTCAGTCCTTCACTTGGCTTGGTGCTCAGCCCCCATGCAAGAGTCCCCAAAGCTGGTTTAAAAAAATTGTGCAATTGGTGCTGGAACTGGGGCCAAGTCAGGGAGCACACTTAAAGTTGATGAAAATAGTGGGGCATCAGTAGAAGGGAAGGGGAATGAAAGGAAAGGTGGGCAGGAAATAGATGGGCACAGACAACCTTTGGTGAGTGGAACAAGTAAGGGGTCAAAAAGGATATAGTGGTTTGTAGGAATTGGGTATACATGTGACGAGTAAATCAAAACAGGGTGAGATAGCAGTTCATGATGTATTTCAAGCAGTTGCAGGGAGCTGTTAGGATGGTGTGGGGGTGTCTGAAGTTGAAAACATAGGATATGTGTTAGGATTGAGAGCGCATGTACAGTTAGAATGAGTGAAGGTCTGAAAAATAGTTGCATTATGCCTTAAACACCAAGAAATCAGATTTTAGTCCTGAACTCCCTTACATGTCATGCTGCACTTATCCTGCCCGAAATGAAAGAGAGATAATGCAAGGAGCAGACAAAATCTGAGCCAAGAGTTAAGTACAAGAGCAGTACAAGACCAGAGTAAGAGAGATTGAAGTTGAACAAGTGACACAAACAGCAATAGCAAAGTGAAGGGATTGTAAGAAATACTCCATCATAATATGTAAAACATTCATTGACAATATTAACAATGTTTGCAATCTTAGAGGTGATTATTGTATTTGTGCAAATTAAACTTGCAATTCTGTTAGGCAGAGCTTTTGTGCAGATAAAAAGAGGAATTCAATAAACTAGCTGTTTTTGATCTCTTTACAAAGCCATATTGAAAACATAATTTATTACTTGCTTAGCAATATGGAACTAAGCCAAAAGAAGCTTACATGTTTGATTCCTTGTCTGTATTGAGTTTACTGATCTTGGCAGTGATGATGATTAAATGCATTCCTGTGTGTTCACTTTGTGTCATGGGGCACTTATCTTATCAATGCGCATAGTGTGATGACTCCATTCTCCACAAGGAGATTACTTTCCTTCAGCCATGGTGCTGAGTCGGAGATACTGAGGACAAGAAGCCAGAACAGATCAATTTTGGCCAGACTTGTACTGCTTGTAACTGGCTTTAGGTGCCAGTGACACCCGAGGGAGCAGGCTATCCCACTACCCTTCAGTGAAAATGCAAAGTGCGCTGCTGGAAAGGAGGACAAAAATAACTCAGTGACTTTTTTGGAATTGGAGGTTTGGTTTTACTTGTTAAACATTCAGAACACAAAACCTATTAATAGCAAACCTTTTGGCTATAAAATAATTTATAACTTAAATACAATGTTATTCTTCACAGGCAAAGGAAGCAAAAAGACTGAAAGAGTTTTTGGAAGATTACGATGATGATCGAGATGATCCAAAGTATTACAGGTAAATCTAGCCTCTCTCAACCCTGTGCAACATCAGGTTACGTTTTGGTGTCTTATGTCTGCATTATGTGAAATTGTTTCCTTGTTGAATCTTAGAGGGAGTGCTTTGCAGAAGCGCTTAAGGGATCGAGAAAAAGAAATAGAAGCTGATGAAAGAGATCGCAAACGAGAGAAGGAAGAGCATGAGGAGATTCGACAGCGTTTGCTGGCAGAAGGGCATCCTGACCCAGATGCTGAGCTTCAAAGGGTAAATCACAGCTGAATATTAGTCACTGCCTAACTTAATGTGCTGTTCTGGATGTGTAACTGATAGGAATCATTACAAATATTGCAAACAAAAGTATTTTAATTAACATGTAAAACAGTAAAGCTGCCATACTATTTCATAACTTGTACTATTGATTGGAAAGCTAGTGAAAGGGGTGGCTTGATTTCAGCTGATAATTTAGGAAAAAAATGGTTAATTTACACTAGGAGTTCACATTGCGAAATAGATATTTGGAGGCAGTATTTGTCTCAAGTTCTTGAACTTGGCAGAGCAATTGTTTTAAGAATGTAGCTGATTGAATTCATCTTCTTAAGTTGGATCTATCTAAAGTTTCACCTGAGAAAGAAAAACTTTTGAATGATGGAGCCCCATCACCCCTTCCATAGCCGAAGAGCCAACCAATTCGCACTGTAGCATTCGTATATTTAACCTACTACCTGTAATCAGAAACACCTCAAAATATGTGAGCTTATTAATAGCCATGAAGCTTTTTATTCACTTCTAGGGAAATTTCTGTCAGTATCCTTTGTGAATCTATAACTTACTACAATACTAATGGGGCATAATGTAGATGTAACTAGGCTTGCTTAACTTGATACGGGGGTAGAAGACAAATGAACAACCCCCAATGAAAGACACACTTTGCTTACGAAGGGAAATGTTGAACAGATGCTTTTGAAAATTACTCAAATCTGTTTAGTTCCTTATTTGAATGCTATTAAATGCCTAGCTAGGAATAAGACATGTGTAATAGAGTTGATTCATCTATGTGAGCCATACATTCTGTTCTGCTGTAACCTTTCTGGGCAAACCCATGGTATGCACGGCAAGGCATGAATTTGCACCATTGACAGGTGATAGCAGGGAGTATGGAAGAACCTGAGTTATTCTGATGGCTCAGTGAGTATGTCCACAATAGCTTAGCCACACAGACAAAGTCCCTGGTTGATAGTGTTAGCTGATGACCTTGGGAGTTGAGAAATGTCCCCTCAGGAAATTAGATTCCATGATGATGTAGTTTGTGATTTTTGGGAAGAGTGGACTTGATGTCAATAACTCTTGTCTTGTTGCATGTTATCATCTTATTGCGAACAGATGGAACAGGAAGCAGAGAGGCGGCGGCAACAGCCAATCAAGCAGGAGCCAGAATCGGAAGAGGAGGAGGAGGAGGAAGAGAAGCCAGAGAAAGAGGAGCGACGAGATGAAGAGGAGGAAGAGCCAGAGCAGAAACCCTGCCTTAAACCCACCTTGCGCCCTATTTGTTCTGTCCCCTCTGTTTCATCAGCAAGTGGAAATGCTACACCCAATACTCCAGCAGATGAGTCTCCCTGTGGCATTATTATTCCACATGAGAACTCTCCAGATCAACAGCAAGAGGAGCAGCGGCCTAAAATAGGACTGAGCCTCAAATTAGGTTAGGCACTATAAGTTAACATGATATATAACTTGCTGCTGGTCATGAATTTTTTATGAAATTGCCTTTTCTCATTCATAACATTTTAAGCAGCATTGTTCTTTTACTTTTGGGATCTGGATTCAATTCAAGCACAGACTAATAAGATAAATCTTCTGGCTGGATGGGTGCTGTGTAAAATGAGTTTGGGGAATCTTGGACCAGTTACTAGTGGCCATGAGCTCATGATGGAAAGCTGGCACTAAAAATAGCACTGTTGGTTTAAAAAAGCCCCAAAAACATTCGGTACGGTAAATAAAGATGTATGGACCAATGTATTTGCGGTGCTGCTCAAATATAGTGCAGAATGGAGGAAGCTTTACTCTGCATTGTGCTTATGGTGGGCAGTGAGGACTTGATAGCTGACACCAAGCCCTCATAGTGGGAAAACTTCCACTTTTCAATGTGGCATCCTAAATGTTGAAGAGCAGGAAGGTATACAAACAAATTATCCCTGCAGCATTTTTACCAGGCAGTTCACGGGCTGCCTATGTTCAAATAATTAATGTTGAACACACAATTTGATTTGTGATCTACATTTAATGCTAACAAACAATGCTAGTGATATGGTCCCAACCAGCACTGAATTGACTAGTGAATCTGAACCTGATTTTTATTCCTTTTTCTGTTCAGGTGGTTCCAATAGTCCGAGTCAGACAATTTCAGTCAAAAGAAAGAAACTTCCGGTTGATAGTGTTTTCAATAAGTTTGATGATGAAGATAGTGATGAAGTTCCTCGTAAGCGGAAACTTGTCCCATTGGATTATTCCGAGGACGAAAAGGGTGCCTCTAAGGGAAATGTAAATACTGAAGAAAAACGAAAACACATAAAAAACCTGATTGAGAAAATCCCAACAGCTAAGCCAGAACTCTTTGCATATCCTCTTGACTGGTCTATTGTGGACACGGTACGCTTCTCTACTTTTGTTTGTGCGACATATAACTGGTAAACATGACAGTAACCTATCCATTTCCCAAATCATTGGAGAATACTTGTGAAGAGAAGTATAGGTTGTACTGTTTTGACATTGTTGATGCATAAATGGAGCCAGTGGCTCATTTTAAATATAATCTGCTCTGTTTACTGTAGTGGCTCAAGAGACTAACCTACTACTGTATAGATGTAAATTCAGTAAATCATGCTGTTGAGATTTGAGAGTGAACAAATGAATGGTGCAATGTGCTGCTGTACTAGGTCACTGTCTTAAACTATGTCAGATACTGGTTTGATCCCACAATTGAATTCCTGCTCTCAGCAGGTTGTTGAGGCATCAAATGTAAATACTGGCAAGGAGGATGAAACAACTTCGAATTCTTTGGCTCTTTGGGTTTATTCAGTTGATATTTTAGCCATACAGGAAATTCCTAATTGCAATCCTGGTCTAGCTGAGTTAACGGATTTTTGCTATGGTGGCAGTAGTAGTACAACAATCGTCATCAGTGCTTCTTGGTTAGATTGGGCTATCTCGGTCAAGATTTTCACTTCTGGTTGCTAGTATAATCTTTATTACCTCTGTCACTCCCTTCAAACAATATATCTCAGAAAATTAATGGGCAAATTCCAACAAAACATAGTACACAGGGTATGACCCAATGAAGAACTGATTAGTTTTTGGTGAAGATGTGGATCCGGATCCTGGAATTTTTTTTTAAGGATCTGTTAACATTGGGAGAGCGGGTGAATGGATCTTTTTTTAAAGAATGTTGTGGGTTTGTTTAATTTAGAATGTTGTTGATTGTTTGGAAATTTTGTGAATTGTCTCAGCTGTTGTGGTGGAATTTGTCATAGCTGCCAAAATGTGAGCAGAGTTTTAAGAGCAGGCTGTTGGATGTGCATTGGCCTGAAGCCTCCTCAGTGAGATGGAAGCTCTTAATAAAAAGATTTATTTTTTCACCTTTGTAGTTACAGAGCAACAACCAGGCAGTGAAAAGCCTCAAAAAAGAGCTACGTAATGGTTATATTGTTGAGTTAACACAGCATGGCAGAGATACTGAATGCCCTCTTCACTTGATGAAATTATGCATTTGTGAATGCTGAATGAGGGCAGGGTTGAGTATGGCTGTTGACCACTGGTAAAGAGAGGACAGCCATGGGCCCTATCTCAGTAAGGAGTTAACATCATCAGAAATGGAGGGATGAAGATGGGCAAGGGTTAAATAACAACTTGAACTGACAGCGAGGCTGTCAGTGTGGTCTGTGCATTAGTTACCTAATTGAAGCCTTTGAAATGGATCTTCCAGACTTAAAATGGAATAAGTACTAAATGAGCTGAACTATGTTTTCAATTAAGTCTTCGGTAGATGTGCGGCTGATATTTATTTCAAATTCAGTTATGATTTTGGAAAGGGGACAGGGTTGTGGGATCACATTAGGAACAGCTTGCATTTATATGACTGAACCCTTTCGAGGTGCTCCACAGAAGCAAATTGGGACAAATAGAAAGAAACCAGAGAAGAAGATATGAGGAGAGGTGACTAAAAAGCTTGGTCAAAGAGCTGACTTTAAAACAGGAGAAGGGAGTTAGAGAGGACAGGAGATTTAGGAAGAGAATTTCAGAGCCTGGGATTTTTTGACAGCGAAAAGCATGACTGCTAATTATGGGGCGAGAAGAATTTGGGATGTATAAAAGATAACAATTGGCAGTTATATGGCTAGAGATGGTTGCAGAGATGAGGGCACAAGAGCATGATAGGTTTTAAGCACAAAATATGAGAATTTTATATTTCAGGCATTGGAGAACAGGAACCAATGTATGTCAGTGACCACAGAGGTGAAGGCTGACCAGGACTTGGATGCAGGTAGCAGAGAAAGAGGACGCAGGCAAAACAGTTTTGGTTGTGCTGAAGTTTATGAAGAACAGAAGCTCAACCAGTTTAGCATTGGAATGGTCAAATCTGGAGGAGAGAAAGGCATGCATGTGGATTTCAGAAGGGGATGGATGCAGGATAGATGTCTTTGTAATAGAGAGAGGATAGGTGTTCGAAAGTGCAACCTTGGGTCAAATAAGGCACCTAGTTTGCAAACACTTTGCTTCAACCTGAAACAGTGGGCAGGTAGGAGCAATGGAATCAGTGGTGAGTGTTTGGAGATTGTGGCAGGGGGTAAAGGAGAGATGGCTTTGGTTTTCCACACATGTTGAACTGGAGAAAATTCCAGCCCACCCAGTGGATGGTTGTTGGGTTGATCTCTCAGGTGGTGGTGAAAGGGGAGAGTTGGAGCTGAATGTATAAATAAATCTAATTTATTCAGTATTTCAATGAAGAATTTGGCAAGAACTTATTTTATCCAGAGAGTGGTTGGAATATGGAATTCGCTACTAGATGGACATGTTGAGGTGACTATCATAGGTGCACTTAAGGGCACAGATAAATACATGAGGAAGAAAGGGATAGGAGGTTATGCTGATAAGGTAGGATGTGAGGGGGCTGATGTGCGACATAACCCAATTGGCCTGTTTGTGTGCATTCTGCGTAGTACAGCTAATCAAGGTCCTTAATGGGATTTCATTCCTGGTTGGTTGCCTTGCCACTTGGTATGAGGCACCAGAGTGCCTCTTGTTAGTTGTGGAGCTGCACCTTATTTTGAGCCATTGCCTTCTAATGGAGGAATGATAGAACACTCTGGGAGAGCTAAGCTTTTTGATTGTAGAACTTTGATTTTTTTTCTTCTTTAACTTCCGAACTGTCAAAATATTCTATGACAACAGCTTTTTGGGGTTTATTGAAAGAAACTGAGTTAAGCTTCTACTGTTAAAAGGGGAATTTCAGGCTTCAGCCTGCCCAGTTCATAATTTTTTATTCCGCAGTAAAATCAGTTTTATAATAGGCATGATTTTACACCTGCCCTATGCTGATCTAGCAAACCACAAAGTTATATCAAATCACCACAAAGAATGAGACTGCAGCAATTCAAGAAAGCAGTCAACAACCGCTTTCTGGGAAACTAGCTTTGGGCAATAATACTGGTGTGGCTATTGACTCCTACAGCTCGAACATTAGGAAAAAAATGGATAATTTCCACTCAGAGCAAATTAATGCTGCTTTGGTGTAAACATTAATAACTGTCACCAAAAATGTCACTTTCAATTGGCTAAAATGCTTGAGAAATTAGATCGGTCAACAAAGTATTTTTTAAAATTTAATTGAGTAGGTTCATGAGCAGTTCTGTTAAGAACAAAAACTATGTACAGATTTTCTTCTTCCATTAGCATGTGGGGAAAAAAACTAAATGAAAAGTGCAACTCTGTGTGATTCCAGTCAGCTGGTTCACATCAAAATCTGGGGTGATTCTTGCCACCAGTTTAAAAAAAAATACTCCATTTGGAGATGTTTTCCTTTGTAGCATTCAATAAAAACAACAGTTGCAAGAAGTCAAATACTGAGTTATTTATTAAAATTAGAAGTTTGGAGTACAGCATTTCTCTATGTAAATTTCTCAAATTAAGTACTTGGCTGAGAGGTGGGGCAGGAGGGCTGTTCTGATGCATCTCTCGTACTAGTTTGGTAAAAGTTTATCTAAGACGTTGAGTTGTGTGTGTTTTCTCCTCTTTCCTTCTACCACTCAGAACTCAGGTATAATTGAGAACTCTCCACTTTGAAATTTGTGAATGCAAACCCACCTCCTACACTTGTATACTATGTGAATTGATTGTATTAGAGGGTGTGTTGATTAATATGAACTGCAATTGTCATATATTTCTGGGTTACAGTTGAATATCATTATTTTAATTGTTCTACCTTTGACTTTTCTTTTAACAGAACTTGATGGACCGACGCATTAGACCATGGATCAATAAAAAAATAATAGAATACATTGGTGAAGAAGAAGCAACATTAGTTGACTTTGTTTGTTCAAAGGTTAGTGATTTCAAGGTCTTTTAAAAAAATGCATTAGTTTAAATCTCAGCCATTGCTGTGAAGTATGTGCCTGATGACCTTGATTGAATTTTTTGAATGGGTGACTAAAGTAGTGGACAGAGGAATGTCAACATGTGTCATTTGTGGACTTACAGAGGGCATTAGGTAAAGTTACTCGTGAGAGACTGTTAGCTAAAGTTGAAGCTCATGGAATTGAAGGAAAATTATTGACCTGATTAGAAAATTGGGTGAGCGAAAGGAGACTAGCAAGTAGGACCTTACGGGTAATAATTTCCAGATTGTTCCTGATGTCACGTCCTAGTGAGTATGGAAATAGGACAGAGCAGATGAATTCATGGCTGGATTCAAGAAGGAGGGCTTAGATTCCTGGAACATCTGGACCGGTTCTGAGGGAAGTGGCTCATGAACAGGCTAGATGGGTTGCACTTCAGGAAAGGTGGGAGCCATGCTCTCACAGACTAATTTGCTAATCCTGGAGAGGATAAACTAACATAGCAAGGAGGCGCTGTGTTAGGACCCAGAATGTGGCACCAGGAAGGAAAAACCAAGTGCACAAAGGATTGGGAGAGACAGATAGCACTAGACTAAGAAATAGTAAGGTAAGGTGAGGTCAGAGTAACAGGGAATGCAATAAGGTCTAGATTGGGTTTGCAGTGCATATATGTAAATGCACAAAGTATGGTAAATAAGGTTGGTGAGCTGCAGGTGCAGATAGCCACATAGGAATATGATGTCATGGTGGAGACCTGGCTCAGAAAAGGACAATACACAGCTACTAAATATTCTGCATACAGGTATTCAGGAAAGATAGGAAAGGAGGTGGGGAGGCAGTATTATGGATAGTATTACAGTGCAGAAGAGAGAGGATTCCTAGAGGGGTCAAGGATACAATCTGTTTAGTTAGAATTAAAAAAAACAATGGAGATATCATTGCTCGAGGTGTAATCTGTAGAACACCAATCAGTGGGAAGATACAGAAGAGCAAATTTGCAAGGAAATTTCAGAGAAGTACAAAAACTATAAAGTAGTTATAATGGGGAATTTAAATTTTCCTGCCATAGGCTGCACATTTTTCCTTTTCAGACAATAATCCAATTCTCTTTTGAATGCCTTGATTTAACCTGCCTCCTCCACACCCTCAGACAGTACAGATCCTAACCATTCCCTGCGTAAAAAAAAAAATCCTCATGTTGCCTCTAGTTCTTTTGCTACTCACCTTAAACTAGTGCCTGCTGGTTCTTGACCCTTGCGCCAATGGGAACAGCTTCTCCCTATCTACTCTGCCCATACTCCTCGTGATTTTGAACGCCCCTAACAAACCTCCTCTCAATCTTCTCTAAAGAGAACAGCTCCAACTTTGCAAATCTATGAACTTAACAGTAGTCCCAAATCCCTGGAACCAATCTTGTTAAGGCCTTCACATCCTTCTTAGAGTGTGGTGCCTAGAATTGTATGCAATACCTTAGTTGAGGCCGAACCAGCATTCTATTCACCATAATCTTGCTTTTGTACTCTCTGCCTCATGCCTCAATTTATAAAACCCTTAGAAGCCTTAAGTACACTAATCACTTAAGTCAATAAGCCTCTGTTCCTGCACCTCCTTTAAAATGTACTTATTTTATATTGCCTTTCCTTGTTCTTCCTACCAAAATGTATTGCTTCACATTTCTCTACATTCAATTTCATCTGCCTTGATGTTTATCACTATCCTCCTCAGAGTTCATAATATGTTTTTGTGAACTGTGATGAGTTTTGTGCCATCTGCAAAGTTTGAAATTGTGCCCAGTGCACCTGAGTCTAGGTCATTAATACATATCAAGAAAAGCAGCAATGTAACTTTTTTCATTCTTTCATGGGATGTGGGTGTTGCTGGCAAGGCCAGCATTTGTTGCCCATCCCTGATTGCCCTTGAACTTGAATGACTTGCTAGGCCATTTAAGAGGGCAGATAAGAGTCGACCACAAAGCTGTGGATCTGGAGTCACCTAAAGGCCAGGTCAGGTAAGTAGGGATGGCAGATATCCTTCCCTAAAGGACATTAGTGAACCACAATTGATGATAATTTCATGGTCACCATTACTGAGACTAGTCTTCAATTCCACATTTTTTTGTTAATCTGTGAAGTAGTTCAGCATTATCAGGCTTTGATTAATTGGCAAAAGTAAAATTCTGCAGGTGCTGAAAATCTTAGTAAAAGCAGAAAATGCTGGTAATATTCAGACCTGGCAGCATCTGTGGAGAGAGAAACAGATTTAACTTTCAAGTCCTTCAAAATTGGGAGAAGTTGCAAATAGGTTTTGAATAAATGAAAGGTCGAGTGTGGGAAGAAGAACAAAAGGGAAGATCTAAAAGGGAAGAGTGGAGGGCAGGAAAGATTAATGACAAAATATTTCATGATGTAAGTCCAAAGGGAGTGGTAATGGCACAAGATGTGTTTAGATGAGATTTGAATGGGAGGATATCTGCCATCCAAAAGCAAAGTAAAGGAAATAGGAGAGAAGATAGAGAAAAAAACGAACCAGCAAAAGAAACAAGATGGAGGTAGAGGTTATGATCTAAAATTGTTGAACTCAGTGTTGAGTTCAGGAGGCTATAGAGTGCTGAGTCAAAAGATGAGGTGCTGTTCCTTGAGCTTCTGTTGGGCTTCTTTGGAACACTGTAGCAGGCCAAGGACACAGAGATCAGATTGAGATCAAGGCAGGGGATTAAAATGAAGGCTCGGGGTCACGCTTGCGAACTGAATGAAGGTTTTCCACAAAGCCAGTCAGCTGGGAGACCCAATCTGGTCTCCCCGATGAGGAGCAGTGACGACAGTATACTAAATTGAAAGAAGTACAAGTAAATTGCTGTAACACTTGGCAGAAAATCACCTGTTGAATAAGGAGGTAAGAAAGGGGGCGCATGGTCAAGGTCTCTATCAATCACAATGGGAGGGTGGGGGGTGGAGGGGAGCTCTTGGTTAAGGAAAAAGGAAGACGTAACAAAAGTGCTAGAATGGAATGTTGCATCGTCTGAACCGATGCAATGGAGACAGAAACTGGGGAATGATATTGAGTGCTTACAGGAAGCAGTGTATGAGTAAGTGGAGCCAAAGTAGTTATGGGAGTCAGCGGGGTTATAGTGAAATATTTGATTAATTGGAGCCATTTTTAACAGAAGGAATATGTTTAAAATTGAACCACTCAATCGTGTCCTCCTTTCATCATCTAAAGTAGATACCCCAACTTAGTACTTTGTGATATTTATTACAATCCCGTAGAGACCAATAACATTTAAAATGAAATTTGAACTTCCAGTTAACAGCTAAAAAGGATGGACACGAGTTCACATTAAGATTTTTACTGTAACAAATGACTAAAACCACTTAACTAAACACTTTTTTGTAGGCAAACTATATTTTAAACTACAGAAAGGTGCGTTTCCCTTTTATACTTAGCACACGTTGCACTCTCCACGGAATTACAGTCCTTATTATAAACAGTCTACTGTTGCTACCAGCTTCCCCATTTTGCTGAATAGTAACTTTGAGTGACCGCCTCAAGGCACTTCGCTTAGTTTTTGGAGAGTATCCAAATTCCACTACCAGCAGTAAAGCTTGTCTTGATGATTCTTCCCTTCTGGCCACGCCAGGACAAACCTCCTGGAATCCCTAGATGGCTGCAGGATGTGTCTTCTGACTAGAAACTTCCACATTCAGCTGTAATAGTTTGTAAAACCAAACAATAACTTCTCTCTGCTGATCACCCAAATACCGTCTGTCTGTGATATTCATTGATTTGAAGGGAAGCCTGTAACCGGAACTCAAAAGTGGCTTCCTTTGCATCCTTTCCTAAGGCAATGTGAATCCCATTGGCCTTATGTTTATAATGCTAATTAACTTTTCTGGACCCCAACTCTCTTTCATCTGAGAATTAAATGGATAGTTTACAGCACAACTGTTTGCAACCCAATACTTTTACCTTTCTGGATTTTGGGACATTTGGAGATTGCTGCCATTGTCTCCATTGTGTGAACACCTTACACCCTCGCCCCAGTAACACAATCTGGGCCTCTCTTTGATCTTCAACCACCCCAGACTTCAGGTCACATGATCTCCTCCATTTTTCCTTAAATCAAAGACACAGTTACAAAACATCATAATCTTATAAACCTCTTAACCTTTTAAAATGTCAAATATGTTACAATTATCAGTTAAGCTGATGAAAGCTCATCAATGCGAAACAAAATCAACTTTATCTCTGCTAGTAAAACTCATAAGATTATGGTATGCAAACCACAGGCTTATGAATCAGAGCCGAGAATACCTGCTCCCTCTACACCTTGCATTGTTAACTTGAATTTTTTGCAGATTTTATGAATACTGTATCAGGCTTCACTAAAAACTCAGCAGTAGAAATTTTTGGTGATTGTGTGCGCTACAAATATACTTTTAAATTTTAATTTAAAATTGTAAAATGTCTCTTGTGACTGAAATAATTTGTTTCCACAGGTCATGGCACACAGTTCACCACAGAGCATTTTAGATGATGTAGCCATGGTGAGTTTTTTGCTTTTTTTTTTCTGAGATTCTGTATTCCATTAGTTTACATTTTCATAGAATGTTGCTTTCGATGGCAAATCTCCAGTATGGTAAGCTCTTAAAGAATGGCATGATTAGTGGTAGGTCAGAAGGTTAGACACAATTTAAAATCCAGCACAAAATAATGAAAAACTGAAAAATTAGAGAAAGCTAGCCAGAAATGTAAAAACAGATTGCAAGAGTTTCTACAAGTATTTAAAAAGGAAAAGAGAAACTAAAGTCAGCGTTGATCCTCAAGACAGTGTTTGGGGAATTAATAATGGGAAATAAGGAAATGGCGGAAACGTCACTCTAGAAGACACAAATAACACCCCAGAAATACTTGTAAATCAAGAGGTGAACGGGGGAGAGGATCTTAAAACAATAACAATGACCGGGGCAAGTGTACTGAGAAAACTTTTAGGACTAGAGGCTGACAGGTCCCCAGGCCTGCATCCTGGGCTCGTAAAAAGAAAAGTGGTTGCTGAGATGCATTAATTTTCCAAAATTTCCCAGATTCTAGAAGGGCCCAAACAGATCGGAAAATAGTGAATGTAACTCCTCTATTCAAGAAAGGAGGGAGACAAAATTCAGGAAAATACAGACCAGTTAGCCTAACATCTGTCATAGGGAGAATGCGAGAATCCATTATTGAGATTATAGCAGGGCACTTAGAAAATCTCAATGCAATCAGGCAGAGTCAACTTGGTTTTGTGAAAGGGCAATTGTTTCACTAATTTACTAGAGATCTTTGAGGTAGTAGCAAACAAGGTGGATAAAGGGGAACCTGTAGATGTGGATTTCCAAAAGACATTTGGTAAGAGCTCTTGGTTGTAGGTGTTAACATATTAGCATGGTTGGAGGATTGGTTATCTAACAAAGCAGAGATTAGGGAGAGTAGGGATGGTAGTAGATAGTAGGCACCCCATCCACCACCTTAAACATTGCACCACGGAGGCACAGTGGCAGCAGTGTGTACCATCTTCAAGATGCACTGCAGCAAACTCACCAAGGCTCCTTCATCAGGATCTTCCAAACCCACAACTTCTGCCTCCCAGAAGGACAAGGGCAGCAGATGCATGGGAACAGCGTCACCTACAAGTTGCCCTCCAAGCCACATACCATCCTGATAGGAACTGTACTTCATTGTTGCTGGGTCAAAATCCTGGAACTCCCTGCCTTACATTACTGTGGGTATACAGCAGTTCAAGAAGGCAGCTCATCATCTCAAGGGTAATTTGGGAGGAGGTGGTGGCATAGTGGTATTGTCACTGGCCAGTATTCCAGAGACCCAGGGTAATGCCCTGGGGACCTGAATTCAAATCCCACCACGGCAAATTTGAATTCAATAAAAATCTGGAATTAAAAGTATAATGATGACCACGGAACCATTGATTGTCACAAAAACCTATCTGGTTCACTTGTGCCTTTTGGGGAAGGAAATCTGCCACCCTTACCTGGTCTGGCCTACATGTGACTCCTTGAATCTTAAATGCCCTCTACACATAGGGATGGGCAATAAATGCTGGCCTAGCCAGCACTGCTTACATCCCATTAACGAATAAATAAAAAAAAGAACTGGGTCATTTTCGAGTTGGAAAGCTGTTCCGAGTGGAGTGCCACAGGGATCAGTGGAAAGCTGGGGCCTCAACCATTTACAAACTATGATTAATGACTTGGATGAAGGAGACAGAGTCAACAAAGGGATTTAGATAGGGCGAGTAGACAAAAATTTGGCAGATGGAATAAAATGTGGGAAAATGTGAACTTATCCACTTTTGGCAGGAGGAATAGAAGCGTAGTGTATTGTTTAAATGGAGAGTCTGCAGAGCTCTACGGTACAGAGGGATCTGGGTGTCCTAGTGCATGAATCGCAAAATGTTAGTATGCTGGTACAGCAAGTGATCAGCAAGGCAAATGGAATGCTGGTGTTTCTTAAAAAGGGAATCGGGTATACAAGTAGGTAAGTGTTGCTACAGCTATACAGGCCCTTAGTGAGACCGCATCTGGAGTCCTGTGTACAGTTTTGGTCTCCTCAACAGAGGATATAATTGCATTAGAAGCTGTCCAAAGAAGATTCACTCAACTGACTCCTGGGATGAAAGGATTATTTTATGAGGAAAGGTTGGGCCTGAATCCATTAGAGTTTAGAAGAATGAGAGGTGATGTTATTAAAACATATAAGATCCTGAAGGGACTTGACAGGGTAGTTGCTGAGAAGATGTTTCCCCTTATGGGTGAGACTGGAACTAGGGAACACAGTTTAAAAATAAGGGGTCATCCATTTAAGACAGAGATGAGTTTTTTTTTGAGGGTTGTTAGTCTGTGGAATTCTCTTCCCGGAGAGCAGTGGAGGCAGGGCCATTGAATATTTTTAAGGCGGAGTTAGATAGATTCTTGATTGACAGAGGAGATGAAGGTTATAGGAGGTAGACAGGAAAGTAGTGTTGAGGCCGCAGTCAGATCAGTCATGACCTTGGCAGAACAGGCTCGAGGGGCAAACGACCTCCTCATTCTTTTATTCTTGTGTTCTCGTATGACCCAGAAGCAGGTTTACATAATTCTGCTCTCTGATTGGAACCAGTTGTTCTAAGCAATGTGAAAATTGGGGGGAAAGAGTTTGCCCCTCTTCAGACAATACATCGCCTTAGAAACAAAATTTCAGTTTATATTATATAAATATATATATATATATATATGTGTGTGTGTGTGTGTGTGTGTGTGTGTGTGTATCCTACTTTTTTTAAAAAGCGATAAGGGTTTCTGCCTCTACCACCCTTCCAGAGAGTTCCAGATCCGAACCAGTCTTTGGGTCAAAAAAAATATTCCTCAAATCCCCTCTAATCCTTTCAGCGGTTGTTTTAAATTTATGCTGCCTGTTGATGACCTCTGCAACCCCATTTGAATCTCTCCAATCAGTTTTTCTCCCCTGCCACAGTACCTAATCAGTCCCAAATGAACGGGGCAGTGACCATTCTTAACTCGACATGTCTGCAGCCATTGACACGATTGACCACACCACCCTACCCCAACACCTCTCCTCCATTACAAAGCCAAAATCTGAATTATAGACAGAAAATGCTGGAAATACTCAGGCCAGGAGGCATCTGTGAAGAGAGAAACAGAGTTAACTCTTCAGGATGATGCCCCTACATGAAACATGTTAACTTCCTCCCTCCACTATTGTTGCCAAACTTGCTGAGCATTTCCAGCAATTTTCTTCTTGTCCGCCTTGTGAGACTGCCCTCTGCAAGTTCCACTGTGGACTTCCCAATTATAGCTGAAGCACCTCCTCCTCATCTGCCTCATTACTTCTCTAGTCTCCCAACAATCTGCCTTTGGCCACTTCCTCCTCTTCATCTGCATGCTGCCAATTAGTCAAATCACCTGCAGACACAGGACCAATCTTCCAAATGTATGTTGTCAACAAGCCCCAAAATCCCACTACTGCTCTTGACTGCTCCACTGCCTCTGTTATCAAACTGCATGTCCAACATCCAATCTAAGGTGAGCTGTAATTTGATCCAAGTAGATCGATTGAAGCGCTTTGGTTTCTGCCACAAACTTGGTACCTTTTGCCATGGATTCCATCCTGCTCCCTAGCCACTGTCATGGTTTAAACTAGGCTGTTTGCAACCATTTATTTTAGTTCTTTCATGGGATGTGAGTGTCGCTGGCAAGTCCAGCATTTGTTCCCATCCTTTGTTGCTCTTTGCATCCTCTGCGGAGCTTCTAACCCCTTAGCTTCATCAAACTTAATGTCTGCTTATATAATATAGCCTGCATACACTGTTGACCATGCCTTCAGTTACCTAGGAGCCAAGATTGGAATTCGTCTGTAAATCCCTCCACTTTGTCATCTCACGTTTCTTCCTATAAAAGCATCCTTAAAACCTACCTCTGACCAAGCTTTTGGTCCACCCCTCCAAGTATTGCCTTCTTTTGCTTGGAGCCCACTTTTTCTATTCTGATGATTCCTCCTGGTAACAGCAATATGACACAGCAGCTGTGTAAGATTGAAAATACTTAATGTTTGAAAATGACATAGATAAATTGCAATGAGAACGAAAATTCCAAGGACTCACCATCTGTGGTTAACTAAAAAAGTTAAATACAGTATCGATCTCAAAGAAAAAGCATACAATTGCGCAAAGGTGAGTGGCAGATCAGAAAATTGGGCAGAATATAAAGAACAGCAATAAATCACAAAGATTAATAAGGAGAAAAAAACCAGTATACGAGAGAAAGCTAGATAGTAATACAAAGATGGATAGTAAGAGTTTCTATAGATATTTAAATAAGAGCTGACAAAGTGAGCGTTGGTCTTACAGAAAGTGAGCCTGGGGAATTAATAAAGGAAAATAAGGAGATGGCAGATGAATTGAACAGGTATTTTGCATCGGTCTTCACTATAGAGAATACAAGTAATATTCCAGAAATAGCACTAAATCAGGAAATGGGAGGGAGGGAGGAACTCAGGAAAATTACAATAGCTGGGGAAGTAGTGTTGAACAAATTGTTGGAGCTACGGGCTGACAAATTCCTGTGTCCTGTTGGGCTTCATCCTAGGTCTTAAAAGAAGTGGCTAGTGAGGTAGTTGATGTGTTAATTTTAATTTTCAAAAATTGCCTAGATTCGGGGAAGGTTCCATTAGATTCGAAAATAGCAAATGTAACTCCTTTATTCAAAAAGGGAGGAAGACAGAAAGCAGGGAAGTAGTTAGCTTAGCATCTGTCATAGGGAAAATGTTAGCAGCTATTATTAAAGATGTTATGGGAGGGCATTTAGAAAAATTCAAGGCAATCAGGTGGAGTCAAAATGGTTTCGTGAAAGGTAAGTCATGTTTAACCAATTTATTGGAGCTCTTTGAAGGAATCCCGTGTGCTGTGGATGAAGGGGAACCAGTGGATGTACTGTACTTAGATTTCCAGAAGGCATTTGATAAGATGCCACATCAAAGGTTATTGCAGAAAATGAAAACTTAGGGTGTAGGGGTAACATATTGGCATGGATAGAAGATTGGCTAGCTAACAGGAAACAGTAGGCATAAATGGGTCTTTTTCTGGTTGGCAGGATATAGCGCGTCGTGTGCCACAGGAATCAGTGCTAGGGCCTCAGCTTGTTACAATTTATGTAAATGTCTTGGATGAAGAGACAGAAGGTATCATTGCTAAACATGCTGATAAGTAAGTTGTGAAGAGGACATAAGGAGGCTTCAAAAGGATATAGGTTAAGTGAATGGGCAAAGATCTGGCAACTGGAGTATAATGTGGGCAAATGTGAAATTGTCCATTTTGGCAGGAAAAATAAAGAAGCATATTACCTAAATAGTGAGGATATTGTGGAGCTCTGAAATGCAGAGGGATCTAGTGCATGAATGGCAAAAGACTAGTATGCAAGTATAGCAAGTAATTAGGAAAGCAAATAGAACATTATCGTTCATTGTGAGGGGAATTGAATATAAAAGTATGTTTCAGTTGTACATGACACTGGTGAGACCACATCTGGAGTACTGTATATAATATTGGCCTCCTTATTTAAGGAAGGATGTAAATGCGTTGGAAGCAGTTCAGAGGTTTACCAGACTAATACAAGGAATGGGTAGGTTGTCTGTTGAGGAACGGTTGGACAGGCTAGGCTTGTATCCACTGGAGTTTAGAAGAGTAAGAGGCAACTTGATTGAGGAGTGCTGGAGGCATGCCAAGAGCAACACCAGACATACCTAAAAATGAGGTGAAGCTACAACTTAGGACTACCTGCGTGCCAAACAGCATAAGCAGCATGCAGTTGACAGAGCTAAGTGACCCCACAACCAACGGATCGAATCTAAGCTCTGCAGTCCTGCCATGTCCAGTCATGAATAGTGGTGGACAATTAAACAGCTCACTGGAGGGAGGAGGCTGCACAAATATCACAACAGTGCAAATGATCAGGCTGAAGCATTTGCAACAATCTTCAGCCAGAAATGCCAAGTGGATGATCCATCTCGGCCTCTTCTGGAGGTCCCCAGCATCACAGGTGCCAGTCTTCAGCCAACTGATTCACTCCGCATAATATCCAGTGCCTTCAGCTGTTTCTTGATACTGCAGAGGTCCTGACAATATTCTGGCAACAGTACTGAGTTGTTCCAGTACAGCTGCAACACAGGCATCTACCTGGCAATGTGGAAAATTGCCCAGGTGTGTCCCATCCACAAAAAGCAGGACAAATCCAACCCGACCAATTACCGCCCCATCATTCTACTCTTGATCATCAGTAGTTATAGAAGGGGTCATCAATGGTGCTATCAAGTGGCAGTTGTTTAAAAATAATCTCACTGATGCTCGGTTTGGGTACTACCAGTATCACTCAACTCCTGACCTCATTACAGCCTTGGTTCAAATATGGACAAAGGAGCTGAATTCCAGAGGTGAGAGTGACTGCCATTGACACCAAGGCAGAATTTGACCGAGTGTGACATTTAAGGAGCCCTAGCAAAATGAGTCAATGGGAATCGGGGCGGGGGAATAACTCTCCGCTGGTTAGAGTCATACCTAGCACAAAGGAAGGTGGTTGTGGTTAGAAACATAGAAAATGGAAGCAGGAGTAGGTCATTTGGCCCTTCCAGCCTGTTCTGCCATTCAGTATGATCATGGCTGATCCTCTGTCTCAACACCATACTCCCACTCTCTCCCTATCCCCTAGATGCCCTTTGAGTCTAGAAATCTATCTATTTCCTTCTTAAATAGATTCGGTGACTTGGCCTCCACAGCACTCAGTGGTAGAGAATTCCACAGGTTCGCCACCCTCTGAATTAATTATTAATTAGTTTCTCCTTATCTCAATCCTAAATAGCCTATTCCGTATCCTGAGACCCCCCCCTGCCCCGAGAGAAGAAACATCATCCCTGCATCCAGTCTGTCCAGCCCTATCAGAATTTAAAATGTTTCAATGAGATCCCCTCAATGCAAACAGGCCGAGCTGGCTCAATCTCTGCACACAACACTCCAGGTGTGACCTCATCAAGGCCCAGCTATACAGTAAGACATCCTTGTTCCTGTACTCAAGTCCTCTTACAATGAAGGCCAACATACCATTTGCCGCCTTAACTGTTGCTGCACCTGCATGCTTGCTTTCAGTGATTGGTGTACAAGGACACCCAGGTCCCTTTGTACCTCAACATTTCCCAGTCTATCACCATTTAAATAATACTCTGCCATTCTGCTTTTCTTACCAAAGTGGATAACTTCACACTTATCCACTTTATATTGCATCTGTCATGTATTTGCCCACTCACTTAACTTGTCTACATCGCCTTGAAGCCTCTTAACATTCTCCTCAGCACTCACATTCCCACCTAGTTTTGTGTCATCAGCAAACTTGGAAACATTGCATATGGTCCCCTCATTCAAATCATTGATGTATATTGTGAATAGCTTGGTCCCAAGCACTGTTCCCTGCAGTACCCCACTAGTCACCACCTGCCATTCTGAAAAAGACCCATTTATTCCTACTGTTTCCTTACTGCTAACCAATTCTCAATCCATGCCAATGTATTACCTCAATCACACGTGCTTAAAATTTACACACTAACTTCGTGGGTGGGATTTTATCAAAAAGCTTTTTGAAAATCCAAATACACCATGTCCACTAGCTCTCCCTTATCTATTCTGCTAGTTATGTCCTCAAAAAAACTCCAGTTGGTTTGTCAAGCATGATTTCCCTTTCATAAACCCATGTTGACTTTGTCTAATCCAGTTGATATTTTCCAAGTGTCCTGTTATCACAGCCTTTACAATAGACAATAGCATTTTCCATACCACTGACGTTAGGCTAACTGGCTTGTAATTCCATGTTTTATCCCCTCCCTGCTCTTTTAAATAGTGGGGTTACATTTGCCATCCTCCAATCTGCCCGGACTGTTCCAGAATCTACAGAATTTTGGACGCTGGCAATCAACTCATCCACTATTTCCATGGCCACCTCCTTTAGTACTCTGGGACGTAGATTATCAGGCCTTGGGGATTTATCGGCTTTCAGCCCCATTAATTTCTCCAGCACTGTTTCTTTTGGTAATACTAATTTCCTTCCATTCCTCATCCTCACTAGGCCCCGATTCCCTAGTATTTCTGGGAAGTTATATTTGTCTTCCTCCGTGAAGACAGGACTAAAGTAGTCATTTAATTGCTCTTGCCATTTCCTTGTTCTCCATTATAAATTCTTCTGATTTGGACTGTAAAGGACCTACATTTGTCTTCACCAATCTTTTTCTTCTTACATACTGATAAAAGTCTTTACAGCCCTCTTTTATGTTCCTTGCGAATTTACTGTCATACTCTATTTTTCCTCTCTTAATCAATCTCTTGGTCCTCCTTTCTAGCAACTTTATATGACTCCTCTTTGGACCTAATACTATCTGTAATTTCTTTTGTTAGCCATGGTTGGGCCACTTTTCCTGTTGTGTTTTTGCACCAGGAAGGAATATATAACTGTTGCAATGCGTACATTCGTTCCTTAAATATTAGCCATCGCCTATCCACCATAATGCCGTACGAAGTTCCCTAATCTATGTTAGCCAACTCACACCTCATCCCTTTATAGTTTCCTTTGTTTAAGTTTAGGACCCTAGGATTGGACTACTTGACTTTTCAACTAAGGAAGAATTCCTGATAATGTTATGGTCACTGTTCCCTAAAGGAACCTGCACAACAAGATTATTTATTAACCCCTTCCCATTGCACAAACCAAATCTGGGATAGCCTGTTCCCTAGTTGGTTCCCCGACATGCTAGTCTAAAAAAAACACCTCATTACACACTCCAGGAATTCATCCATCACAGTATTATTGCTCATTTAGTTTGCCCAGTCTATATGTAAATTAAAGTCACCCCTGAGTATTGTAGCATCCTTGTTACATGCATCTCCAATTTCCTGTTTACCACTACTGTTTGGAGGCCTATAGACAACTCCCACTAATATTTTCCACCCCTTGTTGCTTCTTAGCTCCACCCAGACTGATTCTACATCTAGGTTTTCTGAGCCCATATCCCCTCTCACTATTGCACTGATTTCATCCTTAACTACAATGCCATGTCACCACCTTTTCCTTTTTGCCTGTCCTTAGATATTCAGTTCCTAGCCTTGGTCACCATGCAACCATGACTTTGTAATTGCAATCATATCATACCCGATTACATCTATTTGCGCTGTTAATTTGACTATCGTATTGCGAATGCTCCATGCATTCAGATACAGTGCTTTTAGACTTGTCTTTTTACACTTTTTTGTGCTATGGCCCGTTAGCCCGTTTCCTCTACCTTCCACTTTTGCTTTTAACATTCCTGCCTTTCATTTCTATCTTTGCTTCTGTCTCTTGTGTCACCCCACTCAAGCTCCCATCCACTTGCCACTCTAGGTTAAACTCTCCCCCACAGTACTAGCGAATACCCCTGCGAGGGTATTGGTCCCGGTCCTGCAGAGGTGCAACCCATCTAGCTTGTACAAGTCCCATTTTCTCCGGAATCGGTCCCAATGCCTCAGGAATGTAAATCCCTCCAGCCACACATTCATCCGGTCTATTCTCCTATTCCTGATCTCGCTAGCTCGTGGCACTGGGAGTAATCCTGAGATTATTACCTTTGAGGTCCTGCTTTTTAATTTATTTCCTAGCTCCCTATATTCTACTTGCAAGACCTCATCCCACTTTTTACTATGTCTTTGGTACTGATATGGACCACGACCTCTGGCTTTTCACCCTCCCCCCTTCAGAATGTCCTGCAGCCGCTCAGTGACGTCCTTGATATTGGCACCATGGAGGCAACATACCACTGTGGTGTCACATCTATGGCTGCAGAAATGTCTATCTGTTCCTCTTAAGATAGAATCCCCTGTCTCTATTGCTCTCCCAATTTTTCTCCCCCCCCCCGCCCCCTCATGCAGCTGAGCCACTCATGGT
This sequence comes from Cetorhinus maximus, assembly GCF_964194155.1. Classification (NCBI taxonomy): domain Eukaryota; kingdom Metazoa; phylum Chordata; class Chondrichthyes; order Lamniformes; family Cetorhinidae; genus Cetorhinus; species Cetorhinus maximus. The sequence goes on from NC_135896.1 coordinate 72,498,775, forward strand.
GCCACGGACTTGGCTCTCGTTGCATTCCCCTGAGAAACCATCTCCCCCAGCAGTATCCAATCTGTTGGAGAGGGAGATGGACCCAGGGGACCCATGCACTACCTGCCTAGTGCCTTTACTTTGTCTGGCAGTCACTCGTTCCCTTTCTGCCTGTGCACTCTTTTACCTGCGGTGTGACCACCTCATTGTACGTGCTATCCATAAAGACATCCTTGTGGATGCTGCACAGTGACTCCAGCCACTGCTCCAGATCCAAAATGCGGATTTCAAGTAGCTGCAGCCAGAGACACTTCTTGCACACGTGGTCACTATGGACACTTCCCTGACTTCATGAGAAGCATTTTACATGACCGAGCTGCCCTGCCATGACTTTACCCTTAAATTACTCCCTTTACTTTTACTTCCTCTAGCTTAGACAATATTAAGGACAATAGACTCGCCATGGTTGCTCCTCTTCTTTCTGAGGAAAGGTAGAAAATGAAAGGATCATCTTCCCTCTTCACTGAACCCCCTCACTCACCAAACTCCAACTGAAGTACTCAAATGCAGCCCAAGACAGCACTTAGTGCAGACAATTGTTGGAGGTTAATCTAGATCTGGACAATATCAAGACTTGGGCTGACAAGCAGCAAGTAACATTTGTGACACACAAGTGCCAGGCAATGACCATCTCCATCAAGAGAGAATCTATAGCCCCTTGACATTCAATGGCATTATCATCACTGAAACCCCCACTATCAACATCCTGGGGGCGGTTACTATTGACCAGTAATTGAACTGGACTAGCCATATAATTACTGTGGCTACAGGAGCAGGTCAGAGGTTAGGAATCCTACGACAGGTAATTCACCTCCTGACTCCCCAAAGCCTGTCCACCATCCTCGAGGCACAAGTCAGGAGTGTGATGGAATACTCCCCACTTCCCTGGATGATTGCAGTTCCAGCAACACTCAAGAAGCTCGGCACCATCCAGGAGAAAGCATTTGATTGGCATGCTATCCACAAACATTCACTCCTTCTGCCACAAACATGTAGGGCAGCAGTGTGTACCATCTACAAGATGCACTGCAGGAATTCACCAAGGTTCCTAAGACAGCACCTCCCAAACCCATGACTGCTACCACCTAGAAGGACAAGGGCAGCAGCTGCATGGGAACACCACCACCTGCAAGTTCCCCTCCAAGCCGCACACCTTCCTGACTTGGCAATATATCACTGTTCCTTCACTATCGCTGCATCGAAATCCTGGAGCTCCCTCCCTAACAGCACTGTGAGTGTACCTACCCCACATGTACTGCAGCAGTTCAAGAAGGCAACTCACCACCACCTTCTCAGGGGCTATGAGGGATACTCGGTAAATGCTGGCTTAACCAGCAACGGCCACATCCAATGAATGAATAAAAAAAAAGAGACCTTTAAGATCCTGAGGGGTCTTGACAGGGTGGACGTGGGGAGGATGTTTCGTCTTGTGGGAGAATCTAGAACTAGGGGCTATTGTTTAAAAATAAACAATTGTCCATTTAGGGCAGCATGAAGAGAAATTTTTTTTCTGAGAGCCGTGGGTCTTTGAAATTCCCTCCATCAAAAGACCGAATCTTTGAATATTTTTAAGGCAGAGGTAGATAGATTCTTGATAAACAAGGGGGTGAAAGGTTATGGGGTTAGGTGGGAATGTGGAGTTGAGGTTACAATCAGATTGTCCATGAACTTATTGAATGGCGAAGCAGGCTCGAGGGGCCGAGTGGCCTGCTGTTGCTGCTAATTCATATGCTCGTATGTAAAAAGTCATCTTTAACTAAAGTTGTATATAAACCTTATGGAAACTACTAAAAACATGTGTTGTGCGACTAAAATGTAGTAGATAGAAATTAAACCCGGTCCCTCTTCTCCCCTGTTTTTGAAGTATTCTCGTCCCTTGCACTCCACTAGCTACAGACAATTAAAATAGATGAATAACAGTTGGCAGGCCTGTTCTGAGCACTTACCTCATTGACGCAGTTTGAAGTGTACAGATGTAGTCACCTTGGAAAGTGGATCTGTGCTTCAGTCACAGATAAGAATCAGTCCCAGATGTTTGCTACCTTATTGACCTTTTGTAGATTTTTTCAGCGCTGCTAGCCAATTCACTTGTACATGTTAATTGCCTTTCCCAGTTACATTCTGGTTTGTGGCCATCGCCTCGGAAGACGGGCCAGCCATCTGTCCTGGCTGAACCTTGGTTGAGGGAGATGCATAGAATCCAAGCGCACTTGGCACCCCTTGTGGCACTGTACAATCAGGAATTCAGCGGGTTAAGGGGCACATCCACCTTCCTGTATCTTTCCCAGCTCCCTTTTTGCTTGTACTTAACACTGACAGAGAACTTGTGCAACTTAAAAATTATGCCTTGATGCACCTTTATTTGGATTTAAAGTTTTTTCTTCGTAATAAATAGAAGGGAGTATCTAATCTAGTGTGGAATTCAGAAGGAGCTTCTTTACCCAAAGAGTGGTCAGAATGTGGAACTTCGTCATTTGGAGTAAGGGTCATTTACGACACGCAAGGAGACCATTTGACCCATCAAGCCTGTGTCAGTTCTCTGCAGAACAATCCAGGCAGTCCCATTACCCCATTTGGTCCCCGCAACTCTGCAAGTTTATTTCCTTCAATTGCCCATACAATTTCCTTTTGAAATCATTGTTTCCGCATCCACCTCCCTCATGGCCTGAGTTCCAGGTCCACTTGCTGCATAAAAAAGTTCTTCCTCACGTTCCCCCTGCACCACTTGACCAAAATACTAAAAATGTGTCCCCCAGTCCTTGTGTGCTTAAGACAGGTGTCAGGTAGAAAATACAATTGAGAACCAAATGGAATACAGAAGGTTCAGAGGGGAGGTGAAAAAGCAAATAAGAGAAGCAAAGAGGGATTATGAGAAAAGACTGGCAGCCATCATAAAGTTTTCTAACGTTTTCTATTGGCACACAAATAGTAAGAGGGCGGTAAAAGAAGTAGGGCTGATTAGGGACCAAAACGGGGATTTACATATGGAGGCGGGAATTTGGCTGAGGTGTTAAATGAATACTTTGCACCTTGTCTTTCCCAAGGAAGCAGATGCTATTGAGGCCACGGTGACAGGAGGAAACTGTGTCACTAGAAGGGTTCAAAATTGATGAGGAGGAAGGAAGTGTTGGATTAATTGTCAATACTTAAAGCTGGCAAGGCACCGGGACCGGATGAGATGCATCCAAGGATATTGAAGGAAGAATGAGGAAATTACAGGGCACTGACCATAATCTTTCAGTCTTCCCTAGACTCGGGGGAGGTGCCTGAGGATTAGAGAATCGTAAACGTTACGTCCTTGTTCAAAAAGCTTGTAAGGATAACCCCAGCAATTACAGACCAGTCAGTTTAACATCAGTGGTGGGGAAGCTTCTTGAAACAATTATTCGGGATAGAATTAATAGTCACATGGAAAAATGTGGGTTCATTAGGAAGACCCAGCGTGAATTTCTTAAGGGGACTTCGTGTTTAACTTGTTGGAGTTTTTGGAAGAGGTAACAGAGAGGGTTTATGAGGGTAATGCTGTTGATGTGGTGTACATGGACATTCAAAAGGCATTCGATACAGTGCAACACAACAGACATGTGAGAAAAGCTATAGCTCATGGAATAAAAGGGACAGTTGCAGTGTGGATTCCATAATTGGCTGAGTAATAGGAAATAGAGGGTAATGGTCAATGGATATTTTTCAGACTGGAGGATGGTTTGTAGTGGAGTTCCACAGGGGTCGTTGTTGGGACCCTCTCTTTTCCTGATAAATATAAATGATCTAGATTTTGGTATTTAGGGGACAATTTCAAAGTTTGCAGATGATGCAAAACTTGGAAGCATTGTAAACTGTGAAGAGGACAGCATAAAACTTCAAAAGGACAGAGACAAGTTGAAGTGGGCAGACAGGTGGTAGATGAAGTTCAATGCGAAAAAATGAGAGGTCATGCATTTTGGTAGGAAGAACATGGAGAGACAATATCAAATAAGGAGTACTGTTCTTAAAGGGGTGCAGGAGCAGAGGAACCTGCATGTTTATGTGTATAAACCATTGAAGGTAGTAGGACAGGTGGAGAGAACAGTTAATAAAGCATACAGTATCCTGAGTTTTATTAATAGGGGCATAGAGCACAAGAACAGGGAGACAATGCTGAGCTTATACAAAACACTAGTTAGACCTCAGCTGGAGTATTGTGTATAGTCCTGGGCACCACACAATAGGAGGGATGTGAACACATTGGAGAGAGTACAGAAGAGGAAAGGTTCCAGGGATGAGAAACGTCAGTAATGAAGACAGATTGGAGACGTTGGGTCTGTTCTCCTTGGAGAGGAGAAGGCTAAGAGGAGATTTGATAGAGGTGTTCAAAATCATGAGGCGGCTAGATGGAGTGGATAGGGAGAAACTGTTTCCCGCTCTTAAAAAGATCAAGAACGAGTTAGCGCAAGTGCAAAAGTGATTTACAAAAGAAGCAAACGTGATCTGAGAAAAAACTTTTTCACACAGTGAGTTGTTCTGAAATACACTGCCTGGATGTGTGGTGGAGTCATGTTCAATCGAGGCATTCAAGAGGGCATTAGATAATTATTTCAGTAGAAACCATGTGCAAGGGTACGGGGAAAAGGCACTAAGTCAAAGTTCATTCGGAGAGCCAGTGCACAAACAATGGGCTGAATGGCCAACTCCTGCGCCATAACACTCTGTGATTGTATAGTTAGCTAATGGGAAGATTTTTTTCCATGTTTACCTTTAGGCCTGTCATAATTTTGAATGCCTCTATCAAATCTTCCCTCAAACCACTTTGTTCCAAGGAGAAAGACCCCAGCCTTTCCAACTGAACCTTGTACTAAACCACTCCCCATTCCTGGTAACCATTTTGGTAAATCTCTATTACACCCTCTCAAGGACCTTCACATCTTTCATAAAGTGTGGTGACCAGGACTCTAGTTGTGTCTAACCAAGGCTTTGTGCATGTTCAGCACAATTTCTGTGCTTTTGTACTTAATACATCAAAAGCCTGAGTTCCCATTTGCTTTGCTCACCAATCTGTCTATGTCCTGCCACCTTCAAAGATCAATGCGCATGCACCCAGAGGCCCCTCTGTTCCTGCACACACTTTAATGTGTCATAAGTCTATATTGCCTCTCCCTAGCCCTTCTGCCAAAATAGATCACCTCATACTTCACTGCATTTCATTTCATCTGTATTTCCATTCAACTAGCCTATCTGGTTGCAGGTAATTTATGTAACCCTCACTGTTCACCACTCCCCAATTTTTGGTATCATCAGCAAATTTTGAAATTTTACTCCTTATTCCAAGATCCAAGTCATTTATATGTAAAAAAAAAAAGTAGTGGATCTTGTACTGACCCTTGGGGAACATTACAGTCTTTCAGCCTCCAGTGTGAAAGAAAACCATCTACCACAGCTCTGTTTTTTGTTCTTAAGCCAAACTTTTTACCCACTTGCACATTGATTCTCCTATACCATAAGCCTCAATTTTGTTAATCAGCCTTTACAAACCCTTGTCAAACGCTTTATTAAAATCCATATAGACAACATCAACCTTCTGTTACTTCATTAAAAAATTCATTTAGATTAGTCGAACACAATCTGCCTTTTTCAGCTATGTGCTGGCTCTCCGTAACTAACTCATATCTTTCCAAGTGCTTGTTGACTTTTCTTTTTCATGATTATGGATTCCAAAACCTTATCCAGCACTGATGTTAAACTAAACAAAAACAAAAATTGCTAGAAAAACTCAGCAGGTCTTAAAGAGTCATATAGACTCGAAACGTTAACTCTGTCTTCCCCTCCAGATGCTGTCAGACCTGCTGAGTTTTTCTAGCAATTTTTGTTTTTGTTTCAGATTTCCAGCATCCGCAGTATTTTGCTTTTATCACTGATGTTAAATTGACTGGTCTGTAGTTGCTAGGACAGTCCTTACACCCTTTCTTGAATAAGGGCATACCATTTGCCGTACTCCAATCCTCTGGCACCTTCCCAATAGCTAGGGAAGTTTGAAAAGTTAACGCAAGCCCTTCCACTATCTCCTCCCCCGTTTCCTTCAGCAACCTGGATACAATTCATCAGGACCAGGTGACTTATTTATCCTAAGCATAGCCAGCCTTTCCATACCTGCTCCCTTTCAATTTTCACACCATTTCCACTTCATCTAATATTTTGTCAGATTCCTCTTCCTTCATCAACAGTGATAAAAAGAATTCATCAAATATTCCAGCCTTGCCCTGCACCTTTAAGCATTATCACCCTCTTTGGACCTAATAAGACCCAATCCACTACCTGCTTACTGTTTACATGCTGGTAGAAGTTTTTTGGGTTCCCTGTTATGTTGATTGCCTTTCTATTTTCAAACTCTTTGCCAGTCTTATTTTCCTCTTCACCTTTCTTTTCAATCTGTTGTATTTGATCTGGTTTTGCCCTGAAGAACTCACCTCACATACTTCTGACACCCTCCTTTTTCGTTTCATCATAATCTCTATATCCCTTGTCATCCATGGAACCCTGTTTTCTGTTTCCTTTCCCCCTGTTTTCTGAGTCCTTTCACCTGTTGAAATGTACCTAGCCAGTGCTTGAAGAATCTCCTCTTTAAAATCACCCATTGTTCTATTTACAGTTTTTCCTTCCCTGTCAGCCTCTAATTCCATTTTACCCTGGCTAAACCCTTTATTGCAATGAAATTGGCCCTCTTCCAATTTAGAAGCTCTATCTTATATTATTCCTTTTTCTTCTCTATTATTAATCTCTAAACCTTATGATACAATGATCACTCTTACCTGAAAGTTCTACCACAGACTCTTGGTCCATTTGCCCCACCACAGACACTTGGTCCATTTGCCCCACCTCATTTCCCAGCACCAGACCCAGCAATGATTAGGCTGAGAGCATCCTGATCAAGGAAGTTCTTCTGAACACAGAGAAAACTCCCCCTCCTACCCTTTACTCCCAGTAAAGGCTCCCAGGATTATCATTCAAAAGTTCTTGGACATTGCCCTGCAGATTTGTTCCCCTCTCAGTCACACTCACTCTCTCACCCTCACACTATTGGGAGGCCTATAGAATATCTTACATTTTTTGCTTCTCTGTAACTCATCAACCTTAATAATCACACTGGCTGCATTTACATACATGTATTGTAATCCTGTCTTTGCATTCTTCGTAGCCCTTAGTCCACCTCTACCTAATAAAATGGGACCAGTTTTTTCTCTTGTACTCTCCAGCACATTCACTTTATGCACCTTATGCAGTGTTTTCGAGTTCTGTATGCTGGTGCCCAACCACACTAGTTTACCTCTCCACGAGGACATTGATCCCAGTCCTGTTGAAAGATAGAAACATAGAAAACAGGAGCAGGAGTAGGCCATTCGGCCCTTCGAGCCTGCTCTGCCATTCGTTATGATCATGGCTGATGATCCAACTCAATAGCCTGATCCCTCTTTCTCCCCACATCCTTTGATCCCTTTCACCCTAAGAGCTATATCTAACTCATTCTTGAAAACATACAATGTTTTGGCCTCAACTACTTTCTGTGGTAGTGAATTCCACAGGCTCACCACTCTCTGGGTGAAGAAATTTCTCCTCATCGCAGTCCTAAATGGTCCACCCCATATCCTCGGACCGTCACCCCTGGTTCTGGACTTCCCCACCATCGGGAACATCCTTCCTGCATCCACCCTGTCTAGCCCTGTTAGAATTTTATAGGTTTCTATGAGATCCTCCCTCATTCTTCTGAACTCCAGCGAGTATAATCCTAACCGACTCAATCTCTCCTCATATGTCAGTCTGGCCATCCCAGGAATCAGTCAGGTAAACCTTTGCTGCACTCCCTCTATAGCAAGAACATCCTTCCTCAGATACGGAGACCAAAACTGCACACAACATTCCAGGTGTGGTCTCACCAAGGCCCTGTATAATTGCAGCAAGACATCCCTGCTCCTGTACTTGAATCCTCTGGCTATGAAGGCCAGACCATTTGCCTTCTTTACCGCCTGCTGCACCTGCATGCTTACCTTCAACGACTGGTGTACGAGGACACCCAGGTCTCGTTGCACATTCCCCTCTCTCAATTTATAGCCATTCAGATAATAGTCTGCCTTCCTGTTTTTGCTACCAAATTGGATAACCTCACATTTATCCACATTATACTGCATCTGCCATGCATTTGCCTACTCACTCAGCTTGTTCAAATCACACTGAAGCATCTCTGCATCCTCCTCACAGCTCACCCTCCCACCCAGCTTTGTGTCATCTGCAAATTTGGAGGTATTACATTTATCTCCTTCATCTAAATCATTAATATATGTTGTGAATAGCTGGGGTCCCAGCACCGATCCCTGCGGTACCCCACTAGCCACAGCCTGCCATTCAGGAAAAGACCCGTTTATTGCTACTCTTTGTTTCCTGTCTGCCAACCAGTTTTCTATCCATCTCAATACTACCCCCAATCCCATGCGCTTTAATTTTACATGCTAATCTCTTATGTGGGACTTTGTCGAAAGTCTTCTGAAAGTCCAAATAAACCACATCCATTGGCTCTCCCTCATCAACTCTACTAGTTACATCGTCAAAAAATTGCAGTAAATTTGTCAAGCATGATTTCCCTTTCATAAATCCATGCTGACTTTGTCCGATTCTACCACTGTTTTCCAAGTGCTCAGCTATTAAATTTTTTATAATGGAATCTAGAATTTTCCCCACTACCGACGTCAGGCTGACTGGTCTATAATTCCCTGTTTTCTCTCTACCTCCCTTTTTAAATAGTGAGGTTACATTAGCTACCCTCCAATCTGTGGGAACTGTTCCAGAGTCTATGGAATCTCGGAAGATGACCACCAATGCATCCACTATTTCTAGGGCCACTTCCTTAAGTACTCTGGTATGTAGATTATCAGGCTCTGGTGATTTATCGGCCTACGATTCCATCAATTTCCCCAACACCATTTCCCTACTAATATTGATTTCTTTCAGTTCCTTCCTCTCACTAAACCCTGTGTTCCCCAACATTTCTGGTATGTTATTTGTGTCCTCCTTTGTGAAGACAGAACCAAAGTATGTATTTAATCGGTCAGCCATTTCTTTATTCTCCATTATAAATTCTCCTGTTTCTGACTGTAAGGGACCTACATTTGCCTTCACCAATCTTTTTCTCCTCACATACCTATAGAAACTTTTACAGTCATTTTTTATGTTCCCCGCAAGCTTACTCTCGTACTCTGTTTTCCCCTTCTTAATCAATCCCTTGGTCCTCCTTTGCTGAATTCTAAACTGCTCCCAATCCTCTGTTGTTTTTTCTGGCCAAATTGTATGCCTCTTCCTTGCATCTACTACTATCTCTAATTTCCTTGTAAGCCATGGTTTGACCACCTTTCCTGTTTTACTTTTGCGCCAGACAGGAATAAACAATTGTTGCAGTTCACCCATGCACTCTTTGAATGTTTGCCATTGCCTAGCCACCGTCATCCTTTTAAGTAACGTTTCCCAATCCATCCTAGCCAACTCGCGCCTCATAATAAAGCCTCCTTTATTAAGATTCAGGACCCTAGTCTCAGAATCAACTACGTCACTCTCCATCTTGATGAAGAATTCTATCATATTATGGTCGCTCATCCCCAAGGGGCCTTGCACAACTAGATTGACAATTATTCCTTTCTCATTACACAATACCCAGTAGAGGATGGCCTGTTCTTTAGTTGGTTCCTCAATGTATTGGTGCAGAAAACCATCTCGTATACACTCCAGGAATTCCTCCTCTACGGTATTGTTACTAATTTGATTTGCCCAATCTATATGCAGATTAGAGTCACCCATAATTACAGATGTTCCTTTATTGCATGCATCTCTAATTTCCTGTTTAATGCCATTCCCAACATCACCACTACAGTTTGGGGGTCTATATACAACCCCCACTCACGTTTTTTGCCCCTTAGTGTTTCTCAGCTCTACCCAAACAGATTCCACATCGTCGGAGCTAATATCTTGCGTCACTATTGCGTTAATTTCCTCTTTAACCAGCAATGCAACTCCACTGCCTTTTCCTTTTTGTCTGTCCTTCCTAAATACCAAATATTGAGGTGCAACCCATCCCTATAGAATAAATGCTTTCTGCCCCAGAATTGGTCTAAATGCCTCAAGAACCTGAACCGCTCCCACCAGTTCCATTCTTGAAGCCATGCTTTGATCCTTTCTTTCTATTTATACTCTGGCTAGTGCTTGTGGCACTGGGAGTAATCCAGTGATGATTACCCTCAGGGTCCTACTTTTTTAACTTCCTCCCTAGCCCCTAAAAATCTGACATTAGAACCTCAATATCTGCCCTCTGTTGTTGGTACCGATGTGCACCTCAACTTCTGGCTCACTCCCTTCCTCCTGCAGAATATTCTGCACCCTCTCCATGATATCCTTTACCCAGGGAGGCAATACATCATGCAGGACTCGAAATGACAGTTACAGATTTGCCTGTCTGCCCCATTAACTGTGGAATCTCCTATAACAACTGCATTTCTAAGCTTTTTGCTGTTCCCTCCTGTACAGCCCTTGCCCATTAGCGCCATGGTCAGGGTGCATTCCTTCAGGATATCGTTACTCCCAACAGTTTCTAATATGGAGTATCTGAGAGATACTAACACAGGGAGCAATTGAGGCAAATAGCATAGATGCATTCAAGGGATGATAAACACATGAGGGAGGAAGTAATAGAAGGATCTGCTGACTGGGTGAAATAGAGTTGGAGGAGGTTCATGTGGAGTGGTCTGTTTCTGTGTAAACTCAATGCAGCTTCTGAAATAGTGGTAGCATGGGGAAATTAGCATGCAGGGAGGGCTTCTCAGTTTAAGATCGGAAATTTTTCCCACTTTTTTTCAAGCCCAACTTCATAATCTGAAATTTATTAAATTGCAGGCTGCTGAAAATTTTGGTAAATACTTTCCGTCTAATTAACATGCCAGTATGAACAAGTGCACACGAAATGAAATTCCATGAAAATGGAATATGTGATGTTACTGTCTTCAGTACTATTTTCTGCACATGAATTTTTCAAATGCCACAAGATGTTGCTTTTCAGTTACTAAATTATATCGATCTGGTTCGTGGTAACATTATTATACGTAACTTAGTCGTTTAAACAGGATTATTACTCCATTGGCTTTTCAGTCCAGTAAAAGAGCAGTGCAGTATGAACAGGGCCCAATTTGAAATGTCTACGTACAATGTTATGTAGTCCAGAAAGCCAGGTGGTGAAAGATTGAATTGGAGCACACTTTTACAAACATTTATTTATGCGAAATGCATTTCAAGCATAACACTACCGAATCCAACAGCTACAGTTTCGAGCTATGTCTATTTATAGAGGCTCAGGTGAACCTTCAACTAATGCCCACCATTCTCGATACAATTAAAAACAATATACAATTAACATACCCTGTTGAATTAATCATCACCAATTCATAGGCGCTAATGATAATGTGCATCCAGCCTGTATATAACGTAGAAAGCTGGGAAGTTTTTAATCATCCAGTGATGCATGTTATTTCAAATAACCATTTGGTCATTGTCCACGCTTCATGGAATCTATGAAAGGACTATAGCGACTTGTGGGCAAGAAAATGCTTAGCATACTGTCAGTGGGCACTGGCAGTCTTGTTGTTTTCACTGTATTGCATGCTGAACTGTGGTGCATATCACTCAGGGTATTGCAGCAGTTCCCAATTCAATATTCACATTTGTTGCCTAGTTGAAGGTTAGCTTTTGAACCTAGCTAAGTATCACATTGTCTCAAGATTCCTGCAGTGTTACTTATTCCATTTTTTAAATCACAAATTGAAAAGCTTTTAAAAGCCACCTGAGCTAATATTGTAAGGAACTCCATCCCGTTCCATTATACAGTGTATTTTAAAGCAAAACTTCAGCTGTATGTTGGCAGTTATTTATTTAAATGGGTACCTAAAGGAACACAGTAAACTAGAATGTCTGAGATACAATCCCTGATCTGAAGTGATTTTTGATCACAAGAATGGCATTGGGATGCTTCAGTTGCTGTGCATCCCTTGTTAAATTTAGCCAGAGGTTCTGGCTCATCACCACTCTGTGTCGCCTGCCCTGTGTAAATGTGGACCACATACATCTCAACTTTGAAATTTCTCACAATATGTAGTGACATTCATTGTCTAGAACCTGTCATGATGAGAAGTCATAAGAACAAAGTGCCAAAGAGTTGGCAGTGGCCATGGAAATCTACCCCTGGATGAGTCGGTGCCTGGAGGGGAGAGGAAACCCAAGGGAGGGAACAAAAAAAGTCAAATTACTTTAGATGATATTAAACTAATTATTATCTCTTCCACCAGGTACTGGATGAAGAAGCAGAAGTCTTCATAGTGAAGATGTGGAGGTTATTAATATATGAAACGGAGGCTAAAAAGATAGGACTTGTTAAATAGATTGTAATTCATACACATAGGAATATGTCTTTTGGAAACATTTCTTCCATTCTTCAAAATTGTAACTTTCATCTGTCGTCAGAGGCACTTGTGAAGCTTGTATTTTTTATTTTAGAGATAATGTGAAATCCTGTCCCATTCCTTTGGTTTGTCATATCCCTAAATCATCCCTCTTTATTTCACTAAGATAAATGACTGGTTATTTTTTATAAATTGAATGCTTCTGTGTATTTTCATCACCAACACACTGATTTCTGTTCTGTCGGTGTTACATTTATGGAAGGTTGTGCTGTATTGATGCAAGGTATTTGCACTTAATATCCAGGTTGTTCCTGTGATACGGAGGAGCAGGTTTAGAAATAAGATGTTTATACATTTTTTGTTTTGAAACTAGTAATTTTGAGAGAGAAAAACTTTGAAAGATGCAGAAATGTTTTCTCATCAACATTATGAAAATATTTTAAAGTTTGCATTTAAAATGTTTGCATTTCCAGCAGGTGACAGAATAGGGGTTGAATGGTTTTGAAATAAATAAAAAGGTTTGCCAATGTCTTAGTTGACTTTTTAAAGAGATCTGTATCCCATTTAGTTGCCAACATAGGTTTAATTGAAAATGTGTTTTGAAATCAAATCTTCATTACATTTACAGTTACCATTTTTTATATAGCCAAAATTATTTGATGAGAATACAAGGAGCAAGCTATTGTTTTGTCAGCCTCATTCAAATTACTTTGGGGTGAAGTTTTAATAAACTACAATGACCTTTGTAAAGGGTGTAATGTGTTTTAAACTGTGATATGTTGGCCTCATGGTTAGCTTAGACATACAACCTATGTAGGCCCATTAAAAGGAATGCTATCTCTTTAATGGGTCTTTTTGATCTTGAGTAACTGTATCTAGAGACTGTTTATTTTAATCTAGGATGGTTGGGAGGCTTTATTTTAGAAAGTCTTCAATGCAAGATGTTGAGCAGCCTGTGTGGGACTCTAAAATCTGATGAGATTATTTATTACAGAATTGGAAGTGTTCTATTGGGTCCTGAAACGCTGTGAAGTATATTTGGGTTTCCTTCCAGTTTTTTTAAGTGAGTTTGAAACTCTAGATTTGACAGTGTTGCTGACACCAAGTGACTGAAAAAAGGAGCAGCTCTGATTGCAAGAAATAGAACAATTGTTTCCCTACATTGGTGATTACTCACCTTTACAATAAAGAAAGTGAAGTTAATTTTGCTAATACCAGTTGAATATTACATGCAGGAATTAGTACTGTAAAGTAAGTATACAATATAATTTTGCTCTTAAAATCAATCTTTCTTTCCCCCACAACCTAGGCTGAGCCACTGAGTTATGTCAACTCATTATGGATAGAGATGGGCTAAATGATCCGTCCCGTTTGTACATACCTGTCTAGAATTTTTTTTTTAAAGTGTTGTATCTGCTGGTGCTTTGGAGAGAGAAGCACACAGATTTCCTGGGTCACATCTGGTGTAAAATCCATGTAAGTAAACAAATTATTTGGACATTTCCGTGCAGTGTTTTAAAAAGCATTTCAACCCAGACTCTTCTGCAGACTTTGGGGGGGTGGTGTTGATGTGGGCAACAGGTCAGAGTGCTATTGAGATACTATTTCACACATTGTTATTGCTTGGAATAATGATGACCATCTGTTGCCAGAGTCAGGGTACTAAACCAGAAGAACACACAAGTTCACTCAGATTGCCAAGCCCCACAGGGCATTGAAGACAGTACAAATAGTCTTCCGGGTGTCACTGCCACCAGTTCATCCAAGTTTTTACTTGTATCATTACTCATCCATTCTTCAATGAAATCCTGAATAAGTAATCTCAGGTCATGTAAATCCTATCCTCACATCTTTCAGGATCAGATTTAAAAACCTGTTTTCATTTTTTTTTTAGTCCAATGGGAGGACATGCACTTTTGGACTTGGTTCTGGGGAATGAGTTGGTTCAAGTGGATCAGATATCAGTGGGAGAGCTTCTAGGAGACAATGACCATAATATAAGGTTTAGGTTAATCATGGAAAAGGACAGAGAACTGCTCTGGGAAGGGATAATTAATTGGATGAAAGCCGACTTCAATGTCATGAGAATGCACCTGAGTCAAGTAAGTTGGAGTCAAATGTTGGCAGAAAAGATAGTGGCTGAACAATGGGCCACCTTCAAAGAAACAAAGTATTGCAGGCAATGTCAAGGCATATTCCCTTGAAGGGGAAAGGTCGGACAAACAAATCCAGCGCGCCCTGGGTGACAAAGATAGAGGTAAAGATAAAAAGGAAGAAGTGCGTGTACAACAGATGTCAGATAGAAAATACAAGGGAGAATTAGGCTGAATATAGAAGGACCAGAGGGGAAGTGAAGAAATTAATAAGTAAAGCAAGGAGAGAGTATTAAAAGAGGCTGACAGCGCACATAAAAGGAAACCCCATGGTCTTCTATAAGCATGTAAATAATACAAGGGTGGTGAAAGAAAGAGTAGGGCTGATTAGGGACAAAAAAGGGGACTTGCATTTGGAGGCTGGAGAAATAGCGGAGATGTTCAATAAGTACTTTGCATCTATCTTTACAAAGGAAGAACTTGCTACCCAGGCTGAGGTGAGAGAGGAGGTAACTGGTACACTTGAAGAACTTGCAAGGTGTTGGAAAGGCTATCTTATCTTAAAATAGATAAGATACTAAGACTAGATGAGGTGCATCCAGGGGTATTCAGGGAAGTGAGTGTGGAAATTGCAGAGGGACTAGTGATAATCTTCCAGTCTTCTTTACACACAGGGGAGATGCCAGAGAACTGGAGAATGGTGAATGCTACACCCTTATTCAAAAAGGGGTGCAAGGATAATGTCAGTCCCCTACCAGTTAGTGGTAGGGGAACTTCTGGAAACAATAGTATAGGATAAAATCAATAGTCACTTAGACAAGTGCAGGATAATTAAGGAAAGCCAGCATGGTTTCATCAAGGGAAAATCATGTTTAACCAACGTGCTAGAGTTTTTTGAATAGGTAACAGGAAAGGTTGATAAAGGAAAAGCTGTTGATGTAGTATATATGGATTTTCAAAAGGCAATTGATACAGTGCCGCACAACAGACTTGAGCAAAATTCTAGGCCATGGAATAAAAGGGAAAGTAGGCATTTGGATAAGAAATTGGCTGAGTGACAGGAAACAGAGTAGTGATATATGGTTGTTTTTCAGATTGGAGGAAGGTTTGTAGTGGAGTTCCTCAGGGGTCAGTCTTGGGACCCTTGCTCTTCCTGATATATATTAATGACCTAGACTGGTGTGCTGGGCATGATTTCAAAATTTGCAGATGAGATGAAGATTGAAAATGTCAACTGTGGTGGGGATAGCCTTGAACTTCAAAAGGGCATAGACATATTGGTGGATTGGGCAGACAATCCAATCCAATTAGGCAGATCAAGTTCAATGCAGAGAAATGTGAGGTGATTTGTTTTGGCAGGAAAGATATGGTGAGACAGTATAAAATGGAGAGCCTTTAAAGGACAGGGACAGAGGGACCTCGGTGTATATGTACATAGGTCATTGAAGATGGCAGGGCATGTTGAAAGAGCAGTTAAGAAAGCATATAGTATCTTGGACTTTATTAATAGTGGCGTTGAGTACAAGAGTAAGGAGGTCATGTTGAACTTGTATAAGACACTAACTAGGTCTCATCTGGAGTACTGCGTCCAGTTCTGGGCGCCATGCTTGAGGAAGGATGTGAAGGCATTGAAGAGAATACAGAGGAGATTCACAAGAATGATTCCCAGGATGAAGAACTGTAGCTATGAGGATAGATTGGAAAGGCTTTCCTTGGAGCAAAGAAGGCTGAGAGGAGACTTGATAGAGGTATTCAAGATCCTGAGGGGTATTGGCAGGGTAAATAGTGAGAAGCTGTTCCCACTCAAGAGAACATCAAGAACTAGAAGGCACAGATTCAAAATAATTGACAATAGGAGTAAATGTGATGTGAAGAAAAAAAATTTCACCAAGGGTGGCTGGAGTCTGGAATGAACTTCCTGAAAGGGTGGCGGAGGCAGGTTCGATCGAGGTATTCAAAAGAGAATTGGATTGCTACTTGGAAAGAGAGAATGTGCAAGGTTACGGGGATTAGGCAGGGGAATGGGACTAGGTGGAATGCTCTTTCAGATAGCCAGTGCAGACTTGATGGGCAGAATAGCCTCCTTCTGCACTATAAAGTGATAGAGCGTCCTGAATTACGATTGCTTGAGTACATTTTATGCTAAGGATTACTGTCCACTTGGAACAACAACAAAACTGCATTCTGACATAAGATTTTAGCTTCTACCTTATGTTATTACTGAATAAGTTTGAAAGTAATCTCTAATTTATAATGTAAGAACACAGGTGATACAACTCCATATTTATATGCTTGCAATTGAGCTTGGATGAACTTTGAGTTTAAGCTTGTTTGGTTTAATTTGTCTGCAAGAGTTTCCTAAGTTTCATACATTTTCTATAACACTTTTAGTGGCAGAATCTGATTTTATCAGACCACCATGAAAATGGACTAACACCAGTTTATTTCAATTGTGCGGTACAAATGGTTTCTTTGAATACTTCTTCAGTATGTCACAGCTAAAACCTTTCTGTCCAGGGCAGCGCTTCAACTATCTGACTTTAAGTTGCAATTGGAAGTTGTCACAACTACATGAGTTTCTGCTGTTCCTCTTAACTCCCCTTTTCAACTGTACTTACAAGAAGGTAATAAGTGCCTGAGATACATGGCTGTCTGGAAATATTGCTCAATCTAATGTAATTTATCCATAATTCCTGTACAATTTTGCAGCACAGAAGGAGCCATTCAGCCCTTCACATCTCTGCTCACTCATAAAAGTGTTGTCTCAATTTATGTCCACAACAGTATCTTCACAGCATGATTCACTAATATGGTTGGGATGGGTTTAAATTAAATTGGTAGGGTAGGTAGGAACCAACACTTAGAAGTAAGAAAGAGGAATAGGGTGCATACAGAAGTGAGACTTTTGGATAGTAGTAGAGAAGGATGTAATACAACGATACATTTACAATGTATGCATTAAATGCACCCAAGTGTGGTGAATAAAGTTGCTGAACTACAAACAACTCGGCATGTGGGAATGACACAGTGGCAATAATGGAAATGTGGCTTAAAAATGGTGAGGACTGGGTGGTTAATATTCATGGCTCCAAGTGGATGGGGAAGGAGAAAAGGGAGGTGGGATAACTACTGATGAGAACATTGTAATGTTAGAAAGAGGATGTCCTTGGGGGGTGAGGACGGTGGGGAAGGACAGAATCCACTTGGTTAGAGCTGAGAAGCAAAAAGTTAATGATGATGCTACTGAGGGTATTCTGTAAGTCTCCAAATAGTGAGAGGTGTACAGGAGCAAATCTGCAGCAAACTGCAAGCATTTATAGAGTTGTGATATTGGGAAACTTTAATTACCCAAATATCAATTGGGAGTAATTTCTGAACTGTGTTCAGGAGAACATTCTTAACCAGTATGTTCTCGATCCAACTAGGAAGGAGGCGTTGCTGGACCTGATACTGGGGAATGAGGTGGGCCAATTGGACCAAGTGTCTATGCGGAAACACTTGGGTAAGAGTGATCATCATATAAAGTTTTGATTAGCAATGGACAAGAGCAAGGGACAATCTAAAGTATAAGTTCTAAGTTGGAAGAGAACTAACGTCAATGAGTAGCTAGCCAGGGTAAAATGGAACCAAATATTGACACACAAGTCTACTGGAACAATGGATGACCTTCAAGGAAGAGATGTTTTGGGTCCATTCCAACAAAGGCATTAGGTAATGGAACCAAAGTGAGGGCTCTTTGGATGCTGAGGGAAGTAGAGAACATGATAAAACAAAAAAAAGTATGATGCATGTCAGAAATTCTGCAAGCATGAGCTTGGCCAGTACAATAAGTTGAGGGGAGGTGAAGACGAAAATATGACTGGTAAAGAGAATAAGAAAATAATGGCTTTTATCATAAAGAGGGTGCCAAAAATCTTCTACCGGCAAGCAAATATTAAGAGGAAAAACCAGGACCACTGCTATTATGGAAGTGTACAGGGAGAGGGGGACCTTGGACTTCACATACATAGATCTTTGAAGGTGGCAGGCCATATTGAGAGAGCATTTGGGATCTTAGGCTTCATAAATTGAGCTATCGAGTACAAAAGCAGACTGAATCTTTATAAAGCTCTGATTAGACCACGACTAGCGTATTGCATCCAGTTCTGGTCAGCACACTTTTTGGATGAATGTGAGAGTCATTTTGAGAGGGATTGTTGGAATGGACCTGGCCTGTACCTGAAACATCTCTTCCTTGAAGATCAGTTTTGGGGAAGAAATGCTGGGGGAATGAGACTTTACCACTTTTGGTAAAGTGAGTGATAATGACCCAAAACTTGGTGTTTTGAGGGTGGTGGGTGCCTGAGGCCAACTGGGGAGGAAGTCCTGCCTTGGAGAGCTGCCAGCCATTTGTTTGGACAGTAGTTTTCTGGTCCAACAGTGCCAATAGTGACCACTACTGGGACCACAACCAGTTCCAGTGAAGATGAACCAGGAGCTAATCAATGGAAGAAAGTCTGGGTAAGTCAGGACAAGAAGCCCAGCCAGGAGGTGGGGGGGGATAGAGTGCAGGTGCATACACCAGGCAGGAAAGTGGCACCCAAGTGGGGCTCTTGATTGCAAAAGGAGGCACTTCCCATTTCCCGCCTGAGGCCAGAGCAGACTATGTTGTTGGGCTTTCTAGCCCCACCGCCCATCCCCATCCTCAACCATCTCCTGCTGGCTGAACATCTGTGGGCAGGGTGGGAAATGGCTATTAATTGGACCACTTAAGGCCCTCATTTGGGCCAAGAGCAGGCTTGTCACCTGCCACCTGTAAAATCATGCTGAAAAAGCTATCTGCAGAATTTTATGGGCTACAAAATTCTGCCCTATGATCTTAGCTTTTGCCCCATAACCCTTTAAATTAGTCCTTTTCTAACAAATATTCAGTTGCCTGTTGCACTCTTTCAGAAATTCTGAACAGTTAGTTTTGAAGGAATTTCTCATTTCCCTTCAGGTTATTTTGACAATTTATTTTAAATCCGTGACTTCTAGTTTTCAATCCATTAACCAGAGGAAGCAGTTTCTCCCTACTTGCTCTATCAAAACCCTTCATATACACCCACTGGTTACACACTCACCCTCTATACGCACGCCTGTTCTTCACCCACACTTTCTTTAACCACTTGTTACACACACTACCTTCATTCACACATCTGTGAAACACACGCTAGTTATATGCTTGGCTGTTACACATCCGTCTTTCACCTGTCCTTTTTACATTTGCCCACCTGTTTGATACCTGCAATTTATACACCCACCTGCTACCCATCCTCCCTATATACAACTGTTTGTTACTCACCCTTCTTACTATACTAAGACTGTTACATACATGGCATTTACAGACCTGTGTATTACACAACAGCCCTTTATACACCTGGTTGCCTGTTGCACACCTTTGGCTCATGCATCTGTCCTTTACATATCTGCACTTTAAATCCAGCTGTTACACATGTGCCCTTTGTATACCCATCCTTTATAAACAAGCTTGTGAAGTACTGCAATTTATACAACCACCTGTTGCATTTGTTTGCTCCTTTGTTGGTATCGTCTTCCCAGAAGGTTGATTGCCATGTATCTCCACCTCAGTCTCGTGCTGCCTACAAGCCAATTCCACACAAGTCAACTGCATCCAGTCCATTATATTCATTGTCCTCTGCTTCGCACTCCTATGTTTTCCATTGATCTACCCCTCCAATAACTGTCTCTGTATACCGTCTGCTCTTGTATCTTTGTTATTTTCTCTCTCATCTAGACACTACCAGCACTTTGTTTGTCTTTGTGTAGGATATTTGGAACATCCTCCACATCTTGAATGCATTCAGCTTATGAATAGTCTCTTTGTTTGTTGTCCATGAACCTGAGGTATATAACATTTATAACATAGATGACAGAATG
The DNA here is from genome assembly GCF_964194155.1 of Cetorhinus maximus. Lineage (NCBI taxonomy): Eukaryota > Metazoa > Chordata > Chondrichthyes > Lamniformes > Cetorhinidae > Cetorhinus > Cetorhinus maximus. The sequence goes on from NC_135896.1 coordinate 72,519,284, forward strand.
TAGCATCTCAGCATTCTTTTCCTAATATTCAGGTTCAGTTCCTTTGATGTTAACATGTCCTTCATTCTGACAAAGCGAGCCTTGGCTAGCCAATACTCCTTCGGATCTCACAATCACATCTTCTATTGTCTGTGATGATCTACCCAAAGGTATGTGAACCTTTTCACTTGTTCCAGGACGTCCATTTATTTAAAGTTTCACTTCCAGCATTAGGTCTTTGCTCATCACCATTGTCTTGGTGGTCTTCACATTTATTCTTAATTCATGTTTCTCACTCGTTGTTTTCATCTTATTTATATTTTTGTGTCATGCCTAACTCTGCAATTAGTACAGTGTCATCTGCAGTAACTCAAAGGCTCCTACTACAGTATTTCCCAAACCCATGACCTCTACCACCTCAAAGGACAAGGGCAGCAGATGCATGGGAACACCACCACCTTGAAGTTCTCCTTCAAGCCACATACCATCCTGACTTGGAACTATATCACTGTTCCTTCACTTGCTGGGGCAAAAGCCTGGAATATGGACTGCAGCAGTTCAAGATGGTGGCTCACCACCACCTCAAGGGCATGCTGGCCTATCCAGCGATGCCCACATCCTGCAAAAGAATATTTTAAATTAATCTCAAATTGCAGTGTTGCAACCTGGTATCTTCTGTATCTCTGAAGATAGTTGAACAGTTTTGGGATCATAACGTATCCCTGGTGCACCCCTCTTGATGGGGAAGCTGTTTGACAAACAGCTATCAAACCTCCCAACTGCTGATTGATGCCAGTGTAAATTTTGAATTATCCTTTTATCATTTCAGTCAATTTCTAATTTAAACACCTGCCTTTTCCCTGTAATTTGTTATATATTTGTTGCATTATCTACAATTTATATGCACACCCGTCGCACACCATCCCTTAATATATCTATTTTATATACTCAACTTATTATAGCCCCCTGTTGCACACCATCTGTCTAAATATTCACTTGTTGCACAACTGGAATGCATTCGCCTTTTTATATACCCAACCTAAGTAACCCACACCAGTTCTTTGTGCACCCATCTGGCCTGGTACATACACATCATTTCTACCACGCACTCTTTATATATCCACCTGTTATTCACACCCACCCTTTATAAAAACACCTGTGATATATCCGCCTATTACATTCCTACCTTTCACATCCACCCTATACATACACACCTACCCTTTATAAACTCACATATTACACAGAGACACTTTATGTACTTGCTCTTGATCCACCCTGCTGTTAAACATCTGCACTTTATGCACTCTTCCTTTTTACATATAACTGTTGCACCTATTACCTACACTTTATATGCCTGGCTGTCACACACAGTTAATATAACGGCCCATTGCACTTCCTTTATAGACCCACCTGTTAGACACTTGCCCTTTAAATATCTGCCAATCATACACCCATCGTATACAGCCTTGCCTGTTACACATCTGCGCTTTATACACCTACCTATTACACATTGGCTTGTTAACACACCCAATCTTTCCATATCTACCTGTTACACATCCACTTGTTACCCTGATTTTATATATCCATTTCATACACACCCACCTTTTATACACACCTACTCTTTATACAGCTGTCCTCCATGCAGGTACCAATGACATTAATAGCACTAAGAAAGAGGTTCTGCTGATGGAGCATGAGCTGCTGGGGGTAAATTAAAAAGCAGAACCTCAAATGTAATAGGCTCTGGAGTACTACCTTAAGCCATAAGCATCTGGGCATAGGGTAATAAGATCAGTGTTGAGTGTGTGGCCCAGAGATTGGTGTGGTTGAAATTCATGGGAAAGAGGAAACTGTTCCATTGGGATGGGCTTCACTTGAACCATCCTGATGAATTGAAAACAAGGGCTGCAGGCAGACTTTAATTGAAATAGTCAGGTGGTGGGTTCAAGTGAGAGGAAACGTAGAAAGTTAAAGAGAAAGGACAAAGCAATAGTGCAGGGTAGCAATATAAGTAATGATAACTAGTGTGTGACAGGAAAGAACCTGAAAATGGGGTCAGTGTAGGGAAAATGATAGAGCCTTTAATTTGTCTTTTTGGATGTACATAGCAAGATAGATGAATCGATGTCACAAATAGAAATACATGGTCATGATCTGATGGCCATGGAGTTTAGAAGAATTGAGATGATCTTGTTGAAACATATAAGATCTTGAGGGGATTTTTTAGGATGCTGAAAAGTGGTTCCTCTTTGTGAGAGAGACTAGGACTAGGGTACATAGTTTCAAAATAAAGGGTCTCCCATTTAAGATGGCGATGAGAAGAATTTTTTTGAGGGTCTTGAGTCTTTGAAACTATCTTCCCTGGGATGTATTGGAGGCAGGGTCGTTGAATATTTTTAAGGCAATGGTAGATTCTTGACTAACAAGGGAGTCAAAGAGGTTAACGGGAGGTAAGCAGAATGTGGAGTTGAGGCCACAATAAAATCGGCCATGACCTTATTGAATGGCGGAGCAGGTTTCAGGGGCTGAATGGCCTCCTCCCCATTTGTATTTTCATGTGTATGTATGTTTGTATTACAGAAACATGGTTGCAAGGTGACCAAAACTAGGAAGTGACTACTTGGAGGTACATGACTTTTAGGAAGGTTAGACAGAAGGAAAAGGGGATTTTTTTTTTTTATTCGTTCATGCTGGCGTCGCTGGCTAGGCCAGCATTTATTACCCGCCCCTAATTGCCCTTGTTCAGGGGGCATCTTTAAGAGTCAACTACATTACTGGGGGCCACATTACTGTGGGTCTGGAGCCACATGCCAGACCTAAAGGACATTAGTGAACCAGATAGGTTTTTACAGCAATCGACAATGGTTTCATGGTCATCATCAGACTTTTAACTCCAGGTATTTATTGATTCAAATTTCACCATGTGCTTTGGCAGGATTTGAACCCGGGCCCCCAGAGCACTTCCCTGGGTCTCTGGAACACTAGTCCAGTGACAATACCACTATGCTACTGCCTACCCGTAAATGGGGTAACTCTTTCAAAAAATGCATTCAGCACTAAAGTGAGAAATGACCTTGGCTCGGAAGATCAAGATGTTGAATTAGTTTTTGAGAAAACAAGAAATAGCAAGGGAAAGAAGTAGTCTGTAGGCCCCTAACTGTAGCTACACTCTAGGACAGAGTATATAAATCAGAGAATTAGTGGAGGCTTGTAAGAACAGTACTGCAAAAGTTGTGGGTGACTTTAATCTTCGTATAATTAGTCAAAACAAATTGGCAACGGTGGAGGGCAAGTTTATAGAATGTATACGGGACAGATGCTTAGAACAATTGTGTGGAACCAACCGGGGACCAGGTTATTTTAGATCTGGTAATGTGAATTGAGACAGGATTAATAATTAATCTCAGGAAAGAATCCAGGGAAGGGTGATCATGACATGATGGAATTTTATATTTAATTTGTGGTGAAAAACTTGGATATGAAACTAATGCCTTAAATTTAAATAAAGGCCATTACAAAGCTGTGAAGACAGTTGGCTGAAGTGTTCTGGGAAAATAGATTAAACTAAGTGGGTAGAGAAGCAGTAGCAGACATTTAAGGAGATATTTTATTCTCAACAAGCTATATTCCATTGAGAGAAATTTGAGAAGAATGAACCATTTATGGTGATTGAAGTTAAGTACGGTATAAAAAAGTGTACAATTTTGCAAAGATTGGGAAAAGTTTTGAAACCAGCAAAGTATGACTAAAATATAATTGAGGGAGAAAATAGATTGAGCAAACTAGGACGGGCTATAAAACACAGCAAGAGCTTTGACATGTATGTAAAAAAGAAAAGGAGGTAAAGTAAACATTGGTCCTTTAGAGGATGAGATTTGGAATTAATAATGGAATGGAATTAATAAGGAAATGGCAGAGACTTTGAACAAATATTTTAAACCTGTCTTCACGGTAGAAGACACCAAAAACATCCCAATTATAGTAGAGAATCGGGGGTACCTTTGAGAAAAAGTATATTAATGGAACTAAAGATGGACAAGTTCTCTGGACCTGATGATCTGCAGAAATTATAATGTAGAGATGCATCAGTTTTAATCTTTCAAAATTCTCTAGATTCTGGAATAGTCCCAGCAGATACAACACCCCTTTTCGAGTAAAGAGGGAGACGGAAAGCAGGAAACTATGGTCGGTTATCCCTTGGGAAAATGCTGGAATCCATTGTTAAGGAAGTAGGAGCTGGACATTTAGAAAATAAAATGCAATCAAGTCAGTATGGTTTTATGAAAGGAAGTAATTTATTAGAGTTCTTTGAGGATGTAATGAGCAGAAGAAAGGGAAACCAATAGCTGTAATGTATTTGGATTTCCAAAAAGCATTCAGTAAGGTGCCACATAAAAGACATGATGTTGGGGCAGTATATTATGAATAGAGGATTGGCTAATGAACAGAGAACTTCTGTTGGCATCAATGCCATTTTCAGATTCACAACCTAACTCGTGGGTTCCACAGGAATTAGTGCTAGGCCCACAACTATTTTACAATCTACATTGATGACGTGGATGAAGGAACTGAGTGTATTGTAGGTAAACTTTTTAACAATACAAATTTAGGTGGTTAAGCAAGTTGTGAGAAGGACACAGCATTTGCAAAGGGATATAGATAGGTTAAGTGAGAGAAAAGGTTTGACAGGGAGAATGTGATGTAGGAAGAATGGACAAACAAAATATTATTTAAATGGAAAGAAACTACAGAGTGCTGCGTACTGCAGTAGTCCTCTGTACTAGAGGGGTCTGGGTGTCCTCACATACGAAACACAAATGGTTACCATGCAGCAATTTCTAAGTGCAGCGTCCAGTTTTGCCTTCCTTACTTAAGGAGGGATAATGTTTGCATTGGAGCTTAGAGGAGGTTCACTAGGTTAATTCCTAGGATGTAGGGTCTGTCTTATGAAGAAGAGCCTGGACACACACCTGTCCTTTACACACACGCCTGTAACACATCCACACTTTATGTGCCTGCCGGTTACACACCAACTCTTTACTCAATTCCTCCTTTATAAACTTAATCTGCATTATCACAGCAAACAATCCCAGGGCAGGTGCAGTGAAAGTTAGATACAGATATCTCTACAACAGATCAGCAAGCTGCAGCTCCTTGAGAACTGATGTTTGGCTCCAGAGTGAATAAGTTTTTTAATTTTTCCCCATGCAAAAACAGTCAGGTATCCAATAAGATATTCTTGTTTAGTGATTTGTTTAACAAAGTAAAATGACATCAAGTGCTGTTGCCCACTATCTGGTCACATGCAGGCATATAACTCGTTAAAGGACTACTAAAGGTTCACACTAGGACCGGAATGAGGATGCTCTGGAAATGGCTGTGAAGAAGAGAAGAATTGAGAATTCAGTATTTCAACATCCTGACCACCCGATTTCAAAATTATTCAAAAATGCCTCAAACGTTTTGGACATTCATAGAAGTACATAACAAAAAATGCTTTAACCTTGAGTTAAGCATTTGCAAGAAATTCAAAAGTTTTCAAAAACAAGTCAAATTTTGCACATTCATAAGAATAGCAGTACACATGTAAAAACGTTTTAACTTGCGTTAAGCACTTCCATGAAAATCAATTTTTTTCAAAAATGACTCAAATTTTGCCCATTCATAAGAATAGTACTATATAACAAAATGTTTCACTTCATGCAAGAAAATCAAAAACATTCAAAAAGAGTAACATTTTTAAACATTCTTAAAAATAGACACTACCAAAAAATTTTAACTCAATGAAATAAGTATGTTTAACAAGAAAATCAGAAGTTTCCAAAATGGCTCAATTTGTTTTGAACATTCAAAACAAGGTAGAACATAGCAGGAAAAACACTTCCAATTCAGTGAGGCAAGCAAATTTGCAAGAACATCAAAACCTTTCAAAATTGACTTGATTTTGCTGTACATTCATGATTTTTTTTCACTCAAAATTTGTTTTTGTAAGAAATTAAAACTTTGCAAATGGACTCAAATTTTTTGTGCATTCATAAAAATAGAATTATATAACAAAAGTGAGATAATTGCTTTTTGCAAGATAACCAAAATTTTTCAAAATGAGTCAAATTTTGAAAGTTCATAACCATGCTGAACATTTTGCAAGAAAAACAACTTTCCAAAAACAATTTAATTCATCCTGGACAGTCATTTTAAAAGTTTGTACATAGCAAAACATTTTAACTTCATCAAATAAGCACAATTGCAAGGAAATTAAAACTTTTCAGAAATAACTCAAGCTTTATACATTCGAAAGAAGTAGTAGCAAATACCAAAAACTGCTTTACATCACTGAGATAAGCATTTTGTTCAAGAAAAGCAAAACTTTCAAAAAGGACTGAATTATTTTGGACGTTAAAAGAAAAACATAAAGTTTTAACTGAAAGATAAAGAATTGTGCAAAAATTAGAATTCTTCAAAAGTGACCCAATTTTGGAGAAATTCACAAAATGGTTCCTCACAAAAGTAGTTTCCGTTCTCAGTCAGACAGGCACGTTTTGCAAGAAAATCAAAACTTTTCAAAACCTTTTTCACAAATGGCTCGAACATTGCTGGAACTTGGTAAAAACAGTAGTGCATCACCCAAAAAATACTTAACTCGGTGAGAAAAGCACTTTCTGCCAGAAAATCAAAACATTTCTCAAATGAATCAAGAATTCTTTGTCTCAGGTTGAGACACAAAGTCCAGGGCTGGCATAATGGTTAACCAAAGGGACTTGGTTGCAGGAGAGAGAGACTAAGTCAATCTTCTTGGTGATGAATTGCTGTTTTTTAAGAAGTGTTTAGCTCAGTGAGATAAAAGACTTTCTGCCAGAATGTCAAAAAGTTTTTTCAAAATTGACTCAAATATTTGGACCATCGTTTCACAAAAAATGTTTAACTCGTTGAGGCAAGTACTACTTCCCCCACAAATCAAACTTTTCGCAAATAACTCAAAAAAATGTTGGACCTTCACAAAAAAATTAACTCAATGATATAAACAATTTTTTGGCCAGAAAATCAAAACTTTTCAAGAAGGACTCAAAGTGTGGGTTTTCATAAAATCATCGCCAAGAATGTTCAATGCAGTGAGATAAGCACTTATTCCCAGAAATTCAAAACTTTTTGCAAATGACTTAAAAATTGTTGCCCCTTCATAAAAAGAGCGGCACATCACAAAAAACACAACTCATTGAGATGAGCAGTTTTTGAGGGTAAATCAAAACTTTTCACAAATGGCTCAAAACTTGTGGACTGTCATATAAATAGCACATCATAAGAATGCTTAATACATTAACAGAAGCACATTTTTCACCCTCAAATCAAAACTTTCCACAAGTGACAGAAAAACAAAAGCTTTTCAGAAAAGAATGAAAAATTGATGGAGCCTCATTAAAAAGTAACAGTGCATCACAAAAATGCTTAACTCGCTGAGATAGCCATTCTTGTCAGAAAAACAAAATACAAAAGATTAACGGCACTTCATAAAATAATAGTATATCACAAAAGAATGGTTAACTGAACTAACCACTTTTTGCAAGAAAATCATAACTGTTCACAAAATACTCAGATTGATGGAATTTAATAACAATATGGTACCAATGGCAAAAAGTACTTAACTCAGAGATAAACACTTGTCAGTAAATCAAAACTTTTCACAAAAGACTAAAAAATTGTTTGAACTTCATAAATAATAATAATAGCATATCACAAATATGCTTAAATAACTGAGATAATCACTTTTTGTCAGAAAATCAAAACACTCACGGAAGACTAGAAGATTGATGGAGCTGCAAAAAAATAGTATATCACAAAATTGTAACTCTCAACTTACTTTTGGGGAAAAAAAATCATAACAGTTCACAAAATACTCAAAAATTGATGCAGCTAATAAAAAAAGTACTACATTTCAAAAAAATACTGAGATAACCAGTTTTGGTCAGAAAATCAAAACTTTTCACAATAGACTGAAAAAATTGATGGAGTTTCTTACAAAATAATAGTACAACACCCTGGACACCCTCTGTTACCCTCAACCCACTGGACACCCTGCACCTCCCCTCCATACACTCCTGCGCCACCCGGACACACCCACCCCCCTGGACTGCACCGGACAGTCCCATCATCTGCACCCCGCCACCCCCCCCCTCCCCAAAAGACACCCCTGATACATCCCAGACCCCGAACAACCCCAACCCTTGCCCCTCCCAGGCACCCCCGATAACCACACCCCCAGCCCCCCAGACAATTCCTCTTTCCAAACACCCACCATCCCAGACCCACTGCCCCAGCCAACCCCCCCCCCCCATGACCAGCCCTCCCCCTGGACACCTCCCGCCCCCTCTCAGATACCTCCTCTCCACCCCCGGTACACACCCAACAACCCACCCCCTCGGGCACACTCTATACCTCCACCTACCCCAACCCCTGCAACACTCCCATCTCCCACAATCACCAACCAGACACCCCTGACAACCCCACCCTCCAGATATCCCCCCCCCCCCCCCCCCCGGCCCACAGGCACACACGACATCCCCCTGCGGGACACCCCCGCGCATCCCAACATACACCCACACCACCCCCCACCTTCCTGGACACCTCTAACACCCCATACCCCAGGATCTCCACCGCCCCGGAACACGCGATATCCCCCCACACTGGCAGCCCCATGCCCCCACCAGATGCACTCACACCTCCCACCCCCCTTGGACTCCCACCCTCCCCTGGACACCCCCGACATCCTGACCCCCACCCCCAGACACCACCACTCCTGGTCACCTGCACCGGACTCCCCTGACATCCGACCCCCCCTCCCCAGGCAGTCTCACACCTCCACCCCCAGATAGCACTATTGCCCGACACCCCCACCTCTCCCATACCTCCCAAAACCCCCATCCCCCTGAATACTCCCAATGACACCCCTGTCAACCCACCCACCCCACCATGATAACCCTAGCCCCCCCCCCAGGCAACCCAGACACCCCATCCCCTTGGCACCCCCACTGCCCTCGGACACACCCAATACTCCCACCTACCCCAAACCCTGTGACATTCCCACACACCACCTAGACAGCCCCAACCCGCACACCCCCAATGGCACCACCCCCTAGACACATCCAATCCCCCTGGGTAACCCCAACACCCCCGACACAGCCGACATCCCCCTGCAGCCTGCTCAGACATCTCCAGGCCCTGACAACCCCCCCGACACACCCACCACCCTCAATTCCCCAACATATTCCAGACACCACCATCCCCCCAGACATCCCTGATACCCCATGACACCCTGCCTCCCCCAGACCACCCCACATCCCCCGAAACCCCCAACCCCTTCCCGGACACCCCCACCTCCCAGCACATCCAGCCAGCCACCCCCCAAGCAACCCTCCAACCTCCCAAGACACCCCCAGCCCCCAAATCCTATCTACTTGCCTTAGACACTTGCCTTCCCCTGGCCTGTCAATTTCCTTGGCCCTTTAAATTTACCTGCTTTATGGCAGCTAGTGCCATAAAAAGGGGGTGTGGCCTCCTTGAATACATTGGACCTCGACTTTGCTGGGGCCTGCAAGAAGTCTTTTGATGCAGGTCCCAAGCAGCTCCGGCGAATTCTAATTCCTGTGGGCTTGCACTTTCCAACGCTAGTTGGAGGTTACGGCCCATTCATTTTCTGTCACAAAATCAAAACTTTTCATTAAAGGCCAAAAAATTGAAGGAGGAGCTTAAAAACAAAATCACAAAAAATGCTTACATCACCATCATAAGCATTTCTTGACAGAAAGACAAAACTTCTCACAAAAGACTGAAAAATTGGGTCCTGTAAAATGTAATACTACATCAAAAAAATGCTTAACTCGCTGAGATAAGCACTTTTTATTAGAAGATCAAAGCATTCCACAAAAGACTAAAGAAATCATGAAGCTTCGTTTAAAAAAAAATCACAAAATATTGCTAACTCACTGAACTCGCTTTTGCAACAAAGTCATCATAACTGTTCATAAAGTACTCAAAAATTGATCATTTAATAAAATAATCTAGCAGATGAAAAAAATTGTTTCACTGAGAAAGCCAGTTTTTTTGGTCAGAAAATCAAAAGTCTGACTTTCATAAATAACAGTAGTACATTGCAAAGAAATGCTTCACTCACTGAGATAACCTTTTTGACAGAAAATCAAAACTTTTTCACAAAAGACCCAAGAATTGAAGGAACTTCATGAAAAGTAATAGTACATCACAACAAATGCTTCACTCACCTTTTGCCAGAAATTCAAAACTTTTCACAAAAGTCTAAATAATTGCTCAACCTTCATAAATAATAGCAATACGTCACACAAAAAAATGCTTCACTCAATGGGCGGAATTTTCCAGAACCCACCCCCACCTCCCCACAGCAGGTTTAATGGGTGGGGAGAAACAATGCAGCTGGAGCTGAAAAGTCGATTTTCTGCCAGCGTAAAATGATGGTGGGAACGTGCACTCCTGCCCATCCAGGTGGATTGCCATTCCCGCCAGAGGCTGGCGTGAAACCGTTTTATATCCCATTAATGGATGGGATAATCGAAGACTCGATCGGAATAGTTCACCCCCAACTCCCCACCCCTGCCCAATCATCCACGCCACCAGTCACCTTTCATGCCAGCCCAGAACACATTTGGTCCAGACTGGCATGACTTACCTACAAGGCAGCCTGGGGCAGCTCGCGGAAATTGGAAAGGAAGATGGAGGCCTCCGATGGCGGGAGCCTGGAGCACCAATGTGCAGTAGTGGGGTGGGTGCAGTGTGGATCTTCTCAGTGCAGCAGCTTCCAGGAGGTGGATCATCGAGCAGCAGTTTCTTCCAGGAGGTGACTTATCAGGTGAACAGCTACAGGAGGTACTGTTCGGCAGCAATGGCTGGTACTGGAAGTGGTATTGGGGAGTAGAGGAATGAAGATGTGGGGCCGGTGCAGAGGCCTATAGAGAGATGTGGGAGAGGTTGGGGGAAAGAGATGCATCAGGGGTCGATTGAACAGGTGAGCTGATATGGAGTGGGGAGGGTGGAAAGGGCTGTGCTGGATTGTAGGCAGGTTGGGGGGTGGTGCATGGGAAGGAAGAGGGGAAAGGGATTCTGAGGGAGGGGTGTGTAGTGTCAATTGAGTCCTGGGGGACATACTCAGGGAATTGGTGATAGGAAGGGATGATGAGGGTTAAAGGGGGCACGGCCATAGCAGGTGATGGGGCTCTGATAGTTGTTGGAGGAGATGCGGAAGAAGAGGAGGATTCTTGGGGTCGGCAGAATGAGGGGCAGATCTACAGTGGGCTCCTTGCGAAGGTAGGGGACTTTGACATTCACCTGCATAAGGCAGGGGGTCATGGGGGAGGGCTGAAGGGTAATGGGGGGGGAGGTTAAATGTTGCACCCGGGGGAGTCGATGGTAATGGGGGGAGGGTGTGGATGATGGGATAGGGTAAAGGTATTAGACTGGACACTGAAGGTCACAATAACCATGCCTGCTCTAAACTCTGCAGAGCCTCGTGGTGGAAATCTCAAGATGCTGCATGGGAGTTGGGTCATTGTGGGTGGGTGGAGATGCATGTCAGCTTAACTGGACGACTGAAGGGTAACCACCGGAATGCATTACTTACAATGCTAGGGCATTGGGACAGATGACCGTGTGAAGGGCAAAGGCTTAGCATGCACAGGAGCCTACTTGTGCATGACTCGCAAGGGCCCTGGCATATGCCTGATTCCAGGGGACACGGACTCAGGCTGGTGTGTCCATCAGAAGATGTTGGGGAGGGGGTGTGTGCACAGGTTTAAAGACTACATAGCACATAAACCACATCAGATCTCAATAATGTGCAAGTGGATTATATTTACAGAAGTGTAATTAACAATCATAGTGCACCCGTGCAACCTCATGTGAACTCCAACCTTCTTAATCTTACGTTTCCTACCACTTCTGGGTGCTCCCTTGGCTTTTGCAGTGGGGGTGGAGGCACCTTACTGACAAGTTTGCCCCCTTGTCTTGGATGACTTTAGTGCCTGTCCCCTGGAGACCATCTGGAGACTTTGGCTGTCCTGCAGTCACAGAGAATGAGGCTGAAGGGGTCACAATGAAGGGGGATGCTGAAGGGCTGGACACCCTCAGAGAGTCCTGAGTGGAGGTCCTGGGGTGTCCAACAGCCGCTCCTTCTCCCTTTGGGTACCTGAAGGCCCCTGCCTGACCCCTTGTGGGGAAGGCGCAGCTGGAGCTCAATCAAGGTCACCCTCTCGCTTAGCCACTGCGAAAGCTCAGCCATGGCTATGGCGATGGAGTGCAGTTCTGCGTGCATATCCATCAGAATCTGCAGGACCAAATTCTCCACGGCATTTGCCCATGGAGACCTCGATGCATGCACAGGTCAGAATCACTTCAAAGTGCAAGTGAACGGACTCCATCTCATGTTGAGGGCCTCCGACACCTCTGCCTGATGTTTCCCTGCCTCTTGCTGCCTCTCCAGCATCTTGTGGATGGTCGATTCGAGAGGCTCAACTTCAGAACCGGACCTCACAGATGCCTATTCTCCGGTAGTCCTCCAAGTGCTGGTGAGCTTGGCTGACCCTATCTCCTCCTGCTGTGGTCACGTGTGCATGCAGTGACCACCAGAATATGGGACCTGGCCTAAGCTTCATCCAGTACCCGTCCAGCGAGTGTCTCTGTGCTGATGGAGGGTGCAGGTGACTGCTGTGATGCCTCTACAGGTGCACATTCTCCTGCCTCCTCAATGTCCTCAGTCCTCAGTGGGCTGGTGTGACTGTGGACCAGGGCTTCACCTGTTTCGGACCTTGCCCTCTTCCTGCTGGCACCTGTAAGTGAGAGAGGAGAGAGCAAGTGACAGTATGAGCTGCCTCCAATATGGAGGAATGTGTGACCTTTAGGTTTTTATGTAGCATGCATGGATGCTCACTGGACAGAGGCCGTAAGCCAGCTGTCTCCGCAGGCTTGGTCAGGTTCCTCCCATGCCAGTTGGGCTGCCTGCTGCTTGAGCCCGTCAGGCAGCTTCAGGTCAGTCCAGTCCCCTCCTGTCTTCTCCCTCTCTCTTCCCTATTGTGCCTTAACTTTTCCTGCAGTAAGAGAGAAGGGGTTGAGAGCCATTGGGTTTCACAGATCCTTCTCATGCTGCCCATCTTACAAATAACCCACTGGATTGTGTGCCATGTGATTGCTGCACTGCGGGTTGTCTACAAGGGTTCTGGGGCAGGAACTCCAGAGCGGTGAAAACGTGCAGATATAAGGATAAGGCTGGTAGGGGCATGTCAATAGCAGTGCTTGCTGGTGTCCTCAATGCATGAGCCCTTTCCCTGCCCTGCCCTCTGTGTGGAAGGGTCAGGGACCTCTCAGCCTGCAGACTAGGTGGACTACACTGAGGCTATGAGGCATCACCTTATCACATTGCCACTGAGGCCTCTACCCCTCTACCATTCAGTGAGGTGAGCATAAGCATGAGGTTATTCATGCATTTCCTGTACTGCAGGGGAGTCCTCTGGGGGAAGCCTTCCTCCCATGCCAGATTGGTCTGACAGCTCAGCCTCTTCCTTCCAACCTCTGGGTAGAGGATGCCCCTTCTGGCCTCCACTTCATCCAGCAGGGAGATGTCACTGAATGTGGGGGCTGAAGGTCCCTGGAGTCAGTGGGCCATCTCCCCCTTGAACAGTGGATAGTTGTTATCATTGCTCCTTTTAAATGTGGCGCCCGGATATGACAGCAGCTTACGCGCCTTCCAACCTGTCCTGCCATATAATACATCAGGAAACCCCTGACTGCATAATTAATGAGTTTGGCATCTCACAATATGGCACAAATTCCCATCAGTCTCTGCGGCAGGAAACACTCACAGCTCCTGCTGTCGCCATGGGACTTAGTCCCAGAATGTAAAATTCTGTCCACTGAGATAATCAATTTTAGCCAGAAAAATCAAAACTTTTCACAAAAGGCTGAAAAATTGATGGACCATCATAAAAAGGAGCTCATACATCATTTTAAAAAAGCTTAATTCACTGAGATAAACACTTGGAAGAAAATCAAAATATTTCACAGAAAACTCAAAAATTGTTAGAAATTCGTATAACACATAACATGTTAAGAGAAGTGCGTTTTGCCAGAAAATCAAAACTTTTCACAGAAAACTCAAAAAATTCTTAGTGCTAGTACATCACAAGAAAATGGATAATTTACTGGGATAAGCACTTTTTGAAAGAAGATCAAAACATTTCACAAAAAAATTTAAAAACTGTAAGAACTTAATAAAGCATAGTATATACAAACATATCCAAGGAGGCAGTGGCATAGTGGTATTGTCACTGGACTAATATTCCGGAGACCCAGCGTAATGCTCTGAGGACTTGGCAGATGATGAAATTTGAATTCAATAAAAATCGGAATTAAAAAGTCTAATGATGATCATGAAACAATTGCCAATTGTTGTAAAAACCCACTAATCACTAATGCCCTTTAGGGAAGGAAATCTGCCGTCCTTACCTGGTCTTGCCCACATGTGACTCCAGACTCTTAAAAATGTCGTCTGAATGAAGGCAATTAGGGATGGGCAATAAATGCTGGCTTAGCCAGCAATGCCCACATCCCATAAATAAAAAAAATACGAAAAGGGAGCAGCAGTAGGCCATTCGAGCCTTCTCTGCCATTTAATAAGATCATGGCTGATCTGATATTACCTGACACCTGCATCACAACTACTGCCGATGACCTATCAACCCCTTGCTTACCAAGAGTCTATCCACCTTCGCCTTAAAAATATTCAAAGACTCTATTTCAACCACCTTTTCAGGAAGAGAGTTCCAGAGACCCTCTGAGTGAAAAAATGTTGTTTCATCTCTGTTTTAAATGGGCGACTCCTTATTCTTAAACAGTGACCCCTAGTGCTAGATTCTTCCACAAGAGGAAACATCCTCTCCACATCCACCCTGTTAAGACCCCTCAGGATCTTATATGTTTCAATCAAGTCACCTCTTACTCTTCTGAACTCCAGTGAATAGAAGCCTAGTCTGTCCAGCCTGGCCTCCCATTCCAGGTATTAGTCTGGTAAACCTTTTCTGAGCTGCTTCCAATGCATTTACATCCTTCCTACATGTGCACAGTACTCCAAATGTGGTCTCACTAGTGCCCTGTACAACTGAAACATTACCTCCCTACTTTTCAATTCCCCTCGCAATAAATGATAACATTTTATTAGCTTTCCTAATTACCAGCTGTACTTGCATACCTACACTTCACAAAAAAAGTTTTTACTCACTGAGATAAGCACATATTGCCAGAAAACCAAAACAAACCAAAACCAAAATTTTTCATAGAAAACTCAAAAATGATTAGAACTTCATTAAAAATATCAGTGCATAACAAAACAAATTGCTAAACTCAGATAAACATTTTTTGACAGGGAATCAATATTTTTCACAAAAGACTCAAAAATTGTTTTCACTCCATATAAAATGCTGGTACATCACAATGCTTAACTCATTGAGATAATCACCTTTTGAGAGGAAATCAATATTTTCCATAAAGGATTCAAAACTTGTTGGAACATCATAAGAATAGTAGTACATTACAAAAAATGCTTAACTCACTGAGATAAGTAGTTTTTGACAGATTATCAATATAATTCACAGAAGACTCAAATATTGTTAGAACATAAATAATAGTACATGACAAAAGATGCCTTCTGACTGGAAATCAAAATTTTTCACAAAAGGTGCAGAAATTGTTGTACAAAAAAGTAGTACATAGCAAAAAAACACAATTTTTTTTTATAAGCATAGTACATACGAACATATCCAAGGAGGCAGTGGCATAGTGGTATTGTCACTGGACTAATATTCCAGAGACCCAGCGTAATGCTCTGGGGACTTGGGGACCACGGCAGATGGTGAAATTTGAATTCAATAAAAATCTGGAATTAAAAAGTCTAATGATGATCATGAAACAATTGCCAATTGTTGTAAAAACCCACTAATCACTAATGCCCTTTAGGGAAGGAAATCTGCCATCCTTACCTGGATAAGCACATTTTGCTAGGAAATCAAAACTTTTCACAGAAAACTCAAACTATTAGAATGTCATTAACAATATACATAACAACAAAAGCTGAACTCACTGAGATAAGCACCTTTAGATAGGAAATTAATATTTTTCACAACAGATTAAAGGATTGTTAGGACTTCATCAAAAATGCTAGTATCACGATGCTAGCTAAATCACAAGAAATGATTAACTCACTGAGATAAGCACTTTGAGAGGAAATCAATATTTCTCACAATGAATTCAAAAATGGTTAGAACATGAAAAATACTAATACATCACACAGAATGTTTAACTCGCTGCAATAAGTGCTTTTTGCAAGAAAATTGAAACACTTCATGAAAAACACAACTACTGGAACTTATTGACAAATAACAGTACCTCTCAAAAAAATGCTTAAATGACTGAGGATTGCACTTCTTGGCAGAAAATCAAAACCATTCAGAATAAACTCCAAAATTGTTAGTAGTTCAATAAAAACAGTACTTCACAAAACATTGTTTATCTCAGTGAGATGAACAATCTTTGACGGAAAATCAAAATGTTTAACAAAAGGCACAAAAATTGTACTACTTTTTAAGAAGTAAAAACATCAGAAGAAATGCTTAATTCGCAGAGAAAAGCACTTCTTCTACAGAAATTCAAAACCTTACACAAATAACACAAAGATTGTTAGAACTTCAAGAAAAAAGCAGTGCATTTCAAAAATGGTTAACCCACTGAGATAAGTGCTTTCTGGCCAAAGACCAAAACTTTTCACAAAAACTCAAAATTATTAGTCCTTTGTAAAAGTGCAGTGCATCACAAAAAATACTTAATGCACTGTGAAACTCACTTCTTGCAGAACATCGAAAACTCACAAATCACAGAATTGTTACGATGCAGAAGGAGGCTATTCGGCCCATCGTGCTTGCACCAGCTCTCTGAACATTTTAACTTAGTACCAATCTCCTGCCTTTTCCTCATACCCCTGCACGTTGTTTCTATTTAGATTATCATCTAATGCCCTCTTGAATACCTCAATCAAACCTGCCTCCGCCACACTTCCAGACAGTGCATTCCAAACCCTAACGATTCACTGTGTGAAAAAGTTTTATCTCACCTCACATTTGCTTCTTTTGCAAAACACTTTAAAACTGTGCCCTCTGGTTCTTGATCCGTTTACGAGCAGAAACAGTTTCTCCCTATCTCTGTCCAGACCCCTCATGATTTTGAAAACTTCTAACAGGTGTCCTCTCAGCCTTCTCCTCTCCAAGGAAAACAGTGCCAACTTCTCCAATCTTTCCTCATAACTGAAGTGTCTCATCCCTGGAACCATTCTCATAAGCCTCTTCTGCACTAGCTTCAATGTATTCACATCCTTTCTATAATGTGACGCCCAGAACTGTACACAATACTCCAGCTGAGGGCTAATGAGTGTCTTATACAAGTTCATCATAACCTCCCTGCTCTTGTACTCTATGCCCCTATTAATGAAGCCTAGAATACTGTTTGCTTTAGAAAAAGCTCTCTACACCTGTCCTGCCATCTTTAATGACTTATGTACATATACACCCAGGTCTCTCTGCTCCTGCACACCCTTTAGAATAGTATCCTTTATTTTATACTGTCTCTCCATATTTTTTGTACCGAAGTGTATCACCTCACACTTTTCTGCATTGAACTTCATCTGCCACCTATCTGCCCACTCCACCAATGTGTCAATGTCCTTTTGAAGTTCTGCACTGTCCTCCTCACAGTTTACAATTCTCCCAAGTTTTGTGTTGTCTGCAAACTTTGAAATTGTGCCCTGCACACCCAGACCTAGATCATTGATATGTATTAGAAAAAGCAAGGGTGCCAATACCGACCCCTGGGGGACTCCACTACAAACCTTCTTCCAGCCCAAAAAATACCCATTAACCATTACTCTGTTTCCTATCCCTCAGCTAATTTTGTATCCACGTTGCTACTGCCCCTTTTATTCCAAGACATATAACTTTCCTCACAAGTCTGTTGTGTGGCACTGTATCGAACGCCTTTTGGAACTCTGTATACACAGGGCTTTGCCTTCATCAACCATCTCTGTTACCTCTTCAAAAATACTTCAACAAGTTAGTTAGACACGATTTTCCTTTAAATCCATGCTGACTCTTCCAAATCAGCCCACATTTTTCCATGTGACTATTAATTCCATCCTGAATAATTATTTCTAGAAGTTTTGCCACCACCAAAGTTAAACTGACCAGTCTGTATTTGCAGGACAGATCTTTACAACCTTTTTTGAACATGGGCATAATATTTGCAATTCTCCAGTCCTCCAGCACCTCCCCCAAATCCAGGGAACATTGAAAGGTTATGGCCAGTGCCTCTGCAATTTCCACTCTCACTTCCTTCGATATCCTTGGATGCATCTTATCCAGTCCCGGTGCCTTATCAACTTCAAGTACTGACAGCTTTTCCAATACCTCCTCCTTAACAATTTTAAACCCTTCTAGTGACTGAGTTTCCCCCTCTGTTACCATGGCCTGGGCAGCATCTCGTAGGCAAAGACAGATGCAAAGTATTCATTTAACTCCTCAACCATGCCTCTTGCCTCTATGTGTAAATCCCCTTTTTGGTCCCTAATCGTCCCTACTCCTTTTACCAGCCTTTTACTATTGATGTGCTTATAGAATACTTTGGGATTTCATTTTATGTTAGTGGCCAGTCTTTTTTCATAATCCCTCTTTGCTTCTCGTATTTGCTTTTTCATATCCCTCCTGAACCTTCTGTATTCAGCTTGGTTCTCAATTGTATTTACTACCTGACACCTGTTGTACACACACCTTTTCTTCTTTAACTTAATTTCTGTCTCCTTTGTCATCCAGGGAGCTCTGGATTTGTTTGCCCCACCCTTCCCTTTTGAGGGAACATACCTTGACTATGCCCAAACCATCTCCTCTTTGACGGTGGCCCATTGTTCAGCCACTGGGTGGAATTTTTCCAGAATTGTACTAAGTGCGATAGTGGGTAGGTAAAATGGAGGCCTACCCACCAACGAAAATGGTGGGTTTTCATGCTGTATTGTCCCGAGCCCACCTCATTATATATTCACTCCGCGAAATACACCGTTTTCATGGCGTGCGGGCTCTCATTCGCCCACCCGCCATCATCACCCAGGCTGCCATCGTTAAAAGGCAGCCGCCAGCAAAGCACTCAGCGCCACCAGCTCACCACCGCTGCCTAGAAGACATGGTCAGCAAAGGAAAAAAGACTGCAGCCACCCGCTTCAACGATGGGTCCCTCGAGCAACTGCTGGATGCCGTGGAGGCCCGCTGGGATGTGCTTTACCCCCACTCTGGCCACAGGATGGGCACAAAGTAACCAACCTGGCTTGGGAGGCGGTGGCAGCAGTGATCAGCACGAACGCGCTGCAGAGGAGGGCAGCCACCCAGTGCCACAAAAGGATGAATGATCTCTGTTCTACCAAGGTACTTTTTCATCACTCTCAACTCACACTCACAAACCCATCACACATCCACAGGGCCCTCACTCACTGCCACCGCAAGGGATATCACCATTCACTCTCTCACACACACCTTCATTGGCCTCATCCTGTCCATGGGACCACTCACCATGCACACAGGCCAGGCATACTTATCATCTGGCCTGGCAAGCGTCCTGATATGTTCTCCCCATCTCTATCCATGCAGGAAAAACTGGCTCACAACAGGAAGGAAAGGTCGCAGACGGGTGGAGGGATGCCGGAGGTCAAAGCTCTGACATAATTCAAAAACATCCAGCTGGCCGGCGAAGATCTGGACCAGTCCTGTGCTGACGCTGCTCTACCAAGTGAGGATCCAGCAGTGCAACATCCATCAGATAACCATGCAGTGAATGATGTGTCCTGTTTCACAGGCCACTGCCATGCACTAATTATCTTCCCTTGCTTTCGCAAGCGCATCTGCCAAACAGTTGACAAGAGCCCATGACCCAGGGCCTCCAATTAAGCTCCGAAGAAACCTCTGAGGTGGAATCTGGAGGCACCCTCCCTGAAGTCCCAACACAGCGCTCACCAATGCAGAGGCGCACACCTCGGTAGGACCTAGCTTTAGAGTAGCCTCGGGATCACAATCTGGTGAGCACGTTGCACTGCCTGATCCACAGCAGGCGGAGGCAGGGTCTTCCCAGGTCCCTGGCACTTGGAGGACTGCTGGAGGCCAGAACGTTGCTGAGTCCAAGTCAGATGACAAGCCTCTGGACTCAGCAATGTCACAATTGATAGAGCTGCAAAGGCAAGCTCGGGAATATCAGGAAGGGATATCTGCTGCACTCATCAGATTGCAAGGCACGATGGGGGAGTCTGTCTATCTTCAGGCTGAGGGGATAGTGCCAGTTTGGAATGCACCAAGGTCAACACTGGTCGGATGGCGGCCGCCATGGAGACCTTGGTCCAGGACGTCACTCCTGCACTGCTGCGCAGGCTTAACTCCATCGCTGATGCCATAGTTAGCCTCCAACAGTGTTGTTGGGCAGCTCAATCTCACTCCAGCTACACCTTCCGCTCACGGAGTCAGCCAGGGACCCTCGGGCACCCATAGGGGAGTGACCAGCCATCCGACTCCCCTCTTCCTGTGACCTCTGCAGCTCCAGCTCCACAGGCCAAGGAGGGTGCCCCTACCACACAAGAGGACCCCAAAAGTAGGCCAGTGCCCTCCAAGTCTCAGCCCTTCAGAGGACACCCACCAAATTCATCACAGACAGGGCATCGCAGTCAGCAGGCTGCCTCCACCTCCACTGTGGATGTCTGGGGAGCACAAAGACGTAGCGGCAGAGTTAGGAAAGTTAAGTAAAAGTAGTTGCATAGCCTGGGCATGGGTGTTGATCACTTGTACATACTGTTCAGTATTGTCAATAAACTCCTAAAAATGTCTCCCTGCCTGTGACTCCTTGTTCTGATGGGCAGTGTTCTTGTCACTCAGATGTGAAACCTTTCTGCACAAGATAAAAGGCAGGTGTCTCAGTCCAGGGCCTCTCCCCTGTGCTCTGTGCGGCCTTCAGACCACAGTGGTGGTCCAGCCTTACACTCCCTGGAAACGTTACTGATGCCTGCACCCCGGCAGTGCTGGTCATTGCTGCCAGAATGTAGTAGGCAGGTGCCACAGAGTTCTCTCATACACTCTGTGTGCTCTCAGCACCTTTAAGGTGGGGCTGGCCCCCATCACACCAGCATCTGCGACCAGTGATGCTGTGCACCAACTCCTGAAGGACTGAGGTGCTGAAGGCAGACACAGCATCAGATGCATCTAAAATTTCATAGAGTCAAAGAGGTCTACAGCACAGAAAAAGGCCCTTCAGTCCATCGAGTCTGCACCGGTCAAACTATTCTAACCCCATTTTCCAGCACTAGGCTCATAGCCTTGGATGCCATGGCATCGCAAGTGCACATCCAAATACTTCTTAAATGTTATGAGGGTTTTTGCCTCTACCACCCTTTCAGGCAGTGAGCTCCAGATTCCCACCACCCTCTGGATGAAAAAAATTTCCTCACATCCCCTCTAAACGTCATGCTCCTTACTTTAAATCTATGCCCTCTGGTTATTGATCCCTCCACCAATGGGAACAGTTCTTTCCTGTCTACCCTATCTATGCCCCTCCATAATTTTATACACCTCAATCATGTCCCCTCAATCTCCTCTGCTCCAGGGAAAATAACCCCAGTCTATCCAATCTCTCCTCATAACTAAAACTCTCCAGCCCAGACAAGATCCTGGTAAATCTCCTCTGCACTCTCTCTAGTGCAATCACATCCTTCCTATCATTAGGATTCCAGAACTGCACACAATACTCTAGCTGTGGCCTAACCAGCATCTTATAGGGTTCCAATGTTAACCTCCCTGCTCTTATATTCTATGCCTCAGCTAATAAAGGCAAGTATCCCATATGCCTTCTTAGCCACCTTATTTATCTGTCCTGCTACCTTAAGGGACCGGTGGACATGCACACCAAGGTCCCTCTGACCCTCGGTACTTCCCAGGGTCTACCATTCATTGTGTATTTCCGTGCCCCGTTTCTCCTGCCCAAGTGCATCACCTCACACTTATCCAGATTAAATTCCATTTGCCACTGATCAGCCCATCTGACCAGCCCGTCTATATCCTCCTGTAATCTAAGGCTATCCTCCTCACTATTTACCACACCACCAATTTTCGTGTCACCCACGAACTTACTGATCAACCCTCCTACATTCAACTTAAGTCGTTTATATATACCAGAAACAGCAAGGGATCCAACACCGATTTCTATGGAGCCCCACTGGACACAGGCATCCAGTCACAAAAACACCCCTTGACCATCACCCTCTGCTTCCTGCCACTCAGCCAATTCTGGATCCAATTTGCCAAATTGCCTTGGATCCCATGGGCTCTTACCTTCATTATTAGTCTCCCATGCAGGACCTTATCAAAAGCCTTGCTGAAGTTCAAGTAGACTACGTCAAATGCATTGCCTTCATCTACACACCTGGTCACCTCTTTGAAAAATTCAATCAAATTGGTCAGACATGCAGACATGACCTCCCCTTAGCAAAACCATGCTGACTGTCCTTGGTTAATCACTGCCTCTCCAAGTGTAGATTAATTCTGTCCCTCAGAATTGCTTCTAATAGCTTCCCCACCACTGAGGTTAGACTGATTGGCCTGTAGTTCCCTAGTTTATCCCTTTCTCCTTTCTTGAATAACGGTACCACATTGGCTGTCCTCCAGTCCTCTGGCACCTCTGGCCAGAGAGGTATTGAAAATTATTGTCAGCGCCCCTGCTAGCTCCTCCCTTGCCTCACTCGACAGCCTGGGATGCATTTCATCTGGGCCTGGAGATTTATCTACTTTTAAGCCTGCCAGACCACTTAGAACCTCCTCCCTTTCTATGCTAATTTCTTTAATTATATCACAGTCCTTCTGCCTGATTTCCATACCCACATTGTCTGTCTCACCTGTGAACACCAACACAAAGTGTTCATTTAGAACCCTACCTACGTCTTCCAGCTCTACACAAAAATTACCACTATGGTCCTTAATGGGCCCTGCTCTTTCCCTAGTTATCCTCTTACTTTCAATGTACTTGTAAAATAACTTTGGATTTTCCCTTATTTTACCTGCCAATGATTTTTCATGCCCCCTTTTTATTCTCCTAATTTCCTTTTTAAGGTCCCCCCTACACATTCTATACTCCTCTTGGGCTTCCGCTGTTTTGAGCCCTCGGTATCTGTCATAAGCTTCCCCTTTTCTCTTTATCCAACCCTGTATAACCCTCGACATCCAGGGTTCCATGGATTTGTTGGTCCCACCCTTTGTCTTTACTGGAATATATTGGCCCTGTACTCTCCCTGTTTCCTTCTTGAATGAGTCCCACTGCTCTGACGCAGAATTACCTAAAAGTAGCTATTCCCAGTCCACTCCGGCCAAATCATATCTGATCTTATTAAAATCGGCCTTTCCCCATTTTAGAACTCTGACTTCTGACTCATCCTTGTCCTTTTCCATAACAACTATGAATCTAACGAAGTTAAGATTACTATCTGCAAAATGCTCCCCCACTGATACCTCTACCACTTGCCCAGCTTTATTCCCTAAAATTAAGTCCATGACCACCCCCTCACGTAGGACCTTCTACGCACTGGCTTAAAAAGCTCTCCTGGATGTATTTTAAGAATTCCGCTCCCTCTAAACCTATCACACTATGACTAGCCCAGTTAATGTTGGGGAAGTTGAAATCCCCCACTATTACTACCCTATTGGCTGTGTCTCTGAGATGGCCCTGATCATGGAGCACAAGCAAGCTGCCCTCAGCCAGACAGGAGTCTGACGTTCTCAGAAGCTACGTGAAGATCTATGGAGTTTCCTCACTTCATGTTGTCATCATCCTCCTGCAATCAAGCAACTGTTAGGGCCTCCACTGCATCTCCATGATAGGAGCATTCTCACAGAGGCTACTGGTGCTGCCATAAGCCAGAGTGGAGTCAAATGTTCACAACTGCGATGAGAGGATCTACGGGGACACCTCACTGCATGTCGTCATCATCCGCCACAAATCTGGCACCTCTGAGGGCCTCCCGGATGCGCCTGCCTCACCTAGCCAATGCGAGAGCCTAATCCCTGTTGTCGTCACCACCGAGAACCCCTCACTCTCATCCCCATCGGTGTACTCATCCGAGGAGACTTCCAGCTTGTACATCCCCTCCTCAGCCAGCTCGTCTCCCCGTTGCAGTGCCAGGTTGTAAAGGGTGCAGCAGATGACGACAATGCTTGACACCCTCTGTGGACTGTATTGCAGGGCTCCACCAGACCGGTCCAGGCACTGGAACCTCATCTTCAGCATCCCAATGGTCTGCTGCATGAGCCTCATTATAGCTTCACTCTGCTGCAGGCTGAGACCGCCACACGGGTGTTATCATCCACGGCCTCCTTGTCCCGAAGGAGCTAACCCTACTGTCTCTACGGACCCTGGAAAACTCCAGGGATCTGTGACCGACTGAGGATGTAGGCTTTGTGCACACTCCCTGGAAACCGTGCGCACACCTGCAGGATGTGTTTCTGGTGGCCTCATACCAGTGAGTGGAAGCTCTTGCAGTTGATGAAGTCCACCAAGTGTAGTGACAGAGACCCGAGTGCCACATGAGTGCAGTCAATCGCACCCTGCACCTGAGATCAGGGTGAATCCAATGGCCATTGCATCCTGGCTGTCCCGGTCCCAGGAAAAATGCAGAAAGTTGTGTGCCATGGAGAAGATGGCATCCATGCCCTCATGCATGCATTTGTGGGTGGCGGATTGTGAAATCCCACAAAGGTCACCTATGGAGCCCTGAAAGGAGCCACTGGCATAGAAATTGAACACCGCTGATGCCCTCCATGTCCCCTTGGCGCCAAGTCCTGCAGTAAGTAAGTGGCAGATGTGAGTCACCAGGTCCTTAACATGCACAGTCATCAGCGACACTGGTTCTCAGTCATCTGCAGGAATGGCAGGCGGTGTCTATCGACCCTGGGTGTCGCTAGATGCCGACCAGCCATGGCTCGCTGTCGCTCCTAGGCAGGGTGTGCAGGAGCCCCTTCTTCATGAGGTTGCTGCTCCTGCCATGGCAAAGCCAGGAGCCTTAGTCGCTCTCTCCTCTGTCTTCTTCACTCTCTGTAGGCCATCAGGCATACAGCTAGGTCACCAGGATCAATGATCCTGATGTGGTCCTCCTGTAGCATGAAAGAGAGAGAGACATGGTTATCATGACTGTACTTAGCACCTTTCCTGGCCCTGTGTGACCGCCCCTTAATGCTTCCCGGACAGTACTGGTCACCCCTCAGATGGCCAGAGATGAGTGCGCTGCATGAGGCTGCCCTTTCAACTTACGACATGGGGGACACTGGTCCAAACTGATGTACTGAGATTGCAAGGGGCTGTGAACGCCTCCAGCAGTGACTGCTACATGGCCAGTGTTGGCGAGGAGATTGTTCAACTTGTGCAGTCCAACTGTTCTGCGGTCCAGTTAAGTTGTGGCGGACTCTGAGTCTATGCCGAGGAGGGGGGGGCGGGGTGGGTGCAGAGGTGGGTGGATGAGATGGGGTAAGGTATGGAGTGCTTGATGGCCCTTTGGTGCCTCTGTGTTGCTTGCATGGATGCAGGCTAGGAGCCCAACCCCAATCATACCACTGTGGCTGTGCCTGATCTGTCTCAGTTGTTGAGGTATGGTCAGTTTATAGAGGTGTCCCTAATGTGTGGATACTTCCCTCGCTTACCCTGCCCCCCACTTGTGTGCGGGATATAGCACCAGGGCAGCACTTGACCGCCGCCCCCCCTCCACCCCATCCCCCCACCCCTCAGCAGTCGCATCTGAGGCCAGGTATCAGTTGCCCCTGCTGCCCGGTGCCCCTGAGGCCTGTAATCATTGGGTGAGCTGTGGAGAATGCTGCTGCTCACTCACCTCAGCACCCCCAAAGTGAAGGCCGCCAAGTGCACATTGCCTGTGTGCTGTTGTGAAACACGTCGGTGTGCTTTCCCGCTGACATGGATGGACGATACGGCAGGGTTCCAAGAGCATGGCGGGATGGCCTTTTAATTATATGCTAATATATTACAATTAGCTCCAACCGATGGTGGGAAATGCGGCCCGCCTCCAGCGGGCTGAGCGGACGATCGTGACCTGCCTTTACGCCATTGTGAAGCAGGTCACGCCATATTTTCTGCGCAGGCCACCTATCACACTGCCACCAGCGGGCTCGGCAAATTCGGCCCACTATTTTTCCCGCCAACCTTTGGTTCCAGTCTATCCGGCCCAGCTCCGTTCTTGCCCCATTGAAGGCTGCTCTCTGTCAGTTGATTATTCTTACTCTGGAGTGACCAATGTCATTTTCCACCGTCATCCTAAACCTTATGATACAATGATCACTGCCCCCTAAATGTTCCCCCACTGTCACTTGAGCTACTTGGCCCACCTCATTCCTAAGAACAGGTCTAGCAGTACCTCCTTTCTTGTTGGGCTGGAGGAAATTCTGTAGGAAATTCTCCAGAATGCAATCTAGTAACGCTTGTCCCTCACTGCCCCTTACACTATCACTATCCCAGTTTATATATGGGTAGTTAAAGTCCCCCATTATAACTACTCTATGATGTTTACATCTCTCTGTAATTTCCTTGCAGATTTATTCCTCTATATCCTTCCCACTAGCTGGTCTATATATTACACCGAGCAATGTAATTGCACCCTTCTTATTCCTTAGCTCTAGCCAAATTGATTCTGTCCTTGAATCCTCTGACACATCCTCTTTCTCCAGAACTGCATTACTCTCCTTAACTAAGAACGCCAGCTCTCCTCCTTTTTTCCCTTTCCTATCTTTTCTGTACACCTTGTAACCAGGAATATTTAACACCTAGGTCTGCCCTTTCTTAAGCCAGGTCTCCGTTATCACCACAACATCATAATCCCACAAGGCAATCAGTGCCTGTAATTCCCCAATTTTATTAACTATATTCCGTGCATTCACATACATGCAGTGTAACCCTGATTTAGGCTTCATTACTTGCTCCCTTACTCTGACTCCATCTATTAACTTACTATTCTCTATTTTAGTGCTATCTGCCTCTCCTAGCATTCTGTGCACTCTGGTATTACTTTCTGATATTCCCTCCTGGTTCCCACACCCCTGCTGAGTTAGTTTAAACCCTCCCCAACAGCACTAGCAAAACACCCCACAAGGAACTCAGTCCCGGCTCGGTTCAGAAGCAACCCGTTCAGCTTGTGCAGGTGCCATCTCCCCTACAGCCAGTCCCAGTGCCCCAGGAATCTTAAGCGTTCCCTCCTGCACCATCTTTCCAGCCACATATTAATCTGTCTTATCTTCTTATTTCTGTACTCACTTGCACATGGCATTGGGAGTAATCCAGAGATTACTACATTTGAGGTCCTGCTTGCTAATTTTCTACCAAGCTCCCTAAATTTGGATTGCAGGACCACATCCCCCTTCCTACCTAAGTCATTGGCACCAATGTGGGCCACGACCTCTGGCTGATCACCTCCCTCAGTAGAATGTCCTGCAGCCCCTGTGACATCCTTGACCCTGGCACCATGGAGGCAACATACCATCCTGGAGTCACGTCCATGGCCACAGAAACACTTGTCTGTTCCCCTAACCAGTGAATCCCCTATCATTATTGCTCTTCCTTTCTTCCGCCTCCTCCCCCAACGTATAACCCAGCCGACCGTGGTGCCACAAACTTGGCTCTGACTGCACTCCTCTGAGAAACGGAAACCCGATTTGTGAGCAAGACCCCAAGGGACTCCATGTCATGAAGATATTAATGTATATAATGTTATTGGAAATAATTTTAAATTGGAATTGCAGTAGGGTCTGTGTCTGTGGGTGTGAGCGTGTGTCTTAATTGGATTAAAGCCAGCTAGTCTGGGTGCTTTGATGTATAGTAGTTTAGAGATGTTAAACAGTAAGGTAGAGGGTGCATTTGCATCTTGTTGAATAAACCATTTAAAGACTGGGGATGAATTCTTGCATCTCGCTCGGAGATACCAAGCAATATATTTATCTTACTAATAAAATTGGTACTATGAAAGGGGTTTTATTGTTAGAAGAGGTAAGAGTTCAAAGGGCCTGGAGATACAATGAGAATTTACATTCAAAGGGAAGGTTAGGCATATACAGAAAATAGTTTTTTGTGTGGGTCAGAGGGATGTGAAATCTAAGCCGCCTGGAAGCCTACAACAGTTTGCAAAGGAACCAATTTGAAAGGAACCTCATTTTGAATTCGTAAGATAAAATGTGCTTTGCCTGGTATCTGTTTAAGTCCATGGGTTATTGTTGCCTTGGGGAAGATTACATAGGAGTGATTAATTGGGGATTTGTTTAAAAGTTATTATGGTAGTAATTTGTAGACATGTGTATGTGTTTAAATTTATAAATATTTTATTTAATTTATATAAAACCTCTTGAGGTTTGATGGTTTTTATTCCTGAATTCAGAGCTGTATCTCAAATATACTAATTGAAAATAGGCTATGACAGTTGTTTAAAGTTTCTCTCTGGGATTTTAAATAACTCAGCCTTTACCAACTGCCGTGTCATAACAATTGGGGGCTCTTGGCAGGATAATATTTGTAATTCTGTGATTGGTTTGGAATTGGTGAATCTTAAGGTTACCAGTACGAGAAGCACTTTGAGTTCAGGAGTTGGTGAGGTTTTTTAGAAGTGGTGAGACTGCAAGATGGCTTTGGCAATTGCTGAGACTTGTCTGGGAGCAGAAGACATAACTCTGATTGGGTTGAAAAAAATAGCCAAGAGTAAGTTAACAGAGTTAGCAGATAAATTAAAATTTGGGTTACCTGCAGGGGCTAGGAAATCAGAAATAATTCAAAATATAGCACAGCATCTACAGTTGGAAGTGATACCTGACACTAGTGAGTCACAGCTGGAGGTAGTGAGACTTCAGTTTGAAATGAAGAAGCTTGAATTTGAACAATCAAAGGAACTGAATAAACTTGAATTAGAAGCAAAGGAAATAGAAATGGCTTTTAAAAGGGAGCAAGTAGAAAGGCAGGAGAAAAAAAAGAAGCTGGAACTGAAATTTCAGGCAAGAGACAAAGAGAAGAAAGAGGATACCTGCTTAAAAGGCTGGAAGTTAAAAAAGATCTCAGATTCTGAGGAGAGTTCTGATGATGAAAAAACCTTTAACCTAAAACCCAGTGGAGAGATGTTTAGATTTGTACAAGCTCTTCCAATATTTGAGGAAAAAGATGTTGAAGTGTTCTTTATTTCATGTGAGAAGATAGCTAAACAGATAAAATGGCCACAGGAGTACCGAACATTATTATTACAGTCTAAGTTGCTGGGTAGAGTCATGGGGTATATGCTTCGTTGTCTGAAGGGGTATTGGTGAATTATGATGTGGCGAGAAAGGTTATTTGAGTGCATACGAGTTAGTTCCTGAAGCATACAGGCAGAAATTTAGGAATATGAGGAAACAGCCTGGGCAAATTTATATTCAGTTTTAGAGAGTAAAACAAAATAATTTTGATCGGTGGATATGGGCATTAAAAATAGAGACAACATATGTAGCTCTTGGGGAAGTAACTCTTTTGGAAGAATTTAAAGACTCAAGACTTGGTAGTGAGAACTCATGTGGAGGAACAGAGGGTTCAAACTGTAAGACAAGCAGCAGAGATAGCTGATGATTATGAATTAGTTCATAGAGCTAAACCTTTTCTTTGTCACCATTTCAAATCGGAAAGCGGGAAGGTGAAAGGAAGGTAGGTAGCCAGGGAAGAGAAGGAATGGCTGGGAATTCCGAGGAAGTTTTTTCTCAGAATAAAAGAGAAGGTGCTGAGGGTAGGAATGACATTCGAAAATTGGGGTGTTTTCATTGTAATAAAGTGGGGCACAAAAAGTCAATGTGTTGGAAATTACTGGAAAGATCTGTTGGAATTATTGGGGTGCAGAGAAGTCTGGAAGGAAAAGCACTGTGAGTTCTGAGGTTCAGGCACAAGAAAAATCAGTAGTTTGCGTATAGGTAAAACAGGGTAAAGAAGTGGGAAAGTGTTCACAATTTACCCAAGATAATTCTGAGGACCAGGTTGCAGAAATGTTTAAAGATTTTGTATGTGAAGTTTTTCCATATGTACAGGGTGGAGTAGGTAAAGATGTTAAAATTTTAAGAGACCCAGGGGATAGCCAATCCTCAATGTTGTGTGATAGTGATATTTGTTGTTCAGAGGGAGTATTGCAGGAGCAATGATAACAAAGTAGGGTTCATGGAGTTGCTAAATCTATTCCATTGTGGAAGGTAAATTTAAAGAGCAAATGGAGGACAGGTGAAGTTATTGTTGGAGTAGTGGAAAAATTGCCCATTGCAGGGGTTCAATTTATTCTGGGTAATGATATAGCTGGATTGCAAATGTGGGTGATGTCTGGGTTATTGAGCAGCCTGTAGAAGTGTTTTCAACAGAGGTGTTACAGAGGGAGCATCCTGGATTGATTCCAGATTGTGTGATAACGAGATCACAGACACATAGATTGAAACAAGAAAAACCAGAAGGACAGGCAGCTCAAAGGCAAGAAGAAGGTGTCGAAATCCAATTAGCTGGCGCTGCGTTTGATAACATTGTTCAGGAGGAAAGACTACAGAACAATTCAGCTGAAGTATTTAACTCAAGGAGGTTAGTGGAGTTACAGAAAAATGATTTGCAATTAAAACAGTTAAATCAGAAATCTTATTCAGAAACAGAAACAAAATGTATTCCAATATGTTATTACCTTAAGGGAGATATTTTAATGAGAAAATGGAGGCTGGATCATGTCTCAGCAAATGAAATCTGGGGTGTGGTGCATCAGATTGTTATCCTATTAGGGCATAGAAATGAGATTCTGAGGATTGCTCATGAAATTCCAATGAGGGGACTTTTAGGAATTAGGAAAACACAAGAAAAGATATAGAGGTTTTTTTTGGCCAGGATTGCATAGGGATGTAGTCAAATTTTGTAGAACCTTTCATATATGTCAAGTAACAGAGAAACCACAAGCAGTGATTAAGCCGGTACCTTTAATCCCAATACCAGCATTGAAGAAACTTTTACAAGGGTCATGATTGATTGTGTAGGACCCCTCCCTAAGACTAAAAGTGGAAATCAGTACTTACTGACAATAATGAATGTGTCTACCAGGTTTCCTGAAGTGATACCATTAAGTATTATTACATCTAAGAAGATTGTGGAGGAGTTATTTAATTTTTTCTACAAAGTATTGTTTACCTAAGGAAATACAATTAAATCAGGGGTCAAATTTCATGTCACAGCTGTTTAAGGAAATAATTAACAGTTTGGGGATAAAACAGTTTAAGTCAACAGCTTATCATCTGGAGTCACAAGGAGCTTTGGAAAAATGGCATCAACCTTTAAAAACTAGGATGAGAGCGTACTATCAGGATTATCCACAGGATTAGGATAGGGGAATTCCATTCTTGCTATTTGCTATTAGAGACGCTCCTAATACAGTGACTGGTTTTAACCCTTTTGAACTAGTTTATGGTCATAAGGTAAGGGGACCACTGAAATTAATGCATGAGAAATTGGTGGGCCAAAATTCAGAAACTGTTCAAATTTCAGGGAAAGGTTGAACAGTGCATATGAGTTAGCTAGGGAACATTTAAAGATATCATGGCAAGTGTTGAAAGTGAAGGCAGATAAGAAAGCTAAAATTTGCAATCTTGTTTCTGGAGAGAAAGTATTAGCTTTGTTACCAGTACTAGGTGATTCATTAAATGCAAGATTTAGTGGGCCTTACAGGATTGATAAGAAATTGAGTGAAGTAAATTATTTAATAAATACTCCAGATAGAAGAAAGAAGCAGAGGATGTGTCATGCAAATATGCTTAAAAGTACTTTGGCAGGGAAGAGGAACAAAAAGAGGTATTAGTGATGGTGGATGATGAGAAAGAGGTAGAAGCGCAGGACTTTGAAACTGATTTTCCTCTAGTCAAATTGGATAATGAGGGGGTGCTTGAACATTTAAATGAAATATTGAGTTACCTTCCAAGCAAGTGTCAAAGTGATTTGGAAAGCTGTTGCAGTCACACAAACCTATTTGTGGGAATAAATAGAGAAAGACACATTTAGCTATACATGATGTCTCGGTACAGGTTTCATCTTCAATAAGGCAACATCCTTATAGATTAAATCCGGCAAAGTTATCACAAGTGCAAAAAGAAATTGATCTCATGCTTCAAAATGATATAAATGAGTCTAGTCGCAGTAACTGGAGTTTGCCTATTGTGCTGGTACTGAAACTGGATGGAACACAATGACTGTGTGTGGACTATCAAATGGTGAATGCAGTGACAAAAGCGGATTCCCATCCTATACCATGGTTGGAAGATTGCATTGAGAAAGTGGAACAATGGAAATTTATCACAAAGATTGACTTGCTAAAAGGATATTGGCTGGTACCATTGTCGGAGAGAGCAAAGAAGATATTGGCTTTTGTAATGCCAAGTGGACTATATCAGTTTAAAGTCATGCCATTTGGTGTGAAAAATGCACCTGCGACATTTCAAAGACTGACAAACAAAGTAATTGCAGGTCTGAGCAATTGTGCTGATGATCTAATCATTTTCAGTCAGACGTGGCAGGAGCATTTACAGCATCAGGAAGGATTATTTTCTTGATCACAAGAAGCTAATTTGGTGATTAACTTGGCTAAAAGTGAATTTGCAAAAGCACAAGTTACGTATCTAGGCCATACCGTTGGACATGGTAAGGTGGCATCAAGAGATGCAAATTTCAAGGCTATTGTGGATTTCCCAGTGCCGACAACAAAACGAGAAGTTTTGAGATTTCTGGGCATGAGTGAGTTTTACCGGAAATTTGTACTAAATTTTAGCAGTGTACTTTCTCCACTGACCGAAATATTAAAAAAGAACGAGAAGTTTCAATGGACGCTGGAGTGTCAGAAGTCATTTGATAATCTGAAAATTGTATTAACTACGACACCAGTTTTGGCAGTACCTAATTATGCCAAGCAACTGAAGTTAGCCGTTGATGCAAGTGATAGTGGCATTGGGGCTGTGCTGTTACAAGAAGATGACTCTGGAATTGAAAAACCGATAGGGTATTTTTCACAGAAGCTGAATGTCCAGCAGAGAAGATATTCAACGATTGATAAAGAGACCTTGGGTTTGGTGTTAGCATTGCAGCATTTTGAAATTTATGTTGCAAACAATTAATCAGAAATAATTGTTTACACAGACCACAATCCTTTGAAGTTTTTGGACAAATTTCGTGGCAAAAGTGCAAAACTTTTCAGGTGGAGTCTATTATTACAACCATTTAATCTACGGAATATACATGCTGCTGGTAGAGAGGATCTGTTTGCAAGAGTTTGAATCTTAAAGGAAAACTGGACATTTTGAAAAGACCTGGACACTGAACTGGAGTGATTTCTGTTGATACCAAGGCCTCGTGTATATATGCATTGTTATGCTAATGCATGCATCTAATAGTGTAATAAGTATAGGAGATAATGTGAGATGGGTTATTTTTTTAAAATGAAGCCGTCTTAGAATTATGACAGTTCATTTTTCAATAGGAAGGGGGATGTCATGAAGATATTAATGTATATAATGTTATTGGAATTTATTTTAAATTGGAACTGCAGTAGGGTTTGTGTCTGTGGCTGTGAGTGTGTGCGTCTTAATTGGATTAAAGCCAGCTAGTCTGGGTGCTTTGATGTATAGTAGTTTAGAGATGTTAAACAGTAAGGTAGCGGGTTCATTTGCATTTTGTTGAATAAACCATTCAAAGACTGGAGGTGAATTCTTGCGCCTCGCTTAGAGATACCAAGCAATATGCTTATATTACTAATAAAATTGGTACTATGAAAGGGGTTTTATTGTTAGAAGAGGTAAGAGTTCAAAGGGCCTGGTGATACAATGACAATTTGCATTCGAAGGGAAGGCTAGGTATATACAGAAAATAGTTTTGTGTGTGAGTGAGAGTCATGCTGCCAGTAAGCCTACAACTGTCTGCGAAGGAGCCAAATTGAAAGGAACCTCATTTTGAACTCATAAGATAAAATGTGCTTTGCCTGGTACCTGTTCAAGTCTATGGGTTATTGTTGCCTTGGTGAAGATTTACCTGGGAGTGATTAATTTGGGGATTTGTTTAGAAGCTATTATAGTAGTAATTTGTAGACATGTGTGTGTGTTTAAATTTGTTGTTAAATTAATAAATGTTTAATTTAATTTATATTAAAAAAACCTCTTGAGTCTTGGTGGTTTTTATTCCTGAATTCAGAGCTGCATCTCAAACATACCAATTGAAAATATAGGTTATGACAGTTGTTTAAAGTTTTCCTCTGGGATTTTAAATAACTCAGCATTTACCAACTGCTCCTACACTACCTGCCTACTTCTCTTGGACTGCCTGGCGGTCACCCATTCCCTCTCTGTCTCCAGGCCCTTAAGCTGCAGTGTGACCACTTCTCTGAACATGCTATCCATGTAGCTCTTAGCCTCATGGATGTGCCACAGTGACTCCAGCTGCCACTCGAGCTCTGAAACTCGGAGCTCAAGTTTCTGCAGCTGGCAGCACTTCCTGCACATGTGGTCATCTAGGACACCGGTAGCATCCATGGCTTCGCACATATTACAGGACATGCATTCACTCGACTGAGCTGCTCTGCCATGTCTTAACTCTACTTCCCTTATGTTAACTTTAAACGACTTTGGATTATTTATATTACTTTATTATATTGGCTCTAAATTTCCCTTATTCCTGGCACTTCTCAGTTAAATCCAAGTATAGAAACTTGTTTAAAAATATTGCACTTTTCTAATTTATTCACAAGGTCCTACTTACCAAGGCCGCCACCCTTCTTTCTGAGGAAAGGTAGAAATGGAAAGGAGCCCTTCTTACCGAACTCCCTCAATCACCAACCTCCAATTTAAGCACTCTACTGTAGCCAAGCACAGTACTCCAGTGCATACAAAATCAGCACTATAAGATAGCCTACTTTTATACTCTTTGAACCTAGCCTCTGAAAACCTGATTAAGCCAGTTATCTAATTAACTAGTTGCAGCTGCAAGCTGAGCCTGCATGAGCCCTATTTTAAGCTGGACTAAAACTCACCTTCTTCCAACCCTAACAGCCTTAAATAATTCGACACATGCTTTATTCAATGAGATTATCTCAATGTGAAAATCACATTTGCAGAAATTGGAAACAATTCTCAATTAATTCAAATTGTAATAGAACTTCAAACAATTGTACTTGTCAGAAAAAAATGTATAAGTCACTGAGATAAGTACTTTTTGTCAGAAAAGCAGATGTTATCACCAAGGATGCAAAAATTGCCTTTACTTCATGAAAAGTGCTAGTACATCACATCAAACTCTCAACTCTCTGAGAGAAGCACTTGTTGCCTGAAAATCAAAACATTTCACTAAAAACTCATTAATCCTTAGAATTTCATAGTTATACTGGGACATCTTGAAAACTGTTTAACTCACTCACTTTTGGCAGAAAATCAAAATATTTCACAAAAAAATAGCAGTGCATTTTAAAAGAAATGCATTACTGAGATAAGCGTACTTTGTCAGAAAATAAAAACATTTCACAAAAACAAAGCATGGCATTTTAATAGAAATGCTTTACTCAATGAGATAAGTACTTTTGACAGAAATTGAACATTTCACATAAAACTCAAAAATTGATGGTAGTTCATAAAAATGCACTGTATCACAAAGCATGCTGAACTCACGGTCTAGATCACTTCTTGCAGAAAATCAAAACTTTTCACAAATAATTCATATATTAATACAACTTGAAAAATGGTAGTGCTTTCCAAAAAAAAAACATAATTCACTGAGATCAACAATTTTTGGCAGAAAGTTGCCAGGAAGATATAGTAATTTTTCATAATGTTATTTGGAATTTATTGTAGAGTATAAGTGGCCTATGTGTGTGTGTGCCTCTGTGTGTGGGACCTAATTGAATTAGAGACAGCTGGAATTGAAAGCATCGATGTAAGAAGAGAAGCTATGTTTGAAATGCTAAATAGGTAAACATGGGTGAAGTTTTAGAATGTGACGTGTAAAGGGAATATTTGCATTTTTAGATAAACCAGAGTAGCTTGAATTCAAAATAGGGGTGAAATGTTTCACCAAGCCAGGAGAAGTTCAGAAACAGCATGTTTATCTTTCCCAAAGATTACGAGTAAAATTGGTAATATGATAGACT
The DNA here is from genome assembly GCF_964194155.1 of Cetorhinus maximus. Taxonomy (NCBI): domain Eukaryota; kingdom Metazoa; phylum Chordata; class Chondrichthyes; order Lamniformes; family Cetorhinidae; genus Cetorhinus; species Cetorhinus maximus. The sequence continues at coordinate 72,555,573 of NC_135896.1, forward strand.
TCTATTTTTAGAGAGGTAAAGGCCAAAGGCATAGTGAAACAATGGGAATTTGCATTTAAAGGGGGAAATATGTATGAAGGGAGAAGGCTGTGTGCAAGGGAAGAAATTCTATGATCAAATAAGTATGAAAAAGCCTCCAGCCTCTGTGCCCAAACTGCTGGCTGCAAGAACTGAAGTTAGGAAATCTCACTTTGAATTTGACTGTTCAGGGTATCATGTTACTTTGCCTGAATATTTTAAAATCTATGTGTTTTAACTGTGGACTTAACGGAGGTGTAATTGGGAGTTAGATTAATTAGGGGAGCGAGGAATTATCATAGTAGTAATTTGTAAACCTATGTATATGCTTAACATTATTTCTTTTATTAATACATGTTTAATTTAGTTATGTAAATGCATTTAAGCCTTGGTGGCAATTTTACTGAATTCAAAGCCCGCACCTCGAAATAAGTACAAATTGCAAATAGTTGTGGCAGCTGCTTCAAGTTTCCCTCTGGGATTTGAGCAGTTTGGCATTTACCATCTGCCGGCCATAACAATATTGGGGGCTCGTCCGCAATATATTTGACATCCTTTGACTGGTTTGGAGTTGGTGAATCTTAAGGTTACGAGGATGAGAGGCACTTTGCATTCCGGAGTTGGTGTGAGGTATTTTTAAAGTGCTGAGATGACAAAAATGGCTGTATCCATGGCTAAAACTTTTTTGGAAGCAGGAGAGACAACTCTGATTGGGTTACAATAAGTATCTTTCATTAACAGAGTTGGCGGTAAGTTGCAGTTGAGGTTACTTGTAGGGGCAATGGAAGTAGATATAGTTGAAATGATAGCACAGCATTTAAAGTTGGAAGTAATACCTGACACTAGTGAGTCACAGCTGTAGGTAGTGAGACTTCAGTTAGAAATGAAGAAGCTTGAATTTGAACAAGCAAAGGAACTGAGAAAACTTGAATTGGAGGCAAACAAAAAGGAAAATGAATTGGAAATGAAAAAAACTGGAACTAGAGGCAGCAGAAAAAGAAAGGGAAAAAGAGAGATAATTTCAAAAGGAAATGGAAATGCAAAAACTTAATCTCCAGAGGGAAAGGTTAGCAATGGTGGAGAGAATGAAGGAAAGAGGCATAGTGTACCAGCTTAAAAAGCTGCATTTTAGAAAGGAGACATCAGATGCTGAGGAAAGTTGTGATGATGAGAAAACCTTTCACCAAAAACCAGTGGGGAGATGTTTAAATTTGTACTAGCTTTTCTGAAGTTTGAGGAAAGAAATGTGGAGGCATTTCTTATTTCATTTGAAGTTAGCTAAATAGATGAAATGGCCCCAGGAAAGCTGGACATTGTTGTTACAGTCCAGGTTGGTGGGTAGAGCACTTGAGGTTTATGTTTCACTGTCAGGAGAAATGTTGGTGAACTATGATGTGGTTAAAAAAAAGGCTATTTTGACTCCATATGGAGTTGACTCCTGAGGCACACAAGCAGAAATTTAGAAATATGAGAAAACAGCCTGGGTAAACCTCTATTGAGCTTGAGGGAGTAAAACCAAGTTATTTTGACTGATGGATACAGGCATTAAAGATAGAGACAACATATGCAGCTCTTAGAGAGGTAATTCTTTTGGAAGAATTTAAAGATTCAATTCCTTCAGTAGTGAGAACTCATGTGGAGGAACAGAGGGTTAAAACAGTAAGACAAGCAGCAGAGATAGCTGATAATTATGAGTTAGTTCATAGAGCTAAATGTTTTTTATGTCACCCTTTTACAACAGAAAAGGATGGAAAATGGGAAGGTGAAAGGAAGGTGGGTAGTCAGTGAAGAGAAGGGGTAGGTGGAAATTGGCAAGAAGCTTTTTCTCAGAATAAAAAGGAAGGTGCTGAGGTTAGAAGTGACATTCATAAATTGGGGTGTTTTCATTGTAATAACGTTGGCAATGCAAAGTCAATGTGTTGGAAATTGCAGAGACAACTGTTGGGATTATTGGGGTACAGAAAAGTTCTGGAAGTACAAGTACTGTGGGTTCTGGGATTCAAGCACAGGGAAAACCAGTGGTTTGTGTATAGGTAAAACAGGGAGAATCAGTGATAGGTAAAGAAGTGGGAAAGTGTTCACAATTTACTCAAGAGAATTCTGAGGAGCAGGTTGCAGAAATTTTTAAAGATTTTGTATGTGAAGGGGAAGTCTTTCCATATGTGCAGGGTGGAGTAGGCAAAAGATATTAAATTTTTAAGAGATCTAGGGGCTAATCAATCCTTAATGTTGTGGGATAGTGATATTTGTTATTCAGAGGGAGTATAGCAGAAACAGGTGATATAATAAGTGGGGTTCATGGACGTGCAACGCCTATTCCATTGTGAAAGATAAATTTAAAGAGTAAGTGGAAAACAGGTGAGTTGAATGTTGGATCCATGGAAAAAAATGGCCATTCCAGGGTTTCAGTTTATTTTGGCTAATGATATAGGTGGGTCCCCAATGTGGGTGATGCCTATGGTAGTTGAGCAGCCTCTAGAAGTGTTTTCAACAGAAGTGTTGCAGAGAGAGAGGAACCTGGATTGTTTCCAAATTGTGTGATAACAAGATCACAGGCTCATAGTTTGAAACAAGAAGAACAGGAAGTTCAAAGTCAGGGAGAAGGGGTGGAAGTCTAATTAGCTGGCACCGTGTTTGATAACATTATGTAGAAAGAAAGATTGGTGTTTAACTCAAGGCATTTAGTGGAGTTACAGAAGAATGATTTGAAAATAAGACAGTTATATCAGACAGCTTACTCAGAAGCAGGGGCAGAATGTATTCCAGAATATTATTACCCTACGGGTAAATGTTTTAATGAGAAAATGGAGGCCCTATCATGTTTCAGCAAATGAAAGCTGGAAGGAAATGCATCAGATTGTAATACCATTTGGATATAGATATGAGATTCTGAGAATTGCTCATGAAATGCTGATGGGGAGACATTTAGAAATTGTAAAGACACAGGCAAAAATACAAAAACATTTTTATTAGACTGGATTGTATAGATATGTAGTCAAATTCTGTACAACATGTCACACATGTCTGGTAATAGGGAAACCACAAGCAGTGATTAAGCTGTCGCCTTTAATTCCAATTCCAGCATTTGGAGAACCTTTTACTCGGTACATGATTGATTGTGTAGGATCCCTCCCTAAAACTAAAAACGGAAACCAGTATTACTGACAACAGTGGATGTGTCTACCAGGTTTCCTGAAGTGATACCTTTAAGAAATATTACATCTAAGAAGATTGTGGAGGAATTAATTAGTTTTTATAAAAATATATTGTTAACCTAAGGAAATACAATCAGATCAGGGGTCAAATTTCTTGTCACAGCTGTTTAAGGAAGTAATGAATAGTTTGGGGATCAAACAGTTTAAGTCAACAGCTTATCATCCGGAGTCACAAGGAGCTTTGTAAAAATGGCATTAAGTTTTAAAAACTATGATGGGAGCGTACAGTCAGGATTATCCACAGGATTGTGATAGTGTAATTCCACTCTTGCTATTTGCTATTAGAGATGCTCGTGATGCATCGACTGGTTTTAGCCTTTTTGAACTAGTTTATGGGCATAAGGTAAGGGGACCACTGAAATTAATTTCTGAGAAATTGGTGGGTGAAAATTCAGAAACTACTCCCCTGGAGCATGTATCAAACTTCAGAGAGAGATTGGACAGAGCATGTGAGTTAGCTAGGGAACATTTAAAGATATCACAGCAAGTAATGAAAGTGCAGGCAGACAGAAAAGCTACAGCTTGTAGCTTTGTTGATGGGGAATAAGTGCTAGTTCTGTTACTGGTACTGGGTAACTCATTAAAGGTTAGGTTTGAATAGAAGCTCAGTGAAGCAAATTATTTAATAAATACTCCAGGTACAAGAAGGAAGCAGAGGATGTCATGTAAATATGCTTAAAAAGTACTTTGACCAGGAAGAGGACCAAAAGTAGGTGTTAGCAGAGGTAGACAAAGACAAAGAAGTAGATATGCAGGATTCTGAAATTGATTTTCATCTAATCAAATTGGATAATGAGGGGTACTTGAAAATTTAAATATAATATTGAGTTACCTTATAAGCAAGTGTCAAAGTTATTTGGTGAAGCTATTGCAGTCACACAAAGCTTTTTGTGGAAATAATCTGGGGAGGACGAATTTAGCTATACATGATGTATGTGTAGAAGTTTCATTTTTGACAAGGTAACATCTTTATAGATTAAATCCAACAAAGTTATCACACATACAGAAAGAAATTAAATTCATGCTTCAAAATTATTTCATTGAGTCTAGTTGCAGTAACTGGAGTTTGCCTATTGTGCTGGTATGAAAACCGAATGGAACACAAAGACTGTGTGTGGATTATCAACAGGTGAATGCGGTGACAAAAGCAGATTCATATCCTATACCATGGTTGGAGGATTGCATTGAGAAAGTGGGATAATCAAAATTTATTGCAAAGATTGACTTGTCAAAACGATATTGGCAAGTACCGTTATCGGATAGAGCAAAGGAGATATTGGATTTTGTGACACCAGATGGACTATACCAGTTTAATGTCATGCCATTTGGTATGAAAAATGCACCTGCAGCATCTCAAAGACTGACAAACAGAGTAATTGCAGGTCTGAGCAATTGTGCTGTTTATATTAATGACTTCATGGTTTTCAGTGAGGAGCATTAAGGGAGGAGCATTTACAGCATCTGGAAGAATTGTTTTCTCAATTACACAAAGCTAATTTGGTGATTAACTTGGCTAAAAGTGAATTTGCAAAAGCACAAGTTATATATCTAGGCCATACCATTGGATATGGTAAGGTGAAAGGTGATGTGAAAGTCAAGACTATCATAGATTTCCCAGTGCCTAGAACAAAATGAGAAGTTTTGAGATTTCTGGGCATGAGTGGGTTTTACTGGAAATTGACTGAACTATTGAAAAAGAACAAGAAGTTTCAATGAACACAGGAATGTCAGAAGGCATTTGACAGTTTGAAAACTGTATTAACCAGGACACCAGTTTCAGCAGCACCCAATTATGTCAAGCAATTTAAGTTGTCTGTTGACGCAAGTGCTATAGGCACTGGGGCCGTATTGTGACAAGAAGATGACACTGGAATTGAAAAAGCGATCGGGCATTTTTCACGTAAGTTGAATGTATAACAGAGAAAATATTCAATGATCAAAATGGAAACTTTGGGTTTGGTGTTAGCGTTGCAGCATTTTGAGATTTATATTGCAAACAATTCATAGAATCACACAGTGCAGAAGAGGCCCTTCAGCCCATTGAGTGTGCACCGACATGCGAGAAACACCTGACCCACCTACCTAATCCCATTTACCAGCACTTGGCCCATAGCCTTGAATGTTATGACGTGCCAAGTGCTCATCAGAAACTATTGTTTATACTGACCACAATCCTTTAAAGTTTCTGGATGAGTTTTGAGACAGAAGTGCAAGACTATTCAAATGTTATTACTGCAACCATTTAATCTAGAGATTATACATGTGGCTGGATGAGAAAGCCTGATTGCAGATGCATTGTCAAGTGCATAACAGTTAAAGGGAAAATTGGACTTTTAAAAAGTTGGACACTGAATTGGAATGATTTTTGTTAATACGAAGGATTTATAAATATATAGTTATTTTAATTCATGCATCTGGTAATGTCATAGTGTAAGTATATAGATAAGTATAGGAGGTAATGTAAAATGGGTTAATAAAATGAAGCCGTCCTTTTAAATTATGACGGTTCATTTTTCAAGAAGGAGTGAGATGTCAGGAAGATGTAGTAACTCTCATAATGTTATTGGAATTTATAGTTAAGTAGTATAGTACTCAGATCTGTGCCCATGTATGTGTGTGTCTCTGTGTGTGGGATTTAATTGAATTGGAGACAGCTGGATTGGAGGCTTTAATGTAAGAAGAGAAGCTAGGTGTGAAATGCTAAATAGATAAACATAGGTGAAGGTTTAGAATGTGAGGTGTAAAGGGAATATTTGCATTTTTAAATAAACCAGAGTAGCTTGAATTCAAAATAGGGATGAAATGTTTCACCGAGCCAGGGGAAGCTCAGAAACAGTGTGTTTATCTTTCCCAAAGATTACTAGCAAAATTGGTAATATGATAGAGTCCTATTTTTAGAGAGTTAAAGTCCAAGGACATAGTGAAACAATGGGAATTTGCATTCAAATGGGGAAATATGTATGAAGGAGAGAAGGCTGTGTGCAAGGGAAGGAATTCTACAATCTAACAAATGTGAAAAAGCCTCCAAACTGCTGGCTGCAAGAACTGAAGTTAGAAATACTCGCTTTGAATTCAAATGTTCAGGGTATCGCATTACTTTGCCTGAGTCTTTTAGAATCTATGTGTTTTTACTGTTGCCTTAACAGAGATGTAACTGGGAGTTAGATTAATTCGGGGAGCTATGAATTATCATAGTAGTAATTTGTAGACCTATGTATGTGCTTAAAATTATTTATTTTACTAATAAATGTTTAATTTAGTTTTGTAAAAACCTTTAAGCCTCGGTGGCCTTCTTTTTACTGAACTCAAAGCCTGCACCTCGACATAAGCACAAATTGCAAATAGTTGTGGCAGCTGCTTCAAGTTTCCCTTTGAGATTTGAGCAGCTTGGTAATTGCCATCCGCCTGTTATAACAATATTGCGGGCTCGTCCGTGATATATTTGAAATCCCTTCACTGGTTTTGAGTTAGTAAACTTTAGGGTTATGAGGATGAGAGGCACTTTGCCTTCAGGAGTTAGCATGAGGTATTCTTAAAGTGCTGAGATGGCAAAAATTGGAAGTAGGTGAGACAACTCCGATTGGGTTACAATAAGTATCTAAGAGTAAGTTAACAGAGTTGGTGGTAAGTTGCAGTTGAGGTTACCTGTAGGGACAAAGAAAGCAGATATAGTTGAAATGATAGCAAAGCATTTAAAGTTGGAAGCGATACCTGACACCAGTGAGTCACAGCTGTAGGTAGTTAGAAATGAAGAGGCTTGAATTTGAACAAGCAAAGGAACTGAGAAAACTTGAATTGGAGGGAAACGTAAAGGAAAATGAATTGGAAATGTAAAAACTGGAACTAGAGGTAGCAGAAAAAGAAAGGGAAAAAGAGCGATTATTTCAAAAGGAAATGGAAATGCAAAAACTTGATCTCCAGAGGGAAAGGGTAACAATGGTAGAGAGAATGAAGGAAAGAGGCAGAGCATCTTAAAAAACTGGATTTTAGAAAGGAGGCATCAGGTGCTGAGGAAAGTTGTGATGATGAGAAAACCTTTAACCTAAAACCAGTGGGGAGATGTTTAAATTTATACAAACTCTTCTGAAGTTTGAGGACAGAGATGTGGAGGCATTCCTTATTTCATTTGAAGTTAGCTAAACACATGAAATGGCCACAGGAAAACTTGACATTGTTGTTACAATCCAGGTTGGTGGGTAGAGCACATGAGGTTTATGCTTCACTGTCAAAATAAGTGTCGGTGAACTATGATGTTGCCAAAAAAAAGATTATTTTGACTGCATGAGTGTTGATTCCTGAGGCATAAAAGGAGAAATTCAGCCATATGAGAAAACAGCCTGGACAAACTTACACTGAGCTTGAGAGAGTAAAACAAAGTAATCTTACCTGGTGGATACAGGCATTAAAGATAGGGACAAAATATGCAGCTGTTGGAGAGGTGATTCTTTTGAAAGAATTTAACGATTCAATTCCTTTGGTGGTGAGAACTCGTCGAGGAACAGTGGGTTAAAACAGTAAGACAAGCAGCAGAGATATCTGATGATTATGGGCTGAATTTTCTGGTTGGCGGGTGGGGGGGGGGAGCGGAGCGGGCACAGGCGGGAGCGGACCCAATCGCCAATCAGGATCGGATCCGTGCCGCCATTTTATGCGGCCAGGCCAATTACAGCCCACCCAGCGTACTTCACGACTCCCTTGCATAGCGGGAGTGGGCTGGCGGCGGTGCGCAGGCCACTGGGTCCAATGGCGATCCGGCAGCCTGCACAAAGGGAGGCCCTGGCAGCCTCAAAAAGGCTGCTCTCAATGGTTGGGCTAAGGGCTGTGCCGACGGGCAATGAAGTTCATGCAAGTCCAGAGGGTAGGCCATCAAGGCAGGCCATGCCAGGGGGTACGCCATCGAGGTAGGCCATGCCGGAGGGTAGGCCATCGAGGCAGGCCAGGCCAGAGGGTAGGCCATCGAGGCAGGCCATGCCGGAGGGTAGGGTGTGGGGCCAGTGTGCCCCTCGTTTTTCAGATGACTGTCTTGCCGCCTTCCTCAAGGAGGTGGCAACTCTGCGGGAGGTGCTGGTTCCCCAGGATGGGAGGAGGAGGCCCCCCCACATGACAAAATGTGCTTGGGAGGAGATGGCGGAGGTAGTGAGCTCCCGCGATGTGGTGTGGTGCACCTGGATCCCGTGTCGCAAGCGCTTCAACAACTTGTTGCACTCTGGCAGGGTGAGTACCATGTTTGCATTGGGCATTTAACCCAGCAGTTCGGCTTACCCCCTGCTGCCCGCCCCCCCACCCCACCCTCCCTGAAACTGAGTGTAGCAACTACATTAAATCATTGACGGCATGTGTCCTTTGCTGGGTGGGTCAGCAGATATTGCCCATGCTGAGGTCAGCCTGAGAAGGTGATGAAGAGATGCGTTTTGCCCCCGGAGCATGTGTTCCACTGAGACCCACATGACTGGTTTCAGGTCAACCTGGAAGAACTGCACCTAGGCGCTGTGTTTGAACTTCAGGACATGTCCAAGTCAGGGTGATGACATGCTGGGAGAGGAGCTTCAAGGTGCCATGGCAACGAACCATCTGCTGTGCCCTGTGCCCCACGTGCTTACACCTCCTCGCTATGGAAGGATATACCATGTGGTGCCTAATGTTATGTAGGCAGCATGTGGCCAAGGTGGGGGTGATGGGGGGAGTTGGTGGGGAACAGGCCTAGCACCTTTGTGTGAGTGTTCGGCAGCAGCAGGTGAGGAGACACTGGAGCCCTGATATGTCCCATTCCGGTTGGGGTGGGCCGTGCGCAAATTGAGCCCATGTGCAATTTGCACTAATCAATGCTCTTCTCTCATTTTCAGGAGAAGAATGTTCATAACGCTGCTGAGCAGGTGAGGACTGGCAGCGGCCAGGCACAGTTAGCCATTCTCAGCCGGTTTGAGCAGGAGGCCCTGGATTTGGAGAGGCGTCATGTGCCCAGGTCCATTGGTGTCAGTGAGGCTAGGGTGTCACAGCCAGGTATTTATGTCCAACAGTGAGGTCAGCATTGCTCTCCCAATAGCCATAGCAGTGCTGAATGTTAATTGATTTAATTTTGCTACATGGCTTAACCATTGCTTATGGAAGGATGAGCGCATAATGATCCGGGGGACAGGGACGCACTTTGTCATTGACTCCACATTAACTGATCCACTGTCCTTGTTCTTCCTTTCAGCATCTTCAGAGCAGGGCCGGGAGGAAGAACAGCAGAGGTTCCCTCTCACACCTAAGGGGCCTGAATTCTGACCAACGTCACACCATCTCTGCCAGGCAAGCACCAGCGCAGATACTAGCACCTTGGTGGGAATTAGAACATCGGCTAGTGTCCCAGGGCACAGTGGTGAGGGCACTTCACAGTCACTGGAGGAGCTGGCAGAGACAGAAAGTGTCCACGGCACCAGCAGTCGGAGGACTGCAGGGGACCAGCACATGCTGAGTCAGTGCCTGATGATGTGCCTCTGGAGCCATCCGCGACGCAACAGCTGCAGGAAATGCTGCCAGGTGTGTGGGAGCATCTGGGAGTGATACATGAGGCTATGCTTGGCTTGGTCTCCATGGTGGAGGAGTCTACGTGGATGCTTGCTGAAGCTATGAGCCACATGTCCGAGCGCCATGCGTCCTCCATAGAGAGAGTGATGACTCTTTTGGAGAGGCTCCTCCAGGAGACCCATCAGGGCTTCCTGGGGAGCGCTCTGACCAGCAAGCCCTCACATCGGCATTGACCTCAGTGTGGGCATCAAGTTTCCCAGCTCAGTGCCCATCCATCCACAGTGAGCAGGGAGGTCCGAAGCAACCTCACGTTGGCACAGCAGCTGCCTGTCGTCTCTGCAGGCACCTCTCATGGCGTTCCGGATGAGGTCGGCAGCTCCTCTGCCCCTCTCCCAGTGACTGTAGCATCAGGTGAGGCTGCGACAACTGGGGAGATGCCAGCTGTGGAACTGGCAACTCCCTCCCAGGCAGGGCCAGAACAGGCTCCACGGGCCAGAGGACGACCGCCAAGGTCATCGAGGCCAACAGGACAGCAGAGTCAGCAGGCTGGCTCAGGTGTCACTCTGAGCGATGGGGCAGCACCACGACGCAGCACCCATAAACATAAGTCACCTTTGGCACACCACAGGTTTATCACTGGTGCTTTTGTGTTGGCCCTCAATGAGGTCCTTATGATTTGTTCTGATTTATAACACCACTGTCTTTTTTTTTGCATAAGTTGGTTTGCTTGACATATTAAATTCAGATATGTCAGCATGGCTGAGGGTGCCCCTTCTGCATGTGGATGGTTTCCAAAAATGTAATGAGTGCTTTGTTGGACATTCAACTTTATTAACAAAGCCCTTAGTTACAGTTCCTTAACCAGATAGATTTTGCACTTAGGTGTTGAGTTTCGAGCCTATGGTCCAGGCTTGTCCTGGAGGTCCGTCTGTGCTGTGCTAGCTGAAGGTTCTTTGGATTAAAGCCTCCCGGGTATCCTTGCTTCCCTGCAGTATGCCCGGGTCAGCGTCTACCCCCTCAGCATTTCCCTGTGCTTGCTCATCCTCAAACTCATTGCTCGACTCATCGTGTGCAGCCGCAGATACTGCATCGACATCTTCATCGTCCACTGCGTCCCCCCCTTTCCAGCACAAGATTGTGCAGAGTGCAGCATGCAACCACTATCACCGACCCATGATCTGGGGGGTACTGGAATGTGCCCCCTGAGCAGTCCAGGCATCGGAAGCGCATCTTGAGAAGACCAATGGTTCTCTCCACCACAGCCCTTGTGGAGGCGTGGCTCCTATTGTACCACTGCTCAGCTTCTGTTCTTGGGTGGCAGAGAGGCATCATGAGCCACCTCCTGAGGGATAGGCCTGTCACCCAGCAGCCATCCATCAAGCCCGGCTGGAGCACTGAAAAGCCCCAGCACCTGGGAGTGTCTGAGGACGTAGGCATCATGGGAGCTGCCTGGGTACCTTGCACAGACTTGTAGAATCAGCATCCTGCGGTCACACACTATCTGCACGTTCATGGAGTGGAAGCCCTTTCTGTTGACGAAGGCACCAAGCTCACCTGCTGGCGCCTTGATGGCCACGTGTGTGCAGTCTATAGCATCCTGGACATGGGGGAACCCAGTAATGGCCGCAAAGCTTCTGGCTCGCTGTGTCTGGCTTGCCTGGTCCCAACAGAAGTGGATGAAGGTCAATGCACGCCTGAACAGAGTGTCCGTAACCTGCTTGACACAAGTGTGCACAGCTGATTGGGAGACACTGCAAAGATCACCCACTGAACCTTGGAAGGTGCCAGAGGCATAGAGGTTGAGGGCAGCTGTGACCTTCAGAGCCACTGGCATGGGGTGTCCACCCACACAGTTAGCAGAGATCTCAGGCCTAATCATCTGACAGATATAGTTGACTGTCTCCCTTAAGAGATGGAGCCTCCTTCAGCACTGCAACTCAGACATATTGAGGTAGCTGCTTCGCTGCCTGTATAACCTTGCGGCAGGATAATGGCCCCTTCCGCCTAGGTCCACCTCTTGGCCCTGCCTGTCCTCCTAAAGGTGGCTCCCCTGGAGGCTGAATGTGCATTTCTGGCCACCTCCTGCTTCTAGCCCTCCCTTCCTCCTCAGAGGAGCTGCCCCCAGTGACAGTTCAGCTCCCATTCCCAGGCTAAGGGAAGGCTTCCTGAAACCTGCAGGCCCAGAAAAGATTCCTCACTGCAGAGTGCTGACCTGAGGGTTAAGAGTCCAGACAAAGCAGCTGGTGTGCGTTTTGAAGTATTGCAGATCACACAGGCCAGTTTCAATAACTTTGAAAAATAAATACTTGACAGTGTACACTTGCGACCCAGTGAACCCTCTTATCCCACCCGTGGATGATGTTTATACAAATGTGTCCTACCTGCCTGCCCATTGTTCCCGTGCTCCGACCTGAAGATTGCATGGGCACCAAAAAATCGGCGTCGATTGGTGAGTCAAAGGCCTTAAGTGGCCCGTTAATTAATGATGGGCGTGCATCGGACATCATCGCCCGCCCGCCCGCCCAACGAAATAGCATGATGGCATGCAGTCATTTCGGGACGCTTGCCCGACGTCACCGCGTGTCATTTTACATGCGGATGTGCCGGGCCTGCCCCCACATGCTAACGGGAAAATTCTGCCCTATGAGCTAGTTCATAGAGCTAAACCTTTTTTACATCACCCTTTTAAAACAGAAAAGGATAGAAAGTGGGAAGGTGAAAGGAAGGTGGGTAGTCAGGGAAGAGAAAGGGTAGGTGAAATTGGCAAGAAGTTTTTCTCAGAATAAAAAGGAAGGTGCTGAGGGTAGAAGTGACATTCAAAAATTGATGTGTTTTCATTGTAATAAAGTTGGACACGGTGAGTCAATGTGTTGGAAATTGCAGGGAAAATCTGTTGGGATTACTGGGGTACAGAAAAGTTCAGAAAGTAAAATTACTGTGGGTTCTGGGGTTCAGGCAGAGGAAAAAACAGTCATTTGTGTATGGGTAAAACAGGGAGAATCAGTGATAGGTAAAGAAGTGGGCAAGTGTTCACAATTTACCCAAGAGAATTCTGAGGATCAGGCTGGAGCAATGTTTAAAGATGTTGTATGTGAAGTGGAAGTCTATTCCTATAGCTAAGCCTATTCCATTGTGAAAAGTAAATTTAAAGAGCAAGTGGAAAACAGGTGAGCTGAATTTTGGAGTAGTGCAAAAAAAATGCTTATTTCAGGGGTTCAGTTTATTTTGGGTAATGATATAGCTGGGTGATGCCAATGGTAGTTGAGCAGCCTGTAGAAGTGTTTTCAATAGAAGTCTTGCAGAGAAAGAGCATCCTGGATTGTTTCCAGATTGTGTGATTACAAGGTCACAGGCTCATAGGTTGAAACAAGAAGAACAGGAAGCTCAGAGGCAAAGAGAAGGTGTGGAAGTCCAATTAGCTGGCACTGTGTTTAATAAAAACAAAAAGCTAAAAGCTACTGCGGATGCTGGAAATCCAAAACAAAACAAAAACAGAATTACCTGGAAAAACTCAGCAAGTCTGGCAGCATCGGCGGAGAAGAAATCAGTCAACGTTTCGAGCCTTCATGGCCCTTCGGCAGAACTGCAGCATAGTTAGTTATGCTGCAGTTCTGCCGAAGGGCCATGAAGGCTCGAAACGTTGACTGATTTCTTCTCCGCCGATGCTGCCAGACTTGCTGAGTTTTTCCAGGTAATTCTGTTTTTGTTTTGTACTGTGTTTAATAACATTGTTCTGGAAGAAAGACTGGGAGAAAATGCAGCTGAGGTGTTGAACTCAAGGCAGTTAGTGGAGTTACAGAAAAACTATTTGAAATTAAGACAGTTATATCTGACAGCTTACTCAGAAACAGAGGCAGAATGTATTCCAGAATGTTATTTTGCTAAGGGTAATGCTTTAATGAGAAACTGGAGGCCTTATCATGTTTCAGCAAATGAAAGCTGGAGGGAAGTGCATCAGATTGTAATACCATTTGGATATAGAAATGACATTCTGAGAATTACTCATGAAATGCTAATGGAGAGACATTTAGGAATTGGAAAGACACAGGTTAAAATACAAAAACATTTTCATTGGACTGGATTGCATAGAGATGTAGTCAAATTCTGTACAACATGTCACACATGTCAGGTTATAGGGAAACCACAAGTAATGATTAAACTGTCACCTTTAATTCCAATTCCAGCATTTGGAGAACCTTTTACTTGGGTCATGATTGATTGTGCAGGAAGACTCACTAAGACTAAAAGTGGAAATCAGTACTTACTGACAACAATGGATGTGTCTACCAGGTTTCCTGAAATGATACCTTAAGAAACATTACAACAAAGAAGATTGTGGAGCAATTAATTAATTTTTGTTTGCAAGATATGGTTTACCTAAAGAAATACAATCAGATTGGGGGTCAAATTTCATGTCACGGCTGTTTAAGGAAGTAATGAACAGTTTGGGGATCAAACAGTTTAAGTCAACAGCTGGAGTCACAAGGGGCTTTGGAAAAATGGCATCAAACTTTAAAAACTAAGATGAGAGCGTACTATCAGGATTATGCACAGGATAGGGATGGTAATTCCATTCTTGCCATTTGCTATTAGAGACGCCTCTAATGCAACGACAGTTTTTTTTTAGCCTTTTTGGACTAGTTTATGGTCTTGGGGTAAGGGGACCCCTGAAATTAATTCATGAGAAATTGGTGGGTGAAAATTCAGAAACTACTCTCCAGGACTATATATCAAACTTCAGAGAGAGATTGGACAGAGCATGTGAGTTAGCTAGGGAGCATTTAAAGATATCACAGCAAGTAATGAAAGTGAAGGCAGACAGGAAAGCTACAGCTCGTAGTTTTGTTGCTCGAGAAAAAGTACTAATTCTGTGCAACTGGGCAACTCATTAAAGGCAAGGTTTAGTGGGCCTTACTGAATTGAAAAGAAACTCAGTAAAGCAAATTATTTAATTAATACTCCAGATGGAAGAAAGAAGCAGAGGATGTGTCATGTAAATATGCTTAAAAAGTACTTTGACCAGGAAGAGGACCAAAAGGAGGTGTTAGCGGAGGTAGATAAAGACAAAGAGGTAGATATGCAAGATTCTGAAATTGATTTTCATCTAATCAAATTGGATAATGAGGGGGTACTTGAAAATTTAAATGTAATATTGAGTTACCTTCTAAGCAAGTGCCAAAGTGATTTGTAGAAGCTATTACAGTCACACAAAGCTATTTGTGGAAATAAGCTGGGGAGGACGAAATTAGCTATACCTGATGTATGTGTAGAAGTTTCATCTTTGAAAAGGCAACATCCTTATAGGTTAAATCCAACAAAGCTATCACACGTACAGAAAGAAATTGAATCCATTCCTCAAAATTATTTCACTGAGTCTAGCTGCAGTAACTGGAGTTTGCCTATTGTGCTGGTACTGAAACTGGATGGAACACAAAGACTGTGTGTGGATTATCAAAAGGTGAATGCGGTGACAAAACCTGTTTCATATCCTATGCCACGGTTGGAAGATTGCATTGGGAAAGTAGGGCAATCAAAATTTATCACAAAGGTTCACTTGTTATAACGATATTGGAAAGTTATCGGAGAGAGCAAGGGAGATATCGGATTTTGTGACACCACTTGGACTATATCAGTTTAATGTCATGTCATTTGGTATGAAAAATGCACCTACAACATTTCAAAGGCTGACAAACAAAGTAATTGCAGTCCTGAGAAATTGTTCTGTTTATATTAACGACTTCATAGTTTTCAGCCAGGAGCATTAAAGGAGGAGCATTTACAGCATCTGGAAGAATTGCTTTGTCAATTACAAAAGGCTAATTTGGTGATTAACTTGACTAAAGTTGAATTTGCAAAAACACCAGTTACGTATCTAGGCGATTCCGTTGGACATGGTAAGGTGGCATTGGATGATGTGAAAGTCAAGACTATCATGGATTTCCCAGTGCCTACAACAAAATGAGAAGTTTTGAGATTTCTGGAAATGAGTGGGTTTTCCTGGAAATTTACTGAACTATTAAAAAAGAACAAGAAGTTTCAATGGAGTGTCAGAAAGCATTTGATAGTTTGAAAACTGTATTAACTAAGACACCAGTTTTAGCAGTACCAAATTATGTCAATAAATTTAAGTTGGCTGTTCATGCAAGCAATATAGGCATCGGGGCCGTATTGTTACAAGAAGATGACACTGGGATTGAAAAAGTGATAGGGCATTTTTCACGAACGCTAGATGTACAACAGAGAAGATATTCAAAGATCAAAAAGGAAACTTCAGGTTTGGTGTCAGCCTTGCAGCATTTTGAGATTTATATTGCAAATAATTCATCAGAAATTATTGTTTATACAGACCACTAAGGTTTTTGGATAAGTTTCGAGACAGAAGTGCAAGGCTATTCAAATATTATTACTGCAGCCATTTAACCTAGAGAATATACATGTGGCTGTTTGAGAAAATTTGATTGCAGATGCATTGTCAAGTGTTTGAAGCTTAAAGGGAAAATTGGGCATTAAAAACCTGGACACTAAATTGGAATGATTTCTGTTGATCCAAAGGACTTATATACATATTGTTATATTAATTCATGCATCTGGTAATGTAATAGTGTAAATATATAGATAAGTATAGGAGGTAGTGTAAGGTAGGTGAATAAAATAAAGCCATGCTTTTAAATTATGATAGTTCATTTTTCAATAAGGAGTGAGATGTCAGGAAGATGTAATAATTTTCATAATGATATTTGGAATTTACTGTAGAGTAATAGTGGGATCTGTCTATGTACGTGTGTGTCTGTGTGTGTGGGATTTAATTGAATTGGAGACAGCTGGACTGAAGGCTTTAATGTAAGAAGAGAAGGTAGGTTTGAAATATTACACAGGTAAACATGGATGAAGGTTTAGAATGTGAGGTGTAAAGGGAGCATTTCCAATTTTAAATAAACCAGAGTAGCTTGAATTCAAAAGAGGGATGAAATGTTTCACTGAGCCAGAGGAAGCTCAGAAACAGTTGGCTGAATTTTCTGCCTTTTGGGCGGGCGGGCCCGACCCAATCTCTGGTGGGCGGGGAGCCGATCCCCGTTGGAGAACTGGGCCCCGCCGCCATTTTATGTGGGCAGGCCAATTAAGGCTCGCCCAGCGTGACGCCTGGTGGGAAGTACTATGTGCTTCCTGTGCGGGCGGGGGGATTCCCCAAATGCGAGAGTGCGCTCTTTCGCACATACGCACGAAAGAGTGCACATCTCCCTGAGGCTAAGTGCTGTCTCAGGGAGATCGCTGACACTTTTAAAAATATTAAAAATAGAAAAAAAAATCCCTAGTATGTCCCCCTCATGTGACAATGAGATAATTAACATAATAACTTTATTAAAAAAATTTTAATCCTGCATGAAACCTCATCCCACCGGTGGATGAGGTTTCATGTTTTTTCTATTGGCCGCCGGGGCTCCTGGCCTGCCCGCCAACCTTAAGGTTGGACGGACAGGTGCACTAAGTACTTTAATTCATCTGTCAGTGGCCTCAATTGGCCATTGATAGGTCGGCGGGCCAGCAGCTGATTTTGCTGCAGGTCCGCCCTCCTGAAAATTTAAATGGACCGGGATGAAGTCAGGGGTTCCGCCCGACGTCATCCCGTGTCATTTTACGCATTGGCGAGCGGGCCTCGCCCCCTGCTCACCGACGGCAAAATTCTGCCCAGTGTGTTTATCTTTCCCAAAGATTACTAGTAAAATTGGTAATATGATAGAGTTCTATTTTTAGAGAGGTAAAGCCCAAAAGCATAGTGAAACAATGGGAATTTGCATTCAAAGGGGGAAATATGTATAAAGGAGAGAAGGCTGTGTGCAAGGGAAGGAATTCTATGATCTAACAAGTGTGGAAAAAGCCTCCAGCCTCTGTGCCCAAACTGCTGGCTGCAAGAACTGAAGTTAGGAAAACTCACTTTGAATTCGACTGTTCTGGGTATTATGTTACTTTGGCTGAGTCTTTTCAAATCTATGCGTTTTTCCTGTTGCATTAATGGAGGTGTAACTGGAACTTAGATTAATTAGGGGAGCTAGGAATTATCATAGTAGTAATTTGTAGATCTATCTATGCATTTAAAATTATTTTTTTATTAATAAATGTGTAATTTAGTTTTGTAAAAACCTTTAAGCCTTGGTGGCCTTCTTTTTACTGAATTCAAAGGCCACACCTAGAAATAAGCACAAATTGCAATTAGTTCTGGCAGCTGCTTCATGTATCCCTTTGGGATTTGAGCAGCTTAACATTTACCATCAGCCTGCCATAACAGTATTGGGGGCTCGTCCGCGATATATTTGAAATTCCTTGGCTGTTTTGGAATTGGTGAATCTTAAGGTTATGAGGAGTAGAGCCACTTTGCATTCAGGAGTTGGTGTGGGGTATTTTCAATGTGCTGAGATGGCAAAAATGGCTGTATCCATGATTAAGGCTTTTTTGGAAGTAGAAGACACAACTCTGATTGGGTTATAATTAGTATCTAAGGGTAAGTTAGGTGAGTTGGCGGTAAGTTGCAGTTGAGGTTACCTGTAGGGACAAAGAAAGCAGTCATAGTTGAAATGATAGCACAGCATTTAAAGTTGGAAGCGATACTAGTGAGTCACAGCTGTAGGTAGTGAGAATTTGAACAAGCAAAGGAACTGAGAAAACTTGAATTGGAGGCAAACAAAAAGGAAAAAGAATTGGAAATGTAAAAACTGGAACTAGAGACAGCAGAAAAAGAAAGGGAAAAAAAGAGATTATTTCAATAGGAAATGGAAATGCGAAAACCTGATCTCCAGAGGGAAAGGTTATCAATGGTAAGAGAATGAAGGAAAGAGGCAGTGAACCGGCTTAAAAATTGGAATTTAAGACATCAGATGCTGAGGAAAATTGTGATGATAAGAAAACCTTTAACCTAAAACCAGTGGGGAGATGTTTAAATTTATACAAACTCTTCTGAAGTTAGAGGACAGCGATGCGGAGGCATTCCTTATTTCATTTGAAGTTAGCTAAGCAGATGAAATGGCCACAGGAAAACTGGATATTGTTGTTACAATCCAGGTTGGTGGGTAGAGCACATGAGTTTATGCTTCACTTTCAGAAGAAATGTCGGTGAACTATGACATGGTTTAAAAAGAAGGCTAATTAACTTCATACAAGTTGGTTCCTGAGGCATACAAGCAGAAATTTAGAAATATCAGAAAACAGCCTGGGCAAACTTACATTGAGCTTGAGAGAGTAAAACAAAGTAATTTTGACTGGCATAAAAGATAGAGACAACATATGCAGCTGAGGATAGAAGTGACATTCAAAAATTGGGGTCTTTTTATTGCAATAACGTTGGGCACGTAAAGTTAGGGTGTTGAAAATTGCAGGGGAAATCCATTGGGATAATTGGGGTACAGAAAAGTTCTGGAAATAAAATAACTGTGGGTTCTGGGGTTCAGGCACAGGGAAAACCAGTGGTTTGTGTATAGGTAAAACAGGGAGAATCAGTGATAGATAAAAAAGTGGGAAAGTGTTCACAATTTACCCAAGGGAATTCTGAGCAGCAAGTTGCAGAAATGTTTAAAGATTTTTTATGTGAAGGAGAAGTCTTTCCATGTAGGGTAGAGTAGGTAAAGATGTTAAAATTCTAAGAGACCCAGGGGCTAGTCAATCCTTAATGTTGAGGGATGGTGATATTTGTTGTTCGGAGGGAGTATTGCAGGAACGGGTAATATAATCAGTGGGGTTCTTGGAAGTTCTAAACCTATTGCACTGTGAAAGGCAGATTTAAAGAGTAAGTGGAAAACAGGTGAGCTGAATGTTGGAGTAATGGAAAAAATACCCATTCCAGGCATTCAATTTATTTTGGGCAATGATATAGCTGGGTCTCCAGTGTGGGTGATGCCTATGGTAGTTGAGCAGCCTGTAGAAGTGTTTTCAACAGTAGTGTTGCAGACAGAGAGCATCCTGGGTTGTTTCCAGAATGTGTGATAACATTATCACAGGCTCTTATGTTGAAACAAGAAGAACAGGAAGTTCAATGGCATGGAGAAGGTGTGGAAGTTCAATTAGCTGAAACACATCGTATTTGATAACATTGTTCAGGAAGAAAGATTGGAATAAAATGCAGCTGAGGTGTTTAACTCAAGGAAGTTAGTGGAGTTACAGACAATTGATTTGAAAATAAGACAGTTATTTCTGACAGATTATGCAGAAACAGAGGCAGAATGTATTCCAGAATGTTATTTCACTAAGGGTAATGTTTTAATGAGAAAATTGAGCCCTTATCATGTTTCAGCAAATGAAAGCTGGAGGGAAGTGCATCAGATTGTAATACCATTTGGATATAGAAATGGGATTCTGAGAATTGCTCATGAAATGCTAATGGAGGGACATTTAGGAATTAGAAAGACACAGGCAAAAATACAATAACATTTTTATTGGCCTCGAATGCATAGAGACGTAGTCAAATTCTGTAGAACATGTCATATGTCAGGTAATAGAGAAAGAACAAGCAGTGATTAAGCTATCACCTTTAATTCCAATTCCAGCATTTGGAGAATCTTTTACTCGAGTCACGATTGATTGTATCGGAACACTCCGTAAGACTAAAAGTGGAAATCAGTACTTACTGAAAACAATGGATGTGTCTACCAGGTTTCCTGAAGTGATACCTTAAGAAACATTACATCTAAGCAGATTGTGGAACAATTAATTAATTTTTATTTGCAAGACATGGTTTACCTAAGGAAATACAATCATATCAGGGGTCAAATTTCATGTCACAGCTGTTTAAGGAAGTAATGAACAGTTTGGGGATAAAACAGTTTAAGTCAACAGCTTATCATCCGGAGTCACAAAGAGCTTTGGAAAAATGGCTTCCAACTTTAAAAACTATGATGATAGCATACTGTCAGGATTATTCACAGGATTGTGATAGTTTAATTCCATTCTTGCTATTTGCTATTCGAGATGTTCCTAATGCATCTTCTGGTTTTAGCCTTTTTGAACTAGTTTATTGTCTTGAGGTAAGGGGACCACTGAAATTGATTCATGAGAAATTGGTGGGTGAAAATTCAGAAACTATTCTCCTGGACTATATATCAAATGTCAGAGAGAAATTGGACAGTGCATGATAGTTAGCTAGGGAACATTTAAAGATATCACAGCAAGTAATGAAAGTGCAGGCAGACAGAAAAGCTACAGCTTGTAGTTTTGTTGATGGGGAAATAGTGTTAGCTCTGTTACTGGTACTGGGTAACTCATTAAAGGTTAGGTTTAATGGGTCTTACAGGATTGAAAAGAAGCTCAGTGAAGAAAATTATTTAATTAATACTCCAGATAGAAGAAAGAAGCAGAGGATGTGTCACGTAAATATGCTTTAAAAGTACTTTGACCAGGAAGAGGACCAAAAGGAGGCGTTAATGGTGGTAGATAAAGAGAAAGAGGTAGATATGCAGGATTCTGAAATTGATTTTCATCTAATCAAATTGGATAATTGAAAATTTAAATGTAATATTGAGTTATGTGAAACTATTGCAGTCACACAAAGCTATTTGTGGAAATAAGCTGGGGGGAACAAAATTAACTATACATGATGTATGTGTAGAAGTTTCATCTTTGACAAGGCAACACCCTTATAGATTAAATCCAACAAATTTATCACACATACAGAAAGAAATTAAATTCATGCTTCAAAATTATTTCATTGAGTCTAGTTGCAGTAACTGGAGTTTGCCCATTGTGCTGGTACTGAAACTGGATGGAACACAAAGACTGTGTGTGGACTATGGAAAGGTGAACACGGTGACAAAAGCAGATTCATATCCTATACCACAGTTGGAAGATTGCATTGAGAAAGTGGGACAGTCAAAATTTATTACGAAGATTGGCTCGTTAAAACAATATTGGCAAGTACTGTTATCGTAGAGAGCAAAGGAGATTTCTGAATTTGTGACACCAGATGGACTATATCAGTTTAAAGTCATGCCATTTGGTATGAAAAATGCACCTGAAACATTTCAAAGACGGACAAACAAAGTAGCTGCAGGTCTGAGCAATTGTGCTGTTTATATTGATGACTTTATAGTTTTCAGTGAGGAGCATTAAGGGAGGAGCATTTACAGCACCTGGAAGAATTGTTTTGTCGATTACAAGAAGCTAATTTGGTGATAAACTTAGCTAAAAATTAATTTGCAAAAGCACAAGTTACATATCTAGGCCATACCATTGGACATGGTTAGGTGGCACCGAGAGATGCGAAAGTCAAGGCTATCATGGATTTCCCAGTGCCTACAACAAAGTGAGAAGTTTTGAGATTGCTGGGCATGAGTGACTTTTACCTGAATTTGACTGAACTATTAAAAAAGAACAAGAAGTTTCAATGGACACAAGAGTATCAGAAAGCATTTGACAGTTTGAAAACACTATTAACTATGACGCCAATTTTAGCAGTAACCAATTATGTCAAGCAATTTAAGTTGGCTGATGATGCAAGCGATATAGGCATTGGGGCAATATTGTTACAAGAAGATGACATTGAAACAAAAAAGCGAAAGGGCATTTTTCACAAAAGTTAAATGTACAACAGAGAAGATATTCAATGATCAAAAAGGAAACTTTGAGTTTGGTGTTAGTGCTGCAGCATTTTGAGATTTATATTGCAAACAATTCATCAGAAACTATTGTTTATACAGACAACAACACTTTAATGTTTCTGGATAAGTTTCGAGACAGAAGTGCAAAGCTATTCAAATGTTACTACTGCAACCATTTAATCTAGAGATTATACATGTGGTTGGTTGAGAAAATTTGATTGCAGATGCATTGTCGAGAGTTTGAAGCTTAAAGGGAAAATTGGAAATTTAAAAAGTTGGACACTGAATTGGAATGATTTCTGTTGATACGAAGGATGTTAATTCATGCATCTGGTAATGTAATGGTGTAAATATATAGATAAGTATAGGAAGTAGTGTAAGATGGGTTAATAAAATGAAGCCGTCCTTTTAAATTATGATGGTTCATTTTTCAATAAGGAGTGAGATGTCAGGAAGATGTAATAATTTTCATAATGATATTTGGAATTCACTGTAAATTAGTGTAATAGTGGGATCTATGTCTATGTACGTGTGTGTCTGTGTGTGTGGGACTTAATTGAATTGGAGACAGCTGGACTGAAGGCTTTAATGTAAGAAGAGAAGGTAGGTTTGAAATGTTAAATAGGTAAACATAGGTGAAGGTTTAGAATTCCATTTTTAAATAAACCAGAGTAGCTTGAATTCAAAAGAGGGATGAAATGATTCACCGAGCCAGGGGAAGCTCAGAAACAGTGGGCTGAGTTTTGCCGTCAGCGAATTGGGGGCGGGGCCCGCTCGCCAATGCGCAAAATGACGCAGGATGACGTCGGGGAGAGCCGGAACGTCATCCCGCCCCATTTAAATCTTCAGGAAGGCGGGCCAGCAGCAAAATCAGCTGTGGGCCCACCGACCTGTCAATGCCCAATTGAGGCCATTGACAGGATCATTAAAACAATTAATGGACCTGCCAGTCCAAACTTAAGGTTGGTGGGCAGGCCTGGAGCCCCAGCGGCAAATAGAGAAAACATGAAACCTCATCCACCAGTGGGATGAGGTTTCATGTAGGGATTTAAAAAGTTGAATAAAGTTTTAATGAAATTTATTAACATGCCCCATCTTGTGTGACACTGTCACATGAGGGGGACATGTTAAGGATTTTTTTGTTCTATTTTTAATGTATATACAACTGTCAGCGATCTCCCTGAGGCAGCACTTAGCCTCAGGGAGATATGCGCTCTTTCGTGCGCATGCGCGAAAGAGCGCACTCTCGCATTTGGGGAATCCCCCCACCCGCCCGCAGAATGCTTCCTGCCGGGCATCACGCTGGGCGGGCCTTAATTGGCCCGCCCACTTAAAATGGCGGTGGGGCCCCCTTCTCCGGCGGGGATAACCTCCCCGCCCACCAGAGATTGGTTCGGACCCGCCCACCCGGTAGGCAGAAAATTCTGCCCAGTGTGTTTATCTTTTCCAAAGATTACTAGTAAAATTGATACTATGATAGAGTTCTATTTTTAGAGAGGTAAAGTACAAAGACATAGTGAAAAAATGGGAATTTTCATTCAATGGGGGAATCCTGTATAAAGGAGAGAAGGCTGTGTGCAAGGGAGGGAATTCTACAATCTAACAAGTGTGAAACAGCCTCCAGCCTTTGTGCCCAAACTGCTGGCTGCAAGACTGAAGTTAGGAAAACTCACTTTGAATTTGACTGTTCAGGGTATCGTGTTCCTTTGCCTGAGCCTGAGTAAGATCTATGTGTTTTTACTGTTGCCTTAACGGAGGTGTAACTGGGGGTTAGATTAATTAGGGGAGCTAGGAATTATCACAGTAGTAATTTGTAGACCTATATATGTGCTTATAATTTTTTTTTTATTGATAAATGTGTAATTTAGTTTTGTAAAAACCTTTAAGCCTCGGTGGCTTTCTTTTTACTGAATTCAAAGACCGTACCTCAAAGTAAGTACAATTACAAATAGTTGTGGCAGCTGCTTCAAGTTTCCCTCTGGGATTTGAGCAGCTTGGCATTTACCATCCGCCTGCCATAACAAAGTCAAAACATTTCAAAAATGACTCAACAGATTGTGAGAACTTCATAAAAATAGTAATGCATCTCGAATAATGTTTAAATCATGGAGATACGCACTTCATGGCAGAAAGTCAATGCCTTGCACAAAACATGCAGAAACTGTTTTTCCACCATGAGCATTTCTAGTAAGTCACGCAAAATACTGTACTCACTGAGATGAGAAAAATTAAACCGTTTCACAATTAGCTTGTTAGATCTCCATAAAAATGCAGGACATCACACATTAACTCACTGTGAAAATCACGTTTGTAGAAAATTGAAATATTTCACAATTAATTCAAATTATGTTTGTACTTCGAACAATTGTAGCGCCTTTCAAAAAAAGAATGCGTCACTCATTGCGATAAGCATTTTTTCCCAGAAAAGCAGATGTTATCACAAAGGATGCAAAAATTGTTTATACTTCATAAAAAGCACTTGTACACCACATGAAATGCTCAACTCTGAGATAAGCACATTTTGCCAGAAAATCAAAACCTATCACTAAAAACACAACAATTGTTGGAGCATCATCAACATACTAGGACATGTTGAAAAAATGTTTAATTCCCCCAATCTTTGGCTGAAAATCAAAACGTTTCCCCCCAAAAAAGCAATGCATTTGAAAAGAAATGCTGAACTCACCGAGATAAGCACGTTTTGGCCTAAAAACAAAACTTTTCACAAAACAAAAATTATTAGTCCTTCCGGAAATTGCAGTACACCACAAAGCATGCTGAACATCACTTTGAAGATCACTTCTGGCAGAAAATCGAAACCTTTCACAAATAATTCATATATTATTAAAACTTGAAAGTATGGTAGCGCTTTTCAAAAGATGCCTAACTCACTGAGATAAGCACTTTTTGGCAGAAAGTCAAAACATTTCAAAATGGACACAAAAGATTGTGAGAACGTCATAAAATGGCAGAACATCTCAAAAAACGCTCAAGTCATGGAGCACTTTTTGCCTGAAAATCAAAACATTTCACTAAAAACAAAACAACATTTCATAAATACATTGGGACACCTTGAAAAATTTTTCATTCACTTTTTTGCAGAAAATCAAAATATTTCACGAAAGAATAGCAGTGAATTATAAAAGAAATGCTTTACTCACTGAGATAAGCATATTTTGGCAGAATATCAAGACATTTCACAAATGATTGAAAGATTGATTTTCCCTCACGAGATTACTACTACATCAGATGAAATGCTTAACTCCCTGAGATAAGCACTTTTTGCCAGAAATTGAACATTTCACAAAAAAACTCAGAAGTTGATGGTAGTTCATTCAAATGGAGCATATCACAAAACAGGCTGAAATCAGCGTGAATATCACTTCTTGCAGAAAGTCGAAAGCTTTCACAAATAATTCATACATCATTAAAACTTGAAAAAATGGTAGTAATTTTCGAAAAAACGCTTAACTCACTGAGGTAAGCACCTTCTGGTGGAAAATCAAAACATTTTGCAAAAAAAAAGCTCAACAATTGTTGCAGCTTCATAAAAGATGCAGATCTGGAAAAAAAAATTAACTCACTGCAGTCAGTCTTTTTGGCAGAATATCAAAACCTTTCACAAATGATTCAAAAATAATTTTTTCTTCCTAAATAATACTACTACACCAGAGGAAATGCTTAACTCACTGAGTTATTGCTATATTATTCAAACAATTGTTGTACGTTCATAAAAGTACTAGTAATATCTTTAAAAATAGTTGAACTCACTCACTTCCTGGCAGAAAAATCAAAACATTTCACCAAAACATAGCAGTGAATTTAAAAGAAATGCTTTTTCTCACTGGGATAATCATCTTGCCAGGAAACCAAAACATTTCATGAGAAAAGCAATTCCTTACAACTTAGAAACAACTCTGAGTTTCTGATGAGAAGTTTTAATTTTCTGGTAAAAAGTGATTATCTGATTTAGTTAAGCAATTTATGGGTGGAATTTTCCATGCCTGCTAGCAGCGGGTGTGATAGGTGACGGGCCCGGACAACATGGCACAATCTTGTTAACGACGGCAATAGGCAGGTCGTGATTGTCTGCTTAGCCCACCAACGGCAGGCTGCGTTTCCCACCAACAGTTGTCAGGGAGCTCATTGTAATACATCAGCATCTCATTAAAAGGCCATCCCGCCAGGCTTTTGGACCCCCGCCGGATCGTCCGTCCACATCGGCAGGAAAGCACATCGACGTGCTTCACAATGGCACAAAGGCGGCATGCACTTGGCGGCCTTCGCTTTGGGAGAATGAGAGAGATCTGTGGCACCTGCCCACTACATTCTGGCTGCAATGTCCAGCACTGCCGAGGTGCAGGCACCAGTAATGTTTCCAGGAAGTGTGAGGCTGGACCATCACTGTGGTCTGAAGGCTGCACAGGGAAGAGGACCTGGACTGAGACACCTGCCTTTCATCTTATGCAAAAGAGTTTCACATCTGAGTGACAAGAACACTGCTCATCAGAACAAGGAGCCACAGACAGGGAGACATTCTGAGGAGTTTATTGACAATAGTGAACAGTCTGTACAAGTGATTAACACCTGTGCCCAGGCCGTGCTTTCTGATTGGGCTCAGCTGCAGCTCGTTACTGCTGAGCTGTGTGGCTGTTGCAGTGCCTGTGGCTGTTCCTGCTGCTGTGGGATTTCCAGTGGCTGTTCCTGCTGCTGCTGTATTCCTGTGGCTGTTCCTGTTGCTGTGGGATTTTCTGTGGCTGTTCCTGTTGCTGTGGGATTTTCTGTGGCTGTTCCTGTTGCTGTGGGATTTCCTGTGGCTGTTCCTGTTGCTGTGGGATTTCCAGTGGCTGTTCCTGTTGCTGTGGGATTTCCAGTGGCTGTTCCTATTATCGTATTGCTGCCTTCCCTCATGCCTTCTTCCATCCTCTGTATTGCTGGGAACCTGGAGAGAGAGAGAGAGAGAGAGAGAGAGAGAGAAGGTGCTGCTGCTGCAGCTGCAGGACAGGGAGGCCAGGAGGCAAGGACTGGTTGGTTTAACGTCTGAGGTTGGTGTCTAGACTTTTGTTTGGTGGGGGCTGGAGACAGCTGTGTGTTTTGTAGGGGGAGGAGAGAAGATTGCTGCAGAGACTTGGGGAAGAAGTGGGGTGTGTGTGTCTTGTTTAAGATCTTGCCACCCTCCCTCCCCCTCCTCACTCCAACTGTGTCTGAGTCCAGGTAGCTGGTTCTGTCTGGTGAAGAGGGACAGGGCTGACTCCTGTGTGCCAGGCAGTACCGGCTGCCTGGTGAAGACATCGCCCTCCCCTTATGGGAAGAACATCAAGGCCCCCACCCACACCCCACTCCACTGAGTGACACCCACCTACCCTTTACCCTTTCCCTCCTGTGTATCCCTGTCCTTTCCCCTTCTCCTTCCTCTCCTCTCTGTTTTTGTCATCCTGGAAGGGAGAGATTGTCCCATCCTTTCCCCCTCTCCCTGGGCTGGATTATTGTTGAACATAGAATTCGGGGTGGGTGTGGCTCAGCCCCTATGGCCTTACAGGGCCTTCCCGGGTGAATATGGAGGTGGTGGTGGGGCCCCCTAAGAAAACTTATGCTGGTGCAGCTGCTTCTGTGGCTGCGTCACCTTTCCACCTCCTCACCAAGGCCCTGGGGGCTACACCCACCCCAAAATGATGATCGAGGCGTGCGTAAAGGCTGTGGCTGCGGTTGTCGGCTCCTCAGCTGCAGGTGCCACCTCAAAAACGTACAGCAAAGCCGTAATTTTCTTGAGGTCGGAGCGGACGGCGCACCTGGCCCTGGAAAAGGGGCTCACTGTGGGCGGGACGTTTCTGGCGGTGGACCCCTTGGAGGCCACCGCCCAGAGGATCATAATTACCAATGTCCCACCCTTTGTCCCCAGTGAGCTCCTCCTCCCCTACCTCCATTAACTGGGGGAAGTTAGGTCAAGGGTTGCACCGATCCCATTCAGCCTCAAGGATGCGGCCCTCCATCACGTATACTCCTTCCGGCACCAGGTTTTCATCCACCTGGCCCAGGAGGAGTGCATAGAGGGGTGGAGGGGTGGGCATTTACTGTGGAGTGCGGGGGGTGGTGGGGGTGGTGGGAGGGGGTGCTTACCGGCTCTTTTGGACCCCGGACGGCATGTGGTGCCATGCCTGCAAGGAGGTGGGGCATGTGCAGAAGAACAAGGCCACCAGCACCATCCAGGCGGCCGAGGCTGGCACTGCCACCACTCTAACTTCCTCCCCACAAGGAGAGGTGCCATCGGCAGCTACCACCATCTCGGCTGCCGGTGAAGCTGGGGGAGAGCTCCCATGTCATAAGAAGGCGCGGAGGTGGACCCACCACCTGGGGGCGGCCCCCCCAAAGCCACCCTGATCCCTAAACACCTTTTACCCCCTCAGGGGTAAAAACATCATCCGGCCCCGGCAACATGTTGGCGCGTGCTCCTGGGCCTGTTTGCACCTCAGCACCATGTGCTGGGCCCGGTGTCATCACTGCACGAGTTCCTGGGTACGGCGGTGGGGCGCGCAACCCCAAGCCGGTGGTCCTATTAAAGAGGGTGGACCTGCCCAAACCCCAGAAGGCAGAGTGTCCAGAGGGGCTGGACGAGGTGGTGGGGGCCTCACAGATGGCGGTCTCCCCAGCCCCCAGACTACCCCAGAAGGGACACCATCCCTCCGAGGCGGAGGACCTCGTGACTCGCGAGGCTGGATGTGTCCCCTCCCCCAGTGAGGTGGTGGTGGCACCTCCGCCCTGTAAGTCCTCACTCTGCTCTCTGGGGGAGCCCAAACCCCTGACCCCTTGTTGCAGCCCCCTGAGCAGAGTCCCTCGGGGGTCAGTGAGGGTATCGCCCTTGTGGTGGTGCCCCACCCTGACCCACCTTGTACCCTGGAAGTGCCAGGGGACTGCAGCAGTCCCTTTATGGCCCCGACTGCTGGGTCATTGGGCGGCAGTGGCGAGGAGGACCTCCTGGCTCCCTCCCAACCTTTAGCACTGGGCACCTCTGTCCTAGGTCCAGAACCTTTTCCAGACTCGCTGGGCGACCCGGTGCCTGGAGTGGAAAGGGGCTTGAGCAGCCACCACCCTTTGGCCCATATCCCCAAGAGGAGACCACAGAGGATCCCTCTGCCCTTGATCCTGGGGGTGGGATCGAGCTGGAGGTGGAGCCGACTGGCAGCTGCGAACCAGCCCCCGTACTCCATACGGGGGAGGGGTCGGAAGCTGGAGGCGACAACCTGGAGGACGGGGTTTCGATGGTGAGCACCGGGGATGACAGAGTTGTTGTCGGGTGAGGTGGTAGATCCCCTGGTGCCCCCCACCGATTCTCCCCTCATCCCTTTACAGGAGCTCCAGGATTTTTTAGTGAGTAATCGCAGTCGCCAAGACAGGATCCAGTCAGCTATGGACCGGTGGCATTCTTTTCCTTTTGTATTCTGGTCCGTCCACAAGGCCCTCAAGGCCCCTGGGCTGGACCGGAATGCTAAGAGATGTTTCTCGCTGAGCTCTTGAAGGAGAGGAAGGATTAAAATAGTCCTCTCCTTCTTACGCTAGGCATGGTGATGGTGGCACATACTTCTGACAATGAAGATTACCATAGCTAGCCTCAACATCCATGGCAGCAGGGATGCACAGCGCAGGTTCTAGAACCTCTCGGTCCTTAGGGATGGAGAGTAAGCGGTGTGCTTCCTGCAGGAAACCCATACCATTCCTGGAAACAAAGCTACGTGGCTCCTGGAATGGTGAGGGGGGGGTCTACATGAGTCACCTAGCCTCCAATTCTGGCGGGGTGGCTATCTTGTTGGCCCCACATTTTCAGCCGGAGACCTTGGGGATCAAGGAGCCGGTGCCAGGCCAGTTGCTGCACCTTACTGTGCACCTAGGGGGCACGGCGCTTCACTGTGTGAATGTGTACGTTCCCCTGGGCGCGCAGCAGCAAGCAAGCTTCTTTGAGGAAGTGTCCACTCATCTGCGCTCCATCAACACAGGCAAGTGCATCGTCCTCGGTGGGGATTTCAACTGTACCCTCGAGGCCAGGGACCGTCTCGGTGCCGGGCACCACTTGCTAGGTGTGAGTAAGTTGGGCGACCTGGTTGGGTCCTTCGACTTGGTGGACGTCTGGCGACATCTCCATCCTGACTCCAGTGTTTTCACTTTCATGTTGCCTGGAGTCAGAGCGTCCAGACTCGACCGCCTTTACGTTTCCAAGGCATATGTGTCCTGCGTTCCGTCAGCTTCTGTGTGGCAGGTGCCGTGCACGGACCATCATCTGGTGTGGGCAGAGCTCGCTCCGTTCTGCGCTCGGACAGGGTCCACCTACTGGCACTTTAACAACCTGCTGCTGGAGGACGAGCGGTTCCTGGATTCATTCTGTCATTTCTGGGCCGGCTGGAGAAGGAAGCGGGGAGGCTTCCTCTCCTTGAGGCTAAGGTGGGACGTGGGCAAGACTCACATCCGCATTTTCTGTCAGGAGTACGCGAGGGGAGCGACAAAGAGGCGGAAATCCAGGGTCGAGGAGTTGGAGAAGGAGATGCTCGACCTGGAGGCACGTCTCCGTCAGCCCGACGCGGACCAGGCCCTGCAGCTGGTGTACGATGAGAAGAAGGGCGCGCTGCGGGACCTGCAACTCGTCGGGTCCCGTGTTGTGTACATGAGATCACCGGATCCAGTTCCTCAAGGACCTGGACTGCGGCTCCCCCTTCTACTCACTGGAAAAAAGGCAGGGGGTCCGTCAGCAGCTCCTTACGCTGCTGGCCGACGACCGATCCCTTGTCTCGAATCCGGAGGGCATTAGGGCCATTGCCAAATCCTACTACACTGCCCTGTTCTCTCCGGATCTGTCCAGTGAGGATGCTTGCAGAATTTTGTGGGAAGACCTGCCACATGTTGGCCTGGAGGGAGCCGGAAAGCTTGACTCCCCTATAAGTCTGGGGGAGCTGAGCGGCGCCCTCGACAGCCTCTCCAGGGGCAAGTCCCCGGGGCTGGATGAGCTGACGGTGGAGTTCTTCAGGGCGTTCTGGGATGTCCTTGGGAACAACTATGCAGGGGTCCTGGGGGAGAGTATCGCAACCGGGGAGATGCCCCTCTTGTGGCGCAGGGCAGTCATTGCCCTGCTGCCTAAGAAGGGAGATCTCAGCCTTCTTAAAAACTGGTGCCCAGTCTCCCACCTCAGCACAGATTACAAAATCTTTGCCAGGGCCAAGTCTTCTCGACTTGGCACCGTGCTGGACCACATGATCAACCCTGACCAGTCCTACACTGTCCCGGGCCGCACCATCTTCGATAATATCCATCTGGTCCGGGACATCATCCGCTTTTCCCAGAGGGCTGGTCTGTCGAGTGCCTTCCTGTCTCTTGAAGACATTCGGCAGGATGGATCACAAATATTTATTCGGGACTCTTCGAGCATTCGTGTTCAGGACGCATCTCGTTGCCCGGATCCGACTTCTGTACGCTGCCGCAGAGTGTCTAGTTAAGGTTAACGGGTCCCTGACGGCGCCCCTTCGCTTTCGGACAGGAGTACATCAGGGCTGCCCTCTGTCTGGCCAATTGTGGTCTATTTGTGTGGCGCCTTTCCTGCGCCTCTTGTGGAGGAGGTTGTCAGGATTGGTTCTCCGCGGGCCGGGCATCGGGGTGGTCCTTTCGGCTTACGCCGATGATGTGCTCCTCATGTTCACTGACCCGGCTGACTTGTGGAGGATGTGCAAGTGCCAGGAGGTCTACTCTGCTGCATCCTTGCCAGGATCAGCCGGGACAAGTGTTCTGGACTCCTGGTCAGTCAGCGGTAGACGGATCCCCTACCCGAGGGGCTCAGGCCTTTCACCTGGAGCAGGACTAGCCTCCTCCTGGAGAGCACACCTCTCCGCCGTCATGAGTAGCAGCTATTGTCAGAGAGCGGCTGCTCAGGAATCCACCCCCTTCCCACTCTTTTCAGTGGCTGGTGGAGAGGAGGGCTGTGGCTGCCGGGGTGACCAGGATCAGGGAGGCGCTGGGTGGTGGAGGAGTGGGCTGGATGCTATGACACAAGTTGGTACATCGCACGCCCATGGATATCTGGCTCGCAGCCAATGCCATTCAAGACCTTCAGACGGTCGTGCTTGGCCCCGATGTCATTCTCGGTGTCGAGGTGGTGTCAGTGCGCGGTGGTCTTCCGTCTGAGCGTACCCCTATTCGGACGGAATTCCACATTGGCCCCAAGCCCTGAACCCTCCCTAGGGACGGGTGCCCCCCAACCTGAGTCGCCTCGCGGAAATGCCCTCCATGTCCTTTAGCACGGTGTGGAGGAGTTTACTGTATGGACTGCTGCTGCTGCACACCCTTCACTTCCTTGCCCTTGGCCACCACCTGGACACGCCCTGGCATGCCTTATCCAGCAGCGGAGGTCCCCAGTGGGGGGCCCTATACAGGGGTGTCCTCCCATTTTCCATCGGGGTCCTGGGGCAGAAGGTGTTGCACGTTGCAGTCCCATGTGACCGCAGGATATGTCGGTTCACGGACTCCCAAGATACCTGCATCTTTTGTGGCCTTGTGGAGTCCGTGGACCATGTGTATGTTAATTGTTGTAGGTTGCACACCCTCTTTAGCTTCTTGAAAAACCTTTCACTGTTATTTTGTTTGTACTTCAATCCCACGTTCCTGATCTACGGGCACCTGGTGTGGAGGAGGGCTGGGAGGGAGGAGGACCTCCTCGTGATCCTGCTCCTGGGCCTGGCCAAGTTGGCCATTAACAGGTCCAGGCAGCGAGCGATCGAGGTGGTCATCCGACCCGACTGTCTGGCCCTTTTCCACGGCTTTGTTCGTGGCTGGGTGTCCCGGAGAGGGAGCACACGGTGTCTGCTGGCACCGTCTAGGCCTTCCATGCCCGGTGGCCACCACGGGGACTGGGGTGTTTTATTGACCCCCCTTAATCACATTTTGATTTGATGTCGGTAAATTTCCTTTGCATTTTGTCTTTTGCTTTTGCAGTTTCCCTTTAAGGGGCTGCCTTTTACTTTGTCCCTGATTTTGTTAATTTAGTTTAATTGTTTTGACTCAAAAGAGTTTCAACAGAGGTGGAGGCAGCCTGCTGACTGTGACGCCCTGTCTGTGATGACTTTAGTGGGCGTCCTCTGGAGGGCTGAGACTTGGATGGCCTCGGCCTGCTTTCAGGGTGCTGCTGTGTGGCAGTGGTACCCTCCTTGGCCTGTGAAACTGGATCTGTGGTGGCCACAGGAAGAGGGGAGTCAGATGGACCAGTCACTCCCAGAGTCACCTGGGTGGATGGCCCCGGAGTGTGCAGCTGCTGATCCTCCTATGGGTGCCCGAGGGTCCCTGGCTGACTCCATGAGCAGAAGGGGTAGCTGGAGTGAGATTAAGCTGCCCAGCACCCCTCTCACATACACACTGTTGGAGGTCAACTATGGCTTCAGCAATGGAGTTAAGCCCGCACAGCAGTGCAGGAGTGACATCCTGGACCAAGGTCTCCATGGCAGCCGCCATCCTGCCAGTACTGACCTCGGTGCATTGGCTTGCTGGCGCTATCGCCTCAGCCTGAAGGCAGATGGACTCCTCTGTCGTGCCTTGCAATCTGAGGAGTGCAGCGGACATCTCTTCTTGATGTTCCCGAGCTTGCTTTTGCAGCTCCAGCAACTGTGACATGACTGAGTCCAGAGGCTCGTCATCTGACTTGGACTCAGCAACATTCTGGCCTCCAGCAGTCCTCCGAGTGCCGGGGACCAGGAAAGGCCCTGTCTCTGCCTGCTGTGGATCAGAAAGTGCGATGTGCTCACCAGATTGTGATCCCGAGGCTACTCTAAAGCTAGGACCCACCGAGGTGTGTGTTTCTGCGTTGGTAGAGGGTGTGGGTGAGCACTGTGACAGGACTTCAGGGAGGGTGCCTTCAAATTCCTTTTCAGAGGTTTCTTGGAGGCCCTGGGCCATGGACTCCGCCTGCTGTTTCCCAGATGTGCCTGCAAAAGCAAGGGGAGATAATTGGTGCATGGCAGTGACCTGTGAGACAGGACACATCACTCTGTTGTCTGATGGATGTTGCACTGCTGGATCCTCACTTGGTAGAGCAGCGCCGACCTCACTGTCAGCGCAGGACCGGTTCTGGTAATCGCCGGCCAGCTGGATGGCTCTATTTTCAAATTCTGTCAGAACTTTGATTTCCCAGCATCCCTCCATCTGTCTGTGACCTTTCCCTCCTGTTGTCAGCCAGTTTGTCCTGCATGGGTAGAGATGGGGAGAGTGTATCAGGACGCCTGCCAGGCCAGATGATAAGTATGCCTGGCCTGTGTGGGTGGTGAGTGGTCCCATGGACAGGCTGAGGACAATGACGGTGTGTGTGAAATAGTGAATGGTGATGTCCCTTGCACTGGCAGTGAGTGAAGGCCCTGTGGATGTGTGATGGGTTTGTGAGTGTATGAGTTGGGAGTGATGAAAAGAGTGACCAACCCTGGTGGAACGGAGGAGATCATTCATCCTTTTGCAAGTTATTTGCGCTGACCACTGCTGCCACCGCCTCCTAAGCCGGGTTGGTTACTTTGTGCCCATCCTGCAGCCAGAGCAGGGGTAGAGCACACCCCGGCGGGCCTCCACGGCATCCAGCAGTTGCTCGAAGGACCCATCATTGAAGCGGGGAGCTGCAGTCTTTTTTCCTTTGCTGGCCATGTCTCCCAGACAGCAGTGGTGAGCTGGTGGCGCTGAGTGCTTTGCTGGCGGCTGCCTTTTAAATCTGGTGGCCGGTGTGATGCAACAGCAGGGTGATGGTGAGCGGGCGAATGAGAACCCGCCCACCATGGAAATGGCGTGTCTCGTGGGAGTGAATGTATAATGAGATGGGCTCGAGGAGATACGGTGTGAAAACCCGCCATTTCATTGGCAGGTAGGTCTCCACTTTACCCGCCCGCTACCGCACTTAGTGCAATTCTGGGAAAATTCCGCCCATTGAGTTTGTTTCGATAACTGCTTATCTCAATGAGATAAATATATTTTTGAAATGCAGTAATGATGTAATGCAATTTCTTGCGACGTAGAAACAATTGTTTAAGTTTCTTATGAACAGTTTTGATTTTCTGCCAAGAAGCGATTATCTCAGTGAATTAAGCATTCTTTGTGATGCACTACTATTTTTTACGAAGTTCTAACACTTTGTGAGTGTATTTTGAAAAATGTTGAGTTTCTGACCAAAAGTGCTTATCTTAGTGAGAGAGATTTTTTTGGAATGCGGGAAGCTGTCATGCAATTTCTTTTCAAGTGTTTGAGTTTCTGATGAGAAGTTTTGATTTACTGGTAAAAAGTGATTATCTATATTAATTAAGCATTCTTTCTGATGTAATTGTGTTTTTATGAAGTTCTAACGCTGAGTGTATTTTGAAAAATATTGACTTTCTGTCAAAAAGTGATTATCGCAGTGAATTAAGCATTTGTTGTGATGTACTAATAATTTTCATAAAGTTCGAACATTCCATGACTGTGTTTTGACAATATCTATTTTCTGCCCAAAAGTGCTTATCTTTGTGAGATAATTTTATTTGGGAATGCTGGAATGCTGTAATGCAATTTCTTACAACGTAGAAACAACTGTTTGAGTTTCTGATGAAAAGTTTTGATTTTCAGGTGTCAAGTACTTAATTCAGTGAATTAAACATTTTTTGAGATGTACTGCCATTTTTATGAAGCCCTAACAGTCTTGAGTGTATTTGGAAACAAATGATATTCTGTCAAAGTGCTTGTCTCAGTGAGATAACATTTATTTGGAATGCAGGAATGATGAAATGCAATTTCTTACAATGTAGAGACAACTGTTTCAGTTTTTGATGAAAAGTTTGGATTTTCTAGTAAAAAGTTATTTTAATTAAGCATTCTGTGTGATGTACTACTATTTTTAATGAAGTTCTAACACTGTATGAGTGTATTTTGAAAAATATTGAGTTTCGTTCCATAACTGCTTACCTCAGTGAGATAAATATACTTTTGCAATGCGATAATGATGTAATGCAATTTCTTATGACATAGAAACAATTGTTTAAGTTTCTTATCAATACTTTTGATTTTATGCCAAAAAGGGATTATCTCAGTGAATTAAGCATTCTCTATGATGCACTTGTATATTTTACGAAGCTCCAACACTGAGTGTATTTTTAAAAATATTGAGTTTCTGTGGAAAAGTGCTGATCTCAGTGCGATTAATTTTTTTTGGAATGCAGGAATGCTGCAATGCAATTTCAGGTGACGGAGAAACAATTGTTTGGGTTTCTGGTGAAAAATTATGATTTTCTGACAAGAAGTGATTATCTCAGTGAATGAAGCATTCTGTGTGATCTACTACAATTTTTCATAAAATTCTAACACTCCGTGAGTATATTTTGAAAATATTGAATTTCTGTCAAAAAGTGCTGATCTCAGTGAGATTAATTTCTTTTGGAATGCAGGAATGCTGCAATGCAGTTTCAGATGACAGAGAAACAATTGTTTGAGTTTCTGATGAAATGTTTTGATTTTCAGCTGAAGAGTACTTAGCTCAGTGAATTAAGCATTTTTTGAGATGTAGTGCCATTTTTATGATACTCTAACATTGTATGAGTGTATTTTGAAAAATATTGAGTTTCATTCCATAACTGCTTACCTCAGTGGAATAAATATACTTTTGGAATGCAGTAATGATGTATTGCAATTTCTTATGACATAGAAACAATTGCTTGAGTTTCTTACGAATAGTTTTGATTTTCTGTGTCTAGACTCACTGGGGATAGTGTGCTGTGATATCAAGCCCACTGTTCCCCGAGCCGTGACAAATGTGAAAAAGTTTGATCAAACTACCAGATTGCTCCAATTCTACCTAACTGTTTAATTTAGGTTAACAGAATACAAGCAACAGGTTTGTAAACTTAATAACTGTTTAATAACTAAATAACTGTTTATTGAACAAACTGTCACTAACCAGTGGCAAAAGAAAGAAATATAAACTGCTAACTTCTAACACCATAATTTAAACTCTATCCCCCTTTTTAAATCCCTATGCACACACACACACAGAAGACACGTAAGACGCACAAAACATGGATTTTAAGGGCGGGATAAAACAGTTCAATAGCACCTGTTCTGGAGTACAGAATTCGATGGGTTGATTTTGATCAATGCCTTACAAATTCCTTTCAGTTCTTTTGATGACACGAGCTGGTCTTCCAGCACTTTTAGTATTTAGTTCACTGGTTGAGAACTTGCTTTCCAATGTCTCTAACAGTGGTTTTCTCCTTTTCCTTTTTACAGGGGTTTCCTCAGAGAGACAGCAGGTTAGAGAGATATGAGGAAAAGAGATTTTAGATGTTTTCCCTTTGCAGGCCAGGAGCTTTCTGCACTGCTCTCACACAAAACCCCGGTCACCTGGTCAGGAGCCAATTAAAATGCTGTTGTCAGGCAGCTCCCTTGGTCCAGGACTCCTTTCCGGCACCATCTGTCTTTCATGGCACACTCTGTTCCAGGACTACAACATTGTATATATCTCTCATCCTGTTCCAGTAGACATGTCTTTCAACCTGCAGCCATTGTAATTCTAATCCACTGTCCAACAGAAAATAAAAAAATATGTTATAGAGTCATAGACGCAAGCCCTTCCACCCATCGTGTCCATGCTGGCCATCAAGCGTCTATCTATTCTAATCCCATTTTCCAGCACTTGGCCCATGGCCCTGTATGCTATGGCATTTCAAGTACTCATCTAAATACTTCTTATGCTTCTTAAATGTTGTGAGGCTTACTGCCTCTACCACCCTCTCAGGCAGTGTGTTTCAGATTTCAGCCGCCCTCTGGGTGAAAACATTTTTCCTCAGATCCCCTCTAAACCTCCTGCCCCTTACCTTAAATCTATGCCCCTAGTTTTTGACACCTCCGCTAAGGGGAAAAGTTTCTTTCTGTCTACCCTATCTATGCCCCTCATAATTTTGTATACCTCTATCAGGTCCCCCCTCAGCCTTCTCTGTTCCAAAGAAAACAACAATAGCCTATCCAGTCTCTCTTCATGGCTGAAATGCTCCAGCCCAGGCAACATCCTGGTGAATCTCCTCTGCCACCCTCTCCAGTGCAATGTTCTTTACAACAGTCCAACAGAAATAAAAAGATATGTTCCCTAAATGCCTCCACCCTTAAAAGAGATGAAACACCATTTCAAAAATGCATTTCATCACAAGGTATGTGACACATGGACAACAAAAAGTGAGACCTACTTCCATTCATCCTCCCTTCCCCTTTTACAATCTTCAGAATTTCTTACCCCCTTAACTTATTTTAGTATTTTACACCCGAGACAATGCATCCACGATCACATTATCTTTACCAGCAATATGAACAATCTTTACATTGAATGGTTGAAACAATAGACTCCATCTAAACAGTCTCGCATTTCGAGTTTTAAACTTTTCAATGAACACCAGCGGATTATGGTCAGTGTAGATTAGTGTTTCTCTGTTATCATGTCAGACATAAACTTCAAAGTGTTGAAGAGACAACAACAATGCTAGAGTTTCTTTTTCTACTGTAGAGTACTTTTTCTGGTGTTGATTTAGTTTCTTGGAAAAGTGCCCCATCTTGTAATAGGACTGCACCTACCCCCAAGCCGCTAGCATCAATTGCCATTTTAAAATGTTTGGTAAAGTCAGGGGTGGCCAACTCTGGTTCATTTATTAAGATTACCTTCAGCTTTTCAAAGGCTGCTTGGCATTCTGCTGACCATGCCACTTTTGCCTGTTTTCTTAACAAATTGCTAAGAGTTACAGCTATTGTGCTGGAGTTAGGCACAAACTTCTGATAAAACCCACACGTTCCCAAAAATCTCAGGATTTCTCATTTAGTTTTAGGAATGGGAAATTCTATTAGAGTGTTCACATTTGCTGTTCTTGGCAACACTTGCCCTTGTCCTACGTCCTAGGTAAGTTACCCTTGCTTTTGCAAATTCGCTTTTGGCCAGATTTATGACTAAGTCAGCCAACTGCAATTGCTTAAACAGATCCTCTAATTGCTTTACATGTTCTTCCCATGTGTTGTTATAGGCAGCATTTTCTGGTCTACGAGTGGGGGTGGGGCCCGCTCACCGACGCGTAAAATGACGCAGGGTGACATCGGATGTGTGTCCCGACATCACTTAGACTTTCAGTTCGGCGGGTGCGCAGCCGAGTTGGCTGTGCGCCTGCCGACCTGTCAACAGCCACTTAAGGCCATTAGTGAGGTATTTAAAACACTTAATGGAACTGCCCGTCCAACCTTAAGGTTGGCGGGCAGGCAAAGAGCCCAGGCGGCCTTCAGAAAAACATGAAACCTCATCCACAGGCAGAATGAGGTTTCATGAGGGTTTTAAAATCTTAACATACTCTTCAAATAAAATTTGTGGGCATGTCCCAGCTCATGTGACAGTGTCACATGAGGGGGATATATCAGTAAAGTTTTTTCTATTCTTTAATCTGTTTTTCACATTTGAGCCAATCTCCCTGAGACAGCACTTTACCTCGGGGAGATCTGTGCTCTCTTTTGCACGCATGTGCACACATGTGCAAAAGAGCACACTACCAGCTCAGGGAAGCACAGTGCTTCTGGTCGCACGTCATGTTAGGCGGGCCTTAATTGGCCCGCCCACATAAAATGGCGATGCGCCCCCAGCTGGGGGCGCTGATCAGGAACCCGCCCGCTCGTGCACGCTCCTGCTCCCGCACAACCCCCCTAAATGCTGCCCATATATATCACAACACTGCCTAAATAAACTACACAGTTAGGTACTTCAGCTATGACTTGATTCATAAGTCTCTGAAATGTAACTGGGGCGTTTTAAAACCCAAACGGCATGGCTAGACATTGATACAACCCACTTGGTGTAACAAAGGTGGATGTTTCTTTAGCCTATGATGTTAATGGCATTTGCCAATACCCCATTAATAGATCAATTTTAGAAAGAAATGAGGCACTGCCAACCCTATCGATGCAACCTTCTAACCGAGGAATTGTGTACGAATGTGTCCTCGTTACTACATTCACTTTCCTGTAGTCTATACAAAATCTAGCAGATCCATTTGGCTTAGGAACCAATACTACCACTGAACTCCAGCCACTTTGGCTGGGCTCAATCAATTGATTGTCGAGCATATATTGGATCTATATCCAATAGATTTCTAACCGAGCTTGTTTTTCTGGGCTCAACTGATAACGATGTTGTTTTATCGGCACTGAGTCTCCTATGTCCACATCATGTCCAGCTAACGTAGTACATCCAGGTGTATCCCTACAAATTCCCTTATACTTCCTAAGTAACTTTATTAGATTTTTCCCTTTCTTGTTTTCTTTCTCTCTTCTGCCTTTCCACCTGTTCCCTTTGGAATGCCCTTTCTCTTTCATTTTCTGCTGCCCCTAGTTCCAATTTTCAATTTGCAATTGAATTTGAGCCCATTCCAATGTATCACCCCTTGGAGA
Organism: Cetorhinus maximus; assembly: GCF_964194155.1. NCBI lineage: Eukaryota > Metazoa > Chordata > Chondrichthyes > Lamniformes > Cetorhinidae > Cetorhinus > Cetorhinus maximus. The sequence goes on from NC_135896.1 coordinate 72,596,329, forward strand.
ACTCAGTCTTTCAGATATTCCTTCCAATTTCAAACGCGGTGCCATCTCCCAACAACATATATATTAATGATTGAGATGAGGGAACTAAATGTAATATCTCCAGATTTGCAGATGACACAAAGCTGGGTGGGAGGGTGAGCTGTGAGGAGGACGCAGAGATGTTTCAATGTGATTTGGACAAGCTGAGTGAGTGGCAAATGCATGGCAGATGCAATATAATGTGGATAAATGTGAGGTTATCCACTTTGGTAGCAAAAACAGGAAGGCAGATTATTATCTGAATGGCTATAAATTGAGAGAGGGGAATGTGCAACGAGACCTGGGTGTCCTTGTACACCTTCGCTGAAGGTAAGCATGCAGGTGCAGCAGGCGGTAAAGAAGGCAAATGGTATGTTGGCCTCCATAGCCAGAGGATTCGAGTACAGGAACAGGGATGTCTTGCTGCAATTATACAGGGCCTTGGTGAGACCACACCTGGAATATTGTGTGCAGTTTTGGTCTGCTTATCTGAGGAAGGATGTACTTGCTATAGAGGGAGTGCAGCGAAGGTTTATCAGACTGATTCCTGGGATGGCAGGACTGACATATGAGGAGAGATTGAGTCGTTCAGCATTATATTTGCTGGAATTCAGAAGAATGAGGGGGCATCTCATAGAAACCTATAAAATTCTAACAGGACTAGACAGGGTAGATGCAGGAAGGATGTTCCCGATGGTGGGGGAGTCCAGAACCAGGGGTCATAGTCTTAGGATATCGGGTAGACCATTTAGGACTGAGATGAGGAGAAATTTCTTCACCCAGAGAGTGGTGAGCCTGTGGAATTTGCTACCACAGAAAGTAGCTGAGGCCAAAACATTGTATGTTTTCAAGAAGGGGTTAGATATAGCTCTTGGGGCGAAAGGGATCAAAGGATATGGGGAGAAAACGGGAGCAGGCTATTGAGTTGGATGATCAGCCATGATCATAATGAATGGCGGAGCAGGCTGGAAGGGCCGAATGGCCTACTCCTGCTCCTAGTTTCTATGTATGTACGTTTCTATGTATCTCTTCAATTATCTCTGCCTTCCTAGCTTTAGCAGGCAGGCCTACACTTAATTTACAATTCAATTAACCTGGCTTTTGGGATCCCTTGTAAAATCATCAGGGACACCTCTACCACTTGCAGGAAACTGCCATCTTATTTTTGACAGTATAAACCTGGTATTTCCTTTGAGCTTTTATTACTTACTAAATCTAAACCCAAATCGTCAGTGTCTTTTCTTCCAAAATATCCCTGATCCAAGCCTCCAAACTTTGCCACGAATCACTGGGGATAGTGCGCTATAATATCAAGCCCCACTGTTCCCTGAGCCATGACAAATGTGAACAGTTGGATCAAAGCACCAGAGTGCCCCAGTGCTCACGCACACACACACACACACACACACACACACATTGTGCCCTAGGCGTGCGGGATCAGCGGGGGTGGGGGCAGTTGGAAGCCAACTGCCACCCGCAATCAGCAGCACACTGCAATTTTACGCAGGTGGGCCAATTCAGGCCCACCCAGCGTGAGACGTGGTCTGTGAATGAGCGTGAAAGGGTGGGCGGGACGGGGCTTAATGTCCACCGGGTCCAATGGTGACCCAGCGGCCAATTCAAATGCGGCCTCGGCAGCCCCTGGAAGGCTGCCATCGAAGGATGTGGAAGCCCTGTGAATGGAGACCGTGGCGGGTGGACATGGCAGGCGGGAGGCCAGGTCGGCAGGGCAGCTGGCCCTGCATTTCTCAGATGAGTGCCTCGCACTCATGGAGGAGGTGGCAGCAAGGAGAGAAAACCTTGTGCCCAGGGACAGGAGGAGGAGGCCCCCCCCGCCTCACCAAAAAGACCTGGGAGGAGGTAGCATCCTGGGTCAGCAGCCATGACATGATGAGGCACACATGGGTGCAGTGCCAGAAGCGCTTCAACGACCTCCTGCGATCGGGAAAGGTGAGTACCGTGTTGGCATGGGCCACTTTGCAGAACAGTTAAGAGCTACGCATCCCCACATGAATCTCAGAGGTGTTAGAGTGTGAGTGGAAAATATCAATGAGGCAGGATCTGGCCAAGTGTGTGAGCCTGGACTGAGTGCTTGGATTGAGTGCCTTGTGGCTCCAGGGTCATGAATGGGCTGAGCCCTGTGAGGTGTTCCTCAGGTGGAGTTGGCCAGGCTGCAATGGCAATGCAGGTAGAGAGTGGACTATTCAATCCTCTTCCCCTATCCTTTCAGGAGAAAACATACCATAACAATGCTGAGAGGTTGCGGATTGGCGGAGGACCTCCACACCTCCTAATCCTCAGTCGATACGAGCAGGGGGTCTTGGAGCTGGAGAGGTGCCATGCACCTCTGTCAAGCGGCCGCGGTGAGGTCGGGATGCCAGAGGGAGGTAAGAGTGCCGTGCACGGAGATGAGAATTGGGTTTTTGCAACCATTCCAATATATTCTCTATATTGATGTGAGCCTCGAACCTAGAATCCCCATTGATAATGGAAAGATGAGGGCACCATGATGCATATCTCTGTCTCATCAGGGTACCAGGCATGCACAGTGACAGCGTCATGACTTAAACTAACGACATGTCCTTCTTCTCCATTTTAGGCTCACCAGCAGCTGGTCGTCATGATGAGCCTGAAGGCTGACCCCTGAGAACCACCATGCTGAGCACGCACCTGCGCTACACCTGTCAAACAGGCACCAGCACAGGTACCAGCACCTTGGTGGGCATAAGATCACCATGTAGCCTATCAGTGCACATTGGTGAGGGCACTTCACACTCGCTTGAGGTGCAAGCAGAGACAGAGAATGCCCAGTGCGCCAGCAGTCGGAGAACTGCTGGGGACCAGGACAATGCTCAGTCAATGGCTGATGATGTGCCTCTAGAGTCGTCCCTGAGGTAGTAGATGCTGGATGTCCAGCGGGGTGTGCGGGAGGATCTGGCGGAGATACATGAGGCAATGAGTGCCATGGTGTCCGTTGTGGAGGAGTCTCTGTGGAGCATAAACATTGCATTGACCCTCAAGGCTGAGCACAATGCCTCCATAATGGACAGATTGGCGAGTCTCATGGACATGCTCCTCCAGGGAATCAATCAGGGGTTGCTGAGGATGCACTCGGACCTGCAAGCCCCCAAACCGGCAATGACCTCAGCGGGTCAGTGTCAGTGTGGGAGATGGATTGGGCACCCAGTATCCCAGCTATGTGCCCATCCATCAATGGTGAGCAGGGAGGTCCAAAGCGACCTCATGTTGTCGCACGAGCTGCCTGTTATCTCTGGGGGCTCCTCTCAGGGCACTCCAGATGATGGCAGAAGTTCCTCTGCCCCTCCGCCAGTGACCGTGGCATCTGATGAGGCTGCGGCGACCGGAGAGATGCCAGCCGTGCCAGTGGCCACTCCTTCCCAGTTGGGGCTTGCACAGGTTCCACGGGCCAGAGGACACTGGCCAAGGTCATCAAGGCCAACAGGACAGCAGAGTGAACAGGCTGTCTCCAATGCTGGTACCAGCGAGGGGGGAGCTCCTAGAACCACAAGCGAAAACTTAAAGCACCTTAAACACAACACGGCCTGATCACGGGTGATATTTGTTTCCCCCCATTTTTCTGTTCTTTTTTTAATGGTGTGATGGAAAACACCCATCAATGTTAATTTCTGCAATGTTTGTCAGTCACCAGTTAATTAAATGTGTTTTTGTACAACTGGCCTCTGGACGCTTCAGTTGTTCTGTAGGTGCAGGGGAAGCCATAATGTTATGATGGACATGTAACTCCTTACACTATGTGCCACTGCAATAAAGTTTATGTTGTTGACCAAGGAACTGGTCCTGTCAGGGATCGAATATGAAGCCTGCAGCCCTGGCATGTGGTGGTGGTTCTTATCTGGTAGTCTAGCTGAAGGAGTGTTGGATCAAAGCGTCCCTGGTATCCCTTCCTCCCTGGAGGTTACCCAGGTCAGCATTTATCCCCTCAGTGTTCTCCTCATCGTGCTCGTCCTTGGATTCACTACTGGACTCATCGTCTGTTGCCAGTGCAGCTGTGTCAAGATCTTCTTCCTTCACTGCGTCCCCCCTTTCCAGTGGCAGATTGTGGAGAGCGCAGCATGCAATCACTATCAGTGACACATGAACTGGGGGGTATTGCAGTGCACCCCCTGAGCAGTCCAGGCATTGGAAGCGCATCTTGAGAAGACCAATGGTTCTCTCTACCACTGCCCTTGTGGAGACATGGCTCCTATTGTATAGCTACTCGGCCTCTGTTTTTGGGTGGTGGAGAGGTGTCATGAGCCACCTTTTGAGCAGATAGCCCTTGTCACCCATCAGCCATCCATGCAGTCAGGCTGGAGCACTGAAGACCCTCAGCACCTGGGAGTGTCTCAGGATGTAAGCATCATGGTAGCTGCCAGGGTACAGATTTGCAGAATCTGCATCCTGTGGTCACACACTATCTGCATGTTCATGGAGTGGAATCCATCCTGTTGACGAAGGCACCCGGCTCACCCGCTGGCGCCTTGATGATCACGTGTGCAGGCAATTGCATCCTGGATGCGGGGGAACCCAGCAATCGCTGCAAAGCCTCTGGCTCGCTCTGCCTGGCTGGCCTCGTCCATACGGTAATGAATGAAAGTCGATACCCGCCTGAATACAGCTCCTGTCACCAGTTTAACGCAACTGTGGACAGCTGATTGGGAGACTCCACACAGATCCCCCACCGACCCCTGAAAGGAGCCGGAGGCATAGAAGTTAAGGGCCACCATGACCTTCAGTGGCACTGGCATGGGGTGTCCACCCATACAGTTGGAGCTGATCTCAGGGCCGATTATCTGACAAATGGAGGTCACTGTCTCCCTTGAGAGACAGAGCCTCCTTCGGCATTGCACCTCAGACATATTGAGGTAGCTGCATCGCCACCTGTAAACCCTGGTAGCAGGATATTGGCGTCTTCTGCAGCCTTCGCCTTCCTGTTGGCCCTGAGCCCCTTGTGCCTGCACCTCTCCTCCTACAAGTCACTCCCCTGGACGCTGAATAGGAACACCTGGCCTCCTTCCCCTTCTGGCTCTCTCTTCCTCTTCAGAGGAGGTGCCTCCAGCAGAGACCACACTCCCCATTCCCAAGGTAAGAGAAGGCTGCCTGATACCTGGAAGGGTCCACACTGTCTGAATCCTCTGGGGGCCTGGAAAGCAACACTGAGTCCTGAACTGAAGCCTCTAAAATCTCTGAATGCAGTTCTGAAGCGACATGGAGCTGTCCTGTTCACAGAAGCAACCATCAGCAAGTGATATCCTAAACTCCTCACTAATCACTTTGACAATGCCACTGACCACTCTTATCCTGCCCATGGATGAGGTTTTGCAAATTGTGGCCTGTCCACCTGCCCGTTTTGCCTGTGCAACGGCCTGAAAATTGCACAGGCTACATAAAGTCAGAGACAATTGGTGTCTCAAGGGCTTTAACTGGCCACTTAATTAATGGCGGGTGCACCTCCGCTTCATTGTGCGCCTGCCTCGCGAAATATCGCAAGAGTGCGCATTGACGCCAGCTTGCTCGGCCGACGTCAGTGCGCTTTATTTCACGCCCGGACCTGTCGGGTGCTCACCCATACGTTGAGCAAAAAATCCTACCCAATGTCTCTAACTGTGGTTTTTCCCTTTTCCTTTTTATAAGGCTTTCCTCAGAGAGAGAGCAGGTTAGAGAGATATGAGGAAAAGAGATTTTAGATGTTTTCTCTTTGCAAGCCAGGAGTTTTCTGCACTGCTCACACAAAACCCTGGTCACCTGGTCAAGAGCCAATTAAAATGCTGTTGTCAGACAACCCCATTGGTCCAGGACTCCTTTCCGACACCATCCTGTCTTTCATGGCACACTCTGTTCCAGGACTGCAACATTGTATATATCTGTCATCCTGTTCCGAATCTACAGTCCAACAAAAAATAAAAGATATGGTCTTTACAACAGTCCAACAGAAATAAGAAGATATATTCCTTACATCTGCCAAGAAGCAATTATCTCAGTGAATTAAGCATTATTTGTGATGCACTACTATTTTTTTTACAAAGTTCTAACACTTTGTGAGTGAATTTTGAAAAATATTGAGTTTCTGTCCAAAAGTGCATATCTTAGAGTGTTTTTTTTGGAATGCAAGGAATGCTGTAATGCAAATTCTTCCCAAGTAGAAACAACTTTTTGAGTTTCTGATAGGAAGTTTTGATTTTCTGGTGTAAAGTGATTATGAGATTTAATTAAGCATTCTTTGTGATGTAATAGTATTTTTTACGAAGTTCAAACACCCCAGGAGTGTATTTTGAAAAATATTGACTTTCTGTCGAAAAGTGCTTATCTCAGTGAGGTAATTATTTTTCGAATTGAATGCAGGAATGCTGCAATCCAATTCTGTATGATGGAGAAACAGTTGTTTGAGTTTCTGGTGAAAAAATATGATTTTCTGCTAAAACATGAATGTCTCGGTGAATTAATCATCCCTTGTGATGTACTACAATTTTTTACGAAGTTCTAACACTCTGTGAGTGCATTTTGAAAAATATTGATTTTCTGTTGAAAAATGCTTATCTCATTGAGATAATATTTTTTGGAATGCTATAATGCAATTTCTTATGACGTAGAAACAAGTGTTTGAGTTTCTAACGAGCAGTTTTGATTTTCTGGATAAAGTAGTTATCTGATTTAATTAAGCATTCTAAGTGATCTACTATTATTTCTAATGAAGTTCAAACACTGTAAGACGTATTTCAAAAAATATTGACTTTCTTTCAATTACTGATTATCTCAGTGAGATAAATATATTTTTGAATGCAGGAATACTGGAATGCAATTTCTTACCATGTTGGGACAAGTGTTTGAGTTTCTGATGAAAATGTTTGATTTTCAGGTGAAAAGTATTTATCACAGTGAATTAAGCATTTTTTTTTTGAGATGTACTGCCATTTTTATGAAGGTCTAACACCCCTAAGTGTATTTTGAAACAAATTGAGTTTCTGTCGAAAAGTGCTTATCTCAGTGAGATTTTTTTTGGAATGCGGGAATGCAATTTCTTGCAAAGTAGAAACAACTGTTTGAGTTTCTGATGAGAAATTTTGATTTTTGGGCAAAAATTGATTATCTGATTTAATTAAGCATTCTATGTGCTGTATTAATTTTTTATCAAGTTCTAACACTGTATGACTGTATTTTGAAAAATATTGAATTTCTTCCAATGACTGCATATCTCAGTGAGATAAATATATTTTTGGAATACAGTAATGATGCAATGCAATTTCTTATGACGTAGAAACTATTCTTTAAGTATCTTATGAATAGTTCTGATTTTCTGCCAAAAGTGAATTAAGCATTCTTTATGATGCACTGGTCTTTTTTTACGAAGTTCTTAACACTCTATGGGCAGGATTTTACGTCCGCAGACAGGCACAAGCCCAACCCGATTGGGCATAAAATTGCGTGCATGACGTCGGGTGAGCATCATGGTGCCTTTGACTTACATTTGCGGGTGCTACATCTAGGTTCTCCCCCTTTGCTGGCACCGGCATTGGAGACAGCCTGCTGACTCTGCTGTCTTCTTGGCCTTGATGACCTCGGCGGTTGTCCTCTGGACAGTGAAGCCTGTGCTGGCCCCGCCTGGGAGGGAGCGGTGAGTGCCACATCTGACATCTTCCCAGTCGCTGCAGCCTCATCAGATGCAATAGTTACTGGTGGAGGGGCGGTGGAACTACTGCCGTCATCCAGAGCATCCTGAGAGGAGTCCGCAGAGATGACAGGCAGTTGGCGCGCCAACATAAGGTGGCTGTGGACCTCCCTGCTCGCCATTGATGGACGGGCACCTAGCTGGGACACTGGGTGCCTCATCCATCTCCCACACAGACACTGACCAGCTGAGGTCAGTGCCTGTGTGAGGGCCTGCAGGTCTGAGCCCAACTCCAGGAACTCCTGATTCTGTTCCTGGAGCTGCCTCTCCATGAGAGTCGCCACTCTCAATGGAGGCGGCAGTGCGCTCGGCCATGATGATCAACACACTGCTGATGCTCCGCATGGACTCCTCCATTAGGGAGACCATGGCACGCATACCCTCATGGATCATCACTAATTCCTCCCGCACATCTCGCAGGACATCCAGCATCTGCCGCCTAATGGATAACGCCAGAGGCTCATCATCAACCTTCGACTCAGCATCATCCTGGTCCCCAGCAGCCCTCTGACTCCCAGCACCCTGGGCACTCTCTGCTTCTGCCTGCACCTCAAGTGAGTGTGAAGTTCCCTCACCAATGTGCATCAAGATACTAGCTGCCGATATAATGCCCACTGAGGTGCTGTCATCTGCGCTGGTGCCTGCTTCAGAGAATGGGTGTGATGCAGGTGCAACAGAAGCTCGGTAGTCGTCCGGTGTCAGGGGTTGCCCTTCAGGGTTCACAGAGTGCACGCCTGCTGGCAAACCTAAAAGGGAGAACAACGACATGTCATTAGTTAAAGTCATCATACTGTCACTGTGCATGCCAGGCACCCTGGTAAGACAATGGAGATCTGCATCACGGTGCCACTGTCTTCCAATGATCAATGGTGACACCAGATTCGAGGCTCACATCAATGAAGAGACGACACTAGAATGGTTGCACAATCCAAAAGTCTCACCTCTGTGCACTGCACTCTTACCTTCGCCTGGCACCCACGCCTCTCCACGCCGGCTCTCGACCTCCGGGGCATCTTGCTCATATCGGGAAAGGGTTAGGAGGCTAGTGGGGACTCTGCTGTTCCGCAACCTTTCAATATTGTTGTGGGTTGTCTTCTCCCAAAACAACAGAGGAGCATTGATTAGTCCATTCTCTATCTGCAGGGCCATTGTAGCTTGGCCCACCCCAGCTGAGGAGCATCTGGCAGGGCACATCCAAGTCGTGGGCCTTGAGCCTCAAGGCATTCAGTCCAAGCAGCCAGGGCTCACCCCCTTGGCTAGCTCTGGCATCTTTGGCAGTTGGCACTCTGACTCTAGTATCCTGAGGTCCACAGGGTGAGGAGGGGTGTGGGGGCGTGGTCACACCTTAACACTTCTACACACTGACCCATGCCAACATGGCCCTCACCCTTCCTGAGTGCAGCAAGTCAATGAAGCACTTCCAGCACTGCACTGCACCCAGGAGCATCGCACCACATCGTGGCTGCTCACCATTGCTGCAACCTCTTCCCATGCCCTCTTTCTGAGGTGTGGTGGCCTCTTCTTCCCATCTGTCAGGAAGCTAAAATAATTCTGATAATGTTATTGGAATTTATTGTAAAGTAGAGTAATAGTGGGGTCTGTGTCTATGTATGTGTGTGGGTGTGTGTGACTTAATTCAATTAAAGGCAGCTGGTCTGAAGGTTTTGATGTAATAGAAGATAAGCTGGGTTTGAAATGTTAAGGAGGTAAACAGAGGGGGGGAAAGGGAACCTTTGGATTTTTAAATAAACCAGACTAGCTTGATTTCAAGAGAGGGGTGAAATGTGTCACCGAGCCAGGAGAAGCAAGAAACAGTGTGTTTATCTTTCCCAAAGGTTACTGGTAAAATTGGTACCATGAGAGATTTTTATTATCAGAAAGGTAAAGCCCAAAGACATAGCGAAACAATGGGAATTTGCATTCAAAGGGGAAAATATGTATAAAGGAGCGACGGCTGCGTGTGAGGGTAGGCACTTTAAGATCTAACAAGTGTGAAATGCCTCCAGCATCTAAGCCTCAAGCTGCTGTTTACAAAGAACTAAAGTTAAGAAAACTCACTTTGAATTCGACTGGTACAGGGTATTGTGTGTCACCTTGCCTGACTCATAGATGTCTACAGCACAGAAGGAGGTCTTTCAGCCCATCAGTCTGTGCCGGTCAACAAAGATCTGACTACACTAACCCCATTTTCCAGCGCTTAGCCCATAGCCCTGGAGGTTATGGCAACACAAGTGAATATCTAAATACTTCTTAAATGTTACGAGAGGTTCTGGCTCAACCACCCTTTCATGCAGTGAGTTCCAGACTCCCACCACTTTTGGGTGAAAAAATTTCTCCTCAACTCCCCTCTTAGCCTTCTACCTCTTAGCTGAAATCCATGCCTCCTAGTTTTTGTCAACTTTACTAATGGAAAAAGTGCCTTCATATCCACCCTACCTATGCCCCTCATAATCTTATACACCTCTATCAGGTTCCCTCTCAGCCTTTGTTGCTCCAAGGAAAACAACAGCCTATCCAATCTTTCCTCATAGCTCAGACCCTCCAGCCAGGCAGCATCCTAGTAAATCTCCTCTGCACCCTCTCCAGTGCAATCACATCTTTCTTATGATGTGGTGACCAGAACTGGATGCAGTATTCCAATTGTGGCCTAACCAGAGTTTTATACAGTTCCAGCATAACCTCCCTATTCTATGCCTTGGCTAATAAAGGCAAGTAGCCCATATGTCTCCTTAACCACCTTATCTACCCGCCCTGTTACCTTTAGGGATCTATGGATATGCACATCAAGGTCCCTCTGGTCTTCAGTACTTCCCAGGGTCCTACCATTCATAGTGTAATCCCTTGCCTTGTTTCCCCTCCGCAAGTGCATTACCTCACACTTTTCCGGGTTGAATTCCATTTGCCCTGCTCTGCCCACCTGACCAGTCCATCGGTATCCTTCTGCAGTTTACAGCTATCCTCTTCACTATTTACCACCCTATCAATTTTCGTGTCATCCGCAAACTTCTTGATCATACCCCCTACAATTAAGTCCAAATTGTTTATGTACACCACAAACAGCAGAGGTCCCAGCACTGAGCCCTGGGTCTGTTAAAATCCATGTGTCCTACTGTTGCATTAGCAAAAGTGTAACTGGGAATTGGGTTAATTCGGGGGATTTACAAGTTATCATAGTAGTAATTTGTAAACTTATGTATGTATTTAAAATCATTTCTCCTATTAATAAAGGTTTAATTTAGTTTTGTAAGAAACCTATAAGACTTGGTAGTCTTATTACTACTGAATTCAAGGCATGTATCTCGAAATTTATACAAATTGCAAAACAAATTGTGGCAGTTGTTTCAAGTTTCCCTCAGGGATTTGAGCAGCTCAGCATTTACCTTCGGCTGTGCCATAACAAAGTTGGGGGCTCTTTTGCAGGATTTATTTGAAATTCCTTGATTGGGTTGGAGTTGATGAATCTTAAGGTTATGAGTACGAGAAGGACTTTGAATTCAGGAGTTGGTGTGAGGTTTCTTGAAGTGGTGAGACTAAAATATGGCTTTGGCAGTTGCTAAGACTTGCCTGAGAGTTGAAGTTCTAACTTTGGCTTGTTTACAAAAGGTAACTAAAGTTAAGTTAATGGAATTGGTGGATAAGTTACAATTGGGATTACCTGCAGGTGCAAAGAAAGCAGACATAGTTGAGATAATAGCACAGCACCTAAAACTGGAAGGTATAACATTTTCCAGGGAGTGAGTCACAGCTGGAGGTGGTGAGACTTCAGTTACAAATGAAGAAACTTGAACTTGAACAAGCAAAGGAAATGAAAAAATTGGAGCTAGAGGCAGAAGAAAAGGAAAGGGCAGAAAAAGAAAGAGCATTTCAAAGGGAGCAAGCAGAAAGGCAGGAGAAAGAAAGGAAGCTGGAACTGGAATCCCAGGCAAGGGAGAAGGACAAAGAAAGAGAGGCAAGGCAACGAGAGAAAGAGCAAGAAGCTTAAAAGGCTGGAAGTTAAAAAAGTGATCACAGATTCTGAGGAAAGTTCTGATGATGAAAAAACCTTCAACCTAAAACTTAGCAGTAAGATGTTTAAGTTTGTGCAAGCTGTCCCAAAGTTTGAGGAAAGAGATGTCAAGGCATTCTTTATTTCGTTTGAAAAGGTAGTTAGGCAAATGAAGTGGCAAAAAGAAATCTGGACATTACTTCTTACAGAGTAGGTTGGTAAGCAGAGTTCATGAGGTTTCTGTTTCACTTTCAGAAGAGGTATCGGTGGTTTATGATGCAGTAAAAAAGCTATTCTGAGTGCATATGAGTTAGTCTCTGAGGCATACAGGCAGAAATTTCAGAATATAAGGAAACAACCTGGGCAGACCTATATTGAATTTGAAAGGGTAAAGAAAAGTAATTTTTACCTTTGGATAAGGACGTTAAAGGTAGAGACAACGTATGAAGTTCTTAGGGAAATAATTCCCTTGAAAGAATTTAAAATTTCACTTCCTCTTGTAGTTAGAACCCATGTTGAAGATCAGAAGGTTAAAAGATCTAGATAGGCAGCAGAGATGGCTGACGATTATGAACTGGTCCATAAATCCTAAACCTTTTTCCATCATTCCCATAAACCCAAGAAGGATAGAAGATGGGAAGTTGACAGGAAGGCAAGTAACCAGGGAAAAGAAGGAATAGGTGGAAATTCCCAGGAAGGTTTTTCTCAGAATAAAAAGGAAGGTGCAGAGGGTAGGAGTGACATTCAAAAATTGAGGTGTTTTCATGTAATAAGGTTGGACATATGAAATATGCGTACTGGAAATTGCAGGGAAAATCTGTTGGGATTATTGGGGTGCAGAAAAGTTCTGGAAGTAAAAGTACTGTGGGTTCTGAGGTTCGGGCACAGGAAAAACCAATGGTTTATGTACAGATAAAACAGGAAGAATCAGTGATAGGTAAAGAAGTGGGAATGTGTTCATAAATTACCCAAGAGAATTTGGAGAAGCAGGTTGCAGAAATGTTTAAAGATTTTGGGCGGAATTTTCCGTGCCCGTTGGCGGTAGGTGTGATAGGTGGCATGCGCAGACAATATGGCGCGAGCTGTTTCACGACGGAGGGAAGGCAGGTCAGGGTCTTCTGCTCAGCCCGCCAATGGCGGGCAGTGTTTCCTGCCAATGGTCATCGGGGAGCTCATTGTAATATATCAGTTTATCATTAAAAGGGCATCCCACCAGGCTCTTGGATCCCCACCGGATCGTCCGTCCACGTCAGTGGGAAAGCACGTCAATGTGTTTCACAATGGCACACGGGCAACATGCACTTGGCGGCCTTCACTTTGGGGGAACTGGAGGTGAGTGAACAGCAGCGTTTTCCTCGGCTCGTCAGCTTTGCAGGCTTCGGGGCGCCGGGGGTTGGAGTGAAGTACGCCCCTGCCTCAGAAGCGGCTGTTGTCGGGGGTGTCCGGGGGCAACTGCTGCCCAGCCTCGGAGGTGACTTATGGGTGGGTGTGGGGGAGAGTGGGGGGGGTGGGAGAGGTCCGGTGGGGGGCAACTGCTGCCCTGGTGTTGGATCCTGCACACAAGAACTTGAGATGGGAGGCAGCGTAGGCGAGGGAAGTGGCCACGTGGTACTGCCACTGTATAAACTGACCATCCCTCTTCAACTGAGACAGATCAGATGCAGCTACAGTGATATGATTGGGGTGGAGCTCCTCGACAGCAAGCAATGGGGAGGCACAAAGTGCCATCAAGTCTCCACCCAGCACAGACTGCAAGTCCGAGACGCTTAACTGGACCACGGAGCAGTTGGACCACGGACATTGTACAATCTTCTCGCCGACACTGGCCATGTAGCAGTCACTGCTGGAGGTGCTCACAGCCCCTTGCAATCTCAGCATCCCAGTTAGAAGCTGTCTCCCCCATGTCGCAGGCTGACAGGGCACTCACCTGTGGCCATCCGAGGGGTGGTCAGCACTCTCCAGGAGGGGTTAAGGGGCCATCACACAGGGCCAGGAAAGGTGCTAAGTACAGCCATGCAAAACACATCTCTCTCTCTGTCATGCTGCAAGAGGGCCACATCAGGAGCATGGAGCCTGGTGACCTAGCTGTATGCCTGATTGCCTACAGAGAGTGAAGAAGATGGAGGAGAGCGCGACTGAGGCTCCTGGCTGCATAAAGGCAGGAGCAGCAACCTCATGAAGAAGGGGCTGCTCCTCCCCTGCAGCAGAACATCAGAACCCCCCCACCCCGCCTCAAGAAACATCAGGCACCTACCCGCTGTTGCCTCCTCTGTCTCCCCCCTCCTCCTCTCCCTCTTGCTGCCCCCTGCTCCCACTCCCCACTCGCTCTGTTTGTTCTGTGTATTTTGCCTGTATTGGGGTGGGTGTAGCACTCCCCGATGGCAGCAACACCTTTGCCGGTGCTGGCCCCGCCCAGGCCACCTATGCGGGGGCTGTGGCCTCTTCGGCCTCTGTGTCTCCCGTGCCCCGTTACCATTTAAATTGCAGACATCAGCTTGGGGTGAGGTGCTGCATCCACCCCACAATGACCTTCGAGGCCTGCGTAAAGGCTCTGGCAGGGGTTGTCGGCCCCTCGACCATAGTCGCAGCCTCGAAACTGTACGGGAAGGCCGTATTCTTTTTAAAGGCCAAGCGAGAGGTGCACCTCGCCTTCGAAAAGGGGCTCATGGTGGGCAGGACGATCCTGGTGGTGGACCCTCTGGAGGACACCGCCCAGAGGCGCATATTATCCAACATCCCGCCCTTCATCCCCGATGAGCTCCCCCTTCCCCATCTTTGTCAATGGGGGGAGGTGAGGTCGGGTGTGGCTCCAATCCCGCTCAGCCTAAAGGACGCAAGCCTTCATCATGTACGCTCCTTCCGGCGCCAGGTTTTTGTTTGCCTGGCCAGGAGGAGTGCACTTTGGGAGAGGAGTGCGTCAGGTCTGGCCTCTGTCTGGCCAACTGTAGTCTATTTGTGTGGCGCCTTTCCTGCGCCTCTTGTGGAGGAGGTTGTCAGGATTGGTTCTCCGCGGGCTGGGCATCGGGGTGGTCCTTTTGGCGTACCCCGATGATGTGCTCCTCATGTTCACTGACCCGGCTGACTTGTGGAGGGCATGCGAGTGCCAGGGCATCTACTCTGCCATGTCCTCTGCCAGGATCAACTGGGACAAATATTCTGGACTCCTGGTGGCAGATGGATCCCCTACCCGAGGAGCTCAGGCCTTTCACCTGGAGCAGGACTAGCCCCCTCTACCTAAGGGTCCACCTCTGCCCTGCTGAGGAATCCTGGCCAGTGAACTGGCAGGAGCTGGAAACCAAAGTTACCACTCGCCTGCCACGTTGGACAGGACTGCTCCGAGTACTGTCTTACCAAGGTCGAGTTCTGGTCATAAACCAGCTGATTGCTGCCATGTTGAGGTATCAGCTGGTCACTTTGACCCCTCCCCCGGATTTTGTCACAAAAATCCAGAGAATGCTCATCGACTTCTTCTGGGACAAAAGGCTGCACTGGGTCGCTGCTGAGGTTCTGAGTCTCCCACTTAGGGAGGGCAGTCAGGCGCTGGTGTGCCTATGCTTCCAGATGGCGACTTTCCACCTTCAGGCCCTGCAGCGATACCTTTACGCTGAGCCCCCTCTGAGATGGTGTGCCCTGGCGATGTATTTCTTCTGCCAGGTGCACAGCCTGAACTATGACGTGCAGCTCCTGTTTGCAGACCTGAGGGGCCGTCATGGCTCCTTCCAGGCGTTGCCCGTCTTTTACCAGGACCTGATCAAAGTCTGGAACATGGTTGCCTCGCGATGCAGCTCTCCGCTGTCAGGAGTAGCGGCTATTGTCAGAGAGCGGCTGCTCAGGAATCTGCACCTCGGGCCTTTTCAGTGGCTGGCGGAGAGGAGGGCTGTGGCTGCCAGGGTGACCAGGATCCAGGACGTGCTGGCGGTGGAGTGGGCTGGATGATTCCCTAGGAGTTGGCGCATCATGCGACGGTGGACATCCGGCTCGCAGCCAATGCCATTCAAGACCTTAGGACGATTGTGCTCAGCTCCGACGTCATTCTGGGTCTCGAGGTGGCGCTGGTGCGTGATTGTCAACTGTCCTAGTGCGTCCCTGTTCGGACATAATTCTACATTGGCCCCAAGCCCCGAATCCTCCCTCGGGAGCTGGTGCCCCCCCCAACCTGAGTAGCACGGTGCGGAAGGGTTTCCTGTATGGGCCACTGCTGCACACCCTTCAGTTACTTGAAATACATTTTATTGTTGTTTTGTTTGAGTTTCAGTCCCACACTCCTGACCCACAAGCACCCGATACGGAGGGGGACTGAGAGGGAGGAGGATCTCCTCGTTAACCTGCTGCTGGGCCTGGCCAAGTTAGCCATTAACAGGCCCAGGCAGTGGGCGATCAAGGGGGTCGTCTGACCTGACTGTCTGCCCCTCTTCCATGGCTATGTTCGTGGCCAGGTGTCCCTGAAATGAGATTCGGCAGTCTGGCAGTCCTCTCGCTTACAGTGTTGGCCTCCAACAGTGTGTTGGAGGCCAACTATGGCATCAGTGATGGAGTTAAGCCCATGCGGCAGTGCAGGAGTGACGTCCTGGACCAAGGTCTCCATGGCGGCTGCCACTCTACCAGTATTGACCTCGGTGCATTGGCATGCCGGCACTATCACCTCAACCTGAAGGCGGATAGACTCCTCCATTGTGCCTTGCTATCTGAGGAGTGCAGCGGACATCCCTTCTTGATGTCCCTGAGCTTGCCTTTGCTGCTCCAGCAACTGTGACATGACTGAGTCCAGAGGCTCGTCATCTGACTCAGACTCAGCTAATTTCTGGCCTCCAGCAGTGCCCTGAGTGCCAGACGCCTGGGAAGTCCCTGCTGTGGATCAGACAGTGTGATGTACTCACCAGATTGTGATCCTGAAGCTACTCTAAAGCTAGGTTCTGCCAAGGTCATGTCTTTGCATTGGTGGAGGGTGTGGATGAGTGCTGTGGTTGGACTTCAAGGAGGGCGCCTCCAGATTCCTCCTCAGAGGTTTCTTCACGGCTTGATTGGAGGCCCTGGGTCATGGACTCTGTCAGCTGTTTGGCAGATGTGCATGCGAAAGCAAGGGAAGATAATTAGTGCTTGGCAGTGGCCTGTGAAAAAGGACACGTCACTCACGGCATGGTTATCTGATTGATGTTGCACTGTTGGATCCTCACTTAATGGAGCAGCGCCGACCTCACTGTCAGCACAGGTCAGCTGGATGGTTCTGTTTTCAAAATCCATGAGGACCTTGATTTCGGGCATTCTGCCACCGGTCTGCAACCTCTCTCTGTTGTGAGCCAGCTTGTCCTGCATGGATAGAGATGGAGAAAGTGTAAGCAGGACGCCTGCCGGGCCAGATGATAAGTATACCTGACCTGGGTGGTGCGTGGTCCCATGGACGAGATGAGGACAATGACAGTCAGTCTGAGAGAGTGAATGGTGATGTCCCTTAAACCGGCAGTGAGTGAGGGCCCTGTGGATGTGTGAGGGGTTTGTGAGTGTGAGAGCTGAGAGTGATGAGAAGAGTGACTTACCCTGGCGGAATGGAGGAGATCATTCATCCTCTTGCGGCACTGGGTGGCTGTCCTTTTCTGAAGGACATTGGTGCTGACCACAGCTGCAGCACCTCCCAAGCCAGATTGGTCATGTTGCTGCCCATCGTGTGGCCAGAGTGGAGGTACAGGACATCCTGGCAGTCACTCGAGGGACCCGTTGTTGAAGTGGGGGGGCTGCGGTCTTTTTTCCTTTGCTGGTCATGTCTCCTGGGCAGCGGTGGTGAGCTGATAATGACGAGCGCTGTGCTGGTGGCTGCCTTTTAAACATGGCGGCCTGCACCATGCAACGGCAATGTGATGGCGGGCAAGCGAATGAGAGCCCACCCGCCATGGAAACGGTGTGTTTCCCAGGAACGCATAAGTAATGTGGCGGGCTTGCGACGAAACGGCGTGAAATCCCGCCATCACCGTTGACAGGTGGAATGCTATTTTGCCCACCCGTTACCGCATTTAGTGCAAATTTTGGAAAATCCTGCCCTTTGTGTGTGAAGGGAAAGTCTTTCCATGTGTGCAAAGTGGAGTAGGTAAAGATGTTAAAATTTTAAGGGACACAGGGGCTATAGTCAATCCCTTATGATGAGGGATAGTGACATCTGTTGTTCAGAGGGAGTATTGCAAGAACAGGTGATAATAAATGGGGTTCATGGAGATGCTAAACCTATGCCATTGTGGGAGGTAAATTTAAAAAGTAAGTGGAAAACAGGTGAGGTGATTGTTGGAATAGTGGAAAAATTGCCCAATGCAGGGTTTCACTTTATTTTGGGTAATGATTTGGCTAGTGGAGACAGTAATGTGGTAATGACTGTATTGCAGCAGGCCGTTAATCATGTTGATCTTAACAAACTTCAGGAAACTATTGTGGCCAAAAATGAAACACTTATTACAGATAACAAACAATTGAAGGAAATCCTGACTAATGTAGAAAACCAACTTTCATGTGTGAAAGAGGAGTTTGCTAATGAAAGAGGAGAATTGGTGAGATCAGTTGAGAATCAGTCACAGAAAGTAAAACACTTGACTGAGGACTTGAAATGCCTAAATGATAAACTTTAGAAGCAAACTTAACAAAGGTCAATCTTCAGTTAAAACTTGATGAACTTCAAGCATCAATAGTTGCTATGAAATATCAGGGAAAATGCTTTGAACAAGGAAAGGAATTGTTGGTAAATCAGAATAATTGGTTGAATGCAGAATTAAAACCAAAACTAACGAACTGTTAGAACTTTGTTGGGAAAGGAGCAATGAGATTCTCGAAATTAGAAGCAAACTGGATGAAAAGAAAAAGATGTGTGGTATGGAGTGACACAGTTCCAAAATTGCTCCTGTGAATAAAAGCTCTTTGCTGAATTGTGGTTCAGTTGAGTGACGAACTGACTCAAGTAACATTACTGGTGTATCAACTTCAGTAATGGACAATATGAAAACAGCTAAAGTGCCTGCAGAATTGGAAATCAAGAGTTTCCAACAGAAAGAACTGAAAGCACAAAATGACTTTTCGAAGTCAATGACGAGAGACACTGATTTACAAGTGCTTGCTGGTGCTAACATACAAAACACAGCAGTTAGAATCCGGGCAAGTGGACTGATTGCATAAGACCATTCAAAACCTAGAAAGGAGTGGAATGATGTAGTTTGTGGGTTATGTAAAAGAATTGAAGGGTTGGAACGAACTATGAA
This sequence comes from Cetorhinus maximus, assembly GCF_964194155.1. NCBI lineage: Eukaryota > Metazoa > Chordata > Chondrichthyes > Lamniformes > Cetorhinidae > Cetorhinus > Cetorhinus maximus. The sequence continues at coordinate 72,615,251 of NC_135896.1, forward strand.
GCTCCATAGGGAGCATATAGTTGACACTGCTCAAAGCGAAATGGAAAAGACCTGTTCAAGATGGGAGCTGGAGTACCAACAATGTCATAAGAAGTTTAAAGATCAAACCAAGCAGGAATACAAAATGCTTTTGTATGAACATAAGAAGAATCTCAATAACAACCTTGAAGTGGCAAAAAGAGATTTTGACCAGAGAAGAAATTAGATGTTAACGCACAAAAATACCATTTTGACTTTGTTAAATTGAAATGAGACTTGACCACATTTGGGTTCGGAAAATGAACTTGGGGATGGAATTACGCCTATAGCGAACGAAAAGGATGATTGGGCTGTAGACTTAAATGAAACATTTTTTGCTAAGTTAAAGACTGGGAATAAGAGGAAAAAGAAACATAAGGGTTGAGTTATGATAATGCTACATTGTACAAATTCTGCTAATCTTATTACTTTTATTGACTTTAAGTACATTTTTGTAGTTGTTTGATATAACATGTCTCATTGTGAAACAAAATGGAAAATTTATTTGCATAGTATGAAAGAAGCTATTGTTAGAGCTATTGTTTATGATAAGTTTGTGTGAGGCAGGTGCAAGGCCATTGTAAAGAAACCTTCACTGTTTCTTTATTTCCTCCAAAGGGGAAGGTGTTAGGAAATAGTGATAGTTTAAGTGAGTTATATTGGCATTTGTGAGTGTTAGGAATGAGTTTTAGATTTAAAGTTTAAGTTTGATTTGTATTTCTGTATCTGTGTGTTAAGAAAGATCAAATGGAGTTTTAGAAACATAAGAACATAAAAAAAATAGGAGCAGGAGTAGACCATTCGGCCCTGCGAGCCTGCTCCACCATTCATTATGATAATGGTTGATCATCCAACTCAATAGCCTGCTTGCGCTTTCTCCCCATATCCTTTGATCCCTTTCACTAACTTCCTCTTGAAAACATACAATGTTTTGGCCTCAACTACTTTCTGTGGGGAGTGAATTCCACAGACTCACCACTCTCTGCGTGAAGAAATTTCTCCTCATCTCAGTCCTAAATGGTCTACCCCATGTCCTCAGACTGTGATCCCTGGTTCTGGACTGCCCCACCATCAGGAACATCCTTCCTGCATCTACCCTGTCTAGCCCTGTTAGAATTTTATAGGTTTCTATGAGATCCCCCCTTATTCTTCTGAACTCCAGCAAATATAATCCTAAACGACTCAATCTCTCCTCATATGTCAGTCCTGCCATCCCAGGAATCAGTCTGGTAAACATTCGCTGCACTCCCTCTATAGCAAGAACATCCTTCCTCAGATAACGAGACCAAAACTGCACACAATATTCCAGGTGTGGTCTCACCAAGGCTCTGTACAATTGCAGCAAGACATCCATGCTCCTGTACTCGAATCCTCTGGCTATGAAGGCCAACATACCATTTGCCTTCCTTACCACCTGCTGCACCTGCATGCTTACCTTCAGCGGCTGGTATATGAGGACACCCAGGTCTCATTGCACATTCCCCTCTCTCAATTTATAGCCATTCCGATAATAATCTGCCTTCCTGTTTTTGCTACCAAAGTGGATAACCTCGCATTTATCCACATTATACTGCATCTGACATATATTTGCCCACTCACTCAGCTTGTCCAAATCACACTGAAGCATCTCTGCATCCTCCTCACAGCTCACCCTCCCACCCAGCTTTGTGTCATCTGCAAATTTGGAGATATTACATTTAGTTCCCTCATCTAAATCATTAATATATATATTGTGAATAGCTGGGGTCCCAGCACCGATCCCTGCAGTACCCCACTAGTCACTGCCTGCCATTCGGAAAAAGACCCGTTTATTCCTACTCTTTGTTTCCTGTCTGCCAACCAGTTTTCTATCCATCTCAATACACTACCCCCAATCCCATGCACTTTAATTTTACATGTTAATCTCTTATGTGGGACTTTGTCGAAAGCCTTCTGAAAGCCCAAATACACCACATCCACTGGCTCCCCCTCATCAACACTACTAGTTAAATTCTCGAAAAATTCCAGTAGATTTGTCAAGCATGATTTCCCTTTCGTAAATCCATACTGACTCTGTCTGATTCTGCCACTGTTTTCCCCGTGCTCAGCTATTAAATCTTTTATAATGGACTCTAGAAATAGTTTCACTTTAGCAAGGTGCTTGCATTTCTAATGGGTTTTATGACTCTTATAAAGTAGAGGCAAACATACAAGGGTAGAAGGATTGGAATGTTGCCGAGAAAAAAGGGGGGCCAGAGAGGCAGGTCCCTCCCACAGACACACACACACGAGAAGAGAAACAGCAGTTGCTTTGTAAGCTGTTTGAGTGCAGTTGGTTCTGAAAGTTGCTGCCAGGAGAAACTGGAGCAAAGGGGACAGGTATCCAGTCACAAGCTAAAGAAAAACCCCAAATATCCAGGGGGGGTGGAAGAGGAGAAAGTCCAAAGATGACTTTCTAGTCAAAGGAAGGACAGGAATGTGGGAAAAGGTCCTGTTAAGTGAAGTTAAGAGTGAGGGGCAGAGAGAAAGGATCCAAGCTTCAGATTTAAAGTGACAAAAGCTGCAGATAGCAGATTTAAAATGAAAACAGTTTGCAAGATGCCAGAAGGTCCAAAGAGACAGCTGAAGGTCTGTAACTTTTTGCTATTGGCATGTGAAGCAGTGGTGTACTGTTGACGACTGAGCCAGGGAACAGAGTGGGTGGAAGACAGCTTGAATGACCCAGGGAAGGGGAACATCGGAAGGAGAGTTCAAAACTCTGGAGGTGGACCCTTGTAGAAGGCGTCTGTGAGAAAGTGTCAGTATGGGAGAAGATTCCAAAGCGAGTCCTTTGTGAGTAGAGATTGGACACCCTCATGTGAAAGACCGAGTTCAGTGAGATTGGTTGTTTCACTGTGTTACAAGCGTCTGGGGGGGAGTTGAGGAGAAATCCATAGCATCTGGTTGAGGTGGCACCTGTCACTTGGTTTCAGAGCGTGGTGTGTCTGACCACAGGGTGCCATAGATTTACATGGACTGTGTACTTACTGTGTACATTAGAGTATAAGATAGCATTTGTAATTTGTGTTATCCTTATAAATCTGTATATATCTATAAAGATATAGTTGTGGATGAAGGAGTATTATAATATAGTTCACCTTTTGGTGTTGAATAAGTGTTTTATTCTTTTGTTACAAGTTCAGCAGCTGACTCCTGTGCCTCTGTCCAGTAGCCCTTCTCTGTATATCCAAACAAACAAATAAAAGTTAGGATCTATCAAGCTGGCTTCCACTTTGGGATCAGGCTTATCCAGGGGTAACCTCAGCTGGGATCATAACACCATCCCCGGGGACAAGGGTGCTCCTCCTGTCAGCCACATCCTCCAGGAGGCACGCATCAGTAGGCCTGAGTGCCCACTCAACCTGCCCTCCCGTCTGCTGTGTCCAGTCACACTCGAATCTATAGCGAATGTACAGGAGACATCCTTCCCTGGCAGCCTTCTAGGGGCTGCCTGGGCCGCTTTTAAATTGGCCACCAGGTCGCCACTGGACCAGGCAGCCGACAGGCCCCGGTCCCCGCTCGGCCTTTCCCGGCCAGTGCGGAGCTGCATTTCATGCTGGGCGGGTCTTAAGTTGGCCTGCCAGCGTGAAATCACGGTCAGGGCCAGATCGCAGGTGACAGACCGTTTCCCAGCCGCTCCCAGGCCTGCCCGCCCTGCCTGCTCGACAACCTCAAAATTCTGGCCTATGAGTGTATTTTGAAAAATATTGCGTTTCTGTCGAAAAGTGTTTATCTTGGCGAAATAATTTTCTTTTGGAATGCTGTAATGCAATTTCTTATGACATAGAAACAACTGTTTGAGTTTCTGATGAAAATTTTGATTTTCTGCTAAAAAAGCAATCATCTCAGTGAATTAAGCATTCTTTGTGATGTACTACTATTTTTTTTACGAAGTTCTAACACAGAGTGTAGTTTGAAAAATATTGAGTTTCTGTCAAAGTGCTGATCTCAGTGAGATCATTATTTTTTTGGAATGCAGGAACGCTGCAATGCAATTTCATATGACAGGGAAACAATTCACAGAATCACAGAATCACACAGTGCAGAAGAGGCCCTTCGGCCCATCAAGTCTGCACCGACACGTGAGAAACACCTGACCTACCTATCTAATCCCATTTACCAGCACTTGGTCCATAGCCTTGAATGTTATGGCGTGCCAAGTGCTCATCCAGGTACTTTTTAAAGCATGTGAGGCAACCCGCCTCCACCACCCTCCCAGGCAGTGCATTGCAGACCGTCACCACCCTCTGGGTAAAAAAGGTTTTCCTCACATCCCCCCTAAACTTCCTGCCCCTCACCTTGAACTTGTGTCCCCTCGTGACTGACCCTTCAACTAAGGGGAACAGCTGTTCCCTATCCACCCTGTCCATACCCCTCATAATCTTGTACACCTCGATCAGGTCGCCCCTTAGCCTTCTCTGCTCCAATGAAAACAACCCAAGTCTATTCAACCTCTCTTCATAACTTAAATGTTTCATCCCAAGCAACATCCTGGTGAATCTCCTCTACACCCCCTCCACTGCAATCACATCCTTACTATAATGTGGCGACCAGAACTGCGCACACTACTCCAGCTGTGGTCTCACCAACTCCAACATGATCTCCCTACTTTTGTAATCTATGCCTCGATTGATCAAGGCAAGTGTCCCATATGCCTTTTTCACCACCCCTCTAACATGCTGCTCTGCCTTCAGAGATCTATGGACACACACGCCAAGGTCCCTTTGTTCCTCAGAACTTCCTAGTGTCATGCCGTTCATTGAATATTTCCTTGTCAAATTACTCCTTCCAAAGTGTGTCACCTCACACTTTTCAGGGTTAAATTCCATCTGCCACTTATCTGCCCATTTGACCATCCCATCTATATCTTCCTGTAGCCCAAGACACTCAACCTCACTGTTAACCACCCAGCCAATCGTTTTGTCATCCGCAAACTTACTAATCCTACCCCCCACATTTTTGAATAATAGGGGACACAGCATAGATCCCTGTAGTACACCACTGGACACTGGCTTCCAGTCACTAAAGCAGCCTTCTGTCATCACCCTCTGCCTCCTACAACTAAGCCAATTTTGAATCCACCTTATAAAATTACCCTGTATCCCATGTGCATTTGCCTTCTTTATAAGTCTCCCATGTGGAATCTTGTCAAAGGCTTTGCTGAAATCCATATAAACTACATCAACTACACAACCCTCATCTGCACACCTGGTCACCTCCTCAAAAAATTCAATCAAATTTGTTAAGCATGACCTCCCTCTGACAAAGCCATGCTGACTGTCCCTGATCAAACCTTGCCTCTCCAAGTGGAGATAGATTCTCTCCTTCAGAATTTTCTCCAATAGCTTCCCTGCCACTGATGTGAGACTCACTGGCCTGTAGTTCCCTGGCTTATCTCCACAACCCTTCTTAAAAAGCCGAACCACATTAGCTGTTCTCCAGTCCTCTGACAGCTCCCCTGTGGCCAGAGAGGAATTAAAAATTTGAGTCAGAGCCCCTGCGATCTCCTCCCTTGCCTCCCTCAGCAGTCTGGGACACAAATCATCCAGACCTGGAGATTTGTCCACTTTTAAGCCTGTCACCACCTCCAATACCTTGTCATTCCCTATATCAATTTGCTCAAGAACCTCACAGTCTCTCTCCCCGAGTTCCATACTTTCATTCTCATTCTCTTGGGTGAAGATAGATGTGAAGTATTCGTTCAACACTCTACCGATGTCCTCTGGCTCCACCCATAGATTGCCCCCTTGGTCCCTAATAAGCCCTACTCTTTCCCTGGCTATCCTCTTCCCATTGATATACTTATAGAATATCTTGGGATTTTCCCTACTTTTACCAGCCAGAGCTTCCTCATATCCCCTCTTTGCTCTCTAATTGCTTTCTTAAGCTCTACCCTGCACTTTCTGCACTCCACTAATGCCTCTGCTGTACCTGCTACAAGCCTCTCTTTTCCTTCTCGTCGTATCCTGAATATCTCTGGTCATCCATGTTTCTCTGGGCTTGTTACTCCTTCCAATCACCCTAGAGGGAAGACGTTGAGCCTGTACCCTCCCCATTTCCTTTTTGAATGCCCCCCACTGCTCCTCTGTAGATTTCCCCACAAGTAGCTAGCTGTTCCCAGTCTACCCTGGCCAGATCCTGCCTTATTTTACTAAAATCTGCTCTCCCCCAATCCAAAACATTTTTTTGCAACTTGTCTATTTCTTTGTCCATAACAAGCTTAAATTGTACCATGTTGTGGTTGCTATCACTAAAATTGTTTGAGTTTCTGGTAAAAATTTATGATTATCTGTCAAGAAGTGATTATCTTAGTGAATTAAGCATTCTTTGTGATGTACTCATATTTTAATAAAGTTCTAACAATCCATGAGGATATTTTGAAAATATAGGTTTTGTGTTGAAAAGTGCTTATCTCAGTGAGACAATATTTTCTTTGAAGGCAGGAATGTTGTAATGCAATTTCTTATGATGTAGAAAGAATTTTTTCAGTTTCTCATGAAAAGGTTTGATTTTCAGGTCAGAAGTTCGTATCTCAGTGAATTAAGCATATTTTGAGATGTACTGCCATTTTTATGAAGTTCCAACATTCTTGAGTGTATTTCAAAACAAATTGAGTTTCTGTCGAAAGTGCTTACCTCAGTGAGATCAATTTTTTTGGGGAACGCAGGAATGCTGTAATGCAATTTCTTGTGAAGTATAAAAAACTGCTTGAGTTTCTGATGAGGAGATTTGATTTTCTGGCAAAAATTGATTGTCTGATTTAATTAAGCATTCTATGTGATGTACTACTTTTATCGAGTTCTAACACTCTAAGGCTGTATTTTGAAAAATATTGAGTTTTCTCCGATGACTGCATAACTCAGTGAGGTGAATATATTTTTGGAATACAGCAATGACGCAATGCAATTTCTAAAGACACAGAGACAATTCCTTAAGTATCTTATAAATAGTTTTGATTTTCTGCCAAAAGGCTATTATCTCAGTGAATTAAGCATTCTTTATGATGGATGCATTGCTCTTTTTTACGAAGCTCTAACACTCTATAGGCAGGATTTTAGGTCCGCGGGCGGGCACATGCCCGACCCGATTGGGCGTTAAATTGCGCGTGATGACGCCGGATGAGCGTCCCAACATCATTGCGCACCCACATGATATTTCGGTCGGCAGGCACGCGCAGGTGCCAGAGCCGCACCCCTCATTAATTACGAGGCCACTTAAGGCCCTTAACAGTCCAATTGACAGAGATTGTTCCTTGCCTGTGCGCTTTCACGCTCATTACAGGCAAAATGGGCAGGCAGCCAGCCAACATTTTCAAAAACCTCATCCAAGGGCAGGATAAAAAGGGTCAGCAGCATTGCCAGTGTGAATAGTGAGGAGTTTTGGAGATTGTTTCCTGCTGGTTACTTATTTGTACTTGGCAACCTCATCTCTGTTCAGGGCTTCATTCTTAGCATTTCCAGGCTTCATTTCAGGACTTGTTGGTGTCTGCAAGGCCCCCAGAGGATTCAGACAGTGTGGACCCTTCCAGGTATCAGACAGCCATCCCTTACCCTGGTAATGGGGATAGTGGTCTCTGCTGGAGGCACCTCCTCTGAGGAGGAAGAGAGGAGCAGAAGGTAGAGGAGGCCAGGTGTCCCAATGCAGCTTCCAGGGGAGGAGAGGTGCAGGCACAAGGAGGGCAGGGCCAGCAGGTAGTCCAAGGTGGAAGGGGCTGCAAAATATGCTACTATCCTGCTGCCAGGGTTAACAGACAATGATGCAGCTACCTCAATATGCCTGAGGTGCAATGCTGAAGGAGGCTCCGCCTCTCAAGGGAGACAGTGACCCCCCATCTGTCAGATGATTGGGCTGAGATCAGCTCCGACTGTGTGGGTGAACACCCCATGCCAGTGGCTCCGAAGGTCACAGTGGCCCTCCGGTTCTTTCCAGGGGTTAGCGGGGGATCTTTGTGGAGTTTCCCAATCAGCTGTTCACAGTTGCATCAAGCTGGTGACAGGAGCTCTGTTCAGACAGGTCCTGATCTTTTTTGTTTACCGTATGGATGAGGCCTACCAGGCTGAGCTATCCAGAGGCTTTGCAGTGATTGCTGGGTTCCCCCATGTGCAGGGTACAATCGACTGCACGCATGTGGCCATCAAGCACCAGCAGGTGAGCTGGGTGCCTTCATCAACAGGAAGGGATTCCACTCCATGGACATGCAGATAATGTGTGACCACAGGATGCAGATTCTGCAAATCTGTGCAAGGTACCCTGGCAGCTCCCATGGTGCTTACATCCTCAGACACTCCCAGGTGCTGAGGCTCTTCAGTGCTCCAGCCCAACTGTGGATATCGAGGACTATCCGCTGAAGCTCATGATGCCTCTTCGCCACCCAAGAACAAAGGCAGAGAAGTGTTACAATACAAGTCGTGTTCCGCAAAGGCGGTGGTAGAGGGGACTGTATGTCTTCTCAAGATGCACTTCTGATGCCTGGACTGTTCAGGGGGAGCACTACAATAACCCACCCAGAGCGGGTGTCACTGATAGTTGTTGCATGCTGCGCTCTCCACAATCTGGCACTGGCAAGGGGGGACCCACTGGAGGAAGAGGATCTTGACACAGCTGCACAGACCACAGATGATGAGTCCAGTAGTGAGTCTGAAGATGAACACAGTGAAGAGAACGTGGAGGGCATGGAGGCAGACCTCGGTAACCTCCAGGAAGGCAGGGACTCCTTGATCCAATGCTCCTTCAGCTTGGCTACCAAAGATCAGCTTCAACCGCATGCCTGAGCTGCCGCCTCTATCCCAGATGTCTGAAAGGACCCTTCCATTTGAATACATGGAACACTAAGTGCCTGTGCAATAAAGTTCAGAGCCACCTGCGTCCAGTATTACATACTGGTATTCCCCACATCAATAAAATGAAACGGTGAAGCATACGCAGGCCGTGATGACAATTTATCTCATCCTGGCAGTTCAATAATATCTACAGAAATGTTTCTGGTTTTCAACCCCAGAGCAGTATACATAAAGTCAACATAAATGAACATAAAATCACCTGTGACCTGTTCCTTTTGTGCTCATGGTGCCTTTAACATATGTTTGCGAGTGCTATGTCTTGGTGCTCTCCGATCGCTGGCACTGGCATTGGAAACAGCCTACCAACTCTGCTGTCTTGTTGGCCTTGATTACCTTGGCGGTCCTCCTCTGACCAGTGGAGCCTGTGCTGGCCCCGCCTGAGAGGGAGCAGGCATTGCCCCATTCACTGCAGCCTCATCAGATGCCACGATCACTGGCAGAGGGGTAGAGGAGATGCTGCCGTCATGCAGAGATCGCTGAGAGGAGCCCGCGAGATGACAGGCAGCTCAAGTGCCAACGTGAGGTCGGTCTGGACCTCCCTGCTCACCACTGATGGATGGGCACCTAGCTCGGATACTGGGTCCCTCATTCATCTCCCACACTGACACTGGCCGCCTGAGGCCATTGCCTGTGTGAGGGCTTGCAGATCTGAGTGCATCCCCAGGAACACCTGATTCTGATTCTGTTCCTGGAGCTGCCTCTCCATGCTGTGCACCGAGGTGCAGGTATCTATAATGTTTCCAAGGAGTGTGAGACCGGACCGTCACTTTGGTCTGAAGGCTACACAGAACACAGTGAAGAGGCCCTGGACTGAGACACCTGCCTTTATCTTGTGCAGAAATGTTTCACATCTGAGTGACACAAACACTGCTCATCGGAAAAGGAGCCACAGGCAGGGAAGCATTATTGGGAGTTTATTGACAACAGTGAACAGTATGTACAAGTGATTAACATCCATCCTGGTTAAGTGTGATGGCCCCTTAATGCTTCCCGGAGAAGGCTGGGCACCAGTTGAATGGCTAGAGATTAGTGCACTGCATGGCTGCCCTGTTAACTTGAACCATGGGGGAGACTGGTCCAAACAGGGATTGGGGAAGAGTGCCCTGCAGTTAGCATCGCAGTGAAGCAGTCTGGGAAGAGTATCCTGCAGTCAGCATCACTGTGAAGCAGCCTGGGAAGAGTGTCCTGCAGTCAGTTCTTGTTGAAAATAGCAAGAATGACATCACAAGATAGCGCGAGAGAGCGGCAGAGAGATCAGAACCAGCGCGAGTGTGGGGAAGCTTCAAAAAGTGACATCAGCACAAAGGTGAGAGTTGATTGGGGAGTAGTGGGTAGGTGTTTTTCTCCAGTTTTTTTCTCCAGTTTTTCTCCAATTTAAAATACATTAAGCTAAGGAAAGGTAAGAGTTCTAGTTTTTATTTTATGTATATAAATAATTTAAATTTTTTTTACTATATTTAACTTAAAGTAGGGTTTTTTTGAACTAGAGGCATGGCAGGTCAGCTCAGTCCCGTGTTATGTACTGCCAGCAACATATGGGAAGCCCTAGACACTCCTTGTGCTCTGACTGACCACGTGTGCAGGAAGTGCCACCAGCTGCAGCTACTTGAGCTCCGAGTTTCGAAGCTTGAGCGGCAGCTGGAGGCACTGAGATGCATCCGTGAGGCTGAGAGTTTCATGGATAGCACATTTTTAGACGTGTTCACCCCACAGCTTATGGAAGTGCAGACAGAAAGGGAATGGGTGACCATCAGTCAGAAGAAAGGTATCGGGCAGATAGTCAGAAAATCCCCAGGAAGCGCCTCGCTCGAGAACTGTTTTTGTGTGTTGGAAAACGGTGAGAGTGACGGTTCCTCTGGAGAGTGCAGCCACACTCATGGCACTGTGAATGGCTCAGCTGCACAGGAAGGGAGGAAAAAGAGGGGAAGAGCAATAGTGGTAGGAGACTTGATAGTAAGGGGAACAGACAGGCGTTTCTGTGGCCATAGACGTGACTCCAGGATGGTATGTTGCCTCCCTCGTGCCAGGGTAAAGGATGTCATTGGACGGCTGCAGGGCATTCTAAAGGGGGAGGGCAAACAGACAGAGATTATGGTACGTATTGGTACCAACGACATAGGTAGAAAGAGGGATGAGGTCCTGCAAGCAGAATTTAGGGAGTTAGGAAGCAGGTTAAAAAACAGGACCTCAAAGGTAGTAATCTCTGGATTACTTCTGGTGCCACGCGGTAGTGAGTATAGAAATAGGAGGTTAATCCAGGTGAATGTGTGGCTGGAGAGATGGTGCAGGAGGGAGGGCTTTAGATTTCTGGGACACTGGGACCATTTCTGGGGGTGGTGGTACCTGTACAAGGCAGATGGGTTGCACCTGAACCAGAATGGGACCAATATCCTTGTGGGGAGGTTTGCTAGTGCTGTTGGGGAGGGTTTAAACTAACTTGGCAGGGGCATGGGATCCTGTGAGGAGGTTCAGCAGGGCAAGATGCACAGCCAAAATTAGAAGAGAGAGCTAGTGAGTCTGGAAGACATAGAGATTATAGGCCAGTTAAGGCACAAGGGAGTTTGGCAAGGTTGGATGTTATTTATTTTAATACAAGGAGTCTGACGAATAAAGCAGATGAGTTGAGGTTACAAATTAACACATGGAAGTATGATGTCATTACTGTCACAGACATGGTTGAGAGAGGGGCAGGATTGGCAGCTCAATATTCCAGGATATAGGGTCTTCAGGCGAGACAGGGAAGGAGGTAAAAGAGGAGGGGGTATCGCAATATTGATCAAGGAATCAATTACAGCAGTAAGGAGGGATGACATCTTAGAAGGCTCCTCAAATGAAGCCATATGGGTAGAACTGAAAAGCAAAAAAGGAGCAATCACATTGCTAGGAGTGTACTATAGGCCCCCAAACAGTCAGAGAGAAATAGGAGAGCAGATATGTAGACAAATTTCAGAGAAGTGTAAAAATAATAGTGAGGGATTTCAACTTCCCCAACATTAACTGGGTTAGTCATAGTGTAATAGGTTTAGAGGGAGTGTGATTCTCAAAATGCATCCAGGAGAGCTTTTTAAGCCAGTACGTAGAAGGTCCTACAAGAGAGGGGGTGGTCCTGGACTTAATTTCAGGGAATGAAGCCGGACAAGTGGTAGAGGTATCATTGGGGGAACATCTTGTAGATAGCGATCATAGCTCCGTTAGATTCAAGGTTGTTGAGGAAAAGGACGAGGATGGGCCAGAAATCAGAGTTCTAAATTGGGGGAAGGCCGATTTTAATAAGATCAGATATGATTTGGCCAGAGTGGACTGGGAGCAGCTACTTTTAGGTAAACATGCATCAGAGCAGTGGGACTCATTCAAGAACAAAACAGGGAGAGTACAGGGCCAACATATTCCAGTAAAAACAAAGGGTGGGACCAACAAATCCAGGGAATCCTGGATGTCGAGGGATTTACAGGATTGAGAAAAAGGGAGGCTTATGGCAGATACCAAGGGCTCAAAACAGCAGAAGCCCTGGAGGAGTATAGAATGTGTGTGGGGGGCCTTAAAAAGGAAATTAGGAGAGCAAAAAGAGGGCATGAAAAAGCATTGGCAGGTAAAATAAAGGAAAATCCAAAGTTATTTTACAAGTACATTGAGAGTAAGAGGATAACTAGGGAAAGAGTAGGGCCCATTAAGGACCATAGTGGTAATTTGTGTGTTGAGCCGGAAAACGTAGGTAGAGTTCTAAATGAACACTTTGTGTTGGTGTTCAGAAGTGAGAGGGATGATGTTGCTTTGGAAATCAGGCAGAAGGACAGTGATATAATTAAAGAAATTAGCATAGAAAGGGAGGAGGGTCTATGTGGCCTGGCAGGCTTAAAAGTAGATAAATCTCCAGGCCCAGATGAAATGTATCCCAGGCTGTTGAGTGAGGCAAGGGACGAGATAGCAAGAGTGCTGGCAATAATTTTCAATATCTCTCTGGCCACAGGAGAGGTGCCAGAGAACTGGAGGAAAGGCAATGTGGTACCGTTATGCAAGAAGGAAGGAAGGGATAAACCAGGGAACTACAGGCCAGTCAGTCTAACCTCAGTGATGGGGAAACTATTGGAAGCAATTCTGAGGGACAGAATTAATCTACACTTGGAGATGCAGGGATTAATCAAGGACAGTCAGCATGGTTTTGTTAAGGGGAGGTCAATTTGATTAAATTTTTCAAAGAGGTGACCAGGTGTGTAGATGAGGGCAATGCATTTGACATAGTCTACTTGGACTTCAGCAAGGCTTTTGATAAAGTCCTGCATGGGAGACTGATAACGAAGGTAAGAGCCCATGGGATCCAAGGCAATTTGGCAAATTGGATCCAGAATTGGCTGAGTGGCAGGAAGCAGAGGGTGATGGTCGAGAGGTGTTTTTGTGACTGGATGCCTGTGTCCAGTGGGGATCAGTGTTGGGCCCCTTGCAGTTTGTGGTATATATAAACGATTTAGACTTGAATGTAGGAGGGTTGATCAGTAAGTTCGCGGATGATATGAAAATTGGTGGCATGGTAAATAGTGAGGAGGATAGCCTTAGATTACAGGAGGATATAGACGGGCTGGTCAGATGGACTGATCAGTGGCAAATGGAATTTAATCCGGATAAGTGTGAGGTGATGCACTTGGGCAGGACAAACAAGGCATGGGGATACATGATGAATGGTGGGAACCTGGGAAGTACCAAGGATCAGAGGCATGTCCACTGGTCCCTTAAGGTAGTGGGACAGGTAGATAAGGTAGTTAAGAAGGCATATAGGATACTTGCCTTTATTAGCCGAGGTATAGAATATAAGAGCAGGAAGGTTATGCTGGAACTATATAAAACGCTGGTTAGGCCACAGCTAGAGTATTGAGTGCAGTTCTGGAATCCCATTATAGGAAGGATGTGATTGCACTGGAGAGAGTGCAGAAGAGATCTATCAAGATGTTGCCTAGGCTGGAGAGTTTCAGTTATGAGGAGAGATTGGATAGACTGGGGTTATTTTCCCTGGAGCAGAGGAGATTGAGGAGGGACATGATTGAGGTGTATAAAATTATGAGGGGCATAGATAGGGTAGACAGGAAGGAACGTTTCCCGTTGGTGGAGGGATCAATAACCAGGGGGCATAGATCTAAGGTAAGGGGCAGGAGGTTTAGAGGGGATGTGAGGAAAATTTTTTCACGCAGAAAGTGGTGGGAATCTGGAACTCTCTGCCTGAAAGGGTGATAGAGGCAGAAACCCTCATAACATTTAAGAAGTATTTGGATGTGCACTTGCGATGCCATGGCATACAAGGCTGTGGGCCTAGTGCTGGAAAATGGGATTAAAATAGTTAAGCACTTGTTTGACCGCCGCAGACTTGATGGGCCAAATGGCCTTTCTCTGTGCTGTATTGACTGTATAATATTGCAAGTGGCTGTGAGCACCTCTAGCAGTGACTGCTGCATGGCCAGTGTCATGATATAATGTCTATAATGTTATTGGAAATTATTTTTAAAATAATGTTTAATGGTGTCTATATGTGTGTCTGTGTGTGTCTTAATTAGATTAAAGACAGCTAGTCTGGGTGCTTTGATGTATAGAAAGCAATAGGTTTGAAATGGTAATTAGATAAATGTGGGGAAGTTTAGAAACACAGGTGTCAAGGGGGCAATTTGAATTTTTAAATAAACCATTCAAAAGAATGGGTGAAATCTTGCATCTAACTATGAGACGCCAAGCAATGTGTTTATTTGTTTTTCAGCTTACTAATAAAATTGGTTGAATGAAAGGATTATTGTTAGGAGAGGTAAAATTTTAATACAATTGAACATTTACATTCAAAGGAAAAGCTAGTTATAAACAGAAAGCAGTTTGTGTGTGTAAGTCAGAGGCATTTAAGATCTAACCAGCCTGTAAGCCTACAACTGTGTCTGAAAAGGAACCAAATTGCAAGGGACCTGATTTTAAATTTGTAAGGTCAAATGTGCTTTGCCTGGCATCTGTTTAAAGTCTATGGGTTATTGTTGCCTTGGTGAAGATTTACCTGGGAGTGATTAATTTGGGAATTTGTTTAAAAGTTATTATGGTAGTAATTTGTAGCCATGTGTATGTGTTTAATTTGTTATTACATTAATAAATGTTTAATTTAGTTTTATATAAAAACCTCTTGAGGCTTGGTGGTCTTATTCCTGAATTCAGAGCTGCATCTCAAACATACCAATTGAAAATATAGATTATGACAGTTGTTCAAGTTTCCCTCTGGGATTTAAACAACTCAGCCTTTACCAACTGCTGTGTCATAACAGCTAGCTTTAGCGAGGATGTTGTACAACATATGCTGTCCAACTGGTCTGTAGCCCACTAAAGTGCTCATGAATTTGCAGCCTGTGCCAGGCTGGGGGGTGGGTGGGGGATGGGAGCTCTGGAGCACTTGGTGGCACTTTGATGCCTTTGCGTTGCTTGAGTGGGCAGCTAAACTAGGAGCCTGGCCCCAATAATATCAATGAGGTTGCGCCTGAACTGTCTCAGTTGCAGAGGAATGGTCACTTTCTACAGGTTTCCCAAATGTGTGGCTACTTCCCTCTCCCACCCTTCCCCACCCCAATACCAAATGCTTGTGCGCTAAATTCAATAGCAGGGCTGCCCTTGTGCCCCCCGCCACCGGTTGCCTCAACCGTAAGGCTGCACTTGCCCCCCGCCTCACAAGTCACTTCAACGGCAAGGCTGCACTTGCCTCCTGCATCCGAGGCAGGGCAGCACTTAACCCCGACCCCCCTGGTGCCCCTGAAGCTTGCAAAGCAACAGACAACCCTGGCAAGCTCTGCAGAACGTTGCTGTGCCCTCACCCAAAGTGCAGGCCGTCAAGTGCTCATCGCCTCTGTGCTGTTGTGAAACATGTCGGCGTGCTTTACTGCTGACCTGGACGGACTATCCAGCGGAGGTGCAAGAGCCTGGTGGGATGGCCTGATAATGTTATGCTGATGTATTACAATGAGGTTCCCGATGACTGATGGCGGGAAATGTGGCCCACTGTCCACAGGCTGAGCGAACAATCGAGACCTGCCTTCCTGTCGCCATGAAACCGATCGTGCCATATTGTCCACTCAGGCTACCTATCACACCCGCCACCAGCGGGCATGGAAAATTCCGCCCTGAGTTTCTGTCCACAAGTGCTTATCTTGGTGAGATTTTTTTTTTGGAATGCTGGAATGCAATTTCTTACAACATAGAAACAACTGTTTGATTTTCTGATGAAAAGTTTTGATTTTCTGGTAAAAAGTGATTATCTGATTTATTAAGCATTCTATTTGATTTACTATTATTTTTTACGAAGCTGTAACACTCCATGAGGATATTTTGAAAGCTATTGAGTTTTTGTCGAAAAGTGCTTATCTTAATATAATTTTTTTTGCAACGCAGTAATGATGTAATTCCTTATGACAGAAATAATTGTTTAAGTGTCTTATGAATAGATTTGATTTTCTGTCAAAAAACGATTTTCTCAGTGAATTAAGCATTCTTTGTGATGCACTACTATTTTTTAAAGTTCTAGCTCTCTGTGAGTGTATTTTGAAAAATATTGAGTTTCTGTCCAAAAGTGCTTAACTTAGAATTTATTTTTGGAATGCAGGAATGCTGCAATGCAATTTCAGATGACGGAGAAACAATTGTTTGAGTTTCTGGTGAAAAATTATGATTTTCTGTCAAAAAGTGATTTTCTCAGTGAATGAAACATTCTGTGTGATGTACTACAATTTTTCATAAAGTTCTAACACTGAGTGTATTTTGAAAAATATTGAGTTTCTGTCCAAAAGTGCTTACCTCCATGAAAATTTTTTTTGGAATGTTGGAATGCTGTAATGCAATTTCTTACAATGTAGAAACAGCCTTTTGATTTTCTCATGAAAAGTTTTGATTTTCTGGTAAAAACTGATTATCTGATTTGATGAAGCATTCTATTTGATTTACTACTATTTTTATGAAGTTCTAACACTCAGAATGCATTTTCAAAAATATTGAATTTCTTTCGGAAAGTGCTTATCTCAGTAAGTAAATATTATTTTGCAATGCAGTAATGATGTAATGCAATTTCTTATGACAAAGAAACAATTGTTTAAGTTTCTTATGAATATTGTTCCTCAGAGAGGGCGGACAGACTCCTCCATTGTGCCTTGCAATCTGAGGAGTGCAGTGGACACCACTTCCTGATGTTCCCGAGCTTGCCTTTGCAGCTCCAACAACTGTGACATGACTGAGTCCAGACACTCGTCATCTGACTCAGACTTGGCAAATTTCTGGCCTTCAGCAATCCTCCGAGTGCTGGATACCAGGGAAGTCCCTGCCCCTGCCTGCAGTGGATCAGACAGTGGGAGGTGTTCACCAGATTGTGATTCCATGCCTATTCTAAAGCTAGGTCCCACCAAGGTGTGTCTCTGCACTGGTGGAAGGTGTGGGTGAGAGCTATGATGGGACTTGAATGATGGTGCCTTCAGATTCCTCTTCAGAGGTTTCTTCGGGGCTTGACTGGAGGCTCTGGGTCATGGACTCTGTCGGCTGTTTGGCAGATGTGCCAGTGAAAACAAGGGGAGATAATTAGTGCATGGCAATGCCCTGTGAAACAGGACACTTCACTCAGGGCATGGCTGTCTGATGAATGTTGCATTGCTGCACCCTCACTTGGTAGAGCAGCGTTGACCTCACCATCAGCACAGGACCAGTCCAGATCATGGCCAGCCAGCTGGATGGTTGTTTTCAAAGTCCGTGAGGACCTTGATTTTGAGCATTCCGTGACCAGTCTGCGACTTCTCTCTCTCTTGTTGTGTGCCAGCTTGTCCTGCATAAAAAGGGATGGAGAAAGAGTAAGCAGGATGCCTACCGGGCCAGATGATAAGTATGCCTGACCTGTGTGGGTGGGTGAGTGGTCCTATGAACGGGATGAGGACAATGATGGTGAGTGTGAGCAAGTGAATGGTGATGTCCCTTGAACCCGACAGTGAGGGAGGTCCCTATGGATGTCTGATAGGTTTGTGAATGTGTGAGTTGAGAGTGATGAGAAGAGTGACTTACCCTGGTGGAACAGAGGAGAACATTCATCGTCTTGTGGCACTGGGTGGCTGTCCACTTTTAAAGGGTGTTTGCGCTGACCACCAATGGCACCACTTCCCAAGCCAGGTTAGTGCTTTTGCTGCCCATCCTGCGGCCAGAGCGACAGTAGAGGACATCCAAGCGGGTCTCCACGGCATCCAAAATGCACTCGAGGGATGCGTCTCTGAACCTGGGGTCTGCAGTCTTCTTCAGTTTCAGGGCCATGTCTTCTGTGCAGCAGTGGTGGTCTGGAAGCACTGAGATTGTGTTTGCGGCTGAACTTTAAATATGGTGCCCAGCGTGATGCAGCGGCAGGGTGATGGCGAGTGAGAGCCTGCCCACCATGGAAATGGCATGTTTCCCAGGAGGGCATAAATAATGTGATGGGTTTGGGATGATCCAACATGAAAATCTGGCACCACGGCTGTCGTTTTACCCACCCGCTGCAGCACTTTAGTGCAAATCTGGGAGAATTCCACCCATTGAGTTTCTTTCGATAACTGCTTATCTCAGTGGGATAAATATATTTTTGAAATGCAGTAATGATGTAATGCAATTTCTTATGACATAGGGACAATTCTTTAAGTATCTTATGAATAGTTTTGATTTTCTGTCAAAAAGCCTTTATCTCTGTGAATTATGCACTCATTTTTTTTTACTAAGTTCTAACACTCTATGAATGTATTTTGAAAAATATTGAGTTTCTCTGATTTATCTGATTTAATTAAGTATTCTATTTGATTTACTACTATTTTTTATGAAGTTCTAACACTTTATGGACAGAATTTTTCCCTTGGGCAGGCGGTCCTGGGAGCAGCCACCAAACCGACCACCACCTGAGATCAGGCCCCAAAAGCGATTTCATGCTGGCGGGCCAATTAAGGCCCACCCAGCATGAAACATGGCTCCGCACTGGCCAGGAAGGACCGAGTGGGGGCGGGGGCTTGTCGGCCACCAGGTCCAATGGCAATGTGGTGGCTAATTTGAAAGCGTCCCAGGCAGCCCTTAAAGGCTACCAGCGAAAGAGATCTGTCTGCCATTGCAACGATGGAGTCGAGTGCATCTGCAACTGTCAGGTGGGAGGGCAGGTCAGGTGGGCACTCAGACCCCACTTTTTGGATGAGTGCCTCGCTGCCCTCCTGGAGGAGGTGGCTGCCAGGAGGGGCACCCTTGTCCCCAGAGATGGGAGGAGGAGGCCACCACACCTCACACAGAGGGCATGGGAGGAGGTGGCAGCCTTGGTTAGCAGCCACGACATGGTGCAGTGCACATGGGTGCAATGCCAGAAGCGCTTCAATGACCTGCTGTGCAGGAGTGTTAAGGTGTGGCCGTCCCCCTGTGGATCTCAGAGGTGCTGGAGTCTGAGTGCCAACTGTCAATCACACCGGAGCTGGGGCTGGCTGCTTGGACTGAGTGCCTTGTGGCTCGAGGGCCATGACTCAGATGTGCCCTGTGAGGTTCTCCTCAGGTGGGGTTGGTCAGGCTGCAATGGTGCTGAAGGTGCAGAGTGGACTAATCAAAGCTCTTCTGTTGTTTCAAGAGAAGACAAGCCATAAACAGGCAAAGAGGGCACTTACAGGCAGAGGGCAGCCAAACCTCCTGCTGCTCAGCAGATTCAATCAAGACGCCCTGGAGCTCGAGAGCTTGAGCTCCCCACTCAACCAGGCATGGTGAGGCAGGGGTACCAGACGAAGGTAAGAATGCTGTGCACAGAGGTGAGAGTTTCAGATTGTTCAACCATTCTAGTAGAGTCTCCTCGTTCATGGGAGCCTCAAACCAGGGCTGCCACCTCATTGATCATTGGGAGATGAGGGCACCATAATGCAGATCCCCATTGTCTCACCAGGGTGGCTCACATGCAGAGTGACAGGGTGATGACTTAAACTAATGACATGCCCTTCTTCTCCCTTTTAGGTTCGCCAGCAGGCGTCTGATCTGCAGACCCTGAAGGGCCACCCTGACACCAAAGGACCACTGGATGTCACTGTCACCTGCTTCACACCCGCTCTCTGAAGCAGGCAGCAGCGCATATACCAGCACCTCAGTGGGAATTAGACGGGCGGCTGGTTTCTCAGTGCACATTGGTGAGGGCACTTCACAATCCCTTGAGATGCAGGCGGAGGCAGAGTTTGCCCAGAACACCGGCAGTCTGATGTTCAGTGAGATGTGTGGGACGATCTTGCAGAGATCCATGAGGGTATGTGTGCCATGGTCTCTGTAATTGAGGAGTCCATGTGGAGCATGAGCACTGCTTTGACCGTCATGGCTGAGCGCACTGCCTCCTCCATTGAGAGTGTATGCACTCTCATGGGACAGAATGAAGGGTTCCTGGGGTTGTGTTCAGACCTGCAAGCCCTCACTCAGGCACTGACCTCAGCTGGTTAGTGTCAGTTTTGGAGATGGATGAGGCACCCAGTATCCCAGCTAGATGCCCATCCATCAATGGTGTGCAGGGTGGTCCACAGCGATCTCATGTTGATGCAAGAGCTGCCAGTCATCTCTGTGTGCTCCTCTCAGGGTGCTCCGGATGATGGCAGCAGCTCCTCCACCCCTCCACCAGTGACCATCGCATCTGATGAGGCTGCAATGACTGGGGAGATGCAAGCCATGTCACTGGCTGCTCCTTCCCAGGCGGGGCCAGCACTGGCTCCATGGGCCAGAGGACAACCACCAACGTCATCAAGTCCAACAAGACAGCAGAATCAGCAGGCTTTCTCCAATGCCAGTGCCAGCGAGGGGGGAGCATCTAGACATAGCACTCACAAACGTAAGTTAAAGGCACCATGAGCACAAGAGGGACAGGTCACTGGTGATTTTATGTTAATTTATGTTTACTTTATCTATACTAGTCTGGGAATGAAGACCAAAGAAGTCCATGTAAATAGTTTGGAATTGTCCACATGAGATAAATTTTGTTTTTGTCATCTTGGCCTGAGCATTATTCACCTTTTTACTTTATCAGTGCAGGGTACACCAGTATGTAATGCTGGACAGAAGTGTCTCTGAAATTTATTGCACAGGCACTGAATGTTCTAAGTGATCAAATGAAAGGGTCCTTTCAGACATCCGGGATGGAGGAGGCAGCCATGGCATGTGGTTGAAGCTGATCTTTCATAGTGTGGCTGAAGGAGCGTTGGATCAAGGCATCCCTGCCTCCCTGCAGGTTACAGACGTCTACCTCCATGCCCTCAGCATTCCCCTCACTGTGCTCATCTTCTGACTCACTACTGAATTCATCACCTGTGGCTTGTGCAGCTGTGTCAAGATCCTCTTCCTCCAGTGAGTCTCCCCTTAACAGTGCCAGATTGTGGAGAGTACAGCATGCAACCACTATCAGTGACACCTGCTCTGAGGGGTATTGCAGTACGCCCCCTGAATGGTCCAGGCATCGGAAACGCACCTTGAGAAGACCTATGGTTCTTTCTACCACCGCCCTTGTGGAGACATGGCTCCTATTGTACTGCTGCTCTGCCTCTGTTCTTGGGTGGCGGAGAGGCGTCATGAGCCACCTTTTCAACGGATAGCCCTTGTCACCCAGGAGCCATCCATCCAGTCGGGCTGGAGCACTGAAGAGCCCCGGTACCTGGGAGTGTCTCAGGATGTAAACGTCATGGTAGCTGCCTGGGTACCTTGCAGACTTGCAGAATCTGCATCCTGTGATCACACACTATCTGCATGTTCATGGAGTGGAAGCCCTTCCTGTTAACGAAGGCACCGGCTGACCCGCTGGCACCTTGATGGCCACATGTGTGCAGTCGATTGCACCCTGCACACGGGGGAAGCCAGCAATCATTGCAAAGCCTCCGGCTCTCTCTGCCTGGCTGGCCTTGTCCATACAGAAATGAAGGAAAGTCAATACCCACCAGAACAGAGCTTCTGTCACCAGCTTCACTCAACTGAACAGCTGATTGGAAGTCTCCACAAAGATCCTCCACTGACCCCTGGAAAGAGCCGGAGGCATAGAAGTTGAGGGCCACTATGACCTTCAGAGCCACTGGCATGGGGTGTCCACCCACACAGTCTGATCTCAGACCCAATCATCCGACAAATGGAGGTCATGGTCTCCCTGGTGTGACGGACCCTCCTTCGGCATTGCACCTCAGACATATTGAGATAGCTGCATCACTGCCTGAAAACCCTGGCAGCGGGTTAATGCCATCTTCTGTGCCCCCTTCTGCCATAGACTGCCAGCTGGCCCTGCCCCCCTTGTACCTGTGCCTCTCCTCCCACAGGTCCCTCCTCTGGAAGCTGCGCTGGGACACATGGCCTCTTCTTGCTTCTGCCCCTGTCTTCCTCCTCAGAGGAGTTGCCTCCAGCAGACAGCACAATCCCTATTACCAGGGTAATGTAAGGCATTCTGATACCTGGAAGAGTCCACACAGTCCAAATCCTCAAGGGGCCTTTGAGACACTAATGAGTCCTGAAATGATGCTTGGAAATGCTAAGGATGAAGCCTCAGTCAGAGATGAAGCTGCCAAGTACCAATAAGCAACCAGCAACAAGCTATCTCCAAAACTCCTCTCTACTCACACTGGCAATGCTGCTGACCCTTTTTATCCCGCCCATGGATGAGATTTTGCAAATTGTGGGCTACCCGCCCGCCTGTTTTGCCCGTGTGACAAGCAAAAGAATCGCACAGGCAACATTAAATCGCCATCAATTGGATTGTCAAGGGCCTTAACTGGCCTCTTAATTAATGGCAGGTGTGGCTCCAACTCCCTTGCACACCCGCTGACCGAAATATCGCGCACGTGCACGATGACGTCGGGGCGCTTGCCCGACGTCATCACGCATCATTTTACGCTCATTCGGGTCGGGTTGCCCAACGAGCAGAAAATTCTGCCCTATCAGTGTATTTTGAAAATTGTTGAGTTTCTGTCAAAAAGGGCTGACCTCAGTGAGATAAATTTTTTTTGGAATGCAGGAATGCTGCAATGCAATTTCAGATCACGGAGAAACAGTTGTCTGAGTTTCTCTGAAAAATTATGATTTTCTGCTAAGCATTCGTTGTGATGTACCACAGCTTTTCATAATGTTCCAACACTCCATGAGTGTATTTTGACAATATTGATTTTCTGTCGAAAAGTTCATATCTCAGTGAGAATTTTTTTTGAATGCAGGAATGCTATAATGCAATTTCTTACGATGTTGAAACAACTGTTTGAGTTTCTGATGGAAGGTTTTGACTTTCAGGTAAAAAGTACGTATCTCAGTGATTTTTGAAGCATTTTTGAGTTGTACTGCCATTTTTATGAAGTTCCAACACTCCTGAATGTATTTTGAAACAAATTGATTTTCTGTTGAAAAGTGCTTATGTCAATGAGAACAAATTTTTTTTGGCCTGTGAATTCCATTAATCAATTAATTATTGGGTGTGATATCTCGGTTGACAGGCACACATGAGAGTCGGCAGCGCGCCCGCCGACAATTAAAAGGCCTATTAAGGCCCACCCAGCGAGAAATGCGGCTCATCACTGTCCAGGAAGGGCTGAGCAGGGACGGGGGCTTTTTGCTGCTGGGTCCAATGGTGACCGGGCGGCCAGTATAAAGAAGGCCCAGGCAGGCCCAGGACAGCTGCCAGGGAAGGACATCTGCTGCCATTCGAACAATGCACTCGAGTGCGGCAGCAAACGCCAGGTTTGTCACCCGGCCCCTCACTTTTCCAATGAATGCCTCGCTGTCCTGCTGGAGGAGGTGGCTGCCAGGAGGGACACCCTTGTCCCCAGAGACGGGAGGTGGAGGCCACCGCACCTCACCAATAGGGCATGGGAGGAGGTGGCATCCCGGTGAGCAGCCATGATGTGGGTGCAGTGCCGGAAGCGTTTCAATGATCTGCTGCACTCAGGAAGGGTGAGTACCGCGTTGGCATAGGTCAGTGTGCAGAAGTGTTAAGGTGTGGCCATTTCCCCAATGGACCTCAGCGGTGCTAGAGTCTGAGTGCCAACTGTCAGTGACGCTGGAACTGGCCAAGGGGGTGAGCCTGGCTGCTTGGACTGAGTGCCTTGTGACTTGAGGGCCACAACTTGGATGTGTTTTGCAAAGTGCTCCTCACCTGGGGTTGGCCAGGCTTCTATGGCGCTGTATGTATAGAGTGGATTAATCAATGCTCCTCTGTCCTTTCAGGGGAAGACAAGCTGTAACCAAGCAGAGAGGTCACGTACAGGCAGAGGCCTGCCCAACCTGCTGCTGCTCTCCTTTGAGCTGGAGAGCCGGCACACTCCTCGTGCAGTGGGTATGGAGAGGCGGGGGTGCCAGATGAAGGTAAGAGCGCAGTGCACAGAGGTAACACTCTCAGATTGCGCAACCGTTCTAGTGCAGTCTCCTCATTGATGTGAGACTTGAACCTGGCGTCCCCATTAATCATTGAAAGACGATGGCACCGTGATGCAGATCTCCATTGTCTCACCAGGGTGCCTGGCATGTGCAGTGACAGTGTGATGACTTTAACTAATGACATGTCTTTGTTCTCCCTTTTAGGTTTGCCAGCAGGCGTCCCATCCACAGAACCTGAAGCCAGAGGACCACTGGGCATCACTGTCACCTGCGTCACACCCGCTCTCTGAAGCAGGCACCAGCGCAGGAAGCAGCACCTCGATCAGCAGTAGTTCGGGGGCTAGTATCTCATTGCACATTGGTGAGGGCACTTCACTCTCGCTTGAGGTGCAGGCGGAGGCAGAGAGTGCCCAGGGTGCCGGCAGTCGGAGGACTGCTGGGGATCAGGACGATGCTCAGTCGAAGGCTGATGATGTGCCTCTGGAGTCATCCATTAGGCGGCAGATGTTGGATGTCCAGCGAGATGTGCAGGAGGATTTGGGAGAGGCAGCTCCAGAGACAGAATCAGGGGTTCCTGGGGTTGTACTCGGACATGTAAGCCCTCACACAGGCACTCACCTCAGGTGGTCAGAGACCATGTTGGAGATGGGTGAGACACCCAGTATCCCATCTAGGTGCCCGTCCATGAATGGTGAGCAGGGGGGTCAACAGAGACCTCACGTTAGCGCATGAGCTGCCTGTCAATTCTGCGAGCTCCTCTCAGGACGCTCTGGATGATGGCAGCAGCTCCTCCACCCCTCCGCCAGTGACCGTAGCATTTGATGAGGCTGCAATGACTGGGGAGATACCAGCTGTGGAACTGGCCATTCCCTCCCAGGCAGGGCCGGCACAGGCTCCACGGGCCACAGGACGCCTGCCAAGGTCATCAAGGCCAACAAGACAGCAGGGTCAGCAGGCTGCCTCCAGTGCCGGTGCCAGCGAGGGGGAAGCACCTAGATGTAGCACTCACAAACTTAAGTTAAAGGCAGCATGAGCACAAGAGGGACAGTTCATGGGTGGTTTTATGTTCATTTATGTTTAGTTAATGTATATTGGTTTGGGACTTAAGACCAGAGAAGCTAATGTAAATAGTCTGTACTTGTCAAAATGATATAAATCTGGGCCAGAATTTTACATTCAGCGTGCGAGCGCACGCCCAACATACCGGAATGTAAGATGACGCGCGATATCGTTGGGCGTGCGTCCCGATGTCATCGCAAACTTGTGCGATATTTCTTGTGCCCGCCAATAATTGAAAGGCCTGTTAAGGCCATTAACAAGGTAATTAAGTTGAATTTTACGCTGCCCGTCCAACCTTGCGCTTGCCGGGCAGGCCAAAAGGCCAAGCAGCCTTTACATTTTTCAGGAAACCTCATCCATGAGCAGGATGAGGTTTCCTAAAGCTAACATTAATTAAATAACACCTTTATTTTGAAAATAAAAACATGTGCCATCTCTTGTGACACAGTCACATGATGTGACATGTTTCATTAAATTTTTAATGTCTTTAGTTATTTTTTTAAAAAGCACTTCAATCTCCCTGAGGCAGCTCCGTGCCTCAGCAAGATTGAAGAGCTCTTTCATGCGCATGCGTGAGCGGCGCACTAGACCCGACTCTCCCTCCACCCCCTGCCCACACAGTAGCACTGAGCGCTACCGCTTGCGATCCACGCAGAGCAGGCCTTAATTGGCCCCTTCGCATGAAATCGCGGTCGGTTCTCTGACGTAAAATTCTGGCCCTGGTTTTGTCATCATGGCCTGAATATGCTTCACTTTTTTATTTAATTGGTGCGGGGAACCCCAGTATATAATGCTAGACGTACGTGGCTCTGAACTTTATTGCACAGATACCGAGTGTTCTTTGTTTTCAAATGAAAGGGTCCTTTCAGACATCAGCAATGGAGGCGGCAGCCCTGGCATGCGTTGAAACTGATCCTTGCTAGCTTAGCTGAAGGAGCATTAGATCAGGGCGTCCCTGGTCTCCCTGCTTCTCTGCAGGTTACCGAGATCTGGCTTCGCGCACTCAGCGTTCTCCTCATCGTGTTGCTCTTCCAACTCGTGGATGAGGTTCCAAAAAATGCAAAGGCCACTTGGCCTTTTCGCCTGCCCACCAACCGTTAGGTTGGACGGGCTGCAAAAATTTAAAGTCATTTGATAACTTAATGGCCTTAATAGGCTTTTTAATTGTCGGCGGACGAGCTGCCAACTCCAGCGCGCATTCGCCGACCAAACTATCGCGTGACTGCACGTTGCGCTCGGCTGACGTTAACAAGCGTCATTTCACACTCGAGCTGGTCAGGCGCGTGCCCGCCCGCCCGCCGAGCAAAAATTTCTGCCCAAAGTGAGTTTTCTTAACTTCAGTCCTTTGAAGACAGCAGATTGAGGCATAGATGCTGAAGGCTTTTCATACTTTCATATCTCAAAAATGCCTTCCCTTAAAAACAGCTTTCGCTCCTTAATTCATATTTTCCTCTTTGAACGCCAATATCCATTGTTTCACTGGGCAGAAATCTCCCCCCGCTCCCCCCCGTTGAGGGGGTTGTGCGAGGGCAGGAGCAAACCCGATTGGGTCCGCGCTGCCATTTAACGTGGGCGGGCCAATTAAGGGCTGCCCAGCGTGATACGCACCCGGAAGCGCAGCGCACTCCCTGAGCGAGTGGGGGTGAGGGAAGGGATTCACTGAGTCAGGGCCTGCACTCTTTCGCGGGAGCGCAGAAATCTCCCTGGGGCACAGAGGTGTCCCAGGCAGATTACTTTCAGTTATGAAGCACTGAAGAAAGGTTTTAAAAAAAAATTTAAGGACATGTCCCCTCATGTGAAACTGTCACATGAGCTGGGACATGTTCATTAATTTTTTCAAAAAATTTTATTTAATTAATAAACCCTTCATGAAACCTCATCCCGCCCTTGGATGAGGTTAGATGTGAAGGCCGCCTGGGCTCTTGGCCTGCCCACTAACCTTAAGTTTGGATGGGCAGCATTCTTAACAACTTTAATTACTTTCTTAATGGCCTTAATAGGCCTTTGACAGTTCGGCAGGCGCGCAGCCAACTCAGCCCGCCAAACTGACAATCTAAATGACACGCGGTGACGTCAGGACACACACCCGATGTCACCGCGCGTCATTTTACATGTCGGCGAGCGGGCCCCGCCCCTGCTCGCCGACCCGATAATTCTTTCCACTATGCCTTTGGACTTCATCTTCCTGATAATAAAAATCTATCATAGCACTAAGTTTTACGTGTAAGCCTTGGGAAAAATAAACACACTGTTTCTAAACTTCACCTGGCAAGGTGACACATTTCACTCCCTCTTTTGCAAACAATCTAGTGTGGATATTTTAAAAATGCAAATCTTCCCTTTACCCCTATGTTTCTAAACTTCCCCATGTTTACATAATTAACATTTTAAACCTAACTTCTCTTCTTACATCAAAGCACCCAGACTAATTCAATTAAGTCTCACACACATATATAGACACATAGACACATCCCATTATTACCCTATTTTACAATAAACTCCAATAATATTATGAGAGTTATATTTCCCTGACACCTCCCTTCATATTGAAAAATGAACAGTCAATTTTAAAAGACAGCTTCATTTTTATTAACCCATCTTATGCTATCTCCTATACTTATCTATATGCTTACACTATTACATTACCAGATGCATGCATTAACGTGACAATATATATACAACTCCTTCGCATCAACAGAAATCATCCCAGTTCAGTGTCCAGTTTCTAAATGTCCAATTTTCCCTTTAAGCTTCAAACTCTTGATTAGGCACCTGCCATCAGATTTTCTCATCCAGTGATATGTATAATCTGTAGATTAAATGATTGCAGTAATAAATTCCATCTCAATAGCCTTGCACTCCTGTCTCGAAATTCGTCCAGAAACTTAAGGATTGTGGTCTGAATAAACAATTGTTTCTGATGAATTATTTGCCACATAGATTTCAAATTGCTGCAAAGCTAACACCAAACCAAAAGTTTCCTTTTCAATCGTTGAATATCTTCTCTGTTGTGCATTCAACTTACGTTTTTTTACTCTCGGTTTTTTACTTCCACTGTCATCTTCCTGTAACAGTACAGCCCCAATGCTTATATCACGGGCATCAACGGCCAACTTTAATTGTTTAGGGTAGTTGGGTACCACCAAAGCTGGTGTCATAGTTAATGCAGATTTTGAATTGTCAAATGCCTTCTGACATTGTGTCCATTGAAGCTTCTTGCTCTTTTTTAATATTTCAGTCAGTGGAGCAACCACACTGCTAAAATTTGGTACAAATTTCCAATAAAACCCACTCATGCCCAGAAATCTCAAAACTTCTTGTTTTGTTGTAGGCACTGGGAAATCCATGATAGCCTTGACTTTCACATCTCTCGGAGCCACCTTACCACATCCAATGGTGTGGCCTAGATATGTAACTTGTGCTTTTGCAAATTTACCAAATTAGCTTCTTGTAATCGAGTAAATAATTCTTCTAGATGATGTAAATGCTTCTCCTATGTAGGACTGAAAACTATAAAGTTGTCAATATCAACAGCACAATTACTCAGACTTGCAATTACCTTGCTCGTCAGTCTTTGAAATGTCGCAGGTGCATTTTTCATAACAAATGGCATGACTTTAAACTGATATAGTCCATTTGGCATCACAAAAGCCAATAACTCTTTTACTCTCTCTGATAACGGTACTTGCCAATATCCTTTTAGCAAGTCAATCTTTGTGATAAATTTTGATTGTCCTACTTTCTCAATACAACCCTCCAACTGTGGTATAGAATATGAATCCACATTTTTCACTGCATTCACCTTTTGATAGTCCACACACAGTCTTTGTGTTCCATCCAGTTTCAGTACCAGTACAACAGGTGTTCACCTGTTACTGCAGGTGTTACTCCAGTTACTGCAACTGGACTCAATGATATCATTTTGAATCAGGAGGTCAATTTCTTTCTGTACTTGTGATAATTTTGCTGGATTTAATCTATAATGGTGCTGCCTTACCAAAGATGAAACTTCTACAGACACATCATGGGAAGAATTTTCCCCCTGTCCGGGGGGGCGGGGGGTGGGGTGGGGGGGGGCGGAGGGGGAGTGTAGGAGTGGGCGCAGGCAGGCGTGCCTCTGATCGGCACCCCTGATCAGGGGCGTGCCACCATTTTACATGGGTGGGCCAATTAAGGCCCGCCCAGCATGACGTCCACCAGGAAGCGCTATGCGTTCCCTGTGCAGGCGGGGGAAGATTCCCTCAGCTGGGAGAGCATTCTTTTGTGCATGCGTGCGAAAGAGTGCACTCATCTCCCTGAGGCTATGTGCTACCTCAGGGAGATTGGCACCAAATTTAAAAATCGTAAAGGTGCACAAACAAAATTTCCCTGACTTGTTCCCTCATGTGACACTGTCACATGAGCTGGGACATGTCCATCAATTTAAATCAAACATTTATTACATTTTTAAAAACACTCATGAAGCCTTATCCCGCCTGTGGATGAAGTTTCATGCTTTTTCTGAAGCCTGCCAGGGCTCCTGGCCTGCCCGCCAACCTTAAGTTTGGACAGGCAGGTCCATTAATTATGTCAATTGCTTTTTAAATGGCCTCAATAGGCTGTTGACAGGTCGGCAGGCGCACAGCTGATTCGGCTGCGCCCCCGCCGACCTGAAAATTGCAATGACGCAGCGTGACACCGGGTGTTCCGCCTGACATCATCCTGCATCATTTTACGCATCGGCAAGCGGGCCCCATCCCCAGCTCACCAACCTAAAGATCCTGGCCCATGTATAGCTAAACCTGTCTTCCCCAATTTAGTTCCACAAATAGGTTTGTGTGAGCGCAATAGCTTTTCCAACTCACTTGTCTATAAGGTAACTCAATGTTACATTTAAATTTTCAAGCACCCCCTCATTATCCAATTTGATTAGAGGAAAAATAAATTTCAGAATCCTTCATTTCTACTTCTTTTTCATTATCTACTGTCACTAACACCTCCTTTTGGTCTGTACCGTGTGAAAGTACATTTTAAGCATATTTACATGACACACCCTCTGCTTATTTCTTCTATCTGGAGTATTTATTAAATAATTAACTTCACTCAATTTCTTTTCAATCCTGTAAGGCACACTAAACCTTGCCTTTAAGGAATCACCCAGTACTGGTTAACAAAACTAGCACTATCTCTCCAGCAACAAAATTCCAAGCTTTAGCTTTACTGTCTGCCTTCACTTTCATCACTTGCTGTGATATCTTTAAATGCTCCCTAGCCAACTCACATGCTCTGTCTAATCTCTCTCTGAAGTTTGATACGTAATCCAGGAGAGTAGTTTCTGAATTTTGACCCACCAATTTTTCAGAAATCAATTTCAGTGGTTCCCTTACCTCATGACCATAGACTAGTTCAAAAGGACTAAAACCAGTCGATGCATTAGGAGTGTCCCTAATAACAAATAACAAAAATTGAATTCCTCTATCCTAATCCTTTGGATAATCCTGACTGTACGCTTTCATCATAGTTTTTAGAGTTTGATGCCATCTTTCCAAAGCCTTTTGTGACTCCGGATGATAAGCTGTTGACTTAAATGCTTTATCTCCAAACTGTTCATTATTTCCTTAAACAGTTGTGATATACAATCAGATCAGGATTCAAATTTTATTTCCTTAGGTAAACCATATCTTGCAAATAATTTAGTTAACACTTCCACAGTCCCCTTTGCTGCAATATTTCTCAAAGGTATTACTTCAGGAAATCTGGTAGAAACATCCATTATTATCAGTAAGTACTGATTTCCACTTTTTATCTTAGGGAGGGGTCCTACGCAATCAATAATGACCCGAGTAAAAGGCTCTCCAAATGCTGGAATTGGAATTAAAGGTGCCAGCCTAATCACTGCTTGTGATTTCCCTATAACCTGACATGTGTGACATGTTCTACAGAATTTGACTACATCTCTATGCAATCCAGGCCAATAAAAATGTTTTTGTATTTTAAGGTGGGGGGCAGGGGGAGAGAAGTTGAGGGTGGGGTGGTTGTAGGGACAAGTAAGCAGTGATAGGAGCAGAGAATCAAAAGATGTCACAGACAAAAGGATCAAAGAGGTGTTGAAGGTGGTGATATTATCTAAGAAAAGTGCTAATTAAGAATGGATGGCAGGACACTCAAGGTACAGCTCTAGTGGGGGTGGGGTGGAAAGACTGACAAGGTATTAGTTATAGATTTAAAAATAATAGAAATAGGTGGGAAAAGAAAAATCTATATAAAGTATTGAAAAAAACAAAAGGGAGGGGGAAGAAACGGGGTGGGGATGGGGGGAGGGAGTTTAAGATCTAAAGTTGTTGAATTCAATATTCAGCCCGGAAGGCTGTAAAGTGCCTAGTCGGAAGATGAGGTGCTGTTCCTCCAGTTTGCGTTGGGCTTCACTGGAACAATGCAGCAAACCAAGGACAGACATGTGGGCAAGAGAGCAGGGTGGAGTGTTAAAATGGCAAGCGACAGGGAGGTTTGGGTCTTTCTTGCAGACAGACCGCAGGTGTTCTGCAAAGCGGTCGCCCAGTTTGCGTTTGGTCTCTCCAATGTAGAGGAGACCGCATTGGGAGCAACGAATGCAGTAGACTAAGTTAGGGGAAATGCAAGTGAAATGCTGCTTCACTTGAAAGGAGTGTTTGGGCCCTTGGATGGTGGGGAGAGAGCAAGTGAAGGGGCAGGTGTTGCATCTTCTGCGTGGGCATGGGGAGGTGCCATAGGTGGGGGCTGAGAAGTAGGAGGTGATGGAGGAGTGGACCAGGGTGTCCCGGAGGGAACGATCCCTACGGAATGCCGCCAGGCGGGGTGAAGGGAAGATGTGTTTGGTGGTGGCATCATGCTGGAGTTGGCGGAAATGGCGGAGGATGATCCTTTGAATGCGGAGGCTGGTGGGGTGATAAGTGAGGACAAGGGGGACCCTATCATGTTTCTGGGAGGGAGGAGAAGGCGTGAGGGCGGATGCACGGGAGATGGGCCGGACACGGTTGAGGGCCCTGTCAACGACCGTGGGTGGAAAACCTCGGTTAAGGAAGAAGGAGGACGTGTCAGAGTAACTGTTTTTGAAGGTAGCGTCATCAGAACAGATGCGACGGAGGCGAAGGAACTGAGAGAATGGGATGGAGTCCTTACAGGAAGCGGGGTGTGAGGAGCTGTAGTCGAGGTAGCTGTGGGAGTCGGTAGGCTTGTAATGGATATTGGTGGACAGTCTATCATCAGAAATTGAGACAGAGAGGTCAAGGAAGGGAAGAGAAGTGTCAGAGATGGACCATGTGAAGATGATGGAGGGGTGGAGATTGGAAGCAAAATTAATAAATTTTTCCAGGTCCCGACGAGAGCATGAAGCAGCACCGAAGTAATCATCGATGTACCGGAGAAAGAGTTGTGGGAGGGGGCCGGAGTAGGACTGGAACAAGGAATGTTCCACATACCCCATAAAGAGACAGGCATAGCTGGGGCCCATGCGGGTACCCATAGCCACACCTTTTATTTGGAGGAAGTGAGAGGAGTTAAAGGAGAAATTGTTCAGTGTGAGAACAAGCTCAGCCAGACGGAGGAGAGTAGTGGTGGATGGGGATTGTTGGGGCCTCTGTTCAAGGAAGAAGCTAAGGGCCCTCAGACCATCCTGGTGGGGGTTGGAGGTGTAGAGGGATTGGACATCCATGGTGAAGAGGAAGCGGTTGGGGCCAGGGAACTGGAAATTGTTGATGTGACGTAAGGTGTCAGAGGAATCACGGATGTAGGTGGGAAGGGACTGGACAAGGGGAGAGAGAAGGGAGTCAAGATAACAAGAAATGAGTTCCGTGGGGCAGGAACAGGCTGACACGATCGGTCTGCCGGGACAGCTCTGTTTGTGGATTTTGGGTAGGAGGTAGAAGCGGGCCGTCCGAGGTTGGGCGACTATCAGGTTGGAAGCTGTGGGAGGAAGATCTCCAGAGGAGATGAGGTCAGTGACAGTCCTGGAAACAATGGCTTAATGTTCCGTGGTGGGGTCATGGTCCAGGGAGAGGTAGGAGGAAGTGTCTGCGAGTTGACGCTCAGCCTCCGCGAGGTAGAGGTCAGTGCGCCAGACAACAACAGCACCACCCTTGTCAGCGGGTTTGATGACAATGTTGGGGTTGGACCTGAGAGAACGGAGTGCAGTAAATTCAGAGAGAGACAGATTAGAATGGGTGAGAGGAGCAGAGAAATTGAGACGGCTAATGTCACGCCGACAGTTCTCAATGAAAAGATCAAGAGAAGGTAAGAATCCAGAGGGAGGGGTCCAGGTGGAGGGAGAATATTGGAGGTGGGTAAAAGGATCCGTTGAACGGGGAGAGGACTCCTGCCCAAAGAAGTGAGCATGGAGACGAAGACGGCGGAAGAAAAGTTCAGCATCGTGCCGAGCCCGAAATTCATTGAGATGAGGGCGTAAGGGTATGAAACTAAGTCCTTTACTGAGCACTGAACGTTCAGCATCAGAGAGGGGAAGGTCAGGGGGTATAGTGAATACGCAGCTGGGGCTGGGATTGGAAGATGGGGTGGGGACGGAGGGACAAGCAGGGGTGGAGGGTCCCAGATGGGTGTTAGTGTCGATGAGTTGTTGGAGCTTGCGTTCCTTAGCACTTGAGAGAAAGAGAAAAAGTTTCTTGTTGAGGCGTCGGATGAGGAGAAGAATAAAATGAAACTGGGGGCACGCGCAGCTTTGAAAAAGGGTGCGGCGGTGCTGCTGGAGGGAGAGGTCGAGTGTGTTCATATGGCGGTGCATGGCACTGAGTGTGGATCTCAGAATGCGACGGGAACAGCAGTCCGAGAAACGTTTTATGTCCTGGAGATACCTGTAATCCTGGGTGGGTTCGAAACAAGAGGGATGGAATTTCAGTTGAAATCCACGTGGGGTGAGTCGGAGACGGGGACAGTCACTGAGAAAGGAAATATGGCTGTGAAAGCGGGTTTTAGTAAACACCTTGTCAAACACCAGGAGAGAAATGGAAAACAATGAAGGTGAACAAGGCAGAAGAGACAGGCGGAAATCCTGTCGGAGAACAGAGCAATACTTCTTCAAGGAAGGCATTTCTTGAAGAGAAGTGGCAGTCAATTAAACACAGAGATAAAACTTATTATCACCTGTTCCTGCAATACTCCCTATTATGACACAGCTGATAGTAAGGATTGAGTTGTTCAAATCCCAGGGGGAGACTTGAAACAACTGTCATAATCCGTTTTTAAAGTTTGTATGTTTTGAGATGCAGGCTTTGAATTCAGTAACAATGAGACCACCGAGTGTTATGGCATAGCCGTTGGTAAAGGCTGTTATTTAAAATCCTAGAGGGAAACTTTAAACAACTATCATAACTTATATTTTCAAGTGGTATGTTTTGAGTTGTAGCTCTAAATTCAGGAATAAGACCACCAGTTCGCGAAAGGTTTTTATATCAAACTACATGAGACATTTATTAATTTACAACAAATTAAACATATACACATGGCTACTATTATCATAACTTTTTAACAAATTTCCAAATTAATCTCCACTAAGGCAACAACAACCCATAGACTTTAAACAGACATCAGGCAAAGCATTTTCACCTTACAAATTCAAAATGAGGTTCCTTTCACTTTGGTTTCTTTGCAGACAGCTGTAGGCTTACAGCTGCTTTGATGTTACATGCTTCTGCCCTGCACACACAAAACTGCTTTCTGTTACACCCAGCACTTCTCTTTGAATGTAAATTCTCATTGTATCACCAGGCCCTTTGAACTCCTTTCCTAGTACCAATTTTATTAGTAATATAAACATTTCTTGGTCTTTCCTGGCTAGGTGCAAGATTTCACTCCCACTCTTGAATGCTTTGTTCAACAAAATGTAAATGTACCTCTACTTCGGTTTCCATCTCAAAACTACTATTCATCAAAGCACCCAGACGAGCTGGCTTTAATCCAATTAAAACACACACAGACACACCCACAGACTAAATCTCTATTTTAGAAAATTAATTTCCAATAATATTACATACATTAATAGCTTCAAGTCATCCCCCTTCCTATCAAAAAATGAACCGTCATAATTCTAAAAGATAGCTTCATTTTTAATAACCCATCTCACACTATCTCCTATACTTATTACACTATTACGTTACCAGATGCATGCATTAACATAACAATATATATACACAAGTCCTTGGTATCAACAGAAATCACTTCAGTTCAGTGTCCAGGGTTTTAAAAATGTCCAAGTTTCCTTTCAGCTTCAAACTCTTGAAAACGCAGATTTTCTCTACCAGCAATATGTATAATCTGTAGATTAAATGGCTCTAATAATAGATTCCATCTGAAAAGTCTTGCACTTTTGTCTCAAAATTTGTCCAGAAACTAGAAAGAATTATGGTCTGTATAAACAATTGTTTCTGATGAATTGTTTGCAACATAAATTTCAAAATGCTGCAACGCTAACACCAAACCCAAAGGGAAAAATTATCCCCCCGTCTGGGGGGAAGAGCAGGAGCGGGCGTGAGTGGGCGGGCTCCGGATCAGCGTCCCCAGTTGGGGGTGCGCCACCACGTGGGCTGGCCAATTAAGGCGTAACGTCCGCCAGAAAGCATTATGCGCTCCCTGCGCATATGGGGGGTATTCCTTCAGCCGGGAGTGCGCTCTTTCGCGCATGCTGACGAAAGAGCGTACAGATCTCCTTGAGGTTAAGTGCTGCCTCAGAGAGATCAGCTCCATTTTGAAACTTTTAATAAAGGAGTTTAAAAATTTTCCCTTCCATGTCCCCACATGTGACACTGTCACATGGGTTGGGACATGTGCATAACTTTTATTGCAACCTTTCATTAAAATTTAAAAACCCTCATGAAGCCTCATCCCACCAGTGAATGAGGTTTCATGTTTTTTCACAAGCCTGCCTGGGCTCCTGGCCTGCACGCCAACCTTAAGGTTGGACGGGCAGGTCCATTAATGAGCTGTATTGGTTTCTTAATGGCCTTAATAGGCAGAGTCAGCTGCGCGCCTACCGACCTGAAAATGTAAATGATGCGGGGTGACGTTAGGAGTTCCACCCGATATCACCCCGCGTCATTTTATGCGTCAGTGTGCAGGTCCCACCGCAACCCCCCCCCGCACGCTGACGGAAAAATTCAGCCCAAAGTCTCTTTATCGATCGTTGAATATCTTCTCTATTGTACATTCAGCTTCTGTGAAAAATATCCTGTCGGTTTTTCAATTCCAGTGTCATCTTCTTGTAACAGTACGTCCCCAGTGCCTATATTGCTTGCGTCAACAGCCAATTTGAATTGTTGGCATAATTAGGTACTGCCAACACTGGTGTCGTAGTTAATACAGTTTTCAAACTATCGAATGACTTCTGACACTCCAGTGTCCATTGAAACTTCTGTTCCTTTTCAATAGTTCAGTCAGTGGAGCAACCACTTGGCTAAAATTAGGTACAAATTTCCGGTAAAACCCACTTATGCCCAGAAATCTCAAAACTTCTCATTTTGTTGTAGGCACTGGGAAATCCACGATAGCCTTGATTTTTGCATCTCTCGGTGCCACTTTACCATGTCCAATGGTATGGCCTACATATGTAACTTGTGCTTTTGCAAATTCACTTTTAGCTAAACTCATCACCAAATTAGCTTCTTGTAGTCGAGTAAATAAGTCTTCCAGATGCTGTAAATGCTCCTCCCACGTCTGACTGAAAACAATTAGATCATCAATATAAACAGCTTTGTCAGTCTATGAAATGTCGCAGGTGCATTCTTCATACCAAATGGCATGACTTTAAACTGATATAGTCCACTTGGCGTTACAAAGCTGATATCTCCTTTGCTTTCTCCGGCAATGGTACCTGCCAATATCCTTTTAGCAAGTCAATCTTTGTGATAAATTTCGATTGCCCCACTTTCTCAATGCAATATTCCAACCGTGGTAAAGGATACGAATCTGCTTTTGTCATTGCATTCACTTTTCGATAATCCACACACAGTCTTTGTGTTCCATCCGGTTTCAGTACCAGGACAACAGGTGAACTCCAGTTACTACAACTAGACTCAATGATATCATTTTGAAGCATGAAGTCAATTTCTTTTTGTACTTGTGATAACTTTGCTGGATTTAATCTATAAGGGTGTTGCCTTATTGAAGATGATATTTCTATACATACACCATGTACAGCTAAATTTGCCTTCCCTAATTTATTTCCACAAATAGGTTTGTGTGACTGCAATAGTTTTTCCAAATCTCTTTGACACTTGCTTGAAAGGTAACTCAATATTACAGTTAAATTTTCAAGAACCCCCTCATTATCGAATTTGGTTAGTGTTAAATCAATTTCAGAGTCCTGCACTTTTACCTCTTTCTCATCATCCACTAATACCTCTTTTTGTTCCTCTTCCCTGTCAAAGTACTTTTTAAGCATATTTACATGACACATCCTCTGCTACTTTCTTCTATCTGGACTATTTATTAAATAACTTACTTCACTCAATTTCTTTTCAATCCTGTAAGGCCCACTAAATCTTACATTTAATGAATCCCCTAGTACTGGTAACAAAACTAATACTTTCTCTCCAGAAATAAAGCTGCGAGTTTTAGCCTTCTTATCTGTCTTCACTTTCATCACTTGCTGTGATATCTTTAAATGTTCCCTAGCCAACTCACATGCCCTGTTCAATCTTTCCCTGAAATTTGATACATAATCCAGGAGAATAGTTTTGCAATTTTGACCCACCAATTTCTCATGAATCAACTTCGTGGTTCCCTTACCTCATGACCATAAACTAGTTCAAAAGGACTAAAACCGATTGATGCATTAGGAGCTTCTCTAATAGCAAATAACAAAAATGTAACTCCTGTATCCCAATCCTGTGGATAATCCTGACAGTATGCTCTCATCATAGTTTTTAAAAATTGATGCCATTGTATGCTGTATAGAACCTTGGTTAAGCCACACTTGGAATATTGCATGCAATTCTGGTTGCCACATTACCAGAAGGATATGGAGGCATTGGAGAGGGCGCAGAGGGGGTTTACCAGGATGCTGCCTGCTCTGGAGGTTATTAGCTATGAGGAGAGGTTGGAGAAACTCGGATTGTTCTCACTAGAGCGCGGAGATTTTGGGGCGACTTGATAGAAGTTTACAAAATTATGAGTGGCATGGACAGAGTAGATAGTCCGAAGCTTTTTCCCAGGGTGGAAGAGTCAATTACTAGGGAACATAGATTTAAGGTGAGAGGAGAAAACTATAGAGGAGATGTGCGGGGCAAGTTTTTTACGCAGAGGGTAGTGAGTGTCTGGAATTCGCTGCCAGGGGAGGTAGTGGAAGCAGGTACGATAGTGGTGTTTAAGGAGGCAGCTTGACAAATACATGAATAGGATGGGAATAGAGGGATACGGACCCCAGAAGTGCAAAATGTTTTAGTTGACGGGCAATATGATCGGCGCACGCTTGGAGGGCCGAAGGGCCTGTTACTGTGCTGTACTTTTCTTTGTTCTTTGTTCCTGTTCAAAGCTCCTTGTGATTCCGGATGATAAGCTGTTGTCCTAAACTGTTTTATCCCCAAACTGTTCATTACTTCCTTAAACAGCTGTGACATGAAATTTGACCCCTGATCTGATTGTATTTCTTTAAGTGAACCATATCTTGTAAAAGATTTAATTAACACCTCCACAATTATCTTAGTTGTAATGTTTCTTAAAGGTATCACTTCAGGGAACCTAGTAGACACATCCATTATTGTCAGTAAATACTTATTAGCACCTTTAGTCTTAGGGAGGGGTCCTACACAATAAATCATGACCCTGGTAAAAGGTTCTTCAAATGCTGGTATTGGGATTAAAGGTGACAGCTTAATCACTGCTTCTGATTTTCCTGATATTTGACATGTATGACAGGTTCTACAGAAGTTGACTATATCCCCATGCAATCCTGGCCAAAAAAAATACTTCTGTATCTTTTCCTGTGTTTTCCTCATTCCTAAATGTCCCCCCACTGGAATTTCATGAGCAATCCTCAGAATCTCATTTCTATATCCTAATGGGATAACAATCTGATGCACCTCCCTCCAGCTTTCATTTGCTGAGACATGATCTGACCTCCACTTTCTCACTAAATATCTTCCCAAAGGTAATAACATACTGGAATACATTTTGCTTCTGTTTCTGAATAAGCTTTCTGATATAACTGCTTTAATTGCAAATCATTTTTCTGTAACTCCACTAACCTCCTTGAGTTAAACACTTCAGCTGAATTATCCTGTATTCCTTCCTCCCGAAGAATGTTATCGAACACAGCGCCAGCTAATTGGATTTTGACACCTTCTTTTGCCTTTGAACTGCCTGCCTTTCTTGATTTTCTTGTTCTTCCCTTTGAGCCTTTGATCATGTTACAACACAGTCAGGAAACAATCCAGGATGTTCCTTCTGTAACACCTCTGTCGAAAACACTCCTACAGGCTGTGATCCAGCTTTATCATTACCCAGAATAAATTGAACCCCGGCAATTTTTCCACTACTCCAACAATAACTTCACCTTCCCCTTCACATACAACATTATTAAACATTTCTGCAGCCTGCTCCTCAGAATTCCGTTGGGTAAATTGAGAACACATTCCCACTTCTTCACCTATCACTGATTCTCCCTGTTTTACCCGTACACAAACCACTGGTTTTCCCTGTGTCTGAACCTCAAAACCCATAGTTCTTTTACTTCCAAAGCTTTTCTGCACCCCTATAATTCCAATGGATTACCCCTGCAATTTCTAGAACACTGACTTTGTGTGTACAACTTTATTACAATAAAAAAAACCTCAATTTTCTAATGTTATCTCTACCCTCAGCACCTTCCTTTTTATTCTGAGAAAAAACTTCCTGCAAATTTGCTGTTTAAATTTACCTTCCAGAATGGAATAGATTTAGCATCTCCATGAACCCCACTTATTATTACCTGCTCCTGCAATACTCCCTTTGAACAACAAATATCACTATCCCACAACATTAAAGGTTGGCTAGCCCCTGTGTCTCTTAAAATTTTACTGATTCTCTCTGTTTCACCTGTACACAAAGCACTGGTTTCTCCTGTGCCTGAACCTCAGAACCCACAATACTTTTACTTCCAGAGCTTTTCTGTACCCCAATAATTCCAACAGATTTTTCCTGCAATCTCCAACACACTGACTTCGTGTTCCCAACTTTATTACAATGAAAACGCCACAATTTTTGAATGTCACTTCTACCCTCAGCACCTTCCTTTTTATTCTGAGAAAAAATTCCTGGGAACTTCCAGTTACTCCTTCTCTTCCCTGGCTACCTACCTTCCTTTCACCTTCTCACTTTCTATCCTTTTCCAATTTGAAAGGGTGATGAGAAAAGGTTTAGCTCTATGAGCTAACTCATAATCATCAGCTATCTCTGCTGCTTGTCTGTTAGAATCAACCCTCTCTTCCTCCACATGAGTTCTCACTACCGAAAGGGTTGAATCTTTAAATTCTTCCAAAAGAATTACTTCCCTAAGAGCTGCTACATTGTCTCTATTTTCAACGACTGTATCCACCAGTCAAAATTACTTTGTTTTACTCTTTCAAACTCAGTATAAGTTTGCCCAGGCTGTTTTCTCATATTCCTAAATTTCTGCCTCCCTGCTTCAGGAACCAACTCATGTGCACTCAAAATAGCATTTTTCACCATATCATACATAATTCACCAACATTTCTTCTGACAGCGAAGCGGGCCCTACTGCCATTTTACGTGGGTGGGCCAATTAAGGCCTGCCCAGTGTGATGTCTGGCGGGAAGCGCTATGCGCTCCCTGTGCGGGCAGGGGGGATCCCCTAAAAGTGAGAGTGCGCTCTTTCACGTATGCGTAAGTGCAGCCTCAGGGAGATCGCCAGGACTTTGAAAAAGATTAAAAATAGAAAAAAACTCCCTTACATGTCCCCCTCATGTGACAATGTCACATGAGTTGGGACATGTTCGTAATTTACAAAATAACTTCATTAAAATTTTTAAAACCCTGCATGAAACCTCATCTCGCCGCTGGATGAGGTTTCATGTTTTCTCTATTTGCCGCCGGGGCTCCTGGCCTGCCCGCCAACCTTAAGGTTGGACGGGCAGGTCCTTCAATTAGTTAAATGATCCTGCCAATGGCCTCAATTGGCTATTGACAGGTCGGCGGGCCCGCAGCTGATTTTGCTGCACCCCCGCCAAATTTAAATGGGCCGGGATGATGTCGGGGGTTCCGCCCGATGTCATCCTGCGTCATTTTACGAGTCGGTGAGTGGGCCCCGACCCCTGCTCGCCGACGGCAAAATTCTGCCCATAGGCACAGACAGCACTAAACCCTATTTTAAAAATAATTTCCCATAACATTATATCTCTTCATGGCACCCCCTCTGAGCAACAAATATCACCATCCCACAACGTTATGGATTGACTAGCCCCGTGTCTCTTAAAATTTTAGTATCTTTACCTACTCCACTCTGTACACACGGAAAATCTTCCCCTTCACATACAACATTTTTAAACATTTCTGCAGCCTGCTCCTCAGAATTCCGTTGGGTAAATTGAGAACACATTCCCACTTCTTCACCTATCACTGATTCTCCCTGTTTTACCCGTACACAAACCACTGGTTTTCCCTGTGTCTGAACCTCAAAACCCATAGTTCTTTTACTTCCAAAACTTTTCTGCACCCCTATAATTTCAATAGATTACCCCTGCAATTTCTAGCACACTGACTTTGTGTGTACAACTTTATTACAATAAAAAACCCCTCAATTTTCTAATGTTATCTCTACCCTCAGCACCTTTCCTTTTATTCTGAGAAAAAACTTCCTGCAAATTTCCACCTAGTCCTTCTCTTCCCTGGCTATCCACCTTCCTTTCACCTTCCCACTTTCTACCCTTGTCTGATTTAAAAGGGTGCCAGAAAAAAGGTTTAGATCTATGAACTAACTCATAATCATTAGGTTTCTCTGCTGCTTGCCTTACCGTTTCAATTCTATGTTCCTCCACATGAGTTCTCACTACAGAAGGATTAGAATCTTTAAATCCTTCCAAAAGATTTACTTCTCTAAGAGCTGCTCATTGTAAGGAACATGTACAAAGAGTACAAAGTACAAAGAAAAGTACAGCACAGGAACAGACCCTTTGGCCCTCCAAGCCTGCGCCGATCATATTGCCTGTCAAACTAAAACATTTTGCACTTCCGGGGTCTGTATCCCTCTATTCCCATCCTATTCATGTATTTGTCAAGCTGCCTCTTATTCACCACTATCATACCTGCTTCCACTACCTCCTCTGGCAACAAATTCCAGACACTCACTACCCCCTATGTAAAAAACTTGCCCCGCACATCTCCTCTATAGTTTTCTCCTCTCACCTTAAATCTATGTCCCCTAGTAATTGACTCTTCCACTCTGGGAAAAAGCTTCTGACTATCTACTCTGTCCATGCCACTCATAATTTTGTAAACTTCTATCAAGTCGCCCCTCAATCTCCGTCGCTCTAGTGAGAACAATCCGAATTTCTCCAACCTCTCCTCATAACTAATAACCTCCAGACCAGGCAGCATCCTGGTAAACCTCCTCTGCGCCCTCTCCAATGCCTCCATATCCTTCTGGTAATGTGGCGACCAGAATTGCAAGCAATATTCCAAGTGTGGCCTAACCAAGGTTCTATACAGCTGCAGCATGACTTCCCAGCTTTTATACTCAATATCCCTGCCGATGAAGGCAAGCATGCCATATGTCTTCCTGACTAATTTATCCACCTGCATTGCCACTTTCAATGACCTGTGGACCTGTACACCCAGATCCCTCTGCCCGTCAATGCACTT
Source organism: Cetorhinus maximus (assembly GCF_964194155.1). Lineage (NCBI taxonomy): Eukaryota > Metazoa > Chordata > Chondrichthyes > Lamniformes > Cetorhinidae > Cetorhinus > Cetorhinus maximus. The sequence goes on from NC_135896.1 coordinate 72,658,336, forward strand.
AAGGGTTCTGCCATTTACTGTATTAGACCTTCAAAAATGCATTTCCTCGCATTTGTCCGGATTAAACTCCATCTGCCATTTCTCCGCCCAAGTCTCCAACCGATCTGTATCCCGTTGTATCCTTTGACAATCCTCTTCACTATCTGCAACTCCTCCAACCTTAGTGTCATCTGCAAACTTACTAATTAGCCCAGTTACATTTTCCTCCAAATCATTTACGTATACTACAAACAGCAAAGGTCCCAGCACTGATCTCTGCGGAACACCACTAGTCACAGCTCTCCATTCAGAAAAGCACCCTTCCACTGCTACCCTCTGTCTTTTATGACCAAGCCAATTCTGTATCCATCTTGCCAGCTCACCTCTGATCCCGTGCAACTTTACCTTCTGTACCAGTCTGCCATGAGGGACTTTGTCAAAGGCCTTACTGAAATCCATGTAGATAACATCCACTGCCCTTCCATCGTCGATCATCTTTGTCACTTCCTCAAAAAACTTGATCAAGTTAGTGAGACACGACCTCCCCTTCACAAAACCATGCTGCCTCTCACTAATACGCCCATTTGCTTCCAAATGGTAGTAAATCCTGTCACGAAGAATCTTCTCCAATAATTTCCCTATCACTGACGTAAGGATCACCGGCCTGTAATTTCCTGAATTATCCCTGCCACCCTTCTTAAACAATGGAACATCATTGGCCATTCTCCAGTCCTCTGGGACCTCACCCATAGCCAGTGAGGATACAAAGATTTCTGTCAAGGCCCCAGCAATCTCCTCCCTTGCCTCCCTCAGTACTCTGGGGTAGATCCCATCTGGCCCTGGGGACTTATCCACCTTCATATTCTTCAAGAATCCTAACGCCTCCTCTTTTTTGATCTCAACATGATCCAGGCTATCTACACACTCTTCCCTAGACAAATCGACCGCTAAGTCCTTCTCTTTGGTGAAAATTGATGAGAAGTACTCATTTAGTATCTCTCCCATTTCTTCTGGCTCCACACACAGATTCCCACCTCTGTCCCTGAGTGGGCCTACCCTTTCCCTGGCTACCCTCTTGCTTTTTGCATATGTATAAAAGGCCTTGGGATTTTCCTTAATCCTGGTTGCCAATGACTTTTCATGACCCCTTTGAGCCCTCCTGGCTCCTTACTTAAGTTTCTTCCTACTTTCTTTATATTCTCCACGGGCTTCATCTGTTCCCAGCCTTCTAGCCCTTACGAATGCTTCCCTTTTCTTTTTGACTAATCTCACAATATCCTTCATTATCCAAGGTTCCTGAAACTTGCCATACTTATCCTTCATCCTAGCAGGAACATGCCAGTCCTGAATTCTTATCAACTGACGTTTGAAAGCCCCCCACATGTCAGTTGTTGATTTGCCCTCAAACATCTGCCTCCAGTCTAGATTCCTCAGTTCCTGCCTAATATTGTTGTAATTAGTCTTCCCCCAATTAAGCACCTTAACCCGAGGTTAACAATGTTTTAATTGGCTCCTGACCAAGTGACCAGGTTTTGTGTGAGGGCAGTGCAGCAGAATAGCTCCTAGCCTGAAAGGAACCTCTTTCTCCTGTGTGTGGAAGATTCCAGTAATTCCACAATAATAGCTAGCTGGCTTTTTCTCCTCATATCCCTATAACCTGCTCTCTCTTTGAAAACCCCTGACAAAAGGCAAAGGGGAAAATCACAGTTAAAGACATTGAAAGGCAAGTTCTCAATGAGTGAACTAAATACTGAAAGTGTTGGAAGACCATCTCGTGTCATCAACAAGAACTGAAAAGAATTTGGAAGACATCGATCAAAATCAACCCATCGAATCCTGTACTCTGGAATTGGTGCTACTGAATTGTTTTATCCCACCCTTAAAATCCATGGGCAGAATTTTCTGGCTGACGTGTGGGTGGCGGGCCCCGCACGTCAGCGCTTAAAATGGCATGTGATGACATCGGGCGAGCGTCCTGACATCACTGCGTGCCATCACGATACTTAGAAGGGTGGGCGCGCGATGAAGTGCAATGCGCGCCTGACATTAATTAAAGGGCTTGTAAAGGCCCTTGACTCAGCAATCGATGCCGATTTTGAGGCACCCGTGTGATCTTCGGCTCGGCGCAACGGGCAGGTGGGGGTAAGTGACTTCTTAACAAAACTCATCCATGGGCGGGCTATGTGGGCTCAGTGGGGTTGTCAATGTTTTATTTATTTATTGCAGCAAGTGTTTTAACCTTGCCTGTGTGATCAGTAGCAGTTCAGATCGATTTCCAGCAGCTTTCTCTGTACTTTGATGCTTCAGCTCAGCACTCTGCAGTCAGGAATCTTTATCGGCCCTGCAGCTTTCTGGAGGCCTCCATTTAGCCTGGGTATGGGTTCTGACAGCTCCACTGGAAGCAGCTCCTCTGAGGACGAAGGGAGGGCTAGAAAAAGGAGGCCAGGATTGGACAATCAGCCTCCAGGGGAGCCACCTTTTGGAGGCCAGGTGCAGACACAAGGGGCGCAGGGCCAAGAGGTAGTCCAAGGTGGATAGGGCCGCAGAAGACGCCACTATCCTGCTGCCAGGGTATACAGGCGGTGAAGCAGCTACCTCAATATGATAGAAACATAGAAACTTAGAAACTAGGAGCAGGAGAAGGCCATTCGGCCCTTCGAGACTACTCCACCATTCATTATGATCATGGCTAACTCCTTCTTGAAAACATACAATGTTTTGGTCTCAACTACTTTCTGTGGTAATGAATTCCACAGGCTCACCATTCTCTGGGTGAAGAAATTTCTCCTCATCTCAGTCCTAAATGGTCTACCCCATATCCTCAGATTGTGACCCCTGGGTCTGGACTCCCCCACCATCGGGAACATTCTTCCTGCGTCTACCCTGTCTAGTCCTGTTAGAATTTTATAGGTTTCTATGAGATCCCTCCTCATTCTTCTGAACTCCAGTGAATATAATCCTAATCGACTCAATCTCTCCTCATATGTCAGTCCTGCCATCCCAGGGATCAGTCGGGTAAACCTTCGCTGCACTCCCTCTATAGCAAGTACATCCTTCCTCAGATAAGGAGACCAAATGTGCACACAATATTCCAGGTGTGGTCTCACCAAGGTCCTGTACAATTGCAGCAAGACATCCTTGTCCCTGTACTCGAATCCTCTGGCTATGAAGGCCAACATACCATTTGCCTTCTTTACCGCCTGCTGCACCTGCATGCTTACCTTCAGCAGCTGGTGTACAAGGACACCCAGGTCTCGTTGTACATTCCCCTCTCTCAATTTCTAGCCATACAGATAATAATCTGCCTTCCTGTTTTTGCTACCAAAGTGGATAACCTCACATTTATCCACATTATACTGCATCTGCCATGCATTTGCCCACTCACTCAGCTTGTCCAAATCACACTGAAGCATCTCTGCATCCTCCTCACAGCTCACCCTCCCACCCAGCTTTGTGTCATCTGCAAATTTGGAGATATTACATTTAATTCCCTCTCCTAATCATTAATATATATTGTGACTAACTGGGGTCCCAGCACCGCTCCCTGTGGTACCCCACTAGTCACTGCCTGCCATTCGGATAAAGACCCATTTATTCCTACTCTTTGTTTCCTGCCTGCCAACCAGTTTTCTATCCATCTCAATACACTACCCCCAATCCCATGCGCTTTAATTTTACAAGCCAATTTCTTATGTGGGACTTTGTCAAAAGCCTTCTAAAAGTCCAAATAAACCACATCCACTGGCTCCCCCTCATCAACTCGATTAGTTACATCCTCGACAAATTCCAGTAGATTTGTCAAGCATGATTTCCCTTTCATAAATCTATGCTGACTCTGTCCGATTCTGCCATTGTTTTCCACGTGCTCAGCTATTAAATCTTTTATAATGGACTCTAGAATTTTCCCCACTACCGACATCAGGCTGACTGGTCTATAATTCCCTGTTTTCTCTCTGCCTCCCTTTTTAAATAGCAGGTTTACATTAGCTAACCTCCAATCTGTAGGAACTGTTCCAGGGTCTATAGAATCTCAGAAGATGACCACCAATGCATCCACTATTTCTAGGGCCACTTCCTTAAGAACTCTGGGATGTAGATTTTCAGGCCCTAGGGATTTATTGGCCTTCAATTCCATCAATTTCTCCAACACCATTTCCCTACTAATACTGATTCTTTCAGTTCCTCCCTCTCATTAAACCCTGTGTTCCCCAACATTTCTGGTATGTTATTTGTGTCCTCCTTTGTGAAGACAGAACCAAAGTATGTATTTAGTTGGTCAGCCATTTCTTTGTTCCCCATTATAAATTCCCCTGTTTCTCAATGTAAGGGACCTACATTTGTCTTCACCAATCTTTTTCTCTTGACATACCTATAGAAACTTTTACAGTCAGTTTTTATGTTTCCTGCAAGCTTACTCTCGCACTCTATTATCCCCTTCTTAATCAATTCCTTAGTCCTCCTTTGCTGAATTCTAAACTGCTCCCAATCCTCAGGTCTGTTGTTTCTTCTGGCCAATTTGTATACCTTTTCCTTGCATCTAATACTATCTCTAATTTCCCTTGTAAATCATGGCTTGGCCACCTTTCCTGTTTTACTTTTGCACCAGACAGGAATAAACAATTGTCACAATTCACCCATGCGCTCTTTGAATGTTTGCCATTGCCTATCCACCGTCATCCCTTTAAGTAACGTTTCTCAATCCATCATAGCCAACTCGCGCCTCATACCATCGTAGTTTCCTTTATTAAGATTCAGGACCCTAGTCTCAGAATCAACTACGCCACTCTCCATCTTGATGAAGAATTCTAGCATATTATGGTCGCTCATCCCCAAGGGGCCTCACACAACTAGATTGCCAATTATTCCTTTCTAATTACACAATACCCAGTCAAGGATGGCCTGTTCTCTCATTGGTTCCTCAATGTATTGGTCCAGAAAAACATCCCGCGTACACTCCAGGAATTCCTCCTCTGCGGTATTGTTACTAATTTGATTTGCCCAATCTCTATGCATATTAAAGTCACCCATAATTACAGAAGTTCCTTTATTACATGTGTCTCTAATTTCCTGTTTAATGCCATTTCCAACATCACCATTAGAGTTTGGGGGTCTATACACAACCCCCACTAATGTTTTTTGCCCCTTAGTGTTTCTCAGCTCCACCCATACAGATTCCATATCGTCGGAGCTAATATCTTTCCTCACTATTGTGTTAATTTCCTCTTTAACCAGCAATGCAACTCAACTGCCTTTTCCTTTTTGTCTGTCCTTCCTAAATACTGAATACCCCAGGATGTTCAGTTCCCATCCCTGGTCACCCTGCAGCCATGTCTCCGTAATTCTGACTATATCATTCCTGTTTACATCTATTTGCACAGTTAATTCATCCACTTTATTGCGAATGCTCCTTGCGTTAAGGCACAAAGCCTTAAGGCTTGTCTTTTAAACATTATTTGTCCTGTTCCCATTATTTTTCACTGAGGCCCTGTTTGATTCTTGCCCTTGATTTCTCTATCTCTTTTCTTATTCCCCTTTCTGTCTTTTGTTCTTGTCTTTGATTCCCCTCCTCTGACTCCTTGCATAGGTTCCCACCCCCTGCCATTTTAGTTTAAACCCTCCCCAACCACTCTAGCAAATATTTCCGCTAGGACATCAGTCCCAGTCCTGCCCAGGTGTAACCCGCCCAGTTTGTACTGGTCCCACCTCCCCCAGAACCGGTCCCAATGCCCCAGGAACCTGAAACCCTCCCCTTCACACATCTCTTCAGCCACGTATAAAATCCGATATATCCTGCTATTTTTACTCTGACTAGCACATGGCACTGGTAGTAATCCTGAGATCACTACCTTTGAGGCCCTACTTTTTAACTTACTTCCTAACTCCCTATATTCTGCTTTAAGGACCTCATCCCTTTTTTTTAACCTATGTCGTTTGTACCAATGTGTACCATGACCACTGGCTGTTCACCTTCAGAACGTCCTCTAGCCGCTCTGAGACATTCTTGACCCGAGTACCGGGGAGCAACATACCACCCTGGAGTCTCGTTTGTGGCCACAGAAACGCCTATCTATTCCCCTTACAATTGAATCCCTTATAACTATTGCATTCCCACACTTTTTACTCATCCCCTATGCAGCAGAGCCAACCATGGTGCAACGAATTTGGCTGTTGCTGCTTTCTCCTGAGAGGCCATTCTCCCCAACAGTATCCAAAGCAGTATATCTGTTTTGCAAGGGAATAGCCACAGGAGATTCCTGCACTGCCTGCCTAGTCCTCTTGCTTTGCCTGGTGGTCACCCATTCCCTTCCTGCCTGTCGACTCTTGTGACCACCTCTCTATACGTGCCATCCACGATACTCTCCGCCTTGTGGATACTCCACAGTGTCCCCAGCTGCCGCTCCAGCTTCAAAACCTGGGCTTCCAGAAGTTGCAGCTGGAGATACTTCCCACACACATGCTGGCCCCGGGCACTGGAAATGTACCCTGCTTCCCACATAGAGCAGGAGGAGCACACCACTGCTCTCCTGCCATGACTTACCCCTTTAAATTAAATTAAACCTTTTGGAAGATACTTAATATCAAATAATATCAATTAATCTCAGGCACTTCTTCCCTACTCCTAGTTGTTACAGAATATAACCCTTACAAACGATGAACCACAAAATAAGACCTTAAAAACTATAAGCAATAAAAGTAGTAAATGCTTACCCGACCGTACTCATGGTATTCAAAGGATCACCTTGTTCCCTCCTCACTGAACTCCCTTAGTCACCTCTGCTTTCCCTGCTCCTGTTCAATTCCCGGCTCCTCTCGCGCTTCATTTCAACTCCTGGCTTCACTCGCGCTTCTCTTCAACTCCCGGCTCGTCTCACACTTCATTTCAACTCCCAGCTTCACTTGCGCTTCTCTTTAGCTCCCGGCTCCTTTCACGCTTTTCTTCAACTCCTGGCTCATCTCGCACTTCATTTCAACTCCCGGCATCACTCGTGCTTCTCTTCAACTCTCAGCTCCTCTCGCGCTTCTCTTCAACTCCTGGCTCCTCTCGCGCTTCTCTTCAACTCCCGGCTCCTCTCGCGCTTCTCTTCAACTCCCGGCTCCTCTCGCGCTTCTCTTCAACTCCCGGCTCCTCTCGCGCTTCTCTTCAACTCCCAGCTCCTCTCGCGCTTCTCTTCAACTCCCGGCTCCTCTCGCGCTTCTCTTCAACTCCCGGCTCCTCTCGCGCTTCTCTTCAACTCCCGGCTCCTCTCGCGCTTCTCTTCAACTCCCGGCTCCTCTCGCGCTTCTCTTCAACTCCCGGCTCCTCTCGCGCTTCTCTTCAACTCCCGGCTCCTCTTCAACTCCCAACTCCTCTCGCACTTCACTTCTGAGGTGCAGTGCCGAAGGAGGCTCTGACTGTCAAGGGAAACAGTCAACTACATCTGTCAGATGATGGGCCCTGAGATCTCTCCTAACTGTGTGGGCGGACACCCCATGCCAGCAGCTCTGAAGGTCACAGTTGCCCTCCTCTTCTATGCATCTGGCTCCTTCCAGGGCTCGGTGGGTGATCTTTGCGGTGTCTCACTTGTGTCAAGCAGGTTACAGATGCTCTGTTCAGATGTGCATTGACCTTCATCCACTTCCGCTGCGACCAGGCAAGTCAGGCACAGCGAGCCAGAGGCTTCGTGGCCATTTCTGGCTTCCCCTGCGTCCAGGGTGCTATAGGCTGCACACATGTGGCCATCAAGGCACCAGCAGGTGAGTCCGGTGCATTTGTCAACAGGAAGGGCTTCCACTCCATGAATGTGCAGATAGTGTGTGACCACAGGATGCAGATTTTGCAAGTTTGTGTAAGGTACCCGGGCAGCTCCCACGACACCTACATCCTCAGACACTCCTAGGTGCCGGGGCTCCTCAGTGCTCCAGCTCGGCTAGATGGATGGCTGGTGGGTGACGAGGGCTATCCCCTCAGAAGGTGGCTCATGACACCTCTCCGCCATCCAAGAACAGAGGCTGAGGAGCGCTACAGTAGGAGCCACGGTTCCACGAGGGCTGTGGTGGAGAGAGCCATCAGTCTTCTCAAGATGCGCTTCCGATGCCTGGACCGCTCAGGAGGCGCACTCCAATACCCCCCAGATCACGTCTCTGTGATAGTGGTAGCATGCTGTGCTCTGCACAATCTTGCGCTGGAAAGGGGGGACGCAGTGGACGATGAAGACCTTGACACATTGGATGCGGCTGCACACGATGACTCCAGCAGTGGCTCAGAGGATGAGGAAACAAAGGGCAATGATGAGGGGCAGCACACCAACCCGCAACTACACCTAGGAGGCAGGGGCATCTGGGACACTTTAATCCAACGAACCTTCAGCTAGCTCCACACAAATGTATCTGCAGCACCAGCATTGACTGACACATCCGTACACGGCACTTAAGGCTACATCTTCCACTTCATCAGCTACAACTAAGGGCTTAGTAAATAAACATCAATGTCCACTCAAACACTCATGATATGTCTGTGAAACATACAAATGCAGCACAAAGGAGACACCCTCAGCCATGGTAATAAATGTGGACTTTATTCCCATCCATCCATCAGATGGTGCCACAAAAAACAGAACAAAACATTGCTCCAACGTTGAAAAATATAAATTCCCTAATCTGGGGCCAGCAGAAAAGCACCAGTGAGAAACCCGTGGAGTGCCTAACGTGCCTTATGCTTACGTTTGCAGGTGCCTCGTCTAGATGCTGCCCCATTGCTGGGAGTGGCTTGTGAGACAGCCTACTGACTCTGCTGTCCTGTTGGCCTCGATGACTTTGGTGGACGTCCTCTGGCCTGTGGAGCCTGTGCTGGCCCCACCTGGGAGAGAGTGGCCAGTTCCACAGCTGGCACCTCCCCAGTTGTCGCAGCCTCAACGGATGCAACGGTCATTGGCAGAGGGGCGGAGGAGCTGCTGCCCTCATCCGGAGCGCCCTGAGAGGAGTTCGCAGAGATGACAGGCAGCTGCTGCGCCAATGTGAGGTCACTTTGGACCTCCCTGCTCACCGCAGATGGATGGGCATCGAGCTGGGACACTTGGTGCCCAGAACATCTCCCACATTGCCAACAACCACCTGTGGCCATTGGCGCTGTGAGGGCTTGCAGGTCAAAGCGTAACCCAATCAGATGCTGATCAATCTGTTGGAAGCCCCTCTCCATGAGAGTCGCCAATCTCTCAATGGAGGAAGCCTGATGCTCTGACATGAGGTTCATGCCATCACTGACACTCTGCCTGGATTCCTCCACCACTGAGACCAAGTGATGCACACTCTCATGCAACACTGCCAGATGCTCCCGCACACCCGGCCATTTGTCCTGCAGCTGCTGCATAGCTGATATTTCCAGAAGTACATCATCACGGCCCGATTCAGCATGTGCCTGGTTCCCCTCAGTCTGCCGGATGCTGGCGCCATCGGCACTCTCTGTCTGTACCATCTCCTCCAGCGATTGTGAAGTGCCCTCTTCACTATGCCCCGGGACACTAGCCGATGTTATATTCCCCACCCATGTGGTAATCGCTGCGCTGGTGCCTGGCTCCCTGAAATGATGTGACGCTCATGCCAATTGACGCCCCTCAGGTGTGGAGTGTGGAAGGGGGACTCTGGACACCCTCCTGGCGGCCATGTGGTGGTGATGCTGAAATTAACAACAAGGGCAGTGGATCAGTTAGCGTTCAGTCAGTAACACAATTCATCCCTTTCCCCCCCCAAGCTCATAATGCACTCAACCTTCAAGAACCTAAGGAGACGAACATTGGTGTGGTGGTAAATAGTCAAGAGGAGACCCAAACATTACATGCACATACAGACATGCTGGCCAGATGGCCTAAGGAATGCCACATGGAATGTTATGTGGGTAAGTGTGAGGTTATGCATTTGAGCAAGACAAACAAGGTACGGGAATACAGGAGAAATGGTAGGACTGTGAAAAGTAAGGACAATTACAGGGATCTTGCTGGGCAGACCCGTTAAGGTGGCAGAACAGGAGCATGAGGCGTTTAACACGGTAAAAGCCAGACTTGCCTTTATTAGCCGAGGAATAGAATGTAGGAAAAGGGAGGTCATGTTGCACGTGCAGAAAAGGCTTTCGAGACCACATCTACATTTCTGTGTTCTGTTGTGACCTGCGCTTCATGGGAGGGATGGTATTGGAGTGGAGAGAGTGCAGAGGTTCCTGACCTGGATGTTGCTGGCCTGGAGAATTGGATTTGTGAGGAAACATTGCATACACTTGTGACATTTGTCGTGGAGCACAGGAGATTGACAGGTCACATTCTTGATCTTCATACTGTTATGAGGGGCATAGACCGGGTGGACAGAAGGCAACATTTCCCCTTGGCGGAGGGATGACTAACATGGTGGTATTTATTTAAGTTGAGTGCCATGAGGTTGACAGGTGAGGTGCTGAGGATCTTTTGGACAGAGTAATATGGGACGCACTGGCTGAAAGGGTGGTGGAGGTACAAACCCTCCTAAGATGCAATAAGTATTTGGATGTGCAGCAGCGATGCCATGGCATGTTAGGCCATGGGGATAGTGGTCAGAAATGGGATAATGGGATTTGGAAGGTGCTAGAGACGCGCATCCTCAAGGGGACGAGGGACCTTTGTGTATGACCCACACATCTGACTGTATCAGTCTGTGAATGAGCAGTGTTGCTGCATTAACGATTGCAGCAACCATCAGTGCTTTGGATGGTGGGAAGACAGAGTGGATGGGACTGTGGGCCTCAAATGCCTGGCCGCTGCATCCCAGCCTAAGCGACACCTGCCAACCTGGCCACTTGGCTTCTTCCTCGCTCCATGGCCTGTTCTTCAGTGGGTCAGTGTGTGCAGCATGGCCTGGCCACCACCAGTGCGCAAACGCTCTTGGGTGTTGTGTTCAGTTTTCACCTGCAGAACAGAGAACACCATTTATTGGGGCTGATCGCTCATGTACTCTACACGCACATGCCCCACCCCAACCACAGTGGCCCATCTGAGGCCTCCAGCGGCTCCTGTCCACACTACTGGTGATCGGTCACCAGAAGATAGTATGGCTGCTCCCAACTCCTTCCCCCATGACTAACTTGGACACATTCGGTGTCTATCACTTTCAATAACACACAGGTCTTAGCGCCCATGGCAAGGAGGCGCAACTAGGTGTGGTGCCGAGGCCAGCAGATGGCTCTTGGCCATGACACCTTGAGGCTCCCCTTCCACCATCTCATCACCATCAATAAGACATGTGTTGGAGTTCTGAGTATGTGTCTAGCTGCCTCTCCTGCAGGTTATCCCCAGACTACTCAAATGTGACAAACACCAACATATGCTGCGGGGAGAGCCCATCTTTTCATCAACCACTAAGGCTGATGTAAGCATGGTCACTATCTGTTTGCCCACCCAGCATGCGCCAAATGCCCAATGCAGTAACGACACTAAGACGTTGGGGGGGAGTGCTCAAAGGCTAAGGCTACCTGCTGGGTAAAATGGCCAAGGCCAACATGGTACTCACCCTGCCAGAGCGCAACAAACCGTTGAAGTGCTTGCGGCACTGGGTCCCTGTTCGACGGACAGCATTTAGGGAGCTGAACACCTCTGCCACTTCCTGCCAGGCCCGCTTCGTGGCGTGGGGGACCCTCCTCCTCCCATCCACGGGAAACAGGACCTCTCACCGTGCTGCTACCTCCTCGAGAAGGGCAGCAAGGCAGGCATCAGAGAAGCGAGGGGCACATTACCCCCCCGCATTGGAGCCGGCGGTCTGTACACGCCTGCCACAATTTTTAAAGTCCCGCTCTCCAAGGCAGTGTGAAATGCACTGGACAGGCCCACGCAAAATGGCGGTGCAGCCCGGATTGCCGGCGGCGATCAGCTCTGCGCCCGCCCACAATTGGGTCAGCCCCGCCCGCCCAACAAACAGAAAATTCAGCCCCATGTTTTTGTGTGTCTTATGTGTCTTGTATGTGTGTGTGTGTGTGTGTGTGTGTGTGTGTGTGTGGATTTAAGAAGGGGTAGAATTTAAGTTATAGAGTTAGAAATTAGCAGTTCATATTTCTTTCTTTTGCCACTGGTTAACATCAGTTTGTTCAATAAACAGTTATTTACTTATTAAGTTTACAAACCTGGTGCTCATATTCTGTTAACCTAAATTAAACAGTTAGGTAGAATTGGGGCAATCTGGTGGTTTGGTCAAACTTTTCACATTTGTCACGGCTCAGGGAACAGTGGGGCTGATATTACAGCGCACTATCCCCAGTGAGTCGTGACAATATGTCGTCTCTATCTTTAATGCCCGTATCTACCAATCCAAATTACTTTGTTTTAATCATTCAAACTTAATATAAGTTTGCCCAGGCTGTTTACTCATGTTCCTAAATTTCTGCCTGTATGCCTCAGGAACCAACACATATGCACTCAAAATAACCATTTTCATTAATACCTCTTCTAATAGCGAAGCATAAACCTCATGCACTCTACCCACCAAAAACAATGTCTAGTTTTCCTGTGGCCATTTCATCTGTTTAGCTATCTTCACAAATGAAATAAAGAATGTTTCAACATCTCTTTCCTCAAACTTTGGAAGAGATTGTACAATTTTAAAAATTTACAAATTTAAACATCTCCCTGATTCTGATCTGGAAATAAATCCTTCCTCACCTCCTGGCGTCTCTTTTTTAACTACCTGCATTTTGAGCTGGAACTCTTTCTCTCTCTCTCTCTCTTTTTCTCTTTCCTCCTTTTCTAACCTCGCAATTCCTAATTACCTTTCTTGTTTTCTTTCTCTCTCCTGCCTGTCCCCTTTGGAATTCCCTTTCTTTTTATTTTTCTGCTGCCTCTCATTCCATTTTTTTTTTTCATTTGCAGCTGAAATTGAGCCCATTCCAATGAACCAACCCTTGGAGAACTCGGACTCTCTGGTATTCATTAGAACGTAAGAACATAAGAAATAGGAGCAGGAGTGGGCCATTCGGCCCCTGAAACCTGCCCTGCCATTCAATAAGATCATGGCTGATCTGCTCAGGCCTCAACTCCCCTTTTGTGCCAACTCCTCATAGCCCTCAACTCCCCGATATTTCAAAAATCCATCTATCTCCTCTTCAAATACTTTCAGTGATCTAGCCTCCACAACTCTTTATTGTTCCTTCTAATTTCCAATGCTGTGCTATAACTTCAATTATGTCTGATTTCTGCACCCCTGCAGGTAATCCTAATTGTAACTTATCTGCCATTTCCAGTAACCCAACTTTAGTTACTTTTCATAAACCAGCCAAAGTTATAACTTGAACTCCCAAACAAGTCTGAGCAACTGCCAAAGCCATATTGCAGTCTCACCACTTGAAAAACCTCATACCAACTCCTGAATTCAAAGTACTTCTCGTACTCATAACCTTGAGATTCACCAACTCCAAACCAATCAAGGAATTTCAAATATATCCCGGACGAGCCCCAATTCTTGTTATGCCACAGCCGATGGTAATTGTTGTAATTGTTCAAATCCCAAAGGAAAACTTGAAAAATCTGCCACAACTTGTTTTGCAGGTTGCATAAATTTTGAGATGTGTGCCTTGAATTCAGTAGTAATAAGACCACCAAGTCTTATGAATTTTATAAAACTAGATGAAACATTTATTAATAAGAGAAATTATTTTTAAATATGTACATAGATCTACAAATGACTACTATAATAACTTCTAAATTCCCCTAAACAATCTAACTCCCAGTTACACTTTTGGTAAGGCAACAGTAAGACACATGGATTTTAAAAGACCCAGGTAAAGAAACATGATAATTTGAACAAGTCGAATTCAAAGTGAGTTTTCTTAACTTCAGTCCTTTGAAGACAGCAGCTTGAGGCATAGAGGCTGAAGGTTTTTCACACTTATAGATCTCAAAAATGCCTTCCCTTACAAACAGTCTTCTCTTCTTTATACATATTTTCCTCTTTGAATTTTGAATTCAGAATTTTGCCGCTGGCGAGCAGGAGGCGGGGCCCACTCACCGACGTGTAAAATGACACGGGATGACATCGGGCAGAACCCCCGATGTCATCCCGCCCCATTTAAATTTTCAGGAAGGCAGGGGCACAGCAAAATCAGCTGCGGGCCCGCCGACCTGTCAATGTCCAACTGAGGCCATTGACAGGATCATTTAAACAATTAAAGGACCTGTCCATCCAACCTTAAGGTTGGCGGGCAGGCCAGGAGCCCCAGCGGCAAATAGAGAAAACGTGAAACCTCATCCAGCGGTGGTAAAAATTTTAATAAAGTTATTCTGTAAACTATGAACATATCCTACCTCATGTTAGGGAATTTTTTTTCTATTTTTAATATTTTTCAAAGTGGAAGCGATCTCCCTGAGGCTGCACTTAGCCTCAGGGAGACGTGCGCTCTTTTGTGCGCATGTGCGAAAGAGCGCACTCTTGCTTTTAGGGAATCCCCCCCCGCCCGCATAGCGCTTCCTGCTGGGCATCATGCTGGGCGGGCCTTAATTGGCCGGCCCACGTAAAATGGCAGTGCGGCCCGCTTCACTGGCGAGGATCGGCTCCCCGCCCATCAGAGATTGGGTCGGGCCCACCCGCCCGGCAGGAAGAAAATTCTGCCCGTTGTTTCACTATGTCTTTGGATTCATAGCATTAAGTTTTACCAATAATCTTTGGGAAAAATAAATACACCGGCAGCATTTTCCGAGCCCGCTGATGGTGGGCGTGATAGGTGGCGTGCGCGGAAAATATGGCGAGACCTGCTTCACAACGGTGTGAAGGCAGGTCATGATCATCCGCTCAGCCCGCCAATGGCGGGTTGCATTTCCCACCATTGGTCGGCAGGGAGCTAATTGTAATACAAAAGGCCATCCCGCCAGGCTCTTGGAACCCTGCTGTATCGTCCGTCCACATCAGCGGGAAAGCACACCGATGTGTTTCACAACAGCACACAGGTGACGTGCACTTGGCGGCCTTCACTTTGAGGGAACTGAGGTGAGTGAGCAGCAGTGTTCTCCACAGCTTACCCGCTGTTTATAGGCCTCAGGGCCACCAGGGTGGGGGGGGCACAGAGGCAACTGATGCCTGGCGCCGGAGGTAACTGCTGAGGGAGAGGGGAGGTGTCTGGGGGCAAGTGCTGGCCAGTCCCGGAAGCGGCTGCTGATGGGGAGCCGTGTCCAGGGCCAAGAGCTGGTCATCCTTGGAGGCGACTGTTGTCAGTGGGGTGGGGGTCAAGTGCTGCCCTGGCACTGCATCACACGCATAGGCAATCGAGGTTGGGGTCAGGGTAAGCAAGGGAAGTGGCCATGCATTATGGACACCTGTATAAACTAACCATGCCTCTGCAACTAAGAGACATCAGGCATTTCTGGTGGTCGCATACCAGCTGCACATTCAGTGAGTAGAATCCCTTGTGGTTGATGTAATCCACCATGTATAGTGACGGAGAGCGCCACATGGGTGCAGTCAATCGCACCCTGCACCTGTGGGAATCCCAAGATCTGGAAGAATCCGATGGCCCTTGCATCCTGGCTGTCCTGGTCCTGGGCGAAATGCACAAAGTTGTGTGCCATGGAAAAAATGGCACCTGTGACCTCATGGATGCATTTGTGGGTGGCAGCTTGTGAGATCCCACAGAGGTCACCTGTGGAGCCCTGAAAGGAGCCATAGGCATAGAATTTGAGTGCCATGGTCACTTTCACAGCCACTGGCACTGGATGCCCTCCATATCCCCTTGGCACCAGGCCCTGCAGTAAGTGGCAGATGTGAGCCATCAGGTCCCTAGACATGCGCAGTCATCGGCAACACTGGTTCTCAGTCATCTGCAGGAATGGCAGGCAGCGTCTATAGCCCCTGGTGCTGACCAGCCATGGCTCATTGTCGCTCCTGGGCAGCGTGTGTGGGAGCTCCTGCTGCCCCTTCATGAGGTTGCTGCTCCTGCCTTTGCGCAGCCAGAAGCCTCAGTCGCTCTCTCCTCCATCTTCTTCACTCTCTGTAGGCCACCAGACATACAGCTAGGTCACCAGGGTCCATGATCCTGATGTGGTCCTCCTGCAGCATGAAAACGAGAGAAACATGGTTATCATGGCTGTACTTAGCACCTTTCCTGGCCCTGTGTGATGGCCCCTTAACCCCTCCTGGAGAGTGCTGGCCACCCCTCGGATGGCCACAGGTGAGTGCACTGCATGACTGCCCTGTCAGTCTGCGACATGGGGGAGACAGCTCCTAACCGGGTTGCTGAGATTGCAAGAGGCTGTGAGCACCTCCAGCAGTGACTGCTACATGGCCAGTGTTGGCGAGGGGATTGTAAAACGTGTGCAGTCCAACTGCTCCGTTAAGTGGTCGCAGACTTGTAGTGTGTGCCAGGGAGGCATGGGGGAATGAGGTGGGGTAAGGTCTGGAGCACTTGGTGGCACTTTGGTGTCTCCGCATTTCTTGCATGGGCGGGAAGGCTAGGAGCCCGACCCCAATCGTATCACATTGGCTGCGTCTGAACTGTTTCAGTTGCAGAGGAATGGTTGGTTAATACAGGTGTCAGTACCACGTGGCCACTTCCCTCACTTACCCTGCCCCCACCTCGATTTCTTGTGCGCGGGATCCAACGCCAAAGCAGCAATTGCCCCGCCTTCCCCTCGCCCCCCCCCCCCCCCCCCCTCCCCCCACCCCCCCCAAACCCCCTGGCACCCCCACCCCCCCTAGACAACAGTCGCCTCCGTGGCAGGGCAGCATTTGACCCCGGCCCCCCGGTGCCCCTGAAGCCTGCAAAGCAACAGGTGACCCTGGCGAGCTCTGCAGAACACTGCTGTTCACTCACCTCCAGTTGCCCCAATGTGAAGGCTGCCAAGTGCACCTCGCCTGTGTGCTGTTGTGAAACATGTCGACGTTCTTCCCCGCCAACATGGACAGACGAAACGGAGGGGTTCCAAGAGCCTGGCGGGATGGCTTTTTAATTATATGTTAACGTATTACAATGAGCTCCCCAGTGACCGATGGCGAGAAGTGCTGCCTGCCATCGGCGGGCTGAACGGACGATCGCAGCCTGCCTTCCTGTTGTGGTGAAACTGATCCTGCCATAATGTCCGCACATGCCACTTATCATGCCCGCTGCCAGTGGGCATGGAAAATTCCGCCCTTAGATACATAAGCACATCTCACTATTTCTCTATTTTACAATAAATTCCAATAATATTATGAGAATTCTTATATCTTCCTGAGACAATGCAGTAATGATGTAATGCAATTTCTTATGACGTAGAAATAACTGAGTTTCTGATGAAAAGTTTTGATTTTCTGGTGAAAAGTATTTATCTCATTGAATTAAGCATTTGTTGAGATGGACTGCCATTTTTATCAAGTTCTAACACTTGAGCGTATTTTGAAACAAGTTGAGTTTCTGTTGAAAAGTGCTTCTCTCAGTGGGAAATATATTTTTTTGGAATGCCGGAATGCTGTAATGTAAATCCTTACAATGTAGAAACAACTGTTTGAGTTTCTGATAAAAAAGTTTTGATTTCCTGCTTAAAAAGCGAATTTCTCAGTGAATTAAGCATCCTTTGTGATGCACTACTCTTTTTTATGGATTTCTAACACTCTATCAGTGTATTTTGAAAAATATTGAGTTTCTGTGGAAAAGTGCTGATCTCAGTGAGATAAATTTTTTGGGAATGCTGCAATGCAATTTCAGGTGACGGAGAAACAATTGTTTGAGTTTCTGGTGAAAAATTATGATTTTCTGCCAAAAAGTGATTATCTCAGTGAATGAAGCATTCTGTGTGATGTACTACAATTATCTATAAAGTTCTAACACTCAGTGAGTATATTTTGAAAATATTGATTTTCTGTCGAAAGGTGCTTATCTCGATGAGATAAAGTTTTTGTGGCATGCAGGAATGCTGCAATGTAACTTCATATGACGTTGAAGCTACTGTTTGAGTTCCTGATGAGCAGTTTTGATTTTCTGGTAAGAAGTGATTATCTGATTTAATTAAGCATTCTGTGAGTTGTACTACTATTTTTTATGAAGTTCTAACACTATATGAGTTGATTTAGAAAAATATTAGCCTGATTTTTTTCCCGCATCGGCGGGAGTGGGCGGGGGAGCAGTCGGGGAGCTGACAGCCGCCCGCGATCGGCTCTGCACTGCGATTTCATGCGGGCGGGCCAATTAAGGCCCGCTCTGCGTGGATCACGAGCGGTAGTGCTGACCATAACTGTGCAAACAGCGGGAGGAGGGAGAGTTGGGTTTCATGCGCAGTTCGTACACGCACGCGAAAGAATGCTTCAATCTCCCTGAGGCACGGAGCTGCCTCAGGGAAATTGAGCGCTTTTTTAAAAAATAAAGACATTAAAAATTTAATGAAACATGTCAAATCATGTGACTGTGTCACATGAGGTAGGATATGTTTTTATTTTCAAAATAAAGGTTTTATTTAATTAGTATCAGCTTTAGGAAACCTCATCCCACATATGGATGAAGTTTCCTAAAAAACGTAAAGGCCGCTTGGTCTTTTCGCCTGCCCGAAAAGCGTAAGGTTGGACGGGCATCGTAAATTTCAAGTTAATTAGGTCCTTAAAGACCTTAATAGGCCTTTCAATTATCAGCGGACATGCATCCGACTCCAGCGTGCGCCCACTGAATGAAATATCGCGCGAGTGCATGATGATGTCAGGACACACGCCCAACATCATTGCGTGTCATGTTACGTTCCAGCGTGTTGGGTGCGCGCCTCCAAGCTGGAGGTAAAATTCAGGCCATTGAGTTTGTTTCGATAACTGCTTATCTCAGTGAGATAAATATATTTTTGCAATGCAGTAATGATGTAATGCAATTTATTATGACATTGAAACAATTGTTTAAGTTTCTTATGAATAGTTTTGATTTTCTGCTAAAAAGCGATTATCTCAGTGAATTAAACATTCTTTGTGATGCACGACTATTTGTGAAGTTCCAACACTGTGAGCGCATTACCAAAATTATTGAGTTTCTTTTGAAATTTGTTATCTCCGTGAGATAAATACTTTTTTGCAATGCAGTAATTATGTAATGCAATTTCTTATGACATAGAAACAATTAAATTTATGATGAAAAGTTTTGACTTTCATGTGAAAATTATTTATCTCAGTTAATTAAGCATTTTTTTGAGATGTACTGCCACTTTTATGAAGGTCTAACATTCCTGAGTGTATTTTGAAACAAATTGAGATTCTGTCAAAAAGTGCTTATCTCAGTGAGATTTTTTTGAATGAAGGAATGCAATTTATTGCGAAGTAGAAACAACTGTTTGAGTTTCTGATAAAAAGTTTTGATTTTCTGGTAAAAAAGTGGTTAGCTGATTTAATTAAGCATCCTATTCGATTTACGACAAATTTTTATGAAGTTCTAATAGTCTATGAGTGCAGTATCAAAAATATTGACTTTCTTTCGAAACTTCCTTATCTCAGTGAGATGGTTTTATTTTTGCAATGCAGTAATGATGTAATGCAGTTTCTTGTGACATTGAAAGGTCAGGATTTTCCACTCGGCCTGTGTGCACGTGCCCGACATGCTCAAGCGTGAAATGGCACACGATGACATCAGGTGAGCATCCCGACATCATCACGCGCCCGCGTGATATTTCGGATGGCGAGCATGTGTGAGAGCCAGCAGCTAACAATTAAGAGGCCTATTAAGGCCATTAATCAATTAACTCACGCTATTTTTTTGCTACGCATCCAACCTTACAGTTGGAGGGCGGGTGAATCGGCCAGGCAGCCTTTGCATTTTTGAGGAAATCTCATCCAAGGACGGGATGAGGTTTCTGATAATTTTTTTTAAATGTTTTGATTGAATTTTTATCATCAACATGTTTAGGTCACTGCTTATTATGTGTGGAAATTTTTTCCAGGATTTTGAAATCTTTATTTTTGTATTTAAAATTCTTCAGCTCACTGGCCTTCAGGGAGCTTTCATTGCGCGCTCGCCCACGACCGCGCTGACTTCAGAGCTCACCCTACTCCGGCCCCCACCCGCACCCCAGCAGCGCATCTTTCATGCGGTCGGGGGCCTATCGTGGGTTGCAGACCCCCATTTCCTGGCCACTCCCAGGCCTGCCCCCAGTGGCCGCCAGACGACGTGAAAATCCTGCCCCATGAATACTTTTGGTTTTCTGCCAGAAAGCGATTTTCTCAGTGAGTTAAGCATTCTTTGTGATGCACTACTTTCCCTTTTACGACGTTCTAACATTCTACGAGTGCATTTTGAAAAATATTGAGTTTCTGTCCAAAAGTGCTTATCTTAAATAATTTATTTTCGGAATGTGGGAAGCTGTAATGCAATTTCTTACGATGTAGAAACAACATCATTTTCTGATGAAAAGATTTGATCTTCAGGTAAAAAGTACTTATCTCCGTGAATTAAGCATTCTTCGTGATGCAGTGCTATGTTTTAAGAGTTTAACATTCTTGAGTGTATTTTGAAACAAATTGAGTTCCTGTCGAAAAGTGCTTATCTCAGTGAGATAAGTTTTTTGGAATGCAGGAAGCTATAATGCAATTTCTTACAATGTAGAAACAAGTGTCTGAGTTTCTAGTGGGAAGTTTTGATTTTCTGGTTAAAAAGTGATTATCTGATTTAATTAAGCATTCTTCGTGATGTATTAGTATTTTTTACGAAGTTCAGACAAAAGTGGTGGTCCTGTGTGGTGGGGGGGGAGGGGGTGTGGTAACGGGGCGGTTGTCCTGTGTTGGAGAGTGGGGGATGGCTGGTAATGCGGGAATTTGTCCTGAATGTGGGGGTGGCAGTGGGGGGTATCCCATGTGTGGGATGCGGAAGCGGGGGAGAGGGGGGGTTGTCCTGTGAGCAGGGGATGGTATTGGGGGGGGGTGTCCCATGTGCGAGTTGTTGTGCAGGTGTATGGTAGTGGGGGGGGAGGATTGTCCCGTGATGGGGGGAGGGGGGCGTTGTCATTTTCCTGTGTTGGGGGGGGGCGGTGTTGTCCCGTGTGAGGGGGGGTTGTCCCATGTGGGGTGGTGGCAGTGGTGGGGGGGGTGGATGGTAGTGGGTGGGAGCTGTCCCATGTGTGGGGGTTGGTAGCGCAGGGGGTTCACACCTGTGGGGTGTCTCGTACCGTGTCGGAGCAGTGGTATTAGGGGCACTTGGTACTGGGGGCGGGGTTGACCGTGTGGTGGATGTGGTAGTCGGGGAGGGGGGGGGTGTCCCATGTGTGGGGGGGTTGTAGTGGGGGGGCATGTCCCATGTTAGTTCAGCGGGCGCTATTAAGGCCATTAAGAAAGTAATTAAAGTTGTTAAGAATGCTGCCTGTCCAACCTTAAGAAGGCGAAGAGCCCAGGCGGCCTTCGCATTTTTCATGAAACCTCATCCACGGGCGGGATGAGGTTTCATGAAGGGTTTATTAATTGAATAAAAATTTTTGAAAAAATTAAGGGACATGTCCCAGCTCATGTGAAACTGTCACATATCTTTAAAAAAATTTTTTCCTTTATTAAATTTTTCAGAATTTAAGCTAATCTCCTGTGTGGGGATTGTCCCATGTGGGGGATTGGTATTGGGGGGGGGGTTGTTATCCCACATGTTGTTGGGGGGGGAGTTATCCCAGGTTGGGGGGTGGTCCCATGTTGGAGGGTTGTCCCAATTGGGGGGATTGTCCCCTATGTGGGGGCGGATGTAGGGAGCTGCAGTGCGTGGGGGTAGTTGTCCTGTATGTAGGGGGTCAGAAGTTGGGAGGAGGGGTTGTCCCATGTGGAGGAGTGGTTGTGGGGGTTGGTGGCCCGTCTCAGGAGAGTGGTAGTTGGGGGGCATTCCCATGTTGGTGAGGGGGGGTGGTGGGTAATTCCCTGCGGCGGAAGGTGGTAGTGGGGGGGTGGGTTTCCTGTGTGGGGTCATTGACCCATGTTGGGGGGGGGGGGTGTAGTGCGGGGGGAGGGGGGGTGGGGGGGGGTGGGGGGGGGGGGTGGGGGGTTGGCAGTTGTCCCGCGTTGGAGGGTTGGTGGCTGTCCTGTCTTGTGGCGGGGGTGGGCAGGCATGGTGGTTGTCCCATGTTGGGGGGAGTGGTGATTATCCCATGTTGAAGGGAGTGGTGGTGATCCCGTGATGGTGGGGGGGTGGGTGGTTCTCCTGCGTTGGGGGGGGGTGGTGGTTGTCCCGCGTTGGGGGTGCTGGTGCTTATCCCGTGATGGTTGGGGGGGTGGGTGATTCTCCTGCGTTGGGGGGGGTGGTGGTTGTCCCGCGTTGGGGGGGGCTGGTGCTTGTCCCGTGATGGTGGGGGGGTTGAGTTGTCACATGTTGGGGGCGGTGGCGGTTCTCCGGTGTGTGGGGATGGTAGTGGGGTGTGTTGTCCCATGTGTGGGGGGGTTGTAGCGCGTGGAGGAGGGAGGATGTTGTCCTCTGTGGGGGGAAGGGGTTGTATCGCATGGGGGGTGTGGCAGTGAGGGGGATCGTTACTGGGTGGGGTAGTCCAGTGTGGGGGTGGGTGGTAGTGGGGGGTTGTCCACTCTGCAGGGTGGGGGCTTATCCCATGAGGGCTGGTAATCCCATGCTGCAGGTGTTGTAGTTGGGGCGGGGTTCCCATTGTAGGGGGAGGCTGTTAGTGTGGTGGGTGTGCTATTGGGGGAGAGTCCCATGGTGTGGGGTGGGGGGGGAGTCCCATGGTATGGGGGGAGTCACATCGTAGGGGGGTGTCCCATGGTAGAGGTTGTCTTGTGGTGTGGGGTGAGCCCCGTGGTGTGGGTGGGTGTTGTCCTGTGTTTGGGGGCATGGTAGTGGTGGGGGGTTGGGGGGGGGCTTGTCCTGTGTGGTGGGTTGTCCTGAGTGGGGTGTTGTCCTGTGTGGAGTTTGCCTGGTGTGTGGGGGGGAGGGGTTGTCCCATGTGGGAGGAGGTGGTTGTCCCGTGTGGGGAGTGTGGTAATGGAGGGGTGTTACAGGTTTGCGGGGGGTAGGGGTTGTCCCGTATTGGGGATGTGATAGTGAGGGGGTGGTTGTCTTGTGTGGGGGATGGGTTGTCCCATGTTTGGGGTGTGTTAGTTTGTTGGGGGGGCTTGTCCCCTGGTAGGGGTGGGGGGGTGGTATTGGGGAGGGGTTTGTCACATGTGGGGGTGTTGTCCTGTGTCGGGGGTGGTAGTTGGGGCGAGGGTTGTGTCTTGTGTGGGAGGGATTGTCCTGTGTGGGAGGGTAGTCGTGAGGTGGAGCGTTGTCCACTGTGCAGGCGGCGGCAGTTATCCCGTGTGGGCTGGTAGTCCCGTGCTATGGGTGTGGTAGTTGGGGGGAGTCCTGTGGTGTGGGGGGTGTGTTAGTGTGGGGGGTGTGTTAGTGTGCATGAGTCCCATGTTGTGGGGGTGGGGTGAGTGCCGTGGTATTGGGGGAGTCCTGTGTTGGAGAGGGTGTCCCATCTTGTGGGGGGGTGGGGAGTTTTGTGGTGGGAGGGGAGGGGAGAAGTCCTGTGGTCAGGGGGTGGCGTCCCGTGTGGGGGGGTGTTGTTAGTGTTGGGGGTGTGTTAGTGTGGGGGAGTCCCGTAGTGTGGAGGGTTGGGGGGAGTCCAATGGTGTTGGTGGGGCCATGGTGTGAGGGGAGTCCCGTGGTCCTGTGGCCAGGGGGGTGGCGCCCGTGTGGGGCGGTCCCATGTGAGGGGTGGGCGGTCCTGTGCGGGGTCTGGTGGTAGTTGGGGTAGAGGTGCGCCCCGTGGGGGGGTCCCTTGTGAAGAGGAGTGAGAGTGGGGGAGGGGAGTCCCATGTGGGAGGGGTGTTGGTAGGAGGGGAGTTGGTGGTGTGGGGGGAGTGGGGGCCGGGTTGTGGGGGCTTATAGCGAGGGGGGTAGTAGTGGGGCAGTAGTGGGGGCGGGTGTCCTGTGTAGTGGTGGTAGTGGTGGTGGGGGGATAGTGGGGGGGCAGTAATGGGGGAGTGGTAGCAGGGGTGAAGGGGAGTCCCTTGTGGTGGGGTTAGAAACGTGGGGGAAACACCGTGGTGGTGGGGGTCCTCAGGGACGGGGGTGTCCCATGGTCCCATGTTGGGGGGTGGTAGTGGGGGGAGAGTTGTCCCATGTGTGGGGTGTTGGTAGCGGGGAAGTGTTATCCCTTATTGGGTGGAGGGTGGTAGTCGGGGGAGTGTTGTCTCTTGCTGGGTGGGGGGTGGTAGTGGGGGAATGTTGTCCCTTGTTGGGTGGGGTGTGGGAGTCAGGGGAGTGTTGTCTCTTGGATGGGGGGATGGTAGTCGGGGGAGTTGTCCCCTGCGGGAGGCTGACTCGTGTGGGGGTTTGGTCCGTGTGGGGGGCTTGTCCAGTGTGGTGCCATGTGGGGAGGTGGTAGGGGTGGGGTTGTCCAGTGAGGGGGTGGGTGGTAGTGGGGGTTGTCCCGTGTGCGGGGTGTTGTCCTGTGTGGTGGGGGGGTGTTGGTAGTGGGGGCTGTGGGGTGGGGGGGGGGGGGGGGGGGGGGTTGTCCCATTTTGGGGGGTGTAGTAGTGGGGGTTATTATCCCATGTGGGGGTAAGGGGTTTGTCCCATGGGAGGGGTTGAGGGGGGTTGTCCTGTGTAGGATGTTGGTAGCGGGAGGGTTTGTCCCCTGTTGGGGTTTGGCAGTAGGTGGGGGCGTGGTCCTGTGGGGGTGGGGGGGGGGGGGGGGTTGGGTGGGGGGGGGGTTGGGTGGGGGGGGGGGGGGGTTGGGTGGGGGGGGGGTTGGGTGGGGGGGGGGTAGGTAGTGGGTGGGGGTGTGGCCCCTGTGTGGTGAGGTGGTAGTTGGGGTGGTTGTCCCATGTGGGGTGGATGGTAGTAGTGGGTGTATGGTTTGGTGTGCGGGGGTGGTAGTTGGGGGGGTGCATGGTGTGTCCTGTGGGACAAATATTGGCCAAAACATGAGCTATTAGATTTTTTACATCCAGCTGAAAAGGCAGAGAGGCCTTGGTCACATCTTGTCCAAAAAGGGCACCATTGACTGTACAACACACCCTCAGTACTGCACTGGAGTGTCAGCCTGGATTATGTGATCAGGTCTCTGGAATCCGTGACCTAATGACTAGGAGGTAATCGTGCTACCAATTTAGCCAGTAGTGGATTAACATGACATTTACTAATGTTATGTTCTAGTTCCTTGATAAAACTGATCACAGTGCAGTATCACTTTGTAATACGGTGCTTGCTGTAATCTTCATTACCCTATCTCATACATTATTCAAAACAATTCCAATTAGAAAAATCAGCTGCCAGGAGCTTAATCACATGGTCTCTACAAATAATTTTCTGGATACCTATTGTCGTAGGAGCAAACTTGTGAAATGTGGCGAAGTAAATCAAATTCAAGTGCCTTTTTGGAAAAGCGTGCTTTCCGAGGGACATCTAAAAGCAGTCATATGAATCTCAAACAGCTTCAGTAAGGGAGTGCTTTATACTTAACTGATCATGGCTTTAGCAATATTACCGCAACTTGTAAAAGACAGGCTGTCTGGAATCTATCTACTTTTGTGTAACGTTACCATCCATCCACTGGCTGATTCACACTAACCTTTATTCTATGATTTATATTCCCCCATAACCAGGTTTTTCACCATTTCATTTAGACTTCACTTACCTCAGTCTCCCCAGTCTGTCAATATCCATCTTTGTAACGTGCCGTCCTCTGTGTCTAAGAAATTGCTCAAATTCTAGAAGTTAATTATTGTTATATTGCACCCTTAAGTTCAAAACCAATGGACCAGAATTTGCTGCCAATATAATATTGAGGCTAATGCACTGCTGTTATTTGTTAATTAATGGTGAAGTAACTTCAGGTTATGGGGCAGGTATGTGGTTAAATGTGAAAACCCAAATGTTGTTGTCCAAGTTGTGCCACTGTTAGCTTTGTGAAAACAATATCTTGTTGCCTGTCTCACTGTTGAAATGCATCAAATGGCATGAAGTTTTTCAATTTGCGTGGTAGATTCAAACTAAATTTGCCACAGCAAGTTAAGTCTTGTCATTACAAGCAAGTATCCCTTTAGCAATGTGCTAATTGTTAATTATTGATATCTAACCTTTCCGGTACTGAAAATCAACTATTCCAGCTGTGGAGTCCTTCAGAAGTTAATGGTGCTGGAGATTTACAAAATGTCAAATTTGTTTTTCACTTGTTTGCATTTTCTCTCTCTTAATCCATTCTTTCTGTATCTCTTATTTCTTTCTGTACCTGATTTAACATTGAATTCACCCACTCTAATTCACCCACCTTCTTAGTTCTTGTGCTGTTGGTTCACAATCTGATGGGTTAAGAAAATAAACAGCTGTTCACTCAGGTCCCAAATGCCATGAATTATGATTCCTGTGAGCAGGCTGTAAACTAAAATAGCCAAATTTGTCAATTGACCGCCACAATGATTTCACTTTGTTTCATTTATACTTTAATGTGAATCAGAACCTACGTAAATTGAACATGTATTAACAGGCAATGATACTTCAAACAAAAGGTAAATTTCACTTTAAATAGTCGATACAACAAAGATACATCTTACAGAACCAAGAACACCTGCAACATGTGGCACCACATGCAATTCCAAAGTTCTTTAATTTGGCCTCCGATATATAAGAACTCTCACTTTCCCACTCTATTGGATTTGGCCCTTGATGGTATATGGCTGCTGGTGAACACAACTTGTGGCCCCTGGATATGTGGTCCCCATATCTATAAACCCTCTTTCACTCAGGTCAGCAGTCCTGATGGTGTAGCTTTCCAGAGTTCCTTTTCAACCGACCAACCAACATTACCCAGTTCATGATCTTGTCCTCTGATACAAACTCTCAGCCTTTTCACATTCCTGAGTTATTTGCACTGCTTTGAGGATAGGGTCTCTTATAGCTCACTCATAAATCGCTTCCCCAAAAGCTTCTGGAATTCTATTTTGCTTCTTACTGCCAAACAGAAAATTGACCTTTTTGTAGAGAGTTTGGCTGACTTCTCACATGAATTCTCTGTTCCTCTTTCTGTTTCTGTCAACTTTCTTTTTGTGTCTGCACCTAAGTGCTGATCGCCTTCACCCTCCAGCTCTCCTGTCTTGCAGCTCTCCTTTGTGCCTGGCCACACAGACTTAACTGCTGCCTGTTGGTACCGCTTCCACATAAATGGTTGCCAGGTCACATGAACCAATATTTTTTATTATTCAAGAAGATTACAATTGATCCTTTCAGAATTGACACAAGTTCATAAAAGTCCTTTTCAAACATTCTTAAAAACAATTGTAGATTCCCCAAACATTTTAAAAGTAATACAAATTCTCCTTATTGTTATGGGTCAAAGGTCATCACATATTGGTCATAATTTGCTATAGCAGAGCATCCAGTGTCTCCCATTAGCTAGACTTACCCTTGCATGTTTAGGTTCTTCAATTATTTTGTGTAGCAAGTTGCTGAACTTGTGAACTGATAATCTTGCAGAGAAGAAAACAGGGCATTTGGGACCTGAGTGAACAGGGCAAGTAGCTGTAATCTTCTTAACCAACCGCACTGGAGGATTGTGAATTTATCACTGAGAAAGAAGTGTAAATTAGGGTGGGTGAATTCAATGTCAAGTCAGGTATAGAAAGAGAAATAAAGAGAGAGAAAGAAAGAACAGATGAAAAGAGGGAGAAAAAAGCAGAAATCCAAATCCAAAAGAATCACGTTGTCAAAAGGATACTTATAATTGGATATGCAAGATTTAACTTTCTGTGGCGCATTTTGATGGTGAGCCAGTCATTGAGATGTCATTTCCATGAAGCTAATGAAGGAGTGACACAACTCTGGCAGAAACCTTTTGGATATCTGTTGTGTAAAATTGGCACTGTGACATCAGCCCCATTGTTTCCCAAGCCACAACAAAAGTGAAAAGTTTGACCAAACCACCAGATTGCCCCAATTCTACCTAACTGTTTAATTTAGGTTAACAGAATACGAGCACCAGGTTTGTAAACTTAATAAGTAAAAAACTGTTTATTGAACAAATTGTCATTAACCAGCGGCAAAAGAAAGAAATATGAACTGCTAACTATCAGGTGAGGAGGATTCAAATGGCTTCCCTCTTTTCCCTTTCCTTGTTTGACTGCAAGTTTTTTTTTGTTTGAAAAGGATATACTTGCCAATTCAGTGAGTACTTAAATGTTTACACACAATGATCAGAACAGAAGCATAAACACAGGTTTTCTTGAGTTTAACAAAGTAAAAGATTAGTTTTATTATGCTTAAGCCAATCATAGTAAAATGATAAAATACACTCTGACTTTTGCACACACAGACACTTGAAGTTCACACACACAAATAGTCCCGAGTGAGGAAGGATAAGTTGGTGAAATTAGAGTCCATAAAAAAATAAAAGGAATATACAGTCTGTAGTTTGGTGCCTCAACTGGCTTCAGGTTGAATTCAGTAGTCTTGTGACTTTTCTTCGGTGGCCCCAGTGCTTCCAATTTAAATATGTAGACAGCTGATTTGGTAGTGTTGAGCAGAATTTTTAAAGAACTCTGTCTGCAGCAGTGGTGTCCCTGGATGGTCATGGTCAGAAAACAGGGTTTGAAGATTGCCAGGCGATTGGAGAGAGAGGGAGGGAGGAGGGGGCCCACTCAGAATTTCTTTCTCAGCGTCTTAGCAGCTTGTCCTCAGTTCTGCAGAGAAACAGGTGCGTAAACATAAAAAGGGTAGGCTTGTCATGAGACCTCCTCTCTCCAACTGCCCAGGGGATCCAACTAGGATCATTACCAGTGTATTCCAAAGGCAACTTGAATAGATCATGCTAAGGAAACTCTCTTATTACTCACAGAGTTCCGAAGAAGAGTCATATTGGACTTAAAACAGTAACTCTGTTTCTCTCTCTACAGACGCTGCCAGACATGCTAAGTTTTTCAAGGGCTTTGTTTTTATGGCCACTTATCTAAATCCTTTTTGCAGAATTTATATCGTCAAGACCCAGTGGGGATAGTGGGCTGTAATATCAAGCCCCACTGTTCCCTGAGCCGCGACAAATGTGAAAAGTTTGATCAAACCATCAGATTGCCCCAATTCTACTTAACTGTTTAATTTAGGTTAACAGAATACGAGCACCAGGTTTGTAAACTTAACAAGTAAATAACTGTTTATTGAACAAACTGTCTTTAACTATTGGCAAAAGAAAGAAATATGAACTGCTAACTTCTAACTCTATAACTTAAACTCTACCCCTTCTTAAAGCCCTAAACACACACACACAAAACATGGATTTTAAGGTTGGGGTAAAACACTTCAATAGCACCAATCTGGAGCACATGATTCAATGGGTTGATTTTGATTGATGTCTTCCAAATTCCTTTCAGTTCTTGATGATGACACGAGGTGGTCTTCCAGCACTTTTAGTATTTAGTTCACTGGTTGAGAACTTGCTTTTCAATGTCTCTAACAGTGGTTTTCCCCTTTTCCTTTTTACAGGAGTTTTTTTCAGAGAGAGCAGGTTAAAGAGATATGAGGAAAAGAGATTTTAGATATTTTCTCTCCACAGGCCAGGAGCTTTCTGCACTGCTATCACACAAAATCCTGATCACCTGGCCAGGAGCCAATTAAAATGCTGTTGTCAGGCTGCTCCCTTGGTCCTGGATTCCTCCCAGCACCATCCTGTCTTTCATGACACATGCTGTTCCAGGAGTGCAGCATTGTATATATCTCTCATCCTGTTCCAGTGGACATGTCTTTCAAACTGCAGGCATTGTAATTTTAATTCACAGTCCCTCAGAAAATAAAAAGATATGTTCTTTACAACAGTCCAACAGGAATAAAAAGATATGTTCTTGACAATATATTGAGAACTACAAGGAAAATTAACTCTGCCATAACAGTACACAGAATTCTGTATTTTACACGAAGTGACTGGATCATTCCCAAAAATGTAGCGAACGCCACTCTGGTAGGTCCTGCATCCCACATGTCAGTGCAAAATAACTGCAGGCAGCGCTACTACGATTATCATGACATTTCCTTGGTGCATTCATAACTGGGAGCCTTCATCCGCCAAGGTTCATGTCTTTTTCCTATCTCACTACCGCCCCCCGCACCAGCAACTCTTGCTGACTTTGCTCAGACTCTGCAACCCAACCAGCAGCAACATTCCAAAACAGGATTTAGCCAATAAGACGACCCAAGCGCCTGTCAGTCAGCCAATAGTGTGCGGGGCGGGCGAGTGGGGGTATCGATCCCTCACGCCGCTCCCCCCCCCCCCCCGAGACAGATTCCTATCGGAACTCCCTATTGATCTGCTGGGCTCCTTCAATCTGTTCCCTTGATTAAAAATCATGTGCATATGGCTCTTGTCCCACTTTCCCCCACGGAATGTATCCAGTGCAATAATGTGAGGAGATGTGTTTAAACTGTAAGTGTATTTAAGCCTACATGTCATCCCTCAAAGCAATTCGCATTTACTTTTTAAAAAAAAATGCATCGAACCATATCAGAATGCAGGCAAAAGAAACGACTTCCCAAAACCTTTGAAGCGATAGAGGATAATTCTTGGGAGTGTTTGCATATATCTCCTTTCATTTCTGCCTGTGTGGAAGCTGCAGTTCAAGACGCCAACAGCTGCCTTGTATTTTGACTCTTGTTTCCCACTCCCCCCGCCACCCCCCTCCCTTGCAGCCCCTGAAGTGATGGCGAAGAAACCCCGTTGACAAGGCAAACCACATTGGCGGTGAGTCCCTTTTTCTAAAGCGTTACAATGGTTTTTTGTCTCTCTCTCTCTTCCCAGTGATATGATATTTAAATCTATATTCAAAAACAAGCTGTGCCTAAAACAGAAAATCAATCAAGTAAATAAAAAGAAAGAAACTGTTCTCTCTGGGAGCAGTTGCTAGATTTTTGCCCCGTCTGAAACTCAGATTTCGAATCATTGTGGCAACAGAGAATGTATCAGTCTCTGCAGGCAGGTCAGCCTCTAGACCCAGATCATGGACGGATCATGGATAATACATAAACAAAGCTGACAACGAAAGGCGCGTGTGTCCAGCCTGAAGAAGTTCTTTGTGTATTGCCACCTCCCTCTCTGGCTGAGTTTTGAGTGGAGGGGGTGTATCACTCCAACCCTTTTTTCTCTTGGAAGAGATTATTTTGCTGAGACGTGCAAGGTTGTCTGGTCTTTTCTCTTTTTCTCTCCCTCCTCCTCCTCCATTCATCAAAGTCGAGCGACTCCCTGAAGTAGTGGGTTTTCCAATATTATGTTGTTTATAGTGGAGGGGCAGGAATGACTCATGAGATTGGAAGATCAGATTACAGAAAAAGCCTATGATTTCACTTGCAAAACAGCAGCATCAGAAATCAATGATTGCAGCTAGCAACTAGGCTCTGCTATGTGCGTCTCCCCTCCCCCCAAAGCAATGCGGTAACTTGATTGAAAATTCCGTTCATGTCAGAGTTATACAGCAACCTTGCTCTCCCCGTACAGTTTGTAACCCACCCCCCAAAACAAATTATGCAACGGTATAGTAGGAATTGGGATTTTGATTTAAACCATCCACCATACTAACGGGTTGAAGCCCATCAGACGTGTGGACTTCACCTATATATAGACAAGCTGGAGAATCAATCATTGCTAACAGCTGGGTTGGATTGAAGCAAAAGATAGGCCCTCTAACTTTTTCATCAAACCAATGCTTTAATCGCTGGAAATAAACTAGGGCCAGGATTTTTTAAAAATGGTGTAACGAAATAAGCAATAAGGTGGAGAAAATAATGTCACAATGTTCTGTTATAATCTTGACAATGAGACCACACCCTAATTATATTGTAGAATAAACATATACTCAAAACAATGTGTTGAATTGCTGAGCAGATTTAGTAAGCTGATATAAATACTAAATATCAAAAATAATTGCCCCCTTGCAAAGAATACATATCCTTCTCTTTCTCTCTCTCTCTCCTCGCCTGAACAAAGTAACAAGATGTCCGCAGGACAAGGTATTCAATGTGGCTTCTCTTGGATCAGATTGAGACGGATTCCGTAGCCCAGTCCGATTTAAGTGTTCCCTTCGCTCGATATATTGGACTGGAGAGACTCGGGACTGCGAGCTTGCCTTTGCATAGGATGGTATGTGGGAACCGTTCGGGTTTTAATGTTTTGTTGCCCCCCAAATAGGTCAGATTATTTCAGTCTGGCCTCTCTTTGGCTAGTGATGGATTGGAGGGGGAGGGATGAGTTGGAAATCGACGATAGCTAGAATGTATAAATATTCCTCATCGTTACTTTCCTTCTAATTGGGTTAAACTTTTACTGCTGTTTAGATTTACATAATTAAGCCCCACTCATTTTTATTCTACCCGTTCTGAATTTATTGGATGCGAAGGATAACGTGCAGAGTGCAAAAGAAAATAACCAGCAGAAATGTGATCACAGGGCAGAGTAGTAACTGACACACTCTGCAGACAGCAAATATACTTGTAATATATTATCTCGCTTATAGTCAGATCGACGTCTGCAATCTGTTTGCATAAGAAAAAAACCACTTGTAGGTTGAAGGATTCAGGATCAATGATGTCCGTTTACCATTGTCATTATGTATACAATCAAATTGATTCTCTCTTCCAGCCCCGAGCTGCAGGTAGTGTTTTTTTTAAAGAGTCCTGCTGCATAAAACTGAACGTTTAGCAGTCGTTGTACACAGGAATTCCGATTTATGTGGAAGTGGTCTGGGCTGCAGTGAGAATTCAGACAAAGCAAGTATTTGCATTGTTTTAATACCGGGTAATGCCATTTGCAATACCCAGTGTTACAACCCTCTTAGCTCTCTGTTCCTCTAATTCTGGCCCCTTAAGCATTCCCCAGCTCCCTTGCCCTGCCATTGGTGACTGTGCCTTTGGCAGACCCTAAGCTCTGGAATTCCTTTCATAATTCCTTTCCTTTCTCTATCCTTTCTTTAAACCTATCACTTTAAGTGTCTAAAAGCTTGGTTAAATAATATCCTTATGTGACTTGGTGTCAAATTTTGTTTGACAACACTCCTCTGAATCACCTTGGGATAATTTACCACATATATTAAAGATGCCAATTTTGCTGTAAGGCAGTAAAATGACACCATGAATTACAGAAATTAAATTTGAGTGAACTATAAGCCCTACAGCTCATCATTGTCTTGATACTGTGTTTTTATACCTCACAGTTTCAACCACCTTTCCTTCCTCCATCCTGAATGGAGTGACTAGTGTTGGGTACCTTGGTTTTCAATCCCCATCTAGTATTTTATCCCAGTGAATATTTCCTGTGTATGAATGAATCTTGGCAGTGAGTGTCTGCCAGGTTGGGGAATGAGGCTGGTCCTGACCTCACCTGCTGCCCTGATTCAAGGTGTGCCAGTTGGACACACTGCACAAGAAGAATATGCACTGATGTTAACCATGGCTCAGTGGTAACGTTCACATCTCTGAATCAGAAGGGTGTGGGTTCAAGCTCCATTCCAGAGATTTGAGCACATAATCCAGTCTGCCGCAGCAGTGGAGTGGTGAGGGGATGCTTCACTGTTGGAGCTGTTGTGTTTTGGATAAGGCTCCGTCTGCCTTTCTGGGTGGACACATTTTGAAGAAGAATTGGGATATTCTCCTTTGTGTCACAGCTAATATTAACCCAGCAACCAACATTGCTAAAAGAGAGATGAACTGAACATTTAGCTCAGTTGTTTATGGGAGCTTGCTGTGCAAAGATTGGCTACTCAGTTTCTTGAATCACAGTGGTGACTGCACTTCAAAATTACTTAATTGACTTGAAAGTGTTTGAGACATCCCAAATTGGTGAAAGGTGCTATATAAATGCAAATTCTTCCTTCTCTGTAGGACTGAACTTTTTTTTCTCCTGTCAATTTCTGAAGGCAGTGACTCCACTGAGGAAATGGCTCTAAAACTGTCAACTGCTTTCATTGGTCAATGGCCAATCCTCATGCACTTCAATGCAGAGGTCACTGGACACAGATTAGGAATGGGAACCATGGCTGATTTGTCTTTCACCCCACATTTCTCCCCTGAGCTTTACAGTGCAGGTCTGAGCTGTGCACACGTCAGAGAAGATTGGTGAATTCAGCACCTGACCAGCCTGCAAATGCTCACTACTGTCACTATTGACTATCACATATGTCAATCCAGTGATAAACTGGAGAGAAGTGGGACTGTCTGGATTGAAGGACTGATTTCCTAATTGTTAAAAACACAGAGTAAATGTTTTGTTTCTTTTAAAGCCTTGCATTACATGAGAGTTGAGGTTGCATTTTAAAAACAGGACCTTTCTTGCCAGTTTCTTTTGCTCACTATTGTGGTCCTTGTGCTATATTTTAATACAAATATTGTAATACAATATATTACGTACTATACTGTCTGGGTTGAAGGATTGATCGCTAATTGTTAAAAATAGAGAAGTTCTCTCAATTTAGAACTTTGAGTTGTATGACAACTGAGGTTGCATTTAAAAAGTAATCTATTCTCTTCTTGCTAATTTTCTTCCTGCCGACCTCTCCGCAAGATTTTCGACTCTTTACTGGTGTCTGGTTTTACGGAACCTGGCAGTTGAGATTGGCAAGCTAAACAATTATGGGAGCGTCACGGTCAAGCTTAAGCCTGCTCTAAAGCACAAGCACACTTTCAGAAGGGATCAGGAGCAAGAAGCCTGGCCAGCTTTTCCTTTCCTTAAATTAGGGACACAGAGGTTACTTGTAGTACTACTACAGTCAATGGGACAGTCAAATCCAAGACATATCTGGTATGTGTGTGGCTGAGCTACTGAACTTGTTGAATCACTGCACAGAGTGGGGAGGTCAGATGATGCTGTTTTCTGTTGCTCAGACAAATTGGATCCTCCTCAAATTGGAACCCTTCCTTGACCTCTCTGTCTCAAGTTCTGGTGATAGGCTGTCCACCAATATCCATTACAAGCCTACCGACTCCCACAGCTACCTCGACTACAGCTCCTCACACCCCGCTTCCTGTAAGGACTCCATCCCATTCTCTCAGTTCCTTCGCCTCCGTCGCATCTGTTCTGATGATGCTACCTTCAAAAACAGCTCCTCTGACATGTCCTCCTTCTTCCTTAACCAAGGTTTTCCACCCACGGTCGTTGACAGGGCCCTCAACCGTGTCCAGCCCATCTCCCGCGCATCCGCCCTCACGCCTTCTCCTCCCTCCCAGAAACATGATAGGGTCCTCCACATCTTCCTTTCACCCCCCCGGCGGCATTCCATGGGGATCATTCCCTCCGTGACACCCTGGTCCTCCATCACCCCCTACTCCTCAATCCCCACCTATGGCACCTCCTCATGCATACGCAAAATATGCAACACCTGCCCCTTCACTTCCGCTCTCCTCACCGTCCAAGGGCCCAAACACTCCTTTCAAGTGAAGCAGCATTTCACCTGCATTTCCCCCAACTTAGTCTACTGCATTCGTTGCTCCCAATGCGGTTTCCTCTACATTGGAGAGACCAAACGCAGACTGGGCGACCGCTTTGCAGAACACCTTCGGTCTGTCCGCAAGAATGACCCAGACCTCCCTGTCGCTTGCCATTTTAACACTCCACCCTGCTCTCTTGCCCACATGTCTGTCCTTGGCTTGCTGCATTGTTCCAGTGAAGCTCAACGCAAACTGGAGGAACAGCACCTCATCTTCCGACTAGGCACTTTATAGCCTTCCGAACTGAATATTGAGTTCAACAACTTTAGATCTTGAACTCCCTCCTCCATCCCCACCCCCTTTCCGTTACTTCCCCCTTCCTTTTTTGTCCAATAATTTATATAGATTTTTCTTTTCCCACCTATTTCCATTATTTTTTATGCCCTTTTAGTCTTATTTCACCCCACCCCCACTAGAGCTATCTGTACCTTGCGTTTCCTGCTATCCATTCTTAATTAGCACATTGTTTTAGATAATATCACCTCCTTCAACACCTCTTTTTTTCTTTTGTCTGTGACATCTTTTGATTATCTGCTCCTATCACTGCTTGCTTGTCCCTACAACCCCCCCCCCCCCCCTCACCTTAAACCAGCTTATATTTCATCCCTCTCCTATTTTTATTTAGTTCTGTTGAAGGGTCATGAGGACACGAAACGTCAACTTTGTTCTTCTCCGCCGATGCTGCCAGACCTGCTGAGTTTTTCCAGGTATTTCTGTTTTTGTTTTGGATTTCCAGCATCTACAGTTTTTTTGTTTTTAAATTGGATCCTGCACTGTTTTGTAACATGAGTTCACAATTAAGTCTTAATTGCTGCAAAAAGGGACTTCCTTAAGCAATTTAATGATTAATTGCTGTTGTTGAGGGAAAATTGTAGATTTTTAGATGCTTGTAAATTCCTAGCTCCAAGTCAGATGAAATGACTACTTTTGCAATTTTTGCACTTGGGATCGACTCAAAACTGTTCTATATATTAGCTGAAGTCCCATGTGTTGCTGATGAAAGTTCAATGATACAGTGTTTTATAAGGACAGACACTCTTACATTGGAAATAGACAGATGTTTTGTATCTGTAACAAAAGTATGACAAATGGAGTGTGTACGCTATGTACTAACAAATCTATCACAGTGTAACGAAAGACGTATTATTCTTCCACTAATTGTTAAGCAAACCGAAGACCGGTCATTCAGAGTTTAATTGCTGTTTGTTCAGGGAACCTTGCAGATTGGAATGTGCTTGTGTTTCAGGCTGGAGTCAGAAGGTTTTTTTGAGGTTTGTAACAGAGTGCCAGATATACATTTTGAATATGTCACTAGTGGATTCCCTGTACTGTAGCTTACATTAAGTTGGATGATGCATTATTTTTTTCAGACAAGAGTGTTATATACTGCACTTGTTCTGTTAAGGTGGTGTTGTGTTCCTTTAAACCAATTGTTCAGTGAATCCAGGTAACTTGTCAAAGAACTATGTAAAATGTGTAAGTCAATTTCAGGCTACAAGTCAGAAGTAGACAGATCTGTAACAAAAGTGTGACAAATGGAGTGTGTATGTTATGTACTAACAAATCTACCACAATGTTATGGTGCAATAGAGCCATATACTATTTTATGACAATTGGGGTTTTATCCTTTAAGTGTAGTAGGAAAGTGTGACACTAGCAGTAAGTACAGATATGAATTAAACTTTTAACTTCATAGACAGACAAGAATGAAAGTTTATATAATGCCTTTCACAGCCTCAGAACGTCCCAAAGTGCTTTGCTGTCAATTAAGTATTTTTAAAGTGCAGTCACTGTTGTAATGTAGGAAACATAGGAACTAATTTGCACACATCAAGGTCCCACAAACAATAATGAGATAATGACCAGCTTTAGTGATGTTGATTGAGGGATAAAAGCTGGCCAGCATTATGTTTTGTGCCTTGGTAATATGCAAAGATGACACTCAGCAGCTTCTATGTGTGGACAGGAGTTTTATTACAATGTTTTTAAAATGCCTGCTGCCTTATGTTTACAGTTTGGCTTCAGTTTCTCTCCAACCACACCTACAGGGCTCACCTTAAAGTGCACAGCACAGTGAGAAGTCAACAGAGACACACAATCAAACACTGGACAATCAAACACACCATCATCTCTCCATTGTAAAACTCAAGGAATTTATTTTAAATTAAACCACCATAAACATTGAATCATTTCTTAGAGTCCAGAGTGTCTGTTTCCTCTAAGTGCAGAAATAGTCTTTGAGATATGAAGGTCACTGATGATGGCACTGAGATCTATGAACCTGAAGTTGTGGTTCCCCTTGATCACCTTGATGAGCGACCGCGATATTGATCATCCGTTGTATCAAAAAAGGAAATGTATCCTCATTGCTGTCTTCAAAATATCTGGTCTGCTTTCTATCAAGCATCTCATGCTTCACATTATGTTGGCATCCAACAGATAAGTATTGGTACCAAGCAACTGCTGATTGCTTTGGGCCTGATAGACATGCTGGGAGCTTGTGTTCACGATTTGGCCGCTTGATGTGAGCCCAGTCTCCAACTTCAACCTCTTTTGGTAATCACCTTTCCGTATGCGTAAGTGAATGGGTGCTATTGTAAATACATTCGGGTGTTGAGAAATAAACACTTGTTCTTCTCCTTTTTTTTACACTCATGAAAAGGACCTGCCTTTAGTCTGTTCTTAAGAGTCACAGTGCTCAAGGGGCTAAAACACTTCTTTAAAACACATCAATCTGGAGTCAGTTGAGAGTTGAAGAAAGGGGGACCCATCTGACTATCTGTCCCCTCTCTGTAACAATATAGATCTTGTACAACAAGCAAAAAACGTTGATTGCAAGGGCCTGGTAGCATTTCGCCAAAGATACCTACTTGGAGTTGTTGCCATGGTTTTTTTGGCCATGAGGTTGGTTGTAGAGGTGCAGGACAGTTTAACAGATTCTACACTGAGTGTACATGCTGTACAATTTCTAGTGAACTTTTCTATGTGGCAATCTATTGCTGGTCACCAGACTGCTTCACAGGATTGTTGTTTCATCTTTACGGCACCCGGAAGTTCTTTATGGCCAAGATGCAATACACGTTGCTGTCGCTTTTTCAGGATAATCCCTTGAGTTCTGCCCATGGTACAATTGTCATTAAACAATCACAGAATCACCAGAATTGTTACAGCACAAAAGGAGGTCATGTGGCCTATCGTGTCCATGCTGACTCTCCAGATGAGCAATTCACCAAGTGCCATTCCCCTGCCTTGCGAGCTCATTGCGTACTCTGTAATACAGGACCAGTTCTTCCTCTATTTCAGGAGGCCACTCGGTTTTTAGATACTGGCTTACTTGATGCAGCACCCTGTCTATTGCCGATTCTGCCTCCAACTTCTCTGGCATAACAAGATTCGTGATCGTACGTGAAATCACTGCAATCTCACAGTCTCCAATGTCGCAAGTTGCTAACAAGATAATAATACAGCTAAGCATGTCAGCTACTTGGTTGCGTGAACCTACAAGATTCGCAATCTCAAAATTGTATTGAAGACGATCTGACCATCTGTAGATGTGTAGAGCAGGGGTGGATTTACAATGAAACACACTGTGTGGTGGTATGGGGCCTCCAAACAACAAGGGGGCCCCAAAATATTGCCATCACTATATGATAAATAGTGTCGTGAAATTCTCAGAAGAGTACAATAAGAAAATTATTCCAAAGTCAGGGACTGCTGCTGCAGGCCTGTTGACACTTAAGTAATTATGTAAAACCTGTAGTGAGGTTAAAAATTGAAAGAAATCAGCTGATACAAAATAAATGGGAAAATATCAGTCAACGTCCCAGGGCTTTGTTTTTCATTTAATCTTTCCCGCTTTTCTTTCCATCTCTAACATATTTTTGAAATTTAATATGAAAGTGTTGGGAAATCACCCCGTGGAAGTTCTAATCATCTTAGTTTCTGTTTAACTGCATTGTTCATTTTAATAGAACAACAAAGCATGAAACTTGTTTCATGACCCCCCTGATGTGAATGCTGTTTTTGGCAATTGCTTTTCATTCAAGCTGTGTGGCCCTTGCATCCTGTCTCATTCTGCATCTCCCTGCCTCTGTGGTCGAATTATTAACTAACACTGGATTTATAGTTAAGGGATCTGTCAATTCTGCTAATCCTGGGTTCATGTTGCTTTCAGTTTTCTGCTAAAAAATATTTCAGGCCAGG
Source organism: Cetorhinus maximus (assembly GCF_964194155.1). Lineage (NCBI taxonomy): Eukaryota > Metazoa > Chordata > Chondrichthyes > Lamniformes > Cetorhinidae > Cetorhinus > Cetorhinus maximus. The sequence continues at coordinate 72,697,850 of NC_135896.1, forward strand.
TGTGGTTCTTTATTTATTTTTTGAAAAATGAAGCATTTTTCAATCTCTTCATGTGCTGCAGACAGAGTTGTAGTTACTAACCATTTAATCATTTAGGGAAGGTGGTGGCATAGTGGTATTGTCACTGGACCAGTAATTCCCGGAAACCTAGGGGTAATGCTCTGGCATCACAGCAGATGGTGGAATTTGAATCCAATAAAAATCGGGAATTAAAAGTCCAATGATGATCATGAAACCATTGCCAATTGTCATAAAAACCCATCTGGTTCACTAATGTCCTTAAGGGAAGGAAATCTGCTGTCCTTACCTGGTCTGGCCTACATGTGACTCCAGACCCACATCAATGTGATTGACTCTTAAATGGCTCTGAACAAGGGCAATTGGGGATGGGCAATAAAAGCTGGCCATGCCAGCGACGCCCACATTCCACGAACGAATTTTTAAAAATCAGAACATGCTGTATCCAATGTAACCTTTTGATGCAATATTAGTAATTAAACTTCCAGGGACTTAATTGGAGAGTTCTTTCAAAGAGCCTGCAACAGGTATGATGGGCCGAAAGGCTGATTTTCTCGCATAGCGTAGGTGGCTGTTCATAATGAAGCAAAAATAGCTTCTTGCTTCATGTAGTGGGGGAGTTGTGATTTTGAACACATTGCTTAAAAAGAAACCCCTTGTTTTTGTCTGTAAATAAAATTGTCAAATCATTGCTTATTTGGAGAGGCCCTGCCCTGTTAAATAAACAACTGTTGTTTGTGGCCGCTGCCTATTTCTTAGTCACAAGAAATTCGGTCTTCATTCAAGTGTTAGCAGCGTGCCATCAATACGAATTGATTGTCTTCCTGCATTTGGAAGTGCCCACCCTGAAGATGTATCAATAACAGTAAAAGCACTGAATCACCACTACAAAGCAAACACCTACTATTGCACTGCAAAGACCAAGTACTGTACTGAGTAGTTATTTGAATGCCTCATTTGCACTTCGCTACTTTCGCATAAACATTTTAGGACCACAAGGAACAATTTTAAAATATGCCATGTGATCCAAATAGGTTTATATGACACATTACCAAATCCTGGCTCTCCAAAGCCTGCCAACCATCTACAAGGCACAAGTCAGGAGTGTGATGGAATACTCTCCACTTACCTGGATGAGTGAAGCTCCAACAGCACTCAAGAAGCTGGACACCATCCAGGACAAAGCGGCCCACTTGATTGGCACCACATCCACAAACATTCACTCCCTCCACCACCGATGCACAGTGGCAGCAGTGTGTACCATCTACAGGGTGCACTGCAGGAACTCACCAAGACTCACTTCAACAGCACCTTCTAGACCCACAACCACTACCATCTGGAAGAGGACAGATGGGAACACCACCACCTGGAAGTTCCCCCCAAGCCACTCACCACCCTGACTTGGAAATATATCGCTGTTCCTTAACTGTTGCTGGGTCAAAATCTTGGAACTCCCTCCCTAACAGCATTGTGGGTGTACCTACACCCCGTGGACTACAGCGGTTCAAGAATGCAGCTCACCACCACCTTCTCAAGGGCAATTAGGGATGGGCAATAAATGCTGGCCCAGCCAGCGAAGCCCATATCCTGTAAATGAATTTTAAAAATCTGTGTTTTACTTACAATGTGGCCACCATATGATTATAGTTATTTTCTAGTTATGGATACAAATAGTGAAATGTATAAATGGATATTTTCAGCTACACTAGGCACATAATTGTTCGTGTGCGGTAGGAAAATGGGAGACAGATCCAAGTTTACTGCAAGTCTGAAGTCAGATCTAAAAGCATCAAGTTTTGTGATGCATCCTAGAGTGATACATGCCTTGGGTAATTATTTGCATGATGTCAGTGAATATGCATTGAGATCCCTTCCAGAACCTATAACGATAGCATGCATCGATCCTGCCTTTTACACACCAGCCCCGTCCCCTGCCAATAGCAACATGGACCATAAACTTTGCCCCATACCTTATCTTGCACAGGGTAAGGGACTACCAGAAAACCGTCTCAACAGATCATGTCAGATGCAATCTAGTTCGATCCATCCACCTGCCGACGGAAAAAAAACCTTCAATTGATGCAAAATGGATGAGAGCACAGCACAAATCACTGTCACAGGTTTACGGTAACAGGGGGGAGGGAAGTGGAGGATCAGTGCAAACTGCATGTGTTAAACTGGACAGTCAGGCTCCAGACAGAGCAATAACGTGCAGGCAGAGTCTGCTTAAAACACTGAACTCAATCTTCAACCTTTCTCAGTCCTTTCTGAATATCAAATGCGACAGAATTGTCCATTATCTATGGGGAACTCAGTCAGATAGTGTTCTACACATTAAACTTCATTCTGATGACACAATCCAAAATCCAACCAGTCAAGTTAACAAGCGATCTAAAACTATTGAGTAGAGAAAAATAAGGAATTGTTTAAAATGTAAAATAAAGGAATTTGAGATCATAAGAAGGTTGTGATTGTTTAGGACTGGACTGTTACTGGTGAGCATGTAGAACAAGTATTCTTAAGCAAAATGGTACCAGAAGGGATTGAGGCCACTATATAACAATCTGAAAGTAAATGTAGCCAATAATTGATCAAGAAATATGTGATATATACGAATCATTGTATCAAATGAGGCTGAAGCGTGATATTTACTGTTTCCCTCACAACAGAAGTTTTAATTAAGACGAATCGGTTGATGGTTCAGATCTTTGATGAGGTCCTTGCAGTAAATTGTATGAGATGATTCACACACTCTGCCAAATCGGGTTTAATGCCACTCTTTGGCTTCTGTTCTTTTTCTTGGGTAGGGGACAAAAATGAAGTTGCGCACAGCGCTCCACCAACTCTAAATCTGCCACTGGTGTGGAGCTCGTTGATCAGATCCTGACGTGGCTAACAATGTAGTCAGTGCTTGATGATCGGTGCCAAGAGTGAACTTTCTACCATAGAAATTCATGTGCCAATGTTCACAAGCATAGATGCAGGCTTTCCGCATTACAGTAAAGTATTTGTGTTCATTTTCTGACAATGGGCATAATGCAAAAGTGATTGAAGGAAGCAAACAACCAATGTACTGAGAGCGCAGCTCCAATCACGTTTCCTAACATATCTGTTGTGACGTACATTTCCACATGTGAGCTGAAAGGCGCAAGAACTGGTGGAGATGCTATCTTCACCTTTTAACATTTCAATGTCTGTTTATTGTGTGATTGTCCATTCCCATTGTGCAGCTTGCGATAGCTTTTGAAGAGGCCCCGGGTTCTCTGCGCGTTTCGGAACAAATTTGTGATAAAAGTACCAAGGAACAGTGCCAACTCTTTCATGTTAGACAGGACGGGAAGTGCATGAATGATTTTGACGTGTGTAGGCTGTAATCCAGCTGCTGTCATTCTGTATCACAGTCAATCTTCGATGCCACAATGTGTGCTTGTCCTTGTTGAGCATTAAATTGTATTGTGCGAGTCGAGTGAGCACCGTTTATAATTCCTGATCGTGTCCGGCTTTGTCCCTATCATGGACAACGTCGTCAAGCAGGTTGGGCGTTCCCCTCAATGTTTAACACAATCTTCTGGTATGCGCTAGGTGCTGAACTTAGTCCATAGGACATTCTGCGGTACTGAAACACAACACAACTCTGTGAGTAACAAAAGCTGTATGATGTCGGCTGTGTTCCAGTTGTGGTATCTGAAGATAGCTCCATCACATATCAAGTTACATGAAGACTGTGGAGTCATGAAATGATGTGGATTGTTCTAGGATTGTAGGAAGTGGATGCTTTCTGGAATGATTGTTTTGTTGACTGCCTTAAGGTCGATGCAAAGTCTAGGTTTGCTATTTTTGCATCGTGCAATGACTAGGTTCAATATTCATGGGGATGAGTTGCTTAGCTCAATGATCCCATCAGCTTCAGGTCAAACTGACAGAATTGACTTCTCGACATGAAGAGCATGACAGTACTCCTTAATCCTTCCAAATCCAGTAAATAAGGAAGGATGCTGTTGTGCATAGTCGGTGTGAGCTCTGGTAGGGTCTTCAAATTTGAAGCTAAGCTTATTGAACAGGTTTACCCCTATGAGGCTTGACTACATAGAATGTGAACTTGTCTAGGTTATTGTTTTTGTAGTGCACTGGAACTGTGATCCTTCCCAAAACTGACAGAATCAAGTCACTGTAAGCTTGAGGAGTGTCTGTCTCAGGAGGAAAGAAATAGTTGCAAAAATAACAATTGTAGTTTGCTGCTCAGTGTAGATACTTTCATGCCAACATCAATGAGGAGTAATGCCGAGATGCCTGTGATTGCTACTGCGCAATCTGAAAGTTGACATGGTTCCTCGCTACTACCAACTTTTATCACAAATTCATTCCTAGGCATCTGAAAGATGCCACCTCTGACTGTGGAGTTCTCTCTAAGTACTACACTGGAGTGTCAGAAAAAAATTGTGGCCAGATCTTTGGAGTAGAACTCAAGCCCACAACTTTGAGTGTTACTATTGAGGACCTGGGAGATAGATGAATGGAATTTGCTTTAATAATAAATCCTAATTGAAATGTTTGCTAATTTTATTCCATTACTTATTCTACCAAACATTTGTGATACTGATAGCACTGTTGCAGGCATGTCCCACAGTGGATGTATCTTGCAGATACCATAATGCGTGTTGAACTGTACTGTATGTAGACTCTGAATCAATAGCAGTAATTTTTTCAGCCGATACACTAAGCAGTGTGGCAAAGATTATGAAGTGCTCAAGAGACTGCATGAAGAGTGGCTCTGAAAAACCACAGTATAATTATAGTCCTGGCTAATTAAGGGACAGATTTATAACAATTGTATAATGTTAATATGGGCTACTGTAATTAAGTCGATTTTGCAAGTGTACTCCTGAGGTTTCTTCCCATTTGGAGACTGATGGGATGTCTGCTGAAAGCAAAGGAAATTATGTCCTGTTTATGTTACAGATTTTTCTGTAACTTATTAACATAAATCTCTTTTCTCATTTCTGTATGCCTTAAGCAGGCTAGATCAACTATGCTTGTCTATATAACTCTTCTTTTCTTCTCCCTTACCCCCGTGACTGGATTCTTCCAGCAGGCCACAGGCCACACACGTTTGCAATGTGTGGCATGTGGTTATTTGAGACCAGAAGCTCTCCGCTGTTCACACAAATACTCTAGTCTTTCATACATTTGGCACAAATGCATTTGATTGCTTTAAAATATGTATAACAACACAGAATGAGTTGCTCCCTTTACCTGTCTCTGCTCGGGGATGAACAATTACAGCTTCTCCAGTCTCTCCGCATTCCTGAAGCCCTTGAACCGTGGTACCATTCTCATAAATCTCATCTGCCCTCTCTCCAAGTCCTTGAATTCCTTCCTAAAGTGTCGTGTTCAGAATTGGATACAATAGTTGAGCCGAGCCTGAACCAGTGATTTTATAAAGATTTTTTAAAAATATTTTCTGGATTAAAACATTGCTGGCAATGCCACAATTTATTACGCAGCCTTCATTGTTCTTGAGATGGAGGTGGTGAGCTGCCTTGAATCGCTGCAGTCCACCTGCTGAAAGTGCTCCCACAGTACTATCAGGGAGGGAGTTCCAGGATTTTGCTAGCGACAATGAAGGAACAGTAATAATATATATCTAAGTAAAGATGGTGTGTGACTTGAAGGGGAACTTTGAGGTGTATCTTCTACCTTGGTCTTTCTAGGTGGTAGTAGTGCTGCTGAAGCAATCTTAATGATTTGCTATAATGCCTCTTATAGATAGTAGCCACGGTGCACTTGTGATGGAGGGAATGAATTTTTAAGGTGCCTGGCGGATGGGGTGCCAATCGAGTGGATTGCTTTAACCTGCATAGTGTTGAACTTCTTGAGTACTGTTGCAGTTGTTGCCATAACTTGCTTGCTTTTGCACTCAATGCCTCTATTTATAAAGTCGAAGATCCTGTATCATCTTTAAAACCGCCTTTTCAACTTGTCCTACTAGAAAGGGAATTTGTTTTCTTTTCTTCACTTCCTTTCAAAGAACAAAGAAAAGTACAGCACAGGAACAGGCCTTTCGGCCCTCCAACCCTGCACCGATCATATTGCCCGTCAACTAAAGCATTTTGCACTTCCAGGGTCCGTATCCCTCTATTCCCATCCTATTTATGTATTTGTCAAGCTGCCTCTTAAACACCACTATCGTACCTGCTTCCACCACCTCCTCTGGCAGAAAATTCCAGACACTCACTACCCTCTGCGTAAAAAACTTGCCCCGCACATCTCCTCTATAGTTTTCTCCTCTCACCTTAAATCTATGTCCCCTAGTAATTGACTCATCCACCCTGGGAAAAAGCTTCTGACTATCTACTCTGTCCATGCCACTCATAATTTTGTAAACTTTTATCAAGTCGCCCTTCAATCTCCGTCGCTCTAGTGAGAACAATCCGAGTTTCTCCAACCTCTCCTCATAGCTAATAACCACCAGACCAGGCAGCAGCCTGGTAAACCTCCTCTGCACCCTCTCCAGCGCCTCCATATCCTTCTGGTAATGTGGCAACCAGAATTGCACGCAATATTCCAAGTGTGGCCTAACCAAGGTTCTATACAGCTGCAGCATGACTTCCCAGCTTTTATACTCAATACCCCTGCCAATGAAGGCAAGCATGCCATATGCCTTCCTGACTACCTTATCCACCTGCGTTGCCACTTTCAGTGACCTGTGGACCTGTACACCCAGATCCCTCTGCCCGTCAATACACTTAAAGGTTCTGCCATTTACTGTATAATTCCTGCCTGTATTAGACCTTCCAAAATGCATTACCTCGCATTTGTCCGGATTAAACTCCATCTGCCATTTCTCCGCCCAAGTCTCCAACCGATCTATATCCCGTTGTATCCTTTGACAATCCTCTTCACTATCTGCAACTCCTCCAACCTTAGTATCGTCTGCAAACTTACTAATTAGCCCAGTTACATTTTCCTCCAAATCATTTATGTATAATACAAACAGCAAAGGTCCCAGCACTGATCCCTGCGGAACTCCACTAGTCACAGCTCTTCCATTCAGAAAAGCACCCTTCCACTGCTACCCTCTGTCTTCTATGACCAAGCCAATTCTGTATCCATCTTGCCAGCTCACCTCTGATCCCGTGCGACTTTACCTTCTGTACCAGTCTGCCATGAGGGACCTTGTCAAAGGCCTTACTGAAATCCATGTAGATAACATCCACTGCCCTTCCATCGTCGATCATCTTTGTCACTTCCTCGAAAAACTCGATCAAGTTAGTGAGACACGACCTCCCCTTCACAAAACCATGCTGCCTCTCACTAATACGCCCATTTGCTTCCAAATGGTAGTAAATCCTGTCACGAAGAATCTTCTCCAATAATTTCCCTACCACTGACGTAAGGCTCACCGGCCTGTAATTTCCTGGATTATCCCTACTACCCTTCTTAAACAATGGAACAACATTGGCCATTCTCCAGTCCTCTGGGACCTCACCCGTAGCCAGTGAGGATACAAAGATTTCTGTCAAGGCCCCAGCAATCTCCTCCCTTGCCTCCCTCAGTACCCTGGGGTAGATCTCATCTGGCCCTAGGGACTGATCCACCTTAATATTCTTCAAGACGCCTAACACCTCTTTTTTGATCTCAACATGATCCAGGCTATCTACACGCTCTTTCTTAGACAAATCGACCGCTAAGTCCTTTCAGCTCTTTGAGATATGTGTCATTCCTTACCAAGGGAGTGGCTGTTGTAAAGCCTTCACCAACACTGATATTCCTGTTACTATTTAATAGGAGCTCCAGTGAAGCATGGTTCACTGTTGCTCTTGTCAACCAACACAGATTTGATCCAGCCCCTCTCTGCAATGGGTTGGCTTATAGGAAACCCACCATGTGAGGACTCACCATAGAACATTACAAAAAGAGGCCATTTGGTCCGTTGTGCCTGTGCTGGCTCTTTGAAAAAGCTATCCAATTAGTCCCACTACCTGCTTTTTCCCCATATCTCTCCAATTATTCCTTTTCAAGTTTTTATCCAATTTATTTTTTTGAAAGTTACTACTGAATCTTCTTCCACCAACAACTCAGGCAATATATTCCAGATGATTAAAAATATACTATGTTTTGAAATAGAAGATTCTTCTTATCTCTTCTCTGGCTCCTTTGCCAAGTGCCTTAGCAAATGTTAAATGAAAGTACAATCCATTTACGAGTTAATCCTTCTCCACTGCACCCACCCCCACCAGCATCCTGAGGGCATTACAAGTCAATAGCCTAATATGAGACTAGAATCTCAAGGACAGTTAGGGATGGGCAACAATTACTGGCATTGCCAGTGAAGATCACATCCCATGAAATAAAATAAATCACATGTAGGTCAGGGTTATGGTTCCTCATCCATGCTTTTGTTACCTCCAGCCTCAACTATTGCAATGGTTTGATGGCTTATCTTCCACCCTCTATGAACTTGAGTTCATCCAAATTGTATCCTAACTTGCACCAAACCTAGATCATCTAACACCCTCATGCTTGCTGACCTTCTTTGGCTCCCAGTTTGTAACACCTTTGAAAAAAATTATCACCTTTGTTTTCAAACCCCTCCTTACCCTCGCCCCTCCCTATCTCTGTAGCTTCCTCCAGCCCTACAACCCTGTGAGAACTCTGCATTCCTCCGGTTTTGGTCTCTTGTGCACCTCCCACTCTCTTCACCTCACTTTTGGCAGTTTTTAGCTGCCAAGGCCCCAAGCTCTGGAATTCTGCCCCTAACTTCTCCACCTCTACTTCTCTCTCCTTTAAGAAGCTTCTTAAATCCTAGGTCTTTGAGCAATCTTTTGGTCACTTGTCCTACTATCTATTCCTTTGTTTCAATGTCACATTTTGTTGGATAATGCTGGAGTCCTTTGGGATGTTTTACAATGGTTAACGTGCTATATAAATGCAAGTTGTTGAAATGCCCTAACTTAAACCTGGTGAGTCATCTGATGAATCTGTAACTTGAGAAAATTTGAGAGAAGGGGTAATCCAAGGACTGTCAGGTGCTGTCAAGTGTGAATGTTAAAAGATTGTAGAATTTAAGATTATTAGAGACGAGGAATTCAACAAGGTTATGGAATAGAATGAGTTAGAGAACCAAAAGTAAGATGGTGAGGAGCATGGGCAGGAGGGTTGTGGGGGGGTGGGTGGGTGTGGCGGCAGGGTGGGGGGTGCAGTAGTTGGAACTTGTGCTTTTAATGGGAACAGAAATCATTGTAGTTTCAGTAAAATAAAAAGAAGGTTGTGATGGAGAGATACAGGCATGAGGTTGAGGGAATGATCAGGTGACAAGCTTTCTCTTGTGTGTAGATAAGAAATGGTTGTCTAAAAGCACTTCCATATTTCTAATTATATTCCTGTTAAAAGCATTGCTCTCTCAAGGATTGTATACAGACAATATAACAATGGAAGGCCTAGTTTATTCCACTTAAGACAAATTTGAATATATGTTGTGAAGAAAATTCTTCACTAAGACGTTGGGACATAACTTATGTAAGAAGGTTAGAAATTGTTTTATTGTTGTTTCTAGTTTTTTACATAGAAGCAGCATGTGAAACCTCTCAAGCTCCCACTTGAACATGCCTTGTGGCCATCTGAACTTTAAAAGCAGGGTCTGGGCAAACCCCAGACAGAAGATGCATTGTTGAAGACTGTGTTGGCAGGACTGAGTGAAGATTTCTATGTAGTCAATGCATTCTCAGGGCTGATCTACACTGGATGGGGCGGCACCTGAACTATGTGAGTTTATTGTGTCTTCTTGTTCAGAAGGTATAGAATGTTCAGTGAAGATTGTTAGGTACTTCCAGACTGAGGCCAATCTCGAAAATGGGTTATCGCAGTGGGATAAGTATGTCGCAGTGTATTTGATCTGCTAATTGGTAGATAACCACATAGGTAAGGAGTATAGCTAATTTCTTTTTGTCCTTTCTCACTCTCCCTTATTCAAATGAAATGAGGAACTGCATAGAATGATACAGCACAGAATGAGGTCCTTCAGCCCAATGTTGCTGTGTTGGCTTTTTGAAAGAACTATCCAATTAGTCTCATTCCCCTGCCCATTCCCTGGAGCTCTGCAAATTTTATTTTTCAAGTAATTATTCAATTCCCTTTTGTAAGTTACTGTTGAATCTGATGCCTCCACCTTTCAGGCAGCACATTCCAGATCAGATCTCAACAACTCAGTGTATTAAAATATTCATCTCCTCACTCTGGAATTTGTAATCATTCTTAATGCTACTTGTCAGCAGACACCTGGTGACCACTAAATGTGAACACACCCTCTTCACAAATGATATATATATCATTTTATCACCACGTATAGAGGGATCAGTCCTTTGATTCGGTGATAACATTCACACCTCTGGGTCAGATTCACACCTCTGGGTCAGAAAGGGTTTGAATCCAGCTCCAGACAGTCCAGGTGAGTGCCCCCCACCTTCTCATTTTATGGGTTGTGGGAGTCCATAAAATCCTTCCACCGTATAGGACTGAGGCTCCTTCAGGATAGCTTTCAAAGCATGTTATGTCCTCATCTCACTTTGAAACTTCCACAGAAACTCGAAGCTTTTTTTTGTCTGCCAACAGAGGTTCATTGATGATGTCATGCTCTTCCATTACGGCCTGGACTTGGCGTCACGCCACACGATTTGAACTCTGGACTGTTTTGGGCAGTTGCTAGAGCCTGCGTAAGACATCCATCAATGTAAGTGTAACATAAGACTGTCACTATCAGGTGGCACTTTATTGTCCTGTACTAACAATGATCTGAGCTACATGGGTCAGGGGGTACCAGTACAGAGACCACCCATGGTTCATAAGATTTCCAGAGTTAGAGGGTTTTCAGAAAGTGGTGGCGGGGAAGAGGTCTAGAGTATTGGCAGTCTTTAGCACGGCCAGGTCGAGGGAGACAGATAAAAGAATAGGGATGAGATGAGGAAAGACACCTCAGGATCCCCATAAGTATAACAAATAATGAAGTAGATTGCTGTTGAAGCTTATTACTTATAACTTATCTGATCAGATAAATTATATGAACACCGTGGGACAAAGAGAAATCTCATAGGATTAAAGAACACAGATGGGGGCCATTCAGCCCATTGTGCCTGTGCTGGCTCTTTGAAAATGCTAACAGTAAAGACCTGCTCCCCTGATCTTCCCCCATAACCCTGCAAATTTTTTGCCATCAAGTATTTTTTCCAATTCTTTTTTGAAAGTTGTATTGAATCTGCTTCCACTATTCTTTCATGTAACGCATTCCAGATCACAGCAGTTCACTTCATTTATATACTATATTCACGCTTTACATCAGGGTAACTGGAGCCGAGAGAGAGATAACTGGATTTCACTCCTTCCTCATGCAAGAACACTGCTAGACCCCTATGTCTAACCTGCCTGAAATTTATAACTCAGCACATGATAGTGTGCAGTGCACTGAACTGGTTTCAATCAGCTTAGGGAGGGAAATTTTCCAGAGTATTGTTTTCCCTTACTGCCCTGAGTTTTTCTCTGTTTTTTGCTACTCCCAGGAGATAATATGGTTGTGAAGAAGGGATGGGGAGAGGGCCAGGGGAAGGTAGAAGTGCCCAGTTATGATGCTCCGGCCACCTTGAGTGTGGGGCAGGCTTGATGGAACAGCTGGTCTTTTCCTGCCTATTTTTTGTTTGAGTGTTTGTAAGTGTCTCCCCTACTGTGCAGTTCCAACTTTACAACATCTCGCTGCATTCTCCGGTTTCCATGGCCATCACATTGACAAGTTATTTTTTTAAATAGATGTATATCTATCCAAAATACATAGGTTTAATAAAGAAATTTCTATAAATGGAGAGTAATCCCACAAGTGTGTGATTAAATGTTGGTGGAGGATGTGAACAGTTATTCCTTTCATGAATTAAATGCCCTTTTCCACAGTTGTCATGGATGATGAAGATGGCAGGTGTTTGCTGGATGTTATTTGGTAAGTTTGTCTTATTATTAAACATGTTTTATCAAAAGGATAAACCCAAGTATCTGTTTACATCAATGTGTTTTTGGAGTGATTTTGGTCAGGTGATTTAATCAAATAGCTAGAAGTACATTTCAAACTTTGTATTCCCAATCTCAATCCTTGGTGTTTGCCAATTATAAAGAAAAACTTCAATACCATTAATTAATTTAGTTTATTAAATCGGCAGCTGGAATTGGAAAAAAATCTAAATTCATACTCGCAGCAAATGAATGGATGCAGTTAAAGCAGCAGCAATAAAATAGGCACAAAGGACATTGGAACAGGAGCAGGCCATTCAACCCCTCGAGCCTGTTCAGCCATTCATTTAGATCGTGGTGATCTGTACTTCAATCCAGAGCTGCTCACAGTACTCTAGCAGTGGTCTAACCAGGGCTTTGTATAGCTGAAGCATGACCTCTACTATAGTCCTCTAGGTATAAAGCCTAGTGTTCCTTAGCCTTTTATTTTCATTATTTTTTGATGGATCTGTGTATTTGGACCCCAAGTCTCTCTGGACAATTGAGAAAGTAACCTGTTCTATCCTTTTGAGGTTTAAAGTGAATGATCTCACATTTGCCTAAATTGAAATCTATTTGCCACAGCTTTTCGCATTCATTAAATCTATCATTACGTCTTTGTAATTTTACACTTCCATCTACATGGCTCACAATGCTTCCCAGCCTGTTGTCATTAGCAAATTTGCATGTGTGGCTTTCTAAACCAACATTTAAGTCGCTAATAAAGACAGTGAATAGTTAAGGCCACAACATAGACCCTCTTGGGACACCATGAGGGGCATCCTGCCCATTAGAGTACCCGCTCAATTTTTTAACCAGGTCAATAATTTGCCTTCAGTTTCTTGGGCTTTTTTTTGGTTAACAGCATCCTATGAGGGACTTCATCAAATGTTTTCTGGAAGTCTATAGAATAAAAATACAAAGACAGTCTCCTGTTCACCACATTAGGTGCCCTTTTACAATATTCAATCAGGTTCATCAGACATGGCCTATCCTTTACAAATGCTAGCCCAGCTCCAATCTCTAAGCTTATGCTCCCTTGCTCTGGACTCTCCCATTAGATGAAAAATTAGATTTCTTTGTATCTACCCAATTAAACCCTCTTTATCATCTTAAACACCTCAATTGGGTCACCCCAATTTACCCCTTCTAAACCAGAGGGAATGCAAGCCAACCCTCTCTTCGTGATTTAACCTTTTAGATGTCTGCATCATCCTGGTGAATCTGTGCTACATCCTCTCTAAGGCCAATATATCCTTCCAGAGGTGCAGTGCTAAGATCTGAATGCAGTTACCCCAGATGGGGTCTAATCAATGCTCTGTACGACTGAAGTATCACTTCCTTTCCATTGCATTTCAGCCGCCTTGGGATAAAGAAGACCAACATTCAAATAACATTTTGATTATGTTTTGTAGCTGTACCTAAATTGATACATTGAGTGACTAAATTACCAGGGGACTTGAGTATTGCTGAAAAAAGACATGCTGTTGAAGCTTTTCATCTTGTACTTATCAGGACAGACAAGAATACCAAAATTTCAAAGGGAGGAACAATTTATACTGCATGAGTGATATTTGCAGGCAAAAGAAACATTTCTGAGGGATTGTGCCTTTTTTGAATTAAACAGAGGCATGTGGGACAATAGTTTTCTGGTACGTTCTCCATGGCAATGCCACAATTAAGTTTATTTACCAATTAATCAGCACACTTTTTTCATGCAGTATAAATTGTTGCTTCCTTTGAAATTTGGCATTCTTGTGTCTCTGTCCTGATGAGTGCAAGGCGAAAAGGTTGGACAGTATGTCTCTTTTTTTTCAGCAATACTCAAATTTTTTACTACCCCAGCATATTTCATGATAAGCTTCCTTCAGTAAAACCACAGCATTTAACATTATCTTCTGTTCTATGCTGCAGTGACCCTCAAGCCCTGAATGACTTTCTGCATGGAAGTGACAAGGTTAGTACATGCCCATCCGTTACTTCTTTTGAAATATTCTTCATTAATAATAAACTTGAAGATTTACTGGAATAGTACCAGGGATGAAGAACTTCAGTTATGTGGAGAGAATGCAGAAACTGGGTTTTTTTTAATTCGTTGCTTGGATGTGAGCATCACTGGTTAGGCCAGCATTTATTGTCCATCCTTAATTGCACTTGAGAAGGTGTTAGTGAGCTTTTTTCTTGAATTGCTGCAGTCCATGTGTTGCAGATACACCCACAGTGCTTTTAGGGAGGGAGTTCCAGGATTTTGATCCAACGTCAGTGAAGGAACGGCGATATATTTCCAAGTCAGGATGGTGAGTGACTTGGAGGGGAACTTGCAGGTGGTGGTGTTCCCATCTATCTGCTGCTCTTGTTTATCTAAATGCAGGAGGTTGCGGGCTTGGAAGGTGTTGTCAAAGGAGCCTTGGTGAGCAGTGCAGCTTGTAGCTGGTACACACTGCTGCTACCATGTGCCAGTGGTGAAGGGTTTTGAAGATGGTGGATGCAATGCCGATCAAGCAGGCTTCTTTACCTTGGGTGGTGCCGAGCTTCTTGAGTTTTGCTGAAGTTGCACTCATCCAGGCAACAGAGAGTATTCCATCACACTCCTGACTTAGAACCATAGAAAGTTACTGTGCAGAAAGAGGCCATTCAGCCCATTGTGTCTGTGCTGGCCAAAAAAGAGAAAAAAGAAACTAGCCACTCTTTTTAATCCCATTTTCCAGCACCTGGTCTGTAGCCTTGTAGGTTACAGCACTTCAGATGCAGATCCAGGTACCTTTTTAAATGAGTTGAGCGCTTCAACCTCAACCGCCAACTTAGGCAGTGAATTCCAGGTGCCATCACCCTCTGGGTGAAAAGGTTTTTCCTCATGTCGCCTCTAATCCTTCTACCAATCACCTTAAATCCATGCCCCCTGGTAATTTACCCCTCAGCTAGGGGAAACAAGTCTTTCCTGTCTACCCTATCTAGGCCCCCTCATAATTTTGTACACCTAAATTAGGTCACCTCTTAGCCTGCTTTGTTCTAAGGAAAACAACCCTAGACTATCCAAACTTTGTTCATAGTTGCAATTTTCAAGCCCTGGCAAAATTCTTGTAGATCTCCTCTCCGGAGCGATTATGTCCTTCCTGTAAAGTGGTGACCAGAACTGTACACATAATTCCAGCTTTGGACTAACCAGCATTTTATGCAGTTCCATCATTACATCCCTGCTTTTGTATTTAATACCTCGCATAATAAAGGAAAGCATTCCATATACTTTCTTGACCACATTGTCCACCTGTCCTGCCACCTTCAGGGACCTGTGGACATGCACTCCAAGGTCTCTCACTTCCTCAACCCCTCTCAGTATCCTCCTGTTTATTGAGTAATCCCTTGCTTTGTTTGCCCTCCCCAAATGCATTACCTCACATTTTTTGGGATTGAATTGCATTTGCCACTTCTCTGCCCACTCAACCAAACCATGAATGGTGGACAGGCTTTGGGAATTTAACTGTATATAAAAATATATACTGTAGCAGTCTGTGCCCATATGCAGCAAGACCTGGACAACATTCAGGCTTGTGCTGATATGTGGTGCGAATGTTACTTGCCACTTAAGTGCCAGTTATTGACCATGCCTAACAAGAGAAAATGTAACCATTTCCCTTGACTTTCAATGGAATTACCATCTGGTAGTTTCATAATCATTATTAATGAGTCTAGCATTTTATTCCAGATTTGTTAGTTAAAGAAATCTACAGTACCCCAGCTGCCGCGGTGGGATTTGTTCTCCTAACTCCAGAACATTAGTCCGTGCCTCTGGATTGCAAGTCCAGTAACAGTACCACTGTGTTACTGTATTGCAGAGAAGATTAAGGGGAGTGTTTTTAGAAGTTCAGAATGTGAAGGGTTTTGATAGAATGAATAAGGAGAAATTGTTTCCACTGGCAAGAGGATTGGTAACCAGATTACTCACATTTAGGATTATTGGCAAAGTAACGAGAGGAGTTGTTATGATCACAAATGCATTGCCTGCAAGGGCGGTGGAAGCAGATGCAATAATAACTTTCACAAGGCAGTTGAAGGATAGGTTTACATAGCAACAAGGAAAGAGCGGGGGCGATAGTTCTAATTAGTGACTCTACCAAAGTGTTGGCATAGGGACCTGGGATTGACTGACTCCTTGTCCACAGTGTGATTCCATTATTTGTTTTTCTCTTTGTAACGTCGTACAGGAGTTATGACTAGTTGTGGATCTGAAAGTCCATTAATTTTAGTTTTGTTCTAAACTTGCCAGTTTTAGGCAGCCTGATGACACAGCCGATTAGGGGCTAATGCGGAGATGCTTTTTGTCTAAGAGGGAGGGGGAATCAGAAAAGGGAGCGTGGGCCACGAATTAAATTGACAGCAAGTGGAAGCCAGTCACTGATCCTTTTTTGTGTTTGTGATGAAAATTCATTCAGCAACAAATCAGAAAATGTTGACTTTTTGTTCTGTTTTATTTTAGGATCCCCTGTTAGTGTTTTGCTACCCCTTTTCTTCCTTTTGATTGACCTGTCCCCTCCCAAACTACTCTCGATATCTGTATAAGTAGTAAAATGTTTCTCTTGGTTTCAGGGCCAGCTAGCATCGGCCAGTGAAGGAATCAACAGCCAGGTGCCCTCATCCACCAGCTGTGTTGACATCTCCTTCCTTGAAGATGACATCCTTGGGTCACCAGGTAGTTCTGGCATTCAGCAGAATGCAGAGGAGCCCTGCGATATCTTGCAGCAGAGTTTGCAGGAGGCCAACATCACGCAGCAGACGTTGCAAGAGGAAGCTGACCTGGCAGCCAGCGTGCTACAGATACAACCCTACTCCCACCCACACCCTGCAAGCCAACCTGCCGAGGGCAACCCCCAGCTCCTGGGGACCGTTGGCACAGACTTCAGTGGGTTATCCCAGCAACAGCAAACTGCCATAATCACACAACAGCCTCTGCTTCAACAACCAGTGAATACTCAGTTTGTCAATAAAACCATTAGCGTGCAACGCTTGATTCAGCAAGTTGGATTGAACAGTGTTGCAATACAACCGATAGCCAGCATTCAGACCAATGGCAGCCCCAGAGCCTGTGGCATTGGACAGATTCAGATGGTTGACCAGCATGGTGGTCAAGCTACCGTAATGCCTGTTGGTCACCACCATCAGCAAGGATTATTCGCTAAACCTGGCCTGACATCCCAGATGTCTGCCCTTCCTTCAGAGAATTACCTTTCTGCCTCGCCTTCAGAGTGTCAGGTGACCCTAAGCTCATCAATTTCTTCACAGTTCCAAAAGACTGTCACAAGCGCCAATCTAAATGGAAATTCGCTATTTGCCAATGCAAATCTCGCACAATCAACACAACAGGTTGTTGCTAGGCCAACGATCAGTAACCAGGTGGTTCACACCCCAGTATTGACCCAAATTATTCAGAGGACTCCGACTCCAATTCAGCCAAAGCACCGTGTGAATATCCAACCCAAACTCGTCCAGATAAGTCCAAAGCCTTCATTCAACCCAAACTCTTCTGCTCTTCAGACAGCATTAAAAATTCAAACAGAAACCACTCTGCAGCAACAGAAAACTCAACAGAACTTGACTTTTGTAGCAGGAGCCTCAGGTCAGAATGTCCTGCTATCAACGCAAGGCCCAGCAGTTGCTCAGACTATTGCTGCCAATCTGATCAAACAACAACCCCAACAAGTGCAGTCCAACGTGGGCAAACCAGTCAGTGTTCAAGTTGTAAACCAGGGGAGTAGTATAGTAATCCAGCCTCAATCAGTACCTCAGGCTGTGATCCCAGGTCAAAGCCAGTTTATTTTACCAGGGCAACTGGCCAACGCAGCAGCAGGCAGTATTCCCCAGCAACTTCCTGCAATTCAACCTGGAACTGTCTTGACCGGCCAAAGTGCAGCAACATCGAATCTCCCTGGACAGCCAGCCACCAATCATGTTATGGGGCGTCAGGCATCTTCTAGTCAACTAGTCAGCAGCCAGTCCTTATCTGCACAGATCCTGACCGCTCAGCATGTGGCGGGACAGTTGATTACCAGCCAGGCTAACTTTGGCCAGGTTTTTGCAGCGTCAAACACACAGCTGACGGTCGGCCAAGGAACAGCGCATATATTATCTGGACCTCTGCAACTACGGCCCAGCCAGCTGGCTCCATCTACACTATTTCAGATGCCCACCCAGCTAGGTGCTGGCTTTTCTTCACAGTCACACCCGTCTGGTCAACGCATGGTAGTACAGCCTGGCCCAACTGTCGTACAGGGTGTCTCATTGCCAAATCAGATAACTGTGCTCAACAACACTGGCCCTTTAGGACCATCTATGAATGTTCAGCAGGTGAGCACCAATGCCCCCAAGAGCAATATTGTGAAGTCACAGACTTCCACTGATGCTGAGATAACATCAGCTCTTGGACTACAGCAGACAGACGCTTCACCCCAGTGTCATCGACGTACTCAGGCCCAATCTCAGACCCAAGTGGTGGAAATTCAGCAGTCTACTCCGCTATCAGCTGCAATCTCACAACCAAACAGCACCTTAGCTGAAAACACTGACAAATCCATCAACCAGCAAGGCATGGGATCAGCACTCAATGCCGACCAGCTTTTGCTTTTCCAACAGGTCAGTACCTTGACATTGTAACAGATACATTGATACACTCCTGGTCAAGTTTATGCTCATGTAGCTAAGACATGCTATAGGAATGCAATATTTTCCCATCTTCAGCCAGTGGTCTAACTAATTGGGAATCCAGATATGGCCAATTGCATTTCTGATTAAAAATTTCTAAAAAAATAGACACTAAATCCTCACCCAAAATACTGGGGGTCCATTGAAATTTTGAAGAATTTGTTAGGTAACAGGATCAAAGATGGGGTAGTGAAGTTGAGAGTCATGACATAATTAAATGGTGTAACAGGCTGGAGGGGCTGAATGGCCTCCTGGTTCTGGACTACGTTTACAAGTATGGTATCAGAACTGAGACGATACACCTATCATGAAGGATCAAAGATCAAAGAAAAGTGCTCTTTTCTCTAGAAAATAGATGGTCCATGGGTGATTTGATAGAGGTCTTTAAAATTATGAAGGGATTTGATAGCGTAGACAGAGAAGATGCTTCCATTTGTGGGGGAGACCAGAGCAGGAAGATGTAAATATAAGATGTTCGCTAATAAATCCAATAGGGACTTCAGAAGATGCCTCTTCACCCAAAGTGGTGATAATGTGGAATTTGCTACCACATGGAATGGTTGAGTTGAGTAGCATAGGTGAATTTAAGGGGGAGTTGGATAAGCACATGAGGGAGAAAGGAATAGAGAGGTATGTTGATGCCGTTAGATACGGAGGGATGGGTGGAGGCTCATGAGCATAAACAACAGCATGGACAATTTGGGCAGAATATCCTGTTTCTGTGTAGTAAATTCTATGCAGAGATCAAGACCATTTGATCCACTACCTCCTTCCCTTCCTTAGCCCACTGGGATAAACTTCCTTCAAAGTTCTCTCCTGTCCTAGCCCTGAATTTTCAGCTTTTGCTAGGTTCTCTCCTATTTCCCTATATAACCTCTCCGAACACAGTTTGTTCATGAGAGCCACCATGTTAGTTAATATTATTAATTATTTTCTCACCTCAGGTACTGCCCCCCATGTCACCTCTGTAATCTCCCCCAGCCTTACAGCCCCCGGAGATTGCTGTGCTCTGCCAGTTCTGGACTCTTGAGCATTCCTGATTTTCAGTCACTCCACCATTGGAGGCTGTGCTTTCAGCTGCCTGGGGTCTAAGCTCTGGAATTTCCTCCTTAAATCTCTATCTTCCTACTCCTTTAAGGTTTGACCAAGCTTTGATTTTCTGACTTAATATCTCCTTGTGTGGCTGGATGTCAATTTTTTATTTGATAGTGTTTGTAAAGCACCTTGGAATGCTTTGCCACATTAATGACACTAAATAAATGCAAGTTGTTGTAATGTGGGAAGTACATTTACTAGCTGAACCATTAGTACGCTTAAATCTGTATCACTGATAAAGATGTTTCTATTAAATCTACGACAGCCTTTTTAAAAATTCTTTCATTGGGTGAGTGTGTTTCAGCGAGCCCCCAGCGTTTATTGCCCATTCCTAATTGGCCTTGAGAAGGTAAGGAGTTTCAGGATTTTGATCCAGTGACAGAGAAGGAACAATGATATATTCCTGTTAGGATGTTGTGTAGCTTGGAAGGGAACTTGCAAATAGCATTTTCATGCATCTGCTGCCCTTGCTTTTCTAGAGGTAGAGGTCGTGGGTTTGGAAGGTGCTGTCGAAGGAGCCTTGGCAAGTTGCTGTAGTGCATCTTGTAGACGCTACACATTGCTGCCACTGTTTGTCGGTAGTGGAGGGAGTGAATGTTGAAGGTGGTGGCTGGTGTGCTGATCAAGTGGGCTCCTTTGTCCTGGAATGTGTCAAGCTTCTTGAGTGTTGTTGGAGCTGCACTCATCCAGGCAAGTGGAGAGTATTCCATCACACTCCCGACTTGTGCTTGTAGATTGCTGGACAAGCTTTGGGGAGTCAGGAGGTGAGTTCCTTGCCGCAGAATTCCAGCCTCTGACCAACTCATGTAGCCGCCGTATTTATTTGGCTGGTCCAGTTAAGTTTCTGGTCAATGGTAACCCCCTAGGAGCTTGATGGTGGAAGATTCAGCGGTGGTAATGCCGTTGAATGTCAAGAGGAGATGGTTAGGTTCTCTCTGGTTAGACATGGTCACTATCTGGCACTTGTGTGGCATGAATGTTATTGCCACTTATCAGCCCAAGCATGAATATTGCCCAGGTCTTGCTGCATTTGGACATGGATTGCTTCAGTATATATTTTTATGTACAGTTAATTTTTTTAAAAACCTTTTCAATTACAGAAAGAGCAAAAGCAACAACTCCTTTACCAGCAGGCCCTGAAGCTCCAACAGGAGAAAGGCCTCTCGCTGACCTCTTCCAATGGCTTGGCAACATCGCTCACTGCCAACAGCGTCCCAACATCTGTTATTGTCAGCAGTGGGATTGGATCTGCAGTACAAACCAGCAGCATCCTCATGCCAGCAAGCACTGTTCTAATGGAGCCCAAAAACCAAACAGTCTTACCTCAGAGTCAGCCCAGCCACTTTCTGCCAGCTTTGGCAAGCCAGGTATGAATTGATTCCTAGTCGCAGCAGCTTTAATTTTGCAATTACATGTTCATTTCCTTTGTCCTGAAACCAAACCAGGAATAATAAATGTGGTGTCAAGGTTGTGATTTTCTGCCTAAAATTATTCATTTATTGAAGCTCAATTTACCCTATGTCAGTACATTATTGCTATACTCCTTCAAAGCAATAACAACTTATTTATATAGCATCTTTAACATTGTAAAATATCCTAAGGCACATCACAGGACCATAATCAGACAATAATTTGACATCACACCACGTAAAGTGACCAAAAAATGGTCAAAGAGGTAGGTTTTAAGGAGTGGCTCAAAGGAGGGAAAGAGCTAGGGAGGCGTAGAGGTTTATAAAATCATAGAATTCATGGAAATTTACAGCATGAAAGGAGGCTATTCGTCAGCTCGCATGGACATGATGGACCAAGTAGCCATCCAGCCCGGTCCCACTTTCCAGCTCTTGGACTGTAGCCTTGTAGGTTATGGGAATTCAAGTGCATATTGAAGGATTTTTTAAATGTTGAGGGTTCCTACCTCTACCACCCTTTCAGACAGGGTATGTTCCAAATCTCCACCAACCTCCTGAATGAAAAATTTTCCCCTTGAATCCCCTCTTACCCAAAACTTGTGCTCCTGGCTTTGGATCCCCCAACCAAGGAGAAAAATCTCTTCCTCTGCACTCTACATAGAACCCTCATATTTGATATTCTTCAATTCGGTTTCCCTTCAGCATCCTCCGTTCCAAAAAACAAACCTAGTCTATCCAATCTTTCCTCATAACTAAAATTTTCCAGTGCAGGCAACATCCTCATAAATCTCTTCTGTATCCTCTATAGTGCATTCATATCTTTTCTATCGTGGGGTGACCAGAACTTCATGCAGTACTGCTGCTGTTGCCTAACTAGTATTTTATACAGTTCAAGCGTAACTTCCTAGCTCTTACATTCTATGCTTCAGCCTTTTGGCTGCCTTATCTCCCTGTTCAGCCACCTTCAAGGATCTTTGGACATGGACTCCAAGGTCCCTCTGTTCCTCTACACATTTCAGTATCTTGCTATTTATTGTTATTGTTAGCCTTCCCCAAATACATTACGTCACACTTCTTCAGATTAAATTCTTATTTGCCACTGTTCTGCCCACATTGATATCTTCCTGCAGGCTACAGCTTTCTTCATTATTGATCTCAAGATCAATTTTTGTATCACCTGCAAACTTCTTAATTATAGCCCCTACACTGAAGTCCAAATCACTGATACGTACCATCCCTTGCTTTAAGGGGCCTATTACTGAGCCCTGCAGAAACCGCCGGAAACAGCCTTCCGATCACCTATTGACCATTATTGTTTGCTTCCTGCCTCTGGGCCAATTTTGGATCCAACTTGGCACTTTGCACACTGGTCATGAAAGTAAAAGCCTCACGGCAATGTGGGACCTTATCAAAAGCATTGCTGAAATCCATTTGGACTACATTAAATATACTACCCCCATCAACCCTCCTTGCTACCGCCTCAAAAAATTCAATCACAATAGTCAGACGTTCCCCTAACAAATCTGTGTTTTATTAATCCATGTCTTTGTAAATGAAGAGTTATCAATCCATGTCTTTATAAATGAAGAGTTATCAATCCATGTCTTTATAAATGAAGAGTTATCAATCCATGTCTTTATAAATGAAGAGTTACCAATCCATGTCTTTATAAATGAAGAGTTATTAGTCCATGTCTTTATAAATGAAGAGTTAACCTGTCCGTCAGAATTTTCTCCAACAATTTTCCAAAAATTACAGGCTGACTGACCTGTAATTACTTGGTTTATCTCTTTCTCCCTTTTCAAATGATAGTACACAGTGTTACCTGTCCTCCAGTTCCATGGCACCACACTTGTAGCAGAGAGGATTGGAAAATGATGGTCAGCGCCTCCGCTATTTCTTCTCTTGTTTCCCTTAACAGCATTTCATCTGGGCCTGGGGATTTATCCACATTCTAAGATATTAAATACTTCTCTCTCATTATGTTAATTTCATCAAATAAACCACACTCCTCCTCCCTGATTGCAATGTCTGTATTGCCTCTCTCTTCTGTGAAAACAGATGCAAAGTATTCATTAGGAACCATACCAACATCCTCTGTTTCCACACACAGGTCCCCTAATGGTTCCGAATAGGCATTACTCTTTCTTTCATTATCCATTTGCTCTTTATATATTTATGAAAAAATCTTTAGGTTTTCCTTGATTTTACTTGCCAATACTTTTGTTCCATGCCCCCTCTCTGCTTTCCTATTTCCTTTTTAATTTCACTGCCACACTTTATATACTCTAGATTTTCTGCAGTATTGAACCCTCAGTATATGTCATAAGCTTTCTTTTTTTTAATATTATCCTGCCCTTTAATAGCTTGGCATTCAGGTGGCTCTTAATTTGCTGGTTCCACACTTTTTCTTTTAAGGGATTATCACCGAATCACAGTGTGATCAGCCCGTCAAGTCTGCATCGACACGTTAGAAGCACCTGATCCCACTTACAGCACTTGGCCCATAGCCTTGAATGTTATGATGTGCCAAGTGCTCATCCAGGTACTTTTTAAAGGATGTGAGGCAACCCAACTCCACCACCCTCCTAGGCAGTGCATTCCAGACCGTCACCACCCTCTGGGTAAAAAAAGTTTTTCCTCACATCCCCCTGAAACCTCCTGCCCCTCACCTTGAACTTGTGTCACCTTGTGACTGACCCTTCAACTAAGGGGAACAGCTACTCCCTATCCACCCTGTCCATGCCCCTCATAATCTTGTACACCTCGATCAGGTCGCCCCTCAGTCTTCTCTGCTCCAACAAAAGCATCCCAAGTCTATCCAACCTCTCTTCATAACTTAAATGTTTCATCCCAGGCAACATCCTGGTGAATCTCCTCTGCACCCCCTCCAGTGCAATCACATCCTTCCTATAATGTGGCGAGCAGAATTGCACACAGTACTCCAGCTGTGGCCTCACTAAGGTTCTATACAACTCCAGCATGACCTCTCTACTTTTGTAATCTATGCCTCAATTGATAAAGGCAAGTGTCCCATATGCCTTTTTCACCACCCCACTAACATGCCCCTCTGCCTTCAGAGATCTATGGACACACATGCCAAGGTCCCTTTGTTCCTCAGAACTTCCTAGTGCCATGCCGTTCATTGAATACTTCCTTGTCAAATTACTCCTTCCAAAGTGTATCACCTCACACTTTTCAGGGTTAAATTCCATCTGCCACTTATCTGCCCACTTGACCATCCCATCTATATCTTCCTGTAGCCCAAGACATTCAACCTCACTGTTAACCACCCAGCCAAACTTTGTGTCATCCGCAAACTTACTAATCATAGTCATCTATGCTGTTTATATGGGACACTGGCTTCCAGTCACTAAAGCATCCTTCTGTCAGCACCCTTTGTCTCCTATAACTAAGCCTACTTTGAATCCACCTCATCAAATTACCCTGTATCCCATTGCATTTGCCTTCTTTATAAGTCTCCCATGTGGGACCTTGTCAAAGGCTTTGCTGAAATCCATATAAACTACATCAACTGCACTGCCCTCATCTACACACCTGGTCACCTCCTCAAAAAATTCAATCAAATTTGTTAAGCATGACCTCCCTCTGACAAAGCCATGCTGACTATCCCTGATCAAACCTCGCCTCTCCAAGTGGAGATAGATTCTCTCCTTCAGAATTCTCTCCAATAGTTTCCCTACCACTGGCCTGTAGTTCCCTGGCTTATCTCTAAAACCCTTCTTAAATAGCGGAACCACATTATCTGTTCGCCAGTCCTCTGGCACCTCCCCTGCGGGCAGAGAGGAATTAAAAATTTGGGTCAGAGCCCCTGCGATCCCCTCCCTTGCCTCCCTCAGCAGTCTGGGACACAAATCATCCGGACCTGAAGATTTGTCCACTTTTAAGCCTGCCAACACCTCAGATACCTTGTCACTCCCTATATCAATTTGCTCAAGAACCTCACAGTCTCTCTCCCCGAGTTCGATACCTTCATCCTCATTCTCTTGGGTGAAGACAGATGTGAAGTATTCGTTCAACACTCTACTGATGTCCTCTGGCTTCACCCGTAGATTGCCCCCTTGGTCCCTAATGGGCCCTACTGTTTCCCTGGTTATACTTGTTTTGAACTCTCACTATCTCTTTGAATGTTGCCACTAATCTGGCACTGATTTACCTTCAAGTAGCTGTTTCCAGTTCACTTGAGCTAAATCATGGCTCAGTTTAGGGAAGTCCTGGAACTCCCTTCCTAACAGCACTGTGGCTGTACCTACTTCACATGGACTGCAGTGGTTCAAGAAGGCAGCTCACCACCACCTTCTCAAGGACAATTAGGGATGGGTAATAAATGCTCGCTCAGCCAGCATCACCCATGTCCCATCCAAGAAAAGCTGGAGGCATGACGGCCAGTGGTGGGGATGGCTAGATTTTTCACCAGGTCTGGAAGCATCTATTGAGCGGCAAACATTTCAGGTCGATGACATCTTGAAAAGTCACTGACCTCAAACTCTGTTTCTCTCCCCACTGATGCTGAGTATTTTCTGGTTTTATTTCAAATTTCCAGCAAGTGCAGTACTTTGTGTATTGATAGATTTTTGTTAGGTTTGGGTCTTAAAGGATATGGAACTGAGGCAGGTAAATAGAGTTCAGGTACAGGTCAGCCATGATCTAATTGAATGGCGAGTGTGTTCAAGGAGCTGAATGGCTTTCTGCTGTTAGTGTTCCTGATTGGGAGTATTGTATGATCTAACTTACAGTTATTTGCGGGACATAACTTCTCTGGTGAACTAGTAAATCCCTTGTCTTGTAAAGTTTTCCCACTCTTACTAGGAAGAACAGTGAATTTATGGATTTTCTGTTAAACTCAGGCTCCTTTATTGAAACTGCCTACCTCTAGAGAGATTGTCTGTCTCTGCCCCTGCCTCAGCTTGTCTAATAATGAAACCCTTGTCACCTCAGACTTGACTATTCCAATGCTCTTCACCATCTACTGTCTGTAAACCTCCTTATTCAAAACCTTGCTGCTCATACCTCAACATGCACCAAGTCATGTTCGCCTATCACCCTGCACTCACTGATCTACAATTGCTCCAAGTCACATTATTCTCACTTTCATCCCTGTTTATAAGTGCCCTCACCTCTCCATATCGCTGTGCCACTTCCTGTGCTATAACCGTGCTCCGCCTCTCCTCTCCTCACCGTACTCCACAAAAATATCCAGATCTTCTACCTCCAGCTTCTTGTCCATCCCCTCTTTGCGTCACCATTTGTGGCTGTGACTTCAGCTGCCTGGGCCCCACACTCTAGAATTCCCTCCCTAAACCTCTTCACTTCCCCCTCCTCCTACAAGACCATCCTTAAAACCCACATGTTGGACCAGGCTTTTGATGACTCCTACTAATATTTGACAATGCCTTTGGCTCAGTGCCCTTTTTTTCTCCTCATATCTCTGTGAAGCACCTTGAAATGTTTTTCTACCTTCAAGACACCATATAAATGTAGGTTGCTGTGGTTTGGTGGGAGCAAATTTCAGTTCCAGTATTCTTGCATCTTATGTTTGTTCTATTCTGGTCTATGTTGCTTATTTATGTTCAAATAACGAGGACATTTATGTCGAAATTACACACATGGCTGTTAACGGTGAAGACAAAAGCAAATTGTGATACATGTGTGCTCAAAAGAAATCCATTGCTTCTTTAAGTCTTCACATTTAAAGCATCTGAGATCCCTGGTCCAAGGATCTGTTAAAAATTTAAAAATAAGTTAATAAATGACTCTCGTGATGGGATCGAAAACCACATATCTAAGGCACAAAGATAAGCAGCATTGTAAGAAGTGTAGATGGAAGCATAAAATTACAAAGTTAAATTAAGTGAATGGCAAGTGAATTTCACTGTAGATTAATGTGAGGTCACCTACTTTGGACCTCAAAAAGGTACTTTCTAAACGGTTAAAAACTAGAAACACTGGAGATCCAAAGAGACATAGGAGTCCAGGTACATAGATCATTAATATATCATGATCAGGTACAGAAAATAATTAAACAGGCTAATGGAATGCTGGCCCTTATGTCTAGAAATTAGAATTCAAGGAGGTAGAAGTCATGATTCAGCTATGCAGAACCCCAGTTAGTCCACACCTTGAGTTCTGTGAGCAGTTTTGGGCACCACACCTTGGAAAGGATATAGTGGCCTTGAAGGGAGTCCACTATTAATTTACCAGAATGATACCTGGACTCCAAGGGTTAAGTTATGGGGAGGAATTACACAGACCAGGGATGCATTTCCTGGAGTTTGAAGGTTAAGGGGTGATTTACTCAAAAGTTTTCAAGATATTAAGGGGAACAGTGGGTAGATATAGAGAAACCATTTCTGCTGGTTGGGGAGTCTAGGACTGGGAGCAAATATTTAAAAATTAGAGCCAGACCCTTCAGAAGTGAAATTAGGAAACATCTTTTCACACAAAGGTTGGTAGAAGTTTGTAATTCTCTTCTGTAAATGGAAATCTGTTTTTAGTTTTAAATCTGATATTGTTGAGATTTTTGTTAACCACAGGAATTAAGGGATCTGGGGCAAAGGTAGGTATATGGAGTTAAGTTGCAGATCAGCCATGATGTCATCGACTAGCAGAACAGGATCAAGGGCCTAAATGGCCCACTCCCATTCCAATGCTCATAAGGGGATATCAATTATAGCGTAGGTCTAACCTAAGTTTAGAAATCCAGTGCAGCCTTCAAATTCATTTTAGTTACTTAGTATACAATCCACGTGCGCAGGAAATGTGTTATATATTGATCAGCATACAGCGGGTTGTGGGAACCCACCCGCCATATAGAATAAACCACTCTCTTGGCTGGTGTGAAGATGGCTACAACCATGGAAGGAGTGTTCACGTCACAATCTGTCTGTTAATCAGCCTGAACATCCTCCCAGTACTTCACACTGTTTTCCAAGGTAAGAGCATAAAGATATGATAGAACAATCTCAGGATTCAGATGTCCTGATCAGACCGTACAAGTACATCATTCCTTATTATAAGGCTTACTTTAGGAACCAACCTATCATTGAATATTGTTTTATATAGGATTGCAGTTTCAGAAGAACCCCAAATGTTGGCCCTGACTCAGACCTTTGTCAGGAGGTAGTGTGTTCAAGTCCCTCTTTAGAGATTAAAGCACTTAATCCAGGCTAACACTCCAGGACTGAGGGAGTGCTACAGTGTTGGTGATGCCGGCTTTCAGATAAGATGTTAAACTCGTCCTGTCTGCCCTCAAGTGGAAGTAAAAGATCCCACGGCACTATTTTGAAGGCGAGCAAAGCCCCCCGTGCCTGTGCCAATATATATTCCTCAACCAACATGCCAAAATTGCTGCAGCATTTTCTACAGTACAACGTTGACTGTAAAGTGGCTGTAAAATACTTTGGGATGTCCTGAGTTTATGAAAGGCATTATGGAAATACAGGTTCTTTCTAAGTAGGCCACTGTCTGGTAGGTAGTGGGTGGGAGAGAGATGGGAATGGGTAGACCCTCCCAATTTGCATTTGCTGTGAACCTGGCACAAAGTCCCTTGTCCTGCCATTTTAATGATCCAACCACACCATTCAACTAGAGTTGAGGCCTTGGATTTATAGCCCATTCAGCTTCTGCAGGACAATGCAGGGACTTGTGACGAAAGAAAGGGTTGGGTGGTAAAACCATCACAGGTTGCAGGAACCCCACACTCCAAATCCTCACATTGTTAAAAGGTACACAAAACAATACTGATGGTTAAATTGATTTTAATGTATACGAACTGCACCCTTTATTAAATGTTCATGTATGCAACCCATTCACAAACACGAAGGAAGCGGATCGGGAACTTTGCAGTTGACCCGGGCATCTTGTAGGCAGTCTCCCTTTGACCTCTTTTTTAATATATATTGCAACGCAAGTACATAGAGTTTCCTTTTTTTGTTTAATTCATCTTGTCACTGAAAGGTCAAGATATGTTCAGTGATTTCAAATGCTCCCTACCAGCGACAGAGGTGCGAGGAGTTTACTGCGTTACCTGGAGGAGTTTACTGAGTTACCTGAAGTCGAAGTGACACTTAATATGGTGCCTTTGAAATTGACTCGTACATGATTACAAGTGGTGAGCTTGTATTTTTTGATGTAAATGTGAATGCTGTAATATACACTGAGAAACAAAACAATGACACAGTGCTCACAATTGAGACTTACTTCATGTGAAACATGGAGCAGCAGGTTGTCATTTTCCTGTAAAGGAGATTTATTTCATCCTTTCCTTATTTCTGGGTGCTCCTGCTCTGCTTGGTGGCTGTACCCCTGTCGAAGCAACAAACCTGATATTCTGTTAGGTTTAAGAATCATACTTGGGTTTTTACTTCTCAGAACTTCATCTATTTTCACTTTACATTGTCTCACTCGGAGGGTTAAAATTTACTGCATCCAGAGGCGGATGGAAAACCACACACACACACCCCTCCACCCCACCCCACCCCACACCCCCCAGCAGGTGGGGGGGTGGCGGGACTGCGGTCCCTCATTTCAATATGCTAAGAGGCAACTAACTTTAACCCAGCATCTTGGCTTTCACACCCAAGCTGTGTGAAACTCGCCAGTGCCAACAAGACAAGAGTGCAGCAGTGATTGATGGGCTGTGTAAAACTGACCGGCTGGAAAGCCTTTTAAAGACTGAAACACCACAAATGCTGCTTTACCCAAGTGAAAGGTTTTTTTCCCTCCTAGGACTTGCTCTGAGCATATGCTTTTACTGCTTTACAGGTGATTTCCAACCTTCTGGGAGTCATTTCTGCTACCTTCTATTTTACTCACCTTGATCTGCACTGACTTGCTGTCAGCCTTCACTGCAGCATGGGAGCAGCTAATCCAGCTCTACCTTGGAGCTCTGCTGAGGAAAAGGAGGAACAGCAACACCTACACCAGCAGCAGCACCAGCTCCCTTCTGCTCAGCTGCATGCCACTCCACAAGAAAGAGCTCCAGCATAGGATACCCCCAGCATAGGATGGGCAAGCAGGGGATCAGCTTTCTCTAGATTGAATGATTACAGCAAAGAAGGAGGCCATTTGCTCATCATGTCTGTACCAGTTCTTTGGTTGCTTATCCAATACCACGATTGAGCCTGCCTCCTCGACACCCTTAGGCAGTGCATTCCAGATCCTAACCACTCTCTCCACGAAAAAGATTTTCCTCATGATGTTGATCACCTTAAATTGGCATCCTCTGGTTTTTGTACTCTTCTATCAAATTTTCTCTCAATCATCTCTTCTCTAAGGAGAACAGCCCCAGTTTCTCCAATCCATCCATGTAACTGAAGTCCCTTAGCCCTGGAACTATTCTCATGAATCTTTTCTGCACCCTCTCTAAAGACTTCACATCCTTCCTAAAGTGCAGTGACCAGAATTGGACACAGTACTCTAGTTGAAGCTGAACCAATATTTTATAAGCGTTCTTCATAATTTGCTTGTTTTTGTACTCCACGGCCCTATTTACAAAGCCTAGGATCCTGTATGTCTTTTTAACCATTTTCACAACCTGCCCTGCCACCTTCTATGATTTGTGCACGTGTATCCCTTAGCCCCTTCAGAATTGTGCCTACCTGCCTGGTGAAGCTACAACACAGGACTACATGCATGCTAAACAGTGGAAACAGCATGCTATAGACAGAGCTAAGTGATCCCACAACCAGCGGGTCAGATCTGAACTTTGCAGTCCTGCCACATCCAGTCCTGAATGGTGGTGGACAATTTAACTAACTGGAGGAGGAAGATCCACAAACATCCCCATCCTCAATGATGGGGGAGCCCAGCACATTAGTGCAAAGGACAAGGCTGAAGCATTTGCAACCACCTTCAGCCAGAAGCGCCAAGTGGATGGTCCATCTCTGCCTCCTCCTGAAGTCCCCAGCATCACAGATGGCAGGCTTCAGCCTTTTTGATATATGCATGTGATATCAGGAAATGACTGAAGACACTGAATACAGGAAAGGCAATGGGCCCTGACAACATTCCAGCTGTGCTATTGAAGACGTGCTCCAGAACTAGCTGTGCCCTTAGCCAAGTTGTTCCAGTACAGCTACAACATTGGCAATGACCCTACAATATGGAAAATTGCCCAGGTATGCCCTGTTCACAGAAAGCAGGACAAATTCTGACCAATTACCACCCCAACAGTCTACTCTCAATCATCAGCAAAATGGTAGAATGTTACCATCAACAGTGCTTTCAAGCAGCATTTACTCAGCAAAAACCTGCTCACTGATGCTCAGTTTGGGTTCCTTTAGGGCCACTCAGCACCTGACCTCATTGTTGACCCTTAGTTGAAGGGTCAGTCATGAGGGGACATAAGTTCAAGGTGAGGGGTAGGAGGTTTCAGGGGGATGTGAGGAAAAACTTTTTTACCCAGAGGGTGGTGACGGTCTGGAATGCGCTGCCTGGGAGGGTGGGGGAGGCGGGTTACCTTACATCCTTAAAAAGTACCTGGATGAGCACTTGGCACGTCATAACATTCAAGGCTATGTGCCAAGTGCTGGTAAATGGGATTAGGTGTCAGGTGTTTCTCACGTGTCGGTGCAGACTCGATGGGCTGAAGAGCCTCTTCTGCACTGTGTGATTCTGTAATGTTAGTTCAAATGTGGACAAAAGTGCTGAACCCCAGAGATGAGGTGGTACTGATTATCCTTGACATCAAGGCATCATTGGACCAAGAGGAGTCCGAGCAAAACTGGAGTCAATGGGATTCGGAAAACTTCACTGGTTGAATTAATACTTGGTGCAAAGGAAGATAGTTCTGGTTGTTGGAGGTCATCTCAGCTGCGGGACATTGCTGTGGGAGTTCCTCAGAATAGTGTCTTAGGCCCAACTATTTTCAACTGTTTCATTAATGACCCTTCTAATCTAAGGCTAGAGGTTGGTATGTTTGCTGATGATTGTTTATTGTTCAGTCACATTTGCAACTCTTCAAATACAGAAGCAGTCTGTGTCCACATGCAGCAAGACCTGGACAACATGCAAGCTCTTTGGAAAGCACTTTCCAAACCTAAGGGACAAAGGCAGCAGACACATGGGAAAAAGATCACCTCCAAGTTCCCCGTCAAGCCGCACTATTCTGACTTGGACCTATACTGCAGTTCCTTCACTGTTGCTATGTCAAAATGAGCTCCCTTTCTAACAACACTGAGGGTGTACTGACACCAGGTGGACTGCAGTGGGTCAAGAAGGCAGCTTACCACCATCTTCTCAAGGGCAATTAGAGATAGGCAATAAATACTAGAATTGTCAGTGACGGCCACATCCCAAGAACAAATAAATGAAAATAATGACTCTTGTTCTTCTTACCACAATGTTCTTTCGCATTTCTCTGCATTGAATTTCATCTGCCATGTGTCTGCCCTTTTTCCACCAACCTGTCTATGTCCCCTTGAAGTCTATAACTTCCTCTCAGTTTACAATACTTGCATGTTTTGTGCCATTGGCAAATTTTGAAATTGTGTCCTGTACACCCAAGTCTAAAGCCGGGATTTTCCCTGAAATCAGCAAAGTCCGCTATCGGGCAGGGAAATTAGTGTTTGACTCACCGACGCGATGGCGGAATTTCATCCTGTATTGTGTGGAACATTGTGAAAAAAAATCAGAGGCACTAGTTTTATGTTGGGATCGCTGGTGGAGTGGCCTCGGGTTCAACCACCCTGCCATGACCTCAGAGTTTCAGTAACCCAGGTACCATATTTAAAGGCCACCCCTGCACAGAGCTAGCACACTCCAAGAGACAGGAGGCTGCTGGGAACTGATGGCTACCAAAGGGAGGAAACATGCTGTCCCAAAATTTAGCAATGCCTCCCTCGAGCGCCTACTAGACACAGTGGAGGCCTGCCGAGATGTCCTCTACCGCTCTCTGGGCAAAGGCCAGCAAGCAAGGTCACCAATCCAGCATGGGAGGCGGTGGCACCAGTGGTCAGCGTCAATGCCTTGCAAAAGAGGACAACCACCATGTGCAGAAAGAGGATGAATGATCTCCTCCATTCCGCCAGGGTAAGTTACTCTTCTCATCACTCTCAACTCTCTCACTCACACATCCATCATACATCCACAGGGATCTCACTCACTGCCAGTTCAAGGAACGTTACCACCCACTCTCACACTCACCTTAATCTCCCCTGCAGATCATGTTTTCATCCCATCCACGGCACCACTACATATGCCAGGTGTCGTCCTCATCTAGCCTGGTAGGCATCCGACTTACAGACTCTCCATCTGTCTTCATGCAGGACACGCTGGCACACAACAGAAGGGAGAGGTCACAGTCTGGTGGAGGAATGCCCAATCTTAAGCTCCTGACAGACTTTGAAAATAGAGTAATTCAGCTGCTGTCGAGGCTGTGGACCATTCCTATGCTGATGGTGAGGTTGACAGCGCTAAACCAAGTGAGAATTCAGCACTACAACATCCATCAGACAACCATGCTGTGAGTGATGTCTCCTGTTCCACAGCTCACTGTCATACTCTAATTATCTCTCCTCTCTTTCGCAGGCACACCTGGGAAGCAGCCGAGGGGGTCCATGAGCCAGGTCCTCGACTCCAGCCCTGAGGACACCACAGAAGAGGAATCCGTAGGCACTGTCATTGATGTCCCGTCACAGCGCTCACCCACACCCTCCACCAGCGCAGAGACACACCTCGGTGGGACTTAGTTGCAGAGTAGCCTCGGGGTCACAATCTGGTGAACACATCACATTGTCTGGTCCACAGCAGGTGGAGGCAGGGACATCCCAGGGTGCCAGCATTCGAAGGACTGCTGGAGGCCAGGAATCTGCTGAGTCCAAGTCAGATGAGGAGCCTCTGGGCTCGGCCATGTCACAGTTGCTGGAGCTGCAAAGGCAAGCTCAGGAACATCAGGAAGGGATACCCACTGCATTCCTCAGTCTGAAGGCGGACGGAATCCTCCATCATGCCTTGCAATCTGAGGTGTTAGTGCCAGCATGCCAGTGCACTGAGGTCAACACTGGTAGGGTGGTGGCTGCCATGCAGACCTTGGCCCAGGACATCGGTCTTGCACTGCTGCAGGAGCTGCACTCCATTGTTGAGGCACTTGCTGACATCCATCAGTGTCAGTGCGAGAGGTGGGTGGGGCATCTCGCGTTCACTCCAGCTGCTCCTTCCTCTCGAGACAGTCTGGGCCCTCGGGCACCCATAGGGAGGAGGATCAGCAGGTGACCCTGGGAGTGATCGGCCCATCCAAATCTATTCTTCCTGTGACCCCAGCAGCTCCAGCTCCGCAGGCTGAGGAGGGCGGCACTGCCACACAGCAGGACCCTGAAAGGAGGCCAGAGTCCTCTAGGTCTCGGCCTTCCAGAGGATGCCCACCAAGGTCATCACACACAACAGGGCGTAGCAGTCAGCAGGCCGCTTCCACCTCCATTGTGGGTGTTGGGGATGCACCAAGACGTAGCAGCAGGACTAGGAAGGTCAAGAAAATTTAGCACGGGTGTTAGTCACTTGCACTTAATGTTGAGCATTGTAAATATATTTCCAAGAATATCTCCTTGTCTATGGCTCCTTGTTATGTTGAGCAGTGCTTATGTCAATCAGATGCGAAACCTTGTTTCCTGCACAAAATGAAGGCATGTGTCGCTGTCCAGGGCCTCTCTCTTGTGCTGTGTGTAACCTCCTGAGCACAGTGGTTGTCCGGCTTCAAAGTTACTCTCCAAATCAGTGATGCCTGCACCTCGATGTGGCTTGTGTTTGCTGCAAGGATTGTACCTAAGCATCACAGGGTTCTATGATGTTCTCCGTGTGCTTTCAGTACTTTAGAGACAGAGTTGGCCCCCATCTTATCAGCATTCCTGACAGGTGAAGGTGTGGTGTTGAAGAGAACGTGTGATGAAGCCTGCCAAACGATCAAGTGCTGTTGAAATCCATATGCCCGCTGTATCTCAGCAACGCCTTGATGATATGAGCCTCTTCACAGAGCGTATGTGTGCTGCCCTCAGCCAAGCAGGTGTCAGATATTCCCAGATGCAATTTGAAGATCTCAGGAGTGTCCTCACTGCATCTCGTTGTCATCTTCCTGGAATCTTGTGGCAAAGAGGGCCTCACGAGCACACCTGTCTCGTCTGGCAGTGCAGTGGCCTCATCGGCTGCATCCTTCCCTTCAGGCCCTGATCACCCTCAACCCCTTCGACTTCCTCCACATCTGAGGAGGCGTGCCACTCTTCCATCTCCTCATCATCCAAGTCCTCCCCACTTTGCATCGCCAGGCTGTATAGCATCCAACAAGCCACAATGATGCGTGACACCCACTGGGGAGTGTGCTGGAGTGCCCCACCAGATCTGTCAAATCACCAGAACCTCTTTTTCAGGATCTCTATGGTGTGCTCCACCAAACTCCGGGTTGCAACATAAGCCTCTTTGTACCTTCTCTCAGCAGGAGTCTGAGGACACCACACAGGCATCATCAGCCACGTCCTTTATGGGTAGCCCTTGACCCCAAGGAGCTAGCCCTGCAGCCTGTGTTGTCCCTGGAAGATGTCAGGGATCTGAGACCAGCTGAGGATGTACAAGTCGTGGACACTTGCAGTGTAGCTTGCACACACATGTATGATCCGTTTGTTATGGTTGCAGATCAGCTGAACATTGAGAGAGTGGAAGACTTTGCAGTTCACATACTAGACTGCTTGTTGCCAGGGAGATTTAAGAGCCATGTGAATGCAGTCGATGACACCCTACACCTGTGGGAATCCGGAAATCTCAGCAAATCCCAGTGCTCTTGCTTCCTGGCTCACCTGATCTGTCATAATTGACAAAGTGTGCCTATGAACGACGGCTCTCTGGGGTTAATCTTCTGTGTGCGGAGGAGGCCCTCTGCCCCTTGGTCTTGAGGGTTCTGCTCCTCCCTTTGGTGAGCCAGGCACCTCTGTCACTTTCTTCTCCGTCTTCTCTCCTGCCTATAAACAATCAGGCAGGCAGCAAGATTATTGGACTCCATCTTCCTGATGGTCTCCTCACTGCAGTATCAAGGAGAGAGACACGAGGCTCAGCAATTGTCTCCTGAGGACCATTCTTGGTCAAGTCAGTGCCTGCGGCTGCCTCTCAAGGCCCCTTTACACATGCCGGAAAGTCTAGACCACCACATGGATGCCCAGTGTTTAGTGCACATGATGGTTGACCAAAACCCTACCCACCACATGACCGAATGGTTATAGCTTTGTCCAGACGACTGCATCCTGAACTCTCATCTCAGGTGCAGGCATTGCCCCTAACCTTCACTCAAAGGCTTCGCCATTTGTGTGGACCATGAGGGTGACTTTCAATGTCTACTTAAAGATAATGTGCACCCCTCCGTCAGTGTTCCATGGCCACCTTTCCCGAGGGGATCCTCAGGCTTCCCTAGTCATCCAGTGGTTCTGCAGCACCATAGCGAGCTGCTCGAAGTTGCCACTGAGAGGTTCCTTTCTGAAGCAGTTTTCAGCTATCAGGTAGCTCACACGTTGAGGCAGGTGAAACGAGAGCAACAGTGTTCCCGGATGGAGAAACTGGCCAGTTAGCTTGTGGAGTTGGAGGCAGATGAATGGCACCACAAACCAGTCGAACAGCTGCTGGGATTCACTTCTTCCTCTGGATGAGATGAAGCAGACTGGATTTAGTTCATCAATTTGAAAGCTTTATGCTCTTCAGCAGATTGAAACTGGGAGATTAAACAAAATTATTTTTCTCTGTTTAAAAAAAAATGTGCACCAGTGAGTGTTTGGAATCCTGTTTTGAATGTCCATAATAGATGTGGGGTTCTGTGTTCAGGGATTTATTTGGGTTACTTAAGACTTATTTTACATGAGGTATGCATCTATGAGTTAGACTGTTCATAAATTGACATTATTTTACAAACTAAAAAAAAAATAGAGGGGCATTCATTGGCACTGTGAGGAATTAGTGCTGCTTGAGTGGGTGCACTTGCTTGACTAGCCTGACTCCAGACATGTCAGTTGACCTCAAGCTAGACGGTCTCAGATGTGGAAGAGTGCTCATCTTTGGCATGTTTTTCCATAGGCCTGGCCATTTTCTTTCCACTGCCCCCTCACTCCCCAAAACCTGGCATTTATTAGTGTATAACCTTCAGTCTTTGCTGCCATGACCCCTCCGTCTTCTCCCCCCACGCCCCCTACCTTTCACTGTAGCCCTGGCCCCGAGATTCTCTTCTCTCTGGCACTGTAGCCCTGGCCCCGAGGTTCCCTTCTCTCTGGCACTGTAGCCCTGGCCCCGAGGTTTCCTTCTCTCTGGCACTGTAGCCCTGGCCCCGAGGTTTCCTTCTCTCTGGCACTGTAGCCCTGGCCCCAAGCTTCTCTTCTCTCCGGCACTGTAGCCCTTGCCCCGTGGTTCCCTTCTCTCCGGCACTGTAGCCCTGGCCCCGAGGCTCCCTTCTCTCTGGCACTGTAGCCCTGGCCCCAAGCTTCTCTTCTCTCCGGCACTGTAGCCCTGGCCCCGAGACTCCCTTCTCTCCGGCACTGTAGCCCTGGCCCAGAGGTTCCCTTCTGTCCGGCACTGTAGCCCTGGCCCCGAGGTTCCCTTCTGTCCGGCACTGTAGCCCTGGTCCCGAGGCTCCCTTCTCTCCGGCACTGTAGCCCTGGCCCCGAGGTTCCCTTCTCTCCGGCACTGTAGCCCTGGCCCCGAGGTTCCCTTCTCTCCGGCACTGTAGCCCTGGCCCCGAGGTTCCCTTCTCTCCGGCACTGTAGCCCTGGTCCCAAGGCTCCCTTCTCTCCGGCACTGTAGCCCTGGCCCCGAGGTTCCCTTCTCTCTGGCACTGTAGCCCTGGCCCCGAGGTTCCCTTCTCTCCGGCACTGTAGCCCTGATCCCGAGGTTCCCTTCTCTCCGGCACTTTTGCCCACACTCCGGCACCACAAGCCAGCCATGAAGAAGCCGCTGTGGAGACTTGCCTGTGAACCCACCCCCACCTCCCTCTCTGAATACACAGAGCTGCTTCCTTGCTTTGGGATCCTCGCAAGCACTGCACTAAGTTGTGTGCCCTCACCTCCGAGTTCCCCTCAAAGTTCAGGTTACCAGGTGCACGCCGTTTAAGGACAGTTGTAAATCAGGCTATTCTAAAATCACACCGATGTTGCATTTAAATTTGGGGTGGGGGGTGTAATTCCGGCATGTGGCCACAATAATGATATGCAAATGTATTCAAATTAAGTTGCTGACGTCCAGCGACGGGAAACGAGGCCCACCATTGATGGGGGCAGGGGACAATTGCTTCCCGGATTTCTGTCAGCATGAAATGCTTCCAGGGCCTTCTCACGAGATTTTCTGATCTCGTCACCGAACACGCCAGTCTCGATCAGGTGCGGAAAATCCTGGCCTAAGTCATTAATATATATCAGGCAAAGCAGCGAACCTAATACTGATCCCTGGGAAACCCCATTATATACCTCCCTGCAGTCTGAAATGAGAAGCCATTGCTTTGTTTCCTGTCACTCAGCCAACTTTATATCCGTGGCACCACTGTCCCTTTTATTCCACGGATCTCACCTTTGCTGACAAGCTTATTATGTGGCACTTTATCAAACATTCTTTGTAAGTCTATATATACCACATCAACCACATTACTCTCATCAGTTCTCTGTAACCTCACCAGAAAACACAATTTTTAAAATTCTCCTATGGGATGTGGGTGTTGCTGGAAAGGCCAGCATTTGTTGCCCATCCCTAATTGCCCTTGAACTGAGTAGCTTGCTAGGCCATTACAGAGGGAAGTTAAGAGCCAATAACATTGCTGTGCGTCTGGAGTCACATGCAGGCCAGACCAGGTAAGGATGGCAGATTTCCTTCTCTCAAGGACATTAGTGAACCAGATGAGTTTTGCAACAATTGATAGTTTCATGATCAGCATTACTGAGACTTGCTGCCCTGGTGGGATTTGAACCCACGTTTCCAAAGCATAACCTCAGTCTCTGGATTACCAGTCCAATAACATTATCATTACTCCACTGCCTCCTCCTTAAATTTACCTTTAATAAATCCATGCTGCATGTTAATTTTGTCCTGGATCATTGTTTCAAAGAACTTTTCCACTAAGGCTAAACTGACAGGCTTGTGGTTGTTGGGCTCATCCTTACACCCTTTTTTGAATAAGAGTTTTTGTAATTCTCCGTTCCTCTGGCACCACCCCATATCTAAGGAAGATGATGGCCAGTGCCTCTTCAATTTCCATCCTTACTTCACTCAGTAATCTCAGATGCATCCCTGCCAGTCCTGATGACAGCCAGCATTTCTAGTACCTCTTCTTTATCAATTTTTGGCCAATCCAGTGTCTCTACTACCTCCTCCTTCACTATGACTTTGGAAACAGCATCTTCCTAGGTAAAGACAGATGTGAAGTACTCATTTAGTACCTCAGCCATACCCTCTGTCTCCATGAGTAGATCCCCTTTTTGGTCTCAAATTGGCACCATCCCTCCTCTTACTATCCTTTTATTATTTATATGCCTATAGAAGACTTTTGGATTCCATTTTATGGTAACTGCCAGTCTCTTTCCATAATCTGCGTCTTTTTCCTTTTTTCACTTCCCTTCTGAACTTTTCTCTATTCAGCCTAATTCTTACCTATGTAATCAACCTGACATCTATCACGCATACCCTTTTTCTACTTCATTTCTATCTCTTTCATTATCCAAGAACCTGTCTCTTTAGTTGCCTAACCTTTCCACCTCCTGTGGAAACATATCTTGCTTGACTGTACCTGAACCATCTCTTCTGTAAAGGCAGCCCATTGTTCCATTACAGTTTTGCCTGCCAATTTTTGATTTTAGTTTCCAGGGAACAGACCCATTCTCACTCCACCAAAATTGGCCCTCTTCCAATTAAATATTTTTCCTCTAAATTGCTCCTTGTCCTTTTCCATGGCTAGCCTAAACCTTAATAAACTATGATCACTGTTCCCTAAATGTTCCCCTCCTGATACTTGATCCACTTGGCTCATCTCATGACTGAGTAAGAGTGTTTCAGAAGACTTAGGCTTTCACAGCAGGATGGTGCTGACATCTGGTAATGTCATGTGTCAAGTGCAGTTGCACGATCCACTGCTGCTAGCTACTGCAAAGAGGGAGCCATGTGTGTTAAGTCTCTTTGACCAGTACACAGCTTCTGCATCATTGAGATCCCCTGTAGTGCCTCCTTGTGGAGGCATATGGCAGCTAGGCATTCTTTGCTTACTGATCAGACTGAGGGCTCTCGCATATGCTGCAATGACTGGATTCCCAAAAGTACAGGAAGTATTCATAGACTGTACTTGTATGGCAATCAAGATACCCTCAGAACAACCAGCAGTCTTTGTCAATAGGAAGGAATTCCACTCAGAATCACAGAATCACACAGTGCAGAAGAGGCCCTTCGGCCCATCGAGTCTGCACCGACACGCGAGAAACACCTGACCTACCTACCTAATCCCATTTACCAGCACTTGGCCCATAGCCTTGAATGTTATGACGTGCCAAGTGCTCATCCAGGTACTTTTTAAAGGATGTGAGGCAACCCGCCTCCACCACCCTCCCAGGCAGTACATTTCAGGCCGTCACCACCTTCTGGGTAAAAAGGTTTTTCCTCACATCCCCCCTAAACGTCCTACCCCTCACCTTGAACTTATGTTCCCTCGTGACTGACCCTTCAACTAAGGGGAACAGCTACTCCCTATCCACCCTGTCCATGCCCCTCATAATCCTGTACACCTCGATCAGGTCGCCCCTCAGTCTTCCCTGCTCCAACAAAAACAACCCAAGTCTACCCAACCTCTCTTCATAACTTAAACGTTTCATCCCAGGCAACATCCTGGTGAATCTCCTCTGCAACCCCTCCAGTGCAATCACATCCTTCCTATAATGTGGCAACCAGAACTGCACACAGTACTCCAGCTGTGGCCTCACTAAGGTTCTATGCAACTCCAACATGACCTCCCTACTTTTGTAATGTATGCCTCGATTGATAAAGGCAAGTGTCCGATATGCCTTTTTCACCACACCACAAACATGCCTCTCCGTCTTCCGAGATCTATGGACACACACACCAAGGTCCCTTTGTTCCTCAGAACTTCCTAGTGTCATGCCGTTCATTGAATACTTCCTTGTCAAATTACTCCTTCCAAAGTGTATCACCTCACACTTTTCAGGGTTAAATTCCATCTGCCACTTATCTCCCCATTTGACTATCCCGTCTATATCTTCCTGTAGCCCAAGACACTCAACCTCACTGTTAACAACCTGGCCAATCTTTGTGTCATCCACAAACTTACTAATCCTATCCCCCACATAGTCATCTATGTCGTTTATATAAATGATGAATAATCGGGGACCCAGCACAGATCCCTGTGGTACGCCACTGGACACTGGCTTCCAGTCACTAAAGCAGCCTTCTGTCATCACCCTCTATCTCCTACAACTAAGCCAATTTTGAATCCACCTTATCAAATTACCCTGTATCCCATGTGCATGTGCCTTTTTTATAAGTCTCCCGTGTGGGATCTTGTCAAAGGCTTTGCTGAAATCCATATAAACTACATCAACTGTACTACCCTCATCTGCACACCTGGTCACCTCCTCAAAAAATTCAATCAAATTTGTTAGGCATGACCTCCCTCTGACAAAGCCATGCTGACTATCCCTGACCAACCCTTGCCTCTCCAAGTGGAGAGAGATTCTCTCCTTCAGAATTTTCTCCAATAGTTTCCCTACCACTGGCGTGAGACTCAGAGGCCTGTAGTTCCCTGGCTTATCTCTACAACCCTTCTTAAATAGCAGAGCCACACTAGCTATTCTCCAGTCCTCTGGCACCTCTCCTGTGGCCAGAGAGGAATTAAAAATTTGGGTCAGAGCCCCTGCGATCCCCTCTCTTGCCTCCCTCAGCAGTCTGGGACACAAATCATCCGGACCTGGATCTCCATCAATGTTCAGTTGGCATATGACCATCGGAAGGTTTTCATGTATGTCTGTACTGGAAGCTGCCACAATGCCTTCGCTTTGCACCCCA
The DNA here is from genome assembly GCF_964194155.1 of Cetorhinus maximus. Taxonomy (NCBI): domain Eukaryota; kingdom Metazoa; phylum Chordata; class Chondrichthyes; order Lamniformes; family Cetorhinidae; genus Cetorhinus; species Cetorhinus maximus. The sequence goes on from NC_135896.1 coordinate 72,740,122, forward strand.
TAGTTCTCCCCACCCTCAAGCAGTGTCAGCAGCTGTGTCCATGGAAACAAGGGCTACCCACTAAGTACGTGGCTGATGGTACCACTGAGGAGCCCTAACATTCATCCAGAGGAAAGATGCAACTGGAGCCATATGAGCCCAAGGTCATACACAAAACAAGTCATTGGGTGCTATTTCAAGTGCCTGGACAGATTTGGGGGCTTCCTTCAGTATGCACCACGCAAAGTCTCTAGTATGATTGTGATCTGCTCTGCCTTGCACAACATCATGCACTCAGTTATGAAGCTTGCTACTTTTTCCAGGGAGGTCAATAACAGTGCAAAGTACTGAGACATCACAGCACTCATGCTAGCGAGGGACTCCTTCAGTGTCTCTTCAAGAGTTTGCAGCGCTTCTGGAAATGCCAACAGATGCTCAAACGTTTTCTATTACTGTTCCAGAATAATCCTCTGCGTGGATGACCCCCAAGGTTCAGCATCTGCTTCCAGCAGAGTTTGGGAGTGTCATGCACCCACCTAAGGGGACACTCCACTGCTACCCCTGTCTTCAACACCTGCTTCTACTCTCTTGTGATGAGCGTATCACCATGCGACAACCAAGTTATCTTCCTTGGAGGCCCCGCCAAGGTCTTTGCATTTGTGTTGGTGGAAGGTGTACATGAGTCATGTGACAGATGCTTCCTGTTACGGACATGAGGGGGTTTAATTTGCTGATGACACAAAGCTAGGTAGGAAAGTAAGTTGTGAAGAGGACATATAAGGAGGCTACAAAAGGATATAGATAGATTAGGTGAGTGGGCAAAGACCTGACAAATGGAGTATAATGTGCGAAAATGTGAGGTGGTCCATTTTGGCAGGAAGAATAAAAAAGAAGCATGTTATCTAAATGGTGAGAGATTGCAGAGCCCTGAGATTCAGAGGGATCTGGGTGTCCTAGTGCATGAATCACAAAAGGTTAGTATGCAGGTACAGCAAGTCATTAACAAAGCCAATAGAATGTTATCGTTTATTGCGAGGGAAATTAAATACAAGAGTAGGGAGGTTATGCTTCGGTTATACAGGGCATTAGTGAGGCCACATCTGGAGTATTGTGTACAGTATTGGTGTCCTTATTTAAGGAAAATATGTAAATGCATCAGAAGCAGTTCAGAGAAGGTTTATTAGATTAATACCTAGAACGGCTGGTTATTTTATGAGGAAAGGCTGGACAGGCTAGGCTTATATTCACTGGAGTTTAGAAGAGTAATAGGCAACTTGATGGAAACGCATAAGATCCTGAGGGGAATTAACAGGGTGGATGTGGAAGAGATATTTCCTCTTGTGGGAGAATCTAGAACTAGGGGTCACTGTTTAAAAATAAGGGATTGCCCATTTAAGACAGAGATGAGGATTTTTTTTTTCTCTCAGACAGTTGTGAGACTTTGGAACTCCCTTCCTCAAAGGGTAGTTGAGGCAGAGTCTTTGAACATCTTTAAGGCAGAAGTAGATATATTCTTGATAAGCAAGGTTATCAGGGGTAGTCAGGAATATGAAGCTGAGGTTAAAATTAGATCAGCCATGATCTCATTGAATGGCGGAGCAGGCTTGAGGGGCCAGTGGCCTACTTCTGCTCCTAATTTGTATGTTCATATTGTGCAGGTGAGGTGCATATTTCAGCAATAGATGACATCGCAACATGAGTGAGATTTGTATTTTTTTGTTAATTAAAAAAAATGGTGGGTATCACTGGCTAGGCCAGGATTTTCATTGCCCATCTCAAATTGCCCTAGAGAAGCTTGTGGTGAGCTGCCTTCTTGAACTACTGCAGTCCAGTGCTGTAGGACACCCACAGTGCTGTTTGCGAAGGAGTTCCAGGATTTTGACCCAGTGACAGTGAAGGAACAGTGACATAGTTCCAAGTCAGGATGGCATGTGGCTTGAGGGGAACTTGCAGGTAGTGGTGTTCTTTGCATCTGCTGCCCTTGTCCTTCTAGGTGGTAGAAGTCGCAGGTTTGGAAGGTGCTGTCGAAGTATGCCATGTGGCTGTGAGATATCTAATTCTGTCACTGGTATCTGGGAGACCCACGTCTCTCCTTCTCTAATGGCCAGGCACCCCAACACTCCATTAAACTTCATGGCCCCTCCTTTGCACTGGTAAGGGTAGTGATGACAGGACAGCCACCCCCAGTTCTCTAGGGAGAGTCAGAGTTCTGCTAGAGGTCTCCAATTTAAGGTGGAGATGAGGGGATCTCTTCTCTGAGAATCATTAATCTTTGGAACTCACTACCCCAGAGAGCAGTGGAGGCTGAGGTAGACAGACTTTTGATCGACAAGAGAGTAAAGAGGTTTTAGGGGGTATGCAGGAAAGTAGAGTTTCGGCCACAATCAGATTAGGTGTGATTTTATTGCATGGCGGAGCAGACTTTTGGCTCCTCAACTCCTGCTCCTATTTCTTATGTTCTTTTCTACAAGGAGAGAAAGCAAGATCATATAATTGTGAGAAATGGATTATGTGCATAGGATGGAATAACAAAAGTGTCATTGGCCCAACCATCTTCAGCTGCTTCATTAATGTCTTTCCCTCCAACATAAGGTCAGAAGTGGGGATGTTTGCTGAAAATTGCACAGTGTTCAGTACTATCTGGCAACTTGTCTGATACCGAAGGAGTTCCTGTCCATATGCAGCAAGACCTGGACAATATTCAGGCTCGGGATGATATGTGGCATGGATGTTACTTGCCACCGAAGTGCCAGGCAATGACTATTTCCAACAAGACAGAATCTAATCAGACCCCACCCTGGCATTCAGTCGCTGAATCCCCCACAATTAGCATCCTGGGGGTTACCGTTGACCAGAAATTGAACTGGACTAGCCATATAAATACTGTTGCTTCAAGAGCAGGTCAGAGGCTGGAAATTTTGCGGAAAATAACTCACTTCCTGATTCCCAAGTCCACCATTTACAAGGCACAAGTCAGGAGTGTGATGGAATACCTGAGGCTGAACACCATCTAGGGCAAAGCAATCCACTTGATTCGCATCCAATCTTCCAGCTTAAACATTCACTCCTTTTACAACCAGCAACACACAGGGGCAGCAGGATGTGCCATCTACAAAATACATTGCAGCAACTGGTCAAGCCTCTTTCAATTGCATTTTTCAAACCTGCCAATTCAACTGCCTTGAAGGACAAGGGCAACCAGCATGGGAACACCACCCAAGTCCCATACCATCCTGATTGGAACTATGGCTGGTATTTTGCATGCCCACCAGTGTCGGGTGTGTTCAGTGGCGTGAGCAGACAACATGGCGTGATCGGTTACATGATGGTGTGAAACCAGTTCACGATTGTCCGCTCAGCCTCGACAACCTCATTGTAATACATCAACATGTCATTATTAGGCCTAAAAACAAAAAGCTAAAAGCTACTGCGGATGCTGGAAATCCAAAACAAAATAAAAACAGAATTACCTGGAAAAACTCAGCAAGTCTGGCAGCATCGGTGGAGAAGAAATCAGTCAACGTTTCGAGCCCTCATGGCCCTTCAGCAGAACTGAAGCATAGTTTCAACAAGGGAGAAATATAAATTGGTTTAAGGTGGGTGGGGGGGAAGAGACACATTGAGGGTGTGGTGTGAGCAGATAATCAAAAGATGTCAGAGACAAAAGGGTCAAAGAGGTGTTGAAGGTGGTGGTCTTTGTCTGAGAAAAGTGCTAATTAAGAATGCAAGACAGGATATTCAAAGTACAGCTCTAGTGGGGGTGGGGTGGAAAGACTAAAGGTTTTAGTTTTAGATTTAAAAATAATGGAAATAGGTGGGGAAAGAAGAATCTATATAAATTATTGAAAAAAAAGGCGGGTGGGGGGGGAGGGGAAGAAACGGGGTGGGGATGGGGGGAGGGGGAGTTTAAGATCTAAAGTTGTTGAATTCAATATTCAGCCCAGAAGGCTGTAAAGTGCCTAGTCGGAAGATGAGGTGCTGTTCCTCCAGTTTGCGTTGGGCTTCACTGGAACAATGCAGCAAGCCAAGGACAGACATGTGGGCAAGAGAACAGGGTGGAGTGTTAAAATGGCAAGCGACAGGGAGGTTTGGGTCTTTCTTGCGGACAGACCGCAGGTGTTCCGCAAAACGGTCGCCCAGTTTGCGTTTGGTCTCTCCAATGTAGAGGAGACCGCATTGGGAGCAACGAATGCAGTAGACTAAGTTAGGGGAAATGCAAGTGAAATGCTGCTTCACTTGAAAGGAGTGTTTGGGCCCTTGGACGGTGAGGAGAGAGGAAGTGAAGGGGCAGGTGTTGCATCTTCTGCGTGGGCATGGGGAGGTGCCATAAGTGGGGGTTGAGGAGTAGGGGGTGATGGAGGAGTGGACCAGGGTGTCCCGGAGGGAACGATCCCTACGGAATGCCGTCAAGGGGGGTGAAGGGAAGATGTGTTTGGTGGTGGCATCATGCTGGAGTTGGCGGAAATGGCGGAGGATGATCCTTTGAATGCGGAGGCTGGTGGGGTGATAAGTGAGGACAAGGGGGACCCTATCATGTTTCTGGGAAGGAGGAGAAGGCGTGAGGGAGGATGCGCGGGATATGGGCCGGACACGGTTGAGGGCCCTGTCAACGACCGTGGATGGAAAACCTCGGTTAAGGAAGAAGGAGGACATGTCAGAGGAGCTGTTTTTGAAGGTAGCGTCATCAGAACAGATGCGACGGAGGCGAAGGAACTGAGAGAATGGGATGGAGTCTTTACAGGAAGCGGGGTGTGAGGAGCTGTAGTCGAGGTAGCTGTGGGAGTCGGTAGGCTTGTAATGGATATTGGTGGACAGTCTATCATCAGAAATTGAGACAGAGAGGTCAAGGAAGGGAAGAGAAGTGTCAGAGATGGACCATGTGAAGATGATGGAGGGGTGGAGATTGGAAGCAAAATTAATAAATTTTTCCAGGTCCCGACGAGAGCATGAAGCAGCACCGAAGTAATCATCGATGTACCGGAGAAAGAGTTGTGGGAGGGGGCCGGAGTAGGACTGGAACAAGGAATGTTCCACATACCCCATAAAGAGACAGGCATAGCTGGGGCCCATGCGGGTACCCATAGCCACACCTTTTATTTGGAGGAAGTGAGAGGAGTTAAAGGAGAAATTGTTCAGTGTGAGAACAAGTTCAGCCAGACGGAGGAGAGTAGTGGTGGATGGGGATTGTTGGGGCCTCTGTTCAAGGAAGAAGCTAAGGGCCCTCAGACCATCCTGGTGGGGGATAGAGGTGTAGAGGGATTGGACATCCATGGTGAAGAGGAAGCGGTTGGGGCCAGGGAACTGGAAATTGTTGATGTGACGTAAGGTGTCAGAGGAATCACGGATGTAGGTGGGAAGGGACTGGACAAGGGGAGAGAGAAGGGAGTCAAGATAGCGAGAAATGAGTTCCGTGGGGCAGGAACAGGCTGACACGATCGGTCTGCCAGGACAGTTCTACTCGCAGACGTTTCCTCCTACCTCTCCCTGGACCATGACCCCACCACAGAACACCAAGCCATTGTTTCCAGGACTGTCACTGACCTCATCTCCTCTGGAGATCTTCCTCCCACAGCTTCCAACTTGATAGTCGCCCAACCTCGGACGGCCCGCTTCTACCTCCTACCCAAAATCCACAAACAGAACTGTCCTGGCAGACCGATCGTGTCAGCCTGTTCCTGCCCCACGGAACTCATTTCTCGTTATCTTGACTCCCTTCTCTCTCCCCTTGTCCAGTCCCTTCCCACCTACATCCGTGATTCCTCTGACACCTTACGTCACATCAACAATTTCCAGTTCCCTGGCCCCAACCGCTTCCTCTTCACCATGGATGTCCAATCCCTCTACACCTCCATCCCCCACCAGGATGGTCTGAGGGCCCTTAGCTTCTTCCTTGAACAGAGGCCCCAACAATCCCCATCCACCACTACTCTCCTCCGTCTGGCTGAACTTGTTCTCACACTGAACAATTTCTCCTTTAACTCCTCTCACTTCCTCCAAATAAAAGGTGTGGCTATGGGTACCCGCATGGGCCCCAGCTATGCCTGTCTCTTTATGGGGTATGTGGAACATTCCTTGTTCCAGTCCTACTCCGGCCCCCTCCCACAACTCTTTCTCCGGTACATCGATGATTACTTCGGTGCTGCTTCATGCTCTCGTCGGGACCTGGAAAAATTTATTAATTTTGCTTCCAATCTCCACCCCTCCATCATCTTCACATGGTCCATCTCTGACACTTCTCTTCCCTTCCTTGACCTCTCTGTCTCAATTTCTGATGATAGACTGTCCACCAATATCCATTACAAGCCTACCGACTCCCACAGCTACCTCGACTACAGCTCCTCACACCCCGCTTCCTGTAAAGACTCCATCCCATTCTCTCAGTTCCTTCGCCTCCGTCGCATCTGTTCTGATGACGCTACCTTCAAAAACAGCTCCTCTGACATGTCCTCCTTCTTCCTTAACCGAGGTTTTCCATCCACGGTCGTTGACAGGGCCCTCAACCGTGTCCGGCCCATATCCCGCGCATCCTCCCTCACGCCTTCTCCTCCTTCCCAGAAACATGATAGGGTCCCCCTTGTCCTCACTTATCACCCCACCAGCCTCCGCATTCAAAGGATCATCCTCCGCCATTTCCGCCAACTCCAGCATGATGCCACCACCAAACACATCTTCCCTTCACCCCCCTTGACGGCATTCCGTAGGGATCGTTCCCTCCGGGACACCCTGGTCCACTCCTCCATCACCCCCTACTCCTCAACCCCCACTTATGGCACCTCCCCATGCCCACGCAGAAGATGCAACACCTGCCCCTTCACTTCCTCTCTCCTCACCGTCCAAGGGCCCAAACACTCCTTTCAAGTGAAGCAGCATTTCACTTGCATTTCCCCTAACTTAGTCTACTGCATTCGTTGCTCCCAATGCGGTCTCCTCTACATTGGAGAGACCAAACGCAAACTGGGCGACCGTTTTGCGGAACACCTGCGGTCTGTCCGCAAGAAAGACCCAAACCTCCCTGTCGCTTGCCATTTTAACACTCCACCCTGTTCTCTTGCCCACATGTCTGTCCTTGGCTTGCTGCATTGTTCCAGTGAAGCCCAACGCAAACTGGAGGAACAGCACCTCATCTTCCGACTAGGCACTTTACAGCCTTCTGGGCTGAATATTGAATTCAACAACTTTAGATCTTAAACTCCCCCTCCCCCCATCCCCACCCCGTTTCTTCCCCCCCCCCCCACCCGCCTTTTTTTTCAATAATTTATATAGATTCTTCTTTCCCCACCTATTTCCATTATTTTTAAATCTAAAACTAAAACCTTTAGTCTTTCCACCCCACCCCCACTAGAGCTGTACTTTGAATATCCTGTCTTGCATTCTTAATTAGCACTTTTCTCAGACAAAGACCACCACCTTCAACACCTCTTTGACCCTTTTGTCTCTGACATCTTTTGATTATCTGCTCACACCACACCCTCAATGTGTCTCTTCCCCCCCACCCACCTTAAACCAATTTATATTTCTCCCTTGTTGAAACTATGCTTCAGTTCTGCTGAAGGGCCATGAGGGCTCGAAACGTTGACTGATTTCTTCTCCACCGATGCTGCCAGACTTGCTGAGTTTTTCCAGGTAATTCTGTTTTTATTTTGTCATTATTAGGCCTGCCTGTTGGAATCGCCCCCCACCTCCTGTCTCCTGCTCCCCACATCGACAGGAAAACACGCCAATGCAGAACACGTCTTGACAACTGTGACATGCAGAAGTCAGGACTTACTGCCAGGGCTTTGCTCACATCACGGACACCCAAGGAGCAGAAGATGCTGGAGCCCAACAGCAGTGGCACATTGGAGGAATGTCCATGGCATGCTGGGTGGATTCTCATAGACATGGCTCTGCTGCAAAGCAGCCCACGGAAGTTGGATAGTCACCATTGATGCTCACAGCGGATGATGGTCGAGGGGGTGGGAGAGGAAGAGGTGTTGGAGGGGGGTGGGTTGATGTTGATGGGGGGGAATGAAGGTGTCGGGGGGTGATGTTGGGAGAGGGGGAATGAAGGTGTGAAGGGGTGAGGTTGAGGAGGGAATGAAGGTGTCAAGATGGGGTAAGGTTGGGAGGGGGGGAATGAAGATGTTGTGGGGGGAGGGGGTAAAGGGGGAGAAGATGGCAACTGGAGAGATTGGTGTAAGGGGGGGTGAAAGGTGCAAGGGAAGGAGTGCGGAGAAGGGAAGGGAGGGGAGGGTGTCTGAGAGGAAGGAGGGATGCAGAGAGGGGAGGAAGGGGTGCGGAGAGGGGAAGGTGTCCGGAGTAGGGGGGAGCGTGTCCAAAGTTGGGGGGAGAGGAAGGGGTGCGGAGAGGGGAGGGTATCTGTGGGGGGAGAAAGGGGTGCGGAGAGGGGAGGAGGAAGGGGTGAAGGGGTGCGGAGAGGGGGAAGGTGTCTGCGGCAGTGGGGAGAGGAAGGGGTGCGGAGAGGGGAAGGTGTCCGGGGGGGGCAGGAAGGGGTGCAGAGAGGGGAGGGTGTCTCGGGCGGGGGAAGGTGTGCAGGGAGGGGTGGGGGGTAAGAAGGGGTGTGGAGAAGGGTGGGCGGGAGGAAGGGGTGCGGAGAGGTGTGGGGGGAGAAGGGGTCGGAGAGGGGAGGGTGTCTGGGGGGGTGAAGGGATGCAGAGAGGAGAGGGTAGGGTGTCCAGGGGAAGAAATAAGAGTGGAGGAAGGAGTCAGGAAGAGGGTAGGAGTGAGGCTGGAGGAGGAGGAGGTAAGGAAGGAGTTGGGAGAGGGGAGGGACTAAGGGTGACGGAAGAGGTAAAGATAGAGGAAGAAGGAAGGGGGAGAGACTAAGCGGGAGGGTGGGGGGGAATCCAGGGGTGTGTGGAAAGACTGCAGGGGGTGGGAAGAGGTGCAGAGGGGGGATATGCGGGGAAAGGGATGCGGAAGGAGGGGATGTGCGGGTGAACGTGCAGGGGATGGATAGGACCATGACTGCTTCCTGGGGAGTGAACTAAGGGTGGGTGTGGTAGGAAGGAACGGTGAGAACGACCAAGGGCAGAGTGAGGCAATAGAGTGGGAGGGCGAGGGTTCAACGGTAGCGATGGAAGGGATGGCGAGGGTAGTTGGTGGGGACCTGGAGACGGACACAGACCCTGGGGGTAGTGAATGTGGATGGGGGTGGGATTTTTAGGAAGGGAGGGAATGCACATGTTCACCAGGACATCCCTGAAGGAAAAGGGTTGGGGCTGGTAGGTAACGGAGCGGAAGTGGAATGTGATGCCGGGGCTTGGGTCAACTGTGATTGGGGGAAAGGAAATGGGTGACCAGGGGAGTGAAAGTAAAACCAAATTAGCACCATGTTGTCCAAATCGAAAGTGAAACAAGAGTCGTGGTAGGTGAGATCATGTGCTGCATGGGAGTGTGATCAGTGGGTCGGTGGAGATGCAGGTCAGCTCAGATGGACGACTGAAAGCGAACCCCATCAGGCTGCATTTAAAACGCTCAGGATATTAAGATAAGTGTGAAACGTGAAGGATCTGTGTGCATGGAAGAGTGCTTGCACGAGCCTCCGAAAGGCCCTGCCACACACACTCACTTTTCCGTCCAGAATCGCTCGTGGACTGGTTGCTCCCTCTACGGTGACAGGTCTTCCAGGGTGCTTTTTCCACCTCTTCACTGGAGGAGGAGTCCTCATGGCTGCAGATGAAGATGTGGATGGAGCTGAGTGACTGGTTGGCTGAGGGTGTTGGTCACTTGGCAGAGCTCCCTGTGAACCGAAGTAGAGATAATTAGTGCATGGCAGCAGAGTCAAAAGCAGGAGAGAAAACACTCACAGTTGCGTTGGGGTTTGCTGCCGACCTCACCGTCTCCACAAGCAGGATCCACATCCTCACCAGCCAGCACGATGGCACACTCCCCAAAGTGAGTGAGGGGCCTAATGTGGGCCACTCCACTCCCGGTCCGGGACCTCTCCTTGCTGATGTGAGCAGGCTTCTCCTGCTTGAAAACAGATGGAGGGAGTGTGAGCAGGACACATGGCACTGCACGGAATGTTTGTGTGGTGAGCGGAGACATGGGCGGGATGAGGACGTGAGCTCGAGAGGATATGAGCCTGATGGAGATGTGAGGGTGTGTGTGAGTTAGTGGTGTTGTCCCTTGAGGTGTGAGATCCCTGTGGATGTGTGATGGGTTTGTGAGTGTCTGAGTTGAGTGTGATGAGAAGAGTGAGTTACTCTGGCAGAATGGATGAGACCATCCATCCTGTAGTGGCACTGGGTGGCTGTCCTCTTTTGCAGGGCACTGTCACTGACCACTGCTGCTACTGCCTCCCAAACCTGGTTGGTGATGCCAGGTAGGGGGTAGAGGATATCACGGTGGGCCTCCATCACATTCAATAGGCGTTCCAGTGACATGTCGCTAAACCTGGTGGCTGCTGTCTTCTTGCCTTTTGTGGATACCTTCCTTGCAGCAGTCATGGGCTGGAAGCACTGAGATATGTGCGCACGGCTGGACTTTAAATATGGCGCCCAGCACGATGAAGCAGCAAGGTGATGACAGGCGGGCAAATGAGAGCTAGCCCGCCACCGAAACGGCATGTTTCCTGGGAATGCATAAATTAAGTGGCAGTTTTGGGATGATACAGCGTGTAAACCAGCCATCGTAGCCATTTACCCACCCTCTACCACCCTTGGTGCAAATCTGGGATGATTCCACCCTATATCACTGTTCCTTCATTATCACTGGGTCAAAATCCTGAAACTCCCTCCTTAACGGCATTATGGGTGTAGCTACACCAGATGGACTACAGCGGTTCAAGAAAATGGCTCACCACCACATTCTCAAGGTCAATTAATGATGGACAACAAATGTTGGCCTTGCCAGCAATGCTCACTTCCCATGAAGGAATGAGAAAAGGGTGACTGAGGCATGGGTGTGAGGTATTAACGAGGGTCAGTATCAGTGATGATTGTTCTGATGGGAGTGTGAGAAGGTGCCGAGAGAGAGAGGAATCAATGGAGCTACAAGGTGTAAGATAAAAACAAAATACTACGGATGCTGGAAATCTGAAACAAAAGGTGTCACAAGGTGTTTTGTTCTGAGGAGTGCTGTGCAGGAGAATGCTAAGGATGTCAGAGTGTTTGCACGTTTCACTTAACTTTTCTGTCCTCATGAAGTTATTGAATCTCTTGTAGTACTGAACCCAGGTTCAAGGGACAGCTCTCCTACTGCTGACTGCGTCTGCCACTTCCAGCCACCCCTGGTTGGTTTGGGAGGCTGGCCTCTTCCTCCCAACTGCGCACCCTCTCAGTCTGCAGGGTGTCCAGGAAATATTCATAGACCTGTTGGAGGCAGCTTTTCCACATGGTACTTCATTCCTGTGTGGATGAATGAATGATAAAATGATATGACACAGAAAAGGAGGCCATTCCGCCCATCTTATGCCAGCTGCTTGTAAAGGTTATTCAGTCAGTCCCATGGCCCTGCAAATTATTTTCGGTTCAAGAATTTTTCCAATTTTCTTTTTGAAAGTAAATATTGAATCTCTTTCAGGCAGTGCATTCCAGATCCCACAACAACTTGTTGGATAAGCAAAGGTTCTCTCATCTCCCACCCAGGTCTTGTCCCAGTACTCTTAAATTAATGGAGGTGTCAGCTGTGGCTCAGTTCATAGCACCCTCGCCTTTGAATCAGAGGGTTGTGGGTTCATATCCCACTCCCGGAAAACCAAGAACTGTGAATGTACTCGAAAGAGTTACATGCGATCTGTTGATAACTCGAAAGAGTTACTCTTAAATTATGTCGTCTGGTGACCAACACTTCTCCTAGTTGCAACAGTTTCTCCAACCTCTAAGTAGGAATTAAGCTTCCACTGCATTTACATATTAATTCCCTTGTAATAACCCAATGACAATCTTAGTGCATGTGGTTAATGTGTTCAGATGACCATTTTATCTGTTTTGAGCTGATGTGTTAACTCGAATATCTTAATTGATTTAAGACTTCAGTGAAACTAGTGGACAAAGGAATTCAAGCTGGTGCATTAAGCATTTCTATACTAATAGGAACTTGCAGACAGAATTAGGTTAACTCTTAACCTTCACCTGTTAACCTAAATGAGGTTTCAAGTTTATGAAGGGTCCTGAGAGAGGTAGTTAGAGAAAAACTATTCCAGCTGCTGAGTGAGTCAATAAAGAAATTGTAGATTTGAAATCATTGACAGAAGATTGGGGAAAAGAGCAGTCAGGCCTGGAGAGCTTTACCTGAAGAAGTGGAGAAAACTGATTCCATAAATAATTTTAAGAGGGTGTTGTACAGGTACTTAGTTTACAGACAAAAGACAGGAATGTGGAACAAAACACAACTGCTCTTTCACAGAGCCAGCAAAGGGATGATGTGCCAAATGGCTTCCTTCTGTGCTGTCAGTTTCTATGGGCAGAATTTTGCCCTTGGCATGCGGAATCGGAGGGGGTGGTTGGGAAGCCGACCATGGCCCACAATCAATAGCGCACTGCTATTTCACGCTGGCGCGCCAATTTAGGTACGCCCAGCATGATACGCAAGTGGCAGCGCTGAGCGCTGCCTGTGTGGGCGGAGTGAAGAGGGTAAGCAGGTCTTATGCGAACTTCGTGCATGTGCGCGAAAGAGCGCTGAATAATCTTGCCACAGGGAGATGAAGAAAATGTTGAAAACATTATTAAACATCAGAAAAATTTAATGAAACATGGCCCTCATGTGACTCTTTCGCATGAGCAGGGACATGTTTTTAATTAAAAATGAAAGCTTTTCTTTCACTTGTATTTGATTTTGGAAACCTCATCCCGCCCAAAGAAATCACGGCATACAGAAGAGGCCCTTCAGCCTATCGAGTCTGCACCGACACGCGAGAAACACCTGACCTACCTACCTAATCCCATTTACCAGCACTTGGCCCATGGCCTTGAATGTTATGTCACCATCCTCTGGGTAAAAAGGTTTTTCCTCACATCCCCCCTAAACCTCCTGCCCCTCACCTTGAACTTATGTCCCCTCGTGATTGACCCTTCAACTAAGGAGAACAGCTGCTCCCTATCCACCCTGCCCATGCCCCTCATAATCTTGTACACCTCGATCAGGTCGCCCCTCAGTCTTCTCTGCTCCAACGAAATAACCAAGTCTATCCAACCTCTCTTCATAATTTAAGTGTTTCATCCCAGGCAACATCCTGGTGAATCTCCTCTGCACCCCCTCCAGTGCAATCACATCCTTCCTATAATGTGGCGACCAGAACTGCACACAGAACTCCAGCTGTGGCCTCACCAAGGTTCTGTACAACTCCAACATGACCTCCCTACTTTTGTAATCTATGCCTCGATTGTTAAAGGCAAGTGTCCCACATGCCTTTTTCACCACCCCACTAACATGCCCCTCTGCCTTCAGAGATCCATGGATACACACGCCAAGGTCCCTTTGTTCCTCAGAACTTCATCGTGTCATGCCGTTCGTTGAATACTTCCTTGTCAAATTACTCCTTCCAAATTGTATCACCCCACACTTTTCATGGTTAAATTCCATCTGCCACTTATTTGCCCATTTGACCATCCCGTCTATATCTTCCTGTAGCCCAAGACACTCAACCTCATATCTAACCACCTGGCCAATCTTTGTGTCATCCGCAAACTTACTAATCCTACCCCCCACACAGTCATCTATGTCATTTATATAAATGATGAATAATTGGGGACCGAGCACAGATCCCTGTGGTACGCCACTGGACACTGGCTTCCAGTCACTAAAGCATCCTTCTGTCATCACCCTCTGTCTCCTACAACTAAGCAATTTTGAATCCACCTTATCAAATTACCCTGTATCCCATGTGCATTTGCCTTCTTAAGTCTCCCATGTGGGACCTTGTCAAAGGTTTTGCTGAAATCCATATAAACTACATTAACTGCACTACCCTCATCTACACACCTCGTCACCACCTGCTGACTATCCCTTATCAAACCTTGCCTCTCCACGTGGAGATAGATTCTCTCCTTCAGAATTTTCTCCAATAGTTTCCCTACCACTGATGTGAGACTCACTGGCCTATAGTTCCCTGGCTTATCTCTACAACCCTTCTTAAATAGCGGAACCACATTAGCTGTTCTCCAGTCCTCTGGCACCTCCTCCGTGGCCAGAGAGGAATTAAAAATTTGGGTCAGAGCCCCTGCAATCCCCTCCCTTGCCTCCTTCAGCAGTCTGGGACACAAATCATCCGGACCTGGAGATTTGTCTACTCATAAGCCTGCCAACACCTCCAATACCTTACCACTCCCTATATCAATTTGTTTAAGAACCTCGCAGTCTCTCTCTCCGAGTTCGATACCTTCATCCTCATTCTCTTGGGTGAAGACGGATGTGAAGTATTCATTCAACACTCTAGCGATGTCCTCTGGCTCCACCCATAGATTGCCCCCTTGGTCCCTAATAGGCCCTACTCTTTCCCTGGCTATCCTCTTCCCATTGATATACTTATAGAATATCTTGGGATTTTCCCTACTTTTACCAGCCAGAGTTTTCTCATATCCCCTCTTTGCTCTCCTAATTGCTTGGCCTTTTCGCCTGCCTGTCAACCATTAGGTTGAACGTGCAGTGAAAAATTAAGGACAATTGTTAACTTAATGGCCTCAATAGGCCTTTTAATTGTTGGCAGGCACACTGCCGGCTCCGGCACACGATCGCCAGCTGAGCTATTGCGCGTTGACGTTGGCACACTCAGCCGACGTCAACACGCGTCATTTCACACTTGGTCGGGTCGGGCGCGCGCCCAACCACCAAGCTAAAAATTCTGCTCTATGATCCTAGGAGCAGACCATTCAGCCCCATGAGCAAGTTTCACAAATATTCACAGGATCACAATTTCAAGGTGTAATTGTAGATGACAGAAACTTCCTATCTATTTAAAACGTTTAAAGAAAAATTTGTATATGATATCTGCATTGTCAATTCATCTGTTTCAACATCAAACCCAAATTTGTCTTCTATCATCAAGCCACTCAGCAGCTCTATCCTAGCCTCCGGCTCGGCACCAATTGCTGCCTCAGCCATTGCTGCTGGTCCAGGCTCAACTTCAGCACCAGCTCACGACCCAGCCCCAGCCCAAAGAAAGTGGCCAGACACTAACTGAAAGCAAATTCCTGTCTGCTATACAAAACACTTCACAAATACAGAAACTTGCACTAAAGCAAAATACTGTAGATGCTGAAATAAAAACAGAAAATGCTGGAAATGCTCAGCTGGTCAGGCTGCATTTTGTTTCAGGTCACTGACATTTCATCAGAACTGGAAGAAGTTAGACTTTAAGATGTTAAGTACATGGGGGAAGGAGAGGAAAGAACAAGAGGGGGGGGCCTGTGATAGGGCAGAAGACAGGAGAGATTAAATGACAGAAGGGTTGATGGTGCAAGGTAAAGGGATAAGTAAAGAATCTGAAGGTGGGTCGAGAAGAGGTATAACTCCAACAGCAGAATCATTACTAGCACACACTGTCAGTACAATAAATGGAAATGGTGATTTGATCTGAAATTGTTGATCTCAGTGTTGAGTCCGGAATGCAGTAAAATGACTAATCGAGAAATGAGAAACTTCTATTGAGCTTCAGTGGAACAGTGCAGGAGGCTGACAACTGAGCTGTCATTGTTAGAGTAGGATGGAGAATCCAAAACTTACAGTTCAGCAGCAGGTATTCACTAGTATAACAATTTGCCTCATACCTTCATATGTATTCTTTGTTCTTTTAGAATGGGAATAGAGGGATACGGACCCTGGAAGTGCAAAATATTTTAGTTGACGGACAGTGTGATCGGCGCTGGCTTGGAGGGCCGAAGGGCCTGTTCCTGTGCTGTACTTTTCTTTGTTCTTTGTATCTCTACATGGCTATGAGGAAAGAGCAGGGGAGTGAGGTTAATTGGGTAACTCTTTCAAAGAGCCAGCACTGAGCTGAAAGGCTTCTCCCGGAGCTGCAAGATTACGTGTGATCTCTGAGCATCGTGATGCATTACTTCAAAAAATTAATTGAATTCAGTTACTTTTCCATCATGGTTGATCACCCTTTGATTTTGTCCTTTTCTTGGCTCCATTAGCTTCTTAAACATGAAGGATCTCTCCTGTATTCCCTATACTTAGCTTCTCGTATCAAGGATACTTGACCAGTATCCCTGTTGGAATATGGATTTCTACACACCTTGTTTCATTAGGAAAGACCAGAACACCAAGGGGTGCATTTTGACTCCCTTTACCTGGTGCTAACAGGGCCTGTGGCCTCGCTTCTCCGTTAACACTGTGGCCGTTGCCATTTGGAAAAGACTTACCATCGGGTGTCCAAAGTGCGTACCTATTTCAGGTCATGAGCTCTCATTAATATGGGAATTGGGGTTCTTGGACTTAAATAGAACTGCATGTCATCATTTAAGGTTAGAGTCCGTACCTTGCTCACATTCTGACCAGTCGCAAGGGCGATGGAACTGAAGAGGCCCACCAAAGGTCACTGCCCAATCATTTTTTTGGATCCTGAAAGAGCAGCACCTCCATCTTCTGGGATTGTGACCCTTCCATACTCCTCCCCACATAACTAACCTTCCTGGCAGCATCCAATTGTTCATCTGGAGATGAGTCCTAGCTTGGACACATTGGGCTTCGAGGCAAGTCGTGGGAGTCGGGAAATTTCCTAGTTTGGCACACCCGCCTTGGGGAAAGTGCCAGGAAAGACAGGATTTTCATGCTGCATTCGGGCCAGCTGACCCAGGAAAGGCAGCTACTGGGGGTGCCCAGTGCCAAACTGAGCTGTTTAAAAGGCCCACCTCAGTACAATGGGCCTTTATCCCAGTTATAATGAAAGAAATAAGGCCCTCTGGCCCTCAGCCCTCATATCCCCTAACCCCCCCACACACCACCCATGCCACCTCATGTCTACCACCAATCTCCCATGGCTCCTCATGCTCCCCATGTCAAGGTATGGCACTTGCCCATTTTCCAAGGAATACCCATTTTCCCATTAGAAACTGTATGGAACCAGTGAATTCCATAGTGACATTAGGGTGTGTAAAAAAAGTCATTAATTGATAACTTTCAACTTTCTTAAAAAAAAATATCCTTTTTACTAACAGGCCAATGAAAGTGGCAATTATCCAGACCCTTTCAAGTATTAATAGCAGAAACTGTAAGCACTTGAAACCTCTTTACCTTGTGTAATAAACATTATGCAATTGACCGGCCAGAGCTGCCAGTGAAGCAATGTTTTCCCTGGAGCTCAGCTGTTTCAACGGTTTAATGGAGTTCTGGGCTCTTCACCAAAAATGCATAATGAGCTAAGTTTGCCAGTGGCATTGCATCAAACTATGGAACGTTGCTAATATGTATACATAATATCCTAATCTTTATTTCTAAAACCCTAATATTTTCTCCCTTATTTGATGTTTTTAAGATTTTGAATAGATATTCATGGAGTATGGGTGTTGCAGCATTTATTGCTCATTCCCAATTGCCCTCAAGAAGGTGGTGGTGATCTGCTTTCATGAACCACTGCATGAGGTGTAGGGTGTAGATACACCCACAGTGCTGTTCGAAAGGGAGGCCAGGATTTTGACCCGGCAACAGTGAAAGAATAGTGGTATGGTTCCAAGTCAGGATAGTATGTGACTTGGAGAGGAACTTGCAGATAATGCTGTTCCCATACATCCGCTGTCCTCTTCCTTCTAGGTGGTAGAGGTTGTGGGTTTGGGAGGTGCTATTGAAGAAGACTTCAATATATATACCTACCATGAATTAGTGACTGCTGCAAAACTGTAAGAGGATTTTCAGATCGTATTTTGTTTTCTAAAATAAATGAGTGCATTTCACTGTTAATTTTTAAATTCACCACAAGGAGCTTCACTTAGTCAAGAATCACTGGCTCAGCTTGGGAGGAGATATTTGCTTTGAGTTCTGAGGTAATAGATCTTGTGTTTCTTCTCAAAGAACGTGCATGGTTTTGATGATGTTTGAAGAGTTTGGCCAGTGAATTTGTTAAGTCACCCACTAGAACGATGTATAACTGCTTAGATCTCGGTTGGAGTATTATGCTAAATTCTGGGCCAAGACCTTAGAGAGGATCCAGAGGGATTTACCAGAATGGTACCAGGAGTGAGGGACTTGAGTTATGTGGAGAGATTGAAGAAGCTGGAGTTATTCAGCTTAGAGTAGAGAAATAATAGGGAGAAACTGTTTCTGGTGGCAGGAGGGTCACTAACCATAGGACACAGTTTTAAAATATATGGTAAAAGAATCACAGTGGAGATGCGGAGAACCTTTTTACACGGTGAGTTATGTGCTGTGGAATAACACAGCCTGAAAGGGTGGTGGAAGCAAATTCAATAGTAACTTATAAAATGAATTAGATAAATAATTGAAGAGGGAAAAATTGCTGAACTGTGGGAAAAGAACAGGGAGGAATTGGAGTACTTTAATAGCTTTGGAAAACGCTTTTTACACAATGAGTGGTGAAGACCTAGAACTTGCTGCCTACAAGGATGGTGGAAGCGGAAACTGAATGATTTCAAAAGGGATTTAGACAGGCACTTTAGGTAAATATACTTGGAGATCAGAGGGATAGAGTGGGGGAATGGGACTAATTGGATTTCTCTACAGACAGCCAGCATGGAATCAATGGGCCAAATAGCCTCCTTCTGTGCAGTAATGACTCAATGACTCTTCCAAAGAGCCAGCACAGGCATGATGGGCTGAATGGCCTCCTGTGTTGTAAGATTTGATGATTCTAACTAGTTGGACAGTCTTTGCACCTTTCTTAAAGCGGAACTGAACCCCAGTGGTGGAGTAGCTCCATTCATTGTTCTCTCTTCTCGCCATCTACATTTTTGTAAATGTTTTCTTATTTTTTCCTGGTCGGAGTGCCCTTTGTCTTTCGTTTCCCAGCTGAGAATTATTGGTGCGTGATGTAATTTCAGACTTGCAGTTCCTGTGTAAATGATGATGTTATTTGTAGCGTCAAACTTGTATGTTGTTGATGGCAGGGAGGACGAGGAGGTATAATTTACACAGGAACTATGAACTATAGATTGCATAAGTTTCTCATAACTCTTAAAGGCAAGATTAAAGGTGACACCGAGTAATGACATACTCTGACCAAAAGAATAAGAACCAACCAGGAAGCATTCACATTGATCAGGTGGAGAGAAACGTTAGTCTTCACTGGGAAAGGAATGGATTTCCACCCACCAGTGTTTAGTTCCTCTTTAAGTACAGTGCAAATGGACAATTGGTTTTAATTCTGTCTTCCATCAGACTCGACTGCTGTGGGTGACTCAGTGTATTGTCACGCGTAAGCTCTGCAAGGACAGCGTCTCCACAATGACAAGGGAAGGTTCAGACAGTTCACTTAAAACCACTTGTCCAGCTACAACTGCAATCTACAGTGCAGGTAAGGAATCGACTGGGAAGCACCTTCACCTCACGGCAGTCTTCATCCTAAGCTCAGCTTTCCTAAACACATCTTTGTTGAAGCCAAATGTGAAAACCGGAGGACACGTTTATCTCACTTTTGTTACCTGTTTACGTGGTGAGGGTCTTAAGTGTTATAGAGCCAAGGCAAGTAAATATAGTTAAGACACAGATCAGTCATGATCTGATTAAAATTAGAGCCAGACCACTCAGGGGTGATGTCAGGGAGCACTTCTTTACACAAAGGGCAATGGGAATCTCGAACTCTTTGCCTCTCAAAAAGCTGGTAAGACTGGGGGTGTGGGGGGCTGTCAACTGACAATTTCAAAACTTGAGATTCATAGATTTTTGTTAGACAAGCATGTTAGGATTAGGTGGGCAGATAGCATTAAGGTACAGATCAGCCATAATCCAACTGAATGGCAGTACAGACTTGAGTGTCTGGATGGCCTCCCTCTGTTCCTTTGTTAAACAGAAGATTATTAGAACATGGAATGCTCTATCGCAAAGGGCGATTGAGGAAGAGACCAATTAAAATGAATTAAATTGAAATGGGTGAGAATTTGAAAAGGAAGAATATGAAAGGATATGGGGAAATAGGATTAGAGTGGAGAGCTCAATTTAAAGAGCAAGCAGCAGCACAGGCTCGATGGGCTGAATGGCCTCATGTTCCATAATTTCCTTATTAAAAAAGAGGCTGTTAAATATTCAGGCTGTTCAGGTCCAGTGAATTAAAAATGGTTGTAGTTCCTGTAATAGCATCATGTGTTCTTATTAAAGCACCAATTCAATACAGCTTTCAGAGTTTAATTACTAAGGTTGAGATACCACCACACCATCACCCACACCCACACCCACCCGACCCCCCCACTACTCCCAAGCACTTTTTTATTTGGTTGGAATTGTTCCCTCCTTATCAACGAGTTGAAACAAATACAATTTGTGAATCACATGGCTGATATTAAACTGGTAAATTTATGATTCACCAGAACACAGCAGCATCAAACCAGCTGTGAGAATAAGCCCAAACTCTGTGGAACCGAGCCATGGTAACCAGGGAGGCCTCAGTTTCTTTACCGAGTCCGTATTGAGTTGGTTGATAATTTCAGCAAGAGAACTACCATTTGTTGCAGGGCCTCGAGTTAGGCAAGTATGTAAGGAATGAGTGCATGTCAAACCTCCTTCAGGATTGTAAAGCTCTGAATGTTAGGATTTTAAAAAGTCACCTGTTGATTGTCAGTTTAAATCTTTTGCAATTTGTATTTTAGAGTTGGACTTCACATCGATTTTTGTGAATTAGAAATTGCAGCTTTTAGCCAGTAATTAAGTTACTTTTGGAATATACTTTCTAATTTGTCATGGTGCTTGTCTGATGGATGAGCAGAAATTTCTTCTAATTAAACATTGGGAAGACTGAAACCATCACCTTTTAGTCCACATCGCAAACATTGTTCCCAAACGCTGATGCCATTGCTCTCCCTGGCCACAATCTGAAGCTGAATCAGTTAGTTTGCAACCTCAACATCCTATTTGACCCTGAGCTGAGCTTCTAACCCCATATCCACTCTATCATCAACACTTCACTCACTCCAAGTCCTGTTCACCCCTGTGCTCGCTAATCTATGCTGGTTCCTGGTCTGGCAACACCTCTGTTTTAAAATTCTCATCCTTGTTTTCAAATCCTTCCCTGGCCTTGCCCCTTCCCTATCTCTGTCATCTCTTCCAGCTCCACAACCCTATGAACTCTCTGTCTTCCTCCAATTCTAACCTCTTGATAATCACTGTTTATCAGTGTCCACCATTAGCTGAAGAGAAAGGCAGAGAGATTAAGCGAGGGAATTCCAGAGCCTCCAGCTGCCAAGGCCCAAGCTCCAAAATTCCGATTCTTAACCTCTCTCTCTATCTCTCTCTCTCCTTAAGATACTCCTTGGAACCTACCTCATTAACTAAACTTCTGGTCAGCTGTTATACTATCTCCTTATGTGGCTTAGTGTCAAATTTTGTTTGGTAATGCACCTGTGAAACGCCTTGGCATAATTCGCTATGTTCAGACGCTATATATAAATGGAAGTTGTTGATTTCATTTAACTGATATGTTTCTGAATAATGGAAATATGAGTCTAATTCGTTTGTGTCTTTCTGAATTTTAGCATCAGCCCTGTAGTTTTCATAAACAAGAGAAATGAAGGAGAATTAAATTGAGCAGCTTTGCAAATTAAATATCAGGAAAATACTAAAGAAAAATACTGCTTTGTTGTGCAAAAATGACATTCGTTGTTACTATTTGGGTTTGCCAAGAAACTGTCGTTTTTAGAAGGAAAACTGAAGAAATACTTGTAGCAGAGAAAGATACAAGGGTATACCAGTGGGAGTTAGTTTTGGATTGGTCCAGCAAAGAGCCATTACAGACACAATGGCCAAAATGGTCTCCTTCTGTGTTTTAAAATGCTATAGTTTTGAGGGAAAGTTTGAAGAGGATTTGTGTTGCTAACACAATGAAAAGACAGTATTCTGTGAACCCAGATCTGCACTCATTAGTGTGCTGTGTGAGACAATGTACCATGGGACTAAGAATGTCTCCTTAAGGACTCCTTTTTCTCATCTGCATTGCTGCCCCTACATGTCCAAAGATCTGGCAAATGGAGTATAATATGGGAAAATGTGAAATTGTCCATTTTGGCAGGAAAAATAAAAGAGAGGCATATTATCTAAATGGTGAGAGATTTCAGAGCTCTAAGATGCAGAGGGATCTGGGTGTCTTAGTGCATGAATCGCAAAAGGCTAGTATGCAGATACAGCAAGTAATTAGGAAAGCTAATAGAATGTTATCATTTATTGTGAGGGGAATTGAATACAAATAAATTATCCAAAATACATAACATCACAATAAATGATCCAAAAACATAGCAGTAGTTTCCATTGGCAATACCCAGCTTTACCTCACCATCACCTGTTTCAACTCCTCCATTGTTGTCAAATAATCAGACATCTAGTACTGGGTGAGCAGAAATTTCCACCAATTAAATATTGGGAAGACTGAAGCTATTGTTTTCAGTCCCCTCTCCAAACCCCATTCCCTAGCCACCGACTCCATCGATCTCCCCTGAAACGGTCTGAGATTAAACTGGCCTGTTTGCAACCTTGATATTATATTTGACCCGAGATGCGCTTCCCTTCACATATTCACGCCACTAAGACAACCTATTTCCACCCCTGTAATATTGCCCGAATTCAGCTAATCTCAGCTCTTCTGCTGCTGAAATCCTCATCCTTTGTGACCTCTAGACTTCACTATTCCAATGCACTCCTGGCTGGTCTCCCACACTATACCCTCCCTAAACTTGAAGTCAAACAAAACTTTGCTGCCCATGTCTTAACTTGCACCAAGTCCCATCCACCTTTCACTCCTGTGCTCGCTGGCCAATATCAGCTTGTGGTCAAACATTCTCATCATAATTTTCAAATTCCTCCATGGCCTTGCCACTCCCTAATCTCTGTAATTTCCTCCAGCCCTAAGACCGTCCGAGATATCTGCACTCATCTAATTTTAGCCTCTTGATCATCCCTGATTTTAGTCGTTCCACCGTTGGTGGCTATGCTTTCAGCTGCCTGGGCCCTAACCCTGGAATTTCCCCCCTACACCTCTCTGTCTCGTTACCTTGCTTTCGTTCTTTAAGACGTTCTATAAAGCCTAGCTGTTTGACCAAGCTTTTGGTCATCTGACCTAATATCTCCATATGTGGTGGGATGTTATATTTTGTTTTATAATGCTCCTTTGAAGCATCTTGGGATGTTTTATTACATTAAAGGCGTTCAATAAATATACTGTAAGTCGTTGATAATTATGACATACATTAGCGACCATAACAGGTAGATTTTGGGAGAAAAACCAATGAGTTGAAGCATGCACTCAATAGACGGGCACTGCAGGATCAAAGAAAAAAGACATACAAACAAGGAGTAGGCCATTCAGCCCCTTGAGCCTGCTCCGCCATTTAATAAGATCATGGCTGATCTGATGGTAACTTCAAATCTGCATCCTGCCTACCCCCGATAACCTTTCACCCCCGTGCTTACCAAGAATCTATCTGTCTCTGCCTTAAAAATACTCCAAGACTCTGCTTCCACCGCCTTTTCAGGAAGAGAGTTCCAAAGACTCAGACCCTCTGAGAGAAATTTTTTTGCCTCATCTCCATTTTAAATGGGCCTCTCTTTATTTTTAAACAATGACCCCCTAGTTCTAGATTCTACCACAAGAAGAAACATCCTCTCCACATCCACTCTGTGAAGACCCCTCAGGATCTTATGTGTTTCAATCAAGTCACCTCTTACTCTTCTAAACTCCAGCGGATACAAGCCTAGTCTGTCCAGCCTTTCCTCATAAGACAACCCACCCATTCCATTAGTCTGGTAAACCTTATTTGAACTGCTTCCAACGCATTTACATCCTTCTTTAAATAAAGTGACCAATACTGTACACAGTACTCCAGCTGTGGCCTCACTAGTGTTCTGTATAACTGAAGCATAACCTCCCTACTTTTGTATTCAATTCCCCTCACAATAAATGATCACATTCTATTAACTTGCCTAATTACTTGCTGTACCTGCATACTAGCCTTTTGCGATTCATGCACTAAGACACCCACATCCCCCTGCATCTCAGAGCTCTGCAATCTCTCTCCATTCAGAAAATATGCCTCTCTTTTATTCTTCCTGCCAAAGTGGACTATTTCACATTTTCCCATATTATACTCCATTTGCCAGATCTTTGTCCCCTCACCAACCTATCTACATATTTTTGTAGCCTGCTTATGTCCTCTTCACAAATTACTTTCCTACCAGTCTTTGTGTCGTCAGTAAATTTGGCAACCGCCTCATCCATCCCGAATCCAAGTCATTTATATAAATTGTAAATAGTTGAAGTCCCAGCAATGATCCCTGTGGCACACCACTCGTTACATCTTGCCAACCTGAAAAAGACCCATGTGTGCCTACTCTCTGCTTCCTGTTAGCTAGCCAATCTTCTATCCATGCCAATATGTTACCCCCTACATCATGAGCTTTTATTTTCAGCAATAACCTTTGATGTGGCACTTTAACAAATGCTTTCTGAAAATCTAAGTACAGTACATCCACCGGTTCCTCTTTATCCACGGCATATGTTACATCCTCAAAGAGCTCCAATAAGTTGGTTAAACATGATATCCCTTTCACAAGACCATGTTGACTCTGCCTGATTACCTTGAACTTATCCAAGTGCCCTGCTATAGCTTATTTAATAGTAGCTTCTAACATTTTCCTTACGACAGATGTTAAGCTAACTGGCCTGTAGTTTCCCGTTTTCTGTCTCCCTCCCTTTTTGAGTAATGGAGTTACATTTGCTATCTTCCAATCTAATGGAACCTTGCCTGAACCTAGGGAGTTTCGAAAAATTAAAACCAATGAATCAACTATCTCACTAGCCACTTCTTTTCAGACCCAGGCACTTGTCAACCTGCAGCTCCAACAATTTACTCAGTACCACTTCTCTGGTGATTGTAATTTTCCTGAGTTCTTCCCTTCCATTTCCTGATTTACAGCTGCTTCTGGGATGTTATTTGTATCCTCTATAGCATAACCTCCCTACTTTTGTATTCAATTCCCTTCGCAATAAATGATAACATTCTATTAGCTTTCCTAATTACTTCTTGTACCTGCATAATAGCCTTTTGCGATGGAAGGGAAGAACTCAGGAAAATTGCAATCACCAGAGAAGTGGTACTGAGTAAATTGTTGGAGCTGCGGGCTGACAAGTGCCTGGGTCCTGATGGACTTCATCCTAAGGTCTGAAAAGAAGTGGCTAGTGAGATAGTTGATGCAAAATACCTGTTCAATTAATTTGCCATTCCCTGGTTTTCTATTATCAGTTCTTCAGACTCACTTTCTACAGGACCAACGTTCACTTTGTTAACTTGTTTCTTTTTAAAATATTTATAAAAACTCTTACTGTTTTTATGTTTCTGGCTAGCTTTCTCTCGAACTCTAATTTTTCCCTCCTTATTAATCTTTTAGTCATCCTTTGCTGTTCCTTATATTCTGTCCAGTCTTCTGGCCTTCCACCTATCTTTGCACAATTATATACTTTTTCTTTAAGTTTGATACTATCTTTAACCTTTCTAGTTAACCACAGATCCCTTTGGACGGGATAGTCATAAAGAGAAAGGAAGTACTCAAAGGGTTGAAATCCTTGAAAGTTGATAAGTCACCAGGGCCAGATGGATTGTTTCTGAGGCTACTGAAGGAAGTCAGGGAGGAGATAACAGATGCTCTGAGGATGATTTTCCAATCTTCACTAGATACAGGGGGGGTGCCGGAGGACTGGAGAAATGCAAACGTAGTTCCATTGTTTAAAAAGGGATCAAAGGAAATGCCAAACAATTATAGGCCAGTTAGTCTTACATCGGTGGTGAGCAAATTAGTAGAATCAATCCTGAGAGGTAGAATTAACTGTCATGTGGAAAGGCATGGACTAGTCAGGGATGGTCAGCATGGATTTGTTAAAGGAAGGTCTTGCCTCACAAATTTGAGGAAGTGACAGGAAAGGTTGATGAAGGTAGTGCAGTGGATGTTGTGTACGTGGATTTTAGCAAGGCATTTGACAAGGTCCCACATGGCAGATTGGTCAGGAAAGTAAAAGCCCATGGGATTCAGGGTAATGTGGCAAACTGGATAAAAGGTTGGCTTTGTAACAGGAAACAAAGTGTAATGGTCAATGGATGCCCTTGCAAATAGAAAGTTGTCTCGAGTGGTGTTCCACAGGGCTCGGTGTTGGGGCCCTTGCTGTTTGTGTTATATATTAATGATTTGGACGTGAACGTGGGGGGCACGATTGGGAAATTTGCAGATGACACAAAGATTGGCCGAGTAGTGGATAGTGTAGAGGATAGCCATAATCTCCAAAACGATATAGATGGGTTGGTGGAGTGGGCGGTAAAGTAGCAGATGGATTTTAACATAGAGAAGTATGAGGTCATACATTTAGGGAGGTCAAACAGTTACAGGGATTACACAATAAATGGGAATATACTAAGAGGGGTAGATGAAGTGAGAGATCTTGGTGTACAAGTACACAGGTCCCTGAAGGCAGCAGTTCAAGTAGACAAGGTTGAAAAGAAGGCATATGGAATGCTCTCCTTCATTGGCAGAGGTATAGAATATAAAAGTAAGGATATAATGTTGGAATTGTATAAAACACTGGTGAGGCCACAACTGGAGTATTGTGTGCAGTTCTGGTCACCACATTACAGGAAGGACGTAATAGCTCTGGAGAGAGTGCAAAGGAGGTTTACAAGAATGTTGCCAGGGTTAGAAAAGTGTAGCTACGAGGAGAGATTGGATAGGTTGGGGTTATTTTCCTTAGAACAAAGAAGGCTGAGAGGTGACTTGATTGAGGTGTACAAAATTATGAGGGGAATAGATAGAGTGGACAGGATAAAATTGTTTCCCTTGGTGGAGAATTCTAGAACCAGGGGACATAAATTCAAGATAAGTGGCGGAAGGTGTAGGGGGGACGTGAGGAAGAACATTTTTACGCAGAGGGTAGTGGGTGTCTAGAATTCACTGCCCAAGTTGGTGGTAGAGGCAGAAACTCTGAACTCTTTTAAAAAGTATCTGGATCTGCACCTTAAGTGCTGTCAGCTGCAGGGCTATGGGCCGGGTGCAGGAAGGTGGGATTAGAAAGGGCACCTGGGTGTCCCCGGTCTGGCATGGACAAGATGGGCCAAATGGCCTCCTTCTGTGCTGTAACTTTTCTATGGTTCTATGGATGGTGTGTCCATCCCTTGGACTTTTTCTTACTCGTTGGAATGTATCTATTCTGTGTATTCTGAAATATCCCCTTAAATATTAGCCGCTGCATCTCCATTGACCTATCCCTTAACCTAATTTGCCAATTCACTTTAGCCAGTTCTGTTTTCATGCCCTCATAATTGCTCTTATTTAAGTTTAAAAACATTATCTCAGACCCACTCCTCTCTCCCCCAAACCGAATGTAAAATTCAAGCATATTATGGTCACTGCTTCATAGGGGCGCCTTCACTATGAGATCATCTATTAATCCCATCTCTTTGCACCATACCATGTCTAGTATAGCCTGCTCTCTAGTTGGCTCCTGAACGTGCTGTTCTAAGAAACCATCCTGGAAACATTCTGTGAACTTCTGATCTACCCTACCTTTGCCCATCTGACTTTTCCAGTCTATAGGTAGATTAAAATCTCCCATGATTATTGCCATGCCTTTCTGACAAGCTCCCTTTATTTCTTCTTTTATGCTCCACCCTACCATGTGGTTACAATTAGGGGGCCTGTACACGACTCCCACAAGTGACTTCTTGCCTTTATCATTTCTCATCTCTACCCAAAACATTTCCACGTCCTGGTTTCCTGAACCTAGGTCATCCCTCTCTATTGTGCTAATACCATTATTAACTTGTAGAGCTACCCGTCCACCTTTCCTTTCTTCCTGTCCTTTCTAAATGTCCTATACCCTTTAATATTCAGGTCCCAATCTATGTTATCCTGTAACCATGTCTCTGTAATGGCTATCAAATCATACCTATTTATTTCTATGTGCACCTGGGGATTTAGATATATAATTTCCCAAATATTAAGTGCAGAAAGATGAAGTATAAAAAGGGCCAACAGCACTGAGTATTATAAAAGGGCACAGAGCAAAGAAGTAGTGATACATTTTTGTCAGAAATTACATCATTGGGGTGCTGTGTGTAGTTCTGGATGCCCCATTATAAAAAAGACATTAAAGCCATAGAGAATGTACAGTGTAAATTCACCAGGGTGATGCCGAGGATAGAAAACTATAGTTTTGAGGAGAGACTCCAGATACTGGCTCCCACTGGAGCAGAGAAAGTGAAGCAGAGGGTTAAAGGAAGTTTTATAAAATGATCCAGTGTTCTGATAGTCTTACCATATTTACTCTACCTCCTCTGCTTGGAGAGTCAATGCTGTGGGTTTCTGAATTTAAAATATCACTGAGAAGGATGAGAGACATTAGGAAATGTTTTTTTTCACAAAGGTTTATTGAGCCAACTCCTTTACAACAGGGAGTGAATGAGGCAGAGGCCATTTCTTTTGATGGAAAATTGAGGCTTGAAGCAGAGGAAGATACAAGGCTGTTGGGAGTGCAAGCCAGTGGGGTTAGTTTAGGATTTCTAAGCAAAGAGCCAATGCAGATTTAATGGGCTGAATGGCCTATTTTTTCAATGTTTTAAGATGCTGTATTTCTGAGGAAAAGTTTGGAAGAGTCACTGAGAGTGGATGAGAGGGAGCAATTTGAAATATAGGGAGGTCCTGTGGCTCCACTGGCAGCACTACTGCCTCTGAGCCTGAAGGTTCAGGGTTCAAATCCCACTCCAGGAATTGAAAATGGCCATGGAAGGTCATCAGGTTATTTGAATCCTTCCAATACCCCACACTATTCTCCAAGGGGAAGAAGTGTGAAGATATGAAAACAAGCATACTTTTAAATACAAAAACAGAAAATGCTGGAAAAGCTCCAGAGTTTTTCCAGCATTTTCTGTTTTTATGTCAGAATTCCAGCATCCACAGTATTTTGCTTTTATACTTTTGGATACACTTCTCTTATATGTTGAATATGTTTGACTTTTTTTTCAGTTCTGTCAGTTAAACTTTTCACCATGCATAATGTGTAAATATCTAGCATCTAGTTTAGAATACGTTTGCTAAGAATGGCTTTTTTGTTCTTTAGTCCTTCCTGTGTGGCCAGGGTGGAAATCAGAAAGGTGATTAGGAGTGCAAGGGGAAGAATTAAAATGGAGTGGAAGCACGTCTGCCATTTTAGCCTTTTCCTGTGCAGTGGTTGGGGGGAGCACTGGAGGTTTCCCCATTCGGGGACGCTGGAGGTTTCCCCATTCGGGGACGCTGGAGGTTTCCCCTTTCGGGGACGCTGGAGGTTTCCCCATTCGGGGACGCTGGAGGTTTCCCCATTCGGGGACGCTGGAGGTTTCCCCATTCGGAGACGCTGGAGGTTTCCCCATTCGGAGACGCTGGAGGTTTCCCCAATCGGAGACACTGGAGGTTTCCCCATTCGGGGACGCTGGAGGTTTCCCCATTCGGGAACGCTGAAGGTTTCCCCTTTCGGGGACGCTGGAGGTTTCCCCTTTCGGGGACGCTGGAGGTTTCCCCTTTCGGGGACACTGGAGGTTTCCCCATTCGGGGACGCTGGAGATTTCCCCATTCGGGGACGCTGGAGGTTTCCCCATTCGGAGACGCTGGAGGTTTCCCCATTCGGAGACGCTGGAGGTTTCCCCATTCGGGAATAGTAATCAAGGGCCAGAAGGAGGCCCAGCAGGGTGACTTTTAATTCATTTTTTTCTGCTGGCCTGTGTTGCAACAGCAACCTGCGGGCACAAGGAAACCTCATGCCTTCCCTTCCCCAGCTTCACCCTCCCCACGATCAGGATTCCCCTCCCCATGACTCAACTGACTGCTGAGACCGTTTCTGTAGTTTATCATTCACCCTGGGCCTTCCCACCCAAAATACACCGATACATTCCAAGTTAAAATCATGGCGTCTGTTTCTGTTCGCTCCTTCTGGTCTTTCTTAAACTTGAGGTGGAAAATTGAATGTGTGTCCAGGCTGCACTACAAGCTCTGTTTCAAACTCCAGTAAAACTCGGCCAATTTATTGCTCCCTCTGCTTAACAATGAGCAATTACTTTATTGCACTTTACTTATTCTTTTCTACATGTCAAGGTTCAGTTGAAGTCAAGGAAATGCCTTCTCACCTTCTTTCCTCATCCCTCCCCTCCCCAGTCTT
Source organism: Cetorhinus maximus (assembly GCF_964194155.1). NCBI lineage: Eukaryota > Metazoa > Chordata > Chondrichthyes > Lamniformes > Cetorhinidae > Cetorhinus > Cetorhinus maximus. The sequence continues at coordinate 72,770,366 of NC_135896.1, forward strand.
AATCCAAAGATGTGCATGAGCTAGTAGGACAGATAGAGAGAAACTATTCGCTCTGGTGGGAGAATCCAGAACAAAAGGGCATAACCTTAAAATTTCATTGAGGGGGTGATGTCAGGAAGCACTTCTTCACATAAGGGGTAAGAGAAGTCTGGAACTAACTCCCCCAGAAACCTGTTGAGGTTGGTAGGATGATCAGTTGAGAATTTCAAAACTGAGCTTGATAGATTTTGTTAGCTAAGGGTTATGCAACTAGGGCAGGTAAATGGAGTTGAGATATAGATCAGCCATGATCTGATCTAATGGCAAAAGAGTTTTGAGGGGCTGAATAGCCTCCTCCCATTCCTCTGTTCCTGTGAATCCCAGAAAGAAAAAAGCAATAAGGTTAATTTTTTTTTAAAATCACCCTATTTTATACTGATTTATTGTCGAGTTATATATACTTGCTCAACCTTCCATAAACATGATTTCCCTTTTGTTTTTTAGGCAACCCCCAGTATGATCAGCAACCTCACAGACCTGAATGTCGCCCTAAGTAAGGGGTCAATACAAATCCAAATGGTTGGGAAAGGGATTGCCCGCATTACGTCTGCAGGAAACTTGCAATCAGCATTGGTTAGTGCATTAGCATTTGATGGGAACTTTTACATTTTTCTTACTCTGTGGGTTGTACTTTTCCCATTGTGAATTTAGTCATTTGGTGATACAGAGCTTGAGCATTGCTGAAAAAAGAGACGTGATATTGAAACTTTTTGTCTTGGGACCGCTCACAAGATAAACCAACTGTAAAGGAAACAACAATTTATACTGCATGAGAAAAGAGTGCTGCTTGGTTGGCAAGTGGACTCTGATTGGTAGAGGAATTGCCATGAAGAATGCAACAGAGAACAGTTAACTGCCAAGCTTTTATTCAAATTCAAACCAGGCAGGTTGACTCTGATTGGTCAAGATATTGCCATGGGGAATGAACCAGGGAATGGCTGCCCCTCAAGCTTATGTTTAGTTGGAAAAGATGCAATGCATGGACATGTTCCTTCTCTCTGCAAATGCCTTGACCAATCAGTTGACCTGCCTGGGTTGAATTTTAACAAAAGCTTGGTAGTTAACTGTTCTCTGCTGCATTCTCCACGGCAATGCCTCTACCAATTAGAGTCTACTTGCCAACCGATCAGCACTCTCTTCTCATGCAATATAAATTATTGTTCCCTTTACTGTTGGTTTTTGTTGCAAGCTGTCCTGATGAGTGCAAGATGAAAAGTTTCAATCGCATGTCCCTTTTTTCAACAATACTCATTGTAAACTTGTTGAAAATCTTGTATGAAAATTCCAGGAAGTCAGTTCATTTAAAAAAAATACATTTTTATTCTGTTATATTTTTTGAAATAAACTCATTTTGTTTTTAAATCTTGCAGTTTGAAGAACCAGTTGGGAATTTGAATCAGTCAGCAGCAACCACTCTAAACAGAGGAGACTTGTAAGTGCATCAACTCTATCCAAAACTACTTTGTCCTTTGCACACATCTTTCAAGACAATGTGGACTATTTTTTTCTTCTGTTCTTCCAGTTTTGCTCCCATTATTTTGTGCAAAGAACCTTAAAATAACTCAAGGCATCTACCACACTCTGGCTTTTTGAAACTGACTAGATTCAGATAAGTGAGAATAGTGGTTCTGAGACGAGACAGTGCTTTGGAATGCTTTGTGCAGCAGAATATGCTGCAGACTCAGGAAGTTGGATTGGAACCCCAGTGTCAAATCATGCTTGATCTTGGCTAAGTGGTCAGATTGCGTACCAAACAGAGTTCCAATGTTCAACCAACAGAAAGTTAGAAAAATCATCAGTGCTTCCCACTGAAGAGAAAATATTTGCAGAGCTGTGGAGGAAAGAGAAGGGGTGCTGGGATAAGTTCAGTAGCTCTCTCAAAGAGTCAGCACTGATGAGGCTCAGTCATTGAGTATGTTCAAAGCAGAGGTTGATAGATTTCGAGATAAGGAAGTAATGGGGCATTTGGAAAGTCAAAATGCAATCCATCAGAGTCAGCATGGCTTTACGAAGAGTAAATCGTGTTTGACTAATTTGCGAGAGTTCTTTGAAGATGTGACAAGCAAAGTGGATAATGGGGATCCTGTAAATGTAGTATATCTGAACTTCCAGAAGGCCTTTGATAAAGAGCCGCACAAAAGATTAATACACAAGAAAAGATCACACAGAGTTAGGGGTAATATATTAGCTTGGATAGAGGATTGGCTAACCAACAGAAAGCAGAGTCGGAATAAATGGTTCTTTTTCTGGATGGCAAGCTGTAATTAGTGGGGTGCCAAAGGGTTCGGTCCTTGGGCCCCAACTATTTACAATCTATATTAATGACTTGGATTCAGGGATAGAAGGTACTATAGCTAAATTTGTAGATGACGCTAGAATAGGTGGGAAAGTAAGTTGCAATGAAGAAATAAGAAATTTACAAATGGATATGGACAAGTTAGGTGAATGGGCCAAAATTTGGCAGATGGAGTTTAACGTGGATAAGTGTGAGGTTATCCATTTTGGCCAGAAGAATAAAAAGGTGACTTATTATTTAAATGGAGAGAAACTTCAGAATGCTTCAGTGCAGAGGGATCTGGATGTCATTGTGCATGAATCGCTGAAAGCTAATATGCAGCTACAGCAGGTAATTAGGAAGGCAAATGGAATTTTGGCATTTATTGCTAAAGGAATAGAGTATAAAAATAGGAAAGTGTTGTTGCAACTGAACAAGGCATTGGTGAGACCACACCTGGAGCACTGTGCACGGTTTTGGTCCCTTACTTGAGGAAGGATGTAGTTGCGCTGGAGGTGGTTCAGAGGAGGTTCACTAGATTGATTCCAGAGATGCAGGGCTTGTCTTATGAGGAGAGATTGAGCAGTTTAGGCCTATACTCGCTAGAGTTTAGAAAGTTGAGAGGAGATCTAATTGAGGTATATAAGAGGCTAAAGGGGATAGACAAAGTAGACATGGAGCGGATGTTTCCCCTTGTGGGGCATTCTAGAATGAGAGGCCATAGTTTTAGGCTAAGGGGTGGTAGATTTAAATCAGAGATGAGGAGGAATTACTTTTCTCAAAGGGTCGTGAATCTGTGGAATTCACTACCTCAGAGTGCAGTGGATGCCGGGACGCTGAATAAATTTAAGGAGGAGATAGACAGATTTTTAATTAGTAATGGGTTGAAAAGTTGTGGGGAAGGGGCGGGAAATTGGAGCTGAGGCCGAAATGAGATCAGCCATGATCGTATTGAATGGCGGGGCAGGCTCGAGGGGCTGAATTGCCTACTCCTGCTCCTAGTTCTTATGTTCTTATACCAATAACATCAAGGGATATGGGATAGTGTGGGAAGATGGCATTGAGGTAGAAGATCATCCATGATCTAGTTGGATGGCAGAGCAGGCTCGAGGGGCCGAATGGCCTACTCCTGAATGTTCCTACGCGATGGGCCAAATGGGACAAAGTCCCGGCTTCATAATTAAGTTGTGCAGCACTACCAATGTGCTATATGGGATAGATTTCAAACAGATCTAGTCTTGTGGGCCATCAGCAACTGCAGAATTATATTCAACCACAATCTGTAACCTTAAGGCCTGGCATATCCCCACTCTACCATTACCATCAAGCCAAGGGATCAGCCCTGGTTCAATGATGAGTGCAGGAGGGCATGCCAGGAGCTGCACCGGACATACCTAAAGTGAGGTGTCAACCTGGTGAGGCTACAACATAGGCCTACTTGCGTGCCAAACAGCAAAAGCAGCAAGCAGTAGACAGAGCTAAGCGATCTCACAACTAACTAATCAGATCAAAGCAACTGTCCATCACCACATCCAGTCATGGTGATGGACAATTAAACAATGAACAGAGAAATTGTACAGAATCTAGGAAGTGGGATTAATTGTTACGCTGCCATGTCTAATTATTGTGAACTGAAGCATTGAGTGTTGACTCTTCATCCAGAAGTAGGGAAGATGTTGCTAAATTAAGTTTTTGAAAAGCTAAAAGAAAAAACTTGTATTGCACAGCTCTATTCACAACCTCATGATGTTCCAAAGCATTTTACAGCCAGTGAAGTAGTTTAAGTTGTAATCATTGTTGCAGTGTCGGAAACACAGCAGCCAATTAACACACAGCAAGCTCCCACAAACAGCAACGTGATAATAACCAGATAATCTGTTTTCAGGTGTTGTTACTAACTGTTTCTCTTCTTTAATTGTGGCACAAACAGGTTACTTGAAAAGTTCTGCAAGGACCAGAGCTCTGTTATGCAACCTGATTGCAACACTCCTTTTAATTCCTTTGAGGACACAGTTTTCAGACTGTTGCCCTATCATGTATGTAAGGGCACACTACCATCTAATGTGGATTTTAACAAAGGTACTTTTAAACCGTCTCTTGCTACAGGGTGGGGAGGAACAACTTATGACCTTTTCCCCAGTTAACTGTTGACCATTGTAGTTAGGTGCATTGTTGGCCTTTAATTATCTGATGTAGAATATGAACTTTGGCTCTGCTAATATTAAACACAGTCACAGAGCCACTTCAGTGACAAAATTATTAAACTAAAAATGATGTACTTTTGACAAGCAGTGAGTTTCTGTTTTACTTAAAAATAAGGTTCATTTGCGAAAACTTCAAAATAAGCTGCTGCAGCATATTAGACATTTGGTAATATTTGTATTATTGATACAGATTTGGTAAATGCAGGGACCAAAATATTTAAGCTACATTACAGCAATGTCTAACATACTCAAGAGTCGCAGACAATGTAGATTAAGAGAGGAACTCTATGCAAGCCCACTCAAGTGCTGAAGCTCCACAGGTTGAACAGCATTTCTTAGAGCTTGCTAGGACTCTCTGCGGCCGGCCACCCGCCCGCCCTCTGCAGCCGGTCACCCGCCCACCCTCTGCAGCTGGTCACCCCTCTGCGGCCGGTCACCCACCCGCCCGCTTTCTATGAGTCTTTCATTTGGAACACTCTGACAGTGAAGATGACCTTGACCAACAGCTGGAAACAAGCAATAGTGAATCAACATTTTACACTGTGCCAGGCCTTGCCTTTCCACTCACCTGAGAGTGCCTCACCTGCACTGATTTGTTGAGTAGCAACCACTCCAGACTCTCCAATTACAGACTCCTACAAGTTTCAGTCCTATATGGCCTTAGTATTAGTGTGAGATTATGATCTGTCATTGTGGACACCCCAGCCAGTGTAAACATCTTTCTTCCATGGTCTGTGCAGAGGCCTGATGATGCTTCACATGGATAGTCTCACAATCCTCAGCATGGTCCGGCACACAGGCCCATTCTACTCTCTCTCACCTCATGGACTAATACCCCAGTCTTTCAGTAAGGTCCGGTGCACTTTGACTGCAAACCCTTTATGCAGGGTCTCTTGCCACCCTTGATAAGGTGACGAGCCTTACAAACAAATCTCCACATAAGGCTTCACAAAAGCTCCAGTCAACTGCACACACACCTCTTTTATCCTACGCTCAATCCCTCTTGAGTTCAAGGCTAACTTGCCCATTGTTTCCTTACTTGCAGCCTTCACCTACATGATAGCTCAAAATGACAAATCAACAAGGATGGCCAGTGACAATTGGACGTGCCCACTACAGCTTTCTCCAGACATGTAGGGAAGCCTCTGGTTTCCTATTGTTAAGACAGTGTAGAGCTTCACACATTCAACCCTGACACAGCATCTACAGTGTTCCTTGCCACTCACATAGCATGTTTAACTCCCCTTGCAAGTACCCCTTGCATCCACCCACATCTCACATCAGGGCAACAGCAGCAGGAGGTGCAGTGACCTCACTGAAGACTGCGCAGACATCATTTTCAGAGCTCAGAACATGGTGAGCTGCAAGTAGTGGCTTGTATGATGCATGCCCGGGACACACACTCACAAATGATGGCCAGTGCTTAATCATGCACTTTGGCATTATTGAGTTATCACTATGTTAATAATGTGAGAGAACTAAATCTATAGGAGTTCATTATCGGACTCTGATGGGGGCCCAAATTCCACACCTTTAAATGCCAGCGACCATTGAAGCAACTGGTAGCAAGATGGAATTCAGGACGCTTCCAAATGGTGCAAGTGAACATATATTTACAAAGTGCCAAAAGTATATACAATCGTTGTACACCCCTGCAGCCTGGATGCCATCAAAACTTTGTTATCTCTCTTTTTCTGTTACTACGTCTAGCTCTAACACTCACATTGAGATGGAGGCAGCCTGTTGACTGCTATGCCCTGTTGACTGTGTTAACTTTGTTGGGCTTCCTCTGGTGGCCCGAGGCCTAGAGGGGCCCAGCCTGCTAAGAGTCTTATGCTCAGGTGCAGGTGCATCCTCGTCGGCCTGTTCTGCTGGAGGTGATGGGGTCACTGGCAGAGGGGAGGTGGAGCAGCAGGGCACCCTTGTCCTGGGCTGAAGTCCCTGAGGTGCCTGGCTGGCACTCCTCTCCTCTGTGGGTGCCTAATGGCATCTCCCTGACTCCTTGAGGAGAAGGGGCACCTAGAGGGAGGTCAAGGTATCCTGTCCCCTCTTGCCTAGCCACTGCTGCACTGTGCCCATGGCTAGAGTGATGGAGTGCAAGTCCAAGCGCATATCTGGCAGCCGCTCTGTATTCTGCTGCACCTGGGTCTCCAAGGCAGCCACCACCCTTTCCATGGAGACAGCCATCGCTCGCATTCTGGAGCCATGACAACAGTTAGGATGTGGACAGACTCCTCCAGCCTTCGGTCCAGTCTGCACATGGCCTCTGGCATCTCTGCCTGATGTTTCCCTGCCTGTCTCTGTATCTCCATCAGGTCTCTTGTGGCTGAGTCCAGAGGCTCGTCCAGAGGCTCGTCATCTGCATGGGGCTGAGCGGGGGCCTGGTTTCCAGCAGTCCTCCGAGAGTCAGAGACCTTGGCTGTCACTCCTTCCACCAGCTGTGGACCCGTGTCAGTGATGTGCTCATTGGATTGTGACGCTGAGCCTACTCTGGAACTTGCACCCACCAAGGTGAATGTATCTCCACTGGTGGAGGATGCAGGTGAAAAGCATGATGATGCATCCTCTGATGCTTCTGAGGCATCATCCTCAGAGGTGGGGTTGGGGCTGGTTCTGTGGCTGGTCTCCCTTGCGGGCCTCCCTTTCTTGCTGGTACCTGGAATGGAGAAAAGAAAGGTTTTGTGATTGACTAAACAGGCTCCATGATTAAAGCAAAGTGTTTACTTTGTGGGCGCATCTGACAACTGCAGACTGGAGGCATCCTCACTGGTTTCTTGCTAGAGTTCTATCTTGCGTTCAGCACAGACACGGTCCTGCTCCTCCTTGGCTGGCCTCGCGGCCTCCCCCTCGATAGATCGGAATGCCACCTCCAGTCTTGGCCCGCTCCCTCCTGTTGTGCATGTTCTTGTCCTGCAGAAAGACAGAAGGATTGATTGTCATCCCATTGGGTGCATGAGCAGTTTAGGAACATGCATACCTATGACAGCTCCTCATTAAGTGATTAGCAAGCAGGATGTCCTGCAACTGATAGAATATTGAGAGCTTGAAGTGGTTGCCACACATTCAGTGCACACGTCCCATCTGCTGCTGAACCCTGCAACCCAAACTCCTGCCTGACATCCCTGTGCACTCGCACACTTACACAGCCTGATGCCCTTATAAGTGTCACTTTGCAGTGAATAGACCATGCCACATACCTTGTCAGAGCGCAACAAATCATTCATCCTTTTCCTGCACTGAGGCCCCGTCCTTTTGTGGGCCCCACAGGAGCTAACCTCCACTGTGATCTCACCCACGCCGTTGTGGTCAGACTGGAGGGCATCATACCGTTATCCCTGGGAAACAGCACCTCTCACCTTTCCTGGATGGCCTGGAGAAGACCCTGCAGAGAGGCTGAACCGTGGAGCCAAATGTTGTACACTCTGTGACATTCTGTTTGAACCTGGAGCTCCTGGCCTGAAGTGAGTGAATGGCTGTCTTTTAAATATGGCATTCAGACCTTCAACCCCCTGAGGTAACGACAGTGACGGTGACTTCCTGCCTGCTCCTGCCATGGGATTCGTCGAGCTCCTTGCAGATGCATAAGTAACGAACTCAACAGTTCAAGATTTTGGCCCCAGCAGAAAACAGGGAGGCGGTGGCGTAATGATATTGTCACTGGACTGATAATCCAGAGACCCAGGGTAATGCTCTGGGGACCCGGGTTTGAATCCCACCACGGCAGATGGTGGAATTTGAATTCATTAAAAATCTGAAATTAAAAGTCTAACGATGACCATGAAACCCATCTGGTTCACTATTGCCCTTTAGGGAAGGAAATTTGCCATCCTTACCTAGTCTGGAGTCCTACATGTGACTCCAGTCCCACAGCAATGTGGTTGACTCTTAAATGCCCTCTGAAATGGCCTAGCAAGCCACTCAGTTGTATCAAACTGCTAAAAAGTCAATAAAAAGAAATGAAACCGGATGAACCAGCCGACATTGACCTAGACACCGAAAATAACAACGGCAAACTCAGCCCTATCGACCCTACAAGTTCCTCCTTACTAACTTCTGGGGTTTTCTGCCAAAACTGGGGGAACTGTCCCACAGACTAGTCAAGCAACAGCCTGACATAATCATACTCACGGAATCAAAATTACAGAAAATGTCCCAGACACCACCATCACCATCCCTGGGTATATCCTATCCCACCGGCAGGACAGATCCAACAGAGGTGACGGCACAGTGGTATACAGTCGGGAGGGAGAATCAGTACTCCTCCATGTTTAACATCACTTGGAGGAAGGACTGAGGGTGGCAAGGGCGCAGAATGTACTCTGGGTGGGAGACTTCAATGTCCATCACCAAGAGTGGCTCGGTAGCACCACCACAGGCCAAGCTGGCCGAGTCCTAAAGGACATAGCTGCTAGACTGGGTGTGCGGCAGGTGGTGAGGGAACCAACAAGAGAGAAAAACATACTTGACCCCATCCTCTCCAACCCGCCTGCCACAGATGCACCTGTCCATGAAAGTATCAGCAGTCCTTATGGAGAAGAAGTCCTACCTTCACATTGAGGATACCCTCCATCGCATTGTGTGGCACTACACCGTGCTAAATGCGATATATTTCAAACAGATCTAGCAACTAAAAACTGGGCATTCATGAGGTGCTGTGGACCATCAGCAGCAGCAGAATTGTACTCGAACACAATCTGTAATCTCAAGGCCTGGCATATACCCCACTCTACCATTACCATTAAGCCTGGTTCAATGAAGAGTGTAGTCGGGCATGCCAGGAGCAGCACCATACATACCTAAAAATGAGGTGCCAACCTGGTGAAGCTACAAGACAGGACTATTTGCATAAGCAGCAAGTGATAGACAGAGCTAAGCAATTCCACAACCAATGGATTAGATCACAGCTCTGCAGTCTTGCCAAGTCTAGTGAATGGTGGTGGACAATTAAACAACTCACTGGAGGAAGAGGCTCCACAAATATCTGCATTCTCAATGATGGAGGAGCCCAGCATATAAATGCAAAACATAAGGCTGAAGTATTTGCAGCAATCTTTAGCCAGAATTGCCGAGTGGATGATCCATCTCGGCCTCCTAAGGAGGTCCCCAGCATCACAGATGTCAGTCTTCAACCAATTCGATTAATTTCACATGATATCAAGAAACGGCTGAAGGTACTGGATAGTGCAAAGGCTTTGGGCCCTGACAATACTCCGGCAAAAGTACTAAAGACTTGTGCTCCAGAACTTGCTGTGCCCCTAGCCAAGCTGTCCTAGTACAGCTACAACATTGGCATCTACCCGGCTTTGTGGAAAATTGCCCAGGTATGTCCTGTACTCAAAATGAAGGACAAATTCAACCCAGTCAATTACCACCCCATCAGTCTGCTCTCGATCATCAGTAAAGTGATGGAAAGGGTCATCAACAGTGCTATCAAGCGGCACTTGCTTAGCAATAACCTGCTCACTGAAACCCAGTTTGGGTTCCGCCAGGGTCTCTCAGCTTCTGACCTCATTACAGGCTTGGTTCAAACTTGGACAAAAGAGCTGAACTCCAGAGGCGAGGTGAGGGTGACTGCCCTTGACACCAAGGCAGCATTTGACCGAAGGTATCAAGGAGCCCTAGCAAAACTGGAATCAATAGGAATCAGGGGGAAAACTCTCCACTGGTTGGAGTCATACCTGGCACAAAGGAAGATTGTTGGAGGTCAATCATTTGCAGTGATGTCCTGGAAGTAAGGAGTTCCTCAGGGTAGTGTCCTAAGCCCAACCATCTTCAGCTGCTTCAACAATGATCTTCCTTCCATCATAAGGTCAGAAGTGGGGATGTTCGCTGATAATTGCACAATGTTCAGCAACATTCATTACTCCTCAGCTATGAAGCAGTCTATGTCCAAATTCAGTTAAGACCTGGACAATATCCAGGCTTGGCCTGACAAGTGGCAAGTAACATTTGCACCACACAAGTGTCAGGCAATGGCCATCTCCAACAAGAGAGAATCTAACCATCGCCCCTCAACATTCAATGGCATTACCATCGCTGAATCCCCCACTATCAACATCCTGGGGGTTACCATTGACCAGAAACTGAACTGGACTAGCCATATAAATACTGTGGCTGCAAGATCAGGTCAAAAGCCAGGAATTGTGCGATAAGTAACTCACCTCCTGACTCCCCAAAGCCTGTCCACCGTCTACTAGGCACACGTCAGCAGTGTGATGGAATACTCTCCACTTGCCTGGATGAGTGCAGCTCCAACAACATTCAAGAAGCTTGACACCATCCAGGACAAAGCAGCCTGCTTGATTAGCACCACATCCACAAACATTCACTCCCTCCACCACTGACACACAGTGGCAGCAGTGTGTACCATCTACAAGATGCACTGTAGGAACTCACTAAGCCTCCTTAGGCAGTACCTTCCAAACCTACGACCGCCTACCATCTACAAGGACAACAAGAACAGCAGATACATGGGAGTTCCCCTCCAAGATACCTTGGAAATATATCGCCGTTCCTTCACTGTCGCTGGGTCAAAATCCTGGAACTCTCTCCCTAACAGCACTGTGGGTGTACCTACACCACAGGGACTGCAGAGGTTCAAGAAGGCAGCTCGCCACCACCTTCTCAAGGACAACTAGGGATGGGCAATAAATGCTGGCCTAGCTAGCGATGCCCACATATTATAAATGAATTTTTTTTAAAACTTCCGTGCCCGATATCAAACTTAAAATCCAGAACAGTAGATTCCAGCCCAGGACTTGATGGCCACGGAATATGCGTTCACAACACGACCAAACAGGTTGATTGTCAACCTGTAAATCCTTCCAACATGCCAATGGCAGGTGGTAAGAGTGAGAGAGACCACTGGTCAGCCAAGCTCTATGTGGCGTGGCGCCTCTGACCTTGGGCTAGAAACCTGTTCCAGGAAAAACTGGTTATGAGAAATAGGTGTAAGCATAGGCTTTGTCTGCCTCGTGTCTGTGGATGTGGGAAGCCTTCTTAGTTTAAGTATCTCATTTATAATCCAGTGGAGCTGTAAGCTGTAAAGCGAGCAGTACAGTCCATGTTGAAAATCACCTGATTTTCAAATAATTCTCAATCAATTGGCTGTTACTGACACTCAAGTGCACTAATAGAACCCCAGGTTTTGATGCCAATTCCCCACGTGGAGAGTTGTATATCTCAGCTGTGCTGTTGAACAGGTATCAAAATACCAGATCTTTCTTCACAAGGGAGGGAATGCCAGAAGGTACAATACACCAAGCCAGGATTTTGCATTTCCCAGCCACCTTTTGTAGATTGGGATGAAAGGTGGTGTGTAGCAGGCCTTGCATTCATTCTGTTGGTGAGGAAGTATGCATGACATAGTAAAAGGCAGGTGGCAGCATAAACTTGTATACCCTTTTTAGTTGCTAAAATATACAAGTGAGGACGCAAAAGAATTGCATAGTATTTTGAAACAGATCTTTCTGCCCAACTGGTCTAATCTGGTGTTTATGCTCCACATGAGCCTCCTTCATCTCACCCTATCTGAATATCCTTTCAGTGCTTTCATTTGTGTTTATCTAGCTTACCCTTAAACTTGTCTGTGGTATATGCCACAACTACGGCTTGTGGCAGTGAGTTCCACATTCTCACCATCCTCTGGGTAAGGAAGTTTCTTCTGAATTCCCTATTGGATTTATGAACCCTAGTTTTGGACTCCCCCACAAATATTGCACAATCCTCTTTGCCTTTTAAGAGCTGCCTTGGCATTATTCATGAGCTCACTTGAGATCAAAAGAGAAATAAAACCTACAGATGCCAGAAATCTGTGAGGTTTGTTATGAACGAAGCGCAGCTTATATTGTTATACCAGCACTTGCAAGAATAAACTGTCTTCCATTGATCTGAAACATAAAGCTAATTGCAGTTTCACAAGATGTAGGCTCTAGTATTGTCATTATTTTTGTAGTTTTCTTACTGTACATCTGATTCTTTCTTTCCCAGTGGATGAAGAGTTTGAGGTCGTATCAGCGCAACTCCTCAAACGAACGCAGGTTATGCTGAACAAATATCGGCTGTTGCTCTTTGAAGAATCCAGGGTAAGCTGTTCATGTTACTTTAAGTGCATGCTCTATACAAAAAGAATCCAGACCACCACCAGGGGATGGAATCCTGTCAGAGTAATGAAATCACAGGAACTTGACCCAGTGATCCTTCGTGACATGAAGCAGTGAATGTTGCTAAGCGACTTGAGCACAGAGGGAGGGGATAGGGAGAGTGAGTGAGGGTGGACAGGAAATGACGGCAGATTAGCAACGTGCTGTCCTCATTCAATATTAACACTCTACTGTAGAAATCAGTGGATACTGAACAGAAGTAAGAACCTTAACTGTTTTTCTCCCCTTCTCTAGCCAAGAAAAAGTGAGTCCGGTTGTAGCACCTTACCATCTGAAATTCACCAGAATGATACCAGGTCTTAAAGGGTTAAATTATAAGGAGAGGTTCCATTAACCTGCCCTTGACTTTAGAAGATTAAGGGGTTATCTGGCTGAGGCTTTTGAAATGTAAAAAGATTTGATAGGGTACATAGAGAGAAATTGTTCCTGGTGGTAAGGAAATACTGGAGATTAAGGCATAGTCTTAAAATTCAAACTAGACCATTCAAGGGTGATGTCAAAAAGCATCTCTTCACACAATGGGTGGTGGAAATCTTGAACTCTCTCTCTCAAAAGCTGTTGAGGCTGGGAGGGGAGTCAAATGAAAATTTCAAAACTGAGATTAATAAATTTTTTGCTGACGGTTATCAAGAGATATGGAGCAAAGACAAGGCAACAGAGTTGAAGTACAGCTCAAAAATCACTTCACTCAAAGGGTTGTGAATCTTTGGAACTCTCTACCCCAGAGGGTTGTGGATGCTCCATTGTTGAGCACATTAAAGGCTGAGATAGACAGATTTTTGGTCTTTCAGGGAATTAAGGGATATGGGGAGTGTGCAGGAAAATGGAGTTGAAGCCCATGATCACATGATCACGGGGTTGACGGGCCAAATGGTCTCCTCCTGCTCCTATTTATTTTGTTTGTGTTCAGCCCTGATCTAAATGAATGAGAAAACAGGCATGAGGGGCTCAATGGCCACCTCTTGTTCCCATGTTTCTAGGTCCTGGTGTTTACTGCTTTATTTTCTGTTATGTTGTCAGAGGACAAAACCCTCTGCTGAGATGGTGATGATCGATCGAATGTTCATTCAAGAAGAAAAGGTGGCTTTCCAGGAAGCTAAGCAACTGGCCAGGGACAGTCCTGGTAAGATGGCTTTTCAAATATACAAACAGCAGAAAACTTGGAAGGATGGGGAGCTGACATTCATGTACAACTTAAAACTAGCAAGAGTCTGGAATCAAGGCAGGGCAACTAGTAATTTGCAGTCAGAGTTCTTTTAACTTTCTGCAACGCCTTGGGCCAGCTGTGCTGCATCTGTGAATGCAGATTTGACAGGAAGTGCTTCTGATATTTAACATCCTACTAAAGTCTTATCCGGAAGACAGCATCTCTGACAAAAGTTTTGGGGTGTCACCCTAGATTTTCTGCTCATGTCTCTGGAGTGGACTTGAACCTACAACCTCTTGACTCGAGGCAAAAGCGCTATCGAACCACAGCTGACACAAATACCCCATTTTAGTTGCAGTTAAATGTGAAAGAAAGTCACGTGGGTTGTAAAAGGGGCACTGATTCACTATCACCCATTTTATTACGACCACTCGAGACCAACCTTGGCCCTTGTGCAGATACATTCAAAGAGTGGGAGATGATCCCTAGAATTAGAAGTCTGATGAGGAAACACTGGAGAAATGTGGGCTTTTCAACTGTCAAGAGTGATGAGAGCTGATGCTATTTTGGCATTTAAGGTAGCAAACAGTACCAAGAGCAGGTAAAATTACTTCAAACTAAATTGGGAGAGTAGGACAAAGTTTTTAGTCCTGATATCAAGAAGGTCTTCACAGGAGAATTGAATCATTTCATGGAGTGGACTGCCTGCACAGCAAAGTCAAAACCTTGAATTACTTGAGTAGCCAGATACTGTAATGTGGAACTGTATGGCCTTGCTGGATGGATGAACTAAGATGAGCCAAATGCCCTTCCTTGTCAATCGTTAGAATCACAGAATGACGTAGCACAGAATATGGCCATTTGGCCCCATCATACCTGTGCCAGCTCTTTGATAGAGCTCACAATTTGTCCCACTCCAGCTGCTCTTTCCCCTGCACATTTTTCCCTTTTCAAGTATTTATTCAGTAGTAACTTCTTGAAAGTTACTATTGAATCTGCTTCCACCATTTATTCAGGCAACACATTCCAGATCAGAACAACTTGCAACTTAAAAAAAAGTTTCATCTCCCCTCTGGTTCTTTTGCCAATTGCCTTAAATGTATGTCCTTTTGTTACTAACATTCATGCCAATGGTAACAGTTTCTCTCTATCTACTACATCAAAACCCCTCAATTAAATCTCTCCTTAACCTCTCTGCTCTGAGGCGAATAATCCCAGTTTCTTTTGTCTCAACATAACTGAAGCGTGATATCTTTGCAGGGCAAAACAAGACTGGGCCAGGATTTTACAGTCAGCGTGAGGGGGCGGGCCCAGCACACCAGAGCATAAAGTGACGCGCGATATTTCATTTGGCGGGTGCACACCAGAGTCGGCTGCATGCCCGCTGATAATTGAAAGGCCTACTAAGGCCATTAACTAGGTAATTAACCTTAACTTTATGTTGCCTGTCCAACCTTACACTTGTTGGGCAGGTGAAAAGGTCTAGCGGCCTTTACATTTTTTAGGAAGCCTCATCCACGAGCGGGATGAGGTTTCCTAAAGCTTTTACAAATAAAATAAGAAGTTTCTTTGAAAAATAAAAACATGTCCCATCTCATGTGACACAGTCACATGAGGGGATATGTTTCATTAAATTTTTAATGTTTGCATTTATTTTTTTGAAAAGCGCTTCAATCCCCCTGAGGCAGCTCCATGCCTCAGGGAGATCGAAGTGCTCTTTCGCACGCATGCGTGAAAGAGCGCTGGACCCGACTCTCTCTCCTCCCCCCGCCCACACAGGTAGTGCTCAGCGCTACCGCTTGTGTATTACACTGGGCGGGCCTTAATTGGTCCGCCCGTGTAAAATGGCAGTGCGGAGCCAATCACGCCCGCCCGCTCCCACTGAGCCTGCCCGATGCAGGAAATATTCAGGCCGTGGAGTTCAGGTACTTGACTGACCTGGTTTATTCCAGTTTGATTATATACATACATACACATATGGCCAAAAGAGGGTGCTATTACTCTCCTCCCTCCCTGAGGAGAATTTTTCTCCAATGAAGAATGTTTTTTACCTTGACCTTCAATTGAAGTTTCCATTTCATCAGACATGCCTGTCTGACTCGGTGACTTGGATTTGAACTGGTTGCAGGCACGACTTGTAACTATTGGTACTCTACTTGTATCCCAACTATCTAATTCATCAGATTCATTTGATTCTTCCCAACTTCCTCCTTCGTGAACCTCTGAAGGTAAAACATGATCTACACGTGTAAACCTAATCTTTCCACTACCAAACCATCTTAACCAAGTATGTGCAAGGACTAAATATTTTCACGACCCATGCTGGTAACCATATCACTTATGATGCTGATCTTTCACTTTAACCTTCCAGTTCAACTTTAGATTTCTTTCTCTCACTCTACCCTTATCATGACTCTTTTCCTGCCTGGTTCATTTTTCTTCTACTGACTGCACTAAATGTGGATTCATCAATGAAAACCTTGCTCTAGGATGTCTTCTAAGAAACAATTCAGTTGGATATTCTACCAGGAGCAGTGTTATGATAAGTAACAAAAAATTGCCAGTTTGTGATTCAGTGACAATTGACTTTTTTTCCAATTTGTATCTGGCATTTGTTTAACAGGAACACGCTTAACAATTTGTACTGTCCTGCTCCATTTGAAGCAGGATGATATGGCAGAACTCTAGTGTGTTCATTCATTTTTATGAATTTTACAAATTCTTCTGAACAAAACTGAGGTCCATTGTCAGACACAATTTTCTCTACGGACCCATACCATAAGCAGCAAACTATGGCCATACAGGTATCTATGAAATCTTGTTACTCCAAAAGTAAAAGACAGTGCTTCATGTTCAGTCTGAGGATAATTTCGCTCACTGGCACTGAAGCAAATGCAATTGGTCTCTTCTCACCATTATCCAACAATTGAGAGATCACGGCACCTACTCTGTATGAAGAGGCACATGTCAGCTTAATGTTTTTGGACACATGGCAATGTACAAGCATTGTACAATCTTCCAGGTTACTTTTACACAACTTGAATGCTTTGTCACACTCCTTTGTCCAATTACACGGAACACCCTTCATCAAGAGTTCATTCAATGGATGCAAAAGGTTATCAAATTTAGTATGATTTTACCATAGTAATTCACTAGGTCAAAACGATCAGAGCTCAGGAGATATTCTGAGGGTGTGCCACATTTCTTGAGGCTTGAACCTTACTCTTGGTATGATGTAACCCATCTTTATCAACCATGTGACCCAAATACTCTGCTGAGTTCTGAAACCTTTCACATATATGTGTGCTTTTGCCTGAACTCCATGTTTTTCCAAACGTTGGAGCACCTTATTCAGCCTGTCATCATGGGTCTGCCAGTTTGGAGCTGAAACAAGTATGTCATCCAAATGGCAGACTACTCCCTGAATTTCTTGCAAAATTTGATTAATTACCCCTTGAAAAGTTCTGGAGGCTGAAGAAACAACAAATGGCAACTGATGAAACTGAAAAGGATCCGTGTGTGTATTAATAGTCAAATATGACTTAGAGTCATCGTCTAACTCAAGTTGCAGATAGGCATTAGTCAGATCTAACTGAAAAAACCCTGGCCTCCTGACAACATGGTGGACAGACCCTCCAAGTTTGGTAAAGTTTCAGGTGGATTACATTCCAGTACCTGATTTACCTTCTGACCCCCACAAATTCTTATACTATCACTATGGATGTAGCCCAATTACTCTGTTCTACTTTATAGATAATGTTCTCTGGCTTTGTCAGAGGGAGGTCATGCCTAACAAATTTGATTGAATTTTTTAAGGAGGTGACCAGGTGTGTAGATGAGGGTAGTGCAGTTGATGTAGTTTATATGGATTTCAGCAAAAGCCTTTGGCAAGGTCGCACATGGGAGACTTATAAAGAAGGCAAATGCACATGGGATACAGGGTAATTTGATAAGGTGAATTCCAAATTGGCTTAGTTGTCGGAGATAGAGGGTGATGACAGAAGGATGCTTTAGTCACTGGAAGCCAGTGTCCAGTGGCGTACCACAGGGATCTGTGCTGGGTCCCCTAATATTTGTCATTTATATAAACGACATAGATGACTATGTGGGGGGTAGGATTAGTAAGTTTGCGGATGACACAAAGATTGGCCGGGTGGTTAACAGTGAGGTTGAGTGTCTTGGGCTACAGGAAGATATAAACGGGATGGTCAAATGGACAGATAAGTGGCAGATGGAATTTAACCCTGAAAAGTGTGAGGTGATACACTTTGGAAGGAGTAATTTGACAAGGAAGTATTCAATGAACGGCATGACACTAAGAAGTTCTGAGGAACAAAGGGACCTTGGCATGTGTGTCCATAGATCTCTGAAGGCGGAGGGGCATGTTAGTGGGGCGGTGAAAAAGGCATATGGGACACTTGCCTTTATCAATCGAGGCATAGATTACAAAAGTAGGGAGGTCATGTTGGAATTGTATAGAACCTTGGTGAGGCCACAGCTGGAGTACTGTGTGCAGTTGTGGTCACCACATTATAGGAAGGATGTGATTGCACTGGAGAGGGTGCAGAGGAGATTCACCAGGATGTTGCCTGGGATGAAACATTTAAGTTATGAAGAGAGGTTGGATAGACTTGGGTTGTTTTCGTTGGAGCAGAGAAGACTGAGGGGCAATCTAATTGAGGTGTATGAGGGGCATGGACAGGGTGGATAGAGAGCAGTTGTTCCTCTTAGTTGAAGGGTCAGTCACGAGGGGATATAAGTTCAAGGTGAGGGCAGGAGGTTTAGGGGGGATGTGAGGAAAAACTTTTTTACCCAGAGGGTGGTGACAGTCTGGAATGCACTGCCTGGGAGGGTGGTGGAGGCGGGTTGCCTCACATCCATTAAAAAGTACCTGGATGAGCACTTGGCACGTCATAACATTCAAAGCTATGGGCCAAGTGCTGGCAAATGGGATTAGGTAGGTAAGTCAGGTGTTTCTCACCTGTTGGTGCAGACTCGATGGGTCTCTTCTGCACTGTGTGATTCTCAGTCTCAAGTCTTTTCAGTTCTTGTTCTACTTCCTCTTTCAGAGCATAGGATATTGGATGAGGCCTACAATAAACTGGTCCTGCATTCCTCCGAACCCATCCGTTAGCCTTATATCTCTGAATCAGTTTGCCAGTTTCACTAAACACCTGAGGGTACTTGGCGATCACGTCGTCTTGCATTGTGAAAAAGCGAGACCAGTTTAACTTAAGTGCTGTTAACCAGTTTCTTCCTAACAAAGCTGGCTTTTCACCCTTCACCACAATGGTGGACTATTTTGCACATGGCTCCTTGTACGTGACTGGAGCCAACGCACTTCTAATTATGGGAATTTTCTCTCCTCCATAACTTCATAATTCTATGCACAATTTTTCCAGCTGTTGTTGACTCAACTTTTCAAGATGCAGCAATTCAGGAATCATGCAAATTGAAATGCTCATATTTACCGGAGCTCTATCCAATGCAACTTGGACTACAATGCCCTGTGAATTTCCACTGGACATCGTTATGCTTCAGATCATATGGGTCTCAACCGAGACTCATCAACCTGGTGCTGTCCAACAGCCATATGCAGTGTTTCCTCCAGCCAGTGTTTTTTCTTCTTTCACAAATGGACAATTTTGTGCCCAAGTTGGCCTAAGCACCGGTGACAGGATTTTGTCGTACCTTTGCTACTGCTAATTGCTGTCATTGGGTCTTCTGCTTACTCAGCTCCAGCTTATTTATTTCAGCAGATAATTGGCAGCTGTTAACTTTGACTTCTCTCGAGTCACGTTCCTCCATGTCCATGGACAATGCTGTTTAGCAAGTTATGTCACAAGTTAACTTTGCCAATGTCAGCAACTT
Source organism: Cetorhinus maximus (assembly GCF_964194155.1). Classification (NCBI taxonomy): domain Eukaryota; kingdom Metazoa; phylum Chordata; class Chondrichthyes; order Lamniformes; family Cetorhinidae; genus Cetorhinus; species Cetorhinus maximus. The sequence goes on from NC_135896.1 coordinate 72,790,064, forward strand.
ACTGCGAATGTGATTACTTTTTAAACAACACATAAGCCTGTCCTGCAATGCTCTCTCTTGAAATTCTCCAAAATTACAATGGATGGACAGCTTTATCAAAGCCACAATAAACTCTCCAATGTCCTCACTAGGCAACTTATTCTTTGTTCAGCAAACTGATTCTTGTCAGCAATCTCCAATGGCTTGGGACCGTAGTGCTGTTGAAGCTTACACAAAATGCCAGCGGTATGTCTTTTGGTTTAGCAGGGGGGAGCAAATTCTTGTGTTTCATACACTTCTGGGCCCGCTTCAGTCAAAACTATTTCCCGTTTCCTTTCCCCCACTGCCTGATTGACAGCTGGATTATCAGGATCTTCGAGGATATTATTAGCAGTGAAAAACATCTCTCGCTGCTCCACAAACAGACAGAAAGACTCTCAGTCGTGACTATACTCTCCAAGACATCCAATAATACCTGCTGATGCAGCCATCTTTGAAGGTCAGTCCACCCACATGTACAAACAGCCTTTTGTCAGCGGGAAAAATACTCAGTTCCTCTGCTGGTTTGCTGAAAGCTTCTCCAACCAAATTTATTGGGCTAGGGATTCCACAATTCCACCTTGTTGCGCGACTGTGATACCTTTGCAACAAAAAATGAGACTAGTGTATGCACAAAGAGTTCACGTACCCAACTGAACTGGTTTATTCTGGTTTGCTTATATATATGCATACATACACACACAAATAGCCAGAAGAGGATGCCTGGTAGCATTCCAATAAATCTTCACTTTGATCACCTGATAGCTATGGAATGATTCCTTCTCCGAGGCCATGTGTGCCTACCTCAAATGAAGACAGTGTCAAGATGAGCCAAAATGCACCATACAGTTGAATTCTCCTTCAATGCTCACTGTCAAGATTCATGCTTGGGTAGCACAAGGACCCTGAATGGGATACTGGACAGTTCTTGCTGCCTGTGGAACTGTTCCCCAGCCAAGAGACACTGTTTACATGGAAGGGCAGGAGGGGGATATTTTGTGCAAGGAAATCATTTTACAAATAAAGTCATCAGCTCAGAAATTGTCACCTAAAGGATAAGTGTTCAGTCTTCTCAGTTATGCTTTTGTTACGCCTAGACTTGACAAATCCAATGCTCTAATGACTAGCCTCCCACCTTGCACCCTCCATAAACTTGAGCTCATCCAACAATCTACTTCCTGTACCCTAACTTGCACCAAGTCTCGTTCACCCATCACCCCTCTCGGTTAGACAATCTCTCAATTTTAAAAATTCTCAACCTAAATGTCAGGTGGATAATACAAATGAGAACCAGGATTATTATAGAAGGTTCAGAGGGGAAGTGAAAAAGCAAATAAGAGAAGCAAAGAAAGAGTATGAAAAGGCAGCTAACATAAAAAGGAATCCCAAGGTCTTCTATAGGCATATAGATAGTAAAAGGGTGGTAAAAAGAGGAGCGGGGTCGAATAAGGACCAAAAAGGGGATTTATGCATGGAGCCAGAAGGCATGGCTGTGATATTAAATGAATACTTTGTACCTGTCTCCAACGCCAACTCAAAGTGGAGAGGAGACCCTCGAGCTGCTGCGCAGGTCATGGTGAAAGCGGAGATAGTTCAGATACTTGAAGGCTTTAAAATTGATAAGGACAATGTATTGGATAGGCTGACTGTACTTAAAGTTGATAAGGCACCAGGACCAGATGAGATGCATCCAAGGGTACTGAGGGAAGTAAGAGTGGAAATTGCAGAGGCACTGGCCATCATTTTCCAGTCTCCCTTAGACTCAGGGGTGGTGCCAGAGGACTGGAGAATTGCAACGGTCACACCTTTGTTTAAAAAAGGGTGTTAAGATTAGCCCAGCAACTACAAGCCAGTCAGTTTAACTTCAGTAGTAGGGTAGTTCCTAGAAACAATAATTCAGGACAAAATTAACAGTCACTTGGGAAAGTATGGGTTAATTAAGGAAATCCAGCACAGATTTGTTCAAGGCTGGAGTTTTTTGATGAGGCAACTGAGTGGGTTGATGAGGATAATGCTGTTGATGTGGTGTACATCAGAAGGAACTTCACTAAGAACCGTGCAACAGATTTATGAGCAAAAAGTAAAAGCTCATGGAATAAGAGGGACAGTAGCAACATGGATATGAAATTGGCTGAGTGACACGAAAGACAAGAGTAGTGGTTCATGGATGTTGTTCAGACTGGAGAAAAGTTGTACTGGAGTTCCCCAGAGGTTGATGTTAGGATCTTTGCTCTTTATGATTATTTATTAATGACCAGAACTTGGTATAGAGGGCATAATTTCAAAATTTGCAGATGATGATTGAAAGTATTGTGAACTGTGAGGTGAATAGAAAAACATAGACAGGTTGGTGGAATGGGGAGACATGAAACATAAAATCAATGCAGAGACGTGTGACATGATTCATTTTGGTGGGAAGAACGAGGAGAGACCATATAAAGTAAAGGGAACAAATCTAAAGGGGATGCAGGAGCAGAGGGACCTGGGTGTGTATGTGCATAAGTCATTGAAGCTGGCAGGACAGGTTGAGAGCGCGGTTAATAAAGCACATGGCATCTTAGGCTTTATTAATAGGGGCATAAAGTGCAAGAGCAAGGAAGTGATATTAAACTTGTACAGAACACTAGTTCAGCCTCAACTGGAGAATTGCTTCCAGTTCTGGGTGCCACAGTTTAGGAAAGATGTGAAGGCATTAGAGAGAGCATTGAAAAGATTCACGAGAATGGTTCCAGGGATGAGTTACTTCAGTCATGTAGATAGATTGGAGAAGTTAGGACTGTTTTCCTTGGAGAAGAGAAGGTTAAGGGGAGATTTGATGAAGTTATTCAAAATCATGAGGAGTCTGGACAGAGTAGATAAGGAACAGTTGTTCCCATTGGTAGAAGAATTCTAAACAAGAAGTTACAGGTTTAAGATAATTGCCCAAAGAAGCAATGGCGACATGGGGAAAAACTTTTTCACGTAACGAGTGGTTAACATCAGGAATACGCTGCCTGAGAGTGTGGTGGCGGAGGGTTCAATTGAGGTATTCAAGAGGGAATTGGATTATTATCTGAGAAGGAAGAATGTGCAGAGCAATGTGGAGAAGGCAGGGGAGTGGCACTGGGTGAATTCTTCATTAAGAGAACGGTGCAGACATGAGGGGCTGAATTTCCTCCTCCTGTGCTGTAACAATTCTGAGATTCTGTTTTTAAATCCCTGCTTAGGTTTTCCCCTGCTTATCTTTATGACCACCTCTAGCACACAACCCTCCAAGATCTCCTGGCTTCTCCTATTGAGACTTCTTGTGCATCCCCAATTTTAATCACTTCACCAGTGGTGGCCATACCTTTAGTTGCCAAGCTCTGGTGACCAAACATCTCTGCCTCACTGTCCTCTTTTAAGACTCCCCTTAAAAACTAACTCTTAATATCATATAATATATTAATGTCAAATTTTATCATTACGCTCCTGTGAATCACCTTGGGATGTTTTACTTCATTAAAGGTGCTATATGAATGCAAGATATTGTGTTGTTTTAAATATATTTACTTTGAACGTCTGTTAACTGTAGAATTCAGAATTCTTTGTTTGGTTTGTTTTTAGATGCATATATCTCGTCCATTTTCAAACCTAGAATTACCAGCACTCTGCCAACCGTTTCTTGTCCCCTTGCGGCTCCCAATGAGCAGGTTCAAAGTTCAACACAGGTCACTGACTCCAAGCTGGTTATCAAACAGGCCAGGAGTTCACCCTCTGTCACCTGGGCAACAGCTTCGCCAGTGGGAGATGTGGAGATGGAGGCGCTCCCAAGTCGGCCAAAGCCTCTGAAAACATATGTTGCCAGTAGCAGAGGCGGACTCAAGCTGAAGATAAAGCAGGAATCAGGTTACAGCAAGGTTGTCCACAACACAGCGTTAGATCAGCTTTCTCCTCCACCCATCCCGCGGAGCTCAGGAACTAGAGGCCCCAGCACTGTCACAGTGATCCCCCTTAGACAAAGTAATGGAGATCTGAATCGCAAAGTCCCTCCTTCAGCTGAGAAACGGCAGCTGGAACATTTGGACATCAGGGATGCATTGGAACAAAGGGACTATCTTACCGATCTTGGAACGTGTGAGAGGAATTGTCCTGTTAGTTGCACTCCAAGTTTGGTGCCCGACCAAAGTAAAACATCCCTCCTACAGATCAATTCTGAGCTTAATAGATCGATCGAGTATGAAATCAACCAAAAAGCTGCTCTTGGCTCAGGCAGAATGGACGATGTTGCTCGGCCCTTGAGTTCTCATGACATGACTGCAGACAATGGCTTCCAGAGCGTGATGCAGGTCAAAACTGAGGAACTGGCAGGAGGGAAGACAGATGACAGTACAAGCAACCTGATGAAGGAGCTTGCAGAGGTGGAAGATGCACTTAGGCAAGGTCTGATGAAGGCCGGCTCAGCAGATGATCTGCACTGGGAGCTGCCGCTCCCACAGCCTAAACGTCGCAAGTCTGACTCAGTGGACAATGCCAGTTTCTCCAGCGACAGTCCCCAGGACAGCACGCTCAATGAACACCTACAGAGTGCCATCAACAGCATTTTGGACCTCCAGAGACTCCAAGCCTCAGAGGAGGAGCAGTCTGTAACTGGGCCTCCCATTTCAGCAGAACTCGACATCCCTCAGTTCTCCCCTATGGCTTCCTCAGGGGATTTCATGGAACCTGATCATGACAGTGGCCTTGTTGAAGTGGCGACCTCCACTTTGGAAGAAGCAGTAAACAGTATTTTAGGTGACTAGGGGAACATTGAAAACTAGGGAAGAATAAGCTGGAAATGGGGCTTAATTTAAAACTAAGCTTGGCACACGTTGTGTGCCTTGAATGCAGAAAGTTACAGATGCAAGTGCTATACAGCTACTTGGACAGTGCCTACACGTATTATTGTACAATACCAGTTACATAGAAAGAGGTCATAACATCTAGTAATTTATATAAAGCGGCTGGCATCTATGCAACTGGTGTTGTACAGTAGCATTATTTATTAACACTGAAGACTTGCAGACACATCAGATGGTTTTATTCCTCAATAATCCTTCATCAAGTGTTATGCTAAAAGATGAATGGTTTAAGCGGGGAACTTTTTCTTTAAATCGCTGGCTGACTCATCACTATTGTAAGGCAATATTGAGCCCTGGTTATTGTAGCCCTAGTGTTTTTCACTGCCTTCAGCATGTTCCTAGGTCTCCAATCATGTATTGGTTGGCACTGTTGTCCACCGCTTTTACAACTGTACTGATTATTTTCTTGTCGAGCTTGATTTTTTGCAGGGATTTTTCCTTTCAAACAAATGAAGATTTTTCACAAATTGTTGGGATTGTTTCTGTGCTGAAGGTTGGGTTGGGTATATAGGCAGTTATTATGAAGTTGTTGTGCTTGAATCATTTTGAAATGCGTTCACAGAGCTTGTGTGAACGGAGGAAGTCTGTGCTGTGAAGACTGAGTGCACAATTATTAGGAGTCGGTCATTGACAAAGGCTAAAATTCCTTCTTAATTTGGATTGTTGCAAAAACACACCTTAGTTTTAATTTTAAGATATATATTTGATGAGTTTGTTCCACTGATTATATTTAATTTCAGAGTTATTTTTTATTATTTTTTTAAATTGTCTTGCACTTATTCAGGGATAGGTGATTTATTTTAACTTCCTGATAATGTCACCTTGGAATAAAACAGTCTTTGCTTCTATACAGCTTTATAAACTTCACTTCAGATTTGAACTTTCTCAATCCATAATCCCGGTTGCCACAGAAACATCTCTCTAAAGTAAACCATCTTCGCTTTTAACATGAAAGAGTCTTTAATACAGAATCTTGCAATTTCATGAACTCTTAATAAATTGGCACTTTTTCAAGCACAGTTTGAAAAGGAAAGCACTTTTACCTTACTTGAATTGGAGTTAAAATCCAAATGTTAATCCATTTTTACAATTGCCACTAAATATTTTAAGCTGAGGAAGCTCCCAACTGCAAAAACATGCAGGAACAAACTAGTTTATTGGTGAAAGTATGCTCAAAAATAAAAATGGACTGTAAGTATTATAATCTTAATCAAATAGTCACTGAGAGCGTAGACCCAAGTCACTTGGTGCCTAATCTTATTCGCATTATCAGGGTTTTTTTGACAGTTTAATGTAACTAAGCATAAAATGCGAACAATTTCAAAATGTGTGTAAACTTTATTAAAAAGGGTTCTGTTAACATTTTCAGGACCCCACGTGCATTTCTACCGCAGATCAAAGAGAAGAAACAGCTGTGAATTAAGAAGTATTGCCTGATTCTTTGATGTCTTTAATTCCCTCACACCAATCAATGTTGATTGACGCTTGCCTGGGGTTAACAGATTGCTAACAGCCTCATAATGGGTGGTCATTGATCTCCCAAGCCCATTAATATCAACAATGCACCTGTGCTGCCTCTCAGGTGCCTGAAGTACCTGCCTGTTTAAGTGATGGGCCACTCTCAATATGGAATTCAAGGTCCTGGAATGTAAATAGGACCTGATTGCTGTTTTAGGTCAGAGTTGGTCAGATGGAGCCTGCATTCCAAGCAGTCCCACAGGCAGTGGAAGAGAGCAGGCCTGGCAAAGGTGAATGTTGACTTTGTGAGCCTTGGGGGAAGCAGGAGTGGTCCACAGAAATAATCCGGTCCTCTGCCTCTCTGGGGACACCACACTCCCCCCATCTTGACCTGCACCTGCTTTCGTTCCTGCAGCCCAGTTTTCTTTGCTGAGTCTGGCAAGCTGGGTTGATACCCGTTCAGCTCACCCGGGGAATGTTAATGAGCCAGAGCATCAGAGTTACAGGTGGGGGTGGGGGAGCAATTGTTTAGTTATTTGTTTTCTGCTTCCTTCATTTTCTCGTTTGTTAGAGAAGAAACTGAATATATTTGTGTGACAGTAATCTCCCATGTTCTTGAAGCAATTTTTATGGTTCTTCGTGCAAAAATAATTTAGTACAGAATTTCTCATATTTGATTCAACTAACAGGTTGAAGTGTCTGCAACCTCATTTTAGGTAGTATTTTTTAAAAGTCTGACAAATAATTTGATTATTTTTAAGTTGAAGAGGTCATGTGTTCTGTATTTGAGATTTCTACTTCCTAGCTTGTAATATTAGTACATTGTGGGGTGAGGAATGGTTTTCTCTGTCTCACTGTAACAGTATCATAACCGTGTTGGGAAAGAATCGGTTTATCATTTCCATACACCTGAGACACAGAAAATCTTCCCCGCAGTTAAGTATTGAAAAATAAAGAACTTGCACCCTTCGGAACCTCAGGATGTCCTAAAGCGCTTTACAGCTAATGAAGTACTTTTTGAAGTGTAGTTGTAGGAAATATGGCAGCCAATTTGTGCACTGCAAACTCCCACAAACAGCAGCATGACAATGACCAGATAATCTGTTTCAGTGATGTTGGTTGAGAGAAAAATATTGGCCAGGAAACCACTCCTGCTCTCCAAAAATGCCATGGGATGTTTTGCATCCACCTGATAGAGGGCATTAGGGGGCCTCAGTTTAACGTCTCATCTGAAAGACAGCACCTCTGACAACGCAGCACCCCTTTAGCTTAGGTTAAATGCTCAAGTTTCAGGAACAGGGCTTGAACCATGAACTTCTGACTCAAAGGCAAGAGTGCAACCACTGAGTCATGGCTGACACTCTTCACAAACAGCATTAATTAATCAAACAAAAAAGGAACTCCCAAGTTAGCTATCTGCTCTGGCATAAAGCGTATATATTGTGTGTTCCAGAGGGAGGGGAGGACAGAAAGCACAAAGATAATATTTAGAAAATCCTTTCATTTTATATTTCTAAAAAATCAGTGTTGGTTTACAAAAATACTCAAGTCCATTCAGAACAAACAAAATAGTTTGGATAGTTAGGCTAGTTTGAAAGGCAAGTTCTGATTGTAACTTCAGTTGTGTTCATGTGACAATTCTCAGCAGAGACTACTGGAATTGTGACAGTCTTGGCCCAATGTCAGTGCGCAAGTATAGTAGAAGCACTGCAGTGCTGGCGATAGTACTTCTAGTGGCAGCTGTTTAGAAATGTCTACATTCAGGAATAAGTCAGTCTGCAGATTTTGTGGCAGCAATACATCACAAGGTTTAATGATACCATAATTCAGTTGTCTCAGAGATCACTTTTCCGAGCATACAGTAAACTTGATGTTTATGCTGATCTGTTTAACTTTTTCATTCTCTGCTGGAGAGTCCATCATTAAATTTTGCAATTCCACAGAACATTGGTTATAGAATTATACAGCACAGAAGGAGGCCATTCAGCCCACCATGCCTTGTGCTGGCTCTTTGCAAGACCTACACAATTAGTCCCTGTTCTTTCCCATAACCCAACATTTTTTTCATTCTCAACTATAGATCCAATTTTTTATTGAATCTGCTTGCACCTCCTTTCAGGTAGTGCATTCCAGATCAGAGCTTACAGTGTAAACAAAAAAAAGCTTCCTCATAAGAGTCGTGGACTCATTCCAACTCAGAAGGAGGCCTTTCAGTTAATCAGGTTCATACTAGCTCTCTGTACAGCAATCTAGTCAGTCCCATTCCGTTGCCCTATCTCATAGCCCTGTTAGTTTATTTCCCTCATCTCCCTGATTTTTTTTTAAAACCATTTTTTGCATTTGTTTAACTAGAAATGCCAAGGGAAATCACAGCTCGTACTTTGTTTTTAATGCACACTCTGAGCATGTTCTCAATACTGGCTCAAAACACTATAAATTTTTGTGCGTGTGTGTTTTGGTAGCAGTAACTGTCCATAGCAGGTAAACAAGATTCTAACTTGGTTTTACATACAATCACATAAAGTCTATCTTATGTTTAACGTCTCTCAGAAGCTGGGCTCAGTAGTGTTTCACTGTGATGCACCTCTTTTGGGTTAGAGTGTCTTGTGTCATGTGCTTGTGTCTTGGGTGCACTTTGTGCCGGTATTTTAAATTATTTCATTGCATTCCAATGTCTCAGCATTCTGTCATTGCTCAAGTCTTCTGTCACAAACATGCAAATCGGTTAATCTTCAGGTAATGAGTTTGTGTGTTGGGCGGCTAATACCTCCAGTGCATATTGAGCCATAAAGCCACGTCAGTTGTGTATATATAATTAATGAATACATTTTTATTACTTTGTACAGCAAGGCAAGTCTTCTCAGCCAGTTCAGAGGCCTTACTCGAAACACATGGGATTGTCGATATTGTCAATAGTGGATGAACAGAATAATTCATTGTTTGGTTGGCTGTATAGTATTAAATCTCTTACCCTGAACAAATGAACATTTTGTACACATTTTTATTAAGCTATTTATTAAAGTACCATTTTCTAATAAATGAAGAAAATGTTAGATAAATCGTATGAGTTGATGACTTTTTTCTTGTTAAAATTTCTTAGTGTTTAACAGCTTTTAACTTTTCATTGGACTTAGGAGCAGGAATAGGCCATTCAGCTCTTTGATCCAGCTCCACCATTCATAAGATTATGGCTGATCTGGTTATGGTCTCAACTCCACTTCGCCGTCTGGTCCCCATAACACTTAACTCCCTTGTCAATCAAAAATCTGTCTAACTCTGCCTTGAATAAATTCAATGACCCCACCTCCACACTACTTTCTGGGGAAAAGAATTCCACATACTAAAACCCTTTAAGAGAATTTTCTCTTCCATTTTAAATGGTAGATTAATTTTCAGGTTGGCATGACTTCTACCTCCCTACCATCTCTATTCAGAGGGTCAGGGGCTGGGCAGGGTTCGTCTCTATTGCATTTCCTTTCTCCACAATCCTCTGGGGAGGTGTCAACAGAAGGACACAGGTTCAAGATCAGTTAAGGCAGGTGGATAGATTCTTGGTAAGCAAGGGGATAATCGGAGGTAGGTGGGATACGGATTTCAGGTTACTGTCAAATCAACCATGAACTTATTAAATGATGGAGGAGGCTTGAGGGGCTGAATGCCTACTCCTCTTTGTTCGTATGCAAAGAGAGATTACTCTTCATGTCTCATGCTGGTCCAAATATTGGAGGTTGCTTGTAGAAATTGGTTTGTCTCACCATCTCAGTTGCAGGTTATGTGTGCACTCCAAGAAATCATTGAGGGGAGACAAAATGGGAACTAAGAGCTTGCTGGTACCATGATCTTAAAACAAAGCAAAGCCTTTCCACATGAGATAGTCTGAGCAAACATTCACAGCCTTTTACTGCAACAGTGATGGTACTCAACAATCCAAGATCTGCAAGTCCTAAGGGAACAATAAGAAACAACAACTTGCATTTAGATAGCCCCTTTAATGGAGTATAAATGACCCAATATATTTAACTGTAACATGAATGATAGATGCTGCTAATGATAACCAGCCTGGCCGGTTGGATCTTCGATCTGGTGGTACTGTTGGATTTAAAAGATGTACTTTCCTGTTCTCTGCAGGACAACATAACTCTTGTTTGTAGCAATTATAACTAACTTACTAAACACTATTCAAACCAAATTACAAGGGCACTGCATCAGTGAGATTTCCAACATACTCTCTGTTTCTGGAACACTTGAGCCCCTGAGATGTTGTCCTCCAAATTCTGTCCACTTGTCGATCTGAGCTCCTTCCTGCACCATTTGGATGCTGTGCCTTCAGCTGCCTAGGCCCAAAGATCTGGAATCCACTCCCTGAATCACTTGACCTCTCCCTTTCCTCCTTTTAAGAGCCTCCTTGAAAACCAGCACTTCAACCAAACTTTTGTTCTCCTGGTCTAAATATCTCCTACCTGACTCTGAATGTGTATGTCCTAAATTTTGCCTGATAACACTTGTGTAAAGCACATTGGGACAATTTATTACATTAACAGTGCTCTATATATGCAAATTATAAATGAAAGTCTTTCCTAAATGCCAAGTACCCTTGAATATTCAGGTCCTAGTCTGTTATTCTGTAGCCACGTCTCTGTAATGGATATCAGATCATACATATTTATTTCGATTTGCACTGTCAATTCACCTGTTTTGTTACGAATGCTACATGCATTCAGATACAGAGCCTTTAGTTCTGTCTTTTTACTATTTTTGTAAATTCTACCCTTATCTGCTGATGCACTCTTAGGTTTGTACACTGTCCCTTCTTGCCACGCTCTGAATAATTTCCCTATTCCTACCTTGCTCTCTTGCCTTGTCTTCACCATTCTTCACACCTTCCCAAAATTGATCCCTTGCCCCCACCATTTAAACTCTCTCTACCACCCGAGTTATATGACTCACCAGATCACTTGTCCCCAGCACGGTTCAGGCAAAAACCGTCCAAATGGTACAGCTCCCACTTTCCCGAGTACTAGTGCCAGTGCCCCAAGAATTGAACCCCATTCCTCCCACACCAATCTTTGAGCCACACATTTATCTCTAGTCTGATTTACCCTACGCCAATTGTAAAAAAAAAAGGATTAAAGACTTTATTTGAATGCAAAATGCATTTGTAACAAGATGGATGAATTGATAGTACAAATAAAAACAAAAGCCCCTGTGGCCACCTCTGACCTGCATCTGTAGACTGCAGACCTGACTACACCCCACCCCAGAAAGATGATTCTGTCACTCAGGACACTTTCCCAAGGTGGATGTGGCAGGCTGGAAAATTTCCAATTTAGGAGCAAAAATCCAGGCTATAATTCCAAAGTAGGGGGAGTTAATAGAAATGTAATGGTGGTAGGGGACAGTATAGTCAGAGGGATAGAAACAGTTCTCTACAAAGAGCAAGAGTCCAGATGGCTGTGTTGTCTGCCCAGTACCAGGGTTCAGGACACCTGCTCAGGGCTGGAGCAGAACTTGCAGGGGCAGGGGGAGGGGGAGGATCCAGTGGTTGTGGCCAAGTTGGCACCAATGACATGGGTAGTACTAGAAAAGGGGTTCTGCTGAAAGAGTATGAGTAGCTAGGAGCCAAATCAAAAAGCAGAACCTCAGGTAATAATCTCTGGATTACCACCTCAGCACACTGCATTTGTAACAAGATGGATGAATTGATAGCACAAATAAAAAGTATGATGATAACCATTACAGAATCATGGAAACTCTGGAGATCTTCCAAAATGGCAGGCAGGATTCAGAAGTCCTGCACCCATTTCATTTCAGTAAGGGAGTTGTGGTGGGCAGGGGTGGAAAACAGGGCCAGGACATGAATCCCACGAAGCAAAACCTGAATTCAGCAGGCCACTTGTTCAAACAGACCCAGAACACGCTGGAGCGTGGGCCTTATCCCACAGTGTGAGAGTTACAAATCTTTAGAGACATCATAAATGCTCATGGAGTGCAGTAGAACTATCAAGTTATTTAAATAGCCAGCCCTTAAATTTTGAAAAATATCTACCTGCCTGTGTCAGAGTTGAGAAAAATCTGTTCTAGCACTTTCAAAGCAGTTTACAAATTTTCCCTGCTCTGACTTTACTTGCTGGTGCACGCTTACGTTTATGCACTCTGTCCCTTCCCGTCACACTCTGGTTATCATTACCCGCATTGCTACACTGCACTATTGCCTTGTCCTTTCTCTTTAACTTTCCAAATTTCCCCTTGTGAACCCTCTCCCCACTATTTAGTTGGGAGCCCTCGCTACAGCCCTAGTTCTACGACTTGCCAGTACACTGGTCCCAGCACAGTTCAGCTGAAGGCTGTCCCAATAGTACATCTCCCTTTCATCAGTATTGATGCAAATGCCCCAAGAATTGAAACCCAATTCTCCCACACCAATCTCTCAGCTAAGCATTCAACACTCTAACCTTATTTACCCTACGCCTATTTGGTCATAGCTCAGGTAGTAATCCAGAGTTTATTACCTTTGTGGTTTGCCTTTTAATTTACCCCTTAGCTGCTCATACTCTTAGCAATATCTCTTTCTTAATTCTACTTATGTTGTTGGTACCCACACAGACCACAACTGTATCCTTCCCATTCCCACTCCAAATTCCTTTCCAACTCTGTGGAGATGCCCTTAACCTGACACCAGGAGGCAACACAGCCTTCAGGACTCATTCTTGGCTGCAGAAAACAGTTTCACCCTAATTATATGGTCTTCTACTACTTCATTCCTATTTATTGCGCCCACTTAATGGCTCCCTGCACCAGGGCTAGTTTGCTCATCCTCCCTGTTCCCATCCACACAAGTCATAAGAACCTCAAACCTGTTGGACAATTGCAAGGGCTGAGGCTCCTCCATTGTTACTTTCTGGATCTTCATACCTGTCTCACTCAGTCACAACCTCCTGTCCATGACCACAGAACAAATCTGAAGTATCTAGCCCAAGGGGTGTGAGTATTCCCTGGAACAAAGCTCCCCTCCCTGATGCATCAGTGTCAAAAGTTCAGACTCCAGCTCATTAATTCAGAGCTGAAGTTCTTTCAGCTGCAGATGTGGTTGCTGTGCATCACACTGGCTTCATCAGCTCACATATGCTACAGCACATCACCTGCCATCTTTACAGAATCACACAGTGCAGAAGAGGCCCTACGGCCCATCCGGTCTGCACCGACACAAGAAAAACCTGACCTACCTACCTAATCCCATTTACCAGCACTTGGCCCATAGCCTTGAATGTTATGACGTGCCAAGTGCTCATCCAGGTACTTTTTAAAGGATGTGAGGGAACCCACCTCCACCACCCTCCCAGGCAGCGCATTCCAGACCCTCACCACCCTCTGGGCAAAAAAGATTTTCCTCACATCCCCCCCTAAACCTCCTGCCCCTCACCTTGAACTTATGTCCCCTCATGAATGACCCTTCAACTAAGGGGAACAGCTGCTCCCTATTCTCTGCTCCAACGAAAACAACCGAAGTCTATCCAGCCTCTCTTCATAACCTAAATGTTTCATCCCAGGCAACATCCTGGTAAATCTCCTCTGCACCCCCTCCAGTGCAATCACATCCTTCCTATAATGTGGTGACCAGAACTGCACACAGTACTCCAGCTGTGGCCTCACCAAGGTTCTATACAACTCCAACATGACTTCCCTGCTTCTGTAATCTATGCCTCCATTGATAAAGGCAAGTGTCCCATATACCATTTTCACCACCCCACTAACATGTCCCCCCCTCCCCCAACCTTTCAGAGATCTATGGACACACACGCTAAGGCCCCTTTGTTCCTCAGAACTTCCTAGTGTCATGCCATTCATTGAATACTTTCTTGTCAAATTACTCCTTCCAAAGTGTATCACCTCATACTTTTCAGGGTTAAATTCCATCTGCCACTTATCTGCCCATTTGACCATCCCGTCTATATCTTCCTGTAGCCCAAGACACTCAACCTCACTGTTAACCACCCAGCCAATCTTTGTGTCATCCGCAAACTTAATAATTCTACCCCCCACATAGTCATCTATGTCATTTATATAGAAATGACAAATAATATGGGACCGAGCACAGATCCCTCTGGTACGCCACTGGCTTCCAGTCACTAAAGCATCCTTCTGTCATCACCCTCTATCTCCTACAACTAAGCCAATTTTGAATCCACCTTATCAAATTACCCTGTATCCCAAGTGCATTTGCCTTCTTTATGAGTCTCCCATGTGGGACCTTGTCAAAGACTTTGCTGAAATCCATATAAAACTATTTCAACTGCACTACCTCATCTACACACCTGGTCACCTCCTCAAAAAATTCAATCAAATTTGTTAGGCATGACCTCCCTCTGACAAAGCTATGCTGACTATCCCTGATCAAGCCTTGCATCTCCAAGTGGAGATAGATACCCTCCTTCAGAATTTTCTCCAATAATTTCCCTACCACTGACGTGAGACTCAGTGGCCTATAGTTCCCTGGCTTATCTCTACAACCCTTCTTAAATAGCAGAACCACATTAGCTGTTCTCCAGTCCTCTGGCACCTCCCCCATGGCCAGAGAAGAATTAAAAATTTGGGTCAGAGCCCCTGCGACCTCCTCCCTTGCCTCCCTCAGCAGTCTGGGACACAAGTCATCCAGACCTGGAGATTTGTCCGCTTTTAAGCCTACCAACACCTCCAATACCTTGTGTTTAATTTAACTAATTAGGTTTAAAGTTTAGGAATACCACTCAACTATTGTCTGTAATTATACCAAGTAATTTAACTAGTTAAACTATCAATTTAATGCAATACTTACCTCCTCAGTACTGGTTCACAGCATTACCTGCATTTAGAGGGATAAAATCTTTAAAAACTCACCAAACAATCACCTAATTAAAGCTACGAACACTCATCAACTTCTGGAGGCTGAAAAAAAGATGAAGAGCAGCACCTCCTTCCCCTTATGCACCAAATTAGCATTTATACCTCATCACACTCTGTGCTCCCACACTTTGAGCAATAGCAAATATAAAGAACTGATGACTCACACCCAAATTGCTACAGTGATTAACACCTATTCATTTTCAGTTGATTGACAGGTAACTGCCGCTCCCAAACATTTTAACTAGGCTCCTTAACTAGCTTGCAGTTTTAAAATTCTAAATCAGAATGTGTGCTAATTTACATTATAGCTGAGAAAAACTTACCAGACAGATTCCCACCTGTACTAAATTGCCGAATTGTCACTTGTACTTTATCGCACTCAGACATTTTCACACTCTGTGCTCCCACATACTTGATTTCATTTCTGAAAGGTCTGCCTCTATTTTTTGGATTATTCCTGGAAATTCAGATGATAGCAGTATATTGAAAGTAAGAGTAAATTATTTTGGAAAATAATCAAGGGGTTTGAGGGGTATGACTTGGCTGCTCACTCCCGAGGGTGGGAGGGGAATTTTTTGACAGAGGGCTTCTGAGTTAGTTCGAGGTCCCAGTAGATGGAGGTGGGGAGGGATAAGCAGATTTGATTTAATGGGGATGAATAGCCTTTTCTCGTCCTAGGTACTTACACACAAAAATGTTTAAAAGCACAGAGGCAATGCAGCTAGACATTTATTGAAATAGTCTCTTTGATTTTCCCCAAGACCTTTTTCAGTACAGAAATTCATTTTTCAAATGTCCACTAGGTGGCAGAAGACAGCTGTTAATCTGAGTCATTAAAAAGTCTTCCAAAGAATTCCCATAGTTTATAGATTTAACAAATGTATTCTATCTTAATGCAATAACCAATAATTCAGTAACTTATGGCTTCAAACTACAACATAATTTGGGTTTCAAATGCTAGTTTTATTATTAGGTCTAAAATGTACAGCAAATCAGTCTGAAAAACAATGGCAGCATATAGGTTCAAATGGTGCCTTCCATTGAGGCAAGGTCCTATCTTTCTCCGTCGCATCTGTTCTGATGATGCCACTTTCAAAAACAGTTCCTCTGACATGTCCTCTTTCTTCCTTAACCGAGTTTTTCCACCCACGGTGGTTGACAGGGCCCTCAACCGTGTCCGGCCCATCTCCCAAGCATCCGCCATCACACCACCTCCTCCCTCCCAGAACCATGATAGGGTCCCCCTTGTCCTCACTTATCACCCCACCAGCCTCCGCATTCAAAGGATCATCCTCCGCCATTTCCGCCAACTCCAGCATGATGCCAGCACCAAACACATCTTCCCTTCACCCCCCCGGCGGCATTCCATAGGGATCATTCCCTCCGGGACACCCTGGTCTACTCCTCCATCACACCCTACACCTCAACCCCCTCCCACGGCACCTTCCCATGCAACCGCAGAAGGTGTAACACCTGCCCCTTCACTTCCCCTCTCCTCACCGTCCAAGGGCCCAAACACTCCTTTCAAGTGAAGCAGCATTTCACTTGCACTTCCCTCAATTTAGTCTACTGCATTTGTTGCTCCCAATGCGGTTTCCTCTACATTGGAGAGACCAAACGCAGACTGGGTGACCGCTTTGCAGAACACCTTCGGTCTGTCCGCAAGCATTACCCAGACCTCCCTGTCGCTTGCCATTTCAACACTCCACCCTGCTCTCATGCCCACATGTCCATCCTTGGCCTGCTGCATTGTTCCAGTGAAGCTCAACGCAAACTGGAGGAACAGCACCTCATCTTCCGACTAGGCACTTTACAGCCTTCCGGACTGAATATTGAGTTCAACAATTTTAGATCATGAACTCCTTCCTCCATCCCCACCCCCTTTCCGATTTCACCCCCCCACTTTTTTTTCCAATAATTTATATAGATTTTTCTTTTCCCACCTATTTCCATTATTTTTAAATGTATTTCCATCCATTGTTTTATCTCTACCTTTTAGCCTTTTTCGATTCCTGCACCCCACCCCACCCCCACTAGGGCTATCTGTACCTTGCTTGTCCTGCTTTCTACCCTTAATTAGCACATTCCTTAGATAATATCACCACCTTCAACACCTCTTTGTCCTTTTGTCTGTGACATCTTTTGGTTATCTCCACCTATCACTGGCCCTTTATCCAGCTCTACTTGTCCCACCCCCCTTAAACCAGCTTATATTTCACCTCTCTTCTATTTTTACTTAGTTCTGTTGAAGGGTCATTCGGACTCGAAACGTTAACTGTGCTCCTCTCCGCAGGTGCTGCCAGACCTGCTGAGTTTTTCCAGGTATTTTTGTTTTTGTTTTGGATTTCCAGCATCTGCAGTTTTTTGCTTTTATCCTATCTTTCTCTGTTCTGGTGCAAATCAAACCTGCTTATTTACTGTTACCAATATTCATGATGGTCCTTTTTTGTTTTTAAATAACATTGCCTTCATAAGAATATTTGAATGAAACGTTTTGGCCACTTTCATTTCAAGTTACAAGTACAAAAGTTAACTTTAATAGTGCAGCTTGCACATCAAACAAACTTATGGAAGATTGCTTGGGATATGGCAGCCAGGTGGAGGTACTTGTAACATGCAGTTAGACCTTTCAGTTTATATTTGGTCACTGCCTTTGAGATGAGCTGGTGCCGTGACTGATCACTGTCTTTAGCCATGTTCGAATTCATCCAGTGATGACCAGTTCAATTGGATCGCAGAGCCAGGAAATCTTAAAGCACATATTTGTCAATCTTCCGCACGAAGGGATTCCTGTCATTTGAGCAACATACTGTTGTATTTCATAAATTGTTGAGTGATAGTGGATAACCAGGTTGATTTGCACACCAAGGAAACATAAAATATTTTTATACAAAACTATAAAGAAATATCTCATTATAGAAAAAAATGTTTTCCAAGGTAACATTAATATGAATAGCAATAGATCTGCTCAAAGTATAACAATTTCAAATGGTTTAACTTTTGAGTATATCTTGCACTGAAAAATGTAGAACGAGAAAGAAAGTTTGATTTGCATTTATATAGCATCATTCATAACCTCAGGATGTCCTAGAGCATCTTACAGCCAATGAAATGCTCTTGAAGTGTGAGCACTGTTGTAGAAAATGTGGCAGCCAATTTATGCATTTGTATGGCATGAATGATGGTAAATGCTGAGCTGCCCAAATCGTAAAAGGAAACTTGAAACAGCTGTCAAAATGGGTTTTGCAATTTTTATAGTATGAGGAGAGGTTCTGAAATCAGGAAATGATGGCCCCACTACTTGTGCTGATTTTATAGTATACGTTTATTAAAAGAATGAAGTAAAAAAAAACACAATTACACTTAAACACAGGAATGGCTTCACACAGTTAAACAGTATCTGTTAGGTGATGCACTTGGGCAGGGCAAACAAGGCACGGGAATACACGATGAATGGTAGGACTCTGGGAAGTACTGAGGATCAGAGGGACCTTGGTGTGCATGTCCACCGGTCTATTAAGGTAGCGGGACAGGTAGATAAGGTGGTTAAGAAGGCATATTGGATACTTGCCTTTACTAGCCAAAGCATAGAACATAAGAGCAGGGAGGTTACGCTGGAACTGTATAAAACACTGGTTAGGCCACAGCTAGAGTATTGCGTGCAGTTCTGGAATCCGCATTATAGGAAGGATGTGATTGCACTAGAGAGAGTGCAGAGGAGATTTACCAGGATGTTGCCTAGGCTGGAGAGTTTTAGTTATGAGGAGAGATTGGATAGACTGGGGTTATTTTCCCTGGAGCAGAGGAGATTGAGAGGGGATATGATTGAGGTGTATAAAATTATGAGGGGCATGGATAAGGTAGACAGGAAGGAACTTTTCCCCTTGGTGGAGGGATCAATAACCAGGGGGCATAGATTTAAGGTAAGGGGCAGGAGGTTTAGAGGGGATGCGAGGAAGAACTTTTTCACCCAGAGGGTGGTAGGAATCTGGAACTCACTGCCTGGAAGGGTGGTAGTGGCAGATACCCTCAAAACATTTAAAAAGTATTTGGATGGGCACTTGCGAGGCCATGGCATACAGGGCTATGGGACTAGTGCTGGAAAATGGGATTAGAATAGCTAGGTACGCAGACTCGATGGGCTGAAGGGCCTTTTTCTGTGCTGTAGACCTCTATGACTCTATGACTACTTTAAAACAGTTCCACAAGATCTTAACTACCCTCAAGCTAACCTTCCCCTTTTCTGTTCAGCAACTATCCTTATAGATTTTCAAAATCTGTAGAATTCCAGGAATTTTTAACCACACAGTGCTTTTTACCTTGGGGTGTGCTCTGAGGCTGACAGCAACTGGGTCTTCAGGTCTGGCCTTGTTCATACTGTCTTCTGGGAGATCTAAACAGCTACCCCCTCACATAGGCTTCAGTGTTTCCTTAAATGCATTCCTTTCCTTTGATCTCTCTATTGTTTCAACTAGTCCCTTTAGAAATGGTTTCTTCCCAGACTTGATTAGACTTCTTTACTTTAGCTCTTAAGTTTTAAAAAAAATAAATTTACCCTATCTTTACCTTATTTACTTACACCTTTTTGCAACCTGCATATATTCCCCTTTGAACTAAACAACTCAGTTCAAAACTACTCCTGCTATTGTTTTATGTAAAACTCTGATTCAAGTTCCTCTTGGTTCATTAACATATCAAAACCACTCCTTACTGTTGGCTTTAGACTCTTGCAGTCACTCTGGCTCTTACTCCAATTACCATATATACACCCCCAGCCTGTCTTCCAGTACATAAGAAATATGACAGGGTTATTAACAGAAGAAAAATATTACAATTTCTTGTTTTCTTGACACATAGCAAATTCCCACAAAAGTAATGAAAAAAATGACTAGATAATTTATTTCAGTGATGTTGGTTGTGGGATAATGACCAGGACACTAGTAAGACCCCTGTTGTTCTTTGAAATAGTGCAGTGAGATCTTTAGTATTTACCTGAGAATTTATCTTTGTTTAATGTCTCATTCAAAAGATGGTACTTCTGCACTGAAGTGTTGGCCTGGATGATGTGTCAAAGTCTCTGGAGTGGGGATTGAACTTACAATCTTCTGACTCAGGTGGAATTGCTACCACTGAGAGATGCATCAGCACTGGATCAGTTTATGAACTCTGGCTGGATGAATTCCTGGAAGTTTCATCACGACCTTCCACTTCCAACCGTTCCATCCAGTGGAACAACCTTTCCCCACACTCTACCAGCCCCCGCCCCATCTCCACTAGTTTTACAGCTAATAAAAAAAGGTTCAAAGAAAATGAGGGAAAAACACTTATTTAATGTCCTATGATTTTCTTCCTGGGTGGCTGGCAGCAGTGCCCCGGAGATTAATATTTAATTTCGGGATACACTTGGGCATCCCTGAAGGATTGGTGACTCTCCAACAGTGTGTAGCTAGGGGAACACTCAGCAAAATGAGAACTATGACTTTCCCCACCCATTATTTTCACTTATGTTTGCAGAAGTCTTGACCGAATGTATACCCTTCTTCAGCAAGGGAAATAGGAAGGGAAAATGACTGGACTTAAGCAGTGTTGATTAAGGATGTTATTACAATTCAAAGACTGATTTGGTCAGAGTTGACAAATAGGAAAGGAGTTGTTAAATTGCTGAATGTTTACTGTAGACATCTAAATAGTGATATGGAGATAGCAAAGAAGGACTAGGGCAGCAAACACATGGGAACATCACCACCTGCAAGTTCCCCTCCAAGCCACACATCAACCTGACTAGGAAATATATCGCTATTCCTTCACTATGGCTGGGTGAAAATCCTGAAACCCCTCCCTAGCAGCACTGTGGGTGTACCTACACCACATGGACTGCAGCGGTTCAAGAAGGCAGCTCACCACCACCTTCCCAAGGACAGTTAGGGATGGACAGCAAATGCTGGCATTGCCAGCAACACTAACAACACATCAATGAATAAAACAATATATATAGGCATACTTAAAAAAAATATCAAAAAGGAGAGCAGTAATGAGAGTTTTTCTGCAGGGAGAATAGAAAAACAGAATATTACTTAAATGGAAGAGGGACTGCAGAAATCTGAGGTGCAGAGAGATCTGGGTGTCTCGGTACATGAATCACAAAAATCTAGCATGCAGGTGCAGCAAGTGATTGGGAAGACAAATGGAATGTTGGCTTTTACTGCAAGATGAATGAAATATAAAAGTAGGAAAGGGTTGCTACATCTCTACAGGGCCTTAATGAGACCACATCAGGAGTACTGTGTACAGTTTTGGTTTCCTTACTTTAGGAGGGATATAATTGTATTGGAAGCAGTTCAGAGAAGGTTCACTCAGCTGATTCCAGGGATGAAAGGTTTATATTATAAGGATAGGTGGTGCAGGTTAGGCATATACTCATTGGAGTTTAGAAGAATGAGAGGTGATCTTATTGAAACCTGTAAGATTCTGAGGAGACTTAACAGGTGGGATGCTGGGAAGAATTCACCTATTTAAGATGGAGATGAGGATTTTTCTTTTCTCAGAGGATTCTTCGTCTGTGGAATTATCTTCCCAAGAGAGAAGTGGAGGCTGGGTCATTGAATATATTCAAGGCTGAATTTTTTTTTGATCGGCAAGAGTTATGAGGGGCCGGCAGGAAAGTGGAGTTGAGGCCATGATCAGATCAGCCACGATCTTATGGAATGGCAGAGCAGGCTCGAGAGGCCGAATGGTTCTCTTATGATCTTCTGATAAATTAGGGGAATTCAATTATTTAAACAGAGCGATAAACAAGAGCAAAACACAGGGTGTGAAGAATCCCTAACAGTAGATCCTTGTTAGTCAGTATGTTTCTAGTCAAATGAGGATGGAATCAGTGTTAGATCTGGGGAATGAAGGAAAGTAAGTGTCTGGATAATAGTGCTTATTTAAACTGTTATGGAAAGGGCTATAGAAAAATCAAAGGTGAAAATACTCAAATGGAAGAGAGCCAATTTCAGTGATGTGAGTAGGCATCAGACACAGGTGGACTGGAGGCAAAGATTGGGCTGGAAAACAGTAAATGAGAAAAGGCAGGCCTTCAAGGCAGAGATACTTCAGAGATGAACCAAGCACATTCTCAAAAAGAGGAAAAATGGAGATCTAAAACTAGAGGTCCCTGGAATACAAAGGAAACAGAAGTTAAATGTCAGGTGCAAAATATAGTAGAGACCAGGCAGAATACAGAGAGCATGGAGGGATATTGAAAAAGATGATGAGCTAGGGCAAAGGGATTGTCTGACAATAGATTAGCAGGTAACATAAAAGGGAATCCAAAAACTTTTGCAAAAGGATAGTTTAGGGAATAGTGGATCCAATTAAAGGCAAAAAGAGAATGGGGCATTTCTGAGGTACTGAATGAATACTTTGTACCTGTCTTCACAAAAGGAGAGGATGAAGTTAATGTCACAGTGGAGGAGGGGGGAGTAGAGATTTTGGAAATAAATAGATAGAAAGGAGATACTAAATAGGTTGACATCACTCAAAGTTAACAAGCACGCTGTCCAGGTGGGATACTGAGGGAAGCTAGGGTGGAGACAGCAGAAACTCTGACCATAATCTTTCAATCCTTCTTGGATAATGGAGTGTGCCAGGAGACTGGACAATTGTAAATGTTACATTTTATTCTTTGATGGGATGTGGATGTCACTGGCAAGGCCAGCATTTGTTGCCCATCCCCAATGGCCCTTGAACTGAGTGGTTTGCCACACGATTTCAGAGGGCAGTTAAGAGTCAACCACATTGCTGTGGTTCTGGAATCACACGTAGGCCGGGTAAGGACAGCAGATTTCCTTCCCCAAAGGGGCATTAGTGAACCAAATGAGTTTTTACAACAATTGACGATGGTTTCATGGTCATCATCTAGACTAGCTTTCAATTCCAGATTATTAGTTGAATTTAAATTCCACCAGCTGCTGTGGTGGAATTTGAACCCTTGTCCCCCAGAGAGTTAGCCTGGGTCTCTGGATTATGAGTTCAGTGATATTACCACTGTGCTACCATCTCCCCTACATCCCTGTTAAAATAAAGAGGAGCTGGATAAACAGGCAAGTCAATCTAACGTCAGCGATAGGCAAATTACTAGAGACCGTTGTCAAGGACAAAGTTAATTCTTACTTGGAGAAGCATGGATTAATAAGGGACAGTGGTATACAGTCAAGAGGGAGTTGCCCTGGGATTCCACAACATTGACTCCAGGCCTCATGGTGTCTCATGGCATCAGGTCAAACATAGACAAGGAAACATCCTGCTGATTACAAGATATCTTGGTCAACAAGAGTGCTTGGTCGAACCACTTCTAGCCAAGCCGTCCTGAAGGGCATTGCTGCTAGACTGGGTCTTCGGCAGGTGGTGAGGGAACCAACAAGAGGGAGAAACCTATTTGACTTCGTCCTCACCAATCTACTTGTCGCAAATGCATCTGTTCATGACAGTATTGTTCGGAGTGACCACTGCACAGACCTTGTAGTGACCATCTTCACACTGGGGATGCCCTCCATTGGGTTGTGTGGTACTACCACCATGTTAAATGTGATAGATTTCGAACAGATCATACAACTCAAAACTGGATACCCATGAAACACAGTGGGCCATCAACAGCAGCAGAATCATATTCAACTGCAATCTGTAATCTCATGGCCCGGCATATCCCCCACTCTACTATTACCATCAAGCCAGGGGGATCAACCCTGGTTCAATGACGAGTACAGGAGGGCATGCCAAGAGCAGCACCAGACATACCTATAAATGAGGGGTCAACCTGGTGAAGTTACAACACAGGCCTACTTGCATGTCCAGCGGAAGCAGCATGTACTAAACAGATATAAGTGATCCCACAACCAATGATTAGATCCAAACTTTGCAGTCCTGTCACATCCAGCTATGAATGGTGGTGGACAATTAAACAATGAACAGGAAGAGGAAGCTCCACAAATATCCCATCCTCAGTAATGGCGGAACCCAGCATATCAGTGCAAAAGACAAAGCTGAAGCATTTCCAACTATCTTCAGCCATAATCCATCTCGGCCTCCTCCTGAAGTCCCCAGCATCAAAGATACCAGCTTTCAGCTAATTTGATTCACTCCAAGTGATATCAAGAAATAACTGAAGGCACTGGACACTGCAAAGGCTATGGGGTTTGACAATATTCAGGCCCAGTACTGAAGATTTGTGCTCCAGAACTAGCAGTGCCCCTAGCCAAGCTGTTCCCAGTATCGCCTGATACCTGGGATGGGGGCGAGGGTTACCTTACGTGGACAGGTTGGCAGGCTGGGCCTGTTTCCATTGGAGTTTAGAAGATTGAGAGGCGATCTTATTGAAACATATAAGTTCCTGAGCTGACTTGACAGGGTGGATGCTGAAAGGATGTTTCCTCTTGTGGGGGAGACTAGAACTAGGGGACACTGTTTAAAAATAAGGGGTCTCCCATTTAAAACAGAGATGAGAAGAATTTTTTTTTTTGGAACCCTTTTCCCCAGAGAGCGGTGGAGGTAGGGTCAATGAATAATTTTAAGGCAGATGTAGATAGATTCTTGACTAACAAGGGAATCAAAGGTTATTGGGAGTAGGTGGAATGTGGAGTTGAGGCCACAATCAGATCAGCCATGATCTTATTGAATGGCGGAGCAGGCTCAATGGGCTAGTCCTGCTCCTAATTCATATGTTCATATGTCGTACAGCTACAACACTGGCATCTACTCGACAATGTGGAAAATTGCCCAGGCATGTCCTTTCCACAAAAAGCAGGTAAATCCAACCCGGCCAGCTACAGCTCCATCAGTCCACTCTTGATTATTAGCAAAGTAATGGAAAATGTCGTTGACAGTGCAATCAAGTGGGCTTACTTAACAATAACAGACAAGGTGGCATAGTGGTACTGTCACTGCACAACCTAGAGACTCCGGTTAATGCTCTGCAGACTGGGTTCAAATCTCACCAAGCAGGCGGAATTTAAATTCAATTGATAAATCTGGAATATAAAGCTAGTCCCAATAATGGTGACCATGAAACTACCATCAATTGTCATAAAAACCCATCTGGTTCACTAATTTCCTTTGGCATCCTTACCTGGTCTGGGCTACATGTGACTCCAGACCCCCAGCAATGTGGCTGACTCTTAACTGTCCTCTGAAATGGCTGAGTAAGCCACTTAGTTCAAGGGCAGTGAGGCAACAATTGCTGCCCTTGCCAGCAATGCCCAAATCCCATCAGGGAATTTTTAAAAATCTGCTCTCTGACACTCAGTTTGAGTTCTGCCAGGCTGGACTTTGGAAAGGGGGGTGCAGTTGATGCCAAACATTGGGCCCGGGGGCTAGGGGTGGTCTGAGCATGTTGCTTTAAATTGAGTTTCTCAGCATCCACACTGAGCAGCCAAAGCTATAGACCTGAAAGACCAGCTTAAAAAAAAGATTTGTTAGACTGAGAGTTCCAATTTATTTAAAGCTGGTCTGTCAGTGTCAGTTTCACTGAGCTGCTGCGCTGCTTCCGACC
Organism: Cetorhinus maximus; assembly: GCF_964194155.1. NCBI lineage: Eukaryota > Metazoa > Chordata > Chondrichthyes > Lamniformes > Cetorhinidae > Cetorhinus > Cetorhinus maximus. The sequence continues at coordinate 72,815,810 of NC_135896.1, forward strand.
GTCGGGCATTTTCGTGATTCTGAATTTTTTTTGGGAAGCCTGCCAGAAAACCAGGAAGCTAACCGGAGGTCAACAACAGCAGCAACGCAGCAACTGAGAGTGTTCTCGGTTGAAAAATAGTAAGTGAAATCCCTGTAATTTTAGAACCAATTGGATGCAGTGTGTATGTGCCTGTGTGTTGTGTATGGATGTGTGTGTGTGTGTTGTGTATGGATGTGTGTGTGTGTGTGTTGTGTATGGATGTGTGTGTTTATGTGTTGTGTATGGAAGTGTGTGTGTGTGTGTGTTGTGTATGGATGCATTTGTGTGTTGTGTATGGATATGTGTGTTTGTGTGTTGTGTATGGATGTGTGTGTTTATGTGTTGTGTATGGAAGTGTGTGTGTGTGTGTGTTGTGTATGGATGCATTTGTGTGTTGTGTATGGATGTGTGTGTTTGTGTGTTGTGTATGGATGTGTTTGTGTGTTGTGTATGGATGTGTTTGTGTGTTGTGTATGGATGTGTGTGTGTGTTGTGTATGGATATGTGTGTGTGTTGTGTATGGGTGTGTGTATATGTGTTGGTTAGAGGGGGATTGGGCGGAAGGTTGGAGGGTTCAAGGGAAGTTATGGAGGGTTTTGAGGATGGCTGGACAAGGGGTTAGAGGGGAAGTTGGGGGGGTTGGGGAGAGTTTGGAGGGAGGTTAGAGGAGCACTTTAGGGTTAGAGGGAGGCTTGGGGGAGGCTAGAGGGGAAGTTTTGGTAGTATTGGGGAAAGATTAGAGCAGGGTTGGAGGGAGGTTGGAGGAGGGATTGGGGGAATTTGGGGAGTTGGGAGAGGAGATTGGGAGGTTGGAGGGGAATTTGGAGGAGTTGGGCAGGGTGGTTGGAGAAGGGGGTTTGGGGGAAGGTTAGAGGAGTGGTTGGGTGAGTTTTGTAAGAAGTTGGGGTAGGTTAGAGGGAGGCTTGGGGGTGGTTGGAGGAAGTTTGGAGGAAGGATTGGGGGAGTTTGGAGGGGGGTTTGGGGGAGTTGGGCAGGGTGGTTGGAGGGGAATTTAGGGGAGGTTGGAGGAAGGTTTGGGGAGTTTGGGAGGAATGGTTGGAGGGGCAGTTGGTGGGATGTCGGAATGGGGATTGGGGAGGTTGCAGGGGGTTGGAGGGGAGATTATCTACAGGGTTGAATTGTATTGTAAATGTGTCATTTCTTTGCAGCCAAATTCCTAACATCAGTTGATTGCTCTGTGATTAATTATCCTTCGACAATCCGCATGGAGCCTCCAATCTCACCATTGTTACAGTCACTCTGCCTACTGCATGCGGGTATAATGAAAGAAAGACAAAACCTACATTTATACAGCAGCTTTCACGATGTCCCAAATCACTTTACAGTCAATTAAGTACTTTTGAGTTGTAATCACTGATATAATGTAGGCAATGTTTTCAAATGGCAGAACGGACTCAAGGGGCCAAATGGCTTACTTCTGCTCCTAATACGTATGTTCTTATGTCATTCTGGATGGATGAGATGAGCTGGGTTAGATCGCCTTTGTCATCCATAATTATCTTACAAACAGAGAGTGGAATCACAGCTGGAGTTCTGTTTATTTTGTTGCTAATGAAAGTTTACTGCAAGCCGGCTTTATCAGGTGAAATTGCCAGGACAATCTGGTTAGGCCACAGCTAGAGTATTGCATGCAGTTCTGGAATCCGCATTATAGGAAGGATGTGATTGCACTAGAGAGAGCGCAGAGGAGATTTACCAGGATGTTGCCTGGGCTGGAGAGTTTTAGTTATGAGGAGAGATTGGATAGACTGGGGTTATTTTCCCTGGAGCAGAGGAGATTGAGGGGGGACATGATTGAGGTATATAAAATTATGAGGGGCATAGATAGGGTAGACAGGAAGGAACTTTTCCCCTTGGTGGAGGGATCAATGACCAGGGGGCATAGATTTCAGGTAAGGGGCAGGAGGCTGAGGGGATGTGAGGAGGAATTTTTTCACCCAGAAGGTGGTGGGAATCTGGAACTCACTGCCTGGAAGGGTGGTAGAGGCAGATACCCTCAAAACATTTAAAAAGTATTTGGATGTGCACTTGCGTTGCCATGGCACACAAGGCTATGGGCCTAGTGCTGGAAAATGGGATTAGAATAGTTAGGTACTTGTTTGACCAGCGCAGACTCAATGGGCCGAAGGGCCTTTTTCTGTGCTGTAGATCTCTATGACTCTAGGAATGTAGTATGGGCTCATTGTAAATCAATAACATGCTTTACACTGCACATGATTCTCAAGAGTCTTTTCCATTGACTTAAATCTTGTCCTTTTGTCTATTTACCTGTTATCCTCCTCCATCTTGGTGCTTTTTATGAGTTTTTTGAGGTATTGGAATATTGTGATAAAGTTGTGTTGCATAGTAGATATTGAAAATATATTGTAGTGAGAAGCAGCCATCAGCAGTCTTCAGACCTGCTGATCAAGAAAACTCAGATACAATTGTGAACCATTCAGTCTTTGTCCTTTGGTCTCTTAAAAGTTGTACCGCACAGAGACATCTGAGAGCTCAAATGCTTCTCACTGAAAGTGAAGGCACATGTTGTTCAATCATTCCACTTTGTTGCTCAGGAGTCATTTGATCTTTCTACTCTGTGAGATTACTGATCATTATACCCCTTGTATGAAATAATTATATTGAATAATATCACGCACCCAGGCAGACAAAAATCTTCTTCTATTTCTACAGAATCACAGAATCACAGTGCAGAAGAGGCCCTTCGGCCCATCGAGTCTGCACCGACACGTGAGAAAAACCTGACCTCCTACCTAATCCCATTTACCAGCACTTGGCCCATAGACTTGAATATTATGACATGCCAAGTGCTCATCCAGGTACTTTTTAAAGGATGTGAGGCAACCCGCCTCCACCACCCTCCCAGGCAGTGCATTCCAGACCGTCACCACCCTCTGGGTAAAAAAGTTTTTCCTCACATCCCCCCTAAACCTCCTGCCCCTCACCTTGAACTTATGCCCCCTTGTGACTGACCCTTCAAATAAGGGGAACAGCTGCTCCCTATCCACCCTGTCCATGCCCCTCATAATTTTGTACACCTCAATCAGGTCGCCCCTCAGTCTTCTCTGCTCCAACGAAAACAACCCACGTCTATCCAACCTCTCTTCATAACTTAAATGTTTCATCCCAGGCAACATCCTGGTGAATCTCCTCTGCAGCCCCTCCAGTGCAATCACATCCTTCCTATAATGTGGCGACCAGAACTGCACACAGTACTCCAGCTGTGGCCTCACCAAGGTTCTATACAACTCCAACATGACCTCCCTACTTTTGTAATCTATGCCTCGATTGATAAAGGCAAGTGTCCCATATGCCTTTTTCACCACCCCACTAACATGCCCCTCCCTCTGCCTTCAGAGATCTATGGACACACACGCCAAGGTCCCTTTGTTCCTCAGAACTTCCTAGTGTCATGCCGTTCATTGAACACTTCCTTATCAAATTACTCCTTCCAAAGTGTATCACCTCACACTTTTCAGGGTTAAATTCCATCTGCCACTTATCTGCCCATTTGGCCATCCCATCTATATCTTCCTGTAGCCCAAGACACTCAACCTAATTGTTAACCACACGGCCAATCTTTGTGTTGTCCACAAACTTACTAATCCTACCCACCACATATTCATCTATGTCATTTATATAGAAAAGACAAATAATAGGGGACCGAGCACAGATCCCTGTAGTATGCCACTGGGCACTGGCTTCCAGTCACTAAAGCATCCTTCTGTCATCACCCTCTGCCTCCTACAACTAAGCCAAGTTTGAATTCACCTTATCAAATTACCCTGTATCCCATGCGCATTTGCCTTCTTTATAAGTCTCCCATGTGGAACCTTGTCAAAAGCTTTGCTGAAATCCATATAAACTACATCAACTGCACTACCCTCATCTACACACCTGGTCACCTCCTCAAAAAATTCAATCAAATTTGTTAGGCATGACCTCCCTCTGACAAAGCCATGCTGACTATCCCTGATCAAACCTTGCCTCTTCAGAAATTTCTCCAATAGTTTCCCTACCACTGACATGAGACTCACTGGCCTGTAATTCCCTGGCTTATCTCTACAACCCTTCTTAAATAGCGGAACCACATTAGCTGTTCTCCAGTCCTCTGGCACCCCCCCGTGGCTAGAGAGGAATTAAAAATTTGGGTCAGAGCCCCTGCAATCTCCTCCCTTGCCTCCCTCAGCAGTCTGGGACACAAATCATCCGGACCTGGAGATTTGTCCACTTTTAAGCCTGCCAACACCTCCAATACCTTGTCACTCCCTATATCAATTTGCTTCAGAACCTTGCAGTCTCTCTCCCCGAGTTTGATATCTTCATCCTCATTCTCTTGGGTGAAGACGGACATGAAGTATTCATTCAACACTCTAGCGATGTCCTCTGGCTTCACCCATAGATTTCCCCCTTGGTCCCTTATGGGCCCTACTCTTTCCCTGGCTATCCTCTTCCCATTGATATACTTACAGAATATCTTGGGATTTTCCCTACTTTTACCAGCCAGAGCTTTCTCATATACCCTCTTTGCTCTCCTAATTGCTTTCTTAAGCTCCACCCTGCACTGTCTGTACTCCATTAATGCCTCTGCTGATTTGCTTCCTTTGTACCAGCTAAAAGCCTCTCTTTTCCTTCTCATCGTAACCTGAATATCTCTGGTCATCCATGGTTCTCTGGGTTTGTTACTCCTTCCTATCACCCTAGAGGGAACATGTGGAGCCTGTACCCTCCCCATTTCCTTTTTTTTGAACACGCCCCACTGCTCCTCTGTGGATTTCCCCACAAGCAACTGTTCCCAGTCTACCTTGGCCAGATCCTGCCTTATTTTACTAAAATCCACTCTCCCCCAATCCAAAACATTTTTTTGCAACTTGTCGATTTCTTTGTCCATAACAAACTTAAACTGTACCATGTTGTGGTCGCTATCACTAAAATGCTCGCCCACCACCACCTCAGCCACCTGTCCGGCTTCATTCCCCAGAATTAGGTCCAGCAATGCACTGTCCCTTGTTGGACCCTCTACATATTGACCTAAAAAGTTCTCCTGTACACATTTCAAGAAATCCACTCCATCCAAGCCCTTAACACTATGTCTCTCCCAATGAATGTTGGGAAAGTTGAAATCACCTAATATTGGTGATTCTTGAAAGGGGAAAAAATATCATGCATGATTGAAGGGGAGTGTTAAAGTGGGATGGGGGAATAAGGGGCCCGGAAACAGGAGAAGCACCAGGGACCATGATTTCTTTCCCTGGCCCTGTCGCCAGGACCACTCAGCTCCTGGCCTCATTACAGCCTTGGTCCAAACATAGACAAAAGAGCTGAACTCAAAAGGGGAGGGGAGAGTGACTGTCCTTGACATCAAGGCATCATTTGATCGAGTGCGGCATCAAGGAGCTTGAGCAAAACTGGAGTCAATGTAAATTGGGGGAAGTCTCTCCACTGGTTCAAGTCAAAACACATGCATAGGAACACTACCACCTCACAGTTCCCCTCCAAGCCACATACCATCCTGACTTGGAAATATATCGCTGTCCCCTTGCTGTTGCTGGGTGAAAATCCTGGAACTAATTTCCTAACAGCACTGTGGGTGTACCTACAACAAATGGACTGCAGTGGTTCAAGAAAGTGGCTCACCACCACCTTCTCAAGAGCAATAGGGATGGGCAACAAATAATGGCCTAGCCAGCGACACTACCATCTCCTGAATGAATAAAAAAAGGCAGCACGTATATATTAAAGGCAAATTGTGTCTGACTAACCTGATTGGGGTCTTTGATGTAACAGAGAGGGTCAATGAAGGTAATGCAGTAGATGTATAAATGAAAATGTATTTAATTAAGTGTCACTTAAGAAATGTATTTGGAAAATTGGAGCATATGATATTAAAGAGATGGTTAGAACTTGGGTACGAAATTGACTAAGGGATAGAAGGCAGTGAGATGTAGTGAATGTATGTTTCTCTGACTGGATAGAAGGGGTCTTTCAGCACTCAGTGTTAGAACCACTATTTGGGTATTATGAAGCACAATTTCAAACTTTGTGAATGATCAAAAACTTGGCAATATAGTCAATAGTAAGAAAGAGAACAACAGACTGCAGAAGGACATAAACAGACTGATGAAATGGCAGACACATGGCAGATACAGTTAATGTGGAGTGATGCCCTTTGGGAGAAACAACATGGAGAGGCAGTGTATTCTAAATGGCATTATTTTAAGGGCAGGTCGGGGGTGTGTGCATATTCCCACATCCTTGAAGGGAAAGTTGATGAGGTAGTTAAGAAAGCATATAGGACACTGGTATTGTAAAAATGAGCATTGAATATAAAAACTAGGAAGTCATTTCAAACCTTTGCAAATCTCTGTTTAGTTCTCAGCTGGAGTATTGTGTACAATTCTGTGCAGCACTGTTCAGGAAGGATGTGAAGGTCCTGGAGAGGGTATGGAGGGGATTTAGCAGGATGATACCAAGGCTGATGGTTATGTGGAGAGATTGGAGAATCTGGGATATTTCCCCTTAGAATAAAGAAGGTTATGGCAAGGCCTCATAAAGGTATTCAAAATTATGAAGGATTTTAATAGAGCAAGTAGGGAGAAACTGTTTCCACATAGAATGAAGGAGAGATTGACAAAGATGTCATGGACACAAGACAGAGGGAGTGTTAATTTTAGTGGTAAAGAGTAAAGAAGGTGCTGATAGTGGCATAAAGGTAAGACAACTGAAGGCGTTAATAGTAGAATCACAGAATTGTTATGGTGTAGAAGGAGGCCATTTGGCCCATCGTGTCTGCACCGACTCCTGAGCACTTTAACTTCATGCCAATCTTCTGCCTTTTCCCTGTAACCCTACACATTGTTTCCATTTAGATAATCATCCAATGCCCTCTTGAATGCCTCAGTCGAACCTGCCTCCACCACAGTTCCAGGCAGTGCATTCCAAACCCTAACTACTCACTGTGTGAAAAAGTTTTTCCTCACCTTGCATTTGCTTCTACAGCAAAACGCTTTAAAAATGTGGCCTCTGGTTCTCGATCCATTTACGAACGAAAACAGTTTCTCTCTATCTACAACAAAAACAGAATTACCTGGAAAAACTCAGCAGGTCTGGCAGCATCGGCGGAGAAGAAATCAGTTAACGTTTCGAGCCTTCATGGTCCTTCGGCAGAACGGGCCATGAAGGCTCGAAACGTTAACTGATTTCTTCTCCGCCGATGCTGCCAGACCTGCTGAGTTTTTCCAGGTAATTCTGTTTTTGTTTTGGATTTCCAGCATCCGCAGTAGCTTTTAGCTTTTTGTTTTTATCTCTCTATCTACTCTGTCCGGACCCCTCATGATTTTGAAAACTTCTATCAAGTCTCCTCTCAGCCTTCTCCTCGCCAAAAAAAACAGTCCCAACCTCCCCAATCTTTTCTCATAACTGAAGTGTCTCATTCCTGGAACCATTCTCATAAACCTCTTCTGCACTCTCTCCAATGTGTTCACATCCTTCCTATTGCGTGGCACCCAGAACTATACACAATGCACCAGCTGAACAAGGACAGAACATGTCTACTTCTCTTTAGCTCTGAAGAAGTCATACAGACTTGAAACATTAACTCTGTTTCTCTCTGCACAGATGCTGCCAGACCTGCTGAGTTTTTCCAGCATTTTCTGTTTTTATTTCAGATTTCCAGGATGCGCAGTGTTTTGCTTTTATCTACATGTTCGTTTAATTTTTCTTCAGCGCTCATCAATCTCTGACCTTCTATTTTGCTCCCCCCCCTACAGTATAAAATCCATCACATTTCTACCTCTCTTGTTCCTCTCTCCACAGATAAATGCAAAATACTGCGGATGCTGGAAATCTAGAACAAAGTCAAAAATAGCTGGAAAAACTCAGCTGGTCTGGCAGCATCTGCGGAGAGGAGCACAGTTAACGTTTGGAGTCCGTATGACCCTTCATCAGAACAATGATGAATCAGTTTTGAGGAAGGGTCATACGAACTCGAAACGTCAACTGTATCCCTCTCCGCAGATGCTGCCAGACCTGCTGAGTTTTTCCAGCATTTTCTGCTTTTATTTCAGGTTTCCAGCATCCGCAATATTTGTCCCTCGGCCACGCCCCCTTTGCCACCCACCCAATCACGGCTCTCTTCTCTAATTATGGTCACCGCCCCTTCGATGTGATTGGCACCTGCCTAACGCCCCGTCCAGTCTGATTGACAGTGGGCCCGCCCCGCGCCGCCCCGCCCCGCCCCGCGCCGCCCCGCCCCGCCCCCTGCACAATGCGGACCGGGTAGAGGGAAGATTTGGGGGGGCCAGGAGCCGGCGGAAAGTGGGAGCGGAGGAGGCGGCGGCCTGAGCAGAGAATTCTTATCCGGACAGACATCACATTCGAGGCGAGGGCGAGCCCCAAGCCGGGTTATACCGGCGGAAAATGACGACCAAGACGTGAGGCTGCGGAATAAATTAAACTCCGAGACCAACCCCTTGCTCAACCCCATCCCTGATGGCGAATGTGAAAGTGGCCGTGAGGGTCCGACCTCTGAGCAAGAGGTGAGAGGAAGGGCGATAGAGGGAATAACGAAAATAGAGAGGGGGGGTGAGGGTGAGGGGGAGGAGGGGACAGAGAAGGGCGTGAGTGGCAGGGAAGGGAGAGTGTGTGTGTGGAGGGGACATTTGTCAAATACTGATTCAGACGTGGATAGCAGTTGGTGGGTGGGTGGTACCTCACTGGGGGGGGGGGGGGAATAGAACTGTTAAAAATGTTGAGTTGTGAAGTTGGGACTGTGCGCTTCTCAGATCTGTCAAAGTGCTGCGCTGTACCGAGTTATGGAGATAGATCTCTGCGATTTATTTGTCTTCTCTTTAGGGTTAGTCTTCAGAGTTAACCCATCTCATTCAGATTGGATTTGGTCTCTGACTGGTGGCAGATTCTAATGAACTAGCTTTCTATCGTATGAGATTGTATATTCAGATTATTTAGCTAGAATATAATTTTAGTTTGTTGTTAGGAACGGAAGTTGGGTGGGGGGGGGGGTGGTGGTGGTCGTTGAGTGGCGAGGGAGGACAGAACAGAGATCATCGGCAATGGCTGTCTTTTTAAAAATAAGTATGCTTCCAAATTTGGTTACGACATACATCTGGTTGGCATCTGTCCTGATAATTTAGAGAGGAGCGTATAAATTCTGGCGAGAGCTTGGCAAAGACATAACTTAGTGTCTATCCGCTAAACACTGCATGGTGTTTTCGTGTACTGTATGTATTGTGTCGAGATCCCTGGAGGAAACACCACTAACGCCGATATGTGGTTTCCTTAAACTTCGATCAGCAACAAACTGTACACTTATCACTTTAGATGATTTTAGTTTTATTTGTATAAAGTTGATTTAAGAAAGACAAAGCAAAGTTTATGCAATATTTTAACCATGAATTGTTTAAATTAGAATTCCAGCTAAGTATATTTTGGTAATATTTAACATAAGTTTTTCCAGCATTTTCTGTTTTTATTTAACAAATGTTTTGTGCTCAGACTTCCCCTAGAGTTTGGTACAGTATAAGCTGTTTGTTATAACTAAATGCTGCATGATTCTGTGATTGAACTGGATGGAGGTCAGTGGAGATTGCTGTTCAGAGGTACTGCAGAGAGGTGGCTCAGTGCAGGGTCTGTTTTATCCTGAAATAGCAATCTGATTTTAAAGGAGGCAGCTTGACATATACTTGTCTAGTTGTAAAAGTGTCAAAATTCCTGTTTGTTAATTTTGGCAGAAACAAAACTGAATAAGAGTGATATTCTTCTACCACCATCTCCTTTAAGATGCTCCTTAAAACCTACCTTTTTGACCAAGCTTTTTGTCACCTGTCCTTGTATCTCCTCCTTTGGCTTGGTGCCACTTGTTCTAATTGCATGCAGGTGAAGAGCCTTGGGTTGTTTTACTACATTAAAAGCATTAAAAGTTGTTTGCTCTCTAATTTGTGATTTTACTCAAATTAGCAAAACCTTCAGGAACCCTGCCCATGTTCTTCTGACATTGCTCTTTGTGTTATTGTGGATTTACTTCTAACTGACCATTTAAATATCCTGTGTAAACACCACTTAAAAAATTAGAAGTGCCAAATGATTATTATATTGCTACCATGGATGACAGTAAAAGAATCAGCACATCACCTTCCGGTGTGCTTCAAGTACTTCAAACACTTGTTTAAAATAATCCAGTGTATGTTTTCTGTCAACCAGAGAAATAGAATACTGTAGATGCTGAAAATCTGAAATAAAAACAGAAGATGCTGGAAATACTCAAGTCAGGCAGCATCTGTGGAGAGAGAAAAACTGAGTTAACATTCCTAGTTGATCATCTTTCAGTCCTGATGAAAGATCATTAAACTGAAATACTTAACTGTATTTGAGTATTTTATTTCAGACCTAATCAGAGTTTGGTTTGTTTGGAAAGCAACAAGATCTGCAAAAAATATTAAAAAATGGAGTGATGAAAAATTTACCAATGGCAGTCTAGCCTTGTTACAAATTGTGCTGAAAATTATATTTTGTATATTGTTATGGAGTTCATTTACGATGCCCTTAATGCAGAGGATAAATTGTAAATGTTTATTCATAGATGTAAATCGTTTTCTGTACTAATTTAACATATCAAATTTATATATAGAACTGTCATAAAATAACAATTAAGTTGAAATATTAAAATGTACTTAAAATTTTCTATACACTAATTCTACCTGGAGCTTTAAGTTCTCCTTTCCTCAAACAGTGGGAGAACCCCATATCATTAGTTCCAGACTTGATTGTTCCAATCTTCTCCTGGGCCAGAATTTTGTGTTCTGAGGCTGGGCGCTCGACCGACCCGAACGCACCTAAAATTGCGTGAAAAGGCGAGTGTCCCGACGTCATCGTGCACACGTGCAATATTGAGGTCAGCACGCATGTGCGGGAGTTGGAGCAGCGCCCGCTGACAATTAACGGGCGAATTAAGGCCAGTAAAAAGCCAATTGTCCGTGACTTTGCGTTGCCTGTCCGATTTTTAGCTCGTCGCAGGGGCAAAACGGGTGGGTGGAATTCACATTTTTATCATTTCCTTATCCACGGGTGGGATAAAAGGCCCCTGGAGCAGTAGCACTTTCTCTGTCATTGCCAGTCCTTTGCTGTGTGAGTACAGAGTTGTCCCAGAGTTTCTTGGCATCGCGTTTGATTGTCAAACCTGCCTTCCAGCATCTCAGGTCCTCATCTTCCCTGGAAGGTTCCTCTGAGTATTGCAGCATAGCGCCCCTTCATTTTCAAGGCACTGCTCCTCTGCATCCCATCTAATGGGGATAGCGTATTCCGCCAGTGGAACCTCCTCTGAAGAGGGAGAGGAGGCCAAGTGGGCATGGGCAGCATCCCAGGGACAGACCTTTGAGAGGAGAGGCAGGGGCTCAGATGGTACAGGGCCAGCAGGGAGGCCAAGGCAGGAGGGCACACTGAAGGTGCCACTACCCAGCATCTAGAGTGTTCAGGCAGCGCTCCTGGGTGACCAGGGCTAGACCTTGAAGAGGTGGCTGATGGCCCCACTCCATCACCCAAGAACTGAGGCCGAGGAGAGATACAACAGGAGACATGCCTCCACAAGGGTGGTGGTGGAGAGGACCATCGGGTTGCTGAAGATGCACTTCAGATGCCTGGCCCGGTCAGGGGGAACATGGCAGTATCCTCCAGAACATAGTTCTCGCATGCTGCGCCCTGCACAACCTGGCTCTGGCAAGGTGAGACCCACTGGAGGCTGAGGAAAGTGAGGCAGCTCCACGGGCCATGGAGGATGACTCGTGATGGCTCAGAGGAAGAGCCTGGGGAGGCACAAGGTGAGGACCTCGAGGCAGAGGACAGGAACCCTCATGGAGGCAGGGACACCAGGGATGCTTTGATCCAGCGAATCTTCTGCTAGGCATCCAAGGCATCTATGCTTCGTCAAACCAATGGCACTGTCTCCTTTGCTAACAATCAATAAATGAGAACCCAACACATTACTCCAGCACCACACAATGCCATACTTTTACAAGCTACATTTGGCACCCCTTCATACCATCCAGACAACGCAGCCCATTTAAGTAAAATAAATGTTTGTGGTACCTAACATGAACAAACAAAGTGTCCATCCCTAACACAAGAGTCAAAAAAAAATGCAAAAAATGTCACCCGTGACATTCCCCTGCTGTACTCGAGGTGCCTTCAACTTGTGTTTGCAGGTGCTGTGCATCCTGGTGTTCCCTCCACCCCCTGCCCCTCGCTGACAGTGGCGTTGGAGGCAGTCTGCTGACTCTGCTGTCCTGGTGGCCCTGATGACCTTGGCGGTCGACTTCTGGCCACCGGAGCCTGAGGGTGCATCCCGTAGCTGGGCTCTCTGCCATCGTGGCATCATCAGATGCAGCAGCCACTGGCAGAGGAGCGGAGGAGCTGGTGCCCTCGTCCAGGGCGCCCTGAGAGAAGCCCACAGGGACAACAGGCAGCTCGTCTGCCAGCGTGAGGTGCATTAGCACCTCCCTGCTCACCATTGATGGACGGGGACCTAGCAGGGAGACTAGGTGCCTCATCCATCTCTCACACTGGCAGTGACCTCCTGTGGTCACTGCCTGTCTGAGGGCTTGCAGGTCCGAGTGCAACCCTAGGAACCCCTGAGTTTACTCCTGAAGCTGCCTCTCCATGAGAGTTGCCAGTCTCAATGGAGGAGGCTGTGCGCTCGGTGTTAAGGGTCAATACAGAATTCATGCTCTGCATGGACTCCTCCATGAAGGAGACCATGGCATGCAGACCCTCATGGATCTCCTTCAATTTTCCTTGTGCATCCCACTGGACATCCAGCATCTGTTGCCTGATGGACGACTGCAGAGGCTTGTCATCTGCCTCAGACGCAGCATGGTCCTGGTCTCCAGCTGTGCTTCCACTGTCGGCTCCCTGGGATCTTTCTGCCTCTGCCAGCTCCTCAATTGAGTGTGATGTGCCTTCACCACTGTGCATTAACCGCAGAGCCAAATACATAATGCCCACCGACGTGCAAGTATCTGTGCTGGTGCCTGGTTCAGAGACAATGTGACAGTGGTGCAGGTGTGCTGTTTTTCCTGGAGCTCGGTGGGGGGTCCTCAGGGTTGCCAGTGGCTCCTGTGGATGGCACATCTGTGGGAGGAAGGCAAAATATCAATATATTCAATCATCATTGTACACCTAGCATGCATAGTGACAGAGGAGGTAGTGGAGACGTGCTGCATGGTGCCATCTGCATTGGAGCTTCAATGGGCGCTCTGGCTACGACAGTTCACTTTCTGATGAGAGGAGCCTGTTATGTTTCCTGTACCCACCGCACACGCATCTGTCACCTGCACTCTTACCTTTATCTGAGACCCAAGCCTCACTGCGACCGGAGCGCGCTGGCCGGTGGCATTCAAGCTCTAGCGCATTGCTCTTGTGCTTAGTGATGATGCACAGATTTGGCACTCCTCCACTCATTCTGCTGCACTCCGCGGCGTTATGACTCCTCTTCTCCTGACGGAAAAATATATGCTCATTATTGCTCCGTCTCCCTGATAGTCCTTTCCTGGTTCCCAACCACCTTCCCACCTGGACATTGGGCTGGCCATGTCACTGTGGCACATCTCACCCTGCAAAGCACTGAGGCCAGTCGTGCTGACATCCCAGCCTTGGCAGGGCAGGCTTAAGTGCCAGTTAGCATACACATTCTTAGACCCCTGAACGTTCTGGGCAATGGGCACCTGACTAAAGTTCTCCACACAGGTCCATGCCATTTCTGCACTTACCCTTGCTGACTACAGGAGATCATTGAATCTTTTGTGGCACTGAAACCACGTGCGGTGCACCACCACGTGCCCGCTGACCTGGGTGGCGACCTCTGTCCAGGCCTTCTCACTCAGATGGGGCAGCCTTCTCTTGCCATCCCTGGGCATTAAGATATGCTGCCTGGCACTGACCTCCTCCACCCGCACTCCCAGGCACTCATCTGAGAAAAGAGGGGGCAGAGTGCCTACCCAACTTGCCCTCCCACCTTCCACGGCCTCCAGGTGCAGAGGCCTTGACTGTACACCAGGATACTTCTTGAGTAGCTTCCAGACATCTTCCTCAGCCTGCCCCACAACTCCTGGCAGCCTTCAGGGAGCTGCCTCTTCCATTTTTGAACACCCCACCGGGCCCGATGCATTCCCACCCCTGTGCATGGAACACACATCCGGCGGTCGTGTTTCACGCCGACCGGGCCTTAATTGGCCACCCAGCGTAAGATCGCGTTCATAGCGCAATCATGGCTGGGACCGGGTTTTACATTCGCTTTCAGCCACGCCGAGCTCTGGCGCACTTCAAGGGTAAAATTCAGGCCCTGGTTCTAGTGCTTTGAGCAATCTTTCAGTTACTTTCTTATTATTACCTTATTGGTATGTCTGATTAGGCTTCTGCGAAGCACTTTGGGATGTTAAAGACATTACAGAAATAAAGTTGTTGTTAAAAAGGTCACTTACGGTAATGGTAAAGTTAAAAAGATGGAATTGCTTCGAAGACCATTTGCATTGCTCAGTGACTTCTGCAAGTGCTTTTGGAGGGAGCTCTATCTTAGTGACCAAAATTATGTTTACAATGAGAAGCGCTGGCCATGTGTTTATTTGGCCAGTGAGGTGGTTTTGGACTTGCTCGTACCTTGCACATCATAGTTACAGTTGCAGTTAGAAAACAATTGTACAAACCAAGCTGTCATTATGTTGTCTTGACTGCTGCAGAACCTGTTGTACAAACAAGGTGGTTTCCACAGCACCCAGGACGTGGAGTTGTACAGGTACTGCAGAAATGCTTCCTGAACTCTTGGGTACTTTTCATACTAGTTTACATCACAGGAGTAAATGACTTTGTCTTGTATTTTAGCTTTCAGTATAATGCTAGGTTGGATGTCTCTTTACTGAATTAGCCTCCAATGTAAATATAGGCGATTGTAATATAAAGGCTTTTCTTAACTTTTTTCTACTGATTTTTACTCTCCATTCCCAGGTTCTAATGGGCCTAGAAATTAACACACCAGTTGATCATGTAAAAACCTCTTATTTTGGCTCCCAATTGGCAGAAGACAGACTTGGATTTTTATAGTGCCTTCACAACTTCAGGACATCCCAAAGCAATTTAGAATCAATGG
Source organism: Cetorhinus maximus (assembly GCF_964194155.1). Lineage (NCBI taxonomy): Eukaryota > Metazoa > Chordata > Chondrichthyes > Lamniformes > Cetorhinidae > Cetorhinus > Cetorhinus maximus. The sequence goes on from NC_135896.1 coordinate 72,831,003, forward strand.
AGAGTTGGGGGACTTGCATTTTTATAGCACTTTTCAAATACTTTTTGAAGAGCAGTCCCTGTTATGATGTAGGAAGCATGGCAACCAATATGCACACAGCAAGCACCCCCTCCATCCGGCCAGTGTGCTCACAGCAAGCACCCCCTCCATCCGGCCAGTGTGCTCACAGCAAGCACCTCTTCAATCCGGCCAGTGTGCTCACAGCAAGCACCCCCTCCATCCGGCCAGTGTGCTCACAGCAAGCACCCCCTCCATCCGGCCAGTGTGCACACAGCAAGCACCCCCTCCATCCGGCCAGTGTGCTCACAGCAAGCACCCCCTCCATCCGGCCAGTGTGCTCACAGCAAGCACCCCCTCCATCCGGCCAGTGTGCTCACAGCAAGCACCCCCTCCATCCGGCCAGTGTGCTCACAGCAAGCACCCCCTCCATCCGGCCAGTGTGCTCACAGCAAGCACCCCCTCCATCCGGCCAGTGTGCTCACAGCAAGCACCCCCTCCATCCGGCCAGTGTGCTCACAGCAAGCACCCCCTCCAGCCGGCCAGTGTGCTCACAGCAAGCACCCCCTCCATCCGGCCAGTGTGCTCACAGCAAGCACCCCCTCCATCCGGCCAGTGTGCTCACAGCAAGCACCTCTTCAATCCGGCCAGTGTGCTCACAGCAAGCAGCCCCTCCATCCGGCCAGTGTGCTCACAGCAAGCACCCCCTCCATCCGGCCAGTGTGGTCACAGCAAGCACCTCTTCAATCCGGCCAGTGTGCTCACAGCAAGCACCTCTTCAATCCGGCCAGTGTGCGCACAGCAAGCACCCCCCATCCGGCCAGTGTGCTCACAGCAAGCACCTCTTCAATCCGGCCAGTGTGCTCACAGCAAGCACCTCTTCAATCCGGCCAGTGTGCGCACAGCAAGCACCCCCCATCCGGCCAGTGTGCTCACAGCAAGCACCTCTTCAATCCGGCCAGTGTGCTCACAGCAAGCACCTCTTCAATCCGGCCAGTGTGCTCACAGCAAGCACCTCTTCAATCCGGCCAGTGTGCACACAGCAAGCATCCCATCCATCCGGCCAGTGTGGTCACAGCAAGCACCTCTTCAATCCGGCCAGTGTGGTCACAGCAAGCACCTCTTCAATCCGGCCAGTGTGCTCACAGCAAGCACCTCTTCAATCCGGCCAGTGTGCTCACAGCAAGCACCTCTTCAATCCGGCCAGTGTGCACACAGCAAGCACCTCTTCAATCCGGCCAGTGTGCGCACAGCAAGCACCTCTTCAATCCGGCCAGTGTGCACACAGCAAGCATCCCATCCATCCGGCCAGTGTGGTCACAGCAAGCACCTCTTCAATCCGGCCAGTGTGCGCACAGCAAGCACCTCTTCAATCCGGCCAGTGTGCACACAGCAAGCACCTCTTCAATCCGGCCAGTGTGCTCACAGCAAGCACCTCTTCAATCCGGCCAGCGTGCTCACAGCAAGCACCTCTTCAATCCGGCCAGTTTGCGCACAGGCAAGCAGCCCCTCCAGCCGGCCAGTGTGCGCACAGCAAGCAGCCCCTCCAGCCGGCCAGTGTGCGCACAGCAAGCAGCCCCTCCAGCCGGCCAGTGTGCGCACAGCAAGCAGTCCCTCCAGCCGGCCAGTGTGCGCACAGCAAGCAGCCCCTCCAGCCGGCCAGTGTGCTCACAGCAAGCACCCCCTCCAGCCGGCCAGTGTGCGCACAGTAAGCAGCCCCTCCAGCCGGCCAGTGTGCGCACAGCAAGCAGCCCCTCCAGCCGGCCAGTGTGCGCACAGCAAGCAGCCCCTCCAGCCGGCCAGTGTGCGCACAGCAAGCAGCTCCTCCAGCCGGCCAGTGTGCGCACAGCAAGCAGCCCCTCCAGCCGGCCAGTGTGCGCACAGCAAGCAGCCCCTCCAGCTGGCCAGTGTGCGCACAGCAAGCAGCGCCCCTCCAGCCGGCCAGTGTGCGCACAGCAAGCAGCGCCCCTCCAGCCGGCCAGTGTGCGCACAGCAAGCAGCGCCCCTCCAGCCGGCCAGTGTGCGCACAGCAAGCAGCGCCCCTCCAGCCGGCCAGTGTGCGCACAGCAAGCAGCCCCTCCAGCCGGCCAGTGTGCGCACAGCAAGCAGCTCCTCCAGCCGGCCAAGGTGAAAATGACCAGAGCATCTGTTTTTGTGATGTTGGTTGAGAGATAAATATTGACTAGGTCACTGGGGATAGCTCCCCTGCTCTTCTTGGAAACCCACAGGACTGTTTTTTACATCCAGGGTAGGCAGATGGTACCTTGGTTTGAGGTTTCATCTGAAAGATGGCAAACCTTTGACACTGCAGCACTCCCTCAACCCTGATTTTTTCTTTTTGTTCAGGTCCTGGAGTGGGATTTGAACCTGGAACCTTGCGACTCAAGATGCAAGAGCAGGGTGACCAAATATCCCATAATTCAAGGGATTGTTCGTTTTTTTTTCTGTTTGCCCTGTGTCCTGTCCCAGGGAAAGATTATATGCCTTTTGTTCCATATTTTTAAGGTACCGCTGTGGGAGAGTGCTGGGATCTCCTGTTACTGTTGCCTTTGCCATTTTGGTTTCCTTTTGACCATGTCCACTAGGCTCTCACCATCAGCCACTGGGGGGAGAAAGTGTGTTGAGCGGGACTGCAAGTAGCAGCGGATAGTGGCACTGAAACTTGGAGGGAGTCCTTCCTGTGAAATGCCATGCAGCAGACCCATGTAGATGCCATGACTGCCTAAGGTAAGTTTTGCATTTGAGCTGCTATCATAGCACCACCACCATCACACCCCCTCTTTTCCCCTCACCTGCCACATCACCACTCTCATGTGTGGTCCAAATATCACTTTTTTTTTTCTCAACAGTTGGTCACCCTGGGCAGGAGTGCTACCGACTGAGTCATGGCCGATGCTAGAAGTGTAGTCACTGTTGTAATGTAGGAAATGATTAATCTAGGAATCATTGAGCTGGTTGATGCATTGAATCATTACAATGCATTTAACAGTGCACCAGATAAGCTACGTATTCCGACATCAGAATTCAAGCTCAATGAAAGATCACTTAGATAGTCAAGTGAGTTGACCATCTTCACAATACATTTGACATACAGGATGTTGAGTTAACAGCACTGAGTCTATCAATGCCCTTAAACAGATTATTTGAATGATCCTAAAAGTGCTGTGCAGGTTTACATTGCAGACTCACTATGAAAAGAGGAAAGAAGGAATTTGAATTTATGTAAGTACTTTTCATGATCTCATGATGTTCCAATGTGCTTTACAGTCAATGAAGTACTTTTTGAATTGCGGCCACTTTTGGAATGTAAGAAATAGGGCAGGCAATGTGCTGACAGCAATGCCTCCCAAACAGCCGTGTGACAATGGCCTGATTATTTATTTTACTGGTGTTAATTGAGGCAAAGCTGGGGCAAAGTATTGCCCAGTGCTGGAAGAACCGCTCTGCTTTAGATAGTGTGATGGGATCTTGTAAGTTTGCATGAGACAATCTTTGCATCAAACAGCATAAGAGGAGACCAGCTCATTGTGTTGGCTGTCTGATAGAGCCAGAGCTCAGTGTGTTAAGCCAAAAATAACTTTTGAAGTGTAGTCACTGCTGTAACGTAGGACATGTGGCAGCCAAATTGCCCAAATGAAACTCCCACAAAAGAGCATTGTGATAATGACCAGATAATCTCTATTAGTGCTATTGATTGGGAGATAAATACTGGACACCAGGGGAACTTCCATGCTCTTCTTCAAAATAGTGCCATGGGATAGTTTTGTATCCACCTGAGGGGGCAGATGCATGCGAGTGTCAGCTTAGATTTTTGTGCTTTAGTCCAGTATGAGAATTTTTCTACAATCTTGAGACTGGTGGCATCAACAGTTATGTCTGGCGCTTCATAGTGTGTACCTGGTGCTGGTTGAAACATAACTTCGGGCGACATTGATTTAGAGACCAATGTTTTTGGCAGTACTTGAAAATTTGTTTGCCATATTCTGGATGTCTTCCTTGTTGTGGGCAGCTCGTGCATAGCCAACTGCATACAGAAGCTTTTAGATTACTGCCACTGATTTTGGTGGGGGTGCACACTCTGGAGAGACTGAAGAGCTTCCCTCAACAGAAACTAATATGATGCCTGCAGGCATGTTTCTGTCAGCTGAGAGATTGAAGAGTTAGGGAGCCACGCTTTATCCTTGCTTTATGTTGTTGGTTGCCAAAGGCATCAGACATCTTACCATAGACACAAACACATTCAACCATGCCATCGTGCAGTAGGTGTGGGATTTTGGCAAATTTGTTTGGACGTCCTAGATTGGATAGCAAGTGCCAAAGACCAGATTGACTCTCACTGCCAAAAGCTTTGGGTAGATCAATGAACAACATATATGTTGCTCATGGCACGTTTCTTGGTGTCTTGCTGCAGACACCATTATCGGCTGTCCCACGGTTAGCCCTAAACCCATATTGATTCCAGGAGGAAATCATCTCCGAGACTGTCTAGTAGGCTGTTTAATAGGATCCTTTTAAGGATCTTTCTTGCAATTGAGAGAAGACTTATTCCTTGGTAGTTGGCGCATACAATTTTGGATCCTTTACGCTTCCAGATGTTGACTATGTTGGCATCCCTGAGGTCCTATGGTTTGTCAACCAGTTTTGTATTATTACACTTCCAGGAAGGCAAATATAACCTATTGACCCAGAGGAGAGAGTGTTACAGCCTAGTCACAGGTAACACCTCTGCTGTTGTTTGCTATCATTAAGCGTCTGTATGATGGCTTTCATACTGGTTGCAAATGGAGACTTTAGAAACCAGAAAACTTGAAGCTAAAAACCTGGTACAAAGACCCTCATTAGAGATGGCTTTGTCTTTCAGAGAATGAAAGAAAGAAAGGTGCCATATGCATAGGGCTGTGTTGAACGCTGTGAGAGCTAATAGTTATGGGATAGGAAACTGACCTGTCTTTCAGTTGCCATCCTTCTCATGGCATATCTGCTTGCTGCCTTGAGCAGATGTTGTGGCAGAGATCAGGAGTGTACCCTTGTTGAAGTAAGATGCACAATAGTGCACTGGAAAACATCTGTTAATTTCATGCTGCTGGTACTTGTCAAGCTGAAAATTAAAGTGAAACAAAGGAAACTATTTTTTCAAATTTAAGTTGCGATTAAGAATAAATCCATAATACAACCCAACTATTGTAGGATGCTTAACCCACTCTTTAGAAGTTGCAATATTCTTCACATTTATTGCCATCAGACAAATTTATAACTGCAGTGAATTTGGTCGTATTGTGTTGGAAAAATACTTTTCTTGGCCATCCATCTTATGTCTCCATTTGCTCCTGGGAAACAAAATACTGTGGAGTTCAAAATTCAAGAAAAAGCAGTGAACAAACTGGCTTCTCAAATTGTTGAGTTCACTTATTAAATTATTTTTTGTTTGATTTGGTTGCTTGAAGTGTCAGTTGGTTAACTTCAATAACTGTCATGGTAGAAAGTCATCTTTCCTCATTCTCCTTGTTTGCCGTTCTATCACTGGAGATTACACTAAGCAGTTGAATCTCTGTCTTTTGGCATAATGCAGGTATGCCTCAGCTTTCTACTTTGGTCAAAAGGACATTGGAAGCCCAGTCAAGAGGATCCAGCATTTCTGGTTCCTTTGTTTGCACTTCTCCCTAGTGTGATTTGAGTTTGGGCTCGCTGTAGGGGTTTTTGAATTTGTTCTTGTTGGTTTTGATCTGCTGTTCCATGGGCATCTAGTTATTTGTTTCATTGTAACTAGGGTGTTGTTCAAAAGAGGACAAAATATTTGATGGGTTTAAATTAATCTTTAAAGACTAATATTTTGGTGATAGATTTTAATCAGTGTTTATTTAATGAAATGATATATGGTTACTAATACCTTACCTTAGAAAAAGCTCCCAAGGTACTTCACAGAGGCATAAATCAGACAGAAATGGACACTGAACCAAAAGAGGAGGAAGAGAGAGAGAGAGATTAGGAGGGGTGACTAAAACAATGGCCCAAGAGGAAAGTTTTAAGGACGGCCTTAAAGAAGAAGTAGAATGTTTGAGAGGAAATTCCAGAGTTTTAAACTCAGGTGACCGAAAGCAGAGCTGCCAATGCTGGAGCGTAGGCAAAAGGAAGGGCAAGGCAGAGCATCAGAATTCAAAGAATGGAGAATTCTGGGAGGCTTGTAGGACTGGAGAAGGTTGCAGATATGGAGAGGTGAGGACATGAAGGGATTTAAGCATGAGGATAAAAATGTTAAATTGGTGACACTAGGGTACCAGGAGCAAGCTCAAGAGTGATAGCTGAGCAGATCCTATTGCAGGATAGGATGCAGGCAGCAGTTTTGGATGAGCTCAAATTTACAGAAAGTGGAGGACAGAAGGCCAGACTAAGAGAGCATTGGAATAGTCAAGTCCAGAGGTGGTAAAGGCATGGGCTTGATGGGCTTGGCAGGGATAGGAGGTGGACTTTGTGATAGGGAGCATATGGGTTTGGAAGACACTCAATTGATGTTGATTATCTAACGTCCTAAAACTGGCATTTATCACTGTTCAAATTCTTAGGATAACACATCAGTTGACATAAACCATCTGAATTATAATGAATGTTTCATACCTTTAGTGTCAGCTTGGTTTAATGTTAGCACTTATCATTCAGGACAAGAGCACATAATCTGTTCATTGTCAGAGATGTCACCTTTCAGATGAAATGTTAAACAGAGGCCGTGTTTGTCCTCTTGTGGACAAAAAAATTGTTATAACTAAGCAAGATAGGCAGTGAAGGATAAAATAAGACTAATCTTTACACACACATTATTTAGAGAGACAAACCCAACCAACATAGTTTCGGTTTGCCACAATATATAGGAGCACGAGTGAATTGTCAGTTATTGGCCACCATCTGATACAGTTAACATCCAATTCGTATACAATGAACAAAGTTCCCATGGTACTATTTGAAGAAGAGCAGGGGAGCTCTTTCAGTGTCCAGGCCAACAATTATCCCTTAACTAACATCACTAAAACAGATAATCTGGACATTGCTTTTAGTGGGATTTTGCTGTGCAGAAATTGGCTGGCACATTTTTCTACAGACCCAACAGTGACTGCATTTCAAAAGCAATTCCTTTTAGGGAGAAGTGGTTTGGGATGTCCCGAGGATGTGAAAGGCACAATACAAATGCAGGTTTGTTCTTTTAACTGTTTTTAAAGCATCCCCATTTGAAAAGTACAGATATTTTTAAATTTAATAAAATGATTTCTCCCACTCCTTTTCTCTTGTAATCTAATTTTGCCAGGAGATGATATGGTTTCAAATGCAAGTGTCTTGCTATGACTAGCCAACAGCTTTGGGTTCTGTTTCTTCTCTCTGATCTGAATTTTCCTTTCCATGCAGTGACTGTGATAAATACAAGTAACCCCCAAACTAAGGTAGTCCTGAGACTTAAGGGACCTTTTGGTTAGGTGTTGAGTTGTAAACTAATTGAACACTCTAGGTGCCAACTGAAGGTAATTAAAGATTATTTGTGTTATTGTAGATTGTAGATGAAAACCATAATTATGTTATGAGCCACACATGTAAGAGCAATTTTAAAATGGGGTTTATTCTTGTATATTCACGGAAATGATAGCATTAATGGTTGTGAAACAAAAGTTATTGCATCCTTTCTAAATGGTTTTAGCAATCTGGTTATTGTACCAGAACAGTGCTTCAATCAGATGGATGGGAGGATGGGTGGATTACATTCATGTAACTTGATGTTATTTTTTTTGTGAAATTCATGTTTTGGGATAGTTTTTCAAGGCATGTTTGGGAAATTGTGCAATGCAATGGATTAAAAATATTTTGTTAGAATTGCTCAAGTACAAATGACAAAAAGGAAACCTAGCATGTTAGACTGAATTTTGAAATGCAATCTCGGCTTTATCCTTGTACATACAATGTATTTCCTGGCATCAAAACTGCCTTTGTAAGGTATATTTACTTATATCCATGTGTGTCTCCTTCAGAGAAAATGCGGAAGGATCAAGTATAATTGTGCATGTGGATGACAAGACAGCCAGCATCAGAAATATGAAGGTAAGAGTCCCTCTATTTGGAACTGTACTTCAAGTGGCAGGGTATTCTAATTCAGATAAATTGAGGATTTAGTCTGTAAATATTAAAATTCTCACCATTGTTCTATTGAATACAATTGTTTTGACAAAAGAGCCTTTCTGATTAGGAGTTTCATGCATGTAAACATAAGAAAAACATTTGCAGATCTTTTTTTGATATACTGGGCATAGTATCTTACAGTACAGAAGGAGGTCATTCACCCCATTGTGCCTGTGCTAGCTTTTTGAAAGAGTTGTCTAGTTTGTCCCATTTGAAAGAGTTATCTAATTAGTCCCATTTCTCTGCTCTTCCATTTGTAATTTTTCATGTAGAATTACTTTTTAATTTAGTATTATGAAAGATAATAAACTTTTTTGAGCAGTAAATAGTTTAGACAGTTTAGAGTGAAATTTATACTTTGTCCTTGAGGATTTCCATTGTTTAAAAATATCTGGAGAATTGTTCTCCATGTCTAATTCTGATATGACTAATTGTGATGCTTTCTTTCATAAGTATTGTTAGTGGCTGAGAGTAGTTAGGGTAAACAGGAAGCCTGAGCTCGGGAAAGAATTCTTGACATAGGAACTTTAACCCATTGAATGCTGAAAACTCTCAACAGCTTTGATATACGCTTTAGGGTGTGGCGTGGAAATCAGACCTTTAAATAATAATAGTATTTTATTCAAGAAACATGTTTGCAGCCTGAAGGCTGAATTGAAGTGTGACCTTCATTGAAAAATTCACATATAGATTTTAAAAAATTCAACAAGTTAACAGAGAAATCGTGAAAGTAATATGAAACGAAGAAATATTGAATTAACATCTATTAAAGTTACAAACCAATGCACCATTCCTACATTACAGACACTGAACTACATATAACCCTTATAATTTAAATACTTCATTGAGGACCCAAACCATGTAAGGAATAGATATCTTTCTGTCCTTCTACTTACAGGGTTAAAGTTAGTCGAACCTCTCATAAAGGCCCAGATTTTCGTTGCCCAGGCAAGTAGCACGAATCAGGAAATTTCATGGCTTGCCACAACTGCCTCGAGAGAAACCAATGGCGGGATCTTCGTTCCAGGGGCAGGGTGCGGGATGGAGTTGGGTCCAGCGCCCCGGATGCAGATTGGAGATGGCCACTGGGGCAGCTGAGGGCCGAGGCTGCCTGTTTAACAGGCCTGCCTCAAGTCTGGGGGACTTCATTCCAGTTAGTTGCTCATATTTTAGGCCCTCTAGCCCTCACCCCTCACAGCTGCTCATCGCTCCCCACCCACTTCCATGGCCCATCTATGCCAACCCATGCTCCCCATCCACTAGCGCCCCTTATAGCCCATGCCAACTTAATTACAACTCAGCCGACTCATGCTACTCACCCACCACCATAGCTCCTTATAGTTTCCTTTCTAACTTAATGCCTACTCATGCCAGCCCACCCACCATCCTTTACCCTTACATCCTCCATGCCAATTCACCCAGTATCCTCCAGAGCCATGTTGAGATGAAATAAAATAAAGTTCTAAGTATCTATTGTAGCCTTCACTATATTTAAAAAAATCTTGCATTCATGAAAGTCCATTCAAAACTTTAAAATCCCCTCAAGTACTTAATCCCTTATCAACAGACTTAAATTCATAACCCCACACCAAAGACAGCTACTCTTTAATAACCTCTTTGAGCTATCAATCAAACTGTGAACTTGGAACTCCCTGCAGTGATAATGGTATGTTATGGAAAGCAGCGAAGCATTAATAATGACATAATGATAGCCCTTGGTAATGCCAAAAACAGTTATTGTGACTGCTAAAACAGTTTTTTTTAACTTCTCACTGATGCAGGCAGGCTGTTTTTTTAAAGAGATGGGGTGTAAATAACTTCATAGCTTGACAGTTCGAGAGAACTTATTCACCCTTCAAGGGCATTTACATCTACTCTAACACTATGTAATTCCAACGCTCCGTGCTAAGGCCCTTGCTACAGCGAAAATGGGGTATGTTTGAACTTGGCACTGAGTTCAAATGGTCCTGCTGAGTTCAGGTTTCCTCCATGTGTGAGTCATGCCCTGGCCCCTTTCACCTATTGGTGAAAATTGGATCTATTAGAAATGGAGATCCTGCCATCACTTTGGCAGGTGCGTAGAGATTCCATGATCGAGCGAAAATCTGAGCCAAAATAAAGTCCATTTATAGTTTTATGCATTAGAATTAGAGGAAGGTTAAGAAAGACCTGGGGAATAGTTCTTAATTTCTTAATCCACGCCTTAAAAGCCAACCAAAGGACATTACAGAACATAAACAGGCCATTTAACTCAAGAGATTTGCGCCAAACCATTTTCTCCACATATATGGCAGTTGGTTTGATCCCACTCTCTTGCTCCCTTGCCTTACCCTTTTTAAAAAAAAAAGTTCTTATTCCAGCAAGTAACTAATTCCCTTTTTAAAGTAACTTATGATCTTTGAATCACTCTACATGAGAAACTGTTAACAAAAACAAGAGTGCATGGCATTAGAAGCAACCTGTTGGCTTGGATAGAGAATTGGTTCGGAGGTAAAGCACAGAATAAGAATAATGGATATGTACTCAAATTGGGATGGGATTAGTAATGTTTTACAACCTTTCACTATATTTATTAATGACTTCTGTGGGAATAGATAGTTTTATATCTAAGTTTGCTGACAGCACTAAGGTGGCACAGTAAGTGGTGTAGCTTGGAGCAGAAAGTTACAAAGGGACGTTGACAGATTAAGTGAGTGGGTAAAACTCTAGCAGATGGAGTTCAGTGTAAGAAAGTCGGAGGTCATCTGCTTCAGGTCCAAGAAGGATAGGTCAAATAGCGAGAAGATAAGGACTATGGATGATCAGAGAAATTGTGGTCCAAGTATAGAAATCACCAAAATCTAATGAGCAGGTACAAAAAAAACTTAAAAGATGAATGGAATATTGGTATTTATCTCAAGTGACCCAGAATACAAAGGTGTGGAAGTTATGTTACAACCACACAGAGCTCTGGAATACTGTATTGCACTGCACCCTAGTTATGACCTTCAAGGAAGTGAAGTGTAGATTCGTCAGAATGATACCAGGGTTGAAAGTATTTAATATGAAAATAGGTTGCATGCACTTGGCTTGTATTCCCTTGAATATAGGAGATTAAGGACTGATCTAATTGAGGTGTTCAAGGTGGTTAAAGGAGTTGATGAGGTAGCTAGAGAGAAACTATTTCCTTTTTGGGTGGTGGTTGGGGAGAGGTGGTGGTGGGGAGTCCAGAAATTCCTTAAAATTAGAGCTAAGCCATTCAGGGGTGATGTCAGGAAACACTCCCTGAAGGGTAATGGAAATCTGGAACACTCTCCTCAGAAATCTGTTGCAGCTGGGCGTCAATTGAAAGTATAAAACCGAGATTGATGGATTTTTCTTGAGCAGGGCATTAAGAGTTACAGAACCAAGGTGGGTAGATGGATTTAAGATACAAAAAGACTTGCGTATCTGTAGTGCCTTTCATGACAACCAGACATCTCAAAACAGTTACAGCAAATTAAGTTCTTTTGAACTGTAGTAAAGGTAGGAAGCACAGAGGCAATTTGCTGACAGCAAGCTCCCACAAATAGCAGTGTGATGATAAGTAATCTCTTTTTGTGAGGTTGGTTGAGGAATGAATATTGGCCAGGACACTGGCAATAACTCCCCTCCTCTTCTTCGAAATAGTGCTATGGGATCTTTTATGTCCACCTGAATGGGCAGATATTTAACACTTCATCCAAAAGACTGCACCTCCAACAATGCAGCACTCCCTCAGTACTGCATGGGAGTGTCAACCTTAATTTTTGTTCTTGATCCCAGGAGTGGAACTTGAACCTGGAACTTAGTGACTCAGAGGCAAGAGTGCTACCAACTGAGTTCCAACTGATACAGGTCAACCATGATCTAATTGAATGGCAGACCAGGCTTGAGAGGACGAATGGCTTCCTTCGTTTCTAAGTTTCTATCAGCAATGCTGTATGAAGAGAATTCCATATTCTAACCACGCTCTTTGCATAGGATTTTTTTCTTCTAACCGCCTCCCTTAATTTTCCCCGTCTTTTTACTATCTTGCCAATCAGTGAAATCACTGTCTCTCCATCTTTCAAAATTTGCAGATGACACAAAATTTGGAAATATTGTGAACTGTGAGGAGGGTAATATTAAATTTCAAATGGACAAAAACAGGTTTTACGTGGACAAGTGTGAAGTTGATTCATTTTTGTTGGAAGAATGTGGAGAGACAATATAAAATAAAAGGCATGATTCTAAAGGAATTGCAGAAGCTGGGGGTATATGCGCACAAATCATTGAACGTGGCAGGACAGGTTGAGAGAGCGGTTGATGAAGTGTATGAGTTCCTGGGCTTTATAAATATGGACATAGAACACAAAAGCCAGTAAGTTACAGTAAATCTGTATAAAACACTGATTTGGCCTCAACTGGAATATTGCATCCAGTTCTGGCTAACACACTTTAGGAAGGATGTGAAAGCATTAGAGAAGGTGCAGAAAAGATTCATGAGAATGGTTCCAGAGAAGAGGAACTTCAGTTACATAGATTAGAGGAGTTGGGACTGTTCTCCTTGGAGAATAGAATGTTGAGAGAGATTTAATAGAAGTATTCAAAATCATGAGGTGTCTGGACAGAGTAGATATAGAGAAACTGTCCCCATTGGTGGATTGAAAACGAGAGGGCACAGATTTAAAGTCATTAGCAAAAGAAGCAATGATAAAATGAGGAATATATTTTTTACAGAGGGAGTGGTTAGGATCTGGAATGCAATGCCTGAAAGTGTGGTGGAGCCAGATTCAAAATGGCACTTAAAGGGGAATGGGATCAGTATCTGAAAAGAAAAATACGCAGGGCATGTTCTGTAATAGAATTGTACATTACATCAATTACATTCAGATATGAAGCCAAAGATTCTGTTTGCCTTCAGTTGTCAGCATTATTTACTTGGGTAGTTCTTTCATTTCCATTTTTAGGAGTTACTGATATATTCTTGAATAAAGTTGTCCTGTGGGGGCAGTACTTGGCAATTTAAAAAAAATCCGAATGTTTAACAGCAGTGTGCCATGAAACAGATAAGTAATTTGTTGTCATTGTGGTAAGTGTGGAATTTCCCAGGTTTGTTGCCATGTCATTTGCCCTCACAAGGTCTTGAATGAATTTTCCATTGTAAGCCATGACTAGACTGCTGCCACTTTCTGACCCGCCTTAGGTGAGTAGAAATGGAAAAAGTTTTTTTTTCCCCTTTATCCTTTGATGGGATGTGGGCGTTGATGGCAAGGCCAGCATTTATTGCCCATTCCTAATTGCCGTTGAACTGAATGGCTTGCTAGCCCATTTCAGAGTTAAGAGTCAACCACATTACTCTGTGTTTGGGGTCACATACAGGCCAGACCAGGTAAGGATGGCAGATTTCCTTCCTGAAAGAGACATCAGTGAATTAGATGGGTTTTTACAACAATTGATAGATTCATGGTCGCCATTACCGAGACTAGCATTGTATTCCAGGTTGTTATTAATTGAATTTTAAATAGCACCAGCTGCTGTAGTGGAATTTGAACCCATGTCCCCAGGGCATTAGCCTGGGCCCCTGGATTACTAGATTACATCACCATCTCCCTCAAATGTTGAGTAAGAAGTGAAGCCAAGTTGGAAGATAGTTATTTATACTAGATAAAGAAGGAACGAGTGTAGCTTGACAGGTTTGTCTTTTAACCTACTTATGACTTGGCTACTTTCAGTGTAGCTTTTCAGCTTCTCCCTGCAGCCTACAATTGCAATACATATATCGAGAGTTGTTTTGAGGAATATATAGGGCAAAAAAGAAAGACTTGAATTTCACGAATTTGGGAGGTCCCAGAATACTTTACGGCCAAACATCGCAGCCAATTTGTGCACAACAAGCTCCCACGATGGCAGTTGAGATAATGACCAGATAATTTGTTGTTCAGTGATGTTGGTTGAGGATAACTATTGGCAAGGACACCAGAAAGAACTCCCCTGATTTTCTTTGAGAAATGTTATGACATCTTTTATGTGCACATGAGAGGACAAATGTGGTAATTATGGCTCTTGCATGATTATCAAATCAAATATTTCCCTCTGTATTAAAGTCTCCTGACCTGTAATAGAATGCAGAAAACAGAACTGTGTCGTAATAAAACATAAGTTCCCCTATTGGGCCCAATGTAGAGTGCTGTGTACTAGCTTAAAGATGAGGAATCCAACACTCAATTGTTACAGCGCAGAAGAAGGCCATTCGGTCCATTGTGTCTGCACCAGCTCTCCAAATGAACAATTCACCTGGTGCCATTCTCTTGCCATCTCCCTATAATCCTGAACATTCTTCCTTTTCACATAACAGTTTAATTCCCTTCTGAATACCTCGATTGAACCTGCCTCCACCACACTGTCAGACAGCGAATTCTAGATCCCAGCCACTTGCTGTGTGAAAAAGTTTTCCCTCATTGCTTTTGCTTCTTTTGCCAATTACTTTAAATCTGTGCCCCCTCGTTCTTGATCCTTTCATGAGTGGGAACAGTTTCCCCCTATCTACTCTGTCCAGAACTGGGAGCTGACGGACTTTTAAGATTGATGTATAGCACACACTTCAGTGCCTTCAGCCACAATACCCATTCACCTGGGAAAACTGATAGTAAGTACTTAAGGTTCTGATTTACCGTGTTGCTGTACACTCAACTGCACCTCATTGAAATAATTATGACAAAAGAATTGATCAGATTTTTCTTCCCCCAGTTTGCTAAAACTCTCTTTAGGAGGAAACATTTTGAGGAGTAGTTTGTCCTATAAAAACATATTGTACCTCTGCAAACTGTGTTCAGCTGTATTGTAAAGAATGATGCTTTTTGATTTCAGTAGTCTAGTGCTCAGCAGGAATAATTCCCCCTTTCTGGAGGGTTTGGTTGCTGATTGTATATCAGGGATTGTAAGATTCCTCAGTGGATCCAGGCGACAGTCTATGCTTATTAGGCAAATTTAGACATACAATCCTAACTACTGAACAAATTAGAAAGGAAATAAATGTCACGATGAAGAAAATCTACTAAAAAGTTCACCTTTAGAACTTTTTCAACTGCACATGGATTAATTCTATTAAATAATGAATAATGGAGTGATTGAAAGACCATAATCCGATAAAAGGCTCACCAGTTCGGCTGTCTTTTTAACTGCAGGATGATATAGCCATGGAATCACTCAAGGGTATTTAATTTATTTATATAGTGTATTTCCCAGAGTGGATTAAATGCTGTACTTTTGTCCAATCAAACTCAATGCATGAAGATTGTGAATTAATCCCTGCAGAGATAGCTGAATAAAAATAACGCAACCAATACTTGTTCAGGCCAATAACTTATTGATTAAAGAATCTCGGACATAACAATGTCATGTGCAGCTTGTCAGAGCTCCATCTCCCATATTGCCCCCATCTCCCATTATTCTTTTGTTTTATAAACTGCAGCTGCGTATGTAGCATATAACTTGCTACCTGTAATACACTTGACGTGTCAATCTAGTATAAATGCAGCATAATGTAATCTATTCCACGTTGTAAAGCTAATTGGGAATAATATGTATTTATTTCTTGAGTAATTTGTGGTTTTCAGTAAAATATGCAGATAAACTCAGTGTTCTTGCACTCCTACTGGGAAGTTGCGCTTGAAGAGAGTGTGGATCAGAGACAAGCTATAACCCTGTCACATGTTCAATGCCATGTATAAAATCTTCCTGTGTTGCTCCTTGTTAGAAGTGTTGAATAACTGAGTTTATAGAATTCCAGAATTCAATTATTTGACACAGTTTTACAGGTTATTAAGACTTTGGTGTTAAAGCACGCATTCCAGGATTAAATTTAATTGAGGATAGCATTGTCCGCTGATAAAACAGTGGGTTTTGTCTATGAGCCAGAGTGCTATATTTTTAAGTAGCTACTTGTTCAGATGTGGGTAATGATCACTCATTTTTAATTAACCAAAAAGGAAAGTTGTCTGTTGTATTTCAGTCAGTACATGTCACCATCCTTTGTCTGCTGTTCCTTGTTAATTGACAAGAGTTTACATGGATTTGTCAGTTTGACAAAAACATAAGTCACTAGCCATGGATTTTGTATTGTCATTTGTTGATTTTTATATATTGGGGTCTATAATGAAATTTGCTGCAACTATATATAAGTAGCCTTAAGATAAAGGCAAAATACTGCAGATACTGGAAATCTGACAGCATTTGTGGAAAGACAGAGTTAATATTTCGAGTCCATATGACTTCTTCAGAGCTGGTGTTGTATATGTAGCCGTGGCTGGCTGTGTTGATAATATTGAAATGTTTCAAATTGAAACAAAATTTACACTTAGTGAACTAGAAATTCAAGATAAAGAATTCAAAAACTATTTATTTCCCTATCTGTTTAAATTCTTTTTGATATGTTCCGGTGCTGTGTCCTTCCCCTAGTTGGAAGGATGAAGCTAGACATTTGTTCCTGGCCTCCAACAGTGCCACAAGCAGTAGTCAGGATTTGCTGAACAAGCAGCTTGGGGTGACCGACACTTGGATTTTTCCATCTCCTTTCAACTGTAATGTTTTAATTTATATCAGCTTCATAACAGGAAATAGTATATTAAGATCTCAAATATGTTTGGTTTTATAACATGTGGCACTGTTATGTGACACATCTCAATAGATTTATTCAGTATTATTGCATTGAAAGAAATTATGTTGTGCATCCTTGGACATTTATTTTTTCAGATTGAACTTCCTTTTAAAAAGGTGCACTTTTGTAAGAACGCTTTTTCATCAATAAAATTAGTCAGCAATTAGAATATTATTCCAATATGATGGGAATGATCCATGAGTGTGAGCCATAGATAATGAGTGCCTTAGGTGTTAATGATCTTGCATGAGCATTCCAATGAGATGAAAGTACTTTTTCTACACTGACGTTTGTTGGAGTTTTTTTGGAGTGTGTGTCCTCAGTTCATTTTCATTTTAATGAGTTACTGCTTTTCAGACCATGATAAATATAACTGACAATCACAAAATTAGTATAATTGGCCAGATCTCTCAAAAGGTCCGATGAATATAATTTAAAATGTGCATTTGGTAAGTGAAATTGGTTTTAAATCTGTTCTTGTTTTCTGAATCCTGTACCAGCTGGATTCCCGGCTTGATAGTCCTGGGAATACAAGGGAGCGGAATATAGAGTTCACCTTTGATTACTGTTACTGGTCAGTGGATCCTGACTCTTCCAACTATGCGCCTCAGGAACTGGTGAGTATTGAGTAGTTATCCAGTTCCTTTATTATCCATTGCAACCTCTTTTTCTTTTAAGTGTGTACTTATGGTTGTTGTCCACTGTTTTAAAACACAATTGTGATTGCCTGATATGCAGACTGTTGGAAAAACTCCACCAAATGTAGCTGCAGGAATGAACATTTTTTTTGGTAAAGTAATGCACAATTGCACTGAATGCAGGCTGCAGAACTGGTACATTTGCACTCATCCATTGAAATTCACACCCGTTAATATGGAACCTTGCTGTATAAGTTCAGATGTTGATTCAATACAGCATAGAAGATACAGCTGACTTTGTTAGAGCAATTAAGAATGCTATATACTGGAATCTTTGAATGATCAACCTTCTGATTCAGAAGTGAGAGTCTTTCCAGTGAAGCCAAGCTGACTCAGGTGTGGTGAATTATCAACTCACTCCTAAAGCTGCCACTGTTGTGATTTCTTTCAGACATTTAATCAATACATCTAAAACAACAATATAGTTTTGGATGTTTAGGATTCTAAATACATTTTGTAGGTTTTTTTGCATTTTTAATGGTAGCTAATTCTCATTTATTAGTAATTTATTTTTTAATTGCAAAGTTGATAATGTGTTGTGCCAGTTGAGGGTGAAATTGACCTAGACCACATGAAATTGATTGTAGTGAATCGGCAAGCCAATTGAAAAATAAAATTGAGTGGGGTGTAAAACGGATTGTCGATTTGCTGAGAGCCTGTTCTGTGTTGCTGCTGCAGATCAGTTTCACTCCTATTAATTGCGGGTGTGTGTGTATAATATGTGCATAATTAATAACCCCCAGTGAATTAAGGTTGTAATCCAATCAGCTTTGTGGGGTAGGCAGGTGATATTGTAAACCACAAGAGCAAAGCAAGATTAGTTTATGTTTGCCACCTGAACCCAGGTATTAGATTGCTGTCTTATGTTTAGCAAGAAATATATTGCTCCTTTATAACATAACGTTTCAAATTTCCCTTTTGAATTTTTTTGCTCCTCTTTGTGGCGGTGTTGTTGCAGTATTACTGCATGAGATGGGGTAAAGGATGTCACTCATTTATATGATGTTGCACCTGAAGAGTATTTAGGGTTTTTTTCTCATGATTTGGACGAAGATTAATTTGGCTTGGGTGTGCAGTATATTGTACTTGACAGTAATTTTTTCACCTCCAGGTAGCATTCTGTGTTAAATGTGAACAAATATAGTGTAAATCATGAGAAACTGGTTCCAGTAAAAGGAGGGTTGATAACCAGACAACATAGATTTAAGGAATTTGCATGCATCTGGTAATGTAATAGTGTGGGTAATAGAAAAGTATAGTAGGTAGTATAAGATGGGTTAAGAAAATGAAGCCGTCTTTTTAAATTATGACGGTTCATTTTCTCAAAGATGGAGGTGTCATGAAAGTATAATAATTTTTGTAATATTTTTCTGGTTTATTGTAAAGTAGGTTTATGAGGGCAAGTATAGTTGGGTCTGTCTGTGTGTGAGTTAGTTACATTTGGAGTCAAGTAGACTGCAAGCTTTAACTCATCACGAGAATCTAGATGCTTGACATGCTAATGAGTAAACATGGATGCTGGCTTAGCATGTAAGGTGTGAATGGAATTTGAATTTTTAGATGAATGAAGGGAGATTTGGATTTCAAAGGGATCTCAGTCTGTTTATAACTAGCCAGATAAGTAAGGCTAAGGAATGTGTTTATTTTTCCCAAAGGTTACAGATAATAAATAGTAGCAACATGAAAGTTTTATATTGTGAGGAAGATACAGTTTCAAAGACATATGAAACAATAGAATTCACATATTAAAAAGAGAGAAACATATATAAAGAAGAATAAAGGGCTATGTATGAGGAGAAGACCATGTGAGATCTAACAGAAGTGTGTGAAATAGCCTTAATGAAGCCTCCAGTATTTGTGCATAAGGCTGCTGTGCACCAAAACTGAAGTTGGAGAAAAGCCATTTGGAATTCCACTGTCCAGGGTATTGTGTTAATTTGCTGGATCTGTTTAAAATCTACAATCTATTTTTAGATCATTGCCTTAAAGGGGATGTAACTGGGAGTCAGGTTAATTAGGAATTTTAGGAGTTATTATAGTAGAAATTTGTAGTCTTGTGCATGTGTTTGAAATCTTTTCTTTTGTTAATAAATATTTTAATTATTTTTTTAAAATCCCCAAGTCTTGGTGGTTATTATTTCTGAATTCAGTGCACGCATCTCAAAATAAATACAAATTGCAAAACTGTTGTGATAACGCAACCAAGTTTCCCTTGTGGATTTTGGACCAGATGATATATCTGCTGTGTTGTAACAAATCCAACAAGGCAGATGAGACTTTTCTTTAATACAGGGAGTTCTGAAGATCTGGAATGCACTATCTGAAGCAGAATCAACATTAACTTTCACCAGGGAATTGGATAAATATTTGAAAAGGAAACAAAAATTCCAGGGCTTTGGGATAGAGCAGGGGAGTGGGTCTAATTGGATTGTTCTTTGCAAGAGCTGGCACAGGCACAATGGGCCAAATAACCATGTTCTGTACAGTATGCTACTATAATTCTAATGCAAGTACAAGAAGGTCAGTGGTCTCTGTCACACTCTCAACCAAACATTATTGAGATCTTAAATATGGAAATCTGTAATTTCTTCTCAGTTAAGCAAAACTCAAGCATGTTCTCTCTTTTATTTCCAATCCCTGGCAATTCCACAAATACAGAACTCAAATAATGCCAGTTAATTCATTAATACCAAGGAACATCCTCCTCACAGAAAGCAACAGGAACTTGTCTTAGAAAATAAACCTTCACACAATGCAACTGCTTGGCATGCACCTGAATGTTTCTTTTGATGAAAAGGGAAAGTTTTTAAAAGCTGCATTTTGATAGCTTATTTGTTTATATGCAACATTTTCGTGGGAAAGACAAAAATGCAGTGTATAATCTGTAACTGAAACTGTCAGAAACCATCAGTTCATCTTAAATCTTTTCTGCCTCAATTTGTGCACGAGCAACTAACGGAAAAAGACGTGCCTATACTGACAACCTCGTGGCCCATGTTCCAACATACAATCCTAGTAAAACAAAAGCCAAATTTTCTTACGGATTACTAATGAGACATATTAATTGAGATACTGTCAGCTTAAAAAGTTGATGGTTGCATGGACGTTCTGAACTTAGATTTTCTCTGGTACTTCTCCAACCGTAGTCTGTAAACTGTTGCTTCACTCATGCTTCCCCTCTTCCTGTAACCTATGTGGTTTAAAAATCCAAGATTGGCATTCTCTGAATACTGCTCGATTTATCCCAAATCATCTTATCTGCTCTTTAAATCTTGGTGGCGTCTTGCATTGTGGGATTTGTCCCTTCACCCAAGTTTCTGTTTTGGAAAAAGTCACGTTAATTGCATTTAGTATTGGTACCAGCATACACTCATTACTAAGCCAACTATGCCAAATTCATCGGATGGCTGACGGTCGTATACTCAAAGACCTTCTGTATGGCGAACTGGCCATTGGGTCATGAGCTCCTGGGCATCCATACCTCCACTGCAAGAGAGATATGAAGATGGTAGACATTGACACTGACAACTGGGAGACGGTCATGACCTCTGGAGGCTGACTGGAAGAGCATTGGAAGAGGCGAGCAGAAACGAAAAGCTCAGCTGGCCGAGAAGATTACAGGCCAGTCAGTCTAACCTTGGTGGTGGGGAAGTTACTAGAAATAATTCTGAGGGACAGAATATATCTGCACTTGGAGAGACATGGATTAATCAGGGATAGTCAGCATGGATTTGTTAAGGGAAGGTCGTGTTTGACAAATTTGATCGAATTTTTTGAGGAGGTAACCAGGAGTGTTGATGAGGGTAGTGCATTTGATGTGGTCTACATGGACTTAAGCAAGGCTTTTGATAAGGCCCCTCATGGCAGGCTGGTCAAGAAAGTAAGAGCCCATGGGATCCAAGGCAAAGTGACACTTTCGATCCAAAATTGGCTGAGAGGAAGGAAGCAGAGGGTGTTGGTAGAGGGATGTTTCTGTAACTGGAAGTCCGTTTCCAGTGGGATTCCGCAGGGCTCAGTGCTGGGACCCTTGCTGTTTGTGGTGTACGTAAATGATTTGGACTTAAATGTAGGGGGTATGATCAAGAAGTTCGTGGATGATACGAAAATTGATAGAGTGGTAAATGGTGAGGAGGATATCAATGGACTGATCAGGTGGGCAGAGCAGTGGCAAATGGAATTCAACCTAGAAAAGTGTGAGGTAATGCCCTTGGGGAGGGCTAACAAGGCAAGGGATTACACTATAAATGGTAGGACCCTGGAAAGTACTGAAGATCAGAGGGACCTTGGTGTGCACATCCATAGATCCCTGAAGGTATCAGGGCAGGTAGATAAGGTGGTTAGGAAGGTATATAGGATACTTGTCTTTATTAACCAAGGCATAGAATACAAGATCAAGGAAGTTATGTTGGAACTGTATAAAATGCTGGTTGTGCCACAACTGGAGTACTACGTGCAGTTCTGATCACCACATTATAGGAAGGATGTGATTGCACTGGAGAGGGTGCAGAGGAGATTAACCAGGATTTGCCTGGGCTGGAAGGTCTGAGCTATGAGGGAAGATTGGATAGGCTGGTGTAGTTTTCCTTGGAGCAACGAAGGTTGATCGAGGTGTATAAGATTATGAGGGGCGTGGATAAGGCGGATATGAAGGCACTTTTTCCATTAGTAGAGGGGTTCATAACCAGGGTGGGGGGCATAGATTCAAGGTAGAAGGCTAAGAGGGGAGTTGAGAAATTTTTCACCCAGAGGGTGGCGGAAGTCTGGAACGCACTGCCTGAAAGGGTGGTTGAGTTAGGAACTCTTGTAACATTTAAGAAGTATTTAGATATTCACTTGCGTTGCCATAGCCTCCAGGGCTATGGGCCAAGCGCTGGGGATTGGGATTAGTGTAATCAGATCTTTGTTGACCGGCGCGGACACGATGGGCAAAATGGCCTCCCTCGTGCTGCACATGTTTATGAATCTAAGAGGGCCCAGAGAAAACCGAGGCCAGCAAATCATGCACCTTCTCAGCCCACTGTCTTCCTCTGCAGCAGACACTGCATGCCAGAGTGGGACTCCTGAGCCACACCAGGCAATGCTGAACACAGTTTGCGCCATGGTGATGAGCTCTATCGAGAACTAGGGGGCACTGTTTTAAAATTAGGGGGCGCCCTTTCAGGACAGAGATGAGAAATATTTTCTGACGATTGTGCGACTTTGGAACTCTCCGCCTCAGAAGGCGGTGAAGCGGGGTCATTGAGTATTTTTAAGGCAGAGATAGATAGATCCTTGTTAGGCAAGGAAATCAAATGTTATCGGGGGTAGATGGGAATGTGGAATTAGTAATACAAACAGATTAGCCATAATCTTATTTAATGGTGGAGCAGGCTTGACGGGCCAAATGGTCTACTTCTCCTATCTTGTATGTACGTTTGTATGTATGTCTTATGAGACAGAAGGTGCTGTGCTGCCAACAATGTTGCTGTGGGTTAAGTGTCTCACAAGTGTGGAAATAGGAACAATATCAATGGTCTTTATCTGATTAGTATGGATAAATACATAACACATCTTCATATATTGTTATTGTGAGAGCACAAAACATGTTTGATATATCTTTTTACGGAAGGCATTGTGTAACAAGTAGTATTAATCTACCTGTGGTTTTTTGCAAAGAGATGACAAGTCTGAGCTTGTTGACTGCTATCAGTTGCCGTTTGTGTGGCATGTTCGAAACCCTTGGAGGTCCACTACAGATTAATGGCATTGATATTACTCTTGAGTGTCAGAAATGAAGAAGGGTTTTGACTTGATCAATTTATATTATGCATCAGATGTTTTAGCAGCACCACAAGCATTTAATGCTGAAAAGTATCCCAATGCTTGTATATATATATATATATATATTTTGAGAGTCTTGTTGTTCTCTAGGAAGGTCCAAAGATTTCTTCATTCGTAATTTTGAGTGCGTTGTAAAGGGATTAATAAGGTAAATATAACATGGGGGTTTGACCCACCAGGTACATTTATTTTGAAACAAAGGAAGGTGAAAGTCTCCATTACAGGCGATCGCAACTAATTTGAACCAGAGTCTGGGTACAGCCAGCATAATGAGATAACATTCTCTGTCTGTTAGTGCAGTGCAATAGGATCATGTTCTGCACAAGAATTGTAAACACTTTGTGAATAGTCTGTTATTTAACAGCATGTAGCATGCTGCTTTTGGCTGTTTGTGAGAGGTATTGATACAGAAAAATAGAAATATAATCAGACTGATTATAATGATTGGGATGATGGTTTCTGTGTTTTTATTTTCCTGCTTTAGAGATTGGAGCTTTAGCAAAGGTGCCAACAGGTTCCATGGAATAGCTTGGAAATTACAACACCAAAAAGTAATTCCTCAAGCCAGTCCATGCTGATGTTTGCCTTGCTCACAAGTAAGGATCCTAATCCCATGTCAGCACCTTTTACCCCTTTCCTCAAAAACAAATAAAACATACTCTACAATGTTGACATGGTCTCTCCTTCTCCAACTACTAACTCCAGCAGTGAATTTCACAGCCTCACAACATGGTAAAGTATCCCTTGCTTTCAGATCTGAAACACTTGCATTTCATTTTGCATTTGTTTACATCTGCCCTACGCTATCTCTTCATAATTTAAAATATCTCTACCATCACCCTGCAATTTCCTCTATTCTAAAGCAAATAGCCACAGAAGTTCTGATTTTTTTTATATTTCCTCATAGCAGGCAGGGTCCTGGCATACACTCTCTAAAGCCTCAACATCTGTTCAATAGTGTGGTTTCCAAAACTGCACAGTTTCCAATCCTAGCCTTATGGCAGTTTGATATAGATTGACAGATGCATCTCAACTACATATTCCATTCCTCTAGCCACAAAATCCAGAATAGCTATTCTCGTAGCCTTATTCACTTGAGCTGTTTTTCATATCTAGTGTACCTGAAAACCCCATTCCGTCTTCCCTTGCACATCACCTAAATTTCAAGTATAATTTATAATGTTTTCAAAATAACACTTGCATTTGCTGGCATTAAATTCTATCTGTCACTTTCTTTGCCCATTTCTAAACCTACTCTATCCCCATGCCTTTGGTCCTCAATTATTTACTGTACCTCCTATTTTAGTATTATCTGCAGGTTTGGTCTCTGCTCCCTTTAGCTCTATATCCAAAACATTAAAGTATACAGTGAGTCGGTGGTCCCAGAACAAACCCCTCTGCAACACCACTACCCATTTTCAAACACTCCTAGAAACAGTCCTAAACTTCTATTGTCTCTCCCCTCTCGTAACCAACTTTTGCTCCAATTTATTTGTTTTTCCTCTAGGCATTTGCAAATTTGGATATAACGTTAAAACAATGAAATTGAACAAATTTAATTAAAGTTGGGAATATGTTTTGAAGGCCCATAGTTCCATGATAAATGACTTTAGAAAGCTAGGTATAGATAGTGAGTGAATCCTCTGAACTGGTGGCACATTGAATTCTGGTAGGTGATGACACCATTTTGATCACACCAACTGGGTGTAGATAGGCTGCAATGTAACTGTAGCCAGTTTGCAGCAAATCTTCTGGACCACCTAGGAGCTTTAATTTTAGTCAGAACTTTTTTAATGATATCAACATAGAATGACACAGAAATTACAGCACTGAAACGGTCCATTCGGTCCAACTAGTCTATGCTGATATTTATGGTCTAAACAAAGCTTTATCCTCCCTCGCTTCCACTATTCCCTTCCCCCTCATGTATTTATTCAGCTTCCCCATAAATGCATTTAAACTATTCATCTCAGGCAGTCCTTGTGGTAACACGTTTCATGTTCTTACCACTCTGTGACACTAAGAATCCTTGAGCGCAGAGCCATTCAGCCCTTCATGCCTGTGCTGGCTCTTTGATAGTGTGAATAAAGGAAGTAAAGTTGGTTGGAGCAAAGGGGTTTCTCTGCATCACAGGGTGAGGCACTGCAACATTGCCAATGATAAGCGGATGTAAATATAGTGTGACAATGTTGCGTAGGCAATTTCTATTTTAAATGTGGACATGGAAAGTTATAAGGGAAAGTGTTGACAACAGCGTCTTGTGGACCAGAAGTCCATGCAAATCTAAGATTTTTCAAATATATAAATCAAAACACCTGAGCAGCAACAGAAACTGTTCATAAGACCTGCTTATCTAAGGATAATGTGAGACTGTAAAATAGATCCAACCAGGAAAATATTCTGTTAGTGTTGGTGAATGGTTTACTTTCCTGTCGTAGATGTTTCTTTTTTTTTGACTGACCAGAGGCTGGTAGAGAGCTGACAGCATAACTCAGCACTTCTCTTCCTTACCGGTCTAAAACAGGTACCAGTTCAAATAGGTGCTTAGAGTATAATGGCTTTATGAATACAATGTTAATAAATCGATACAAAGTCTTATTAAGAAGGACATTTCTCTAAAGGAGCTATGCTAATTTTTCACAAAGCAATAATACTTGATGCACTTAAATTATGTTCCATTGTGATTGCTGTACAATGCAGGCTATAAATTAAATATGTTGCTTCGGTTTAAAAAGAAAGGGAAGTTTCTTACCATTTTTTCTCCCCTTCCTGTCTTGCCTGAAGGCATTTATTTCTAACTGTGGCACATTTCCTTTGCTAGACACATTCACTACCCAGTGCATTTGGCTATTATTCATTGTAAATCTCAACAATGAGTGTTGATGGGCTTTTCCTCCATGCCCAATCCTGATACCCACATGGCATGTATAGCAGGAGTCTCTGGAGGAGGGGGCCATGGGCTATTCACCCCTTCCTAACCCAGGTACAGGGAGGCTAATTGTATCTTACCCTTGTCCCTGTTCAGGCTGAAAGCATCTAACTCAGGACAGGCCAACGATTGAGGCCCATACCTGGGATCCTTTTGTCCTCACTGAGTCAGAAAACTAATTTTTACTGCACCGATGCTGCTTACAATACCAACATCTCAAATGCTTACAGCATTACACATTGCTTCTTCATTAATACCTATTCAAGAAGAATTTATTGGGCTTGAAATGGGTGCAACGCAGATTCACTGGAACAGTACTGGAGCTAAAAGTGGGTAAATTATGAGGACGGGTTCCATAGACTAGGCTTGTATTCCCTTGACTAGAAAAGAAAAAGAAGGTGCGAACTAATTGAGGAGTTTAAGGTGAGTAAAGGATTTTATAAGGTAGGTAGAAACTATTTCTTCTGGTGGGGTGTGTCCAGAACAAGGGGGCATATCCTTAAAATCAGGGCTGGACTGTTCAGGGATGATATCAAGAAGCATTTCTAGAACCCTCTCCCCCAAAAACCTCTAGGGGCTGGGGGGTTCAATTAAAAATTTCAAAGTGAAATTGATAGATTCTTGTTGAGCAAGATTTCTTTAAAAAGTTTATTCGTTCATGGGATATGGGCAATTCTGGCAAGACCATCATTTATTGCTCATCCCTCATTGCCCTTGAATTGCCTTCTTGAACCACTGCAGTCCATGTGTTGTAGGAACACCCACAGTGCAGCTAGGAAGGCAGTTCCAAGATTTTGACTCAACGACAGTGAAGAAACCGCGAGATAGTTCCAAATCATGATGTTGTGTGGTTTGGAGGGGAGCTTGAAGGTGGTGGTGTTCCCATGTGTCTTCTGCCCTTGTCCTTCTAGATGGTAGGGAAAGAGGTGGAAGAAAAAGCTTCAACAGAAATCCTGACCTGAGAGAAGCTCCCAACAGCAGCTGAAGATGCTGAGAAAATTGGCCAGAAAACGCTCCAGAGAAAAGAGCCTGGAAGCTGAAGGCAGAGATTTTTACTGCAGCAGATGACTCCACTGAATCTCCCTTGGAAGTCCAGCTTCAGAATGCAGAGTCCACAAAGCCTGCAAGGGTGAGCTGCAGCTAGTGCTGAGAGCCCTTTCACTAACCCAGTGTCAGAAGCATCGTTTGAACGAAACTGGTCACTAAAACCCAATTCCCAACTCACAGCCTTAACGTGTGGTTTGCAAGCTCTTAAAAGAGGAAATAAAAATAATTAAATCTCTTGCGAACATTGCGACTGTCCAACGTGGCAAACAGCAAGCTTATGTTCAAATTTAAATACCTTGTTACTTGGAAAAGCAAACTGCTGTACAAAAGAAGTCAGCAGGCAGCCATTATTTTTTTAAAACTTCCTTCAAAAAGAGACATCGTCATTTTGTGGTGCCCGCCAGAATTGGCAAGTGCGGGAAATTCTTTGTATTATAGTGAATGGCGACGGAATCTTGAAAGCCTGTAAGCTCTTAAAGCTGTAACTGCAAAAGAAGCAATGAGAAAAGAATGATTACGGCACGCACATTTTTAAAAGGGCAATGACTTTTAAAGTTGTGACTGCAGAAAAATATTGCATGACCATGGATCAAAAATGCAACTAACCAGATCAGTTTGGACTCATCCCAGGGCCAAACTTAACAAAAAACTGGGTGTCCTGGAGAAGAGAATTTTTAAATTATCGGAATGCATCAAGTCTAAGCACAAAATCTGAAGACATCCAGATTAATATCTTTTTATACTCGTTTGGTGAACTTGCTGACGAAGTAATCCTAATGCAGTGCATTGATGAGTTCTCAACTGGCTTCGATGAAATATTAAGTGCCTTTGACAAATATTTTAATCCTCAAGTGGAAGAGCCTGCAAAGCTTAAAAAGAGGCATAGAAAACCCTCAGAAAAGCAACAAAAGGGAAAAAGACAGCACCCGAACAAACCACATAAGGACACCAGAGAGGCATAGAACTTTCCTGAAGTCCCAGGAATATATCTTTTTGGGCAGCCCCAAGACAGAAGTCCCAAATGAGTTCCTTTTCGAAGACCCAGACATGGTTTGACAACTGTACCAGCAGCTAGTAGTAAATGACAAGGAAAAAACCCTGTGGTAAGCAGAGCAAGAAAAAGAAGCAAAATCAGAAAATGTTCGTATCAAAGCTGAATTGGAAGATTTGGCACGCAAGCTTCAAACTGAGTATGTACATTTGAACATGTACGATTAAACTAAAGTCTTCAATGAACCGATTGCTCGAGATTGGAACAAAGAAATTTCAGAGATGAGACAAAGATACAAGGAGGAAATAACTATCCTCAATTCCAAGGTTGGCAAAGACTCGTAAGCTCAAAAAAAAACAACTGAAAAAGAAGAAAGGAATCAAAAATTTGGCTAAAATTATGGAACAGGTACAAATAATGATGGTTCCATTGTTGAAACGTGAGCGTTCACATACATTGAGATGGCCCACGTGACGAAAGAAGGAGAAAGACACGCCAGGGAGATGAATACAAGGTTCGTCACCCCAACGATTCAGAGTAACCGCAACCACTGATGAATGCAACCACCGAACCGACCAACTGCGGTACAACATGAAGCAATAGAAGAAAAGAATGAAAGCATACCCAAATGCCAGTCCAACCTCCAAGTCAACAGGAAGAGCCAGAACCTACCACTCCTTCAACAGAATGGCAAACGAGATATGGAAGGGTTATAAGGCCTCCAGACCACCTGAACCTGTAAATTCAAACTCTTTCGAGTTATCAACAGTCACAGATTGCAACTCTTTCGAGTACAATCACAGTTCTTGGTTTCCGGGAGTGGGACACGAACCCACAACCCTCTGATTCAAAGGCAAGGGTGCTATGAACTGAGCCACAGCTGACACCTCCAAATTGTTGGTGATCCTAGAAAACTCTTTCGAGTTATCGACAGTCACAGATTGCAACTCTTTCGAGTACAATCACAGTTCTTGGTTTCCGGGAGTGGGACATGAACCCACAACCCTCTGATTCAAAGGCGAGGGTGCTATGAACTGAGCCACAGCTGACACCTCTAGAGCTGAGAGAAAACTCTTTCGAGTTATCGACAGTCACAGATTGCAACTCTTTCGAGTACAATCACAGTTCTTGGTTTCCGGGAGTGGGACATGAACCCATAACCCTCTGATTCAAAGGCGAGGGTGCTATGAACTGAGCCACAGCAGGACTTGAAGTGGGGAGATGGGGTAGTGATAATGTTGTAGTAGTGCTAATGTAGTAATAGCAATAATGTGGTAACAACAATGTAAATCCATGAGACTGATAACATGAAGTAAACTAGTGTAAGTTCGTATACATTGGATAAAGACTTGGGGAGGTGTAGTATAAGGGTCTGGCATGTATAGCGTAATTGCGTGACTGAGAACAGTATCGTCCACACAGTGATGTAAGAAGGAACGTGACCTAGACCTGGGGTAAGTGTGGTGTTGAGCAGAGATATGTCTAGGTTTTCACACAGTTCCTTGTCTGTACCCTTTACTATATATATGTATAGTTACAAGTAAAGACTTTCTGTTAACCTGCTGAAGACTACAAAGACTTTTTTAAGAGACACCATACTGTAACCAACACCCTCCTAACATGTAAAAATCCTGGAACTCCCTCCCTGACAGCACCTTAGTTAACCAACACTATACAGACTGTAGCGGTTCAGGAAGGCGGCTCACCACCACCATTTTGAGGGCAATTAGGAATCAGCAATAAATACTAGTTTTGCCAGTGGTGCTCATATCCCATGAATAATTTTTTTAAAACTTTGTTTTACTGTAAATATACTTAATAATAGAAAAAAGCCAGGTCCAAAGCCACAGTCTGGTCAGCCTGGTTGAACTAAGAACAAGCGTGGGAGAAAAACACTTTGAGCGAGTTTAAATCAAAGTCCTAAGCAGAAGTTCACTTGGAACTACTGAAAAGACAAATTGTTGCTCATGAGAATAAACTGTGTTCTATTTCTCTAAAATAGACAATTTGATCATAATTCAGGAATTCTTCTGCAAAGTTCATGAAGTCTTTATTGTATTTCAAAATGTATTTTTTTTAAAAAGTGTTCATTCTTCCAGCCATTCCCCAACCCTTTCCCACCCCCCTGAATCTTGGCTGATATTAAATTGAAGAGTTGGCAGTGATCAGTGATATTACTTCTTGCCTCTGTGATTGTGGGCTCAAGTCCTGCTCCAGGAACTTGAGCATTAATCCTGGCAGAACTGAAGGATGTGGCATATTCTTTGCTCATCAGGTGGATGTAACAGACTTCAGGTCACTGTTCAAACTGTTCTCCCAGTATCTTGCCCAACATTAGACCCTCAACCAACAGTTAAAACAGACTATCTGGCCATTTACTTTATTGCTGTTTGTGGGACCTTGCGTGCAAATTAGCTGCTGCATTTCCTATAGTACAATATTGGCTATACTTTATTAAAAATAAAACAATACTTCATTGGCTGTAAAGCTTTTAGCGATGCCCTGAGTTGGTGAAAATGAGATAAAGTAAGATTGAAAGTCTTACATTAATAAGTTCTTGTAAAATTTATGTGTGCGATTATCCTGTGGAAATTCTTATTGTTAAATTTATATTCAGCAGAGTGGTCAATTATTGTTGTATTACTGAGTTTTTGAATCAACTGCATGAAGGCCAGAAAGGTCAGGTCATGCAAAATGGAGCCCTCTTGGACAGCTTCCCTATCTTGAATGGTGTTAAGCAAGGATGTGTTCTGGCATTGACTTTTCACTCCATTTTCTTCAGTATGATGCTTTAAGAGGCAAAGACAGGCTTGACAGA
Source organism: Cetorhinus maximus (assembly GCF_964194155.1). Taxonomy (NCBI): domain Eukaryota; kingdom Metazoa; phylum Chordata; class Chondrichthyes; order Lamniformes; family Cetorhinidae; genus Cetorhinus; species Cetorhinus maximus. Next base: position 72,862,095 of record NC_135896.1, read on the forward strand.
GAGCATATATATCCACTTCCAAGCAGATGGCAGTCTCTTCAATCTGTGACATCTACTGGCACATGCCAAAACTGCAGAAGAGCTTATCTCGGAGCTTCTGTTTGCTGATAGTTGTGCCCCTCTGATGCACGAGGAGGAGGCAATGTGCTTTCATCAATGCTGTCTTCTATCCATCACTAACATCAGATGGCAGGACTACATCACAAAGAATGAAGTCCTCAGCAGAGCCAATCTGCCCAGCACTGAATGTATTCTCTTACAATGCCAGTTGCGTTGGGCAAGGCAAGTTTCATGCATGGAGGATTCTGGAATGCTAAAAGCAGTGGTTTATGGTGAACTGCGCTTCAGTAAGCGAAACCTCAAAAGCTTCACGAACCAGCTGCGCGGGAGGCTGCCAACAGAGACAGTTAGCACACCACAGCCGGGAAAGCATCCTACAAGTTCAAAACAGATACCTGGCTGCTGAGGAATCGCACAGATAATGGGAAGAGCCTGCCTATATAAGAAACCCTCCAAATTAGGAGTTCTTACATCCCAATTGCTCAAGAGCTTGCAGATCAAGAATTGGCATCTTCAGTAACAAACAGGCATGTCAACTACTACAGATCTTCGCCTGCAAAGAATCTGCCATCGTCATCACTGAGTTTTTATTGTACCATTTATTTATATATATACATATATATTTAAAATCTTCATAGTTCACTTGGAAGTATTGTTCTCTTGTACATAATATGCAGAGACAGAGTTGATCTTGCTGAAGTACTCTGATCGCTAGAGAAATAATTGCCAATGACTACTAAAATGATGCAAGTCTATATCTTTTTCCCACTGTTAGTTATTTTGTGGATTTGTGAACCTCACAAAAGATAGTTTTATCATGTATGCCATTTGACTTCAAATTGAATGCCTTGTCTAATTGGGCTTCATGGTATTGTGGGATTTGTCAATCTGGGCATTTCTCATTGTTTCTAGTCTACATATCTATAAGAAAGCTTAAGTATATCTGCTCTGAAGGTTGTGCAAAATCTTAAGGGAACACCAAAAGCATAAATTCTTCTTTTTAAATTTAGAGTTTTTTCCCTGGTCTTAATTGTCCGAAAAAAAAGTCACAACTTCCTGTCTGCATGACAGCTAAAAATAGTTAGGCTGGATTTCCTTGATTTTGCTCCAAAGCCCCAGTGTATAAGCTGCAGACATTAGCCTCATTATTTTTTAGCTTAATTATAAAGGGGTTGGCATCTTTCCATCTACAATAGATGATGAAGACATAGAAAACAATCCATTTCAGATGGAGTAACTTCATATGGTGCACCGTCGCTGATGGCTAAAGAGATCCATCCTCGAGAGGCAGGTTCTGCCACAAGTATCACATATGAAGTACCAGGTGTTGTTGTGGGTTGTTGTTTTGGCATTGGTGTCTGTTGCCAAGCTGCTGTAGCTACTGGTCATTGTGGCGGTGCACACCAACCCACAGGAGGCGTCACCATTTCCGTCCATTGTTGGCTCGTAACTCCCAGGTGTGATGATCTATCTTTAGGGCCCTCATATCACACTTGCAAGCATCCTTAGAGTGGAGCTTTGGGCATTCTACTGGTCAGCTGGTTCCAGCTAATTATACGGAGGTGTTCATGTTTGTAAAATGCTTCAGTTGTAAATACAACTTTAGAAATCACAGTAATTCAGAAAAAATTGTTAACTTATAATTCCTTCTTTCCTGTGCGTGTATTTCTCCTTCCTCTCACACCCTCCGGAACATTTGCCCCAAAACAATCAGCACACAAGCAGTACTTAGGCATTGTGCAAATAATAGGGTTGTAAAAAGTAATCGATTGCTAGTTGCAAAAAGCTAGCAATGATTGCTGTGCTTTATTTCTTTATTAATTTCCCCCTCCTCTCCTGCAAGCACTGAGTCTATCCTGGGTTTTGGCACGCCTGTGATATATGGTCCAAGTTGTAATTTTTCACATTTGAACCTGAATAGTGAATATAGGCAGGCTATTTGACTGTGGAGGGCACTGCACCTGTTTGTCTACATGTGGATATTCTAGCAGGAGCAATTGGAGAGAGAACTCTGGCTGACATTTTAATCCCCCTTTACCCTTAATGCCCAGGCCAGGTTTAGTCCTACTTTAATTGGAATCAGCTAACATAGGGACAGAAAGAGGTCATTCACTCCTTTGAGCTTGTTCTGCCATTAATAAGATCCATATCTCTTGCTTCATATCCCTTGAAACTATTACCCAACAAAAAGAATGTTTATTTCAATCTTGAAAGCATTAATTGCCACAACATCCAGCAGCCTTTTGAGAGGGTGAGTTCCAAATTCTGCTACCCTTCGTGTGACAAAGTGCTTTCTGATTTCAATCATGGGCATCCTGACTCTCATTTTAAGATTTATGGCTCCTTGTTGTGGATGCCCCACCAGAGGAAATAGTTTTGAATCCACCCTATCAAATCCCTTTATCATTTCAAAGATCTTGATTAAATCTAAACATGAGTAAATACAGGCCAGGTTATGGAACCTGGCCTCACAATTTAATCCTTTAGCCCTGGTAATGTTTTGCTGAATCTATGCTGCACTCTTTCCAAGGTCAGTATATCTTTTCCGAGATAGTGACCAAAGCTGAATGCAGTATCCCAGAAGAGGTCTGACAAGGCACTGTACAACTGAAAAATTACTACTTACCCTTAATGTTACAGCCCCCTTGAGATAAATGACCAACAATTTGTATTTTAATCACTTTCTAACTGTGCAGTAGTTTAAAGTGCTTTGACTACATGAGCCTGATACTTTTTACTTAGTATGGTTTAGTGCCAAACCATCAGTGCACTCTACCCAATAAGCCATCTGAGGACTTGTGTGAAGCATATTTTGGATTTGTGTTGTTGACCATTGCAGTTTTTCTTCACTCTCAGGTAGTGCTTGAATTACGCCAAGTGCTGTCACTGAGTTCACATACTTATTCCTTGTCTAACAGCATAACCATTTTTTTTGTGTGCCAATTGATGTCCTTTTTAATAGGAAGGATTTATTCTAGGTGCCGCATAGTTGCATTTTTGTTACACCCCTTGACTGATGAAGCATGTGACTCAGAGGTCTTTTGCTGCTCCACCCTAATGACACATGATATCCGGTGAAGGAAGCTAAGATTTAGGGGCGTAAATCAGGAAAATCTTTTGCCCCTTAGGCTTTGTAAAGTAAATGTATGTCCAATTAATCAAAAATTTATGCAATTAAGAAAGAAATACACATTTATACTGTTTTTCACAGCCTCAGGACTTCCCGGAGTGCTCTACAGCCAATGAAGTACTTCTGAAGAGCAGTTATTATTGTATTGTAGGAAACATGGCAGCCAACGTGCGCACAGCAAGCTCCCACAAAGAGCAATGTCATAATGACCAGATAATTTGTTGAAATTGCTTGAGAGAGAAATTTTGACTAGGAAGTTAGGAAAACTCCTCTGCTCTTTCAGTAATAGATCTATCAAAGGATTATACATATATTAGATCTTGTTGATGACTTGAGAGGTGTTAGGCAGAATGGGAGAAAGGCGGGTACCCCACCATAAACATTACCAATGCATTTGCATGTAATAATGTAGTGGCAGTGATGGATTATTTTGAATCTGTGTAAGTGTAATGGAATAAGACAGTGAAATCTGTAATTTTATCAATTGTTTCATAAGGTTACATGCAGAGTTTAAAGCCTAGAAAAGTATTTTGAATAAAAGGTACACAAAATCGTGAGGGGTCTGGACACCGTAGATAGGGAAAAACTGCTCCCATTGGTGGAAGGATCAAGAAACAGAGGGCATAGACTTAAGGTGATTGGCAAAAGAAACAACAGCAACGTGAAGAAAAACATTTTTGTGCAGCAAGTGGTTAGGACCTGGAATACACTGCCTGAGAATGAATCCACCATAATTGTGTCCTTTCAAAAGAGAATTGGATCATTATCTGAAGAGGAAAAATTGTAGGGTTAGGAGGAAAAGGCAAGGGAGTGGCACTAGGTGAATTGCTTTTGCAAAGAGCCGGCACAGACACAAGAGGCCAAAAGGCTTCTCCCTGTATTGTAACCGTTCTAATTATTCTATGAAATCAAAATGTGCTTTCAACACCTCCAATTTTGCGAGCAGCTTGTTCCATACTACAAAATGTCATCAATCTGAATTGGTCACAGATTAATGCATAGGATGTAACGTTTTATGAAAACACTGATGGGTTACAATAGTCACAAACTATGAAAGCAAAGCTCGAGTATCTTTATTGGTGTCATCACAGCCTCAAGCTGTGTTACATCTTATGTTTGTTGTTATTCTGTACAGAAGTGTGGTGATTTGAATTTTTGTCTTGGATTTGTTTTTATGTTTAGTGTATTTTAGTGGGGACTTCCTTGGTGGCTAGCAATAAATGATCAGTGTATCATATGATTAAGCCACAGACAACATCTTATGAGACTGTAGTATAACAAATGATGTAAAGGAGAAGCATAATTTTGATATATTAAAGCCGAAGAGCTGGTGAGGCCTGAAAGAACTCCATTCTACAGCAGTGCTGTCCAATAGAAATCTCTTTAGCCACAAGTATGGATACAACAGAATTTTATCCACGTGAACTAATTTTAGTACAAACTGTCTGACACACAATCCAGGCAAATGTACAAAATATATATTTTTTTAACAAACATCTCCCATCATTCAGTAACCAAGGAAGTCAAACACAACCATTAAAAGCACTTGTACACTTTTCTTTTTATCTTAGCATTTTACCAATTATTATACAAGAAGGTTAAAATTCACATGTATGTTCTGTGTGAGTATGTATATTGAGATCACAAAGACAGACAGATTTGCATTTCTATAACGTTTTTGACGACCTCAGGACATCCCAGAGTGCTTTACAGCCAATAGTATAATCCAAAACCCAATTAATCTCATTTGGATTACCAATTTAGTCACGCGGCTAATGTATTGGACAACAGTACTTTCCAGTATGTGCTGATCTACAACTGTAGCATCACTAATGGACACAGAAAACTGCAGCAATCAATCTAATATTTCTGGGAGTGAAAAACGTCATTAATTTTTTAACATTTTAGCATAAACGTAAAATGCTATCAATACCTTGTGATGTTAGAAGTGTAAACATTCAAAAAAATTCGCTTAAGCGAATATTGTGATATCTTTAATGTAACAAAGAGAAGTGACCTGTTTTGATATGTCTTTGCACCAGGGAATGTGAGATAAGACTTATTGTTAACATGGTGACAATACAGAGGCTGCAATAAGCTTGTGTGACTACAGTGTATTGCAGTCACAATAAATGCAGCTAGGTAAATTTTAAAGAATATTTTGTACTGAAGTTGTAACCAGGTGAGCTTGTTACACTAGTTGGGTTGCTGTATTTAAAACAAAATTATAAAGCAGCAGAGCCAAACCCAGAATTAGAAGTAAAATTAAGAATTTAGCCACTAATTCATACTGTTTGTTTGAGTGGATAATCCAGACTGACGCTCCAGTGCAGTGCTGAGATGCTGCATTATTGGAGGTGCTGTCTTATGGATGAGAAGTTTAACTAAAGTCCCTTATTTGGCTCCCTGACGTGGGTGTAGAAGATCCCATGGCATTATTCGAAGAAGAGCAGGTGAGTTCTTCCTCAATTTCCTGGCCAATGTTTATCCCTCAAGTGACATCACTGGTCATTACCTGATGGCTGGTTATGGCACCTTGCTATGTGCAGATTGACTGTCAACTTCCAAATTACAGCTAAAATTTAAAATGACTAAATTGGCTGTAGGCACTATAGAACGAGATTGTGATGGTGCAATATAAATGCAAAGTCTTTATTTCCAAGGTTCAAAATTTAAAATTGAATTTTTTTTCTTAAAATTGCTAGTTTAAAAAAATTATAAAATGTTGTCTCCAAGCAAGCATATTGATTTGTTTTGTATTTTTTTGCCTCCTTTACTGATTGTTGCTGAATGGCAATCCTCTAGTATCTGACCATTTTCATATTTCAGCCTTGACAGTGGTGGGTTTGTCTGTCATGCAGGGCATTACAGGCGATCCTGATTTCATCTGACTTGGAATCGGCGCAGTTTCCAGCAGGAATCACTGGGCAGTGATTGCAGCAAGAACCCAAACTGATTATTTCTTTTACAGCAGGCATTCTGGCCTGTTATAGAAATTTAACTGACTTGAGCAAGAAGCTCAGCATAAACCAGTAAGTTTTCCAGCACTTTCTGCTCTGTATGTGAAACAATAGTTGGTACAATTACCAACTAAATTGCCAAGGAAGCAGGCAGTTGGTTTTATTTAAGTTTTTAGAAGAAAGCTGTTTAAAATTTTCCCAAATTAAATGTCTAAAATAAAATAAGGACTAAAATAAGTAATATATTAAAGTTTGTTGTAGGGGATAATTTGGATTTTACTTCAATAAAACGTTACAAACTAACAAGCCATTAAAACTGTAATGGCTGAGTATTTATATTTGTGCTCTGTAGTTTGTAATCTTGAGAGTGAGTTAGTGTTTTTTGGCAGTTCTTTTGAGATGCATGCATGCCAGCACCATCTGATATGAATTATTTTTTAAAACTGAAACGTCTTGCTGAAGAAGTGGTTAAACATTGCTTTATTAGTTAGATTCTGCTTAAAACTGCCTTTCTTGGCTCGGGACCTCTCCACGTCTATGCTGCACAGAAGATAGATCTGTTTTCTCCATTTACTTTAAAAATAAGCGCAATTCTTAAAGATTAAATTGCAATTTCATGATGGAATGAAACTATACCAGAAAACCCAGCAAGGACAGTAAAAATGGTAACCGATATCCCCAGGCGCTTTCTTATGAAGTTTTTGCATCTTTTTTTAAAAACACAAATAATTCGTTCAGCCTCTTTTGAAGAAATATCGCTTTTTAAATCATTATTAACTCTTGGTTAAAATCATCTAAATGTAGTTTTGTAGTTTTACTGAGAGATTTGTCTCTGTTTAATCCAGATTTAAAAAGGTGATGCTCAACTCCAGGAAAACACATGCTTTATTCAAATGTTCCATTCTGGGGTGGGCAAACCTGGATCTCATTGATCATCTTTGTGTAGGTTTCTTCATCCCAGTGTATTATGTTCACCAGTTTTGTTCAGAGATTTACTAAAACAGTACCAGGATGATGGGTTTCATTTATATAGAGAGACTGGAGAAATTGGGATTGTTCTCTTTACAGCAGATAAACTTAAGGGGAGATTTAATAGAGATATTCAAAATTGAGCAATTTTGGCAAATAAAGAGAAGTTATTTTCAGTGGCAGGGGGTCAGTGGCTGGAGGACACAGATTTAAGATGATTGGCAAAAGAGCCAAAAGTGAGATGAGTTTTTTTTTACCCAGTGAGTTGTGATTATGCACTGACTGAAATGATGGTGGAAGTAGATTCATTAGTAAATTTCAAAAGGGAATTTGATACATAGTAGTAAAGGAAACATTTTCTAGGCATTGGAAAACATTTGGTGTGTGGGATTAATTGGGTAGCTCTTTTCAAGTCTGTGCAGGCATGATGGGCCAAATGGGTGTCGTCCTCTGTCCTGGATTATTTTATGAATTATGCATTTTATTTATTGTCAAATTAAACATTACCCAACCACTATCGAAATAGAGACAGCATTATATTACTGGAAAAGAGCTGTTCGTTTTCATAGAATTGTAGAATGATGCATTTAAAAGAATATAGTTGGATGAAATAAAAACAGAAAATACTGGAAAAACTCAGCAGGTCTGGCAGCATTTGTGGCGAGAGAAACAGAGTTAACGTTTCGAGTCTGTATGACTCTTCCTCAGAGCAGTTGGATGAATGTGTAATTGTCTACTTGGCTCAGTAGTGGCAATTTCACCTCTGAGCCAGAACTATGGTGGGATCAAGACCCATTCTAGCACTTGAGCAGATAAACTAGGCTGACGCTCGGGGCAGAATCTTATGACACTTGCAGAGGCAGAACCGGGAGTGAAATCCAAAAGATTGCTGTTGGGTTGGCAGGACGATGCGTTCCTGCTTTTGGGCGATCTTGCCAGAGATGGGTAAGCAATGGAAGTGGCTACCCGCCATCAGTAGCGGGTGGCCAATTAGGACCAGGTTGGGGAGGTGCTGGGATCTTACTGGTGATGGGCGGGCACCACGCTGTGGGTGAAGTCTGGCATGTCCCTAAAGGCAGCCTGGGGTCCTCCCCACTTCACAATAATAGCCTCGCAGCTATAGCCACAAATAATCTTAATAATTCCACACATCTTCCGAGCATGCCTTCACTCTCCCTGTGGCAGGACATTGCTGTGGGGTCTGTCATGGGGCCATCTGGGTATCTGTTCCCTCTGCCGTCATTAATTGGACAGTGCTCTCGGAAGCTGCTGCTTATTCGGCTGCTTTTGGCAAGATTGCACAAGTGGACAGCTAGGCATCACTATGATGACATAGACCTGCATTTGGTCCCAACCTCAAAACCTTCAAAGGCAGTAAGATTTTGTTCTCCAACGCAGTAGTGATGAAGTTCTGCTTTGTTAGATGTGCCACCTTTCCTATGAGATGTTAAACCAAGGTCTGCTCAAGCAGTTGTAAAGCATTACACTTTGAGGAGGGGTAAGGGTGTTTTCCATGTGTCCTGGCCAAAATTTGTCCTTCAATATCACTAAAAACAAATTAGCTGCTCACTTAACACATTGACGTTTTGGTACCTTGCTGCACGCACGCGCACACTGCTGGGTTTGCCTGGCGATTACATTTCAATCGTACTTCTTTTGCGGTAAAACTCTTCAAGAGAAGAACTATATAAATGAAAGATGCTATCTAAATCTACATTCTTAACCCTGCACATTCTTCCTTTTCAGATGACAGTCTAAATTTTTCCTTATATTGCTTTTGCTTCTTTTGCTAACTACTTTGCATCTGTGTGCTCTTGTTCTCAACCCTTTTGCAAGTGGGAACAGTTTATCCCTACTCTGTCCAGATCCTTCCTGATTTTGAATACCTCTAGCAAATCTCCTCTTAGCCTTCTTTCCTCCAAGAAAAATAGTCCCAACTTCTCCAATCTGCCATCATAATGAAGTTCCTTATCCCGGAACCATTCTTAAGAATCTTTTCTGAAATCCTTCCAATGCCTTCACATCTTCCCGAAAGTGTGGCTTCCAGAACTAGACGCAATACTCCAACTGATGCTGAACTAGTGTCTTATAAAAGTTCAACACAACCTCCTTGCTTTTGTACTTTATGCCCCTATTAATTAAGCCATCCTACATTCTCTCCTTTATTCCTCCCTCACCCTCTCTCCCACACTCTCTTCTATTCCTCCCTCACACTCTCTCCCATATTCCTCCTTCAGTCTGCTAACAGAGCCTATAAAATGAAAATATATATCTTTTTCTCTTTCCTGGCAGTCCCAGGGATAGTTTCACTGGTACCAAGACACAGTTCCTAATTTAAGAACTTAAGAAATAGAAGTAGGAGTAGGCCATTTGGTCCCTCGAGCCTGCTCTGACATTCAATAAAATCATGGGTGATATGTTTGTAGCCTTAACTCCACTTTCTTGTCTGCCTCCCATAACTCTTGATTCTCCTGTATGTCAAAAATCTGTCTAATTCAGCCTTGAATATATTCAATGCCGCAGCCTCCACTACTTTCTGGAGTAGTGGATTCTGAAGATTAATGACCCTCTGAAAGTAGAAATTCCTCTCCATCAACATCTTGATTGGAAAACCCCTTATTCTGAAACTGTAGCCCCTTGTTTGAGATTTCCCCACAAGAGGAATCATTCTCTCAGCATCTACCCCGTTAAGTCCCCTCAGAATCTTATATGTCAATAAAATCACCTCTTTGTTCTAAACTCCAATGAGCACAGGCCCAATTTGCTCAACCTTTCCTCAGAAACAACCCCTTCATCCCTGAAGTCAGCCTAGTGAACCTTCTCTAAACTGCCCACAATGCAAATATATCTCTCCTCACATAAGGACGCCAAAACCATGAGCAGTAATCTAGGTAAGATATGAGGTACATACAAATTAGGAGCAGGAGTAGACCCCTTGAGCCTGCTCCGTCATTCAATAAGATCATGGCTGATCTGAATGTAACCTCGACCCCACATTCCTGGCTACCCCCGATAACCTTTCACCCTCCTTGTTAATCGAAAATCTATCTGGCTCTGCCTTAAAAATATTCAAAGATTCTGCTTCCATTGCCTTTTGAGGAAGAGTGTTTCAAAGACTCTCAACCCTGTGAGAGAAAAAAAATTCTCCTCATCTCTGCCTTAAATGAGCAACCACTTATTTTAAAACAGTGACTGCTAGTTCTCGATTCTCCCACAAGAGGAAACACCCTCTCCACATCCATCCTGTCAAGACCCCTCAGGATCATAAAGGTTTCAATTAAATCGTCTTACTCTTCTAAATTCCAGCAAATGCAAGTCTAACCTTTCCAGCCTTTCTTCATAAGGCAACCCACCCATTCCTGGTATTAGTCTAGTAAACCTTCTCTGAACTGCTTCTGACACATTTACATTTTTCTTTAAATGAGAGCAGTGCTGCACACAGTACTCGAGATGTGGTCTCATCAATGCCCTGTACAACTGAAGCATAGCCTCCCTACTTTTGTAATCAATTCCCTTCACAATAAACGATAACATTCTATTTGCTTTCCTAATTACCTACTGTACCTGCATACTAACCTTTTGTGATTCATGTGCTAGGGCACCCAGATCCCTCTAAATCTCAGAGCTCTGCAATCTCTCAGCATTTGGATAATAAGCTTTTTTATTCTTCCTGCCAAAACGAACAATTTCACATTTGCCCACATTATACTCCATTTGCCAGATCTTTGCCCACTCATTTAACCTATCTGTGTCATTTTGTAGCCTCCTTATGTCCTTTTCACAATTTACTTTCCTACCTATCTTTGTGTGGTCAGCAAATTTAGCAACCATTCCTTTGGTCCCTTCATCCAAGTAATTTATATAAGTTGTAATAAGTTGAGGCCCCAGCACTGATTACTGTGGCACACCACTGATCACATCCTGCCAGCCAGAAAAAGACCCATTTATGTCAACTCTCTGGCTAGCTAACAAGAAGCAATCTTCTATCCATGCCAATATGTTATCCTTATACCATGAGCTTTTATTTTCTGCAATAACCTTTGATGTGGCACTTTATCAAATGCCTTCTGGAAATCTAAGTACAGTACATCCACCAGTTCCCCTTTATCCACAGCATATGTGACTCCTTCAAAGATCTCCAATAAATTGGTTAAACATGACTTTCCTTTTACAAAACCATGTTGACTCTGCCTGATTGCCTTGAATTTTTCTAAGTGCCCTGCATCTTTAATAATAGCTTCTAACATTTTCCCTATGACAGATGTTAGGCTAACTGGCCTGTAGTTTCCTACTTTCTGTCTCCCTCCCTGAATAATGGAGTTACATTTGCTATTTTCCAATCTAATGGAACCTTCCCCAAATCTAGGGAATTTTGGAAAATTAAAACCAATATATCAACTATCTCACTGGCCACTTCTTTCAAGACCTTGGGGTGAAGTCTATCCAGACCTGGAGATTTGTCAGCCCGCAGCCCCAACAATTTGCTTAATACCACTTCCCTGGTGATTGTAATTTTCCTGAGTTCCTCTCTCCCTTCCATTTCCTGATTTACAGCTATTTCCAGGATGTTACTCGTGCCCTCTATAGTGAAGACTGAAGCAAAATACCTGTTTAATTCATCCACCATCTCTCTACTTTCCATTATCAATTCCCAAGATGTATTTTCTATCGGACCAACGCTCACTTTGTTAGCTCTTTGCTTATTTAAATATCTATTGAAACTCTTACTATATGTCTTTATATTACTAGCTAGCTTCCTCTCATACTCTAATTTTTCCCTCCTTATTAATCTTTTTGTCATTCTTTGTTGTTCTTTATATTCTTCCCAATCTTCTGACCTGATTATATGCTTTTTCTTTAAATTTGATACTGTCTTTAACTTTTTAGTTAACCACAGATGGTGGACCCTCCCCTTGGAATTTTTCTTTCTCACTGGAATGTATCTATTCTGTGTATTGTGGTGAAATATCCCTTTAAATGTCTGCCACTGAGCTTCTATTGACCTATTCCTTAATCTCATTTTCCAGTTCACTTTAGCTAGCTCAGCTTTCATGCTCTCATAATTTCTCTTATTTAAGTTTAAAATACTAGCTTTGGACGCACTCATTTCTCCCTCAAAATGAATGTAAAATTCAATCATTACGATTGCTGCTACCTAGAGGTGCCTTCACTATGAGGTTATCAATTAATCCTATCTCGTTGTGCAATACCAGGTCTAGTATAGCCTGCTCTCTGGTTGGCTCCAGAACATGCTGTTCTGAGAAACTATCCCGAAAACATTCTATGAACTCCTCATCTATGCTACCTTTGCCCATCTGATTTCAGCAGTCCACATGTACATTTAAATCCCCCATGATTATTGTTGTACCTTTCTGACAAGCTCCCATTATATCTCTTCTTTTATATTCGGCCCTACCATGTAGTTACAATTAGGGCACCTGTATACCACTCCCACAAGTGACTTCTTACCTTTATCATTCCTCATCTCAACCCAACCCACTTCTACATCCTGGTTTCCTGAACTTGTGTCATTCCTCTCTAATGTGCTAATGCCATTATTAGTTAACAAAGCTGCCCCCTCCATCTTTTCCTAACTTCCTGTCCTTCCTAAACGTCACATACCCTTCAATATTCAGGTCCCAATCTATGTCATCCTGTAGCCATGTCTCTGTAATGGCTATCAGATCATGCTTATTTATTTCTATTTGCGCTATCAGTTCATGTGTTTTGTTCCAAATGCTACGTGCATTTAGATACAGAGCCTTTAGTTTTGTCCTTTTATTATTTTTGTAGCATCAAGACATATCTGCTGATTTACTCTTTAGAGTTGTACTGTCTGTCCCTTCTTGTCATGGTCTGTTTATCATTTCCCATATTGTTATCTTTCTCTCTTGCCTTGTCTCTACTCTTTGGTTTACCACAACTCCCCAAATTTGATCCCTTGCGCCCACTATTCTGTTTAAAACCCTTTCTACTTCCCTAGTTATGTGGCTCGCGAGGATACCAGCCCCAGCACAGTTCAGGTGCAGACCGTCCCAACGGTACAGATCCCATTTTCCCCAATACTGGTGCCAGTGTCCCACGAACTGGAGCCCACACCAGTCTTTGAACCACGCATTCATCTCTCAAATCTTATTTGTCCTATGCCAATTTGCACGTAGCTCGGGTAATAATCCAGAAATTATTACCTTTAAGGTTTAGCTTCTTAATTTGGTGCCTAGCCTCTCTTACTGACTCTGCAGAGCCTCCTTCCTCATCCTGCCTATGGCGTTGGTACCTACATGGACCATGACCACTGGATCCTCCCCCTCCCTGTACAAGATTATGAGGGGCATGGACAGGGTGGATAGGGAGCAGCTGTTCCCCTTAGTTGAAGGGTTAGTCACAAGGGGGCATAAGTTCAAGGTGAGGGGCAGGAGGTTTAAGGGGGGATGTGAAGAAAAACCTTTTTGCCCAGGGTGGTGACGGCCTGGAATGCACTGCCAGGGAGGGTGGTGGAGGCGGGTTGCCTCACATCCTTTAAAAAGTACCTGGATGAGCACTTGGCACATCATAACATTCAAGGCTATGGGCCAAGTGCTGGTAAATGGGATTAGGTAGGTAGGTAGGTCAGGTGTTTCTGATGTGTTGGTGCAGACTCGATGGGCCGAAGGGCCTCTTCTGCACTGTGATTCTCCCACTGTAAGTTCCTCTCCAGCCCTGAGCAGATGCCCTGAACCCTGGCACCGGGCAGGCAACACAGCCATCTGGACTCTTGCTTTGCTATAGAGAACAGTGTCAATCCCCCTCATTATACTGTCCTGTACTATCACTATGTTCCTTTTTGCTCCCCCCACTTGGATGGCTTCCTGTACCACGGTGCCATGGTCAAATTGCTCATCCACCCTGCAGCCCCTGCTCTCATCCAAGCAATCTAAGAGAACCTCAAACGTATTGGACAATTGCAGAGGCTTATACTCCTGCCCTCTGGGTCCCCTTACCTGCATCACTCGCAGTCACACCCTCCTGTACCTGGCCATTGACCACACCAGAAGACCCTATCCTAAGCGGTGTGACTGCCTCCTGGCATAAAGCATCCAGGTAACCTTTTCCCTCTCTGATGTGTTGCCGAGTCTGCAGCTCAGCCTCCAGTTCAATGACTCTGAGTTGAAATTCCTCAAGCCGTAAACACTTTCTGCAGATGTGTTTGCCCTGGATCACAAGTTTATCCAGGAGCTCCCACATGCTGCAGCCTTGACACATCACCTGTCCTGCCACCCTTCATGTGTTTTATATAATTAATTATATTAATCACTTATTTATGTTGCTTTCTTATATAGTTTTATTAACTTTACCACCAATTTCTGTACTATTTTAAACATTAAGGATAGAATAGAACTTATCCACTTACCAGATACTCACTAAACAGCTAGCTCCTTTCCCTGTAGTAGAGTGGGAACCAATTTCTATGGGGTGAGAAAGATAGAAAAAGGAAACAAACACATCCCCCCGCACCCCACCCCCAACCTCAGCCTGCTTACACAGTGCTTTCCAGCTAATTACAGACTAGATTAGATTTTAAGAACAAAATTAACATTTAAAACTCCCCTCTCACCAAACTCCAAGTCTTCACTCAGTTAGCTCAGCTGCACTCCATTTGCAACTCGCTCCCGTGAGTTTAAACAGTAGGTGCTGGCCATGAAGACGTGACATCTGAACCTTACTCCTGTACTCTGTGAACTTGTATCGAATGTTTGTTTCTGTGTTGGCTAATTGGGTGGATCTCAAAGGCATGGACTGTGTCATGGCTATATCAATATAAATGCAGAGTGTAGAGTACCTGCAATATGATTGGATTCATAACCAACTTCCTAATTTTTGTGTACCTGATGGTGGTTAAACAGGGCCATAGAGAATATTCCATTCAAGTCAAAATACCCATTCAGACTGCTGGTTCTGGAAATTTGATTGGCAATATTCTAATTAAATGACTGCTCTGTTTACCTGCAGCTAGGTTATGTTAAATAGAGTTTAGGAATAATAACTGTAGGAAATGGAATTACATCTAATACTACATAGAAATTACAGCATAGGAACAGATCGTTCAGTCTAACTGGTCTGTGCTGGTATTTATGCTTTTTCATTTAACTCGATCGGCATATCCTTGTATTCCTTTCTCTCTCGTGATTATCTTGTTTCTACCTTTTCCAATAAAACCACAGTAACGTTATGGGCGGAATTGTCCCAGATTTGCACCAAGTGTGGTAATGGGCGGGTAAAATGACATTTTACCTGCCGGCTACAATGGCGGCTTTTCACGCTATATCATCCCAAACCCGTCGCATTAATTATGCATTCCTGAAAAACACACCATTTCCATGGTGGGTGGCCTCTCATTCGCCTGCCACGCCATCATCTCGCCGCTTCATCACTCCAGGTGCCGTATTTAAAGTTCAGCCGCACGCACACCTCTCAGTGCTTCCAGCCCAGGACTGCTGCAGGGAAGATGTCTACGAAAGGCAAAAAGACTGCAGCCCCCAGGCTTAATGATGCATCACTGGAACTCTTTTGGACAACGGGGAGGCCCACTGCGATGTCCTCTATTCCCTGCTCTGGCCGCAAGATAGGCAGCGGCGTGACCAACCAGAAATGGGAAACGGTGGCAGCAGTGGTCAGCGCCAACGCCATTCACAAGAGGACAGCCACCCAGTATCGCAAGAGGATGAATGATGATCTCTGTTCCACCAGGGTAAGTCACTCTTCTCATCACTCTCAACTCTCACACTCATATACCCATTACTCACTCACTGCCAGTTCAAGGGACATCACCATTCACTCTCTTTCTCACACACCTTCGTTGCCCTCATCCCGTCCATGGGACAACTCACCATCCATACATGCCAGGCACGTTTATCATCTGGCTTGCCAGGCGTTCTGCTTACACTCCTTCATCTCTATTTATGCAGGACAAGCTGGCAAACAACAAGAGGGAGAGGTCACAGACCGGCGGAGAAATGCTTGAAATCAAGGTCCTCACAGACTTGGAAAGCAGAGCCATCCAGCTGGCTATTGAAGATCTGGACTGTTCCTGTGCTGACGGTGAGGTTGGTGGTGCTCTACCAAGTGAGGATCCAGCAGTGCAACATCCATCAGACAATCATGCTGTGACTGATGTCTCCTGTTTCACAGGCTACTGCCATGCATTAATTATCTCCCCTTACTTCCACAGGTACGTCTGGGAAATAGCCAATGGAGTCCATGACCCAGGGCCTCCAATCAAGCCCTGAAGAAACCTCTGAAGAGGAATCTGGAAGCACCCTCCCTGAAGTCCCATCACAACCCTTGCCCACACCCTCCACCAGCACAGAGACACGCACCTCAGTGCAACCTAGGTTTACAGTAGCCTCAGGATCACAATCTGGTGAGTACATCGCACTGTCTGATCCACAGCATGCGGTGGCAAGGACTTCCCTTGTGTCCAGCACTCGGAAGACTGCTGGAGACCAGAAATTTGCTGAGTCCGAGTCAGATGACAAGCCTCTGGACTCGGTCATGTCATAGTTGCTGGAGCTGCAAAGGCAAGCTCAGGAACATCAGAAAGGGATGTTCGCTGCACTCAGATTGCAAGGCACGATGGAGATGTCCGTCCACCTTCAGGCTGAGGTGACCCTGCACTGCTGCGTGGGCTCAACTCCATCATTGACGCCATAGTTGGCCTCCAACATTGTGTACGCGAAAGGGGTGCAGGCAGCTCCATCTCACTCCAGCTGCCCCTTCTCTTCAAGGAGCCAGGGACCCTTGGACACCCATAGCAAGGAGGATCAGCATGTATACTTCCCGGGGCCATCCATCCAGGTTACTCCGGGAGTGTCCGGCCCATCCAAATCTCCTCTTCCTGTGACCTAAGCAGCTCCAGCACCACAGGCCGAGGAGGGTGCCACTGCCATGCAGCAGGCTTGGGCCCTCCAGGTCTCAGGCCTCCAGAGGATGCCCACCAAGGTCATCCCAGACAGGGCGTAGCAGTCAGCATGCTGCCTCGACCTCCACTATTGATGGCCGGGGAACACCAAGACATAGCAGCAGGGTTAGGAAAGTTAAGACAATGTAGTCACACAGCCTGGAGATGGGTGGTAGTCACTTGTACCTACTGTTCACTATTGTCAATATACTCCCAAGAATGTCTCCCTCCCTATGGCTCCATGTTCTGATGAGCAGTGTTCTTGTCACTCAGATGTGAAACCTTTCTGCACAAGATAAAAGGCAGGTGTCTCAGTCCACGGCCTCTTCCCTGTGCTCTGTGCAGCCTTCAGACCAAAGTGATGGTCCGGCTTCTCACTCCCTGGACACATAACTGATGCCTGCACCTCAGTGGTGCTTGTCATTGCTGCCAGGATGTTGTGGACAGGCGTCACAGAGTACCATCATTCTCTATGTGTGCTCTCAGTACCTTTTTAAGGTGGGGCTGGCCCCCATCTCTCCAGCAATTGTGACCAGTGACGCTCTGCTCCTGAAGGAGTGAGGTGCCGAAGCCGAACAAAGGATCAGATGCTTTTAAAGTTTCATGTCTGCGTCCCTATGATATGATCCTGATCACAGAGCGCAAGCTAGCTGCCCTCGGCCAGACAGGAGTCAGACATTCTCAGAGGCTATGTGAAGATATATGGAGTGTCCTCACTGCATGTTGCCATCATCCTCCTGCTATTGAGTGACTATTAGGGACTCCACTGCGTCTCCATGACAGGAGCATTATCACAGAGGGTATGTGTGTTGTCATAAATCAGACTGGAGTCAAACGTTCATAGATGCAACATGAGGATCTATGGTGTCTCCTCACCCTCCACAAATCTAGCAGCTGTGAGGGCCTCCCGAGTGCACCTGCCTAGTCTGGCCAGTGCGAGGGCCTCATCCCCGTCATCGTTGCCTTCGAGGACCTCCTCATTCCCATTGATGTCCTGCTCATTGAAGGAGATCTCCAGTTCCTGCATTTCCTCAGCCAGCTTGTCTCCCCGATGCAGCGCCAGGTTGTAAAGGGTGCAACAGGTGACGACGATACATGACACCCTCTGTGGACTATATTGCAGGGCTCCACCAGACCGGTCCAGGCACCGGAACCTCATTTTCAGCATCCCAATGGTCTGATCGACCGAGTTGTGAGTTGTAGCATGAGCCTTGTTATACCTTCGCTCTGCTGCAGTTTGAGGCCGCCGCACGGGTGTCATCAGCCATGTCCTTTTCCTCGAGGAGCCCATCCCTGCAGCTTCTCTGGACCCTGGAAGACTTCAGGGATCTGTGACTGACTGAGAACGTAGGAGTTGTGCACACTCACTGGAAACCGTGTGCAGACCTGCAGGATGCATTTGTGATGGTCACACACCAGCTGCATATTCAGTGAATGGAATCCGTCGCAGTTGACATAGTTGACCGTGTGTTGCAACGGAGATCTGAGTGCCACATGAGTGCAGTTGACGGCACCCTGCACCTTTGGCGAACCCAAGATCTGGGCAAATCCAATCGCTCTTGCATCCTGGCTATCCTGGTCCTGGGAAAAATGCACAAAGTTGTGTGCCCTTTCGAAGATGGAATCCATGACCTCATGGATGCATTTGTGGGTGGAAGCTTGTGATATCCGAGGTCACCTGTGGAACCCTGAAAGGAGCCACTTTCACGGTCACTGGCAGTGGATGCCCTCCATGTCTCCGTGGTGCCCAATCCTGCAGTAGCTGGCAGATGTGACCAACCAGTTTCCTAGACATCTGCAAGTTCTTGGCCATCTGCAGGAATGAAAAGCGGCGTCTTCAGCCCTGGGTCTAACTAGGTGCTGACTGGCGATGACACACTGTGGCTCTTCGGTAGCATGTGCAGGAGCCCAAGCCGCTGCCTTCCAGAGTGTGCTGCTTCTCCCTCTGTGCAGCCAGGCACTTCAGTCGCTCTCTTCTCCATTGTCTTGAAGATGGTACACTTTCCAATCCCGCAACGACCACAGAGACTCAGGCTTCCTTTTAACCGGTTTTATTCAAGCATATGCTCCCTTATTTCCCCCTAACAATCTTCACTCTCTGTAAGCCACGAGGCATACAGCTAGTTCACCAGGCTCCATGATCCTGATGATGTACTCCTGCAGGATGAAAGCGAGAGACACATGGGTTAGCATGGGTGTACTAAGAACCTGTCTTGGGTAAGTCTGAAGGCCTCTTACTGCATCCTGGAGAGTGCTAGCCACCATTTGGATGGTCAGATGTTAGTGCACTGCATGGGTGCCCGAAACCCCGCCACTTCTGCCCACTCCACCTGTCCGATTGGCGGCAGCCTTGCCCATTGGACTGCATACTGTGCTCTCAGCTCAGGCATTCTCCTAACCCGCGCTGCAAGGCTGCGCTGTTAGCTTGAATCATGGGGGAGACTGGTCCAAACCAGGATGCTGACATTGCAAGGGTCTGTGAGTGCCTCCACCAGTAACTGCTCCATGGACAGCTTTAGCAAGGAGATTGTACAACGTGCCCAGTCATCCAACTGTTCTGCAGTCCACTAAAAATGCTCATTACTTTGCAGTCTGTGCCCGAGGGGTGAAAAGCTCTGGAGCACTTGGTGGCACTTTGATGTCTCTGCGTTGTTTGAGTGGGCAGATAAGTTAGAGGCCTGACTCCAATCATATCAATGTGGCTGCACCTGAATTGTCTAAGCAGCAGAGGAGTGGTCACTTTATACAAGGTTTCCCTAATGCGTGGCCGCTTCCCTCATCCACCCTCCTTCATGTGCTTGTCTGCCATCTTCAGTGGCAGGTGAGTCCTTGTCCTCCCCCACCTCCAACACACCTCAACCTTGAAGTCCAACAGGCAACCCAGGCAAGTGCTCTGCAATGTTACTATGTACCCACCTCTGACTTCCCTTCAAGTGCACGCCTTTTATATGCCGTTGTGAAATGTGTTGGCGTACAACGATGAGGTTCTCGACGTCTGACACTGGGAAATGTGGCCTGTCGTCAGGAGTAGATGATCACAAACTGTTTCACAACGTTGTGAAACCAATTTTTGGCCTTGTCGCCATGTTGTCCGCTTACGTCATTGAACACGCCCAACCCCAGCGGGCACAGAAAATCTCAGCCTATGTTTTTGTTTCGTTGTATGCTTCACTGCTAATGCTTAAAATATTAAGGAAAAGAAGCTAGTTTTCAAGAAGAAATGTTCTTTGATTGCAAGGAAGGGGTGTCCAGTAGTAGTGGGTGTGGAATGTGAGTGCTAGTTTAGCAGTCTAAAATATTTGCAAGGCTGCATTAATTCCTTAACATTCTAATTCAGTTTTAAATGTCCCATAGACTGCAGAAGAATGTCTGTTTTGTGCATTAATTGAATATGGTGTCTGCTTAGATCAGTGATAGAGCATGTGGAGGCTTGAGAATATTAATATGTTGGGGGAGGGGAGTAGAAAATAAAGGTTTAACCTCTGTTTCTGAGCCAGTCATGGGCCTCTTCACTTATGTGGCCCTTTTGCAATCAAAAACTTCAGACTATGCAATTCAATTGTATAATTTTCATTCCTTAACTGGAGTAGGCAACTTCATGAAAGTTGGAAATTTGCCTCTTGAGACTGGAGAAGATTCTAAATTTTTTCTCTATTCTCAACATATTTTGAAATTGTTTCTCCCTTTTGCTCATGATGGGGAAAAACATAGCATTTTATACTGACATTGATAGTGAAATTGTCCAGGTAGATGTAAAGTTCCAGCCCTCTGAGTATGTATTTTCTTTGCATTGAAGCCTGTATAAGAGCAAGAGACAAACTTTTGGATGTGCTTGACAGTGTGTGTATGTGTGTGTGGTTGGATTGGTAGGTGTTGGAAGGAAATGGTAATTGTTATGTAATCTTTATTAAAACTTCCTACTAGGACATTACCAAATTTGCTTCTTTTCTGGTTGTGTTCCTTCCATATTAAACAAAAAAGGCACAATAGTGGCATTTGACCCATTTGCACAGTAATACTGTTGATGGAAACGTGTGCTCCACATCTGGTTCTGATAAAAGATGCTCCGAGTTCATTTACTGCATTTGGCAAGGAAAATAATATATTTGTAATTTGTTAAATTATTAATTTTGATAAAGTAAAAACATAGGGCAACAAATGAAGATTTCTGCTAGTCATTTGTTGTATAATTGTCTCCAAACATTTTTAAATTTGCAATGTTCACAAACTCAATTTTTTTTAAAGCCAATTCTACACCTAGTTTTGATTTTGTAGAGTCAGCGGTTGGTGATCGCATTGAAATAAGTGAATTACTGTCTGCTACTCTCACCTTGAGGTTGACTTCTGATTTATGTTATTGGTTCTACAACAGCCTTGGATTCCGGCTAGTAGAATTTTTCTGGTTTCTCCTGATAATAGCCTCAACTTCTGTGCCTGATTTCTGTGTATAGCTAGAATGATGAGTAGCTTATTTTGCAGAGACCTGCAAAACATTTGTGGTGAACTAGTATCTTTATTGCATCAGTCCTTATTTAAATCCCCAAACCATGGCAGTCCATCCTTCCTTAGCCATTCCTTTCATCCCTCCCATATCATCCCATCTCACCTTCTTCCTGTGCCACCCCATGCCCAATTCCATTCCCCCCATTCCATCCCAGCCCCAATTCCACACCTCCCTGGCCATTCCCCTCCCACCTCCCATAGTGTTTCCATCCATCCCTCTCCCCGTGCCATACCGCTCTGGATCCGCGTCACCGTCATCATGAACCCAGTAATTGAGGCCGGAGAGTAGCTGCAGCTGGTGGCCAGTAACCTAGACCAGGGAGTGACAGGGCCTATTGGCCAGTAGCCGAGGCTAAGGGCTGCCAGGTCCAGGGCCAGTAACTGATGCCGGGGAACGGCGGAGTCTGGGAGCCAGTACTGAGCACGTACGTGTCAGGCTCCACCCACCAACCAATCTGAAAATGTGGACAGACAGAAACTGTATTTTAGATTGTGAGCAATTCCTGTAAGCTTTCATAAATTTTATATTGGTTTCTGTTGTTTTCCTTTCTATTCATAAAGAAAGCATGCTTTCTTATTTTATTATTTCTTATATTCTTATTTCTTATGTTGATGTGAATCATGCACCCAGGTTAATATTTAACATTTGCAATCTCCCTCTCTTTTCCTCTCTCCCTTTAATGCTCTATTCCCTCCCGCTCCCTCCGCTCTTGTCTGCTCCTCCAACTGTGCTGTAATTTCTCCTCACTACTCTACTACCCTCCTCCTCATTTTAACCTCTTCATCCCCTCCTCGCTTGCTTCTTCCTCCTTCCTTCACCCACTGTTGATTCACTCAATAAGTACATTTATCATTAAACCTCTTGTGTGCAATGTCAAGGGAGATTGCCTTGCACGTTTAACAAAGGAACAAATTAAAGTATGCTAGGAATTAATTCAATGTTGCTTAATCTTAATGGGAACAACTTGCATTTCTATATCATAGAATCAGAAACTTACAGCACATCACATCATCTGATCTGTCATGTCTATGGTGGTGCTTTGAAAGAACAATAGTGTTTAGCTCTGTATCTCCACTTTTTGTCCACAAACATGCAAGTTCCTCCTCCTCCAGTACCTGTGCAACACCCTTTTAAAACAATTTATGGAATCAGCTTCCACCAACTTTTCAGGTAGAGCATTCCTGTTCCCAATAACTCTTCCCTCTAGATCTTTTGGCAACGATTTTAAATCTATGACATCTGTTATTGATCCACTCACCAGAGAGAATAGTTTTTCTTTCTCAACCCTCTCAAAACTTCTCACCATTTTTAAAACCTTGATTAGGTAACCTTTAACCTTCACTGCTCCAAGGAGAACAGTCCTAACCTTGCCCATTTCTCTTCATAACTGGAGTCCCTCATCCGTGGTAACATCCTGGTAAACGTCGTCTGCACCCTTTCTAAGGCCTTTACATCTTTCCTGAAATTTGATGCTCAGGATTGGCAACAGTACTCCACCTGAGGCCTAACCAGTGATTTATGAAGTTTGAGCATGATCTCTGCTTTTATATTCTATTCCTCTGTTTACAAAGCTAAGTAACCCGTATTTTTTTTATACCCGTTATCAACTTGTCCTGACGCACTGAAGGGCTTGTGTAGACTGACACCAAGGTCTCTGCCCACCAACTTGTTTCATTTATAGTATGCTATCTTTCCATATTACTCATCCGAAAGTGCATCACTTAACACTTCTTGCATTGAAAACCATCTGCCATGCTCCTGCCCATTTCGCCATCCTGTCTGTCATCCTGACGTCTACAACTATTGTCACTATCTACTACTTTGCTAAGTTCCATATCATCTCCAAAACTTGACAATCTGGCTCCCTACACCCTAGGTAGTTTATAAAAATTACAATGAGTAATGGACCCAAAACTGACCCTTGGCAGCACCACTGCAAACCACTTCCTGTTACTGAGCCAGTTCTGTATCCATCCCGTCACTTTCCATGGTTTTCCATCTTCTTAATAAGTCTCCTATGTGACGTTTTGACTTCCAAAAATTCATATATACAATATCTGCTGCAATACTTTGATCTACCTCTGTTATCTCATCGAAGAATTCAACAAGTTAATCAGACACTATTTACCTTTAACAAATCTATGCTGACTCTTCTTGATTAACCCATGCCTTTCCAAATTAATGTTTATTTTGTTCCCGATAATAGTTTCCAGTAACTTCCCCACTGCCAATGTAGTCTGTATTTTCCTGCTTTATCTCGCACTACTTTCTTGAATAGTAGTATAACATTAGCAAGCATCCAGTCCTTCAGCAGTAATCCTGCATCTAGTGAGGATTGAAAGATTGTGAGCAACACCTCTGCTATTTCAACCTTTGCTCCCTTCAGCAACCTAGGATGCATTCCATCTAGACCAGGGGACTTACTAATTTTCAGTAATGCTGATCATTTTAGGATGTTTTCTTTATCTGTTACATTTGTGTCTATAACTTCCCTTCCTCTTTTAGTGTAACCTTCACATCATCCACTTCCTTTGTGAAGATAGATGCAAAGTACTCATTTAATACTTTAGCCATGTCCTCTGCTTCTACATGAAGATTTCCGTTTGGGTTCTTAATAAGCCTTTACCCCTAGCAAACCACTTATACTTTATATGTTTACAAAATGTTTTAAGATTTAATTTAATGTTCTCTTAATCTCATTTTGCCTCCCATATTATTTTTTAAAAATCCCTCCTGTAC
Organism: Cetorhinus maximus; assembly: GCF_964194155.1. Classification (NCBI taxonomy): domain Eukaryota; kingdom Metazoa; phylum Chordata; class Chondrichthyes; order Lamniformes; family Cetorhinidae; genus Cetorhinus; species Cetorhinus maximus. Next base: position 72,886,394 of record NC_135896.1, read on the forward strand.
TTTCCATGATCTTCTGGCTATTAACTGAATATTGCTCCTAACATTTGTCATAAACCTCCCTTTTGTTTTATTTTAAACTTTATTCATCATCCAAGGCACATTATCTTTGGATATTCTATGAAGATATTCCCTTCAAAGAAATATGCCCAGTTGGTTCCTGAACATTCTCTGAATGTATTTCATTGCTCTGTTACTGCTTTACTCTACATTCATCTTTTCCAATCTACCAATCTAAGGCCTTTCTTAAATCACTGAAATTAGTTCTTCCCTAGTTGAAAATTTTTACTTTTGATATTTTATGGTCTATTTCCATAATTACTTTAAACTGAATTATGTTGTGGTCACTCTTAGCTAGATGATCTACTGTAACACATTGTACTTTCCCTACTTCACGGCGAACAGAACTCCATACACTACTCCAGTTATGGTCTTACCACGGGTCGATACAGGTATAACATAACTTCTCTACTTGTAAATTGGGGAGATGATGGCATAGTGGTATCCAGAGGCCATTTCTCTGGGGCCATGGGTTCAAATCCCACCATGACAGCTGGATAAAGAAAGAGAGGGCACAGATTTAAAGTAAATGACAAAGGAAACAAAAGCGATATGAGGAAAAACCTTTTCACACAGCAAGTGGTTAGGATATGGAATGCACTGCCTGAGAACATGGTGGAGGCAGGTTCAGTTGAAGCATTCAGGAGGGAATAGGATGATTATTTGAAAAGAAACAATCTTCAGGGTTATGCAGAGAAGGCAGGAGAATGGCACTTGGTGAACTGCTCATTCAGAGAGCTGGTGCAAACACAATGGGCCGAATGGCCTCCTGCACTGTAATAATACTGTGAATTTGGTGCAGTCCCCCTCAGTATCTACTATCTGTGCCAAATTGATGTCATCCGCAAATTTATAAATTGTATTTTTGATTCCAAAGATCAATAAATTTGGCAGCTGAACTCTCACCTGTCAAACTTGTTTTAAACTGTTGAAATCCTAGCTGCTTCAATCACTAACCCCTTTAATGCATTCCACAGCCTCACAACCTGTTAATAAAATTTCTGCTACTCTGTGTCCTAAACCTCCTGCATTTAATTTTGCATGTATCTAGCTCATTGGGTATAGGGGTTAGAAATGGGCATCCGTCATTTTATAAATGGAGAATGCTGATCGTTTACAATAAAATGAGAAAATGACACATACACTGTTAAGTAATCATCTGAGAAAGAAAAGTTAAATGTTTCAGTATGACCTCTTCATTGCACTGGTGAAAAGCACCACCCAGAACATGAGCTTGTTTTCTCTTTCAGATTCTGATCAATATGCTATGCATTTCCACCAATTGTCTTTTGTTGTGCTGTCATTAGTTTAATGTCACATGATACGTTCAAGCTTTTCTCACAGAGGGAGCTAAATTTTCCCTCTGCTGCATGCAACTGATAATTGAAAACTTATAGATTCTGCTTAGTAAGACACAATTGTTCCCCCCAAAATATATTATTCCCCCTTCTCATAAATGTAAATCCAAGATGTTGGATATGTGCAAGGTTCCACCTTGATCAGTGATCTTGGAAAGATGAACTGTATGGCCATACAAGCTGTGCTTAGGTGCTACATTTTGCAGGATGATTTCTATCAATTGCACTGCCTGAAGTAAAAGAAGGAAGCAAAGATCATTTATTATTATTGATTTTGTTAAACAATCTGCACCTGCTAAGTTTTGATTTTAATTATATACTGATTTATGGTTGGATTTGTACTCTTGCTCTGGTCATGTGTAAGCACTAATTACATCTGAAGCATAAATAAGAGATTAAATGACTGAAAGATTGAATGGACCAAAGAAAATCATAACACTGTGAGCTCAGTCAGAAATTGTCCCATCAACACAAACCCTTCATGTTATCTACTATAAATTTAGGCATCCTTGCATTTAAGAACATGTGAAGCATGAGCAAGAGTGTACCATATGGCCGCTCAAGCCTGTTGCACCATTTAATACAATCACGGCTTATCTTCAGCCTCAACTGCACTTTCCTACTCGCTCTCCATATCCCTCGATTCCCTGAGAGAGCAAGAATGTCTCTATCTAGGCCTTAAATATATTCCACACTGGAGCAGCCATAACCCTCTGGATTACAGAATTCCAAAGATTCACAGCCCTTTGAATGAAGAAATTTCTTCTCATCTCAGTCCCAAGTCATTAGCTCCTTATCCTGAGACTGTGCCCCAGTGTCCTGGATTCCCTAGCCAAGGAAAACAACCTCTGAGTTTACCCTGTCAAGCACGTTCAGAACCTTTTAATGTTTCAATGAGATCACCTCTCATCCTTCAGGGCAACCTTGTCACCTCAGGATCCAATCTCAAGAAGCTTTGCTGTATGACCTCCAATGAAAGTATAAACTTCCTTAGATATTGTTTCAAGTTCAAGGACAACAGTGCTGCTTCAGTGTCTGTCTCAGTGGGAGGTCTTTATTGAACTGTCTGTTAGGATATCTGCCTCCACAGACACAGCCTCATGGCATAATCAAATGACTATGGAAAGCCAGATGTGACATTAGACTGATTGCATTTCAAAACCCAGACATCCCCCTTTACGTATCGAACAAAGAAACAAACATCGCCCTTTTCCTAGTGAACAGATGACACATTGCATGCACGATCCTGTGTGACTGAGTTACCCAAGTTACCCACTGTTCTCATGCATTAACAACTGTTTGTTTTACTAGTCAGCCACTGCACATGCATTGTATACACAGTCTTTAAATCGTGCTGGTCTCTTAATGGTATGCATGTGGGTTGGCATTGGGCGTTCATCTAAGTGATGTTCTTTGTCTGCAGGTGTCTTTCCTCTGGCCCTTGTTGCCTTGATGACTGTTGTTGTTCCATTGTGGTTGTTGGGGATACTTGGACCTCTGGGATTGACGGTAGTTCTGTACTCAGTACAGCTGGTGAGACCCCTTCTCCTTGACTGGTCAATTGCTGTGAAGGAACAGCTTCACTAGTTGATCGTATATCCCTGCGGTTGTGCTGGTATATTTGGTTGTTCACTTCCACCATGTATGATCAAGGTGACAGTTTCTCTATATGTCCCAAGTTTACACGTGGGCTGACTCCTGTTAAGAGCATTGAGGGTTTGTACCCTGACTGACTCCTCATGTTCTTCCACGGCTACATAGTGATTCTTCAAGGAATCTTTCAAGGTTGCAACTTCTTGGCGTGCCTTTTCTGTCTACTGTTTTGCCTGGCTGTACATCTGGTTGAGTTTTTTCAACTCCAACTTTGAGTTGCCAACTGTGGAATTGAGGGTTATTATTTCCTCCTGATACCTTTTGTGTTGTCTCCAAAATTTGTTTGTTCAGACCTCGTACAGTTTGGTTCATTGAAGACTTCAGTTTATCATGTGTTGTCAAAGGTATATATTCAGCTGAATTTTGCCCTTCAAATCTTCCAGTTCAGCTCTGATGTGTACATTTTCCTGTAGAGCTGCTTCATTTACCTTTAACTTGTGCATTTCATTGCACTGATGTGGTCAGTAACCATCTTGTGGTTTACTTAAATATTGTCTCCCTTGCTCTGGAGTCTTTTGTTTCCCTCCCTCTGGGGTTTTCTGTCGCCTTCTCTCTGGAGTCATTTGCTGCCCTCCCTGTGGGGTCTTTTGCTGCCCTTTCTCTGTTGGCATGTTTAGGGTTACCAACCCAAGATTTAGACTTGCCCAAGCTGAGATGAGTGGCCATTGTGTCCCATTTATGATCTGGAATTCTAGACCTTCCTTCTTGCCATTGCATTGGGCTTTCGGACTAATTTGTATTCTTGGTATGAGTATTGTGCCATCATATAGCCTCAACCTCACTTTTGAGGGTTTCATTTGCGGATCGCTATGTTGTGCCATTTTGCACAGGTCTATGAAGGTCATGATGTTGCATGATTCACCAGTGTCTGTCTGATATTTCTTGTTTGCTTAATTCTCTCCCTCTATGGTCATCATTGTTACAGTCACAAACCATTCATTGCCTATAGATTTGACGGAACCAACCGGTTGTATTGTGTATAGTTCTTCATCAGACTCTTCTGCTGATATTTCCCCAGTAGCCATCTGTATAAGCTTGTGTTGCTTCTTTCTAGCCAAATGCTTGTGTGTGAAATGATTCTGCTTCTTGCAGTTAAAACACTGCTACCCCCATGTTGGGCAATCCTTCTTTCCCTTTGTATGCTGTCCTCAACAGTATTTGCATCCTGCCCTTTGTCTGTGATTGCTCTGCTCTTTCAGCCTGGAATGTGTCTCAGCCTAATCTCCTGGTCTGCCCTGCCATACATGTGCTCTAGCTGAAGTTTCACAAGTTCCACATTTTGACACATGTCTCTTGCTTTCTTCAGCATCAGTTTCTCATCTTTTAGTAGACTTGCTCTCACCGAGGGCTCTCGCACGCCTAAGACTAATCAATCTTTAATCAGGTCATCTTTTAGCTTTCCGAATTCACATGATTCTGCAAGCTGTGCCACTGCAATCACGCACTGATTTTACGGTTTCTGTCTCTCCTTGAGCTCGAGTGTTGAATACAGAGCATTCATACGTAACTTTCACTCGGGGTTCAAAATGTTCATTCAAGGCATTCAAAATCTCTGCTGTCTGTTTTCTTTGCTCATTGGTTAGATTTAGGATGGCATACAATTTATAGCAGTCCATCACCAGCAGTGCTAAGAGTGTGGCTACTCTTATCAGTTCCAGCTTGTTAAGTTCATTGCAATCTCATAGTTTTGCCATTGCAAGTGGAAAAACTACCATTTTGCCATGTATCTCCTTTAATTTCAACTGGAGATGGGATTGGAAAGTTTACAGCAGAGATGTGACTCACTCAGTATTTTACTTGCAGCTTTTGGTATATGTTCGCCTTTTCTTGTCCTTTTCAGCAGCTTTTTGCAAATTTGAACATTTCTGTGTGCCTTTCTGAACTGTGTCTTCTATGCAACATTTCCTGGTTTGAAAAATCTATTTTTTCTCCATTTCTGACACCATGGGTGCTATTTTCCACACCCGCCCGCTGCCAGCATCTTCCGGTCCCACCGCAAATCAATGCATTTCTGGCTGGGGCATGGCCTTGCTCACAGCAGGTCCCACCTGCGACGGGGCTAGAAAATCCTTGCCCATGTTTCAAGTTTAAGGTCAGCAGTGCTTCTTCAGTGTCTGTCTCAGTGAGAGGTCTTTATTGAACTGCCTGTTAAGATGCCTGCCTCCAGAGATATACAGCCTTGTGGCATAGTCACATGACTACAGAAAACCAGATGTGATATCAGACTGATTACATTTCAAAACCCAAACAGAGATGGAGACCAAAACAGCACAAAGTATTCCAGGTGTGGGCCTCGCCAAAGTCCTGTATAATTGTAGCAAGACTTCCTTGTTCTTGTATTCCAACCCCATTGCAACAAAGGCCAACTCGCCATTTGCCACTTTAATTACCTGCATTCCTTGTATGAGTACACCCAAAAGAGCTTGAACTAAGAAAGGAATTGCAAGTGCGGCTCACAACCAATCTAGAAGATCTTCAAACATTCAACTCAGTTCCAGAATGATGAGATCAAATAAAGTCAGCTATACTAGATTCCTGTGCCTAGACCATTAGGTTCAAATGCTCTCGTCACCAGGACTGGCTCGATGAAAACGATGCTCAAATATGTGACCACCTGGAACGAAAACAGCATTCTTCATGGCCTGGCAGAATAACCCGTCGCGACTCAAGAAGGTAGCACTCTAACAGCTCAAGGCTGACGCACAAAGAAGATCTGGAAAATAAAGGACATGTAGTGGGAAGAGAAAGTCCAAGAGATTTGACAATATGCTGATCATCATGCAAAGCTTTTTTGAAGCCACCAGGGCCATCTGTAGGCCATGGTGGACAAAATCCCTTTCGTTCACAGGATGGTGTTTCCCTTAAGGATGACAATGTCATCTGTTAACACTGGAAAGAATATTTTGAACAATGCCTCAACCATGAATCCATACTGGCAACTGATACTCTCCAGACTATCCCCTTGTGAGTATCTCCCCCTGGTATCCCCCAGTACTCTGTGGTAGAATCCATGGGTGAACCACCATCAATGGGAGAGCTGCAACAAGCAATCAAACAATAAAATGCAACAAAACCTATGGTCCCGATCGTTTTCCAGCTGAGTCCTTACAGCAGACTTTTCCTCATGTCAAGAGTCCATGCACTTATCCAACAGATTTGGGAGGAAAAAGAACCCCCCCCCAACCCACCCCGAATTCAGGAATGTGTCAATTGTAAATACCTTTAAGAAGGGAGATAAAACATGCTTTGGGGGTATTGAGCAGGGAAAATCCTGACATGCATTCTCCTAAATTGCCTACTGCCTGTGGCTGAGGAAATCCTCCCAGAAACAATGTGGCTTTCGACCTTGCAGAGGAACCTCTGACTTGGTCTTTTTTGCCAGATAAATCCAAGCAAAATGTTGAAAGTGACACCAGGAACTCTTCATTGACTAAAGCATTTGACTCCGTAAACTGTGAGGCTCTGTGGATTGTGCTTCAAAATTTGGATGTCCACAAAACTTCATCTCAATCCTGAAATTGCTTCATGATATGACTGCAACTGTCTTAAGTGAGAGATCTGAAACAGCCTCCTTCAGAAGCTGGACTGGAGTCAAGCAAGGCTGTGTGATAGCCTCCATATATTTACAATCTACTTGACAATGGTTATTCACCTCATCAAAGATCAACTGTCCTCTGGTGCCATTATTAAATACTGTCTAGATGGAAAACTCTTCAACCTCTGTTGCCTCCATGCCAAAACAAAACTGACCTGCATAGATATACGGTCTGCAGACGACTGCACTCTGCACTGGATTTGCAAGCTACTCTTAATCTCTTCAATTATACAGGATACTCGGCCTGTCCTTGAATATTGCCAAAACAAAACTCAATTCACAGCTAGTCAGCCAAATATTCCACCTCCAATATACATTGAAGGAGAGACTCTGGAATATGGTATTTTTAATAATGCTATTTTATTCAAGAAACAAGTTCGCAGCCCAAAGGCTGAATTGCACTATAACTTGCATCGAGAATTCATGTATAGACTAAATAATCAAGTTAAAAACATGTGACAGTCATGTAGTAACAAAAATAGCAAACAACTTCAGCAGGTAACAGGAAATTGGTGGACAGATTATTAAAAGAAGGAACGTTGAATATATTAAGCACTTCCCATACCTTGATAGCTACCTCTTTCAAAAGGCTGCCATTGACAAGGAGACCCAACACCAGATCAGCTGTGCCAGTTCAGCCATCTGAAAATTATGACAGCAAGCGTTTGACAACAAAGACCTCCATCAGTCTACAAAAGCCCTAGTGTACAGAGCAGTTGTCATCAACACACTCCTGTACTGCAGTGAGATCTGGCGCAACTTGTGCAAAATCAATTTCAATGGACTGGCGCTGTGTCCGGATGGCCAAAAACAGCCTCCCTCCTCCCCCGGCAGTTCCTGTTTTCTCAACTGCCAAATGGCCAACATTCTAGCGGAGGACAAAGAAAACACTTTAAAGACATCCTGAAGCTCTCCTAGAAGTATGACAGCTTGACGTTAATAACTGAAGGAGCATTCAGAATGGTAACAACTTGCCCATCAATCTGCATCACGCTTCGAGTCCTACCGCCTTAATTATGAGGCAGAGCAGCAACAGAGAGAGAAAGAAATGGAAGCAAATTCTGTATTTCAGATCCCACTACCTCATGGGACTTCCTGCTCCATGTGCCCAAAGATCTGTGGGTCAAGAAGCCTGTTCAGTCACTTGAAGACCCATGGCAGAAACTTGCGACCCTGAGAGGAGGTTATCCTCGAATTGAGGGATAGCCAGTGATGACACCCAGATGTCTTTGAACGTCAACATTTAAAAGTCTTTTAAAAGTATTCTGCTTTTCTATTCTTACTACCAAAGTGAATAACCTCACACTTCCATTTGCCATTTCCCATACTCTATTTGCCACCTTGTTGCCCACTTGCTTAGCCTTTCTGGCTCTCTTTGTCGCCTCATTGTGACGTTCTCGCAGCTTGCAGTTTCACCCAGCTTTGTATTTTCAGCAAACTTAGATACATTGCTCTGTCTCTTCATGTAAGTCATTGATATAGATCGTAAATAGCTGAGGCTCCAGCATGGATCCTAGCGGCGCTCTGGTAGTTGCGGCCTGCCAACCTCCTGTCCATTAACCAATCATCTATCCGTTTGGTGAGAACAGTCAGTTTGCAGAGTGCATATATAATACATGATTGTCTTTTGAAAGAGAATTCTTTCCTGCTCCCCAATTTTATAAGTCTACATTGTTCTTTGGGATGTTGTGTATATGAAATACTGGAAGTGTGGAAAACTTCCAAGTTTTATATCCCAAGGTAAAGTGTAGGCTTTAATTGCTGATGGTAGTGGGTGTGGGGGGAACTATTTCCCTTGAGAAAGTCAAGTCTGCTTTTTAAAAATATTATGACCATGGATCTGAGTTTCTTATTAGCCTAAATAAGAATGTTGATTATCATTTGCAGTTTTTACATAGATGGCAGAATGAGAGCGTTGGCAGACTTCACCCTTGCCATCCTATTAAACTGAAGAATGTCACCATTTTGCTCCCTGGCTGCTGGCTGCGGTGCCTTACATAATTACCCAAAACCATACAATTACTGTCCGGGAGCCTATCGTTTTGTGCCAGCGTAGCATGGTTAATGAGGGTTTTCTGTACAATTACACTTTGTTTTAGTCTGATATCACATGGAGAATGATGAGAGACACATGCAACTGTTTTGAACTTTGTTTAGTAACGCTCTGAGATTACTTTTGGAGAAGCAAAATATCTTTAATAAGAGTCATGAACATCCTGAAGCAAATTACACTTCCCTGTTTTTCTACTAGACCCCTCCATTTTTAAAATTATATTTCTAAAAGAGGTAGTGAGGAATCCTTTCTAATAGTTATGGGATAGCAGAAAAGGCCATTTATTATCAGGAATCAGACTTTGAAACAACACTTCAGTTTGGTGTTTTTACTTTGTTTTTAGAGCTTAGTTCCCAAATTTAAATGAAAACGAATGTGAACAGTTGATGCAACAAATTTGGACCTCTCGCTGTAAAGCACTTACATTGTTTGCAAGAGAGAAACATGGCAAATATAAAATCGAACTTCAAACGTTTATGTGAAGGTAACTGACGAGCTGGAAGATGGAAAATGACAGACTGAGTTATAAATGTGTGTGAAAAGTTAAAGGTTTCAGAGCTTGATCCTATCTATATCTTAACTAGGGTGTTAACTAGAACATCAGAGGGTCTATAAAAGAAACAGTCTTTTCAAACCACATGATCAGTAAGGGGCGCATGAGGAGCCAGGTGACTGCTCCAGAATGAGATGGAGATTGACTGAATAGCAAATTAGGCTCACGTGGGAATCCGGTGCCCGGGGAAAGAGGTGTGGTATACATTGGAATTGTGTTAAGTTAATTCAGTGAGTAATTAAGTTAACTAAATAACACCTGTCCTGCCGTTGTTACTTATGTTGCAGCTGTGGAATGTCGGAGCTTTTGGACACCAAAGCAACCCATGACAAATACGTTTGCAGAAAGTGTAAGCAGCTAGAGGAATTCTGGATCAGGATTATTGATCTGGAAGTTGAACTGCAAACACTGTGCAACATAAGGGAGGAGGACAAATGCCTGGACACTTTGTTCCAGAAGACGATTATGCTTCTTAGAATAGGGTCGTCCGTTTTTGGTCAGCAGTGAGGGACAGGAGGATGTGACCATGAGTGAGGCAGGTAATGGGACTGAGCATACAGAAGTGGAGGAGCCTTAGACTTTGCAATTGTCAAACAGTTGCTCATATCCTGTGGGACAAAAGTGAAACCTGCAAGGTGGATGAGCAGGCTGGCCATGGCACCATGGTACAGGAAGCTGTTCCAAGTGCGGGGCGGGGAACAAAAAAGAATGTCGTGGTAGCAGGGGACAGTATAGTGAAGGGGATTGACACTGTTCTCTACAACAAAGAGTGAGAGTCCAGAAAGCTGTGTTGCCTGCCCGGTGCCAGGGTTCGGGACGCCTGCTCAGGGCTGGGGAGGAACTTGCAGTGGGAGGGGGAGGATCCAATTGTCATGGTCTATGTAGGCACCAATGACACAAGCAGGACAAGGAAGGAGGTTCTGCATTGCCAGTATGAGAAGCTAGGTACTGAATTAAGAAGCAGAACCTCAAGAGTAATAATCTCTAGAGCATTACCTGAGCCACATGCAAATTGGCATAGGGCAAAAACGATTAGAGATGTATGCATGACTCAAAGACTGGTGTGGGAGAAGTGGATTCTGGTTCGTGGGGCACTACCACCAGTACTGGTGAAATTGGGGGCTGTGTTGTTGGGACAGTCTACACCTGAACCATGCTGGGGCTTGTGTTCTTGCGAATCGAATGACTAGGGAAGTAGAGAGGGCTTTAAACTAAACAAGATGGGTGAGGGATCATGCTTGGGTAGATGTGGAAAATCAAGGGGCAGATTCAAGGCAGGAGACCATAATAATTAAATGGGAAATGAGGGTCATAGAATAGCAGAAAGGGACAGAGATAAAACCTAAGAATACACCAATAGACAAAGCTAGATGTTACAAAGGTAACAAAAAGACAAAACTAAAGACTGTGTATCTGAATGCGCATAACATTCATAACAAAGTAAACGAATTGATAGTGTACATTGAAGTAAACAAGTATGTTCTGGTAGCCATTATGGAGACATGGCTGCAGGATAATAAGGATTGGGCCCTGAATATTGAGGGGTTTATAATATTCAAGTAGAATAGGAAGCTAGATAAAGATGGAGGGGTAGGACTGTTGATCAAAGATGGCATTGATGCAATAGTTAGAGATGACCTTGGTTCAGGAGATCAGTATGTAGAATCAGTTTGGGTGGAGATGAGGAATAGTAGGGGAAATAAATCACTAGTGGGAATGGGCTACAGGCCCACTAATAGTAACCACAAGGTAGGACAAAGTATACAAGAAGAAGTATTGTATGCTTGTGATGAAGGGACAGCAATAATCGTGGGTGATCTTAACCTACATATAAACTGGAAAAATCAGATTGGGAGTAGTAGCCTGGATGAAGAGTTCATAGAATGCTTTTGAGAGAGTTTTTAAGAGCAGCACGTTCTGGAACCAGCCAGAGAGCAGGTTATATTAGACTTGGTATTGTGTAAAGTGACAGGATTAATTAATAACCTCAGAGTAAAGGCATCCCTAGGTAACAGCAACCACAATATGATTGAATTTTACATCCAGTCTGAAAGGGAGAAGAGTGGGCCTAAGACTATTTTAAACTTAAATAAGGGCAACTATGTGGGCATGAAAGCTGAGTTAGCTGAAGTGAACTGGGATACTAGGTTAGGGAATAGATCAATAGAGAAGCAGTGGCAGACATTTAAGGGGATATTTCAGAATACTTAGAATAAGTATATTCCTACTATAAAGAAAAATTCTAAGGGGAGCACCCACCTTCCATGTTGAAATAAAGAAGTTAAGGAAAGCATCAAACTTAAGCAAAAAGCATAAAACTGTGCAAAGATGAGTGGCAGGTCAGATGATTGGTCAGAATATAAAGAATAGTAGAGGATGACTAAAAGGTTAATCAGGGCCAGGATTTTGCCCTCGGCGGTAGTGGGTGGGAACAGTCAGGAAGCTGACCATCACCTGTGATCGGGCAGTGACCACGATTTCACGCTGGTGGGCCAATTGAGGCCTGCCCAGCATGAGATGCATGCTGCAGATCTCAGCGCTGTGTGTGTGTGTGTGTGTGTGTGTGTGTGTGTGTGTGTGTGGGGCGGAGGAGGGGGTGGGGGGGGGGTTGCGGGAGGAAGAAGAGGAGGAGGAGGAGGGCCAGTGGGGAACCTCGTGCAGGTAAAGCTCCCTGAGGTACAGAGCTACCTCAGGGAGATGAAGAAGATATAAAAAAAAACGAAACTTAAGAATTTTAAGGTGTTAAAAAATATTTCCCGCTCATGTGACTCTGTCACGAGCAGCGATATGTTAGAAATTAGTATGAAAATTTTCAATTTTTTTTAATGACGGATGGAAACCTCATCCCGCCCGTGGATAAGGTTTCGCAAAATATGTAAAGGCTGCTTGGCATTTTCACCTGCCAGCTAACTGTTAATTTCGGCAGACACTTTGCCAACTCCCCTGCGCGCCCTCGCTGACTGAAATATCATGCATCAAGACGCTTGCCCGACATCATCACGTGTCATTTTACACTTGTTCGGGTTGGGTGCACGCCTGTCCGACGAGCAGAAAATTCAGCCCCAGGAGAAAGAAATTAGAGTTTTGGGAGGAAGCTAGCTAGAAATGTAAAAATGGATAGCAAGAGTTTCTCAGGTATTTAAAAAGGAAAAGGGTAAGTAAAGTGAATGTTGGTCCTCTAGAGAGTGACAGTGGGGAGTTAATAGTAGATAATAAATTCACTAGGCTGATTCCTGGGATGAAGGGGTTGACTTATCAAGAACGGCTAAACAAGTTACGCCTTTATTCATTAGAGTTTAGAAGAATGGGGGTGATCTTATTGAAACGTACAAGATTCTGAGGGGGCTTGACAGGATAGATGTTGGGAAAATGTGGAGGAATCTCGAATGAGGGGACATAGTTACAGAATAAGGGGATACTCATTTAAAAATTAGATGCAAAGGAATTTCTTTTCTCAGAGGTAATGAATGTCTGGAATTCTCTACCCCAGAGAGTTGTGGAGGCTAGACCACTGAAAGCATTTAAAGAGGAGGTAGATAGATTTTTGAAATATCGGGGAGTTGAGGGCTTTGAGGAGTTGGCACGAAAGAGAAGTTGAGGCCTGGAGCAGATCAGCCATGATCTTATTGAATGGCAGGGCAGGCTTGAGGGGCCAAATGACCTTCCCCTGCTCCTATTTCTGATGTTGTTATGAATACCAGAGAGTCCGAGTTCCTCAAGGGTTGGTTCATTGGAATGGGCTCAATTTCAGGTGCAAATAAAATAAAATGGAACTAGAGGCAGCAGAAAAATAAAAGGAAAGAGCATTTCAAAGGGGACAGGCAGGAAAGAGAAAGAAAACAAGAAAGGTAATTAGAAATGGCGAGGTTAGAAAAGGCGGGAAGAGAAAAAGAGAGAGAGAGAGAGAGTTCCAGCTCAAAATGCAAGCAATTAAAAAAAGAGACTCCAGGAGGTGAGGAAGGACTTATTTCCAGATCAGAACCCAGTGGGAAGATGTTTAAATTTGTACAAGCTCTTCCAAAGTTTGGAGAAAGAGATGTTGAAGCATTCTTTATTTCATTTGAGAAGATAGTTAAACAGATGAAATGGCCACAGGAAAATTAGACATTGTTGTTGGTGGGTAGAGCACATGAGGTTTATGCTTTGCAGTTAGAAGAGGTATCGGGCAGATCAGCCATGATCTTATTGAATGGCGGGCAGGCTTGAGGGACCAAATGGCTTACTTCTATTTCCTATGTTCTTATGTTGTTATAAATGATGGATGAAATGAACAAATATTTTGCTTAACAAAAACAGAAATACCTGGAAAAACTCAGCAGGTCTGGCAGCATTGGCGGAGAAGAGCAAAGTTGATGTTTCGAGTCCTCATGACCCTTCAACAGAACTAAGTAGAAATAGGAAAGGCAATATTTTGCTTCTCTCTTCACTATAGAGGATACAAAAAACCTTCCGGTAATAGCTGTAAATCAGGAGGTGGAAGGGGGAGGGGATCTTGGTGAAATGACAATCACAAGGGAAGCGGCACTGAGCAAACTGATGGAGCTGCAGGCTGACAAGTCTCCGGATCCTGATGGACTTCATCCTAGGGTCTTAAAAGAGGTAACTAATCAGGTTGTAGATGCATTGGTGTTAATTTTTCAAAATTCCCTAGATTCTGGAAAGGTTCCATCAGACTCGAAAGCAGCAAATATTAAAAATATAAAAGTAACTCAAGAAGGGAGGCAGGCAGGAAACTAGAGGCCAGCTAGCTTGATGTCTGTCGTGGGGAAGGTGTTAGAATTGATCATGAAGGTGGTTATAGCTGGGCACTTAGAGAAAGTCAAGGTAATCAGGAAGAGTCAGCATGGTTTTGTGAAAGGGAAATCATGTTTAATCAATTTATTAGAGTTCTTTGAAGGAGTAACATGTGTGCTGGATAAGGGGGAGCCTGTAGACATGCTGTACTTGTATTTCCAGAAAGCATTTGATAAGGTGCCACATCAAAGATTATTGCGGAAAATAAAAGCGCATGGTGTAGGGGGCAACATATTAGCATGGGAAGAAGATTGGCTGGCTGGTAGAAAACAGAGAGCATGCATAAATGGGTCTTTTTCTGATTGGCAGGATAAGACCATAAGACATAGGAGCAGAAATTAGGCCATTTGGCCCATCGAGTCTGCTCCGCCATTCAATCATGGCTGATAAGTTTCTCAACCCCATTCTCCTGCCTTCTCCCCATAACCTTTGAAGCTATCTATCTCAATCTTAAATACACTCAATGACCTGGCCTCCACAGCCTTCTGTGGCAATGAATTCCATAGATTTCATAGCTAAAGAAGTTTCTCCTCATCTCTTCTAAAAGGTCTTCCCTTTACTCTGAGGCTGTGCCCTCGGGTCCTAGTCTCTCCTACTAATGGAAACCACTTCCCCACGTCCACTCTATCCAGGCCTTTCAGTATTCTGTAAGTTTCAATCAGATCCCCCCCTCATCCTTCTAAACTCCATCGAGTATAGACCCAGAGTCCTCAAATGTTTCTCATATATTAAGCCTTTCATTCCTGAGATCATTCTCGTGAACCTCCTCTGGACCCTCTCCAGGGCCAGCACATCCTTCCTGAGATACGGGGCCCAAAATTGCTCACAATATTCTAAATGTGGTCTGACCAGAGCCTTATAAAGCCGCAGCAGTACATCCCTGCTTTTATATTCTAGTCCTCTCGAAATAATTGCCAACATTGCATTTGCCTTCCTAACTACCGACTCAACCTGCAAGTTAACCTTAAGAGAATCCTGGACTAGGACTCCCAAGTCCCTTTGCACTCCAGATTTCTGAATTCTCTCCCCATTTAGAAAATAGTCTATGCCTCTATTCTTCCTACCAAAGTGCATGACCTCACACTTCCCCATGTTGTATTCCATCTGCTACTTCTTTGCCCATTCTCCTAACCTGTCCAACTCCTTCTGCAGCCTCCCCGCCTCCTCAATACTACCTGTCCCTCTACCTATCTTTGTATTATCTGCAAACTTAGCCAGAATGCCCTCAGTTCCTTCATCTAGATCATTAATGTATAAAGTGAAAAGTTGTGGTCCCAACACTGACCCCTGGGGAACTCCACTAGTCACTGGCCGCCATCCCGAGAAGTACCCCCTTAACCCCACTCTCTGCCTCCTGCCAGACAGCCAGTCTTCTATCCATGCTAGTACCTTGCCTCTAACACCATGGGCTCTTATCTTACTGAGCAGCCTCCTGCGCGGCACCTTGTCAAAGGCCTTCTGGAAGTCCAAGTAGATAACATCCATTGGCTCTCCTTTGTCTAACCTACGTGTTACCTCCTCAAAGAATTCTAACAGATTTGTGAGGCATGACCTCCCCTTGATGAAACCAAGCTGACTTTGCCCCATTTTACCATGGACTTCCAAGTATTCTGAAATCTCATCCTTAATAATGAACTCTAAAATCTTGCCAACGACCGAGGTTAGGCTAATCGGCCTGTAATTTCCCGTCTTTTGCCTCACTCCCTTCTTAAACAGGGGGGTTACATTAGCGATTTTCCAGTCCTCTAGGACCCTCCCTGACTCCAGTGATTCCTGAAAGATCACCACTAATGCCTCCACTATCTCTTCAGCTATCTCCTTCAGAACTCTGGGGTGTAATCCATCTGGTCCAGGTGATTTATCCACCTTCAGACCTTTCAGTTTTCCTAGCACCTTTTCCTTGGTAATGGCCACCATACTCACCTCTACCCCCCGACTCTCTTGAATTTTGGGGATGTTATTCGTGTCTTCCTCTGTGAAGACTGACGCAAAGTATCTATTCAGTTCCTCTGCCATTTTTATGTTCCCCATTATTACTTCTCCAGCATCATTTTCCAGTGGCCCAATGTCCACTTTTGCCTCTCTCTTACCCTTTATATATCTAAAAAAAACTCTTGCAATCTTCTTTTATATTACTGGCTAGTTTACCCTCATATTTAATCTTCTCCCTGCTTATTTCTTTTTTAGTGTTGGTCTTTGTAGGCTTCCCAATCCCCTGGCTTCCCACTGCTCTTCGCCGTATTGTATGCTTTCACTTTAGCTTTTATGCTGTCCCTGACTTCCTTTGTCAGCCATGGTTGCCTCGTCCTCCCTTTAGTATGCTTCTTCTTCCTAGGGATGAATTTTTGCTGTGTCTCCCAAATTACTCCCATAAACTCCTGCCATTGCTGTTCCACTGTCTTTCCTGCTAGGCTCATCTCCCAGTCAATTCTGGCCAGCTCCTCCCTCATGCCTCTGTAGTTACCTTTATTCAACTGTAATACCGTTACATCTGATTCCAGCTTTTTCCTCTCAAATTGCAGGGTAAATTCTATCATATTATGGTCACTTCCTCCTAAGGGTTCCTTCACCTTAAGCTCCCTTATCAAATCTGCCACATTACACATCACTAAATCTAGAATTGCCTGTTCCCTAGTGGGCTCCACCACAAGCTGCTCCAAAAAGCCATCTCGTAGACATTCCACAAATTCCTTTTGGAGGATGTGATGAGTGGAGCCCTGTGGGGGTTTGTGCTGGGGCCTCAACTTTTTACAAGTTATATTAATGACTTAGATGAAGGGTGTGAAAGCATGGTAGCTAAATTTGCAGATGACACAAAGATAGGTAGGAAGTATGTTTTTTGTGTGTTTATTGAAGAGGACATAAGGAGTTTGCAGATGGATATAGGTAGGTTGAATAAGTGGGCAAAAATCTAGCAGATGGAGTATCGTGTGGGAAAATGTGAACTTGTTCATTTTGGCAGGAAGAATAAAAAAGCAGACTATTACTTAAATGGAGAACAACTGCAGAATTCCGAGGTGCGGAGGAATCTAAGTGTTCTCATGCATGAGTCACAAAAAGTGAGTATGTAAGTATAGCAAGAAATTAAGAAGGCTAATGGAGTGCTATCCTTTATTACAAGAGGGTTTAAACATAAAAGTAAGGATGCTATGCTTCAGTTATACAGGGCATTGGTGAGACCACATCTCGAATATTGTGTGCAGTTTTGGTCTCCTTATTTAAGGAAGGATGTAAATGCCTTGGATGCAGTTCAGAGGAGGTTTACTAGATTGATACCTGGAATGAGTGGATTATCTTATGAGGAAAGGTTAGACATACTGGGCTTGTTTCCACTGGAGTTTAGGAGAGTGAGGGGTGACTTGTTTGAAATATTTAAGATCCTGAACAGTATTGCCCAGGTAGATGTGGAAAGGATGTTTCCTCCTGTGAGTGAGTCCAGAACTAAGGGGACTGTTTTAAAATTAGGGGTTGCTCTTTTAGGACCGAGATGAGAATTTTTTTTTCTTCTTAAGGTTGTGCGACTTTGGAACTTTGTCTCCAAAGGTGGCGGACGCGGGCTCATTGAATATTTTTAAGGCAGAGGTAGGTAGATTTTTGTTAGGCAAGGGAATTAAAGGTTGTTGGAGGTAGATGGGAATGTGGAATTTGAAACACAAACTGGTCAGCCATGACCTTGTTGAATGGTGGAGCAGGCTTGAGGGGCTGAATGGCTTATTTCTGATCCTATTTCGAATGTAACTATGCAGTTACATAGTTACTGAAGTGGTGGATTGCATTACCTGCTGTTGGATCCTAGTCACCAGTTTGCATGCTTGTTGTAAGGGGTGGCCGATTTGTACTAATGATAGAGTTAACTTGCAGACACTTCATAGGTAGGAACTCTGTGTTTATTTACAAAGGGACACAGCAGCAACTAAACATGTGCTTACACTTCAAACTCTATCTCTACACTACTCTAACTACTAACTACATACTACTAACCAGAGAGGTATCCTGCGCTACTCTGCTGTTGGATACTAAATGTGATCTTCCATTATAACATTCTTCTTAAAGGTATATTGCACATCGGATTACCACAATTGCCACTATGCACAAGGTCATAACACAAAGATAGGTGGGCGTACCTTTTAGCTGATCTTAGCTCCTCTTTTCAAGAAAGAAAAGTTTTGTCATGGGATCCAACAGGTTCTTGAAAGAAGGTTATTGTTTGCATTTCTGTTGTTGAAAGTCTATTCCGGGTCCTCATATTCTGTAAAAGAATTTTTTCTGATATTGGTCGTAAATGCACCTTTGATCCAATGCCCTCTTGTCTGACGTCATGAATTAATTTGGAGTGGTACTCTAAATGCACTTTTTAAAATCAGAATTAGAATCTCAGAATTGTTACATTGCAGAAGGAAGCCATTCAGCCCATTGTGTCTGTACCAGCTCTCCAAATGAGCAGTTCACCTAGTGCCATTCTCTGCCTTCTCCCCGCAACCCTACATATCCTCTTTTCCGTTAACAGTCTAATTCCC
Organism: Cetorhinus maximus; assembly: GCF_964194155.1. Taxonomy (NCBI): domain Eukaryota; kingdom Metazoa; phylum Chordata; class Chondrichthyes; order Lamniformes; family Cetorhinidae; genus Cetorhinus; species Cetorhinus maximus. The sequence goes on from NC_135896.1 coordinate 72,904,974, forward strand.
TTTTGAATGCCTCAATTGAACCTGTCTCCACCATACTGTCAGGCAGCACATTCTAGACTTTAACCACTTGCTATGTGAAAAGGGGTTTCCTCATGTCACTTTTGCTTCCTTTGCCAATTAATTTAAATCTGAACAATCTTTTAAAAAAAAGCCCAACTTCTCAAGTCACTTTATAGCTGCGACTCATCATTCCTAGTAATATTCCAGTGAATCTGTTTATATAGCACCTTTGACAAAGGAAGAGGCCCCAAAGCACTGCACAGAGATGCAGTCAAAGAAAATGGGCACCAAGCTAAGGAAATTGTCTGTGGTTTTTCCTGCATTATAACCCTGACTATACTTCAGAACCACTTCACTGGCTGTAAAGTGCCTTGAGATGCCCTGAGATCATGAAAAGATGCCCTATAAATGCAGGACTTCACTTCCTTTATCAAAGGCCTGATTACTTTCTGATATTGCTAGTGTGCTAGTACTTAGCTATTTGTCACTGTCCTAGTTCATTCTCTGATGGTGAAGGGAGGCTCCATCCTACTTGCTCACTGGTACTTAAAAATGCATACATTGTGTTAAGATGGGCATGATTGGCATGTCCACTAAGATCGAACTAACTGGCAAGCAGTTCTGAGGAGCTGAATGGCTTCCTCCTGTTCTTATTCATTCATCCTAATTCATTTGAGGGAGTTGTGGAGCATGATTTTACCCTGCCGCCCCACACTATAGAGTTCCCTATCACAAAAGCGATGCGTGTTGTGGGGTGGTGTCGAAGCAGAGCTCAGCTGATACCATGTGAAAAGGAGAATCTAGTGATGATGGTATCCTGTGGCAGATGGTTCACCTGACTGCTTTGTGTAACTTGGGAGGATCAGGGAATGGGGAGAAAAATAACTTGGTTTCCAAAAAAAATCCAATTTTGCTTTTGTTTGGAAGAAGCATAGAGACATCATACTTTGAAATAAAAAAAAGCTCATTGCTACTTAATGGAAGAAAGGCTTAATGACACATTTAAATTGAATTACAAAAGTTGATATGAGGTAAGGAATATGTCATAGTTTCAGAAGACATTAATCATTATCACAGTAAGTGTTTATTTTGGAGGCTCATTCAACTTAGTTTCTTTTGATTGATGCTTTTTATTTCAGATAAATCCCATTTCTTTTTTATTCTTGTTTAAGTCTATTTGCTGCCAAATATTTTGAAGACTTCTTGCAGTGAAGTTCTATGGTAGGGCATTAACTTCCTGGAGAAGTATTTGTTTAGTCTAGAGTACATCACAAGAGTGCATGATGTTGGGAAGGCAACTTTGTATTCAAGAACTGTGTTCAAAATCCCAGCGTCAGCCTCCATGATTATAAGCATGCAAAATTCTCAATATATAAACAAACAGCTTGAATGCCAGAATAGCAATGGACCAGAGCTGATACTGCATCATGATGGCATGCACCTGGTTCCTGTGATTCCTGGAGTGATAGGTTTCATGTAATACATTTGGGGACAGTTTTTAGAAACAAATAGGGAACAGGCTGTTTTAGATCTAGTAATTATGTAATGAAACAGGGTGAATTATAAATCTTTTATAGGAAAGGATTATTTGGGGAAGTGTGTTCTTAATAGGACAGAATTTTATTTGAATTTGGGAGTGAGTTGGAAACTAGGGTCTTAAACTTTAAACAAAGCCAATTGCATATCTATGAGGGGTGAGTTGGTTGAGGTAGATTGGGAAGTTAGATTAAAAGATATGACTGTACATGAGCAGTGGTGAACCTTAAAAAAAAAAAATCACCTCTCAATTAACATGCATTCCCTTCAGGAGCAAAAATTATTGGAAGAGTGGTCCAACTGTGTAACTGGAGAAGTTAAGGATGTATTAGATTTAAAACAAGAGACCTACAATGTTGCCAGAAATATTGGTAAAATTGAAAATTGCAAGGTTTTAGAAATTGGCAAAGGATTAACAAAAAGTCACAAGGAAAAATGGAATGTGAGAGTAAGAAATATATAACAGATTGTCAGAGATTTGTAAAAAGGAAGAGATTAGTAAGTGGGTGCCTTCGAGCAGAGAAAGGAGAAATTATAATGGGGAATAAGAAAAGTAAAATATTTTGTCTGTTTTCACAGGAGGCATTATGGGAGTATATAACAAGGGTAATGCAATAATCGTGGGTGAGAGAAAATAGTTGGGAACCAAGAGCCAAATGAAAGTGAGGAAGCTAAAAGTACTAATAAAGAAAAAGCACTGGAGAAATTAATGGGACTAAAATCTGATAATTCCCTGGACCTGATGGTGTGTTTTAAGGATTGTCTTAAAGGAGGGAAAAGAGGTAGAGAGACAGAGTGGTTCAGGAAAAGAATTCCATAGCTTAGGGCCTTGGCAGTTGAAGGCTCAGCCGTCAATGTTGGACCAATTAAAATTGGAGATGTACAAGAGGCCAGAATTGGAGGAATGCAGATAACTCAAAAGTTGTGGAGCTGGAGAAGGTTCCAGAGACTGGGATGGACAACGTCATGGAGGGATTTGAACACAAGGATGTGAATTTTAAAATCAAAACATCACTTAACCAGAGGCCACAAGCAGTTAGGAAGGCAAGTAGTAATTTTTAGCAAAGGGACCTGGAGTATAACAGTAAGGAAATATTGCTGCAGTTGTCTAGGTTCCTGATGAGAGTGAAGTACTGTTTGCAGCTTTGGCCTCTTTATCTAAGGAGGGATACACTTGCTATATAGGGGTGTAATGAAGGTTCAAAAATACACTTAACACCCATTTGATATACAATTAACACACTAGATTGATTCCTAGGATGAGAGGGCTTTCCTATGAGGGGAGATTTAGTAGAATGAACCTCTTTACTTTCCTGTTTAATAGAATGAGAAGTGATTGAATTAAAACATGTAAGACTCTGAGGGTGTTTGACAGGCCAGTTGCTGAGGGTTGTTTCCCTGGCTGGAGAATCTAGAAGTAGGAGTCGTAGTCCAAGGATGGGGGTTGGACATTTAGGACTGAGATAGGAGAAATTTCCGCACTCAAAAGGTTGTTGTCGGCCATCCCTCGATTCGAGAATGTGTATTTGGGGTCTTAAGTTTACAGTCACAGAAAGATCTGCGACAGAAAGGCCGATTCTCAACCTGCAGGTCTTTGGGCACATGGGACAGGGCGTGTCACAAAGTAATGGGTTCCGGAGCAGAAGATTTGCTTTCTTTTCTTCTCTGCCACTGCTCTGCCTCATTAAGGTGTTTGGACTCGAAGCATTTTGCAGCTTGATGGACAAGTTATTGCCATTTTGAACAATTGGTTGTGAATGCTCAGTCATTAAATATATTCAAAATGGATCACTAGGTTCCTGGGCAATAAGCAAGTCAAGGAATATGGGGATAGTGCGAGAAGTTGAGGAAAAAGATCAGCCATGACCTCATTGAATGGTGGATGCATTCCCATGAAGGACAAGTCAACAGAGAGTTACAGAAATTCCTTCAACCAAATACCAGTATGCAAGATATGTGATAATTTACTTACAAGCCAGACACACTCATTTTCCACACGAATTGCCTTGGCTCAGTGGTAACAATCTTGCCTCTGAGTTAGAAGGTCATAGGTTCAAGACCTACTCCAGATGCTAGAGTATCTGGCATAGATACCATGCTATGGTAATCTAGACTGACTTCCCCAGCTCAATACTGAAGGAGTGCTGCACTGTTGGGGATGCTGTCTTTTGGATGAAATGTTAAATTGAGATCCTGACTGCCTTCTCATTTGGACATAAATATTCCCATGACACTATTTCATAGTGCAATGTCCTGGCCAATCTTCGTCTCGCAACCAACATAATTGAATCAGATTGCCTGGTCATTTATCTTGTTGCTGTTTGCAGGAGCTTGCTGTACTCAAATTGGCTGCCATATATCTAAGATTAGCAATGCTTCAAATATGCTTAATTTGAGAAAAAGTGCTTTGTGACATTCTGTGGTTACTGGATTAATGCAAGTCTTGCTTTTTTCCCCCCCACTTTCCCCCCATTGTTCAGTGAATTTAAGAAGTGAGTGGATGAACCCGGGAAGTCCCAGGGCTACAATTGGCCCTGTGAGGTAGGGATGGAAAATCAGCCATGGCCCCTGATCATTATTGCTATCTAACACCCTATGCGTGTGTGGACATGGTCAAGTTTGGTGATTCTATTTCCCCATTCTCCACCACCTACCACCGCTTGCCGCACTTGTACAGTCTTCTGACATTCATTGTAAGAGCTCAAGTATGAATAATGGCCACTTGGCATTAATGAAACAGTTACACAATATGGACAGGGAAGGCAAACTGTCGAGCAAAAAAATCGGCGCCATTAGTGTCACGGATATAATCATCAAACTTGGCCTTGAGTTTAGAGTTATGTTGATTTCTTAGGAATAAATCCCAGATTGAAAGATCTTAAAATATTTTAATACAATTATTATTGTTCAGTGTTTCCTTACAGCATTCTGATAACAAAGCACCTTCACACACTGATGCTCAGTTTGGTTGCTTTTTTTGATTGCTCTGGAAAGTCTCTCACCAGATTGAAATATTGTCATGCTATGCAGGACAAGCAATTAGAAGAGAGTTGAAAGGTGAAGCTTCAACAGGCATTCCAAACATCTGTTTTCCTGATATAAACCTCTTGGTTGGCAGGGATTTGTATGCTAAAGCAATGTTCCAGCCATGTGAGTAAGGATGCCCTTAGGAGAAGTTAGTTAATCTAATGCTGCCCCTCTACACATTGATATGTAATTGGAAATTGTTTATCAAACTTGAGGGCAAATATCTGAGAAAGGATTGCAATAATGCATTTCATTCTGAGCCAGGGATGTTTCCTAATAGATGCAGCAAAGATCTTATTTTTCACTTAAGCTTTTTGAAAATGTTGGTGAGTTTTTATACTGGCAGCTTTAGATTATTGTCATACCTTTTTAAAACACTTTTTATGAAATCTATTTGGCCAAAGCAAGTACCCTAGATTTCAACAATGGAGCCTCAAAATGATTTCTTTCTATTTGTGTGATCCTGTTCCAGTGGACTCCAGAATTGAATGTTTTAACACATGCTTAGTACGTAGTGAGCCAAAGGCATCCCAATCCTTGCCCATGCTGGGAACACACCAATGATATGCATCACTAGATTCACACCCAACAAGCGCTAGTTTTTGAATACTTCCTCTTGTCCCTATGAATAAGTATGGTCCCCATGTGGATGCTGTAGTTAGTTTATGCTTTAAGGGTCAAGGTGACAGCACAATTGGCAGTAATCTGTTCAGGTGGTTTTGATATAGAACCCACAACTAGATTCATGCTCTGGACTGACACATTTGTTGTGCTCTACAAAAGTAAACTGTATATGAGGTAATTGCACCCCCAGTGGCAATGAGATATAAAGGGAATTGCAATAAATATAATAATCTATGATTGTAATCACATGATTGGTATAATGTGACAATATTTGTTTTACTTGTGGCAGGATACAGAAAGATGTAGAATACTTTACACCATAAACCATTACAAATACAAGTGTCAGCAGTATGTGTACTGAAGATTTATTGTAAAAAATATTCCTCCCTAAACTTAAACAATATTTATGAAATGTTCAATTTTTAAAGAAATTGTATTATAAAATGTAGATACATTTAACAGAGTAACATGCAACGCGCTTTTCAGGTTTAAAAAACATTGTTAAAATGGTATCAGTTATAGCTCAATGGTAACATGCTCGCCTCAGAGTCAGGAGGTTGCATGTTCTTTTCCAATTCTAGGAACTTGAGCACAAAATCTAGGCTGACATACAAGTGCACTGCTGAGTGAGTGCTGCACAGCCAGAGGTGCTGTCTTTACAATGAAGTGTTAAACGGAGGCCTATATGCCCCCTCAGGTGGATGTAAAAGATCCCATGGCAGCATTTGAAGAAGACAGAGCTCCCTAGTGTCCTGGCAGTCCTGAGTTCTATTTGCTGCAGTTCCTAAGAAGCTCTTTTTAAATAAACTCTGTAAATAGATAGTAAAATAAACTTTACTATGAGCCCTGCTGCAAGTCCTGCACCATCTCCAACTTATTGGCTGAGACAGTGCCATCAATAGAGACTTTGAATATTTATCCCTCAACCAATGTCACTAGAATAAAATGGATTACCTGTCATTATCACATTGTTGTTTGTTGTCACGACTCACTGGGGATCGTGCGTTGTAATATCAAGCCCCACTGTTCCCCGAGCCGCGACAAATGTGAAAAGTTTGACCAAACCGTAAAATTGCCCAATTCTACCTAATTGTTTAATTTAGGTTAACAGAATACAAATACCAGGTTTGTAAACTTAATAAGTAGATAACTGTTTATTGAACAAATTGTCTTTAACTAGTGGCAAAAGAAAGAAATATGAACTGCTAATTCCTAACATCATAACTTAAACTCTATCCCCTTCTTAAACCACTCCCCCCCCCCCCCCCCCCCCCCCTCCACACACACACACATGCACAGGGTGACATAAAACAGTTTAATAGCACCAATCTGGAGTACAGGATTCGATGGGTTGATTTTGATAGATGTCTTCCAAATTCCTTTCAGTTCTTGTTGATGACACGAGATGGTCTTCCAGCACTTTCAGTATTTAGTTCACTGAGAACTTGCTTTTCAATGTCTCTAAGAGTGGTTTCCCCCTTTTCTTTTTTTACAGGGATTTCCTCAGAGAAAGAGCAGGTTATAGAGAAATGAGAAGAAGAGATTTTAGATGTTTTCTCTTTGCAGGCCATGAGCTTTCTGCTGCACTGTTAACACACAAAACCCTGGTCATTTGGTCAGGAGCCAATTAAAATGCTGTTGTCAGGCAGCTCCCTTGGTCCAGGACTCTTTTCCGGCACCATCCTGACTTTCATGTCACACTCTATTCCAGGACTACAATATTGTTTATATCTCTCATCCTGTCCCTGTGGACATGTTTTTCAACCTGCAGTCATTGTGATTCTACCACAGTCCAACAGAAAATAAAAAGATATGTTCTTTACAACAGTTCAACAGAAATAAGAAGATATGTTCCTTACGTTGTGGAAAGTTGCAAATTACTGTGTTTTCTACATTACAACATTACTTTTCATTGCCTCAAATGTTTTGGAACATTTCTGAGGTTGTGAAAGGTGCTGTATATACAAGTTCTTTCTAAGGTGTTTGAGAAGTATGTTGATTGCTCTCTTTCAGTTGACTCTTATTTTCTCTGACACAGTAGGAAAATAACATTTTTGCAGGTTGGGTATAGTTGTCAATTTTTGCCATTCCTAAATTAAAACACCTGAAACCTGAATTTTAGTTATTTCATGATTCTAACAGTTACATAATGTAAAAAGGTTTGAGAAAAATGTTGCCGATTAGAATTACTTAGTGGTCTTGGCTATGCCAACAAAAATATTGTTTGAATTTGATATGCAGGTTAATCCAGAATACTGTACCAGAACACACTATCTGTTGAGAGACTCATGCATACAGTAAAATGAGTTGATGACTTTATTTTCTTCAAAATGGGGTGTTTTTCGTTTTATCTAAGGACAGAGATGCTGCTCTTGTTTCAACTGAAGTATAAATGAGCCACAAGAACCTGTAGACAGTATTTAAGAGGCAAAGGATTAGCCTAAATTAGCCACAGATGCATTGGATGTAATCAAGAATGGGTAAATAATCACAGCATTATACAGGGTCTCTAGAGGAATGGCAGAGTTGATGCAGCTACTCTCTGTTCCCTTTATTTTCTGATTGTGCTGTGAAGGATGCACATTTCCTTTTGAGGCTCATTTGCATGCTGAGCAACAGATACTGATGTAATTTGTTTAGCATCGAAAAAAGAAAAGCAAACTAAAACAGGAACACAGGATTTAAAATAACATTTAGTTTGTCAAAGTTGTCCTGTTGCATAATTTTGATGGGAATTCTGGTGATCTTGAGAATGTATCAATTTTCTAGATATGGAAGTTCCCCAAATTGTTAATGTTTACCCATCAGAAACTTGTATCTGTCAGCTGCAGCCCAGTTAGTAGCACTCTTGCCTCTAGGTCAGAAGTTGTGGGTTCATGTGCCAGTCGGTGACCGTTAACACGAAAGAGAAATCTAAACACCTTGTTTCAACCAATGGAACCACGCCACAAGATTTCACTTTTTTTTTGACGAAGCAAACTTTATTGTATATAAAAGAATTAAACAAAAACAAGTACCATTAACTTAACAATACGGTTTATAACTATGGATGTTATGCACTTACTTCCCCGAAGAACTCTCTTACAAGACACAGCAAACTTAAAGTTATTTACTTCTGTCGGGACCACCCATTAATATGTCACAGTCCTCTGGAGAATTCTCCTCAGCTGCAGTTATCCTCAGAGGTAAAACTTTCGTTTACCATCTCTTGACTGTGGAGGTCTCTGTCCCTTGTTCTGGTTACTTTTAATTCTAAATACTTTCAAGCTAATCTGCATGTTGCTTTCTTCGACACAAGGGGGGAACCACTGTAAATTCTTCTTCTAGTTTTAAGGTAGGCAATCTTCCAGCTTCTGCTTCTTCACAAAATTCAAACTGAGATTAAGCCTCACCTACATTCCAAATAGTGAATGAAGAAGTTAGGCTTTTACTCTGCTTACAGTGCAGGCCTAGCTAACTATCATTTACTTTGGCTATCTCTTAGTGAGCTCCAAATCACACTGGCCCCAGTTGCAACTAACTCTCTCTGTAAACACCAGATAAGTTGAAACCAAAGAACCTCCCGAAGCTCCACTTATTTCCATGATAACGTAGCCTGCTCTAGGTTGTCCTCAAACTGACCTTTAGGTCCGTTAATCTCTCATTTACAATTTGCTCTTTAATCCAATGAAGTAAATGGGTTTTACAATCTTTCAAGGTTCACTGAATGCTTTTAGACTAACTTAGCTCTAACTCCCAAAATAAAAACATTTCTCTGGAATGCCCTTGATGCAAGCATTGCAGACATCATGTCCCCAGCTCCCCAGCTAAGTGAGCCCATCTGTTGTTTAATGATCTTACCTATCTAGCTGCTAACCTCTTAACTCAACGTGCCCCACATTTTAATTGTAGTTGGCTCCAAGCTTTGATTGCATTTATCCCATTTTCTACAGTTAAACTTTAATTCCTAAAACTAGAAATAATATATAAAATGCATGAATCATTACACCATGAACTAGGTATTCACATCATAATACAGGGTTTGAATATAAAAATCTAGGCTGACACCCAGCGCAGTACTGAAGGAGTGCTGCACTGCTGCAAGTCCTGTCTTTCAGTGAGATGTTAAACTGAAGTCCTGTCTGGCCCTCAGGTGGACGTAAAAATCCTATGGCATTATTTCAAAGAAGAGCAGGACAGTTATCCACAGTGACATGTCAATATTTATCCCTCAATCAACTTCACAAAAACAAATTATCTGACCATTAGGACATTGCTGTTTGTGGGACCTTGCTGTGCACAAATTGACTGCCACGTTTCCTACAATAGTGACAACAATTCAAAAGTACTTAGTTGGCTGTAAAGTGCTTTGGGGTGCCCTGTGGTCATGAAAAAAGCTATGTAAATGCAAGGCTTTTATTTCCTCTGAGACCAGAGGAAACTATCCTTTTAAAAAATGCACAAGAAACTGGGTAGTTATATAGTGAAAAGCTGCAATAGAGCCCAAGGAAGTGAAATTAACCCCGACAATAAAGAGTGACATAAAGGCAATAGAGAGAAAGGATCTTAGCCTGGAAAATCGGGATGTAGAATCAGTGTGGATGGAGCTTCTAAATAGCAAACAACAGAAAACATTGGTAACAATAGTTTATAGGCCACGAACAGTAATCATCGTGCTGGACAGAGTGTTAATCATCAAGTCAGAAGAACGTGCAATTTTGCGGACTTGAATTCTCCTCTGGACTGGGCAAATCAAATTGGCAAAAGTAGGTTGGAGGGCAAGTACATAGATTGCATTTGAGAAATATGTTGAGGAGGCAAAGGTTATTTTAGATGTCGTATTGTTCAGTGAGACAGGGTTAATTAATAATCTTAGAGTCAACGATCCTTTAGGGAAGGGTGATCATAATAGGATAGAATACAGTAGAATTTCATATTTTTGAGTGTGATTAAGCGGCTCTTTATTTTAAATAATCAATTGTGGAGGTATAAAAGGTGAGTTGACTGAAAAAGATTGGAAAATTAGGTGAAAAGACATGACTGTAGATAAGCAATCAGATAACATTTAAGGAAAATTCATAACTCAAAATGAATATACATTCCCTTTAAACTCCACTGTTCTAGAGTAGGTTCAGGTTCAAACCTGGTGACTGCCTCACCAACATGGGTCCACAGCTGATGGAGGCAGTGACAGCCAAGGTCTCCGACATCCTGAGGACTGCTCAAGGTCAGGCCCTTGCTGAGACAGAATCCGATAATGAACCTCTGCATTTGACCCTAGCAGACCTCTTAGAGATGCAGAGTCAGGCAGGGGAACATCAGACAGAGTTGTCAGAGGCTGTCTGCTGTTTTGGCTCCTGCGTGCAAGTTCATCAAAGTCTCCATTGGAAAGTGGCAGCTGCCATGGAGACCCAGATCCAGCAGTTACTGCTGGATTTGTGCTTGGACCTGCACATCATCACTCTAGCCATGGGTGCATTTCAGCAATAGCTAGGCAAGAGCTACTTTCAGCCTCCTTCCAGGTGCCCCTTCTTCCCAATGAAGTCAGGGAGGGGCTATCCTGCAATTAAATGGAGGAGTGCTAGCCAGACACCCTGGGGGCATCCACCCAGGATACTCCAATGGCCACCCCATGCAGGTGAAGAATGTCCTAGAGGTCCACAGGTGGCTGAGCAACCCCTTCAGACATGACTGTGCATTTACAATGAGGGCCTTGATTCAGGCGAATACACCCATGCGCTATAACCCTCAGTCAGACGATTGTCAGCGTGCCTCCATTAGCCTAGACACTCACTATCAATACCCTAGTCTTGTACTAAAGTCATGACTATAAACATGGTGGCTTGTAGGCCATGATCATCACAATGGGAGTATTGAAGCTTATGTTGTGCATGTAGCTCCTGTTCAGCAGCCGTAGCCCTTGATTGTTTGATCCTCCTTCTCTTTTTACATACCTCTGTCAGGAACAGATGGCCATTCAGACCAACCATAGCCTCAAGTCTTAATGGTTTCTCGCATTAATGTGCACCATTAATAAAGGAGCACTGCTCATTCAGTGGGCATTTGACCCTTGAAACCAGTACTCAGCTGAGCCTTGTTCTCCATGTCTTGAGCATATAATTAAGAGGGTGCCCCTTCAGTTGGCCAAAAAAAGTAGTGCCAAACTCCTCCCACATGCCTGGAGACCCCTCTCATATCGTCTTTCTCAAACTTATTTTTCCAACTGCGTCATTGATCACTAAAGGCGAACATGGTGCTCCTTACCTATGTGAGTGTGGCCAACAGCTTCCAACACCCCCCCCCAACCTAGTCACAAACCAAGTTCCTCCCATCCTCCTCCACAGTCACTGCCTCCTAACTCTCATCCCTCCTGTTGCTATCTAGCTTCCCTCCATTACCCTTAACCCTATCATTGTCCACGTTGATATTCCTGTTCTCCCCTGCCTACTCTCGTTCCCTTCAATGTTGATGTCCCCATGCCTTTTGTCGATCTGACCCCTCCCTTTCTTGAGGCCACATGCACCCTTCTTTTCCAAGACCAACCCCCCTCATGAGAGCATTCCCCCCCACCATGGCTTTATAATTGCTGACCTACAGAATCCAGATGCCTCCCCTAAATGTAACTATACCCTCTGCTGCCCAATACTATGACTCTAACCTCCAGGAGCAAATACCTTGGTTGACTGACCACTCCCTACACACCATTCTGTGCATGACTGTCACTGCCCAGAGAGGCCTTCCCCCACCCAAGACCGGGACCAGTACAGAACCAGGACAGTCTTTGAAACATGCCCCTGACAATGTGGCTTTATTCCCTGGAGAGTCTCATGAACGTGCCCCCCGGACAGCCTTTCAACCTTCCCTGGATAGTCTTTCACTCTTCCCCTCCTGTTCTTACCCCCGCTTCCCCTCCCAGTCCTGCCTCCATTCCACCTTTCCCCTCCTGTCATTTCCCCCCCACCAGTTCTGCCTCCGTCCCACCCCTCCCCTCTGGTTATGCGTCCCGTGCCCAGCCTTGGAGCAGCTTGGTGCTACTGGCACCTGATGTATCTCAGTGATCTACTGACCTGCAAGCCCTGGATGAAGCGAAGCTTGCCACATGTGCACCACTTATATACAATCATAAAACAGAATGTTCTAATTAGCCATTGGTGGGACATTTACTTTGGAAGGGGAGCATGATTCCGGCGAGTTAGCCTTTTAATAAGCATTTATACTGAAGCAGTCCATGTCCAAATGCAGCAAGACCTGGACAATATCTAGGCTTGGACTGCCTAGTGGCAAGTAAAATTTGCGTCACACAAGTGCCAGGCAATGACCATTTCCAACAAGAGAGAATCTAACCATCGCCCTTGAATATTCAATGGCATTCCCATCACTGAGTCACCCACTATCAACATCCTGGGTGTTACCATTGACCAGAAACTGAACTGAACTAGCCATATAAATACTGTGGCTACAAGAGCAGTTCAGAGGCTAGGAATCCTGTGACAAGTAACTCACCCCCTGACCCCCCAAAGCCTGTCCACCATCTGCAAGGCACAAGTCAGGAGAGTGATGGAATACTCCCCGCTTGTCTGGATAAGTGCAGCTCCCACAACCCTCAAGAGGCTTGACACTGTCCAGGACAAAGCAGACCGCTTGATTGGCACCGCATCCACAAGCATTCACTTCCTCCACCACTGACGCACAGTAGCAGCAGTGTGTACCATCTACAAGATGTGCTGCAAGAATTCACCAAGGCTCCTTAGACAGCACCTTCCAAACCCACGACCACTACCACCTAGAAGGACAAGGGCAGCAGATAGATGGGAACACCACCACCTGGAAGTTCCCCTTCGAGTCACTCGCCAACCTGACTTCGAAATATATCACAGTTTCTTCACTGTCGCTGGGTCAAAATCCTGAAACTCCCTTCCTAACAGCACTGTGGGTGTGCCTAAACCACATGGACTGCGGTTCAAGAAGGCAGCTCACCACCACTTTCTCAAGGGCAACTAGGGATGGGCAATAAATGCTGGCCCAGCCAGCAAAGCCCACATCCCATGAATGAATAAAAAAAATGCGAATGAATGCAAATGGGGTTCGCGACATTGCTCAGTGGGAAACTCAACCTGCCTTTTGCCCGCCTTGAAAGTCAGGAGAACAAAATTCCAAACTATTTTTCCGCTGGCAGGAAACTGATTTTTTTCATTCACACCAAATTAAGTGTCCCCGCCCACCATGATCCCTGCTGCTGGTGAGAGTGGAAGATCCCAGCCATGAAGAGAGACTGGATAGGCTAGGGTTGCTTTCCTTAGAGCAGAGAAGGCTGAGGGGGGACCTGATAGAGGTATACAAAATTATGAGGGGCATAGATAGGGTAGATAGGGAGAAACTTTTCCTCTTAGCAGAGGTGCCAATAACCAGGGGTCATAGATTTAAGGTAAGGGGCAGGAGGTTTAGAGGGGATTTGAGGAAAACGTTTTACACCCAGAGGGTGATTGGAATCTGGAACACGCTGCCTGAGGGGGTGGCAGAGGCAGGAACCCTCACAACATTTAAGTAGTATTTGGATGAGCACTTGAAACGCCATAGTATATAGGGCTATGTGCCAAGTGCCGGAAAATGGTATTAGAATAGATAGGGGCTTGATGGCCAGCACGGATACAATGGGCCAAAGGGCCTGTTTCTGTGCTGTATAACTCTATGACTTTATTTCACCCTTTGTGTCTGTCTTCACAGTAGAAGATACAAAGAACCTACTGGAAATAATGGGGGACCAAAAGTCTAATGAGAGTGAGGAAGTTAAATTAATTAATATTACTAAAGACAAAATACAGAATAAATTATTTGGAATAGAAGCTGACAAATCCCCTGGACCTCAGGCTTTAAGAGGTGCTGCAGTGATGATGAATGCCAAGGTTTTGAACTTGCAACATTCCTTAGACTCTAGAACAGTCCTCCTGAATTAGAAAGCAGCAAATGTAACCCCACAGTTCAAGAAAGGAGAGTGAGAGGACATGAGGACCTGTAAGCTATTTAGCCTGATATCAGTGGTAGAAAAAATATTGGAATCTATTATTAAGATTGTGGCAACAGGGCACTTAGAAAATCACTATGATCAGGAAGAGTTAACACAGTTTTATGAAAAGGAAATAGCATTTGACAATCTACTGGAGCTTTTTTTGAGGGCGTAACTGGCAGGGTAGATGAAGGGAACAGTAGCGGTAGTATAATTCGATTTTCAGATGGCAGTTGAGAAGGTGCCCCACAAAGATTTTGCACAAGATTAGGGCTCATGGAATTGGAGGTAACATATTTGCATGGATTGGGATTGGTTATGGACAGAAGTAGGGAATAGGAATAAACCGATCATTTTCAGGTTGTTATGGTGCTGTGCCTCAGCTATTTACAGTTATGTCAATGGTTTAGATAAGGAGACTAAGTTTAATGTACAATGTATAAATTACAGCCTTCCGGACTGAATATTGAGTTCAACAATTTTAGATCTTGAACTTTCTCCTCCATCCCCACCCCCTTTCTGTTTCTTCCCCCTCCTTTTTGTTTTTTCCAATAATTTATATAGATTTTTATTTTCCCACCTCTTTCCATTCTTTTTAAATGTATTTCCGCCCATTGTTTATCTCTACCTTTTAGTATTCCTTCACCCCACTCCCACTAGAGCTATCTGTACCTTGTCTGTCCTGCTTTCTACTCTTAATTAGCACATTCCTTTAGATAATATCACCACCTTCAACACCTCTTTGTCCTTTTGTCTGTGACATCTTTTGGTTATCTCCACCTATTACTGGCTGCTGGCTGCTTGTCCCAACAACAGCCCCCCCCCCCCCCCAAAACCAGCTTATATTTCACCCCTTTCTTATTTTTACTTAGTTCTGTTGAAGGGTCATGAGGACTTGAAACATCAACTGTGCTCTTCTCCGCCGATGCTGCCAGACCTGCTGAGTTTTTCTAGGTATTTCTGTTTCTGTTTTTGTTTTGAGTTTAATGTATCCATGTTTGCTGCTGATAAAAATCTAGGTGGAAAAGTAAACTGTGAGGAGGATGCAGAGAGACTATAAAGGGATTATAGATAAGATGAGTGGGCAAGAATGTGACAAATGTAGTATGTGAGAAAGTGTGAAATTATCCACTTGGAAGGAAAAGTGGAAAAGCAGAATATTTTCTAAAACCTGAGAGACAAGTAAACGTACTAACATTTAGAGGGATTTTGGTGTCCTTGTGCAGGAATCACAAAAAATTTACATGTAGGTACAGCAAGCAATTAGGAAGGCAAATGGTATGTTGGCCTTTAATAAGAGCAAGGAAGCCTTGTTACAATTGTACAGGGCTTTGATGAGACCAAACCTGGAGCACTGGGTGCTGTTTCGGTGTCTTTCACCAAGAAAGGATATACTTGCCTTAAAGGGGTGCAACAGAAGTTCATGCGATTGATTCCTAGGATGCAAGGCTTGAGTTATGAGGACAGGTTGAGTAGAATGGGCCTATATTCTCTGACGTTCATAAGAATGAAACGTATAAAATTAGTAGGCTTGACAGGATAGATGCTGAGAGGCTGTGTCCCCTGACTGGAGAGTACAGGACTAGAAATCATAGTCTGAGGATTACTATTCAGCTATTTAGGACTGAGATAATGAGCAATTTCTTCATTCAGAGGGTAGTGAACTTTTGGAATTCTCTACCCTAGAGGACTGTAGATGCTCAGTCCATGAGCATATTTAAGACAGAGGTGGATAGATTTTAAGATACTCAGGGAATCAATGGATAGGGCTGGAAAGCAGAGTTAATGTACAAATTTAGCCATTATCTTACTGAAAGACTGAGTAGGCTTGAGGGGCTGTATGGCCTACTCCTTCTATTTCTTATGAATCCCTAAGAGGTATTTGAGATGTGGATTTTAAGAAGACACTTACCAGAGATGGAGGAGAGAGGAGTTTAGGGAACAAACTCTATAGTATGGGCCTATGTAACTGTTGGCAAGGCCACCAATGGTGGGGCAAAAGCAGGGAGGCAGAGGATCAGAAATATGGCTGAGTTGGCTTGGCGGATTGGAGAAGTTTAATAAGGTGGAGAGGAATGAAGCCATTAATGGATTTAAACAGGAAAATGATAATTTTAAATTTGAGGCTTTGTGTGGATGGTGAGGGTGATCAAGACTAGTGAAGATGTAGATGATGTGTGAAGGGGACTTGTTACAGCTTAGTATATGGGCAGCAGAATTTCTAATGAGCTGATTTAAAGAGGATTGATGTTTGGAGACAGGCCAGGAGAGCTTTGGAATATACAAATCCGATGATCACATTGGCATGGATGAGGGTTACAGCAACAGAGGGCTCGGTTAAGGGCAGAGGCAGGAGATGTTTGAGGTGGACTAGGTGACCTTTGTGATAGTATAAAGATTTGCAGATTCAGTTTAGGGGTGAAGAGGCTTTGAACAATTTGGTTCAGCCTGAGATAGTGGCTTGGGGAGGGGAATCAAATCAGTGGTGAGCATATCGCGTTTGTAGTGGGTGCCCAAGAGAGTGGCTTTGCTCTTAGCAATGTTTAGCTTGAGGACATTTGGATCATCCAAGGCCAGATGTCAGACATGCAGGTTGGACAATACAGAAGTATTAGAGGGGCAGAGAGAAGGGTTAAAACTGGGTGTCAGCAGCTACATCTGGAAGCTGACCCTATCTCTAGGATTGATGTTGCCAAGGGTATGCAGATGGGGAAGTGAAAGAGGCCAAGACTAGAAGCTGGGAGACTCTGGATGTGAAGGTTCATGCAGAAGGACAAGGTGTCAGAGGAATATCAGAAGTATAGCCAGATAGCGAATCGTCAATACATAGCAAGGTGTTGCCACCTGTGAGCTATGTTGTAGTCAAAGCCAGGATGTCAGTGCAGCCATCCACAATAAGTTGGTAAGGAGCTTGTTCACAAGTGAATGAATATTATGTAGGGAAATGTGGAGGGGGAAATGATTGATTTGGTGGTAGAGCCCAAGGGGTCTGCCAGATTGGTGCAGTTCTGCACCACTTGCACTTGGAGTGAAGATGAGAACCAAGCCAGGAGGAACAACTGGGTTGGAAAGAGTGAAGATTTGCTCAGGGCATCAAAGGTTGAGGTGAAGGGATGTCTGAGCAAATCAACAATTACAGAAGTGTCCTGGTCAATGGAAGGAGATTACTTAGTCAGACAGACTGACAGAATGTATTGTTGGGTATAGTTTTAGCATTGAACATGAATTTTGTTTGCACATCAACTTTGTTGCACCAGTCCAGTTAGGGTGGCGTTGTTTGTAGCAGTTTAGATGGCTTTCATAAAATTAACTAACTGCTAATAATTTTCCACATGGTGGTTTGTCTTCTGGGACAGGCATTTTTTTTGTTGCTTTGTGCTGAGATGAAAGTCTCAATGCAATAATATTTTAAGTCAGATAAAACCTATAATAATGCTCACAACACACTGTCATTATTCTTCCAAAAATTAATTATAACAGTCAAATTGTTGCAATACCAGTGGCCAGGTATGCTCCTCACGTTTAGCTGGCTGAGATGTTAACTACAGGAAAACCCTAGAATGCTTCATAACACCTTGGAAAATGTTGGAAATTTCCACAGAGCTGCTCCCCACCGCCCCCCCCCAACCCCGAATATAACTTTGCTAGAAATGTGACAGAAGCTCTGTTTGCACGCACTAACTGCCCATGTTTCTGGGCAGTCAGCAGGATCAGCTACAAGGAAACTCTCAGCCTATTTGTGTTTTAATGGAATTTCAGTTTGTTTTCATTATGTTATATTACATAGGAGTGTCACTTCTGTGGATATCTGTGTAGGGTGCTGTGAATTATTGAAGGCAATCATGAAGAGAAAAGGATGGGAGAAATCTAAGGAAGTTTCATTTTAACTGCACTATGAATGTTTGCTAGCATCCTGTTTTGTTTCAGAAGCACAGTGTTTGAAAGAGATGTGATGGATTTTGATTTCAATCCAAGAATGATTGGTGAACTTGTCAACACTTTTATGCTCTCTGGGTGTTGGGTGAACACTTTCCTCCATGCCCTTTTCTGTTGAAATTGCTTTTCATTTAAATACAGTGATTGAGAAGCATTTACAGAGGTTATTGAACACTAGCACTTTGGTTGGCCTGCATCTCCATGATTGAATGAATGGATGGAGCTTTTGCATTTTTCATTGACTCACGAAAGACGTCAAACGATTTTAGATACTTTTATTGGCACCGTACTATTGTAGTGAGGGTAGTTTACTCCATCAATGGCATAATGGTGAAGACTTTGTCAGCTACTAATCCATATGGCCAGAAGGTTCCTGGTTCAATTTCTGGTCTGTGCTGAGTTAGTTGATTTCAGCTGAGGTGGCGTACGGAATGCAACAATTGATCTCAATGTTATTTTCCTCCCTAGCATCATGATTTCTACCTAAGTAATCATGTGTGAGGACAGGACCAGTCCCCACAGTCAGAGAGCCTATCATGTTCACCATCTAGATTTAGACATGACGAATTGACAACTGGTTGAGGTACTGGGGGGCTGCTGGTACCCATTGAAGTTGTTTCCTGCAAGACTTAGTGCTTTCAGGAGAGGAGAGGTAAAAATTAGATTGAGGGAAAATGAAGGATCTGGAGTAAAGTGACTTTTCCTTACCCATCATTAAATTTCCTCTTCAAGATGTGAGTGAGAATAGCTTTGCACAAACTTTGACTCTCACTTTCATTTTGTTGCTTGTCACATTGCTGAGCATCTCCTCTGGATAGCAGGGCTTAGAGTCTGTTGCAAGTCTTCACCCAATCAGCACCATCAGCAAAAATCTCCTTTAATTTTATATATTTGGTGTCTTTAAGATTATATCGGCTTCAAGCCCTTAGAAGTATAAGTCCTGTTTATTCATTACTGTCTTTAAGAGTAAGGACCGTGGATATGGGATGCCAGTGCTATGAATAAAACATCTTTCTACTTTGACACCCAGTGGCCATGTCAAACTTTCCTGACTTGGATGCTTCTTAATCTTCGTGGAAGAGCATCCACTGATGTGACAGTTTCACCTTCCGCACTAGCTATCCTCATGGAAGAAGTGAGATGGGATTACACAGCAACCCAGTGTTCTGTGTTAGAAATCCATGATATTTTGAAATTGAAGCAAATCAGCAAAATCTCCTGGATAATGTTTGGACTTTGGGACCATTTCCGGGCCCTGAAACTTCTCGGGTCAGTGATCCGCTGGCAGGTGAGATGTTCTGGGAGGTGCCTCTGTGTTTTCTGTACATTTAGGATGGTGGGCAGAACAGGGATGTGGGAACACCAACGGGAGATCCACAGGAATGCGCTCCTACTGGGAGAGGTGAGCGGTACAGTGGAAGAGGGCACACTTCAAAATGGAGGCACTTGCAAAAAGTTCCCAAGTCAGCTTCAAAAAAGCATGGCACAAAACAGTGAGGGGCCTCAGAGTTCTGGGGGGATCTTTCCACAAGGCACCAGCCATGAGTGAACCTCTTTGAACCTTGCGGTTCCCTAATCCTGACATTTCATTCAGTCTCTGAGGGCCCTCCAACCTCCTGCCAAGAGGCTACCTCTGATGCGTCACTGCGGTCCTGAGACAGCAGAGGGCCCATTGACATGGGGAAAAATTCCATTAATATTAGAAAATGGCCCTTGATTGAGTTGTTAATTATGCTGAGAGTTTGGTCGCTTCATCGCGTGAGTTACTGATTCCATTGGCAGCCTGTCCCTGGCCAAATGTTCTTCAGCTGA
Source organism: Cetorhinus maximus (assembly GCF_964194155.1). Lineage (NCBI taxonomy): Eukaryota > Metazoa > Chordata > Chondrichthyes > Lamniformes > Cetorhinidae > Cetorhinus > Cetorhinus maximus. The sequence continues at coordinate 72,924,892 of NC_135896.1, forward strand.
GCTAACTGAGTGAATACTTGGAGTTTGGTGCGGGGGAGAGTTTGGGGAAAGAGGTATTTGTTTCCTTTTTCTATCTTTCTAACCTCATAGGAATTGATTCCCTTACAGGGAATGGAACTAGCTGTTTGGTGAATATCCAGTAAATAGGTAAGTTCTATTCTATCCCTCAGGTTTAAAATAGTACAAAATTGGTGGTAAAGTTGATTAAATATATTTAAAAAAACATAAATAAGTGATTCATATAATTAAGTAATTATTTGAAACGCATTAAGGATGGCAGGATAGGTGATGTGTCAAGGCTTCAGCATGTGGGAGCTCCTGCATAATGTTGTGATCCAGGGCAAACACGTCTGCAGTAAGTGTTTGTGGCTTGAGGAACTTCAGCTCAGAGTCATTGAGCTGGAGGCTGAACTGCAGACTCTGCGACACATCAGGGAGGGGGAAAGTTACCTGGATGTTTTATACCAGGAGGCAGTCACACTGCTTAGGGTTTTCTGATCTGGTCAGTGGCCAGGCACAGGCTGTGAGTGAGGCAGGAAAGGGGACCCAGAGGAGTGTCAGCCTCTGCAATTGTCCAATAGGTTTGAGGTGTTCTCAGCTTGTTTGGATGAGAGCAGTATCACTACTCAGCAACAATCTCCTCTCAGGTGCCTCAGTTTGAATCCCTCCATCGCCACTTGGTGTCAAGAAAACAAGAAATTGTAATATTTTTCACCCGTTAATATTGCTGTCATTTTTCTTATGTACTAGAAGACAGGCGGCTGTGTAATTGGAGTAAGAGCCAGCGTGACTGAACGAGTCTAAAACCAACAGTAAGAAGTGATTTTGATATGTTAATGAACCAAGAGGAACTTGAATCAGAGTTTTACATAAAACAATAACAGGAGTGTTTTTGAATTGAGTTGTTTTAGTTCAAAGGAAGATATATGCAGGTTGTAAAAGGTGCAAATAAGGGAAAATAGGGTAGGTTTGTTTTTACATGTCTAAGAGCTAGGATAACGAAACTTGTTTGATCAATTCTAGGAAGAAAGCATTTCTGAAGAGACTGGTTGAGACAATAGGGAAATCAAAGGGAAAGAATGCATTTAAGGAAACCCTGATGCCTAGGTGGGTGTAGCTGGTCAGATCTCCCAGAAGACAGTAGAGTAGCTGCTTAGATCTCCCAGAAGAAAGCAGGATAGCTGGGCAGAACTCCCAGAAGACAGTGTGAACAAGGCCAGACGTGAAGACCCAGTTGCTGTCAACCTCAGAGCACACCCCAAGGAAAAAGGCACTGTGTGGTAAAAATTACTGGAATTCTATAGATTTTAAAATCTATAAGGATAGTTGTTGAACATAAAAAGGGAAGGTTGGCTTTAAGGGTAAAGTTAAGATCTTGTGGAACTGTTTAAAGCACTGTTTACTGTGTAAAGCCATTCTTGTGTTTAAGTGTAATTGTGTTCTTTTTTCCTTTTATTCTTTTAATAAATACTTACTCTACTATAAAATCATCACAAGTAGTCGGGGACATCATTTCCTGATTTCAGAACCTCTCTTCATCCTGTACGAATTGCAAAAACCGTTTTGGTGGCTGTTTCAAGTTTCCCCCTGGGATTTGGGCAACTCAGCATTTACTATCAGCCATGCCATAACATTGGCTCCAGACCTCTTTACAGCCTTGGTTCTAACATAGCAAAAATAGCTGACTTCCAGAGGTGGGGTGAAAGTGACTACCCTTAATATCAAGGCAGCATTTGACTGAGTGTGGCATCAAGCAGCCCTTGCAAAATTGAAGTCAATGGAAATTAAAGGGAGCACTCTCCACTGATTGGAGTCATACCTAGCACAAAGGAAGATGGTTGCGGCTGTTGGAGGTCAATTAACTTAGTCCTGGGACATCCTGTAGGAGTTCCTTAGGGTAGTGTCCTAAGCCCAACCATCTTCAGCTGTTTCTTCAGTGACCCTTCCCACTAACATAATGTTAGAAGTGGGGGATGTTCACTAATGATTGCAGTGTTCAGTAACTTTCTTGACCTTTCAGATACTAAAGCAGGCTGTGCCCACATGCAGCAAGACCCAAACTGCATTCAGGCTTGAACTGATAAATGGCAAGTAACATCGCGCCACCCAAGTGCCAGGCACTGACCATCTCCAACAAGGGAGAATTCTCCACCATCAATATCTAGTGGGGGTGGGGGGGGGGGGGGGGTGTTGCCATTGACCAGAAACATAACTGGACCAGCCATAGAATTCTGTGGAAAGTTACTCACCACCTGACTCCCAAAAGCTTGTCCAACACCCATAAGGCACAAGTCAGGAGTGTAATGAAACACTCTTCACTTGGAGCTTGACACCATCCAAAACAAAGAAACTTGCTTAATTGGCACTCCATCCACCATCTTAAACATTCACTCTCTCCACTGCTGATGCACAGTGGCAGCAGTGTGTACTATTTACAAAATGCATGGCAGCAATTCACCAAGCTACCTCCGACAATACCTTCCAAACCCGTGAACTCTACCATGTAGGACAACAAGGAGAGCAGACACATGGGAACATCATCACCTGCAAACTCCCCTCCAAGCCCCCCACCATCATGACTTGGAAATGTATCGCCATTCCTTCACTTTGCTAGGTAAAAATCCTGGAATTCCCTCCCTAACAGCATTGTGGGTGTACTGACACTACACGGACTGCAATGATTCAAGAAAGCAGCTCACTATCACCTCCCCAAAGGCAATTCAGGATGGACAATAAATGCTGGCCTTGCCAGCATCGCTTACATCCCAAGAACAGATAAAAAAAAATAGCAAGCTTTAAGTAGAGTTGTTGTGATCTGACCTGGAATACACTGCCTGTAAAGGTCATGGAAGCAGATTCAATAATAACTTTCAACGGGGAACTGGATAAATACATGAAAAAGGAAATTGTGGAGAGCTGTGGGAAAGAGTGGGACTAAGTGGATAGCTTCCTCAAAGAGTAAAATGACCTCCTGTGCTGTAAGATTCTATGATTCTAACTTCCAGCTCTTGATGTTTTGTTGACCTGTTGCCAGTTGCCTGTTGGAGATGTTGTATAACAAACTGTTGGGAGATTTGTGAAGGTGGCCTGGAATAACTTGTTTGCCTCCTTCCCATTTCCCTTCCTGAACTTTGATATTTTGTCTTATTGGCAGCAGATATAACGAATATAGTAAAGATGCAAACCCATATGTCCCTGTTGAAAACCTTCCTTAAATTCAGTTTCTTCAATAGCCTGTTCCAGCGTGATAATAGTATTGTGTTGAGTGCAATTTGCTTTGTTCTTAAGTAATGTATCATTACTGGTAGGTAGAAAATCAGAGCTTACAAATACTGTTAAAAGGATTAGTTACTTGTGGCCACGTTACCTCTGAAGGAAAGTTTTGCCCATAACAATATTTACACCGTGTCATACATATCAGCAAGATTATTAAAACTTTGCAGCGACTTCATTTTTGTACCTCAATATTGACAATATTTTCCTAGTTGGATACTTTTTAGAGCCTTGGAGCACCTTTTTTATTTTGAATCTGGCTAGTATTTTGCATATAGTTCCTTCTAGCCACCCATGCACCTCAAAATTAAGATTGTGATCCACAAGAGTGATCACTCTAAGCTTCATCTCTGCACCAAAGGTACATGATTTGGTCTGCTTTAGTTGTGAACATAAAATTACTCAGTATTTGTGATGCTTTTGTTGGTGTGCTCGATGTTTGGAACAGATGTGGTTTGTAGCCAGCTGTTTAATGGGATCGGTGAAAGAGCAGAGCCGATGCTGCCAGACCTGCTGAGTTTTTCCAGGTAATTCTGTTTTTGTTTTGGATTTCCAGCATCCACAGTAGCTTTTAGCTTTTTGTTTTTGAGCTCTTCTACTGTTGTAAAACCATTTATAAAACGTTTCATGGCTGTTCTTTGCAATATAAATTTACCCATCTTGCAAGTGGGAGACATAAAACAAATCTCCAGCATACGTCAATTCAAGCATTGCCTCTTCAGCCTTGAAGTAAAGTGTTTCATTAACTACATCTATCTGCTGCTCTCTAGTTTCCCCCATTTGTTTTCAGTAACTTCTTCTGCTACCCAGAGGCTAGGAGCTTGTGCTCATATCCGGGGCTGTCATGACTCGGGCAACATCAGCTGAGGAAAGTCGGATTTCTTCAATAGAGCTCCATCATGGGCAACTAAGTGGAGCAATAAATGTTTACTGACATCAGAACATTATGGGTGGAATTTTCTGGTCCTGCTAGTGGTGAGAGTCGTGGTGGGTGGGAGTGGAAAATTTGGAGTGAGGCAAAAAGTCAAATTTCTGTCGGTGGGAAAACAAGTTGAAATATTCCCCTCAGCTTTTTCACAGTGGCCTAATGGTGGGTCAACTTTCCCTCTGGTCCACGTTGGGAGCCCCATTTGCATGCACTTACATGTCGTGAATGCTTATTGAAAACACAACGCACCGGAATCACGTTTTCCCTCCTAATTACGTGCCATGGCAGCGGAAATTAAACCGGTGTGATTCACGCCCAGATATAAGTGACATGCACCTGCCAACCTTGGCTTCACTTGTAACTTCCAGATGCGTGCAACTTTGAAAGTCTACCAGCAACAATGCTGCCATGACTCGTCACAGCTGCCAAAGCTGCGCTCTCAGGCAAAACATGGGGTTCACACTGGATGCTGCAGGGCACAGGCAAGGCTGTACTCTAGCAGCGGAGTTCAGCGTGGGGGTAATAGGCAGAGGGAACAGTAGACGGAGTGGGGGGGATGGTTGGCAGAGGGATGACGGGGGTGGATGGGGGTATTAAGAACAAGGGAGGGAGGGGGGATGGCAGGCAGAGGGTTGATGGTGGGTGAGGAAGCTGGAGCCCAACATGGAAGGGATGTACACAGATTTGGGTGGGGGATGGGTGGGGTGCATGTGGCACAAGTGGGAGGGGGTGCATGTAGACTCTGGACTAGGGGCAGAGGGTTTCCTGTTGCACAGGAAGGGAGGGCTTCACGCAGACTAGTGACTGGAGGAGGTTAGGGTTGCACAAGAGGGGAAAGGGTACACAGAGACTCATGACTGGTTGGGGGAGGGTGGTGGGTGGGTGAGCCCTGAAGGAAGTGGGGGGATGCGTGTCAGACAGTTATAGTCCTGGGACTGAGGCCCAGTGGTTGGGGTGAGAAGTTAAAGGCAGCCTTGGTGATCTGAGGACCACATTGTCAAGGTGAGAGATTAAAGGCCATCCTGGGGCTTAGCTGGCCATAATACAGGGCTGTGCATGACATGAACATCATGGTCCTGGCCCAGAGAGGGGCAAGGCGTTTGTGCTCTATCGGGGTCGTGCACAGCATGGTATGCAGGGCCTGGACAATGCCTCACGGTGGTCATGGAGGTGGCTGGCTTGCTACTGGGCTGCAGATAGAATAGTCATGGTCAGGGGAAGCATCTGCAGCCTCTAAATGGGGAAATGTAATGGGGGTGTTGTGACTCGAAGCTGTCATGGTGGAGGGTGGGTGCGGTGGGGATTGTGACCGTGCACACAGCCTCAAGATGGTGAGGGGTGAGGTCCACATGGGGCAAGGGGACATCCCATAATGATGGGTTCGGGGGAGGGCATAAATGCCCACAACAATTGCAATGGGTTCCAATGGGGTAGGCTGGAGAATGACCAGAGCAAGGTCTACCTGCACTTCATGGGGTTCCGGGATGGTTGGAGAGATGTGAACGGTGACAGAGGGAGGGGTCAAAGCTGGCCTGGAAGTAGAAGTGCAGCACCACCATGATGAGACACTGAATCAATGGCCCAATTTTAAACTGGAAAAAGATCGCAATGGAAAGGGCCTGAGGCAGTATGGGAGGAGCCCATGGCTGATCTCCAGGGCCCGGCGCCATCTAGCACAGCTCCAAGAGGAGTTATGGCCTGAGGTCCATTGTCCAGGGGTGTCCGGGAACACCCAGAGGCTGAGGAGGTCAGACCCATCCCACGGATGGGACTGGCTCGACCAAGGATATGCTGAAGATGCCTCCTATTTGGAGATTAGTGAGAGGCTGTGCACGTCTACGTTTGTCAAGAGATGTGGTGGCTCATATCTGCCATGTTCTGCAGGAAGATCTGATGCCGCATGGATAGAGGCCAGTGCACCTGAAGGTCATCATCGCACTCAATTTCTTTGCAAGCAGCTAGCTCCAGGGATCCACATGGGACCTATGTGATGTACCTCAGGCCTCAACACACAAACATATAAGGAAGGTGACAGATGCCCCCACAGTAAGGCTCATCATTATATAAAGTTCACAATAGATGAAGCTAGTCAGACTGCTAGATTTCTTGGATTTGGGGTGAACTCCCGCCTCCCAAGAGTGTAGGGAGTGATCGATTACGCACGCTTTAAGAGCTCTCTGGCAGCAGCCCCTGCTCTTCATTAGCAGGAAAGGGTTCCACTCCATCAATGTTCAGCTGCTCTGTGATCACCAGAAGCAAATCATGAACGTGTGTGCCAGGTACCCTGGGAGTTCTTGTGACTCCTACATATTGAGTCACTCCCGATGCTACAGATATTCAAAGAGTCGTAGTGCTTACAGGGTTGGCTGCTGGGTAATGAGGGGAACCCGCAGAAGTGATGGTTCGTGACACCGTGCATCATCCTCAAAGTACCTCTGTGGAGAGATACCAGGAATAGATCAATAGAGATGCAGTGGTGGACACTTAAGGGGCTATTTCAGAATATACAGAACAGCTGCATTCCAACGAGAGAGAGAAACTCCAAGGGGAGGACCCACCATCCGTGGTTAACTAAAAAAATTAACGATAGTTTCAAACTTAAAGGAAAAGCATATAATAATACAGAGATGGGTGGCTGGTCAGAAGATTGGATTGAATATTTAATAAAAAGACAAAGAATGACCAAAAGATTGAAAAGGAAGGAAAAATTAGAGTAGGAGAGAAAGCTAGCTAGAAATATAAAGACAGATAGTAAAATTTTCTAAAGATATTTAAAAAAGAAAAGAGTTAACAAAGTGAGAGTTGGTCCTATACAAAGTGAACCTGTGGAATTAATAATGGAAAATAAGGAGATGGCAGATGAATTGGATAGGTATTTTATATTGGCCTTCGCCGTAGAGCATACAAATAACATCCCAGAAATAGCTGTAAATCGGGAAATGGAAAGGAGGGAAGAACTCGGGAAAATTACAATCACCAGGGAAGTGGTACTGAGAAAATTGTTGAAGCTGCAGTCTGACAAGCCCCTGGGTCCTAAAAGACTTCATTCTAGGGTCTTAAAAGAAGTGACTAGTGAGATAGTTGATGCATTGGTTTTAATTTTCCAAAATTCCATAGATTCTGGGAAGGTTCTATTATATTGCAAAATAGTGCATGTATCTCCTTTATTCAAAATGGGTGGGAGACAGAAAGCAGGAAACGACAGGTCTGTTAGCTTAACATCTGTCATAGGAAAAATGTTGGTAGTTATTACTAAGGATGATATAACAGGGCACTTGGGAAAAATTTAGGATAATCAGGGAAATCGTGTTTCCCCAATTTATTGGAGTTCTTTGAAGACCTAACATATGCTGTGGATAAAGGCATTTGATAAAGTGCCAAGTCAAAGGTTATTGTGGAAAATAAAAGCTCATGGTGTAGGGGGTAACATATTGGCATGATTAGAAGATTGACTAGCTAACAAGAAATAGGGTAGGCATAAATGGATTTTTTTCAGTTTGGCAAGATGTAACAAGTGTGTGCCACAGGAATTGGTGCTGGGGCCTCAACTTTTTCCAATTTATATAAATGACTTGGATGAAGGGAGTGAAGGTACGGTTGCTAAATTTGCTGTTGACAGAAAGATAGGTAGAATAGTAAGATGTGAAGAGGACACCAGGAGGTTACAAAGGTATATAGTTAGGTTAAAGTGAGTCAGTAAAGATCTGGCAAATGGAGTATAATGTGGGCAAATGTGAAATAGTTCACTATGGCAGGAAAAATTAAAAAGAAGCATATCTAAAGATGCAGAGGGATCTAGGGGTCCTAGTGCATGAATCACAAAAGGCCATAGAACCATAGAACACTACAGCACAGAAAACAGGCCATTCGGCCCTTCTAGTCTCTGCCAAAATATTATTCCACTAGTCCCATTGACCTGCACCTAGTCCATAACCCTCCAGACCTCTCCCATCCATGTATCTAGCTCATTCCACACTCTCACCACTCTCTGTGAAGATGTTCCCCCTAAACCTTTCCCCTTTCACCCTAAAGCCATGTCCTCTTGTGTTTATTTCTCCTAATTTAAGTGGAAAGAGCCTACTCGCATTTACTCTGTCTATACCCCTCACAATTTTGTAAACTTCTATCAAATCTCCCCTCATTCTTCTACGGTCCAAGGAATAAAGTCCTAACCTGTTTAATCTTTCCCTGTAACTCAACTCCTTAAGACCCAGCAACATCCTAGTAAATCTTCTCTGCACTCTCCCAATCTTACTGATATCCTTCCTGTAGTTAGGTGACCAGAACTGCACACAATACTCCAAAGTTGGCCTCACCAATGTCTTATACAACCTCACCATAACATCCCAACTCCTATACTCAATACTTTGATTTATGAAGGCCAGTATGCCAAAAGCTTTCTTTACAACCTTGTCTACCTGTGACGCCACTTTCAGGGAATTATGTATCTGAACTCCCAGATCCCTTTGTTCCTCCACCAGTAAGCAGGTACAGCAAGTAATTAGGAAAGCTAATAGAATGTTATTGTTTATTGCAAGGGGAATTGAATACAAAAGTCGGAAAGTTATACTTCAGTTAGACAGGGCATTTGTGTGACCACATCTGGAGTACTGCGTACGGTATTGGTCTCTTTATTTAAGGAAGGATGCAAATGCGTTGGAAACAGTTCAGAAAAGGCTTACTGAACTCATACCTGGATTGGGCAGGTTGTCTTGTGAGGAAAGTTTGGACAGGCTAGACTTGTATCCGCTGGTGACTTGATTGAAATCTTTAAGATCCTGAGGGGTCTTGATAGGATTGGTGTGGAGAGGATGTTTCCTCTTGTTGGAGAAACTAGTACTTGGGACCACTGTTTAAAAATGAGGGGTCACCCATTTAGGACAGAGATGAGGAAAAAAAATTTTCTCCGAGGTTTGAGAGTCTTTGGAACTCTCTCCCTGAAAAAGCAGTGGAAGCAGAGTCTTTGAATATTTTTAAGGTAGAGGTAAACAGATTCTTGATGAGCAAAGGGGTGAAACATTGTTGGGGTAGACAGGAATGTGGAGTTGGGTTACAATCAGATCAGTCATGGTCTCACCGAATGGTGGAGCAGGCTCGAAGGGCCGAGTGGCCTACTACTGCTCCTAATTCGTATGTTCGTATTTATGCACGTATGGTGCACTCTGACAAGTTCCATCATTAAACAAAACCATTAAGATCCTGAAGATGCACTTCCATTGTTTATACTGTTCAAGGTGCGGCTCTGCAGTACTCTCCAGAAAGGGTGTCCCACATCATCATCATGGTTTGTTGCGCCCTGCACAACCTGGCGCTTCAAAGGGGAGATCACTTCCTACAGGGATACATGGAGGAGGCAGAGACTTCCTCAGACAAGGAGGACTTGGAAAGCAGGAACCTGAGTAGGGTGATGATGGTCAGCTTCAATGTGAGGATGCCATCGCAGTGGCAAGATGCGGAAGATGTGCCCGCGATACACCGATAGCCACAAGCTCCAGCAAGAGTAAGGTCCAGGCAAAGGGGCCCGAGCACATTTCTCCTGTCCCTTAGCGCATGCCAGTGATTGGAAAGGCCTTTACAAGCAGTGACATCACAAGCAAGGTCAGCATTTGGCCTTGGACCTGTAACCCCTGAGAATCCTGAAGCCCTCATTCTTGGAAAAGTCAGCACCCATAGCTGCATATAGCCAGTGTGTGAGGTGAAAGACAGCACACCAGCATGCACCCTGTGGCAACTGCACATTGTACAGTTGTTGCCACCCAAAGGAGACACTTTCAGCAGCCAGAGAGATTTTCACATGGTTGTAGAGACCATAATGGCTCCAGGTCATGTGTTTTCACACTCGCAATGAACACCGCTCATTGTTGATGAAACAAGCTTACAGTCAACCCTCCAATACATGAGCACACAATATCTGTGGTGTATTGCTAGGTTTAAAGGATCAAATCTCAATGTGCAGACATTTTCAGGACATGGCTTGACATATCTCCATTCCATGACACAAGGGGTGAGAGAGCAACCATGACACAAGGGGTGAGAGACCAACATGAGTCTGTTAAACATCACATGACTCTGAGGCACACAAAGGGAGGCAACCATGGAGTGGTAGCTTGGGTCACCCTTGCGATAAGAGGGCACATAGGTTCATATGCAAGAAGCATTCACAAGATCAGACCATTATCAGGAACTCCAAGGGTGGAATTTTACGCCTGTGGGATTGTACGGTTTCGCTGAAGTCAGCGGAGCTTTGAACGGCTTGCTGAATTTTATGGCCCCGCCCTAGGTGCAATGGGGCATAAAATTCCACCCCAAACATATTTACAAAAATGCATGGTGTATACAGCGAGTGAACCCTTGTGCTCTCAGTATTTCTTAATTTTTCTCACTCTACCGCTAAGTCTAGGTGCATCCTTGACATCCACAACAGAGGTGCAAGCAGCCTGTTGACTACTATGCCCTGTTGTCTGTGATGACCTTGGAGGGCCGAGGGCCTGGAGGGCCCTGGCCTGCTTTGGGCCTCCTGCATGTGCACCCTCCTCAGCCTGCGAATCTAGAGTTGATGGGGTTGCAGGCAGAAGGGATTGTGTGTGGCTGGCCACTCTCGAATTCTCCTGAGTAGATGGCCCTGCGGTGTCCAGCTGATGGTCCTCCTCCCTTTGGGTGCCTGAGGGCCCCTGCCTGATTCCTTGAGGAGAAGGGGCACCTGGAGGAATGTCTAGATGCCCCGCCCCCTCTTCCCTAGCCACTGATGAATCACACCTGTGCCTAGAGTGATGGGGTGCAGGTCTGAGTGCAAATCCGGCAGAAGTTGCTGGACCAAGGTCTCCAAGGTGAATGCCACTTTTCCCCTGGTGACCTCGATGCGTTCGCATGCCGGAGAGCTATGACATCAGACATATCACGGCCGGACTCCTCCATCCTAGTTCTAGCCTGTTCACTGCCTCTTACAACTCTGCCTGATGTTCTGCTACCTGCCTTTGCATCTCCAACATGTGTGCCACGGCTGTTTCCAGAGGTTCATCATCTGACTCTGACTCAAAAGGTCCCTGTTTTCCAGAAGTCCTCCAAGTGCCAGAGACCTATGCTGTCACTGCCTCCGACTGCCGTGCAGGCCTGTCAATGAGGTGTCCTCCAAAAAGTGACCTTGAGCCTAATCTAGATCTAGCCCCCAAGGTGCATGTCTGTGCTGCTGGAGGATGCTGGTGAACGCTGTGCCAGGTCTTCATTGATTGGTTCCTCATCTGAAATGAGCTGGGGCTTGGGAATGATGGGCTTGCTGGACCTGTATCTGGGCCTGCTGGTGCCTGTAAGAGAGAGAAGATGGATTTAGGGAGTAACAGTGTGTAGGCAGAATGCATCATTGCATGTCACTCACTATGAATGTCAAGGTGTGATCAACCAATGGAGGGTGCATCCATAGTGGGGATGCTGATCTTGCCTTCGCCATGGGAGCAATCCCTGTCCTTCCTGCTAACTCGGCTGCCTCCTCCTTTAGGAGAATGAGCTCCTGGATGTCCGCCATCCCTCCTCTGGGATTTCAAGATGTTGTTTGTGCAGCATGATAGATGAGATGGTGGTGATAATGTATGTGAGACAGTCAGTGCTGATGTCTCCTCCACTAATATTGTGAAAGATCCCTGAGGAGTGTAACTCTTTGGTTGCCTGATGTCATTATGAGAGTGTATGTTTGGAGTGAACAGAAGATTGACTTACCTGACGGAGTGGATTAGATCATTCATCCTCTTCCTGCACTGCAGGGCATTTCTTTTTTGGGTGGCAACCCCCTCCCAGGCCAGCGAGGTGAGGTTGGTGGATTTTCTGGTTCCATCCCTCAGGAAGAGGACATCACACCATTTGTGGACTGTGTTGAGGAGAGCCACCAGGAGGAGTTGTGACTGAACCTAGGGGCACATGACTTCTTTCTCCTAGGGGTCATCTCAGGAAATCCAGACCACACAGCTGGGCTGCAGAGAGTGAATGTGTGTGTTTGGCTGGTGTTTAAATATGGTACCAGGATCTTTGACCCCATTAAGTGATGGTGGGGCAGACAAATTGGTGCCTGCCCTGCCATGTGATTTGGTGAGCAGGTCACCAATGCATATAATAAGGTTGCAAACATACAGTCGGGCGTGAGAACCTGCCCTGCCGTCCAGCAAGAAACGCATTGCTTATCCTGCCTGCCACCAAACTTAGTCTCCAGAATGGAAACTTCCGCCCTATATGCCATACAATACAATATACAAGGAAGTTTGATGCAAAAACTGTAGATAGAAAGGAACTAAGTTTGATCCACAATAAGAATAGATGCATCTGTCACCACAACCTTGGCAGCCACGTCTTCAGTTATTTAGGCCCTAAGCTTTGGAATTCCCTCACAAACCTCTCCATCTCTTTACCTCTCTTTTAAAATGCAGCTTAAAACCTTCCTCTAGATCAAAACTTTTGATCACCTGTCCTCATGTCTCCTTACTGGGCTTTGTGTCAGTTTTTGTCAGATTATGTTCCAATCAAGCGGCTTGGGATACTTTGCTGCATTAAGGGTGATGTATAATTACAAGTTGTTATTATTGAATGGATACTTAATTAAAAGAATGGCAGTAACAGATTATCTGGTCATTATCTCATTGCTTTGTGTGAGACCTTCCTGAACGCAAATTGGTGACAAACATACATACATGCATCTGAATTATGACAGACCAGGAAAGAGCCTCTGGTCCATCCAGCCAGTCCCACACCATCATTTATCACAATATGTAGACTCCCCAACCTATGCAGGATGTGATCTCCTGGGAGAAGTGTAAAATCAGTTAAATCCCAGACCAATTTGGGCATTAAAAGATCTGGGATAATCCTCTCTGACCCCCTTAAAAGTTCCAAACTCATCCAGGAGAACACTCTAGTTCTGATTAGTATTACTAGATATCCACATTGTGTAAGAGGGGATCTCCAGTCTGTTAGAATCAGGTCCAACTCCTGCATGAAGGAATTCAGCAAATCGACATCCATTGCAAGAACCCACAGCTTGTTCCAGAGGTTCACTGTTCTCTGGGAAAAGAACCACCTGCTGACATCTAACCTAGATCTGGCCTTACACAAATTAAAATTATGACTCCTGCTATTCCCTAATCTACTTAATTGGAACAAACTGTCAACTGGGGCATAACCTACTCTCTTTGTTATCACATAAACTTCGAACAATGATCACCGTTGGTCCCAACTATTTTACCTTATCTTGATAACTAAAATGCTTTGAAGTGGAATTAGTTTAGTGACCCTCCTCTGCAGCCTTTCCAAAGCCTCAATATTACCCAGCATGTGAGGAGATGATAACTGAACACAGTAGTCTAACATGGATCCTTGTGCAACACATCTGGTGGCTGGTCTCCAAACAGGTAGACACCCAAGCCCTGTCAGCCAGCACATTACCACTAATATAAGAGGCTTCAATCTTGTCGAGAAACCTTTTGTACGGCTCCTTGTAAAAACCTTTTTTTGTAAGTCTGTGTAGATAACATCTACTGGGCTTCCCTCATTCACTATCTTGTTGACTCCTTCAAAAAATACAATCAAAATTGTAAGCTATGATTTTTTTTTGAAGCCACATTATGTGTCCCTGACTTGTTTCCCTCTAAGTATTCAAACATTGGTTCCTTAATGATTCCCTCATGCATCTTTCTTATCATTGACACAGCTTTAGTCACCCAGGATTGAGCTATGTTGATTCTTATTACAACAATGACTACACTTCAAAACAATTTCCTTGGCTGTAAAGTACTTTGAGGTTGTGAAAGACCCTGTATAAATGCAAGTCCTTTCTTTTGCAAATAACAAAAATCAGCAGATAGTGGATTCCCAGTCAAACCATATATATGCTGCAGTTTATGGATCTTTGTCACTTTTGTAATGGGGGGGAAACAGGTAATAACAGCCATTAACTATTAGCATAGCTCATGACTACCATAAAAAATCCTCGGTAAGAAGATTTAGACTGCTTTTGATTTAAGGCTCTGGGGAGATTTAATTACAAGAGTTTCTTAAGCTAATATGTCATGAGCTGCACATAATAGTAGTTTAATAGGTGTTTTGCCTGTATAACCTATGGGAAGCCAAAAGTTGTAAATAAAAATTAAACCAAGTAAATAAACCCTTACAGTAACCTTCTGCAAATTTGACTGTTTGAGCATCAGGATGGTGCATTTACCACTTTTCCGCAATAATCTTAGCGTGGAAGTCATGGCTAGATAAGATGCAAATATTTAACCTTAAACTACAGTGAAAGAAATGAGGAAGAATTCGCATTGATATAATGTCACCGATGACCTCACGACGTCCCCAAAATACTTTACAACCAATGAAATGCTTTTGAAGTATAATCACAACTGTAGCATTCCCCCAGTATAACACTGAACATAAGTGTAAGTTTGGATTATGTACTCAAGTCTCTGGAGTGGAGTTTAAATGCACAACTTTCTGACTCCAAGGTGTGACTGCTACCACTGAGCCATGGCTGACACCTTAAAGAGTGCAATTTATGTGCTTTTACAAATTCTTTAAATCGCCTCATTGCCATGTTAAAACTTGTTTGTCAGTTTGCTCCTTAGTTTAAAAATGCTTAGGTGTTGAGATGCATTGGAAGAGGGAACAGAGCTGTGTGTGACATTATGGGACAGATCCAAGTGTTTTAGTCAGCTTGAGGTCCCGTCAGTCCCACAAGACACGCTGGAGTCATCAGTGAATCTGAACACAGAGCCATTTTGCATGTTAAATTGAGTTGAAAGAATGTGGAACCCTGCCAGGGCTTATTGTCTGCACATCAACCAGTGAAGTCTTAAAATTATATTTACTTTGGTAAGTCACTCCTCTTTGTTTGAAAGGCTTCAACAGAAGGATCAAATAGATGCAGTTATACCAGTTTTAATAGTTTTTGGTTCCTCCTGCTCCTTTCATTTCTGTTGTGGCAACAGTTGAATTGACTTCTGTTTACTATGTTAAACGTAAGAGGTAAGCGCTATAACAGGCCGTGTAAAACTGCATTGATAAAATAATTAAAATATATTTGTTGAAGTTTTATTGCAGGATTATACTGAAGATTGTGAGTGTACCTGATGGCAGATATATTACTTAATTAGTGTGTCAATCATCAAAATTGTTTGGTGGCATTCATTTCATCTCTCACTCAAGCCCTGTCAAGCTGTCAGGATGGAGCAAAGATATACATAAGTGTTGCAGGGTCTAGAGTTAAAAACCCTCCCTGGCCTGAATGAGTGGACTTGCTGTCAATCCCTGCTGCTGGACCTGCAGTTCATGCTAAGCTCTAACAAGATTCCATACAGTTGAGCAGCATGAAACTTAGTAGGTTGAATCTGCAGCACTCTGTCATTGCCAGGCCTGATGAACATCAGAGGCCATCCTTTTTGTTGTTTGAGTCATTCAACCAGCTTTGAACTGATAAAACCTTTCAATAAGCTAAGGTGCTAGCGCCACTTAGCTGGGAGCCATTGTAGTGAGAGAGGGCTTTGAGGAAGTAAGTGGAGCATAGCAACTGAACATTGAAGTCCTCAAACCGTTTGACTATTTATTTGGATCATGACTGATCTGTATCGATGGAGAAAGACTGAAGCACAAAGGGATTTGAGGGTCCTCGTGCATGAATCCCAAAAAGCTAGCATACAAGTTCAGCAGGTAATAGGTAAGGCAAATGGAACGTTGGCCTTTATTTCAAAGGAATGGAGTATAAAAATAGGGAAGTCTTACTAAAACTATAAAAGGGACTAGTTAGACCACATCTAGAATACTGTGAACAGTTTTGGTCTCCTTATCTAAGGAAAGATATACTGGTATTGGAGGCAATCCAGAGAAGGTTCACTAGGTTGATGCCTGGGATGGAGAGATTTTCTTATGAGGAAAGGTTGAGTCTGTTGGGCCTGTACTCATTAGAGCTTAGAAGAATGAGAGGTGACCTTATTAAAACATAGAAGATTATTGTGGGGCATGACAGGGTAGATACTGAGAGGTTGTTTCCCCTTGTGGGAGAGTCTGGGACCAGAGGGCGTAAACTCAGAGTAAAATTCAGAGCTGGGTCGTTAAGTATATTCAAGGCTAAGATGGACAGATTTTTAATCAGTAAGGGAATCAAGGGTTATGGAGAAAAGGCAGGGAAATGGAGTTGAAGATTATCAGATCAGCCATGATCTCATTAAATGGCAGAGCAAACGAGATGGGTCGAATGGCTTACTTCTGCTCCTACATCTTATGGTCTTATCCTAACTCCGCACAACCATTTTTGCCCTGTAGCCCTTAACTAAAACCTGTCAACTTCAGTTTTGAAATTTTCAGTTGACCCTCAGCTGCAACTTTTTATGAGGATGAAAGTTCCAGATGTCCACTACCCTTTGTGTGTAGAAGTGGTTCCTAACTTCATTCCTGAAATTAGCTTTGTCCCCTGACTCTAAATTTAAGGCTATTCTCCCTTGTTCTGGATTCCCCTACCAGGAAAATAGTTTCTTTGCATCTATCTCACCAAATCCTTTAAACATTTTAAATACTTCAATGAGATCACCCCTTAATTTTTTTTTAAATCGTTCATGGGATGTGGGCACTACTGGCTAGGTCAGCATTTAAAGCACAACCCTAATTGCCCTTGAGAAGGAGGTGGTCAGCCACCCTCTTGAACTGCTGCAGTCTAAGTGGTATAGGTACACTCACAGTGCTGTTAGGGAGGGAGTTCCAGGATTTTGACCCAGCGATAGTGAAGGAATGGCGATATATTTCCAAGTCAGGGTGGTATGTGGCTTGGAGCGGAACTTCCAGGTGGTGGTGTTCCCATGCATCTGCTGCCCTTGTCCTTTTAAGTGGTAGCTGTCATGGGTTTGGAAGGTTCTGTCAAAGCAGCCTTGGTGAGTTGCTGCAGTGCAGGGAGTGACTGTTTTAAGGTGGTAGATGGGGTGCCAATCAAGTGGTCTGCTTTGTCCTGAATGGTGTTGGGCTTCTTGAGTTTTATTGGAGCTGCACTCACCCAGGCAAGTGGAGAGTATTCCATCACACTCCTGACTTGTGCCTTGTAGATGGTGGACAGGCTTTGGGGAGTCGGGAGGTAGTTACTCACCACAGAATTCCCAGCCTCTGACTTGTTCTTGTAGCCACAATATTTTTATATGGCTGGTCCAGTTCAGTTTCTGGTCAATAGTAGCCCCCAGGATGTTGATAGTGGGGTATTGAGCGATGGTAATGCCAATGAATGTCAAGGGAAGATGGTTAGTTTCTCTCTCAAATTAAAGCAGAAAGTGCTGGGAAAACTCAGCAGGTCTGGCAGCATTCATGGAGAGAGAAACAGAGTTAATGTTTTGACTCCAAAGAAGAGTTTAAGAAGTTAACTTGAAACATTAACTCTGTTTCTCTTGCCATAGATGCTGCCAGATCTGCTGAGTTTTTCCAGCACTCTTTTTATTTCACATCTCCAACATCTGTAGTATTTTGCTTTTATTTTAAATTCTCTCTTGTTGGAGATAGTCATTGCTTAGCACTTATGTGGCGTGAATATTACTTGTCACTAGCCCAAGGCTGAATGGTGTTCAGGCATTTCTGACGCAGCAATAATTCTACAAAGGACTAGTTTGTTGTAAGTGTCACCTGGCTGAGAGAATTGTTTTTTTGTTTAGAGTCCAGTTATGAACTATTTCGCAACATTTCTATCGTTGCTCGGAAAAGCTATTGATCTGCATCAAAATACTTGACACAGCATTGAGAATAGGTCATTAACCTCCAGCCCTGGGATAACTAGAGGTAGTAAAATGTCATCTGCCCAACATTGCACTAAAGCTTTGAACCATTGGGGACCATTTATTTCCATCTTTCAGGACATTACATTCCCAATCTATGCTGCCTAGATACTGTTGATGTTGTATGTAGACTTGCTTGGCAGTTGTCAGCTGAAGCCCGATCCATGTGCTTGCTATTTGCTTTCAGTCATGCTGGCACACAATTGGAGGGATAAAGAACTATTTTGTTCGAGATGAGCTGCTTGATCCTACTGACTTATAAGTGGCTACACCTTTATAAGTTACAACTTCAACAATACTTGGTTTGGTCATGGCTAGTTAATGTTGTAGGTCAGACAGTTTTGTGTGGCACCTGCAGGTAGCTTTAGTTACTGTGCTCATGTTGTGTGGCCTCCTAGCTATATATTCAGACAGGGAATTAGGTACTAACATTACAGGTTCAAATGTTTATTAAAACTGTTTGTGAGGTTCTTCCAAATCCTTATATTTGTGCTCAAGGCAAAAAGGCTGCCTTCAGAGGCAAGACTATAATTCAAATTAACTGAAACTTGGTTGAAATATTGCGTTAATGTAGTTAGTATGCTTCATGGTGAACAGTGAGCCCATTATAAAGTTGGGGTATAAGCAAAAGTATATCATGCCCAGCGTCTTCCAGTCTTTTTCAACCGGCAGGAAGCTGTTCATAGTACATTGTATCAGTTGTGGCCCAGAGGGCAGCACCTAGACTCTCTAGCCAGGGGAAAGCCTCTCAGCATCTACCCTGTCAAGCCACCTCAGAATCCTGTATGTAAGATAATCTCTCATTTTCTAAACTCAAGAAAATATAGGCCCATTCTGCTCAATCTCTCCTCATAGCACAATCCTCTCATACCATGAACCAATCTGGTGAATCTCTGCTGCAATGTCTCCAAGGCAAGTGTATCTTGCAATTGTAGCAAGGCCTCCTTGTATGTCAGCTCCTTTGCAATAAAGGCCAACATGCCAACTGACTTCCTAATTGCTTGCTGTACCCACTAACTCTCTGCATTTCTTATATCAGGATGCCAAAATCCCTTTGAACATCAATATTTAAATATTTCTCACCATTTTAAAAAAATCTGATTTTCTGGTCTCTTAATGAAGCAAATAACCTCTCATTTCCCTACATTATACTCCATCTGCCACCTTCTTTCCTACGCCGGCCGCAATGGCGGGTTTTCACGTTGTATCAACCCAAGCCTGCTGCATTAACTATGCATTCCTGGGATACACGCCGTTTCGATGGCGGGCGGGCTCTGATTTGCCTGCCATGCCTTCACCTTGTCGATTCATCACACCAGTCACCATGTTTAAAGTACAACCACGCTAAGTGCTTCCAGCCCAGGACTGCAGCAAAGGAGACATGGCCCCGAAAGGCAAGAAGACTGCAGCCCTCAAGTGCCTTTTGGATGCCACGGAGGCCCATTGTGATGTCCTCTATCCCCGCTGCGGCCGCAGAGGTGGAAGCTACATTACCACAATGACATGGTAGGCGACGGCAGTGGTGATCAGTGCCAATGTTGCATGGAAGAGGTTGGCCATCCAATGCAGATAGAGGATGAATGATCTCATCTGTGCAGCCAGGGTATGGCAACCATCTCATCACTCTAAACTCACACATTCAAGCCCATCACACATTCACTGGCATCTCACTCATGCCAGCTCAAGGGACATCACCACCCATTTTCTCACACATATCCTCACATGTCCATCTGGTCTCATCTCCTTTGGAGACTGCCTCCTCAGATCGCATCATCTTGAGGCCACTTGCACAGATTAACATGTGCCCCCACACACACCCTGGATACCCTCCCTCCCCAGTACAGCTCTCATCTTGCAACCTCTTCCCTTGCCTGAAGCCACCCCCCCCCGCAAGCAAGACCTTTCCCTGCAGCCATTGAAAAGCCACGCTTATATGGCTGATCTGGTAAGTAAGAGGCCTACCCGTGAGCTCCCCTAAAAGTGATGTGGTGCTGTCTGTGAAGCCTGGTGCTGATGACTGCAAGTGCTGACCGAAGCAAGGTAGGCAAACAAACCTTGAAGTCCTAAGCAAAGTGCAGCCTGCCATGTGCACACCTTTATATATGCTGTTGTGAAACACGTCGGCTTGCTTTCCCGCCGACGTGGGCAGGCGATCCAGTGGGGGCCAATAAGTCTGGCGGGCTGGCCTTATAATGATATGCTGATGTATTACAATGAGGTTCCCAATGTCTGATGGCGGGTAACAGTGGCCGGAGCGGACAATTGCAAACTGGCTTCATGACTAAACCGATTTTTGGCCTTGTTGCTATATTGCCTGCTCACCCCACCTAACATGTCTGACCCTGGTGGGCATGGAAAATCCTGGTTCCTGTTTCCAGTGGCATTGGTGGCAATGGGGAGCTGCTGGGGTCCTAAATCGCAGGGAAGTCCCATCACTGGCCAGTTAAGTGCCTGATGGGCAATTAATTCCAGCAGGCCTTCCCCAAAGGAGTTGACATGAGACCCCTGTTGCCACATCAAATTCTGCCCCGTGTGTGGAAGATGTGTTGAATTAAAGTTCCTACGAAGTTATCACGAAAGAATAAACACAGGAGATTGGAGTTCAAGGACTGTCTTTATCAAGTGGCTAGGTTTTGGTTGTCATGCTTGTGTATTAAAGCAATCTTTCCATACAGTTGAGGAAGAAAATTAATGTGAAGAATTGTGTATGCCCTCAAATCGCATAATATCATTGTACTGAAAATATGAAGTTCTGTTTCAGCTAAGACTTCGGAAACCTGCCACAGCTGAATTAACACAATTCCTGGTCCATTCCAAAGGAAACTTGAAGTTTGACTTCATTTGAAGAATATGGAAGTCTGTGGAATATGTCCCCATGAAGGCAGGGAAACACCACAGTTTACCAGATATTAGAAATAAACTTTTGAAATAGACTATGAAAAGGCAGGGTCTGCTTTTTGCCTATGGTTGGTTACAGCATAATGGAGCAATACTGTTTTCTTCTTTTAATATAACTTAATTTACACTTGTGAAAAGCTGATTTCTGAAGAAAAAATATGGATTTAGTTATCAAGCTGCTTCTGTCTCTGGGTTAGCTCGAGTGAGATACATTATAGCAAACCTAATCTAGTTGGTTAGTCATTGTACTCTATTGCATTGGGCAGCAATGCACAGCTGTACTCTGGGGTCAAACTCACTGTAGCAGTAAACTTTCTCATTTATACTATAACCAATGATAAGGAGGAAAAAAACAGACTTTATCCTTTCATTGGGTTTATTCCCCGTTTCTGGTAAAGGTAGTGTTTCTGAGTCTTGGTGAGAATATAATTGTTCACATTCAAACTTGCATATTCTTGAAATCATCTCAACCTTCCAGCTAGCAATTTCCTTTGGGGTAGATGGTGCTCTGGGTTCGGGATGGTTCATTGCATGCTGGGGCGCTGTGCAGTCCTATCTGTTTGACTGATACAGGCACATGGTTGATCTGTGAGGAAGAGCAGTGGAGCTGGAGTGAGATTCTGCTCTTACAAAGATTTATTTTACATATGCCACCTTTTTATGCCATTATTAATTATTTTAGTTTGCATATTAGAATAGTCAGTTCATTGTCTGCTGTCCAAGCCCAAGAAGAGCCAGACTTGAGGGCCAGTGGGAATCTGGACATCTGAGTTTTGCAAGATCTTAGCTGGATTGTTACAGTGGGAGGTGCTTAGAACTTAATGGTTTCTTTGTTTATAAAGTTCAGTTTATATCCTACTGAGTCATGTTTTATTTTATGGCTTCAAAAGTAGATGTGAGTTATGCAACTGTATATTAAAGCTTTAAAAGGATGTTCAAGGATTGGGATGGCCATGCAAAGCGTGGAAAGATTTCAATATTAAACATGTTGTTTAAAATAGGCTTTTGTTTGAAAGTGAAAACTCTTGACCTCCATTAAATAGATCTTCTAGTAATGAATTCAATTTAATGGGGAGAAAAATGCTGTCTTCTATTGCACCATTGTTGCATTCTCCATGTAAAATTTCTGTTTCAAACTCACTGCATCACATACCATCTAAATGTTGTCATCTTTTGATGAACATCAACCCTTCATTAAAGATTATAGCAGTAATTTGCACACAACAGATATTTATCCGTTCCAGTAGAGATTGGCATACTTGGCAAAGTGAATGTTGCTCAATAGGAGCTCAATATTTCAAGAAAATTCTTCCCTCCTCTCTTAGGACAGTGACTCATGCTAAGATATAGTTTGGCCAGGTACTGCTCATCCTCTAGTACCTCTCCCAGTTGCCACACTATTTGAGCTGACTGGGCTAGTCAAATACAGATGGTATATAACATGAACCCAGCTCTGTCTTTGCCTGATATCCCTGTAATGCAGGCAATTGGGAGCCTCGATACCAACTTCCACTCCCTTTGCCTAATCCAGATTGAGATAAGCACGGGAATGGAAACTGGTCTATGCAACTCCTTTCTATGCTGCCTTTACCAGCTGAGTCATCAAGACAGCCATAGGAAGAGAGTGCCAGATTATAAAACCTAGTTCTTAAAGGAAATATGTTTGCTTTAAATAAAACATAGAAAGATTTACTGCACAGGAGGTGGCTATTCAGCATGTCCATGCCAGCTATCCAATGTAACCCCATCTTCCAGCTCTTGGTCCTTAATCTTGTCGATTATATACATAAGTGCATACCCAAAGTGTTTTCTGAATGTGATGAGGGTTTCTGCCTCTGCCACCCTTTCAGGCAGTGGGTTTCAAACCCCCACCCATCTTCATAAATATCTTTTGTACCCTTTTTAGTGTGTTCACATCCTTCCTGTAATGCAGTGACCAGAACTGTACACAGTACTTTGGCTCAGTGGCAGAAAGCAGCTAATTTTGGATCCAACTTGCTACTTGCCTTTTGGATCCCATGAGCTTTTAATTTTCTGAACAGTCTGCCATGTGGGATCTTGTCAAAAAGTTTGATAAAATTCATGCAGACTACACTAAATGTTCTACCTTCAGCGACCCACCTAGTTACCTCCTCAAATAATTCAATCAAGTTAGTCAGATACAATTGCCCCTTAACAAATTATTGGTTAATAATCATAGAAACATAGAAAATAGGAGCAGAAGTAGGCCACTCGACCCTTTGAGCCATTCATCATGATCATGGCTGATCATCCAACTCAATAGCCTGCTCCCGCTTTCTCCCCATATCCTTTGATCCCTTTCACCCCAAGAGCTATATCTAACTCCTTCTTGAAAACGTACAAATTTCTTGCCATCAGCACATGGG
The DNA here is from genome assembly GCF_964194155.1 of Cetorhinus maximus. Taxonomy (NCBI): domain Eukaryota; kingdom Metazoa; phylum Chordata; class Chondrichthyes; order Lamniformes; family Cetorhinidae; genus Cetorhinus; species Cetorhinus maximus. Next base: position 72,948,153 of record NC_135896.1, read on the forward strand.
TGACCTTGAATCTCTCCCGCTCTTACCACCTGCCATTGGCCTATGTTGGAAGGATTTTACAAGCTGATACTCAACATAGTGTTGGGCAGTGTTGTGAATGCACCTTCCTTGGCCATCAAGTCCTAGAGTGGGACTTGAACTTGGGAGCTTCTGGCTCAGAGGCAGGGCTGCTACCACTGTGTCAAAATATTTCCTTGATTAATTTACGCATTTCTAAATGAAGATTTATACTGTCCCTCAGAACTTTTTTTCCAAATAATTTGCCTACTACTGAGGTGAGGTTGACTGGCTTGTAATTACTTGGTCTATCCTTTCCTACCTTTTTGAACAATGGGAGAATGTTAGTTGTCCTCTAGCACCATTTCTGTAGCCAGAGATGATTGGAAAATGATGGTCAGAGCCTCCACTGTTTCTTTCCTTGCTTCCCTTAGCAACCTCATGTACATTTCATCTGAACCTGGTGACTTATCTAGTTTCAAGGATGCTTAATATTTCCTCCCCATTCAATGCTTTGCACTCCTCCTCCTTTACTACAATGTCTGCTTTGTTGTCGTCTTTTGTGAAAACAAATGCAAAATATTCATTAAGAGCCACACCCATGCCTTCCACTTCCACACATAAGTTACCTTTCTTGTGTCTAATTGACTCTACTATTTCCTTAGTTATCCCCTTGCCTTTTTGGTTTATAAAACATAGAATCAAAGAATGGTTACAGCACAGATGGAGGCCATTCAGCTCTTCATGCCTATGCTGGCTGTCTGCAAGAGCAACTCGTCTAGATCCACTCCACTGCCCTTTCCCCATAGCCCTAAAATTTTATTTACTTCAGATAATTCTCCAATTCTCTTTTGAAGCCACAATTGAATCTATTTGTCCTAATGCCACCTTTGGCTCTTTTGCCATTCACCTTAAATTGGTGCTTGGGTTTTCGATAATTTTATTTGACAATATTTTTTCGTGTTCTCTCTTTGCTTTCCAAATTTCCTTTTTAATTCCACCCTGTATTTTCTATACTCCTCTAGGCTTTCTGCAATACTGATCTTTTGGCATCTGTTATACACATTATTTATTGGCCTTATCTATGCTATTTGACACCCAGAGAGGTTTAGATTTGTGAGTCCCACCTTTTTTGTGTGTGGAAACTTTTGTTCTAAACCATCTCTCTCCTCTTTGAATGCTCCCCACTGCTCTGCTACTGATTTACCTTCAAGTAGTTGTTTCCAGTTCAATTTTGCCAAATTACATCTCAGCTTAGTAACATTGGCCTTTCTCCAATTAAAAACTTTTAATTTCAGTCTACCTTTATCGTTTTCCATAACTACACTAAATCTAAATGAATTACGATCACCAACACCAGAATGCTGTCCTACTAATATCCCTTCCACCAGATTTATTCCCTGAATCTGAAGTCCAGTACTGCCCCTTTGCTTTTTGGGCTGGCTAAAAACGTTCTCTTCAATGCATTTTAAGAATTCTGTACCCTCTGCAGCTTTTACACTGAATTTATCTCATTTCAGGAAGTTGAAATCTCCAACTATTAGTGCCCTTTTGTTTCTGTACTTCTCAGTAACTTGCCTACATGTTTGCTCTCCTATCTCCCTCTGACTATTTGGGAGTCAATAGCACACTCCCAGATGCATACTTTCCCTTTTTTATTACTCGGGTCAACCCATGTGGCTTTGTTTGATGATCCCTAAATCATACCATCCCTCCTCACAGCTGTGACTGTTGCTTTAACCAACATTGCTACCGCGCCACCCCCTCCCATCCTTTTTTATCCCTTTCTTTATCCAGTCTGAAAACTATTTAACCAGGAATATTGAGTTGCCATTCCTGTTCTTCTTTAAACCTTCTTTTAGCTATAACATCATACTTCCAAGTGTCTCTGTGCCTTCAGGTCATCTGCCTTATACATTGGACTCCTTGCATTGTAGTATATGCACCAATCATTGAACAACCCCTTTGTCGTCTAAATTCTAGTCTTTGTTTCCTTGACCTTCTGTACTCTCTCTCTAATTTTCTGTCTTCTATTTTCAGTTTTGCTGCTCTTCTTTCTGAAACTATGCTCTGGTTCCCATTCCCCTGGCAAAAGATATCTCCCAACAGCACTAGCAAACCTCCTCACCAAGGTATTGGTCCCAGCCTCTTTGAGGTGCAACCCATCCAGCTTGTGGAGGTCCCATCTCCCCTAAAAGCAAATGCAATTCCCATGGAATCTAAAGTCCTGCCTCCTCCACTATCTCTCCAGCCGTGCATTCAGTTGCACTGTCTTTGTTTCTGTACTTACTAACATATGACACCAGGAGTAACATAGAAAATAGGAGCAGAAGTAGGTCATTCGGCCCCATGAGCCTGCTCCGCCATTCATATGATCATGGCTGGTCCTCTATCTCAATGCTATGCTCCCTCTCTCTCCCAATACCCCTTGTTGCCTTTAGAGTCTAGAAATCTATCTCTTTCCTCCTTAAATATATTCAGTAACTTGGCCTCCACAGCTTTCTGTGGGAGAGAATTCCACAGGTTCACCACCCTCTGAGTGAAGAAGTTTCTCCTCATCTTGGTCCTAAATGGCCTGCCCTGAATGTTGACACTGTGACCCCTTGTTCTAGGACCCCCAGCCAGACAAAACATCATCCCTGCATCCAGTCTGTCCCACTTGTCAGAATTTTATACGTTTCAATGAGATCCCCTCTCATTGTTCTAAACTCCAGGGAATACAAGCCTGGTCGACCCAACCTCTCCTCATACGACAATCTAGGGATTACTACCTTTGAGGCCCTACTTGATAATAACTCCCCTAGCTCCCTGAAATCTGCCTGAAGGACCTTATCTCTCTTTCTACCTATTCATTGGTACCAGTATGGGTCATGACCTCTGGCTGTCCACCACCCCCCCCCCCCCCCCCAAAAAAAACTCAATGCCCTGCAGCCGCTCAGTGACAGCATCAGAGGCAAGATGCCATCCTACAGTCATGTCTGTGACTGCAGAAATGACTGCCTGCTTCCCTAACTATTGAAAACCCTATCACTATTGCTTTCCTGACCTTTCTCTGACCACTGCCCCCTGCCCCCAACCCCATGTAGAGCTGAGCCACATGTGGTGCTGTGGACTTGGCTCTGTCTGCACTCCCCAGAGAAACCATCACCCTCGCCAGTATTCAGAAATGAATGCTGGTTGGAGAGTGCGATGCACTCCGAGGACCCCTGCACTACTTGGCCTGGTTCTATTTGATTGCCTGCTGGTCATATATTTTCTCTCTGCCTGCCTACTCTTAAGTTGTGGTGTGACCACATCCAGAAATGTGCTATTCATATAGCTTTGAACCTCGCAAATTGACTGCCTAACTCTACTAAGTTATATAGAGTGTTTTTAATGTGATGCTTTTCATCACATTGTAGTGGGAAATGTCAGTGTTATACACAGTAAAATACACTATCAAATGCAGAAAACCTCCAATTGGGCTTGTTGAGAGAAATTAATCATTCTTTCATAGAGTTTGCCAAGAATCATGATGCAAACATTCCCATTCTGACAGATGCAAGTTGTATCGACTGCTTTCCTGATCAGGAAATGATTGTCATATGGACAAGTACCAATTATTCGGTCTTCAGCCAAATGGGTTTAACATGTTTTTTGTGTAGCGCTGATTTAAAAGGGCTCATACCTAGCCTGTGGTGTACTGTGTCAGAAGTGCCTGTTTCTTTTTAATATCTTATGGAAATATATTTAACTATGGGGGGGAAAAAAACCCTCTTTGACTCTAAAGTGTCATTGTGTAGTGTGTATGTATATATTTTATCGACTGTGCTACAGTACCAGCCTCACCACTGTTCCACTAGGGAATAGTTGAAGAACAAAGTCACAAATATAGATGTTTTACCTGTTTTAAAAGGGCTACTGTCTCCTTAGATTCTGAATTCCTGTGTGTCCTTGAGTTAGCAGCTCCTGATATCCGCACAGTTTTTCCCCATGGAATAAATTTGGCTACAAACATCTGTACAACTGCTTCAATTCCTTTACCGGATTTACCAGCCAGAAAGTTTAGCTGAGTGGTTTTTCCATCCCTTCCTTAGCTTGATTGAGGGGACCCTGGCGAGATCTAAAGTTGATCAAGTCGAAAAAGCAGTTTTAGCAAAATTCGCAATGCTGATATTCCATGTTAAGTATGCCACATGCTACCTGGGGTGGGGGAAGTGTATTAACAAAGCTGTTCTTAGCAGAATGATTCACGTCATAAAAAATATTTAGCCCACTTGTGAATGAGCAGCAAAAGAGGGGAAAATGTTCTTTTAAGATTTTGAAAATAAATTTGAGTTGCAGAACCACTTTTCCTTTGAGAGAAAACCTGAACATCTTTGTTGGCCACTTACATAGCCAGATGGAGTGGGGCTACTATGGTGTCATATGTATATGATTTAAATGACACTTGAGAGGGCAGGACTTGTTACCCTGCAGTGTGGATCATGACTGGCACAGTAAGCAGTATGACTGTGTTAATAAAATAACACAGACAACATTTGAAGAAGTTTAAATTTTAGTTCATAGCCTGAAGCAAATAATAACCCTCCAAGTAAAGCTTAAAGTGAAATCTGTATATCCCTGAGCCAAGCAGACATGTGCTTCGGATTTTAACTGCAACGTCTTATTCAAATAGCTGTAGTGTAAATGGAGCCAAAGTTGCCAGCCCTGATCTGGCAAGTAAGTGGGCATAGGTTTTTATCCCAATCAAGAGCATAGGTTTTTTTTGCATTTTAAGGAAAACAGATGGAATGCACGGGCAAATTGATGGAATTATGACAACTTTAACCTAATTGTATAACAAAACTGCTCTCAAGTCTCAGAAAGATAGCATTTGATAGCATTATATAGCTTATGCCATTGTCAAAGCACCCCTTCCCCACCTAGCTTCCTTTTTATACACATAGACTGTAAAGAAAGCAGTGGAATTTTTCATGCATTCTACATCCTAATGATTGTGCTGCAACTGATCATAAGATTTAAAAAAAACATGCATTACGTCAATTGAATACTGTGCTGCCTCTGTACAAAACAAAAAAAAAGCCCCTTATTAATTCTGAGCTGCAGCAATTCTGATTTGCTGCAGTATTTTTAAGAGAACTGAATATAACAGAGTTGGTAACAGCACTGGCACTGTTACAGCCGTTGGTATCTTGATGCTGACACATGAATGCCTGAGCTAGTATAGGCAATGGCTGTAACTTATTGTCACTGATTAGGCCGGATTCTGTAGTGTATTATGACCTGGTATTCATAACAAAAAACCTCTTGGTTTGACCCTATGCAAATGCTACTGTGCCCTTATTATTTGACCTCTGTGTCTGCTGCTGTGAGTGCCTCTCAGTACAAGTGCCTCTTTCACTGAAGTACACAACTGCTGTGTCAGTTGTTGCTGGGCTTCCCACAGTGCACTCCTCGAGTGACAGAGACACTGGGCTGTCTTAGAGTAAAGAGATTTGCATGTTTGCCAATCACTTTCACATACAGTGGGTCTCTGGTTGATAAGTGTGCTTCTCTTCAGCCTTTTCAAACATTGTGCTGTTCAATAAACATTTGAATCATTCTAATAAGCTAAGTGAGGCTGAAGCCTGTTCCGGTATTCAGTTAGATCATAGGTGACCTGTACTTTCACTCCATCAACCATCTACTGCTCCATCAATGACCTTCCCTCCATCATAAGGTCAAGTGGGGATGTTCGTTGAAGCAGTCCGTGCAGCACAACTTGGACAACATTTAGACTTGGGCTGATAAGTAGCAAGTGACATTCGTGGTGCGCAAGTGTCAGGCATGACCATTTCCAACGGGAGAGAATCTAACAATCTCTCTTTGACATTCAGCGGAAATTCTTCTACTTCAGGTAGCATCCTTGATTATTCGAGGCTTGCCGAACCATGGCTTATGCCGTGATTTAATTATAGGGCAGGGCGAGGACAACCAGAAAGGGCATCGAACTCCGTGCTGTTGGCATTATTCTGAACCCCACACTAGCTATCTAGCCAGCTGAGCTAACCGGCCCACCTCAGCAGCATTACCATTGCTGAATCCCCCACCATCAGCATCCTGGGGGTTACCATTGGCCAGAAACTTAACTGGGCCAATCATATAAATAAGTATGTCTCCAAGGTCAGAGGCTGGGAAGTGTGGCACGGTGTTGCTGTGATAAGAGAGCTGTCAGCCATTAGATTGGCCACCAGCTCTCTTGAGGCAGGACTTTTTGTTCAAAGTGGGTGGAAGTCCCGTCTCAAGCTGATTAGAGGCCGATGCCAGTAAATGGCTGTGGGACAAGCTAGCCAAGTGCAGGTGGGCTTGCCCCAGATTTTTATGTAGGGGAGCAGGCAGGATGGCAGGACAGGCTTGAGGAGCTAAATGGCCTATTTCTCTTCCTATATTTCTAAATACTCCAGGCACCCTGGGAGAACCATAATAACCCCTTAAGTTCTGTCGAACTAGGTTGAGGCATATTGCTAGACAAGTGTAGAGAGAGCTATCTGTACATCTATGTTACCTGATCTGGAAATACTTGATGCTGCTAATTGCTCCCTGAGCTAGTTATGTTTCCCAGCACTAACAATCTCGATGAACAGGAAAACTTTAACCTCTGTTTTCTCCTCCCATCCCAAAAAAAATCACATCACAAACCAAAATATGGTCACACACTGAGTTTTGGTGAAGAGCCCTGCAAAAATGAAGCTTTCATATTTACTGCCTATATTTTCCTATTCCTGAACATACTGTTCAAATTGTGTGCTGCTGAGCACAGACTTCTGTCTTAACTGTCTTACTCTTTACCTTCTTCACTTCCCATTTTATTCCTTGAAGGTTGAAGAATGTTGCGACCAAAAGATGGCAATCAATCATGCCAAATCAACTTCAGTAATCGAAAGAAAGAAAATTGCATTTATACAGGCTGATTTGTGACTTTAGACCATAAGACATAGGAGCAGAAATTAGGCCATTCGGCCCATCTAGTCTGCTCCGCCATTCAATCATGGCTGATAAGTTTTTCAACCCCATTCTCCCGCCTTCTCCCCGTAACCTTTGATCCCCTTACCAATCAAGAACCTATCTATCTCGGTCTTAAATACACTCAATGACCTGGCCTCCACAGCCTTCTGTGGCAATGAATTCCATAGATTCACCACTCTCTGGCTAAAGAAGTTTCTCCTCATCTCTGTTCTAAAAGGTCTTCCCTTTACTCTGAGGCTGTGCCCTCGGGTCCTAGTCTCTCCTACTAATGGAAACCACTTCCCCACGTCCACTCTATCCAGGCCTTTCAGTATTCTGTAAGTTTCACTTTGGGACCTTCCAAAGTGCTTTACAGTCAATGAAGTACTTTGTGAAGCAGGGGTCAAAATAAATTCTTTTTGCGGGCTCTTCTTGATTTTTGTCAAAGTCTACCTTTTGATTTTCAGGGGTTACTTTTTCATTCTCACTACCTGGAAGCTTAGTGTATGCAAAATGGCTGCATGTCCATCTCTAACATAGTCGCTGAGGTGTCAACCTGGTGAAGCTATAACACAGGACTACTTGCGTGCCAAACAGCATAAGCAGCAATGGAGACTGCAAAGGCTAAGGGCTCTGACAATATTCTGGCTATAGTACTGAAGATTTGTGCTCTAGAACTTGCCGCGCGCCCTAGCCAAGCTGTTCCAGTACAGCTACAACAGTGGCATCGACTGGCATTGTGGAAAATTGCCCAGGTATGTCCTGTACACACACAGCAGGATAAATCCAACCCGGCCAATTACCGCCCCATCAGTCTACTCTCGATCATCAGTAAAGTGATGGAAAGGGTCACCAGCAGTGCTATCAAGCAGCAATTGCTTAGAAATAACCTGCTCACTGACACTCCATTTGGGATACATAAGAAATAGGAGCAGGAGTAAGCCAATCCAGCCCCTCAAGCCTGGCCCACCATTCAATAAGATCATGGCTGATCTGCCCCAGACCTCAACTCCTCTTTCATGCCAGCTCCTCATAGCCCTCAACTCCCTGAGGGTTAAATACTTTCAGTGATCTAGCTTCCACAACTCTAAGGTAGAGAATTCCAGATATTCACTACCCTCTGAGAGAAGAAACTCATTTGCACCTCAGTTTTAAATGAGTGTCCTCTTATTCTGTAACTATGCCCCCTAGTTCGAGATTCCCCCACTAGTGGAAACATCTTTTCAACATCTACCCTGTCAAGCCCCCTCAGAATCTTGTATGTTCCAATAAGATCACCCACCATTCTTCTGAACCTAATAAATAAAGGCCTAACCTGTTTAGCCATTCTTGATAAGTAAACACCTTCATCCTAGGAATTTGCCTAGTGAATCTGTTTTGAACTGCCTCCAATGCCAGTATATCCTTTCTTAAATACGGGAACCAAAACTACACAGTACTCCAGGTGTGGCCTCACCAACACCCAGTACAGTTGTAACAAGACTTCCCTATTTTTAATTTCCAATCCCCTAGCAATACAGGCCAAAATTCCATTTGCCTTCCTAATTACTTGCTGCACCTGCAAGCTAACTTTTTGTGTTTAATGCACAAGAATACCCAGATCCCTCTGCTGTACTTTTCTGGAGTCTCTCTATTTAAATAATAGTCTGCCTTTTGATTTTTCCCACCAAAGTGCATGACCTCACACTTTCCTACATTAGACTCCATCTGCCAAGTTTTTGCCCATTCACTCAACCTGTCTGTATCCCCTTGCTGATTCCTTCTGTCCTCATCACAATATGCCCTCCCACCTATTTTTGTATCGTCAGCAAATTTGGATACATTACACTCTGTCCCCTCCTCCAAGTCATTAATATAGATAGTAAATAATTGAGGCCCTAGGACTGATCCTTGTGGCACTCCACTAGTCTTTCCAACCTGAAAAAGACCCATTAATCCGACTCTGTCTTCTGTGTGTGAACCAATCGTCAATCAATGCTAATACATTACCCCCAATATCGTGAGCTCTTATCTTGTGCAATAACCTTTTATGAGGCACCTTGTCAAATGCCTTCTGGAAATCCAAATACAGTACATCTATCAGTTCCCCTTTATCAGCTCTGCTTGTTATATCCTCAAAGAACTCTAGCAAATTTCTCAAACATGATTTCCCTTTCACAAAACCATGTTGACTCTGATTGCGTTAAGTTTTTCTAAAGGTCCTGCTATTTCTTCCTTAATAATGGACTCCAGCATTTTCCCAACGACAGATGTTAGGCTGACTGGCCTATAGTTTCCTGCTTTCTGTCTCCCTCCCTTCTTGAACAGGGGTGTCGCATTAGCAGTTTTCCAATCAGCTGGGACCCTCCCAGAATCCAGTGAGTTCTGGAATGTTTTGACCAATGCCACCACTATCTCTATAGATACTTCCTTTAAAACCCTTGGATGCAGGCCATCAGGTCCTGGTGACTTGTCTGCCTTTAGTCCCATTAGTTTCTCAAATACTTTGCCCCTCGTGACAGAGACTGTTACAGGATCTTTCCTCACATTAGCTCCTTGCTTACCTGATATCTTTGGAATGTTTGTAGTGTCCTCCACTGTGAAGACCGATGCAAAATATTGATTTAAATTAATCTGCCATTTCCATGTTCCCCCTTTCAGTCCATCCTCCAAAGGTCCCGCGCTCACTTTAGCTACTTTCTTTAATATACCCATGGAAGTTCTTGCTGTTTGTTTTTAAATTTCTTGCCAATTTATTTTCATAATCCATTTTCTCCCTCCTTTATTAGCTTTTTAGTCATCTGCTGCTGGTTCCTAAAAAAAATTCCCAATCCTCTGGCATACCACTAGCTTTTGCAGCTTTGGATGCCCAAGTTTTTGATTGGATACTCTCCTTGACTGCCTTTGTTAACCACAGGTTGTTCAACCTTCTCATCGAGTCCTTCTTTTTGACCGGGATAAATTTTTGCTGAGCGTTATGAAGTATCTGCTTAAATGTCTGCCACTACTCATCCACTGACCTTCCCCTTAATCTTTTTCCCAGCCCACTTCAGACAACTCTTTCTTTATACCTCTGTAATTACCCTTATTTAAGTTAAGGACACTGGTTTGAGGCCAGAGTTGCTCGCCCTCAAACTGAATTTGAAATTGTACTATATTGTGATCGCTACCCCCTAGAGGATCCTTAACTATGAGACTCTTCGGGAGCCTATAGACGACTCCCACCCATGACTTCTTCCCCTTGCTATTCCTTGTTTCCACCCAAACTGATTCCACATCACAATCTATTGTACCAATGTCACTACTCACCACCGCACTGATACCTTCCTTTATTGACAAAGCTACCCCACCTCCTTTTCCTTCTTGCCTATTTTTCCAAAATGTCGAATACCCTTGAATATTGAATTCCCAGTCTTGGTCATCCTGCAACCACGTCTCTGTAATAGCTATCAAGCCATATCCATTTATTTCTATTTGTGCTGTCAACTTATCTATCTTGTTACAAATGCTGCGTGCATTCAGATAAAGAACCTTAAGCTTTGACTTTTTACCATTCTTACTCACTCTGGTTTTAACTTCTGCTGCACTCTTCTACTTATATTTTCTGTCCCTCCCTGTCACACTTTGATTATCGTTCGCCTCTTCACTACCTTGTACCTCTGCTTTCTCGATTATTTTTGATTTTCTAAACTTCCCTTCAATTGAACCCTCCCTGCCACTAATTAGTTTAAAGCCCTATCTATAACCTTAGTTACACAATTTGCCAGGACACTGGTCCCAGCATGGTTCAAATGAAGCCCGTCTCAACGGAACAGCTCTCTCCTTCCCCAGTACTGGTGCCAGTGCCCCATGAATCGGAACGCATTTCTCCCACACCATACTTGAGTCATGTATTTACCTCTCTACTCTTATTTCCCCTGCACCAATTTGCAGGGGTTCTACCAGGGCCACTCATTGCTGACCTCATTACAGCCTTGGTTCAAACATGGACAAAACAGCTGAACTGCAGAAGTGAGGTGAGAGTGACTGCCCTTGACATCAGTGCAGTATTTGACCGAGTGTGGCATCAAGGAGCCCTAGCAAAACTGGAGTCAATGCGAATCAGGGGGAAAGCTCTCTGCTGTTGGAGTCACACCTAGCACAAAGGAACAAAAACAGAAAACAGAAAAAACTCAGCAGGTCTAACAGCATCTGTAGAGAGAAAAAAACAGTTAACATTATGAGTCCTTCTGACTCTTCAGAGCTAAAAAGAAGTAAAAATGTAATGAAATTTACACTGTTTAAGATGGGTGGAGGAGGTGAAGCTGGATAGAAGGCCAGTGATAGGTCAAAGGAGAGATTGCCAGAGATGTCATGGACAAACAGACAAAGGGGTGTTAATGGTAGTGGTACTGGCTAAAGGAGATGCTGTTGGTGGCATTAAGGTCAGAAAGCAGAATGTGATAATAGCAGGACAAGGGTAAGCACTCTGGAAAGGACAACATGAATAAGTGACAGATGTCCCTTGTGGGGGTGGGGTAGAAGAGAGGGGATGGTGGTGGGAAGAAATATTGAAAATAGGATAAAAGGTGGAGATAAAACAATGAATAAAAATGAAAATAAATAAAAAAATAAAAAAGTAAAAATTAAAATTAATATTGAAGAAAGGGGATAAAAAGGAGGTGAGGATGGAGGAGGGAGTTCATGGTCTGAGGTTGTTGAACTCAATGTTAAGTCCGGAAGGCTGTAAAGTGCCTAATCGGAAGGAGGTGCTGTTCCTCCAGTTTGCTTTGGGTTTCACTGGAACATTGCAGCAGGCCAAGGATGGACATATTGGCATGAGAGCAGGATGGGGTGTTGAAATGGCAAGCGACAGGAAGGGTTGGGTCACCCTTGCAGACAGACCGAAGGTGTTCCGCAAAGCGGTCACCCAGTCTGCATTTGGTCTCCTCTACATGTTCGCAGAAGATCGCACAATGTTCAGCACCATTTGCGGCGACTCAGATACAGAAGCAGTCCACGTCCAAATGCAGCAAGACCTAGACAATATCCAGGCTTGGGCTGACAAGTGGCAAGTAACATTTATGCCACACAAGTGACAGGCAATGACCATCTCCAACAAGAGAGAATGTTACCATCATCCCTTGATATTCAATGGCATTACCATTGCTGAATCCCCTACTATCAATATCCTGGAGGTTTCCATTGACCAGAAACTGAACAGGACTAGCCATATAAATACTGTAGCTACAAGAGCAGGTCAGAGGCTAGGAACCCTGCGGCGAGTAACTCACCACCTAATCCTCCAAAGCCAGTCCACAAGGCACAAGTCAGGAGTGAGTTGGAATACTCTGCACTTACCTGGATGAGTACAGCTCCAACAACACTCAAGAAGCTTGATACCATCCAGGACAAAGCAGCCTGCTTGATTGGCACCCTATCCACAAACATTCATTCCCTCCACCACCAATGCACAGTGGCAGCAGTGTACGCTATCTACAAGATGCACAACAGGAATACACCAAGACTCCTTAGACAGCACCTTCGAAACCCATGACTGCTACAATCTAGAAGGACAAGGCAGCAGATACATGGGAATACCACCGCCTGGAAGTTCCCCTCCAAGCCACTCACCATCCTGGCTTGGAGCTCTAGCGTCATTCCTTCATTGTCACTGACACAAAACCCTGGAACTCCCTCCCTTAGAACATTGAGTGTACCTACACCACATGGACTGCAGTGGTTCAAGAAGGCAGCTCACCATCACCTTCTCAAGTGCAATTAGGGTTGCGCAATAAATGCCGGCCTAGCCAGTGATGCCCACGCCCCATGAATGAATAAAAAAAGGCTTCCCCTACCCCCTTTGCAACCTAGCCCCCTTTCCCCTGCAGCTGCTCCTTCCTCCCCCTGCAGCTTCTCCTCTCTCTGTCTTTCTCTGTTTCTCTCTCTCTCTGTCTGCCTCGCACGCTCTCTGCCTCGCACTCACTCGCCCTGTCCCACTCTGTCCCACTGAGTGGCAGGACCTTGAGCTTTCATTGTGTACATCCAAAGGCTCTCGCACGGGCAGGAGGTTCACTCTGTGCACTTGCCAATCCTGACAAACAGTCAATGTTGTTCTGCCTGCTCCTCTTCGATTCTGTTACTTCCATGTACTTTCCTCTCATTGGTGATTGAATTTTCCCAGGTATTTTGGGGGCTTTCGGGGGTGAATTCGCTCACCACCCTCATGTATTTTGAAGCCTGGTACAAAGTGTAGTCACTTGTAATGCAGGAAACAGAGCAGCCAGTTTGTACATTACAAGCTCCCACAAATGGCTATGTTGTAATGACCAGATCATCTGTTTGAGTGATGTTGATTGAGGGATAAGTATTTGCTTATACTTCAAAATAATGTCATGGGAACATTTATATCCACTTGAAAGGACAGCCAGGGCCTCAGTTTAATGTCTCATCTGAAAGACAATATATCTGACCGTGCAGTACTCCCTCAGCACTACACTTGCATGTTGTCCTGGAAGATTTGAACTCACAACTTTCTGACTCCGAAGGGAGAGTGATACCAATTGAGCCTTGACTGGCACTTCATCATAATTAATAGTGCCCAGATGTCTGTTTAATAAAGAGAAATGCACAACACATCTGTTGACATCTGAAAGAGAAGTGATTGATTAACGTTTTGGGTAGGGATGCTCGATCAGAACCACCTAAGTGCTAATGTGTCATTTCGCTCAGATGCTGCAAGACTTGTTGTTCACTTCCTGTATTTATTTGTTGTCTTTAATATCCAAATTCTTGCATTGCTGGATTTTCTATTTGTCTGTAATAAGACCATGAGAAATTCATTTAATTGAGCAAATTCTGATGCTGAAAACCATTGAGGTTCTCTGTAATTACTAATTGTATCATTCAAACCCGTTGATTCAATGACTACCATTCTTAACTGCCAGGCATTTCAAATGTGTTGATACATCTATCATCTAGCAAGGGCATATTTTGGGTCTTTAAAAGGCTAGGCTGTGCCTTTTGAAACTCTTCATTTCTGTGATATTGATGGCATTGAATATGCAATTCTCTAGCCCACTAATCCTATCTATTCTCTCCATCTGCAGGTGTACCAGGATCTCGGCACATCCGTCCTGTCGGGAGCCATCGAGGGTTACAATGTCAGTCTGTTTGCCTATGGACAGACTGGCTCAGGGAAAACATACACAATGATGGGGACACCTGTGAGTAATCCCTTCATGCATTTTTCGAATTTTTTCTACTGCCATTCACACAAGTAAAGCAGGAAGCCAGAGTACAGTTCTGTATCATTTTGTTAGTTCTATTCATGCATCCTTTTTTTTTCTTTTACACTAACTTATTCACTTCAGCTATGAAAGACACACACTATCTTCCATGTCCATCTGCACAGCTGTCAGACTAGAGTGAGAATAATGCCGAATGGATTCTTGAGCAGTGAATGGCTTCATTTGGAGTTTCTCAGTCACCAAACATTTTCTGGCTTAATTTTCCTTTCTGACTGACATAGTGATGAACAAGTTATCCAGAAGAATCACTGTCATTGAGTGGTCTTTACACAGCGTCACTTCGACCTAAATATTTCCTTCAAATGATTCATCTGAGAGCATGTCCATTACTAGCAATGACTTTAAAGGGGCCTTACATTACAGCAGTGACTACTTTTCAAAGTACTCCTTTGGCTTAAAACGCTTTAGGAAGTCTCAGGATCATGAAAGATGCTGCATAAATAAAGCTCTTTCCTTTCTGTAGATAATAGCTACAAATGGTAAAAGCATTAGAGGAAGATGGGGCAAGTAATCCTGACTTTGAGGCATATGTTGAAATAGTTACTGATCACGGAAGTAAAAATAATCCTGAACTCTATTGTATCAGTTCTTGATTGTAGCTTTAATATTCTGGTTCGAAGTTTTTTGATTAGGTGGTTTTACAGTTCCACATCTTTCACTTTTAATCTACACTTGCAATTCTCTCTACACTTGCAACTCACCAAGGCTACTTCAATAGTATCTTCCAAACCTGCGACCTCTAACTTCTAGAAGAACAAGGGCAACAGACACTTGGGAACACCACCACCTGCAAGTTCCCCTCCAAGCCACACACCAACCTGACTTGGAACTGTATTTCAGTTCCTTCACTGTCACTGGGTCAAAATCCTGGAAGTTCCTCCCTAACATCATTGTGGGTGTAACTTTACCACATGGACTGCAACAGTTCAAGAAGTGGCTCACAACCACCTTCTTGAGGGCAATTAAGGATGAGTAATTAATTCTGGCCGTGTCAGTGGGACTCCTACTTGCGCCAACTCCTACTCCGGCCAAGAATGAATAAAGAAAAACTTCCCTTGGCAGCTGGCAGTTTATGGGAATCCAAACATCAGAATGAGGTGCTTCGTATTTGATTTTTTTTTAAATTGAGAAGCTCAGTGAAGGATCAAAGCCCATAGTGCAGGTCATCAAGGGAATGAGGTAGGTTGAATTGAGTTTACTGATGAAAGAAAGACTTGTCTTTCACAACCTCAGTAAGTTCCAACGTGCATTAAGGTTAATGACATATTATGGAAGAGTAGTCACTGTTGTGATGTACTAAATGTGGCAGTCAATTTGTGCGCAACAACGTCCGCAAACAACCATAAAATATATGACCACATAACCTGTATTGAGTGATGTTTTATGGGATGAATATTAGCCAGAGCACCAGAGAGTGAAAACTCCCCTGCTTTTCTTTGAAATTGTATCATAGCATCTTTTACATCCACCTGAGAGCTTTAATGTCTCATCTGAAAGATGACACTTCCAATGGTGTAGCAATTCCTCAGTACCACAATGAAGCTTTAGTCTAGATTACATGCTCAAATCTCAGAAATGGGATTTAAACTCATAATCCTCTGACTCAAAGGTGGGATTGCTACCCACTGAGCCACTGTGGCTGGGTTTTAAATGTTATTTAAATTTCAACTCCACCGATAAGCTCATTTGGGAAAAGTGGTGAGCAATTGAGTCACAGGCCCAGATTTTCCGGTCCCACCCATGGCGGGAAATGTTGCGGGTGGGATGGAAACTCTGGAGAGGCAGCCAAAAGTCCATTGACTTTGGACAGGAATTTCTGGCCCTGCCAGAACTGCACGGGATTAGAAAATCCTGGCCACACGGATTTTCAATTCTGAGCCTCTTTTGAAGAAGTTAATCTCAATTGAAGAGAGAACAAAAGACTTTCACTTATACAACACCTTTCACAAGCATAGGATGTTCCAAAGCGCTTTCCAGCCAGTGCAGCACTTCTGAAAACTACAACTGGCCTCAGGATCCTTGGACTAGAGTGGAAAAAGTCAGTCAGGGTTCCTATTCTAGAGTGCTAACTAGAGTCGCTGCTGAAAAGTGCCCATGTTTGGAGGTCAGTGGATGAGAGGGTGGACACAGCTGAAGTACCGTCAGATCTTGTCTACAAATGAAGAATGGCCTGTTCATCAAGAAACCACAACCCATTTGAATTCATCACTTCAGAAGAGATGGGGTCAACATTTCCCAAAGGAAAATTGGATTACATTAACATGATCATCACGTTTTACAGTGGTTAGATTTATCAATTAGCTAAACCACTGAAAATATCATCCAAAGAAAGCTTGCTTAGTAATTTAGCTCAGCTCGAGTGGTTTAGTTTCAGTGTATCCACCCTTGTAGCTTTTTTGAGGAGTGAAGCAGGGATATAGGAACTGGATTGAAACTGTTAAAACTCACCACATGAAAACAGTTGAATTCAGATTTAATATTATGAAGGTCTAATTTGATGGCTGATTAATGGAAAATTTAAAAGTGCTGTACTGAAGAAAGCAGCATAAATAAAAAAAAGTTGTTTGTAAACAGGTAGTGGGTTGTACAAAGAGCCATGTGGGTATGGTGTATGTTGTTGAATATGCTTAAAGCAATTTAACACAACTTTACTTTGAAAGTAGATTATAACAAGTGGTTTCTGGTGAACCATTGATGCTTGCATTTCTACCCATTTATCTTGTGAATGAACTTAAACAGATTCCTGAAATGTGACCCTTACATAAATTATTTGATTCAATCCACTCAAGCCTTCAACAACTTACTCCAAAGGATGGAGGGCATTGACACTTAGATAAAGATAATAGGACTAGCTATTATGTTAGGGTGATACTGATTGAGCGATCAGCAATGGAAGACAATAGTGCAGTAATTAATTCATATGAAGAATTACCCTCAGCTTTGAATAGGAGAGATAATACTCATTGGACAACTATTGTGTAATCATAAAAGCAAAATACTATGGATGCTGGAAATCTGAAATAAAAACAAAGTGCTGTAAGTACTCAGCAGGTCTGGCAGTATCTTGGAGAGAGTAACAGTTTCGAGTCGAATATGGCGCTTTTTCAGAACACGAACACGTGATCGTGTAATCATGTTGCACTCTTCTCCGCTGAATTAAAGATGTTTTTATTTTAGTTAAATTTTGATAAAATCAAAATTGTTGCATTACCAAGAAGTGAGGAACTTCAGTTGTGTAGGGAGACTAGAGAAGCTGGGATTGTTCATATTTGTGTCACTTTCATCTCTAATTGTTATGACTGATGCAGTTGGTAAAGCTGAGTTATTTAAAATTCCTAGAGGGAAACTTTAAACAACTGTCGTAACCTGTAATTTTTAGTGTTATGTTTGAGATGCGACTCTAAACTCAGGAATCAGACCACCAGTTTTTGAGGTTTTATATTAAACTAAATGAAAAATTTTATTAATTTACACGGGTTAAAATATATATACACACATGGCTACAAATTACTACTATCATAACTTTTAACAAATTCATAAACTAATCTCCATTAAGGCAACAGCAACCCATAGACTTAACCAGACACCAGGCAAAGCATTTTCACCTTACGATTTTAAAATTAGGTTCTTTTCACTTTGGTTCCTGTGGAGCCAGTTGGAGGCTTACAGCTGCCTTTTGATCTCACATTACCTCTCCTCTGCATACCAGAAAACTGCTAAAGTTATACCTACCACCCCCATTGAATGTTAATTCTCATTGTATCAATAACCTCTGAACTAAACCTCTCTAACAATAAAGCCCCTTTCATAGTGCCAATTGTATTAGTAATATAAACATATGGCTTGGTATCTGCTAGATAGGTATCATTTTTCACCCCACCTCTTGAATACTCTATTCAAAAAGTGCAAATGCACAATACCTTTCTGTTTACATCTCAAAACTAGTACATATCAAAACACCCAGACTAGCCGGCTTTAATCCATGTAAGACACACCCACAGACTAAACCTCTATTTTAAAAGAAAAATATTTTCCAAAGTATTATATACATTAATAGCTTCATGACATTCTCCTCCTGACCAGAAAGAAAATGAATCGTCAGAATTCTAAAGACGGCCTCATTTTACTAACCCATCTCACATTATCTCCCACACTTATTACGTTACCAGATGCATGCATTAACATAACATATATACACAAGTCTTTGGTATCAACAGAAATCACTCCAATTCACTGTCCAGGTTTTTTTTTTAATATCCCATTTTCCTTTAAGCTTCAAACCCTTGATAATGCATCTGCGAAAAGATTTTCTCTTCCTGCAATATGTATAATACGTAGATTAAATGGTTGTAATAAAAGACTCCATCTGAAAAGCCTTGTGCTTTTGTTTTGAAATTTGTCCAAAAACTTCAAAGGATTATGGCCTGTATAAATGATTGTTTCTGACGAATTGTTTGCAACATAAATTTCAAAATGCTGCAATGCTAACACCAAACTCAAAGGCTCTTATTCGCTCGTTGAATATCTTCTTTGTTGTACATTCTGCTTCCATGAAAAATACCCCATCGGTTTTTCAATTCCAGCATCATCTTCTTGTAATAGTACAGCCCCAATGTTTATATCACTTGCGTCAATGGCCAACTTGAATTGCTAGGCATAATTGGGTACTGCCAACACTGGTGTCGTAGTTAACACAGTTTTCAAACTATCGAATGACTTCTGACACTCCAGTGTCCATTGAAACTTCTTGTTTTTTAATAGTTCAGTCAGTGGAGCAACCACTTGGCTAAAATTTGGCACAAATTTCTAGTAAAACCCACTCTCAGAATCACACAGTGCAGAAGAGGCCCTTCAGCTCATCGAGTCTGCACCGACATGTGAGAAACTCCTGACCTACCTACCTAATCCCATTTACCAGCACTTGGCCCATAGCCTTGAATGTTATGACGTGCCAAGTGCTCATCCAGGTACTTTTTAAAGGATGTGAGGCAACCCCCCTCCACCGCCCTCCCAGGCAGCGCATTCTAGACCATCACCACCCTCTGGGTAAAAAAGTTTTTTCCTCACATCCCCCCTAAACCTCCTGCCCCTCACCTTGAACTTATGTCCCCTCGTGACTGACCCTTCAACTAAGGGGAACAGCTGCTCCCTATCCACCCTGTCCATGCCCTTCATAATCTTGTACACCTTGATCAGGTTGCCCCTCAGTCTTCTCTGCTGCATTCATGCCCAGAAATCTCAAAATCTCTCGCTTTGCTGTAGGCACTGGGAAATTCACGATAGTCTTGGTTTTCACATCTCTTGGAGCAACCTTACCATGTCCATTGGTATGGCTGAGATACATAACTTTCGCTTTTGCAAATGCACTTTTAGCCAAGTTCATCACCAAATTAGCTTCTTGTAGTTGAGTAAATAATTCTTCCAGATGCTGTAAATGCTCCTCCCACTTCTGACTGAGATAGATAGGTTCTTGATTGGTAAGGGGATCAAAGGTTATGGGGAGAAGGCAGGAGAATGGGGTTGAGAAACTTATCAGCCATGATTGAATGGCAGAGCAGATTCGATGGGCCGAATGGCCTAATTTCTGCTCCTGTCTTATGGTCTTATGAAAACAATTAGATCATCAATATAAACGGCATAGTTGCTTAGACCCGCAATTATTTTGTTTGTCAGTCTTTGAAATGTCACAGGTGCATTCTTCATACCAGATGGCATGACTTTAAACTGATATAGTCCACTTGGCATTATGAAACCTGATATCTTCTTTACTCTCTCCAACAATGGTACCTACCCTTTTAGCAAGTCAATTTTTGTGATAAATTTTGATTGTCCCACTTTCTCAATGCAATCCTCCAACCGTGTTATGGGATGTGAATCAGCTTTTGTCACCGCATTCACCTTTTGATAGTCCACACACAGTCTTTGCATCAATTTATTTAGGTGAGAGTTTTATTTTCCTATTTTCTTTCTTATGTGTGTGTCATAAGTGCTATTTCCACATTGACTATCAGGCAACATAATTGGTGGTGTGCGAAGAGAGGATATGTATATTCTGTCTATTCTATCAGTCTTGACATAGTGGTAGCACTCTGACTTGAGCTAGGTCATCGGGCAAACTCCACTCCAGCATTTTGTAAAAAATTCTTTCATGGGACGTGGGCATTGCTGGCTAGGCCAAGATTTTTATTGTCCACCCCTAATTGCCCTTGAGAAGGTGGTGGTGAGCTGCTGCAGCCCATATGGTGTAGGTACAACCATAGTGCTATTTGGGAGGGAGTTCCAGGATTTTGACCCAGTTACAGTAAAGGAATGGCAGTATATTTCCAGGTCAGCGTGGTGTGTTGCTTGGAGTGAAATTTGCAGGTGGTGGTGTTCCCATGCATCTGCTGCCCTTGTCCTACTAGGTGGTAGAGATTGCAGGTTTCTGTCAAAGGAACCTCGATGAGTTGCTGCAGTGCATCTTGTAGCTAGTACACACTGCTGCCGCTGTGCGTCAGTGGTGGAGGGAGTAGATGTTGGAGGTGGTGTATGAGGTACCAATCAAGTGGGCTGATTTGTCCTGAATAGTGTCGAGCTTCTTGAGTGTTGATAGAGCGGCACTCATCCAGGTAAGTAGAGAGTATTCCATCACACTCCTGGCTTGTGTTTTGTAGATGGTGGACAGGCTTTGGGACGTCAGGAGGTGAGTTACTCGCCACAGGATTCTGACCTCTCATAGCCGCAATATTTACATGGCTAGTCCAGTTCCGTTTTTACGGTCAATGGAAGCCATTAGGATGTTGATGGTGGGGGATTCAGTGAAGGACAACCACTCTCACCTTGCCTATTGACTTCAGCTCTTTTGTCCATGTTTGGACAAAGACTGTAATGAGTTCTGTAGCCAAGTAGCCTGGTGGAACCCAAACTGATCAATAGTCAGCAGACTATTGTTGTGTGATAGACTGTCGATGACTCCTCCCATCACTTTGCTGATGATTTAGAGTAGACTGATGGTGTGGGAATGGGCCACATTGCAGTTATCCTGCTTTTTGTGGACAGGACATAGCTGGACAATTTTCCACATTGCCAGGTAGATGCCAGTGCTGTAGCTATACTGGAACAGCTTGGCTAGGAGCATAATAGTTTTGGAGCACAAGTCTTCAGTACTATTTCCGGGATTTTATCAGGGCCCATCGCCTTGGCTGTATTCAGTGTCTTCAGCCATTTCTTCATTTCGCATGGAGTGAATCGAACTGGCTGTCGACTGGTATCTATGATGGTGGGAACCTCAGGAGGAGGCCGAGATGGATCATTGATTTGAGCATATAATCGAGGTTGACACTCCGGTGCAGTACTGAGGGAGTACAGTACTGCACTGTCAGATGATGCTTTTCAAATGAAACATTATACCAAAGCATTTTTTTCTGTTCTGGTGGGTGCAACTGATCACATGGCAGTATTTGAAGAAGAGTAGGAGAATTCTGTTGGTGGCCTGACCAACAATTTCCCTTGACCAGCATTACCAAAGCATATTAACTGGTTATTTATCTCATTGCTGGTTGTGGGACCTTGCTTTATACAAATTGGCTGCCATGTTTGCTTACATGACAGTGACTATACTTCACAATAATTAACTGTGAAGTACTTTCAAACGTCCTAAGTACATGAAAGGTGATATCTAAATGAAAGTTCTTTATTGTATTTCACACACCCTGTATTGCATCAGTTTCAAACTCACTAGAACCTGTTAAAATTTGTCTTGGTATATATATATAGTCGATCAGTCACCAATCTACATCTAAATCCTGTGTATCTACACCACATTAACTGCAATGCACCAAGGCAGCTCACCACACAGAGTGCTGTCAGGAGGGAGTTCCAAGATCTTGATCTGGCAAAAGTGAGGAATGGTAATATATTTCCAAAGCCAGGATGGTGCTTAGGTACAAGGAGACCTTGCAGGTGGTGGTGTTTTCATGCATCTCCTACCCTTGTCTTTTTAGGTGGTAGAAGTTGTGGGTTTGGAAGGTGCTGTCGAAGGAGCCTCAGTGAGTTGCTGTAGTGCATCTTGTAAATGGTGCATGCTTCTGCCACTGTGCATCAGCGTGGAAGAGAATAAATGTTTAAGGTGGTGGATGGGGTGCAATCAAGCGTGTTGCTTTATCCTGGGCAATGTCAAGCTTCTTGAGTGTCATTTGAGCTGCACTCATCCAGGCAAATGGAGAGTATTCCATCACACTCCCGACTTGTGCCTTGTAGATGGTGAACAGGCTTTTGGGAATCAGGAGGCGAGTTACTTGTCTCAGACTTCCCAGCCTCTGGCCTGCTCTTGTAGCTACGATATTTATACGGCTGGGTCAATTAAATTTTTGGTCAATGGTAACACCAAGGATGCTAATAGTGGGGGATTCAGCAATAGCAATGGCAATGCCATTGAATGTCATGGGGAGATGGTTAGTTTCTTTCTTGTTAGAGATGGTCATTGCCTGGCACTTGTGTGATGCGAATGATACTTGCCACTTATCAGCCGAAGTTAGTGTCCAGGTTTTGCTACATGCGGGCATGGACTGCTTCAGTTTCTGAAGAATCGCAAATGGTACTGAAAACTGTGCAATCATCAGTGAACATCCCACTTCTGACCTTATGATGGAGGGAAGATCATTGATGAAGCAGCTGAAGATGGATGGGGACTAGGACACTACCCTGAGGAACTCCTGCAACAGTGTTGTGGGATTGCAACAAGTGGCCTCCACATCTTCTGTGGATTCAAATCCTACTCCAGCACCAAGCACAAAACCTAGGCTGAAAGCCGTGGTGCAGCACTCTCTGAGGTGCCATCTTTCAGATGAGATGTTCAACCTGGGCCTCATCTCATCTGGGGTCTCAGGAGATCTCCTGGCAATAAAGTCAACCAAAAGCAGGAATGGTCCGCCTGATATCCCCACCATCATTCATTCCTGAACCATGCAAAATGGCTGTTGTATTTCCTTTATTACAATAGTGACTACACTTAAAAGTTCTTTATGGGCTGTAAAGCGCTTTGGGACACCCTGAAGTCTTAAAAGGTGCTATATAAATCATGGGGAGGTAGTGGCGTAGTGGTAATATAACTGGACTAGTACTCCAGAGACCCAAGGTAATTCTCTGGGGACCTGGGCTTGAATCCTACCATGGCAGATGGTGAAATTTGAATTCAATAAAAAAAAATCTAGAATTAAAAGTCTAATGATGAAACTGTTGTCGATTGTTGTAAAAACCCATCTGGTCCATTAATGTCCTTTAGGGAAGGAAATCTGCTGTCGTACCTGGTCTGGCATTGTGATTGACTCTTAAATGCCCTCTGAAATGGCCTAGCAAGCCACTCAGTTCTCAAGGGCAATTAGAGTTGAGCAATGCCCACATTCCATGAACGAATAAAAATATACGTGATTATAAAGAGGCTATTGATAATTAAGGACAAGATGTAAATAACAACAAAAAAATTGGAGGTGGAAAATTAGGAAAGTATTTTGAATTGTCTGGATTATGTACTAATGAGGAAAATATTTCATGGTGTTGCAAGTGAAACTCAATTTGCTTAATTCAATATATAATGAGAAATAAATGACTGTCAGTTGTTGGTTTTGAGGAAGGAAGTTATCCAAGTACAAGTTTCATATAACTCATTATTCCTCTGTGTCCTGTAGGCATCTATTGGGCTGACACCAAGGATATGCAAGGTAATTGCTTTCCCATAAGTAACTTAGATATTATTTATCACACATTTCATCACCCTTGGTTCATAGCATGTATGTCATCACAGTATCTTTACAGTACAGAAGGAGGCCATTTGGCCCATCGAGTCTGCACTGGCTCTCTGAAAGAACATTCCACCTGGTCCCACTCCCCTGCCTTATCCCTGTAACCTTGTGCATTCTCTCTTTTCAGGCAGCAATCCAATTCCCTTTTGAATACCTTGATCAAACCTGCCACCACCACCCTCTCAAGAAGTTTGTTCCAGATTCCTACCACACTCTGTGTGAAAAAAATTTTACTCACATCACGTTTATTCCTTTTGCCAATCATTTTGAATCTGTGCCCCATAGTTCTTGATGTACTCATGATAGGGAACAGTTTCTCACTATTTACCCAGTCCATACCCCTCAGGATCTTGAATACCTCTATCAAGTCTCCTCTCAGCCTTCTTTTCTCCAAAGAAAACAGTCCCAGCCTCTACAATCTATCTTCATAGCTACAGTTCTTCACCTCAGAAATCATTCTTATGAGTCTCCTCTGTGCTCTCTCCTTCCTCAAGTATAGTGCCTAGAACTGACGGGGTACTCCAGATGAGGCCTAACTAGTGTCTTATATAAATTCAACATGACGTCCTTACTGTTGTACTCAATGGCCCCATAAATAAAGCCTAAGATATAATATGCTTTATGAACTGCTATCTCAACATGCCCTGCCATCATCAATGACCTATATATGTATACACTGAAGTCCCTCTGTTCCTGCACTTCTTTAGAGGGAGTCCCTTTATTTTATACTTTCTCACCATATCTTTCCTGCCAAAACGAATCACCTCACACTTCTCTGCATTGAACTTCATCTGCCCCTTGTCTGCCCAATCCACCAACATGTCTATGTCCTTTCGAAATTCAAGACTATCCCCATCACAGTTGACAACATTTCCAATCTTTGTATCATCTGCAAATTTTGAAATCATGCCCTGCACACTACAGTCTAGGCCATTATTATATCCCAGGAAGAGCAAGGGTCCCAAACACTGACCCCTGAGGAACTCCACTACAAACCTTCCTCCAATCTGAAAAACAACCATTTATCACTGTTTCCTGTCACTCAGCCAATTCTTATCCAAGTGCCTACTTTCCCTTTTATTCCATGACCTAGAATTTTGCTCACAAGTCTGTTGTGTGGCACTGTATCAAATGCCTTTTGAAAATCCATATACACCACATCAACGTGTTTCCTTTATCAATCTTCTCTGTTACCTCCTCAAAAAACTCTAGCAAGTTAGTTAAACATGATTTTCCCTTGGTGAACTCATGCTGGCTTTCCTTAATCATGCTGCACTTGTCTTAGTGATTATTGATTTTATCTCATACTATACTTTCCTTACCACTGAGGTCAAACTGACTGGCCTGTAGTTGCCAGTTTTATTCTTGCACTTTTTTTTGAACAAGGGTTTAACGTTTGCAATTCTCCAGCCCTCTGGCACCTTCCCTGTGTCTAAGGAAGACTGAAAGATTATCACTGGTGTCTCTGTAATTTCCACTCTCACTTCCCTCAGTACCCTTGGATGCATCTCATCTGGTCCTGATACCTTTATCTATTTTATAACATAGCCTTTCCAACACCTTCCTCTCAATTTTAAGTTCTTCTAGTGTACTAGATACCTTCCCTCTCACCTTAGCCTGGGTAGCAAGTTCTTCCTTTGTAAAGGCAGATGCAAAGTACTCGTTCAACGCCTCCACTATTTCTCTAGCCTCCACATTCAAGTCCCCTTTTTGTCCCTAATTGGCCCTACTCTTTTATCATCCTTTTATTATTTATATGCTTATAGAAGACCTTGGGATTCCCCTTTTATGTTCGCTGTCAGCCTCTTTTCATGCTCTCTCCTTGTTTTTCTTATTAGTTTCTTCACTTCCCCTCTGCTCCTTCTACATTCAGCCTGGTTCGCCTTTGTATTTTCTACCTGAAGTGCGTGTACTTCTTCCTTTTCATCTTTACCTCTATCTCACTCGTCATCCAGGGCACTCTGGATTTATTTGTCCTACATTTCCCCTTCAAGGAATTATACCTTGACATTGCCAGCAATACTTTTTCTTTGAAGGTGGCCCATTGTTCAGCCACTGTCTTTACTACCAACATTTGATTCCAACTCAGTCGACTCGGGTGCATTCTCATCCCATCAAAGTTGACTTTCCCCCAATTAATTATCCCTGCTCTGGATTGTTCTCTGCCCTTTTCCATGATGAACCTAAACTTTATGATACAATGGTCACTGTCCCCTAGAGGCGCTCCCACTGATATTTGATACACTTAGGTCAACTCATTCCCCAGAACCAGGTCGAAAAGTGCACGTCCTCTTGTTGGACTGAAAACATACTGCTGTAGAAAATTATCTTGAACACATTCCAGGAACTCTCACCCCTCTTTTTCTTTTGTACTATTCCTATCCTTGTCTATATTTGGATAATTGAAGTCCCCCACTATGATTACTCTATAACTCTTGCACCTCTCCATAAGTTCTTTGCTAATTTGTTTCTCCGCATACCTTCCACTAGTTGGTGGTCTATATATTAGACCAATCAATGTTATTGCACCTTTCCCATTCCTTACCTCTAGCCAGAGAGATTCTGCCCTTGACCCTTCTGGAATATTCCCTCTCTCTCTCCAGTACTGTAATGCCATCTTTAACCAATATTGCTGTTCACCCCCCTTTCCTTGCTTTCCTGTCTCTCCTAAACACCTTGTACCCAGGAATATTTGATGCCTGCCCTTCTTTGACCCAGATCTCTGTTATAGTAATAATATCATAATTCCATTTGTCAGCCTGTGCCTGCAGTTCACCAATCTTATCAATTACACTCTGTGCATTCACGTACATGCACATTAGCTCCAATTTAGGATTTTTTACTTTCCTGCTTATTCTGACCCCATCTAATGACTTAGTGTTGCCTACTCTAATTCTATGAAATTCTCCAAGTATTCTATCTACCTTGATGCAACTCTCTTCATTATCAGTTTATACTTGACTACCTCACAACATTTAAGAAGTATTTAGATGAGCATTTGAAACTCCATAGCATACAGGGCTACGGTCAAGTGCTGGAAAATGGGATTAGAATAGCTAGGTGCTTGATGGCCGGTGCGGACACAATGGGCCGAAGAGCCTGTTTCTGTGCTGTATAACTCTGACTCTGTGACTCTACTTCCCACTGCCAGTTTTTCTCCTCTGCACTCTGAATTTCCCCCCAGGTCTCCATCCCC
The DNA here is from genome assembly GCF_964194155.1 of Cetorhinus maximus. Lineage (NCBI taxonomy): Eukaryota > Metazoa > Chordata > Chondrichthyes > Lamniformes > Cetorhinidae > Cetorhinus > Cetorhinus maximus. Next base: position 72,975,359 of record NC_135896.1, read on the forward strand.
CTGCCAATCTAGTTTAAACCCTCCCCAACAGCACTAGCAAACCACCCCACGAGGACACTAGTCCCAGTTCTGTTGAGGTGTAACCCGCCCTTCTTGTACAGGTCCTACCTCCTCCAGACTGATCCCAATGCCTCAGAAATCTAAAGCCCTTTCTCCTACTCCATCTCTCCAGCCACATGTTAAACTGCTCAATCTTCCTATTTTTATTTCCACTAGTATGTGACACTAGGAACAATCCTGAGATTACTGCTCTTGAAGTCCTGCTTTTTAATTCCCTTCCTAACTCCCTAAGATCTGCTTTCAGGACCTCATCACTTTTCCTAACTATGTCATTGGTCCCCGTGTGGACCACGACCTCCGGCTGTTCACCCTCCCCCGAAAGAATGCCCTGCAGCCATCCTGACACCCTTGACCCAGGCACCAGGGAGGCAACACACCATCCTGGAGTCACGTCTACAGCCACAGAAATGCCTGTCTGCTCCTCGAGCTATGGAATCCCCTACCACTATAGCATTTCCACTCTTCCTCTCCCCTTCCTGTGCAGCTGAGCCACCTGTAGTGCCACAGACTTGGCTCTTGCTGCTGTCCTCTGAGGAACCATCTCGCTCACCAATATCCAAAATGGAAAAGCAGTTAGAGAGCGAGATAGCCTCAGGGGATTCCTGCACTACCTGCCTGTTTGTCCTAGATACTCTGGCGGTCACCCATTCCCTCTCTGCCTGTGTATGTCTTAGCTGCGGCGTGACCATCTCTCTAAATGTGGTATCCACATAATCCTCAGCCTTATTGTTGCACCACAGTGACCCCAACCACCGATCAAGCTCCGCAACTTGGAGCTCAAGTTGCAGCTGGTGACACTTGCTGTCGATGTAGTCATCGAGGGCCCTTTGTGCCTGCATGACTTCCCAGATCCTGCAAGATGCACATTCCACATGGCCGAGCTGCACTAACATACCATATACTTTATATAAAACATTTACTACAGTATTTACTAATTTATTTTAATTGTCTTTTCACAGGGACTCTTTTCCAGGATTGATGACTACCAAGAAAAGCCAGCATCATGCAGAGTAGAAGTTAGGTGAGAATTAATGCTATTATTTTAAAATCCCACTTAAATCGACCTCTCTCTTGTGCACTATCTCCACCTCCCTCCCTCTCCACTGCTTTTCTTACTACCCAGCAATGGCGCTGAAAGTTTGAATGAGTTAATTTGGCTGCTCACCTGATCATTTGGAGGATGAGAGAGTCTAGTATTTGTACAATTGCATTCGGTACTGTGGTGTGCCCAAATTCGTATGGAGATATCATTGAACGTGCTCTGGTCAATATAAATGATAAACTTTGAAGTACAGTGAAGCCTCTATAAATGGACATCTGCAAAAAATGGATATGGGAGACCTAGAGAATTTGCACAGTAAGGTATACAAAATGGAATCTGAAAACAGTTGGTCGCAATGTACTGTGGACAATCTTCAATGTACCAAGCCCCTTCTGTAAAACACAAACACAGCTTACTGCAAAGGTGCTGTATCTGGAAGTTTCACTGAATTACGATCACAATTTGCTTGTTCTCTGCCTCCAAAGTCTCATGAGGTCATTGCATGGTGATCAGCATGTGGCAGCTTGTGAAAGAAACCACTTTTGTGCAATAGTGTGCACAATGGCCAGGAAACCACTCTATCTCTGGAATTGAACGTCTCTGTTCCAGGTAAAGAGTGGTTTTTCCGCTGCTATGAATGCTGGGAAAATAACTCTCCATTCTACTGAGAATTTTTACAGTGCATATAGAGACCATTTTGAAAATAATGACAGCTGATGCCAATCCCTAAGGCGTCCATAATTATAGGTTTCACTATATTTGTAATTTTTTTAAGCTTTGCAATACAAGCTCAAATACAGTGAAAAAAAGTGAGAAGAAAGGATGAAGATAAATGCAAAGCCTTGATTAATAGCTTTATTTTAAAGCAAAGTAAACACCGGGAGCACCTTCAGCAATTAAACTGAATACCACTGGATGTGCCTTCTTGTGAATATGTATATTGTGCGGCAAACATCATGGATTAACACTGCCGAAAGTACTATGAGAACATATTATTTTGGACATGACTGTGGAGCAACCTCTGCTGTACTTAAAATATTCCTGTATCACAATGAGACCAGAAAATTTTGTTTGAAATTGTTCCCATATGCTTGGAATGATGTCAAGAGCACAGTCCCGGTTTGGACCTTGAATGTATTGATGTAACACTACTCCCAAATGTGTGATAAAATGGCGTTCCCTATCTATTTTCCTCTGATTTTCCTACCCTTCCCGTGTACCAAATTGGCATCACCTGGGAGCTGTGTAAGAAATGTAGGAAAATCGGAGCAGGAGCAAGTCATTCAGCCCCTCAAGCCTACTCTGCCATTCAGTTAGATCATGGCTGATCATCTACTTTAATGCCATTTTCCCGTATTATCCCCATAACCCTTGGTATCTTTAATATCCAGAAATCTATCAATCTCTGTCTTGAATATACTCGATGACTGAGCCTCACAGCCTGCTGGGGTAAAGAATTCCAATGATTCACCACCCCCTGACTAAAGAAACTCCTCCTCGCCTAATTCCTAAATGGCTTACCTCTTTTATTCTGAAACTAAGCCCCCTGATTCTAGACCACATTTCCAGCCAGGGAAAACATCTTTCCTGCATCTAGCCTGTTGAGCCTTGTAAGAATTTTGTGCACTTCAATGATATGACCTCTCATTCTTCTAAACTGTATAGAATACAGGCCCAGCCTCCTCAATCTCTCCCCATAAGACAATTCCACCATCCCAGGAATCAGTTTGGTGAACCTTCATTACACTCCCTCTATGGAAAATAGATTCTTCCTTACTTAAGGAGACCACAACTGTATGCAATACTCCAGGTATGGTCTCACCAAGGCTCTATACAACTGCACTTCCTTACTCCTGTACTCAAATCGTTTTGCAATAAAAACTAACATATCATTTGGAATTGCTTGTTCAACCTGCATGTTCACTTTGAGTGATGTATAAACAAGGACACCCAGGCCCCTTTTGACTTCAACACTTCCCAGCCTTTCACCATTTAAGAAATACTCTGCATTTTTGTTTTCCTACCAAAGTGGATGATTTCACATTTTTCCACACTTTATTCCATCTCCTATGTTCTTGCCCACTCACTTAGTCTCAGTCTCCTTGAGGCTTCTTTGCACCTTCCTCACAACTCACATTCCCACCGAGTTTTGTGTCATTAGCAAACTTGCAAACGTTACATTTGGTCCCCACATCCAAATCATTGATATAGATTGTGCAAAGCTGTGGCCCAAGCACTGACCCTTGTGGTACCTCACTAGTCACAGCCTTCCATCCTGAGAATCACTCTGCTTTCTGTCCATTAATTCAATTCTCAATCCATGACAGTATATTACCCCCAATCCATGCCTACCAACCTCGTGTGGGACCTTGTTAAAAACCTGATATCCAAATACACCACATCCACTGGTTCCCCCTTATCTATTTTGCTAGTTACATCCTCAAAAACAATCCCAACAGGTTTGTCAAACATGGTTTCCCTTTTATAAATCCGTGTTGTCATTGCCCAATCATTATTATCCAAGTGTCCATTTGGCACATCCTTTATAATAGAAACTAGCATTTTCTCTACTACTGATGTCAGGCTAACGGGTCTATGGTTTCCTGTTTTCTCTCTCTCCTTGTTCTTAGATAGTGAGGTTCAATCTGCAGGAACTGTTCCAGAATTTATAGAATTTTGGAAAATAACCACCAACACATCTATCTCTACAGCCACCTCTTTCAACACTCTGGGATGTGGATCATCAGGTCTAGGGGATTTATCAACTTTTAGTCCCATTAATTTCTCCAGTACTACTTTTTTTTTACTAATAATTGCTTTCAGTTGCTCAATCTTGCTAGTAGTCCCTTTGTTCTCTAGTATTTCAGGGAGGTTTTTTGTATCCTCCTCCGTGAAGACAGACGTGAAGCATTTGTCCAGTTTCTCTGCCATTTCCTTATTCCCCATTATAAATTCTCCTGTCTCTGCCTGTAATGAGCCCACATTTACCATTACTAATCTTTTCCTTTTTACATATTCATAGAAGCTTTTACGGTCCGTTTTTATGTTTCTTGCTAGTTTACTCTTGTATTCTATTTTCCCTTTATCAGTTTCTTGGTTCTCCCTTGCTGAATTCTAAATGCTCCCAAGTCTCAGGCTCTGCCTACTTCTTTTGGAAACTTTATAAGCCTCTTCCTTTAACCTAATACAATACTTAACTTCTCTTGTTAGCCATGGTTAGATCATTTTTCCAGCTGGGTTTTTGTGCCAAAAGGAGTGTAAATTTGTTGTGGACCTCTTGTATTTCTACCTTCTCAAACCTCATAACTGCCTCACTCAAGTCACGCCCTCCTGTCCCTGACAACTGATCAAATTAGAAGACCCTAACCTAAGGGGTATGACTGCCTCCTGGAACAAAGCATCCAGGTAATATTCCCCTTGCCTGATGTGTCACAGAGTCTGCAGCTCTGCCTCCACTCAATGACTCTGAGCTGAAGCTCCTAAGTTGTAGACACTTACTGCAGATTTGTTTGCTCTGGATCACACTGGCATCTAGGAGCACCCACAACACACCACCTGCCCTGTTTTCCTTATTGTGGCTTAAGTAAGTAAATAATTATTTTTAAATTATTTTTACGTTAAATTAATGCCTCTTCTCACCACTTTCTGTACTAATTTAAATTTTAGTAGTCCATTAAACCCTACCACTCAATAAAATAAATAATGGCCTCACTAGATTCTTAATTCCCTTCTGTTAGTGTTTCTTAATTAATTATAATTATAAGGTAGCTATTTAAGGGTTATTTAAGTTTTTTCTATTTTTATTCTAAATTTCAGCTCTTTACATGTACAGCCTAACAGCAGTTACTCACTGACCAACTTATTGTTTTCCTGTAAACCTTACTGATATATAAATCCTATTAAGCTCTCTTGTAGTATTAAGCCTTACTTTGAAAAAGATCAGATGCACCAGTTTAATCCCTAGTTTAGATAGGAAATACTCACCAGCCAATCACCTACCTCCTTCCCTGTGATGTCGTACCTTGATTTCTTAGGTCCTGACTGGCTCCTGTGAGATTTTAACCCTCACTTTGCTCTCACTGATTCTCAGACTGCAGCCCCGCTCTGTGTCTCAGCACTTATAGCCCCCTCTGCTGCTCTCGTGAATTCTCGCACTGTGGTCCTGCTCTGTCTCTCCACGTTTTTAAGCTCCCCTGCTGCTCTCACTGATTCTTGCACTGTGGCCCTGCTCTGTCTCTGAGCTTTTAGCCTCCACTGCTGCTCTCACTGATGCTCGCACTGCAGTCCTGCTGTGTGTCTCCGCCGGTAGAATGGATTTTTTAAAAATTATTTTGAGGGAATATTGTGTTATTCTGTAAAGAAGGCCTTGGGAGGCGGTGTGTGTGTGTGTGCGTGTGATTTAGCTAAGTTGGACAAGAGTTTGATAGGAGTCAGGTTGTCTTGGGGTTTGAAACATGAAAAGGATAGAGGTGTTAAGTTGAGGTACAAGTAAATGAGTTAGATCTAACATTTACATTTTTAGATAAATTGAGAGGTTGTTTGAATATCAAAGGGGAGTCAGAGGTGATGAGGAAAACATTTGCATCTTGCAGGAGTTCATAGGTAAACAAGTAGTGGGGATATTATATTTTATTGACCCAAAAGCAAAGACAAGATAGAAACATGAAAGATCTTATATTTGGAATGGTTTGAGTTTCAAAGAGGTGTGTGAGAACAATGGGACTGAGATGAGTAGGATTAGAGTTACTGTGGATAGCTGTTAAGCTAGAGAGCTAGAGATAGCTGTTGAACTGGACAGCTATTAAGCTGGAGATGGCTGGAGAGAGCTGGAGCTGGTTGAGCTGTTGAGATAGCTGGAATGCTGGGCTGCACTTCGACTCACCTATCAAGTCAAGCCAGAAAAGTCTTGGGCTGCAGCAAGCAGTTTTATTCTGAAGTGGATTCCACTGCAGAGTAGAAGAGGTTAAAGGTCATGTGGTACACCTTTATTGAAGCTACAGTGGTTTGTCTTGTGTAATATTACTGGATTTCATATTTAAACATTTATAAGGGAGTGTTGCCTGGAAGGTGTTTACTTGTGGGTTTGACCAAGTAGAATGTTTTGTAAGACTAACCTTAATTGTGTAACTGTAATCTTGTATGCTTATTTTTGTTAATAAAACTTTAACTTTTAACTTTTAAAACCACAAAAGTGTTACTGGACCTCTTACTGCTGAGATCAGTACGCCACCTTCTTGGTTTCAGAATACAAAAAAATTTCCCTCCGGGATTTAGTTTGCACAGCAGTTAACACCGGCTTTGGTCATAACACTGTGCTTTTAACCTCCGCTACTGCTCGTGCTGATTCTCACACTGCAGTCCTGCTCTCTGTCCGTGCTTTTAACCCCCACTGCTACTCTTGCTGATTCTGGCACTACGGCCCTGCTCTGTCATTCCACGCTTTTAGCTTCCACTGCTACTCTCACTGATTGTCGCATCAAAAATATGACCACCATAACATCCATAACACTAGTGAAAGTAGTTTATTCCCTTCAGTGGAAGAAGGATGCTAGAATGACACTTCACATTGTTGAGGTCAATAGGAGTGGTTGAAAAGGAAGAGAGATAGGAATGGTTTAAGTTAAATTCTACAATGAGCATGCAAGAGATTAATTGGTGTTGGGTGGGTGAATTGAAACACTATGGCATGCAATTGTATAGAAATCATAACATAAAAACAGGACATTTGGCTCAACCAGTCCAAAGGAGCAACCATCCCAAATCCCATAATCTTTTCCCATACCCCTTTCTTTCAACCACCCATCTAACCCAATCTTAAATGTCAACATAGTCTCTGTTCAATCACTAACCATTCCACAACCTCAGAAAACTGTAAATAAAACTCTGCTGTCTGTCCTGGATCTCTTATGTGCCAATAAGCGCACTCATAGGTTGTAATAACCGTATGAAAAATATTAGTTTCAACTCTATTGTTGACCAAAGTTTTGATCTTGTGATTTCTACAACTTCCACCTCATTCTCATAAGGCTTTGAAGCATTTAGCAATGCACCACAGTAACATTTTGTATTAGATCTACCTTGACCCTGGTGGCATCATTCCAGCTCAGGCGAGGTGAGTACCAGGACCGCAGTGTATTAATTATTGGATGAAAAACTGAATTTTGACATTTCTCAACCCTTCCATTGTTTAAAATTGGTCTGTGTATCGATTGAAAGCATATTTATGCATTGAGCAGACTCAATGTTGAAACTTGTGATGTGAGAGGTTATCTGTATAAATAGGAAACCTCCAATTTTACATGCTCTTGGCTATTAATTATTTAGCCCTGTAACAGAAAACATCCACATGATGAGGACAAGGTAAAATTTGTGATAGATTAGATGAAGTGGGGTGGGAGGAGGCTTACGTGAAGCATAACCACCAATATGGATTAGTTGGACCAAATGTCCTGTTTTGTCCTGTAAATGCTATGTAATTCTATGTGAAACCAGAAGCTTCTTGCACTGAACAGGTCAGGTGGAAGAAAAGCCAACCGACAAATCAACCCATCTTTCTGAGGTGCTGACCGACAAGCCAGGCGTTCCTAGCAATTTCTAATTTTACTTTCTATTTCCAATGTTCAGGCTTTTAAGTAAAATTGCTCTTTATTAACAGTTCACTAATAGGAGCCTCTTCCTTTGGCAGCTTTCTGGAAATTTATAACGAGCGTGTCCGGGATCTTCTGAAGCGTTGCGATGGAAACAAGCCCTACACACTTCGTGTGCGTGAACACCCCGATAAGGGCCCCTATGTGCAAGGTGATCTCACACTCATTTTATGAAATTACATATTTTTCTGACTTTGACAACTTTACTCACAATTTGTGCATAAGTCTGCCCATCTTCACTTAGTTCATCAAACCATTATAGGCCTTTAGGTTGGAGTATTTGTCCAAATATACAATGATTATAGCACAGAAAAAGGCCATTCGGCCTGTTGTCTGTGCTGGCTGCCTGCAAGAGCAACTCACCCAGTCCTATTCATCTGCCTTTTTCCTTCTAACTCTGCAAATTTTTTTTACTTCAGATATTTATCCAAATCTCTTTTGAAGCCCACAATTGAATCAGCCTCCAACAAGCTCTTCAGGCAGTGCATTCTAGATCCTAATCACTCGCTGTGTAAAAAAAGCTTTTCCTTCTATCACCATTGCTTCTTTTACCAATCACCTTAAATTGGTGTCCTCTGGTTCTCGATCTTTCTGGCAACAGGAACAATTTCTTCTTTATCTACTCTGTCTAGATCTCTCATGATTTTGAACACCTCTGTCAGATCTCCTCTCAACCTTTTCTTCTCCAAAGAAAACAGCCCCAGTTTGTCCAGTCTAGCAAGTAATTGAAGGTCCTCATCCCTGAAACCATTTTTGTGAATCTTTTCTGCACAATTTCTAATGCTTTAAAACCCTTCCTAAAGCACGGTGCCCAGAATGAGACACAGTACTCCATTTGAGGCTGAACCAATGTTTTATATAGATTTATCGTAACTTCCATGCTTTTTTGTATTCTGTGCCCCTCTTTAGAAAGACAGCTAAACAGCTTAACTTCCTTGCCACCCTTAATGATTTGTGCACATATACCCCAGGTCCCTCTGCTCCTGCACCCCGTTTAGAATTGTACCCTTACTTTATATTGCTTTTCCTTATTCTTCCTACCAAAATGAATCACTTCATATGTGTCTGCATTAAATTTCATTTGCCCACTTCACCAACTTGCCAATGTCGTTTTGAAGTTTAACCTCAGCCTCAGTGATGGATTGGCGATATAGTTTCAAGACTGGATGCTGTATGGCTTTGGAGGGGCACTTGGAGGTGGTGGTGCTCCCATGCGTCTGCTGCCGTCGTCCTTTTAGGTGGCAGAGGTCATGGGTTCGGAAGGTGCTGTCAAAGGAGCCTTGGTGAGTTGCTGCATTGCAATCACTGTGTCAGTGGTGGAGGGAGAAAAGGTTTAAGGTGCTGGATTGGGTGCTGATCAAGTGGGCTGATTCATCCTGGATACTGTCGAGTTTCTTAATTGTTAATGGAGCTGCACTCATCCAGGCAGGTGGAGAGTATTCCATTGCACTTGTCACTTGTGCCCTGTAGATGGTGGACAGGCTTTGGGGAGTCAGGAGGTGAGTTACTCTTCACAGAATTCCCAGCCTCTGACCTGTTCTTGTAACCACAGTATTTATATGGCTAGTCCAGTTTAGTTTTTGGTCAATGGAAACTGCTAGGATGTTAATGGTGGGGGATTCAGTGAAGGGCAATCACTCTCACCAAGCCATTGGTTTCAGCTCTTTTGCCCATGTTTGGACAAAGGCTGTAGTGAGTTCAGGAGCCAAGTAGCCTGGTGGAACCCAAACTGATAATCAGTCAGCAAGCTATTGTTGTGCGATAGACTGTCGATGACTCCTCCCATCACTTTGTTGATGATCTAGAGTAGACTGATGGGGTGGGAATGGGCCACATTGCAGTTATCCTGCTTTTTGTGGACAGGATGTATTTGGACAATTTTCCACATTGCCAGGTAGATGCCAGTACTGTAGCTATGCTGAAACAGCTTGGCTAGGAGCGTAATAGTTCTGGAGCACAAGTCTTCAGTACTATTGCTGGGATTTTATCAGGGCCCATCGCCTTGGCTGTATTCAGTGTCTTCAGCCATTTCTTCATTTCACATGGAGTGAAACTGGCTGTCGACTGGTATCTATGATGGTGGGAACCTCAGGCAGAGGCCGAGATGGATCATTCACTCGGCAATTCTGACTGATGATTGTTGCAAATGCTTCGGCCTCGCCTTTTGCACAGATGTTGCTGGGCTCCCCCATCATTGACGATGGGGATATTTGTGGAGTCACCTTCTTTGATTAGTTGTTTAATTTTCCACCACCGTTCACGACTGCTTGTGGCAGGTGTGCAGAGCTTTGACCTGAACCGTTGGTTGTGGGACCATTTAGCTCGATCTATTGCATGCTGCTTTTACTGTTTGGCATGCAAGTGGTCCTGTATTGTAGCTTCACCATGTGGCACCTTATTTTTAGGTATGCCTGATGCTGCTCCTGGCATGCCCTCCTGCACTCTTCATTGAACCAGGGTTGATCTCCTGGCTTGATGGTGATGGTAGAGTGAAGGAGATGCTGACTGATAAGATTGCAAATTGTGGTTGAACACAATTTTGCTGCTATTGATGGTCCACAGGGCCTCATGGATGCCTAGTTTTGGGTTGCCAAATATGTTTAAAATCTATCCCGTTGGTCATGGTGGTAGTGCTACACAACACGATGGATGGTATCCTCAGTCTGAAGACATGCCTTTATCTCCACAAGGATTATGCCATGGTCACTCCTAACCAACACTGTCATGGGCAGATGCACCTGTAACAGGTAGATTGGTGAGGGTGAAGTCAAGTAGGTTTTTCCCTCTTCTTGGTTCCCTCACTAAGTACCATAGGTCCAATCTGGCAGAAATGTCCATCAGGATTTGGCCAGCTCAGTCAGGAGTGGTGCTACTGAGCCATTCTCTGTGGTGGGCATTGAAGTTCTCCACCCAGTGTACATTTTGTCCCATTGCTGCCCTCAGTGCTATTCCATATTGTGGTCAACATGGAAGAGTATTGATTCATAGTGGTGGGCAAGTGGTAGGTAGTAATCAACAAGATGTTTCCTTGACCATGTTTGACCTGATGCCATAAGACTTCATGGGGTCCAGAGTCAATTTTGAGGCCTCCCAGGGCAACTCCCTTCCTCCCTCCTGACTCTATACCATTGTACCGCCACCTCTGCTGGGTCTTCCCTGCTGGTTGGACAGGACATACCCAAGGATGGTGAAAGAGGTGAAAGACGTTGGCTGTGTTACAAGGATTTTTTTTTTTTGAAGGTTTCTTTTCTGGCTGGATTAAAAAAAAACTGAAACCTTCTAAAAGACAATGGAAACTGCCAGAAGGCTACAACATACAGCTTGCATTCCACCAAGTGGGATGGAAAATGAAAGACACTCAACCCCCTGGGCAGCATGAAAGACCCCAGCTCCTGATGGCTTTGCACAATCCTGAAACTTTGAAAATGTTTCTGAGATCAAACATCAAAATATAATTACCTGTTCTAAAACAATGACTGCAGCAGGCATGGACTAATAGAATTTCTCTGGGGTATACAGCCAGCAAGGTACTTCAAGAGACTGTGCTATCAAGTAAAGAGAGATCAGAATGCTGATTGAAACAGGCTGCAAAAGCTATTTGTGTTTTCTCACTCTCTCTCTCCCACCCTCTCTCACTCTCTCGCGCTCGCTCTCGCTCTTGCTCCCTCTTGCTCTCACTGCTGGTCCAACAGCAGCATCCTCTCCCAAACCAACTTGCCCAGCATGAAGGTGCTAATCACTCAAAACAAGTTTTTGCTCCACTGGACAGACATGTTGTTCATTAGTCTGATATTGTACTTCTGAAACAATTGCTCTACTTGGAACTCGGTCATGGCAGAAGACTCCCGTGAGAACGGTGGAAACACTTTAGGGATGTCCTAGATGTATTCATTGAAGAGGTCAAACATCCTTGCTGACTCAAGGGAGACCCTGGCATGTGACTGACCAAAATGAGAAGGCTCATTCGAGAAGGCATCAAACACACAGAGAGACTTTGTTGGGAAAGTGCAAAGGTGAAGTAGAGTCATTGGAGGGAGTGCACAAATCTCCAAACAACCCATCTATCCAACCCTTTAAGCACCACCTGCCCCACATGTGGCAGAGTCTGCAGATTTCACATTGGACTTTATCACCCATCTCAGAACCCATCACACTGGAGTGGAAGCAAATCACCCTCAGTTCTGAAGGACTGCCTAAGGAAAAGAAGCCCCTTTTATTCCATGAGATCTAACTTTGCTCACAAGTCGGTTATGTTGCACTTTATCAAATTCCTTTTGGAAGTCCACATCAACCACATTACCCTTTCTGTGACCTCAACAAAAAGTCCAACAAGTTAGTTAAGCGTTAAGCATAATATGCCCTTATTAAATCCATGTTGATTTTCCCTAATTAAACCACGTTTGCCCAAGTGACTGTTAATTTTGTCTCTCATTATCTGGGTGTTACATTTGCAATTCTCCTGTCCTCTGGTACCACTCTGTATCTAAGGAGGATTGGAAGGTTATGGCTAGTGCCATCGCAGTTTCCACCCTTACTTCCCTCAGCATCCTTGGATCCTTTCCTGCAGTCCTGGTGACTTATAAACGTTAAGTGCAGCCAGCTTTTCTAATACCTCTCCTTTATTAATTTTTAGCCTATCAGGTGTCTCAACTACCTCCACTTTCACTATGACTTGGGCAGCATCTTCCTTGGTAAAGACCAATGCAAAGTATTCATTTAGTACCTCAGCCATGCCACACTGCCCCCCCACCCCCACCCCCACACCGTCGCCATGCAAAAATCACCTTTTAAGTCCATAATTGGCCCCACTGCTTTTTACCACCTGTTTACTATTTAAATGCCTATAGAAGACTTTTGGATTCCCTTTTATGTTGGCTGTCGGTCTCTTCTTATAGCCTCTCTTTGCTTCTCTTATTTGTTTTTTCATTTCCCCTCTGTACCCTCTGAACTGAGCCTGGTTCTCAATTGTGTTATTCTCCTGACATCTGTCGTATGCACCCTTTGTCTGCTCATCTTGCTGTCCCTTTCTCATCATACAGGAAGCTCTGGATTTGTTTGTCCTACCTTTCCCCATCAATGGAATGTACTTTGTACCTGAACTATCTCTTCTTTAAAAACAACTCATTACAGTTTTGCATGCCAATCTTTGATTCCAATTTATCTGGGCCAAGTCTGTTCTCATCGCATTGAAGTTTGTCCTCCCCCAATTAATTATTCTAGTGTCCAATTCTTGGCCCCACACTTTAGGAAGGATTTCAAGACCTTCGTGGAACTTAGTAGAATGGTATCAGAGTGAAGAGACGAATTCAATCTGCGATTGTTCTTCTTGATTCAGAAAAGGTTAAAGGGGGACATGATAGAGATTTTCAGTGGTAAGAGACGTGGTAACCAGAGGACGTAGATTTAAGGAACTTGGCAGAAGAACTAGAGGCGGCGTGAGAAAAGAGGTGTTTACACAGTGAGTTAACATGATCTGGAATGCACTGCCTGAGAGTGGTGGAAGCAGATTCAATAATAATCATGAGAATGAAATTGGATGAGCACTTGAAGGGGAATAGTTTGCTCTGCTATGGAGAAAGAGCAGGGGAGTGGGGCTAATTAGATAATTAATTCAAAGAGTTTGCACAGGCACAGTGGGGAGAATGGCCGCCTTCTATGTTGTTGCATTCTATGATACTGAATTTGTCAATGCGCCCTAATGACAGGTTGAATGATGAGGTGATGGTTGTCATTTTGCTGACCACTTTTGTACTTTTGCCATCCAGTTTCAGGCAGTAACACCCCCAGCCCCAGGTCTGGTATGGCGCAGGGATTAATCTGCATTGTACCCTGAGGGAAAGCGCTGGGGCCGTTCTTGCTGTTTACTGTGAGCAGGTACAGATAGTAACCCAAAAGGCTAATGGAATGCTGTATATCTATAGGGCTGGAATACAAGAGGGTGGAAGTCATGCTTCAGCAATGCAAAGCCTTGATTAGTATACACCTGGAGTCCTGGTCACCACGCTTTAGGATCGATATGTTGGTTTTGGTGGGAGTGCAATGCAGATTGACCAGAATGACACCTGGACTCCAAGGGTTAAATGAATGTTCTCCCTGGAATTTGGAAGGTTAACGGGTAATTTGACCAAAATTTTCAAGACATTAAAGAGAATAGATAGGACAAAACTATTTCTCCTGTTTGAGAAATCTGGGGGCATAGGTTAAAAATTGGAGTCGGACCTCTCAGGACTGAAATTAGGAAACATTTCTATACACAAAAGGCTGGAGATTCTTCGTTTAGTTGCAACCTCAAGGTCTGCCTCAATTCCAGGTCAGGAACCCAATTGAGGCTGTGCCGAATGTTGCTCATGATCTTCCTGGAGTCAGCCACATAATTGGCTGCCCCTGGGAGTCCCATCCAATTAAAGACAGCAGGCAGATCAGTCAAGTGAGAGGCCCAATCAAAGAGTCCATTGCAATGTCTGGCTGGCAGCCCCATCAGGATAGGTAGGCACTGTTGAGACAGGAAGGAGTCCACGCTGGCACTACAAAACAGAGGAGCTGTCTACTGCATTTATAAAGTTAAAATCCTTCATGGCCACAGCTGTCAGGCCTTCATAGTAGAGGTCAAATCCCAATGGGTCCATGCTGGGGTGGTGGAGAGGAGATGTTGATGACCTTCCTCTGCCCCTTCTGGCCTGCTGCCAGGAGGCTGTCTCCAGTTCAATTCCAGGCTCCAGCCTTAGCAGGAGGGCTTGTCTGCTGGCAGGAAGATCCCTGCAGCGCTGGCAGTTTTCCCCTAATTTTCCCAGGCTTATTTAGTTACCCGTCCCTGCCGCAATCACCCCACCTTGGGCATGAGCGCTCGGAGGCAGAAAAGCATCAGGTAGCTGATCTGATTTTGCTAATTTTGCTCCCCATCCCCTTCATAAGACCAGGAAAATTCAGCCCACAGGGTGGTAGGTGTTTGGAACTCCCTTCCATAAATGATAATTAATGTTAGTTCAGTTGTTAATTTTAAATATGGGATTGATGGATTTTTGGTATTAAGGGACATGGAGCACTTTAGAGTTAGATCACAGATCAGCCATTATCTCAAAGTCCGTTGCTCTGTTATGCTGTCCCTGCCATACTCGCATGCTCCTTGTCTCTGCCGCTGTCTTGTGAGCTCTGTCTCTACCGTGCTCTCGCGCACACTCAGTCCCTTGTGCCATCTTACATATGCGCTCTGTCCCAGCCATGCTCTCTTGTGTGCGCAGTCTGTCCCTGCCACGCTGTCTCACGTGTTCCTGCTGTGCTGTTTCTTGCACGGGCTCTGTCCCTTCTGCGTTGTCTCTTAAGGCACGCTCTCTCATGCCTGCCCTGTCCCTGTTGCACTCTCGCCTGCGTGCTCAGTCCCTGCCATGCTCTCGCAGCACATACGGGCATTGTCCCTACCACGCTCTCTCCCTGCTGTGCTCTGTCCTCGCTGCGCTTGTGTGGCCATGCATGACTGCCTTGTCCCTGCGCATTCTCTTGATGTCTCCCTCTGGCCCATGCACGCCGCTGCCTCCTTGTCTGTCTCTGCTCCCTCCTGGTCTCGCTCTCTCACTCTTCCCTGTTTCTGTTTCTTCCTCCTTTTGGCTCCCTTTGTCTCTGGCACTCTCCCAGTCGTCTTAAAATCAAAAACAGAGCAACAGAATATCAGGACCGGAAGCCTGGACTGGAGTCTAAATGGAGAATTGACATAAAATTTCTCACCAGGAGGATCGGGCTCCTTGTTACTTGTTATTTTACCACTACACACGCAGGTGACTTGAGTATCCCATAGCTTTGAAAGCCTCAAAGAGCTATGTTCTCCTTTGTCTACAACTGTGGATTTTTAAAAATGTGCCCTCTATTGAGCCAAACTCTGTCCACATTTTTAGCTCACTGGACCATTGGCTGGCTTGCAAAGTATTTTACTGTTCTACATTAATACTAAACATAACCCCAGCACTGGGAACTCCTTGTATCCTGTTAAATCCTTTTCAGAGAAGCCTTATGTTGCAGTAAGGCATAGAGTAGTCCTTCAGAAATATTCTTTAACTTTGGCCATGTGTTTTGATTTTAGAAGCAGCCAGTCCAGCTGTTACTCATGGGTAAGAGGATAATTATGTATTGTGCATTTTGCTATGTATGAGTTTTTCAGTTTATTGGAAGTAGCGCCAGCATTTCAGGCTTTATATGGATTATATTCCAACAACAGTCTCTCACATACCACATGGAAAAGAACAGCCTCCAAATGTTAGAATTCCTTGCTCCTTCTTTTAATGTGTTTTGTGATAGGATGGATTTCTAAATCTGAAGCTTCAACGGAAATACTTTTTGTTGCACGTGACAGTGGCCTGTGGCAGTTGTAGAGTACCCTCATCTATGATGTTTAAATTGATGCAGGCCTGCTAAGGCTGAGAATTTTATAACAGTCCGCATGAGTCAAAATAGTGTTTCAGCACGAGATTACTCAGTTTAAGATCCAACAGCAACATGCTATGGTTCATGGCCCAGCACCGTTGATAGTGTTACCACCTCCTTATACCAGACCTTTAATAATATTCAGTCCTTAGTACACCATTTTAGGCCTGTGATAACTGCCACAGTTACCTAATTCATGTTTTTGCTGCTGTCAGCTGTGACTCAATGGTAGCACTCTTGCCTCTCAGCTGCATAAAGGAGGTATTGTCTGACCTCCCAGCTGGGCATTAAAGATCCCATGGCACTATTTTGAAGAAGAGCAAGGGGGAGTTCTCCCCAGTCTCCTGGACAATATTTATACCTCAACCAACATCACTACAAAAGATTATTTAGTTGTTGTTATCTTAGGGAGTTTGCTATGTACGAATTGACTGTCATGTTAGTATGTCATTGGCTGTAAAGTGCTTTGGGACATCCTGAGGTGTTGAAAGAAGCTAGTCCCTTTAAAGCCATGTTTTCAATAGAAAGATTAAAACTCCTGATTAAAGTTCTAATCATTATCTATTTCCCTTTGGTTTATTCTCAAGTATTCGCTAGATTGGAAAGTAACAGCTGTTCCCTTAAACTAAATGCAATGCCAAAGATAGGTTTCATCCAAATTCCACAGTCTGAAAAAATGTTTTTGCTGTGTATTACAGCTTTTCCTTCCTAATTTGCATTGTGAAGCAGGAATATTTTCTTTTTAAAGTATTGAAGGATTCCTCCTGCCACTCTCTCTCCCCCACCCCCAACCTTCACCACCCCAACCAAATGTCTCTGCTGCCTGCTTGCTACGGATTGACTTCATGGGTACAGCAAGCTGTGCAGTGTCTTCATCAACTAGAGGCACTGTGCATTAATATGCAGCAAGAATTGTGGCTGGTCTTTCTTTATGCTAAGATTAACTGCAGCAACCTCAGTTCCAGCTTGTCCAAGATCTCCAAATCCAGTACAATCAGTGATTGGGTCTTGGTGCTGCATAACCAGTCAATGCATTCATTGGCTGAGACATGGGGAGGTAAGAGACGTTGAATACAGTGATTGTGAATTCATAATCTAATCAAGGCTATCAGATGGTGTCATAAAGTGAGTAAAATTTGATCGGTTTATAACCATCTGACCACCAAATCCATTCACTTTAACTGATCTATACTGTGAAGGTGGTGTCTTGGTGCACACCAGTAGCTCTGTTGTATAAGGGACATAGCATTAAGTTTCTGAACTATCAACTCTCACACTGTTTAAGCCCTGTGTTTTGAATGGGATACCTACTATCTTGAAGGAGGAAATCCACATTGGCCTCCTTCTTCAACATCTCCAAAACATCTGGGCTGATGCCCTCCCCATAGTCATCTTCTAAACAATTAGAATCAATGTGCTGCAGCTTGAAACTCCTGATGATTGTATTTCACCTTTAAGAGCCAGCTGCAACCTTTTAAGAAAAATTATTTTTGATGTTCCAATTGGCAGTCAACCAGCCATATTCCCACTGCATTTTCAGATTGTGCTAAGATCCCAGTATAATAAGGGAACAGGGCCAAAGTCAGAAATTCCACCCAGATCAGCTGTTATTCTGTCATATATGCACCCACACAACGACATGCCTGCATACACGCACCATTTTCTCAGACTTGGAAAGTTGGGACTCCAGTGTCCAAATTCCACATGGTATGGTGCAGTTTAGACGTTGAGTAAAAGCACCTTTTTGATGCCACATCTCAGAAGCACCCCTTTCTAAGCCATTACGATATCTCTTAGCACTATGCATGCAGTAAGCAGGATCCTCTTGACTTTAAACAATAAACATACTTCCTTTAAAGGAATCTGCAGTGAGATTGTGGGACAGTTACAAGGGGTTTACCAAAACAATGTTTATCATTCAAGTCAGACATAGTAAAAGTTTCCAAGTTTACTTTCCTATATTCTCAAAATAAAAGACCAACTCAGAAGCCCTACTACTTTTAAATACTTTTTTTGTATGGTCAAATGGAGTTTCAACTGACAGGCTGATGCAATCACTTAGACACAGCTACTGGACTCCAGCCAGCCATTATCAGCAAAGAGGAGACTGATTTCTGGAGCAAGCCACATCTGACATCTGTGCATGATCCCATTGATAGCAGGAAGTAGCTAATTAGTCCACCCTTTTCCAGAAATATAACTCCCAATAATTTTGAGCTAAAAGATGTTTGAACAGGCTTTAATATTTGAGATTTTTAACTATACAATTATAGAATAGCACTCCATCTTACTGTTCTCTGACGAAATATGAATCTTGCATTTATTTCAAATTCAGGAAAGTGATCTTCTGATTGACATTTGTATGAAATAGTATTTAAAAAAATGTGTGAAAGTTAACATTGCAGCTTCAGTTCAATATTGTGACATGGCCTTGAAATCTGAGACTATGTAATAATCTGAATCTACCAGTTGTATTTGTAATGGTTTTATTGTTGTGTTTAACCGAGTACAATGCTTGGTCAGCAAAACAACCCACATAGAACTGAAGGTAACAATTATGTTTGCTAGAGAATGTTTCGCTCACTGCAGTAAGTGTAATCACTAAGCGTAAACTGCTCAAGATATTGTTCTGCAGATGTATGCAGCTGCTTCAATCTCCCTTAGAGCTCCAGGAACCTATAAGCATAGAGGAGAACACAATGTACAAAGAAATAGCCAGAATTATTAACTAATAAGGCCAGCAACCTCATCACCATGAGCTGTTTAAATAAGAACATAATGTAAATAGATAGCAGTAGGAAAAATATCATCATGCTTTTTAACTTTTTGGGGGTGGCTTAGTTTTGGGCAACTGGCTTCAATCAAACTGCCTAATGCAGTTTGCTGGATTGAGGCCAACCAATATTGGGCCTCCCTGACTTGTGGAAAAATGTGAGGGAGGGTGATATGGGGTCATGATCACGGCGGAGAGAGGTGGGATCATGATTGTTTTCAGTCAAACATGATACAGTAGCAGTTGAAAAGTTAAATCGTTTCACCTAATTGACACACGGGTGGAAGAAAGTTGGCTGGCTTTTCTTTACCCTATCATGGGATGTGGGCATCACTGGCAGGGCCAGCATTTGGTGCCCATCCCTAAATGCCCTTGAACTGTGAGGGTTGCTAGGCCATTTCAGAGGGCAGTTAAGAATCAACCATTGCTGTGGGTCTGGAGTCACATGTAGGCCAAACAAGGAAAAGATGGCAGATTTCCTTCCCTAAAGGACATTAGTGAACCAGATGTGTTTTTACAACAATCAGTGATAGTTGTCATGGTCACCATTACTGAGACTGGTTTTATATTGCATATTTCTTCATTGAATTGGTGGGATATGAACCCATGTCCCCAAAGTATCAGCCTGGGTTTCTGGATTACTAGTCCAGTGATGTTACTACGCCACCATCTCCCCCAAGAGGCTTAGGGATGAGGAAGCATAATGTCTTTTTAGTGGTACCTTGCGTCTTTTTGGACATTTTCGGATGTTTTATCCTCTTATTTGGTTCTTAATCCATTATTCCTAGCCAAGAATGAGATGAAAATCAGGACCATTGCTGCTCTGAAACATACTGCCTTAAGGTGTGTGAGAATCACTCTCTTTGGTTTCCTCTTCCTCCATCCTTTTGAGGAGGTCCACCTATTGCTTGGTGCACAAATAGAATTAGAGATTAAGACTATTGGCTTGATCTTGCATCTCATCACTTCACAATACAGAATGTTAGATGCTGCCCTTTACCTAATCTGTATGGCAATATGCCCAAGTTTTGCATTCCCACAGAACGTTAATTCAAGAAGTGGGGTGGTGCACTATATTAGGTATATCATAGTATATCTAAATCACATAATATTTTAGAATTTATTCTGCTCAAAATAGTGGTATAAACACAGACATTGCTTAAGTCAATGTTGCAGTTCTTCTTATCAGTGCAATAGAATGGGAGGTAGATTACAAAAGCATAACTGATCTAGACTGTTTGTTAGGATGTGAAATACTTTCTTTTTCTTTATTCTTTCATGGGATGTGGGCATCGCTGGCAAGGCCAGCATTTATTGCCCATCCCTAATTGCCCTTGAACAGAGTGGCTTGCTAGGCCATTTCAGAGGGCAGTTTCCACTTGCACTGCTTTGCTATTCTCACTGATTTTATGCGGTGATGCTTTTGTATTTCCACAGGATTATCTCAGCACTTGGTTTCAGACTACAAGCAACTTGTAGAGCTTTTGGAGGAAGGAATTTCAAACAGGTATTGATCATCATGTGGATTTTCCTCCGGTTTAATGCAGATTTTCCTCTGGCTTAATGTATGTTGAACGTTTGCTATAAATCGTCAGTTTGTAGGACTATTTAGTATTTAATTCTCTGAGGAAACAAGCATGATTTTTTTCTAGTGACATTTGTACTAAATGAGAAATTTTACAGCAGTATCTGATCATAGAATTATACAGCACAGAAGGAAGCCATTCACACCACCATGGTGGTCTGATTAGTCCTATAGCGCTCCTAAGGTTTTCCCTTCAAGCAATTTATCCAATTCAATTTATAAAGTTACCATTAGATCAACTTCTACCTTCAGGCAGTAGATTACAGGGACAGAATTTTTCACCTCGCAGGCAGACATGCTCCCAACCCAAACAGGAGTGAAATAGTGTATGATGCTGTTGGGCGAGCATCCTGACGTTATCGCGCATTCTCGCGATCTTTCGGCCAGTGGGCGCAGTGAGAGGCGGCAGCGCGCCAGCCGACAATTAAGAGGCTTATTAAGGCCCTTAAGCAATTAATTAATTTGTATTTTCCACTGCCCCCTCAACCGTTCGGTTGCTGGGCAGGCGAATAGGCCAGGCAGTCTTTGTATATTTTACGAAACCTCATCCATGGGTGGGATGAAGTTTCCAATGGTTATTGAAAAATACAATAAAAATCTTTAAGCATTTTTTTTTTACATATCCCTCTCCATGTGACTGAGTCACATGTGGGGACATGTTTATATCATTTGTAAAATGTTTATTTTTGTATTTAACATTCTTCAGCTGCCTTCAGGGAGCTTTCAGTGTGCGCTCCCCCACGCATGCGCAGACTTCAGTGCTCACGCTCCTTCCGCCCCCACCCCGGCAGCGCTGAGGCTCTTAACACACACTTCACGCAGGCTGACCATTAGGCTGGCCATTAATTGGCCAGCCAGTGTGAAATTGCGGCCGAAGCCCAATCGCAGATAGCGGTCCGTCTCGCGGCCGTTCCCGGGCCCGCCTGACAAAGGGAAAATCCTGCCCAGATCATCACAACTTGTTGCATGGAAAAGAAATTCTCATCTCCCCTCTGTTTTCTTGCCAATGATCTTAAAGCTGTGCCCTGTGGTTAACGACCCTCCCACCAGTGGAAACAGTTTCTCCCGATCAACTCTATTATACCCCTCCATGATTTTGACCACCTCAATTAAATTTCTCCTTAATCTTCTCTGTTCTCAGAAGAATGATCCCAACATCAGTGTCTGCACTTAAACTAATTCAAAACTTAAATTATTTTAAGCTGAAACCTAAAATGTAGGTATGTGTCAAACAGCAATGACTTTGATGAAAGATTGTTCTTCTTCCACTTCCTAATGCAGCTGAGGAGACAAGGTACATCTTTTGTGTCTAGTGTGGAAACAGATGAAACTGACTCCCAACAAACTTAATGTTCTTTCACAGAAGTTGTTCCATTCACTTAACTTGTTCTCACATGGAACAACTTCTCTCTTCAGCTGTATTATGTATCTGTCTTTTCATGGGACATGTGGAACATTCTTTGTTTCAGTCCTACTCAGGTCCCCTCCCTCATCTTTTTCTGGTGTTGGTGCTGTTTTCTGCCTTCACTCCAAACTGGAAAATTCCATCAACTTTCTTTCAATTTCCACCCTTCCCTCACTTTCTCAAGGTACATCTCCAACTCTTCCATTCCCTTTCTTGGCACATCTGTCTCCATTTCTGGGGATAGACTATTGACCAATAGCCATCATGAGCCCACTGACTTCCACAGCTATCTAGACTACACTTTTTCCCACCCCACTTCCTTTAAAGGCTATTCCATTCTCCCAATTTCTCTGTCATGGTGCATGATGAGGGAGGGGACCTGAGCAGGACTGAAACAAAGAATGTTCCACATGTCCCATGAAAATACAGACACATCATACAGCTGAAGAGAGAAGTTGTTTCATGTGGGGGCAAGTTCAGGAGAGAACGTTAAGTTTGTTGGGAGTCAGTTTCACCTCTTTCCACACTGGACACAAAAGATGTACCTTGTCTCTTCAGCTGCATTAGGAAGTAGAAGAAGAACAATCTATCATCAAAGTCATTGCTGTTTGACACACATCATGTCACCTCCTGATATGTCTTCCATTCTCCTCAACCAAGTATTACATCCCCCCCCACCCCCACCCCCCCCCCCCCACCCCCACCCCCGACCCCTCTCCCCACTGGTTGATAGGGCCCTCAACAATGTCCGTTCTATTTCATGCACTTCTGCTCTGAACCATTCCCTTTCCTCCCAGAACTTTGATAGGGTTCCACTTGTCTTCACCTTCCACCCCCATCAACCTCCATGTTCAATGGATTGTCCTTTACCATTTCCACCAGCGTGTTGCCCCATCAAACATATCTTCCCCTCTCCTCCCTTCCTCTTTCAGAATTCCTGAGAGCCTGTACCCTCCATCACGTCAGGTCCATTCCACAATCACCCCCAATACCTGTCATTCTTTTTGTCATTTAATCTTGCCTGCCTTCCATGCTTTCACAGACAATCACTTTTGTTCTTTCTTCCTGCCTTTCCCTGCCTCTGTATTGGTTAAAATCTGTTGCATCACTGACCATTTCAAGTTCTAATGAAAGATCACCAACTGGAAACCTTCACTCTGTTTCTTTCCAGTATTTCCTATTTTTATTTCAGATTTCCAGCACGAGTGGTATTTTTTTTTATTAAGGTACTCTTTTGTTGGCATGGGACTGCCAGGAGATCAGTGTTAGTGTAATTGTTGTGCCTTTTTTTTGTCTTTTGGAGTATCCTGTTGGTCTAACCGAGGCCCACATTCTGCCCCTGTTTCCAGTGGCTATTCAGTAGGACCAATAAAATTCCTGAACACAATCAGAGAAAACAAGTGTGCCACTGTCACCGTGTGCCCAGGCCAATGAATGCTGGTTTTCATGAAATAATGAATGGAGTTGAGGAATATCATCCCAGTATATTGGCAAAACTTTACAAAAAATCCTGTAACTCCACAATATAAAAGCAGAATTTTGACTTGTTCAGTCACCATGGACAGAACCTTGTCCTTGACGGGTGGGCTTGGCGGGGCAGTCGGAAAGCCAACCGCTGCCCGCGAGCGAGGCCGGAAGGTGATTTCACGCTGGCGGGCCAATTAAGGTCCGCCCAGCGTAAAACATGAGCAGCTGCACTCAGCGCTACCTGTGAGGGGAGGAGGGGGAGCTGGCTGAGCGTGAGCTTTGTGCATGCATGCGAGTGCGTGCTTCAGAATCTCCCTGAGACACAGCACTGCCTCAGGAAGATGAAGGATTAAAAAAGAATTGACAAATGTATTAAAACATGTCCCCTTATGTGACAGAGCCACATGAGCAGGGACATGTTATTAATTAAATTTTAAAACTTTTATTTTATTTTTATTTGCTTTAGGAAACCTTACCCCGCCCATTGATGAGGGTTCCTAAAAAGTGCAAAGGCTGCTTGGCCTTTTCGCCTGCCCGCCAGCTGTAAGGTTGGACAGGCAGCAAAACATTTAACTTAATATCCTTGTTAATGGCCTTAACAGGCCTTTGAATTGTCGGCAGGTGTGCTGCTGACTCCAACATGCGCCAGCCAGCCGAAATGTCACGTGACTGTGCGTTAACATTGGGATGCTCGCCCGACGTCACTGTGCATTGTTTACGCTCGAGTGGGTTGGGTGCACGCCTGCCTGCCCGCCCACCGAGCTAAAAATTTTGCCCCATGGATAAAACCATGTAATAAAAACAGAATTTATTTTAGTCACTGTCAGACAATGGCCCTGCAAATGTATCAGTCATGCCAGGGATATCCGTGTTCCTATGCTGATAAGTGCATTATAGATCAAAAGTTGCAGTTATCCAACAAAATAAAACTTTGCCCAGTACGGGTGTAACAGGTGCCAGGGGCCATATTTTCAATTACCAGTGGGGTTGGGAGTGAAAGAGGGCATGTTTTACTGATTGTATTCCCGGAGGGCACCTCAGGATCCTGATGCCTTCAGGGCACGTCTGATTTTCAAAGGGAAGGGCATGGTGGGTGTGGATAACAGGGAACTCGCTTCAGCTAATGGTCCATTAAGTTTCTTGTGTCACTTGTTAATGGGCTGGTGGGGGTGGGGGGGAGGCAAGGATGGAATTTTCAGTTGAGAAATTGACTAACCCAAAAATGGTGCATGTTAGTGCAAAGCTGTTGGGTTCAATGAATGGAGAAGTGAAGAAACAGTGAAAAGTATTGCAACCTGTGGGGTTTTTCACTGGATCGTGCACATTACCTCTCATGTGGCCACTTTTTCTGTGCAGTGAGGCTACTGGGCCTCCGAGATGCTGCCTGCTCTCTTCAGCAAGGTAATGATCAGCCCCATCACTGCTGCCATCTGCCTTGGTCATGCTCCGCAGGCAACCCCCACCTCCTGGAGACCCCAGTGCCAGTAATAGTGTGTCAAGCTCAACTCTGCCCCAGCTGGTCCCAGTTATTATCAATTATTTTGTTCTTTATTTCAGATGGCATTTAATTTTCTCAAAAGCAAACCTACTAAACAGAATTGTGCCTGACTTTTGTTTTGTGTTTCAAAATTATCCCGAATTCAAACAGCAATGTTGTTGGGCTGACTTTTTTAGTGTTCAATTTATTTCTTCCCAAAACAATCTTTTCCTCTTCTTTGATACACAGAAACTGCCTGGACTGTTTTCCATAGCCTTTTTGAAAATTGACATTTGTTTGTCCCCTTAAGCTTCAGGTAAATTTCCCTTAGAGTGCTTGAAGTAGCAATTCATATCATGTTATTTTATTAATTCTAGTTTCATAACCAATCATGCCCAGGCTTGTTGATTTTAGACGGAGTTTTCACATCAGAGACAGAAGTGCTTGCAGGCAGAGGTAACTTCCACATCTCCCGTATTCAAACACTTCATCTCGAAAGATAACTATTGGCCTGAATGCCTTTCAGAATGTTGATTTTAACCAAAGCCTTATTCCAAACTTATCACCACGCTGCGCTTTAATTCTCAAAACTGCTGTATTCACATGGAGCTGGAAACCATTGTCACCTGTTCTGACCAAAAGCCCAACAGGTTAATGTGTCCAATCATAACTAAATTTAGAAACTTAAAATTAATTATGCTCAATATACATTAAGCAATATGAAAGTTGTGTGGTGAATTTTAAAAATCAACTGTCAGCAGAAAGAGTTAACCTAGCTACTTGTTTGGAGGGGGCAGAGAAAACTGTGCTCGCTGTTGCGTTACTTTTTTCAATACTTTTTAAAACTTTCCTATGGGAAAAAATTTTCCCCTGTTGAGGGGGGGGGGAAGTGTGGGAGCAGCCACGGGCGGGCGTGCCTCCGATTAGCACCCCCATTTTACGTGGGCGGGCTAATTAAGGGCCGTCCAGCATGATGTCCGCCAGAAAGCGCTATGCGCTCCCTTTGCGGGCGGTAGGGAGGATTCCCACAGCCAGGAGTGTGCTCTTTCGCGCATGCGTGCAAAAGAGTGCACAGATCTTCCTGAGGCTAAGTGCTGCCTCAGGGAGATCAGCTCTGATTTAAAACTTTTAATAAACATGTTTAATAATTTTCCCTGCCATGTCCCCTCATGTGACACTGTCACATGAGTTGGGACATGTTCGTAAGTTTTATTGAAACCTTTCTTAAAAATTTAAATACCCTCATGAAACCTCATCCCGCCCGTGGATGAGGTTTCATGCTTTTTCCAAAGCCCGCCAGGGCTCCCAGCCTGCCCGCCAACCTAAAGGTTGGACAGGCAGGTCCATTAACGACCTTAATTAGTTTTTCAATGGCCTCAATAGGCCGTTGACAGGTCGGCGGGCGCACAGCTGACTTGGCTGCACCCCTGCCGACCTGAAAATGGAAATGACATGGGGTGACGTCGGGAGTTCCACCCTACATCATCCCACATCGTTTTACAAGGTCCTGCCCTTGCTCACCAACCGGAAAATCCTGCCCTATATCTCTCTTATTTATTCTTTTTCTGTGTTAAAACCAATTTTTTAGCAGTATTTTTCAACTGTGGAGCGAAGTGCTTTGAAAAGTTCAATTTGAATTTCTTCAGTCTTCACCTTTTCAAGCTTATCTTTATATTTTGAGAAACAAACTGTAGAGCTTTTTCACAGCTGTACAAGTACATGTTAATTCATACATAAAGGCTTGCTTTCACTTAGTAACTTCAATGCTTAATTTTTCTCAGCATGGAAGCTCGCAGTATTTTAGATTAAATTTAGATCCAAACTTTTTTGCTTCTTCCTCAAACCAATTTTATTTGAATTTCTGATGTTTACAAAGAACACCCTGCTTCAACATTGATGCTGTTTCAAAGGTATGGTATACTCTCAGCTGGGCAAAAGTACTACTTCACGGGTTTAGGGTAATGATCATGAATAGTGGCAGTGGTGAAGTCAGAGTTGACTAATGTTAATTGCTGATGGCGTCCATTATCAACAGTGCAGCCTACTCATCTCCCACCACCAAGGGAGGCCTGCTGGGGTCACTGGGGATCTGGAGTTACTTTCCCAGGTACCTGATAGACCACTGCAACAGGCGTCCCAGGCCACTGTCTTAACTTTCAGTGGAGACCTGTTTGATGATATCTAGGACCTTGTGAAAATCAATATTCCTTTGCTCTGAGATGCTTTGAAGATCAGCCTCTACCTCTCTGTTCGAGCCTTTGGTCAAAGTGTCCATCTCTCACTTTAACTCTAGAGAACATGCAGCTAGGCGAACCTATTTAAGGTCATCTTTCTCAACTCCAGTTGTGAGATCTTAAAAATTTCCCAATTTGGTGTGAGGAGCTGTGGGCCGGTGTTCATATCCACTGTCACATATCCACTGTCACATCCAATTCTTCTTTCAGAGCCCTAACCTCATCAGGGGAAAGGGACCAGTGCAAGATTGCGATTTTGACCACTTCCCTGACCCCAGTGGACAAGGATGGTTCTTCACAGTTTCTTGCACCCCTTTCTGTCTTCATTTTGATCTTAGTGCCTCCAGTTCATGTGACCACACACACTGGGATTCCCTTATCATATGGAGCAGAAGGGGAAGTGCTTTCAGCTATATTTTTCCAGCAAAGGTTGGAGTCCCTCACCTTGGTTTAGAAGACAGCAGCCAGGACTACCCACAGTTGACCAATTTGTGTCTGAAGCTGTTTAATTTTAGCTAAACAGCAAGGTGTGGCCTACTTCACAGGCGGCAACACTTTGTTGCCAAAAGCTCCCTCAAAGTCCCCTTTGCATTTTATAACTCCTCACCTCACCTGGTATTTTCTGTCTGTAAATCAATGTTTTGTTCGTGTTTGGTCTAGTTTTTTCTTGTACAATGTGCTCTATCATGCCCTCATCTTCCCAGTGTAACTAATTGTGTTGTTATACTGGAAATAATTATTGAATATTAATGCTTTCCTGCCAGCCTTCACTTACCTTTTGCAATTTACCTACCCGTTCCTTTAACTCCTTTTAATTTTTACTCAGCTGTAAGGTGCACAGATGTGCACCATAGGGCAATTTATTCTGAACCTTCTTTAATTTAATCTTGCCTTTTTGAACCTCCTTTATGAAATGTATCAAGAATACACCCGTAATCTGTGCCACATTCTCCTACAGCTACTAGGATATCTCTCACTCCAGACACACCTGTTTTTCAATCACCTATCAGTCATATCCAAGCATATGCCAATGCTACTGTGACTCCTGGCTTCACTTAAGAAATATTCCACACGTTTAACTGCAACCTAAGCCTGTTTGTTCTCAAATTTCAGTGACACCTCAGCCACTGTGAATCCCACTTCTGACACCAATTCTTAAGATTTAAGGTTCGAGAGTCATGTACACCGTAAGTGATTTTAGGATAGTTTATTAAGAAGCAACAGGTTAAATATGATGCATTAGCTAATTAGACAGGAAAAGTATACATCCTGTGACAGGTGACAGTTTACTGATCCCCAAGGGCGATGGTCAGTTGGTACAAAGTGTGTTGATCTCAGTCGCTTGTGATAGCAGCATTCTGCTCCCTAATTGAAGTGTTAGGAACCTCTTCGCCAGCCTTTCTCCATCTTCCCTGGTTCACCTTCCATCTGAAAAAAATGGCTCTCTGACGAGGACTGTCACTGTCTCCAAGCTCTCATTAACATACTTTATTTCTAGGGGCTGGTAGGTTACCCTGTGTCGATGACTTGTTTGAATTTTTCCAACCAATGAATACAAGACAGCTACCCAAGATGTGAAGATGCTCATACTGAGGGCCTTTTGCCAACCCTTATTAGACACTTGTATAGATAAAGGGTTACATGAGGCGCCATGCTTTCGACTTAGGAATGTCAACATGGAAGCCTGAGCCAAGACGACATTTCTAGGGACTGTTTGTGTTTTTCCAGAGAGAGAAAGAAAACAGTTTCCCTGCTGGGGTGGCCATATGCTATACCTACCAATTCCATAAAAATTCTAAAACAAAAACAAAATGCTGGAAAAACTCAGCAGGTCTAACAGCATCTGTGGAGAGAAAGACAGAATTAACGTTTCAAATCCGTATGACACTTCAGAGCATAAAAATTCTATATTTATTCTGAAAAATATCATTTGTTAAAGGTCCCATTGCTTACATATCTAATATGGAACTATTCTGTTCTCTAGCACTACCTAGTATTCTAACATTTTCCCCTTATTCCTCTTTCCTACTTCTATATTCTGGTGCCCAGCCCCCCTGTGGATTTAGTTTAAACCCTCCCCAACCACACTAGTGAACCTGCCTGCAAGTGCAATGGCTCCAATCCTGTTGAGGTTCAACCCATCCCTTTTGAATATGTGTTTCCTGCTCCAGAACTGGACCCAGTGCCCCAAGAACCTGAAGCCCTCCCTCCCTCTGCACTATGGTTCAAGTCACGCATTGAGCCTTGCTATCTTCCATAATTCTATTCATGCCCGTGCATGTCACTGGGCATCATCCAAAGATTGCTACCTTTGAAGTGCTTTTTAACTTCAATAGTAACTTTCAGAAGAAAATGGAGAGCATAAATAAATAGGAAAAATTTGGAGGGCTATGAGGAAATAGTGGAGGACAATGACTAATTGGGTAGCTCTTTCAAATAGCTGGCACAAGCATGATGGGCTGAATGGCCTCCTGTGCCTAGTGAGTCTATGAAATGACTTTAGAATCTACTTTAAATAATCTATAATTCAAAACATTAGAGGTCAAAGGTTGATGTTTAATGTCGCTAGTATTTTGTTCCTTTTCTTCCAAATGTTGTGTGTTTCTGTTTTAGAATCACTGCTGCAACCCACATTCATGATGCCAGCAGCCGATCCCATGCCATCTTTACCATCCATTACACTCAGGTTTGCCAAATGCTGCATTGATGTGTTTTAGTCTGTCTCCTTCAATTTGCTTTCTAAACAGGATACACCCCTTCAACAACTGTTGTTAATTCCATTTTTTCAAATTGTGCCTCTTCAGCCAAGGGACTGTGATTTTGTGACTAGCTTGCTCCTCGCACAAGAGAAACACTCTTCAAATCATCATTCAAGTCCAAAATTTTTTTACTGAAAACCATAGTTACACCTTTACCATGTATTGTATTTGACGGTCATGTGCTTAGAACAGGAGTTGGATATTTAGCCCCTCATGCCTGTTCCACCATTCAGTTAGATCAAAGCTGATCGGTACCTTAACTCTATTTAACCGCCTTTGCTCCATATCCCTTATTACATTTATCTCACAAAAAACTATCGATCTCCGCTTTGAAATTTTCAATTGACAGAACCTCAACAGTCTTTTAGAGTGATGGAATTCCAGATTCCTGTACCCTTTGTAGGATGAAGTGCTTCCTGACATCACCCCTGAACAACCTGGCTCTGATTTTAGGCTGTGCCCCCTTAGCCTGACCTCCCCCCACTAGGGGAAATAGTTTCTCTCTATCAACCCTATCAACTCCTTTAAGCACCTGAAATACCTGAATTAGATTGCCCCTTAATCTTTTACCCTCAAGGAAATATAAGCCTAATCTATGCAACTTGTCCTCATAATTTAACCCTTATATCCCTGGTATCATTCTGATAAATCTATGCTGCACCCCCTCCAAGACCAGTATATCATTCCTAAAGCTAGGTGCTTAGAACTGTACACAATATTCCAGATATGTTTAAAAGTGTGGAACAGCTCTCAAGGGGAGATTTTTCTCTTCGCTGTGCATGGGGAATGTTTTTGAGAGGAAAAGGGGGATCTTTAATGGAGGTCTCAATTCCATTACACCAAAGATTTCCTGGGGACCCATAATTGGACATAGTTAGGATTAGGTGTGGTTCCCCCAGTAGGCACAGGCCAGTCTTCGTTTTCAAATCAGACTGCAGGTTATTTCTACACCACCTGGCTCATTTTCTGCTGAACCCACCCATAAGATTACCCAGAAATAGAGGTACACTACGGGAAAACTAATAGTGGTACCGGGACCCTCTGCAGATTTACCCTCTGATCTTCCTTTCCCTCCTCGTGATTTCTGACTTCTGCTTGGTGGCCCCCTGAAAACCCATGCCAAGATGAGGAACTTGCTATCTACTGACCATAGGTATGATTTAATGTCCTAGCCTCCTTAGACACTAAGAATGATAGAATGATGTGGCAAAACTCCCTGTTACCTCACTGCACTTGTCTCATTGTTAAAATATATATTTTCACCTTTCTCAACCCTTTATTTATTCTTGATCAAACAAATAACAGTTTTTTTTTTATTTTACAAAAACTTATAAGTTTGTGATTTGTTTATTTTGTGGTCACTAATCAAAGTCTAAGGTCAAATCCAATCTCGGGTATTCTTGAGGTGTTATCAGTGTTATTCCTTAATTGTCACTGGGAGTAGTGTGTGAGTAATGTGTAGAAAGGGCTGGCTTTCCTGTTTTCCTTTCCTCTGTGCAGCATCCAAACTTGTTGACCCACATGCAAACCCTGCTTGAAATGGAATTGAAGTTCTGCTCTGGTTTAGAATGAGATGTTTTAATATTTTGCTAAAACTCAAGTGGTAAGAATGGTCGGGTATGTTACACTTTATCAACAAACTTGCAATAATTCATCTTTAGGCCTTCAGTAAAGGTTTTTGTGTTTAAAGTGCTAAAAGGGTTCAGCAGAGAAATAACTCCCTCTGGTGAATGGAGCCTGGAAAAAGGGGGCATAGCCTTAAAATTAAAGCTAGGCCATTCAGGAGTGAAATCAGGAAGCACTTCTTTGCATAACAGTTAGTGGAAATCTGAAACACTCTGCCCCAGAGGTACATAGGAGCTTTCAAGTCTTGGAATTTTATTGGATAAGGATATCGAAGGATATGGAACAAGGGAGGTAAATAGAGCTAAGGTGCTGATCAGCCATGATCTAACGAACGCTGCAGACTCAAAGGACTGAATAGCCTACTTCTGTTCCTATGCGTGTATTTCATTTGTACCGATATATTTGTCAATCAAATACGACCAAGATTTTAAAAAGTTAAAGATACAAAGAGTTTGCTCAGTGAGTCTTTTAACTTCCACTATAAATATTAATTAAATGTGTTTGGTAATGTAACTTAATGTAACTCCATTTCAATATTTTAGGCGACATTAGAGAATCATCTTCCATCAGAGATAGTTAGCAAAATCAACCTTGTTGATTTGGCAGGCAGGTGAGTCTTTGGGTATTTTGTATTTTTTAAGAAATGAATAATCCATAATAATGCAGTTTTTGTAGTCTGCAATCTTCTAATTGGTTGGTGGGTTGATTTGGTGGGTGGAGCCTGATGCACGCAGAGGCATGTGGGGCGCACAAAGGACTGGAGCGTATGACACACATGTGGCTGCCAACAGTTGGTCATGATGGTGGCAGCATGTAAGAGGGTGGCTATTGCAGAAAAACAACAGCAGAAGGTAGGCAGAGGAGAAGATGATGTTGGGGGAGGGGGTGGATGTCGGCATGGAATGGTAGGATGGCATAGGAGGGATGGAAAAGGCATGGCATGAGGAGAGAATAGCCTGGGATGGATGGGATGGAGATGGCATGGGAGGATTGGAATGGCATGAGAGGGATGGAATGACATGGAATGGGGATGGCATGTGTGGGGTGGCATGGGAAGGATGAAGTGACATAGGATGAAATGGCATGAGGGTGGGGATGACATGGGATAGAAATGGCACAGGAGGAGTGGGTGGAAGGGAATAGCTTCAGAGGGAATTAAATGGAAGGGTGGGAAGGGAATTGGGAGGGGATGACATGGGAAGGATCGAATGGCATATGATGGAAATGGAATGTTTAGGAGGAGATGACATGGCAGTGGTGGCATGGGAAGGATAGAATGGGTGAGAAGGATGACATGGGAAGGATGGACAATCAGAATTGCAATGGGACTGATCCAGGAAGGTACCCAGGAACCCTCCCCACTGCTCCTTGCATTAAGGAGTGAAGCTGAGATCCTGTTCCACTTTGTGAGTTAGCACAGCTTTGTGTTTAGTTTAGGCATAACCAATCCTGTTGAATTTTAATTAGATGATTTTCAAGTGTCAGCCGAGGAACCACTGCTTGCAGAGAGGTTTGGTGGGAGTGTCGGGGGGAGAGGGGTGGGGGTGGTGGCAGTCAGGATCTATGTGGAAATGTAGTGGGTTGGGGATTGCATGAGAGGATTGGCACGCGATGGGGATGGCATGGGAGGGAGGGTTGTCATGGGAAGGATGGAATGGCATGTACTTTTAAGCTGCATCGTGACATCACTATGACATCATCGTGTGTAAGACTGGAGGATAAAAAGGTACAGCCTCCATATTAGATGTTCACTATCACCTGTGATCTCTACTGCAGATGATCTCTGCTGCAGATATTCACTACTGTCTGTGACACTGTATCAGAAATACTTCATGTATACCTTGTGAGACAGGCAATATAGTCAAGGAATCAGCCTATGTAACTGTTAGGACTCAGGCTGGATCAAGGCCTGTGCAGAGCTGTATATTGTTGTTGCTAGTAATAAACTTCATGTAACTGTGTTTGACCATAACCCTCGTCTGTCTCAATATCTTGCTTAGCATAGATACAGATCCTTTTGAGGTCTACATCAAGACCCTCAACATACAGACCGTAAGAGACCACAACAAACAGAATATATTCCCTATTAAAGTGATAGATTGATCAGGCATATTCTGAGTTAACAGGGTCTTGCTTGCACTCGTTAATGGTTAAAAATCAAATTCTTCTTTGAATCTGTCTTTGTTTTCAAAAAGATGCTATTTTAAAAATCTTAACAATCTTAATCATGTTAAGGAAATAGTTAAAGATAAGCAAAAAAACCTATTGGTTTTTAAGAGTGCAAGAAGCAGCCCACATTTGAAACAATTTTCACTGCATTCCCCAGGAAATTTATACAATAGCTTCCTACTCTTAAGAACAGACTGAAACCACACTCAGGCATGGAACTAGTATGTATAGGTATAATTGGCAGCCAATAAAATCAGAATCTTACTAACATAGTTACCCAATCATTTCACACATTTGAGTTCAGCTCTTGCACTGCACTTGTATTTTTCAAATGGAAACATAATAGAAAATTTTTACATTTGTATGAGTTGAACAATTTAGGTCACAGCAGTATTAAACTGGCCAATATTTAACCCTCAACCAACATCACCAAATTAGATTATTTTGAGATTATTACATTGCTATTTGTGGGGCTTGCTGGGCACAAGTTGGCTGTTGAATTTCCCATATAACGGTGACTTCATTTCATAGGCTGTAAAGTGCTTCAGGACATCCCGAGGTCACAAAGGTGTAATATAAACTGTAGAGCTTTCTTTTCTTTGCACAACTCTGGAAAAAAGAACACTCCATACAGTGCCAAATTACTCAGAGCAATTTCTATGTGTATGTTGTTCAGTTTCCATGGGAACGGGGAAGTAAAATAATATGGTCTTTGTGGTTACTATGAAACCAGCAACATTACAAGTTGCCTCCTTAAGGTGTAAGTGCACAGTTGGAGCTACTCAAAAGGTGTAATTTATGTAGGATCATTTTTAAAGTATTTTTATTACTAGCTCTTGAAATAGATCATACGAACGCCAACTTTACAAATGGTGAGATGACGACTTTATTTGTATGGGTGTAATATTATTATATTCCTCTTAACGTTGCTTTAAATCTTCCATACTGCTGCTGGTGTTTTCTGTTCTCTACCTCACCATCTACCTGGAGATACTTGCCATCACTCTGTATTCAGCGATTAAAAGTGTTACAGCAGCTGGAAGGAACTCCAAGGACGGAATTTGCCCTGAAATTGGCAAAGCCTGAAATTGGGTGGGGGTGGAGGGGGGGTGGGGGGGTGGAAAAAAACAGCATTTGACCCGTTGATGACAATGCTGGAATTTCACCCCATATCATGTGGAACATTACAGAGGCACAGATTTTACATTGTCATGGAGAGGCGGGCGAATCAGATGCCGTCCCATCAGTGACCCAGAGTTTCAGTAATTCGAGCACCATATTTAAGAACCACCCCTGCACAGACCTAGCACTTTCCAAGGGATAAGAAGCTGCTGGGAACTGATGGCTGCCAAAGGGAGGAAACATGCTGCCCCCAAATTTAACAACGTTTCCCTTGAGCATCTACTGGATGCAGTGGAGGCCCACCGCGATCTCCTCTACCTCCACTTTGGTCGAAGTCCAGCAAGCAAGGTCACCAATCCAGCAGTGGGGGGGTAGCAGCAGTGGTCAGTGCCAATGTAGTCCAAAAGAGGCCACCCAGTGCCAAAAGAGGATGAATGATTTCCCCCATTCCACCAGGGTAAGTCACTGTTCATCACTCTCGGCTCTCACACTCTCAAACCCATCACACATCCAGAGGGATCTGACTCACTG
Source organism: Cetorhinus maximus (assembly GCF_964194155.1). Classification (NCBI taxonomy): domain Eukaryota; kingdom Metazoa; phylum Chordata; class Chondrichthyes; order Lamniformes; family Cetorhinidae; genus Cetorhinus; species Cetorhinus maximus. The sequence goes on from NC_135896.1 coordinate 73,010,668, forward strand.
CCAGCTCAAAGGACATCACCACTCACCCTCACATACATACCTTTACCTGCCCTACGGATCGTGTCCTCATCCCATCCATGGCACCACTCACCACCCACACATGCCAGGCATCCTTCTCACCTGGCCTGGCAGGTGTCCTGCTTACACTTTCTTCATCTGTCTTCATGCAGGACAAGCTGGCACACAGAAGGGAGAAGTCCCAGACTGGTGGAGGAATGCCCGACCTTGAGGTCCTGACACACTTTGAAAACAGAGTAATTCAGCTGGCTGGTGAGAATGTGGGCGGTGAGGTCGGCGGCACCAACCAAGTGAGGATCCGGCACTGCAACATCCATCAGACAACCATGCTGTGAGTGATGTGTCCTGTTTCACAGTCCTCTGCCATGCATTAATCACCTCTTCTTTCTTTCGAGGGCACATCTGGGAAGCAGCCGAGGGGGTCCATGAGCCAGGTCATCGATTCCAGCCCTGAGGACACCACAGATGAGGAATCCACAGATGCCAACATTAAAGACCCATCACAGCCTCACCCACACCTTCCGCCAACGCAGAGACACAAACTTCAGTGGGATCTAGTTCTAGAGTAGCCTTGGGGTGACAATTTGGTGAGCACATCACACTGTCTGATCCACAACAGGCAGAGGGAGGGACATCCCAGGGTGCCAGCACTTGGGGGCCAGGAACCTACCGAGTCTGAGTCAGATGATGAGCCTCTGGATTCGGTAAAACCTCAGTTGCTGGAGCTGCAAAGACAAGCTCGGGAATATCAGGAAGGGGTGTCCGCTGCACTCCTCAGATTGCAAGGCACGATGGAGGATTCTGTCCACCTTAAAACAGAAATGATAGCGCAGGCATACCAACACACCGAGGTCAACACTGGTAGGGTGGCATCTGCCATGGAGACCTTGGTCCAGGACAATGGGCCTGCACTGCTGCAGGAGCTGCACTCCATCACAGATGCCAGCAAGTGCCTCAAACAGTGTCAACGTGTGGGGAGGGGCATCTCAGGCTCACTCCAGCTGCCCCTTCATCTCAAGGAGTCAGCCCATAGGGAGGATGATCAGCAGGTGCACACCCCGGGGCTATCCATCCAGGTGACTCCAGGAGTGTCTGGCCCATCCGAATCCCCTCTTCCTGTGACCCCAACAGCTCCAGCTCTGCAGCCAGAGAGGTTGGCGCTGTGACACAGCAGGACCCTGATAGCAGGCCAAAGCCCTCCTCCAGGTCTCCGCCCTCCAAGGTCATCACAGACAACGAGGCGAGCAGTCAGCAGGCCGCCTTCACCTCTGCTGTGTATGTCGGGGGAGCACCAAGATGTAGCGGCAGGGTTAGAAAGGTCAAGAAGATTTAGTTGACAACATCGGCAGAGGTGTTAAACACAGAATCACACAGTGCAGCAGAGGCCCTTTGGCCCATCAAGTCTGCACCGACACGTGAGAAACACCTGACCTACCTACCTACCTAATTCCATTTACCAGCACTCGGCCCATAGACTTGAATGTTATGACGTGCCAAGTGCTCACCCAGATACTTTTTAAAGGATGTGAGGCAACCCGCCTCCACCACCCTCCCAGGCAGTGCATTCCAGACCGTCACCACCCTCTGGGTAAAAAAGTTTTTCCTCACATCCCTCCTAAACCTCCTGCCCCTCACCTTGAACTTATGCCCCCTTGTGACTGACCCTTCAACTAAGGGAAACAGCTGCTCCCTATCCACCCTGTCCATGCCCCTCATAATCTTGTACACCTCGATCAGGTCTCCCCTCAGTCTTCTCTGCTCCAATGAAAACAACCCAAGTCTATCCAACCTCTCTTCATAACTTATATGTTTCATCCCAGGCAACATCCTGGCGAATCTCCCCTGCACCCCCTTCAGTGCAATCACATCCTTGTACTTACATGTTGACCATAGTAAATACACTGCCAAGGAAGTCTCCTTATGATGAGCAGTGTTTGTGTCAATCAAATGTGAAACTTTGGTTCCTGCACAAAGTGAAGGCTAGTGCCACAGTCCAGGGACTCTCCTCTGTGCAGTGTGTAACCCCCGGAGCACAGTGATTGTCCGGCTTCAAAGTCAAAGTCAGTCTGCAGATCAGTGATGCCTGCACCTCAATGTTGCTTGTGTTTGCTGCAAGAATCTCAAACCCAAGTATCACAGAGTTCCGTGATGTTCTCTGCGTGCTCTCAGCACCTGAGAGGCGGGTCTGCCCCCCTCCACCTCCCCCCCTCCCCCCAACCCATCCACCCATCTCGTCAGCATTCCTGAAAAGTGAAGGTGTGGTGCTGAAGGGTGATGAAGCCTACCAAAGGATCAAGTGCTGTTAAAGTCTAAGATAAAAGCAAAATACTGCAGATGCTGGAAATCTGAAACAAAAACAGAAAATGCCGGCAAAACTCAGGTCCAACAGCATCTGTGGAGAGAAAAACAGAGCCAACGCCCCGAGCCCACATGACTATAGGAATACATTTTATTTTTTTATCCACTTATTTTTATTTGTTTTCATTTTTATTCATTGTTTTATCCCCACCTTTCATCCTATTTTTGATCTTTTTTCCCCACCACCGTCCCCTCCCTCTACCCCACCCCCACAAGGGTGATCTGTCACTTGTTCATGTTGTTCTTTCCAGAGTGCTTACCCTTGTCCTGCAATTATCACATTCTGCTTTCTTACCTCAATGCCACTATCAGCACCTCCTTTAGTCCTTACCACTAACATTAACACCCCTTTGTCCTTTTGTTCATGGCATCTTTGGTAATCTCTCCTTTGCCTCCACCTATCACTGGCCTTCTATCCAGTATAAATTTCATCACATTTCTACTTCTCTTTAGCTCTAAAGAGGAGTCATACAGACTCGAAATGTGAACCCTGCCCTTCTCTCCACAGACGCCGCCACACCTGCTGAGCTTCTCCAGCATTCTCTGCCCTTGAGCTGTTAAAGTTTTTGCACCCGCTGAATCTCAGCAGCGTCTCCATGATATGAGCCTCTTCGCAGAGTGTCTGTGCACTGCCCTCAGCCAGACAGGTGTCAGGTGTTCCCAGACCTTGCTGTTGCTTTCCATTTCAACACACCATCCTGCTCTCATGCCCACATACGAACATAATATATGAACATGTGAATTAGAAGCAGGAGTAGGCCACTCAGCCCCATAAGCCTGCTCTGCAATGCAATAAGATCATGGCTGATCTGAATGTAATCTCAACCCCACGTTCCTGCCTACTCCCTGTTAATCACCTTGTTAATCAAGAATCTATCTAGCTCTGCCTTAAAATTTTTTAAAGGTTCTGCTTCCACCGCCTTTTGAGGATGAGAGTTCCAAAGACTCTGAACCCTCAGAGAAAAAAATTTTCCTCATGTCTTTCCTTAGCCTGCTGCAATGTTCCAGTGAAGCCCAATGCAAACTGGAGGAACAACACCTCATCTTCCGATTAGGCACTTTGCAGCCTTCTGGACTTAACACTGAATTCAACAACTTCAGACCATGAACTGTCTCCTCCATCTCTACTCCCTTTTTAATCCATTTAAAAAAAAATTATTTCAATTTTAATTTTAATTCTTATTTATTTTCATTTCTATGTTTTATTTATTTGTTTTTATTTATTCATTCAGTTTTTTATCCTTTTTTCCAACCCTCACCCCCACAGGGCCATCTGTCACTTGTTTCTATGTTGCCCTTTCACAGAGCACTCACCTTTGTTCTGCTATTAACACATTCTGCCACTATCAGCACCTTCTTTAGTCCTTACCACTACCATTAACACTCCCTTTGTCTTGTGTCTATTTGTCAATCTCTCCTTAGCTCCCACCTATCCCTGACCGTCTATCTTGCTTCACCTGCTCCATCCTCTCTTAAACAGTATAAAACCCATCACATTTCTAGTTTGCTTTAGCTCTGAAGAAGAGCCACATGGGCTCAACGTTAACTTTGCTTCCCTCTCCACAGATGCTGCCAGATCTACTGAGTTTTTCCAGCATTTTATGTTTTTATTTGCTTTCATATCCGTTTCCCAGTGGGTTTTTACTGCTTGGACTGGGAGCCCAGTGGCCGGGATTCGGTGGCCTCCTTGACAGGTACCATGTGCGACAGCAGGGCCAACACATTTTGCACAGCTTCACTCGCCCTGATCTACCCAAGAGCAGAGTGTTGCTGTTCAGTCTGGCTCCGAAGCAACCACACAAACACGGTAGATATCCACCTCTGCAAAATCATGATTATTTCTGGAAAGTTGAGACCAACACCACTCAAGTAGCTTCCTGTGCTAGCACATATTGAATGTCCTGAATGCAGGGAAAACATCCTCTCAAAGAACACCATTGGCTGACAGCTAACAAAGAACTCCCACTGACACAGAAGCTAAAATAACACACACTCCCTTCTGAAATATCTCAGTCCCTACTGGAACAAGCTCTACACCCTACCACCTGATGACAGCCCCACCTCTCGGTGACACACCTCCTGACAAACATCACCAACCACCACCTAGTAACTGACTTGAGTGGTGAAGTCTCAGGTTTTAGCCTCCCACGGAAAATATGGACAACCCTCAATCGTTTGAGGATAGGCCAGGGAGGGTACGGCCACTTGCTCCACATGGCAGCATCGCAACAATTCATATTGCATCAGCTGAAGCTGTTGAATGGATTGTTAACTTTAACATTGAACTATAACTGCTCCTGCAGCCGTACAAACATATTAAGTGTATTAGTGGCACATATACCTCAGCTAGACAAAAGAGAAAGATGAGAAGTAAAAAAATGAAATTATTTTACTTATTATATGTATCGTTTTCTGTTGAGAAGATATGATGTTGAATAATTTACTTTTAACCATGTTCAAGTGCCTGAAGAGCAGAACCGGATATTGGGTGAAATAGTGTGAAATCTAACTTTCCTTAGTCTATTGTTTTGACAAATAGAAGTGCATCATGAAGGGTTTAATAAGAAAATAATGTAATTATTGCCCCCTAATAGCTTAGTTGTAACTTGATACAAGTACTAAGGATTTATTCAGTTTGGGTCACAAAGGAATCTGTTTATTTCTCTTTAACTCAATTTTTCTTTACAGTGAGAGAGCAGATCCAAATTTCTGCAGAGATAGGATCACAGAAGGATCAAACATTAACAAATCACTGGTTACTCTGGGAATAGTCATTTCCACTTTAGGTGAGATATTGTCACAAACCTTTAAACCTCTCGGCACCAGGTACTGATAAAATAGAAATATTATAAAATAGAAATAACTGCGATTTTAAGATTACAGTAAATATATAGTTGAATAGAAGAAAGAGGATATTCTTGAAAGGAAAATAAAGACTTGTATTTATCTAGCAACCTTTCACATCCCAAAGCACTCCACAGCAAATTAATTACTTTTGTAGTGTACCCATTGTTGTAATCATAAAACCTTAGAGCACAAAAGGAGGCCATTCACCTGTCATGCCTGAAAGAGCTGTCCAATTTAGTGCCACACCCAAGCTTTTCCCTCATAACCCTGAAAGTTAATCATCTTCATGTGCATGCCCAGTTGCCTTTTAAAAGTTCCTATGGAATCTGATTCCACTGCCCAATTGCTAGGGAAAGTATTTCTCCCTGCTTAGTCTAAAAAGAAGCCCTCATAATTTTGAATAGCTCTTTTAGGTCTCCCGTTAACCTTCTATAGCAACATAAATTAATTTTGAAAGAGAACGTCAGAGGATATCTGTGTGATGAATGAAAGGTTGGTATCCAATGATGGACCAGGGAGCAAGAGTCAACAAAATCAGCAAAACATGATTTGCTGATAAATTTTTTTTTAAATGAGAGTTACACTACAAAGTAGATTTGTTTACCTGCATACGAGATATGATCATGAGTAAAAAGGTTGAAATCTCTTCTTCAATGCTTAATATCAGTAGAAAGAAACACTTCCAAAACTACTTTCCTGTTGATGTTCACTCACAAACAAGCCATACACAAGTCGAAAATTGAATGGAAAAGATATTCCAAGTAGCAGTTGTTACCATCGTTTCCAAACTTTAGTGACAGAAGAACCTGACACGTGGTGATAAATATTCACAACATGCTAGATGCCAACATTCTTGTGATTGCCCATTTATTGGTGACAGTTTTTAGAAGTGCTGTCAATCAATGCCAAATAACAAGGAAGTGATAAGAAGCTGCTTTTTTAATTAGTTGTTAAATTCATCAGACTGATGTCAACTGAAAACTTGTTTAATCCTACAATTTGCGACTCTTGCCTTAAATAAGGTGTCTCCGCATCAGAGTCCTCCATCAAATATCAGATCTGTGTAAAGGATTACATTTGTCTCATTATTTCCCATTTGTTTCTGTTTCAGCATTTCTTGAAAAGCAGATGGTTCTCCCCTTATTTGTGCTAACATTCTCCTCTCAGTGAATATCACTGGAAACTGGAATAACGGGTTACCCATTTTATCATTGTTTTGAGGCTTTTTAAAAATTATTTTATGGAATGTGGGTGTCGTTGGCAGGGCCAGAATTTGTTGCCCATTCCTAATTGCCCTTGAACTCAGTGGTTTGTTAGGCAATTTCAGAGGGCAGTTAAGAGCAATTTGCTGATAAATAAATAAAAAATGAGAGCTACACTGCAAAGTAGATTTATTTACCTGCATACAAGATATGATCATGAGTAAAAGGGTTGAAATCTCTTCTTCAATGCTTAATATCATTGCTGTGGGCTTGGAGTCACATGTAGGCCAGACCAGGTAAGGATGGCAGATTTCCTTCCCTAAAGGACATTAATGAACTAGATGGGTTTTTACAACAATTGATGATAGTTTCATGGTCACCATTGCTGGGACTAGCTTTATATTCCAGATTTATTAATTGAATTTAAACTCCACCAACTGCCGTACTGGGATTTGAGCCCATGTTGCCAGGGTATTAACCTGGGCCTCTGGATTACTAGTTCAGTGATATTACCACTATGCCACCATCTCTGTAGAACGGCCACTGCATTTATCTGGTCACTAATCATATTGCTGTTTGTGGGAGCCTGTTACTCACAAATTGGCTGCTATGTTTGCTACATACAGGGGAGGCGATGGCATAGTCGCTGCACTAGTAATGCTCTGGGGATCTGGGTTTGAATCCCGCAAATGGTGGAATTTGAATTCAATAAAAATCTGGAATTAAAAGTCTAATGATGACCATGAAACCATTGTTGATTGTTGTAAAAACCCATCTGGTTCGCTAATGTCCTTTAGAGAAGGGAATCTGCCGTCCTTACCTGGTCTGGCCTACATATGACTCCAGACCCACAGCAACGTGGTTGACTCTAAAATGCTCTCTGAACAAGGGCAATTAGGGATGGTCAATAAATGCTGGCCTAGCCAGTGATGCCCACATCCCATGAATGAATGAAAAAAAAACAATAGCAACTACAATTCAAAAGTACTTCATTGGCTATAAACCACTTAGCTACATCCTGAGGTTGTGAAAGTTGCTAAACAAGTACAAGTATTTTTCTTTCTATTTGCCTGCATTAAAGGCCATTGGATTCTAAAACTAACCCATTGTGTGATGCTTTAGATTTTCTGACAAACAACGAGGGTTGCATATGTTCAATGTAAGAAAGATCCATGATGTTGTGTCATTTCAAGTAAATACTCCTCAATTTGTGCATTTTCTTCCAATTATGCAGCACAAAATTCCCAGATGTCCAGCAGCTGCCAGAGTATAAATAGTGTAGTGAGTGAAGGAGATGCTGGAAACCATTCTAGTGCATATTCAGGGAGCAGCAGACGCCAGTGTTATGTTCCTTACCGTGATTCTGTCCTCACCTGGCTTCTCAAGGACAGCCTCGGAGGAAATTCTAAAACCATCATGATTGCAAGTGAGTATTGTGGTTTTTTCATAAAGCAGATTAAAAAATAAGCTTTTTATTTAATTGGCCTATAACAACAGCAAAAACTTGTATTTCTATAGTTCCTTTAACATAATAAAATGTCCCAACCCGCTTTTCAGGAGCATTTTAAAGCAAAATTATACACATGATGGCCAAGAGCTTGGTCAAAAAGGTAGGTTTTAAGGAGCATCTTAAAGGAAGATAGAGAAGAGGAGAAATTGAGGGGGGATTCTAGAGCTTGGGGCCTAAGGAAGATTTGAATAAGCACATAATATTTCAAGAATTTCTCAGTGTGAAATTTTTTTGAACTTATCTTTTGTGTATAAGTACCCTTTCCAAGTGTTGCCCAAGCTAGCATTATTATCTGAAGAAACCAAGAAGGAGCTGCTAATGTTGTTATGCTGGAGGTTTGCAAAAATAGTCCAGGGTAATATTCACACCCTAGGATACCCTCCCCATCAGAGTGAATGAGATTGGAAGCAAAGTTAAAGTCACCATCCTTCACACATACTATATTACACTACCGTATGTAACTTTTCATCCCCCTCTTTTTTCCATCCCCCCCTATCCTGCATTGTTTTCTGACCCTTAAGCTGCACTGTGTCTTCATCTGAGTGGGCCCTACCATTAGGAATAGCCTGTTCCTGCGTAGTCCTGTTGCCTGTCTTGGGCATCCAGTAGATCCAGTCCACCCTTCGACACCCCAGCATAGAGCCAACCAGCCTCTATGAATTCTGAGTAAAATCCAGACCATATCTTGACCTGGCCACTAGGTGGAGTATGCTACAATGCAACTCGGTTTGGAGGAACTGGCAAAACTGTTGGGACTGCGTTTTTGGTCCAGTAACTTAGTAATGTTTTTGGTGATTGTGGAATCTGTGTCCATCATAAACTCATGTTTGGCTAATTTTAATCCTGTGAAAATTTTAATTCATTATCTCAATTAGAGGAGGACATGTGATGGGAGGCTGCAGTCACAATTATGAAAAAACACACATTCAAGTAAATCTGTTGCCCCTGCTACGCAAGCATATTAACAGAAAGAAGTTAATCAACTGTATTAGCCCAAATTATTTGCACTTCTATATTGCTGACATCCCGTGACCTAGTCACAAAGTGCTCATTATGACATTGAGCAACCAGGACTATTTGGCGCTTGGCTCAGCAAAGGATGCACAAACATGTTCTGGAATGTTATATCCAGCATGACGTTTAAAAAAAATGTTTTAACTGCATTATTCAAGCTTGTCATTTACAGTATTTTTTAGTTGAAAAGATGAGATGCCCAGTTACAATGCTCAACTTAGAGTTATTTATTATAAATGTCCGATGCATTACTAATGTATTTTTGAAATATTTTACTGGATTAGTGTAACATGTTAAGTTGTAATACAGTTTTCTAGAATGTTATCACACATTGCTCAGTAATTTGAAAATGTTAACCAATTTGTTTGCTTTTTTTTGCCCTACATCTGTGCTATAATGCATTGTGAAAGTGGAAATAATGCAAAATACTTTTTTTTTAAAAAGTGAAAGCTGCCCACTTGTGTGTGAAACTGTGATGAACTCTGTTATAGTCTCGATGGAGACCAGTAATGTGTTTAGTTTATTTTTAGAATCTGAAAACCCAGGTATTTACTAAAGAATGAAGCCCACAGGGCTCAAGGTTTAAAACAAAAGAATTTACTACACAAAAGTCAAAGAACATGAATACTATTAATTACAATCTATCTTAAATAGTTAGTTATGTTAAAGATATTAAAAGTACAATGAACACAGATACTTATACTTTAACCAAATGTTTTTGCTCAACTTCCTTTCTGCACCCATTTGACTTACATCCCCAATAACTCAAGTCAGATGCTTATCAGAAATTGGAAGATTAACCAATTGAATACTGTTTCAAAGATTCATGTAAGAGCTGAGGTTTCTTGGGTCTTCCAGTTACTTCTGGCAAGAGTGTCTGTCTCTCACTCTCTCTGTCTCTCTCTCACTCTCTCTCCCTGTCTCTCTCTCACTCTCTCTCCCTGTCTCTCTCTGTCTGTGTCTCTCTCTCTGTCTGTGTCTCTCTTTCTCTCTGTCTGCCTCTCTATGTCTGTCTCTGTCTGTCTGTGTGTCCCTCTCTCTCTGTCCCTCTCTCTCTGTCCCTCTCTCTGTCTGTCTCTCTATATATGTCTCTGTCTCTGTCTCTCTCTCTTTCTCTCTCTCTCTCTGTGTGTCTCTGTCTGACTCTCTGCTGTTCTCTGTCTGCCGCTCTCTGTCTGTGTGTGTGTCTCTCTCTCTGTCTGTCTGTCTGTCTGTGTTTCTGTCTCTCTGTCTCTCTGTCTCCTTAGCTTGGCTATCCTTAAAAGTCCAACACATTGCCAAGAGTCCTTCAGTTAACAAGAGTTTTAAACTCTTTTAGCTAGCACATACACAATTTCAAAAAGAGTCATACAGACTCGAAACTTCAACTCTGTTTCTCTCTCCACAGATGCTGTCAGGCCTGCAGAGTTTTTCCAGCATTTTCTGTTTTTGTTTCAATTGAATCCTGCTTGAAAGGAATAGCTCCTGCAGCAAGTTCACTTAGACTGGAGCCACACCCACCGTTCTATAATTAACTTCCATTTGACATTTTTTCTTTGGCTTATTTCCCAGGCAACTTGGTCACATGATCAGTTACTGGAATCAAGGTGCTTTACCAGAAATAATCTCCTAGAGAAACCAAATTCTTAAAGGGACCATCATACCAACATAAAATATAGGTCTTCCCCAATAACTGTCGTGGCAGTCTACTTTCTCAGATCTTTTCTTTTACTTTGTGTTGATTTGCAAACACATCTTGCTTGTTCTTTTATTTTTGTCTGTTCCTGATTCACAATATGATCATTACAGCCTATGTTTTTTGACTGCAGCCATCTCACCTGCAAGCACAAGTTATAGTGAAACCATCAGCACCTTAAGATATGCAGCACATGCAAAGAATATTATCAATAAACCCCGTGTGAATGAGGTGAGAAATTAGTGGTTGTTTTCCAGGTAACTGCATTCAAGCTGTGTCTCGTTTGTTCTCTTTTAATGTAACAACTCTCCCAAGTGGGTCAATTGGTTATTTTGTTGTTGAGTATTGGACTAACCCGTGTAAAGAAGAAAGGCATCATGCCTGTGCTAGGTAAATAAGGGAGATTCTGCTGGGACTCGACAACCCTTGAGCTGTGGAGTGGAAAGATCAGCCATGGTTCCCGCTCCCTGGTCACTATTCAATGACCCCAATGGAGCGTGAGAGCATGCAAGTAGTGAGTTAGTTTAGTATCAGACTCACTTATGATGTTTTTACTCCAATAACTTGCTGACACACGAAGAATGAATGTTGGGTAAAGTACTAGAAATGCAGCCAGCACCAACGGAAAGTTACATTAAATAGTGTCTTAACATAATTAAATGCCCAGAAGTGCTACACAGGAGAGTTATTGGACAGCATTTATTTTTCAAGCCAATGAGGTAGGCTTTGAGGACCAGCGTAAAGGAGAAGTGAGACGTTGAGAGGCAGAGAGGTTTGTGGGGGAGAATTCCAGAGCTTAGGTCCCAAGTAGCTGAAGGCATTGCTGCCATTAGTGAAATGATTAAAATTGGTGATGCAGAAGTATTCAAAATTGGTGGAATGTAGGGTTCTCTGAGCATTGTTGGAGCATCAATGAAATGGTACTGTAGTGTGAGTTTTTGTTTAAAAAGAATAAGAATATTTACAGTGATAAGTGAGATTACTGTGTCTCCAAATTGGAATTTTTTTTGTATTTGATATATATAAAATGTATTTTGTAATTGTACTGGACATCATTACAATGTCTTAAGAGTCCCCTTAACCCTTTTCAGGATGCTAATGTAAAGTTAATTAGAGAACTGCGTGAGGAGATTGACCGATTAAAAGCCATGCTCATGAGTTTTGAATTGGTAAGTGATGCGTTCTTGCCTAAAGTCATAGAGAAAATAATAAGTTAAATATTAATATTGACTGTATTTTATTATTCCTTACTACCATGATAAATAAAATGACATCTGATCAAAAAAATTATTTTGAAAATTGTATTTCAGGCACTATCTTGTGTAAAGTTTGGCTGAAGTCTTTCAAAAGCATATTAATTAAATATCCTTGTTTATTTCCTCTGAAGATTTATGTACAGTTATGAGTTCTGGGAAATGTGGATTAAAAAAAACACACCTCAATTCTTGATAATGTCATCAGATACTGGATCATCTGGTGTGGCATCTCATCAAATTACTTTTGGAAATCCAAGTATACTGTGTATTACCCTTTTTCGTGATAACAGCAATAAATACTTGCATTTATATCACACCTTTAAGAAAGTAAAATGTTCTAAGGTGCTTCACAGGAGCATAAACTTGGTTGGTTTTCTCAGCTTCCCATCTCTTCATAAGGGCAGGGGAAAGGGTGTGTAATATTGTTCCCCCCCTCCTCCTTCTCTGTATAATTTAGTGGGGTTTTTGACTGACAGGATACAGTTATTGGCAGGGTGGGTTTAGCTTGCCTTGCAGATGACAAGCTGCATAAAAACAATAATCATAAAAAGAAAGAAGGAAGGACTTATATTTATAAAGTAACTTTGACATAGTCAGGATGCCCTAAGTGCTTCACGTGCAGTGGATTACTTTTGAAATGTAGTCACTGCTGTTTTGTAGGTAAATGGAGCAGCCAATTTGTGCACAGCAAGGCCACATACAGTAGTTAGATAAGTGACCAATTGATCACTTGGTAGTATTGGTTGAGGGTTACCAGGAGAACGTTCTTGTCCTTCTTTGAATAGTACCATGTAGTTATCCACACTCACCTTAACTGGTAGATGGCACCTCCACCAATGCAGCACTTCCTCAGGTGAAGTGACAACCTAGATTTGGTGCCCTGGAGTTGGTAGGTCTTCACTCAGATCTTTTGACTCAGGGGACTTGGTGGGCGAGGGGCAACTAAATCAAACTAACACTGAAGAGACAAATTTGGTTTGGGGTGAGGGAGAGAAAAATTGGGCTGATTTAAGTGCAGAAAATGTCCTGTGAAATTATTTTTCAATGGTAAAACAAGAGGGGATGATCTAGGTTCATCCAAATTTTGTATTGTTAGACAAGAACTAACTTGTTTTATGCTTGTCAGAAAGGCAGGTAATAGGCTTGTCCCAAAGCTTCTGATACGGAGCAGTCGTGCTTAATAAACCGATCAACATGGTTGCAGGAATGTACTTGAATGACCCTGCTAGACTTTGCAAGGATCTTCTGTCACTACAAGAGCACTGTTGTGTTGTCCCTCATTACCTTAACCCCAAATTCAAAAACTACTGTGGCAGCCATGATCCTGTTAGCTGTACACCTGGATTGTGTATTCAATCAATTTAGCACAAAAGCAAAAATAATCTGTAATGTTGTTTTGTAGCGAAACTTCAGTCCTTCTTTAAATGATGAGAAAGATGGAAGCCTAACAGAAATGCTACTTCAAAATGAACTCAAGGTTGGTTATACTCTTTGTACGAAGGAAAATAAGATAAGATAGATAAACTAGTGGCACAAATAGAGTTAAATGGTTTAGATCGAATCACCATTACAGGGACATGGTTAAAAGGTAACCAGGGTTGAGAAAAAAATATTCCAAGGTACACAACATTTTGAAAAGACATACAGAATAGAAAAGGTGATGGGTAGCCCTGATAATAGAGGATGACATAAAGGCACAAGTGAGAGGGATCTTGGCTCAGAAAATCAGGAAGCAGAATCAGTATGGGTGGAGATTAGAAATGGGAATGTTCAGAAAATGCTGGTAGGAGTAGCTTATTGACCTCCAAGCAGAAGTTATACCATTGAACAGAAATGATTGGAACTTGTAACAAAGACAATGGGCAGAATTTTGCCGTCAGCGAGCGGGGGGCGGGGCCCTCTCGCTGCCACGTAAAATGACGTGGGATGACATTGGGCGGAACCCCGACATCACCCCACCCCATTTAAATTTTTAGGAAGGTGGGGGCGCAGCAAAATCAGCTGCGGGCCTGCCGACCTGTCAATGGCCAATTTAGGCCATTGACAGGATCAATTAAGCAATTGAAGGATCTACCTGTCCAACCCTAAGGTTGGCGGGTCGGCCAGGAGCCCCGGCAGGCAATAGAAAAAACATGAAACCTCATCCAGCGGCGGGATGAGGTTCCATGTAGGGTTTTAAAAATTGTAATAAAGTTGTTATGTAAATTATGAACATGTCCCAACTCATGTGACATTGTCACATGAGGGGACATGTAAGGGAATTTTTTTTTTCTATTTTTAATATTTTTAAAAGTCAAGGCGATCTCCCTGAGGCTGTACTTAGTGCACTCTCGATTTCAGGGATTCCCCCCGCCCGCACAGGGAGCGTATAGTGCTTTCCAGTGGATGTCACGCTGGGCGGGGCTTAATTGGCTTGCCCACGTAAAATGGCGGTGTGGTCCCGATCGCTGGCGGCGATCAGCTCAGCGCCTGCCCGCCCAACACATGGAAAATTCTGCCCAAGGTTGTTGTGGGGGACTTCAATCTTAATATAAACTGGACCAATCAATTTGGCACAGGTGGTCTGGAAGATGAGTTTGTAGAATGCTTTTGTGACAGTTTCCTGGAGCAGTATGTTGTGGAACCAACAGGGGATAAAGCCAGGAATATAAAAATAGATTGTAAGAGCTTTTACAAGTATATTGAAAGGAGGGGAATAGCTAAATTAAATGTTATTACCTTAGAAGCAGAGACAGGAGAAATTATAATGGGGAATGAGGAAATGGCTGAGACATTGAACAAATATTTAGTGTCTGTCTTCACAGTAGAAGACATAAGTTACATATTTGAAATAGAGGCTAACCAAGGGGCTAATAAGAGTAGGGAAAATAAGGTAATTAATATCAGCAGAAAAAAAGTTCTGGAGAAACTCAAGGACTAAACTTCGACAAATCCCCAGGACCTGATGAACTACATCCTCAGGTTCTAAAAGAGATTTACTGCATAGATAGTGGATGCACTGCTATGATTTTCCAAAATTCCCAAGATTCTGGAACGGTACAGCAGATTGGAAGTTAGCAAATGTAACACTGCTATTCAAGAAAGGGGGAAGAGAGAAAACAGGGGACTTTTGACATCAGTCATCAGGAAAGTGCTGGAAGCCAATTTTAAGGAAGTCTTAACATTGCACTTAGAAAAACATAGCATGATTAAAACAAGTCAATATGCCTTTATGAAAGGTAAATCCTGTTTGACAAATTTATTGCAGTTTTTTGAGGATGTAAAAGGTGGGGTAGATAGAGGGGAACTAGTAGATATAGTTTACTTGGATTTCCAAAAGTCATTTGATGAGGGTGCCACACAAAAGGTTAATACACAAGATAAGGACTCAAGGAGTTGAGGGTGATATAGCGTGGATAGAGGATTGGTTAATGGACAGAAAGCAGAGGGTTAAATGGGGCACTTTCAACCTGGCAGGCTGTGACTAATGGAGTGCTTCAGGAATCAGAGATGGGATCTCGGCTATTTACAATCTATATTATATTAATGACTTGGATGAAGAGACAGAAAGTAATGTATCTAAGTTTGGTGACGATACAAAGCTAGGTGGAAGTGCAAACTGAGTACACAAAGAGATATAGACAGGTTAAGTAAGTGGGCAACAAGACGGCAGATGGAGTATAATGTGGGAAATTGTGAAGTTATTCACTTTGGGCGTAAGAATAGAAAAGCAGAATTTTTTTAAAGTAAATGAAACTTGTAAATGTTGATGTTCAGGGAGACTGGTGGAGCAGGTTCGATAGGCCTGCTCCTGATCCTATTTCTTATGTTCATATGTGTGCACCACTGTCATACAGGTACTTAGCATTAGAGACTACTGAGAGTGAATGACACTTTGCAGTGCCATGCCACCAATGGGCAAGGGATTACACAGGAGGGAACAACCTTCCAAACCAGTGACCCTTACCGCCTAAAAGGATAAAGGCAGCAGATGCATGGGAACATCACCACCTGCAATTTCCCCTCCAAGCTGCACACAATCCTGATTATATCGCCATTCCTTCACTGTCACTGGGTCAAAATCCTGGAATTCCCTCCTGAACAGCACTGTGGGTGTATCAGCACCACATGGATTGGAGTAATTCAAGAAAGCAGCTTACCATCACCTTCTCAAAGGCAATTAGGGATGGGCAATAAATGCTGGCCTTGCCAGCAATGCCCACATTCCATGAAAGAATGAGAAAAACCAAGTGTAGAAATGCAATTTTTATAGAAGATTTCATAGTCAGGGAGACAGGCATGCATTTCTGTAACTGATATCGTGAGTTCTGCATGTGGTGTTACCTCCCTGGTGCCAGGGTAAAGGACATCATGGAGAAAGTGCAGAATATTCTGCAGGGGGAAGCAAGTGTGCCAGAAGTTGTAGTATACATTGGTACTAATGAGATAAAGAGGGCAGATTTTGAGGTCCTACGGCCAAATTTTCAGGAACTAGGGAGGAAGTTTAAAAAGTAGGACCTCAAGGGTAGTAACCTCTGGATTACTCCCAGTGCCATGCCCTCCCGAGAATAGAAATAGGAAGATAGGGAGGATCAATGATTCCCTTGAGGCATGGAGGGATGCTTCAGGTACTTGGGGCATTGGGACCAGTTCTGGGATGGTAGTTATCTATTCAAAAGGGATGGGTTGCCCCTCAACAGGACTGGAAACAATTTCCTTTCAGGGAGATTCACTAGTGTGATTGGGGAAGGTTTAAACTAAATTGGCCTGGGGATGGGAACCAGCATATAGCAAAGAAGATGCATAAAGTAAGATTGTTGGATAGAACTAGAGAAGGGAGTGGTTCAATGTTAGATATGAGTTGGCTAAGAGGAACTACGAGGAATGCCAAGACAGGATTACAATGCATGTATGTAAATGAACAAAGTGTGTGAATAAGGTTGGTGAACAAGGTTTGTGAACTAAAAGCACAAATGGCTGTGTGGGAATATGATGTAATGGCAATAATAGAAGCGTGGCTTAAAAATGGTGAGAACTGGGCGCTTAATATACAAGGGTATAAAATGTTCAGAAAAGAAAGGGAAGACAAAGAGGGAGGTGTGGTGGTAGTACTGATTAGGGAAGATATTGCAGTGTTATCACGAGGGAATGTCATTGAGGGAACAAGGATACAATATCTTTGGAGTTGAGAAACAAAAGGGGCATGATCTCTCTATTGTTGGTATTCAATAGGACTTCAGATACTGAGAGAAGATAGAAGAACAAATCTGCAGGGAAATCACAGAAATGGTAGTGATATTGGGGGACTTTACCCAAATATCACCACATGCAGGACTCACAATAACAGTTACAGAAATGCCTGTTTGTCTCCCTGACTATGAAATCTCCAATAACTGCAATTCTACACTTTGTTGTCCCCTCCTGTATAATCCCTTGCTCATTGATGGCATGGTCTTGACTGCATTCCGCCAAAGTGTCATTCACTCCCAGCAGTCTGCTGAGTATCTGTCTGAGAGTGGGATACACCCTGAAGACTCATGAAGTGTTGGAATCAAGGGTGAGGAGGGGAAGGAATTTCTGAAATATGTTCAGGAGAACTTCCTTGAACATTATGTTCTCAGCCCAACCAGAAAGGAGGCAATGTTGGCTCTGGTGCTGAGGAATGAGGTGGGCCAAATGGACCACTGGTATGTGGGGGAATACTTGGATAAGAGTAATTAATATATATTAAGTTTTGGACTAGTAATGCAGGACAGTAAGGAACAACCTAAAGTGGAACATGTAAATTGGAAGGGACTAATTTCAATGGGATGAGAAGAGATCTAACCATAGTAAAATGGAATCAAAGACTGACAGGAAAAAACTGTAATGGGAACAATAGGCAATCTTTAAGCCAGAGATGATTCAGGTACAGGCTGGGTGCATTGCAACAAGGGAGAAAGATAGGGGAACAAAAACCAGGGCTCTTTGGGTGACAGGTGAGATAGAAATTTATGAAAAACAAAAAGAAATGTTGTATGTTGCATGTCAGATGTTTTCTTCAAGCGCAATGGGTTGAAAGAGGAATTGAAGAGGAAAATAAGACTGGCAAAGAAAAAATATGAGAATAGAATGGCATCCAATGTAAAAGGAACCCAAAAATCTTCTACCAGCATGTAAATTGTGAGCCAGTAGTAAGAGGTGGAGCGGGTTCTATTAGGCACAAAGACGGTGATATATGCTTAGAAGCGCAGGACTAGACTAGAATACTTGATGAGTATTTTGTATCGGTATTTACTAAAAAAGAAGCAAGGATAGTAGATGTAATGGATGGGATGAAATTGAGATGGAGGTGGTACTGGAGAGTCTGGTTATGTTTAAGAGTAGATAGGTCGCAGGGTCTGGATGGCTTACATCCCAGGTTGTTAAAGGATGTCTGGGTGGAGATAAGAGAAAGGCTTGCCATAACCTTCCAAAGAATTGCAGAGTGGGAAATGTTATTTCTTATTCAAGAAAGTAAAGACAGTTCTAGCACTACAGGCAAGGTAGTTTAACATCAGTGGTGGGTAATGTTTTGGAATCCATAATCAGGGGGAAAAAAAATCAACAGGCACTATGAGAACTTTGAGTTAATTAAGGAGAGCCAGCACTGATTGTAAAAGGCAAATAGTATTTGATTGATCGAATTGAATTTTTTGATGAAGTAACAGGGAAAGTTGATGAAAGGAATGCAGTGGATGTTGTCTATATAGATTTTAAGGAAATGTTTGACGAAGTACCACATAAAAGACTAATTAACAAAATTGAGGCTAATGGAATAGGAGAGTCAGTGCCAAAAAAAACTTGAGAACAAAAAACTGGTCATGGTAAATGGTTATTTTTCAGACTGGAGGGTGGTAGACAATGGTGTTCCCCAAGGGTGAGTTCTAGGACTGCTGTATTTTTTTTTTTGCTATATATAAATAACTTGGATATTGGAATGCAGAGCAACATTTCAAAAAATTGTCAATGGTACCAAGCTTGGAGATGTGGCAAGCAGTAAGGAGGATACTAATCGACTGCGACAGGACATAGGTAAGCTAGCAAAGGGGCAGACAAAGTTGCAGATGGAATTTAATAGAGAGAACTGTGAGGTGAAGCATTTTGACAAAAGAGATAGGGAGAGGCAATATAGACTTAATAGCACAGTTTTAAAGAGTATGCAGGAACAGAAGGACCTAGGCGTGCATATGCATTGATCTTTGAAGATGGCAGGACATACTGAGAGAGTAGTTAGCAAAGCATATAGAACCTTGTGCTTCATAGATAAAGGCATTGAGTACAAAAGCAGGGAAATTATGCTGAGCCCTTAATAAAGCAGTGGTTAGGCCCCAACCAGAGTATTGCATTCAGTTTTGGTCACAACACTTTAGGAAGGATGTGAATATTCTTGAGAAAGTGCATAAGAGATTTACCAGAATGGTTCAGGGATGGGGGATTTTAGTTACAAGCTTGTGTTTGAGAAGCTGGGATCGTTCTCCTTGGAGCAAAGAAGATTGAGGGAAGTAAAAACAGAAAAGGCTGGAAAAACTCAGCAGGTCTGACAGCATTAGTGGAGAGAGAAACTCTGTTTCTTTCTCCACAGATGCTGTCAGAACCTGCTGAGTTTTCCCAGCCTTTTCTGTTTGTATTTCAGATTTCCAGCATCCAGAGTATTTTGCTTTTATATAAGATGGAGGGTAGATTTGAAAAAAAGTATATAAGATTATTCCAGTTTTGGATGAGGTAGACAAGGAAATACTGTGCCCATTACCCAATGGTACAAGGATTAGGACACACAGATTTAGGGTGTTGGGCAAATGATATGGGGGAACGAGTGAAAGAACTTTTTTATGCACTGAGTGGTAATGACCTGAACCTCATTGCCTATGAAGGTGGTAGAAGCAGTGACAGTCAATGATTTCAAAAGGAAATAAACTTGCAGGGGAATGGGACTGACTGGACTGCTCTGTGGAGAGCTGGCATGGGCTTGATAAGCTGATCGGTCTCCTTCTGTACTGCAAATGACTCTGTGACCCTTAACATCGAGCTGTGACTAGCATGTTGAGGCATTGAAGTGGCAGTCAGATTGCCTGAATGTTTTCCAATTGATTACACTTCATTACATAAAGTTCCTAATTAATGCTGTTTTATAATCTTAGTTGGATGTAGCTTAGATTAAATACTGAAGACATGAATTGCTGTGATCTTTCTCAGGTGGACCAGCTTACCAAAGATTGGACAGACCGATGGAAGGACACAAAAGCAATCATGGAGGAATACTACGTGGACATAAACAGAGGGAAAGCAGGGGTGATTGTTGCCTTCCAGTTACCTCATTTAATAGCAATGGATGAGGATATATTAAGTACAGGTGTTGCTCTCTATCATCTCAGGGTAAGATTTCAGACCTGTTTTGAATTGATTCACTGTTGATTTAATTCCTTAAATTTACATATTCTCCTGGTTATATTTTCTCTCTCTCTCTCAAAGATCCTTGTATAAGATCTCTTGACTAGTGGGTTACCTGCTTCTATGCTTATGCTACTGTAGATCAGACAGGAGGAAGTGCAAGTAGACCCTTTCAATTTTCCTGTACTTATTTGTTCTGTCCTGCCATTTGGAAACATCTCCATAATCCTCCTAGCTGTGAATAATTGTAGAATTGGTGATTACACCTCATCATTCTGTAGAGAAACTTTTGAATGTGTTTCCATGGAGACCTTGACAGTTGAAGGGCTAAGGTTCATAGGCACACCAGCAGTATCAAGAGTAAAAGGCAAGAGTTACAGATTTGACAAAGAGCCCTTAATTATGTTAAATGGCTTTCTGGTGATCGTGCAAAATGGCTATAATATTCTCCTTTCTTCACCATGCCAATGCAGATAGAATAAAACTATTTAGCAGACTTTTTTCCAAGTTTAAAAGTACACAGAACTGGTTCCTCTACCAATCAGAGAGGGCAGGCAGGATATGCACCTTAATAAGCAATGAAGCATCTCTAAAGGGCCATCAGCAGGACTCTCAATGGCAGCAGTCATTGGAGTATGTAGGATAGCAGTGGGAGTGAGAAAGGAGCTGAAGAATGGAGGGAAGATATGGAAAGGCACCCCCCTCCTCTCCAGTTCCCTGACTTGTGCTTAGGGGTGTGATGATTGATGCAGAGTGGGCACAGAGAAGCCCTCTCCCTTGGCTGCAGCAGGAGCCCAGCCAGCTTCACCAAGTGGCTGGAGATTGCAGAGGTGGTGAGCAGCCAAAGCGAGGTGCCAAAGACCTGGATTCAGTGCCGGAGAAAGTTTAATCCCCTTATGAGGCCCGACAAGGTGAGTATCCTCTCTCATTTGGCAGTCTCTCTTCTGGCAAACATTGTCCTGAACAGCGGTCCTTTGACCTTGCTGTCACACACACTATTTTCTCTCCAGCTTCCTCCTCAAATCTCTATCTCAACAGAAAGCACTCACACTCGTCCTTGTCCTATTGCCCTTTTGCTCCCATTCCTCACAGTCACCTTCCTCAAATGCTTACCCTCCATCCTCTGCAATCAGTTTACTCCTCACAGCCTTAACTCTTTGCCTTTTCTAATTGCAGGAGAAGAGAGCCCATAACACTAGGGAGAGACGGAGAACTGGGGATGAATCTTCAGCCATGGCCGACCTGACATCAATGGAGAAGGAAGGCCTGGACATTGGCAGGGTGACACCTGTACAAACCATCACCGATGGAGGGATGACAGTGGCCCAGAGCTCTGGTGACAGCATTAGACATCACAATACCACTTGGCACTGAACTGTCACTCATGTTGAATCAATGTCAGCAATTTATTAAATGACCTGATCTGTAGAATGCTGCCTTAGAACCCTATTTCACCTACATTCAGCAATAGCTCATGTCTTTCATCTCCCACAGACCCATCAACAGTACTAGTGGAGGAGATGAGAGAGGAACCTGACGAACTCCTCCGAGGGGAGGAGGACCAGCACTCTGAGGATACACTGTCAGATGACTCGTGCACACCCTCCATCTGTACAGATACACACATTAGATTTAGACAGAACAGCACATGATGAGGAGCATATCACATGTGAGCAGGAGCAGTTGCTGGAGAGAGGAACAGCAGTAGAGAGTCCCCGTTGGACGGTGCAGGACGCTCCAATGTTTGCTCAGCCGGACACATACTGAGTCTCGGGTCGTACCCATTTGGGTACTTGTGGAGTAGCAACAGGGAATGTATGAACTTCTGCCAGAATTTCCAGAGACTATGCACATGCTTGCATAGAAAATTGAGGAGTCCACTTCTAGTATGAGTGCCATGATGTCTCAGGCGCTTGTGCTGATGACCACCTCCATTGAAAAAGTGGCTGATGTCATGAAGAGGTAGGAAGGCCACTGAACGCATGCTGGCCTATGTCCAATGGCCTACGCACTCTGTCAGTTTACAGAGGTTCAAACAAAGCATCGCCTTGATGGCTGAATTCCACAGTGATGTGCAGCCAACTGCTGTCCTGCTCTTGGTTCGCAGGGGTGTGCAGGAGGGCCCTGAGAGGGAAGGTAGAAAAAGGGCTGATGGCAATGGGGGCTCTTCTCAAGGCATACCTACTTCACCACCCTTGCCTCCCCATACCCCCTCAGACAGAGTCTGCTCTGGACAAGTGCAGGTATGGCAGTCTTTGGCAGGACCCTTATGGGCTCCAAAGTCCAGAGGATGTCTGCCGCCGGGATCTCATGTCTCAGTACAGGGGAAAGAGCAGCCATGCAAGACACAGAGGTTGGACCACATAGAAGTAATCGAAAGTGTATGAGGAAAAGGCCTTAGTTGCATAGAGGGAATCACTTGGGTACTTATTACATAGTTAGTATTGCATTGATGCTCTTTATGTGAATGGAAGAATGAATATATGTGAAGTGCTCATTGTCATAGCCTCTACTTTGATTGACCCCCATTGACCCTGGTCAGTTTCATTCCGGTGAATGGAATGATAGGCCTTGATGAGGAAAGGCTGTTAATGTGATAGTTGGCTGGGTGACCAGAAGGAGGTTTGCTGTAGGGTAGTTGCATGGGAGTCTTGATAGAAAACTTGCAATTTTGTGACTACATTTCTCAAGTGAAGCATGCCAGGATGAGGCCGTCATGGGCTTCTCTGGCAGACAGCTCTGTGGCTACAGGCACCAATGGCACATCATGATGCTTCTTCTCCTCCTCTGAGCATGCTGAGTGCTTTCCACCTACCTCTCGCTCCTTCTCCATTCCTCTCTGCTGCACCATGTTGTGAAGGGCACGGTAGACCACAACAATCCTGGAGATCCTTAGTGGGGCATATTGATGGGCATCTCCAGATCAGTCAAGGCAGCAAAACCTCATTTTGAGCAAGCCGATGGCTTATTCTATTGTTGCCCTGGTGATTACATGGTTCATGTTGTACCTCTTCTGTGCCCCTTTTGTAGGGCTGCTCACTGGGGTCATCAGCTAGGTCTTGCCGCCCAGGAGCTAACCACTGAGACTGTCTAGTAGAACGAACACCTAAGAGCTTGAGACTGCCAAAGTATGAAAGAGTTATGGCAGCTCTCTGGATACCAGGCGCAAACTTGAATGATGTCCTTGCGGTGGTCAGAGACCAGCTGCACATAAAGGAAGTGGAAGCCCCTCCGATTACCAAAGATGCTTGGCTAATCTGATGATGCCTTGATTGCCACATGACCACATAGGATTATGTAGGATATACGGCACAGAGGAAGGACAGTCAGCCTAACCTGTCCATGCCGGTGTTTATGTTCAACTTGAGCCTCCTCCCATCTTTTCTCAGATAAATCTATCATTGTAACCCCCTATTACCTTCTTCCTCATTTGGCTTCCCCTTAAATGCTATTGTATAAATACTATTTACTTTAATCACTCCCTGTGGTAGTGGGTTCCACACTTTCACTATTCTTTGGTAAAGAATTTTCTTCTCAATTCCCTATTGAATTTCTTGGTGAATAAATGACTCACAGAGGAATCAAACCTGCAACTTTAGCATATCTGCATCATGCTCTAACCAGCTGAGCTAAACAGCCATTAGTACAGTCTATGAATCCCTGGACTCATGGAAATCCTACAAGGGAAGCAAGGCCGACAGCCCTCTGGGTTTGAACTGACCTCATTCATCTTAAACTGAATATAGTTGGAAGCGCTCACAAGCAAGACATCAGTGACCTGGCTGATGCAGTTGTGGGCTGCAGATTGTGAGATCCTACAACAGATCCCTAGAAGGAGGCGGTTGCATATAAATTGAGGGCCACAGTCACCTTGACAGTCACAGACAATGCGAGGTCTGATTCCAAAAGGCTGAAGATGTCTGCATCTACCTACTGCAAGAGCCTGAGAAGTGGAGGAAGCTGCCCCTTGGTCTATAGACCCTATGCTGAGGATATTGCCTCCTTTGAGGTGCAGCCCCACGTCTATTCCCCCTGTTCCATGCAGCTGCATGTGGCTGTGGAGAAGGCAGCTACTGCTTCCGCTATCGCTGGAGTTACTGACTCTGTCCCTGTGGCTGTTGGACTGCACCTCCTCCTCAGAGGTCCAACTAACTACAGAGCATGTTGTAGGGAAATTTCAAGAATAGGATTAGCCTCAGTGCAATCCAAGGCACTTGAATGTAACTGTCCAAAGTTGCTGATCAGAAAGAAATCAATGAATTTAGACTGAATGGCTCCTGTCACTACTAGCCTTTCACTGTGGCTGACCTCAGGCTTGCCAATTTCAGCCTTTTTACGGTTGCTATCAGGTCAATTTCACTTTATGATGAGTTCCCAGTCTGCATTTGCCTTCTCCAGCCTGGCAAGGTACAGACACTGTGTGGAACTTATGTGCTAGGTGGGAAAATCCAAGTTAAAGAGGTGCTCAATTTTCTTTTAAATTGCTGCAATTTGCTTCCCATCAGCTCCAAACGGGTTTCCCTGCTGGCCTGAGCATGTGCACTGGGGAAAGCCAGAAAAGGGCAAGGTGGCATCCAGATCCCAATCTGGTATCAATTTTAATGGATTTAACTCATTGCATGTACACAAACGTTCCTCCCATTGCCTGCAAAATTTGCCCCAATTGTTTCTGAAAGAAGTTATGGGCCGTAACTCCCAAGCTTCCCAGCATTGGATTGGCAGGGGGTGGAGCTACATCAAAGATGTACTAGGGAATTCCTCTCGCAACTTCACAGGTAAGCATGTGTGCAGCAGTTGCCCAGAATGCAGACTTCCTCTGGGCAACTGCCCTGCGCTGTGAACCACCTGAAAATGTAATTTAAGCTGCAAATTTTGGATGGTTGCAACAGGGTTACACCAATAGTGACTCAGAAAAAGTTAGAAGAATTAAAACCTCTTCTAACTTCTGGGTAATTATTGTAAAGACCCAGGCTGATCCCCCACGGGACGCCCCCAACCACCCCGACCCCCCAGGGGACTCCCCCACCCCTAACTAACCACCCCACCCCCACGGTATTCCCTACCCCCCAACCCCAGTGGAACTCTCCCCCCCCTACAACCAGCCACATGGGACTCCTCACCCGACCACTCCCTCCCCCTGCAGGCCTGACTCTCATTCCCCAACCTGACCGGGCCTCCAACACAGCTGGCCTAGTGCTCACCCCTGACCCAACCTGAACCCCCACCCTGCAGGCCCAACCCAACACACTCTCCCCAACTCCCGAGGTCTGACCAGACCCTCACCCTCCCCCCACATGTCTGACCCTTCCAACCCCTCTTGTTGGACCCCTCCACCCCCCCAACACTCCCATTGTCAGACCCCTCCGACCTCCCCCTCCCATTGTCAGACCCCTCCACCCCTCCACCAACGTCCCTCAATGTCAGACCCCTCCTTCCTCCCCCCCCCACTCCCGTTCTCTGACACTGATTGTCACTCCGAGGAAGTTACGGTCCTATGTATGAAATACCAACCCTCTCCCATAGAGGTACAGCCAATTTGGAACTAGGAGCCTGTCCCTAAATGATTTGGATGTCGTTTCTATTAAGCAAAAGCAGGCCTCTTTGATGATCAAAATACTCCTCCTCCATAGAACAGCAATTGCAGTGTTAACTAGGTTCAACTCTTAAATGGATGTTAACTCATGTTTCCTTTTGTAATTAAAACCACAATACCATTTGTGGGGATTGAAAGCGACAATTCTAATCTCAGTGTAAATTCTATTTCAATTAACATTATTACATTACTAATTACATTACTATTACATTAACATCTCAAATTAGCAGGAGATTGGGGTAAAACCACTAGAATTTTTACCCCATTGTCTGTGGCCCTCCTAGTTGAAAACAGTTCCCATTTTAGCTGTTTTGAAAACTATGAATACAGAAATTATCCTTTTTTACAATGTGTTCCATTGTTTAGAGAAATAATGAGGAGATCGTGCAGTGGGTTTCGGTTTCAATATACTCTTGTTTATTATGTTTAAAGTTTAGATGGAATGAAAGATGAAGATCAGAAGGAAGAGCTATGACCATCATAATATTGTTAAAATGTAGAGATGGAGAGAGGTCAGAGGTTATAACTGATAAGCCATTACTTTTAAAGAGAAGACAGTGTTACCCACCACATTTTTCCTTCTTTGAATTACCTTTCTTTTTCTCTTGTTCTGTTTGACTCCTTTATCTTTCTATTGGACCTCCTGAGCTGTAAGTAAGGAAACTATTACTAATAATTCGTCCTTCTATGTGTTGAGCTTACTAAAATTAAATTGTTTGCTGTGATAAATCTGCATGTTTTGCTCCCTGACTTTAGAAGTTATTTTTCTCTAAAAGTAATGAAAGTTAAACAGTACACTGCAGATGTATTAACATTTAAATGGGTCCGTATGTTTTGCATACCTGTATGCTGTTAGTATACCAATCTCTATTCAGCAAGATCCCAAAGGATTCTTACCCTAGTCTGCTGACTTGCTCATTACAAACAATTTCCCAACTGCCTGTCTGCAGCAGTGTGGTTGCGAGGTGTACAATGTCTGGAGATAGCACAGATGATCTCTAGAGTATATATTTCCATGACCTAATTCCATATCTTCAGAATGTTTGGCTTTTATTTCATTTTACTATTTTGATATTAATGGCACTTCATAGAATTATACAAATAGCCCAGAAGAATGCAATTCAGCACATCATGCTGCCTTTTAAAAGAACTATTTAATGCGTCCTATTCACCTGTGCATTCCCTGTGCTCTGCAATTCCTTTTCATGGAAACATACAAATTCCCTTTTGAAAATTGCCACTGGATCTGTTCCCACTGCCCTTTCAGAAAGTGCATTCAAGATTGTAACTTTCACCATCCAGAATGTGACTACTAGTGAAAACACAAATAACACCCAGCTATGTTTCCTTGCTAATTAATGAACTGCCTCCTCACTCTTTCTCAAAAATGTTAAGATACCCTTGTAACAGAGTTGTGACCCATAGTTTGGTTGGTTATGTTGTTTTTCCCACCTGTTGTGATGTAGCTTAGTAGTGAGGAAACCCTTCATGTTTCATCTGCAGTGGAGTGTCTTTTGAATTCAATTTTTAACTTGTAGAATGCTATTTATGAAGCTCTTATGAAAAGGCAGTTTTAAATTATTTTCATATTATATGTATTGAGACTTTAATATATTTCAATGTAAATAGAACCTGACTTGAAGTGATGGTTTAGTGTTAAACATTAAGATTTAGACTCAAATATTATGCTTTCTCTGGAGCACATGCATCTGATCTTGAAAAAGAGGTTTGGTTCTTCTCTCTCTGGTGCAACTTTGTGAGTTTCTTGTGCTTGGTGAGGATATGTAGTTGGTTTAAATGTCTTCATGGTTTTAGGAAGGAACAACAAAGATTGGGGGAGTTGACGCTGAGACAGACCAAGACATTGGTAAGTGCACAAAAATGGGTTTGTCTGACAGTTATAATGATTTTTTTCCACTTGAGCCGTGTGTAGCAGCACCTTTACGATATGGATCTAAATTCGCTGATCTTTTACCTATATCCATGTTAGAATTCAGAACATAACTAAAATAATAGACAACTACAAAGTGAAAATAAACTCAGCTCGTTCCCTTATTATCCATTTGTAGGTTTATACTATCCCATCATTCAGTTGGCTAGAGGCTACTTCACAGCTTTGGAGGGCATATGATCCCCTCTCCTCACTGAAATCCATACTCCATTCTTCTTTGTCTGGTGTTACCTCCAGTGAGAACATTGTTGCAATGAACTGGTTTTATAGCACAAAATCTAACCATAAAGTCTTAGATATTTTCACTTAACTACTCTCTGTTTGCTTTGCTTGCTCTTCATCCCCATCCCCACATTTGACACCAAAACCCCTAGCTTGATCTCAGCTGCTGAGGCTGCCTTCCCCTGTAGCACACATTGTGGCAGAATCGCTTATTTTATACAAGTTTGCTTTGTTTGTGAGCTCAAGTTTTCCTGTTTTATGCAACACGATTTTTTTGGAGGGGGTGGTGGAGTGGGGAGAGCCTTTCAGTCCAACGTTGCAAGAGCAGCTTGCAACGAAATTGAAATTGAAGCAGTATTTATAAAAATGCACGGGAAAAATTCATTTGTTTTTAGTGGCTCGCCTTGGATAGTATAAATCTTTCAACTGCTGTGTAGCCTCTGTAATGTTTGATCTCTTGCAAACCTTTAAGCCAGCAAGTTTCTTCCAACTTTTAACTTTAACCAACTGAAGTCACAATTATTCAAGCCAATGGCTACTTATGTACTGAAGTTTCAATTCTCAAAAGCCCACTACCACTCATCAGAATGAATGGTTCATGTGCTGTACACCCAGTAATAGATTACCTGCAGTTTGAACGGTGTTTAGGCAGCCTTAACCACTTATTCCTTGCTAATATAATTGCTGAATTTCAATTGACCCAAGAAGTTATAATGGCAATACTTCTTAAACACCTCATATTTAATCAATACATCGACACCTTGCAAGGTAGGACATGAAGTTTAACAATTGTTTGCACTCATGCCGCTTCCCTGCAACTTTATAGGGCCTGAGTGAGACCACACCTGGAGTACTGTGCACGGTTTTCGTCTCCTTAACTGAGGCAGGATAGAACATGCCTTAGAGGAAGTACATTGAAGGTTCACTGGACTAATTCCTGGGATTAAGGGATTGTCCTATGAGGAGAGATGGAGTAAACTGGGCCAATATTCTCTAGAATTTAGGTGAATGAGACGTGATTTCATTGAAACATATAAAATTCTCAAGGGGCTTGACAGAGTAAATGCTGAGAAAATGTTTCCCTTGGCTACGGGTCTAGATCACAGGGTCACAGTTTCAGAATAGGGGGTTGGATATATGAGGAGAAATGTCTCTACTCCATTTGCTTGAAGATCTTTGGAGTTCTCCACTCCCATGGGCTGTGGATGGTCAGCTATTGAGTATATTCAAGACAGATATTGCTGGATTTTTGGATACAGAATCACAGTGCAACAGAGGCCCTTTGGCCCATCGAGTCTGCACCGACACGTGAGAAACACCTGACCTACCTACCTAATCCCATTTACCAGCACTTGGCCCATAGCCTTGAATGTTATGACGTGCCAAGTGCTCATCCAGGTACTTTTAAAGGATGTGAGGCAACGTGTCTCCACCACCCTCCCAGGCAGCGCATTCCAGACTATCACCACCCTCTGGGTAAAAAGGTTTTTCCTCACATCCCTCCTAAATCTCCTGCCCCTCACCTTGAACTTATGCCCCTTTGTGACTGACCCTTCAACTAAGGGGAACATCTGCTCCCTATCCACTCTGTCCATGCACCTCATAATTTTGTACACCTCGATCAGGTCGCCCCTCAGTCTTCTCTGCACCAATGAAAACAATCCAAGTCTATCCAGTCTCTCTTCATAACTTAAATGTTTCATCCCAGGCAACATCTGGTGAATCTCCTCTGCACCCCCTCCAGTGCAATCACATCCTTCCTATAATGTGGCAACCAGAACTGCACACACTACTCCAGCTGTGGCCTCACCAAGGTTCTATACAACTCCAACATGACCTCCCTACTTTTGTAATCTATGCCTCGATTGATAAAGGCAAGTGTCCCATATGCCTTTTTCACCACCCCACTAACTTCAGAGATCTATGGACACACACGCCAAGGTCCCTTTGTTCCTCAGAACTTCCTAGTGCCATGCCGTTCATTGAATACTTCCTTGTCAAATTACTCCTTCCAAAGTGTATCACCTCACACTTTTCAGGGTTAAATTCCATCTGCCACTTGTCTGCCCATTTGACCATCCCGTCTATATCTTCCTGTAGCCCAAGACTCAACCTCACTGTTAACCACCTGGCCAATCTTTGTGTAATCCGCAAATTTACTAATCCTACCCCCCACATAGTCATCTATGTCGTTTATATAAATGACAAATAATAGGGGACCGAGCACCGATCCCTGTGGTACGCCACTGGACACTGGCTTCCAGTCACTAAAGCATCCTTCTGTCATCAACCTCTGCCTCCTACAACCAAGCCAATTTTGAATCCACCTTATCAAATTACCCTGTATCCCATGTGCCTTTGCCTTCTTTATAAGTCTCCCATGTGAGACCATGTCAAAGGCTTTGCTGAAATCCATATAAACTACATCAACTACGCTACCCTCATCTACACACCTGGTCACCTCCTCAAAAAGTTCAATCAAATTTGTTAGGCATGACCTCCCTCTGACAAAGCCATGCTGACTATCCCTGATCAAACCTTGCCTCTCCAAGCGGAGATAGATACTCTCCTTCAGAAATTTCTCCAATAGTTTCCCTACCACTGACGTGAGACTCACTGGCCTGTAATTCCCTGGCTTATCTCTACAACCCTTCTTAAACAGCGGAACCACATTAGCTGTTCTCCAGTCCTCTGGCACCTCCCCCGTGGCTAGAGAGGAATTAAAAATTTGGGTCAGAGCCCCTGCGATCTCCTCCCTTGCCTCCCTCAGCAGTCTGGGACACAAATCATCCGGACCTGGAGATTTGTCCACTTTTAAGTCTGCCAACACCTCCAATACCTTGTCACTCCCTATATCAATTTGGTTAAGAACCTCGCAGTCTCTCTCCCCGAGTTCAATACCTTTATCCTCATTCTCTTGGGTGAAAACGGACGTGAAGTATTCATTCAACACTCTAGCGATGTCCTCTGGCTCCACCCATAGATTGCCCCCTTGGTCCCTTATGGGCCCTACTCTTTCCCTGGTTATCCTCTTCCCATTGATATACTTATAGAATATCTTTGGGATTTTCCCTACTTTTACCAGCCAGAGCTTTCTGATATCCCCTCTTTGCTCTCCTAATTGCTTTCTTAAGCTCCACCCTGCACTGTCTGTACTCCATTAATGCTTCTGCTGATTTGCTTCCTTTGTACCTGCTAAAAGCCTCTCTTTTCCTTCTCATCGTAACCTGAATATCTCTGGTCATCCATGGTTCTCTGGGCTTGTTACTCCTTCCTATCACCCTAGAGGGAACATGTTGAGCCTGTACCCTCCCCATTTCCTTTTTGAACACCCCCCACTGTTCCTCTGTAGATTTCCCCACAAGTAACTGTTCCCAGTCTATCTTGGCCAGATCCTGCCTTATTTTACTGAAATCCACTCTCCCCCAATCCAAAACATTTTTTTGCAACTTGTCGATTTCTTTGTCCATAACAAACTTAAACTGTACCATGTTGTGGTCGCTATCATAAAAATGCTCGCCCACCACCACCTCAGCCACCTGTCCGGCTTCATTCCCCAGAATTAGGTCCAGCAATGCACCATCCCCTGGACCCTCTACATATTGACCTAAAAAGTTCTCCTGTACCCATTTCAAGAAATGCACTCCATCCAAGCCCTTAACACTATGTCTATCCCAATGAATGTTGGGAAAGTTGAAATCACCTAATATAATTACCCTATTGTTATTATTTTTACACACCTCCACAAATTGTGCACATATTTGCTCCTCAATTTCCCACTGACTATCTGGGGGTCTATAATAAACACCTAATAATGTGGTTTCCCCTTTTTTATTCCTAAGCTCTACCCACAAAGCTTCATTCGATGCCCCCTCCAAGATATCATCTCTTCTTACTGCAGTAAAGAACTCCTTAACTAATAATACAACGCCTTCTCCTCTTTTACCCCCTCTCCTGTTTCGCCTGAAGACTCTATAGTCTGGAATGTTGAGCTGCCAATCCTGCCCTTCCTTCAACCATGTCTCAGTGATGGCTACTATATTACAATTTCACATGTCAATCCTCACCCTTAACTCATCCGTTTTACCTGTAATACTCCTGGCATTAAAGTAGAGGCCATCCAGCCTTGCTTTGCTCCCTTGAAGCTTATTGCAGCTGTACTCGCTCTGACTTGATTGTTTTACTGTATTATGATGTGTCCCTATTCTGCTAACGTTCTGTGTCCCCTCCCCCTGCCGAATTAGTTTAAACTCCTCCCAACAGCACTAGCAAACCCTCTCGCAGGATGTTAGTTCTGCTCTGGTTCAGATGTAGACCGTCCCACTTGTACAGGTCCCACCTTCCCCAGAAACTGTCCCAGTGATCCAGGAATCTAAAACCCTCCCTCCTGCACCAACTCTTAAGCCACGTATTCATCTGTGCTATTCTCCTATTTCTGAGCTTGGTAGCACATGGCACTGGGAGTAATCCAGAGATTACAACCCGAGAGGTCTTGCTTTTTAGTCTACTGCCTAACTCCCTGAATTCTTAATGCAAGATCTCATCCCTCTTTCTACCTATGTCATTGGTACCAACATGTACCATGACCTCTGCCTTATCACCCTCCCCCTTCAGGATGCCCTGCAGCTGTTCAGTGACATCCCGGACACTGGCACCAGGGACGCAACATACCATCCTGGAGTCACGTTGACGGCCACAGTAGCGCCTATCTGTTCCCCTGACTGTAGAATCCTCTATTACTATTGCTCTTCCTCCCTTCCTCCCCTCCTGTACAGACAGGCTGCTTATGGTGCCAGAAGCTTGTCTCTGTCCGCACTCCCTGAAGGAACCAGCACCCTCATCAGCCTCCAAAATGGAATACCGATTTGCGAAGGGTCTCCTGAACTACTTGCCTTGGACTGCCTGGTGGTCACCCATTCCCTTCCTTCCTCAAATCCCTTCATCTGCGGTGTCACCACCTCTCTAAATGTGCTATCCACGATGCTCTCAGATTCGCGGATGCACCAGTGTCCCCAGCCGCCGTTCCAGCTCTGAAACCCGAGCTTCCAGGAGCTGAAGCTGGGCACACTTCCTGCACACATGCTGGACCCGGGCACTGGAAATGTTCCCGGCTTCCCATATGGAGCACGAGGAGCACACCACGGCTTTGAGCGCTCCTACCATGACTTATCCCTTTAAATTAAACCTTTTAAGTCAATTACTCTAGGGCCCTTCTTTCCTGATCCTTGTTACTGTACAGTATACAAACTGTAAACCACAAAAAGACCTTAAACTATAAGCGATTAAAGTAGTAAATACCTTACCCACTACTTACCAGTGATTCCTTTCCCTTGTAGCCTCTACTGCTGCAGAACGCTCTGAAGGTTTAAGAAGCTGGATAGCAGAAAAAATGCAAAGAGCACCTTGTCCCCTACGCACCGAATTCCCGCCTTGCACCAAATTCCGAATACCCACTCTGGCTGTGCCCCACTCTCCTGTTCCTGTGCAAGCACGCTGTAGCGTGCTTCAAGATAGTCCCTTTCTTAAATAGAGCTGACTTGACTCACCACTAGTTAAGCTTCAAATAGTAATTAACCCCTATTCAGGCCCTAATCAGGCTTCAGGTGACTGACAGTTAACTGTCGCACAGTCAGCTGAGTGAGCTACCTTACCAACTAGACTACTGAACTTACAAAAATTAAAGAGAAATTAAAGAGAAAGACTTACCAGTTCAATTCCCACCTTGCACCAAATTCCGAATACCCACTCTGGCTGTACCTCACTCAGGATGTGCTCATTCTCCTGTTCCTGTGCAAGCACACTGTAGGAATTAAGGGATATGTGGGCAGCATGAGAAGATGGAATTCAGGTCGAAGTTTGGCTATGATTGTCTTGAATGGCAGAGCAAGTGCAAACTGCTGGATAGCCATCTGCTACTCCCTCTCTTTATGGCCTAATGAGGCAACTGTGAATTCATTCTACTTATGCAGCCTCCATTTCTCACAGAGTACTGTAGCAGTATTTAAGTACTTGCACTGTGCATCACTGTCTTGATTTATTAGGACAAGGTGATGAATGCTTAAGCAAGATAGAATCTTACAATGCAGAAGGAGGCCATTAGGCCTGTCACTTTAAACTCTTTGAGAGAGCTGTCCAATTTAATATCACACCCCAGTCTTTTCCCCATAACCCTGTAAATTAGTTCCCCTCAAGTACATGGCTAATTGTGTCTTTCCCATGGAATCTGAATGCACCATCCTTTCAGGTAGTGCCGTCAGTCTCATAACTGTATGAAGAAATTTCCCCTCATTTCCCCTTTAATTCTTTGCCAATTTTTAAATCTATGACCTCTGATTACTGATCCACTTACCAGAGGAAGTAGTTTCTCCTCTTAAAGAAAAGCCTTCATAATTTTCAATACCTCGATTACCATATATAATTGAGTAATAGTCGATCTCTTGGCCAACCTTTGGCCAAAAATTCCTTAATTGTACATATATCTCATGTATAAGTCAAGCCCCAACTTTTGGCCAAAAAATCCTAACTCTTTCTACTTACCACTCGCTTACTAACTCTCCCACTGGCCAACTCTCCCCCTCTCGCTGACTCTCCCGCTCGCTGCTTCCCTGCCCGACTCTCCCACTCTCGACACTCTCACTCTCTCTGCTTCCCTGCCTGACTCTCCCGTTTGCCGCTTTCTCTCCCGAACCCTCAATGTGAGCGTTCAGGAGAGGATCCGCAAGAGGAAGGAAGTGAGCAAAAGGAACTGCGAGCAAGAGACTCAGGCAGGGAGTGGCAAGTGGGACAGTCGGGGAGGGAAGCAGAATGAGAGCATGAGTCAAGCAGGGAAGCCGAGAGAGAGAGGCAGGGAAGCGTTGAGCGGGAGAGTCGGGAAGCAGTGAGCGGTAGAAGCAGCTCCAACATGACGTCAGTCAGATAACACACGATCTGTCAGCCCCAGCATGAAATAATTTCAACCCCTCAAAAATTCCTTGTGTATAAGGTGACTCCTTACTTTTTCCCTAAAAGTTTGGTCTCAAAAACTCACTTTTACATGAGCATATACAGTCACCCTTAACCTTCACTGATTTGAGGGGAATAATCCCAGTTTTTGCAAACTCTAAATAACATGTCACCCCTCTATCATCATGATAAACCTTTTCAGTACTCTCCCCTGGGCCTTGACATTCATCCTAAAATGCATTGCCCAGAATTGTACACAGTACCCAAGCTGAGGCCTAATCAGAGATTTGTAAAGGTTCAACATGACTTCATACGTCTGACAGCATCTGTGGAGAAATGTAGTTAATGTTTCAGGGAAGATGGTAGCGTAGTGGTAATGTCACTAAAGGTCCAGAGGCCCAGGCTAATTCTCTTGGGAATACACGTTTAAATCCCACCATGGCAGCTGGTGGAATTTAAATTCAATTCATAAAAAACTGGAACTGAAAGCTAGTTTCAGTAATGGTGACCATGAAACTATTATCAATTGTTGTAAAAACCCCTCTGGTTCACTAATCCCTTTAGGGAAGGAAATCTACCATCCTTACCCGGTCTGGCCTACATGTGACTTCAGATTGGCCCACAGTAATGTGGTTGACTTTTTACTTTCCCTCTGAAATGGTTCAGCAAGCCACTCAGTTCAAGGGCAGTTAGGGATAGGCAACAAATATTGCCCTCGCAGCGATGTGCTGCCTGATCTGAGTATTTTCAGCATTTCGTTTTTATTTCAGATTTCCAACGCCTCAATATTTTGCTTTTCTATCTTTTTGTGTTCAGTGCCCCTATTTACAAAGACCAGTGTCCCATATTCTTTCTGAAATGCTCATCAACTTTCCCTGCCACTTCAAAGAATTATGAATGTGTATCCCGCAGGTCCCTCTGTTCTTGCACCCCCTCAACATCGTACCATTCAGATTATGCTGACTCTTCATGTTTCTCCAGAAGTGATCACGCTGCCCTGAAATTAAACCCTTGATTCCCTAAATCCTACACTATTCCTAATCTGTGTTGATCAAATGAAGATTTGACAGTAGGATTATCTGTTTTGCTATGGTGGTCTCCTTCAATCATTAGCCTCTATATTTAGAGCTTCCATCCAATCTGCCCTTTTACTTCTGACTAAAGCTTGTTGTCCTTCAAGATTTCAGTCATCTCACTGTATTTTGGATCCGGTGCTGCTTCTCTCAAGAACTGAAAGTGAAAGTATTAATGCAATGAGCGGGCTAAAACTCATCTAATTTCTAAAGGAGAGAACTTCTTCAAGGGAAATCTCTCCCAAATTGACTCAATATCCTGCCAGATTCAGTATCCTGCCCTATATGGAGAGTTTACTTCAATCCAAGATTGATAAAAACCCACAGTAAAGGAAGGCTATTCATTTCTTTAATTAATTTGTTAATAGTTAATTTCCATTAATTATTTTGTAAACCATGAAATAAGTTATACAAAATTATAGTGCTCGATGTTATAAAAGAAATAAGAAAACAAATCAAATGCTACCTTTAATACTAAATTTAGCACCTGCAGATATGTGTAAATGTGATGGTGCAAGATTCAATCGTGGCTTTCAAACGGGAATTGGATAATTATCAGAAGAGAAAAGAATTTGCAGGCCTATGGGGTAAAGGAAAGGGAATGGGACTAACTGAATTTTTCTGACAGTCTTGACATGGACATGAGGAGCCAAATGGCTCTTTCTTCTGTGCTTTTTTTCTGTGATCCTCCTTGCTATCTGAGTAGCATTAGCCCTTCAATTTCTTTTTCTACACCAGACCAGGACTAAAATGGAATATAGAGGCACTGATGAAGGTGCAAAACAGATTTACAAGAACTGAGAGACTATAATTCTCAGAAAGAGAAAATTGAACAGGCTGGGCTGCTTTTCTCAAGAAAAAAGAAGATTGAGAGGTGACCTAAAGAGGTCTTTAAGATTATGGAAATGTTTAATAGGGGATATGTAATAATTATCATAATTATGACTCCTGTATAATAACTTGTGACTTTTTAAATGTTGGTTAAATACATCTGTCCCACAATACAGCAGGATAAGTGATGAAACTGAATTTGTTCATGTATTTGTCATTGATTTTAAGTAATTATTAAAAGAAGCAAAAATGATCTGAGAACAAACTTTTTAACACAGTGAGCGGTTAGGGTTTGGAATGCACTGCCTGAGAGTGTGGTGGAGGCAGGTTCAATTGAAGCATTCCAAAGGGGATTAGACTGTTATCTGAAAACGAAGAATGTGCAGGATTATGGGGAGAAGGCAGAGGAATGGCACTAGGTGAGTTGCATATTCAGAGAGCCAGTTCAGACAGGATGGGCCAAATGGCTGCCACCTGTGCCGAAACAATTCTATGGTTCTTTGTCAACAAAATGCTTTCATTTGTGGAGTAGCCCAAAAAGAGGGGCAATAAGTATAAGGTAGCCACTAACAAATGCAATAGGGAGCCCAGAAAGTGATCAAAACATGGAACTTGCTTCTACAAGGAGTAATTGATCTGGATAGCAGAGATACATTTAAGGGCAAGCTAGATAAATACATGAGGGAGAAAGAAATAGAATGATATGCTGATGGGGTTAGATGGGGAGGGGTGGGACGAAGGTCCATGAAGTTTTTATAACTGGTGTGGACCATTTGGGCCAAATGGCCTGTTTCTGTGCTGCACGTTTTATGTAGTTATACATAAAACGTGCAAATGAACATAAAAGCAAGTTTTGATAAGACTTTACTGCCATAATCTAGAGTCTCTTTAAAATGTTCATGTTAGAATGTTAACACGAGCTGAGCCAATGGATAAAAGTCCCTTGCAAATGACCATTTGTGTGCCGTTAATTGGATTAAAGGCAACTAAAGTCAAATTTAAGAACCATTCCAAAATAGTGACCTAGTTTCAACAGCATTTGACTGGGAGAAAACTCATTATAATTGTCTTCATTTTAGTTCTGCGGGGTCCTTGGGTGGAGACAGAGCACTGTGTCATTCATAATGACAATGGCGTAGTGACACTTGAACCAATTGGAGGATCACAGTGCGCTGTTAATGAACTGGACATCACCCATTCATATCGTTTGTCTCAAGGTAAATACTGACTTTTATCACTAATCCATCCAGTTAGCACCATCTGTGCAGAATTACTTTTAATAATGCCTAATGAATAATTTGAAACCGATCCTTGTTCTTCTCTTTCAAGTTATTCTGTCCACAGGCTATCCTTGGTCAGATATTCAGTGAACACAAATGGCACTGATGCTAATGGCACATATGCACCTGTGAACTTCAAAGTATATAAAGCCAAATTGTTTTTTATTGATCCAAGGATATTTCTACATAATTTTCTAGTGATTGTTCAAAATTTTAAATGTTATTTATAACTTTTAATATATTGAGTCTTTCATAAAGCTCACAGCTCCTGTAAATTTTTTATTTTGTGCTATTTCACTTGCCTCGCTATAATACCTGCTTGTCATGATTATACTTAAGCTGAACATTGTACTTGCCTCCTAGTAAGTCATTCTACCTTTGGGTGACACTAATACACAGCACCGCCTACTGCAACCAAGGTGTCTCTTCCCACCTTTCTCTTGCTGTCCTAGCCTATCCTTTACTCCTACTTAGCCCTGTTCTGTTCTCCATGGTGTTCCTTCCCTAACCTCACTGCCACCCTGACACTTTCCTTATTTTTAAAAAAATTCTTTCATGGCATGTGGGCATTGCTGGCTAGGTCAGTATTTATTGCCAATTCCTAATAGCCATTGAGAAGGTGGCAGTGAGCCGCCTTTTTGAACTGCTGCAGTCCATGTGCTGTAGGTACACCCCCAGTGCTGTTAGGAAGAGTCCCAGGATTTTGACCCAGCGACAGTAAAGGAACAGCGATATAGTTCCACGTCAGGATGGTGTGTGGCTGGGGAAGGGAACATGCAGTTGATATTCCCATGCATCTGCTGCCCTTGTCCTTCTAGGTGGTAGAGGTCACAGAGGACATAGTTTCTCCATATCTGCCCTATCGAATCCCTTTATCATTTTTTTCGTTTTCAGGATGTAGGTGGTGCTGGCTGGACCAGTATTTATTGCCCATTCCTAATTGCCCTTGAGAAGGTGGCGGTGCGCTGCCTTCTTGAACCACTGCAGTCCCTATGGTGTAGGTACTTCCACTGTGCTGTTATGAAGGAGTTCCAGGATTTTGACCCAGGGACAGTGAAGGAGAAATATGGCTGGGAGGCTTCACTAATTCCACTCTGTTATTTAAAACACAAACCACTTAAATTGGAATGGCTGACTTCAAACTGTTTGCGCTTTAAGTTACAGAGCCTTTACCATCTCAGTATTCGGAAAAACTTTTAGAAACCTCAAGCAGAAAAAATGTGGTTTTAGCTTTGATGCGAGCAATACCTTTAATTTTCTAAGACAGTGAAAGCACTGAATAAGAATACATCCTTTTTTCACTACAACACTTCGACAGCACTTTCCAAACTCATGGCCTTTACCATCTAGAAGGACAAGGGCAGCAGATGCATGGGAACACTACCACCTGTAAGTTCCCCTCCAAGCCACAACACCATCTGTAACTACATGACCTGGCATATCCCCCACTCTACCATTACTGACAACCTGGGGAATCAGCCCTGATTCAGCGAAGAGTGCAGGAGGGCATGCCAGGAGCAGCAACAGACATACCTAAAAATGATGTGTCAATCTGGTGAAGCTACAACACAGGTCTACTTGCAAACCAAACAGCAGAAGCAGCATGCAATCATCAGCAAAGCCGATAATACTATCAAGTGGCATATACTCAGCAATAACCAGCTCACTGACGCTCAATTTGGGTTCTGCCAGGGCCACTCAGCTCCTGACCTCATTACAGCCTTGGTCCAAACATGGACAAAAGAGCTGAAGCTCAGAGGTGATGTGAGAGTTACTGCCCTTGACATCAAGGCAGCATTTGACAGTGTGTGGAATCAAGGAGCCCTAGCAAAATTGAAGTCAATGGAAATCAGGGGGAAAACTCTCCATTGATTGGAGTCATACCTAGCACAAAGGAAGATGGTTGTGTTTGTCAGAGGTCAGTCATCTCATGTCACCGGTACATCGTTGCAGGAGTTTCTCAGAGTAATGTCTAGGCCCAACCATCTTCAGCTGCTTCGTTGATGACCTTCCCTCCACCATAAAGTCAGAAGTGGGGATGTTTGCAGATGATTGCACAATGTTCAGCACCATTCGCGATTCCTCATACTGAAGTGGTCCATGTCCATGTCCATATGCAGCAAGACCTGGACAATATTCAGGCTTGGCTGATAAGTGGCAAATAACATTCACACCATACAAATGCCAGGCAATGACCATCTCCAACAAGAGAGAATCTAACCATCTCCCCCTGACATTCAATAGCAATACCATTGCTGAATCCCCCACTCTCAACATCCTGGGGTTACCATTGATCAGAGACTGAACTGGACCAACCATAGAAATACTGTGGCTACAAGAGCAATTCAGAGGTTTGGGAATTCTGTGGCGAGTAACTCACCTCCTGACTCCCGAAAACCTGTCCACCATCTACAAGGCACAAGCCAGTAGTGTGATGGTATACTCTTCACTTGCCTGGATGAGCGCAGCTCCAACAATGCTTGAAGCTCTACACCATCCAGGACAAAGCAGCCTACCTGATTGCATCCCCCCATCTCGCAGCCATCCACCACCTTAAACATTTACTCCCTCCACCACCGACACACAGTGACCAGCAGTGTGTACCGTATATAAGATGGACTGCAACAACTCACCAAGGTTCCTGCGACAGCATCTTCCAAACCCTCAACCTCTACCACCTAGAAGGACAAGGGCAGCAGATGCATAGGAACACCACCACCTGTAAACTCCCGTCCAAGCCACAACACCATCCTGTTTTGGAACTACATTGTCGTTCCTTACCTGTTGCTGGGTCAAATTTCTGGAACTCCCTCCCTCCTTGTGGGTGTGCCTACACCACATGGACTACAGTGGTTCAAGAAGGCTAATGAACACCTCCTCACGGGCTATTAGGGATGGGCAATTAATGCTGGCCTAGCCAGTGATGCCCACATCCCATTAATGAATAAAATAAACCTATCATAGTAATGAAAACTTCAATTTCAAGTTTTCATATGAGCATCATCATGGTATTCAAGAATGGGAATATCACTACAATGCTCTTGTAGTAAAAATGCAAGATGATTTATTCAATGACTGTAAATATATAGCCATGATGAGAGAATTTGCATTTCCACAAACTCACCATGAGCTAGATCATGCGGGTGC
The DNA here is from genome assembly GCF_964194155.1 of Cetorhinus maximus. Taxonomy (NCBI): domain Eukaryota; kingdom Metazoa; phylum Chordata; class Chondrichthyes; order Lamniformes; family Cetorhinidae; genus Cetorhinus; species Cetorhinus maximus. Next base: position 73,051,975 of record NC_135896.1, read on the forward strand.
CACATATGTAAAAGATCTTGCGTTTAGCACATTCCCATCACACTTCGATGTATCACACCTTGTTACAGCTGCAGCGTGTTATATAAAAAGAAAATTTTGCACTGAATCCTTCTAACCTGGAGCCAGAAATTTACAAGCCATTACAATCGTTGTCTGATTACAAGAGCAGCAGCAATCGATTTGTATCACATGCAAGCATAAAGTACCCAAGAGGCCAAGTTAGCAGGAAAATATCTCAACTCTGTTCCACAGATCGACCACAATTTTTTTTTCTGCCAAAAGTTAAAAAAATTATTTAAAATATCTTGTCTCAAAGAATGCTGGTGTTTTCTGTTTCTTTTTGTAGCGAGGTAATCATGCCTACATGTTGTCCATAGCTCTGGAATAACAGAGTCTGGTCTTCCATTACTTCTGAGCTTTATTTAGCATGATTCAATTTCTTTTACAGGTGCTGTTATAGTATTAGGAAAAGTGCACAAATTCAGGTTTAACCATCCAACCGAAGCTGCAAAGTTGAGACAAAGGAGAGCTGTGAGTTTATACTCTGACCATATGTACTTAATTACTAAATGTTTTTGTAGTTTGCACTGTGGCAGGTCTAATAATTCCCTACTTCTTGGTGTGTTTAAAAAGCTTGGAAAGAATGAGATCCGCATTGTCCATCACTGGGAATCCTACAAAACATCTTTAGATAGAATATACAGCCTAGGAACACAGGCTAGGCTAATTTTTTTGAAAATTATAAAGTAAAAGTGGCAGTGTTTCCTTCGAGCAGCACAGAATACAGTTTGCAATAAGAACAAAAAGCAACCTAGAAAGATCAAGCAGTCCCAACAAAATCAGGCAATTCACCCTTACCCACACTGTGGGCAGCCTTGCAATCAGGCTGCAGCCATGTATTAGAATACACAACAGATGACTCTACACATGCAGGAAACAGCTATCTTCGATAACTAAGGGAAACAGATAACAACACATGACTGTGGAAATGGATTTGGGTCTGAGTTAATACTGCAGCCCCTTTCCTATTCAGATCGGAACTATCCATGTGCTCGCACAACAATTTGCTCTCACACTATGATAGTGGATCAACGCCAAGAGATGATTCATTTGATTTAATTGGCGTTTCCTACCTTGAAAGGACATTAACGTTTTGTGGTAATCTGATGTATAATATACCTTTAAAAAGAATGTTATAATGGAAGATCACATGATCTTAGTGTCCAGTAGCAGAGTCGCATGGGCTACCTTAGTAGTCAGTCGTGAGTAATCTAGAGTTAGAGTCTAATGTAGAGACAAGATTTGAGTTGTAATCACACAAGTATAGCTGCTGAGTTCCTTTGTAAATAAATAGAATACGGTCTACATAAGAACTGTCTGCTGATCTACTCCGTCTGTGGTACCAACTCGGCCATCCCAAAACAAGCGTGCAATCCGGATCCATTAGTCCACTTAGACTAGTGACCAGGATCCAATAAACTGACGACAAGGGAAAAAGCAAGAAAAAGAAAGGAAGGACGATAAAAAAGCAAGAAAAAGTGAGGAAGGAAATCGAGTGAACTGAACTTGGGCCGTACCTCGCACCATAATTGTAAGTGGAATTTCCATGCTAATCGTCGAAGCAGCCCCCTCGAAGCATGCCGCAGTTTGGAGGAGTTGATCCTTTCGACCCAACCGCGGACAATTGGTCTCATTATTTTGTACGCCTCGCGTTCTTTTTCCAAGCTAACAACATTGCGGGGGAGGAAAAGAGGTGAATGATCCTCTTATCCACGTGTGGGAGTAAGACCTATGGATTGATTCAAAGTTTGACCCAGTGCCCCGGATTTGAAAAGTTTTGATGACTTAGTGAATCTTGTGAAGAGTCATTACCAGCCCAAGCCCTTGGTAACGATACAACGGTTCAAATTTAATTCAAGAAATAGAGCCCCAGGGGAGGCAGTTGCTTGTTATGTGGCAAGTCTGAAACAGTTAACAGAATGTTGCGAGTTTGGTCATATATAAATGATATGTTTAGAGATGCTTTGGTGTGCGGTATAAATGAAGATACAATTCAGAAGAGATTACTGTCTGAAACAAACTTGGATTTTCAGAAGGCATTAGAAATATGGAAAGCGTGGTGAGGGACTCGAAAGCCATACACGGAGTGCAAAATGGTGCCGTCCTCCATGTTGGGCAGGGAGCCCCAGCCAAAAAGGGCATGAAAATGCACAGCTCTGATGAGAAACAGGAAGCAGCCACCGCTTTCAGCCAAATAAAAATAAATGAGTTAGCAGCGAAAACATGGAATAACAGTAACAGAGGTGGAAGCAGACAACCTTGTAATAAATGGAAAAAAATTGAATGTTTTTACTGTCATCGAATCGGACACCTCATGAGACATTGCAGGGATAGAATCAGGCAGATTTTCAATCAAAAGAAAAAATATCCATAGCGTAGAAGAGCCTGAAGTAACAGATTCAGATATTTATTTGTTGTATAATTCAACGGTTAGGAAGAACAGAACCAATCCATGTGACTGTGAGGGTGAACGATACACTTATCAGAATGGAGGCGGACACAGGAACTTCCATTACGGTGATAGGCAAGCATACCTTCACATAGCCAAATTATGGAGAATGTAAGATAAATTTGGAAGAAACAGATGCCGAATTGAAAACTTGCACGGGAGAAGGCATCAAAATCAAAGGCATAAGCAGTGTTACTGTGTAGTACGGAAGTCAATCAGTAAAGTTACCCTTGATCATGGTAGCAGGTGAGGGGCCAAGCCTCCTTTGATGAAACTGGCTGAAAGAAATTAAATGGGATTGGGCTAAGATCTTCCAACTGAGAGCCAGTGGACCACCTGAGCTACTACAAAAATATGCCACAGTTTTTCAAGATGGACTTGGAAAGATCCAGGGGCTACAAGCAAAAATTCATGTGGATCCAGAGATCACTCCCTGATTTATGAAGGCAAGACCTTATGCAATGCGGGAAAAGGTAGATGCCGATTTGGACAGGTTATAGAAACTGGGAGTTATACAATCTCTGCAGTCCTCAGAATGGGCAGCACCAATCGTCCCTGTACTTAAATCTGACCAAAGCGTTCAAATTTGTGGAGACTACAAATTGACTGTTAATAAAGTGGCTAAGTTGGACAGACACCCTATACAAAAATTGAAGACATGTATGCTAAGCTGGCAGGTGGAACCGCCTACACGAAGCTCTATGAGTCATGCTTATCAACAATTGGAGTTAGAGAAGACCTCCCAAAAATTTGTCACAATTAATACACACAAAGGGTTGTACCAATATGCCCATTTGCCTTTTGGTGTATCCTCAGCTTGCGCCATATTCCAGAGAACAATAGAAAGTTTACTGCAGGGATTGCTTCACGTTGTAGCTTATTTAGATGATGTTCTGGTGACTCACTGAAAAGGAGCATTTAGCAAACTTGGAAGAAGTTTTGAAACATTTCTCAGAGGTGAAAAATGAAAAGTGCACGTTCCAAGCGAAAGAGAATTTATTTAGTTCACAGGATAGATTTACAGGGCCTCCATCCAACTGAGGAAAAAGTAAGAGCCATTAGAGAGGCACCAACGCCAAAGAACACCTCCGAGCTCAAATCGTTCTTGGGGATGATCAATTACTATGGACGCTTCTTGCCTAATTTGTCGACAGAACTGGCAACCCCTGTATTACCTACTCAAGAAAAACCGATGTTGGTCTTGGCAACACCACAGAAAGAAGTTTTCACAAAGGTAAAACAGCTGTTACACTTATCCACCCTATTAGTATATTTTGACCAAAGAAAAGAGTTAGCTTTGACATGTGACACATCACCCTATGGAGTGGGAGCTGTGCTCTCCCATCGAATGGACGATGGCTCATAAAGGCCTATTGGATATGTATCAAAAACACACAACACAACGGAAAAGGGATACTCAGAGAGAAAAAGAAGGGTTGTCAATCATCTTTGGTGTCAAGAAATTTCACCAAGTATGTACATAGTTGTCATTTTACTATCGTTTTGAACCACAAGGCTTTGCTAGGATTGTTCAGCAAGGGCAAGGCTATACCACCCATAGCCTCAGCAAGAATACAGAGCTGGGCGTTGATTCTGGCAGTGTATGAGTATACTTTCATTCACAGACCTGGAAATCAGATTGCAAACGTTGATGCACTTAGTCGTTTGCCTTTGAAAGAAAACGATAAGAATGTTCCAGCTCCTCAAGAACTCGTTTTATTTTTAAACTTCTTAGATTCATCACCAGTATGTGCTAGACAGATCAGAAATTGGACAAGTCAAGGCCCAGTCTTATCCAAAGTACGAGAACAAGTTCTTCATGGTTGGTCACAAGAACAGGAAACTGAAGAAATGAAACTCTACTTTTACAGAAGATATGAGATGTTAGCCAGGATGGTATCTTATTGTGGGGAGCTTGAGTGATTGTTCCTCCAAAAGGGCGAAAGCCATTGTTAACTGAACTGCATAGTGCACATCCAGGCATTTCCCGAATAAAGACCGTGGCACGTAGCTACCTATGGTGGCCTGGAATGGATGGAGAAATAGAGAGCTTAGTGAAAAGCTATATGCAATGTCAGCAAGTGCAAAAATTACCCCCAACAGCTCCGTTACACCTGTGGGAGCGGCCAGGAAGGCCATGGGTGCGATATTGACTATGTAGGACCTTTTATGGTAACAATGTTTCTCATTGTTAATGTTCACTCAAAATGGATGGACATATATGAGGTGGAGTCACCAACATCTTCTGCTACAATTGACAAGCTATGACAAAGTTTCACCATCAACGGACTACCAGAAGTGGTTGTATCAGAAAATGGCACGCCATTTATGAGTGCTGAGTTTCGACAGTTTATCAGCCTCAATGGTACCACTTGTAAAAACTTCACTGTGCCACCCTTCATCAAATGGACTGGCCAAGAGAACGGTTCAAACATTCAAAACTGACATGAAGAGATTAACTGGAGACTCCATAGCGACCAAGCTAGCACGTTTTCTTTTCCATTATAGGATCACCCCTCACACCACAAAAGGTGTCACACCTGTGGAGTTGTTGATGAAACACCATCTGAGAACGACATTGAGCTTAATAACGTCAAATTTAGGGGGTGGGGGAATGGTGGAAAGGAGTCGGGGAAGTCAGAAAACTGGACATGACTGGCATAGTCGTAACAAAGTTTACCGTAGGAGATATGGTATATGTGAAAAATTTTGGAGAAGGACCCAAGAGATTAACAGGTGAGATAACTGGAGTGACTGGACCTCTTTCTTACCACATGAAAGTGGAAGACCTAGTCATGTGGAGACATAGAGATCATGTAAGGAGGAGAGAAACAAAGTATCAGGAAATGATTCCCCCAATGTTCATGACTATGTCAACATCTGCCTTGTTGAAAGAACTCGACTGAATGCACGTGTCTGAATGATCAGCTGTACCTGCAAGAGTTGAGGAAACAGATTCGCAGGCACCTACCGAAGAACCTGACGTTCGGACACCGGAAAAGGAGGTTCCTGACAAAGCATCTGAAGCTGTAGAGCTGAGATGTTCTACATGCATAAGGAAACCCCCAGAAAGACTGAATTTTTAAATTACTTATCTGTGTAAATAATTTGCTATTTTGAGAAAAATTGTAATTGTAACTGTAAAACATATTTCTGAGTACAGGGGCTGCTGTGGTAATCTGATGTGTAATATACCTTTAAGAAGAATGTTATAATGAAGATCACGTGATCCTAGTATCCAATAGCAGAGTAGTGCGGGCTACCTTAGTAGTCAGTAACGAATAGTGTAGAGTTAGAGTCTGTAATGTAGAGACAGGGCTTAAGTTGTAGCACACAAGTGCAGCTGTTGAGTTCCTTTGTAAATAAATAGAATGTGTTCTACATAAAAACTGTCTGCTGATCTACTCTGTCTATGGTACCATCTCAGCCATCCTGAAACAAGCGTGCAACCTGGATCCATTAGTCCAACTAAACTAGTGACCAGGATCCAACATGTTTGACTTGTCTTGCCTGCTTGAACTGTGCTTCCTACCTGAACCTTGAATCAGGCATGGCTGCAGTGTTCCTCTCCCAAATTACCTTGCTTGCCTGTATATGGAAGGATGCTAAATTTTTAAATAAATTGATTTATATTATCTTCAATTCATATAATCTGTATTTTTCTCCCCCTTTGTATAGAGTAGCAGTATGTCTCTGGCAAGCAGTGGCTCCTGTGAGTGGCTGGATTTGGATGGAGAATTCAACTTTTCCCCTCCTTATGTTTTATCTCCTCTCATGCAAGCAAGGTAGGAGATTCAATTGTGAGAACCACCAACTGGATGCTGGCATATGTAACTCGCCAAATGATAGTGAATTACTGTTTCAAAAGTAGTGCCAGTGTACAATCAAGCAATTGGAGTGGGAAAGTAAGATCTTTTAGGCACAAAAAAAGGCCATTTCAATCAACAAGCTCAATCTTTTCTAAATCCTGCCCCATCAACACCTGCAAGAATAAGCTGGCCGCTTGATTTGTTTTGAAGCCTTACTGAACTAATGAAATGCATATTCAGAATCCTGTATCATTTTTCAAATGTTAATGCAGTGCCAGAAATGGATTTGCTTTTCAACTTCAGCTTAATCTCATTGCTAACCAAGTATGTTTTCCTGTGGATTCAATTCTTTAATTTGAATGCCTATGTCTTAAACTAATGTTTATACTGCAGAAAGCTTTACTTCGAGTTAATACATATTTAACTGTAAAATAATTCTAAATTTTAGTATTAATCATTATTAGTTACCCTGTGTTTTTATATGAACACACATATATGTCTGCATTAAGGTTGGGGCCAAATGAATTTAACTACGTATGTCAGGCAGTTGGACACTAAATTTCACACAATTTCAGAGCTGACCAGTATTCAGATTGCCAGCATAAGAATCATGTTAATTCTAGATATACCACATTCTATTATGATTTAAATGTAAGCCAGTTTATCGATCTTGCAACAATTTGCATTTATTTAGCGTTTCAATGTAGTGAAACATCCCAAGGCACTTCACAGAAGCATTATGAAACAGAATTTGATACAGAGCCACGTAAGGAGATATTAGGACAGATGACCAGAACTTAGTCAGAAGGATAGTGTCATGAAGCTATTAATGTACACAATATTATTGGAAAATATTTTTCTTTTAAAATAGAGGTTTAGTCTGTGGGTGTGTCTGAATTGAATTAAAGCCTGGGTGCTTTGAAGTGCTTTTGAGATGTAAGAGAGGTAGAGTACATTTGCATTTTTTGAATAGAGCATTCAAGTGGGGTGAAATCTGGCACCTAGCGAGCAGAGACCATGCAATATGTTTATATTGCTAATAAAATTGGTACTATGAAAGGGGTTTTATTGTTAGAAGAGGTGGGTTTAAAGAGGCTGGTGATGTAATGAGAATTTACATTCAATGAGCTGTGCTAGGTATAACTTCAGCAGTTTTCGTGTGTGCAGAGCAGAGGCAATGTAAGATCAAAACAGCTGTAAGCCTACAACTACCTCTACAGGAACCAAAGTGAAAGGAACCTCATTTTGAATTTGTAAGGTGAAAATGCTTTGCCTGGTGCCTGCTGAAAGTTTTTGGGTTGCTGTTGCCTTAATGGAGATTAGTCTGGGAATTTGTTAAAAGTTATGATAGTAGTAATTTGTAGCCATGTGTATGTGTTTAATGTGTGGCAACTTAATAAAATGCTCATTTAGTTTAATAGAAAAACCTCTCGAGAACTGATGGTCCTAAATTTAGAGCTGCATCTCAAACATACCACTTAAAATATAGGTTATGACAGTTGTTCCCTCTGGGATTTTTTTAATGACTCAGCTTTACCGAAAGGCTGTCTCATAACAGGTTTTTAAGGAATGTCTTAAGAGGAGACAGGTGGAGAGATGTAGGAAGGAAATTCCAGAGCTTAGGGTCTCGGCAACTGATGACATGGCCTTCAGTGTTGGAGTGAGGGAAATCAGGGATGCCCAAGTGACCAGAATCTTAGGAACATAGAGATCTTGGTGAATTTTAGGGCTGATGGTGATTACAGAGAAGGGGGTGTGTGAGACAATGGAGGGATCTGAAAGCAGCAGAACTTAGATAATTGGAAGTGATGGTTTACCAGTAAAACATGGTTGCTGGCTTTTCTTGCTACAGTACAGAACAGCTCTTACAAAATCACAAATGGTACCCCATGTGACTGTAATAGTGGTAAATTATCCCTTGTCATCCTTCTCGACCTGTCTGCAGTCATTAACACAGTTGGCCACACCATCCTCCTTGAATGCCTCTCCACCATTGCCAGCTGGGTGGGACTGCTCTCACCTGGTTTCATTCTTATCTTTTCAGTCACAACCAGAGTATCACTGAGTAGCTTCTTTTTCTGCTCCAGCATCGTTAACTCTGGTGTCCTCCAAGGATCTACCTGAGCCCCCTCTTATTTGACACCATCTGAAAACACAATGTCAGTTTGCACATGTACACTGATGGAATTTAGCTCTACCACCACCTCTCTCAAGGCCTCCACTGCCTTTAAATTATCAGACTGTTTGTCCGACATCCAGTAGTGGATGAGCCAAAATTTATTTGAACTAAGCATTGAGAAGATCGAAGCCATTGTCTTTGATCCCCATCACAAACTCCATTCCCTAGCCAACTACTCCACCCCACTCCCTGGCGCTCTTGATTGTGAACCAGACTGTTCACAGCCTTGGTGTCATATTTGACCCTGAGATGAGCTTTCAACCATATATTCTCCCCATCACTAAGGGTGCATATTTTCACCTCCAAAACATCACTGGACTTCTCACCTGGTTCATCTCATTTGCTGCAGAAACCCTCAACCATTTCCTTGACTTGCTTATCCCAGTGTACTCCTGGGTTGTTTCCTGTGTCTTGACTCACACCAAGCCCCATTCACCCATCCCCTGTGCTTGCTGGCCTACATCCTTGATTTCAAATCCCTCCATGATCTCATCTCTCCCTCTCTCTAATCTCCTCTAACCCCACAACCCCCCCCCAGATCTCTGGGCTCATCCAAATCTGGCCCCTTTGACCATCTCCAATTTTAATTGCTGCACCATTGACAGCTGTGCCAAGGCCGTAAGCTCTGCAACTCCCCCCCCACCCCCAAACCCCTCTCTCTCCTCCTTAAAGATGCCCCTTAAAACCTACTTCTTGACCAAACTTTTGTTACCCTCCCCTAATATCTCCTCATGTGTCAAATTTTGTTTGATAACGCTCCTGTGAAGCATCTTGGAATGCTTTGCTATGTTGCGTTTGTACTACTGCATTCCTAATATCTGATTGTAATTATTGTGTGTAAACTGCTACCAGTAGTTATTGAATTCTAAATAATGCCGCCTGTAGGCTCACTGGTTCAAATTGTGCGTTGTTTCCAAGCAGTTATTTATGGGGTATATGCAAATCAGAGAGGCAAATGGGCTAAGTTTTCGGCTTAATTTTGGGTCAATTCATTTGTTTAAGAATGGGTGAAAGGCCAGGAATAAATAATAGCGAGGATGAACAAGAGCTTTATCTGGTTGAAAAATATTGTGTAGAGCTTGGTAAATTTGGTAATAAGTATGTATCTTGGTCTTTCCTTAAGTATCTGGATACAGATTTAACTTCCGGAATTGTAGCAATTAAAATTAAATGGAGAATTGTGCAAAGGTGTGATTGAAGCAGTCCTTTTTACAGCAAAAATAACTATTGCATGCCATCAGTGTTCATGTTCAGTGGTGTCTTTCAACTGCTCTTTCAATCTTCATTTGATGCTGCCTAATGTGCATCTTGAGCAGTGCATTACATTCAAGCACAGAACCTAGGAGTGATAAAGCCACACTGCACGATATTGTTTTCCCCAATGTGCCTGGTTTTATTATTTATGTTGGGGGGGTTTACAGGCCGGGAGAAGGAGGCTAAACTTTTGGCTTGCAGTCTTGGCTTCTACTTCGTGATGTACGCTCATATTGGAGCCAGGTCCTGGAGCAACAGGGGCACGGAGTGAAGGTCAGCACCATTTGCAAACAAACTACATCTTCAATCTAGTTTTTTTTTCTCTCCATAGATGCTGTTAGACCTGCTGAGTTTTTCCAACATTTTCTGTTTTTGTTTCAGATTTCCAACATCTGCAGCAATTTGTTTTTATCTTCAATCTTGTTTCTACTTCTTCAACGTTTTCTTCTAGTCAGTCCTTAATTGTGAAACTTTGTGCCAAGTGCGATTTAGTTTTCCCTTGCATTTTAGCACATATTTATTCTTCTTGCGCTTGCTTTCCAATGCCTGACATTCATTGATCCAGTTTTCCACCTGCATATTGGAAATCACTAGAGGTCAGCTTATTCTAAGAACATAAGAAATTGGAGCAGGAGTAAGTCATACAGCCATTCAATATGGTCGTTTAATTTAATTATAGTTTAAATAAAGTATTAGTTAAAGCTTCCTTGTCCCTAATTTGCACCACTCCCCTAGCTTAGAGAGCAACAAGTTGTATTACTCACCAACTGTTGTCCTGTATCACCGGGTCCAGGTGTAGTCTACCCCAGCCCAGCAGGCAATGTTGGAAAATCTCAAGATTTTTTAAACCTTATTTGGGTATCTTAGTCCTTTTACCTTTGATCCTTCACTAATCTTAGTATGTACTTATTTATAAATAATTACCTTTTGGTCTCTTCTAAGTTTTCCTTTCAACTAATACAAAAGCAAAATACTGCAGATGCTGGAAATCTGAAGTAAAAATAGAAAATGCTGAAAATATTCAGCAGATCTGGCAGCATCTGTGGAGAGAGAAATGGAGTTAATGTTTCAGGTCCAAAACCTTTCATCAGAATTTATTACTCTTCCAGCATGTTCTGCTTTTATTTAAGGTTTCTGCTTGTTTGCTTTAATAAACTTAGCGCTAAAACACTGATTTTTTTTTTTAGCGATTCACTGGATGTGGGCGTTGTTGGCTGGGCCAGCATTTATTGCCCATCCCTAATTGCCCTTGAGAAGGTGGTGATGAACTGCCTTCTTTAACCACTGCAGTCCAAGTGGTGTAGGTACTGTCTAAGTTTGGAAGGTGCTGTCTAGGGAACATTGGTGAATTCCTGCAGTGCGTCTTGTAGATGGTATACTCTGCTGCTACTGTGCATCGGTGAAGGGAAGTGAATGTTTGTGGTTTTGGTGCAATCAAGCGGGCTGCTTTGTCCTGGACGCTGTCAACCTTCTTGAATGTTGTGGGAGCTGCACTCATCCAGGCAAGTGGAGAGTATTCCATCACCATGCTGACGTGTGCTTTGTAGATGGTGGACAGGCTTTGGGGAGTCAGGAGGTGAGTTAGTCGTCACAGGATTCCTAGCTTCTGACCTACTCTTGTAGCCACAGTATTTATATGGCTAGTCCAGTTCAGTTTCTGGTTAATGGTAACCTCCAGGATGTTGATAGTGATGATTCAGTGATGGTAATGTCATTGAATGTCATGGGGCGATGGTTGGATTCTCTCTTGTTGGAGATGGTCTTTGCCTGGCACTTGTGTGGTGTGAATGTTACTTGACACTTGGCAGCCCAAGCCTGGATATTGTTCAGGTCTTGCTGCATTTGGACATGGACTGCTTCAGTATCTGAGGAGTCACGAATGGTGCTGAACATTGTGCAACCATCAGCGAACATCCCCGTTTCTGACCTTATGAAGGAAGGAAGGTTATTGATGAAGCAGCTGAAGATGGCTGGGCTGGGAACACTACCCTAAGAAATTCCTGCAGTGGTCCTGGAGCTGAGATGATGATTGACCTCCTTTGTGCTAGGTATGACTCCAACCAGTGGAGAGTTTTCTGCCCGATTCCCATTGGCTCCAGTTTTGCTAGGGCTCCTTTATGCCACACTCTGTCAAATACGGCCTTGGTGTCAAGGGCAGTCACTCTCATCTCACTTTGGGTGTTCAGCTCTTTTGTCCATGTTTGAATCAAGGCTGTAATGAGGTCAGGAGCTGAGTGGCCCTGTCAGAACCCAAACTGCGTGTCAGTGAGCAGGTTATTGCTAAGCAATGCCGCTTGATAGCAATGCCGCTTGATAGCATTGTTGATGACTCCTTCCATTACTTTACTAATGATCGAGAGTGGACTGATGGGGTGGTAATTGGCAGGGTTTAACTTGTCCTGCATTTTGTGTACAGGACATACCTGGGCAATTTTCCACATAGCCGGGTAGATGCCAGTATTGTAGCTGTACTGGAACAGCTTGGCTAGGGGTGCAGCAAGTTCTGGAGCACAAGTCTTCAGTACGATTGCCAGAATATTGTCAGGGCCCATAGACTTTGCACTATCCAGTGCCTTCAATTATTTCTTGATATTACGTGGAGTGAATTGAATTGGCTGAAGACTGGCATCTGCGATGCTGAAGACCTCCGGAGGGGGCCGAGATGGATCGTCCACTCAGCACATCCGGCTGAAGATTGTAGCAAATGCTTCAGCCTTACCTTTTGCACTGATGTGCTGGGCTTCCCCCAATGTTGAGGATAGGGATATTTGTGGAGCCTCCTCCTCCAGTGAGTTGCTTAATTTTCCACCACCATTCACGAATGGATGTGGCAGGACTGCAGAACTTAGATTTGATCCGTTGGTTATGAGATCGCTTAGCTCTGTCTATCACTTGCTGCTTATGCTGTTTGACATGCAAGTAGTCCTGTGTTATAGCTTCACCAGGTTGACACCTCATTTTTAGGTATGCCTGGTGCTGCTCCTGGCATGCCCTCCCGCACTCTTCATTGAACCAGGGTTGATCCCTTGGCATGATAGTAATGGTGGTGTGGGGAATATGCCGGGCTATGAGGTTACAGATTGTGTTCGAGTACAATTCTGCTGCTTATGGCTCGCATGGATGCCCAGTTTTGAGTTGCTAGATCTATTTAAAATCTCTCCCATTTAGCCACCCAACATGGAGGGTATCCTCAATGTGAAGGCGGGACTTCGCCTCCACAATGACTGTGTGGTGGTCACTTCCTATCAGTGCTGTCATAGACAGATGCATCTGCGGCAGGCAGGTTGGTGAGTATAAGGTCAAGTATGTTTTTCCTTTTTCTTGGTACCCTCACCACCCGCCGCAAAGCCAGTCTAGCAGCTGTGTTCTTTAGTCCTAGGACTCGGCCAGCTCGGTCAGTAGTGGTGCTACCGAGCCACTCTTGGTGATGGACATTGAAGTCTACATTCTGCACCCTTGCCACCCTCAGTGCTTCCTCCAAGTGGTGTTCAACATGGAGGTGCACTGATTCATCAGCTGAGCGGGGGAGCGGTATGTGGTAATCAGCAGGCGGTTTCCTTGCCCATGTTTGACCTTTTGGAGTGGATGTTGAGGACTCCTAGGGCAACTCCCTCCCGACTGTATACCACTGTACCACCACCTCTGCTGGGTCTGTCCTGCCGGTGGGAGAGGACATACCCAGGGATGGTGATGCCTGGGACATTATCTGTAAGATATGATTCCCTGAGGATGACTATGTTGCTTAACTAGTCAGTAAGACAGCTGTCCCAATTTTGGCACTAGCCCCTGATGTTTAATAAGGAGGACTTTGTAGGGTCGACAGGGCTAAATTGTCGTTTCCGGTGCCTAGGTTGATGCTGGGTGGTCTTTCCGGTTTCATTCCTTTTTTGAGACTTTGTAGCAGTTTGATGCAACTGAGTAGCTTGCTAGAGGACATTTAAGAGTCAACTTGGTCTGGAGTCAGATTACCTTCCCTAACAGATGTTAGTGAACTGGATGGGTTTTTACAACAATCGACAATGGTCATCATTAGACTTTTAATTCCAGATTTTTATTGCACTCAAATTTCACCATCTGCCATGGTGGGTTTCAAACCTGGCTGCCCAGAGCATTACCCTGGGTCTCTGGATTACTAATCCAGCAACAATACAACTACACCATCACCTCCCCTACCTACTGCTTATGCTATCTACTGCTTAAAACTTACACAAACCTCTAGAAGCATCAGAAGTAAAAAGAAGCACACCCTTTCCCCTCTTCACTGAAATCGTGCTGTCAACAAATTCTCAACTTCCCACACTGGTTATATGGCCCTCTGTTCATGTTGCTCTCTGCCCTACATTGGTGACAAGTGGCTGTGATTAACACCAGTAATCATGAGTTGTTTTGTCTTTTTTTACTCATTCTAAGGATGTTGGCACCACTGGCAAGGCCAGTATTTATTACATATCCCTAGTTGCCTTGAGTTTCATACAATTGAGTGGCTTTTCTTGGCTACCTCAGAGGGCAGTTAAGTGTCAACCATATAGGGGGTGGGAATGGAGCCACTAGACTGGATAAGGGCAGTAGATTTCCTTCTCCAGAGGACATTAGTGAACCAGTGGGTTTTTATGGTAATCGATAGCTCCATGGTTAAACTGTCATGGTGGTACTTGAATTTATATTCCGTGGTCTAATCCAGCCTCAGGATTACGAGTCCAGTAGTATAACCACTGCATGATAGTACCCTAGTCTGTGGTGCTGTTGACTCCCGGAGTGTAGTGTGTGTCTTGTATAGTTCATGGCACTCCCCAGTGAGGATTGCCCCACTTTTCTTGTTCCGACAGCCATGAGGGAACTATTTCTCGTGGATCTCCTGATCTGCCATTGGGATTAGCTCCAATAAGGCTGCAAGGCACAGGCTTTAAATGTAAAGACAGGAGAGTGTTGCACTTCAAAACCAGGACTGGGCAACAGTGTAATACTTCTGTAGCCTGCTTGACTTTCTGTTCTGTTGGGAACTGAGATTTGTATATTTGCAAAAGAAAGATTGTCACCAGGACAAGTGAAGGTGTTCTAACGAAGCTGATCTGTTGCATTTTTACAGCTTGGAACATGACAAAGACAAGGATGAAGAAATGGAGCTGAATGAAACCAGGTGAGAAACTGGCCTAAACATTTGTATCCTGTCCTTTGTTTTTTGGAAGGCGAGGGAAACTTTAAAATCTGCTTACTATAATTTTCAGCTTATTCATAGAATGTACCAACAGTAGAGATTATCTGTCTTTCCATGTACTTTTGTTGCATTTTAGTCTGTCTAATTTGTGGGGTGAGTTTTATGTCACAATGTTCATCTGGAAATACTGTTAACATACAAAGGTTTATTTTGCTCATATGAGTTTTAACAGCAAAGAAATGGAATCACATCTCTTAAAGTAGATAGGAATTCTATATTTTTGTCACTCGCATGTTTTAAAGATTTGTCTGTAAATGCTAATCTATCATTTCAGTGATTTAAGATTGCATCACACATTATACAAATGGTTCGATGGTCTGAACCTTTGAAATTATGATCCTTTAATGTCAAATGGATTGTGTCTTTCACATTTCAAGCTTTTCCAGCAATGCACAGAGCCTATTTCTGAGGGCTAGATTCTAGTGACATGTATAAACTGGCTCTTCATCATTTCTGTGTGAGATACACTAACAGACCAGCTTCCAGGCACAAGGTACCCAGATAACAGAAATAAAAACAGAAGATGTCATGACAGGCCTGTTTCTCTTCACAGATGCTGTCCGATCTGCTGAGTATTTCCAGCATTTTCTATTTTTGTTTGAAATTTCCAGTATTTTGCTTTTGTACCCAGATAAAAGTGATTCTTCTTAAGTGAATTCCTTTGCAAATGGATCTGTTCAGAATCATTTGTGTGTCAACAGTGGCTCAGTGGGTAGCACTCTTACTTCTAAGTCACAAGGTCTTAGATTCAAGTCCCACTCTTTAATCTAGGCTAACGTTTGCGTGAAGTACTGAGGGAGTGCTGTTGTGTTGAAGGTGCCGTTATTCAGAAGAGATGTTAAACAGAGTCCCCATCTGCTTTCTCAAATGATTGTAAAATACCCCATGGCACTATTTTAGAAACATATAAACAGGCGTGGTCCATCCACCTCCTAAGCCTGTTCCACTTGCCCAGCTTAGTTCTGTAACCCTTAATATCCTTGCCTAACAAAAATATATCAATCTTATTTTTGAAGTTTTTAATTGACCCCAGCCTCAATAGCTTTTTGGGGGAGAGAATTCTACATTTCCAGTGCCTTCTGTGTGAAGAAGCACTTCCTGTTAGCTACCCTATCAAATCTTTTAATCATCTTAAATCTCTCAATTAGACCATCCCTTAATTTTCCATACTCAAGAGACTGCAACCCAAGTTTATGCAACTCGTTCACCTGCTTATCCCAGATATCAATCTGGTGAGTCTGCACTGCACTCCTTTATTACCTCTAGACTTGACTGTTCCAGCTCACTTCTAACCAGCCTCATGCTTCCACCCTCCATAAACTTGAGGCCATCCAATAATCTGGTGCCTTTATCCTAACTTTCAAGTTCCTTCACCCATCTCCCCTGTGTTCCTGAATTACATTGACTCCCAGTTAAGCAAAGTCACGATTTTAAAATTCTAATCCTTGTTTTGAAATCCTTTCATGGGCTCACCCCTCTATATCTCTGTAACCTCCTCCAGCCCTATTTCTGCGCTCCTCCAATTCTAGCCTCCCCGATTTTAATTGTTCCGCCAATTGGTGGCAGTGCCTGCAGCTGCCAAGGCTCCAGAATAAAACCTCTCCACCTCTCAACTTCCAGTTCCTTCTTTAAAACCTACCTCTTTGACCAAGCTTTTGACTATTTGCCAAATATCCCCTTATGTGTAAATCTTTTTTTGATAACATTACTGTGAAGCACCTTGGGGCATTTAACTATGTTAAGGCCAATATATAAATACAAGTTGTTGCTGTGGCATCCTCTCCAAGCCCATTATATTTTTCCTAGACAAAATAAAAACAGAATTACCTGGAAAAACTCAGCAAGTCTGGCAGCATCGGCGGAGAAGAAATCAGTCAACGTTTCGAGCCCTCATGGCCCTTCAGCAGAACTGAAGCATAGTTTCAACAAGGGAGAAATATAAATTGGTTTAAGGTGGGTGGGGGGGAAGAGACACATTGAGGGTGTGGTGTGAGCAGATAATCAAAAGATGTCAGAGACAAAAGGGTCAAAGAGGTGTTGAAGGTGGTGGTCT
This sequence comes from Cetorhinus maximus, assembly GCF_964194155.1. NCBI lineage: Eukaryota > Metazoa > Chordata > Chondrichthyes > Lamniformes > Cetorhinidae > Cetorhinus > Cetorhinus maximus. The sequence goes on from NC_135896.1 coordinate 73,068,994, forward strand.
TTGTCTGAGAAAAGTGCTAATTAAGAATGCAAGACAGGATATTCAAAGTACAGCTCTAGTGGGGGTGGGGTGGAAAGACTAAAGGTTTTAGTTTTAGATTTAAAAATAATGGAAATAGGTGGGGAAAGAAGAATCTATATAAATTATTGAAAAAAAAGGCGGGTGGGGGGGGGAAAAGAAACGGGGTGGGGATGGGGGGAGGGGGGTTTAAGATCTAAAGTTGTTGAATTCAATATTCAGCCCAGAAGGCTGTAAAGTGCCTAGTCGGAAGATGAGGTGCTGTTCCTCCAGTTTGCGTTGGGCTTCACTGGAACAATGCAGCAAGCCAAGGACAGACATGTGGGCAAGAGAACAGGGTGGAGTGTTAAAATGGCAAGCGACAGGGAGGTTTGGGTCTTTCTTGCGGACAGACCGCAGGTGTTCCGCAAAACGGTCGCCCAGTTTGCGTTTGGTCTCTCCAATGTAGAGGAGACCGCATTGGGAGCAACGAATGCAGTAGACTAAGTTAGGGGAAATGCAAGTGAAATGCTGCTTCACTTGAAAGGAGTGTTTGGGCCCTTGGACGGTGAGGAGAGAGGAAGTGAAGGGGAAGGTGTTGCATCTTCTGCGTGGGCATGGGGAGGTGCCATAAGTGGGGGTTGAGGAGTAGGGGGTGATGGAGGAGTGGACCAGGGTGTCCCAGAGGGAACGATCCCTACGGAATGCCGTCAAGGGGGGTGAAGGGAAGATGTGTTTGGTGGTGGCATCATGCTGGAGTTGGCGGAAATGGCGGAGGATGATCCTTTGAATGCGGAGGCTGGTGGGGTGATAAGTGAGGACAAGGGGGACCCTATCATGTTTCTGGGAAGGAGGAGAAGGCGTGAGGGAGGATGCGCGGGATATGGGCCGGACACGGTTGAGGGCCCTGTCAACGACCGTGGATGGAAAACCTCGGTTAAGGAAGAAGGAGGACATGTCAGAGGAGCTGTTTTTGAAGGTAGCGTCATCAGAACAGATGCGACGGAGGCGAAGGAACTGAGAGAATGGGATGGAGTCTTTACAGGAAGCGGGGTGTGAGGAGCTGTAGTCGAGGTAGCTGTGGGAGTCGGTAGGCTTGTAATGGATATTGGTGGACAGTCTATCATCAGAAATTGAGACAGAGAGGTCAAGGAAGGGAAGAGAAGTGTCAGAGATGGACCATGTGAAGATGATGGAGGGGTGGAGATTGGAAGCAAAATTAATAAATTTTTCCAGGTCCCGACGAGAGCATGAAGCAGCACCGAAGTAATCATCGATGTACCGGAGAAAGAGTTGTGGGAGGGGGCCGGAGTAGGACTGGAACAAGGAATGTTCCACATACCCCATAAAGAGACAGGCATAGCTGGGGCCCATGCGGGTACCCATAGCCACACCTTTTATTTGGAGGAAGTGAGAGGAGTTAAAGGAGAAATTGTTCAGTGTGAGAACAAGTTCAGCCAAACGGAGGAGAGTAGTGGTGGATGGGGATTGTTGGGGCCTCTGTTCAAGGAAGAAGCTAAGGGCCCTCAGACCATCCTGGTGGGGGATGGAGGTGTAGAGGGATTGGACATCCATGGTGAAGAGGAAGCGGTTGGGGCCAGGGAACTGGAAATTGTTGATGTGACGTAAGGTGTCAGAGGAATCACGGATGTAGGTGGGAAGGGACTGGACAAGGGGAGAGAGAATGGAGTCAAGATAACGAGAAATGAGTTCCGTGGGGCAGGAACAGGCTGACACGATCGGTCTGCCAGGACAGTTCTGTTTGTGGATTTTGGGTAGGAGGTAGAAGCGGGCCGTCCGAGGTTGGGCGACTATCAAGTTGGAAGCTGTGGGAGGAAGATCTCCAGAGGAGATGAGGTCAGTGACAGTCCTGGAAACAATGGCTTGATGTTCTGTGGTGGGGTCATGGTCCAGGGAGAGGTAGGAGGAAACGTCTGCGAGTTGACGCTCAGCCTCCGCGAGGTAGAGGTCAATGCGCCAGACAACAACAGTACCACCCTTGTCAGCGGGTTTGATGACAATGTTGGGGTTGGACCTGAGAGAACGGAGTGCAGTGAGTTCAGAGAGAGACAGATTAGAATGGGTGAGAGGAGCAGAGAAATTGAGACGGCTAATGTCACGCCGACAGTTCTCAATGAAAAGATCAAGAGAAGGTAAGAATCCAGAGGGAGGGGTCCAAGTGGAGGGAGAATATTGGAGGTGGGTAAAAGGATCCGTTGAACGGGGAGAGGACTCCTGCCCAAAGAAGTGAGCACGGAGACGAAGACAGCGGAAGAAGAGTTCAGCATCATGCCGAGCCCGAAATTCATTGAGATGAGGGCGTAAGGGTATGAAACCAAGTCCTTTGCTGAGCACTGAACGTTCAGCATCGGAGAGGGGAAGGTCAGGGGGTATAGTGAATACGCGGCTGGGGCTGGGATTGGAAGATGGGGTGAGGACGGAGGGACAAGCAGGGGTGGAGGGTCCCCGATGGGTGTTGGAGTCGATGAGTTGTTGGAGCTTGCGTTCCTTAGCACTTGAGAGAAAGAGAAAAAGTTTCTTGTTGAGGCGACGGATGAGGCGAAGAATAAAATGAAACTGGGGGCACGCGCAGCTTTGAAAAAGGGTGCGGCGGTGCTGCTGGAGGGAGAGGTCGAGTGTGTTCATATGGCGGCGCATGGCACTGAGTGTGGATCTCAGAATGCGACGGGAACAGCAGTCCGAGAAACGTTTTATGTCCCGGAGATACCTGGACATTCCTAGAGTTTTCCTAGAGTTTGACTCAGAACTAATTTCAGTACTTCAGATAGAGTCTAACCAGAATTCTGTACAGTTCTAACAACTTCCATTTGAATGCAGCCCCCTTGAAACAAAGGCCAAGATTCTTTTTGGAATACTTTTTGTATTTGTTCACTAACTTTTAGTGATTTTTGTACTTGATCTCCTAATTCTCTTGCTCATTTGCATTTCCTAGCGCCTCATCATTTAGAAATACTCTGATCTATCTTCCTTGGATCCTAAGTGGACTTTCCTACATTTCCCTGTTTTGCTCACTTTATCAGGAAGCTGAGGCAGCAATGGTAGCAAGAGAAGCAGAAAATGAAACAAAAGTTTCATTTAAAAACCCTGTGCTGTACTTGCCTCAAGCCGCTACTGAAGTTAGATCCATCATGTAAAAAGAGAACCATTAAGGCATCTCATTGCAGGTTTTTTTATTATTACACTCAGTGAGCAGAATTTAGTGAAGCTCCCAGGAGCGAGAACCAATGCACTGAGGTACGTTGTCAGACACAATTTCCTCTTGGAATCCATAAGCAGCAAACAAACTACACAAAATATCTAGTTTTGTTAGCTTTGTTAGTTCGATTCATTGGGAACCTCCCAAACCACTTTGAATGGTTATCTATCACAATGAATAACTATTGCCTTTCAAATTTTGCAAAATCTATGTGCAGTCTCTGTCACACTCTAGTTGACCCTTTCCATGGTTGCAGAGGCACTGATTGCACGGGAGGCAAAATATCAGCTTCCTGATGGTGGGATGAAAGTGGGGAAATAAGCTAATGGTGGATTAAAGTGGGTCATGGTTCCCAATGGCAAGCGGCAGGAACCTATTTTAATAAATTAGCATGTCCTGCGTACTCATTAAGACACATGGTCACTAGACTGAATTTTACTTTTGTGATTAAATTGGCAGCAAATGAGAAACACGTGCCTTTTAGATTCATGACTGGCTAAAGGTGGCATGCAGCTGGTGAGGCAGTTTTCCTGGTGAGGTTGGTGTGAATACGAGCTGCATTTCTTGAATAGGGAGCTTTGTTGGACCAGGCGAGAGGAGGCTGAGCTGTTACATTGAGCGCAGGTGATGGCTGTCAAGGAGGTCGGGGCATGGCTGTTCAGGGAGGTTGGGCATGGCTGTCCAAGGGAGGGAGGTTGGATTGTTACAAACCAAGAAGGTTTATGGGGGACAGAGGGAGGGAGCTGGACGACAGAAGAAAAGTAGCCGAAGGCAGCTAAAGCATGACAGAGGGGAGATCAAGAATGATTGAGGGCACATCAATGGTGAGCTGTGAGAGTTGATGGTAACTGAGGGCAAGTCAAGGGTAATGGAGGAAGGGTTAAGGATAACAGTTGGCAAGTTGAGGGTGACTGGGAGCAGGTCCAGGGTTCTGGGGGCAGCTTTGATGTTGGGGGGTAACTCTAGTTTGACAGACAATTGATCAAGGTAGGTTATTTGAGGGTCACAGAATGCAGGGCTAGGGCGATGGAGGGGAGGTCAAAGGTGATTGAGGGAGGGTGGCGGGTGATGGCTTGCAGCTCCAGGGATTCGTGTGGCAGGTGGGGAGGGGTTGTGGCAGCAGTTTAAGTTCAAAATCTGCCTGTCAGACAGGCAGAATGATGCTGCTGGATTGCAGAGAGTGGATGTCTAGCCAAGTGCTGTTTAAATAAGGCACCTGGATCTTTGATCACCTTGAGGCTACTGTGGAGTCGACAACTTCCTACCTGCCCCCAGTGCTCAATTGGCTGTGTCCCTCAATTGTGCATAGCTAATTGGCAAAAGAATCAAGGGGAGGGGGTGATGGGGCTTCTGATATCTTGGGAGAACAAAAACACTGATGCATACATATGGAGTTCGAGTACCCAAATGAGCTGGTTTATTCTGGTTTTGGTTTATATACATGCATACACAAATGGCCACAAGGGGGTGCAATTACACTCCTCCCTCCGAATGAAAAAGTTACACAATGTTCAATTTTCATACAACTTATATACATTCCTTGTTTTTCAATTATTTACAAATCAAACTTAACTGCTGGCTTCCTATTCCTAAGAGGATACCACCTTTTTTGACCCAAACTTTCAGAACTTACGAAAGGACCTTGACCCATGTTGGCCTGAGTCTGAGGAGAATTTTTCTCCAAAGACCGAGTTTGCCCTTGACCTTCAATTAAATCTTCCACTTCATCAGACATGTCTGCCTGACTCTAACTCAGATCTGAACTGGTTTCAGGCACAACTTGTGTCGGAGTAACTATTGGCACTTTACTGATATCCCAACTATCCAATTCATCAGACTCATTTGATTCTTCCCAACTTCCTTCTTTATGAATCTCTGAAGGTAAGCATGATCTATACATACAAACCTAATCTTTCTCCTATTAAATATCTTGACCAAGTATGTGCGAGGACCACATATTTTCATGACTCATCCTGTTAACCACTTCAAACACTTATGATGATTTTTTACTCTAATATTCTAGCTCAACTTCAGACTTCCTTATTTCACTTTACCCCTATCATGACTGTCTTTTTGCCTGAATTGTTTCTCTTCTACTGACTGTGCTAAATGTGGCTTCAGCAATGAAAACCGTGTTCTAGGCTATCTTCTAACAAGTCAGCTGGCATTCTGCCAGTAGTAGTGTGCGATGTGGTATGATAAGTAAATACAAAATTCACCACTTTATGATTTAATGACAGCTGTTGTTTCTCCAATTTTCTATATAGCATTTTCTTAACAAGAGCTTACTTAACAATTTGTACTATGTGCTCTGCTGCTCCATTTGAAGCAGGATGATGCGGTGGAACTCTGTGCTTTAACCCGTTCGTTCTCATGAATTTTACAAATTCTTCTGAACAAAACTGAGGTATGTTGTCAGGCACAATTTCTTCTTGGAATCCATAAGCAGCAAACAAACTACACAAAATATCTAGTTTTGTTAGCTTTGTTAGTTCAATTCATCGGGAACCTCTCAAACCACTTTGACTACCTATGATGATGAATAGCCATTGCCCTTCAAATTCTGCAAAAATCTATGTGCAGCCTCTGCCACACTCTCATTGGCCATTTCCATGGTTGCAAAGGTACCACTGACAGCTTCTTTTCTCGTAGTTGACATACTCTACACTGTTTCATTGTGTCTTCTATGTCCTTATCCTACCCTGGCCACCAAAGATGGCTTCTCGCTATACTCTTTGTCAAGTTCATCTTTAAGTGTTGACCATGAAGATCACATGGCAACTGTGATCTATACCTTTCAGGAATTACACATAACACAACCTTTATCAACTGACAACTCATTCTTATGCATAAAAAATGGCCTGATTTCTTAATCTGGTACCTGTGTTGACTACCTATTTGCAATATAGTCGTGTACCCTTGCCAAAACAGGGCCCTTACAAATTGTTCTACCAATGCCATCTGCTGTGACTAGCAACTCATCTACAAGTGAAAAGCACATCCTCCCTGTTGGGCTCTACCTCTGATAAGGATGGTAATCTAGACATTGCACCGGAATTATGATACTGACAAGCAGACAAAATCAAACCCATTTCTGCATGTGGTCTGCAGCTAAAATGGGTGTTAGTGACTTTGCATTGTGGCTTATGATCAGTTTCAATCGTGAAACTGTGACCATACAAGTATTAATGAAATCATTTTACTGCAAAAATCAAAGACAGTCCTTCACATTCTATCTGAGCATAACTTCGTTCACTGGCACTGAGGTGCATGAGGCAAATGCCAATTGGTCTCACCTCACCATCCTCAATACATGAGAATTCACAGCACCCGCTACGTATGGAGAGGCATCACATGCCAGCTCAATCGTTTTGGACACATTGTAATGTACAAGCATGGTACCATCTACCAATTGACGTTTACACAACTTGAATACTTTGTCACACTCCTTTGTCCAATTCCCTTCCTCAAGAGTTCATTCAATGGATGCACTAAGGTTGCCAAATTTGGTATGAATTTACCGTAGTAATTCATTAGCCCCAAAAAAGATCTGAACTCAGAGATATTCTGAGGGCGTGGTGCATATTTACTGCCTGAACCTCAACTCTTGGTAGGATGTAGCCCATCTCCATGCTTTTAAAAACATTGGAGCACCCTATTCAGCCTGTCATCATGGGTCTGCCTGTTTGGAGCTGAAACAACTATGTCATCCAAATAACTACTCCCTGAATTCCTTGCAAAATTTGGTTCATCACCCCTTGGAAAGTCCTGGGTACTTGAAGCAACACCAGATGGCAGCCTATGAAACTGAAAAAGACCCATACGTGTATTAGTAGTCAAATATGACTTAGACTCATTGTTTAACTCAGGTTGCAGATAGACATTTGTCAGATTGAGCTTTGAAAATATCTGGCCTCCTGACAACATTGTGAATAAATCCTCCACACTTGGCAAAGGATCAGGTGAATTACATTCCAGTACCTGATTTATGGCTACCTTATAATCACCACTTATGCTTACGCTACCATTTGACTTTGGTACTACCACTGTGGGAGTAGCCCAATTACTCTGTTCTGCTTTAGAGATAATGTCCTCAGTCTCAAGTCTTTTCAGCTCTTTCTCTACTTTCTCCTTTGGAGCATAAGATACTAGGCGAGGCCTGCAATAAACTGGTTTCACATTCCTCCGAACCCATACCTTAGCCTGGCATCCTGGAATCAGTTTGCCGGATTCACGAAATGCCTAAGGACTTAAAAATTGATCACATTGTCCTACAATGTCCTTTGACGTGAAAAAGCTCACTCCAATTTAGTTTACATGATGCTAACCAGTTCCTTCCTAACAAGGTTGGTTTTTTACCCTTCACCACGATGATGGAAAATTTAGCACATTGTTCATTGCATGTGACTGGTACTGACACACTTCCAATTATGGGAATTTTCTCTCCTCTATAACTTCGTAATTCTATACGCGATTTCTCTAGCTGTTGCTGACTCAACTTTTCAAGATACAGTGATTTAGGAATCACTGTAATTGAAGCAGTTGTGTTGACCTCCATGTTACTGGAGCTCCATCCAACAGTACTTAGACCACGATGCCTTGTGAATTTCCAGTAGACACCCTTGTGCTTTGGATCGTGTGGACCTAAACTGATCCCTCATCGTCCTGCTGTTGTTCAACAACCGAATGTAGTGACTGATGTTCCCTCCAGCTAGCATTTTCTCCATTTACCTTCTTCGGACATGTCTTGGCAAAATGATCCTTCCTCTTGCAGCTGTTGAACTCTGCCTTCAGAAATAGACAATTCTGAGTCCAATGTTAACCTAAGCACCATAAACAGGTATTGTAGTAGTGCTGCTACTACTAATTGCCTTCGCTGGGCCCTGGCTTACTCAGCTGCAGCTTATTTGCTTCAGCAGACAACCAATGGTTGTTAACTCTGACTTCTTTTGAGTCAAGTTCTGCCATGTTCATGGACAATGCTGTTTGGCAAGCTATGTCAAAAGTTAACTTTGCCAATGTAGGCAACTTAATGCGAATGCATTCACTTTTTAACTGCACACAAATTCGTCCCGCGATGCGCTCTCTTGAAATTCTTCAAAATTACAATGAATGGACAGTGCTGGCCAGGGGATGCAGAGAAACTCCTGAGCAACTTTTGTACTGAAGTAACCTGAGCTCAGTCACTGGCCTGAGCTGGCTGGAACCGGTTTGAATTAGCAAAGACAAAGGAAATGTGATGAGACACAAAGTCCTTATTTAGAAAAGGAGTAATGAGGTTATGCTGCCTAAGTCCTTGGGACAGAGCCAATAAAGAGATGCCACAGACTAGGCAAGCAGGCCTAAACCAATGGGAGAGAGACAGCACAGCTTGGAGAGATAAGATTTCGGAATAAGAATGAAGAATTTCGGGCGTGGGGCCAGCGAGAACTCCGCAGACCAACCATCGCAGAAGCGGAAGAACCTACATCAGCAATGTAGAGACGCAAGAGAGAGAGAACGGAATGCCTGGCCAGCGTCAGCTCTCCTTTTCGGGTATTAGCTTTTATATTCTGTGACCACTCGGAGTGTCAGAGAAACCTTAGTGGGTGTGCGTTTAGATCCTAGTTTTGGGTATAAAACTGTATAACCTGCTGTAAACTGCATGTCTATATTTAACCAGACGTATAAGCTATATGTAGATGATCTAACAACGTGAATAAAGCGAATTTAGAGTTAAGAGAGAATTGACTCTTCTCCTCTTTGTACTAAGCCAACAACCGTTACCGGTGACCTCCGGCAACAACAGCTTTTTCAAAGCCATGATAAACTCTCCAATGTCCTCACTAGGCAACAGATTCCTTGTTTCAAATTGATAGCTTTCTGCAATTTCCAATGGTTTTGGATTGTGTTGATTGTGATTGTTACGATTGTAGTAATAACAGTAACAATAATAACAGATTGTGCTTCTCAAATTTACACAAAATGTCAGCAGTGTTTCTTATGGCTTAGCAGGGGTGAGCAAATTCTTGCGCATGCATTTCATGCATTTCAAGGCCTGCTTCAGTCAAAACTATTTCCCATTTCCTTTCCCCCGCTGCCTGATTAACAGCTGGATTATCAGGATCTTCAAGGATATTATTAGCAGTGAAAAACATCTCTAGCTGCTCCACATACGCACGGAAAGATTTTCAGTCATAGCTGTGTCCTTCCAGTTGCCCAATAATACCTGTTGATGCAGCCGTCCTCGAAGGTCAGTCCAACCACATGTTCAAGCAACCTTTTTTTCTAAGAGCGGATCTTTAAGCCTGTTTCTTAGCAAAAAACAAAATTCTCAGTTCCTCTGCTGATTTGCTGGAAGCTTATCCAACCCAAATTAATTTGCTATGGAAATCCACAATCCCACTTTGTTGCCAACTGTGATATCTTGGCAGGACAAAAACACTGGTGTGTACACATGGAGCTCTAGTACCCAACTGAGCTGGTTTATTCCGGTTTTGGTTTACATACATACACAAATAGCCACAAGAGGGTGCGATTACATGAATGGTAAGGAAAAATGTTTTGTCTGGTGAGTTTTTCCAACCTGGAATGAACTGGCCAAAAGGGCAATGGAAGCAGAATTAATATTAACTGGCATATAGGGAATTGTATATAAACTCGAAAAGGAAGCAATTGCAGGGCTTGGAGAAAAAAGCAGTGGAGTGGGACTAATTGAACAGCTCTTTCAAAGAGCTGGCACAGACATAATGGGCCAAATGGCCACCTTCTGTGGTGTAAGGTTGTATGATGGATGCAACTGCTTGCACAGCATGAAACCAATATGTTGCCTTTCTGCTAAACCTAGTGTTTCAGCTGGTAACCATAAATAATATTGAAATATGTTCTTTATAGGTGATCAGTGCTTGAAATCAGGACCTACTTATAGAGTATAATGATGTAAACACTGAGACTTCGACTGTTCTATGCGTATGTGAAAACATCAGAAATCTAGTGCAATAAAAATCTTTAAGTGCTCAGTTATCTTGATAATGTGGTTGTGTTCATGGCTGTTCCAGTTGTACATATAGATTAGATGAATCGGATTAACAAAGGTAGCCTGGAAAATGAGTTCATAGAGTGTATTCAGGACAATTTCTTAGAGCAATACATTCTCTTGCCAACCAGGGAGCAGGCTATTTTTGACCTGGTAATGTGCAATGCAACAGGATTAATTAATGACCTCATAGTAAAAGAATACTAGGCAACAGTGATCATAACATGATAGAATTTCGTGTTAAGTTTGAGGGCGAGAAATGTGGGTCCAGGACTAGTGTCCTAAACTTAAATAAAGACAATTACAAGGGCATGAAGACAGAGTTGGCTAAAGTGAGCTGGGAAAATAGGTTAATAGGTAAGACAGTAGAGGAGCAGCAGCAGACGTTCAAGGAGATATTTCCTAACTCTCAGCAAAGATATATTCCATTAAAAAAGAAAACCACTATGAGAGGGATGCACCATCCATGGCTAACTAAGAACATTAAGGATAAAATCAAATTGAAAGAAAAAGCATACAATACTGTGAAGATTAGTGGTAGGTCAGAAAATTGGACAGATGTTAAAAACAAGCAAAGAATGACAAAAAAAATAAGGGGGAGAAATTGGAGTCTGAGAAAAGGCTAGTAATATAAAAACAGATTCTACAAGTATTTAAAAAGAAAAAGAGTAACTAAAGTGAGTGTTGGTCCCTTAGACAGAGACACTGGGGAATTAATAATGACGAACAAGGAAATGGCAGAAGCGTTGAACAGGTATTTTGTGTCTGTTTTTACAGTAGAAGTCATTAAAAAAAAGTCCCAAAAATACTTGAAAATCTAGAGGCAAAAGGGAGGGAGGAGCTTGAAACAATCACAATCACCAGGGAAAAGGTACCGAGAAAACTATTAGAGCTAAAGGCTGACAAGTCCCATGGACCTAATGCTTCATCCTAGGGTCTTAAAATAGTGGCTGCAGAGATATTAGATACATTGGTTGTAATCTTCCAAATTTCCCTAGATTCTGGAAATGTCCCAATGGATTGGAAAGTACTAATGTAATACCTCCAACAGGAAACTAGAGACCAGTTAGCCTAATATCTGTCATAGGGAAAATGGAGGAATACATTATTAACGAGCCAATGTCAAGACATTTAGAAAATCATAATACAATCAGGCAGTCAACATGGTTTTGTGAAAGGTAAATCATGCTTGACTAATTCATTAGACTTGTTTGAGGAAGTAACAAGCAAAGCGGATAAAGGGGAAATAGGCTAAAAGGTAGAGATAAAACAATGGATGGAAATACATTTAAAAATAATGAAAATAGGTGGGAAAAGAAAAATCTATATAAATTATTGGGAAAAAAAAGGGGGGGATCGGAAAGGGGGTGGGAATGGAGGAGAGAGTTCATGACCTAAAATTGTTGAACTCAATATTCAGTCCGGAAGGCTGTAAAGTGCCTAGTCGGAAGATGAGGTGCTGTTCCTCCAGTTTGCCTTGAGCTTCACTGGAACGATGCAGCAAGCCAAGGACGGACACGTGGGCATGAGAGCAGGGTGGAGTGTTGAAATGACAAGCGACAGGGAGGTCTGGTCATGCTTGCGGACAGACCGAAGGTGTTCTGCAAAGCGGTCACCCAGTCTGCGTTTGGTCTCTCCAATGTAGAGGAAACCGCATTGAGAGCAATGAATGCAGTAGATTAAATTGAGGGAAGTGCAAGTGAAATGCTGCTTCACTTGAAAGGAGTGTTTGGGCCCTTGGACAGTGAGGAGAGGGGAAGTAAAGGGGCAGGTGTTGCACCTTCTGCGGTTGCATGGGAAGGTGCCGTGGGAGGGGGTTGAGGTGTAGGGGGTGATGGAGGAGTGGACCAGGGTGTCCCGGAGGGAATGATCCTTGCGGAATGCTGCCGGGAGGGTGAAGGGAAGATGTGTTTGGTGGTGGCATCATGCTGGAGTTAGCGGAAATAGCGGAGAATGATCCTTTGAATGCGGAGGCTGGTGGGGTGATAAGTGAGGATAAGGGAGACCCTATCATGGTTCTTGGAGGGAGAGGAAGGTGTGAGGGCGAATGCGCGGGAGATGGGCCGGACATGGTTGAGGGCCCTGTCAACCACCGTGGGTGGAAAACCTCGGTTAAGGAAGAAGGAAGACATGTCACAGGAACTGTTTTTGAAAGTGGCATCATCAGAATAGATGCGACGGAGGCGAAGGAACTGAGAGAATGGGATGGAGTCCTTACAGGAAGCGGAGTGTGAGGAGCTGTAGTCGAGGTAGCTGTGGGAGTCGGTAGGCTTGTAATGAATATTGGTGGACAGTCTATCACCAGAAATTGAGACAGAGAGGTCAAGGAAGGGAAGGGAAGTGTCAGAGGTGGACCATGTGAAAATGATGGAGGGGTGGAAATTGGAAGCAAAATTAATAAATTTTTCCAGGTCCAGACGAGAGCATGAAGCAACACCGAAGCAAGCATTGATGTACCGGAGAAAGAGTTGTGGGAGGGGGCCGGAGTAGGACTGGAACAAGGAATGTTCCACATACCCCATAAAGAGACAGGCATAACTGGGGCCCATGCGGGTACCCATAGCCACACCTTTTATTTGGAGGAAGTGAGATGAGTTTAAGGAGAAATTGTTCAGTGTGAGAACAAGTTCAGCCAGACGGAGGAGAGTAGTGGTGGATGGGGATTGTTCGGGCCTCTGTTCAAGGAAGAAGCGGAGAGCGATCAGACCATCCCGGTGGGGGATGGAGGTGCAGAGGGATTGGACGTCCATGGTGAAGAGGAGGCGATTGGGGCCAGGGAACTGGAAATAGTTAATATGATGTAGGGTGTCGGAGGAATCACGGATGTAGGTGGGAAGGGACTGGACAAGGGGAGAGAGAATGGAGTCAAGATAGCCTTATAGAGTTGCCGGCCAATCAGAATCCGGCAGCTCTGTGCCACAGCAGGATCGATAGCCTCTGCCTGTATTGTAGAAGGCCCAGGAGGAAGAGAATCCATGGATGCTGCCAAACCCAGGTAAGTCCGAGATCTCGCCAGGGCCAGGTTGGCCATGAGGAATAGGGAGAAGGTGGATGCAGGGAAACAAAACTGTGGGTGAGCAGCCTCCAATTAGGCCCGGGAAGGAGAGAACCCTTCCTAAACCTGCCAGGCTATACATTGAGCGCAGGCCAATCCCACTTTCTGTCAGATTGGAGTGGGGGTGGGAAGATGCCTTTAATTGGGCATTAATTGCCCACTCAAAGGCTTTAATTGGACCAAGGGCGGGCAGTTCTTCCATGACTACCTCAGTGCCTCCCTGCCACCCGTAAAATGGTAGTGCACATATTGCCAATGACACGGTGTCCTAATTTACGGGTCCACCCACCTGTTTTCCCATCCATGGGTGGCCCGTAAAATTCAGCACATCTGCAGAAAAATCAGACATTGAATTCAGCACATGTCTACAGAAAAATTAAACATTGCAGAGTATAAAATATTTTTAATAAGATAGAGAGGGGAAAAGGGGAGGTGGAGTAACTACTTATTTGGGATAACAATGGCAGTGGAAAATAGAGAGGCAACCATCAACAAGATAAAAAATAAAATCCATATGGATAAAGATAAGAGTTAATAAAGGATTAATCACACGAGAAATACTCAGACAAATTTGGAAATTGAGTGAAAAACAGAATAATAATCACGGGGGATTTCAACAACTCTGATATCTATTGGACAGAAGAGCTAGGTAAAGGGGGATAAAGGAATGGAGCTCCTACAACAGGAATCCTTTCAAATTGTCACGGATACTTTAAAAGGTGTTTCCTCAAAGTCACCCTGTGAACAATGCATTTGTACGTGAATGTGTGTATTTCACCCTAGGGTGAATAATTCATTTTAAAATAAAGCAGCAAAATTTTACTTAAAATGAAAAGGGTTAATTTATTTCACTCTATTTCTCTGCAAGTTACTAACACACACACAAAGATTAGTTACAGATGAAGATAAAAGTAATACTTATAAAAATTGGATCAGTTTAGTCCATATTCGGTGCAGGCCTGATTTTTTTGAAGTCGGGATGATGTGCTGTCTGAAGTGAAGGTCTTAAAGTTGTAGAGTTGTTTCTGCAACTGTGATGACTTCCACTGTCGAATTGCTGGAAATTGCTTTAACAGATGAGCATAGTAGATAGAGTCAGGTTTAAAGGGAGTAGAGAAGTTCCTTATTTCTGTTCTGCAATGTGGCATTTTTAGTAGCTATTGTTCTGGATGTCCCCCTTTTGTGTCTCCTTATTTCCAGCTAGCAGTTTTCTTTTCTGATGCATTGAAGCTTCTTCAAGATCGTTCAAGATGGATCTTTTTTTTGTGTGTGTATTTTATCCTTAGCAGCCAAACTAAGATGGCCACTGTCTCAAAAATGCCAATTCACATCCATATAAAACAAGTGGTAATCCCATTTAGCAATACGAAGTTTATCATCTGTAGTAATCTAAAGGGCCAAGGTTGTTCACACCCTACAGTGGTTATCAATTACTGCCTTTGTGTTTGGAGGAACTCATTGTTTGGAACACTTATTGAATTTCAAATGTATATGCCTGAGATGTCTCTTCTCTGTCTGGTTTAAGGGGTTCCAGCCAGAATTCACAAGGAGAAAGTCAGGGGAACCTCAGAGTCCATTTTGGAAGCAGTCTTTAAAATTCAATCTGAGATTTACAAAATGTGACCATCGATATAGATAGAACCATAGATAAGTCACGGCGCATTCAATCCATCGTGTCTGCATTGCCCAAAAAGGAAAAAAAAAGAGACTAGCTGCTCATTTTGATCGTACTTTCCAGCACCTGGTCCTTAGCTTTGCAGGATTCAGTACTTCAGGTTGAAGACCCTGGTACCTTTTAAATGAGTTGAGCGTTTCAGCCTCAACCAACAATTCAGGCAGTGAATTCCAGACATCCACCACCCTCATGCCCCCTCTAATCCTTCTACCAACCATCATAAATCTATGCCCCCTGGTAATTGACCCCTCAGCTAGGGGAAACAGGTCTTTCCTGTCTACCCTAATTGACCCCTCATAATTTTGTACACCTCAATTAGGCCACCTCTCAGCCTCCTCTGTTCTAAAGAAAATAACCCCACCTATCCAATCTTTCTTCATAGCTGCAATTTTCAAGTCCTGGCAACATTCTTTGTAAATCTCCTCTGTACTTCCTGTAATTGTGTACAGAACCGTACACAAAATTCCAGCTGAGGCCTAACCAGCGTTTTATATCATTCCAGCATTACATCCCTCATTTTGCATTCAGTACCTCGTCCAATAAAGGAAAGTATTCCATATGCTTTCTTTACCACCTTATCCACCTGTCCTTCCATCTTCAAGGACCTGTGAATATACATTCCAAAGTCTCTCACTTGCTCAGTCCCTCTCGATACCCTCCTGTTTATTGAGTATTCTCTTGCCCTCCCCAGATGCATTACCTCACACTTTTCCAGAATGAATTCTATTCACCACTTTTCTGCCCACTCAGCTAAACCATTGATACTTTCTGGAGCCAACAGCTATCCTCTTCACTATCAATTGCACAGCCAAATTTCGTCATCTGCAAATTTCCAGATCATGCCTTCTACATTTAAGTCCAAATCATTAATGTGTACAGCAAACAGCAACAGCCCCAACATTGAGCCCTGTGGAACGCCACTGGAAACCGCTTGCCATTCACAAAAACATCAATCAACCATTACCCTTTGTTTCCTGTCATTGAGCCAATTTTGGATCCAACTTACCACCTTTCCCTGTATCCCATGGGATATCACTTTTCCAACCAGTCTGCATGTGGGACCTTGTCAGTTGCCTTACAAAATCCATGTAGACAACATCCACTACACTACCCTCATTAATCCTCGTTGTTAGTTCCTCAAAAAATTCAATTAAGTTTGTAAGACACAATCTTCCCCTAACGAAACATTAATAAGTAGAGGGTATCTAGACCAGAAGCAGGGGATTACTGTTTTTAGAATTTAGCATTTATAGTAGAAATCTAGCCCTAGGGAACGTATAGTTAATAAGGAGTCAATAAGCAGTTATTAGATTTAAATTAATTTATTAACTAGTTCTAGAAATGGCAGTTGCTGGGGTGAAGTGCTTCACCTGTGGGATGTGGAAAATCTGTGATGCTTCAAGTGTCCCGGACAACTACACTTGCAGGAAGTGTACCCAATTGCAGCTCCTCACAGACCGCATGGATTGGTTGGAGCAGCAGTTGGATGCACTCAGGAGCATTCAGGTGGTGGAAAGCGTCATAGACAGGAGTTTTGCAGATGTGGTCACACCCAAGGTACAGACAGGTAGATGGATGACTGCTAGAAGGGGCAGGCAGTCAGTGTAGAAATCCCCTGTGGCTGTCCCCCTCTCTAACAGGTATACTGTTTTGGATACTGTTGGGGGGGATGGCCTATCAGGGGAAAACAACAGCTGTAGCCACAGCAGTGGCACTACGGCTGGCTCTGTTGTTCAGCAGGGGGGGGGTCAAAGCACAGAAGAGCAATTGTCATAGGGGACTCTATAGTCAGAGGCTCAGATAAGCGCTTCTGTAGTCGTGAAAGAGACACCAGGATGGTATGTTGCCTCCCTGGTGCCAGGGTCCAGGATGTCTCTGATCGGGTACGGGACATTCTGAAGGGGGAGGGAGAACAGCCAGAGGTCGTGGTACACATTGGTACTAACGACATAGGCAGGAAGAGTGACGAGGTCCTGCAGCGGGAGTTCAGGGAGTTAGGCAGAAAGTTAAAAAACAGGACCTCTAGGGTTGTAATCACAGGATTTCTCCCTGTGCCACGTGCCAGTGAGGCTAGAAATAGGAAGATAGTGCAGCTAAACACGTGGCTGAACAGATGGTGTAGGAGGGAGGGTTTCCGATATCTGGATCATTGGGATCTCTTCCAGGGCAGGTGGGACCTGTACAAGGACGGGTTGCATCTAAACTGGAGGGGCATCAATACCCTGGCTGCGAGGTTTGCTAGCGTCACCCGGGAGGGTTTAAACTTGTATGGCAGGGGGGTGGGAACCAGAGCAATAGGTCAGCAGGTGAAATAAATGACTGGGAACTAGTGAATATGGCCAGTAGAACTAAGAGGAAGAGCAGGCAGGGAGAAATTACTAAACACATTGGGACTGGGGGTCTGAAATGCATTTATTTCAATGCGAGAAGTATAACAGGCAAGGCAGATGAGCTTAGAGCTTGGATTAGTACTTGGGACTATAATGTTATTGCTATTACAGAGACTTGGTTGAAGGATGGACAGGATTGGTAGATAAACGTTCCAGGATTTAGATGTTTCAGGCAGGATACAGAGGGATGTAGAAGAGATGGGGGAGTTGCACTGCTGGTTAAGGGGAATATCACAGCTGTACGACAGGAGGACACCTCCGTGGGCTCATGCAGCGAGGCAATATGGGTAGAGCTCCGGAATAGGAAGGGTGCAATCACAACGTTGGGGGTTTACTATAGGCGTCCCAATTGCCGGCGGGAGATTGAGGAACAGTTATGTAGGCAGATTTTGGAAAGATGTAAAAGCAATAGGATTGTTGTGGTGGGTGATTTTAACTTTCCCTATATTGACTGGGAATCACTTAGTGCTAGGGGTTTGGATGGTGCAGAATTTGTAAGCTGCATCCAGAAGGGCTTCCTGAGACAATATGTAGATAGTCCAACTAGGGAAGGGGCAATACTGGACCTGGTATTAGGAAATGAACCTGGCCAGGTGGTTGAAGTTTCAGTAGGGGAGCATTTTGGGGAAAGTGACCATAATTCAGTAAGTTTCAAGGTAGTGGTGGATAAGGATAACAGGAGTCCTCAGGTTAAGGTGCTTAATTGGGGGAAGGCTAATTATAACAATATTAGGCAGGATCTGAGGAATCTAGACTGGAGGTGGATGTTTGAGGGCAAATCAACAACTGACACGTAGGGGGGCTTTCAAACGTCAGTTGATAAGAGTTCAGGATCGGCATGTTCCTGCTAGGATGAAGGATAAATATGGCAAGTTTCAGGAACCTTGGATAACGAAGGATATTGTGAGATTAGTCAAAAAGAAAAGGGAAGCATTCGTAAGGGCTAGAAGGCTGGGAACAGATGAAGCCCGTGGAGAATATAAAGAAAGTAGGAAGAAACTTCAGCAAGGAGCCAGGAGGGCTAAAAGGGGTCATGAAAGGTCACTGGCAACCAGGATTAAGGAAAATCCCAAGGCCTTTTATACATATGTAAAAAACAAGAGGGTAGCCAGGGAAAGGGTAGGCCCCCTCAGGGACAGAGGTGGGAATCTGTGTGTGGAGCCAGAAGAAATGGAAGAGATACTAAATGAGTACTTCTCTTCAGTATTCACCAAAGAGAAGGACTTAGCGGTCGATTTGTCTAGGGAAGAGTGTGTAGATAGCCTGGATCATGTTGAGATCAAAAAAGAGGTGTTAGGCGTCTTGAAGAATATGAAGGTGGATAAGTCCCAAGGGCCAGATGGGATCCACCCCAGAGTACTGAGGGAGGCTCGAGAGGAGATTTCTGGGGCCTTGACAGAAATCTTTGTATCCTCACTGGCTACGGGTGAGGTCCCAGAGGACTGGAGAATGGCCAATGTTGTTCCATTGTTTAAGAAGGGTAGCAGGGATAATCCAGGAAACTACAGGCCGGTGAGCCTTACGTCAGTGGTAGGGAAATTATTGGAGAAGATTCTTCGTGACAGGATTTACTACCATTTGGAAGCAAATGGGCATATTAGTGAGAGGCAGCATGGTTTTATGAAGGGGAGGTCATGTCTCACTAACTTGATCGAGTTTTTAGAGGAAGTGACAAAGATGATCGACGATGGAAGGGTAGTGGATGTTATCTACATGGATTTCAGTAAGGCCTTTAACAAGGTCCCTCATGGCAGACTGGTACAGGAGGTAAAGTCGCACGGGATCAGAGGTGAGCTGGCAAGATGGATACAGAATTGGCTTGGTCATAGAAGACAGAGGGTAGCAGTGGAAGGATGCTTTTCTGAATGGAGAGCTGTGACTAGTGGTGTTCCGTAGGGATCAGTGCTGGGACCTTTGCTGTTTGTATTATACGTAAATGATTTGGAGGAAAATGTAACTGGGCTAATTAGTAAGTTTGCAGACGACATTAAGGTTGGAGGAGTTGCAGATAGTGAAGAGGATTGTCAAAGGATACAACGGGATATAGATCGGTTGGAGACTTGGGCGGAGAAATGGCAGATGGCGTTTAATCCGGACAAATGCGAGGTAATGCATTTTGGAAGGTCTAATACAGGTAGGAATTATACAGCAAATGACAGAACCCTTAAGTGCATCGACGGGCAGAGGGATCTGGGTGTACAGGTCCACAGGTCACTGAAAGTGGCAACGCAGGTGGATAAGTTAGTCAGGAAGACATATGGCATGCTTGCCTTCATCGGCAGGGGTATTGAGTATAAAAGCTGGGAAGTCATGCTGCAGCTGTATGGAACCTTGGTTAGGCCACACTTGGAATATTGCGTGCAATTCTGGTTGCCATATTACCAGAAGGATATGGAGGCGTTGGAGAGGGTGCAGAGGAGGTTTACAAAGATGCTGCCTGGCCTGGAGGTTATTAGCTATGAGGAGAGGTTGAAGAAACTCTGATTGTTCTCACTAGAGCGACAGAAATTGAGGGGCGACTTGATAGAAGTTTACAAAATTATGAGTGGCATGGACAGAGTAGATAGTCAGAAGCTTTTTCCCAGGGTGGAAGAGTCAATTACTAGGGGACATAGATTGAAGGTGAGAGGAGAAAACTTTAGAGGAGATGTGCGGGGCAAGTTTTTTACGCAGAGGGTAGTGAGTGTCTGGAATTCGCTGCCAGAGGGGGTGGTGGAAGCAGGTACTATAGTGGAGTTTAAAAGGCAGCTTGACAAGTACATGAATAGGACGGGAATAGAAGGATACGAACCCCGGAAGTGCAAAATGTTTTAGTTTGACAGGCAATATGATCGGCACAGGCTTGGAGGGCCGAAGGGCCTGTTCCTGTGCTGTGCTTTTCTTTGTTCTTTGAAACCATGCTAACTATCCCTGATGAATCCCTGCCTTTCTAAGTTACAGTTTATCCCAGTTCTCAGAATTGATTGCAATAATTTGCCCACCACCAAAGGCAGACTGACTGGCCTATAATTTTCTGGCCTATCCCTCACACCCTTTTTAAATGATGGTACAACGTTCGCAGACCTCCAATCCTCTGGTACCCCTCACCTTTATTTAGTGTGGATTGGAAAATGATCCTCAGAGCATCCGCCATTTCCTCCCTGGCTTCCTTCAACAGTCTGGGATACAATCCACCCGGCCCTGGTGATTTATCTACCTTCAAGGATGTCAGTCCCTCCAGTGCTTCCCCTCTCATTATGCTTATTGTATCAAATATTTCCCTCTCCTTAGTGAAGACAGAGACAAAATACTCATTGAGAACCCTGCCCACATCTTCAGCATCAACGCATAAGTTACCACGTACATCTCTGATAGGCCCCTATCCATTCCTTAGTTATTCTCATGCTCTTAATGTACTGGTAAAACATCTTTAGGCTTTCTTTGATTTTATCTGCCAATATATTTTCGTATCCCCTCTTTGCTTTCCTAATTTCCTTTTTTACTTCACCCCTGTACTTTCCATACTCTAGGCTTTCTATAGTATTAAGCTTTTGTGACTGTCATAAGCTTTATTTTTCTGTCTTATCTTACCCTATATGCTTCCGGCTAATCAGGGGGCTCTAGATTTGGCAGTATCAACCTTTTTCTTTGTGAGGACATGCCTACACTGCCCGTAGGATCTCACTTTTTAATGTCTCTCACTGAGTTGACACAGTTTTTCCTTCTAGTAGCTGTGTCCAGTCCACTTTTGCCAGTTCACCTCTCAGATTTGTAAAATTTGTCTTCCCCCATTTTAGAACTTTTACTCCTGTTCTATCTTTGTCCTTTTCCATAATGATGTTAAATCTAACTGTATTATGGTCACTATCTCCAAAATGGTCCCCCACTGCTACTTCATCCACTTGCCCAGCTTCATTTCCTAACACTAAATCTAGAATTGCGCCCCCTCTCGCTGTGCTGGCTAAAAAAAGTTCTCTTGAATGTAGTTCAAGAATTTTGAGCCCTGTGTGCCCTTCACACTACACTGTTCGTATCCCAGTTGATATTAGGGTACTTGAAGTCTCTAGCTATTACTGCCCTATAGTTTTTGCACTCAGAAATTTGCCTACATATTTGCTCTTCTAACTCCCTTCCATTATTTGGTGACTTTAGAACACACCTAGCAGTGTGGTTGTCCATTGTTTATTTCTGAGCTCAACCCATATGGTCTCATTTGATGATTCTTTTAGTATACCATCCTTCCTTATAGCTGTAATTAATTCTTTAACCAATAATGCCACACCCTCACCCTTTTTATCTCCCCCCAGCCACCATCCTGTCTGAAAACTGTGTATCCAGGGGTGTTGAGCTGCCATTTTTGCCCCTCTTTAATCCAGGTCTCCGTTATAGCAATGATATCATGCTGTCATGTGTCTACCTGTGCCCTCATCGGCTTTATTTGCTATACTCCTTGCATTTTTAACACTGCCAAATTTCTGTGCTGTACACTTTTTAACCTGTGCTTCTTCTGTCTTTCAGAGTCACTCACTAATTTTCTATCTCTTGTTCCTGCTCTGAATTTGCCCTCAGTTTCCCATTCCCGTGCCAGTCTAGTTTAAACCCCCCGCCAACAACACTAGCAGCAAATCTCCCTGCGAGGATATTCATCCCAGTTCTGTTCAGGTGTAGACCATCCTGCTTGTACAGGTTCCACCTTCTCCAGAACAGGTCCCAATGCCTCAGAAATCTGATGCCCTCCCTCCTACACCAGCTTTCCAGCCACATGCTTAATCACTCAATTTTATTATTCCTATATGCACTTGCATGTGGGACTAGGTGTAATCCTGAGATTGCTGCTTCAGAGGTCCTTCTTTTCAATCTCCTTCCTGGCTCCTAAAATCTGCTTTCATGACCTCATTCCCTTTCCTACCTAAGTCATTGGTACCAACGTAGACCATGCCCTCTGGCTGATCACCCTCCCCCAGAAGAATGTCCTGCAGCCGCTCCGTGACATCCTTGACCCTGGCACCAGGGAGGCAATATGCCACCCTGGAGTCAAATCTACAGCCACAGAAATGCCTGTCTGTTCCCCTAACTAATGGATCCCCTATCACTACTGCTCTTCCTTTCTTCTTCCTCCCATTCACAAACTTGGCTCTGATTGCACTCCTCCGAGGAACCAATGCCCTCACCAGTATCCAAAATGGAAAACCGATTGAAGTGGGGAACCCAGGGGACTCCTGCAGTACCTATCTAGTTCTTCTGGGCTGCCTGGCATTCATTCATTCCCTTCCTGCCTCCAGGTTCCTAAACTGCGGTGTAACCATCTCCCTGAACATGCTATCCACTTAGCTCTCAGCCTTCCAGATGTGACACAGTGACTCTAGCCGCTGCTCAAGCTCGGAAACCTAGAGTTCAAGTTTCTGCAGCTGATGACGCTTCCTGCATGTGCGGGTAGTCTTGGACACCGGTAGAGTCCATGACTTCCCACATATTAAAGGATACACATTCCACACAACAAAGCTATCCTGCCATGACTTCAATTTACTTCCCTTATGTTAACTTTAGTTTACTTTGGTTTACTCATACTACTTTATTTTACCTGGCCTTGACAACTTTACATCTCTATTGCTTGTGCTTCTTACTTAAATCTAAGTAGCTACTTCTTTTAAAAAGAATGACTTTTTCTAATTTTCAGCTACTTAAAGACCCTCCCTAACAACAGTTTCTTATCAACCAATGACTTTATGTGATGTCACTCTTGGATTTTTTTCAAATTCAGCCCCCTCGTGCAGTTTTTCAACTGCTGGCCTCCCGGAGGCAAACTCACACTAATTACACTTGAACCAGCAGTTTTTGGAAAAATGTGTAATATCATAATTGCACAGCATAACACTAAACCAATATTTAAAAAGCCAAACAAGGAAGATCCTCTATTGGATCTAGCAATGAGGAATGAATCAGAGCAGATAAGAAAAGTAAAAGTAGGGGGAGCATTTAGGCAATAGTGACCATAATATAATGCGCTTTACGATGATAATAGAAAAGGACATAAGTATGATGAAAATCAGGTTAATAAGTTGGAGAAAGTCCCTCAAAATCAGCCTGAGATTAGAACTTAAAAATAAAATGGGACATGATATTAGCAAACAGTGATGTAGAACAACAGATTACAGGAAAATTATCACAGAATCATAGAATTAGTCATTTGGTGGGACAGAACTTGAGTATTACTGAAAAAAGAGACATGTTTGAAGCTTTTTCTCTTGCACTGATCAGGATTCTTCGCAAGAATACCAATATAAGGGGAAATGACAATTTATACTGTGTGTGAAGAGAGTGCTGATTGGTTGGCAAGTGGACTCTGATTAGTAGAGGTATTGCCATGGAGAATGCACCAGTGATGGTGTCTGACAGTTAACTGCCAAGCATTGGTGGAAATTTAAATCATGCAGCTTGACCCTGATTGGTCAAGGCATTGCCCTGAGGAATGAGTCAGCAAATGGCTATCACTTATTTTGTTTAGCTGAAACAGGTGCAATGTGCGTACATGTTCTTTCTGTCTGCAAAGAACAGGGCCCTGTGAATTAATATATGTAGCTTCCAGTACACAGAAATGTACCACACTATGAGCCTGACTGACAATCTTAAATTGGTTGTCAGCGTAATTCTTAGCACACTAAGGATTATTTAGCAAATGTCATCCAATCATGGAATCACATCTAATGTTAGACACTGTGTTTTGAGTTTTGCAAGCACGGGCTGGTTGGGTACTGTCTGCACCTTGCCTGTTGCAAACAGCAGCTGGGGCATGCTGTTTGACAATCTGCCAGTCTTTTGGATGCACAGCCTACATACCTAGCATCACACTGGCACTGAAATTCATATACAGCATTACTCATTTGTGTGATAGGCAGAATGCCTTTTTGGTTTGATGGCAGCATCCTGTTAGTGGAGAATACCACTTATGTTGCTTCTCCGTGTATGTGGAAAACCTGGTCAAAACTGGTTGTAACAATTCACCCAACCATTTGGCCAATTTACGTTGTGCAGAACTGGTCATAGATCAGATAGGCTGCAAAGGGTCATCACTTGTGTGTGTCTTGGACAGTCCATACATACACAGACGTAACGAATCGTGAGGACGAACCCTGTCATTTATATCACATGGTAGCTCATCGCTCTTACAAAAGCCCAGCAAGTGATTTTTTTTTAGCTTACTTTCGAGCAGGGCTGTCTGGTCATGTTGAGTGGCAGGTCCAATGGATAAGAATTTGGATCTGTCAATAAGAATGGTGTGCATTTTGTTGATATAGTCTCGCTTGTTAATGACTATTCCCGTCCCTTTGTCAGGTTTACTGATGTGTATGACTGTCTGTACCAATCAGAGTCCACTTGTCAACCAATCAGCACTCCATTTGCTCACCATGCAAGCTTGATGCTGAAATAGGGCGCATCAAAGGCATCTTGCAGGATAATGGCTACCCTGATCAGATCATTTCATGCTATATTTCACGCAAACTCAGGAACGGACCTAAGGCCGTCACTTTCGGTCTTGAAAAGTGCAAGTCTACCTCAAATTACCCTGGAAGGACAAGATATCTCAAAAATTTGAGCAACAGGTGAAGCTACCTGTTTTACGCTGCTACTATGTGGTGGCAACACGAGTGGCATTTGCCACAAACGGGAGGCTGCCATCAAGCCAATCACACAAATTAGTAATGTGGTATATGAATTTCATTGCCAGTGTGATGCTGGTATGTAGGCCACACGTCCCAAAGACTGGTGGATCGTTCAAACAGCACGTCCTAGCCACTGTGCACAACTGGCAAGGTACAGACCCAGCCC
This sequence comes from Cetorhinus maximus, assembly GCF_964194155.1. Classification (NCBI taxonomy): domain Eukaryota; kingdom Metazoa; phylum Chordata; class Chondrichthyes; order Lamniformes; family Cetorhinidae; genus Cetorhinus; species Cetorhinus maximus. Next base: position 73,094,149 of record NC_135896.1, read on the forward strand.
ATGCTTGCAAAACTCAAAACACAGTGTCCAACTTTAGATATTCCGCAATTGGATAACATTTGCTAAATAATCCTCAGTGTGCTAAAAATTAGGCTGACAACCAATTTAAGATTGTCAGTCAAGCTCGCGGTGTGATGCATTTGCGTGTACTGGAAGCTACACATGTTAATACACAGGGCCCTGTTCTTTGCAGACAGAAAGAACATGTACACACATTGCACCTGTTTCAGCTAAACAAAGTAGGGGATAGCCATTCGCTGACTCATTCCTTAGGGCAATGCCTTGATCAATCAGCATCAAGTTGCCTGGTTTAACGGCCAAGCGTTGTTTGAAATTTAACTGTCAGTCACTGTCACTGGTGTGCTCTCCATGGCAATGCCTAGCGTCCACTTGCCAACCAATCAGCAGTTTCTTAACATACAGTATAAATTGTTGTTTTTCCCTTTATATTGGTATTCTTGCAGTGTCCTGATGAGTACAGGATGAAAAGCTTTGACATGTCTCTCTTTTCAGCAATCATAGAATTGTTGCAGCACAGAACAAGGCCATTCAGCCCATGGTGCCTACGTGGCTATAAGAGCAATTTATCTAGTATCACAGTATTCTCCCTGTAGCCCTGCACATTCTTCCTTTTCTGATATTTCCCTCTTGGGTGCCTCAACTGAACCTCCCTCTACCATGTTCTCAGGCAGTGCATTCCAGACCCTATTCACTTGCAGCGTGAAAATGTTCTCCCTCACGTCACCATTGCTTCTTTTGCCAATTACTTTAAATCTGTGTCTTCTGGTTCTTGATCCTTCCACCAATGGGAACAGATTTTCCCTGTTTACTCTGTCCAGACCACTCATAATTTTGTATACCTCTATCAAATCTCCTCTCAACCTTCTCTTCAATTAAACCATTCCCAACTTCTCCAATCTATCTACATAACTTAAGTTCCTCATCCATGCAACCATGCCCCTGAACCTTTTCTGCCTTTCTAAGGCTATCTCATCCTTTAAGGTGACGATGCTCCAGTTGAGGCTGAAACAGTGTTTCCAGCAAGTTTAACATAACTTCCTTGATTTTGTTCCCTATGCCCCTATTAATGAATACTGTATGCTTTGTTAACCGCTCTCAACCTGTCCTGCCATCTTCAATGACTTATGCACATATGTTAGATTGCAGTAGCTGCTTGATAACAAAGACAGAGACCAAGCCTTGACATCTTCAAACAGAGTTTTATTTTGATCACATAAAACTCCCTAGACACATTATCTCACCTGTTTTCTCTTTATACACACCAAGTGAAGTACTTAGCTTGTTAACTTACAATTAACCCACTTAAATACTCCTTGACAGTTTAACTGTTTCCTTCTCTAACAGACACTTTTTAAAATGGAAGTAACCCTTAAGCATATATAGTAAAACAAGTAAAGATGGATCTTCTTTTCCATAACACAAACATCAATATATTTTTCTTCATTCAATAAATCCTCCTTATTAGAAAAAAGCATGTATAGAAATGTCCCAAAAAAAAAATCCTTTCTGTCTTCTCCTCTTTGAGGATCTCCAATAACTTTTTGGATCTCGCTGCTCTTTGTGAAGCAGTCGGACAATTGGTAGTTGCTATCAACCCATTTGATCTTGACAATGGGTTTGACATTCTCTAAGTAGGGTTGCTGATGTAAAGTGACGTGCGATCCACTCTGCCTGAATTCCAATCCAATGTATTTAGACGTGCCAGAAGCCTGACTTCTAACCTTGAACTCTATTCTGAGCCCATTAATGGCAACCATTTAAAATTTGTTACTACCACCCCACACAAAATCGTCCAGATTGCATAAATTGTAAATCCACAGGTTTTCCAAATACAATGGCCTTGTCATTTTCCATGTTCAGCTTCATTTGCGCTTTCTTCATCGATGGTCTGCTGAACAGTAATGGTATTTCACTTGACACTACATACATGCTGAAGAAATGAATGACTACAGCTACCTTACAGGGAGTCACTACCCTTTCTAAAGATTTTAGGGTGTTATCATCTCCAAATCTGAAACCGGTGGAACTCTCAAATTTCTTAACCTTAATTCGGTCCTTGTCATTTAAAGGGTCCTGGTAGCATTTTAACCAGTCTATTCCACATAATAGATGCGCATCTGCTATCTAGCACCACAGTTGAAGGACTCTGCAACCAAGACATTCACGACTGGGCAGAAACTTCTTGTAGTTAATACTATGCCCTCTCCTTAGTCAATATCACCATCTTCTTCTTCCGAGTCTTCTGCCGCAGGTTTAATTTCGCACACCTTATCATAACGTTTAGGACAGTTCATTGCATAATGGTATTTTGAATCGCACCTGAAACATCAATTGACCACACCCTTGGCATTTCTAGGGTTCATTCTTTTGCTGTAATTCCTCAATTCTTTTCTCCTCCATAATTGTCAAAGGTATTTCTGCCCTCATTGTTTCTAGTTACAAATCTCCTTTCGTACTAACGCCTGCGTCCTGTTTCCAGATGATCTCGCCATCCCATTAACATTGTATCCTCCATTTTCTGTCTTACCGCCGAATGACCCATTTGTGCCATGAACGCTGCCGGAGAGGAATGTTTTTCGAGCATTTTTTATTTTGGAGCTTGTGACGTCTGTTCTAGCAGTGTGTGTCTTTCCACAAATATAACTCCCGTCAAAACTAGAAGTCTGTCCGTATTCAATACTTTGGCACAGTCTAGTAACTTAAATGCCAGCACTGATAGTGGAATTTCTAGATTGAATTTTTGCAACCTTGCATATAGTGTACTGAATTTCATTATGTTATCTTCTATAGAACTATCCTCCAACTTTCCGAATTTGTCAAAATCTGTCCATGCCTTATTGGCACTTAATAAGTCATCCTTTTGATAAATTTTATCCATAAAATCTAATAATTTCTCCAAACCTTCATCCGTGTCCAAGTGCTCAAGCTCCAACTCCGAAAATACTTTGCATCTTATTTTGCTTTCGTGTGGTAGCGAAAGTGCCAAGGCCATTCCCTGTTTTTTCTTTGACAAGGATGTAACCGGTGTCCACATAGTTACTTCATCCTTCCAATGATCATATGGTTGACATTCAGAAAACATGGGTGGGTAATCATACCCTGACACTCTACATTTTGATTCAGACATTTTTCTAAGTGACTCGAAGCCACCCTTCTCTTAAAGATAACTCCAAATACAATCTTTTGTCTGAAGAAAGCTCAGTTTCCAATATTTTACTTATAAGCAGTGACCATCCTCTGCTACCACTGTTAGATTCCAATAGCTGCTTGATAACATAGACAGAGACCAGGCCTTGACTTCTCCAAACAGAATTTTATTCTGACCACATAAAACTCCCCAGACACACTGCCTCACTTGTTTTCCCTTTTATACACCAAGTGAAGTACTTAGTTTGTTAACTTACAATTACCCACTTAAATACTCCTTGAGAGTTTAGCTGGTTCCTTCGCTAACACATACACACCCAGAACCCTCTGCTCCTGCACCCCCTTTAGAATTGTAGCCTTTATTTTATATTGTCATTCTGCACTTTTTCTTGTTACCAAAATAAATCACTTCACACTTCCCTGCATTAAATTTCACCCACCATTAGTCCACCCGTTCCACCAACCTGTCCTTTTGAAGCTCTACGCTATTCTCCTCACAATTTGCAATGCTTCCAAGTTTCATATCATCCACAAATTTTAGGTCTGCACTGGAGTGCTGCTTTGGGCTGCATTAGAGTTTGGTGAGTGAGGCATTTTGGTGAAGAGGGAAGGAGGTGATCCTTTCATTTTCTAAATTTGCTCAGCCTCCAGTAGCTGGCTCTTACTTTGCTACAGGGGTAGCCCATAAAGCAGTGGGAGTGCAGAGAGAGAGCCCGGAGTTTACAGATAAAATCTAACAGTGACGGTACAGGAGCCCTGTAAGTTGGTTGGTTGGTAAGTATAGGACTGGATGCTGGTGGATGGTGAGTGAGGAGTCATAATTTTTTTAAAATCTTTTTGTAAAAATCTAGTTTTGTTTGTGGTGATCATTTAACTGAAATCTACAGTTTAAATTCTAAAGTTCCCAGCCTTAAGCAGGGTTTTAACAAGGTTTTCACTGGATGAGCAGTTGGGCTTAGTTAATTAAGGAAGCAACTGAAGCTAGTTCCTCTGTAACTGGGTCAGCTAGGCTTTGTCTTAGGAGCATATAAAGCCAGCCAACTTACTGCGACTTAGAATAGAGTGCTGGGAGTTGGGTCATTAAGGGAGTTAGGGGAGGAAGCAAAAGAGGTGTTCCTTGCTTTTGCTTTTGGCATTTGATAACGTGAGAGGATCAGTGGCCTTAAAGAGCGAGGGGAACCAGGCCCAAGACCAGAGTAGGACCAGGAGCCAGCACGAGAGGAGCAGCGGTCTTGGTAAGTAGGACCTGGTGAGTATTTCTACTGGCCTTAATATTCCTTAAACTAGAGGAAGTAAGAGTAAAGAGAGCTATTTAAGGGCAGCTCGGCCAAGTGGATTAGTCCTCCTGTGCGATGTGGAAGTCAGGGACACTTCCATTGTCCAGGGCGACCACGTGTGCAGGAACTGTCTTCAATTGCAGCTACTCGAAATCTGAGTTTCGGAGCTGGAGCTGCAATTAGAGTCACTATGGAACACCCACAAGGCTGAGATCTTTGTGGATATCACGTACAGTGAGGTGGTCACACTGCAAGCAACACATGCAGAAAGGGAATGGGTGACCACCAGACAGTGTAAAAGTACTGGGCAGGTATTGCAGGAGTCCCCTGGGGCCCTCTCACTCTGTAACCAATTTTTCATTTTGGATACTGCTGGGGGGGAAATGATTTAACAGGGGAATGCAACAAAAGCCATGTCCGTGGCACCACACGAGGCTGAGCTGCACAGAGGGGTGGGGCGGAGAAAAAAAGAGTGGGAGTGCAATAGTGATAGGGGATTCTATCACAAGGGGAACAGATACACGTTTCTGCAGCCACAGATGTAACACCAGGATAGTATGTTGCCTCCCTGGTGCCAGGGTCAAGCATGTCACTGAGTAGCTGCAGAAGGGAGAGGATGCACAGCCAAATGTCCATATCGGTACAAACAACATGGGTAAAAAGAGGGATGTGGTCCTAAAAGCAGAATATAGGGAACTAAGAAATAAATTAAAAAGCAGGACCTCAACAATAGTAAGATCAGGATTACCCCGAGTGCCACGTGCTAGCAAGATCAAGAATGGGAGAATAGACCAGATGAATGCGTGACTGTAGAAATGGTGTAGGAGGGAGGAATTTAGATTCCTGAGGCATTGGGATTCTGGGGAAGATGGGACTAGTGCTTCCTGGACATGTTGCACCCCAGCAGGACAGGGGCCAATAACCTTGCAGGGGTATTCACTAGTATTAATAGGGGAGGGTTTAAACTAGAATGGCAGGGGGTTGGGAGCCTGAGCAAGGAGACACAAGAGAGGGAAACAAAGATAGAAATGAAAGACAAAAAATTAGGAAGCAAAAGTGGACGGGAGAGGAAACCAGGGCGAGCAGCAAATAGGGCTATAGTACAAAAAGGATGTGTAAAAATGTTAAAAAGACAAGTCTAAAGGCACTGTATCTGAATGCACGGAGCATTTACAATAAGGTAGATGAATTAACAGTGCGAATAGATATAAATGGGTACAATATGATTGCAATTGTGGAGACATGGCTGCAGGGTGACCAAGACTGGGAACTGAATATCCAAGCGTATTCAATATTTAGGAAGGACTTGCAAAAAGAAAAAGGTGGTAGGTGACGTTGTTAGTTACGGATGAAATCAGTGCATTAGTGCAAAAGGATATTGGCTCAGAAAATCTAGATGTAGAATCAGCCTGGTTGAGCTAAGAGGCAACAAAGGGTGGAGAGCATTAGTGGGAGTTGTCTATAGACCTCCAAACAGTAGTGGTAAGGTAGGGGACCGCATTAAACTGGAAACTAGAGATGCATGTAATGGGGGTGCTACAGTAATCATGGGTGACTTTAATCTACATATAGACTGGGAAAACCAAATGCCTTGCAACAGTTATGCATTCCTTTCTGACGCAAAAACACAACAGGAAAAGTGGTCCAGGAAAACCAAATTTGCAGTAATACGGTGGCAGATGATTTCCTGGAGTATGTACGAGACCAGTACATCAAGGAACCAACTAGTGAACAGGTGACCCTAGATTTGGTATTGTGCAATGAGAAGGAGTTAATTAATAATCTTGTTGTGCGGGGCCCTTTAGGGAACAGTGACCATAACATGATGGAATTATTCATTAGGAGGGAAATTGAAGTGGTTCGATTCGAAACTAGGGTCCTAAATCTAAACAAAGGAAATTACAATGGTATGAGGCATGTGTTGGCTAAGATAGATTGGGAACTTCATTAAAAGGCATGATGGTGGATAGACAATGGCTAATATTTAAGCAACGAATGCATGCCTTGCAACAGTTATGCATTCCTTTCTGACGCAAAAACACAACAGGAAAAGTGGTCCAGCAAAAGAAATTAAGAATAGCATTAGATCCATTGAGGAGTCATATAAAGTTGCTAGAAAAAGTAGCAAGCCTGAAGATCGGGAGCAGTTTAGAATTCAGTAAAGGAATTCAATAAAAGAAATTGATTAAGAGGGGAAAAATAAAGTATGAGAGTAAACTTGCAAGGAACATAAAAGTGGAATGTAATAGCTTCTATAAGTACATAAAAAGAAAAAGATTAATGAAGACAAATGTAGATCCCTTACTGTCCGAAATGGGAGAATTTATAATAGAGAACAAGGAAATAGGACAATTAAAGTTATTTTAGTTCTGTCTTCACGGAGGAAGATACTAATAACTTCCCAGAAATGCTAAGGAACCAAAGAGAATCATGAGAAGGAGGAATTGAAGGAAATTAGTATTACTAAAATAATGTGCTGGAGAAATTAATGGAACTGAAAGTCAATAAATCCACTAGGCCTGATAATCTACATCCCAGGGTACTAAAGCAGGTAGCCATGGAAATAGTGGATGCGTTGGTTGTCATCTTTCAAAATTCTATAGATTTTGGAACAGCCCCGGCAGATTGGAGGGTGGCAAATGTAACCTCACTATTTAAAAAAGGAGTGAGGGAGAAAACATGGAATTACAGACCTGTTAGCCTAACTTCAATAGTAGGGAAAATGCTAGAGTCTATTATAAAGGATGTGATAACAGGACACTTAGAAAATATTAAAGGGATTAGACAAAGTCAGCATGGATTAATGAAAGGGAAATCATGCTTGGCAAACCTACTGGAGTTTTTTGAGGATGTAACGAGCAGAATTGATAAGGGAGAATCAGTGGATGTGGTGTATTTGGATTTTCAGAAAGCTTTTGATAAAGTCACCAGTCACTGAAAGCAAGCATGCAGGTGCAGCAAGCAGTTAAGAAGGCAAGTGGTATGTTGGCCTTCATTGCGAGAGGACTGAGTACAGGAGAAAGGGTGTCTTACTGCAGCTTTACAGGGCCCTGTTGAGACCACACCTGGAGTGTTGTGTGCAGTTTTGGTCTCCTTACCTAAGAAGGGATATACTTGCCATAGAGGGAGTGCAACGACGGTTCACCAGACTGATTCCTGGGATGGCAGGTTGTTGTATGAGGAGAGATTGAGTCGACCAGGCCTGTGTTCATTGAAATTTAGAAGAATGGAAGGGGATATAATTGAAACGTATAACATTCTGATAGGGCTGGACAGACTGAATGCAGGGATGATGTTTCCTCTGGCTGGGGGGTCTAGAACAAGGGGTCCCAATCTCAGGATATGGGGTAGGCCATTTAAGACTGAAATGAGGAGAAATTTCCTCACTCAGAGTGTGCTGAATCTGTGGAATTCTCTACCACAGGAGGCTGTGGAGGCCAAGTATCTAAGAAGGAATGTATTTAAGAAGGAAATAGATTTCTAGACACGAAAGGCATCAAGGGGTATAGGAGAGAGCGGGAGTATGGCATTGAGATAGAGGATCAACCATGATCATATTGAATGGTGGAGCAGGCTTGAAGGGCTGAATGACCTACTTCTGCTCCTATATTCTATGTTTCTAAATTTTCAAATTGTTCCCTATACTACAAGGTCCAGGTCATTAATATACATCAGGAAGAGCTGGGGTCTCAACACCATCCCCTGCAGAACCCCACTACAAATCTTTCTCCAGTCTGAAAAACATCCATTAACCACTACTTTGTGTTTTCTGTCACTCAACCAATTTTGCAATTTTGCTACTGTCTCTTTTATTCCATGAGCTATAACTTTGTCCACATATATTCTGCTTAAAGGAAATTCATTAAATATAGGAAATGATAGACCTGTCAGCTTAATATCGGTGGTAGAAAATATAATGGAACCCCAACTAAAGGAGAGGATGGAAGAACATCTCAAAAAGAAAAATATAATAGTGAATAGTCAGTCAGCATGTATTCCAAAAGGAAAATCTTGCTTGACCAGCCTTATTGAATTTTCTATGGAGGTAATGGAGTCGAGAATGATCTTGCAATAGATGTAATTTATCCAGATTTTCAATAGGCTTTTGATAAGGTGCTCCACAATAAACCACAGAATAAGGCCAGAGAATTTGGAGTTGGGGGCAAGTGGCAGAATGGATTGCTAGCTGGCTTCAAGACAGAAAGCGGAGAGTGGGAGTAAAGGGTAGTTATTCAGAGTGATAAAAGGTGGGAAGCATCAGTGCTGGGCCGACTGCTGTTCACGATTTACATTCACAATTTGGACTTTGGAATCACAATTTCTCAATTTGAGAGTAACACCGTTTTGGGAGGTTAGTCAATACTGAGAAGAACTGCAACAAATTACAGGAGGATGTTAATAAACTTGCAGAATGGGCAAATAATTGGCAAATTAAGTTGAACAAATATGAGGTAGTACATTTTGGTTGGAAGAATAGAGAGGCCACTTATTACTTGGAAGGTGCGAGTCTGGATTGGATAGAGGAACAAAGGGATCTTAGAGTACAAACACATCAATCACAAGGCCATTTAAAAAATGCAAAACAACCACTAGGCTTTATTTCTAGAAAGTAGGGAAGTTACGCTAAACCTATTAAGGGAAGGTCATGTTTGACAAGTTTGATCGAATTTTTTGAGGAGGTAATCAGGAGTGTTGACGAGGGTAATGCATTTGATATGGTCTACATAGACTTTAGCAAGGCTTTTGGTAAGGTCCCCCATGGCAGAATGGTCAAGGAAGTAAAAGCCCATGGGATCCAAAGCAAAGTGGCACGTTAGATCCAAAATTGGCTGAGAGGAAGGAAGCAGAGGGTGATAGTAGAGGGATGTTTCTGTGACTGGAAGTCCGTTTCCAGTGGGGTTCCACAGGGCTAGGTGCTGGGGGCCTTGCTGTTTGTGGTGTACATAAATGATTTGTACTTAAATGTAGGGGATATGATCAAGAAGTTCGCGGATTATACGAAAATTGGTAGGGTGCTAAATGGTGAGGAGGATAGTCATAAACTGCAGGAGGATATCAATGGACTGGTCAAGTGGGCAAAGCAGTGGCAAATGGAATTCAACCCGGAAAAGTATGAGGTAATGCACTTGGGGAGGGCTAACAAGGTAAGGGATTACACTATGAATGGTAGGACCCTGGAAAGTACTGAAGTTCAGAGGGACCTTGGTGTGCATATCCATATATCCCTGAAGGTAGCAGGGCAGGTAGATAAGGTGGTTAAGAAGACACATGGGATACTTGCCTTTATTAGCCGAGGCATAGAATACAAGAGCGGGGATGTTATGCTGGAACTGTATAAAATGCTGGTTAGGCCACCACTGGAGTACTGTGTACAGTTCTGGTCAGCACATCATAGGAAGGATGTGATTGCACTGGAGAGGGTGCAGAGGAGATTTACCAAGATGCTGCCTGGGCTAGAGGGTCTGAGCTATGAGGAAAGATTGAATAGACTGGGGTTGTTTACCTTAGAGCAGCAAAGGTTGAGAAGGGACCTGATAGAGGTGTATAAAATTATGAGGGTCATAGATAGGGTGGATAGGAAGGCACTTTTTCCATTATCAGAGGGGTCAATAACCGGGGGAGTTAGATTTAAGGTAAGAGGTAGAAAGCTAAGAGGGGAGTTGAGGAGAAATTTTTTCACCCTGAGGGTGGTGGAAGTCTGGTACTCACTGCCTGAAAGGGTGGTTGAGTTAGAAACCCTCGTAACATTGAAGAAGTATTTAGATAATCACTTGCATTGCCATAGCCTCCAGGGCTATAGGCCAAGCACTGGAAAATGGGATTAGCGTAGTCAGATCTTTGTTCACCAGTGTGGACACGGTAGGCTGAATGGCCTCCTTTTGTGCTGTAAATGTCTATGAGTCTGTATCAAACTGTGGTTGGACCACAATGGGAGTACTTTATGCAGCTTTGGTCGCAATATTATAAAAGCATATGGAGGCAGTGGCGAAGGTGCAGACAAGATTTGCAAGGATGACGCCAGAAATATGTGGATATACATTATCAGGAAAGGATGAACAGGCTGGGTCTATTTTCTCTTGAACAAAGGCTAATAAAGTCTTCAAAAAATGAAGGGTTTTGATCGAGTGCATACATCTTGTGGGACGAGCATAACTAGAGGCCATCAACATAAGATAGTCACCAAGAAATACAATAGAGAATTCAGAAGAAGCTTCTTTACCCAAAGACTGGTGAGAATATGGAACTCGTTGGCACAGCAAGTAGTTGAAGCAAATAGTATGCACACATTGAAGGGGAAGCCAGGCAAGCATATGAGGGACAGGGAATAGGGGGTTACGATGATAGATTTAAATGAGGAAAGCTGGGAGGAGGTTTGAATGGATTATAAATGCCAACGTGGACTGGTTGGGCCACATAGCTTGATTTTGTGCCCCATATCCTATGTAATTACTTCTGTGCATGATATGTTGCAAACAGAATAGTCAATGTGTAGTGATAGTTAAAAGATTGCCTTGCCTTGTGAAACTGTTTGCATTCGTAGAAATAGGATTAACATATACTCATGTGGGCACCACTATTACGGCATATCTTTGTTAAATTTATTATACTCCCACACATTTTTTCCTCTCCATCTCTCTGAACCTTCTCCATTGAGCATTTTGTTTTTCCTTGTCCTATACAGTTGCCAAGAGATGTGGGCAATTGCCATGGGTGATTAGCAAGACTGGTCTATCCTTGCAGGTCCTACAGCATTATTTCAAAGAAGAGTGGGGGAGTTATCCCCAGTGTTCTGGCCAATATTTATCCTTGAACTGACTTCACTAAAACAGATGAACGGCTGTTTGTGGGACTTGCTGGTACAAGTTGGCTGCCCTGTTTCCTACATTACGACATTGACAACATTTAAAAAGTACTTAGTAGGCTGTAAAGTTCTTTGGGATACCCTGAGGTTGTGAAAGGTTCAATGTAAATGCAAAACTTTAATTATTCTTGCCTCCTCTCTGCCTCTGCTTAATAACTGCTGTTGGTGGACAATGACATTTCACATAGTGGTAAGTCATGACATGATCCTAGGCCTTGCAATTGTATGCTGAAAGTCCAGTGTATTTTAATGCCATATCACTCCTAGATAAGGAGGGCGTTTCAGGGAAAGGAAAGTATGTTTGATGGAAATATTCCTTCTGTGAAAGAAAATGTTAGGCTCGGGAGAATTTTCTTCACTTTCTTTCTCATAAATGTCAATTTTATTGCTGGCAGGAAAAGGCGTGAATAGGTTTCTCCTTCCTACTACATTGATCCGCTAATGTTACTGACCAGAAGCATTCGCTTGAGCTGATCAGGAAATACTGAGGTCCTCAACTTCAGACCTCCCTGAACAACTCTAAGGCTGTCCGACCCAGGGAACCACATCAATGCTTGGGAATGTAGAATCCTTGCCCAATAGCATGGTTTCCTGCATTATATGACTCCAAAGACACCACCAAAGTGTCATGTCACCAGAGCAGTCTATCAGGGAACTAATCAGGCTCTAGGGATGTTATGCTGGCAAGGTAAACGTTTTTAAAAATGTGTCAAAGAAAATTCTCCTGAGGTCCATGAACATAATTCCGTCAATAAGATGAGAAAGGATTTGAACAAAATATTCTCATTGCCCCACCCCTTTAATTATTTAGTCTTACGATATCTGAGATTTTCTGGCAAGTTTGAAATCTGACCAGTGCAACTTCCTTGCTGTATCAATTTCTTCTCCCCATGCCCCATTTCCACACCTCTTCAGGAATTTAATGACTCATAGGGTTTCACATATCTCAAGTAAGTGACTGTGATGGGGGGAAGGTCAAAGTGAATATGATCTTCGTCCCATTGAACAGCCACAGATCTAAATGTGCAGTCCAAAAGGAATCACCAACTAGTAGACAGTTATCCCTGTTTGAAAGTGTTAGCCCTGATTCGGTGGGTAGTGAACAATCCTGAGTCTAAAGATTGTGGGTTCAAGTTCGACTGCAGAGACTTGGGCACAAAATCTAAACTGAAACTCTCTGCAGTACTGAAGGAGTGCTGCATTGTCAGAGGTGATTTCTGTTGGATAAGATGTTAAAACCAAGGTCCCATCTGTCCCCTCAGGTGGCTGTTAAGAGATCCGATGGCAGTTTTTCGATGCAGAATGAGGGAATTCTCCCGAGTGCCTCATTGATATTCTGTGTGCTCATTGACTGCCATGTTTGAAACATTGCAACAGTGACTACACTTTACAAAGATACTTAATTGGCTGTGACATCTTAATGTCATGAAAAGCACTATATAAATGCAAATCTGTCTTTCTACAGCAGTCAGAAGCATGAATGATGAGCAACCTACTCTCTCTCCCAGGCCAAGGACTGCTAAAGCCAACCCGGGACACCCCATTTTCTCCTGACTATTAGCTAAGGCGACAAAGTCTTGGGGTCAAACTTGAACTTGCCTTGGTCTGTATTGCTCAGTATCTCACTGTGTTGTACATCAATCCCCTGAGAGGTGGGGAGCATTGTGGCTTCCGTAATTGGAAACAAAAGTAGTTCTAGAATTAATAAATTATCCAATTTGTCACCAAAACAACTGGGATTTAACAAGGAAATTGTGTGGTATGTTGGAAGTTGTGTTGGGGAGCTGGAGTGGCTGAGTGGGAATCTCCTGCCTCTAAGCCAGAAGGCCCTGGGCTCAAGCCCCACCCCAGGACTTTGCCACGAAAGAACCCAACCACTGGTCCAGGCAAGTCAGCGTGTATCAGTGCCAGTTCCCAGCATAGATAAATGGAGAGGGTTAGCAGCAGGAAGGGCATCCAGCTGTAAAAAAACACTCACTAAAGCCAAAAATAATGGTTGATATGAAGCAATGATCAACCAGCATTGTGGTGACTCCATGTAATATGGGAAAAGCCAAGAGGGAGATGTTGGAAGTTGTGTTGGTAATGGTGCTTTCCAGATAGCCATAAAAGTACGTGTGCATTGTAACAGGAAATATGATACTGCATTTCACCAGTATTCTGACACTCCTAGGGGACTCAGCAGTTGTTTTCCAGTCCCTGAGGTGTAATGTCTTAAGTGTTTATGCAGTACTCCACATGATGTGGTTTGTGGAATATAAACAATGACTGCCACGAGCCATATTGTGTCCACTTGCCTGAGTTGGCAGCAATTTGGCCTCTTCATAGAGGGTTTTAGCTTTGAGCCACAATCTAGAATATTAACTTGAGCTCTGACCTACCTGCTCTAGTGGATGTTCAACTTCCAGTGCTGCAGGGTGTCACAGCAAGTGTCCTGCCCTCAGCCAATACTACCTAAAAACAGAATCACTCTGCTCACATACGTCTCAGATGCTGCTGATGATGTGAAAAAAGCAATTTGTTGTGCAAAGGCCTTTGTGATCTTTCAACGTAAAACACTCTGTATAAATATAAATAGACAATACACTGCAGATACTGGAATCCAGGAACTAAAGCAGAAAAAGCTGAAAGCACATAGAAGATTTGTGGAGAAACAGGAGTCAGTCAATCGATGTTTCAGGTCTTTAAACTCTGGTAAACTATCTTAAGATTTGAAACATTAACTGATTTTTGTTTTTCTACAGTTGTTGCCTAACCTGCCGAGTGTTTCCACATCACTGCATTTTTATTTAACAAATAAATACTTTAGGTTTTGTTTATTATTCAATGATATAATGAAGAGAAGAGAGGCTTGGTATGATAGTTGTTATACTTAACTATTCTACTTAAGTTATTTAAAGTTACCATGTAAGTATAAGGAATAAATATTCCATTACTTAATATGTCCATGAGAATATTTGTATATATCGCCATTCCTTCACTATTGCTGGGTCAAAATTCTGAAACTCCCTTCCTAACAGCACTGTGGGTGTACCTACACCACATGGACTGCAGCTGTTCAAAGAATGCAGCTCACCACCACCGCCTCAAGGGCAACTAGGGATGGGCAATAAATGTTGGCCCAGCCAGCGAAGCCCACATCCCGTGAATGAATAAAAAAAAATTGATGCACATGAAAGAAATAAGAATAAACAAGCCTTCCCCAGTAAAAACAATAAAGCAGCTAATTTTGTTCTAATGTTTATATATTTAATTAATATCCATGACTGGCACAATGATGAATGTGTTTTTGCATATGAGGTTGTTGTTTCTAAACTTTCTTTATATGGGTCCTTAAGTGGAAAGACACTTGTTGAAACTACTTGTTCAGTTGTTGCCATAGTTGCAGTAGCCGCTTGGTGCAGTATGTTGGACACCACCTTATAGTACAGGCAAGCTTATTTCAAAATAATGTTCCTGAAGCCTCCATTAAGACTTAAACTTTAGGGATTTTCAGAACAGCACAGTTTGGGTTACTAGGACACTGGCAACAAGGCATCTTTGGGGTTAGATCATTCATTCTTTGATGACGATTTGTTCACCTGCAAAATTATTGTAAGACTAGCAGCTGCAAATACAAATTGAATTGTGTATGTGAGTACACTGTATGATTTCATATTTAATATTCATATCTTGTATATAATACATGCCCTAAATTAAATTTTCAGCTGTAATAAGTGCCAAAGACTCAGTATTATGTTACATTGCTTAGATACGCTTTTAACATTCAGTAAACAAGTTGTATTTGGAGCTGATAGACCTCAGTGTTTTGAGATTTTGTGCCTTCTGGGTTTTCACGTAAGACCTCTTTTTTATGACTCACTCAACTTGTTTATTATAGTTTATTTGTGTTCTTGGCTAAGTTCTTTATCTTTCTTTGTTGGGTTTATGTTTGCTAAGCTGTACCAGCACTCAGTATTATTGCTACAGTCTACACCATTTTCTGTGCAGCATAAATACAATGATTTAAGTTTGTTATTAGACTCCTAGTAAATTTGCCAAATTAGTATGCTCATGATTTTGAAGTTAATACCAAGTTTCAAATCTGTAGAAAGGTGTAACATTGAAGGCTATTAGTTTGAATACAGTGCACTACCATAGTTTATAGTCTATTTAAAACATCTTGCCAAATCACTGAACGGCTTGTACCTATGTATCTCAGTCCCTGCGCATCCAAGCGAGCTTTCTTTGTAGAACCCAAGCTGCATTGTTGCTAGGTAACTTAACGGCTGGCTCTGTGAGGAATCGCACCAGAAGTATCCTGAACAATCAGTGATGAAAGAACAGATTAACGTGTTGGTGAAAGGAAAGAACTTTGTTTTTAAAACTCAAGTTCAGTGACCAGGTTAAAGCTCGGGCAGCTGCTATCGGGTAAAGTATTTGCTTGGCCGTAACATACTGCCACTGCTAATGTGTTGCAATGTTAGTTACAATTTCACACATGTATGCTAAAGACTTTCCAGCTAACTACAGTAAAACATGTATGAAGTTGCAGGTTTAATAAGTGAAACTGATGATTTTCAGGAGCTGAAAGTCTCACGTTCAGAGGATTTCCTTTTGCTGCAATGTTAATCTTTCGAGAGTTGGCGATCCCATAATCTGTCTCACTTTCTGGACTAGCTATTAGTTTATTTCCAGTTTGACTATACCTGAATTAAAACAGCTGGTATTGTGTCAGGATGAACCTCCATAGCCAGCAATTATTGCCTATCCATTGTTGCCCTTGAGAGCCATCTTCTTGAACTGCTACAGTCCGTGTAGTGAAGCTGCTCCCACGGGGCTGCTGGCTATGGAGCTCCAGCAATTTAACCCAGCGACAGTTTAACCCAATGATAATGAAGATATATGGTGATAAATGTCCAAGTCAGGATGGCCTTGTCCTTTTTGGTTGGTAGAGGTTATTGATTTGAGAGGTGCTATTGAAGAACCTTGTGTTCTGAGCTTTCTCTGCTTCTACAGTGTGAACAGTGCTGCTTGGAGATAGTTTGGTGTATCAAGCTCCAGAAGAAACTTTCAGTGAGCTTTGAACCCATGTACGCATAAGATTTTACTTGCTATTGTTTATCCTCAGGAAGCAGCTGGTGGAACTTCAGAAGCGATACCAGAACAAACAGCTGGAGCATGAAGAGTACAAGCAAAAGCTGAAGGGATTGGAAGCATTTTACCAAGAAGAGATACAGCAGCAGCAATGCTACATTGAGGAGCTACGCCAGCACATCCAAGCAGCCCAGTCACAGGCAGAACAAGAGCTTGAACATGATCAGGAACAGCTCAAACAGCAAATTGAGCAAAGTACGTAGACACAACCTTTTCTTTCAACATGATTCACTCAATATGGAAAGGAGATTCTGATTGAGAGGGGCAATGTATGTGTACAGGACAGCGGAGAAACAAAATATTATGTGTAGACATGACCAAATGCAGCTGTTTTCTTTGTTGTCATCTGAGGCAGGAAGATCAGAAAAACGGATTTATTTACATAAATATCAGCGCCTGCAGAAAGCTGCAGCTCTGCCAATTCGATAAAAGTGGAGAAATTAATTTTTCTGCACGCATAGCATAGAAAGGATAAATGCTGATAAATGAAAATCATTTAGAGAGAGAAACTGTACTGAGCATATTAATAGCTTGCTTCTACATTCTGTAGCTACTTGCATCTCCTCTGGACCCATTTTTTTTGTACTTATCCCATTGCCACCCTCTTTTGCCTGGAACTATCATCATTTAATCACTCTTGCTTGCAACCTGTATGGACGAAAGTGGGGGCTGCAGGCTGGATGAGCAAACTGACCATGACACCACGGTACAGGAAGCCATTCAAGTAGGAGGAGTTAAAAGGAATGTAGTGGTAGTAGGGGACAGTATGGTAGGAGGGATAGACACAGTTCTTTGCAGCCGAGAACAAGAGTGTTACCTGCCTGGTGCCAGGGTTTGAGACATCTGCTCAGGGCTGGAGAGGAACTTGCAGTGGGAGGATCCAGTGGTTGTGCTCCACATTGGTACCAACGACATAGGCAGGACTGGATTATTACCTGAGTCACGAGCAAATTGGTGTAGGGTAAATAAGATTAGAGTTAAATGTGTGGTATGAGAGAAATGGGTTTCAATTCATGGGGCACTAGTGTTAGGAAATAGTGGTAGTTTAAGTAAGTTATATCTGTATTTGTGGGTTTAAGGAATGAGTTTTAGCTCTAATGTTTAAGTTTGATTTCTATTTCTGTATCTGTGTTAAGAAAGGCCAAATTGGGTTTTAGTTTCACTTTAAATGAGATATTTACAACTCTAACCTAAGTTAAACAAACAAGAGTAGAGAAATTGGGCTAAAAGCAAAATACTTCGGATGCTGGAAATCTGAAATAAAAACAGAAAATGCTGGAAAAACTCAGGTCTGACAGCATCTGTGGAGAGAAAAACAGTGTTAACATTTCAAGTCCATATGACTCCTCTTCAGAGCTAAAGAAAGAGCTAGAAAAACTGGGCTGTTGCCTAGCAACAGAGGTCCAGGGAGGCAGGTCCCTCCCACAAACACACACAAGAAACTAGAAACAGCAGTTTGATTTGGAAGCTGTTTGAGTTCAGTTGGCTTTGAAAGTAGCTGCCAGGAGAGACTGGAGCAAAGGAGACAGATAGCCAGTCTGAAGCGAAAGAAAAGACCCCAAAATCCAGGGGAGTGGAATAAGAGTCACAAGCAGACCTTCTAGTCGAAGGAAGGACATGAACTGGGAGAAGGAACTTGTATGTGGAAGTGGAAGTGAGGAGCAGAAAGGAAGGCTTCAAGCTCAAAGGAAGCAGATTTAAACCGAGAAGCCAGAGATGGCTGAAAGTCTGTAACTCTTTGCTATGGGCATGTGAAGCAGTGGTGTACTGTTGACGGCTGAGTCAGTGAGAGAGAGTGCGTGGAAGACAGCTTGAATGTGGTGACCCGGGGAGAGGAACATGGGAAGGAAAGTTCGAAGCCCTGGAGGTGAACCCTTGCAGAAGGCATCTGAGAGAAAGTATTGGTTTGGGAGAAGATTCCAAAGTGAATCCTTCTGAGAGTGGAGATTAGAAACCCTTGTGTGAAAGACGGAGTTCAGTGAGACTGGTTAGCTCATGTTGTGACAAGTGTCTGGGAGCGAGTTGAGGAGAAATACATAGCATCTGTCAATTGGTTTCAGAGCATGGTGTGCCTGACCACAGGTTGCCTATCGGTTTACATAGACTGTACTTACTGTGAACATTAGAGTATAAGATAGCTTTTGTAACTTGTGTTTTCCTTACAAATTTGTATATATCTGTAAAGATATAGTTGTGGGTGAAGGAGTACTGTAATGTAGTTCATCTTTTCTTGTGTAATAAATGTTTTATGCTTTTGTTAAAAGTTCATTAGCTGACTCTGTTCAGTAACCCCTCTGCACGTATCTTTACAAACAAATAAAAGTTAGGATCTATCAAGCTGGGTTCCAGCCTGGGATCAGGCTTGTCCTGTGATAACAAAAACAAAAAATGCTGGAAAAACTCAGCAGGTCTGACAGCATCTGTGGAGAGAAAGACAGAGTTAATGTTTTGAGTCCATATCTCAGAGGTAACCTCAGCTGGTGATCATAACAATGTGGGGGCTCTTGCGGGATTTGAAACGAGGATAGCGGGTGATTGGACGTGGAATAACAATTGGTCTGGGATTGGAAATCCTTAACTTTTGGTGGAAGCTGTGAATCCTTTTGAAACAAGTACATGGAGATAAAGAGGTACTGGACTTAGGAATTGGAGTTGCTGTGAGGTATATTATACAAGTTGGAATTGAAAACGGCTTTGGAGGTTGCTAAGGCATTTTTATAGATGGAGGATGTAACACTGACTTTAACAGAAATCAACCAAGAGTAAGCTAATGGAATTGGCGGATAAGCCGGAATTTGAATTACCCCAAGGGGTGAAGAAAGTAGATATAGTCTACTATCAGGGGAGGCGGTGGCGTTGTGGTATTGTCACTGGTAATCCAGAGACCCAAGGTAATGCTCTGGGTACCCGGGTTCGAATCTCACCATGGCTGATGGTGGAATTTGAATTCTATAAATATGTGGAAATTTTTTAAAAATCTAATGATGACCATGAAACGATTGTCATAAAAACCCATCTGGTTCACTAATGTCCTTTAGGGAAGGAAATCTGCTGTCCTTACCTGGCCTGGCCTATACGTGACTCCAGACCCATAACAATGTGGTTGACTCTTTAAAAAAAATGCCCTCTAAACAAGGGCAGTTACAGATAGGCAATAAATTCTGGCCTAGCCAACAACGCACATTTCCCACAAACAAACAAAAAAAAAAGTTGAGATAAATAGCACAGCACTTAAAACTGGATGGGATACCAGAGAAGACCACATTTTCCAGGGGGTGAGCCACAGTGAGACTTCAGTTACAAATGAAAAAGCTTGAACTTGAACAAGCAAAGGAACTGAAGAAACTTGAATTAGAGGGGAAAGGAAAAGGTAAAGAAAAAAATTGGATTTGGTAGCAGTGGAAGGGTGCTTTTCTGAATGGAGAGCTGTGACTAGTGGAGTTCCGCAGGGATCAGTGCTGGGACCTTTGCTGTTTGTGGTATACATAAATGATTTGGAGGAAAATGTAACTGAGCTAATTAGTAAGTTTGCAGATGACACTAAGGTTGGAGGAGTTGCAGATAGTGAAGAGGATTGTCAAAGGATACAACGGGATATAGATCGGTTGGAAACTTGGGCGGAGAAATGGCAGATGGAGTTTAATCCGGACAAATGCAAGGTAATGCATTTTGGAAGGTCTAATACAGGCAGGAATTATACAGTAAATGGCAGAACCCTTAAGTGCATCGACGGGCAGAGGGATCTGGGTGTACAGGTCCACAGGGGACTGAAAGTGGCAACGCAGGTGGATAAGGTAGTCAGGAAGGCATATGGCATGCTTGCCTTCATTGGCAGGGGTATTGAGTATAAAAGCTGGGAAGTCATGCTGCAGCTGTATAGAACCTTGGTTAGGCCACACTTGGAATATTGCGTGCAATTCTGACCACCACATTAACAGAAGGATATGGAGGCGTTGGAGAGGGTGCAGAGGAGGTTTACCAGGATGCTGCCTGGTCTGGAGGTTATTAGTTATGAGGAGAGGTTGGAGAAACTCGGATTGTTCTCACTACAGCGACGGAGATTGAGGGGCGACTTGATAGAAGTTTACAAAATTATGAGTGGCATGGACAGAGTAGATAGTCAGAAGCTTTTTCCCAGGGTGGAAGAGTCAATTACTAGGGGACATAGATTTAAAGTGAGAGGAGAAAACTATAAAGGAGATGTGCGGGGCAAGTTTTTTTACGCAGAGGGTAGTGAGTGTCTGGAATTCGCTGCCAGAGGAGGTGGTGGAAGCAGGTACGATAGTGGTGTTTAAGAGGCAGCTTGACAAATACATGAATAGGATGGGAATAGAGGGATATGAACCCCGGAAGTGCAAAATGTTTTAGTTGACGGGCAATATGATCGGCGCAGGCTTGGAGGGCCGAAGGGCATGTTCCTGTGCTGTACTTTTCTTTGTTCTTTGTTCTTTGAAAAAGCTAGAGGCAAAGGAACAAGAAAAGGAACGAGAAAGGGAGAAAAAGGAAAGAGAGCAGGAGTTAAGGAAGTTAGAACTGGAATTTCAGGCAAGAGAGAAGGAACAAGAAAGGGAAGTTGAAAAAGAGATCTCAGTTGCTGAGGAAAGTTCTGATGATGAAAAAGCCTTCAATCCAAAACCTAGTGGTGAGATGTTTAAGTTTGTGCAAGCTGTCCCAAAGCTTATTTCATTCTTTATTTCATTTGAAAAAGTGGCTAAGAAAATGAAGTGGCGAAAAGAAACCTGGACATTATTTCTACAGGGTAGGTTGATAGGTAGAGTTCATGAGGTGTATGCATTGCTATCAGAAGAGGTATTGGTGGATTGTGATGCAGTGAAAAAGGCTATTCTGAGTGCGTATGAGTTAGCCCCTGAAGCAGACAGGCAGAAATTTTGTAACGTGAGGAAATAGCCTGAGCAGACCTATATTGAGAGAGTAAAGCAAAGTAATTTTCACCATTGGATAAGGGCATTAAGGGTGGAGATGACATATGAAGCTTTCAGGGAAATAATTCTCCTAGATATAACCCTTGTTGAAGACCAGAAGGTTAAAACAGCGAGACAGGCAGCAGAGATGGCTGACGGCTATGAACTGGTCCATAAATCTAAACCCTTTTTCCGTCATCCCCATAAACCCGAGAAGGATAGAAGATGGGAAAGTGAAGGAAAGGCAAGTAACCAGGGAAGAGAAAGGACAGTTGGGGATTCTCATAAAATTTCTCCTCGAAGCAGAAAGGAAAGTACTGAGGTTGTCAGTGACATTCAAAATCCCCAAGTGTTTTCATTGTAACAAGTTGAGACATGTTAGGGCAGATTGCTGGAAATTAAATGATAGGCCTATTGCAGTAGTAGGAATGCCCAAGGAACCCCCAGGAAAGGTTGCATCAGAAAAGGAAATGGTTGTTAAAACTGTAGCAGTGGTACAGGCGAAATGTGTTCCCTCCGAACATACAGGAAAGGGGGATATGGTTCATGATAGTCCAGAGAATTCTCCTTTGATTGCTGGCGAAGGAAGTTGACCTATTGGTGGGTCTGGATGTTTTGTTTCAAAGGGAGTAGTGTTCCCTTACTCCTCCAACAAAATAAGTAAGCAGATTAAAATTTTGAGAGATACAGGAGCAGATCAATCATTAATGGTGGTTGATGATGCAATTTGTGATCTGGATAGTTTTATCAAGGAATAAGTATTTAAAAGAGGTATTAATGGAATTTATGAACCTGCTTCTTTGTGTAAAGTTAACTTACAAAGTCACTTTGTAAATGGAATTGTTACAGTGGGAATTATTCCTAAATCACCTATTGAAGGGGTGGATTTTATTTTGGGTAATGATTTGGCTAGTGGAGCCAGTAATGTGGTAACGACTGTATTGCAGCAGGCGGTTGATCATGCTGATCTTAACCAACTTCAGAAAACTACTGTGGCCAAAAATGTGATGCTTATTGCTGATAACAAGAAATTGAAGGAAAACCTGATTAAAGTAGAGCACCAACTTTCACGTATAAAAGAGGAGTTTGCTAATGGAAGAAGAGAATTGTTGAGACCAGTCACAGAAAGTAAAACACTTGACTGAGGACTTGAAATGTCTAAATGATAAACTTGTAGAAGCAAACTTAACAAAGGTCAATCTTCAATTAAAACTTGATGAACTTCAAGCATCAGTAGTTGCTATGAAATATCATGGAAAGTGCCTTGAACAAGAAAAGGAATTGTTGATAAGTCAGAATAATTGGTTGATTGCAGAATTAAAAACCAAAACTAATGAACTGTTAGAACTTGTTGTGGAAAGAGTAATGAGATTCTTGAACTTCGAAGCAAACTGGAAGAAAGGAAAGAGATATGTGGTATTGAGTATCACAGTTCCAAAGTTGTTCTTGTGAACAAAAACTTGTTGCTGAATTGTGGTCCAGCTGAGCAAAGAACTGATCCAAGTAACATTACTGATATATCACCTTCAGTAATAGACAATATGAAGACAACTAAAGTGCATGCAGAATTGGAAATCAAGAATTGCCAACAAAAAGGACTGAAAGTGCAAAATGGTCTGGAAAAGTCAATGACCAGAGACACTGATTTACAAGTGCTTGCTGGTGCTAATATACAAAATACAGCAGTTGGAATCCAGGCAAGTGGATAGTTTGCAAAAGACTACCAAAACCTGGAAAGGAGTGGAATGATGTAGTTCGTGGATTATGCAAAAAAATTGAAGGGTTGGAACGAACTATAAAACTCCACAGGGAGAATATAATTGACACTGCTCAAAGAGAAGTGGAAAAGACCTGTTTGAAATGGGATCTGGAGAAACAGCAATATCATAAAAAGTTTAAAGATGAAACCAAGTAGGTGATGAAACCCTCTTGTGTGAATATAAAAATCATCTCAGCAACATCCTTGAAACGGCAAAAAGAGATTTTGACCAGGGAAGGGATGAGATGTTGATGCACAAAAATGTCATTTTGCCTTTGCTAAGTCAAAATGAGAATTTACCACACTTAGAGTTCAGAAAATGAGCTTGAGGATGGAATTACGCCTACAGCTAATGAGAAGGACAATTGGGTTGTATGCTTAAATGAAACATTCTTTGCTGAGTTAAAGACTGGGAATAAGAGGAAAAAGAAAAATAAGGGTTGAGTTATGATCAATCTATGATGTACAAATTCTGCTAATCTTATTGCATTGATTGACTTTGTTTTGCTTAAACCTTTCTAATTGTACAATATAATGGGTAATTGTGATGAGATGGAAAATTTATTTCTATAGTATGTAATAAGCTATTGTTAGAGGTATAAATCTAGCTTACCTCGGGGATTCGCAACCTTGTCTCCAGGGAGCAGACTTGGAGGGAGGAGCACCGGAGCGGTGACCTCGGAACACAGAGTAACTGAAGCCAAAACTGAAAACGTGACATCACAGGAAAGCTGTGACCTGATTGGTTGGTAGGGAATCTGCACCAAATTTGAAAAAAAAACAATGCAAAGCTAATTAATAAATTAATTATCTAAGTCGAGATGGCTGGGCAGGTGATGTGCTGTAGCTGTATGATGTGGGAGCTGGCAGATCCCATTGCGAGCCGCAGTGACCACACCTGCAGCAAGTGTTGGTTGCTGGAGGAACTCCAGCTCAGAATTGATGAGCTGGAGTCTGAGCTCCGGATGCTGCAGCACATCCGGGAGCGGGGGAGTTACCTGGATGCTTTGTTTCAGGAGGCGGTCACACCCGGTAGATTAAGTACCTCAAGTTCGGTCAGCGGTCAGGGTCAGCAGGGTGTGACTGCAAGTGAGGCAGGTAGAGGGATCCTGTGTTCAGGAACAGAGGAGCCTCAGCTCTTGACCATGTCCAACAGGTACGAGCTACTTGCTCCCTGTGTGGATGAGGAACAGGGCTGTAGGGAGGATGAGCCAGCTGACCACGGCACCGTGACACAGGAGGCCATTCAAGAGGGGGGAGCAAAAAGACAAGTGGTAGTTGTAGGGGATTCTATAATTAAGGGAATTGATAGCATTCATTGTAAGCAGGATCTAGAGTCCCGCATGGTATGTTGCCTACCCGGTGCCAGGGTGAGGGACATCTCTGACCGACTTGAAAGGATATTGGAGAGGGAGTGGGGAGGATCCAGTTGTTGTGGTCCACGTCGGGACAAATAACAAAGGTAAGACTAGGAAAGAGGACCTGTTTGGGGGTTATCAGGAACTAGGAACTAAATTAAAGAACAGGTCCTCAAGGGTTATAATCTCCGGATTACTACCCGAGCCACGTGCAAATTGGCATAGGGACACGAGAATAAGGGAAGTAAGCACGTGGCTAAAAGAGTGGTGCAGGAAAGAGGGGTTCCATTTCGTGGGGCACTGGCATCAGTATTGGAACAGGAGGGATCTGTACCATTAGGACGGTCTCCACCTGAACCGATCTGGGACCAATGTTCTAACGAAAAGGGTAAATAGGGTGGTCAACAGGACTTTAAACTAGAAAGTGGCGGGGGGGGAGGGAAGGGTAAAACTCCAAGATGTATGACTAACGGGAAACAAAGCAGCAGGTTAGCGTGTGGGGGGGGTGGATTCAACTTCATGGAAAATTATGAAAAAACTGAAAAGAAAGGAGAGCCCAGGAGAGGCTATTAAAGTCTCCAGAACACAAAATAGGACAGAGTGTTTGGAAAGGGCTAGGAATCTAACTTCAAGCACATCGGATAAAGGGACAACAATGAGAAAGGGGACGGGAAATACAGGACTGAACGTGTTGTATCTGAATGCACGCAGTATACGAAATAAGGTAAATGAGCTTGTGGTGCAGATTGAAATTGGCAGGTATGATGTGGTGGGCATCACGGAGACATGGCTGCAAGGGGATCAGGACTGGGAGCTAAATATTCAAGGATATACATCCTATCGAAAAGATAGGCAGGTTGGCAGAGGGGGTGGGGTTGCTTTGTTAGTAAGAAATTAAATTAAATCGATAGCAAGAAACGACGTAGGGTCAGATGATGTAGAATCTGTGTGGGTAGAGTTGAGGAACCACAAAGGTGAAAAAACCATAATGGGAGTTATGTACAGGCCTCCGAACAGCAGTCAGGATGTGGGGCACAAGAACACCAGGAGATAGAAAAGGCGTGTAAGAAAGGCAAGGTTACAGTGATGGGGGATTTCAATATGCAGGTAGACTGGGAAAATCAGGTTGGTAGTGGATCCCAAGAAAAGGAATTTGTGGAATGTCTACGAGATGGCTTTTTGGAGCAGCTTGTGGTGGAGCCCACTAGGGAACAGGCAATTCTAGATTTAGTGATGTGTAATGAGGCACATTTGATAAGGGAGCTTAAGGTGAAGGAACCCTTAGGAGGAAGAGACCATAATATGATAGAATTTACCCTGCAATTTGAGAGGAAAAAGCTGGAATCAGATTTAATGGTGTTTCAGTTGAATAAAGGCAACTACAGAGGCATGAGGGAGAAGCTGGCCAGAATCGACTGGAAGATGAGCCTAGCAGGAAAGACAGTGGAACAGCAATGGCAGGAGTTTCTGGGAGTAATTTGGGAGACACAGCAAAAATTCATCCCTAGGAAGAAGAAGCATACTAAAGGGAGGACAAGGCAACCATGTCTGACAAGGGAAGTCAGACAGCATAAAAGCTAAAGAGAAAGCATACAATGCGGTGAAAAGCAGTGGGAAACCAGGGGATTGGGAAGCCTACAAAGACCAACAGAGGACAACTAAAAAAGAAATAAGGAGGGAGAAGATTAAATATGAGGGTAAACTAGCCAGTAATATAAAAGAAGATTGCAAGAGTTTTTTTAGATATATAAAGGGTAAGAGAGAGGCAAAAGTGGACATTGGGCTGCTGGAAAATGACGCTGAAGAAGTAGTAGTGGGGAACAAAGAAATGGCGGAGGAACTGAATAGGTACTTTGCGTCAGTCTTCACGGTGGAAGATACGAGTAACGTCCCCAAAGTTCAACAGAGTCGGGGGGCAGAGGTGAGTATGGTGGCCATTATCAAGGAGAAGGTGCTAGGAAAACTGAAAGGTCTGAAGGTGGATAAATCACCTGGACCAGATGGATTACACCCCAGAGTTCTGAAGAAGATAGCTGAAGAGATAGTGGAGGCGTTAATGGTGATCTTTCAGGAATCATTGGAGTCAGGGAGGGTCCCAGAGGACTGGAAAATCGCTAATGTAACCCCCCCTGTTTAAGAAGGGAGTGAGGCAAAAGACGGGAAATTACAGGCTGATTAGCTTGACCTCGGTCGTTGGTAAGATTTTAGAGTCCATTATTAAGGATGAGATTTCAGAATACTCGGAAGTTCATAGGGCAAAGTCAGCTTGGTTTCATCAAGGGGAGGTCATGCCTGACAAATCTGTTAGAATTCTTTGAGGAGGTAACGAGTAGGTTAGACAAAGGAGAGCCAATGGATGTTATCTACTTGGACTTCCAGAAGGCCTTTGAGGTGCCGCACAGGAGGCTACTCAGTAAGATAAGAGCCCATGGTGTTAGAGGCAAGGTACTAGCATGGATAGAAGATTGGGTGTCTGGCGGGAGGCAGAGTGGGGATAAGGGGGTCCTTCTCAGGATGGCGGCTGGTGACTAGTGGAGTTCCGCAGGGGTCAGTTTTGGGACCACAACTTTTCACTTTATACATTAATGATCTAGATGAAGGAACTGAGGGCATCCTGGCTAAGTTTGCAGATGATACAAAGATAGGTAGAGGGACAGGTAGTATTGAGGAGGCGGGGAGGCTGCAGAAGGATTTGGACAGGTTAGGAGAATGGGCAAAGAAGTGGCAGATGGAATACAATGTGGGCAAGTGTGAGGTCATGCACTTTGGTAGGAAGAATAGAGGCATAGACTATTTTCTAAATGGGGAGAGAATTCAGAAATCTGGAGTGCAAAGGGATTTGGGAGTCGTAGTCCAGGATTCTCTTACGGTTAACTTGCAGGTTGAGTCGGTAGTTAGGAAGGCAAATACAATGTTGGCATTTATTTCGAGAGGACTAGAATATAAAAGCAGGGATGTGCTGCTGAGGCTTTATAAGGCTCTGGTCAGACCACATTTAGAATATTGTTAGCAATTTTGGGCCCCGTATCTCAGGAAGGATGTTCTGGCCCTGGAGAGGGTCCAGAGGAGGTTCACGAGAATGATCCCAGAAATGAAAGGCTTAATATATGAGGAACGCTTGAGGACTCTGGGTCTATACTCAATGGAGTTTAGAAGGATGAGGGGGGATCTGATTGAAACTTACAGAATACTGAGAGGCCTGGATAGAGTGGACGTGGGGAAGATGTTTCCATTAGTAGGAGAGACCAGGACCTGAGGGCACAGCCTCAGAGTAAAGGGAAGACCTTTTAGAACAGAGATGAGGAGAAACTTCTTTAGCCAGAGAGTGGAGAATCTATGGAATTCATTGCCACAGAAGGCAGTGGAGGCCAGGTCTTTGAGTGTATTTAAGAGATAGATAGGTTCTTGATTGGTAAGGGGACCAAAGGTTACGGGGAGGAGGCGGGAGAATGGTGTTGAGAAACTTATTAGCCATGATTGAATAGCAAAGCAGACTCGATGGGCCGAATGGCTTAATTTCTGCTCCTATGTCTTATGGTCTCCCATGGTGCTTACATCCTGAGACACTCCCAAGTGCTGAGGCTCTTCAGTGCTCCAGCCCAACTGAATGGATGGCTGTTGGGTGACAAGGGCTATCCCTTGAAAAGGTTGCCTCTCCACCACCTAAGAACAGAGGCAGAGCAGCAGTATAACATGAGCCATGCCTCCACAAGGGCGGTGATAGAGAGGGCCATAGGTCTTCTGAAGACTTGCTTCCGATGCCTGGACCATTCAGGGGGAACATTACAATACCCCCAGAGCGGGTGTCACTGATAGTGGTTGCATGCTGCACTCTCCACAATCTGGCACTGGCCAGATGGGACCCACTGGAGGAGGAGGATATTGACACAGCTGCACAGGCCACAGATGATGAATCCAGTAGTGAGTCAGAAGAGAAGCATGGTGAGGAGAATGCTGAGGGCGTGGAGGCAGTTCCCTGTAACCTCCAGGGAGGCAGGGACATCAGGGACGCCTTGATCCAATGCCTCTTCAGCTGGGCTGCCAAATAAGCGCTACCACCTCATGCCAGGGTTGCCGCCTCCATCCTGGATGTCTGAAATGGCCCTTTCCTTTGACCCCAAAGTCCACTCAGTGCCTGTGCAATTAAGGATCAAGCCGCCCACGTCCAGCAATACATATTGGCGTACCCGGCACCAGAAAGAAAAAAGATGAAGCTTACTCGGACAGTCAGAACCAAAGCAAATTTAATGTTATTGTCACGTTGAAAGCATAATGACATGACCGTTACTGGTGTTGATGTCCACACCAGCAGACATATAAACCAAACATAAATGAACAGAAAATCACTGTGAACTGCCCCTCTTGTGCTCATGGTGCCTTTAACTTACGTTTCCAAGTGCTACGTCTTGGTGACCGCCCCCCTCACTGGCACTGGCATTGGAGACAGCTTGTTGACTGTGCTGTCTTGTTGGCCTTGATGACCTTGGTGGTCATGCTGTGCTGGCCCTGCCTGGGAGGGAGCAGCCAGTGCCACGGCTGCCATCTCCCCAGTCATTGCAGCCTCATCAGATGCCATGGTCACTGGTGGAGTGGCGGAGGAGCTGCTGCTGTCATCCAGAGCACCCTGAGAGTAGCCTGCAGAGACGACAAGCAGCTCGTGCACCAACGTGAGGTCACTCTGGACCTCCCTGCTCACCATTGATGGACCTAGCTGGGATACTGGATGCCTCATCCATCTCCCACACTGGCACTGATCACCTGAGGTCATTACCTGTGTGAGGGCTTGCAGGTCCGAGCGCAACCCCAGGAACCCCTGATTCTGTCCCTGGAGCTGCCTCTCCATGAGAGTCGCCACTCTCTCAATGGAGGAGGCAGTGCACTCAGCCATGGGGGTCAACGCAGTGCTCATGCTCCACATGGTCTCTTCCACAACGGAGACCGTGGCATGCAGACCCTCATGGATCTCCGCCAGATCCTCCAGCACATCCCGCTGGACATCCAGCATCTGCCACCAAATGGCCAACTCCAGAAGCTCATCGTCTGCCTTCAACTGAGCATCGTGCTGGTCTCCTGCAGTCCTCTGACTGCCGGCACCCTGGGCACACTTTGCCTCCTCCTGCACCTCAAGCAAGTATAAAGTACCCTCACCAATGTGCACCGGCATTCTAGCCGCCGCTCTAATGCCCACCGAGGTGCTTGTATCTGCACTGATGCCTGGTTCAGACAGCAGGTGTGACGCAGGTGCAAATGAAGCTCGGTGGTCCTCTGGTGTCAGGGGTGGCTCTTTGGGGCCAAAACGTGAGTGCGTGCTGGCAAATCTAAGCGAGAACAAGTCATTAATTAAAGTCATCACTCTGTCACTGTGCATGCCAGGCACCCTAATGAGACAATGGAGATCTGCACCACAGTGCCATTGCCTTTCGACTCCAGGTTTGAGGCTACTGCCAATGAAGAGACCACGCTAGAATGGTTGCACAATCTGAAGCTCTCATCTCTGTGCACTGCACTTTTACCCTCATCTGGCACACCCACTTCTCCATGCCCGGTTGCACATGGAGAGTGCCTACCCTCCAGCTCAAGGGCGTCCTGCTCGAACCTGTTGAGCAGCAGCAGGTTGGGCAGGTCTCCGCATGACCGTGACCTCTCCAATTGGTTATGGCCTGTCTTCTCCTGAAATAACAGAGGTACATTGATTAGTCCACTCTCTACCTGCAGCACCATTACAGCCTGGCCAACCACAGCTGAGGAATACCTTGCAGGGCACATCCGAGTCGTGGCCCTCGAGCCGCAAGGCACTCAGACCAAGCATCCAGGGCACACCCTTGACCGACTCTGGCATCACTGACAGTTGGCACTCAGTCACTAGCACCCCTGAGGTCCACAGGGGGATGGCCACAACTTAACACTATTGCACCCTGACCCATGCCAACACAGTACTCACCCTTCCTGAGCACAGCAGGTCATTGAACCTCTTCTGGCACTGCAACCACGTGCGTTACACCATGTCATGGCTGCTAACCAATGCTGCAACCTCCTCCTATGCCCTCTTTGTGAGGTGCGGTGGCCGCCGCCTCCCATCTCTGAGGACAAGGGTGTCCCTCCCGGCAGCCACCTCCTCCAGGAGGACCGCGAGGCACTCACCCAAAAAGCCGGGGGGGGCGAGTGCCTACCTGACCTGCCCTCCCACCTGCAGTGTCCAGCCGCACTCAACTCCATTACTTGAATGTTGAAGACTCAGAGGAGACATTCTTCCGTGGCAGCCTTCCAGGGACTGCCTGGGCCATTTTTAAACCAGCCACCAGGTCACTATTGGACCCGGTGGCCGACAGGCACCTGCCCCCACCCCTGCCTGCCCCTTTCTGACTGAGTGGCAGGCTGTTTCGCGGCTGCTCCTGGGCCCGCCGACTGCACCCGCCCGCCGACCTCAAAATTCTGCCCACGATGTTAAGTTTATGTGAGGCAGATGTAATGCCATCATAAAGAAACCTTCACTGTGTGAAGCTTTCTTTCCTCCAAAAGGTAAGTTTTTGGAAATAGTGGAGAGTTTAAGTAAGTTATATCTGTATTGTGGGTGTTAGGAATGAGTTTTAGCTTTA
Source organism: Cetorhinus maximus (assembly GCF_964194155.1). Lineage (NCBI taxonomy): Eukaryota > Metazoa > Chordata > Chondrichthyes > Lamniformes > Cetorhinidae > Cetorhinus > Cetorhinus maximus. Next base: position 73,125,227 of record NC_135896.1, read on the forward strand.
ATGTTTAAGTTTGATTTGTATTTCTGTATCTGTGTGTTAAAAAAGGTCAAACTGAGTTTTAGTTTCACTTTAAAAGGTGCCTGCATTTCTAATGAGAGTTTTACGACTCTAACCCAAGCTAAACAAGTCGAAAAACTGGGCTATTGCCTAGCTAAAAGGGTCCAGAGAGGAAGGTCCCTCCCACAGACATACACAGAAGAAACTAGAAACAGCAGTTTGATTTGGAAGCTGTTTGAGTTCAGTTGGTTTTGAAAGCTGCCAGGAGAGCCTGGAGAAAAGAGGACAGATAGCTAGTCCTAAGCTAAGGAAAAGACCCCAAAATCCAGGGGAGTGGAACAGGAGAAAGCCCCAAGCAGACCTTCTAATCAAAGGAAGGACAGGAACCGGGAAAAGGTCCTGCTCTGTGGAAGTGGAAGTAAGGAGCAGAAACGAAGGCTCCAAGCTTCAAGCTTAAAGGAAGCAAATTTAAAGCGAGAGGCCAACTCTTTGCTATGGGCATGTGAAGCAGTGGTGTACTTGTTGATGGCTGAGTCAGTGAGAGAGAGTGAATGGAAGACAGCTTGAATGCATGTGGTGACCCAGGGGAGAGAATCATTGGAAGGAGATTTCAAAACCCTGGAGGTGAACCCTTGCGGAAAGCATCCTGAGAGAAAGCATCAGTTAGGGAGAAGATTCCAAAGCGAGTCCTTCAAGAGTGGAGGTTGGAAACCCTTGTGTGAACAATGGGGTTCAGTGAGTTTGGTTGGCTCACGATGTGACAAGTGTCTGGAGGGAGAACGGAGTTGAGCAATCCATAGCATCTCTCTGGGGTGGCATCTCCCACTTGGTTTCAGAATGTGGTGTGCCTGACCACAAGTTGCCTATTGGTTTACATGGACTGTACTTACTGTGAACATTTGAGTATAAGATAGCTTTTGTAACTTGTGTTATCCTTACAAATCTGTATATATATGTAAAGGTGTAATTGTGGGTGAAGGAGTATTGTGATATAGTTCATCTTTTCTTGTGTAATAAATGTTTTATGCTTTTGTTAAAAGTTAATTAGCTGACTCTGGTGATCTAAACAAGCAAATGAAAGTTAGGGTCTATCAAGCTGGGTTCCAGCCTGAGATCAGGCTTGTCCAGTTGTAACCTCAGCTGGGGATCATAACACTACTGGGGAAAGCGGGAGATGTACCGTTGGGATGGCTTTCATCTAAACCGTGCTGGAACCAGTGTTCTGGTGAGTTGTATAACGAGGGCAGTGGAGAAGGTTTTAAACTAAATAGTAGAGGTGAGGCATCAAGTGTGGGAAGATGTAATCAGTTAAAGAGAGAAGACAAGGCAAGAGAGCAAGTTAGCAATAAGGTAAATGATAAACAGAGCATGGCAGGAAGAGACAGAGCTTACAAACTTAAGAGTGAACCAGCAGGTAAGGCTAGAGGTTGCGAAAATAGTAAAAGGACAAAACTAAAGGATCTATATCTGAATGCGCAGAGTATTTGTAAAAAAAACCGGATAATTGAGAGCTTAAATAGAAATAAATACATATGATCTGATAGCTATTACAGAGACATGACTGCAGGATGACAAAGACTAGGACCTGAACATTCAAGGGTACATGACATTTCGGAAGGACAAGGAGCTAGGAAAAGGCAAAGGAGTAGTTCTCTTAATTGAAGATGTCATAAGCACATTGGAGAGGGATAACCTTAGTTCTAAAGATCAAGATGTAGAATTGGGTAGAGATAAGAAGCAGTAAAGGTAAGAAGCCACTAGTGGGACTAGTTTATAGGCTCCCAAACAGTAACCACACTGTAGGACAGGAAGAAATAATGGGGGCTTGTGACAAAGGTACAGCGATACTCCTGGGTGATTTTAATCTACATATAGATCGGACGAATCAGATCGGCAAGGGTAGCCTGGAAGATGAGCTCATAGTGTTTTTGGGAGGGTTTCTTAGAACAGTGTGTTCCACAGCCAACCAGAGATAGACTTTTCTAGATCTGGTAATGTGCGTTGAGACAGGATTAATCAATGACCTCATAGTAAAGTCCGTAGGTAAAAGTGAATATGATTGAATTTTGCATTCAGTTTGGGGAGAGATAAGTGGATCTAAGACTAGTGTTTTAAACTGAAATAAGGGCAATAATGAGGGTATGAAGACAGAGCTGGCTAATGTGCACTGGGAAATTAGGTTAAGGGATAGGTCAGTGGAGATGCAGTAGCAGACATTTGAACAGGCATTTCATAAGATTCAGCAAAGACACATTCCAGTGAGAAAGAAAAACTGGCACCCTCCATTGCTAACTAAGTTAAAGATAGTTTCAAATTGAAAAAGAAGTGTACAATTCTGTGAAGATTAAGAGCAGGTCAGAAGGTTGGACAGAATATAAAAATAAGCAAATAATGACACAAAGAATAATAAGGAGGAAGAAATTAAAGTAAGAGAGAAAGCTAGCTAGAAACATAAAAACAGATAGTAAGAGCTTCTACAGATATTTAAAAAGGAAAAGAGTAACTCAAGTGAGTGTTGGTCCTCTAGAGTGAGACTGGGGAATTAATTATGGGAAATGAGGAAATAGCTGATGAATTGAACAAATATTTTTGCATCTGTCTTCACCTAAGAGGATACAAATAACATCCCAGAAAGTAGTAGGAAGTGAAGTTAAGAAGGAACTTTAATCACCAGGGAAAGATTACTGGGAAAATTAATAGAACTAAAAGCTGGCAAGTCTTCATGTCCTGATGGGCTTCATCCTAGAATCTTAAAAGAAGTAGCCGCCGTGGTAGTAGATGCATTGGTTTTAATTTTCCAAAATTCCCTAGATTCTGGAAAGGTCCCATCAGATTGGAAAATAACAAATGTAACTCTCCCGTTCAAGATAGGAGGGAGACAGAAAGCAGGAAGCTACAGGCTAGTTAGCTTAACACCTGTCATAAGGAAATTGCTGGAATCTGTTATTAAGGAGGTTGTAGTGGGGCACTTAGAAAATCTCAATGCAATCAGACATAGTCAATGTGGTTTTGAGACAGGGAAATCGTATTAGAGTTTGAAGAAGTAACAAGCAACATCGATAAAGGGGAAACTTTGGATGTGCTCTACTTAGATTTCCAGAAGCATTTGACAAAGTATCACATCAAAGGCCACTGCACAAAATAAGAGTTCATGATGTAGGGAGTAACATATTATCATGGATAGAGAAACGGTTAACTGACAGGAAACCGAGAGTAGGCATAAATGGGTCATTTTCAGGTTGGCAAGAGGTAACGAGTAGAGTGCCACAGAGATTAGTGCTGGGGCCTCAACTATTTACAATTTATACCAATTATTTGGATGAAGGGACCAAATGTATAGTTGCTAAATTTGCTGATGACCCAAAGATACAAAGGAAACTAAGTTGTGAAGAGGACATAAGGAGCTTGCAAAGGGATATAGATAGATTAATTGAGTAGGTAAAAAATTGGCAGAACCAAAGAAGTGTGAATTTGTCCACTTTGGCAGGAAGAATATGAAAGCAGCATATATCCAAATGGAGAGAGATTGCAGAACTCTGAGGTACAGAGGGATCTGAGTGTCCTGGTACACGAATCACAAAAAATTAGTACACAGGTACAGCAAGTGATTAGGAAAGCAAATGGAATGTTGTTGATTATTGTAAGGGGAATGGAATATATAAGTAGGGATGTTTTGCTACAGTTGTACAGGGTGTTGGTGGGACCACATCTCAAGTACTGTATACAGTTTTGGGTCTCCTTATTTAAGAAAGGATCTAATTGCTTTAGAAGCAGCTCAGCAAAGATTCACTGATGGGATTATCTTCTGAGGAAAGGCTGAATTGGTTTGGCCTGTATCCATTGGAGTTTAGAAGAATAAGATGTGATCTTATTGAAACATATAAGATGCTGAGTGGAGTTGACAGGATGGATGCTGAAAGAATGTTTCCCCTTATGGGGAGTCTAGAACTAGGTGACACAGCTTAAAAACAAGGGGTCTCCCATTTAAGGCAGAGGTGAGGAGAAATTTTTTCTGAGGGTCATGAGTCTGTGGAACTCTTCCCCCAGAGAGTGGTAGAGGCAGGGTCATTGAATATTGTTAAGGCAGAGGTAGATAGATTCTTAACTAACAAGGGAGTCAAAAGGTACCAGGAGTAGGCAGGAAACTGGCATTGAGGCCACAATCAGATCAGTCATGATCTTATTAAATGCAGAGCAGGGTCAAGGGGAAAAATGGCCTACTCTTGCTCCTAATTCATATGTTCATATACATGTTGCCCTCTACCCTATTACAGACCTTCCCTTTTGTTCTTACCCTGTCCCACTTTGTCTTGCCTCTGTAGTACTTATAAACGCTTAAATCTCTAACTTCTTCTGGCTCTGATGAAAGGCAATCAACCTTATATGGAGGTGTGGAAAGTGCAGTACCGCAAGGAAAACTCAGCAAGGCCTGGGATGCAGGGTTGCTACAGAATTTAATGGCAGTTTTCATAGTGATAAATTATAATTCTTTTTTCTGTTTCCCATCAGAAGCTGGTCAGATTAACGAGTTGGCCAGCTGCATGTGGGAAAACGAGCAGCAAGAGGCCACAGCAGGGGAAGTTTGGAGACGACCCCAGCAAGGGAACCAGAGATCAGAACTTGGTGTAGGGATGGGAGGGGTGTTCTGTGGGGGGTGGGGGGAGCAGGTGAGAGAAGCCGCGATTGACATAAGGAAGGCCAAAGGCTTCCATGAGGGTTTTGGGGGACCACTCCTCCTAGTTCACAAATAGTAGCCTGAAAGACTTGTACCTTCTGGAGCTAGCAACTCCTGCTTCCGTTTTACTCTAGGGTTTCCTGAGCCCTGAAGAAAAATGCCCAGCAACTGTCAAATTATATATTAGGCTCCCAATTGCACTGAGCCTGACAGAAATGTTATAATGAAGTGTTCCAGTCCTCAATGTTGGGAAACTCTCACGGCACGCTACCCCCTTTCATAAAAATGGTGGTAGGTGCATATGTGCAGTTTGGAGATGTGTTTCCATTTTAAAACTTCCCCTGCCCATCATTTGGGGGATAATATTGATGCTGTTAAATCTGTTTCTTGCTCCCCAGATGCTGCCTGTCCTGCTGTGTTTCCAGCATTCTCTTTCTATTTCAGGTTTCCAGCATCTGCAAATCTTGTTTTTGCCATATTAACAGCTGTCTGTTCCTTTATTCTCAGACCAGCAATGCCTAGAGAATGAAGAGAAACGCTTAGTGTCCCTGGAGCAGCACCGACGAGAGTTGGGGATACAGACAGACACTGCATCATTTACTGAGTGCGGGGTTCAAATCACACCACAAACCGAGGAAATTTCTACGATCGAGCAGGATAGGAAGCGACTGGTGCAGCTGGAATTGCTGCAGAAACACTTAATGAGGAAGGCCGAGCGAAATATCAGCAAGAAAAGAGTCAAGTACCAGCTGGAGAGAATTGCTAGGAAGCACAAGCTTTTGGAAGCAAAAACAAACCTGCAACACCTGGAGGCTGCAAGTTTACTCAGCAAGGATCAAGTCAAGCAACCGATTATAGACAAAATGAGCACGTTACAAGCCAGTTCAAACCCAAAACTGACCAACTGGAACAAATCATTTCCTCCATACACATTGCCAGCAAAAAAACATTCATCATCTGTTCCTTTACTAGCTAGGAGGCATTCAGATTCAAATGACCTGGTATCACGCCTGTACCCACAGTATGTCCCAGTTTATAGGTATGCTCTTGTTATACGGAAATGGGTCTATTTGCAGCTCATGTTATTTGCTAAATACTTAACTGGGGAAGACAGTTGGACAATCCTTTTATGCTTTGGAATAAAGTACACATCCTCTCACTCGTTAAAGCAAATTTAACAAATTAAAAACACTAAATACAGAATAGATCAACATTTGAAAGGGAGTCAGGTTAATGAAGTGCCAATCATAGATTGGTAGTAGCAGGCTTGCCTCTAAGTTACGAGGTTGTGGGTTCAAGCCCCACTCCAGAGACTTAAGCACATGAAGTATTCAATGAAAGGCATGACACTAGGAAGTTCTGAGGAGCAAAGGGACTTTGGCGCGTGTGTCCATAGATCTCTGAAGGCAGAGGGAGGGGCATGTTAGTGGTGTGGTGAAAAAGGCATGTGGGACACTTGCCTTTATCAATCGAGGCATAGATTACAAAAGTAGGGAGGTCATGTTGGAGTTGTATGGAACCTTGGTGAGGCCACAGCTGGAGTACTGTGTGCAGTTCTGGTCACCACATTATAGGAAGGATGTGATTGCACCTGGAGGGGGTGCAGAGGAGATTCACCAGGATGTTGCCTGGGATGAAACATTTAAGTTATGAAGAGAGGTTGGATAGACTTGGGTTGTTTTCATTGGAGCAGAGAAGACTGAGGGGCGACCTGATCGAGGTGTACAAGATTATGAGGGGCATGGACAGGGAGCAGCTGTTCCCCTTAGTTGAAGGGTCAGTCACGAGGAGACACAAGTTCAAGGTGAGGGGCAGGAAGTTTAGGGAGGATGTGAGGAAAAACTTTTTTACCCAGAGGGTTGTGACAGTCTGGAATGCACTGCCTGGGAGGGTGGTGGAGGCGGGTTGCCTCACATCCTTTAAAAAGTACCTGGATGAGCATTTGGCACGTCATAACATTCAAGGCTATGGGCCAAGTGCTGGTAAATGGGATTATGTAGGTAGGTCAGGTGTTTCTGATGCATCAGTGCAGACTCGATGATTCTTGATTCTGTGACCTAGGCTGATGCTCCACTACAGTTTTGAGGGAGTGCTGGATTGTCAGAAGTGCTGCCTTTTGTTTTGAATGAGACACTAATTTGAGGCCTTTTCTTCCCGAGATATGAACAAACCCATGGCACTGGTTTTGAAGAAGACTAGGAATTCTCCCAGAAGAGTCATGCTATTTCTCTTGCTTAGTGACACGTTTTAACATTTAACACACAAACTCACTAAAAATCTGACTGTGCCAGCATCCCTACTTCTCCCAATTCTGGTAGCTCTCCTCTGGCCGAGCATAGGAGCAAAAGTAGGCCATTCAGCCCCTCGAGTCTACTCCACCATTCAATTAGATCATGGCTGATCTGTTTGTGTTTCAAGTTCTACATTCCCATCTACTCCCGATAACTGTTGGTTCCCTTGCCTAACAAGAATCTATCTACCTCTGCCTTAAAATATTCAAAGACCCCACTTCCACCACATTCTGAGGTAGAGTGTTCCAAAGTCGCACAACCCTCTGAGAGAAAAAAATTCTCCTCATCTCTGTCCTATAAGGGCAACCCCTAGTTTTAAGAGCGCCCTCTCGTTCTGGAATCGCCCACAAAAGGAAACATCCTTTTCATGTCCACCTTGCCAAAATCATTCAGGATCTTATATACTTCAATCAAATCACCCCTCACCCTTCTGGCTCAGCCTGCCCAACCTATCCCCATAAGACAACCACTCATTCCAGGTATCAACTGAGTAAACCTCCTTTGAACCGTTACCAATGCACTTACATCCTTTAATAAGGATACCAAAAATGCACACAGTATTCGAGATGTGGTCTCACCAATGCCCTGAAGCATAACATCCTTACTTTAATGTTCACGTAATGAAGGATAGTATTCCATTAGCCTTCTTGATTACGTGTTGTACCTGCATACTAACTTTTGTGACTCATCCCTCTGCACCTCAGAATTCTGCAGTCGTTCTCCATTTAAGTAATATTCTGTTCTTTTATTCTTCCTGCCAAAGTGAACAACTTCACATTTTCCCACATTATACTCCATCTGCCAGATTTTTGCCCACTCACTCAACCTATCTATATCCCTCTGCAAACTCCTTATGTCTTCTTCACAACGTGCTTTCCTACACATCACCTGTAAATTTAGTTACCACTCCTTCACTCCCCTCATCTAAGTCATTGATGTAAATTGTAAAAAGTTGAGGGCCCAGCACAGACCCCTGCGAGACTCCACTCATCACATCCTGCCATTAAGGCAAAGACCCATTTACACATAGTCTCTCTTTCCTACCAGCCAGCCAATGTTCTATCCATGCTAATGTGTTACCCCCTACACCATGAGCTTATATTTTCTGCAATAACCTTTGATGTGGCACCTTATCAAATGCCTTCTGGAAATCTAAGTACAGCATGTCTATATAGGCTCCTCTTTTTGGTGGCTTCTGGTGTCTGGTTGTTACTAGCTGTGATTTGGCTGATTGGTTCCTCTTGGATGAATGATGTCTGGTGGCTGGTGAAATAGGAACAAGAATGGGCCATTTAGCTCCTCAAGCCTGTTCCACCATTCAGTGAGTTCATGCCTGATTTGTGACTTATCTCCATATCCTGTACTTTGCTCCATATCCTTTGGTTAACACAAATCTACCAATCTCAGATTTAAAATTAACAATTGATCTAGCATGACTACCCTTTGTTGAAGAGAGTTCTAAATCTCTACCACCCTTTACATGAAGAAGTACTTCCTAATTTCACTTCTGAAACAGCTGGCTCTAATTTGTAGACTATGACCCCTAGCCCTAGACTCCCCCATGAGTGGAAATGGTCCTTCTCTATCTACCCTATCTGTTCCCTTAATACCTTGGAAGCATTACTCAAATCACCCCTCAACCTTCTAAATTTCAGGAAATGCAACCCTAGCTCATGTAATCTTGCCTGATAATGTAATCTTTGGAGTCTAGGTATCATTCTTGTAAAGCTATACAATGCTCCCTCAAAGGCCAATATAACCTTCAAAAGATGTGGCGCCCAGAACTGCTCACTGTGCTCCAAATATGGTCTACAGAGCTTTTTTTTATTCATTCATTGGATGTGGACTTCACTGGCGAGGCCAGCATTTATTGCCCATCCCTAATTGCCCTTGAGAAGGTGGTGGTGAGCTGCCTTCTTGAATCGCTGCAGTCCATGTGGTACAGGTATCCACAGTGCTGCTGGGAAGGGAGTTTCAGGATTTTGACCCAGTGACACTGAAGGAACGGCGATATATTTCCAAGTCAGGATGGCGAGTGACTCGAAGGGGAACTTCCAGGTGGTGGTATTCCCATCTATCTGCTGCCCTTGCCCTTCTAGATGGTTGTGGTCATGGGTTTGGAAGGTGCTGTCAAAGAAGCCTTGGTGAATTCCTGCAATGCATCTTGTAGATGGTACACACTGCTGCTACTGTGCGTCGGTGGTGGAGGGAGTGAATGTTTGTGGATGTGGTGCCAATCAAGTGGGCTGCTTTGTCCTGGATGATGTCAAGCTTCTTGAGTGTTGTGGGAGCTGCACTCATCCAGGCAAGTGGGGAATATTCCATCACACTCCTGACTTGTGCCTTGTAGATGGTGGACAGGCTTTGGGGAGTCAGGAGGTGAGTGACTCGCCAAAGGATTCCTGGCCTTTGACCTGCTCGTGTAGCAACAGTATTTGTATGGATAGTCCAGTTCAGTTTCTGGTCAATGGTAACGCCCAGGATATTGATAGTGGGGGATTCAGTGATGGTAATGCCATTGAACACCAAGGGGCGATGATTGGATTTTCTCTTGTTGGAGATGGTCATTGCCTGACACTTGCGTGGCGCGAATGTTACTTGGCACATGTCAGCCCAAGCCTGGATATTGTCCAGGTCTTGCTGCATTTTGACATGGACTGCTTCAGTATCTGAAGAGTCGCGAATAGTGCTGAACATCGTGCAAACATCAGCGAACATCCCCACTTCTGACCTTATGATAGAAGGAAGGTCATTGATGAAGCAGCTGAAGGTGGTTGGCACGAGGACATTACTCTGAGGAACTCCTGCAGTGATGTACTGGAGCTGAGATAACTGACCTCCAACAACCACAACCATCTTCCTTTGTGCTAGCTATAACCCCAACCAGCAGAGAGCTTTCTCCCTTATTCCCATTGACTCCAGTTTTGCTAGGGCTCCTTGATGCCACATTCTGTCAAATGCTGCCTTGATGTCAAGGGCAGTCACTCTCACCTCACCTCGGGAGTTCAGCTCTTTTGTCCATGTTTGAACCAAGACTGTAATAAGTTCATGAGTTGAGTGGCCCTGGCAGAGCACAAACTGGGCATCAGTGAGCAGGTTATTGCTGAGCAAGTGCCGCTTGATTGCACTGTTGATGACCCCTTCTATTGCTTTACTGATGATGGAGTGTAGACTGATGGGACGGTAATTGGCCGGGTTTGAATTGTCCTGCATTTTGTGTACAGGACATACCTGGCCAATTTTCCACATAGCCGGGTAGATGCCAGTGTTGTAGCTGTACTGGAACACCTTGGCTAGTGGCGCGGCAAGCTCTGGAGCACAAATCTTCAATACTATTGCCAGAATATTGTCAGGCCCCATAGTCTTTGCAGTATCCAGTGCCTTCAGCCATTTCTTGATATCACATGAAATGAATCGAATTGGCTGAAGACTTGCATCTGTGATGCTGGGAATCTCCGGAGGCGTCTGAGATGGATCATCCACTCGGCAATTCTGGCTGAAGATTGTAGCAAACGCTTCAGCCTTATCTTTTGCAGTCATGTGCTGGCTCCTCCATGATTGAGGATGGGGATATTTGTGGGGCTTCCTCCTCTAGTGAGTTGGTTAATTGTCCACCACCTGCCACATTCAGTCGTGAATGGACTGCAGAACTTCCATTTGATCCATTGGTTGTGGGATTGCTTAGCTTTGTCTATCACTTGCTGGTTATGCTGTTTGGCATGCAAGTAGTCCTGTGTTATAGCTTCACCAGGTTGACACCTCATTTTTAGGTATGCTTGGTGCTGATCTTGGCATGCCCTCCTGCACTCTTCATTGAACCAGAGTTGATTCCCTGGCTTGATGGTAATGGTAGAGTGAGGAATATGCTGGGTTATGAGGTTACAGTTTGTAGATGTATACAATTCTGGTGCTGCTGATGGCCCACGGCGCCTCATGGATGCCCCGTCTTGAGTTGCTAGATCGCTTCAAAATGTATCCTATCTAGCACAGTGGTAGTGCCACACAACACGATGGAAGGTATCCTCAATGTGAAGGCGGGACTTCGTCTCCACAATGACTGTGTGTGGTGGTCACTCCTACCGATATTGTCATTGACAGATGCATCTGCGACAGGCAGGTTGGTGAGGATGAGGTCAAGTATGTTTTTCCCTCTTGGTGGTTCCCTCACCACCTGCCGCAGACCCAGTCAAGCAGCTATGTCATTTAGGACGGCCAGCTCGGTTAGTAGTGGTGCTACCAAGCCACTCTTGGTGATGGACATTGTAGCCCCCCACCCAGAGTACATTCTGTGCCTTTGCCACCATCAATGCTTCCTCCATGTGGCATTCAACATGGAGAAGCACTGATTCATCAGCTGAGGGAGAGCAATACATGGCAATCAGCAGGAGGTTTCCTTGCCCATGCTTGACTTGATGCCATGAGACTTCATGGGGTCTGGAGTCGATGTTGAGGACTCCCAGGGCAACTCCCTCCTGGCTATATACCACTGTGCTGCCACCACTGCTGGGCCTGTCCTGCTGGTGAGACAGGACGTACCCAGGGATGGTGATGGTGAAACACAGTGTCTGGGACATTATGTGTAAGGTATGATTCTGTGAGGATGACTATGTCAGGCTGTTGCTTGACTCATCTGTGTAACACTCTCCCAATTTTGGCACTAGCCCCCAGATGTTAGTAAGGAGGACTTTGCAGGGTCGACAGGGCTGAGATTGCCGTTGTCGTTTCCGATGCCTAGGTCAATGCCAGGTGGCCTGTCCGATTTCATTCCTTTTTTGTGACTTTATAGTAGTTTGATACAACTGTCCAGCTCCCTCTTGAATGCTTCAGTTGAATCTGCCTCCACCGCACTTTGGGGCATTGCATTCCAGGTCCTAACTAGTCTCTGCGTGAAAATGTTTTTCCTCATGCTGCATTGTTTCTTTTGCCAATTACCTTAAACCTGTATCCTCTGGTTCTCGATCCTTCCGTTAATAGGAGCAATTTCTCCCTATCTGCTCTGTCCAGATGTCTTTGATTTTGAATACCTCTATCAAATCTACTTTCAACCTTCTCTTCTCCAAGGAAAACAGTCCCAACTTCTATAATTTATCTACTTAATTGAATTTCCTCATCCCTGGAACCATTCTCGTGAATCTTTTCTGCACCCTCTCTAAAGCCTTCACACCCTTCCTAAAGTATGGATGCAACCAATGTTTTATACAGCGTTTTGTATGTTTTTGAATCCATTTTCTGTAGCTCACTAATCCATAAAGATGCTTCTAATTAGATTTACAAGTTAGGTTTGGAGAAACTGATTTAGCAATGTATGACAGGTTTGCATTTTTATAGCACTTTTCACGACCTTGGGAAATCTCAAAGTGCTCCGCATCTAATGAAGTATTTTTGAAGTGTAATCACTTGTAATATAAAAAACACAGCAAACAGTTCCCACAAGTTGCAAGGAGATAATGAGCATTTCATCTCTTTTAAGTGTTGGCTGAGGGCTAAATATTGGCCTGAACACTGGAGGAAACTCCTCTGCTCTTCAAAATGGTGCTGTGGGATCTTCCACGTCCACATGAAGGGCAGATGGACTTTCAAATGAAAGTCTCAGCACTCTCTCAGTACTGCACTGGAGTGTCAGCTTGAAATGTGTACTCTGGACTTGAATGTGAACCCACAACCTTCTGACTCAAAGGCGACAGCACTGCACACTGAACTACTGCTGTCACCAATGTAAATACTAGGAGGCAGCTCTGAGGCACTCGGGTCTCAGAACCAGTATTAAAAATTAATATTAATGCAGCTATAAACAGACTGAATCGCAAAAGTAATTAGAAATGATGTAGAAATTAAATGTAATTTTTTGAGGTGTGACTTTCCAATGATGTAATTATTTAATGTTTTCCATGCTTTTTACAGTGATTTCCTAAAAAGAAAGAACCCAGCTACTTCACCTCAAACAATGAAAAAGCACAATTCAGCACAGAAGTCTTGCTCAGTGGGATCTCTGCAACAAGTGGGATTGTCCATTACAAAGAATCAAGCTTTAAAACGAGGGAGTGAGATCGTTTCACCTGCATGGGGCCAATTACATAAGAAACAAAAGGCTGTAGAGCATGAGGAAGTCTCAGAGACCCAAACCTTAAAACAATCAACTGAAGGCAGTAATTTCCCTAGCAAAGAGCAACCTAAAATGGATGGCACAAGCAGCCTACAGCCAGAAGTCCAACAACTAGTCAGTAATGTACCTGAAAGTAAAAATTCTTCAGGCTGTTTGCTCTCCGAGACTAGGACACTTGAATCTGATTTGATGGCAAGCTCATTGGATGTCCAAACTAACACAAATAAGCTACTTAAACTAACTAATGAAGACATGAGGCTGGATTTAACACGGAAATATTTGTTCGTGAATGCTGGCAATAAGTTATCACCTTCCAGGGTTTGTAAAAATCCACCATATAGACGACTGAGCAGAGCCAAAAGGGTCTGCAAGGAGAGTGCCTCACAAACGTCTTCCCCAAGCCAGGGCCAGCTTTCCATCAAGAGCGCTTCTTCAATGGTCAATCTCAGTGTACTTTGGGAACCAGTGCCTCACCCTGGCAAGACGAGGAAGTGGCACAGTGACAAAATACTAAATGCTGACACCACAGTTGCTAGTGATTCACTAAGGGGCTGGTTGGGAGGGGAGGGAATGTCAGATGGTGAAAGTTTGTATTCTGTGGACTCTCTCTCTTCTGCATATGCAAACGCTTTAACAGAGCAGTTACAGGAGGAAGAGTTGGAGGGACAGCGATGCAAATGGCATGAGGATTGTAGCGAAAGTGATGACAGTCAGATGTCCCAGGATTCACTAGTGGACAAGGACCCAAAACTAGCTGGCATACTGAATGCTAGTAAACACGATGCCCATGTTTGCTTTTCTTACAATAAGGTAGCAAGGCACAAACTTGCAAATAGAGGAAGAAGTATTTCTCTGGACAGCTTAGCTGATGTGGAATGGCCAGGTGACATTTTCAGATTGGATTCAGCTGAATCAACAGCATCAGATGAAATGCCTGCTGAAGTGTACTGGAACCTACCTTGGTCTGAAGGTGATGAAAACGAAACCTGCCAGCCACCTGAAGTACTAAAGGATAAAAAAGAGAGTAGTGAAAGACAGCATTTCTATTTTAGCAGTAACACAGAGTTGAGGGCTATGGACATGGAAAAAAGTATACAGTTGGAAACTCTGGAGCCTAATGAAAATGATATGGATTCTCTGATCATGACAGATGCTTGGTCATCATGTGAGTCTAGTAACAGGAGTAATTTGAAGGTAGATTCACCTAGTGGTACTCCTGTTCTGGCAATCTCATTAGGGCAAAATGATATGTGTAGGGATGTGGGGCCTGAACTAACTGAAGGAGCAGACCATATTTGGGTCCACTCTATGTTTAATTTTGATCCACCACACAAGATGCAGCATCATAATGCAACCCATAATTTTCATGATACACCTGCATTTGTTACACTCAAAGAGAACACACCATGCACTGAGAACAAAGATGGCACATTAGATCGAGAAAAGGATTCAGCCCAAATAAAGGAACTTCTCATCTGTACACCTAGAACTTATGGAGTAACTATGCAAGAACCAAGTTGCACTGATCATACCATGCCTCGTGTTACTGAAATGCTTGACAGTTCAGAAATAGAAACTATACATGTACCTGCAATGAAGACACCAATAGGAATATCTATTGTACCAGATAGTGTACTTTCTGCACAGCAATCTCGTTCATTAATGGAATCTAAAGAACTTGTAGAGTCTTCTATGCCCAACACTTATTTGAAACTTTCGACATCTGGTACAGATACAGTTGTTTCCATACAGAATGATGATTTTGAAATGGAGGTAACACAGAGAAAACGACAAGAGAATACAGAAACAGAGAGAACCTGCACATGGTCTCAGTGCAGTCTGCTGAGTGATGACGAGTATCACAGAAGATATGATGTCCGTGGCAGTGCTTCAAGAGTGAATACAACCAAGTGCAATTCCTCGTCCAGCTTGGAGAAGATAACCATTTTTGGCACCGAACAACTTATTCTACAATCAGAAGAATTATTTTGCCATAGTCAATCTTATGATAAGACAGAATCCCAAACCTTCTCCGATTCTTCTTGCCCTGCAGCTGTTTGTAATTCCAGTAGTCTTTACAGACTAGCTGCTAGACCATTGAAACAGGTAGTGGAACCCAAGGCGGTGGTGGAAGGTTGTGTATATGTGGAAAAGAATGACCCAGTAGACAATAACTTGCTTATTGAGAGCATGATTCTGGCACCCTCATTAATCCAGAACGAGAGCAAACCCTTTTTGGAACTTAGTACAGTGCAAGATATGGATCCAAGTATTGTTCACTCAACTTTAATGAAGGATGGAAATAGTCAAACAGAACAATCATCTTTAGTACATGATAGAAGCAGACAAACTGTAAAACCCATTGTAATGCAGGGAAGTCTAGACACAAGATGTGCCGTAACCAAAGGAAAAGACAGTTGGGATCTGATACCCAGTTCAGCAATAAATGTTGACCTACAGAAAGAAAAGAACCACTTGGATCTGTTTAGGAATGACAGCAGGTATACTTCAACAGAAACTCTGTTACAGTCTGCAACCAACCCAGTGGATTCTGAAACCAAGGTCAGTGAGCTCAAGACTCTCGATGATGAGCATTTACACATGGTGAATAGTATGATTTGTTCTGAAGATTTCCAGGTGATAATTGAAGGTTCCTTTTCACAGGAACAAAACATTGCGAGCGGCACTGTGTCTAACAAAAAAAAAGTATGTGCATCAAAAGGCAAAAGTAATGAGAAAGAGATGAGCAAAATTTCATACAATCCTGATGTTGAAAAATGCTTGAACTATAAAAGCATCCCACTTAATGGTAACTCACAAGATCAGCAGCATAATAACAATGTACTTGCGGAAGAAATCACTGTATTAAATTTACCTGCTTCTGGGCAAAGTGCTCCCAACCCTATTAGTGAGAAACCTAAAAAAAATGCCATTGAAAGCGGGTTTTGGGATGGATTTAATCGCGATTACAATATTGCAGCAAAATTGAATAAAGCCTACAGTATACTTCCAAATAAACTCAACTTTCCTGCTGAATCTACTTCAAGGGGTCACCTGCCACAGCTTTTTATCAAAAAGCCTCAAGATATTAACAGGCTTGTTGAAGAAGGATCAGAAATATCACGCAATCCCAACATAGAAAGAATCCCTATGATGGATACAATGACATGCCAACTAGAAACAGAAAATCCACAGATAAATAAGAATGGTTTGAAAACTAAAGTTAACCAATCTACCCACGACTATAAAGAAACAGATGTAGCCATTGACTTATTAACAGCCCAATGTATTGAAGCAAACAGTATAAGAGAAGAAAGAATTATAAGTGACCATTTATTATTGGATTATGAAGAAATTGGTGTTGGCAATGTTAGTGCAGCAAAACTTGGCAAAAGTAATATGATGGTAAATAATGCAGTTCAAGGAGACCTATCTTATTTTGACCACAACTTGCCAGCAGATATGACTGAAGATTCAGGAACAATGACAGGCACTGGATTTTTGGAGGGATCTAAAGAATATGAAGTCACTGTTGAAAAGCAGATTAGTTCTGCAGGAACTTTCAAACAAGTTGTTCAAGGAACTGGCCATGCAGAAGAAGAATTGCTCAACAGGGGTGTTGAAGATCAGGAGAGAATTGTTTGCACAAAGTTAATTCTAAGAGATGGAGCAGCATGTAACTATCAAGGACAGAGCAAGTTAAAGGAAAACAGTGTTGTGAGTGATACAGCAGAGAAAGTTGGCAACAATTTTAGAACAACTGACAATTATTTTCAAGCTATGTCTCTGATAACCAGAAGATCCAGTGTAGCAGAAACGGGTGGCAATATCAGGGCCGCCAGTGTCAACATAGCAGATAACTCCGAAGTCTGTGCACTTCCTATTTTACAGAAAATCAGAACCACCTGTGCACCTAAAAGTAGAAACAAATCCAACGAAGTAATATTCTTTCATAATGAGGGCTTTGTAAAATTGAATGAGAATGACAGTGGTGAAACAAGAGCATTTCAAAAGGCGACAGAAGTGAAAGGAGACAGGATGCCTGGGGGCTTCAGATCTTCTAAATATTGCTTAGAACAAACTGGAGCAAGAAAATATTTTACAGAAAATGAAGATGCGGTTGGTGGAGCAGCTCGGGAGAGATCTCAGTTATGTGATTGGACTTGCACAGAAGCATGTAGCATAGCAGACACATCAAGTGTGGCATGTCAGAGCAAGATCAATGCTTCTTATGATGCTAGTCATACAAGAAATGCAGCAGGACAAGCCAAGCAAGAGACCTTTATGGTGGCTCAGAGTATTGTGATGGAAAACAAGAACCATCTAGAAACAGAGCACAGCACTGAAACAGTCTTAAACCAAACACAGTCAAAGTATGATTGTGAACTTCAAGTGGGAACTGATTTCTTAACATATCCAACTGAGAGGAATGAAATGCTGACAGATATCATTCAGGAAAGGTGCAGATTGTGTATTGAATCTAACCAGGAAGGAAATGACGAAGAGTTAATTCAAGACAATAACCTAATTGTTGAATTTGAGGGCAGAACTAATGATAGGTATATCCCTGATATAAATTATGTAACAGAAGCTGTAGGTAATCAATCACCGCCCATGATGGTTGACTGTACTCCAGATCTAAAGGAGATCACTGAACCTGCATGTGTACCTAAAGGTGTTACCAATATGATCACTGAAAATACAATGACTAAAAATTATGAAAATGTCAAGGGTTTAGCTAATAGTAAAAACTCAGTGGAAACCAGAAATAGAGCTGAACAAAATGGAAGACCTCTCTTAAGTTATAATGACAGTCAAGAAACCAAAATGGCTACCTGTGAGCTAGTGGAAGGATCGATACCACACTTGGGCACTAACAACAGATCCCAGTTGTCTCCAAGATCTGTTGAAGATACTAAAAATATTAAAGTAACGGGTACAAATTCAAAAGAATCTCCAATCAGAAAGGATATGTGTGAAGAAAAAATGCTAAGCTTCAGCAGAGCTGAAACTGAACATCGAGACTCCATCAAAAATCCTCATACAGTTAGTAGAAGTAGAACCTGCACTTTTAATGATCAGGGAACAGACAGCTTTCATAGTTCTACATTTATGGCACATGAAAGTGAAGTTAGACAAGTATTTGATATGCTACAGAGAGATGTCACTACTGTGGCGATAGGAGATGAAGTTGAGAGTGAGATAAATAAGCAGTACTGTCCAAAGATTTCTAAATTTATAAAATCAGCAGTGAGTTGTATGAATACCTCTAGAAATGAAGAACAAAAGGTATTGCAAGAGAAAATGTTGTCTGTGATAGAAAACTCAGACAGTGAGGCACTTCAAAAGACAAAGATGTTTGAAATGGTTCATGATGGTCATGAAAGCTGTTTGATAGCTACACTGTGTGATGTGGGTAGACATTCATTAAACAGTCAGCAACTGCGGACAAGTCAGGAATGTACACAAGCAAGAAGATTAGAGAATCGTGCAACCATGGATTTGAAAATATTGCCAGGTCTTCTGAAGAACAACTTAATGGCTGATTCTGTGGAAAGTAATTTGATCTCCAGTAATGGTTCTGCAACAGATGAGAATTTTCATTTGAGGAGGAGACTGAACCACAAATTGTCTTGTGAAAATATTGCACAGCAACAGTTGGCTGAAAGCAGAGCTATTACTGACACAGTTACGTGTTCAAAGGACACTCCTCTACTGCAAACCAATGACCAAAGTGTGTCATATGAAGAGACAGTGTCAATTTCAAAGCCAGCAGGAACCATCCAAGACACAGGTAGCTCACAATCAAGGAGGAATATAATTGAAAGGCAAAGCACAAGTGACGGTGTGGTGTCACTTCAGTCCTGTCTCTTTAAAGACAATCTTCAGGAAATTGATGAAGAAAAAGCCAGTGCAGGCGACTGCCAAATTAACAGTTCCATCTGCAAGAAGCAAGAATGTTCAGCAGCAGGGACATTGCCAAGTCAGGATATAGTTTTAAAGGAGGTGGTAGGTAGACACGTAATGTGGTACCAACTTGACGCAACAGCTATTTCTAATGTGAGCGATTTTCAGGCTGACCCACAGGCAGCAGAAGCATTAGTACATTCAGACCAGACCAGGCTTGCTGACCACCATTTGATGAAAGCTAGTGATGGGGCAGTCGCTAATCAAAAGCAGAAAACTTCTGAAAATATTGTTTATTCAGATCTAATTATGGCAAATTTAGGTTCTGTAGATACCATGACTTTACCTCAAAAGCACAATGTTTTTAAAAGCCATCAATCACTCTTGTTTTTACACGATCAAAATACATACAATATATGTTTTCCAGCCTCTGGCTTAAATGTTGAAAGCCAAACTGAAGTTATTAAAAGTTCTCTGCAAGATATTTCCCAGTTGGATGGAAGTCAGGTGGTACATGGGAAATCTGAAGTATTGCCGGCAAGGCCATTTGCCCATCAGTATGAAGAATCATGTACAAGCAGGTGCACGTCATCCAAATCTGTCCCAGCGAAACAAGAAGAAAAAGAGGTCCAAACTGAACAGAAATTGCATCTCCACAAAGAAAAAACAATTGAAACTCAGACACTAGGGGGTGATGCAAAGCATGTTGTCATGCCTAGATCAACTGGGTCAAGCTACTTGGAAAACATGTTGGGTTCTGAGCTGTTAAAGAAGCACCCTGCAGCAAGAAGGGATCAGGACCAGGCCCACATTCAAGGGCTCCAGCAATCTGTTCATGAGCAATCTTCAAGCATCACTGCATTGTCACCATCTTATCTGTTAAAGGCAGGAATTAAGCGCCATGATATTCATTTCTCAAATGCTGACTGTGTAAATACATTCAAACCACAATGCTTCATTGAATCATTTGGCCACCAGAAACAAGCTGCCTTGTGTTGCAGAAGGGGAAGGGAAGATTCTTCTGTGAGTTTGGTTGACGGAGATCTTGTTGGAATGGGTATTTCAGAGCTAACTGCGAATTCTTCAAACTTGCATGTAACAACATCAAAACAACCTTTAAAACATAGAGAAAAACCCATTACAGCTGACAATAAGATGACTTCTGAAACAGTTGGGTGTGCTAAAAACCACAATGATAAAGATATACCTGAGTCAACGAGGAAGGAGGTAAGTGGTAGTGAAAGGTATGAAGAAGCACAGTTACTGCTGAAAAATGAACTGAGTGCTTTTAAGCAAGAACTGTTTCGCAATGGAAGCACACTATCAGTGGATCTCTGCAATAAAAATCATGAAGTCTTAGCTAATGTAAAGGAGGAAAGGAAGTCCAAGTGCCCCACTGAAGTTGACTTCATACCTCAATACGTACTTGAGTGCAGTAACAAGGCCAGTGTCCAAACCAGGATTCAGAAAGCAGTTGAGACTGCTACGTCAGAATGTAAATCAGAAATGCACCACAGTGACAGACTTATAAAGTTGTGCACCCCTGTCCATCAGACCCATGTACAAGAACAGCCAGTAGCACATTTACAACAGACTCAGAATCAGTTGACTCCTGGACATAATCTTAGAATCGAATCCAAATTGCAAATAAAGGATCTGTACAATACTTGTGCTCCAGCTGAAACTGCTGAAACATACAACAAATTTTCCTCTCAAGAAAGTGATGATCTGCCACATGGCAGCGATCTGAGTTCTGACATTTATGAACAGAATGAGGTTTCAGTCCAACAGTGCAAACAGATTAAAGAATTAGGTTCTCAATCACATGAAAGCAGTAAATACACAGAAATGGATGGCGCTTGCCATACCACAGATCTCGTGGTACTTTCAGATTCTTGTAACAGTAGTTGTTCTGCATACTTTTCGGTAACCCAAGTCAATGAGGTGGATACTGAAGGACTTGGTTCTTCCAATTCAGAATTTTTGTATGGTTCAGATGCAAGATCTAGCACAAATACAACTAGTGCTCTAAAGAAGAAATCACAAAGGCTTAAAAGAATGAAACCTAAGCCGAGTGCAGACAAAACAAAGGACTCATCGAGCTCAGGTGAAGAAATTGACATTGAATTCCTTTCACTTAAAGAGCTTCGAACCAGACAGTGTGGGAGGGATATCAACAGGTTGCAGTCATATGTTTGTAAATGCCAAGAGTCAATGAGTACAACTAGGACTAAACTAGAAAGTCACCAAGAAGAAGTGAGGGTACCATTACTGAAACAGAAACAATCAGCACCAGTTGTCCATTTGTCTTCACCTAATGTTGACCTCTTGTTGCAAGGTTCCAGTGGGCACATTCCTGCTGCAGCGCTGATCACCAAACCTTTGGATACATTAAACCCAAGTGATGTTCCAGCATCACCATATGGAGAACAGGTTGTATACCAAATGGAAGCATGTGCAGAAATAGACATGGATAGAAAACGTGGACAGAAACTAAATCTTGAGTCTGAACTTGCAAGAGAGAGGGTTTCAGTCAATACTGATTCACACATTTCTACTAGTTATGCAGTAGCCCATTCCAGGGTCACTTTACCTTATAATCGAGGACAGATTAATCAGTCAGTCAAACAGCAAAGTGATGATTGTTGCATCTCAACGACATTTGATGAACTTCATCCAAGAAACTTTACTGAAGGAAAACTCAAAGACCAGCAGTTTGCTGAAGTAGAATTGAACTCCCATAAAAAGAAAGAACGAATGCATTTTGCTTCCAGTGATATTAATCCATTCACCCATCAGCAGGAAAGCAATGAATTGAGCAGAGCCAATTGGAAGCAGTGTGCTTTTGGAAGTGCAAGCAATGTGTGCAATGTCCAATCAAAACTAAGTCATCCTGGTAGTGTTATGAGATGTTCCAGTGTTGATAATGGATTGAATGTTCAAAATTCCCCCTTTAATTCACATTTAAGTTGTTTTGTCAATACAAGAGCAATATCTGACACGCTAAGTGATATAAGTGACTTCCAAGGGGAGACTTTTGAAGCTGCATACCCTGACCCTGGTGACCTTGATGGGGATACCTATCAAAGGTCATGTGACCCACCCATGGCTGCTTCATTCTTCCGATCGTCACAATCTCCAAGTTCTAATTCTGAATTTGAAAACGCTAGATCACAAGTTGAGGAGATTGTGCTTCCTTATCCGATAGAGTCTTCGGTAAAGTCATCCTCTAATGGGTCTTTGAAATTGACCTGCAACCAAGAAACACAAACATCAGGTGAAGTGAAACACCAAAAACTGTGGAAATACCAGAGAAGCTACACCCAAACGCCAATGCAGACACCCACGCAACAAGGTCCCTGGTCAAATCTTCAGAACCTTTCTGCCCATCTTTCACAGCTTCTTCATAGCACCACAGAGCTATTGGGTAATATCCATCCAAATGCAGACCATTCAAATGAAACCACTTCGCCATCTAATCAAAACAGTGGTACATCAGGAACAACCAGAACAGCAGACAGTTGCACCCAGACAGCAGTGGATGTAGCCATTCAGACAGAAATACTGTCTAATAATATCAACAAAGATAGCCAGGAAAATCCAAGAAAGGAAACGCAGAGACATTCAGAGTTTAATGTCATTGTAAAAGTGATTGGTTCAGATGTTAATGTGTCTCAAGAACACACTAATGTGACATTAACACTGCAGGAACGACAACAGAACAATGCTGTGTCAGATCTCGATATTCATCATGCTATTTTGAGACAATCGCTTTGTTCTCCTCCTTTCACGGAAGGTGGAAATTTATCCGTCAGGACGTCAACCCCTGCCTCACTAGATGCTCAGAAATTGGTAGCAAACTCTTCACAACTTTCTTCATTCAGTGCAGGCATTTCACCAGTCGCAGCATCATCACAGACATCAATAGACTGTGACCTCACACAAGGTACAAGTATCAGCTCTTTGAAAAGTGCGTCAGAATTTTCAAAGATGGAAACTAATTATCCCAGTCTCTCCGAAGATAGAGAAATGAATAGCTTTGCACAAGGTCTCCAAGCTGGACAAGAACCTACTTCAGCTGATATAAAGTCATCTGTCCTGGTGGACCGAGCATCATCCCCTATTCGAACATTCGAAGCTGGGTCAGGAAACCAGAGGTCCCGTAGCAAGTCTTTTCTGTACCTTCAAGGTGGAGAGCCACGCGAACGTTCTGTATATTGGCAAAGAAAGCAAAAGCCTGCTTCTTGGTATGGTTTTAATGAGAAACAGCAACAAAAGATTAATTCCATACAAATGGAGTCAGAAGGTGAGCAGAAGATGGAAATAAATGGTGTACCATTGGTTCTGTTGCATGAGCAAAGTAAATTTACACCGTGTGATTTGTCATGCTCAGCTAAACTAGACAGCGAAGCAGATCCACAGGATGGAGTTCAATCCAATTCAATTCGATCATCTGTGAGGCCAGAAGCAGCAAAGGCTTGCAATGAACATCACAATTGGCAGCATGAAAAAAATGTGATGAGATTAGGTCATGTTGTTAAACAAGTACCACTTTGTAACTCAACACAGTCCAAGGAAAGTAAGCCACAATTGATTCTTCAAAACATTCAGATGCTCTCTACCTCAAACAGTGATGGAAGAAAACAGGCAAATTATTCTGCCTTTCCAGCAACATTTCATAATTCTCCACTGGCTTCCCTTCCTCCCACTCTTAGTAAAATCAATGATGGTACCACGAGGCTATCTAGAAGGATCTTTCATAGATCTTCCAGTATGTCTTCCATGCAGCACAGCCCTCTTTCTGAAAATAGGATAGACCCCCATGAACAAAATGGCAGAATGTCACAGGATCAAACTCCACACCAAGATGATTCCATGAATGATTGTAATTCTATGTCAGGGGCATCCATAATGAGTGAAGACACTATCGAATTTGCCGCTGAAGACGCCCAATCCTTAGTTTCAAGTGGATGCAACACAGAAGTGCTTCTGAATGAGAACCCCTCCACACCTGGCTGCAACAGGCCACAAATGTCCAATTTGAGGACAGAGAACTGCAGAGGCCCAGAAGACTTACCTTTGCACAACAAGTTCTGCAACTGGTCTGGGGTACACTATAGTCCTCTGTCAACAACAAATTGTATTAGCACAACCAGCAGTTCACACAGACAGGCAGAGCAAAAGCAAACTAGAGACAGAGTTACAGAAATGGTGGGCTTCAAATCAGAGGTTCAGGATGAAAGGCAGAAGGAAATTGAAAGCTTGCGCCAAGAGCGCGCTCAGATCATGTCAGGAATTTACCTGGACTTTAACCAACACCAACTGACTGTGGAACTCACCGAAGCAAAGCTGAATTATGGCCTGGGGGAAACAGATGCTTTGTTAAGAATACTTCAAGGTGGAGCAGCGGATGACTTAAATGTTCCTATAAGGCAGCAGCTTTATGACAGGTAAATGTAAGAAATTGTCACCCACTTAACGTTTGCTGCCTGGTTGCATATTAACTAGCTGAAAACACCATGATGTGACATGAAAGCCTAGTTCATTATCACCTGGAACCTGTTCATCCAAAGTAATCGCCCACTGTAGGTTGCTGCCTATTTTTGCCACAAAGGCTAATGATCTTTGCCATTCATAAATTGTTTATCTTACAGCTTCAAATAATTTTCTCCTTCACATTTTTGTTTTCACCATCCTTGACCCTGATGACTTGCTCTATGTCTCCTGTCAGGAAGCTACAAAGGAAGTGGTATAAGTTATAATCCTTGTACAATTCCCTCCCGACTGGGGAAGCATTTTCTCTACTTGTGCATCACTATGTAACCACTGATGGGGAATGACTACACTGGGAGTCACAAAGCAACTACTTCTGCTCTGCTCATCTAACTCTGATACTTGACATACCACCTGAAATTTCCAATCAGAAGATCATAGAATCACACAGCATAGAAGGAGGCCATTCAGCCTATTGTGTCTGTGCCAGCGCTGAAAGATCTAAAAGAGCTATCCAATTTTTCCCCACAATTTTTCTTTTTTAGGTATATTTAACCCAATTCACTTTTCAAAGCTACTATTGAATCTACTTCCACCACTCTTTCAATGTATCCTGTATAACAAGTCATTGAGTAAAATATGTCATGACTGTTGTGTTGTGCTAGGATAAAAAGATATTTTCAATGTGATAATCCAATGTGCCACACATATATATATTTTTGTGAAAGTTAAGAGTGCAACACTCCATATATCATGTTTTGTATATAAACACAAGAAGTTCACTAGAGAACCAGGTTTTCCTGCTGCTTTCTAACTTTGCATTATTTAGAAAAGTTGCTGAGTTAACAGGAGTGGAGCCAAGAAACTACCAACCTAGAGAAAGCTTGAATTGACTTCAGGCCCTATTTAGACCTTTTCTGTCCAAAGAGTAGCTGAACAGTGCCTTAAATAATTCTGAAGACTCCAGAACGAGCCGCGCCCCTAGCCAAGCTGTTCCAGTACAGCTACAACACTGGCATCTACCTGGCAATGTGGAAAGTTGCCCAGGTATGTCCTGTCCACAAAAAGCATGGCAAATCCTACCCAGCCCAATACCGCCCCCCCGGCCACCCAGCCAATCAGTTCTACTTTCAATCATCAATAAAGTGATGGGAGGTATTGTTGACAGTGCTATCAAGCGGCACTTACTAAGCAATAATCTGCTCACTGATGCTCAGTTTGGGCTCAGCCAGGGCCACTTAGCTCCTGACCTCATTACAGCCTTGGTCCAAACATGGGTATAAGAGCTGAACTCAAGGTGAAATGAGAGTGACTGCCCTTGACATCAAGGCAGCATTTGACCAAGTGTGGCATCAAGGATTCCTAGCAAAATTGAAGTCAGTGGAAATCAGGACATCACTGCAGGAGCTCCTTGGGGTAGTGTCCAAGGCCCAACCATCTTCAATTCCTTCATCAATGACCTACCCTCCATCATAAGGTCAGGAATGGGGCTGTGTGCTGATGATTGCACAATGTTCGGCACCGTTCACGACTTCTCAGATACCAAAGCAGTCCGTGTTGCGAGTGATAATAAACTGGAACTCGCATGGAGTTGATGGCAGCGGGAACAGTCAGTAATTTCAAAAGGAAATTGGATGTGCACTTGAAAATAAACTTGCAGGGCTATGGGGATCGAATGGAGGAGTGGGACTGCCTGGATTGCTCTGTGGAGAGCTGGCATGGACTTGATGGGCTGGGTGGCCTCCTTCAGCGCCCTAAATGACTCTATGGCTCTAAGTTCATATGCAGCAAGCCCTGGATAGCATTTGAGCTTGGGCTGATAATGTGGCAAAGTAACATTCATGCCAGGCAACGACCTCCAACAAGAGAGAATCTAACCATCTCCCCTTGACATTCAATAGCATTACCATTGCTGAATCCTCCACTATCAACATCCTGGTGGTTACCATTTACCAGAAATGGAATTGGACCAGCCATAAAAATACTGTGGCTACAAGAACAGGTCAGAAGCTGGGAATTCTGCAGTGAGTAACTTACCTCCTGATTCCCCAAAGCTTGTCCACCATCTACAAGGCACAAGTCAGGAGTGTGATGGAAAACTCTCCACTTGCCTGGATGAGTGCAGCTCCAACAACACTCAAGAAGCTGGACACCGTCCAGGATAAAGCAGCCCACTTGACCGTCCGTCCCCGCCCCCCCCCAACCACCACCTTCAACATTTACTCCATCATCAATGAACAGTAGCAGCAGTGTGTATCATCTACAAGATGCACTGCAGCAACTCACGAAGGCTCCTTTGACAGCATCTTCCAAACCCGCAACCTCTACCACCTAGAAGACGAGGGCAGCAGGTACATACCACTACCTGCAAGTTCCCCTCCAAGCCACTCACCATCCTGACTTGGAACTATATCACCATTCCTTCACTGTCACTAGGTCAAAATCCTTCCTAACAACAATGTGGGTGGACTACAGTGGTTCAAGACGGTGGCTTGCCACCACCTTATCAAGGGCAATTACAAATGGGCAATAAATGCTGGTCTAGCCAGCGGCTCCCACATCCTGTGAATCAATAAAAGCAAGGGACATGTCAGGTTAACAACTAAAAATCCCAGTTATGCTGTAAATCCCACAGTGCTTGTGAGCCATACACGAGAGATCCAGCTATTTCGTTCATTCTTAGGACTGTACATATAAATATGGGGAAGAATTTTCCCCCCATTGTGCAGGAGCGGGCGTGTGCAGGCGCGCCTCCAATCGGCGCCCCCAACTGGGGGGCCAGGTAAGGCTATGCGGTCCCTGTGCGGGTGGGGGCAGATTCCCTAAGCCAGGAGTGCGCTCTTTCGTGCATGCGCATGAAAGAGCGCACTTGTTTCCCTGAGGCTAAGTGCTGCCTCGGGGAGATCGGCGCAAAATTTAAAAATGGTCAATGGACAAAAATAAAATTTCCCTGACATGTCCCCTCATGTGCCACTGTCACATGAGTTGGGACGTGTCCATCACTTTTATTCAAACTTTTATTCAATTTTTAATAACCCTCATGAAACCTCATCCCGCCCGTGTATGAAGTTTCATGCTTTTTCTGAAGCCCGCCAGGGCTCCCGGCCTGCCCGCCAACCCAAAGGTTGGACGGGCAGGTCCATTAACTACTTGAATTAATTTTTAAATGGCCTCAATAGGCCGTTGACAGGTCGGCGGGCAGACAACTGATTCGGCTGCGCCCCCGCCAACCTGAAAATTGAAATGATGAGTGATGTAAGGAGTTCCGCCCAACGTCATCCAGCGTCATTTTACGCATCGGTGAGCGGGCCCCCCCCACCCGCTTGCCGACCTCAATATCCTGGCCATTGTGTGTAAGCAACAAGTTGTCATAGCTTGTGCACCAAAATTAATTTATTTTATTGCTTTTGAGCCTTGTATAAATGATCAGGAATATGACCCAGACCTTTTACCACTAATTAATTGTAAGGAAACTGAAAACATGTTGGCTCAAACAACATAGCTGAGTGCACTTTAAAAAACTGTAGCTAACAAGCTCTTAAAATTCATTCCCATCTTGTAAACTTATTCTTTCTAATTACTTTATGCTATTGTAGTCTTGTTATGTTAGTATTTGCTGCTTTAAACTGCTGTTAGCTTTTAACTGTATATGAAAATGATAACAGGAGGCCATTCAACCCCTCAAGCCTGTTTTGCTATTTAATTAGGTCATGACTGAATATGTATCTTAACTCCATCCACCAGCTTTGGGTTCCATAATTCTCAACACTAAAAAAACCCACCAATCTCAGTTCTGAAACTTTCCATTGACCCCGTCCCACCCCCGAGTCTCCCCAGTATTTTGGGGAGAGTGTTCTAGATTTCTTCTACCCTTTGCGTGATAAAGTGTTCCCTGACATCATTCCTGAATGGACAAGATCTAACTTTAAGTTTATGCCCCCTTTTTTCCAGACTTCCCCACCAGAGAAATAGTTTCTTCTATCTATCCTATCAACTCCTTTAATCATCTTGAACACATCAGGTAGATTTACCTCTTATTCTTCTGTACTCCATATTATCAGCATTGTCACCTTAGGAAAGAACCAGCAGCCATTGATTGAAATATCTGCCGCCATGAAGCAAACTCATTTCTTAATGTCGAATTGGATTTTTTTTAAATTGTACCTTTTATTGTAACCATGGCAACCCCACTAATCCGTAATAACTGCACATTGCTATAGTAACAAAGAGATTGGGTATCATGATGGAGACCAAAGGGATAACCCTCTGATTGATTAGAAGTTGTCTGAGCAGAAGCGACATTCAAGGCCAAAGATGTCATCCATTTTAGTAAATGTTGTGGTAACTAATATTTATGCATTTTGATAGTGCACTCAAATTAACTCTGCTGAAGGACCGAATGTGATGCAGTCTGCAGCTATGTTAGTCACTTGATCGTCGCTAAAGTTTATTAAACTATATCAAAAAAATCTGCACACTGATTTTCTGTATTTCTTATAAACATTACAAAAGACACATGAAAACCATAGAGGCCTTGAGAAAGGAGAGAGTTGAAAAACTACAGAAATTCAGAAGGACTCGTAGCCTGAGCCCACAGAAACATATAACTTTACGCTGCCAAAAGAATCCGACCACATCCCATCATGAACAAGACCTCCCAAGCAAATGGAGGAACTACCTGCAGCGGTTACGCCAGGATGTTGTGGAAAACACAAGGTAAGTCCTCAATTATATAAGGAAAATTTCAGCAAGGAATTGTTAGACAAGTGGAGCATCAGCACCACTGTGGAGAAAAATATTTATATTGAGTGAGTGTTCCAGAAGCATTCAATCTTTCATTTGTCTGTTTATTTGAATCATGTTACACTTCTTACATTTAGAACAGTTTAGGATGTCCAGAGGTCACAAAAGGATAGGCTAACAAAGCAGTTAATAAAGCAGGTAGGATCCCAGGCTTTGTGAACAGAGGCAGAGAGTACAAAAGCAAGGAAGTTATGCTCAACTTTTATAAAGCACTGGTTTTGCCTCAACCAGAGTATAGTCTCCAATTCTGCATGCCACATTTTAGTAAGGACGTCAAGGCCTTGGAAAGGGTGCCGAAAAGATTTACGAAAATGGTCCCAGGGATGATGGATTGCAGTTGCAGGGACAGACCGGAGAAGCTGGGTTGTTCTCCTTAGAGGAGCGAAGGCTAAGAGGGAATTTAATAGAGATGTCAAAAATCATGAAAGTAAGGAGGAAACATTTTCAATGGCTGAAGGATTGATAACCAGAAGGTACAGATTTAAGGTGATTGGCAAAAGAACCAGAGGCAACATGAGGAAAACCTTTTAACACAAAGAATGGTTAGAATTTGGAATGCAATGTTGGATAGGGCGGTGGCAACAGATTCAATAGTAGCTTTCAAAAGGATAAATACTCAAAAGACAAAAAAATGCATTGATATGAGGACAGCAGGGGAGTGGGACAAATTGATTGCTCTTTGAAAAAGCCGGCACAGCCACAATGGGCCAAATGGCCTCATTTTCATGCTGTATTTTTCTATGATTCTATGTAAATGTCCTTTTTTATCTTTCCCTTTTTTCTTTCTTTTCCCAAATTTGACCAATTTACATTTCTGGGTCCAAGTTACTAGTGTATATTAGAAACAATGCTGGCCCCAATACTGAGCCCTGATCCCCCACTCCATACGTTTTCTAACTCATTTTTATAATTTTTCCCTTGCACATTTAGTCAGGAAAGGTTAGAGTAAAATGTATGGCATTCTTCAGAGAATTGATTGTTGTTGAACTGTATCATGAAATTTCAAGAACTATGAACAATGTTTTGTGCTTTTTGGTTATGTAAAGGAATCATTTCATCATCGGTGAATGGATGTCAGTGATAGCCTATGCATGATCTTAGTTTGTTCCTGCCTTGAAGATCTTTGCCAAAGCAGTAGTTAAATCCAAGAAAATAAAACACACAATGTCTGGTGGTAACATGCTTTGTTGTAACCCTCTAGAACTCAAGCAGTTGTCAAGGGTAGAGAGGAAACCACTTCAGAAATTGAGTATCTACTTAGAGATTATCAGAAGGCTCGAGAGGAAGCGAAAGTGGAAATAGCAAAGGCAAGAGATAAGCTACGTGTAAGGGCTGAGAAGGAGAAATGCCGTTTGCAACAACAGATGATCTCGCAATTATTGAAGGTAACCTTCAGGAGATATCAGATCTAATGGGACATTTGTGTACATACTGAATAGCCATGAGTCATTTGACATTAAATGTATTGTTATATGAATAAGAGTTTAGTTTAAACTTGTAATGATTTTTACAACAATCCCATTGATGAAAACTTTCAAACAAACCTGACACTGCAAGTATATGATGTGCATTTAAATCTGTAACTGAATGAAATTAACTAGCAACATTGTTAACCATTTGTTAAAAGAAAAGATGAGCACCACAGTCAGAATTGGAGTACGGAATATAATTACAAGCAAGTAACCTCTCTGAAAATGACAAAATAGAATATATTCCATTTGACACAATTATTTACTTATTAAACTATTTACTTAACTATTAATGTAAAAGTGAAAAGAATAATATGCCTGCAAGCGTGCATATACGTGCACTTTCTAGGAAATGTCTTCACATCGATCAAAAATATTTTTTTTATTAATCCTCAACTTTTTTAGAGCAGTTATACATTTTGTGAAGATTTGGTTCCACTGATTATTACTCAGTATTAATTTTTGAATGTTTGTTATATTTTTCCCTCAATAGGAGGAAGGAAGGGTGAAGAATGTAGCTAGCAGAAGCAGCCTGTGCACGGGGTCAAATCTTAGTCTGTCTTCCAATCCCACATCAGGCTACAGCAGCAGCAACACAGCCTTACCTGACACCAACCCCCAAACCAAGGTCAGAATTCACACACTGGTAAACGAGCATTGGCTGACTGATGAGAATTTGAGTTTTTTTTTAGTTCTTATGATGGATAAAATGTCAGTTATTCTTGGTCCTAATATCCCAGCTTGGTTCGATATATAAGAACCAAATTATCCCAATCACTCTTTGTTAAACAGCATTTACATAGCACCTTTCACAACCTCAGAGCATCCCATAATGCTTTACTGTCAATGAAGTGCTTTTGAAGTGAAATCACTGTTGAAACTGGCAACTAGTTTTGAACATAGGGCTTAGGTGCAGGAGTAGGCCATTTGGCCCTTTGAGCCTTCATCGCCATTCGATAAGACCATGGCTGATCTGACTGGGGCTTCAACTCCACCTTTCTGCCTGTCCCCCATAGCCCTTGACTCCCTTGTCTACCAAAAAAACCTTTCTAACTCAGCCTTGAATAAATTCAATGACCCAGCCTCCACTGCTTTCAATGGAAGAGAATTCCACAGACTAACAACCCTCTGAGAGACCCTCATCTCTGTCTTAAAGGGGACACATCTCATTTTTAAACTGTGTCCCCTAGTTCTAATCTCTCCCACTAGAGGAAATATTCACCTGCTATCCACCCTATCAAGTCCCCTCAGGATCTTATATGTTTCAATAAGATCACTTCTCATTCTTCTAAACTCCAATGGATATAGCCCAACGTGTTCAACCTTTCTTCTATAATAAGTCCTTTATCCCAGCAATGAGCCAACTGAACCTTCTCTGAA
This sequence comes from Cetorhinus maximus, assembly GCF_964194155.1. Taxonomy (NCBI): domain Eukaryota; kingdom Metazoa; phylum Chordata; class Chondrichthyes; order Lamniformes; family Cetorhinidae; genus Cetorhinus; species Cetorhinus maximus. The sequence continues at coordinate 73,157,345 of NC_135896.1, forward strand.
TTGTTTCTAACACAATGATATCCTTTTGCAAATAAGGAGACCAAACCTGTACACAGTACTCCAGTCATGGTCTCACCAAGGCCCTTTTATATTCCATTCCCCTTGCAGTAAATGCCAACAATCCATTTGCCCTCTTAATTACTTGCTGTACCTGCATGCTAACATTTTGTGATTCATGTACCAGGCCCTTCTGTACCATAGAGTTATTCAATCTCTCTCCATTTAAATAATATACTGCTTTTCTATTCTTCCTGCCAAAGTGGACAATTTCACATTTTCCCACATTATACTTTAGCTGCCAAATTTTTACCCACTCACTTAACCTACCTATATCCCTTTGTAGACTCTTTACTACCTCTTGACAACTTACTCTCCTACCTATCTTGGTGTCATTGGCAAATTTAGGTATCATACATTTGACCCCTTCGTCCAAGTCATTGATATAGATTGTAAATAGTTAAGGCCCCAACTCTGATCCCTGTAGCACTCCACTTGTTACAGCTTGCTTACCCAAAAAAGATCCATTTATCCCTACTCTCTACTTCCTGTTAGCTAGCAATCCTTTATCCATGCTAAGGTGATCCTTTATTCCTTATCCATGAAGAGGTAACAGAGAGAGTTGATGAGAGCAATGCAGTTGATGTTAAGTACATGGACTTCCAAAAAGCATTCATTACAGTGCCACAATTTCCTAAATAATAGAACCTAGCAATTTCCCAGTGACAGATATTGGGCTAACTTGCCGATAGTTTCCTGCTTTCTGTCTCCTTCCTTTCTTGAATGAAGGTGTTACATTTGTGATTTTCCAATCCGCTGGGACCTTTCCAGAATTGGTGCACAACAAGCAGCAATTAAATAATGACTGGAATATAATGACTCTTTTAGTGATGTTGTTATTCCAGAAAGTATCATGGTGCATCTATGTTATGAGAGGGTAGACGAGGTCTCATCCAAAAGGCAGCACTTCTGACGGTGCAGTATTCTCTCAGTATTGGAACAGAGTATTTACTGTGTATAATACATCTGAGGTTAGAAATATCAGATTTGTATGTATTTTTTAATTACTCAAAAACGTAAAAAGCTATACATTAGATCATGATCATTTTTACATCTGATTTCCAGTAATCAGTTAGTGTACAAGGCAACTTTTTACTCTTTATACAAGATGGTCTATTGTTATAATCCTTGGCCAGATCCTGGGACATGAGGGGGAGATGCGGTTAGGGTTCACTAACGTTTTGTTTAAAATAGATAAAGTTTGAGAGCCCAGATGATTAAGTGAATAAAGCCACAAGATTCCACTATACAAATTCAGAATGATAAAACAATTTACAATATCCATCTTGTACTCTAACATTCAGGGTAAGTATGAGGTACATGTGAATTAGCAGGCAATCTATGGTCTGACACACCACAATACACAATAGATGACAGATGCAACCAAAACGGATTCCATGGATTTCTCAACAACCCACCCAGACGTTTGTCACATTGTGAGCCAACCAATCGCACTGAAACTTCATCTTCCGCACGAGGGTTTCTAATCTCCACATTTGAAGATCTCGCCTTAGAATTCTCTTCAAAAGTCACTCCCACTCAGACGTCTTCAACCATGACCCACCTTGCAGGCTTTCAGTCTCGCTTTCTGAGATTCTTTTCCCCTAGATTTCTAAGTACGCTCAAGCTTCACTTTCCATGCACAATTTCAGATCTTCGGCCATGCCAAGCAGAACACCACTGTTCCAAACCTTTGCCCCAACGGCCCGCAGCACGGAGTCACCAAACTTCAGTTGCTTTCTCGGATCTTCTGGGCTCCTCTCATGCACACTTTGCTTAAAGTCTGCTCCCTGCAGTTCTTTCTTGAATTCGGAGCCTATTACTCTGCTCCTTTCTTTAACTTCATTTAAGGGAACCTTGCCTGTCTTCACCCCTTGCCTGGGACTGACTTTTGGGACCACTCCCTGTTTTCTTTCTCCCCCCCCCCCACCCATTTTGCCCTGCTCCCTGGGACACACTCTTACAATCGCATTCCCTTCCAGGTCATCTGACCTGCCTTTTTGCGGTGTTCTGTTTCTTTTCCTTTGGCACAGGCGCACAGGGCTGGTTCCCAGCCTGAAGAATGCAAAAAAAAAAACTGCACGCGTGTGGCCATTTCCCAGCAGCGCATGCATAGGAGGCCTGAGGATCGTTGGGAACCGGAGCTCCTGACCTACGAACTAAAGGTAAGTATTTGAGTTTCTTAGCAGTATAAAGATGCAACCAGACTCAATTTAAATAAAGAGAGAGATCCTACAAAATAGACCCTCATGATTGCTCTGTTACATATGGTCCCCAGGCGAGGTTCCTCAAATTAACTTCCTGAACAGGCCCCCCAATTTTATTCTGCTCCTGGGTGAGGAGGAATGAGCTGGCTTCCCTGCTTTATTCGACCCCCTTGGTTGGTCATAACAAGGTTAATTTAAAAGGGATCCCTTCCTTCATGGATACCTTTTCTTAGTCCAAATGTATTTATGTTTTAGAAGGAGCCAATTTAATCAGGCTTTCTTGAGTCAAAGAAAGAGTAAGTTTATTAGTTGCTAAAAACCTGAGAAAAAATAATAAAAACACAACACACATGCACACATCAGAAATGAGAAGTTGAGTTCAAAAATAAAAGTTTTTAAAAATATGCAAATCAGTCTGCGGAGAATAGATGGTGAAACGTTGTGGCTGTTAAGTTGGGTGATTCTGGTACAACTGACATTGGCAGTTGAACAGTTGGTTTGGAGACACGAAGTTCTGCAGGTTAGCTGAAGGAGCTGTCCTGTTTCCTTTTTAACTGTGGCTTTGCTGAATTGTCTCCAGCCACAGAGAGAGAGAGTGAGAGACTTTTACCTGCAAGTTGATGTTCTTCTGTTGTGATACTTACAGCAGAACTAGAACACACAAATCAGGTTGGAAGCTGGCTTTTTAACCCATTTCCGAAAACAAACAAGTCTTTTGCCCGGAATCTGCTTTCTTTCAACTCAGACCATTTCCACATTCTGAGATATCACTCGAGATGGCTTCAGCTGAGATGTGGTAAGCAGTCTCCATTGCTTCCGCAACCATAGGAGATTAAAGATCAGAATTGCATCTTTTCCTTTAAAGTGTCTCTGTCTGAAGTAGGCCATGACATCTTTTAGTTGCGACGTTCCATGGTCCCTCTGGACTAGTCTGTCAAGTATAATCCATATAGGAATTTTACAGCAAACGGTTACTTTACATTCTCAGCCAGCTCTTGCTTGTAGGACTTTTTTAAAAAAACACACATCTTAAAAAGTTCAATATGCCCATAAGTAATTCGTTGCTCCGTTGTCATGACACTTCCCCACATGATGAATGAAATGAGATTTATTCCCATTTCATTACAAAGGGAGAAAAAAAAACAACAAACACGCTGACACACACCTTCATTCTCCTAGCCTTGGTCGATATTATCTCTTCAGTTCTAACCGGGTCTGTTTAAGCTCTGGACAGGGCATATGCAATCACATTTGATTTCCTGGCAATGTGGGTGATTTTTAGGTGCTACGGTTGGAGAAACAAACACCAGTGGAATAACCCGGCATTCTGTGTCATAAACTTTTCCACAAAGGTTAATGGGTTGTGATCAGTACAGATTGGGGTCTCTCTGTATTCATTTCAGACATTTATCTCAAAGTGTTTGAGAGCCAGTAATAAACTCCACTGTGGAGTACCATTTCTGATGCTTGTTTAGTGTTTTGGAGAAGTACCCGATTGGCCTCTCTATTCCTGATTCGTCTTGCTGGAGGAGGACAGCCCTGACCCCAATAGAACTTGCATCAATGACTACTTTAAATTCTTGGCCAAAGTTCAGAGCTGAAAGCATAGGTTCACCTATTAAAATAGCTTACAGCCTTTTGAAAGCTGTCTGGCATTTCTCCGCCCAACACTACCTTTGCTTTTTTCCTGTAGTAGATCTGTTAGCAGGGCGGTTTCTGTGCTGAACTTTGGGATATATTTGTGATAGAAACCAAACATTCCCAAGAATGTCATGATTTCCCGTTTCGTTGTGGGAGTGGGGAACTGTGCTTGTGCCTTTGCAGTCCTGGGCAGTACTTGTTCTTGACCCACTGCATGTCCTAGATAGGTCACTTGAGCCTTAGCGAACTCGTTCTTTACGAGATTGACCACTAGGTCAGCTGGCAGTACTTGCTCTAAGTGAGTTTCCCAGGTGTCGCTGAACACTAGGGGCAGAATTTTTCGCTCGGTGGGCGGGCGCATGCCCAATCCATTCGAGCGTGAAATAACACACATTGACGTCGGCTGAGTGTGCTGACGTCAAAGTGCACGCTCGCGATATTTCGCTAGGCGGGCGCGTGAGGGAGATGGAGGCGTGCCTGCCATTAATTAAGAGGCTAGTTAAGGCCCTTGACACACCAATTGTCTCTGAGTTTACGTAGCCCATGCAGATTTTTAGCTGTTGCACAGGCAAAACGGGCAGGCGGCCAGGCCACAATTTGCAAAAGCTCATCCACGGGGGGGATAAGAAGGACCAGCAGCATTGTCAATGTGAGTAGTGAAGAGTTTTGGAGATCCCGTGCTGCTGGTTGCTTTTGTGAACTGGACAACTTCATCTCACTTCAGAGCTGCATTCTGAGCAGTTCTAGGCTTTGTTTCAGGACTCATTGTCTTCCAGGCCTCTGGAGGATTCAGGCCATGTGGGCCCTTCCAGGTATCAGACAGCTTTCCGTAACCCTGGTAATGGGGATTGTGGTCTCCGCTGGTGGCACCTCCTCTGAGGAGGAAGAGAGGGGCAGAAGGGAGAGGTGGCCATGTGTCCCAATGCAACTTCCAGAGGAGGGACCTGTGGGAGGAGAGGCACAGGCACAAGGGGGGCAGGGCCAGCTGGCAGTCCAAGGCAGAAGAGGCCACAGAAGACAGCACTATCCTGCTGCCAGGGTTTACAGGCAGCAATGCAGCTACCTCAATATGTCCGAGGTGCAATGCCGAAGGAGACTCCATCTCTCAAGGGAAACAGTGGCCTCCGTTTGTCAGAGGATTGGGCCTGAGATCAACTCCCACTGTGTGGATACTGGACGTCAATGTTATGCCCAACGAGGTGCTGGTATCTGCGCTGGTGCCTGCTTGACAGTGCCTGCTAGAGGGTGTGACACATGTGAGTATGGTGGTCCTCTGGGGTCAGGATCCCCATTGTGACCGCCTGCTGGTGAGCCTAAAAGGGACAAGAAGGACATGTAATTAGTTTAAGTCATGACACTGTCACTGTGCATGCCAGGCATCCAGGTGAGACAACAGATATCTGCATCGTGGTGCCCTCGTCTTTTGATTATCAATGGGGACTCCAGTTTCGAGGCTCATAACAATATAGAGACTACACTAGAATGGTTGCAATAACCAACATTCTCACCTCTGTGCACTGCACTCTTACCTTAGTCTGGCACCCCAACCTCACTGCAGCCATTTGACCGAGGTGCATGTCACCTCTCGAGCTCCAGTGCTTCCTGCTCATAGTGCGTGAGGATTAGGAGGTGTGGGGGGTCCCCCGTCAGGCCGCGACCTCTCAATATTGTTAAGAGATGTCTTCTTCTGGAAGGATAGAGGAGCATTGATTAGTTCGCTCTGTACCTGCATCACCATTGCAGCCTGGCCAACCCCAGCTGAGGAACACCTGGCAGGGCTCAGCCAATTCGTGGCCCTGGAGTTGCAAGGCAATCAGTCTGAGCAGCCAGGGCTCACCCCCTTGGCTAGCTCCGGCATCACTGACAGTTGTCACTCGCACTCTAACACCCTGAGGTCCACGGTGGGGGTGGCCAACCCTCAACTGTTCCATACACTGACCCATGCCAACATAGTACTCACCCTTCCCGATCGCAGGAGATTGTTAAAGCGCTTCCAGTGCTGCACTCATGAGCGCTTCATCATGTCGTGGCTGCTCAGCCTGGATGCCACCTCCTCCCAGGCCTTTCTGGTGTGGTATGGGGGCCTCCTCCCGTCTCTGGGGACAAGGGTTTCCCTCCTGGCTGCCAACTCCTCTGGGAGGGCTGCAAGGCAGCCATTGAAGAAACATGGGGCTGACTGCCCTGCCGACCTGCCCTCCCACCAACGGCACTGGAACCCATCGAGAGTTCAGTGTCCTTCCGTGGCTGCCTGGGCTGCTTTTGAATCGACCACCGGGCCGCCGTTGGACCCAGCGGACATCATGCTCCTGCCCCTGCCTGCCCTTCTCGGAGCTTCCCCAGTTGCCTTTCAAGCGGGGCGAGCCTTAATTGGCCCATCAGTGTGAAATCGTGGTCTATTCCCGATCGCGGGCAGCAGTCAGCTTCCTGAGTGCCCCCACTGAGCCTGCCTGCCAAGGGCAAAATTCTGCCCCAGGAGATTGTCTAGGTACACTATGCAATTAGATAAGCCCGCCACTAAATCCATCAGCCTTTGAAAGGTGGCTGTGGCATTTCGGAATCCAAGAAATTCGACACTGATCTAACCCATCAGGAGTTAAGAAAGCGGAGATTTCCTTCACGCGGGCAGTCAAGGGAACCTCCCAGTATCCCTTGAGTAAATCTATCTTTGTAACGTAGGTTGCTTTACCCACCCTATCTATGAAGTCTTCCAGTTGGAGTATCGGGTAGAAGTCGGCCCTGGTCACTGCATTAACGTTTTGGTAGTCAATGCAGAACCTTGTGGAGCTGTCCGGCTTGGGCAGGAGCACAACTGGGGAGCTCCAGCTACTGCTGCTAGGCTCTAATTAGTTAGTGCTCCAGCATGTAGTTAACCTGGACCTGGGCCAGCTTTTCTGGGCCTAGACGATAGGGATCTTGCCTTCTGGCAGGGGCCTCTCCCACATCCACATCATGTAGAGCTAGTGAGGTGCAGCCTGGCTCTGCATAAGCCTTTAAATGCAGTGAGCAGCCTCGTCCAGTCTGCTCGCTGTTCTGCACTTAAGTGGGTGAATAAGGAGTCTAAGTTCGCTAGTACCTGTGTTGGTCAGCCAGGTAGTAGGGGGTTCAATGTGGGCCTCACCTGTGCCTCCCTCCAATTCCTCCCCATTGCTACCTTCATCTTCTAGGTTGATGGCAATAGGACAGACCATTAGCTGCTTGTCCCCTTCTCAGCTGTGATATTGCTTTATCATATTGACATGACACAGCCTCCAATGCTTCCTGCTCATAGCGCATGAGGATTAGGAGGTGTGGGGGTCCCCTGCCATCCGTGACCTCTCAATATTGTTATGAGATGTCTTCTCCTGAAAGTATAGAGGAGCATTGATTAGTTCGCTCTGTACCTGCAATGAAGCTTCCCCCACCCCTCCGATCTGGGGTCCCAGTTAGATAGCTTATTTTGAGCTTCTTTGCTACTCTGTATGGGCCACTGAACCGGGCTTTTAAGGGTTCACCTGTAGCAACCTGCTAGTAGGAGCACTAACATAGAGTCTCCTGGCTGAAAGGCTCAGGCTCTGGCATGTTTTTCATAGCTGTCTAGGAGATTTTCAAGTGTTCTTAGGCCACATCACAGGCTCTCATGAGTCTCTCCCGGAACACAGTTACGTAGTCTAACATGGAGACTTCCTCCTTCTATTCTAACAACCTCTCATTGATTAGGTTCAGAGGCCCTCGCACTTGGTGTCCATAAATTAATTCAAATGAAGTAAAGCTTGGGTGAGTCCCTGGTGGGGAACAGAAAACCTATATCCCAGTCATGGGGATACTCTTGGCAGTATATCCTGATCATTGTTTTTATGGTCTGGTGGTACAGTTCTAGCGCCCCCTGTGACTGCGGGTGATATGCTGAAGATGTCAGCTGGGTCACGCCGAGGTTATCCATGACTACCTGGAATATTTTGGACATGAAATTTAAGCCCTGATCTGACTGGATCTCGGTGGGCTGACCATACCTGGTGAAGAATTGGGTCAATTCCCTCACCACTATTTTGGCAGATATGGTTCTCAAGGGAACCGCCTCTGGGAAGCAGGTAGCCATGTTCATGATGATAAAGTTATACTGGTAGTCCCCTTTTGTTTTGGGCAGGGGCCCCACACAGTCCACGAACACCTTGCTGAATAGTTCCCCAAAATCCAGCACAGGAATCATAGGTGCAGGTTTTAATGCAGGCTGGGGTCTTCTCACAACCTGGCAGGCGTGGCAGGTTCTGCAAAACTTTACTACATTCCCGTGGAGGTGTGGCCAGTAAAAGTGTTGGTTGATGCGGGCTTGTGTTTTATGCATACCAACATGCCCAGCCATTGGAATTTTGTGAGCTAGTCATAATATTTCTCTATGGTACTTTGGTGGCACCATTACCTGGAGGATCACTGTTCACTCCTCGTTTGCAGGTCTGTGAGGAGGTCTCCATTTCCTCATTAGCACCTCATTTTTAATGTAGTAACATTCAGGGACTGCTTCTGCCTCAGCTTCAGTGTGTGCAGTCTGAGCTAATGTTTATAACATTGGGTCAGCTTGCTGGGCCGCTACCAAGGAAAATTTATTTATTTATTGACTCCCGAAAGAGATTTTCGATAACCAGACCGTAGGGTCTTCTGCCTGTAGTGTCACTTCAGCCTCCATTTATGGAGCTTATCTGGCCATAGACTGTGTTACCACACAGTCAGGGAAAATGCCAGACACTTTCTCCTGCAGCTGTTCTATCTTCCTGACCTCAGTGGGCTTCTCTGAGACCACTGGGGATGCTATTACCTTTGATCTTGGCAGGTCATTGCCGAGGAGCAGGATGACCCGTCCATAGGCAAATTGGGTTGACTCCCACGATCACTGGTCCTGACACAAGGTCTCACTCCAGATGCACCCAGTATAAGGGGATGTTCATGTACCCTCCTTCCCCCTTTACCAACACCTTGGCATTTACTGCACACTCTGGTGGGAAGGTCATGCCTTTTGCCAGCAGTTGAGTTTGGCTGGCCTCTGTATCCCTCAGTATCATTTCAGGCTTACTTGCCTCACCGTGGAGAAATGTGGCCATCCTTGCTTCAGATACAAAATCCTTGTAACTCTCAAAGATTTGTTTAACCTCATCCGTGCACTCAGAAGTGCATCTACAGGGATTCGCAGTCACAATCAGAGCCATAGCCTGGTCTGCTATGCTCTCTGACTCCCATTCTCTGCATAGGGTGCATGTGCCCTGGTGAATCCCGTAACCTCCAGCATTTGGCCCGGAGGTGCCCAACCTTTCAGCAGTTAAAACACACAAGCTTCTTGGCCTTACTTTTAGTTTCAGCACCACTCTTTCTGTCCTGAGGATGACTTCCAGCATTTCCTTCTCTCCAATGGGTGCTCAGTTTCCTATCACTCTCTCCACCTCTATCCTCCCAGTTGGTTGGAGGTGACTAGGGGAGGGTCTCTTCTGGGACAAGGGTTTGTGGATCAGCACATAATCATCTGCCAGTGTGGCTGCCTGCCTGGCTCTTCTTACCCTCTGTTCCCCTAGGTGTATTCTTATTGGGAAGGGTATGGAGCTTTTAAACTCAAGGAGAATTATTTCACAGAGGTTTTCATAAGTGGCTTCTGTTTTAAGTGCATGCACCCACTGGTCAAAAGCAAGTTGCTTAAGCCTTTCAAGTTCCAGGTACATCTGATCAGGCCGTTTCCTAAGGGTACGGAATTTCTGGTGGTACACCTCCGGCACTAACTGGTACGCACTTAAAATAGCCCTTTTTGCTGCCTCATAATCAATGGCACTTTCCTCAGGCAAGAGAGAGTAAACCTCGAGAGCTTTTCCTGGAAAACTTACTCTAGTAATAGGGACCAATGTTGAACTGGCCACTTTAACCACTGTACTAACCACTCAAAAGAGATAAAGAAGGCTTCCACCTCTGCTTCATCAAACTTAGGGATTAAATGACCAAACTGCTTTGCCTCAGCCCTTAAGTCTGAGCTAGTGGTGTCTTCAAGGGACACAGTAGGATTCCTGCCCATCAGCTCAAGTTATTTTAGTTTAACTCACTTTCCCTCTCTCTGTCCTGAAATTCTCTCTTTTCCCTCCGTGCCCTTTCCTGTCTTTCCTGTTTCGCTTTCTTTTTCCTTTTCTCCTTCCTGAAACTCTAATTTCAGCTGTTCCAATTTTAATCTCTCTATTGCCACTCTATCCATTTCATCCTCCTCAATTTCCACCTGTAGGCCACCCCTTGTTGGCCACCCCTTTTAAAACTTAAGTTTTTCTGGCTTTCAGGTGAAATTCTGAGCCTAAGTGCCTCGCTAGCTCTTTTAACTGTTTGAGGGACAGAACTTTTAAATCCTCAAAAGTAACTTCCCTAATTCTCCTCAAAAAGCACTGGCATCAAATCTGGATATTTCTACACTTTAATAGCAGAGACTCATGAAATCCTTTTTGCAGTTCTTAAAATTGGCTTCAAAGGAACAATTCACTTTCCTCAGCTAATTCTTTCATTTCATTTGCGGGAACTATCTGGGCACCGAGCCTTCAATTTACTATGATCAATTGGGGGGTGAGGCCCCCCCCAATTTATGATCTCGGACGAAATACCCCAAATTGTTAATTTCCCGATTGGGACCCCAATTTTGTTATGTACCCGGGTGAGGAAGGATGAGCTGGCTCCCCTTCTTTATCAACCCCCTTGGTATGTCACAACAAGGTTAGTTTAAAAAGGATCCCTTCCCTCGTGGATACCTTTTCACAGTCTAAAAGCATTTAAGGTTTAGAAGGATCTAATTTAACCAGGCTTTCTTGAGTCAAAGGAAGGAATGTATCTTTTTATTTCTGTTAGACAGTCATAAAGGACATATCTTTTTATTTTCTGTTGGATTGTGAATTAGAATTACAATGGCTGCAGGTTGAAAGACATATCCACTGGGACAGGATGAGAGATATGTACAATGTTGCAGTCCTGGAACAGAGTGTGCCATGAAAGACAGGATGGTGCCAGAAAGGAGTCCTGGACCAAGGGAGTGCCTGACAACAGCATTTTAATTGGCTGGTGACCAGGGTTTGTGTGAACAGCATGCAACTGAATAGCTCCTAGCCTGAAAGGAACAAGACCTAAAACCTCTATCTCTTGTGTGTGGAAGACTCCAGTAATTCCACAATAAGCTAGCTGGCTTTTTCTCCTCGTATCTCTATAACCTGCTCTCTCTGAAAACCCCTGTCAGGAGGCAGAGGGGAAAGTCACTGTTAGAGACATTGAAAGGCAAGTGCTCAACCAGTGAACTAAAGACTGAAAGTGCTGGAATACTACCTCGTGTCATCAACAAGAACTGGAAGGAATTTGGAAGACATCGATCAAAATCAACCCATCAAATCCTGTACTCCAGAATTGGTGCTTTTATCCCACCCTTAAAACCCATGTTTTTGTGTGTCTTATGCATCTTGTATGTGTGTGTATAGGGATTTAAGAAAGGGGTAGAGTTCAAGTAATAGCATTAGAAATTAGCAGTTCATATTTCTTTCTTTTGCCACTGTTTAATGACAGTTTGTTCAATAAACAGTTATTTACTTATTAAGTTTTACAAACCTAGTGCTTGTATCCTGTTAACCTAAATTAAACAGTTAGGTAGAATTGGGGCAGTCTGGTGGTTTGATCAAACTTTTTCACATTTATCGTGGCTCGGGAAACAGTGGGGCTTGATATTACAGTGCACCCAGTAAGTCGTGACAAAGTTTGGGGGTTCGGGTCCAGGATATTTTGGAACAAAAGACAATGATGATTTGGGTGTAGATTTAGTATGTGATAAGAGCTAAAATGTTTATACTGCCAAAAATAAGATGGCACTGGAAACTGCTAAAGCAAGCTTTTTTTTATTCATTCCTGGGATATGGATGTCACTAGCGAGGCCAGCATTTATTGCCCTTCCCTAATTGCCCTTGTTCAGAGGGCATTTGGGAGTCAACCTTACCTGGTCTGGAGTCACATGTAGGTCAGACCAGGTAAGGACAGCAGATTTCCTTCCCTAAAGGACATTAATGAACCAGATGGGTGTTTACAACAATCGGAAATAGTTTTATACAAAAACAGAATTACCTGGAAAAACTCAGCAGGTCTGGCAGCATTGGCGGAGAAGAAAAGAGTTGACGTTTCGAGTCCTCATGACCCTTCAGCAGAACAGGAAATAGTTTTATGGTCATCTAATTTCAGATTTTTTTTTATTGAATTCAAATTTCACCATCTGCCATGGTGCGATTGGAACCCAGGCTCCCAGAATATTACCCTGGGTCTCTGGAATACCAGTCCAGTGACAATACCACTATGCCACTGCCTCCCCTGGAAGAGATGTCCCTGACAATTTTACAGAGGTTCCCAAAAGCCAGGTTAATCAAATTGGCAAGTAAATTAAGGATTGCCTGCCATAGCTAAGAAGGCAGAGATAATCGAAGAAGATGGCACAGCATTCGAAATTGGAAGAAATACCCGAGAGGCTGAGTTCTCTAAGGGGTGGTTCATTGGAATGGGCTCAAATTCAATTGCAAATTTAAAAAAAATTGGAACTAGAGGCAGCAGAAAAGGAAAGAGAAATGGAAATGCAAAAACTTGATCTCAAAGGGAGTTAGAAAAGGAGGAAAGAGAAAAAGAGAGAGAATTCCAGCTTAGAATGCTGGCAGTTAAAGAAACACTAGTAGGTGAGGACTTATTCCCAGATCAGACCCCAGTGGGGAGATGTTTAAATTTGTACAAGCTCTTCCAAAATGCGAGGAAAGGGATGTTGACTTATTATTTATTTCATTTGAAAAGATCGCTAAATAGATTAACTGGGCAAAGGAAAACTGGACATTGCCCATGCAAATCAAATTGACAGGTAGAGCACAGGAAATTTATGCTTCACTGTCCGAGGAGGTTCCTATGGATTATGATGTGATGGAAAAGGCCATTTTGAGTGCATATGAGTTAGTCCCTGAAGCATACAGACAAAAGTTTCAAAATTTAAGGAAACAGTCTGGGCAAACTTACATTGAATTTGAAAGGATTAAGCAAAGTAGTTTTGATAGGTGGATTTGAGCATTAGGAGTTGAAACTACCTATGAAGTTTTCAGAGAGACCATTCTCTTGGAAGAATTTAAGAACTCCCGACCTTCTACAATAAGAACCCATGTTGCAACTGCTAAACAGGCAGCAGTAATGGCTGACGATTATGAGCTGATCCATAAAACTAAACCTTTTTCCATCACCCCAATAAATTTGAAAATGATAGAAAGTGGGAGAGTGGAAGGAAGGCAAGTAGTCAAGGTGAAGAATGGATAGCTGTTAAGGAATACCTTAAGATCTTCTCCCCAGATCAAGAAGGAAGGTTGGAGGTGAAATTCGAAGGCCTAATTGTTTCCATTGTAATAAAGTGGGACACATTTGTTCAGATTGCTGGGAGTTCCGAGGGAAGCCCATGGGACTTATTGGAGTTCATAAGAGTGAGTCCGAAAAGAGAACTCAAAAAATAAATGCCACAGATCAAATTGTAGCTTTAACTACAAATAAGGGTCTGGAGGTAAACATTGCTGTGAATGCAGGTGAAGTGAATAAAGTAGATGAGAGATATAAAGGGTTTTGTCTAAAGGAAAGATAACTCCTTTTTCATTAAATGATGCAGCTAAACCCATCAGTATATTAAGGGACACAGAAGCTACTCAAACTCTTTTGCCGGAGAAGGACCTAGTTTTCCCTTCAGAGAGTTGAATGAAAGCTAAAGCATTGGTAAAAGGGGTAAGTGGAGTGTATATCCCAGTTCCATTGTACTAAGTACAATTGGAGTGTGATTTGTTATCTGGATTGGTGGTTGTAGGAGTGGTTAAGAAATTACTCGTGGATGGAGTTGATTTACTCCTGGGGAATGATTTGGTAGGAGTGAAGGTTATAGCTTCGCCCATAATTATGGAAAGTCGCAGAGAGGCTAAAGATACAGAGCAGATACAAGAACAAGTTCCTGGTATTTTTCCATCGTGCGTGGTGACCAGAGCAATGGCTAAACGAGGTCCATCAACAGAGGTCAAAGTAATACCACAAGCAGATGTTACAGTAGCTGAAACTTTCTTTAAGGATGAGGATAATTCAAAAGAAGTGTTGGCATGCCTTCATTAATTGAGGCTCAGTAAGCAGATCCAGAGTTCAACAAGTCAGCAGAGTCAGCTCACACTGAAGCTGAGGCAGAAGGAGTTCCAGAATGCTATTACATTAAAAACGGAGTTTTGATGAGGAAGTGGAGACCCCCTCACGGACCTGCGGATGATGAATGGATGGCTGTTCATCAGAGAGTGGTACCGCTCAAATGTCATAAGGAGATATTGTGAATAGCAATGGTGCATGATTTGAAGGGAATTTGCAGATGGTAGTGTTCCTATCCATTTGCTGCCCTTGTTCTTCTTAGTAGTAGCGGTTGTGGGTTTGGAAGATGGTACTCACTGTGCACTGGTGAGAGTGAATGGTTAACGGTGGTGGATGGGTTCCTAGTTAAGCAGGCTCATTTGTCCTGGATGGTGTTGAGCTTTAGGTATTACTGCTGACTTTTGCCTTGTAGATGGTGAAGAGACACCTGCCTTATCGGTTGGTTAACTCGGTGTTTTAAGCATCTGTGTAAAACAAATAATGGGCTAGATGTTTCATCCTCTGCCCATGAATGCACGAAAAAAAAGCCCGTAGGAATTCCACAAGCACAAGAGTAATGAATGAAGCTTTATTGCTGCGCAGACATTTTGGGTTCAGATTTCTGCTACTTTGTTTACACCATATAAACTGATTTATAAAGCAAGTTATTTCAGCTCTTTATTATTTCACTGTCTTTTTAATACTAGAACAAAAGTAGCACTGATCCCATGATGCCCAGTAGAGGGCGCACAGCATATCGAAGTTTGCAGGTTAATGTAAAAGAACATTCGGCAACGGGAATCGTTCAAAGTTTCCATGGTGAGTAACGATGAACATCCTCCACAAATTCATCTGCTTGTATCCTAACTTGCACCAACTCCCATTCATCCATCATCCCTATGTCTGCTGACCTACATCGGCTCCTAATCGAGCAGCACCTGAATTTTAAAATTCTCAGCCTGTTTTAAATTCCTCCATGGCCTTCCTATCCCCTCCAACCCTAAAACCCTCCAAGATATTTACGCTCCTCAAATTCTGGCCTCTTGCACATCCCTGATTATCATTGTTTCACCATAAGCACTTGTGCCTTCAGTTGCCTAGGCCCTAAGCTCTTTTAACCAAATCTAGCAGAGTAACTGACTAGTTCAAACTGATGTATTTCTGTTGAAAAGAACAATTTGCATGATCTTGAAGAAACATGTGTAAAATACACCAACAAAGCAAGTTAATAACTCAAAAACCTCCATTACTGAATATCCTTCTCTCTACCCACTACAAATAACAAAATATCTCTCTCTGTTCCCACTTTGATAGCTAAATATCCTTCACTGTGCCCCCTTAAATAACTGAATACCCGTCTCTGCACCCCCTCAAAGTAACTGAATATCATTCTTTGTATCCACTCCAACAAATGAATATCCTTCTCCGTATCCACTCCTTCTCTGGAAAATAATATCCTTCTCTGTAAACAGAGTGCAGCTGGCTAACTGTGTGAAGACTTGGAGTTTGGTGAGAGGGGTGTTAATTTTGCTCTTAAAATCTAATCTAGTCTGTAATTAGCAGTAACTGGAAAGTACTGTGTAAGCAGGCTAAGTTCTTTCTTGCAGTTTAGACAGGGTAAACTCACTCTAAGCTGTAGGAACCGAGTAGTTAATTAGCTAACTGGTTGAATCTGGCTACTGCGGCCCCAGTTCAATTTACTATATGAAATATAGAAAAATAAAATTTCCCTGATGTCCCCTCATGTGACACTGTCACATGAGTTGGGACATGTCCATCACTTTTAATTGAACTTTTATTAAATTTTTAAAAACCTACGTGAAACCTCATCCCACCCATGGATGAGGTTTCATGCTTTTTCTGAAGCCCACCAGGGCTCCTGGCCTGCCCGCCAACCTTAACTACTTCAATTAGTTTTTAAATGGCCTCAATTGGCCGTTGACAGGTCGGCAGGCGGACAGCTGACTCGGCTGCGCCCTTGCCGACTTGAAAATTGAAATGACACGGGGTGATGTCAGGAGTTCCGCCTGACGTCATCCCGGGTCATTTTACGCGTCAGCGAGCGGGTCCCCCCCCGCTTGCTGAACTCAATATCCTGCCCTTGGAGTTTGGTGAGAGGGGAGTTGTTTGTTTCCTCTTTCTATCTTTCTCACCCGATAGGAATTGGTTCTTACTCTACCACAGGGAAAGGAGCTGTTTGATGAGTATCTGGTAAGTGGATAAGGTTTAAAATAGTACATAATTTGGTGGTAAAGTTAAAATTTATAAGAAAGCAACATAAATAAGTGATTAATATAATTAAGTAATTATTTAAAACACATTAAAGATGGCAAGGTAAGTGATGTGTCAAGGCTGCAGCATGTGGGAGCTCCTGGATAACATTGTGATCCAGGGCAAACATGTCTGCAGCAAATTTTGCGGCTTGAGGATCTTTGGCTCAGAGTCATTAAGCTGGAGGCTGAGCTGCAGACTCAGCGACACATCAGGGAGGGAGAACATTACCTGGATGCTTTAAACCAGGAGGCAGTCGCACCACTTAGGAGAGGGTCTTCTGATTTGGGCAGTGGCCAGGGACAGGAGGGTGTGACTGCAAGTGAGGCAAGTAAGGGAACCCAGAGGGCAGGAGTTCAGGAGTGTGAACCCCTGCAGTTGTTCAATAAGTCTGAGGTTCTCTCAGCTTGTTTGGATGAGAGTGGGGGCTGCAGGATAGATGAGCAAACTGACCATGGCACTGTGATACAGGAAGCCATCCAAGTGGGGGAGCAAAAATGAATGTAATGGTAGTAGGGGACAGTATAGTGAGGGGGATTGACACTGTTCTCTGTATCAAAGAGCGAGAGTCCAGACAGCTGTGTTGCCTGCCCGGTGCCAGGGGTCAGGACATCTGCTCAGGGCTGGAGAGGAACTTGCAGTGGGAGCGGGGGGATCCAGTGGTCATGGTCCATGTAGGTACCAATGCCATAGGCAGGATGAGGAAGGAGGTTCTGCACTGTCAGTGTGACGAGCTAGGCACCAAATTAAGAAGCAGAACCTCAAAGGTAGTAATTTCTGGATTATTAACTGAGCCATGTACAAGTTGGTATAGGACAAATAAGATTAGAGAACTGAACAAGTAGCTCAAAGACTGGTGTGGAAAAAGTGGGTTCCAGTTCGTGGGACACTGGCACTAGTGCTGGGGAAAGTGGGATCTGTACCGTTGGGATGGTCTACACCCGAACCATGCTGGGGCTGGTCTCCTTGCGAGCTGCCCAACTGAATAGTGGGGGCAAGGGATCAAATTTGGGGAGATGTGGTAAACCAAAGAGTAGAGACAAGGCACGAGAGACAGGTATTAATATGGAAAATGATAAACAGACTGTGACAGGAAGAGACAGAGTACAAATCTAAGAGTAGATCAGCAGATAAGGCTAGATGCTACAAAAATAATAAAAGGACAAAACTAAATGCTCTGTATCAAAATGCACATAGCATTCGAAACAGAACAAATAAACTGATGGCGCAAATAGAGATAAATAAGTACGATTTGATAGCCATTACAGAAACATGGCTATAGGATGACATAGATCGGGACCTGAATGTTGAAGGGTATGTGACATTTAGGAAGGCTCAAGGAGTTAAGAAAAGGTGGAAGGGTGGCTCTGTTAGTTAGTGATGGTGTTAGCACATTACAGAGGGATGACCTAAGTTCAGGAAACCAGGATGTAGAAGTGGCTTGGGTTGAGATGAGGAATGATAAAGGCAAGAAGTCACTTGTGGAAGTGGTGTACAGGCCCCCTAATTGTAACTACACAGTAAGATAGAGTATAAAAGAAGAGATAATGGGAGCTTGCCAGAAAGGTACAGCAATAATCATGGGGGATTTTAACCTACATATTGACTGGAAAAATCAGATGGGCAAAGGTAGCATAGATGAGGTGTTCATAGAATGTTTTCGGGATAGTTTCTTGAACAGCACGTTCTGGAGCCAACCAGAAAGCAGGCTATACTAGACCTGGTATTGAGCAATGAGATAGGATTAATCGATAACCTCCTCATGAAGGCACACCTAGGTAGCAGCGATTATAATATGATTGAACTTTACATTCATTTTGAAGGAGAAGCGTGTGTCCAAGACTAATATTTTAAACCTTAAATAAGGGCAATTATGAGGGCATGAAAGCAGAGCTAGCTAAAGTGAGCTGGCAAATGAGGTTAAGGGATAGGTCAATAGAAGTTCAGTGGCAGATATTTAAAGGGATATTTCAGAATACACAGAATATATACATTCCAATGAGAAAGAAAAATTCCAAAGGGAGGGCCCACCATTCATGGTTAACTAAAAAGTTAAAGATAGTATCAAATTTAAAGAAAAAGCATATAATTACGCAAAGATGGGTAGCAGGTCAGAAGTTTGGAAAAAAAAATAAAGAACAGCAAAAAATGACAAGAAGATTAATAAGGAGGGAAAAATAGTATGAGAGAAAGCCAGCTAGTAATATAAAGACAGATTTAAGAGTTTCTATAGATATTTAAATAAAAGTTAGTAAAGTGAGCATTGGTCCTATAGAAAGTGCATCTGGGGAATCGATAATGGAAAGTAGGGAGATGGTGGATGAATTAAACAGGTATTTTGCTTCGGTCTTCACTATAGAGGACACGAGTAACATCCTGGAAATAGCTGTAAATCAGGAAATAGAAGGGAGGGAGGAACTTGGGAAAATTACAATTGCCAGGCAAGTGGTATTGAGCAAATTGTTGGGGCTGCGGACTGACAAATACACAGGTCCAGATGGACTTCACCCTAAGGTCCTGAAAGAATTGGCTAGACTGATAGTTGATGCACAGGTTTTAATTTTCCAAAATTCCCTAGATTCGGGGAAGGTTCCATTAGATTGAAAGATAGCAAATGTAACTCCTTTATTCCAAAAGGGAGGGAGACAGAAAGCAGCAAACTATAGGTCAGTTAGCTTAACATCTGTCCTAGGGAAAATGTTAGAAACTATTATTAAAGATGTTATAGCAGGGCACTTTGCCTGATTGCCTTGAATTTTTCTGAGTAAACATGATTTTGTGAAAGGGAAATCATGTTTAACCAATTTATTGGAGTCCTTTGAAGGAGTCATCTTTGCTATGGATAAAGGGGAACTGGTGGATGTGCTGTACTTAGATTTCCAGAAGGCATTTGATAAAGTGCCACATCAAAAGTTATTGCAGAAAATAAAAGTTCATGGTGTAAGGGGTAACATATTGCCATGGAAAGAAGATTGACTAACTAACAGGAAGCAGAGAATTGGCATAAATGGGCCTTTTTCTGGTTGGCAGGATGCGATGAGTGGTGTGCCACAGGGATCAATGCTGGGGCCTCAACTTTTTACAATTTATATAGATGACTTGGATGAAGGGACTGAAAGAATGGTTGCTAAATTTGCTGATGACACAAAGATAGGTAGGAAAGTAAATTGTGAAGAGGACTCAAGGAGGCTCCAAAATGACATAGATAGACTAAGTGAGTGGGCAAAAATCTGACAAATGGAGTATAATGTGGGCAAATGTCAAATCGTTCATTTTGGCAGGAAGAACAAAAAAGAAGCTTATTATCTAAATGGTGAGAGGTTACAGTGCTCTGAGATTCAGAGGGATCCTGGTGTCCTAGTGCATGAATTACAGAAGGTTAGTATGCAGGTACAGCAGGTAATTAGGGAAGCTATCATGTTATCATTTATTGTGAGGGGAATTGATTACAAAAGTAGGGAGGTTATGCTTTATTTATAGAGGGCATTGGTGTGACCACATCTGGAGTACTGTGTACAGTACTGGTCTCCTTATTTAAAGAAAGATGTAAATATGTTAGAAGCAGTTCAGAGAAGATGCCAGCGTTGTAGCTGTACTGGAACAGCTTGGTTAGGGGCGCGGCAAGTTCTGGAGCACAAGTCTTCAGTACTATTGCTGGAATGTTATCAGAGCCCATAGCCTTTGCAGTATCCAGTGCCTTCAGCTGTTTATTGATATCATGTGGAGTGAATCAAATTGGTTGAAGACTGGCATCTGTGATGCTGGGGAGGCCGAAATGGATCATCCACTCGGCACTTCTGGCTGAAGATTGTAGCAGATATAAAAACAAAAAACTGCGGATGCTGTTATCATTTATTGTGAGGGGAATTGATTACAAAAGTAGGGAGGTTATGCTTTATTTATAGAGGGCATTGGTGTGACCACATCTGGAGTACTGTGTACAGTACTGGTCTCCTTATTTAAAGAAAGATGTAAATGTGTTAGAAGCAGTTCAGAGAAGGTTTACTAGGCTAATACCAGGAATGGGTTGGTTGTCTTATGAGGAAAGGCTGGACAGGTTAGGCTTGTATCCACTGGACTTTAGAAGAGTAAGAGGAGACTTAATTGAAATCTTTAAGATCCTGAGAGGTCTTGACAGAGTGGATGTGGAGAAGATGTTTCCTCTTGTGGGAGAATCTAGAACTAGGATTCACCTTCTCTGTATCCACTCTGATAACTGAATATCCTTCTCTGTAAGCCTGCTAAATAACTGAATATCCTCTGTATCCACTCCAATTAACTGAATATCCTTCTCTGTATTCACTGCAAATAACTGAATGTCCTTCTCTGTATCCACTCCGATAACTCAATGCCCTTCTCTGTATCCACTCTGATATCTGAATATCCTTCTCTATAACCCCTCCAAATAACTGAATAGCCTTCCCTGTATCCATTCCAAATGACCGAATATCCTTCTCCGAACCCACTCTGATAACTGAATATCTTTCTCTATATCCACTCCGATAACTGAATATCCTTCTCTGTATCCACTCCTAGTCTGGCCTACATGTGATTATGGTCCAGACCCACAGCAATGTGGTTGACTCTTAAATGCCCTCTGAAATGGCCGAGCAAGCCACTCAGTTATAACAAACCGCTACAAAATCACAAAAAAGGAATGAAATTGGACGGACCACCCAGCATCAACCTAGGCACCGGAAACAACAACGGCAGTTGCAGCTCTGTTGACCCTGCAAAGTCCTCCTTACTAACCAATCGGGGCTAGTGCTAAAAACGGGAGAGCTGTCTCACAGACTAGTCAAGCACCAGCCTGACGTAATCATCCTCATGGAATCATACCTTACAGATAATACCCCGACACCACCATCACCATCCCTGGGTATGTCCTGTCTCACCAGCAGGACAGACCCAGCAGAGGTTGGTGGCACAGTGGTAGACAGTCAGGATGGAGTTGCCCTGGGAGTCCTTAACATCGACTCCGGATCACATGAGGTCTCATGGCATTAGGTCAAACATGGGTAAGGAAACCTCCTGCTGATTACCACGTACCGCAACCCCTCAGCTGATGAATCAGTGCTCCTCCATGTTGAACACCACTTGGAGGAAGCACTGAGGGTGGTAAGGGTGCAGAATGTACTCTGGGTGGGGGAGTTCAATGTCCATCACCAAGAGTGGCTCAGTAGCACGACCATTGACAAAGCTGGCCGAGCCCTAAAGGACATAGCTGCTAGACTGGGTCTACAGCAGGTGGTGAGGGAACCAACAAGAAGGAAAAACATACTTGACCTCATCCTCATCAACCTGCCTTCTGCAGATGCATCTGACCATATCGGTAGGAGTGACGAAGTCCCACCTTCATTGAGGATAGCCTCCATCGTGTTGTGTGGCACTACCACCATACTAAATGGGATAGATTTTAAACAGATCTGGCAACTCAAGACTGGGCATCCATGAGGCGCTGTGGGCAATCAGCAGCATCAGAATTGTACTCGGACACAATCTGTAACCTCATGGCCCGGCATACCCCTCACTCTACCATTACCATCAAGCCAGGGGATCAATCCTGGTTCAATGAAGAGTGCAGGAGGGCATGCCAGGAGCAACACCAGGCATACCTAAAAATGAGGTGTTAACCTGGTGAGACTATAACACAGGACTACTTGCATGCCAAACAGCATAAGCAGCAAGTGATAGATAGAACTAAGCAATCCCACAACCAATGGATCAGATCTAAGCTCTGCAGTCCTGTCACATCCAGTCATGAATGGTGGTGGACAATTAAACAGCTCACTGGAGAAGGAGGCTCCACAAATATCCCCATTCTCAATGATGGAGGAGCCCAACATCAGTGCGAAAGATAAGGCTGAAGCATTTGCTACAATCTTCAACACAAAACAAAAAATAAAAAATACCTGGAAAAACTCAGCGGGTCTGGCAGCATCGGCGGAGAAGAGTACAGTTGACTTTTCGAGTCCTCATGACCCTTCAACAGAACTGTTCTGTTGAAGGGTCATGAGGACTCGAAACGTCAACTGTACTCTTCTCCGCCGATGCTGCCAGACCTGCTGAGTTTTTCCAGGTATTTTTTATTTTTTGTTTTGGATTTCCAGCATCCGCAGTTTTTTGTTTTTATATCTGCTACAATCTTCAGCCAGAAGTGCCGAGTGGATGATCCATCTCGGCCTCCCCAGCATCACAGATGCCAGTCTTCAACCAATTTGATTCACTCCACATGATATCAATAAACAGCTGAAGGCACTGGATACTGCAAAGGCTATGGGCTCTGACAACATTCCAGCAATAGTACTGAAGAC
This sequence comes from Cetorhinus maximus, assembly GCF_964194155.1. Lineage (NCBI taxonomy): Eukaryota > Metazoa > Chordata > Chondrichthyes > Lamniformes > Cetorhinidae > Cetorhinus > Cetorhinus maximus. Next base: position 73,179,966 of record NC_135896.1, read on the forward strand.
TTGTGCTCCAGAACTTGCCGCGCCCCTAACCAAGCTGTTCCAGTACAGCTACAACGCTGGCATCTACCCGGCTATGTGGAAAATTGCCCGGGTATGTCTTGTACACAAAAAACAGGACAAATCCAATCTGGCCAATTACCGCCCCATCACTCTACTCTTGATCATCAGTAAAGTAACAGAAGGGGTCATAAACAGTGCTATCAAGCGGCACTTGCTAAGAAATAACCTGCTCACTGGTGCCCAGTTTGGGTCCCGTCAGGGCCACTCTGCTCCTGACCTCGTTACAGCCTTGGTTCAAACATGGACAAAAGAGCTGAACTCCCGAGGTGAGGTGAGAGTGACTGCCCTTGACATCAAGGCTGCATTTGACCTAGTGTGGCATCAAGGAGCCCTAGCAAAACTGGAGTCAATGGGAATCAGGGGGAAAGCTCTCTGCTGGGTAGAGTCATACCTAGCACAAAGGAAGATGGTTGTGATTGTTAGAGGTCAGTCATCTCAGCTCCAGGACATCACTGCAGGAGTTCCTCAGGGTAGTGTCCTCAGCCCAACCATCTTCAGCTGCTTCATCAATGACCTTCCTTCCATCATTTAGTCAGGGTGGGGATGTTCACTGATGATTGCAGCATGTGCGACTCCTCAAATACTGAAGCAGTCCATGTCCAAATGCAGCAAGTCCTGGACAATATCCAGGCTTGGGTTGACAAGTGGCAAGTAACATTCGCGCCACACAAGTGCCAGGCAATGACCATCTCCAATAAGAGAGAATCTAACCATCATCCTTTGATGTTCAATGGCATTACCATCTCTGAATCCCCCCTGTCAACACCCTGGGGGTTACCATTGGCCAGAAACTGAACTGGACTAGCCATATAAATACTGTGGCTATAAGAGCAGGTCAGAGACTAGGAATCCTGTGGCAAGTGACTCACCTCCTGACTCCCAGAATCCAGTCCACCATCTACAAGGCATAAGGCAGGAGTGTGATGGAATACTCCCCACTTGCCTGGATGAGTGCACCTCCCACAACACCAAAGAAGCTTGACACCATCCAGGTCAAAGCAGCCCGCTTGATTGGCACCACATCCACAAACGTTCACTCCCTCCACTACTGACACACACTGGCAGCAGTGTGTACCATCTACAAGATGCACTCCTGGCATTCACCAAAGCTCTTCAGACAGCACCTTCCAAACCCATGGCCGCTACCATCTAGAAAGACAAGGGCACCACCTGGAACATCACCACCTGGAAGTTCCCCTCCAAGTCACTCACCATCCTGACTTGGAAATATACTGCCATTCCCTCACTGTTGCTTAGTCAAAATCCTGGCGCTCCATTCCTCACAGCACTGTGGGTGTACCTACACCACGTGGACTGCAGCAGTTCAAGAAGGCAGCTCACCACCTCAAGGAGGCAGTTCAGGGGCATCTAGTGATAGGCAATAAATGCTGGCCCAGCCAGCAAAGCCCACATCCCATGAATGAATATATTTAAAAAACTGAATATCCTTCTCTGTATCCACTCTGATAGCTGAATACCCTTCTCTGTAACCGCTACAAATAATTAACCTCCTTCTCTGTGCCCACTCCAAAAACTGAATATCCTTCTCTGTGCTGCCTCCAATTGACTGAACATTCTTTCTGAAATTGTGGCATCCAAGTTGCACATGCCTGCAGTCTCACGTGGGCCACGTACAATTTTTCAGTCATCTCTGTGGGCTTAGCTTGCTAAGCGTCCCAACGTTCAGTTTGGTTTTTTTCAAAACTTGGGAACATAGCACTGATGGCTTTACTCACTGTTCCACTGAAACCCCAAGGATCTTACTCTTGCTTCAGTACTTCTTGGGAGATGTTGTAGTCTTGTAAAGGCTATGGGATCTGGCAGAGGAAAGGGTCTGTGGTTTAAAAAGACAAATGAAATTGCCATTGGATATCTGGAGTGCTGAACATTTTTCAGTAGAAATAAAGTATATTTAATTTTCTTGCAGCAGCTTCCTGTCCACCAGTTGAATCAATTACAGGGAACAGTGAAAAAGGCAGCAGTCACACAGCAAGTTCCAACTGCCTTAAAAAATACCAGGATTTGGCAACACACGCTATAGCTTCTGTTAAAGCTGAGGTAAGTTTTCCCTGATTTCTGATAGTGTTGATGAAAATGTCTCATTAACCAGATTGCAGGCTGTCACTGCCACCTATGATGAGAATGCTAACAACCCTTCAATCCTTCTTTCGAGTGGCCCATTCTTAATGTAATTTAAAATGAAAGCAAAATACTGTGGATGCTGGAAATCTAAAATAAAAATAGAAAATGCTGGAAGAACTCAGCAGGTCTGGCAGCATCTATGGAGAGAGAAACAGAGTTAACGTTTCAGGTCTGTATGATTCTTCTTCAGAGCTAAAGAGAAGTAGAAATGTGATGGATTTTATACTGTAAACAGTATAAGAGAAGGTGGAGCAAATAGAAGGTCAGGGATAGGTGCGAGCTAAGGAGAAATTTGACAAAGATGTCATGGACACAGGACAAAGAGAGTGTTAATGGAGTGTTAAAGACTAAAGAAGGTACTGATAGTGGCATAAAGGTAAGATAGCAGAATGTGTTGATAGCAGAACAAGGGTCAGTGCTCTATGAAAGCAAAACATAAGAACAAGTGACTGATGGTCCTGTTTGGGGTGGGGGGTCGTTGGGGGGAAAAAAAAGAAAAAATATATGTAAATTAAAAGATTGTTTTTTAAAAATAATTGAATTATAAAAGGGGTAAAGATGGAGGTCTGAATTTGTTGAACTCAATGTTAAGTCCGGAAGGCTGTAAAGTGCCTATTGGGAAGAGGAGGTGCTGTTCCTCCAGGTTGCATTGGGCTTCACTGGAACATTGCAGCAGACCACGGACGGACACGTGGGCATGGAAGCAGGATGGTGTGTTGAAATGACAAGCAACAGGAAGATCTGGGTCATACATGCGGAATGAGCGAAGATGTTCTGCAAAGTGGTCACCCAGGCTGCGTTTTCTCTCCCCAATGTAGAGGAGACTGCATTGGGAGCAGCAAATACAGAATACCAAATTGAAAGAGGTGTAAGTGAACCACTGCTTTACCTGAAAGGAGTGTTTGGGGCCTTGGACGGTGAGGAGGAACGAGGTGAAGGGGCAGGTGTCGCACCTACTGCGATTGCATGGGATGGTACCGTGGGAAGGGGATGAGGAGTTGAGGGTAACAGAGGAGTGGACCAGGGTGTCACGGAGGGAACGATCCCTACGGAATGCTGACGGGGTGGGGTGGGTGACGAAGGGAAGATGTGTTTGGTGCTGGAATCATATAGGAGTTGGCAGAAATGGCAGTGGATGATCCTTTGAATGTGGAGACTGGTGGGGTTAAAAGGGGCACCCTATCATTGTTCTGGGAGGGAGAGGAATGGGTGAGGGCAGAGGTGTGGGAGATGGGTCAGACACAGTTGAGGGACCTGTCAACCACAGTGTGGGGAGCAGGAACCCTCAGTTAAGGGTAAAGGAAGACATGTCAGAAGTGCCATTTTGGCAGGTGGCATCATTGGAACAGATGTGATGAAGGAGGAGGAACTGGGAGAATGGGTTGGAGTCTTTACAGGAAGTAGGGTGTGAGCAGCTGTAGTTGAGGTAGCTGTTGAGGGAGTCGGTGGGCTTGTAATGAATATTGGTAAATAGTCTATCACCAGAAATGGAGACAGAGAGGGCAAGGAAGCGAAGGGAAGCGTTGGGGCTGATCCATGTGAAGGTGAGAGAGAGATGGAAATTGGAAGCAAAATCGATACAGTTTTCCAGGTCCAGACGAGAGCATGAAGCGGTACCAATATAATCATCGACTTACATGAAATAGAGTTGTGGGAGGGGGCCTAAGTAGGACTGAAACAAGGAATGCTCCCTGCAAAAAGACAGGCATAACTGGGGGCCATGCTGGTATCCATAGCCACACCTTTTATTTGGAGGAAGTGAGACAAGTTAAAGGAGAAATTGTTCAGTGAGAGAATAAGTTCAGCCAGGCACAGGAGGGTGGTGGAGGATGGGGATTGCTCGGGCCTCTGTTCGAGGAAGAAGTGGAGAACCCCCAGACCATCCTGGTGGGGAATGGAGGTGTTGAGGGACTGGGTGTCTATAGTGAAGAGAATGTGGTTAGGGCCAGGAAACTGTAAATTGTTGATAAGACATAGGGCGTCAGAGAAATTGCCAATGTAGGTGTGAGGGGACTGAATAAGGGGAGAGAGAATGGAGTCAAGATAGAAAGAAATGAGTTCCATGGGGCAGGAACAGGCTGACACAGTCGGTCTACCGGGACAGTACTGTTTGTGGATTTTGGCAAGGAGGTGTCTGGGGTTGGGAGACTGAGGTTGGAAGCTGTGGAGGGAAGATCTCCAGAGGAGATGTGCTCAGTGACAGTCCTGGAAACAATGGCTTGATGTTGAGTGGCGGGGTCATGGTCCAGGGGGAGTTAAGAAGAAGTGTCTGAGAGTTGGCGCTCAGCCTCTACAAAGTAGAGGCCAGTATGCCAGACAACAACAGCACCACTGTTGTCGGCAGGTTTGATAAAAAAGTCAGGGTTGGACTTGAGAGAACGGAGTGCAGCAAGTTCAGAAGGAGACAAGTTGGAATGGGTGAGAGGAGCAGAGAAATTAAAACACATCAATAGTTCTCAGTGAAAAGATCAAGAGCAGGTAAGAGGCTAGAAGGAGGAGTCCAAGTAGAGGAAGAATAAGGGAGGCGGATGAAAGGATCTGTTGAACTGGGCGAGGACTCCTGCCCAAAGAAGTGAGCACCGTGATGAAGGTGACGGAAGAAAAGTTCAGCATTGTACTGAGCCCGGAATTCATTGAGGGGATGAAACTGAGTCCTTTGCTGAGTACAGACCATTCAGAATCAGAGAGGGGAAGTGAATACTTGATGGGGGTTGGGATTAGAAGAAGGGATTGGGTCAGAGAGATGGGAAGGGGCGGAAGGTCCTGGATGGGTATCAGTATCAATAACTTGTTGGAGCTTGTGTTCCTTAACACCTGGAAGGAAGAAAAAAAGTTTCTTGTTAAGGGGTCAGATGAGATGAAAAGTGAAATGGAACTGGGGACAAAGACAACTTTGAGATAGGGTGAGTTGGTGTTGCTGGAGGGAGAGTTCGAGTGTGTAAATGTGGCAGCGCATGGCACTGATATGGATCTCATGTTGTGGCGAGAACACAGTCTAAGGAACATTGTATGTCCCGAGATACCTGTAACCCTGGGTGGATTCGAAACGTGAGGGATGGAACTTCAGTTGGAATCCATGTGGGGTAAGTCAGAGATGGAGACAGTCGCTGAGGTAGGAAATATGGCTGTGAAAGTGAGTTTTGGTAAACACCTTGTCAAACACCAGGAGGGAAATGGAAAACAATAAAGGTGAACAGGGCAAAAGAGTCAAACAGAAATCCTGTCGGAGAGAAGAGCAGTACTTCTCCAAGGTAGGCATTTCTGGAAGAGAAGTGGCAGCGAATTAAACAGTAAAATAAAAACAAAATACTGCAGATGCTGGAAATCTGAAATAAAAACAGAAAATGCGATCTTAGCCAGTGAATTTCAATAGGCTGTTTAACCTTGGAAGGATCATAGCTAAGCCTGATTTTGTCTTTACATCATGTCCCTATAAGTACAGTTCCAACAGGGGTGACTGGATAGTGTCTAAAATTCGAGGTGATCTCCCCCCCACCTCCCAACAGCCACTCCATCCTTTTAAAACCAGGGGCACTGAATCCAATAGTAACAGCGCTCCTCCCAACCAGGATGAACCAATTCTGCCCAGATGAAGGACCAAATGTTACAATACCATACTGCATGCTGTTTTTTCTTTTTGCTATTCATTCTTTAGTCCATAGCTTTACAGCCATGTCTGAAATGTGTTACCCATCCCTAGTTGCCCTCGGCTGTGACTTGGCGGGTTACTTGGGTGATGGTGGTGTTCCCATGGGCCTGTTGCCCTTGTTGTGAGTGATAGAGATCAGAGGTTTGGAACCCCTCAACTATCAAGAGCCAACATTTCATATCTTGATATCTATATTTATATTGTCCATGAAATATATCATGAAAATCTTATCTTTTCAGATCATGGTGGCATCTGTCAACAATCTCAGAAACCTTCTTAATGGCAAATCAGCAGCTGGGTGGAGGTAGGTGTAATCATTCTGACACAAGTAAAACAGATATACAAGGTTTACCCTTTCAGTCCTTAAAGAAGAACTTGCATTTCTAAAACTTATTTCACAACCTCAGGACTTTTGAAGTGCACAGTTGTAGTTGTAGTGAAGTTGTAACCCAGCAGCCAAATTGCACACAGGAAGCTCCGACAAACAGCAATGTGGTAATGACAAATAATCTGTTTTAGTGATATTGGTTGAAGGATGAATATTGGCCAGGGCACTGGGGAGCATTCCCATGTTCTTCTTCAAAATAGTGCCATGGGATCTTTTACATCCACCTGAGAGGGTAAGCAGGGCCTCAGCTTACACCTTATCCAACAGTGCTGCACTCCCTCAGTACTGCCTAGATTTGTGCTGAACTCTACACAAAGGCAGAAGAAATAGCTTGTGCTTTATTCTGATCTCCAGATGAACATTGTGTAATTCCAATATTTTTTAATGTTCATTAGATACCACTGCACCGAAAAAGGGATCCTAATGTTCTACAAGCAGTACACCTCCCCAACCAAACATGGCTTTATGGGTGTTGGCCTGATTGAGAAACCATTGCACTGTGTTTGGTGCGTGGTGAAAGATCACAGTAAGAGGCAGCTGTATGACAAGACAATAAAAACTGTGGAAATACACCGGCAGCTGGGAAATGGTATTGAGCTTGGTAAGATCCCACTACACCGAATGGCTCTCTGAAACAGCAAAATAATGTAATTGCTGAAAAAAGACATTTTGCCTAAGCTTTCTGTCTTGCATTCATTAAGACAATCGCAAGAATACCAATGTCAGGGGAAGCAACAACTTTATACTGTATGTATACTGTTACAACCAGTTTTGAACAAGTTTTCCAGTTATACAGTGAAGGATTCCTTCACATTTGCGAAGACTATACAGGACTTGCATATTGATAGCAATGCTGTGTCCATGTGCTCATTTGACATTGCGAGCCTATTCACCAATGTTCCACTTAAGGAAGCCATAGATATTTGCGCTGCAGCATTATAGCACCTAGACCTGCCACCATTTCGTGAATCAGTATTTATTGAGCTTATGAACTCGGCAACTCAAGCAGTTGAGTTCAGCTTTAACGACACCAGGTATGCCCAAGTAAATTACGTTACCATGGGACTCCCCCTCTTCTAGGCCCAGCTCTAGCAAACATCTTTGTTGGGTTCCATGCAAAACGTGTCTTTGATGGAATAACACCTAACCTCCTACCACTTGCATATTTCTGATATGTGGATGATTTGCTATATTTAAATCCGTAGCAGCATGTAAAAATTCCTTGCATGTCTGAATGGGCTGCATCCTGCGCTCTAATTCACCTTTGAAATGGAGGAGTCAAATGACGTACTAGTCGAGAAACCTGCCAGGGAATTCTCTACCACGGTCTACCGCAAACCTACCTTCACTGGTCAACACACGCGTTGGGATTCTTACAGTTTCACATGCTATAAGATTGGTCTTGTCGGCAACCTTGTAAATAGGGCCCAAGCCATTTGCTCACTATGCAAGCTTGATGCTGAAATAGGGCGCATCAGAGGCATGCTGCAGGATAGTGGCTACCCTGATCAGATCATCTCACACTCTATATCACGCAAATTCATGAACGGGCCTAAGGCCATCATTTTTGGTCCTGAAAAGTGCCCAGTCTACCTCACCTTGCCCTTCCAGGGTAATCTATCTCAAAAATTTGAGCAACAAGTGAAACTTGGTGTCCTACACTGCTACTATGCAGTAGCAACACGAGTGGCATTCACCACTAATTGGATCCTGCCGTCAAGCCAAAAAGACATTCTGCCTATCTTGCAAATGAGTAATGTGGTATATGAATTTCAGTGCAAATGGGATGTTAGGTATGTAGGCCGTACATCCCAAAGACTGGCGGATTGTATCAAACAGCATGTCCCTTCTGCTGTTCACAACGGGCAAGGTACAGACCATACCCAACCAGCCCATGCTTGCAAAACTCAAAACACAGTGTCTAACATTAGATGTGATTCCGTGATTGGACTACATTTGCTAAATAATCCTCAGTGTGCTAAAAATTACACTGACAACCAATTTAAGGTTGTCAGTCAGGCTCACAATGTGGCGTATTTGCGTGTACTGGAAGCTACATATATTAATACACAGGGCCCTGTTCTTTGCCGACAGAAAGAACATGTACACGCATTGCACCTGTTCCAGCTAAACAAAATAAGTGATAGCCATTCACTGGTTCATTCCTCAGGGCAATGCCTTGACCAATCAGAGTCAAGCTGCCTGGTTTAAATTTCAAACAATGCTTGGCATTTAACTGTCAGTCATCATTAACTGTTGCATTCTCCATGGCAATGCCTTTACCACTTGCCAACCAATCAGCACTCTCTTTTCATACAGTATAATGTTGTCGCTTCCCTGATATTGGTATTCTTGCGTGTCCTGATGAGTGCAAGATGAAAAGCTTCAACAAAATGTCTTTTTTTCAGTAAAATAATATTATTTGAAAAATGAAGTTTTAAGAAACAGGTGTTGGAGAAATTTCATGCAATTACTTCCATGGCTTCTGGTCTTCCAGAGGTTGTTCTGAGAAATGATGTTATGGGAGATAAGGTCAGGTGGTTGATCTTAATCTATCCCAGTCCTTCAGATACCATCCCTTGTAAGCAACATCACTGTTATTCCTATGCATGGGCTAACATACAAGGGGTTTCTCTTGAAGCTGGCGGGAGTAACCTGTGTGTCCTCACTGAATTGCTTTCCTCATGTTTGTCTGCAAGTTCTGGTTGGTGTGGTCCTGACACTAATATGTCTTGGCACATCCTGTTTGCAGTTGATCTCATTCTGAGTATGTCAAATGTGAACTCTTACTGAAGATTTGCTAGTCTGAGCAGGAACTATGACCAGGTCATTGCTGAGTGGAGATATGGGGCTTCTTTACCCTGCTGTCCCTAAGGTCTTGACTTCATGGCCTAAGCAGGCCTGCCTGCTTCTGATGGTATTAGTACAATGCCCACTAAACTTGGTTAGTTGGTGTTTTCAAGGATATATCAGGGTAACTTTTAGATTCTGTTGGTGTTTTTTGAAACATTCTAAAGGAGTTCTAAGTGTTCACCGAAAACTTTCCTCGAGAAGTAGCTCGAAGATATTTACTAAAGACCCAAGCCGTCTGTACCTATGGACACATTGGCTTGTTGTCTCTACCCTGGCATCCATATGTTCTCCATAGCATATTGCTGCACTGTCCTCGACTAAGTAGAAGTCTGCATGTCTAAATGTATTATCCAGGAATTACTGCACTATTGTTGATAAGAGAGTTGAAGATGTTCTAAACTGAGGAGTTTTGAAAAAATTGAAAGGGAGACTGACAGCTGGGATGGTAAACCAGAAGGAACAGATTTAAGATAATTGGCAAAAGATCACAGGCAAGATGAGAATATTTTTCATGCAGCAAGTTGTTATGATGAAAATCAAAGGCAAATCATGTTAACTAACTTGATGGAGTTCATTGTTGAAGTAGCAAAACGGATTGATGAGGTTTGTGCTGTCACTGTTATATATATATGGACTTTTAAAAAGCATTTGATAAAGTGCTTCATGATAGACTTGTTAACACAATTAAAACTCATGGGATTAAAAGGACAGTATCAGCATGGATACAAAATTGGCTAAAGGACAAAGAAAACAGAGTCATGGCGAACAGTTGCTTTATAGACTGGTGGGGCGTTGTACAGTGTTGTTCCCTGGGGGTTGGTATTAGGACCACTGCTTCTTTTGCTATATCTTAATGACCTGGACTTGGGTATAGAGGGCATAACTTCAAAGTTTGCAGATGAAAAGAAACTCAAATGTAGTAAACAATGAGAAGGACAATAATAAACTTCAGGAGAACATAGACTGTTGAAATGGTGCACAAACAGCAACTGAAATTTAGCTCAGAGTAATGTGAAGTGATACATTTTGGTTGGAAGAAAGAGGAATATAAACAAAATGAATTTAAAACCCTGCCAAGAATGGAGAGACTTTGACTTACACTGATCTTTGAAGGTAGTTGATAAGGCTATTAAAAAGGCATAAGGGAACCTTGGCTTTATAAATAGAGGCATTAGAGTACAAAAACAAACAAGTTATGCTAATATTTATAAACCATTATTAGACCCAGCTGGAGTACTGTGGGCAATTCTGTGTTCTGCACTTTAGGAATGGTGTCAAGGCTTGAGAGAGGGTGTAGAGATTTATGAGAATAGTACCAGGGATGAGGAACTTCAGTTACGTGGAGAGCCTGGAGAAGCTGGGATCGTTCTCCTTAGAGCAGAGAAGACTAGGAGAAATTTGATAGAGGTATTCAAATTCATGAAGGGTTTTGATAGAGTTAGTAAGGAGAAACTGTACCCACTAGCAGGAGGGAAGTTAACCAGAGGGAACAGAATCAAGGTAATTGACAAAAGAACCAGGGGTGGTATGAGGATAAAAGTTTTTACACAACAAATTGCTATGAAATGAATGAACTGCTTGAAAGGGAAGCAGTTTAAATAGTAACTTTCAAAAGAGTATTGGATGAATGCTTGGGAGGGGAATAAATTTCAGGGTATGGAGCAAGTGCAAGGGAGTGGTATAAATTGGAGAGCTCTTTCAAACAGCTGGCACAGGCATAATGGGCTAAATGGATTTCTGTGCTGTATGATGGGACAGAACTATACAGTTAAAGAATTAGGAGATGAAAGCAAATACTGCGGATGCTAGAAATCTGAAATAAAAACACAAAATGCTGGAAAAACTCAGCAGGTCTAGCAGCATCTGTGGAGAGAGAAACAGAGTTAACGCTTCGAGTCCGTATGACTCTTCTTCAGAGCTAAAGAGAAAATGTGATGGATTTTATACTGTGCAGGAAGGGCGGAGCAAGATAGCAGCTCCAGGATAGGTGGGAACTAAGGAGAGATTGACAAAGAGGTCATGGACACAAGATAAAGGGAATGTTAATGGTAGTGGTAAAAACTGGAGACAGTGCTGATAGTGGCAGAAAGGTAAGATAGCAGAATGTACCTCTCCATGACACCCTGGTCCATTGCTCCTAATTCCTCATCCCCTTCCCATGCAAATGCAGAAGGTGCAACACCTTCCCCTTTACTTCCTCCCTCCCCACCTTCCAAGGCCCCAAACACACTTTTCTCACAGATGAAGCAGCACTTCACTTGCACCTCCTTCAATTTGGTCTACTGTATTCCCAGTGCGGTGGTCTCTACATTGGGGAGACCAAACGCAGACTGGGTGGCCACTTTGCGGAACATCTTTGCTCAGTCCACAAGCATGACCCAGACCTTCCTGTCATTTGCCATTTCAACGCACTATCTTGCTGTCCACATGTCCGTCCTTGGCCTGCTGCAATGTTCCAATGAAGCCCAATGCAAACTGGAGGAACATCTTCTGATTAGGCAGTTTACAGCCTTCTGGATTTAACATTGAGTCCCAACAACCTCAGACCATGAACCCACTCCTCTATCTTGACCCCTTTTTTAATCCAATTATTTATTTATTCATTTTATTCTTTTTATGCTTTTCCCCCCCACACCCCACCTCCCCCACCAGCCCTCTTCCCCCCACCCCCACAGGGCCATCTGTCACTTCTTTATAAAAACAAAAAACTACTGTGGATGCTGGAAATCCAAAACAAAAACAGAATTACCTGGAAAAACTCAGCAGGTCTGGCAGCATCGGTGGAGAAGAAAAGAGTTGACGTTTCGGGTCCACACGACCCTTCAACAGAACTGAAGTATAGTTAGGAGAGGGGTGAAATATAAGCTGGTTTAATGTGGGGTGCCGGGGGAGAGAAGTTGAGGGTGGGGTGGTTGTAGGGACAAGCAAGCAGTGATAGGAGCAGATAATCAAAACACCCTGGTCCACTCCTCCATCACCCCTTACTCCTCAACCCCCACCTATGGCACCTCCCCATGTCCACGCAGAAGATGCAACACCTGCCCCTTCACTTACTCTCTCCTCACCGTCCAAGGGCCCAAACACTCCTTTCAAGTGAAGCAGCATTTCACTTGCATTTCCCCTAACATAGTCTACTGCATTCGTTGCTCCCAATGCGGTCTCCTCTACATTGGAGAGACCAAACGCAAACTGGGCGACTGCTTTGCAGAACACCTACGGTCTGTCCGCAAGAAAGACCCAAACCTCCCTGTCGCTTGCCATTTTAACACGCCACCCTGCTCTCTTGCCCACATGTCTGTCCTTGGCTTGCTGCATTGTTCCAGTGAAGCCCAACACAAACTGGAGGAACAGCACCTCATCTTCCGACTAGGCACTTTACAGCCTTCTGGGCTGAATATTGAATTCAACAACTTTAGATCTTAAACTCCCCCTCCCCCCATCCCCACCCCGTTTCCTCCCCCTCCCTTTTTTTTTCAATAATTTATATAGATTTTTCTTTTCCCACCTATTTCCATTATTTTTAAATCTACAACTAATACCATGTCAATCTTTCCACCCCACCCCCACTAGAGCTGTACCTTGAGTGTCCTGCCATCCATTCTTAATTAGTACTTTTCTTAGATAATATCACCACCTTCAACACCTCTTTGATCCTTTTGTCTGTGACATCTTTTAATTATCTGCTCCTATCACTGCCTGTCACTTCTTTATGTTGTGCTTTCACAGAGTGCTGGCCCTTGTTCTGCTATTAACACATTCTGCTATCTTACCTTTATGCCACTATCAGCACCTTATTTAGTCCTTACCATTACCATTTGTTTTGCGTCCAGGACATCTTTGTCAATCTCTCCTTAGCCCCACCTATCCCTGACCTTCAATCTTGCTCCACCCCCTCTCAAACAGTATAAAATCCATCACATTTCTACTTCTCTTTAACTCTAAAGAAGAATCACACAGACTCGAAACGTTAACTCTGTTTCTCTCTCCACAGATGCTGCCAGACATGTTGAGATTTCCAGCATTTTCTGTTTTTTAATCCAATAGGAGGTTTGGTACAGCTCTAAAATAGGTGGCCATCTATATAGAATTCATTCAGAGACCTAATATGCAAGCTACATATTAATATCAATTCATTTGCAACTGATATGAATGAGTACATTTTTTTTGGCAATTCAATCTCAATCTGTAACACATAGCTTTAAATATAAAAGTGCTGAATGTTCCACTTTGAAAATTCATGCTCCCTTTTTATTTGATAATTTCTTTGTCTCAAGTTTATCTTGTGAATGACACCTCTGTATGCTACCTCAACCAGCCCAGGGACTTCTGCTGCATCAGTGTGGAGGCAAAAGAGGTAAGGTTGACAATTACCTTTCTTTTGAAGTTGATTCCTTCCCTGTTAAAGCAGTGGATATACTAACCATTGCACCACTTGAATGGCAAGTAACATTCTTGTCACCATGACACTGGATTAATACATGCAACAGTCACAAGAGAGTGCTGAACTAGAAAAGGCTGTTTGTCAGTTCCAAAAATAATAATGTTCAAATCACCCAATCTTCAAATTCACCCATTTTCCATGCAGCTGCCTCACCGAACAGGTATATTCTACAGGTTTACCACCTCTTGCATTATGCACTTAAACCTAATCTGTGTGCATTTTGTCTTGTTGCAGCTGGATCATGTTCTCTGGTTCTAATGTTAGTGTTGGTTCAACAGATTGAGTTCTACTTTTGAATATTATTACCATGACCCTAATTCTGAGTAAACATACCCAGGTGGTTCAACTTCTTCATGGCTCAGAAACCTTGAACAACACAGAAATTTGATTACAGTTCTCTGCATGCCTCATCTCAATATTGTAGTTGTATGATTAATATCACTGCACACAGTATTTAGTGTGACTCTACCAGCTCAGTCAGAGAGGCATGGATAACCAAACACTAGAGGTTGCCCTGATTACTGCTTTGCTTTGAGCTGTTGCATTTGAGAGCTATCCCCTGGTATGTTTTACAGTCTAGAGTCATTTAGTGTAAATCCCATTAGCCACTCACCTCTTCATGTTCCTGCCCGCTCCAAATTTCTCTCACCCACCTGACTGCTTTGTTTATGGTCCTAGTATGCCCCATGACACTGGACTCACTGAAATGTTGTAAGAAGTCAGATAGCCAACACAGAACTTAGAGCTTGCTTTATGTCCCTCAAACTCCAAAGTGCTCCATGGCCAATAAATTGCTTCCATAACTCATGTTGTACTGATTCTCAGAATTGTTACAGTGCAGAAAGAGGCCATTTAGCCCATTGTGTCTGCACTGGCTCTCTGCATGAGCATTTCATATAATGTGGTTCTCCTGCCTTCTCCCTGTAACCCTTCGCATTGTTCTTTTTCAAATAACAGTCTAATTGCCTTTTGAATGCCTCGATTGAACCTGCCTCCTCCACAATCTCAGACAGTGCAGTCCAGAGCCTAACCACTCGCTGTGTGAAAATGTTTTTTTCCCCTCATATTGCTTTTGCTTCCTTTTTCAATTATTTTAAATCTGTGCCCTCCCATTCTCAATCCTTTCACAAGTGGGAATAGTTTCTCCCTATTTACTCTGTCCAGACCCCTCATGATAGAGGCAAAGACATGGGAGCCAAGTTAGTCAGGTCGTCTTGTAGAGTCCAGCATTTAACTGTCTCAAGTTCAGTGTCATTAGTCGCTCCTGTAAATAGATCCCGTATGCCTGATATGGAGGACAACTTCACACCTCAGTGATAGCAGAATATGAACCTTGTTGGGTGTATTGGATACTGTGATCTCATTTAGTGCTAGGTGTGTTTCCCTAGCTTGTCAGAAGGCACAGTTTGCATTCTAGTAAGATAAGACCACTTTGTAAAGTAAGAGGCGCACGATCAGTGATGGGAGACTTCGGCCTGAGTGAGATAAAGACCCAGTGAACATACTTGGGAATTTGGTTCAAAGTAGGAGTTCAACTGGTAAATCTTTTTCAATTTCAATTTTGCAGTAAGAATCAGATTCTGACCTAGAACTAACAATCCAGAATTAACAGCCTTTAAGTTAAGTAGCCTAGTTAAACAGGCAACTGTCTTAGTGGCAGTTATCTGTCAATCACCTGAAAGCCCTTTGCCTGAATAGGGCCTAAATTAGGTGTTGATAACTATAGCAGGAAGCTAGGCTGGAGACTGACTCATCACAGATCTATATAAGAAAGGGACTTTTAAAGTGCACAGTTGATAAGAGGCGCACAGTCAGAAAGGGGAGACTTCGGCCTGATTGAGACAGAGACCAAGTGAGTATATTTGGTAATTTGGTTCAAAGTGGGAATTCATATTCACATTCAAATAGGGGGAAAGAGGTGCTTTAGGTAAGGTTTACTGTAAGAAGTGCGACTTAGAATAGAGTGCTGGCACTGGGTAATTAAGGAAGTTAGGGAAGGAAGGGAAAGAGGTGCTCTTTTGCTTTCTAACTTTCTCAGCCTTCAGCAAGTGGTCGTACTTTGCTACAGGAGAAGAAGCTAGTTATTTGGTGAGTATCTGGTAGGTGACTAAGATTTATTCTATTCCTGAGGTTCGAAACTCACAGCAAGGTTAATAAAATATATTAAAAAAGTAAAATATATAATTGAATAAAATAATTAGTTAATTAGAACACATTAAGGATGTCAGGACAGGTGATGTGTTACAGCTGCAGCATGTGGGAGCTCCTGGATGCCAGTTTGAACCAGGGCCAACACATTTTCAGTAAGTGTTTGAAGATTGAGTAGCTTCAGCTCAGAGTTTACTACAGACACTGCAACTTATCAGAGAGGGGGAAGGTCACCTGGATTCTTTGCACCAGGAGGCATTCATACCTCTTAGGTCAGGGTCTTCTGATTTGGTCAGGGACAGGAGAGTGTGACTGCAAGTGAGGCAGGTAAGGGGACTCAAAGGGCAGGAGTTTCAGCCTTTGCAATTGTCCAACAGGTTTGAGGTTTTTTCGATTGTTTGGATGAGAGTGGGGGCTGCAGGGTGGATGAGCTAAATGGCACCATTCAAGTCAGGGGAGCAAAAAGGAATGTAGTGGTAGTAGGGGATAGTATAGTCAGAGGGATTGACACCATTCTGTGCGGCAAAGAGCAAGAGTCCAGAAGGCTGTGTTTCTTGCCCGGTGCCAGGGATGGAGTGGGAGGGGGAGGACCCAGTCGTTGTGGTCCATGTATGTACTAACGGCATAGGCAGAACTAGGGAGGTTCTACATAGTCAGTATGAGGACCTAGGTGCCAAATTAAGCAGAACCTCAAAGATTAGAATCTCTGGATTATTACCCAAATCACGTGCAAATTGGCATAGGACAAATCAGATTAGGGAGATGAATGTGTGGCTGAAGGACTGGTGTAGGTACAAATGGGTCTTTTTCAGGTTGGCAAGATGTAACAAGTGGTGTGCCACAGCAATCAGTGCTGGGACCTCAACTGTTTATAATTTATATAAATGACTTGGATGAATGGGATGGTTGCCAAATCTGCTAATGACACAAAGATAGGTAGGAAAGTTGTGAAGAGGACATAAGGAGGCTACAAAAAGATATAGATAGGTTAAGTGAGTAGGCAAAGATCTGGCAAATAGTGTATAATGTGGGAAAATGTGAAATAGTCCATTTTGGCAGGAAGAATATTATCTAAATGGTGAGAGATTGCAGAGCTCTGAGCTGCAGAGGGATCTGGGTGTCCTAGTACATGACTCACAAAAGGTTAGTATGCAGATACAGCAGGTAATTAGGAAAGCTAATAGAATGTTAGCATTTATTGTGAGGGGAATTTAATACAAAAATAGGGAGATGATGCTTCATTTGTACAGGGCATTGGTGAGACCACATCTGGAATATGTGTACAGTACTGGTCTCCTTAATTCAGGAAAGATATAAATGTGTTAGAAGCAGTTCAGAGAAGGTTTACTAGACTAATACCAGGAATGGGTTGGTTATCTTATGAGGAAAGGTTGGACAGGTTAAGCTTGTACCCACTGGAGTTTAGAAGAGTAAGAGGCGACTTGATTGAAACTGTCAAGACTCCTCAGGGTCTTATATGACTGGATATGGGAGAATCTAGAGGACTAGGGGGTCACTTTAAAAATAAGGGGGCGCCCATTTAAAACAGAGATGAGGCAAATTTTTTTCATTCAGAGGGTTGAGTTTTGAATATTTTTAAGGAAGAGGTGGATAGATTCTTGGTAAGCCATGATAGGCGGGATGCAGATTTCAGGTTACTGTCAGATCAGCCATGATATTGAATGGCAGAGAAGACTCCAGCGGCAGAATGGCCTATTCCTGCACCTTGTTCGTACATAAACCAAATTTTACGTGAAATATATGACCAGAACCCAGTTTTTCAGTGAGTAATGTCATTTGCCTCCTTATAGTGCCCACCCCTATTTACTTTACACACATCCCAATAGATAAGGGGGGGGAAAGGGAAGCAGGTCACCTCCATCTATTGATGAAAAATCAACGAGCTCCTCATGCTTGCTGGTAAGGGATATGGTTTATCAGGGAGGAATTGACGCTTCAGCTAGAGTACACATTTTGAACCCATCGTTCTTTGACTAGGACCAGCAGTACATTCTGGCAATGCAGTCAATCTATGAGGAATCAATGCCTCGGCCTGTCAAGGAGTTTGTACGAGGAGAAATGATGCCAAGTGGCTGGATTCTACAGCCTGACAGACATAATGGAAAGGAAATAACAAGACTTATCTACTTGACTCAGGTAAAAAAAAAATGCGTTAAGATCAAATTAGAATTTTTTTTAAATGTTGTGATACCAAAATGGTGAATAAAGCTGAGATTCCACTCTGATTTTTAAGGTTGATCTTGGTGCTCCTGCTCTCCCTGCCAGACTGTTGGGGTCAGTTGCCAAGCGACAGCCTTTGTGCATTGCCAACCTTGCCAGCTTGCTCTCCTGCTGACTTTAAGACAGGTACTGTAGATCCAGGGTACTGTAACAGAGCAGCCTCCCTCTGCATTTCTAATCTGGCCAGACTTGGTTACCTGGCCACCTAATTCATGATCAAATTTGGAATACATGTGTATTTTGAGTAGCATGTAAGGTTGTGTATGATATATACAGTTTTGTACAGATTGTTGTATTGTATAATTGAACTGAAACTGTTTGCAGTTACTGACTCAGTCCCTCAAAGTTAAAGACAATCCTTGCTAGTGGACAAGTCACACCACATCGAAGTAGCTTAATACAAGCTGTTCCAGATTTTTCTATTAAATGTACAGTTAAGATTTTTATTTTTGTATGCAAAATCAAATGCCCAAATTGAACTTATTTATATATATAAATATAAACTGAAGCATTTTATACAGTTAATTCCATAGATTCTGACAAATACAGTTTCAGAATTGTCTGAGCATTAAATAGTAATGACCAGAAATTGTTTTGATTTTAAATATACAGTTTGTTGAAGTAAAATGTCTCATGTCTTTATTCCATTTCCAAGCTAGTGAACTTTACTATATTCAATTCACTGCCAAAATTACTAAGTTCTGTTTCATAGAAGGATCAGCAACAATGTGTGAGCTGTTAGTTAAAAATGCTTCATGCTTGAATAGTGTTTGTCTGGTTAAATGTTACATCACAAAAAACACATAGTCCACACACTGCAAGAAGGTTTTTTTATTCTGGCGAATGTTTGAAACAGGTAGGTGGTAGATATCTTTTAGCCCATCAGTCTTTCACTTTTTTTTCACATTCATCTGTTGCTTGTGAGCATCACTAGCCAGGCTGGCATTTATCACCCTTGCTTACTTAAGGTAAGCCACCTAGTTCCACCCACTGTGCTGGTAGGGGAAGGAGTTCTAAAAGAACATCCCTTCTCCTATAATACAAATTGCTGCTGTTGTTTGAAATTTTGCATTTGTCCTGATGTGTAAGACAAAAAACTTCAACATAATTACTACCAAACAACAATCGTTGTGGCACAGAATATTTAATTTTAAAGTCCCTAAATTATGTTACTTCCTGGTTTAGACTCCATGGGCAGAATCTTCTGGCTGGCGTGCGGGTGGAGGAGCCCATACACCAGCGCACGAGTGGCACTGTGATATTTCAGTCAGTGGGTGCGCTATGCGCCTGCCATTAATTAAAGGCCTCGTTAAGGCCCTTAACTTGCCAATCATCGATTTTGGGGGGCCCATGCGAAATTCAGCTCACGGGCCCGCAAATTTTTTTTTACAAACCTCATCCAGTGGCGGGATGAGGTTTGATAGCAGTTTTAAAAATGTTTAATAAAGTTTTTGTTTATTTCATTAACATGTCCCATCAAGGGGGACATAATGAATTTTTTTATATTTGCCAGCCTTTCAGCAATCTCCCTGAGGCAGCACTTTGCCTCGGAGATGCGTGCATGTGCACACTCTGGGGAATCTCCCCCCCACCCCCTGCCCAGATAGTGCTTCCCGTCAGGCAGGCCTTAAATTAGGGCAAAATTCTGCCCCATGTCTCAGTATGGATTCTTCAATGCAAGTGCTTCCCCCTTCTGGCAGATCCAAATGGTGCCATTCTGAAATGGATCACTAATTATTTTAAATTGCCATAAGCTAAACCTGCAAGGCTTGTTAACTGAAAATCTAGGCCAACATCGCAGGATTAATTACAGCCAAATAGAAAGTGGTCCAATGTGAACTACATTTAAATATTCACTTTTGAATATTTGATTAAATTTAGCAGCATCAGTAAAAATATAAAATATTCCCCCCATCCCAAATGAATTGCACTTATGAATAGCAAAATACTGTGAGAATAAGGCTAGATTTTTTTTCTGCAGAAGTCCATCTATTTTACTCCATATATCTTTGTTCTTTTGGCATCTGGTCTTCCATTTTATCTGTCTTTGCCAGTTCTGAACACATTCCAAATATGGATTCTATCACATGCTTGAAATCCTGGAAGAAGCAAGAGAAATGCTGTTTTTAAAAGAACTTAGGATTTCTATTAATAGGGATCTGACTACCCCTTGGTTAATTTATTGAACAAAAGCAGAACAAATCAAACTCCATTACCTGGGGCCAAGCATACTGTGAAAGGTCCCTCCAGCAACACTCAATTTCTGTGGTCTTCATCAGCCCCTGCTCAGTAAGGCCACGAATTAGAAACGAGAGCTCATTCCAAGATAACTGATGAGAGGAGAAATTGGTCATAAACATCTCAGCTGTTCTTATCCTCTCTCAAAGTTTTCTCTAGTTTAATTTGCAACACAATCTCCTGTTAAACAAACATGCACGTTCACCTGGACAATTCATTTCTACCCATATTTTCGCAAAAAACCAAATCTACAAATGGTTAACCTGGCCAGCTGCAGTGTAAAAGGGAGCTTAACACAGTCCCTGCAAGAAACCATTTGGGAATTTGAAGCTAAGTTTGGAGTTCTTCTTTAAATGGGAATATCAGGCTATTTGAACTTTCTGTTCACTGATTTAAATAAGCCTGACAACAAATTTCCCTGGATCCTATATACAGGATTTAATAGCTTTTGCTCGTTGCATAACTTGCCATATTGTTGTTTATACATTGTTTGCTGTTTTCAAATCTATTCATAGCACAGCATCCACCCCATTGTTTCTGTGACATATTAAGAGACATTAAATTTAGGCAGCCTTGTAAGAAGTGCCACAAAGCATAAAATATATGGGAACAAGGACCAGGAAGAATTTAAAAACAAAAAACTACTGCGGATGCTGGAAATCCAAAACAGAATTACCTGGAAAAACTCAGCAGGTCTGGCAGCATCGGCGGAGAATTTGTCTACTTTAATCTTCATGACAATAGTACAATGTGGCAATTAGTGAAGCACAATCATTTGACCAAAGATATTTTTGTGAGACAATTCAGCACAACCCAAGCTACATTAGGTCTTGATACAACTGACTGAGGTTTCTCCTTCAAATAAGCTAAGTTAAATTGCTGTGACAATTTATTGTATAGCTATTGTTTACCAAGCATTTGACTATTAGTTCTAAACCAAAATATTAGAAAGATGTTGTTTTTCAGGTTATTCCTAGTGCCATGAATGGTTACCATGAATCTTCAGGGCTGCCAGTAGTCACTGCACCAAATGCTCAAGTTCAAATCTCACCATGGCAACTGGTGGAATTTAAATTCAATTTTTAGAAATCTGGGATATGAAGCTAGTGACCATGAAACTATCATCGATTGTCGTAAAAGCCCACCTGGTTCACTAATGTCCTTTCTAGTCTGGCCTACATCTGACTCCAAACCCACAGCAATGTGGTTGCCTCTTAACTGCCCTCTGAAATGGCCTAGCAAACCACTCAGTTCAAGGGCAATTAGGGATGAGCAGAAAATGCTGGCCTTGCCAGCAACTCCCACATTCCATGAAAGAATAAATTTTTTAAAATCCTGGAGACCCTTTGAGATCTACACCTAATATTTTTTACTTGCCCAATGTACAGGGAACATATTACAAATACTTAAACCGAGCTCATAGAACCATAGAAAAGTTACAGCACAGAAGGAGGCCACTCGGCCCATCTTGTCCATGCCAGCCCAAGGACACCAAGGTGCCCTTTCTAATCCCACCTTCCTGTACCTGGCCGATAGCCCTGCAGCTTACAGCACTTTAGATGCAGGTCCAGGTACTTTAAGAGTTTCTGCCTCTACCACCAACTTGGGCAGCGAATTCCAGACACCCACTACCCTCTGCGTAAAAAAGTTCTTCCTCATGTCCCCCCCTACACCTTCTGCCACTTATCTTGAATCTATGTCCCCTAGTTCTAGAATTCTCCACCAAGGGAAACAATTTTATCCTGTCCATTATCTATTCCCCTCATAATTTCGTACACCTCAATCAGGTCACCTCTCAGCCTTCTTTGTTCTAAGGAAAATAACCCCAACCTATCCAATCGCTCCTCGTAGTTACACTTTTCTAACCCTGGCAACATCCTTGTAAACCTCCTCTGCACTCTCTCCAGAGCTATTACATCCTTCCTGTAATGTGGTGACCAGAACTGCACACAACACTCCAGTTGTGGCCTCACCAGTGTTTTATACGATTCCAACACTAAATCCTTACTTTTATATTCTATACCTCTGCCAATGAAGGAGAGCATTCCATATGCCTTCTTTACAACCTTGTCTACTTGAACTGCTGCCTTCAGGGACCTGTGTACTTGTACGCCAAGATCTCTCACTTCATCTACCCCTCTTAGTGTAATCCCTGTATCTGTTTGACCTCCCTAAATGTATGATGTCAGCACATCCAGGAAGGTCAACTCCCCACTTCACTAGCATGGGACTATTCAGTCCCCAGGATTCAGGGAGTCAGACTTCAAATACAATTAGCACACCTGAAGTTCAAATAAGATAATTCGAAAACCAAAGTTTATCCGAGTCATACGAAATGTCTGTTAATTCCTTCACAATGGGACCAATCATATTTCAAAAGCACTGACAAGAGTTACCTTTCGATTTCTTGTCTCTATTGTATACGAAATGTTCTTCTCACTAAATATTAGCCGAAGAGGTACAGGCACACGGAAATCATCCTTCCACAAAGCAAGGAGGCGGCTGAGCGAATGCTGGATGGATTTGCAAAAAGAAGCCTGGTCTCTGACATCCTTCTTCACATTAGAGTCGGATAGTGGAACTTCTCCTGCAACTGTGGAAAAGGACCAGGTGAGACTTTGGTTGAGTAGAGCTGAAGCTAAGAGTAATCTAGTCCACCACGGTTACAAGATACTGTAAATTCACTAAGGCAAAAGAGAGTTCTCTATACCACACATATAAAAAAAATCATAAAATTGTATTAGGAAGCCTCCCAGATTGGTGCAGAGACTTAGTCAGCCTCACAAATGGAAGTCTCAAAACATAGAGGAAAGCTACACAAACAGCTTTTAGTTCAGTGAAAAGTACAAACTAGAGTAAAGGTACAAAAAAATAGTTCCGTTGTTGAAGATTACTATAGTGATATAGCTGTGGCTCACTGGCAATATTATTGCCTAAGTCGGATCATGATTTCAATCCCACACCAGAGTGTAAAGACAATCTAGGCTGACTCCAGTGTTGCACTGTCAGAGGTGCTAACTTTCCTTAGACAGGCCATGTCTGCCATCTTGGGCAGATATAAAGCATCCTACAGTGCAATTCAAAAGAGAAGCAGGGGAGTTCTCTGTGAGCTGGGCATTACTTTTCCATCCAAAAAACAGACAGACATAACTCAATATTGGCTACCACATTTGCCTACAAAAATACTTCATGGGCTGTGAAACATTTTGGAACATCCTGAAGATGTGAAATACGTTATATAAATGCAAATATTCATTCTTCAGTTTACAGATCGTTACAACTTACTCCACCAGTAAAATAAAAAACATTGTCCCTCTAGATAGTAACTACAATATATGTACAATTACTTGTACTTGAAAACATCTGAAGATAGAAGAAATAGGAGAGTGAAAAAAAAATTCTCCAATTACTTACCTAGCAAAAAAGCAAGCTCCACAGTGTATTTGGCAAGGGCCTGTTCAATTACTGGACATATGTACTGCAAAAAAACAAGTCACAGTTCACCAAAAGTCCCTTCAGTATTCAGTTTCATAATGAAATGATGACAGGATTACATAGAATACACTGCACAGTCATCTAACCCATCTGCTCTATGTCAATATTCATGGTCTATAGGAGCCTCCTCCTACTCTACTTCATCAGCAAAACTTTTACTGCATTCTCCCTCTTGTACTTATCTGGCTTCCCTTAATTGTATCTATGCTATTCACTGGAATCACTCCTTGTGGTAAAACTTTTCATATTTTAACCACTCACTGGATAAAGAAGTTTCTCCTGAAATTCCTATTTATCACACAATCTCAGTGCAGAAGAGGCCCTTCGGCCCACCGAGTCTGCACCGACACGTGAGAAACACCTGTCCTACTTACCTAATCTCATTTACCAGCACTTGGCCCATAGCCTTGAATGTTGTGACGTGCCAAGTGCTCATCCAGGTACTTTTTAAAGAATGTGAGGCAACCTGCCTCCACCACCCTCCCAGGCAGTGCATTCCAGACCGTCATCACCCTCTGGGTAAAAAGGTTTTTCCTCACATCCCCCCTAAACCTCCTGCCGCTCACCTTGAACTTATGCCCCCTTGTGACTGACCCTTCAACTAAGGGGAACAGCTGCTCCCTATCCACCCTGGCCATGCCCCTCAATCTTGTACACCTCGATCAGGTCGCCCCTCAGTCTTCTCTGCTCCAACGAAAACAACCCAAGTCTATCCAACCTCTCTTCATAACTTAAATGTTTCATCCCAGGCAACATCCTGGTGAATCTCCTCTGGCCAGTATCATCCTTGTTAATCTTTTTTGCACCTTCTCTAATGCTTCTATATCCTTTACATGATATAGAGACCAGAGCTTTGCACAGTACTCCAAGTGCGGTCTAGCCAAGGTTTGACACAAGTTTTCAATTCTTTTACTCTAGATAAGAAACGCTGATTGTAGAATTCCTAGTTTGAGCTGCCAAATAAATTATTCAATTTCATTTGAGAAAATGGAACATACTTGCCTTAATACTAAGCCAGTGATTTTTCCCAAGTTGAATGCATACCAACTTTGATGGGCCAAATGGCTTATCATCCTTGACTCTTGTTTATAAAAAATTGACCTATTCCCTTCCACACACGTTTTCCCTCCTGTCCATGCCAGCCGCAACCCTGATTCAAGAAACCTTGAAGTGACTTGCTCCATCCTATCGTCATCTGCAACCAGAGCATAACTGGCCACCAAGAGTGATGCCAGCCTGGAGTCTCTCCCAACCACTTCCTCCCTCATTTTGGATCTACATTTCCTAGAGCAGTATGGCTAAAATTGATAATTCACTCAACAGGAACCACAGACAAGGTCCCAGAAATGCATCCTATTAAATGAACACATTTGAATAAAAAGGCACACCTGTCTACATCTTAGTGTTTGACATAACCTTCCTAATAAGTCATCAAGTTGTTTGTGGTCCACTGTTTCATCGCTGTGCCTGGGACCCAATGTAATACTCAACAGCTCCTATGAAAGGGAGAGAATACACACAACAAATTAGGCTATAGGTTTCCAAACATGTCTACCAGAGATTTCAGCAAAAAGCCCATGGCATTAGAAGGTATAAATTCCTTTCTGCAAGCATCAGACTGACTGAATTATTCAGTGACCAATGCTTGGGTCCTAATTTGTTCAGATAAGGAACTAAGGATAACATTGAACTTGTGTCCATTCTGTACTTTACCATTGTCCTCCATTCCAACTCCCCCACCACCTCTCTCTGGGATCCTGTACCACAGACACCAGAAGTGCTCCAGTCTCTTGGCTAAAGGTTCATACTGAGTGAGGCCAGTGAATATCAGCATACAATTTGAGCATGAAAAGCATCATGTCAAACCTCCTTCCCTAACCCAATATAGAGGCATGATTTCTAATTCAATAAGAGTCATTGGAGGGAACCCTGCTAGATCTTCCCATTCCCACCATTATCCCAAAAAACAGCCTTTAATGCGTGGCTTGGGTTATTGTACAGTGACCCACCAAGGCCTCCTTGGCAAGAATGATGCCCATTCTGAGGAAATACTTGTGCCTTGCTGTGTAAAGCCGTTCAAGTCCTGCTGTTTTTCCAGGCCACATCGACAAATAATGTTGCCGTGGTGGGGGAGGAAACCAGCAGGGTTTCACTTCCGTGACATGTTACAATGTTTATAAGTCTTCAGCATCATGCAGAGTGAAATACTGGGCACAGACATAGCTCAGTCATATGAACCAGATCAAGAATCTGAGACAGGAAGTAGAACAATTCCACTACTGCAACTGGTCTTTCAATAGCCTGAGCAAGAAAGTTTTTTCTACATATTCCCACCCCAACTGCTCAAAACAGAACTCATCAGTGTGGAAAGACTCCAGGCTATTGCAGGCACACAGTTCAAAATGACAAAGATTAATCGTGCTTCTCAGCATCAGGCTAATAATTCCTTCCAGACAATTCTCATCCCAACCAATTGATATCAATAAATTGCATGCCACAAAAATCAATTTGCAGGAAACTAAACATAAATCTCAGTCCCTTGTAACAGTTTGTGGATATAATGCAGAAACTACACAGATAAAAAATTCCCACATTACACATTGAATTTATTAGACTTGTAGAAATGGATATGGATTAAGATGCTTATTTAAAAAAGACTCGGGGCTGTTTTTTTACTAAAGCAACCGCGTTGAACATTGAACAGATTTTCCATTCTATCACATTTTATGAATGGAAATGTAACATACCTTAAACTCACTGGCTATTTGGGAGGGTGGTGGGGCATCATGCTTACACTCTGGTGAGCAAGTCCTTATTGCTCCAGGAACCTCACTTACATTTGTCGATTGCACGGTTTGAGATTTCTTCAGTCTGTCAAAACTGAGCTTCATTTCTTTTCTAATTAAAGCTGACAGTAAAACAAAAAGAAAAACCTGATCAAGAGTGCAAACTACCACAGGAGTGCAACCTCAAGTACATTTTACACAACATGCTCCTCTTTGACCAGACACAGTGTGCCAATGGAACATGCATTTATTATTCACCATCAGAGGATACATTCAAGGCAAGTTCTTCCAGTGACTGGCTCAAAAGGATCTGCATTCCTCACTCAGCTGGGCAAAGAATGTTGAAACTAGGAACCATCAAAGTGACCTTAAAGTAATTATTGAATAAGATAGAGTACATCATGCAAAAGTACATCAACTGGTTTCAAAAGTCATTGTCTGTTTGCAACAAGTAGACAGTAAAAGCCTGTTGGCCCACTGTCTCTCCGCATCCATTCACTACATACCCTGCTGTGGAACAAGATTAGGGCTATCTACTTTTGGGTGAGAAGCAAGTCAAAGAAAGAGGTACTCAATCCCAGCACCATCCCACAGTCTGCACTGCACTGGGATGGCAAGGGAGAGGGAGAATCTACAATATAGGAACAAGAGAATGCCATTTACTTTCCTGAGCCTATTCCGTAATTTGATGAGATCATGGCTGATCTGTGACCTAACTTATGATTAATACAAATTTAAATCTGAGCAATAATTGCCGTTTGCAGAAAAGAGCTTCAAACTTCTATCATCCCTTACATGCAAATGTTTCTCAACTTTACTCCTGAAATGTCTGGCTCTAACTTTTAGACTATGTCTCTCTTCCTACACTCCCCAACCAGCAGAAATAATTTTCTCTAGCTACCTGATCTGTTCCCTGTAATATCTTGCAAACTTCAAACAAATCACCCCTTACCCTTCTAAATTCCAGGACACAAGCTGTTTTATAGAGACAGAGTCTATAGAGCTGTCAGAAACATTGGCCCAGATTGAAACCAAGTAGAGGTCACATAATCCAGCTCTTAGCTCAAATCCAGTATATTTCACTTAACAGATAGTCTGCTACAGGGACAGAAGGGGCAACAGCCTCACCTCCACTGCCCCAACCTCTTTCTTTGAAAATTCTGTCAAAGTGGAGCTGTTTATGGTTTGAAAACTGACCAGAAGACCTTATTGCTGCAAACCATGGGTTCTTAAAGGATTCCAAATCAATACCACTGTCTCCAAGAGTAAAGAGAATCAACCAGTCACAACCGCGGAGTGACTGCTCCTGAGAGAAACTGTGAACAAGCATCCGAACAGTCCGTGAATAATTTTTTTCTTTTTCTGACTTTACCTTTTACTTGGCCAAGTTTTAAAATCTGATACTCTGCAGAGTTTTTATTTCTTTTTTGCATGCTTGAGGAGGGGGGGGGTGCGGTTGTGCGTGTGTTGATTTTGCATTAGTGGGTAGTTGGACATATTTGTAGATTTTAAACCTTTTAATAATTTCTGCATCTTTGCCTGAGTTAGTTTTAGCAATAAACTCTTTATTTATTAACTTAAGGAACCTGGCTGGCTTATTTCTTACACAAAGCATATTGAATTGGCAACATCACCTTTTTAAACCCAAACTCTGTTATAACCAACCCAGGAATGGGACAAACAGAGGAGTCAGTTCATCCCTCCTAACCTGGTCGTAACAAGAAATAAAAGCCAGCACTCCATTAACCTTTCTGATTATTTTCTATACCTGTTCATGACATTTTAATGATCTGTGTACCTGGACCCCCAAATCTCTTCGAACTGTCACTGTTACTAGCTTTTCACCATTCAGAAAGTTTCTGTTCTATGCTTTTTAGGTCCAATGTTGATGGCCTCACAATTGCCTACACTGGAATTCATTTGCCAGCTTTGCCTAATCACTTAATCTAATATCTTTAATTTGATGTTTTCATCTGCACTGCTTATAATTTCCCCCTATATGTCACTAACAATTTGGATATGAGACTTTCTATCCCATCATCTAAATGGTTAATAAATCTGGTGAACAGTTGAGGCCCCAACACAGAACCCTGTGGGACACTTGTCATATCCTGCCAGTTAGGGTACCTATCCAAAATCACTATTCTCCATCTTCTGCCTCTCAGTCAATTTCCTAACAGGTCAATAACTTGCCTTCAATTCCATGACCAGTCTCTGATGAGGAACTTTATTAAATGCCTTCTGGAAGCCTTCATAAATAACATCTGTAGACATTTCCCGGTCTATTATTGAGTCATTCTTCACTGAATATTCAAATCAGAATTGTCAGGCATGACCTATCCTTTAGGAATCCATGCTGGCTCTCTCTGATCAGCTGAAAATGTTCTAGGCATTCAGTCACTCTGTCCTCACTTCAGTAATTTCCAAACAACAGGTTATTTTTCCCTTGATTACCCCTCTCATCTTTCTTAAATTGTGAAGTGGTGTGCAATTTTCAATGTAAAGGAACGATCCCGGAATCAAGAAGATTATAGTTAAGGGATCAACAATACTCTTAACTACTTGCTTTAAAACCCTGGAATGGAAACCATCTGGTCACTCTTTAGTGCCAATATTTTCTTCATTACTGTTACTTTGCTTGCTCTCTAGCCATCGACTCCATCACTTTCCATGACAACTGGCTGAAGCTGAACGAGACTGTTCACAACTTTGGTGTCATATTTAACACCAAGATGAGCTTCTGACCACACATCAACGACGTTGCCAAGATTACCCGTCTCCACCTTTGTAAAATCACTCAACCACACCCTCGCCTCAGCTCATGTCCTGCTGAAACCCTCATTCAAGACTCTGTTACCTCCTGACATGACTATTTTAAGACATTATTGTTCAGCCTCCCACATTCGACCTTCCATAAACTTGATGCCACCCAAAACTCTGCTGCCCGAGTCCAAACTCGCACCAAGCCCCATTCACCCATCACCCGTGCTCACTAACCTACACTGGCTCCCTGTTAAGCAACATCTTGATTTTAAATTTCTCGTCATCTTTTCAAATCTCTCATGGCCTTCCCCTTCCTTACCTCTAACCTCCTCAGCCCCACATAAAGTATTTCATATGCCTGTCATTTCCTTATTTTCATTTATATCACTGTTGCAGCTTTCAATGGCCCACGATGCTGCTGATCAGCCTCTTTTTCCAAATTGTAAAAGATGTGCATTTTGATTTTGATATCCCTTACAAGTTTCTCTTCATACTCCCGTTTTGTAGCTATTACTATTTGTTTTGTCACTTTCTGGTATTGTTTGTCTCTCTCCCAATTGCCACGATCTTCGCTAGTTTGGTAAATTTTGCCTCTTTAATCATCCACAGCTGAATTTTTTTTGGCAGGCAGAGCTCTAGGTTCTAGATTATGTCAAACTCTTTTTTTAGTACCAGATCAGAATCCACTGATCTTCTATACATTTACCCAGTATCAGATTTGCTCAGTTTACTGAGGACAAGTCTCTGTCTCATCCCACTGAAGTCAGCCTTATCTAAATCTAGAATCTTTGTAGTTGCTTTGCATTTCTCCTTTCAAAAACAACCTTGAATTTGATCATATTGAGATCCCTGTTTGATAGATGTTGCTGTTAACTAAACCTGTCTATTACTAAACATAATAAAAAGCATGCCTCCTTGTTGGTCCGAGGATATACTGTTTCTGAACACCATACTGAATATATTCAAGAAATGTATATATTTCTGACACAAGCTAGTCTGTTTATTCCAATCTGTGTCGGTGGAGATTCAATGGGCCGAAGGGCCTCTTCTGCACTGAGAGATTCTGTATGAAAGTTAAAATCCCCCATTAAAAGCACTCTTTTGCTGCATGCTTGTCTAATCTTCTCGTTTATATAATTATCACTTCACAGCTGCTTCCATGGGGCCTAAACACAACTCTCACTGCGGTCTTAAAATCTTTTCTATTTCTTAATTCTACCCATAAAGTCTCCACTGCCTGCTTACATGTCATTATATCATCTCTCATCATTGAAGCAATTTCACACTTAATCACTAAGGCTACTCCTTCCCTTCTATTAGTTTCCCTCCCTTATCTGTAGACCTTATAACTTAACTATTCGACAGCCATGTCTCAGCAATGGATGTCATCATACCCTCAAAGTTGAATTTGTGCCTGCAATTTAATTTGCTCCTTATACTCTGTGCATTTGCATGAAGAACACATATTTGGCTGGAGAACTCAAATGTTTTTCTCTCATTTATTTCTCTTTCTTGATTGAATTATTTTACATCTTTTAGTTATCCCCTTGCCTGTAGTGCCTAAAGCACCATCTCTAACTGTTACTTTACTCTTCCTACAAGATACTTGCATTCAAAAGGATGAGAGGACACAGAGGAATTCTCACAGGTCCTACTCCAATAAGTTGTTTCCCCCCCCACCCTTTGCTATGAGCTTCATCATTGAGAGGCTGGGTTGCCAAAAAAAAATTATTTGCACCTGATCTACAATCTCCTGACACCCAATTTCCTGATCTACCCTGACAGCATTCTTAAATTGCTGAAGAAACCATTTCTTGCACTCAGCATAGCTGTGAGCACTGTGGGGACGTCAGTACTGCATGTTGCAGCTGCAATGAGTTTCTAGTGATCCTGCACAAGAAGCTGATATTTTAAGGTTATGCTTCTTTGTACCTGTGACATTGGTGGAAAGCCACATACAAGCTTTCTCGGTAGCAAGGCGGCTTGCAATACCTTCGGCTGTACTCAGCACCTTTTAAAAAAAAAGCGTAATTACTTACAAATACCACAATTGATCCAAATAGCAGAAAAGCAAATGCTTTACAAAGCGGGCAGGGGAGGGGCAACACCGAGAGCACTGGAGTGCTGCTTTGGGCTGCAGTAGAGCGCTTAAGTTGGAGTTCGGTGACTGAGGGAATTTAAGGGTTAATTTCTATCTAAAGTCTAGTCTTTCTTTAATTTATTAACTAAAAGTTGCTGTTTGGGTTGGAAGGTGGTGGGTTTTAGGTCAGCTTTAAAACAGGGTTTCTACAGGCTCTGCTTGCAGCTACAATTAGTTAATTAGATAACTGACTTAAACAGGTTTTCAGAGGCTAGATTCAGAGGAGTATAAAAACAGGCCATCTTACAGTGCTGACTGTCTGCACTGGAGTGCTGCTTTGGGCTGCAGCAGAGTGCTTAAGTTGGAGTTTGGTGACTGAGGGAGGAGGTGAGGAGGGAATGAGGTGATCCTTTGAGTACCATGAGTATGGTCGGTTAAGTATTTACACTTTTATCGCTTATAGTTTTTAAG
Organism: Cetorhinus maximus; assembly: GCF_964194155.1. Taxonomy (NCBI): domain Eukaryota; kingdom Metazoa; phylum Chordata; class Chondrichthyes; order Lamniformes; family Cetorhinidae; genus Cetorhinus; species Cetorhinus maximus. Next base: position 73,211,721 of record NC_135896.1, read on the forward strand.
GTCTTATTTTGTGGTTCATTGTTTATAAGGGCTATATTCTGTAACAACAAGAGCAGAGAAGGGGGGCCCTAGAGTAATTGATATTATTTAATATTAAGCATCTTCCAAAAGGTTTAATTTAATTTAAAGGGGTAAGTCATGGCAGGAGAGCTCAAAGCCGTGGTGTGCTCCTCCTGCTCAATGTGGGAAGCCGGGAACGTTTCTAGTGCCCAGGGCAGGCATGTATGTGGGAAGTGTCTCCAGCTGCAGCTCCTGGAAGCCCGGGTTTCAGAGCTGCAGCGGCGGCTGGGGACACTGTGGAGCATCCGCAAGATGGAGTATCATGAATAGCACATATTGAGAGGTGGTCACATGGCGAGCTAAGAGTCCACAGGCAGGAAGGGAATGGGTGACCACCAGGCAGAGCAAGAGGACTAGGCAGGCAGTGCAGGAACCTCCTGTGGCTATTCCCCTGCAAAACAGATATACCGCTTTGGATACTGTCGAGGGGAATGGCCTCTCAGGAGAAAGCAGCAACAGCCAAATTCATTGCACCACGGTTGGCTCTGCTGCACAGGAGGGGAGTAAAAAGTGTGGGAATACAATAGTTATAGGGGATTCAGTTGTAAGGAGAATAGATAGGCATTTCTGTGGCCACAAACGAGACTCCAGGATGGTATGTTGCCTCCCTGGCGCTACGATCAAGGATGTCTCAGAGCGGCTACAGGACATTCTGAAGGGGGAGGGTGAACAACCAGTAGTCATGCTACACATTGGTACAAACAACACTGGTAAAGGGGAGGTCCTAAAAGCAGAATACAGGGAGTTAGGAAGTAAGTTGAAGAGTAGGACCTCAAAGGTAGCGATCTCAGGATTACTACCAGTGCCACGTGCGAGTCAAAGTAGAAATAGCAGGATATATTGGATGGATACGTGGCTGAAGAGATGTGAGGGGTAGGGTTTCAGATTCCTGGGACATTGGGACCGGTTCTGGTGGAGATGGGACCAGTACAAACTGGACGGGTTACGCCTGGGCAGGACCGGGAATGATGTCCTAGGAAATTTTTGCTAGAGTGGTTGAGGGTTTAAACTAAAATGGCAGAGGGATAGGAAGCTATTCAAGGAGTCAGAGGAGGGGGAATCAAGGACAAGAACAAAAGACAGAAAGAGGAATAAGAAAAGCGATAGGCAGAGAAATCAAGGGCAAGAATCAAACAGGGCCTCGGTGAAAAATAGTGGGAATGGGACAAGTAATGTTAAAAAGACAAGCCTTAAGGCTTTGTGCCTTAACGCGAGGAGCATTTACAATAAGGTGGGTGAATTAACTGCACAAATAGATGTAAACAGCTATGATATAGTCAGGATTATGGAGACATGGCTGCAGGGTGACCAGAGATGGGAACTGAACATCCAGGGGTATTCAGTATTTAGGAAGGACAGACAAAAAGGAAAAGGCGGTGGAGTTGCATTGCTGGTTAAAAGAGGAAATTAACGCAATAGTGAGGAAAGATATTAGCTCCGACGATGTGGAATCTGTGTGGGTAGAGCGGAGAAAAACTAAGGGGCAAAAAAAGTGAGTGGGGGTTGTATATAGACCCCCAAACTATAGTGGTGGTGTTGGGAATGGCATTAAACAGGAAATTAGAGACGCATGCAATAAAGGAACATCTGTAATTATGGGTGACTTTAATCTGCATATAGATCGGGCAAATCAAATTAGTAACAATACCGTAGAGGAGGAATTCCTGGAGTGTTTACGGGATGGTTTTCTGGACCAATGTGTTGAGGAACTAACTAGAGAACAGGCCATCTTAGACTGGGTATTGTGTAATGAGAAAGGAATAATTGGCAATCTAGTTGTGTGAGGCCCCTTGGGGAAGTGTGATTTAGACAAGCTGAGTGAGTGGGCAAATGCATGGTAGATGCAGTATAATGTGGATAAATATGAGGTTATCCGCTTTGGTAGCAAAAACAGGAAGGCAGGTTATCTGAATGGCTATAAATTGAGAGGGGGGCATGTGCAACGAGACCTGGGTGTCCTCATACACCAGTCACTGAAGGTAAGCATGCAGGTGGTGGTAAAGAAGGCAAATGGTATGTTGGCCTTCATAGCGAGTGGATTAGAGGACAGGAGCAGGGATGTCTTGCTGCAATTATACAGGGCCTTGGTGAGACCACACCTGGAATATTGTGTGCAGTTTTGGTCTCCTTATCTGAGGAAGGATGTTCTTGCTCTCGAGGGAGTGAAGCAAAGGTTTACCAGACTGATTTCTGAGATGGCAGGACTGACATATGAGGAGAGATTGAGTCAATTAGGATTATATTCACTGGAGTTCAAAAGAATGAGGGGGGATCTCATAGAAACCTATAAAATTCTAACAGGACTAGACAGGGTAGATGCAGGAAGGATGTTCCCAATGGTGGGGGAGTCCAGAACCAGGGGTCACAGTCTGAGGATACGGGGTAGACCATTTAGGACTGGGATGAGGAGAAATGTCTTCACCCAGAGAGTGGTGAGCCTGTGGAATTCGCTACCACAGAAAGTAGTTGAGACCAAAACATTGTATGTTTTTAAGGAGGAGTTAGATATAGCTCTTGGGGCGAAAGGGATCAAAGGACATGGGGAGAAAGCAGGAGCAGGCTATTGAGTTGGATGACCAGCCATGATCAACATGAAATGGCGGAGCAGGCTCGAAGGGCCTTATGGCCTGCTCCTGCTCCTATTTTCTATGTTTCTGAGAGAAGGAGCACAGCAGAGAAGAGGTAACAAAGTGAGTGAGTGATGATTTAGACACAATGGGGAGAAGTTAAAGGCACGAATAAAAACTGTTCTTAACAGATACCAAAAATGGCAAAGCACCACCAACCAATGGCAGTCTAACCCTGTCGCAGCAAGTAGGCTGCACTTCTTTGTGATCTCGCACACATTCCACATCAAAAAGACATGTAGAAAGTTTGTAATGAGTTGGAGTTAATGTAGAGTACAACCTGGGAAACACTCTCGTGTCCAAAAGGAGGAAGTCATGCTAAACATTTATAAATTACTGGTTTGACCCCAACTGGATTATTTTGGAAAATTCTGTGCAACCTCTGGAAGGATGTCGAAGCCTTGGAGAGGATGCAGAAGCATTACCAGAATGGTTCAAGAGATGAGGGACTTCAGTTACATAGGGAGACTAGAGAAACTGGGGCTGTTCTCTTGAGAGCAGAGAAGGATAATGTCAGATTTGATTAAAATTTTCAAAATTTTAAGTGGTTTGATAAGAGTTGATAGGGTGTGTTTATTTGTGTTGCAACACTAGGGGAGCACATCCTACACATACACATATACAGTGTCAGTCACGGTGAATCAGTCTGTGATTTTATCATTTGCAACTAGACAGACATGCTAAATTAAGTTTTGAAATGCAAACTGAAACCTGGTATTAGGCAGTAAATTAAAACAATGTTAGGATTGACTGTTCCCCAAATGTTCTGTTCATTTGTCAAACATTATTAAAATGCTCATCAGAAATACATCAGGGTATTGCTTTTTTTTTTAAACTAGACTTTTTGCTGATGTTCGCCAAAGGATTTATTCTATTTTCTACAAATATTTACACAAATGATAATAAATTTTTAAAAAATCACCACCCAATGTAGTGTTCAAGACCTGGGCTTAAGTGCCCCATTAGCTGGGAATTGTCACCACGAAACCTTTCCAACTTGCTTCAGAAGACTGTTCTTTAAACCTGCAATCACTATTCCCATTTCATATATCTGCGGTGCATTGCGAGTTCAACAAGTTTTCCCCAATAATAAAGAAATCTTAAGTGGGATTTGATGTTCTGCAGCTATGTGCGTGCCAATGATGCTTCTTATGCCAAATGGAAAGGCGTCAAGGTCAACTGCACATCAGTGGCCACCAGGTGGGCCGAGTGCTCATGCGCAACTGCACCTGACACGTTTCCAGTCAATGGGAGGAGTTATAATCAAAACTATTTCCACTGGCAGAAGGGTCAGAGAACCAGAGAACAGAAATTTAAGAAAACTGGCAAAAGTAATGAAAATTATTTTTACGTAGCCATTTGTGATCTGGAATGTGTTGTCAAAAGGGTGGTGGAAGCAGATTCAACAGTAACTTAAAAATGGAACTGGATAAATACTTGACTAGGAAACATCTTGATGGTTAGGAGGAAAGAGCAGAGGAATAGAATTAATTAGGCAGTTGTCTCAAAAAGCCAGCACAGACACAATGGGCTGAATGGCCTCTATGTGCTGTATGATTCTATGGTGCAATGAAGGGGATGGTGTGGTTGAGAACTTCACTATCTGCTAGGTGAGATAATAAAAGTGGTTGTGGGTGCTTTTGGTGATGAACTGGATGTAGTGTTTGAACACCAGAGAATACCATCCGGTTCAGGCAAGTGGCCAGGGCGGGAGAAAGGAATAAGTGACCAAGGAGTGCAGTACCTGCTAAGATCCCAATGGAAAAGCTATGATCTTGCCAATGTTTAGCTGGAGGAAGTTCCAGCTGGGGCATGCTCACAACAGCAGGCAGCAAAAGTTTTGAGAATTATGGATAATGGTGAAAAAGCACATCCAATACGAGAATATATACAAACAATGTTCACTGCTATCCATCAGGGAGGCCTCGGGTGTCGAGCTCATCACATTGCATAATCCTTCATTAACCCTCAATAAACTTTTTGCCATTTCCAATTCTTATCCAATTCTTTAGAATTTGCTGGTAAAGGCAGCTGCACTGCATCCCCTGGCAGTCTTCAACTGGCTGTAGTTAGCATTTACATTAGGAACCTACCTCATGCTTATGGGGATATTAAGAATTTCTATGGTTTCAGTCATCCAAGATCTCTGGTGACTATCAGTCTCTGTTTTGGGTTGGATGAAAGCTGGACTGAAATGAGTCAGATACGTGTTAATGGGAGGTATGCATGGAGTTGGAGAGCAGCAATCTTTTTGCGGACCATGGGCCGGAGATAGGAAGGGCTCCCCACCCACCAACCCCAGGGATGCAGGATAAGGCAAGTGGGGGGCTGTGTCTAAACAGAAAATCTGAAAATTTAACCGAGGCAGATGTCTCTTCTGGAAGCAGAACTTGAATTGCTTCTGGTCCCTTTCTGCCACAGAATCTGAAAAGGTAAAAAGAGAGAAATATTTTACTTAAAGAATACTTTCAAAATCCAAATTTGAATTTTAACATCAGATAGAGGGATGGCTGAGCCATATCTTATGACATGATGATAGAAACCCTGAGCCCTCAGGCAAAGCCTCCAATCGCAGCCCCCCAGAACTTCTGGGTGCGTCCGTGAAAACACAGGATGGAAGAATGCATGAAATGTTCATCTAAGACAGCAGCAACAGTAATTCTGAATCAACAATAGGTCATCTAATCCAGTGATATATATTTGATTATGGGAGGAACAAAGTCAGTTTGCATTACATAACTGAATGAAATGAATAGTCAATTAGAGATAGTGAGTAGTTGCCTGTCTCTGCACATCATTACAATTATTTCCTCATGAAGTGGGGAAAAAGACTTTAGGCTTCACCTCAGATCAGAGCTGGGTGCCCTAGTGATATAACCAATGGACACGTTTATGGAAACACACACAAAGGTTCCATTCAGCCCACTGTGCCTCTGCTGGCTCTTTGAGCTACCCAATTAGTCCCACTCTCCTGCTCTTGCCCCATAGCTTTCTAATGCTTCCTTTTTAAGGATATTTGCAATTCCGTATTGAAAGCTGCTTACTATTTAATCTGCTTCAACCACTCTTTCAGGCAAAGCACACATCAAAACACTAGATGAAAGGAGGCCAGATAGGAGGACTTAGATGGTAGGGGTATTTCTCTGTTCATGCATCTCCCCTGGGCTGGTCTCAAATGCCAATTTGCAAGATTTTTAAGAGGGTTCTCAGTCACAGCCATAACCTAAATCAAAGTGTGAAGATGGAAGAATGATCCCCACATGGTCAGAAATAATGAAAAGGGTACTGATTTCAACAAAGGATATTTTTCAGTCCTGTTAATGTCCGTGGGCCATTTTAAAATTTTTATCCTTGTGTTCAAATCCCTCCATGGCTTTACCCCACACATCTTTGCAACCTCCTCCAACCCTGCAACCCTCGAAGATCTCTGCACTCCTCCAATGCTAGCATCTAGTGCATCCCAGTCTTCATCAATCTGCATCTTCGCCAAAGATGACCATGCTTTCACCTGACTAGACTGAGGTTCTGAGCCTTGGGACATTTTGCTAAGTTAAAAATGTTATATAAATGCAAGTTGTTGATATGTTATACTTTTTCACACTATCGTCTTCCCCCAACCTGAGTTGCAATTTTTTGTTCAAAACAGGAAACAATCTGTAGGTCATCGAGCATGTATATTTGTCACATAACCACCACCACTCAAATTTCAGAGATGCTTACTCTCTGCCTTTGATCACAGCCTGCCTGCCTTCTTCACAGAGATCAATGATCACACTTTCAAGTAGCTCGGGTAGGTTGATCTTCTCGTCCTTCATTGCATTTTGTAGCATTGTTGTCCCGCGTTTGACTAGATCAGATACCAGAGTCGCCCTAGGAAAGGGAGCATAGGTAGTAATTGAGTTTTGCTTCATTGTTACACTCCCAACAGTGAGCTCATCAAAACTATCTCAAAGCTCATCAAAATATCCCAGTTTTGGCTCAATGTCGCCCCCAAGTTTATAAGGGAGTCTTGGTGTGCTGAGTTAGTTGCCAGCTAAGGCTACTGATTATTCACGGGTTGTGGCGTTCCACTTCTGAGACCAATGTTGTTCACAATTTACATAAACGATTTGGATCTGAGAATTGCAATTACAATTTCAAGATTAAGCATGCCAGATTTTTGGAGGGTGGGGGGTGGAAACGGACGTAATTAATACGGGGGTGGGGATGGCAACAAAATAAAGGAAGACATTAAAAACTTGCACAGTAGTGTGATGTTGTACATTTTGATAGGAAGAATGAGACAGCCACATACATGGAGGCCAACACTGCAGTGTAAGTGCAGATGAGACATTAAACCCTCTCATAAAAAATCCCATGGTGCTATTTTGAAGAGCAGAGGAGTTCTTCCCATTGTTCTGGACAAAATTTATTTCTCGACCAATATCAATCTGGTCATTATCACACTGCTGTTTATGGGACCACGCTGTACGCAAATTGGCTGCTGCACTTCCTACATTACAACATTGGCTATACTTAAAAAGATCTTCATTAGCTGTAAAGTGCTTTGGGACATCCTGAGGTTTTGAAAAGTGCTGTTTCTATTACCTTCTTTGGCTCAGTATAAACTATTGTCTGATTACAAAATGTTTCCCTACATGAAAAGTGCAATACAAATGCAAGTTGTTATTCCCTACTGAAAATTCCAAACTGGTAAAACTAAGTGGTAAAACTGAGTGAATAACCTATCGGCTAACTAGTATAGCATGTAGTGGGCTGCATCAATCAGGGTAAAACAGCTAATTATCAGTATTTTGGGAGGTAACTATGGCTCATGCAGGGGTGTTGATTGCCACAAGTCCAGCTGCAAACATCCCAAAGGGTTTTATGTAAAAGTGCAGAAGAAAGGGAAATGTGATAACACTTGCAGGAAAAATTGACCATGATTGCTGAAGCTATTCCATTTGAAGTAAACAATCTTAAATGGAACCAATTCCCTTTTATCTTGTACATTTTCGAAGACCTTATTAATATAAGAGTTACAGTCATTTATGGTATGGAAAGATTCCATTCAGCCCATTGAGTCCACACTGAGTTCCTGCACAATCATAAACAATATGGAACTCAAAACATGCAGTATCTTTTGTTTATTTAAACAATGAGCTCATCAAAACTATCCCACTTTTGGCTCATCTATGTCTCCCGAAGTTTGTAACTGACGGAAAGATTCAGTCTCTATGTGCTGAGTTAGTTGCCAGCTAAGGCTACTGATTATATGTGGGAAGTGGTGTTCCACAAGGATCAATGCCAAGACCACTGTTGCTCATAATTTACATCAACCATTTAGATTTGAGAATCAGAATTACAATTTTAAGACTTGTGCACGCCAAAGGTATGTTGGGGGGCTGGGGGAGAGGGGGGATGGTTGGCTGGAATTAATTAATACAGAGGAGGAGGATGACAAAATAATGGGAGACCTCAAAAACTTGCAGAATATTAAGTGTGATGTCGTACATTTTGGTAGGAAGAATAAGGCAGCCACATACACCTTGGAAAATAAATGTCCAAATCAAATAGAGGGGTAGAGGTACACAAATAACTAAAAGTAGCAATACAGGTTAATAAGGCCATTAAAAAAAACAAAGCATTGGGTTTAATTTCTAAATAGATAGCATTGAAAAGCAGAGAAATAACATACAGAATCTTGGTTAGAATAGTACATCACAGAGAGGCTATCCGGCCCATCAAATCTGCACCAGCTATTCCAAAGAGCAATCCAGTTAGTCCCACTCCCCTGCTCTTCCCCCGCACCTCTAATTTTTTTCTCTGCCAAATATTTATCCAATTTCCTTTTGGAAGTTATTGCATGCACGAACTCTTATCTTGGTTAGACCACTTGGAGTACTATCCACATGATGAATAGTTAAGGTGTTGGAAAAGGATGCCAATTAAGTGGGCTAATTTATCCTGGTTGATGAGTTTTCTGAATGTGGATGAGCTTCTAGTCAATGGCGACTCCCAGGATGTTGATGCTAGAGGACTCAGCAATGATGATGCCATCGAATGTCAAGGGGGAGTTGGTTGGACTCTCTCTTGTTGGAGATTGTCATTGCCTTGGCATTTGTGTGGCACAAATGTTACTTATCAGTCCAAACCTGATCATTGTTCCCACTGCACGTGAGAACAGCTTGCTTCATTAACAGGAGTTGTGAATGGAACTGCAATTATAAGTAAACATCTCCACTTCTGGCCTTGGGATGGAGGGAAGGTCACTGTTGAAGCAGTTGAAGATGGTTAGGCCTAGGACACAACCATGAGGAACTCCTGCAGTGGTGTCCTGAGCTGAGATAACTGGCCTCCAACAATCACAACTATCTTCCTTTGTGCTAGATATGATTCCAGCCAATGGAGAGCTCTTCTGCCACTAATTCCCACTGACTTCAATTTTATTAGGTTCCTTCATTCGAAATTTGAGAATGCATTATTTCCTAAAGAAGGTACCTGAAATATGACACTTTTTAAAAAAAAGTTCTCTGCAATATTAAAATACCATTCTTAATTTAACAATAACAGACTTGTTTCACTCACTTGATGTGCTTTACACAGTTAGATCCAACTCTTTCAGCCACAAACTCAACTGTTTTGCGAAGTGATGGTGGTTGATTGTGAAAAAAAGCCTCCTCCAACTTTACCTGACCAGGAAACACAAACTCAACATTAAGTACACAGCGTAAAATTCTTCTCCATTTACTTGAAATTTCACACTCCTTGTACATTATCTTGGAGTTAAATCACCAAGATAATGCCATGTAAATGAATGGTTTGCCTGTTCCAATGGCTCATTAGTTATTGCACTCAATGCTCCATGTAACACTGAGCCCGTACAGACCAAGTTAGTTCCCTCTTGGCTAATCTAAACTGTGGCATTGAAGAAGTGCTGCAGTTGGTCTCAGTGACCACTAGCAGGAGCACATCACTGACTTTGGTTTTGATTCAAGGCTGTACGAAAAGCAATTCTATACTGTGATGGAGGAGCATTCACCCAGGCACTAGACAACTCACGGACCCAAGCCTGAGCAAAGAGCCATGAGATGCCAGCCCCCACTCTTCCAATAACAATTATCCAAACAGAGTGCTAGAAAGCAAGAGAGTTATGTTATCAGGGGTTAAGAGAAGTCATTGGAAAGAATGTAGGGAGGACAGATACTTTACTGGTCGACAGTCAATCTGAGGCACTAAAAGTAAGGAAATACGTCCACCCTGCTTTGAATGGACATTATGCAGGAATGTGTCATTTGGTTATATGCAGGGTGGTCTATATAAAATGAAAAATTCTGAGACAGAAACATAAATAGTATGAAGAGCATGCTCTTGACAGACGATTTGAGCACGCAAGGATGAAGGCGTTACCTGGAGTCTCTGCTGTGATTGTGCTAAAGTTGGTACTAAAGGCTCTGCAGCAGTTGGTGTGATTTTTCTCATGTATCCTCCATTTTTAACCCCACTGCCAGCTACGTAGGAAGCCAATAGCTTGCGTAACTCACCTGCAACAGAAGACCGGGTGAAACATCTTGTCATGGCTTACACTAACTGGCACACATTGTTAGTAGTTAACACACACATATTCTGTGGCAGTTAATCATTTCCATCTGGTCAGTAGAGGCTGTGTGGGTAAATAAAATGCAATAAACTAATACATGTAATATCAGAACACATGCAAGTTTGCATTTTGTAAAGTTTTGGATCTGAATTCTCCATGGTTCCCAAGGAGACACTTAACAGAAACCAAGCACTCTGGAAGGGAAGGGGTTAAATTAAGAAAATCGCCACAGATCACCATCACACACCTCTGAGCAATAGCCTGTGGAGCTGTCTTACTGAAAACCTGAGAGCCTGTCTTCTAACCAAGGATCGTACTTGACAAAGGCAAAGATCAATAGATTTTCTTTTTATCAGGTATGGGTATGAAGGGATATGGAGCCAAGGTGGAAAATTAGAGTTAAGATGCAGATCAGCTATGCTCTGACTAAATGCAGAAACAAGCTCAAGGGGCAGTAAGGCCTACTCCTGTTCCTAAAAGGGACAAGATGATATTCATAGGTAAAATAAGATAGAAACCAAAAATAAAAAGAGCTGACATTTAATAACAAAAATACCTTTCCAAAAAAATTGAGTTTCCTTTCCCAAAAAAAAATACCAACTTCTTCAACCTTTCCTTGTATCTTAGATAGCAGAGAATGCATTAACTTGGGTTGCCACACACAGCACCCTCTCAAGAGGTCTAATGGCTTTCCAATAGTATGGTGAGCTGCGATATTTTAAAGTACTATTCTGATTGTATTAAAGTATCACTCTTCAATAACCAAAGAGCATAACTTCCACTCCAGTTCCTTGTTTTCCATGCTAGTAATATCTTTGAAAAACATCAGGTCAGTTAAGTGTGACTTAAAAACAGAAAATGCTGGAAATGCTGTTCTAGGAAACATCTGCATCCTGAAAAGTTGACTGTTTCTCTCTCCAGATGCTCCAGAATATTTTTAGCATTTTATTTTAATTTTAGATTTTCAGCAGCCACAGTATTTTGCCTCTTTATCAAGCCATGCTGCTCCCAATCCTTTAGACATTTAGTTTATTGGTTAAATCAAAAACAAGTTTAGTTTTCAGTAACTCTCTCAACCTTTTTAAGTAACAATACAACATTTGCAACTATTTACTTCTCAGGAATGTCTCTTGGATCTAGTAAACATTTAAATAGTTAGTGGCCGACATATAAGCAGTCAGATAAGTATGAGGGAAAACTCATCAGGTCTAACAGCGTCTGTGCAGAGAAAGACAGAATTAACGTTTTGAATCTGAGTTTTTCCAGCATTTTCTGTTCTTATTTCAGATTTCCAGCATCTGCAGTATTTTGCTTTTATCAGATAAGTACAAGCTTTATTTGAAGTAGTAAACCTCTATATATTTTTCTACCGCTTATTCCTCCTACTAACCAATCATCCAATGCCCAAAATATACTCACTCAGATAGGGACAGCAGAGATAGAGCAGTTGCTGATCAACCAATGGAACAGAATCCTGAAAATAGAAAAAAAATCATACAGCACCATTCAGTTTCGCCTTCAGTCTCAGTGACTTGACCTTTTGGCAGCTTTAATGCGACAGCGTGACTGAATTTCACATTATGTCCAGAATTTCCTGATTTGAACCAGTAACCTGGAAGACAGAGAAGTGGATGCTTTCTCAGAAAGGAAGCATCAATCACTCTGACCAGTTTAGAGCCTTGGCACAGTTTTGAAAGCAAGTCTATATAGTCGGTCCATTTGGTTAATGATAGCACCAATACATGAGAAGTCATAAGCAAAAGTGTAATCATCAGTCCTTTCTTTGAATCTATTAGACTGAAACGAAAATTTATGTTAATGAGGTTGTAACAAAATTCCTGCATTTCAGAATGGACAGGAAATGCAAAGATTGTTTAATTTTTTGAGAGGGGAGAGATCATTGCATTGTTGGCATCCTTTCAATAACACATATCTGCAACTTTTCACAACTTCCCTTTTTTTTTTCTTCTTTCATAGGATACGTGCATCACTGGCAAGGTCAGCACTTATTGCCTATCCTTAATTGCCCTCAAGAAAGTGGTGGCGAGCCTTCTTCTTGAACCAGCCAATGTGTTTTAGATACACCCACTGTGCTGTTAGAGAGGGAGTTCCAGGATCTTGACCCAGAGACAGTGAAGGAAAGATGATGTATTTCCAAGTCAGGATGGTGTGTGACTTGGACTTTCAGTTGGTGTCCCCATGCTGCCCTTTTTCTAGATAGTAGTGATCACAGGTTTGCAAGGTGCTGTCAAAGAAATCTTGGTGAGTTGCTGCCGTGCATCTTTTCAATGGTAAACACCGCAATCACTGTGTGCTAGCGAACAATAGAACCATTGAAAAGTTACAGTGCAGAAAGAAGCCAGTCAGCAGATTGTGTGTGTGCCGGCCAAAAAGAGAAAAAAAGAAACTAGCCGCTCATTATAATCCCACTTTCCAGCACCCTGGCCCGTAGCCTTGCGGGTTACAGCATTTCAGATGCAGATCCAGGTACTTTTTAAATGAGTCGAGGGTTTCAGCCTCAACCACCAGCTTAGGCAGTGAATTCCAGATTCCTGGGTGATAAAGTTTTTTCTCGTGTCCCCTCTAATACTTCTGCCAATCCCTTAAATCTATACTCCCTGGTAATTGACCCCCTCAGCTAGCGGAAACAAGTCTTTCCTGTCTACCATGTCTAGGCCCCCCATAATTTTGTACACCTCAATTAGGTCACCGCTTAGCGACCTCTGTTCTGAGGAAAACAACCCTAGCCTATCCAATCTCTCCTCATTGCTGTAATTTTCAAGCCCTGGCAACATTCTTGTAAATTTCCTCTGCACTCTCTCCAGAGCAATTATGTCCTTCCTGTAATGTGGTGACCAGAACTGTACACAAACTGTAGCCTAACCAGCGTTTTATGCAGTTCCATCACTACAACCCTGCTTTTGTATTCAATAGCTCGCCCAGTAAAGCATTCCATATGCTTTTTTGACCACCTTGTCCACCTGTCATGCCACCTTCAAGAACCTGTGGACATGCACTCCAAGGTCTCTCACTTCCTCAACGCCTCTCAATAACTTCCCGTTTATTGAGTATTCCCTTGCTTTGTTTGCCCTCCCCAAATTCATTACCTCTTGCTTTTCCGGATTGAATTGCATTTGCAACTTCTCCGCCCACTCAACCAAACCATTAATATCACTCTGGAGTCGACAGCCATCCTCTTCACTGTCAACTACATGGCCACTTTTTCTGTCATCTGCAAATTGCCAATCAAGCCTCCCACATTTAAGTCTAAATCATTAATATATACACCAAACAGCAAGGGCCCCAACATTGAGCCCTGTGGAATACCACTGATAACCGTTTTCCATTCGCAAAAACATCCATTGACCATTACCCTTTGCTTCCTGTCACTGAGCCAATTTTGGATCCAACTCACCACCTTCCCCTGTATTCCATGGGATCTCACTTTTCTGACAAATCTGCCATATGGGACCTTGTCAATTGCCTGACTGAAATCCACGTAGGCAACATCCACTGCACAACCCTCATGAATCCTCCTTGTTACTTCCTCGAACAAAACCATGCTGACTATCCTTGATTAATCCGTGCTTTTCTAAGTGACAATTTATCCAGTCTCTCAGAATTGTTTCCAATAATTTGGCCATCACTGAAGTCAGACTGACTGGCCTATAATTTTCTGGTCTATCCCTCACACCCTTTTTAAATAATAGTACAACACCCACAGACCTTCAATCTTCTGGGGCCTCGCCTGTATCCGGCGAGGATTGGATAACAGCATCCGCTATTTCCTCCCTGGTTTCCTTCAACAGCCGAGGATACAACCCATCTGGCCCTGGTGATTTCTCCATCTTCAAGGATGCCAGTCCCTCCAGTACTCCCTCTTTCACTATGCTTATTGTACCTAGTATTTCACACTCCTCCTCTTTAACTAGAATGTCTGCATCATCCCTCTCCTTAGTGAAGACAGAGATAAAATAGTCATTGAGAACCCTGCCCACATCTTCTGCATCAAATTACCATGTACATCTCTGACAGGCTACTACCCTTTCCTTAGTTATTCTCTTGCTCTTAATGTACTGGTAAAACATCTTAGGATTTTCTTTGATTTTACCTACCAATATTTTTTCATATCCTCTTTGCTTTCCTAATTTCCATTTTTACCTCACCCCTGTACTTTCTGTACTCCTCTCGGCTTTCCACAGTATTAAGTCTTTTGTGACTGTCATAAGCTTTCTATTTCTGCTTTATCTTGGCCTGTATGCTTCTGGATAATCAAATCTGCTCTAGATTTGGCAGTACCACCCTTTTTTTTGTGGGGACATGTCTAGACTATGCCCATAGAATCGCGCCTTTGAATTCCTCCCACTGATTTGACAGTTTTACCTTCCAATAGCATATGCAGTCCACTTTTGCCATCTCACCTCTCAGCTTTGTAAAATTTGTGTTCCTCCAATTTAAAACTTTTACTCCCGTTCTATCTTTGTCCTTTTCCAGAACAATGCTAAATCTAACTATATTATGGTAATCGTCTCCAAAATGGTCCCCCACTGCTACTTCATCCACTTAAGACTAAATCTAGAATTGTGCCCCCTCTCATTGGGCTTATGTGCTGGCTAAAAAAAGTTCTCTTGAATGTAGTTCAAGAAGTTTGCGTCCGCTGTGCCCTTCGCACTGTTCGTACCCCAATTGATATTAGGGTAGTTGAAGTCCCCAATGATTACTGCCCTATTGTTCTTGCACTCAGAAATCTGTGTGTTTTCTACTCTAACTCCCCTCCACTATTTGGGGGTCTATAGTGCACTCCTGGCAATATGGCTGCCCCTATTTTATCTCAGAGTTCAACTCATATGGCCTCATTTGATGCTTCATTTCGTAAATCACTCTTCCTCACAGCTGTATTTGATTCTGTAACCAATAATGCTACACCCCAACCATTTTTATCCCCCTCTCTATCCTGCCTGAAAACTCTATATCCAGGGATGTTCAGCTGCCTTTTTTGCCCCTCCTTAAGCCAAGTTTCCGTTTTAGTGATGATATCATGCTGCCATGTGTCTATCCGCGCTCTCAGCTCATTGGCTTTATTGACTATGCTCCTTGCATTTACATATGTACCTTTTAACACTGCCAAATTCCCGCACTATACACTTTTTAATCTGTGCCGCTTGTGTTCCAGAGTCACTCACTAATTCCCCATCTCCTGTTCCCTGCTCTGAATTTGCCTTCAGGTTCCCATCCCCCAGCCAATCTAGTTTAAACCACCCCCCCACACCCCCCCACCCAGCTGCACTAGCAAATCTCCCTGCGAGGATATTCGTCCCAGTCCTGCTCAGGTGTTGTACAGGTCCCACCTTCCCCAGAACTAGTCCCAACGCCTCAGGAATCTGATGCCCTCCCTCCTACACCAGCTTTCCAGCCACGTGTTTATTCATTCAATTCTCCTATTTCTATACTCGCTTGCATATGGGACTGGGAGTAATCCTGAGATTACTGCTTTAGTGGTCCTGCTTTTCAATCTCCTTCCTAGCTCCCTAAAGTCTGCTTTCAGGACCTCATCCCCTTTCTTACCCAAGTCACTGGTACCAACGTGGACCACGACCTCTGGCTGATCACAATTTCCCAAAAAAAATGTCTTGCAGCCGCTCCGTGACATCCTTGACCCTGGCACCAGGGAGACAACATACCATACTTGAGTTACGTCTACGGTCATAGAAACACCTGTCTGTTCCTCTAACCAAAGAATTCCCTATTACTACTGCTCTTCCCCTCTTCTTTCTCCCCTCCTGTACAGCAGAGCTGCCTGTAGTACCACAAAACTGCACTCCTCCAAGGAACCAACATCCAAAATGGAAAACTGATTGGTCAGCGAGACCCCAGGGGACCCCTGCACTACCTGCCTAATTTTCTTGGACCGCCTGGCAGTCACCCATTTTCTTTCCAACTCCAGGCTCCTAAGTTGCGGTGTGACCACCTCTCTGAACGTGCTATCCACATAGCTCTTGGCCTCGCGGGCGCCACAGCGACTCGAGCCACCGCTCGAGCTCCAAAGCCAGAGCTCAAGGTTCTGCAGCTGGTGACACTTACTGCACATCTACACATCTGGTCTGCCATGGCTTCAATTTACTTCCCTTGTGTTAATTTTATTTTATTTTGGTTTGCTTATGCAACTTTATTTTACTTGGCTTCGACTTCACTTTATTTTCCTGTTGCTTGTCTTTCTTACTTAAATGTAAACAGCCTCTTCTTTTAAAAAAAGTGCGCTTTTCTAATTCTCAGCTACTTGAAGAGCCTCCCAACAGCAGTTTCTCACCAACCAATGAACTTATGTTTCTCCTGTGATGTTAGGTGCTGCTATCTGCCTGTCCCAGGGTCCTCCTCCCACATGAATGTTTAAAGTGGTGGATATAACACCAACCGATTGAGTGTTTTTTTTTTCTGGATGGTGTCAAGCTTCTTGCGTGCTATTGGAGCTGTACTCATCCAGGCAAGTGGAGAGTATTCCATCACACTCTTGACTTGTGCCTTGTAGATAGTGGGCAGGCTTTGGGGAGTCAGGAGGTGGGCTACTCACCACAGAATGTGCAGCCTCTAGCCTGCCCTTGCAACCATAATATTTATGTGGCTGATCCAGTTACATTTCTGGTCAATGGTGACCTCCAGGAAGATGATGGGGGATTTTATGATGGTAATACTGTTGAATGTTCAGGAGATATGGTCGAGATATTCTCTTCTTGGAGATGGTCATTGTGTGGCACAAATGTTATTAGCCACTTTGGATCTCAAGCCTGAATGTTGTCCAGGTCTTAAAGAGGTCTGTTCCGCTATGCAACATTATCTGAGGAGTTCTGATGGAACTGATCATTATGCAATCATCAGTAAAAATTCCCATTTCTAACCTTATGATGGAAGGAAGCTCTTTGCTGAAATAACTGAAGATGGTTGGACCGAGGACACTACCCTGAGAAACTCCAGCAGCGATGTCCTGGGGCTAAGATAAATGACCTCCAGCCACCACAACCAACTTCATTTGCACTTGGTATGACTCCAACCAGTGGAGAGCTCTTCCCAATGACTTACTAAAAGGTCCTTGATGCCACACTCTGCCAAATGCTGTCTTGATCTTAAGAACAGGCATTCTTACAAGTACGTAATCAAATTGTCCTACATTTAAAAAAAAATAAACAGTGGCCTCTTAGTCACAAACTTTGATCTCTTTATTGACTAACTGGAAGACACCACTGCATAGACACCACTGCATTCTGTTCCAGTGATTTGAACATCCATCATAATCATACAGGGGTGAAGGACATTTTACTAAAAAAGATGAAATGAACTGAGATAGCACAGAGCAATATTTTCTTCAAATTCACCCTCAGGATTTGGCGTCACTGACAAAGCCAGCATTTACTGCCCATCTCTAACTGTCCTTGCTGGGCCAACATGTGGTTGTGGATCTGGAGTCACATATAGTTGCGGATCTGGAGTTACATATAGACCAAACCAGGTACAGACAACAGGCTTCCTTTCCTGAAGAAGGTTAGTGAGTCAGATGGGTTCACCATCCAGTGGTTCTATTACCGATAATGGTGTTTTATTCCAGATTTTATTTATTGCCTGAATTTAAATTCCCCAGCTGCCATGGTGTGATTTGAACGTTCATCTCCAAATCATTAGCCAAGGGCCCTGGATTATGAGTCCACTATGCTACCATTCCTTATTGATATGACATGGATGGAAGCTTGCATTTCCTAGAGTTTCTAATCTTAACTGAGCTGCAATGGAGAGACACTTAGCAGAAGGCTGGGATTATCTACTTGAGTTGAAGGGGTGAAGGAAGAGTACCAGAATGTGTCTAACCAGGACCTGCGTATCAGGTAACAAGTAATTGGGAATGATAACATACTGGGTTGTTCCTTTAACATTTACAATAAAGCAATAACTCAGTATTACACCCCTCCCCATTATCTGTTTACCTCTAAGGAGGACAAAACACTGTTTTCCTTTTAGAATGTAGGTTATTGAGTGAAGGGAGGGTTATGGAGAGGTTTTCCAGTCAATTGTTTTGTAATTTGAAGATCAGCAAAACGTATTAGAATCTGCTAAAAAATGTCACAGGCCAAGATGGGTATAAACAGATAAATAGAAGAATGGAACCTGTACCAGAGGGGAGAAAAGTTCTTGAAAAGTTCAGAAAAAAAAAATGCAATATCTCGATAGCTATAATTAGAATTGTGCATTGACAGTTTAAATTACTTTTCACAAATGGTGGTGACTAAGCAGAATGGACTGCACAAAGAGGTCATGTGTGAAGACATTCAAAGAAGAAAAAAAAGATATATTTCAGGTTGGGCAACTGAAAGGCATTAGATTTCGGAAATAGGCTGTTATTTTCTCACCTATAATAAGTGTGTGTGTGTTGGGATACAGGAGCACACCAGCATAAAAGGATGTGGTAAATGTCTTTCTTCTTTTTCACCACCATTGCCTGACTCTTGCTGGTGTATAGTTCTTGGACACAAGTGGCCTTATCTCAGTTAACTGTTCTCTGGGAACTTGGGGCAGTGTGCATTGACAGACTATGCTGTCTTGGAGGGCACAACAGTCACACCCAATCCTATTTTCACATAACTGTCACACATACATGGTCCGGTGCACCAACTGATAGCAACTTTCCTCACCAGTATTACCCCAAATGCTTCCATGCCCAAGATCAGCAAACATATTATGGATCAAAAGGTAACCATTTGCTCTGCATGGTTTAGCATTATAATGGCTTTATCCAGTAAATAATCTGGAAATCTCATGAACATTTTAATTATATAACAAAGACTGAGAATTTAAAAGAAAACTCAACTGTGGATTGAACAGCACTTAGATGAGGCAATAAAAAGCTGAAGGTGTAACACCCGCTTGATGGATTACTTACTAAGCCTTGATCCGATATGTTTATTTCAAATCCATCAACATTCTCTTCATTGAAGAACATTTCTTCAGGAACTGCTGGAATCTAAGAAAATATCGACAACGTTGTTGAAATTTAGATTATATTCCATGCATGCACATTTCACATCTTAGTATTTTCATTGCTCATTTCAGAGCACGTTTTGTTCCCATAAGACCCAAATCTCTGAAGCTGGAAAAACTCTGGAGACTTTGGAATGTAGTCATTTTCAAAAGATTCTTCTTTTATCACCTGTAAGAATTCTGATTTCACAGGCCCCAAACCTTCCTTTACTAGGCACAGACCAACCCAATTAAACTGCCCAGTAAAAATGCCTGGTGAGACAAGCAGAAATACCACATTGGGACACTGTTGGAGGTGTACTGTTGAGGTAAACTAGGTAAACAGAGAATAGCTGAAGAATTACGAGGTGCAGAGGGATCTAGATGTTCTCGTACAGAAAATCACAAGAAGTTAGTATGCAGGTACAGCATGTAATCAAGGCGGCTAATAGAACGCTATCCTTTATTACGAGAGGAATTGAACATAAAAGTAAGGATGTTATGCTTCAGTTATACAGGCCATTGGTGAGGCCACATCTCAAATACTGTGCGCAGTTTTGATCTCCTTATTTAAGAAAGGATGTAAATGCATTAGGGACAATTCAGAGGTGGTTTACTAGATTGATACCTGGAATGAGCAGGTTGTCTTATGAGGAAAGGTTAGACAGGCTGGGCTCATTTCCACTTTTAGTTTAGAAGAGCGAGGGGTGACTTGATTGAGTATTTAAGATCTTGAACAGTATTGACAAGGTCAACATGGAAAGGGTGGTCTCTCTTGTGGGTGAGTCCAGAACTAGTGGGCACTGTTTCAAAATTAGGGGTTGCCCTTTTAGGGCAGATGTGAATTTTTTTCTCTCAGAGGGTTGGGCTATTTTGGAACTCTCTGCCTCAGAAGGCAGTGGTGGCAGGGGTCATTGAATACTTTTAAAGTGGAGGTAGATAGATTCTTGTTACACAAGGGAATCAAAGGTTATCAAAGGTAGATGGGAATGTGGAATTCAAACACAAACAGATCAGCCATGATCGTATTGAATGGGGGAGCAGGCTCAAGGGGCCAAATGGCTTACTTATGCTCCTACTTTCTGCACCTGCATTTAACCTGGAAGTATTTGATGGGCCATGATCCCTCTTTCTGATTCCCCTGCAATGTACCTCTCAAAAGCATAGAGATTTATGACAGCTCGGCAAAGTCTTCTGAAGCAAGAAAAGACATGCAGGATGAGGAAGACACCATTGTACTTGTACTTTAAAAAAGAAGCCTACTAATACATTTTGGAAAAGTTGCAAAGTGCACATGCTCAGAATGTGACGTGGTTTGTAACTCTACAACTGTTCAGGGGATAAAAACATCCAGTCAAAACCTAAGCTTTTGAGATCAGCTGAAGTAAAATCTTTAATGAAGGTGTTGAAAGCCACAAGAAGTTCCATGGGTAAATTTAATCACATCACTGTGAAATTGGGTGACATTTTTAAAGGTTTTATTTTGCGGAAAACTATTTTGGCCCAATATTCCTTTAATTTTCTTTGTGGGTTTTGTTTATTACAATGCGCGATTAACATTTAACATTTCTGAACAATACCTTATAGGGGACAACCTGCGAATTGCCTGCGCAGTACCTTCTGGATTGCTGTACGACTACGCACATGCAGAGTTCAGCAGGGCACTGTTCCGGACATTAAAAAATTCACTTAGGAAAAAAGGCTGACATACAAATGGACTTGGATTTTTTTTTCTCTACAGCAATGGGATTAACTTTCCGTCTTTTAAAAAAAAATCATAGGTTCTCCTGACTGATTAGATTGTTTTCAGAAATCCTCAATAGTTTCTTCCTGTTGGTTTCTCGGCTGTTTTCAGTGGCTCAGTTGCTAACACTCGCCTGAGTCACAAGACTGTTGGTTCAAGTCCCACTGTAGAAACTTGAACAGATAACCCAGGCTGAAGTACTGAGGGAGTGCTGCATTGTCATGCCGCCTTTTCGGTTGAAACGTTAAGCAGGTGCTCCATCTGCTTGCCCAGCTGGACATAAAATATTCTATGGCACTATTCAAATAGGAGGTAAGAAGTTCTCCATAGTGTCTTGGCCAATATTTATTCCTCAACCAACATCACTAAAAACAGATTGCTGTTTGTGGGACCTTGCCAATTCACAAATTGACTGCCACCATTCCAACAACAGTGACTGCACTTCAAAAGTACTTAATTGGTTGTAAAATGCACTGGGACATCCTGAGGTCACGAAAAGACACTTCATAGTTTTAAGTCTTTCTTTCCTCACATATGATTCATTCTCAAGAAAACCTGCATTTACTGTCCCTAGTGACCCTTGAGAATATAGTAAGCGGCCTTACTGAACTGCTACAGACCATGTGGTGAAGGTGCTCCCACAGCACTGTTAAGGGAGGATAGTAAGAAGAAGTCTTGAAGCAAAGACTGACACTTGCAGCATTCTCTACCAATGAACTATCCAAATTATGTATTACAAATCAGTCAGACATTTGAAGAACCCATTACCTCAAATATGCATTCAGTAGTTTTCAAACCCAAAACCAAATAATTTCATTTAACACTTGATAAATACTTGCCTGGAAAAGCCATCCCAGTACAGCAAGGATCAACAACTTGTTCAGGAAATTTCTATTTTGCTCACTTGTTAGAACCAAGGATCTGTTTGATGAACCAGAGTAATGCCATTTTAATTTTATATATAAACAAATATCCAGGTTTCCATCTCCTCCCTCTTTTAAAGTATACTATCAAATACCAGAGAATCATTTGTTAACCAAATGATTATGACTGGAGGAAGTTCTTGGATTGAACAGTGTTTTTTTAAATTTACCAATCAAAACAATATATCTTGTTATATATTTTGCTCTCAGGGCATTTTCAGGATCATTCATTTCTATAAAGAGCTCTTGTTGACATATGTGGATATACTAGTATAGCAATGCTATACTGTTCAGAATCAGGGTGTTTTGTTGGCAGAACTTTCATTGTGAAAGTTTGATTGACCAGAGCAATACAAAGTATAAAAACCATTGTGCTAAAACACTAGGTAGGTACAAAGAAAAAGGGAGAAACAGCAGTATCCCCAAAACTGGTGCTGGATTAGCCAATTAAGATTTTGTATCCTCTATTCCAACTGTACCGGATTTGAAGAATAATTCCACTGGGATAGGTGGGTTCGGTGTCCCAGTCAACAATTATCCCACAACTAAATCAGACTAACTGATCATCTCATTGCTGACTGTGGTACTTTGCTATACACTGTCTGTCTGTCCAGCAACACTCAGGAAGGTCAACACCATCCATAGAGCCATAGAAAAGTTACAGCACAGAAGGAGGCCATTCGGCCCATCTTGTCCATGCCAGACCAAGGACACCCAGGTGCCCTTTCTAATCTCACCTTCCTGCACCCGGCCCATAGCCCTGCAGCTTATTGCACTTAAGGTACAGATCCAGGTACTTTTTAAAGAGTTTAGAGTTTCTGCCTCTACCACCAACTTGGGCAGCGAATTCCAGACACCCACTACCCTCTGCCTAAAAATGTTCTTCCTCATGTCCCCCTCTACACCTTCTGCCACTTATCTTGAATCTATGTCTAACGGTTCTAGAATTCTCCACCAAGGGAAACAATTTTATCCCGTCCACTCTATCTATTCCCCTCATAATTTCGCACACCTCAATCAAGTCACCTCTCAGCTTTCTTTGTTCTAAGGAAAATAACCCCAACCTATCCAATCTCTCCTCGTAGCTACACTTTTCTAACCCTGGCAACATCCTTGTAAACCTCGTCTGCACTTTCTCCAGAGCTATTACGTCCTTCCTGTAATGTGACGACCAGAACTGCACACAATACTCCAGTTGTGGCCTCACCAGTGTTTTATACAATTCCAACACTAAATCCTTACTTTTATATTCTATACCTCTGCCAATGAAGGAGAGCATTCCATATGCCTTCTTTACAACCTTGTCTACTTGAACTGCTGCATTCAGGGACCTGTGTAATTGTACGCCAAGATCTCTCGCTTCATCTACCCCTCTTAGTATATTCCCATTTATTGTGTAATCCCTGTAACTGTTTGACCTCACACTTCTCTATGTTAAAATCCATCTGCCACTTTACCGCACACCCCACCAACCCATCTATTTCGTTTTGGAGATTATGGCTATCCTCTACACTATCCACTACTCGGTCAATCTTTGTGTCATCTGCAAATTTCCCAATCGTGGCCCCCACGTTCTCGTCCAAATCGTTAATATATAACACAAACAGCAAGGGTCCCAACACCGAGCCCTGTGGAACACCACTTGAGACAACTTTCCATTCGCAAGGGCATCTATCGACCATTACCATTTGTTTCCTGTTACAAAGCCAACCTTTTATTCAGTTTGCCACATTACCCTGAATCCCACGGGCTTTTATTTTTCTGACCAATCTGCCATGTGGGACCTTGTCAAATGCCTTGCTAAAATCCATGTACACAACATCCACTGCACTACCTTCATCAACCCTTCTTGTCACTTCCTCAAACAATTCAATCAAATTTGTGAGGCAAGACCTTCCTTTAACAAATCCATGCTGACCATCCCTGACTAGTCCATGCCTTTCCACATGACAGTTAATCCTATCTCTCAGGATTGATTCTACTAATTTGCTCACCACCAATGTAAGACTAACTGGCCTATAATTGTTTGGCATTTCCTTTGATCCCTTTTTAAACAATGGAACTACGTTTGCATTTCTCCAGTCCTCCGGTACCTCCCCTGTATCTAGTGAAGATTGGAAAATCGTCTGCAGAGCATCTGCTATCTCCTCCCTGACTTCCTTCAGCAGCCTCGGAAATAATCCATCTGGCCCTGGTGACTTATCAACTTTCAAGGATTTCAACCCTTTGAGTACTTCCTCTCTCTTTATGACTATCCCGTCCAATATCTCGCAGTGTTCCTCCTGGACTACTACATCCACATCCTCCCTTTCCTTTGTAAACATGGAGACAGAATATTCATTCAAAACCCTTCCCACAGCCTCTGCATCGACACACAAGTTTCCATCTTCATCTCTGATACAACCATAAGACATAGGAGCAGAAATTAGGCCATTCGGCCCATCGAGTCTGCTCCGCTATTCAATCATGGCTGATAGGTTTCTCAACCCCATTCTCCCGCCTTCTCCCCGTAACCTTTGATCCCCTTACCAATCAAGAACCTATCTATCTCGATCTTAAATACACTCAATGACCTGGCCTCCACAGCCTTCTGTGGCAATGAATTCCATAGATTCATCACTCTCTGGCTAAAGAAGTTTCTCCTCATCTCTGTTCTAAAAGGTTTTCCTTTTACTCTGAGGCTGTGCCCTTGGGTCCTAGTCTCTCCTACTAATGGAAACATCTTCCCCACGTCCACTCTATCCAGGCCTTTCAGTATTCTGTAAGTTTCAATCAGATCCCCCCTCATCCTTCTAAACTCCATCGAGTATACACCCAGAGTCCTCAAATGTTCCTCATATGTTAAGCCTTTCATTCCTGGGATCATTCTAGTGAACCTCCTCTGGACACTCTCCAGGGCCAGAACATCCTTCCTGAGATACGAGGCCCAAAATTGCTCACAATATTCTAAATGTGGTCTGACCAGAGCCTTATAAAGCCTCAGCAGCACATCCCTGCTTTTATATTCTAGTCCTCTCGAAATAAATGCCAACATTGCATTTGCCTTCCTAACTACCGACTCAACCTGCAAGTTAACTTTAAGAGAATCCTGGATGAGGACTCCCAAGTCCCTTTGCACTCCAGATTTCTGAATTCTCTCCCCATTTAGAAAATAGTCTATGCCTCTATTCTTCCTACCAAAGTGCATGACCTCACACTTGCCCACGTTGTATTCCATCTGCCACTTCTTTGCCCATTCTCCGAACCTGTCCAAATCCTTCTGCAGCCTCCCCGCCTCCTCAATGCTACCTGTCCCTCCACCTATCTTTGTATCATCTGCAAACTTAGCCAAGATGTCCTCAGTTCCTTCATCTAGATCATTAATGTATAAAGTGAAAAGTTGTGGTCCCAACACTGACCCCTGCGGAACTCCACTAGTTAGCGGCCGCCGTCCTGAGAAGGACCCCCTTATCCCCACTCTCTGCCTCCTGCCAGACACCCAATCTTCTATCCATGCTAGTACCTTGCCTCTAACACCATGGGCTCTTATCTTACTGAGCAGCCTCCTGTGCGGCACCTTGTCAAAAGCCTTCTGAAAGTCCAAGTAGATAACATCCATTGGCTCTCCTTTGTCTAACCTACTCGTTACCTCCTCAAAGAATTCTAACAGATTTGTCAGGCATGACCTCCCCTTGATGAAACCATGCTGACTTTGCCCGATTTTACCATGCACTTCCAAGTATTCTGAAATCTCATCCTTAATAACGGACTCTAAAATCTTACCAACGACCGAGGTCAGGCTAATCGGCCTGTAATTGCCCGTCTTTTGCCTCACTCCCTTCTTAAACGGGGGGGTTACATTAGCGATTTTCCAGTCCTCTGGGACCCTCCCTGACTCCAGTAATTCCTGAAAGATCACCACCAACGCCTCCACTATCTCTTCAGCTATCTCCTTCAGAACTCTGGGGTGTAATCCATCTGGTCCAGGTGATCCACCTTCAGACCTTTCAGTTTTCATAGCACCTTCTCCTTGGTAATGGCCACCATACTTACCTCTGCCCCCCGACTCTCTTGAACTTTGGGGATGTCACTCGTGTCTTCCACTGTGAAGACTGACGCAAAGTACCTATTCAGTTCCTCCGCCATTTCTTTGTTCCCCACTACTACTTCTCCAGCGTCATTTTCCAGCGGCCCAATGTCCACTTTTGCCTCTCTCTTACCCTTTATATATCTAAAAAAACTCTTGCAATCTTCTTTTATATTACTGGCTAGTTTACCCTCATATTTAATCTTCTCCCTCCTTATTTCTTTTTTAGTTGTCCTCTGTTGGTCTTTGTAGGCTTCCCAATCCCCTGGTTTCCCACCGCTCTTCGCTGCATTGTATGCTTTCTCTTTAGCTTTTATGCTGTCCCTGACTTCCCTTGTCATCCACGGTTGCCTCGTCCTCCCTTTAGTATGCTTCTTCTTCCTAGGGATGAGTTTTTGCTGTGTCTCCCAAATGACTCCCAGAAACTCCTGCCATTGCTGTTCCACCGTCTTTCCTGCTAGGCTCATCTCCCAGTCAATTCTGGCCAGCTCCTCCCTCATGCCTCTGTAGTTGCCTTTATTCAACTGTAATACCGTTACATCTGATTCCAGCTTTTTCCTCTCAAATTGCAGGGTAAATTCTATCATATTATGGTCACTTCCTCCTAAGGGTTTCTTCACCTTAAGCTCCCTCATCAAATCTGCATCATTACACATCACTAAATCTAGAATTGCCTGTTCCCTAGTGGGCTCCACCACAAGATAGGTCCCACTTTTTCCTTAACTAACCTTTTAGCATTAATGTATTGGTAGAACATCTTTGGGTTATCTTTAACTTTACTTACTAATCTTTTTTCGCGCCCTCTCTTTGATTTCCTTATTTCCTTTTTTAATTCGTCCCTGCACTTCCTATATTCGTCTAGGCTATCTGCATTGCTTTGTTCTTTGTGCCTATCGTACGCTTTCTTTTTCTGTTCAATCTTCCCCTGTATTCCTCTAGACAACCAGGGAGGTCTAGATTTGGCAGTACCATTCTTATTTTTGAAGCGGACATGTCTACTTTGTACAATTAAGATCTCGCTTTTTAGTGCTTCCCACTGGTTTTCCACTGTTTTATCCTCCAGCAGTGCTGTCCAGTCCACCTCAGCCAAGTCCCTTCTCATTTCTGCAAAATTTGCCTTCCCCCAGTTCAAGACTTTTATTCCTGCCTTATCTCTGTCCTTTTCCATGGTAATGCTAAATCTAACTGAATTTTGATCACTGTCCCCGATATGGTCGCCAACTGTCACTTCACCCACATGCCCTTCTTCGTTCCCCTGGACTAGGTCTAGAATTGCATCTCCTCTCGTTGGGTTTGTCACTAATTGGTTGAAAAAATTTTCCTGGACACACTGCATGAATTTTTCTCCCTCAGTGCCCCTTGTATTGTTTGAATCCCAGTTGATATTAGGATAGTTGAAGTCTCCTTCTATCATTGCCCTCTTGTTCTTACAAGCAGAAATTTGCCTACATATTTGTTCTTCTATCTCCCTTTCACTACTTGGGGGTCTGTAGTATACTCCCAGTAGTGTGACTGCTCCTTTTTGATTTCTAAGCTCAATCCATAAAGCCTCGTTTGTTGACCCATTTAGTATATCATCCCTTCTCACAACTGGAATTGATTCTTTAACCATTAGTGCTACCCCCCTCCTTTTTTATCTCCTACTCTAGCGTGCCTGAAGACTCTATAACCAGGGATATTAAGCTGCCAGTTTTGTCCCTCTTTAGCCAGGTCTCCGTTATAGCAATGACATCCTGCTGCCATGTGTCTACCTGTGCCCTTAACTCACCTACCTTGTTTGTAATACTCCTTGCATTGATGTATAAACAGTTTAACCCCGTCAATTTCCCTTGCTGGACACTTTATAAACTTTGCTTCTCCTGTAACTCCATATCTATCACAACGCGCCTAGCTAATATTCTACCTCCATTTTTCTGATCTGAATCTGACCTATCTGATCCTACTCCTGGGATCCGATCACCCTGCCACACTAGTTTAAATACTCCCCAACAGAACTAGCAAACGCAAGGACACTGGTCCCAGCTCTGCCTGGGTGCAGCCCGCCCGGTTTGTACAGGTCCCACCTTCCCCAGAACTGGTCCCAGTGCCTCAAGAATCTGAATCTCTCCCGGCTACACCATCTCTCCAGCCACGTGTTCATTTGATCTCTTATTCCTGCTCTCGCTAGCACGTGGAACTGGGAGTAATCCTGAGATTACTACATTTGAGATCCTGCATTTTAATTTATCTCCTAACTTCCTGTGCTGAGCTTGCAGGTCCTCAGCCCTTAGTTTACCTATGTCGTTGGTACCAATGTGTACCATGACCGCTGGCTGTTTACCTTCCCTCCCCAGAATGTCCTGCAGCCGCTCCATGAAGTCCAGGACCCTGGCACCACGGTGGCAACATACCATCCTTGATTCACGTTTGCGGCCACAGAAGCATCTGTCTGTGCCCCTAACTATCGAATCCTCTATCACAATAGCCCTGCCACTTGTTTTCCTCCCGCCCCTCTGAGCAGCAGAGCCACCCACGGTGCCGTGAACTTGGCTCTTGCTGCTTTCCCCTGAGAGGCCATCCCCCCCCAATAGTATCTAAAGCGGTATATCTGTTAGAGAGGGGGATGACCACAGGGGACTCCTGCACTACCTTCCTGAGTCTTTTACTGTTTCTGATGGTCCCCCATTCCCTTTCTGCCTGTGTAATCTTCACCTGAGGTGTGACCACCTCGCTAAACGTGCTATCCACGACTTGCTCAGCATCGCGGATGCTCCACAATGAGTTCACCCACAGCTCCAGCTCCGAAATCCGGTTAGCTAGTAGCTGCATTTGGACACACCTTCCACACATGGTCACCAGGGATGCTGGAAGCATCCCTCATTTCCCACATCTTGCAGGAGGAGCATATCACGGGTCTGAGTTCTCCTGCCATGACATCCCTCTCGATTAAGCTAGTTACTCCCTTAAAAAATACACAAGACAAAGCAGCCCACTCGATTGGCACGCCACCTACCATCTTAAACATTCACTCCCTCCATCACTGACGCACAGTGGCAGCAGTGTATACTATCTACTAGATGCACTGCATCAACTCACCAAGGCTCCTTTGACAGCACCTTCCAAACCTGCGACCTCTACCACCTAGAAGGGCAAGGTCAGTAGATGCACCAGTGTGATTTGGACAAGCTGAGTGAGTGGGCAAATGCTTGGCAGATGCAGTATAATGTGGATAAATGTGAGGTTATCCATTTTGGCGCAAAAACAGGAAGGCAGATTATCTGAATGGCTATAAATTGAGAGAGGGCAATGTGCAACAAGACCTGGGTGTTCTTGGACACCAGTCGCTGAAGGTAAGCATGCAGGTGCAGCAGACGGTAAAGAAGGCAAATGGTATGTTGGCCTTCAGAGCCAGAGGATTAGAGTACAGGGACAGGGATGTCTTGCTGCAATTATACAGGGCCTTGGTGAGACCACACCTGGAATATTGTGCACAGTTTTGGTCTCCTTATCTGAGGAAGGATGTACTTGTTTTGGAGGGAGTGCAGCGAAGGTTTACCTGACTGATTCCTGGGATGGCGGGACTGACATGAGGAGAGATTGAGTCGATTAGGATTATATTCGCTCGAGTTCAGAAGAATGAGGGGGGATCTCATAGAAACCTATAAAATTCTAACAGGACTAGACAGGATAGATGCAGGAAGGATGTTCCCAATGGTGGGGGAGTCCAGAATCAGGGGTCACAGTCTGAGGATATGGGGTGGACCATTTAGGACTGAGATGAGAAATTTCTTCACCCAGAGAGTGGTGAGCCTGTGGAATTCGTTACCACAGAAAGTAGTTGAGACCAAAACATTGTATGTTTTCAAGAAGGAGTTAGATATAGCTCTTGGGGCGAAAGGGATCAAAGGGTATGGGAAGAAAGCGGAAGCAGGCTACTGAGTTGAATGATCAGCCATGATCATAATGAATGGCGGAGCAGGCTCGAAGGGCCGAATGGCCTACTCCTGCTCCTAGTTTCTATGTAAACACCACCATCTTCAAGTTCCCCTCCAAGACACACACCACCCCGGCTTGGAACTATATTACTGTTCCTGGGTTAAAATCCTAGAACGCCCTTCCGAACAGCACTGTGGGTGTATCTACACCACATGGACTGCAGCGGTTCGAGAAAGAGACTGGCCGTCACCTTCTCAAGGACAAATAGGGATATGCAACAAATGCTAGCTTAGACAGCGATGTCCACATCCTGTGAAAGAATAAAAAAGAAATTTTCTGGCATTCAGAAGAATGAGAGGTGATCTCATTGAAACGTTCAAGATTATGAAGGGGCTTGATAGGGTTGATACCGAGGTGTTGTTTCCCCTGGCTGGGGAACATAGAACAAGGAGACACAGTTTCAGGATAAGGGGCCAATCATTTAAGACTGAGATGAGGAGAAATGTCTTCACTCAACGGCTTAAGAATCTTTGGAATTCTCTACCGTGGAGGGTTATGGATGTGTCATCATTGAATATACTCAAGGTCGAGAAAGACAGATTTTTTTGCCTCTCGGGGGAGTCGATAGACATGGGGAGCGGCAGGAAAGTGGAGTTGAAGCCCAAGATCAGTGATGGTCATGTTGAATGGCAGAGCTTCTCCTGCTCCTATATCCAATGCTCTTACCTTCTTATTGCAAGCATTCCTTTGGAGCAATGCCCATGTGAATCTGGCTATAGAAGCTGCAGACTGTGACATCAGAATTAGCACCATGTCCCTACCCCTAATCACAAGAAGCCATTCAACCCAACTTCAATCACCCATCCAGAATTAAAGAACATCAATTCATTGAATAGACTCTTGAATAAGTCTAAAGTTTTCACCTCTGTTCTTTCCAGAATACCATTCAAGTCGTTAGCACCCTGATGGTCTTCCCAATATCTGGTCCTAAATTTTTCTGTTAGCTGAGACATCCTTGCTCTTATATCCTGACACATTATGAAATGATGATCCAATTACAACATTTAATAATTTGCATACTTTTATAAGATGCCCGTTCAATCTTCTCCTCTCAAAGCTTAAGAGCTCCAGTTTGTCTCCTTTTTCTTTATAACTCAATCCTGTGGTATCAGGGAACAGCTTTTTGTTTTTCCTGCAACACTGACTACATTTCAAAAATATTTCATCTGCTGTAAACAATTTTTCCTGAAAGGCACTATAGAAATCCAAGTTTGTTCATTCTTTTATCTGAATTGCCTCCATGGTTTGAATGTCTCCCATGAACACAATAGTCAGACTGCTGTCTGACCAGTATACTATGCGGCTTTAACATGACATGTTCTGACTAATACATAACTGAACAAGCAATACAATCAAAAATTCTTAATTCTCCTGCCTAAGAATTGACAAAAATTAAATGCAATGTGCAAATTCTAGTAGAGTAATAAGAAACTAGCCTATTCACAACAATGAAACTAACAGCTAAAAGGCTGGGCTTCAACACTGTGGTCCTGAGCCCAAGGCATCTCTAATAAATGAAAAAGAGAAAATGCTGCAAATACTCAGCAGGTCTTGCAGCATCTGCGGAAAGAGTAACAGTTAGTGCTTCCTACAAGCAACATGATAATCATCAGAATCTGTTTTCGTGGTGTTGATTCAGCCAAAAATACTAAGGTAACACCCCCTCCTCGCTCTTCTCTGAAATAGGCCATGTGATCTCTTATTAACGGAGATGCGATTTAATGTTTCAGTCAAATTCTCAAGTCTCTGGTGTGGGACTTGAACCCACAACTTTCCAGCTAAAACTCAGTGTGACTAATGAGTCATGGCTGACATGTTATTTATATCCCACAGTATACTGTTATGCCATCAATCTGTCATTCAAAAAAAAGAAATGGAGAGAAGAAAAAAGAACTCCTGCTTAGCTACCAACCCCTGACACTCACCTGTATAAATGCAAGAGGAGGGTAAACACTCTGCGGTAATAATCCAGGAATGGTGCTACATGGTCCACCATACTAAGAAACTCAACCACCCAGGGCACAGTGAAAATAGTGCGTCGATTTTCAATTGACTTTATCAGTAACCTGTACACATCAAGAACAGGTGCACCCTAGGCAAGTAAAGACAAACAAAAGTATAGTGCAGCAAATATCGATTTATATTTAATATATTTGGTCTGTGACAACATTTAATAAGGCAGAGCGTTACTGAGGCTTCTTCTAGAAGCTTTCCCCAAGAAGACATCAGAGGGATCAAGGGGCTCAGAGGGCACATACCTTCACAACTTCAAGTGCTTCCTGATTCGACAGCTATGCAGTGATGTTTCTAGCACCAACCTGCATTCATTAGATAAACGTCCATGAAGGCGTATTAGTTTGATGTGGGATATGATATAGCCAGCAGAGTTAACACAGGGCAAAAACAAAATGGAACATTTTACAACAAATATACATTCCTTTAAGGCACCAAAACCTAACAGGAAAAATGAGCCCACTGTGGCTCACAAAGGAAGTTAAAGATTATATTAGGTCAAAGAGGCTTATAATGTTGCCAAAAAAAGTAGTAGGCCTGAGGATTGGGAGCATTTTAGAATTCAACAAGGAGGACCAAGAAACTGATAAAGAAAGATAAAATAGAACATGAATGTAAACTAGCAGGAAAGATAAAAACAGAATGTGAAAGCTGTGTGAAAAGGAAACGATTAGCTAGGACAAATGTGGGTTCATTTCAGGCAGAGACAGGAAAATTTACAATGGAGAATATGGGAATGGCAGAGAAGCTAAATAATTACTTTGTGTCTGTCTTCACAGAAGATGATACAGACCTGTTAGTCTGACGTCAGTAGTAGGGAAAATACTGGAATCTATTATAAAGAATGTGATAACTAGACAATTAGAAAATAATGAATTGATTGGGCAGAGTGTTTATGAAAGGGAAGTCATGTTTGACAAAACTGTTGGAGTTTTTTGAGAATGTTACTCGCAGAATAGATAAGGGGGAAACCAGTGGATGTGGTGTATTTGGATTTCCAGAAAGATTTCGATAAAGTCTCACACAGGAGTAAACAAAATTAGAACAAATGGGATAGGGGGGAATATTCTAGTATAGATTGAGGATTGGTTAATGGACAGAAAACAAAGTAGGAATAAATGGGTCATTCTCGGGTTGGCGGGCTGTGACTAGTGGGGTACCGCAAGGGTTAGTACTTGGGGCCCCAGCTGTTCACAATCTTTACAATGATTTGGATGTGGAGACCAAATGTAATATTTCCAAGTTTGCAGATGACAAAACTAGGTAGGAATGTGAGTTGTGAGGAGGATGCAAAGAGGCTTCAACGGGACTTGGGACAAGCTTCGTGAGTGGGCAAAAATATAGCAGATGGAACATAATCTAGATACGTGTGAGGTTATCCACGTATCTACATTATAGGAGAGGAGAGGGGTGCAGGATATTTCTTAAATAGTGGGAAGTGTTGGTGTCCAAAGGGACCAGAGAGTGTTCTTGTTCACAAGTCACTGAAAGCTAGCATGCAAGTGCAGCAAGCAATTAGGAAGGCAAATGGTATGTTGGGCTTTATCACAAGAGGATTTGAATACAGGAGTAGAGATATATAGAGCCTTCGTTAGGCCACACCTAGAGTATTGTGACCATAAGATGAGGGAGCAGAAGTAGGCCATTCGGCCATCGAATCTGCTCCGTCATTCAATGAGATCATGGCTGATCTGATGATCCTCAACTCTATTTCCTGCCTTTTCCCCATAACCTTTGATTCCCTTACTATTTAAAAATATGTCTATCTCAGCCTTGAATATACTTAACAACCCAGCCTCTACAGTAAAGAATTCCACAGGTTCGCTACCCTCAGAAGAAATTCCTCCTCATCTCGGTCTTAAGTGAGCGACCCATTACTCTGAGATTATACCCTCTAGTCTAGACTCTCCCACAAGGGAAAATAACCTCTCAGCATCTACCCTGTCAAGCCCCCTAAGAATCTTCTATCTTTCAATAAGATTGCGTCTCATTCTTTTGTGTACAGTTTTGGTCCCCTTACCCAAGGAGGGATACCTTTGCAATAGAGAGGCTGCAGTGGAGGTTCACCAGGCTAATTCCTGGCATGGCGGGACTGTCCTTTGAGGAGAGATTGAGGAGATTGGACCTGTCTTCTCAAGAGCTTAGAAGAATGAGAAGTGATCGCATTGAAACTTTTAAAATTCTTAAATGGCTAGACAGAGTTGATGCAGAAAGAATGTTGGCTGGCTGGGAGGTCTGGAATAAGGGGCAAGCCATTTGGGGCTGAGATCAGGAGGAATTTCTTCACTCAGAGGGTAGTGAGTCTTTGGAATTCTCTACCTCAGAGGGCTGTGGAAGCTCAATTATTGAACATGCCCAAGACAAAGATCAATAGATTTCTAGATACTAATGACATCAAGGCAAATGGGGATAGCACAGTAAAATGGCATTGAGGTAGACAATCAGTCATGATCTAGTTGAATGGCAGAGCAGGCTCGAGGGCCTAAGTGACCTGCTCATGCTCCTATGTGAAAAGAAAACCATTTCCTCCACCATTCAAAAGAAACATTTATATTAGTGAGACAAGAAACATTTCCCAAACTGTTGCTCTATATCAGAGTACTTACATGGATAAAACAGCAACTTAAATTATACTTAAGATAATCTCATTTAACATAGCAAAGCCTTCTTATGCATATAAGTTGCAGGGTCTACAATCAAAATATTAACCTAGTTTTTTATAAATATACTGATAGACCTACCAGTATTGCAGATCCCCCTTTTTTATTTCAAATTGTCAGTATTTAGAATCATAATCGGCACAGAACGAAGCCATTCGGCCCATCAAGTCCACGCCGACTCCCCACGAAGCACTCCAGTCAGTCCCACTCCTCCACTCGATTCCCATAGCCCTGCAAGTTTATTTTCAAGTGCCCATCCAATTTCCTTTTGAAATCATTGCTTCCACTGCCATCACCTTTGTGGGCAGCAAGTTTGTCATTTGCAGTTGCTGCGTAAAAAAGTTCTTCTGCACATCCTCCTGCATCTCTTGCCCAAAATCTTAAATCTGTGTCCCCTAGTCCTTGTACCTTCAGCTAACAGGGCTACATATCTAGGTCTGCAATAATCTTGTACGCCTCTATCAAATCTCTTCGATCTTCTTTGTTCCAAGGAGAATAACCCCAGCCTTTGCAACCTAACCTTGTAACCAAAATCCTCCATCCCTGAAACCAGACTGGAACATAGCTCCTCTGCACCCTCTCAAGGACCTTCACATCTTTCCTGAAGTGTGGTAACCACACTGGACCTATTACTTTAGCAGAGGCCTAACCAGAGTTTTATCAAGGTTCAGTATAACTTCCCTGCTTTTGTACTCAATGCCTCTTTTTATGAAGCCCAAGATCACACATGTTTTGCTACCTCAATATGTCCTGTCACCTTTGTCATGCCCAGCAGACATGAGAACATTACAATTTTTAAAAAACTGTATGCCTTCTTTAAAAAGGGCAGCTGATCTTTAAGTTCACCTGACTTTTAGAACTGCAAGTTGTCCAAGCTTCTAAAAGTGGATTACAATGAACATGCCTGGAAAACATCCTTGTGGAATGCTGCACTTGCCATTATCAGGACTTATCCCAAAACAACAAGGACAATAAGACAATAAGCCCTCAGACTTTCTGACTCCCGTTCTGCCAGATAACAAAGGAGAGCTAACAAAACTGATTATGCACAAGGAAGTGTGAAGGATCTCTATCTGCCTCTTTTGTATGTCAATGGTTTTGACCATTTGTGGGGGGGGCGGTGCTGGAGGTGGGAGCTACCTCATTAATATGAACTGGCTATTGATTACTTTCCATGATATAGCAACAGCCAGTCACCACATGTCCAAAACTTTAATTTTTGAAAACCTCTGATTATAGGCCCTGCTTGATTTTCACAGCAGAGTGTAGACTGCAGAATGCAGGAGTAACATCAGAAGGATGGTTTAATCATAATCTCCATCTTCCTCATCATCCAAGGAGCCCTGTTTTGAGCTCCTTTACCATTTGCCCTTGTTGGAATGTACCTAGCCTATACCTGAAGCATCTCTTAAGAAAATCATCCATCATTCCTTTACAGTTTTTCCTATCAGTCTCTGGTTCTATTCTACCCTGGCTAGACCCCTCCTCATCACATAAATTCGCCCTCTTCCAATTTAGAAGTTCCATGTCAGATTGTTCCTTGCTCTTTTCCATTACTAATCTAAGCCTTGATACAATGATCACTCTTACCCAAATGTTCTGCCACAGACACTTGGTCCACTTGGCCCACCTCATTTCCCAGCACCAGATCCAGCAATGCCTCCTTTCTAGTTGAGCAGAGAACATACTGATCAAAAAGAATCCTTCCCCACCTTAACCTTTACTCTAACATTATCCCAATCGATAGCTAGGTAATTTACAATATTTTTCTTTTCAATCATCCATGCAAGCCAAGTCAGTGTTGATTTTTTTTCCAAAAAATAAAGGGAAAAATGACTGGCATTTTGCCAGGAGATGGAAAGGGGAAAAGGTGTTTCAAGAAATTGATGAGCATGATTAAGGTTTATAAAATTAACTCAATTGACCAGACAGGTTAAAATCAACAAATATATGCCTACAATTGGATTATCTAAAGGAAATGTGAAAATTACTCCATGTGTGCACCTTGTTCCTCAGGGAAACTGCTGCCTCTTGCATGTCCCTTGTTGGTTGCTCTCCTGTACGATAAGGGAGGAAGGCAAGGAAACCAAGAAACTTAGCTAGAAGTCTTGCTGCCATCAAGACCGAGGCAAAATGCTCCTTTTCATCCTAAAATTCAAACAAATAAAGAGAAGAAACTGCTTCAACAAAATAACTGGCGTATTGTTGGGAGCATGATACCAAAGCATAGCACTCAGCCCCAGGAAATCAAAGATCTACCAGGTCACATCTTCACTTCATCATGTCACTGAGCTCTTGCTGCTGTTCTGCTACAGTCAGAATAACTAAGTGTGTATGCTTAGGAAGGAGAGAGGAATAACAAAGTTACTGGGAATCTCAACTTACAACTTTTTCAAGCACCTCCTCACATCTGTTTATATAACAGCCTTCCTTTCCCTGCCAGTTCAGGAATGGTACATATTACTCCCAAAAATGTTGAGACTTGTTTATTTCCTGGTTTTTATTATATTACTCTGCTTACGATTCTTTAAAACTCCCTGGATTCTAGGATGGCCCCTGCAGAATGGAAGGAGAGAGAGAAAACAGGGAACCACAGACCAATTAGCCTGACATCAGTCATCAGGAAAATGGTGAAATCTATCATGAAGTAAGTCTTAACAATGAACTTAGAAAATCATAATATGATCAGGCAGTCAACAAGGTTTTATGAAAGGGAAACAGTGTTTGGCAAATTTATTAGAGCTTTTTTGAGAATGTAAAAAGTAGGATAGATAAAGGGGAGCCAGTAGATGTAATTGGATTTCCAAAAGATATTCGATAAGTTGCCATATAAACAGCTAATATTTACCCCCATGTAGTTGGGGGTAATATATTAGCATGGATGGAAAATTGGTTAATGAACAGAAAGTAGAGAGTAACTCATGGAGTGCCAAAAGGATCATTGCTGGGGCCTCAGCTATTTACAATATATATGAATGACTGAGACAAAGACTGAGCAGCGTACCTAAGTTTGCAGACGATACAAAGCTGCGTGGTAATGCAAGCTGCGAGGACACTAAGGCTTCAGAGAGATATAGACAGGTTAAATGAATGGGCAACAATGTAGCAGATGGAGTATAATGTGGGGGCATGTGAGGTTATTCACTGTGGTAGCGAGAAAAGAAATGCAGAATGCTTTTTTAAAAGGTGCACAACTTTTAAATCCCTCCTTCCAATCTGCAGGGACCACCCAAAAATCCAGGGAGTTTTGGAAAATCGTAAGCAGAGTAAAATAATATTTTGGGTGTACACATACAAGGAATATAAAGTTAGTATGCATGTACAGCAGGCAATTAGAAAGGCAAATGCATGTTGGGATACAAGAATAAGGAAGTGTTGCTACAATTGTACAAGGCTTTGAAGTGCCCACACCTGGAGTAGTGTGCGCAGTTTTGGTTTTCATATTTAAGAAGGATATACTTGTCTTGGAGGTACTACAGTGAAGGCTCACTAGCTCACGGGGATGAGAGGATATCCTATGAGGCTGAGCAAATTGGACCTATATTCTATGGCGTTTGAAAGAATGAGAGGTGAGCTCATTGAAACATGCAAGATTCTTAAGGGGTTTTGACAGGGTAGACACAGGGTCACAGTCTCAGGATAAGGGATTGATCATTTAAGACTGAGATGAGGAGAAATTTCTTCACTAAGAAAAAAGGAAAATATTGCGGATGCTGGAAACCTGAAATACAAAGCCCTGAAGAGTCATATGAACTCAAAACATTAATTCTGTTTCTCTCTCCACAGTTGTTACCAGGCCTGCTGAGTTCTTCCAGCAGTTTCTGTTTGTATGTGAAATTTCTTCATTCAGACTGCTGTGAATCTTTGGAAATGTCTACACCAAAAGATTGCAGATGCTCCATCGTTGAGTATATTCAAGACTGAGCTAGATAAGATTTTTGATCTCTCAATGAACCAAGGGATATGGGAAGTAAGTAGGAAAGTAAAATTGAGGCAGGTGGTCAGCAATGATCATACTGAAAGGTGGAGCAGGCTCAGGGGGCTGTATGGGCTACTCCTGCTCCTATTTCTTATGTTATGTACTCTTTCGTAACATTCACATTTCAATTCATATCCTTCGGTGCTATATAAGTTCTGCCCATTTTACAACATTCTTGTACCAGAACATTAATTAATGGTTTGGGCATAATCTTTGTCCCAATTGTTACAAATGCAAGGCGTTGTAAGATTGATATGTTTCAGGACTGTGTCTTTAATTTAGGGTAAAATGGAGGAAAGAGGGTCAGGTGACCTGTTCTGAATTCTGCCTGACAGCAAGCTTGGGTGCTTGGTTGTTAAAGGCAGGCCCAGGTTGTTTAACTAAGAGGAAGGTGCAAGATATTCACACCTGTGAACAATCTCCAGAGAAGCTGTGCTGACAGTGGGTGACTGTTACTCTCCAAGTCACAGGGAACGGTTAGGAACGTCAGGTCTTGTAAATGGTTATAACAGGCTTTGGGGAGTCATGAGGTGAGTTACCCACCTCAGTATTCCCAGCCTCTGACTTGCTCTAGTAGCCACATTAGTTATATGGCTAGTCCAGTAAAGTTTGTCATCAATGGTAACCCACAGAATGTTGATAGTGGGGGGGATTCAGTAATGGTAATTCTATTGAATGTCATGGCGAGATGGTTAGATTCTCTCTTGTTGGATATGGTCATTGCCTGCCACTTCATGGCATGAATGATACTTTCCACTTATCAACCCAAGCCTGAATGTTGTCCAGATCTAGCTGTATATTAGCATGGACATTAGAGATAAGCAATAAGTGCTGGCCTAGCCAGAAATGCCCACATCCCATGAAAAAAAATTTTTAAAAACTGCTTCAGTATCTGAGTCATCGTGAATGGTACTGAACATTATCAGCAAACATCCCCACTTCTGACCTTATGATGGACAGAAAGTCATTGATGAAGCATCTGATAATGGTTGGGCCTCAGACACTACCCTGAGGAACTCCTGCAGCAATGTCCTGGGACTGAGATGATTGACCTCCAACAACCACAACCATCTTCCTTTGTGCTAGGTATGACTCCAACCATTTCTTGATATCACATGTAGTGAATCGAATTGGCTGAAGATTGGCATCTGGGATGCTGAGAACCTCAAAAGGAGGCCAAGATGGATCATTCACTCGGCACTTCTGGCCGAACTATGTAATATTCATGTATGCAAATGCTCCTCAGCTGTGTCTTTTGCACAGATGTGCTGTGCTCCTCCATCATTGAAAATAGAGATATTTCTGGAGCCTCCTCCTCCAATTTGTTGTTTAATTGTCCACCACCAGATGTGGCAAGACTGCAGGGCTTTGATCTGATCCATTTGTAGTTATCAGACTGGAAAAGGGAAAGGAGCTTAGAATCACTTTGGACTTGTGCCAAGAAAATAGTTTATCTACTTAAAGGCTAGAATGGAAGGAGATTCAATCATTGTAAGAGCTAAATGGGGGATCTTTTCTGTAGTAAAGAAGATAAGTTGCCTACTGAAATAGCGTTTCATCAAGGTTGCTTTGAGTTTGTTTGTTAAAGTAAAAGTCTTAAAACTTTAAATCTTGTTGCATGATCCTTTTAGTCATTCACTGGAAGTTCAAAATTATTTTAAAAGTTATCAGTCTCTATGGGGATTGTATCACAATGCAAACAAGTCCCTCAACTTTTCTACCCTAAAGCTACCAATCACTAATAAGTGATACAAAGTTAACCGAATTGCTCCAATCTCTTCACCATTTTCTTCACTCAAGTCAATTAGATTTATAAAAACATACATGAATATTACACAGTTCTAAAAAAAAAAGCCACTAAGCTTGATATTAAATTATTCAACATTTGAAACTCTTAGCATACAGAATGCAATTTAAGCTTACCACTTTCTCTTCAGTCTAAACAGAACGGACAGGGCTTATCAACAGAAGTTGCTGCATGTTTTGAATGAACTATTCATCCATCTGATACAGCCCAGAAGGCCTGTGCCAGTTCTCTGTAAGAGCTGTCCAATTAATTCCACTCCCTCCTCTCTCCTCATCGCAAAGGTTTCCTTTTTAAGTATTTATCCAATTCCTTTTTGAAAGTTATTATTGAATCTGCTTCTGCCATTCTTTTAGGCAGTCCATTCAAGATCATAACTTGCTGTATAAAAAGAATTCCCACCACCCCTTGTATTTTCTTTTTGTCAATTACCAAGCAGAAAAAATAATCTGCTGTTTTAATGAAGCATTCCAATTTTCTTAATGGGCAAATCTCTAGCATTCGGCTTCCTCATTTAAGTCAGGGAGAAAAATTTCAAAGCTGTTGCAATTCATAATATTGCCAGTGCCATCAAACAGCTGTTTTAAATTCACATTTCCAGTAGCAATTTTGGATGCAAAACAGAATCCACTTCCAAATCTTATTTCACATGATCATAGAATGGTACAGCAGTTAAGGAGGTCATTTGGCCCATCGAATCTGTGCCGGCTCTTTCAAGAAACAATCCAGTTAGTCCCATTTCCCAGCTGTTGACCAATAGCTCTAATATTTTTCTTCAAGTGTTTACTCAATTCCCTTTTGAAAGCCACTACTGAATCTATCCCCCACCACAGACAACAGTGCATTCCAAATTCAAACCACTCATTTTTCGTCATATTGCCTCTAGCTTTTTGACAATCTGTGCTCTCTTATCAACCGTTCAGCTATTGAAAACAGGTTCTCTACTGTATCTAAATCCTATAAATGCCTCTATATCTTCTCTCAGTCATCTCTTCTCAAAGGAGAACAATCCCAGCTTCTCTAGTCTATTCACGCATCTGTAATCCCTAAAACCCGGAACTAATCTAGCAAATTTCCCCTCTCCAAAGCCTCCACAGCACTCCCAATGTGTGGCACCCAGATTTGGCCACAACTGCAACACTGGCTGGGGCCAAATAAGTGTTTTATATAGATTTAGCATACCATCCTGGGTTTTACACTCTTTGCCTCCAGTTATAAAGCCCAGGATTCGATGTGCTTTAATAGCTGCTTTGTTAACCTGTTCTGTCGCCCTAAGCGAATTGTGCACAAACATTTCCAAGGTCTCGCTCTCTCTCCTGGCACCCCCTTTAAAATTGTACCATTTAGCTTCTAATGTTCCACTATTGAATTTCATCTCACCCGTGCCATCAGTCTGTCTCCTTCTGGAGTCTATTTCTGCTCATTAACAAATTACACCAAGTGATGACAGTTTTATAGTTTAATGGAGTGGGTGAAATGGAATGTACATTCTGGGATTCTGCAACAAGGGCTTTCCAGTTCTTTGGTATTTCTAGTACGCACATTTAAATAATACATAGCAGGTCAAAGAAAAACCACCATATTGAACCCATCAGAAATAAAACAAGGCACAATAAGCAAGCCCCATTTATACCATGCCGAGATTGATTTTGCCTTTATTGCTATGCATTAAAAATCTATTGCAATAAGCACAAATTTAACCCAATTTCACTTTAGCCTGATGCATTCTCATCCATAAACATACAGCATTAAGCTTGGATAATTGAAGTTGCTCATTGTGTCACAAAGACCAATGTTCAGCAGCTTAGCAGATAGATGTTTTACTAGCATTCTCATTTCTCCCAATTCAAGAACAAGAGATGATATTCTTAGCATTGCAAACTAAACTATGAATTATGCATCAGGATTTCTGATTTCTGGCACAAGAATGCAAGAGCAATCCTTTGTCAGGAGAAACATTTGTGGACCACTGACACTCAATTAAAAATTGACAAAGCTTTGCATCAATGCTTTACCTGTTCATCCATATCCACTTCACCTTCCGAGGACTCGTGCCTCGGAATTGCAATGCTGTCCAGCTCCAAAATCTGCTGGCAAAGGGTGTCTGATAAGTGCTGATTTAACTGATGGCTATGTAAGAAAAGGAGAATGAAATTAACCATTTGGATAAATGAAGTGGCTACATATATTTTGAATACATATTATAACATGAAAATGTATGTTAAAAAGTTACAAAATGGGACAAGTTATATTTATTTATTGAGGATAGGTTGCTTTAAAGAGGAGGGATGTTACTTTACGTCAGATTGTATTATCAAAGCCACTAATTTATCAACATTAGCAGCAGGCCAAGTATTTTGGGAGCACTGCAAGGGGACCCTGACATTTGACAGTTTGTTCAGAAGGGGGCCTTGAATTTGGGAGTATTGACAAGAGTTCCCAGGGTTCCTGGAAGAAGGGAGCAAGGTCTGTTAACCTCTTCCCTTGACCTTTTTGGCCAACAAAACGCCCTCCACCATGTTCCCAGTCATCAGCCAATTCCTATCTTAGAGAATTCAGTGTTTGTCCATTAATAAAGGTCTTTAATAAACAAATTTTGGCCAAATCATAGAATCTTACAGCACAGAAAATTATCATTCAGCCCACCATGCCTATGTCTGCTCTTTGAAAAAATTACTAATTACACATACTCCTCTTTTCTTTCCCCAAAGCTGTGCATTATTTTTAACCTTTCAGTACATATCCAATTCCCCATCAAAAGTTATTTCCATTGCCACCCACCCTTTCAAGCAGTGTATTCCAGATCATAGTTACTTCTAAAATATCAATTGTTTCTGTAATTCCATGCTTTTAAACAAAAAAAAATGTATCCTTAAGCCACAAAAAGTTTGTCAGCTTTCTCAGAAGAAAAGATTTTTTAAATTGAATTCTGGCCAAAATGAAGAGGAGAGAAGTTTGCCCTGACTGATTTAGAAAGCAGCCAACAGGAAGAATGCAATAAATTAAATTCATCACCCTGCTAGGATTAAGTCATGCGAAAAATGAACTGCAATCCCTGTCTGAAATCAAGTTTTAGAGAATTAAATCGCTAATTTATTTCACAGGAATAAATCTATGAGGTCTATAAAATCTATTTAATATTTGTTCATAAAATCACAGCTCCATTGGAGGCCGTGCTGGCTCTTTGA
This sequence comes from Cetorhinus maximus, assembly GCF_964194155.1. Lineage (NCBI taxonomy): Eukaryota > Metazoa > Chordata > Chondrichthyes > Lamniformes > Cetorhinidae > Cetorhinus > Cetorhinus maximus. The sequence continues at coordinate 73,255,339 of NC_135896.1, forward strand.
AAGAGCTGTCCAATTAATCTGCCCTGCCTTTTCCCCATAGCGCTATAAATTTTACCCCCTTTAAGTCTATCTTTATTTTTTATTCGTTCATGGGCTGTGGGCATCGCTGGCCAGGCCAGCAATTATTACCCATCCCCAATTGCCCTAGTTCAGAGGGCATTTAAGAGTCAACCACATTGCTGTGGGTCTGGAGTCACATGTAGGCCAGACCAGGTAAGGATGGCCGGTTTCATTCCCTAAAGGACATCAGTGAACCAGTGGGTTTTTACGACAATCGACAATGGTTTCATGGTCATCATTAGACTTTTAATTCCAGGCTTTTATTGAATTCAAATTCCACCATCTGCTGTGGCGGGATTCGATCCCAGGTCCCAAGCGCATTACCCTGGGTCTCTGGATTACTAGTCCAGCGACAATACCACTACGCCATCGCCTCCCCCAAATCCACTTCCCTTTGAAAAGTTACCATTGAATCTGCTTCCACCATCCTTTCAGGCAGTGCATTCCAGATCATAACTCACTGCATAAATAGAAATGCTCATCTTCCCGCTAGTACTTTTGCAATTACATTAATTCATGGTTTTGCTGAACCGCATATTAACTGTGGCAGATGGTCAATGCATAGCCTACTTTGGACCTTATGATGGAGGGAAGGTCATTGATGAAGCAGCTGAAGATGGCTTAGATCACTACCCTAAGGAACTCCTGCAATAAAGTCCTGAAACTAAGATGATTGACCTCCAACAACCATCTTCCCTTGTGCTAGGTTTGACTCCAACTGGTAGAGAGTTTTCCCCCTGATTCCCACTGACTTCAATTTCGCTGGGGCTCCTTGATGACACACTCGGTCAAATACTACCTTGATGTCAAGGACAGTTACTCTCACCTCCTCTATCGCGTTTAGTTCCTTTGTCCATGTTTGGGCTAAAGCTGTAATGACGCCAGGAGCCGAGTGGTCGTGACAGAACCCCAGCTGAGCATCAGTGAGCAGGTCATTGCTGTTTTAATGCCACTTGATAGAACTGTCGATAAAACTTCCCTTTGCTGATGATCAAGAGTAGACTGATGGGGCGGTAATTGGCTGAGATGAATTTGTCCTGCTTTTTGTGGACAGGATATATTTTCCATATTGTTGGGTAGAAGCCAGTGTTGTATCTGTATTGGAACAGTTTGGATAAAGGCATGTTGTCAGGGACCACAGCCTTTGCAGTATCCAGTGCCTTCAGCCATTTCTTGATATCATGTGGAATGGGTCAAATTTGCTGAAGACTGACATGTGTGATGCTAGGAACCTCAGGAGGAAACCGAGATGGATCATCCACTTGGCACATACGAACTGGGAGCAGGAGTAGGCCACTCAGCCCTTAAAGCCTGCTCTGCCATTCAATAAGATCATGGCTGATCTGACTGTAACCTCCCGTCTATCCCCAATAACCTTTCACTCCCTTGTTAATCAAGAATCTATATAGGTCTGCCTTAAAAATATTCAAAGACCCTGTTTCCACTGCCTTTTGAGGAAGAGCTCCAAAGACTCACGACCCTCAGAAAAAATTTCTCCTCATCTCTGCTGCAGATATGCTGTACTTGCATACTAATCTTTTGTGATTCATGCACTAGGATACCCAGATCTCGGAATCTGAGCTCTCCGATCCCTCACCATGGATCCAATCGGTTTATAGATGGCACTCATGGAGCCATCAATTAATCCATTCAGTTACCTGAACAGAAAAGCCTACAATTCATTTAATGTTCATTAGTGACCAACACAACAGAATGTGAATGCCAAGCCTACTGGCAGGTGCTACAACTCAAACCACATGATAAGAAAAAAGCCCCATGTCAAAAATGGAATTTGACTTGTTCAAGCACAACCAAAATATCTAGGCAGGGATTTCCCCCAGGAGCTCCGCCCACATCTTTGCTACTTTAAAGATAGATCCTGGTTTTATCACTGGGCAAAAAAAAAATTAAGCAAGGTTAATTTACAATACACTACTGTGCTTTAAACTTTTAAACTCCACTACACAATAAAGGGGTTTACTTTATGTCCCAGATTGAAACAAATATTTGCATTTATATAACCTTTTGTTTCAGCAACATCTCCTAAAGCGATTCTCAGAACAAATTATTTCTGAACTGTAGGCAAAGGTTAAGTGCAGTAAGGGTTAAATGAAGAATAAGAATAAAAACCTCCGGGACACCCTGGTCCACTCTTCCATCACCCCCTACACCTCAACCGCCTCCCACGGCACCTTCCCATGCAACCAAAGGAGCAACACCTGCCCCTTTACTTCCCCTCTCCTCACTGTCCAAGGACCCAAACACTCCTTTCTATTGAAGCAGCATTTCACTTGCACTTCCCTCAATTTAGTCTACTGCGTTCGTTGCTCCCAATGCGGTTTCCTCTACATTGGAGAGACCTAACGCAGACTGGGTGACCGCTTTGCAGACCACCTTCGGTCTGTCCACAAGCATGACCCAGACCTCCCTGTCGCTTGCCATTTCAACACTCCACCCTGCTCTCATGCCCACATGTCCATCCTTGGCCTGCTGCATTGTTCCAGTGAAGCTCAACACAAACTGGAGGAACAGCACCTCATCTTCCGATTAGGCACTTTACAGCCTTCTGGACTGAATATTAAGTTCAACAATTTTAGATCATGAACTCTCTCCTCCATCCCCACCCTCTTTTCAATCCCCCCCCCTTTTTTTTCCCCAATAATTTATATAGATTTTTCTTTTCCCACCTATTTCCATTATTTTTACATGTATTTCCATCCATTGTTTTATCTCTACCTTTTAGCCTATTTTGATCCCTTCCCTTCACCCCACTACACCCCCACTGCGGCTATCTGTACCTTGCTTGTCCTGCTTTCTACCCTTAATTAGCACATTCCTTAGATAATATCACCACCTTCAACACCTCTTTGTCCTTTTGTCTATAACATCTTTTGGCTATCTCCACCTATTACTGGTCCTCTATCCAGCTCTACCTGCCCCCCCCCCCCCCCCCCCGCCGCCTTTAAACCAGCTTATATTTCACCTCTTTTCTATTTTTACTTAGTTCTGCTGAAGAGTCATACGGACTCGAAACGTCAACTGTGTTCCTCTCCGCAGATGCTGCCAGACCTGCTGAATTTTTCCAGGTATTTTTGTTTTTGTTTTGGATTTCCAGCATCCGTAGTTTTTTGCTTTTATATAAGAATAAGAGTGTTGCCTTCTATTCTGATCTGTCAATACATTCTTGTCTATGAAGGGTACCTGTGCTACATTAGTATGACATTTTCACTTCCTATACAGCCCGTTCTTTTGGCCTTGTGAGTAAGTTTGCCAATTAGCACCAACTTTTAAACAATTTTATACTCTGAACTCACATCTGCTTAGCTCTCCCACACTGGCCTCCAGCTCACTTCTGCTGGCTCTGGTCATCTGGTCACCTCGTCTCCCCTGCTGACCACCCTCCACCCCTACTGGCTGACCACCCTCTGCCCCCACCGGCCAACCCTGCTCCCCCACTGGTCTCCTCCATGGAATCCCTGATTGGACATTCCATCAGAACTCTCTGGCCAACCAGGGCACTGAAAGACAAACCATGTGTCAGTAAATGGAATCTGAGAGGTGGGGTAAAGAGGATGGTCCACAATGAAGCTGAAAATCCAGACGCTTGAGCAATTTGGAGGAAACTGTCGGGACATCAACGGTTTAGTAAAAAACCCAGACTGTCCTGGCAAAACTGGGGGGTTTGATCACCCAAATACTTTGTTATTTAATGCTCCTGTGAAACACCTTAGGAAGTTTCATTATATTAAAGGTGCTATACAAATATAAATTGTGTTATTGGTAAATAGGGCAGATTTAATCACTATCCAGAGAGCTGGTAACAAGAACACATGAACTAGGATGAGCAGGAGAGAGGAAGAGTTTAGGAGAGTGTTTCTTTCATAAGTGCAAAGGTTGTTAGAATGCTTTATCACAAGAGGTCTTGAAGCAGAGTTAATCGTAACATTCTAGAGGAAATTGAACATGATGAATTTCTATTCCCAGAGCAGAATAAAACAGAACCAACCTTCCTGCACACAGAAGGAAATCCCTGAAGAACACTTGGCAACCAGAGAAAGTTGGAGGGGGACATGGTCCCCCAATATTTTGAGGCACAACAAAGCGCTCCTGCAGCCGTTTCAGTTTGGTTAGGTTGCTTGTTCCAAACATGTCCAGTACATCTTGGTCAGGATGTTCACTGCCTGCGAGTGCTCCAACTGTACCCTTACACATCTATCGGAGAAATATGGAGGATTTTTCGTAAATCTAGGTGCGAATATCTGAATTAAAATAAAATTCAACAGTCCCAAAGATTAGATAGTTTTGCAGAAACCATAAGGGGACAGATAGTTGTACTTAAAATACTTGTTCCCCTCTAACTCAAGTGCACAGAGGCATGTTACCTAATTTGGCACAGTGTGGGCAGAAAACCTGGGCCTCCCGGTCTCATTAAAGGTCATCAGTATAAAATAGTCATGAAGAAATTCAAAAGGATATTCAGGAAAATTATTTTTGTGCAGAGAGTGGCAAGAATGCATAACTCACTACTACATGGAGTATTGCAGGTGAATTAGCATTGATGCATTTAAGAGGAGGTGAGATAAACATGAGAAAGATAGGAATAGAAGATTTGCTGATAGGGTGAGATGAAGACAGGTGAGCTGAATCCTTCTGTGATGTAAATTCTGTCAGTCATTCTTTGTGCTATTAGATGTGACAACTAAACAGCTCTATATTATATATAAAAAAAAAAATTATACACACATACAATCTGTGGTTCAAAAGTCAGATTTGAACCAGGTGTGGGAATGCAGTAATCCAGACTTTATTGAATTTCATCTTACCTTGCAGCTACAAAACCTCAAATACAATTTGCTGGATGAAAGGGGTTGCCATTCTGCTTTCCTTTAAATCATCTTATAACTAAGAAAACAAAATACTCATTTATGACAACTACCTAAACTTCTGCATCACTGTCAGGATAGATTTGGGAGCAATAAAGGATGCTGTAAATACAAACCACATACTCACCCTTATCAATTGTTTCTGAAACAGCCTTGCAAAGTGGTTATGGTTACAAGCTGTGCTTAGATTGACCATCATATTCCTAGAATAAAAAAAATTCAAAATACAGTTACAGTACGCACATATACCCCAGGATAGGAGTTTGATGGAAGTGAAGTTAAAGCCACAATCAGGTCAGCTGTGACGTTACTGAATGGCAGAACAGGTTTGAGGGGCTAATTGGCCCACTCCTGCTTCTTGTGACCTGATATCACCTTGTTTAGTCACCTCTCTGCCTGGATTCCCCATTTCAAGCCACACAATCCTACACTTACTGTTTGACTTTAAAAGCTTTTAGAAGTGCTCATTTTTTTCATGAGAACGTTTTACAGAAAAGCATAGAGGTTCATCAAAATTTGGCAAAAATTTACTGGAAAAAGCCCTGAAAAGGGACTGCGGGTTTGGATTATGCAGAGCAATTGTATAAATTGGGCATGGAATTGGGCTGGAATAGAAAAAGGTTGAGAGGAGATCGGATTGCTGATTTTTGCATTTTATTGGGACTAGATAATGGAGACCACAATGAGCTGTCCAGAACAGTAGAGCCAGAGGACATAGTATACACATGAGGCAGAATAAATTTAAAGTGAAACTATAGAAATGATATTTCAGTGAGAGAGTGGTTGATCGATGGAGCAAGCTGCCAAGGTGGGTGGTGGAAACAGTTTGTATTGATTTATTCCTATGCAAATTAAATCATTTATTTTAGAAAATAACACTTTGATGATCTAACACATGAAAAGTGGTAAGTGTAGTGTGCTTGAGAGGAACAGATAACTTCGGGCCTATGGTTCCCAAAAAACCACTGGGGTTTTCCTTGCCTCATGTCTGAGAACATTTTAGACCCATTGATAGAGATTGATTGTTACAATTAGTCCACAACTCCATTATTGTTGTATCACGTGACTACAGGATGGCAGGTGAGCTTGATGGATTGTGCTTTTTTTTTTAATCTACCAATTCTTATTTTTCTATTGACACATGGCTTTCTTATTTGGCTGGAAAGTCAGTCTAGAAAACAAAACAGGTCTAATCCTTATTTGTGTCAGTGTCCACCATTCCAGACAAAACATCAGCTGCATATGCTTTTGAGTCATGAGCCGAGTTTTGCTGGCTGTTAACCAAATACTTACATGATGGGGAAAGGAAGTAAACACCTTAACAGTTCAATTCATTCACTCTACGGTTTGCTTAACAAAATGCAAAAAAAAAATAATAAATAAACAGAACTAACCCAGGGACTCCTACTATAGACTGCAGCCACCAACCATCTACACAATCACTGTTAGCCAGGTAACTTAAGGTGAGTTCAAAATTTTGCTTATTCATAGTTTAATCCTCCAAATAAGTCAAATTCCTTACAAATGAAGCTAACCTGATTTAGAGAGACAAGGTTCATCAAGTGTATCATCCTCAGCCTCAAACTTTCCCAGGGTGTTTATGAGCTACAAATGGCTAATTTAAATATCCCAAGCTAAGTCTCTTTCGGACTCATGTCACACCTCACCACACCCATATCACTCTCACTGACAGCCCCATGACCACAACCACACCACACACACTTCATAGTATGATATAGTACAGGAGGCCATTCAGCCTGTAGTGTCTGTGCTGGCTCTTCAGTACAGTTGACCATTTAGTCCTATTCCCCTCCCCTTCACCACAGTCTAGAAGATGAGCTTGTACAGTGCTTTTGTGACAGTTTCTTGGAGCAATTCGTTGTGGAACCAATTAGAGATAAAGCTATCTTAGATTGGGTATTGCATAATGATGAAGGGTTATTTAGTAATGTTGTAGTAAAAGATCCACTGGGAAATAGTGATCATAATACCACTGAATTCCACGTTAAGTTTGAAAGTGACATACTCCAATCTTAAATGAAGCCAATTACATAAGTATGAGGGAGAGAACACGCTACGGTTAATTCAGTAAATATAATAAAAAGGATGGAGGTGAATGAATGGTGGGAAACATTGAAAGAAGCAATTCAAAATGTTCAACAAAAATATATGTCATGGCTCACTCAGGAAGTTATGGATAGTATTAGATTAAAAGAAGAGGCTCACAATGTTGCAAAAAACAGTAGCAATTCTGAGGATTGGGAATGTTTTAGAAACCAACAAAGGATCGCCAAAATGTCGATAAAAAGGGGAAAAATAGAATGAGAGTAAACTAGCCAGGAATATAAAAACAGATTGTAAGAACTTTCATACGTTATGACAGTATTGGTAGGAGTGACCACCACTCCACAGTCCTTGTGGAGACACAATTAGGATACCCTCCATCGTGTTGTGTGGCATTATTACCATGCTAAATGGGATAGATTTTGAACAGATGTAGCAACTAAAAACTGGGCATTCGGGAGGCGCTGTGGGCCAGCAGCAGAAGTGTATGCAACTGCAATCTGTAACCTCAAGGCCCAGCATATCCTCCACTCTACCATTACCATCAAGCCAGGGAATCAATCCTGGTTCAATGAAGAGTACAGCAGGGCATGCAAGGAGCAACATCCAGGCATACCTAAAAATGAGGGGTCGACCTGGTGAAGCTACAAAGGACGACTTGCATGCCAAACAGCAAAAGCAATATATGATAAACAGAGCTAAGCAATCCTACAACCTACAGATCAGATCTAAGTTTTGCAGTCCTGTCACACCCAGTCGTGAATGGTGGTGGGCAATTAAACAACGAACTGGAGGAGGAGGCTCCACAAATACCCCCATCCTCAATGATGGAGGAGTCCAGCACATCAGTGCAAAAGATAAGGCTGAAGCATTTGCAACCATCTTCAGCCAATTCGATTCACTCCATGTGATATCAAGAAACAGCTGATGGCACTGGGTACAGCAAAGGCTATGGGCCCTGACAACATTCCGACAATAGTACTGAAGACTTGTGCTCCAGAACCAGCACACCCTTAGCCAAGCTGTTCTAGCACAGATACAACATTGGCATCAACCCAGTAATGTGGAAAATTGCCCAGGTATGTCCTGTATCAAATGTATCAAAATTTGCTGATACCACCAAGTTAGGTGGGAAGGTAAGCTATGGGGAGGACAGAGAGGCTGCAAAGAGATATGGACAAGTTAAGCAAGTGTGCAAGATGGCAGATGGAGTCTAGCGTGGGGAAGTGTTAAGTTATGGTCAAAGAGACTTGGGTATGCTCATACAAGGAATGTAGAAAGTTAGCATGCAGGTGCAGCAACCAAGTAGGAAGGCAAACGGCATGTTGGCCTTTATTGCAAGGGGTTTGGAGTACAAGAATAAAGAAGTCTTATAATTGTACAGGATTTTGATGAGACTATATCCAGGATACCATGTGCAGTTTTGATCTCCACATTTAAGAAAGGGTTTACTTGCATTGGAGGCAAAGCAACACTAAATTTGGTCCCTTGGATGAGGGGGTTTATCCAATTAGGTGGGGCTAAGTAAATTGGATTTATATTCTCTGGCGTTAAGAGTGAGAGACGATCTCACTGAAACCTACAAAAGTCTGAAGGGGCTTGATAAGGTAGACGTGGAGAGAATTTTTTCGCTGGTTAGGGAATATAAAACATGGGGGCAGGGTAAAGGGCTGATCATTTAGGACCGAGATGAGGAGAAATTACTTCACTCAAAGGGTTGTGAATCTTTGGAATTCTTTACCCCAGAGGGTTCTGGATGCTTCATCATTGAATACATTTAAGGCTGGGACAGGCAGATTTTTGGTCTCTCAGAGAATTAAGGGATATGGGGAGCAGGTGGGAAACGGAGCTGAAGCCCAAGATCAGCCATGACCGTATAGAATGACGGAGCAGGCTCAGCAGGTCTACTCCTGCTCCTATTTTTTGTGTTCATAGCCCGGGAATGTTTGTCCCTTCGAGTATTTATTCAATTCTCTTTTGAAAGTTACTACTGAATCTGCTTCCACTGCCACTTCAGACAATGTAATCCAGACCAATTCGACTCTCATTAACATACATTAAAAAAAATGGTCCTGCTCCTGACCCCAGAAACCACAGTTTACACCTATTTCTCTTCAGTCTGAGAGAGAACTATTCACCACTACTCTGCTTTTTGTCCCTTAAAACGATTTTGCCACTACCCCTTTAATCCCTCGTGCTTCAATTTTGGGAGCATCTCTATTATGCAGCACTTTATTAAACATCTTTTGAAAGTCCATGTAAACAACATCAACTGCACCACCCTCATCAACCCTTAACATGATTTCAAAAAACTCAAGTTAATCAAAGATTTGTTTTTAATAAATGTGCTGACATTTATTTATTAATGCATACTTTTCCAAATGTCAATTAATTTTGTCCTGGAGTATTGTCTGTGAAAAGTTTCCTCACAAGCCTAATTGCCCTATTGTTGCTGAATTTATTGCCCTTCCCATTTTAAAAAAAAAATAGGGCCTTAACATTTATAATCTTCTATTCCTCTGGTGCCACACTCAGATCAAAAGAGGACTTGAAAATTGTGACCAGAGTCTCTGCAATTTCCTCTTTTACTTTCCCTCAGTAACCTAGCATACATCCCATTCTAAACAAGTAACTTTTCTACTTTGAGAACTGCCAACCAACCTTTTAAGTACATCCTCTTTATTTTTAGTCCATTCATTATTGTTATAATGCCACCTCTTTCACTGCTACAATAGCAGTACTCTCTTCTCTATCAAAGACAGATTCAAAGGACTCATTTAGTACCTGTCATGCCTTCAGTCACCACACCCTTCCTGTGACTACCTTCTTACTATTTATGGGGATATTTCAGAATACTCAGAATAAGTATATTCCTACTATAAAGGGAAATTCTAAGGGGAGGACCCACCATCCGTGGTTAACTAAAGAAGTTAAGGAAAGCATCAAACTTAAGGAAAAAGCATATCACTGCACAAAGATGAGTGACAGGTTAGATGATTGGTCAGAATATAAAGAACAGCAGAGAATGACTAAAAGGTTCATCAGGAGAAAGAAATTAGAGTATGAGAGAAAGCTAGCTAGAAATGTAAAGTGGATAGCAAGAGTTTCTACAGATATCTATAAACGAAAAAAGTAAACAAAGTGAGTCTTAGTCCTCTGGAGAGTGAGAATGGGGAGTTAATAGTTGATAATAAGGAAATGGCAGATGAAATGAACAAATATTTTGCTTCTGTCTTCACTATAGAAGATACGAAAAACATTCCAATAATAGCTGTAAATCAGGAGGTGGAAGAGGGAAACTTGGTGAAATTACAATCACTAGGGAAGTGGTACTAAGCAAACTGATGGAGCTGCCGGCTGACAAATCTCCAGATCCTAGTGGACTTTATCCTAGGGTCTTAAAAGAGGTGGCTGATGAGGTAGAAGATGTGTTGGTGTTAATTTTCCAAAATTCACTAGATGCTGGAAAGGTTCCATCAGACTGGAAAGTAGCAAATATAACCCCTCCATTCAAGAAGGGAGGGAGGCAGAAAACAGGAACCTACAGGCCAGTTAGCTTGATGTCTGTTGTGGGGAAATTGTTAGAATCGATCATTAAGGAGGCTAAAGCTGGGCATTTAGAGAAACTCAAGGTAATCAGCAAGAGTCAGCATGGTTTTATGGAAGAGAAATCAAGTTTAACAAATTTATTGGGGTTATTTTAAGGAGTAACATGCGCTGTGGATAAAGGGAAGCCTGTAGATTTGCTGTACTTGGATTTCCAGAAGGCATTTGATAAGGTGCCACATCAAAGGTTATTGTGGAAAATAAAAGCTCACGGTGTAGCAGATAACATGTTAGCATGGATAGAAGATTGAATGGCTGGCAGAAAACAGGGTGTGCGTAAATGGGTCTTTTTCTGATTGGAAGGATGTGACGAGTGGAGTCCCGCAAGGATCTGCACTGGGGCCTCAACTTTTTACAATGTATATCAATGACTTAGATGAGGGGAGTGAAGGCATGGTAGCTAAATTAGCAGATGACACAAAGATAGGTAGGAAAGTATGTTGTGAAGAGGACATGAGGTTGCAGATGGATATAGATAGGTTGAAGAGTGGGCAAAAATCTGGCAGATGGAGTATAATGTAGCAAAATGTGAAGTTGTTCATTTTGGCAGGAGGGATAAAAAAAAGCAGTATATTACTTAAACAGAAAACAGCTGCAGAATTCCGAGGTGCAGAGGGATCCAAGTGTTCTAGTGCATGAATCACAAAGTTAGAATGCAGATACAGCAAGTAATTAAGAAGGCTAACGGAATACTATCCTTTATTACAAGAGGAATTGAACAGTAAAGATGTTATGCTTCAGTTATACAGGGCATTGGTGAGACCACATCTCAAATAGTGCACGCAGTTTTGGTCTCCTTATTTAAGGGAGGACGTAAATGCGTTGGAGGCAGGTTTATCAGAGAAGGTTTGTAAGATTGATACCTGGAATGTGCAGGTTGTCTTCTGAGGAAAAGTTAGAAAGACTGGGCTTGTTTCCACTGGAGTGTTAGAAGAGTGAGGGGTGGCTTGATTGAAGTATAAAAGATCCTGAACGGTATTGACAAGGTGGATGTGGAAAGGATGTTTCATCTGGTGGGGGTGTCCAGAACTAGGGGGCACAGTTTTAAAATTGGGGTTACCCTTTTAGGAGAAATGAAGAGAAATTTTTTCTGAGGGTTGTGCGACTTTGGGATTCTCTGCCTCAAAAGGCGGTGTCATTGAATATTTTTAAGGCAGAGGTAAATAGTTTGCTTTGCCTAACAAGAATCTAAGGTTATCGGGGTAGATGGGGATGTGGAATTCAAAACACAAACAGATCAGCCATGATCATATTGAATGACAGAGCAGGCTCGAGGGGCCAAATGGCCTACTTCTGCTCCTATTTCGTATGCATTTATAAAAAAAGACTTTTGGGTTCCTTTTAGGTAGCAATTATGCTATTCTCCTTCTCTCGCTTTGCCCCTTATTCCTTTTTTTTTTAGATCTCCCTTATGCTTTCTATATTCAGCTTGGTATACATACACTTTTTGCCACTAACAAAGCCAACATTTATTTGCATCCCTAATTGCCCTTGAGAAAGTGGTGAGCTGCCTCCTTACACTGCTGCAGTCCATACGGTAGAGGTACTCCCACAGTGCTATTAGAAAGGGCGTTAAAGGATTTTGACTCAGTGACACTGAACGAACAGTGATATATTTCCAAGTCAGGGCACCGCATGACATAGAAGGGAATTTGCAGGTAGTAATGCTGCGATGCGTCTGCTGCCCTTGTCCTTCTAGGTGGTAGAGGTCATGGGTTTGGAAGGTGCTGTTAAAAGAGCCTTGGTGAATTGCTGCAGTGCATCTTATACTGCCACTGGACACCAGTGGTGGAGAGAGTGATTGTTTAAGGTGGTAGGTTAAGTGCTGATCAAGTGGGCTGCTTTGTCGTGAATGGTGTTGCAGCTGCACTCATCCAGGCTAGTGCAGAGTCTTCCATCACACTCCTGACTCACGCCTTGTAGATGTTGCAAAGACTCTGGGGAGTCAGAAGATGAGTTATTTGCCACAGAATTCCCAGAATACTGAACCAATTCCAGTATTTCTGTGGCTTATCTAGTTAAGTGGCTGGTTCAATAATAACCAGGATGTTGATAGTGAGGGATGCAGCAACAGTAATGCAATTGAATGTCAACGTAAGATGGCTAGAATCACTCTTCTTGGGAATGGTCACTGTATGGCACTTGTGTGGTGCAAATGTCACTCGCCACTTAGCCCAAGCCTGAATGTTATCCAGGATTTGCTGCAGGTGGGCATGGACTGCTTTAGTATCTGAGGAGTTGCAAATGGAACTGAGCACTGTACAATCATTAACGATATCCCCACTTCTAATCTTATGATGGTGGGTGGTGGGGAAGAGCAGTTGAAAATGGCTGGGCCTAGAACACAACCCTAAGGAACTCCTGTAGCTATGTCCTGGGCAGAGATGATTGACCTTCAACAATCACAACCATCTTCCTTTGTGCTAGGTATGGCTCCGACCAGTGGAGAGTCTCCCCTCACCCGCAACCACCCCAATTCACACTGACTACGATTTTGCTAGGGCTCCTTGTTGTCTCACACGGTCAAATGCTGCCTTGATGTTGTCACAGTTAGCTCTGGAATTCAGCTCTTTTTGTTTGGACCAAGGCTGCCACGAGGTCTAGAGCCAAGTGCCTCTGACAGAATCCAAACGGAGCATCAGGGAGCTAGCTATTGATGAGTAAATGCCGCTTAATAGCATTGCCTATGACCCCTACCATCACTCAGTTGATGATTGAGAGTAGACTGATGAACAGTGATTGGTTGGGTTGGATTTGTCCTGCTTTTTGTTAAAGGAAATATGTGGCCAATTTTCCATATTGCCAGATAGATGCTAGTTTTGTAGCTGTACTGGAACAACTAAGCTAGGGGCACGGCTAGTTCTGGAGCACAAGTCTTCAGTATTACTGCCAGGATGTTGTCAGGGCTCAAAGCCGTTGCTATGTCCAATGTTTACAATGATTTCTTGGTATTACAAGGAGTGAATCAAATTGGCTGAGGACTGGCATCTGTGATGCTGAGGACTCGGAAGGAGGCTGAGGTGAATCTGTCTCTTGCACTAATGTGCTGGGCTCCCCCACCACGGAGGACGGGAATGTTTATGGAGCGTCCTCTGGAGACTTATTTAACTGTCTGCCACCATTCAGCATTGGATGGAGCAGGACTGTAGTGTTTGATCTGATCTGCTGGTTTTGAGATTGCTTAACTCTGTCAATTGCATGCTTCTTCCACTGTTTAACATGTCCTGTGCTGTAGTCTCACCAACTTAGCGCATCATTTTCAGGCACGCCTGGTGATGCTCCTGGCATGCTCCCCTGAACTCCCCATTGAAACAGGATTGATCCCCTAGCTTGATTATAATGGTTGAGTGAGGGATATGTTAGGCCATCAGTTTACAGATTATGGTTGAATACAATTCTGATGCTACTGATGGCCCATAGCACCTCATGGATGCCTAGTTCTGAGCTGCTTTATCTGTTCTGAATCTATCCCATTTAACATTATCCTCTAGTATGCAACTCTCTCTCCTGCAAACCAAGACTCCTGGGTAGCCAGAAAATTTATCCAATCTGGAATTTAACAATGGAACATTTAATACAGATTTGTTTTGCCATAGCTACATGTCCAAAACTGATTACAAAAAAAGATAAATTGACTCAATCATATCCCCCATGGGTGTATGCAAACAGCTTTCCGTTTCTTGATCTTCTTTTCAACCCGAGAATGGCAACATTCTGCCGTACCTGATTCGAAGACCCAGTGATCTCTCAAACTCCCAACCAGGATTTGTATGCTTGTCCTCCCACTCACGCAGCAATTCATAGAAGACATCTCTGGAAGAAAGTTAATGGATGCTGCTCTTAATCAGTGTTTCCACTGAAGGGCTATTGTACATCACTTATTTGTTTTCATTAAGCCTTGACAGATTTGACTTACAAATGGATAAATGTATAGAAACAAAAATGTTACAATATGTAGTACGTTGAGAAAACAAAATTGCCAATATTTCATTTTAATGCAGAAATTGAATCGGAAGGATGACCTAGATGGCTTTAAAATTATTAAGGGGTTTGGCAGGGTGAAAACAGAACAGGTTTTCACTTGGAATCATTAATATAAGATGGTTACTAATAATTCCAACCGGGAATTCAGAAGACATTTCTTTACCCAGAGAGTGGTTAGAACGTGGAACTGTACCACATGGAGTACATGAAGTGAAAAGCATAGAAGTATACCAAGGGAAGACCATAAGACTATAAGACATAGGAGCAGAAATAAGGCCATTCGGCCCATCAAGTCTGCTCCGCTATTCAATCATGGCTAATAAGTTTCTCAACCCCATTCTTCCGACTTCTCCCCATAACCTTTGATCCCCTTACCATTCAAGAACCTATCTATCTCAGTCTTAAATACACTCAATGACCTGGCCTCCACAGCCTTCTGTGGCAATGAATTCCATAGATTCACCACTCTCTGGCTAAAGAGGTTTCTCCTCATCTCTGTTCTAAAAGGTCTTCCCTTTACTCTGAGGCTGTGCCCTTGGGTCCTAGTCTCCCCTACTAAATGGAAACATCTTCCCCACGTCCACTCTATCCAGGCCTTTCAGTATTCTGTAAGTTTCAATCAGACCCACCCCACATCCTTCTAAATTCCATCGAGTACAGACCCAGGGTCCTCAAACGTTCCTCATATGTTAAGCCTTTCATTCCTGGGATCATTCTCGTGAACCTCCTCTGGACCCTCTCCAGGGCCAGCACATCCTTCCTGAGATACGGGGCCCAGAATTGCTCACAATATTCTAAATGTGGTCTGACCAGAGCCTTATAAAGCCTCAGCAGCACATCCCTGCTTTTATATTCTAGTCCTCTCGAAATAAATGCCAACATTGCATTTGCCTTCCTAACTACTGACTCAACCTGCAAGTTAACCTTAAGAGAATCCTGGACTAGCACTCCCAAGTCCCTTTGCACTCCAGATTTCTGAATTCTCTCCCCATTTAGAAAATAGTCTATGCCTCTATTCTTCCTACCAAAGTGCATGACCTCACACTTGCCCACGTTGTATTCCATCTGCCACTTCTTTGCCCATTCTCCTAACCTGTCCAAATCCTTCTGCAGCCTTCCCACCTCCTCAATACTACCTGTCTCTCCACCTATCTTTGTAGCATCTGCAAACTTAGCCAATTCCTTCATCTAGATCATTAATGTATAAAGTGAAAAGTTGTGGTCCCAACACTGACCCCTGCGGAACTCCACTAATCACCGGTCGCCATCCTGAGAAGGACCCCCTTATCCCCACTCTCTGCCTCCTGCCAGACACCCAATCTTCTACCAATGCTAGTACCTTGCCTCTAACACCATGGGCTCTTATCTTACTGAGCAGCCTCCTGTGCGGCACCTTGTCAAAGGCCTTCTGGAAGTCCAAGTAGATAACATCCATTGGCTCTCCTTTGTCTAACCTACGTGTTACCTCCTCAAAGAATTCTAACAGATTTGTCAGACATGACCTCCCCTTGATGAAACCATGCTGACTTTGCCCGATTTTACCATGCACTTCCAAGTATTCTGAAATCTCATCCTTAATAACGGACTCTAAAATCTTACCAACGACCGAGGTCAGGCTAATCGGCCTGTAATTTCCCGTCTTTTGCCTCACTCCCTTCTTAAACAGGGGGGGGGGGGGTTACATTAGCGATTTTCCAGTCCTCTGGGACCCTCCCTGACTCCAGTAATTCCTGAAAGATCACCACCAACGCCTCCACTATCTCTTCAGCTATCTCCTTCAGAACTCTGGGGTGTAATCCATCTGGTCCAGGTGATCCACCTTCAGATCTTTCAGTTTTCATAGCACCTTCTCCTTAGTAATGGCCACCATACTTACCTCTGCCCCCCGACTCTCTTGAACTTTGGGGATGTCACTCGTGTCTTCCACTATGAAGACTGACGCAAAGTACCTATTCAGTTCCTCCGCCATTTCTTTGTTCCCCATTATTACTTCTCCAGCATCATTTTCCAGTGGCCCAATGTCCACTTTTGCCTCTCTCTTACCCTTTATATATCTAAAAAAAACTCTTGCAATCTTCTTTTATATCACTGGCTAGTTTACCCTCATATTTAATCTTCTCCCTCCTTATTTCTTTTTTAGTTGTCCTCTGTTGGTCTTTGTAGGCTTCCCAATCCCCTGGCTTCCCACTGCTCTTTGCCACATTGTATGCTTTCTCTTTAGCTTTTATGCTGTCCCTGACTTCCCTTGTCAGCCATGGTTGCCTCGTCCTCCTTTAGTATGCTTCTTCTTCCTAAGGATGAATTTTTGCTGTGTCTCCCAAATGACTCCCAGAAACTCCTGCCATTGCTGTTCCACTGTCTTCCCTGCTAGGCTCATCTCCCAGTCAATTCTGGCTAGCTCCTCCCTCATGCCTCTGTAGTTGCCTTTATTCAACTGTAATACCGTTACATCTGATTCCAGCTTTTTCCTCTCAAATTGCAGGGTAAATTCTTTCATATTATGGTCACTTCCTCCTAAGGGTTCCTTCACCTTAAGCTCCCTTATCAAATCTGCCTCATTACACATCACTAAATCTAGAATTGCATAGGAAGCTAAATAAGTAATGATGGAGACAAGTAATGATGGAGAAACAAATAGAAGAATATGCTGATATGGATAAATGAAAGGAGGAGGGATAGATGAAGGGAGGTGGGATGAGGCTCGTGTGGATCATAAATGCCAGCAACGACCCTTTGGGCCAAATGGTTGGTTCTCTGCTCTATATAATTCTATGTACTAGTACTGTGAGTAAACAGTTATATTTTCATCAAGTGTGGTTTTAGAACCTTTTACTACCACAAAGCAACCTGTGAAAAGAGTAATCAGTTTGTAACAATAGTTGGATGTATTTTAACTTTCTTTCTAAATAAACAATGGTTTGCTATACATTAGATTAGCTGTTTATCTGATAGAACAGTTACATGGGGGTCACCTTCAACTCAGTATTTGAAAAATGCTACCATACAAACATCAATATTTAATTATGGACTTCCAAATTCACATTGAATTGACCTTCATTCTTTATTAAATGAGGTACTTTTGTGCCTCCATCCATTTGAAGAGGTTTTTGGCATTTAAGGCACTATCTAACCATGTTATTTATATGGACCTCCTGAAGACATTCAATAAGGTTCTACACAAGACCATCAGCAAAATGAAAGCACATGGAATTGGAGGGAACCCATTCTTATGGACAGGGAATTGGTTCGGAGATAGGAGGCAGAGCAATTAGGTAAGGGCAACAATGCTGCCTTTGTCAGCGATGTTTACATTGAATGAAAGAATTTTAAAAATCCAAATTCACATCTAACCCAGTTACAATGATTGGACATGATAGCAGAGGCGACTGCTTCATAGGAAACTTGTGAAATGGAATCAGGTAGCACCTGCACAGTGATTCAGTAGCTACAGTAGTTTAATCAAACCCAGGTGGTAGCACTTTCACCTCCAAGTTAGAAGATTGTAGGTTCAAGCCCACTCCAGAGGCCCGGGCACAAAAATCTAGGTTAACACTTCAGTGAGTACTGAAGGAATGCTGCACTGTCAGCGGTGCCAACTTTGGGAGGAGCTATTAAACTGAGGCCTTGTCTGCTTCTCAGTTGAACATAAAAGATCTCATGGCACTATTTTGAAGTAGACCAGTGTCCATATATTTGTGTCTCAACCAACATCACTAAAACAGATTATCTGGTCATCATTACATTGTTGTTTAGTGGGACCAAAGAAAAAACTAAAGTGATTCAATGGCTAAAAAGCACTTTGGGATATCCTACGGTTGTGAAAGCCATCTTTCTTTCTGAAACTTAAAGTTATCTTATAGGCATCTCCTTCTTGAGAACAGCCATGATCTAATTGAATGCAGAACAGGTTAAATGGGCTGAATGGCCTGCTGCTATTCCTATTTTATATTTAGAACTAAACGTGCTCTGTACCTTTGCTTCTTGAAATTCTGAAAGGCTCTGTCACTGGTAAAATTTGATCGATTGTCAGTTTCAGGTTGAAATGGAACAGACTGTATGACTGAAGGGAGAGCGAGCGATACCTGGAAAATAAGCAATTAA
This sequence comes from Cetorhinus maximus, assembly GCF_964194155.1. Classification (NCBI taxonomy): domain Eukaryota; kingdom Metazoa; phylum Chordata; class Chondrichthyes; order Lamniformes; family Cetorhinidae; genus Cetorhinus; species Cetorhinus maximus. The sequence goes on from NC_135896.1 coordinate 73,274,037, forward strand.
CACTGAAATGACATGGTCCTTCTTTAGTGATGGTGAAAATGTAAACCATATAATGGGAAGGATGGCAAATCTAAAATCTAAAAGGTGGACATTCAAATATCAATATTTCTTTGCTGGTGGCAGGAGGCAGGGTGGTGTAATGGGGAGAGGGTATTGAGGCAGAGGATCATTACATATCTTTGCAGCAAAATACACATGTTCAGTGAAGTACTCAATGTCACACGCTGACAATGCACCCAGCAATAAGAATTAAATGTTCAACAGAACCAACTCACTTTTCCTAACTAGTCAGTATTTTCACATCCCTCCATTTTACTCGGAATCACAGGTAAACCGTAAGACCCATAATTACAACTTCCAGAGGCGACAGAAAGAATACAAAACCTGAAAGGTCATGTAATTGTCCCCAACATAGCACTAGACTGTGAAGTTGACTGAGGAGATACGCCATGGTGATAGTGAATTTCTGAGGTTTAAATCAGGTTTTTGGTCTAATATTTGGATAACTAGATACAAGCCAATTAGATGACCTAGTTTTCAAGAGCCCATTGATACTTTAAGACCATAACATCCAACCAGAGAGAAGTTAATTCACACAAAAAGATATGATAATGGAATTCAGAAGCAGGCGGTTAATGAAAAGTTGGCTTTCATCTCAAGAGGGTTAGAGTACAAGAGGGTGGAAGTTATGTTACAGTTGTACAGAACTCTAGTTAAACTCTATTTAGAGTAACTGTATTTAGCTCTGAGTACACTACACTTCGGGAAGAATACTTAGGCCTCATATACAGATTCATAAGAATGATACCAGGGTTAAAAGATTAAATTACAAGGATATGTTGAATAGATTAAGCTTGTATTCCACTAAAGCTGGAAGCAGCAAATTTCAATTATAATTTCATGGTAATTAATAAAGGAAGATAGTCCATAACTAAGAAATCCACCTAATAGAAACACTTAACATACGATTAAAAAATGAATTTAGATTACCACAAACTCAGACAGCAGTAAAGGTATACCGCAAACTACCATCAGACAGCAGTAAAGGTGTTATTATCTCACCTGTGCAGTGCTGACCTCATTGGCACGGGTCAACTGGTCACGTAATGAAGCAGAGAATATACCAAGTCGGTCATTCTCACCAAGAAGCCGTATAGTCCCCTTATCCAAATAAGAAATTATCCTACAAGAAGTAAAATAAAATTGAGAATGCGATGCATATTATTCCGCCTGGTATATTTTCCAACTTTTCTTAAAAAGTTTCTTAAAAACCCACAACCACTACCATCTAGAAGGGTAACAGCAGCAGACACATGGGAACACAACCACTTGGGAGTACCTCTCCAAGCCACTCACCATCTTGACTTAGAAATATATTGCCATTTCTTCACTGTCGCTGGGTCAAAATCCGGGAACTCCCTCCCTAACAGCACTGTGGGTGTATCTACACCACATGGACTGCAACCGTTCAAGAAGGCAGCTCACCACCACCTTCTCGAGGGCAATTATGGATGGACAATAAATGCTAGCCTAGCCAACGACACCCACATCCCATCAACGAATAAAAAAAATGGCCTAAGCCATGCAGGTCATGGCCGCCAGCTCTTCTCCAATACAGCAATTGAGTGGCGAGAGAATAAAAGCATAAGCCTGAGAGGGAGCAATGCAAGACAGTCTATGTTCGCAGAAACTGAATGCATTCTAAAGAAAATCAAGTGTGACATCAGAGGGAAGAGGTAAATGATTGATTGGTGAGTGTTTTTCTCTTTTCTCTCTCTAACCAGGTATCTGCTCAAATTAGGAGCTGAGAAATTAAAAATTACTAGTTTAAACAGGGTACTAACTGGGAACAATGAGTTTAGTCTTTGAAGAAAGGCTAGATATGGAAATCCCCTCAAACCAAACACCTGCCCTCAATAATGAACAGTAAAGTTATTTCCCTCAATGTTTCCCTGGCAAGCCCACTATAATGAAGAAGTTGACCTCAAAAGTTACCACAACAGATGTAGCCAAGGTAAATCTTATTTATTTGCGCTATTGTTGTATCCACAATTTTAAAACTGTGCAAGTTCAATAACAGGAGAACAATACCCACGTGAACTGTGTTTCCAGAACTCTAACAGCAAAGTAGATGCAATTATGCACACTCCTGAAGTATTGCCTTTCAGCATCTAGAAAATAAATTAATTTTACATTTAGATGTAGAAATTATAAAGGACAGAGGAGGTAAGAAAAAGACGCTTTTTTTATGATCTAATATTTTATAGGTTTTTCTTAAAACTCCTTTTCATAATTTATATCATTTAGGCCACAACCAGCATGTTTATCTGGTGTAGCAAGTGGCTATTCTTGACTAGCACCTTTCATAGTCTCAAGACGTTCTGAAGTATTTTATAGCCAAGTGTTGTATGTAGAGAAACATAGGACCCAATTTGGACAAAGCAAGTTCCCAAAATCAGCAATGGTCAAGAGATAAATATTGGCTAGAACAGAGGGGAGGAGTCTCCTGCTCTTCTTCAAATAATGTTGCAGGATCAGGACTGCGAGACAGGATTTACTACCATTTGGAAGCAAATGGGCGTATTAGTGACAGGCAGCATGGTTTTGTGAAGGGGAGGTCGTGTCTCACTAACTTGATCGAGTTTTTCGAGAAAGTGACAAAGATGAGCGACGATGGAAGGGCAGTGGATGTTATATACATGGATTTCAGTAAGGCCTTTGACAAGGTCCCTCATGGCAGACTGGTACAGAAGGTAAAGTCGCACAGGATCAGAGGTGAGGTGGCAAGATGGATACAGAATTGGCTTGGTCATAGAAGACAGAGGGTAGCAGTGGAAAGGTGCTTTTCTGAATGGAGAGCTGTGACTAGTGGAGTTCCGCAGGGATCAGTGCTGGGACCTTTGCTGTTTGTAGTATACGTAAATGATTTGGAGGAAAATGTAACTGGGCTAATTAGTAAGTTTGCAAACGACACTAAGGTTGGAGGAGTTCAGATAGTGAAGAGGATTGCCAAAGGATACAACGGGATATAGATCGGTTGGAGACTTGGGTGGAGAAATGGCAGGTGGAGTTTAATCCGGACAAATGTGAGGTAATGCATTTTGGAAGGTCTAATACAGGTAGGAATTATAGAGTAAATGGCAGAGCCCTTAAGTGCATCGACGGGCAGAGGGATCTGGGTGTACAGGTCCATAGGTCACAAAGTGGCAACGCAGGTGGATAAGGTAGTCAGGAAGGCATATGGCATGCTTGTCTTCATTGGCAGGGGTATTGAGTATAAAAGCTGGGGAGTCATGCTGCAGCTGTATAGAACCTTGGTTAGGCCACACTTGGAATATTGCTTGCAATTCTGGTCGCCACATTACCAGAAGGATATGGAGGCGTTGGAGAGGGTGCAGAGGAAGTTTACCAGGATGCTGCCTGGTCTGGAGGTTATTAGCTATGAGGAGAGGTTGGAGAAACTCGGATTGTTCTCACTACAGCGACGGAGATTGAGGGGCGACTTGATAGAAGTTTACAAAATTATGAGTGGCATGGACAGAGTAGATAGTCAGAAGCTTTTTCCCAGGGTGGAAGAGTCAATTACTAGGGGACATAGATTTAAGGTGAGAGGAGAAAACTATAGAGGAGATGTGCAGGGCAAGTTTTTTACGCAGAGGGTAGTGAGTGTCTGGAATTCGCTGCCAGAGGAGGTGGTGGAAGCAGGTACGATAGTGGTGTTTAAAAGGCAGCTTGACAAATACATGAATAGGATGGGAATAGAGGGATACTGACCCCGGAAATGCACAATGTTTTAGTTTGACAGGCAATATGATCGGCGCAGGCTTGGAGGGCCAAAGGGTCTGTTCCTGTGCTGTACTTTTCTTTGTCCTTTGATCTTTTACATCCAATTTAAGGGAAAGACAAGGCCTGAGTTTAATATTCAACTGAAAAATGGCATCTCCAACAGCAGTTCCTCAACACTGCACTGGCCTATCCAGCCTGGGTTATAGGCTCAAGTTTCTGAAGTGGGAATTGAACCCACAACCCTTTACTCCGGAGAGTACTACTGACTTGAGCCATAGTGGACACTGCAAATCAGGTACAGATCAGCCATGATGTATCTGAATGACAAGGCATGCTCAAGGGATTGAATAGCCTACTCCAGATCCTATGTTAGGAGGAGTAAAGAGAATTAAGTCTCTTCAAAAGACTTCAGTCAATAGTTTGTACAGAAATTAAGTTATAATTACAAGATATAGACAAATGCGTATCCTTCAGGAAAGGAAGGACACAGACAACTCTCATCTAGTTCCCAGCTCCTGCCTCCAAGCCAGTATTGGAGGAGGACTGGCCGTTTGCACGAGGAGGAAAAGAACAGAATATTCAAAGAACAAAGAAAAGTACAGCACAGGAACAGGCCCTTCAGCCCTCCAAGCCTGCGCCAATCATATTGCCCGTCAACTAAAACATTTTGCACTTCTGCCATTTACTGTATAATTCCTGCCTGTATTAGACCTTCCAAAATGCATTACCTCGCATTTGTCCGGATTAAACTCCATCTGCCATTTCTCCGATCTATATCCCGTTGTATCCTTTGACAATCCTCTTCACTACCTGCTACTCCTCCAACCTTAGTGTCGTCTGCAAACTTATTAATTAGCCCAGTTACATTTTCCTCCAAATCATTTATGTATACTACAAACAGCAAAGGTCCCAGCACTGATCCCTGCGGAACACCACTACTCACAGCTCTCCATTCAGAAAAGCACCCTTCCACTGCTACCTTCTGTCTTCTATGACCAAGCCAAATCTGTATCCATCTTGCCACCTCACCTCTGATCCCGTGTGATTTTACCTCCTGTACCAGTCTGCCATGAGGGACTTTGTAAAAGGCCTTACTGAAATCCATGTAGATAACATCCTCTGCCCTTCCATCGTCGATCATCTTTGTCACTTCCTCGAAAAACTCGATCAAGTTAGTGAGACACGACCTCCCCTTCACAAAACCATGCTGCCTCTCACTAATACGCCCATGTGCTTCCAAATGGTAGTAAATCCTGTCGTGAAGAATCTCCTCCAATAATTTCCCTACCACTGACATAAGGCTCACAGGCCTGTAATTTCCTGGATTATCCCTGCTACCCTTCTTAAACAATGGAACAACACTGGCCATTCTCCAGTCTTCTGGGACCTCACCCATAGCCAGTGAGGATACAAAGATTCCTGTCAAGGCCCCAGCAATCTCCTCCCTTGCCTCCCTCAGTACTCTGGGGTAGATCCCATCTGGCCCTGGGGACTTATCCACCTTAATATTCTTCAAGACGCCTTACGCCTCTTTTTTGATCTCAACATGATCCAGGCTATCCACACACTCTTCCCTAGACAAATCGACCGCTAAGTCCTTCTCTTTGGTGAATACTGATGAGAAGTATTCATTTAGTATCTCTCCCATTTCTTCTGGCTCCACACACAGATTCCCACCTCTGTCCCTGAGTGGGCCTACCCTTTCCGTGGCTACCCTCTTGCTTAATTGGGGATAGGTCGGAGTAAATACAACAAATATACTTTGTTGTTTTGCAGAAAAGAGTGATTTTGGTCAGAGTATTAAGATTCTTAAAATACAAGGCAGACTGTGAAAAAGAAAGCCTTACAATGCAGAGCTGAATAGCAACATTCCACAGCAGCAACCAATTAATTTTTGAATCATTTCTAAAAGTTATTATTTTGACACTGACTCAGCAGTCTGTGTTAACTCTGATAATCCTCTTAGCATTCACAGAGTTGGCACATCACAAAACCAACAGCAGTCAGCAACTTTCTCCAATCTTTGGAAACTGCCCTATGATCTGGCTGTACTAGATTGTTACTTCAAATGATTAAATTTGCACCTGGAATCTTGTTTGATTTAGAACTTAATCTAAGGAAATTATGTTTATGCTTTGACACTAGTATCTATCCTATTTGAACAAATTAGCCCTTACGTCATAAGATCAGATGTCCCACAAAAAACTCCTGTACAATTTAGCCACACTGACATGGCAACAAGCAGACTGATGACTAAATGTGTAATGGCCTGTGTATTCCTTACTCGTTTTTGATGAGTGATCTTTTGGCCTGCCCTACAGAGTCTAACCATGGGTGACAGTCTCCTTCCTTTGAGGGGTTGGGTAGGTGGACATAGTCACTGGCATCTATAGAACAAGCAACTGCTTACTACAATGTCTTCTCAATGCTTGCACCACTGTGGATTCAGAGGTAAGACTGTGATACAAGTTGATTCAGCCCTTCCTCGAAATGTTCAGATGTATGAATTTTCAATCTATGCAAATGGGTCCCTACTGATTTTCACACTAGATTTTAAAGAGGAATTTCTGTTGGTACGCATGACTCTATAATTCTGGTGTTAAGCTCACTTATACCCGGCTTCCAATCCTCCATTGTTCTCCTTTCAGTTCAGCTATTTCCATTATCTAGTCATTAACACATTGTTACTTGTGGGACTTTGCCGTGTACAACTTGGCTGTCACATTTCCTATATTACACTTCAAATATGTACTTAATTGGCTGGAAAGCACTTTTGGGACATCCAGAGGTTATGAAAGGTGCTATATAAATGCAAGTTCTTCCTTTCTATTAATTTGCATTGCTGTATCATAAATCTTGCATTTGATTTGAACCACAAATTGGAGTACAAATGTCATTACAGCTCCTCACGAGATAACTCTTACCTTTCACCCCAGTGGCATATTCCACCTCGTCTTCCAAATCATCCGTTGATGCTCCTCCCCTGGATGTCAACAACTGCAGTACGAAGAACAGCTCCAGAAAAATGTTTGGCACTAAATTCTCTAGAATTAGAAGAATATAACATTATTGGTATATATTATATTGTTTCAGCCATCCTCCTATCTCCTTACAGCCCTCAGGCAGCCTGCATCGTGGGCATCTTTACACTTCGTTAAGGGTCACTTTATCACCAAAGCGCCAGGTCCCTGTGTTAATATTTTTCCCTATCTAACAGAGCTGCCAGAATGTATGCTGTGCACGGTATTGTAAGCTACCTGTGAAAATGCCCAACTAATTTAAGACTGTGGAGCCCTGGCATCATTAAATCGGACATAAGCTGACATCCCTGAGGATCAAGTTCTTTGAAAGACGACAAAGGGAAATAGCACACTCAAGTCACCATGTTAAGGGGAAAACTGCTTCATTTTACTTGCTTTATCCAGATAACATAATAGTCTCCTACAAACTCCCCTGGTGAGCATCCAAACTCAGCTATAGCACTGGAAATGTGAGACAGTAATGCACATACTTCCCACAAAATCCACAGTAAACAGTCCTCCACAAAAAGGGCCTACCAAGTATTTTAAATACACTGTAAACTAGTCCTACAACCAGATTTTTTATTTGACACAAATCAGAAAACTCTTCCATCAAATAAGACACTGTATTTCACCATAAGAAATATATATGCCAGTACACTAGATTTCAAATGCATTAATCGGCACAGTTCAGGTTACCTATTAAATTAGTTATGTTCTACACATAGCAATGCACTAAGAATCAGAGAATTGTTCGCCACAAGAAGCCATTCATCCTATAGCATCTCCTTGAGCATGTATCCAATTAATCCCAATTTCCCATTGCCCTTAATGTTTGCTTTTCATATATATCCAATTCCCTTTTGAATGTTCCTATTGAATCTGATTCCATTGCCCATTCAGGCAATACATTCCAGACCATTACTCACTGCATAAAAAAAATTCATCTTTCCTCTGATTCTTTTGTCAATTACCTTAAACATAATCACTTACCAGAGATACAAGCAGAGTATAGCTGAGCCAACACATCCAACTGGTTTCTATGAGAAACTTTGCTTACATCAGCACATACAGCAATACTGTCTGAGGAAAAGCTAAAAGATCTTCCATACTGGCATTTAGTGGGTGTGGTTGGGTCCAAGACTGATGGCTGCTGAAGCAACTTGGATCTAAATAATTTGAAAACAAAATATATGGAAATAACAATTAATATAAAACCTCTAGGAGAGTCATAATATATAATTGTTTTATATACATTTCTGATATCCCTCAATTTTCTATGTACCATTCAGCAACATATTGTTAATCCATAAAAACCAGTAAAATTATAGGACAAAAAGAAAAATGGTAATTAATTAATAAAAACAAAAACTGCTGGAGTTGCAAGTCCATCAGAATCTCTGAAGAGATAAAACTGTGCTTTTATCTTTTTATTTCTTGCTATTTAAAAACTATATTTGTTAAGTGGTTTAGCATTTCATTTCCTCTCTCCTTTCACCCCTCTCATCTCCATATTCCTTCATCATGCATCACTTGCCAGCTCAAAGATTTGACATATCACCAACTCACACATCTGTGCCAATAACTGCACCGCAGAATTGCAATTTCAGAACGTGGGTTCTCCTGGGCGCCAGTATGACCCAAAACAAATGCATCTGCAGTAAGTGTCTGCAACTTGAAGAGCTTCAGCTCAGAGTCATAGAGCTGGAGGCAGAGCTGTAGACACTGTGACACATCAGGGAGGAGGAATGTTACCTGGGCGCTTTGTTCCAGGAGGCAGTCACACCCCTTAGGTTAGGGTCTTTTCATTTGGTCAGTCATCAGGGACAGGAGGGTGTGACTGAGATCAAGGCAGGTAAGGGGATTGAGAAAGTAGAAATGAAAGGGGACTCAACCTTTGCAATTGTCCTGCAGGTCCGAGGTGCTTGCAGTCTGTATGTATGAAAGTTGGGGCTGCAGGATGGATGAGCGAACTGGCACTGTGATACAGGAAGCCATTTAAGCAGGGGGTGGGGGAGTTAATAGGAACGTAGTGGTAGTAGGGGACAGTATAGTCAGGGGATAGACAAGGTTTTCTGCTACCGTGAACGAGAGTCCAGGAGGCTGTTGTTGTAGTCCGGTGTCAGGGTTCTGAACATGTGCTCAGAGTTGGAGAGGAACTCGTAGAAGGGGGAGGATCCAGTGGTCATGGTCCACCTAAATGCCAACGAAGTAGGCAGAACTAAGAAAGAGATTCTGCTTACTGAGTATGATCAGCTAGGAGCTAAATTAAAAAGCAGAACATCAAAGGTAATAACCTCTGGATTATTACCCGAGCCACGAGCAAATTGGTGTAAAGTGAATAAGATTAGAGTGCTATGTGCGTGGCTCAAAGACTGGTGTGGCATAAATGGGTTTTGATTCCTCGGGCACTGGCACCAGTACCAGGGAAAGCGGGACAGTCTTCACCTGAACTACGCTGGGACCAGTGTTCTGGCAGATTAGAAACTAGGGCAGTAAAGAGGGCTTTAAACTAACTAGTGGGAATGAAGGATTAAGTTTAGGAGGATGTGATAAATTAAAGAGAGAGGAGAAGGCAAGGATACAATGTAGCAATAAGGAAAATGGTGGTTAGAATGTGGCAGGAAGGGACAGGGCATACAAACTTAAGTGTGCGCCAGCAGATGAGGCTAGAGGTTGCAAAAATAATAAAATGACAGAATCAAAGACACTCTACCTGAATGCATGCGGCAATAAGGTAGGTGAATTGATGGCATAAATAGAAGGAAACAGGTATGACTTAATTGCCATTACAGAGATGTGGCTGCAAGGTGACCAAGGTTGGGAACCAAATGTTCAAGGTTATTCAACATTTAGGAAGGATAGACTAAAAGGAAGCGGATGTGGGGTAGCGCTGTTAATAAGGGATAGGACCAGTCGTGAGAGAGGATCTTAGATTGGATGTAGAATCAGTTTGGGCAGAGCTAAGAAACGGCAAAAGGGCAGCAAACATTAGTAGGAGTTGCTTATAGACCATCAAATAGTAGTGATAATGTACAGCACAATATAAATCAGGAAATTAGAAATGCATGTAACAAGGGTAATACAGTAATAATGGGGTACTTCAATTTACATATAGGCTGGGTAAACCAAATTGGCACTAGTGCTGTGGAAGATGAATTTCTGCAATGTATACAAGATGGTTTTCTGGAACAGTATACTGGAGGACCCAATTAAAAACAGGCTTAGATCTAGTGTTGTGCAATGAGAAAGGGCTAATTAATAATCTTGTTATAAAGGAGTCTTTAGAGGAGTGACCAATATACAATAGAATTTTACATTAAGTTCAAAAGTGATGTGCAGTAAACTCCCACCATTCGCGCCCCCCCATCGCGATTTCATTTACCCACGCAAATCTGTTTGTGTATTAAATCACAGTTTGCGCCCCCGAAACCTCGCTCATCCGCGGTTAAAACCGCAACAATCCTGACTTAAACAGCACACATGCACAAAGTTTAATAAAGAACATACTGTACCTTACAAAATTCCATTAAAAACTTTATCCTCTTGTTCTCTAAGCACGCACTGCAAAAGTCCCTTCACTGTGCATGTGCAGTCTCCATGTGCATGTGGGTTGTTATGATTTACAGGATTCTACAGTAGTGCAGTATTTTGCAATACAGTTACAAGATAGCACTTTACTAAAAATGTGAGAGTCGCAGCCAAGCAGAAAACGTATGAGGAAGGTGATAACACTTGAACAAAAAGTCACAATCCTAGACTGCAAAACTGCTTCCATGTTGGCCAGGGGATACTTTGTGAATGAATCCACAATCAGGTACATTAGACAGTCTGAAGAAAAAATAAGGGCCATTGTTAGTGTTTCTGGTAATCGTACTGCCAAATTAACTTGTGTAAGCAGGAGAGATCCACACTTAGACAGGAAATGGAGAAGTTACTCAACGTGCGGATAGAGCATCAGCATCAAAGGAGGATGCCAGTTAATGGTCTAATCATTCAAAACAAAGCCCTTGAATTACACCAGAACATAAAGAGTAGTAAAGAGGGTAGTGTTGGTGACGATGAAGATGTTGCATAAGGTGCCTCTCCTTCTATTTCCAAAGAATTCTCAGTCAGCACAGGATGATTTGATCACTTTAAAAAGCATTTCAGGCTACATAATGTGAAGTTGGTGGGGGAGACTGCTTCTGCTGACCATGCAATGCAGAAGAGTTTCCCCAAGGTGCTGCAGGAATACATTGTGGAGAGAAGCGACCAGACAGAGCAGGTCTTCAAAACAGACGAAACTGGCCTGTTCTGGAAGAAGATGTCAAGTCGACCTACATTTCAAAAGAAGAAAAGACAGCTCCTGGGTTTAAAACAGCAAAAGCTGACACTTCTGCTATGTGCCAATGTGGCTGGCTTTAAATGTAAACCAATGCTGGGTTTTCTGACCTATAAACCTAGAGCTTTCAAATGGAAAAATAAGTAACTGTCATCTGTCAGTCCTTTGGAAGGCTAAAAGCAATTCCCGAGTTACAGCATCCATATTTGAAAACTGATTCGCCAAATGCTTTCTGCCAGAGGTCCACATTTATCTGAGGGAAAAGAACCTGTCTTTCAAAGTCCTACTAATCCTTGATAATGCACCTGGACATCCACACACTCTTGCCGAGAACCATCCAGATGTTGACATTTTGTTTTACCCCTAAACACGACTTCACTTATCCAACCAGGGGTCATTACCTCATTCAAGGCTTACTATACCCAACAAGGTTTCAGCCACATCCTTCATCTTCTGGAAGCAGACCTTTCAACCGCAGTCCATGACTGTTGGAAGGAATTCAACATCCTCATAACAGTAGGCATAATTAAGGACTCAAGGGATGAAGTTAGAGCTTCAACCTTAAATGCACGCTGGAAAAAAGTTTGGCCTGAGGCTGTGAATGGTTTCACAGGGTTCCCCAGTGTGGAAGCTGAAGCAGCCAGGATTGTTGACTTGGCAAAACAAGTTGTAGGGGAGGGGTTTGAAAACATCACCACAGCTGAAATGGTTGAGTTGCTTCAATCTCATCGAGAGGAATTCTCTACGGAAGAATTGGTTGAACTGATGAGATAAACGAGCCTAAACAGGAACAGGAGCGGGAAGAGGAGCCTAAAGAGGCTCGGTTCACAACCAAGATGATCACAACCTCATAAGGACGGCCAGAGATTTGAAAAAACAGGCAACAGACCATGATACAAGCATGGAAAGAAGCATCACTTTTTGTAGAACAGTTGACACAGCTGCTGGTCCTTACCGAGAACTTTACAAAATTGACAAAACAGTCAGCAATAACATCGTTCTTCTCATCCAAATCATCTACATCAACACCTGCATTTGCCACGTCATCCACTCCACCTACTTCCACTCTCAAGTACCTATACTGTAATGTACTGTGATTTGTAAATTATACAAGTACACTCTGTATTCTGCAATTGATAAGTTTTAAATTGTGCCTGTTTCCTTGTGCTCACAATTTCAGTAAAATTGCCTTCAATGTACCTGTAAAGTACTGTACTGTGATTTGTAAATTATACTGTACTCTAATTGAAAAGTTTTGCATTGTTTTTGTTTTCTTTTATTGACAATTTCTTCAGTAAAATTGTCTTTAATTTACTCAAAAAGAGAGTTTTTATTGACTCCATTAAGTTAAAAATGTGAAATTTGGGGATGGCTGGAACATATCTAATTCAGTTGCATTATAAACTATGTTCGCGATTTCACCCCTCATGAGATCTCGCAGGAACGGAATCCCCAGGAATGGTGGGAGTTTACTTTAGTTCAATTCAAAACTAGGGTCTTAAATCTAAACAAAGGAAGCTACAGAGGTATGAGGGACAAGTCGGCTGTGGTAGATTGGGAAACTACATTAAAAGGTATAACAGTCAACAGGCAATGGCTAGCATTTAAAGAATTAATATATGGTCTGCAACAAATTGCCCAAATAAATGTGGTTGCCAGGGGATTCCCTCCCCACCCTGCCCCAGCCCTCGCAAACATCTTTGTCGGTTTCCACGAAAAACACATCTTCAACGTAATATTTCTCATACATAGATGATACGTTTGCTATATTTGAATTCTCAGCTGCACGCAAGAATTACCTTACAGATCTTAATAGGCTTCATCCTGCACTCAAGTTCACCTTTTAACTGGAGCAGTCAAACAAAGTCCCTTTCCTCAACGTGCTAGTTGAGAAAGCTGCCAGTGGGTTCACTAATACTGTCTATCGCAAACCTACCTTTACTGGTCAATACACGCGTTGGGGTTCCTACAGTTCCACGCACTATAAAATTGTCTTATTGGCAATAGGACCCACACCATTTGCTCACCCTGCAAGCTTGATGCTGAAATAGAGTGCATCAAAGCTATCCTGTGGGGCAATGGCTACCTTGATCAGATCATCACTTGCTGTATATCGTGTATTGAGTATAAAAGCTGGAAAGTCATGCTGCAGCTGTATAGAATCTTGGTTAGGGCACACTTGGAATACTGCATGCAATTCTGGTCGCCACATTACGAGGATATGGAGGAATTGGAGAGGGTGCAGATGAAGTTTACCAGGATGCTGCCTGGTCTGGAGGTTATTAGCTATGAGGAGAGGTTGGAGAAACTCGGATTGTTCTCACTAGAGTGACAGAGATTGAGGGGCGACTTGATAGAAGTTTACAAAATTATGAGTGGCATGGACAGAGTAGATAGTCAGAAGGGTGGAAGAGTCAATTACTAGGGGACAAATATTTAAGTTGAGAGGAGAAAACTATAGAGGAGATGTGCGGGGCAAGTTTTTTTACGCAGAGGGTAGTGAGTGTCTGGAATTCGCTGCCAGAGGAGGTGGTGGAAGCAGGTACGATAGTGGTGTTTAAGAGGCAGCTTGACAAATACATAAATAGGATGGGAATAGAGGGATATGGATCCCAGAAGTGCAAAATGTTTTAGTTGACGGGCAATATGATCGGCACAGGCTTGGAGGGCCGAAGGACCTGCTCCTGTGCTGTACTTTTCTTTGTTCTTTGTTCTTTCTTTGTGTAAACTCATGAATGGACCCAAGGCCGCCACTTTCAGTCCTGAAAAATGCCCACCTTACCTGAGATTACCCTGGAACAACGTGAGCAACGGGTGAAGCTAGCCTTGCACGTTGTTACTATGCAGTAGCAACACAAGTGGTATTCTCCACTAACAGGATGCTGCCGTCAAGCCAAAAGGATGTTCTGTCCATCACTCAAATTAAGTAATATGGTGTATGAATTTCAGTGCCGGTGTGATGCCAGGTATATAGGCTGGACGTCCCAACAACTGGCAGATCATTTCAAACAGCACATCCCTTCGGCTGCTCGCAACAGGCAAAGTACTGACAGTAACCAACCAGCCCATGCTTACAAAACTCAAAACATCACTTCCAACGTTAGATGTGATTCCACGATTAGGCAATATCTGCTAAACAATCCTGACTAAGCTAAGAATTACACTGAAAACCAATGTAAGATTGTCAGTCAGGCTTACGTGTGGCTCACTTATGCATGCTAGAAGCCACATATATTCACACACAAGGCCCTGTCCTTTGCAGGCAGAAAGAACAGGTCCATACATTGTGCCTTTTTCAACTAAAAAAAATCTTGGGGAACAGTCATTCCCTGGTTCATTCCCCACAAGGCTTTGACCAGAGTCAACCTGCCCCATTCAAATTTGAACAAAGCCGGGTAGTTAACTGTTTCATACTGCATTCTCCATGGCAATGCCTCTACCAGAGTCCACTTGCCAACCAATCAGCACACTTATGTAGCACAAATTGTTGTTTCTCTTTTACTGTTGGTAATTTCTTACAAGCTGTCCTGATGCATGCAAGAGCAATTAGGAAGTCAAATTGAATGTTGGTATTTATTGCAAAGGAAGTCAAGTATAGTCTTTCTGCAGCTCTACAGGGCTTTAGTTAGACCACATCTGGAGTGCTGCATACAATTTTGGCCTCCTTACTTAAGAAAGGATATAATTGCCTTAACAGTTCAGAGAAGATTCACTCGACTAATTCCTGGGATGAAGGGGCTATCCTATGAGGAAAAGTTGAACAGTTTGGGCCTATACCTATTGGAGTTTAGAAGATTGATAAGTGATCTTATTGAAACATAAGATCCTGAGAGGGCTTGACAGAGTGGATGCTAAGAAGATGTTTCCCCTTATGTGGGGGTCTAAAACTAATGGACATAGTTTAAGAATGTGGGGTCTCCCATTTAATACAGGGGTCTCCCATTTAATACAGAGATGAGAGAATTTTTTTCTGAGGGTCATTCGCCTGTGGAATTCTCTTCTCCAGAGGAGTGAAGGCTGAGTTAGATAGATTTTTTGACAAGGGAGTCAAGGGTTATGGGGTGGGGAGTGGGGGCGCAGGGTGGTGGGTGCATGCAGTCAGGAAAGCGGAATTGAGGCCACAATCAGTTCAGCCACGATCTTACTGAAATGCGGAACAGGCTCAAGGGGCTGAATGGTCTACTCCTGCTCCTAATTCTTATGTTCATTCCGAATTGCCTTGGGAAGGTGGTGAGCCGCCACAGTCCATGTCACAAACATGCTCACACACGTGGATTTTGACCCAGTGACAATAAAGGAATAATAATATAGTTCCAATTTAGGGTGGTGCATTACATTGGGGGGGGGGGGGGCTGCAGGTGGTGGTGTATCCATACTGCCCTTGTCCTTATAGGTGGTGTAGAGGCCATTTGGGAGGCTCTACCAAAACAGCCTTGGTGAGTTATGGCAGTGCATCTTGTAGATGGTATGCATGGAAGCCATGATGCAGTGGGAATGACTGTTCAAGATGGCGGATGGGATGTCAAGCAGACTGCATTGCCCTGGATGGTGTTAAGCTTCTTGAGTGTTGTTGGAATTGCACAATCCAGGCAAATGAATACTTCTATATTCAAGGAAATTCAAACCAAGTGTCTGAAACTTGTCCTCATGGTTTAACCCTCTAAGTTACTCTGGGGTCTGCATCACAATTGCGATGTTTAGCAACTAATTTAGCCTGTGCTTTTAAGTTCCTTCCTTGTTTGCTGGAATGGTGAGAGATGCCATACCCAAAAAAATAAAAGAATTTCTTGTACTCCAAGGGTACACCCTGCACTGTTGAAATCCTGACTCTCATGCATACAAAAGAAGTTATCAGAGAACACTTTTCTAATCCTATTACTTCTGGAAAACAAGTACTCAACAAGGTACAGCTTGAAAATATGCTGAGGTTAATCATTAAGTAATTTGTACATTTCAAACTCCAGGTCAGATCCCGACTGAAATATCTGGGTTTCTCTCCTGCATCTTGAAGAAAGTGCAACAATGTGCAGTAGAAACAGGAAAACAGAAATACATCGAACACAAATAGAAATTTCTGCCACACGTATAGTAATTTTTTCTTTAAATTACCTTTCGATTTTCAGCATCTCACGCTCTTCCTGCAAGTTGCTAGGAGGCGAACCTTCAGCAAATCCCTCCAGTCCAGCTCGAAATGCCTCTGAAACAGCTCCTACAGAGTATGTGGAGGATAGTGATTGATTCAAAGGAGTGGAGGTGAAACATATCTTTGGTTTGGACTGCAGCCGCTCTATACTGACTGGAGTAGGGTTAATTCTTCTTGATGGTTTTGTTTTGCTGAAATAAAAATTGAAATGATTATTTTGACCCATAAATACGCCCTAACATATGAATTAGAAACAGGAGTAGGCCACTCAGCCCCTCAAGCCTGCTCCACTATTTAACAAGGTCATGACTGATCAGATTGTAACCTCAACTCCACATTACGACCTACCCCCAACAACCTTTCACCTTCTTGCTTATCAAGAATCTATCGACCTCTGCCTTAAACATATTCAGAGATGCTGCTTGAACCACCTATTGAGGAAGTGGGTGTCAAAGACTCACGACCCTCAGTGAAAAAGTTTCTTCCATCTCTGTCTTAAATGGGTGACGCCTTATTTTTAAACCGTGACCCCCTAGATCTAGATTCTCCAACTAGAGAAAACATCTTCTTCACACCCACCCTGTCAAGGCCCCTCAGATCTCATATGTTTCAATCAAGTCACCTCTTACTCTTCTAAATTCCAACAGAGTTGTCCAACCCTTCCTCCAAAGACAACTCACCCATTCCAGGTAATAGTCTAGTAAACCTTCTGTGAACTGCTTCCAACACATTTACATCCTTCCTTAAATGAGACCAATACTGTACACAGTACTCCAGATGTGGTCTCACCAATGCCCTGTGCAAATGAAGAATAGCCTCCCTACTTTTGCAATAAATCCCTCTCACAATAAACAATAATATTCGCTTTCCTAATTACTTGCTCTACCTGCATTCTTAGCTTTTGTGATTCATGCACTAGGACACCCAGGTCCCTCTGCACCTCAGAGCTCTGCACTCTCTCGCCATTCAGATATGCTTTTTTATTTCTGCCAAAATGGGCAATTTCACATTTTCCCACGTTATACTCCATTCGCCAGATCTTTGCCCACTAACTTAACCCATCTCTATTCTCTTCACAACTTACTTTCCTTACTATCTTTAAGCCATCAGCAAATTTAGCAACCATACCTTTGGTCCCTTCATCCAAATCATTTATGTAAATTGTAAAAAGTTGAGGCCCCAGTACTGATCCCTGTGGCACACCACTCGTTACATCCTGCCAACCAGAAAAAGACCCTTTTATGCCTGCTCTGTCTCCTGTTAGCTGGCCAATCTTCTATCCATGCCAATATGTTACCCCCTACACCATGAGGTTTTATATCCCGCAATAACCTTTGATGTGGCGCCTTATCAAATGCCTTCTGGAAATCTAAGTACAGTACATCCACCAGTTCCCCTTTATCCACAGCACATATTACTTCCTCAAAGAACTCCAATAAGTTGGTTAAACATGATTTCCCTTTCATAAAACCATGTTGACTCGACCTGACTATCTTGAACTTATCCAAGTGCCCTGCTATAATGTCTTTAATAATAGCATCTAACATTTCCCTATGGCAGATGTTAAGCTAATTGGCCTGTAGTTTCCTGCTTTCTGTCTCCCTCCTTTTTTAAATAAAGGAGTTACATTCACTATTTACCCATCTAATGGAACCTTCCCCAACCAAGGGACTTCTGAAAAATTAAAACCAACGCATCAACTATCTCACTAGCCACTTCTTTTAAGGCCCTAGGATGAAGTCCATCAAGACCCAGGGACTTGTCAACCTGCAGCTTCAAGAATTTGCTCAGTACCATTTCCCTGGTGATTGTAAGTTTCTCGAGTTCCTTCCCCCCTTCCATTTCTTAAGTTGCAGCTATTTCTGGGATGTTACTTGTATCCTTTATAATGAAGACCAATGCAAAATACCTGTTCAATACATCTGCCATCTCCTTATTTTCCATTAATTCCACAGACTTACTCTCTATAGGACCAACGCTCACTTTGTTAACTTTTCTTTAAATATCTATAGAAACTCTTTATATCTGTCTTTATATTTCTAGCTAGCTTTCTCTCATACTCCAACAATGTAATTATATTATAGAAAAGCTTCATATAGTAGTACCATAAGAAAACTTGAATTTATATAGCACATTACATATCCTCAGGTCAGCCTGAAGTGGTTTACAGCCAAAGTATTTTTTGAAACATAGACACTATTGTACTGTTGGACAGCAATGACCACACAATTTATTTCAGTGATGTTGATTGGGGGAGAAATATTGTCTGGCACACCAGCAGCAATCCTTCTTCCAATAGTGTCACACAATCTTTTACACCCACCTGAGGAGGCAGATGGGGGTCTCAGTTTAATGTCTCATTCCAAAAATCACTTTCAACAGGCAGCACTCCTCAGTACCGCACTAAAGAGTCATCCTTGAATATGCACTCAAATCTCTGGAGGGGGCTGTAAGGATGCCAATATATTTTTGCATTATTCTATTACAGGACAAACCTAGGACAATGAACGTAGGCCGAATTGGTTTGGATTGTGTCCTCGCCAATCCTATTTTTCTCTATCAATGACACGGGTAACATTGGAGGAGGATGCACTATAAGGATAGGCACATACAGATTAAATAAATAAGATAGTTGATATCAATGATAAAATATGGAGCGAAAGGGTTGTCAATTTAAAGCAGAGGCTTTATTAAAACTGATACTTTAAATGAGTTAGCGGAGCTCCTTAAAAAAACACAGGATGGTGTTTGATGAAGCCACGTCCTTGACCAACAGAATTAATTGTTTAATGAAAGAGTTAAATTGAAAACCTGGGAAGAAACAGTTAGAAAAGGAAGCACAGGCAAAGGATATCTAGCAATTTGAAGATGAGCTGTTGACCAACAAGCACCAGAAACTTGTTCAGAAGCAAATAAAGTTTCTGCTGCAAGAGACCCTCTCAAAATAGAGTTATGAATGAAATGAGAGAGGTGTACATATGGTCTGGCAGCCACAGGATTGAGATCAGCAGCTGAAGTGATGCACCCACTTACAGGCACTTCCAGCAAGTTACCCAAGGCCCTCCATCTATGACAGCGATGACCAGAAATTGTGCAGGAGATGCAGCAGCTCATTAGTCCCGACACAGCAGACAGGCTGTAAAAATTCCTTTGTTATGTACATGAGAAGCAAGGCCTGATTTAGGAAGAAAAAAATTAAAAGCCCACAGCAAATAGATCAAATTTTTTTGAGTTGCTGAGAGCACAAGAATGGTTAAGATTGTGCACTTTTCAATTTAAGGTTCTGTCCCCAGTATGTGAAAGGTTTAAGGAAAACTTTTGTACTTTCATTAAAAGTGTTTGGCTTTATACATTTTAAATTAATGGTGTGTGGTATCGATTTATTTTGACTGAAAAATACATTATACCTGTTAAAATGTGTAAAGTTTTACTTTAAAAGGGTAATAGCACCCTTGGAAAATTAGTTCGTTTGAACAAGTCCTCCACCCAGAGTACATTCTGCGATCTTGCCACCCTCAGTGCTTCCTCCAAGTGGCGCTCAACATGGAGGAGCACTGATTCATCAACTGAAGGAGGGCGGTACGTGGTAACCAGCAGAAGGTTTCCTTGCCCATGTCTGACCTGATGCCATGAGACTTCATGGAGTCCGGAGTTGATTTTGAGGGCAACCCAGGGCATCTCCCTCATGACTGTATACCACTGTCCTGCCACCACTGCTGGGTCTGTCCTGCCGGTGGGACAGGATATACCCAGTGATGGTGGTGTCTGGGACATGATCTGTAAGATACCTAGCACAAAGGAAGATGGCTGTAGTTGCTAGAGGCCAGTCATCTCACCCGCAGGACGTCACTGCAAGAGTTCACCAGGATGGTGTCTTCGGCCCAACCAACCATCTTCAGCTGCTTCATCAATGACCTTCCTTCCATCATAAGAGCAGAAGTGGGGATGTTCGCTGATGATTGCACAATGTTCAGCACCATTTTCAACTCCTCAGATACTGAAGCAGTCCATGGCCAAATGCAGCAAAACCTGGACAATATCCAGGCTTGGGGTGACAAGTGGCAAGTAACATTCGCACCACACAAGTGTCGGGCAATGACCATCTCCAACAAGAGAGAATCTAATAATCACCCCTTGATGTTCAATGGCATTACCATCACTGAATCCCCCATTAACATCCTGGGGATTACTATTGACCAGAAACTGAACTGGACTAGCCATATAAATTCTGCGACAAGTAACTCACCTCCTGACTCCCCAAAGCCTGCCCACCACCTACAAGGCACAAGTCAGGAGTGTAATGGAGTACTCTCCACTTGCCTAGGTGAGTGCAGCTCCAACAACACACAAAACTTGACACCGTCGAGGGCAAAGCAGCCCGCTTGATTGGCACCACATCCACAAACATTCACTCCCTCCACCACCGACGCACAGTAGCAGCAGTGTATACCATCTACAACGTAGGAATTCACCAAGGCCCCTTAGACAGCACCTTCCAAACCCACGACCACTACCATCCAGAAGGACAAGGGCAGCAGATAGATGGAAACATCACCACCTGTCTCTTTAAATTTAGGGTAAATGAAGGGGGTCATGTGATCTGTGCTGGAGTTTGCCTAACAGTAACTTTGGGTGGTTGAATTATTAGAGATCAAATGAAGACGCAGATTGTTTTATTGAGGGGGGGTGAATGGTATTTAGGCTGGGAGACAATGACAGCAGTTTCTAAGTCTACAATGAGAAGCCCCAGAAAAATATTATAGTCATTGAGTAAAGAGTGGTGTGGTAAATGATCAATTTATTTCTAAGAGGAAAGGGAGTTGGGATCAAAGATAACCAATTAGCATTTTCGTTTAGTTACAAAGCTATTGTATCCTATGGCAACAGAAGAGGGAGCCATTTTTGAGATAAGGTTACAGGCTTCCCTATAAACCCATGAATATCACAGACGGACAGCAGTTTGCAGTTTTGTTTTGTCTGGTCTGCAGCCTTCTGAAAGGTTGAGAGAGCAAGAGATAGATGAAGCCAGATCTGCGCCTTAAGCACCGAAAATGCTGACTATCGTTCATCAATGCGGGTGGAAGCACACGCTTGGATTGAAGGCTAAGTGTGAGAGAGTCTAAAAGGAGGCTGAAAGATTTGCCTAGCTTGGAGCAAAAGGAAGAGATCTATGGCATAACCCTCACAATGAAAGGCAGTTCTGGGATTATAAGTTACCCAGCTGGGAAAGTTAGAAACGAAGCAAGCCATCGGGAGCGGAGAATAATTTTAGCCTGCTTCTTGGAGAATGGAGTGTTCACTTAAGAGAAAGTGTAACTTTTAACCGTGATGGGGAGATTTTCGGTCATGCTAAAAGCTAAATGAGGAATCTCTTTTCTGTAGTTTAAAATAAGTCGCCTGCAAAAAGAAAATAGAGTTTAGTTAACGGTGTTACTTGTAATCAAGTGCTACTGTAAAACTTATAAAATTTGAAATCTGTGTGTGTCATTCTTTCAGCTGTTAAATTCCCAAAATCCTGTTGAAGTCGAAGGCCAGTTTTTAGATTTATTCAGTAAACAAATATTTTGCTTCAATTTTCACTAGAGGATACCAAAAACATTCCAGTTATAACTGTAAATCAGGAGGTGGAAGGGAAAGGGGAACTTGGTGAAATTACAATTACTAGGGACCCTCTATCCATGTCACTCCTTCAAAAAACTCTCAAATTGCTTAAACATGATTTCCCTTTCACAAAACCATGCTGACTTGACGATCAATTCTAACACCTTCCCCATGATAGACATAAAGCTAACTGGCCTATAGTTTCCTGCCTCCATCCTTTCTTAAATAGATCGGTTATATTTGCTACTTTCCAGAATCTAGCGAATTTTGGGAAATTAACACTAGCATTTACTACCTCATTAGCCATCTTTTAAGACCCTAGGGTGAAGTCCATCTGGACCCAGAGACTTGTCAGCCCGCAGCTCCATCAGTTTGCTCAGTACCACTTCCCTAGTAATTGTAATTTCACCAAGTTCCCCTTTCCCTTCCACCTCCTGATTTACAGTTATTACTGAAATGTTTTTGGTATCCTCTATAGTGAAAATTGAAGCAAAATATTTGTTCATTTCACCCATTTCCTTATTGTCTACTATTAAGTCCTCACTGACATTCTCTAGAGGACCAACACTCACTTTGCTTACTCTTTTCCTTTTAAGTACCTGTAGAAACTCCTGCTATCCGTTTTTACATTTCCAGCTAGCTTCCTCTCAAACTTTAATTTCTTTCTGGTCGCCACATTACCAGAAGGATATGGAGGCGTTGGAGAGGGTGCAGAGGAGGTTTACCAGGATGCTGCCTGGTCTAGAGGTTATTAGCTATGAGGAGAGGTTGAAGAAACTCGGATTGTTCTCACTAGAGCGACGGAGATTGAGGGGCGACTTGATAGAAGTTTACAAAATTATGAGTGGCATGGACAGCGTAGATAGTCAGAAGCTTTTTCCCAGGGTGGAAGAGTCAATTACTAGGGGACATAGATTTAAGGTGAGAGGAGAAAACTATAGAGGAGATGTGCGGGGCAAGTTTTTCACGCAGAGGGTAGTGAGTGTCTGGAATTCGCTGCCAGAGGAGGTGGTGGAAGCAGGTACAATAGTGGTGTTTAAGAGGCAGCTGGACAAATACATGAAAAGGATGGGAATTGAGGGATACGGACCCCGGAAGTGCAAAATGTTTTAGTTTGACAGGCAATATGATCGGCGCAGGCTTGGAGGGCCAAAGGGCCTGTTCCTGTGCTGTACTTTTCTTTGTTCTCCAGATTAACTTTTTAGTCATTCTCTGCTGTTCTTTATACTCTGACCAATCATCTGACCTGCCACTCATCTTTGCACAGCTATAAGCTTTTCCCTCAAGTTTGATGCTTTCCCTAACTTCTTTAGTTAACCACAGATGGTGGGTCCTCCCTTTAGAATTTTTTATAGTAGGAATATACTTATTCTGAGTCTTCTGAAATATCCCCTTAACTGTCTGCCACTGCTTCTTTATTGATCTATCCCCTAGCCTAGTATCCCAGTTCATTTCAGCTAGCTCAGCTTTCATGCCCACATAGTTGCCCTTATTTAAGTTTAAAATAGTCTTAGACCCACTCTTCTCCCTTTCAAATCGGATGTAAAATTCAATCAGATTGTGGTCCCTGCTACCTAGGGGTGTCTTTATTCTGAGTGTCATTAATTAATCCTGTTAAATTACACAAATACCAAGTCTAATATAACCTGCTCTCTGGTTGGTTCTAGAACGTGCTGCTCTAAGAAACTCTCTCAAAAGCATTTTATGAACTCCTCATCCAGGATGGGAGGCAGTCTGATTTTTCTAGTTTGTGTGTAAATTAAAGTCACCCATGATTATTGACATCCTTTGCTCACAAGCACCCAATATTTCTTCTTGTGCTCTGTGCCCAGCCAAAACTTCCTTAATGATCGATTCTAACACCTTCCCCATGACAGACAGTTAAATGGCCTATAGTTTCCCGTTTTCTGCCTCCCATCCTTCTTGAATAGAAGGGTTATATTTGCTACTTTCCAGTCTGATGGAACCTTTCCGGAATCTAGGGAATTTTGGACAATTAACACCAACACATCTACTAACTCATCGGCCACCTTTTTTAAGACCCTAGGATGAAGTCCATCATATACTAATGATTTAGATGAGGGAATTAAATGTAATATCTCCAAATTTGCAGATGACACAAAGCTGGGTGGGAGGGTGAGCTGTGAGAAGGATGCAGAGATGCTTCAGTGTGATTTGGGCAAGCTAAGTGAGTTGGCAAATGCATGGCAGATGCAGTATAATGTGGATAAATGCGAGGTTATCCACTTTGGTAGCAAAAACAGGAAGGCAGATTATTATCTGAATGGCTATAAATTGAGAGAGGGGAATGCGCAACAAGACCTTGGTATCCTTGTACACCAGTTGCTGAAGGTAAGCATGCAGGTGCAGCAGGCGGTAAAGAAGGCAAATGGTATGTTGGCCTTCATAACCAGAGGATTCGAGTACAGGGGCAGGGATGTCTTGCTGCAATTGTACAGGGCCTTGGTGAGACCACACCTGGAATAGTGTGCGCAGTTTTGGTCTCCTTATCTGAGGAAGGATGTACTTGCTATAGAGGGAGTGCAGCGAAGGTTTACCTGACTGATTCCTGGGATGGTGGGACTGACATATGAGGAGAAATTGAGTCGGTTAGGATTATATTCGCTGGAGTTCAGAAGAATGAGGGGGGATCTCATAGAAACCTATAAAATTCTAACAGGACTAGACAGGGTAGATGCAGGAAGGATGTTCCCGATGGTGGGGGAGTCCAGAACCAGGGGTCACAGTCTGAGGATATGGGGTAGACCATTTAGGACTGAGATGAGGGGAAATTTCTTCACCCAGAGAGTAGTGAGCCTGTGGAATTCATTACCACAGAAAGTAGTTGAGACCAAAACATTGTATGTTTTCAAGAAGGAGTCAGATATAGCTCTTGGGGCGAAGGGGATCAAAGCGTATGGGGAGAAAGCGGGAGCAAGCTATTGAGTTGGATGATCAGCCATGATCATAATTAATGGCGGAGCAGGCTCGAAGGGCAGAATGGCCTACTCCAGCTCTAGTTTCTATGACCCAGAGACTTGTCGGCCCACAACTCTATAGGGGGCCTGTAGACCACTCCCACCAATAACTTATTTTCCTTATTCCTTATCTCCACCCAAACCGATTCTACATCCTGATCTCCTGAACCAAGGTCATCTCTAACTAATGCCACCCCTCCACCTTTACCTAGTTTCCTATTCTCCTTGAATGTCATATACCCCTCAATATTTTGGACCCAATCCGTGTCATCCTGCAGCCACGTCTCCGTAATGGCTACATATGAATGATCTGCATATTAATTTACTTCAATATGTGCTATCAATTCATTTACTTTATGAATGCTACATGCATTCAGATACAAAGCCTTTAGTTTTGTCTAATCTTTGAAACATCTGGTCTTGACTATTGGTGTATTCTTAATTTTATCTCTCCACCCCTTCCTGCTATCTTATGACCCTCATTTCCCATATTACTATTATGATCTCCTGCACTGAATCTACCCCTTGATTTGCCACATCTACCCAAGTTGATTCCTCAGTCTCCTTGCTTAGTTTAAAGCCCTCTCTACTTCTCTAGTTATGCGAATGGTAAGAACACTCATCCCAGCACCTGAACCAGGTGTAGACCGCCCCAATAGTACAGCCCCCACTTTCCCCACAAACTGTGTTAATATACAATAGGAAATGTTCAAGTCAAAATGTTAATGTTGTCAGATTCCTTGTATTGACTCTTATTTTGTCACTTCAAATTGTTCCTATCATTCCAGACTTACCTATAATCGACAATAACTAAGCCTCTACACACAAGTCAAGTTTGGAAAGGCAAGATCTACAATGGAGTCGTACAGCTGGGAGATTCAGTTAAGGTTTATGCCCACCTTACACTTTCAGATTGAAGTCAGAATTTGAGAGTTTGTTTTACTGTCAAATAAAGGAGGCCTACTCCTCAAGGACAATTTTTACACAAAGTCAACTACAAAAAGTAAAGATTACAACTTGCAGCTGCAACATTTAAAACGGAAGGTGTGCATTTAAAAGCACCTTTCGCAAAATTAAGACATCTCAAAGCACTTTACAGCTGACGTGCACAATAAGATCCCGTAAACAGCAATAAGGTAATGACCAGATAATGTTTTTCTTAAAAAGTGACGTGGGTTGAGGAATAAATATTGGTCAGGACATCATAAAAATAGGGTTAACTTTTTACATTCATCCGAGGGGGCAGATGAGGCTGGTGTTTAATGTCTGTTATGAAATATGGCATATTCAACAATGCAGCAAACCCTCAGTATCACACTGGACTGTAAACCTTCTGACTCAGAGGCGAGAGTGCTACCACTGAGACATAACTTGCACTTCAGATAACTCACTGAAGAATTCCAACTGTGAACATTTACTGAACTGTAAATTAATCCAATAATACAGATTCACATTACCTTCCCAAAGTTAATGTACCCACAGGTGGAAACTCCTCTAGGTTATTTATATTTAACTGAGGAGCAGGCTGAGCCATGCTAACAAACTCTATCCTCCGCTTATTGCTACTCCACGTTGCACCATCCTCTTCAGCTGGGCACTTTGTCGAGTCCTTGGCTACCTGTCGGCCACCGACTAACATGTTCTTCTTCTTGGAACGGCGTTGAGATTGGCTTTCAGGACCTTGGATGATGAATTGCCCGAGGTTGGCCCTCTGAGCTGACCGTCGCTCACCATAGCGCGGCGCCATGCTACAGCTGAACTCTGGGCTAACTGATGAGTCCAAAGTGTTCAAGTCGCTGTTTGACTTTGAAAAGAAAGAGCCATTGGATGAGGGGTACTGTGCGAAACTGCCAGAGATAAAGGAACTATTTGGAGTGTCAGAGAATAACTGAGCTCGAGTCCCTTTTGATGTCTCTGTGTTACTACTCCTTTTTTCTATCTGGTTATTTTCATTCAAATCCCGATGACACCGGGCAGGTTTCAGTCCCTTGGCAGAGGATATCTTTGCAGGAGTAGATGGACCATTTGCAATTAGTTGGTTTGTCTGTTCTCTTAAAAAATTTAAAAGGAAGGGTACAAAGTCTCTCCGCAGGGAGTTGTATGCCAGAAGCTTGTCACTCAATTCACCATTCTGTAAATAGAAGTCAAACAAAAAAACTCTCTGAAAATGTGATCATACATGTAAAAAGATATTTTCGTGACCTTACTACTGAAAGGCATATTCAGGCATTATTCTGCAGCACTTTTACCTTCTCTTCTCCCACCCACAAACTACTAGGGCAAAGCAGCAAAATGGTTTACTCTGAGTGAATGGCAAGTGGGGAGCCTGTAGGGGGTGGGGAGGTTAAGGTTCGGGGGTTTTCAGGGTAGTGGAGCAGAATAAGTGGTGGAGGGTGATTGGTGCTGGAGGATTGGGGTTTCAGAGTTTGGGGGCTGGGGGGCGGCAGGGGGGGTGTGGTGAAGTTGGTGATATGGCGGGGGTTTGTTGGAGAGATCCGGGGCGGGGTGGAAAGGCTGGTGAAGGATTGTTTGTGGAGGTCAGGGATGGGTGATGGGGATGAATATGGGGTGAAGAGTAATGGAGGTGAATAATGCTTTTAGTGGGGCAAGGAATGGGGAGGTTGTTGTGGTGGGTTTGTGGTGGTGATGGAGTGTCAGCAATTTGGAAGCATAGGTG
Source organism: Cetorhinus maximus (assembly GCF_964194155.1). NCBI lineage: Eukaryota > Metazoa > Chordata > Chondrichthyes > Lamniformes > Cetorhinidae > Cetorhinus > Cetorhinus maximus. The sequence continues at coordinate 73,301,566 of NC_135896.1, forward strand.
GTTTAGAGGGAGTGGGTCTCACTGTCTGAGGCCACTCTGACCGCAGTTTGACTAGTTAGAACTGATGAGGGCAGGTGTGTGAGGTTGGGGGGGAATGAGAGGTGGCGTTGTCACTAGTTTGGATTATTGGGCCATTGTGACTAGAGTGGTTTGTCTGGAGAGGAGGGTACAGCAGGGTGATTTATGCCGAGATTAGGGTTTTTGCAGGGGGGTGGGTGGGTCTGGAGGAAGATGGGGAAGTGGTCACCTCCAGGTGCAGGCGGTCTCCACGTCCCCTCGGGGTGGGGGGGCGGAGAGAGGGGGTGTCTGGTCGGGGGAGTGGAGGGTCTTCGGGGGGCGGGGCCTCTCCCACCACTCGGTTCACGGACGCGGGCTGAGCAGGAAAGGCCTCGGGCTCCATTTCCTCTCCCTTCCCCCCTGCTGATGCCGGCACCTCCCCGATTACCTGCTCCGGTCGCCACTCTATTTGAAGCCATTTCACCGCCTCCACCGCCGTCACCTCTTCCCTCAGCAACAAATCCAACACGGCCGCCATGACTGGGCACGGGCTTCCGCGCAGGCGCTGTGACCCCTCCGTAACCCCGTCACTCGCGGCGGCGGGAAATTCAAACCCGCTCCGAGTGGATCCACCTCCAACTCCAATTAAATCACTCAGGATCCACTCGCGCCCCAATTAAATCACTCAGGATCCACTCCCGCCCCAATTAAATCATTCAGGATCCACTCTCGCCCCAATCAAGTCATTCGGGATGCGCTCCAGCCCCAATTTAAACACGGGATCTGCTCTTACCCCAATTAAATCACTCAGGTTCCTCTCCCGCCCTAATTAAATCGCTCGGGGTCTGCTACCATTTCAATTAATTCACTCGGGATCTGCTACCATCCCAATTAATTCACTTGGGATCCGCTACCGACCAAGTAAATCACTCGTGGTCCACTTCCGCACCAATTAAATCACTCGGCATGCTCTCCCGCCCCGATTAAATCACTCGGGATCTACTACTTCCCGAATTAAATTACTCAGGTTCCACTCCCGCCTCAATTAAATTACTCAGGGCCCATTCCCAGCACAATTCAATCACAGAGGACCCACTCTCAACCCAATTAAATCATCTAGGATCCACTCCCACCCCAATTAAATCCCTCAGGCTCCACTCCTATCCCAATTAACCCTCACTCTCACCCCAACTATATCATTAAGGATTATCTCCCATCCCAATTCAATCACTCAGGATCCACTCCTACCCCAATTAACCCTTGCGTGATCCACTCTCACCCCAGTTAAATCATTCGGGATTCACTCCTAACCCAATTAACCTATACAGAATCTAAACCCACCAGTGTTGCCAACCCTCCGGCATTAGCCTGGTGTCTCCAAGAATTGAAGATCAATCTCCAGGACATTGCTGTGTGCAACCCTGCTGAAAAATCATTGGGTGATTAAAAAGATTGTTCTTTTTTAAAAACATTTTGAACATTTCTCTCTAGATATAAAAATATTTAAAATGGAAGGGGGAAAGGCTGTTTGGCTGACAGTTAAACATCATCCAATTGGGTAATGAGTCTTTTTGCTTTCCAGTTGACATAGGAAGACAGGGTGCGTTGGCAAACTAATGACTGGAGCATGGGGTGCAAGTCATCTGATGAAACCTCCAGAAATACAATTTAATTTAATCACAGTTGGCAATACTACTCCCACACTAAATTAAGCCACTCACAATCCACCCTCACGCCAATTATCTAGCTCAGGAACCACCCCTACCATGGTGAACCCACTCAGGATCTACTCAATTAAAAAATTCAGGATACACTCCCAACCCAATTAACCCACTCAGGATCTACTCTTACCCCAATGATATCATTCAGGATCTACTCCCATCCCAATTATCCCACTCAGGATCCACCCCCACCCCAAATAATCATTCAGGATCCACTCTCACCACAGTGGAATATTCTCCACTTGCCTGGATGAGTGCAGCTCACACAACACTCAAGAAGTTTGACACCATCCATGACAAAGCAGTCTGCATCCTGGCACCCCATCCACAAACATTCACTCCCTCCATCACCAACACACATTGGCAACAGTGTGCATCATCTACAAGATGCACTGCACAAACTCACCAAGCCTTCTTAGATAGCACCTTTCAAACCTAGGACCACTACCATCTAGAAGGACAAGGGCAGCAGACACATGGGAACACCACCACCTGGAAGTTCTGCTCCAAGCCACTCACTATCCTGTCTTGGAAATATATTGCCGTTCATTCACTGTCGCTGGGTAAAAATCCTGGAACTCCCTCCCTAACAGCACTGTGGGTGTACCTACACCACATGGGCTGCAGTGGTTCAAGAAGGTAGCTCATCACCACCTTCCCAAGGGCAATTAGGAATGGGCAATAAGTGCTGACATAACCAACGATGCCCACATCCCAAATGAATTTTAAAAAGTAAATCACTCAAAATCTACCCCACCGTAGTCAATTTACTCAGGATCCACTCCCAGCCCAACAAAATCACCCAGGATACACTCTCACCCAATTAACCCAAACAGGATCCACTCCCACCCCAACAAAATCACCCAGGATACACTCTCACCCAATTAACCCACTCAGGATCCACTCCCACTCCAACAAAATCACCCAGGATAAACTCTCACCCAATTAACCCACTCAGGATCCACTCCCACCCCAACAAAATCACCCAGGATACACTCTCACCCAATTAACCCACTCAGGATCCACTCCCACCGCAACAAAATCACCCAGGATACACTCTCACCCAATTAACCCACTCAGGATCCACTCCCACTGCAACAAAATCACCCAGGATGCACTCTCACCCAATTAACCCACTCAGGATCCACTCTCAACCCAATAAAATCACCAAGGCTGCACTCTCACCCAATTAATCCACTCAGGATCCACTCACACCACGACTAAATCATTTGGGATCCACCCACCCCAACTAACTCCCTCCAAATCCACACATCAGGAAGCACTCCATACCACAACCCAGTGCATTCACTGTATCAGGTTCCATTCTTTCCATCACACAATCCATCATGATCCAACCTCCACCTCTTATCATTCACTCCATCAGGATCCACTCGCCCCACGCCTCTCCATTCACTCATCCAATCAGGGTACATTCTTATTCCAATGAAGGGTGCAGAAGGCATACCAGGAGCAGCACCAGGCATAGTTAAAATTGAGGTGTCAACCTGGTGAAGCTACAACACAGGACTTCTTCTGTGCCAAACAGCATAAGCAGCAAGTGGTAGACAGACCTAAGCGATCCCAGAACCAACGGATCAGATCTAAGCTCTGCAGTCCTGCCATGTCCAGTTATGAATGGTGGTGGACAATTAAACAATTCACTGGAGGAGGAGTTTCCACAAATATCCCCATCCTCAATGTGGGAGGAGCCCAGCACATCAGTGCAAAAGATAAGGCTGAAGCATTTGCAAAAATCTTCAGCCAGAAGTGCCGAGTAGATGATCCATCTCCTCTGGAGGTCCCCAGCATCACAGATGCCAGTCTTCAGCCAATTCAATTCACTCCACGTGATATCAGAAAACGGCTGAAGGCACTGGACACTGCAAAGGCTATGGGCCCTGACAATATTCCGGCAATAGTAATGAAGACTTGTGCTCCAGAACTTGTTGCACCCCCTAGCCAAGCTGTTCCAGTACAGCTATAACACTGGCATTTACCCGACAAAATGGAAAATTGTCCAAGAATGTCCTGTACACAAAAAGCAGGACAAATCCAACCTGGCCAATTACCGTCCCATCAGTTTACTCTCCGTCATCAGTAAAGTGATGGAAGGAGTCATCAACAGTGCCATCAGGCGGCACTTGCTTAGCAATAACCTGCTCACTGATGCTCAGTTTGGATTCTGCCAGCGCCACTCAGCTCCTGACCTTATTACAGCCTCAGTTCAAACATGGACAAAACAGCTGAACTCCAGAGATGAGCTGAGAGTGACTGCCCTTGACATCAAGGCAGCATTTGACTGAGTGTGGTATCAAAGAACCTTAGCAAAACTGGAGTCAATGGGAATCAGGGGGAAAACTCTCCATTGGTTGGAGTCATACCTAGCACAAAGGAAGATGGTTGCGGTTGTTGGAGGTCAATCATGTCAGTTCCAGGACATCACTGCAGGAATTCCTCAGCCCAACCATCTTCAGCTGCTTCATCAATGGCCATCCTTCCATCAAAAGATCAGAAGTGGAGATGTTCACTGATGATTGTGCAAAGTTCAGCACCATTCATAACTCTTTAGATACTGAAGTAGTCCATGTCCAAATACAGCAAAGCCTAGACAATATCCAGGCAATGACCATCTCCACCAAGAGAGAATTTAACCATCATCCCTTGATGTTCAATGGCATTACCATCACTGAATCCCCGACTATTAATACCCTGGGGGTTACCATTGACCAGAAACTGAACTGGACTAGCCATATAAATACTGTGGCTACAAGGGCAGGTCAGAGGCTAGGAATCCTGCGACTAGAAACTCACCTCCTGATTCCCCAAAGCCTGTCCACCATCTACAAGGCACAAGTCAGGAGTGAGATGGAATACTCCCCACTTGCCTGGATGAGTGCAGCTCCTACAAAACTTGAGAAGCTTGACACTGTCCAGGATAAAGCAGCCCACTTGACTGGCACCCCTCCCACAAACATTCATTCCCTCCACCACCGACAAACAGTGGCAGCAGTGTGTACCATCTACAAGATACAGCAAGGCACCTCAGGCAGCACCTTCCAAACCCACGGCCGCTACCATCTAGAAGGGCAAGGGCACACATGTGAACACCACCACCAGGAAGTTCCCCATCAAGCTACAACCATCCTGGCTTGGAAATATATCGCCATACCTTCACTGTCACTGGGTCAAAATCCTGGAACTCCCTTCCTAACAACATTGCAGGTATACATGAACTGCAGTGGTTCAAGAAGGCAGCTCACCACCACCTTCTCAAAGGCAATTAGGGATGGGCAATAAATGCTGGCCCAGCCAGCGAAGCCCACATCCTGTAAATGATTTTTTTTAAAAAATCCTTGGTCTCTTTTAAACCAGTTAAGAGAAACGCCCACTCCTTTGGATGCACATTTTAAGCACACTTATAGTCAGGAAAATCTGTCTTATAATAGCTTTTCTTCCAGTCAATAGTCACAAAGTTAAGGACATAGCATCAAAAGCATCAACATCATAAAAACATGTTAGCTGACATTGTTACGAGCTTCCCTCTACCACACTATCCCCGTCCCTTCCAACATTGCCTTAGTCATTCCCTCCCAATTTAAATATTCCCACAATCTATTCAACCTCTCCACCACCCTATCTGTTGACTGCCCTCTTTTCTCAAATGTTGTCAAATGAGTTTTTGTCAACTCGCAGCTCACTCAAAATCTCCAAGTTCAAAATTCTCCAGTTGCACATCAATCCTTCTCACATTAATAAGACGTCTTTGTGCAAAATCATGAACAGCATTTGACAGGGTGCAGCACACCACCTACTTCTCTCTCCTTATTCGGTCAGATGTGTGAAACTGTCTTTGGGTGATCCCACCCCAGCCAATCACAACTGATCCCATTCCATCCTATCCCATCACCTTTATTTGTCCATTGGGTTGTGAGAGGTGAAGGCGAGAGGGCTGTTCTTTGTTTTGCTATCATTGTTACAACTGGGCCTTTTAAACAGCCCACCGTGTAACTCACCTTCTGATTCCCCAAAGCCTGTCCACCATCAGTACTCGGCAGCCCCTGTGGCTGCCTCTGGACTCTTTCCGGGGGGCAGTGGGCCCTACTCCAGTTAGCACCCGCCTAGAACAAAAATTTCATCTTTGCTGGCACTTTCTCCCAAGGTGGACGGGCTGAGCTGGGAAATTTCCTGACTCTCACTACTTGCCTCCAGAACTGGAGTTTCTGAGTTGCTAGTTCTGAAGAAGAGTCATATTTGACTCAAAACACTAACTCTGTTTCTCCCTCCACAAATGTTGCCAGACCTGCTGAGTATTTCCAGCAGATTCTGGGCCTGAGCCTCCATGGAGTGGCAATTAAATCAGATTGTCACTCCTCTACTAGTTTATTACCTGGGAACCCATCCACTCCTTCCTGGCCTTCCGACTCAGGCCTTTTCTTTTAGCAAAAATATACTTTATTCATAAAATATCTGAAAGAACATTAAAAAACATTTCAAAATGGCCATCACAAAAAGTGCAATAATATTCACGTTTTCCACATAGATCATATCGCACCCTGAGGTTCTTCAATACAATCAAGGAATATTACGGACATTTCAAAATGGTCATAACAGATAGTCAGGCAGTGCAATGGTATTTAATTTGTCTACATAGATCATGTTGCACTCTGAGGTGCTTCAATGCAATTATGATACATGTAATATTCACTGCATATGTTCAATGTGAGCCATACAGTCCGAGGGGTCTGTACAATTCCAGTCTGCAAAACTCAGCTGGGACAACTCTTTGCACTGGAAGACCAACAGGTTTTGGGCAGACAAAAGAACGTCTTTCACCGAGTTGATGATCTTTGAGCTGCAGTTGATGTTTGCCTCAGTATGTGCCCCTGGGACCAGCCCATAGAGCACAGAGTCCTGTGTCACAGCACTGCTCGGGATGAACCTCGACAAAAACCACTGCATTGCACTCCAGACCTTTTTTGCAAAAGTACATTCCACAATGAGGTGGACTATGGTCTCTTCCCCACCACAGCCACCTCGAGGGCAGCGTGCGGAAGGGGTGAGACTCCTGGCGTGTAGGAAGGATCTGACGGGGAGGGCCTTTCTCACCACCAGCCAATCTACAGCTTGGTGCTTGTTGGAAAGTTCTGGCGATGAGGCATTCTGCCAAATGACTTCGGCAGTCTGCTCAGTGAACCATCCAACAGGATCCACCATCTCCTTTTCCCTCAGGGCCTCTAGGACGTTACATGCCGGCCACTGCCCGATGGACTTGTTGTCAAAGGTGTTTCTCTGCATAAACTTATCCACAAGGCATGGGTAGTATGGCACAGTACAACTACTTGGAGCGTTCCACGGCAGCATGACCAGACCAATCCTTCGCAGGTAGGGGACAGGTAGAACCTCAGCATGTAGTGACACTTGGTGTTTGTGTACTGAGGGTCTGTGCACAACTTGATGCGCCACACACAAAAGTGGCCATCAGGATGAGAGTGATGTTGGGCACGTTTCTTCCCCCTTTATCTAGAGGTTTTACATCGTGTCCCTGTCAACACAGTCCATTTTTGACCTCCAGATAAAGCGGAAGATGGCTCAGATAATCGCCACAGCGCAGGAGTGAAGAATGGCTCAGACCTGTGCCACATGCAGCAACACCAAGAGTGCCTCACACCTGATGGCCAGGTTCTTACCCGTAATTGAGAGGCAGCGTCGCTCCCACACGCCCAGTTTTTTTTACCATGGCTACTCGCTCCTTCCAGTCCATGCCCTGGACCCTCCGAACCATCGAGAACTCTGTAGTGCACAGCATGTTCCTGAGGCCTTGTGTCGAGGGCAGTAGAGTCAGAGGTAAGGAAGCCACACACCTTTTTTTTTATGGCAATAGCTGCTGTAAAGCAAGTAATGTTAAAGGTCAAGGCAACTTTTAGAAATCAAGAAGGTAAGTTTGTAAGGTAAGAGGGTAGAATTGGGGTGGGGGTTTGGGGAAGGGGGTCAGTTGGTTGGTTGGGGAGGTAGGGGTCGGGTGGTCAGTGGGGAGTTGGTCAATGGAAGGGTGGTCAGTTGGGGGTGGGGGGTGTCGGATGTTCAGGGGCTTTGGTTTGTCGGGGGATTCGATTGGTGGGGGTTGGTGGTCAGGTGGTCAGTGGGGGTGGTCAGTGGGAGATTGGGTGGTCAGTGGGGTGGTCAGTGTTGGGGGTCGGGGTCAGTACTATAGTTACTCAGGAGTTAGTAACGGTTTTAATTCTTCTAACTTTTCCTGGGTAACTATTATTGTAAGTCAGTTGGAACCATCTGAAGTTTGTGACTTAAATCCTACTTTCGGATGGCTCCAATTGCAGAGCAATTGCCCAATGGAAGTTTGAAGTGTTATGATGTGGCAGATGATGTGTGCCAGGCAGACCAAATCTGCAAGGGAAACTTGGCCACGCTATCACAATAGTTTTGCAATTTGTATTTACTATGAGAAGATGTGTGCACTGAATTCAGAAGTAATGAGTCCACTAAGACCTTAGGGATTTAAAAAAAATTAAATTCAAATATTTATTAACAAAAGAAAAGATTTCAAGCACATACATAATTCTACGAATACTTAATACTATAATAAATCCTAACATTCCTCATTAACCTGACTCTAAATTACACACCCCCTTTAAGGTAACAGTCCAAAATAGATTTTAAACTTAAAAAGCAAGCCAGCAAGTTACCACAGTACCCATTTGACAATGGAATTCCAAAAGCTTGTCTCCAACTTTAGTTACTGGACACAGCAGACTTATGCACAAATGGCTGGAGGCCTCCAAAAGGCTATTTCACTGGACTGTTGCCTTAAAGGGGGTGTGTAATTTAGAGTCAGGTTAGAGAGGAATGTTAGGATTTGTTAAAGTATTAAGTATTCGTAGTCTTATGTACGTGCTTGATATCTTTTCTTTTGTTAAAAAATATTTGAGTTTAATTTTTAAAAATCTCTAAGGTCTTAGTGGACTCATTACTTCTGAAATCAGTCCACATGTCTTTTTGTAATAAATACAAATTTCAAAACCATTGCGATAGCTTGGCCAAGTTTCCCTTGTGGATTTGGTCTGCTTAGCACACATCATCTATTATGTCTTAACATCCTGTTAGATCTTACATGGCCCCCCAACAGAGCCTTTCATTCCCCTTTATATATGTGTCTCTGTCTTTAATCTGTAAATTCCAATGTTCCATATGCCTTTGGAAATGCATTTTTCCCATAATACAAAAAACTTTCATGTTGCCAATATTGTCAGTAATCTTTGGGAAAAATAAACACACTGCTTGCCCTTGCTTATCTGGCTAGTTGTAAACATCCTAACATCCCTTTGAAATCCAAACAACTCCTTCACTTAGCTAAAAATGCAAATTTCCTTCACACTTTATATGCTAAGGCAGCATCCATGTTTACTAATTAGCATTTCAAGTACACTTCTACACCCAACTTTTGATAATTTCGAGCTTGCAGTCTCACTGACTCCAAATGTAATTCAATCACACAGGCAGAACCATCTATGCTCACTCCCATAAACCTACTTGTCAATAAACCAGACTAATATTATGAAAATGATTATACTTTCATAACAGAACTTCCTGGGCAATTGCTGTGCAATCCATACCTGAGAACTTCCAGCAGGGTTTGTGGGGGGGGAGGGGAGGTTGGTGGGGGGAGTTGGAGGTACCCCCCAGTCACAACACCCCGGAGTCTAGAGGTTATGGGCCTCTGCTCTTATTTCAAATGTCCAGAATCAGCAGTATTTCGCTTTTATTATAGTAGTGAATGGTTGTTTATGGTTGATGGTATATAATGGGGTTTCCCCATGGGTGGTATTAGGACCATTGCTTTTCTTGATATACATTAATGACGTAGGCTTGGGTGTGCAGGGCACTATTACAAAGTCTCCAGAACACAAAATTTGGAAGTATTGTGAACTGTGAGGAGGATAGTGATAAACTTCAAGAGGACAGAGGCTAATCACAGAATCTTAATGGGCAGAATTTAGCCCATGTCGGGCGGGATTGGCGGGGGCAGCTGGGGGTGGTCGGGAGGCTGACCACTGCCCGCGATTGGGGCCAGACTGTGATTTCATGCTCGCAGGCCAATTAGGGCCCGCCCAGCGTCAAACGTGGGTGGCAGCGCTGCCTGTGCGGGTGGGGGGAAGGTGGGGAGGCGAGTGGAGTGAGTGCAAGCTTTGCGCATGGACGCAAGTGAGTGCTTGAAAATCTCCCTGAGGCAGGGAGATGAAGTGTTTTTTAAAAAAAATAAAGATTTGAAAAATGTAATAAAACATGTCCCCTCATGTGACTCTGCCACATGAGCAGGGACATGTTATTAATTAAATTTTAAAACTTTTATTTTATTTTTATTTGCTTTTGGAAAACTCATCCCGCCCATGGATGAGGTTTCCAAAAAAATGCAAAGGCCGCTTGGCCTTTTCGCCTGCCCGCCAACCATAAGTTTGAACAAGCAGCGAAAAATTTAAGTTAATTGACTTCTTTAATGGGCTTAACAGGCCTTTTAATTGTCGGCAGGCGCACTGCTGACTCTGGCGCGTGACCACTGCCGAAATATCATGTGACTGCGCGTTGATGTCGGGGTGCTCAGCTGACATCAATGCGTGTCATTTCACACTTGAGCGGGTCAGGTGTGCACCTGCCCGCCGAGCTAAAAATTTTTCACAATGGCAGAGAAGGAGGCCATTCGACCCATCATGTCTGCACCGGCTCTCCAATGAGCATTATGACCTAGTGCCATTGCCCTGCCTTTTTCCCCGTACCCTTGCACATTGTTCCTACTCAAATAATCATCTAATGTCCTCTTGGATGCCTCAATTGAACCTGCCTCCACCACACTTCCAGGCAGTGCATTTCAGACCCGAACCACTTGTGTGAAAAAGTTTTTTCTCACATCACACTTGCTTCTTTTGCAAGTCACTTTAAATCCGTGCCTTCGCATTCTTAATACTTTTACAAGTGGGAACAGCTTCTCCCTATCTACTCTGTCCAGCCCCCTCATGATTTTAAACATTACTATCAAATCTCCGCTCAGCCTTTTTCTCTCCAAGAAGAACAGTCCCGACCTCTCCAATTTATCCTCTTAGCTGAAGTTTCTCATCCCTGGAACCATTCTTGTAAACCTCTTTTACACCCTCTCCAATTGTTCACACCCTTCCTATGTACCCAGAACTGTACACAATATTCCAGCTGAGGTTTAACAAGTGTCTTATATAAATTCAGCATAACCTCCCTGCTCTTGTACTTTATGCCCCTATCGATAAAGCCCCGGATACTATATGCTTTATTATCTGCTCTCTCTACCTGTCCTGCCACCTTCAATGATCTGTGCACATATACACTCAAGTCTTTCTGCTCCTGCACCCCCTTCAAAATTTCACCCTTATTTTATATTGTCTGTCCATGTTCTTCCTACCAAAATGCATCACCTCACACTTCCACACATTGAATTATATCTGCCGCCTATCTGCCCACTCCACCAACTTGTCTTTGTCCTCTTGAAGTTCCACACCGTCCTCCTCACAGTTCACAACACTACCACGCTTCGTATCATCTGAAAACTTTGAAATTGCTCCCTGCACATCAAGATCGAGATCACTAATATACATCAGGAAAAGCAAGGGTCCCAATACCAACCATTGGGGAACTCCACTACAAACCTTCCTCTAGCCCGAAAAATATCCATTGACCATTACTCTCTGCTTCCTATTTTTCAGCCAATTTTGTATCCACATTGCTACTGTCCCTTTTATTCCATGAGCAATATTTTCTCCAAAGTCTGTTGTGTGACACTGTATCAAATGACATTTCAAAGTCCATGTACACCACAGCAACAGCATTACCCTCATCGACCTTTCTGTTACCTCTTTGAAAAACTCCAGCAAGTTACTTAACGATTTCCCCTTCAGAAATGCATGTTGGCTCTTTCTTATCAACCCATATTTTTCCATATGACTACTAATTCCATCCCAAATAATTGTTTCTAGAATCTTGCCCACCACTGAAGTTAAACTGACTGGTCTGTAATTGCTGGGCTTATCCTTACAACCTTTTTTGAACAAGGGCGTAATGTTTGCAATTCTCCAGTCCTCTGGCACCACCCCTGAGTCTAGGGAAGACTGAAAGATTAGGGCCAGTGCCCCTGCAATTTCTACTCTACCTTCCTTCAATATCCTTGGATGCATCTCATCCAGTTCCAGTGTCTTGCCAACTTTAAGCACCGACAGCCTATTCAACACTTCCTCCTGATCAATTTTGTACCCTTTTAGTGACAGTTTCCTCATCTGTCACCATGGCCTGGGTAGCATCTACCTCCTTGGTAAAGACGGATGCAAAGTATTCATTTAATACCTCAGCCATGGCCCCTTCTTCCATGTGTAAATTCCCTTTTAGGTCCCTAATCGGCCCTTCTCCTCCTTTTACCACCCTCTTACTATTAATATGCCTATAGAAGACTTTGAAATTCCCCTTTATGTTGGCTGCCAGTCTTTTCTCATCATCCCTCTTCACTTCTCTAATATGCTTCTTTACCTCCCCTCTGAACCTTCTGTATTCTTCTTGGTTCTCAATTATATTTTCTACCTGACACCTGTCATAAGTGCAGTGTTTCTTCTTTATCTTAATTTCAATCTCCTTTCTCATCCAGTTTGCCCTACCTTTCCCTTTCGATGGAATATACCTTGACTGTGACCGAACCAATTCTTTTTTGAAGGTAGCCCATTGTTCAGCTACAGTTCTTCCTGCCAATCTTTCATTCCAGTCTATCTGGCCCAGCTACGTTCTTGCCCCATCGAAGTCGGCTCTTGTCCAGTTAAATATTTTTACTCTGGATTGCCTATTGTCCTTTTCTATCATCATCCTAAAATGTACAATGATCACTGTCTCCTAAATATTCCCCCACAGACACTTGATCTACTTGGCTCACCTCATTTCCAAGAATCCGGTCCACAGTGTGTCTTTTCTTGTTGGATTGGACTGTAAGGGGGAAATTAAAAATGCTGAAAGAGGATATAGTAAGAATTTACTGAAAAATCCTTAAAATCTCCAGGCAGACATGGCTGCTAAACATATTAGGAGTTGAAGATTACCAGATGAACATTGCACAGACTTGAGAGTCAGACTGGAGACACAAGCAGGAATTAAGTGTACTCCCCTCTCACATAGGGAAGGGGCAGATGATTTTAGCTTAGATATGGGAAGACATATAATAGACAAAGAGGGGGCTTTGATGAAACACTAACAGTCTTGAGCTGTGAGAACCAAGGTCTTTGCGTACGTGTTTTAATTTTGATTGGATAATATAATTATGTATACATCCTTTAGAATAATTGGTTAGCAAAATCACATGTTTATGTACTCAATAGGATAGAGTTAGCATGGGACCGGTGTGTCGGTTATTGGAAATATTCAAACATACTCAAATGTATTATGATTAAAAAAAAGTACAAAAGTAATGAAATGTAATCAATCTGGGAGCTGGGTGTTCATCCTTAGGAATGATTGCGGCTCCCTTGCACATGCTTGAATAAAACCGGTTAAAGGAAACCTGAGTCTCTGTGGTCATTGCGGGATTGGAGAGTCTTTAGGACATATACTGCTGTAGAAAATTTTCCTGAGTACAATCTAGGAACTTTTGACCCTCTCCACCCTTTACACTACCATTCAGGGAATTAAAGTCCCCCATTATAACTACTCTATAATGTCTGCATCTCTCTGTAATTACCCTGCAGATTTGTTCTTCTATGTCCTTCTCACTATTTGGCTGTCTATAGACTACATTGAGCAATGTAATTACACCCTTTTTGTTCCTTAGCTCTAGCCAAATTGATTCTGTCTTTGAACGCTCTGGGAGATTCTCTTTCTCCAGTGCTACAATGCTTTCCTTAAAAAATACCACCATCCCTCCTCCTTTCCTTCCTCCTCCGAAAACCTTGTACCCGGGAATATTTAACACCCAGTTCTGCTCTTCTTTGAGCCAGGTCTCTGTTATCACCACAACATCACATTTCCACATGGCAATCTGTACCTGTAACTCCCCAATCTTATTTACTATACTCTGTGCATTCACATATATGCATAGTAACCCTGATTTAGATTTTGTTACTTTCTCCCTTACCCCGACTTTACCTGTTAACTTACTATTCTCTATATTAGTGCTATCTGTCCCTCCCAGTATTTTTGCACCCTGGTATTTCTCTCTAATATTTTCTCTCGGTTCCCACATCCCTGCTGAGTTAGTTTAAGGCCCCCCAACACCACTAGCAAAACACTCTGCAAGGAACTCAGTCCTAGCTCTGTTCAGGTGCAACTCATCTGGCTTGTACAGCTGCCATCTTCCCTAGAGCCAGTCCCAGTGCCCCAGGAATCTATAGCCCTCCCTCCTGCACCATCTTCCCAGCCACGCACTAATCTGCTTTATCCTCTTATTTCTGTACTCACTGGCACGTGGCACTGGGAGTAATCCAGAGATTACTACATTTGAGGTTCTACTTGCTAATTTTCTACCTAGCTCCCTAAATTCGATTGCAAGACCACATCCCCCTTCCTACCTAAGCCCTTGGTACCAATGTGGATCACGACCTCCGGCTGATCACCCTCCCCCAGAAGAATGTCCTGCAGCTGCTCTGTGACATCCTTGACCTTGGCATTAGGGAGGCAACATACCATCCTGGAGTCACGTCTATGGCCACGGAAACGCCTGTCTGTTCCCCTAACCAATGAATCCCCTATCACTATAGCTCTTCCTTTCTTCTTCCTGTCCTCCTGTACAGCTCATAGTGCCACAAACTTGTCTCTGACTGCACTCCTCTGAGGAGCCAGTGCCCTCACCAGCTTCCAAAATGGAAAACCGATTTGTAAGCGGGACCCCAGGGTACTCTTGTACTACATTTGATTTGTCTAGGGAAGAGTGTGTAGATAGCCTGGATCATGGTGAGATCAAAAAAGAGGTGTTAGGCATCTTGAAGAATATTAAGGTGGATAAGTCCCCAGGGTCAGATGGGATCTACCCCAGAGTACTGAGGGAGGCAAGGGAGGAGATTGCTGGGGCCTTGACAAATCTTTGTATCCTCATTGGCTACGGGTGAGGTCCCAGAGGACTGGAGAATGGCCAATGTTGTTCCATTGTTTAAGAAGGGTAGCAGGGGTAATCCAGGAAATTACAGGCTGGTGAGCCTTACGTCAGTGGTAGGGAAATTATTGGAGAAGATTCTTCGTGACAGGATTTACTACCATTTGGAAGCAAATGGGCGTATTAGTGAGAGGCAGCATGGTTTTGTGAAGGGGAGGTCGTGTCTCACTAACTTGATTGAGTTTTTCAAGGAAGTGACAAAGATGATTGATGATGGAAGGGCAGTGGATGTTATATACATGGATTTCAGTAAGGCCTTTAACAAGGTCCCTCATGGCAGACTGGTACAGAAGGTAAAGTCGCACAGGATCAGAGGTGAGCTGGCAAGATGGATACAGAATTGGCTTGGTCATGGAAGACAGAGGGTAGCAGTGGAAGGGTGCTTTTCTGAATGGAGAGCTGTGACTATTGGTGTTCCGCAGGGATCAGTGCTGGGACCTTTGCTGTTTGTAGTATACGTAAATGATTTGGAGGAAAATGTAACTGGGCTAATTAGTAAGTTTGCAGACGACACTAAGGTTGGAGGAGTTGCAGATAGTGAAGAGGATTGTCAAAGGATACAACGGGATATAGATCGGTTGGAGACTTGGGCGGAGAAATGGCAGATGGAGTTTAATCTGGACAAATGCGAGGTAATGCATTTTGGAAGGTCTAATACAGGTAGGAATTATAGAGTAAATGGCAGTACCCTTAAGTGCATCCACGGGCAGAGGGATCTGGGTGTACAGGTCCACAGGTCACTGAAAGTGACAACGCAGGTGGATAAGGTAGTCAGGAAGGCATATGGCATGCTTGTCTTCATTGGCAGGGGTATTGAGTATAAAAGCTGGGAAGTCATGCTGCAGCTGTATAGAACCTTGCCTAGGCCACACTTGGAATATTGCATGCAGTTCTGGTCACCGCATTACCAGAAGGATATGGAGGCATTGGAGAGGGTGCAGAGGAGGTTTACCAGGATGCTGCCTGGTCTGGAGGTTATTAGCTATGAGGAGAGGTTGGAGAAACTCTGATTGTTCTCACTAGAGTGATGGAGATTGAGGGGCGACTTGATAGAAGTTTACAAAATTATGAGTGGCATGGACAGAGTAGATAGTCAGAAGCTTTTTCCCAGGGTGGAAGAGTCAATTACTAGGGGACAAATATTTAAGGTGAGAGGAGAAAACTATAGAGGAGATGTGCGGGGCAAGTTTTTTTATGCAGAGGGTAGTGAGTGTCTGGAATTCGCTGCCAGAGGAGGTGGTGGAAGCAGGTACGATAGTGGTGTGTAAGAGGCAGCTTGACAAATACATGAATAGGATGGGAATAGAGGGATACGGACCCCGGAAGTGCAAAATGTTTTAGTTTGACAGGCAATATGATCGGCGCAGGCTTGGAGGACCAAAGGGCCTGTTCCTGTGCTGTACTTTTCTTTGTTCTTTGTTCTACCTTTTCACTTATCTTGGACTGCCTGATGGACACCCATTCCCTCTCTGTCCTCAGGCCCTTAAGCTGCGACGTGACCAGCTCTCTGAACATGCTATCCACAAATATTTTTAAAATTATTTAAATTACACCCTGTGTCTGGAGCCTTGACCCGCACAGGGCCAGTTTGTTGTTTGTGTTTGGAATGGATGGGCACGTGGCAGATGAAATTTAATGCAGAGATGTGCCAGGTAGGAAGAATGAGGAAAAGCAATATGAATTAAAGGGTGCAACTCTAAAGCAGAGTGAGCAGACAATCTGGGGGGTACACATGCACAAATTGTTGGAAGTGGCAGGGCAGGCTAAGAAAGTATAAGGCATATGAGATCCTGGGCTTTATAAATGGGGACATGGAATACAAAAGCAAGGAGGTTATCATGAACATTTATAACACACTGGTTTGGCCTCAAGGAGTATTGGGCACCACACATTAGGAATGATGTGAAGACACTGTGGGTGTTGCAGAAAAGATTTACGAGAATGAGTGACTTCTGTTATGGGTATAGATTGAGGAAGCTGGGGCTGATTTCCTTAGAGAAGAGGTGGCTGAGAGGAGATTTGACAGAGCTGTTCAAAATCATGAGGATTCTGGCAAAGTGGATAGAAAGAAAGTGGCAGGGTTGAGAACAAGAAGACACCAATTTAAAGCGCCATTGTCTTCCTTGTGGGAGGCAGTGGTGCAGTGGAAAAGTCACTAGATGAGTAGTCCAGAGGCCCAGGCTAATTCTTTGGGTACATGAGTTCAAATCCCACCACGGCAGCTGGTGGAAATGAAATTCAGTAAATAAATCTGGAATTAAAAGCTAGTCTAATGATGACCATGAAACCATTGCCTTTTGTCTTAAAGTCACATCTGGTTCACTAATGCCCTTTAAGGAAGGAAATCTGCTGTCCTTATCTGATCTGGCCTACATGTGCCTCCAGGCTGGTTTGACTCTTAAATGGCCTACCAAGTCACTCAGTCGTATCAAAACACTATGAAGTCTAAAAGGAATGAAACTAGACGGACGACCTAGTGTTATGACGTGGCAGGTGATGTGTGCCAGGCAGACCAAATCCAAGAGGACCTTTAAATTACACCCTGTGTCTGGAGGAACCTTGGTTGCGCAATCACAATGGGTTTGCAATTTGTATTTATTACAAGATGTGTGCACTGAATTCAGAAGTAATGAGTCCACCAAGACCTTTAGAGATTTAAAAAAATTAATCTAAAATATTTATTAACAAAATAAAAGATGTCAAGCTCATACATAAGACTATAATTACTACTATAATAACTCCTAAAATTCCTAATTAACCTGACCCCCTCAGTTACACTCCCTTTAAGGCAACAGTTCAAAAATAGATTTTAGATTTAAAACAGACTCAGCAAGTTAACACAATACCCTGGACAGCGGAATTCCAAATAGCTTTTCACCAGATTCAGATTCGTTATATAGCAAACTTATGCATAAGTCTGTTTTAAATCTAAAATCTATTTTTGAACTGTTGCCTTAAAGGGAGTGTAACTGAGGGGGTCAGGTTAATTAGGAATTTTAGGAGTTATTATAGTAGTAATTGTAGTCTTATGAATGTGCTTGACATCTTTTATTTTGTTAATAAATATTTTAGTTTAATTTTTTTAAATCTCTAAAGGTCTTGGTGGACTCATTACTTCTGAATTCAGTTATGCTAGAGGCTTTATTAAGGCTATTTCAAACACTTTTGTTAGATCTTACATGGCCTTCTGGCACATAACCCTTCATTCAGCTTTATATATGTTTCTCTCTTTTTAATATGTGAGTTCTATTGTTCCATATGTCTTTGAAACTGTATCTTCCTCAAAACATAAAAACTTTCATGATGCCAGTATTGCCAGTAACCTTTGGGATAAATAAACACATTAGCCTTGCTTATCTAGCTAGCTGTAAACAGACAAAGACCCCCTTTGAAATCTAAATATCTTTTCATTTATCTAAAAATGCAAATTCCCTTCACACATGACGTGCTAAGCCAACATCCGTGTTTACTCATTAACATATCAAGCACTTAGCTTCTTTTGATGATTTAAAGTTTGCAGCCTGCTTGACTACAATATGTAACTAAATCACACACAAACCCAACTATACTTAGCCCCATAAATCTAGTTTACAATAAACCAGAAAAATGTTACAAAAAAAATGTTAGTTTCACGACCTTTTAGATCTCTGAAGGCGGAGGGGCATGTTAGTGAGGTGGTGAAAAAGGCATTTGGGACACTTGCCTTTATCAATCGAGGCATAGATTACAAAAGTGGGGAGGTCATATTGGAGTTGTATAGAACCTTGGTGAGGTCACAGCTGGAGTACTGTGTGCAGTTTTGGTCACCACATTATAGGAAGGATGTGATTGCACTGGAGGGGGTGCAGAGGAGATTCACCAGGATGTTGCCTGGGTTGAAACATTTAAGTTATAAAGAGAGGTTGGATAGACTTGGGTTGTTTTTGTTGGAGCAGAGAAGACTGAGGGGCGACCTGATCGAGGTGTACAAGATGATGAGGGGCATGGACAGGGTGGATAGGGAGCAGCTGTTCCCCTTAGTTGAAGGGTCAGTCACGAGGGGACATAAGTTCAAGGTGAGAACCAGGAGGTTTGGGGGGAATGTGAGGAAAAACTTTTTTACCCAGAGGGTGGTGACGAACTGGAATGCACTGCCTGGGAGGGTGGTGGAGGCGGGTTGCCTCACATCCTTTGAAAAGTACCTGGATGAGCACTTTGCACGTCATAACATTCAAGGCTATGGGCCTAGTGCTGGTAAATGGGATTAGGTAGGTAGGTCAGGTGTTTCTCGCATGTCGGTGCAGACTCGGTGGGCCGAAGGGCCTCTTCTGCACTGTGTGATTCTGTGATAACACCTAGGCACCGGAAATGGCAACAGCATACCCAGCTGTGTCGACCATTCAAAATCTTCTTTACTAACATCTGGGGGCTAGTGCCAAAATTGGGAGAGCTGTCTCACAGACTAGTCAAGCAATAGCCTGACATAGTCATCCTCACAGAATCATACCTTACAGATATTGTTCCAGACATCATAACTGCCTCCTGGGGAGCGAATTGAGGATGGGCATGGTATGAGGGAATGGTGAGAATGATCAAGGGCATAGTGAGGCGGTAGGGTGGGAGGGTGAGGATTCGATGGTAGCTGTAGAAGGGGCAGCAAGGATGGTTGGCAATGGCAACACAAGAGGGAAGCAGGGCATCTTGATGTCCCTCCAGGTGCTCCTTTCCCTCAACGAGTCAGGCTGGGGAGATGGAAGGTGATGGCGGGGGTGGTGTCAACTGTGATGGAGGAAAGGAAATGGATGACTGGGGGAGGGTAAAGGACAGGGGAGCAAAAGTAAAACCAAATTAGCACCATGCTGTCCAAATTGAAAGTGAAAGGAGAGTGTGGTGGGCGAGATCAGATGCTGCATGGGAGTGTGATCAGTGGGTGGGTGGAGATGCAGGTCAACTGAAAGTGAATCCCATCAGGCAGCATTGAAAATACTCGGGGCATTGAAATGAGTGTGAAACAGGAAGGATCCGTGTGCGTGGGAGAGTGCTTGCCTGAGGCTCCGAAAGGCCCTGCCACACACACAAAAACGCTTCTCCCTCCAGAATCTCATGTGGAACGGCTGGGGTTCGCTTTCAGCTGTCCATCTGAGCTGACCCGCATCTCCGCCCACCCACTGATCACACTCCCATGCAGCACCTGATCTCGCCCACCACACTCTCCTTTCACTTTCAATTTGGACAGCATGGTGCTAATTTGGTTTTACTTTCGCTCCCCTGTCCTTTACCCTGTCGGCAGCAAATTGATATAGGGAGTGACAAGGTATTGGAGGTGTTGGCAGGCTTAAAAGTGGACAAATCTCCAGGTCTGGATGATTTGTGTCCCAGGCTGCTGAGGGAAGCAAGGGAGGAGATCGCAAGGGCTCTGACCCAAATTTTTAATTCCTCTCTGGCCACGGGGGAGGTGCCAGAGGACTGGAGAACAGCTAATGTGGTTCCACTATTTAAGAAGGGTTGTAGAGATAAGCCAGGGAACTACAGACCAGTGAGTCTCACGTCAGTGGTAGGGAAACTATTGGAGAAATTTCTGAAGGAGAGAATCTATCTCCACTTGGAGAGGCAAGGTTTGATCAAGGATAGTCAGCATGGCTTTGTCAGAGGGAGGTCATGCTTAACAAATTTGATTGAATTTTTTGAGGAGGTGACCAGGTGTGCAGATGAGGACAGTGCAGTTGATGTAGTTTATATGGATTTCAGCAAAGCCTTTGACAAGGTCCCACATGGGAGACTTATAAAGAAGGCAAAGGCACATTGGATACAGGGTAATTTGATAAGGTGGATTCAAAATTGGCTTAGTTGTAGGAGGCAGAGGGTGATGACAGAAGGATGCTTTAGTGACTGGAAGCCAGTGTCCAGTGGCGTACCACAGGGATCTGTGCTGGGTCCCCTATTATTTGTCATTTATATGAATAACATAGATTACTATGTGGGGGTAGGATTAGTAAGTTTGCAGATGACACAAAGATTGGCCGGGTGGTTAACAGTGAGGTTGAGTGCCTTGGGCTACAGGAAGATATAGATGGGATGGTCAAATAGGCAGATAAGTGGCAGATGGAATTTAACCCTGAAAAGTGTGAGGTGATACACTTTGGAAGGAGTAATTTGACAAGGAAGCATTCAATGAACGGCATGACACTAGGAAGTTCTGAGGAACAAAGGGACCTTGGCATGTGTGTCCATAGATCTCTGAAGGCGGAGGTGCATGTTAGTGGGGTGGTGAAAAAGGCATTTGGGACACTTGCCTTTATCAATCGAGGCATAGATTACAAAAGTGGGGAGGTCATGTTGGAGTTGTATAGAACCTTGGTGAGGCCACAGCTGGAGTACTGTGTGCAGTTCTGGTCACCACATTATAGGAAGGATGTAATTGCATTGGAGGGGGTGCAGAGGAGATTCACCAGGATGTTGCTTGGGATGAAACATTTAAGTTATGAAGAGAGGTTGGAGAGACTTGAGTTGTTTTTGTTGGAGCAGAGAAGACTGAGGGGCGACCTGATCGAGATGTACAAGATTATGAGGGGCATGGACAGGGTGGATAGGGAGCAGCTGTTCCCCTTAGTTGAAGGATCAGTCATGAGGGGACATAAGTTCAAGGTGAGGGGCAGGAGGTTTAGGGAGGATGTGAGGAAAAGCCTTTTTACCCAGAGGGTGGTGAGGGTCTGGAATGTGCTGCCTGGGAGGGTGGTGGAGGCAGGTTGCCTCACATCCTTTAAAAAGTACCTGGATGAGCACTTGGCACGTCATAACATTCAAGGCTATGGGCCAAGTGCTGGTAAATGGGATTAGGTAGGTAGTTCAGGTGTTTCTCGCATGTCGGTGCAGACACGATGAGCCGAAGGGCCTCTTCTGCACTGTGTGATTCTGTGAACCTGCCTCCTCCTGCTGCAAACGCACATCCGTGTGGTGACCACCAGACTGTGAACCTGAGCCTGCTCTAGATCTAGGTCCCATCGAGGTGTGTGTTTCTGCACTGGTGCAGGGTGTGGGTAAGCGCTGTAATGGGTCTTCCAGGCTGCTTATTTCCAGCTCTTCAATGGAGGAGGTGTCCTGTTGGCTGGAGGTGAGGACCTGGATGGAGCTGAGGGTCTAACTGGCTGAGGGTGTTGGTCACTTGGCAGAGCTCCCTGTGAACCAAAGTAGAGATAATTCGTGCATGTCAGCAGAGTCAAAAGCAGGAGAGAGAACACTCACAGTTGGGCCGAGAGAGGGATGATGCGATGTAGAATCCTCACGTGGGTGTTCACTGTCAACGTCACCATCTCTGCAGGCACGGTCCACGTCCTCACCAGTCAGTGCGATGGCACACTCCTCAAAGTGAGTGAATTGGGCTACTCCACCCCCTGGTCTGGGACCTCTCCCTGCTGATGTGAGCAGGCTTCTCCTGCATGGAAACAGATGGCGAGAGTGTGAGCAGGAATCATGACACTGTGTGGAATGTTTGTGAGGTGAGCGGAGCCATGGACGGGATAAAGCCACGAGCTCAAGAGGATTTGAGCCTGATGGAGGTGTGAGGGTGTGTGTGACAGTTAGTGGTGTTGTCCCTGGAGCTGTGAGATCCCTGTGGATGTGTGATGGGTTTGTGAGTGTCTGCGTTGAGAGTGATGAGAAGAGTGAGTTACTCTGGCAGAACGAATGAGACCATTCATCCTGTAGGAGCCCTGGGTGGCTGTCCTCTTTTCAGGGCACTGGTGCTGACTACCACTGCCACCACCTCCCATGCTGGATCAGTGATGCCGCTGCCCATCCTGTGGGGGTAGAGGACCTCCACGGCATCCAAAAGGTGCTCAAGGGACGTGTCACTAAACCTGGGGACTGCAGCCTTTTGCCTTTCTGGACTTGAAATATGGTGCCCGGCATGATGGAGCGGCGGGGTATTGGCATGGTGGGTGAATGAAAGCCCGCCCGCCAAGGAAATGGCGTGTTTCCCGGGAATGCATAATTAATGCGGTGGGTTTGGGACGATACACCATGTAAGGCTGTCATTGCAGCTGGCGGGCAAAACATTGTTTTACCCGCCCGCTACCGCACTTGGTGCAAATCTGGGATGATTCTGCTATTTCTCTGCCAGTGAACAACATCATTGTGACAGCTTCCTTTGCACATGCTCAGTATGCTCTAATTAGAATTAACCCTTTACTCTGCATCTCCCCCCAAGTTTACTCTTCCCACAAACTGTTACCTCAAGGTTCCATCCATCTCCTACTCTCTGCCTCAAAATTCACTTTCTTTTTTTTTAAAACAGTGCAGAAGAGGCCCTTCGGCCAATCGAATCTGCTCCGACACATGAGAAACACCTGACCTACCTACCTAATCCCATTTACCAGCACTTGGCCCATAGCCTTGAATGTTATGATGTGCCAAGTGCTCATCCAGGTACTTTTTAAAGGATGTGAGGCAACCCGTCTCCACCACCCTCCCAGGCAGTGCATTCCAGACTGTCACCACCCTCTGGGTAAAAAAGCTTTTCCTCACATCCCCCCTAAACCTCCTGCCCCTCACCTTGAACTTATGTCCCCTCATGACCTGACCCTTCAACTAAGGGGAACAGCTGCTCCCTATCCATGCCCCTCATCATCTTGTACACCTCGATCAGGTCGCCCCTCAGTCTTCTCTGCTCCAACAAAAACAACCCAAGTCTATCCAACCTCTCTTCATAAACTTAAATGTTTCATCCCAGGCAACATCCTGGTGAATCTCCTCTGCACCCCCTCCAGTGCAATCACATCCTTCCTATAATGTAGCGACCAGAACTGCACACAGTACTCCAGCTGTGGCCTCACCAAGGTTCTATACAACTCCAACATGACCTCCCTACTTTTGTAATCTATGCCTCGATTGATAAAGGCAAGTGTCCCATATGTGTTTTTTCACCACCCCATTAACATGCCCCTCTGCCTTCAGAGATCTATGGACACACATGCCAAGGTCCCTTTGTTCCTCAGAACTTCCTAGTGTCATGCCATTCATTGAATACTTCCTTGTCAAATTACTCCTTCCAAAGTGTATCACCTCACAATTTTCAGGGTTAAATTCCATCTGCCACTTATCTGCCCATTTGACCATCCCGTCTATATCTTCCTGTAGCCCAAGACACTCAACCTCACTGTTAACCACCCGGCCAATCTTTGTGTCATCTGCAAACTTACTAATCCTACCTCCCACATAGTCATCTATGTCATTCATATAAATGACAAATAATAGGGGACCCAGCAGAGATCCCTGTGGTACGCCACTGGACACTGGCTTCCAGTCACTAAAGCATCCTTCTGTCATCACCCTCTGCCTCCTACAACTAAGCCAATTTTGAATCCACCTTATCAAATTACCCTGTGTCCATGTGCATTTGCCTTCTCCCAGGTGGGACCTTGTCAAAGGCTTTGCTGAAATCTATATAAATTACATCAACTGCACTACCCTCATCTACACACCTGGTCACCTTAAAAATTTCAATCAACTGACTTCAAGCTGACTTTCACCAAAGGCGTTAATCCCCAACAGTGTTCTTGGCTCTCTTGGAGGATGTGTAGGAACTATGTGCTCCCTTATCTTCTCCTTGGAAGGCAAACACATTGGTGGAGTAGGATTGCAGCTTCTCATGGCAGCTGGCTCCTGTGCTGTGACTCTTACGATTATCTGAATGTAATCGAGGAAAAACTGATTCAAGAGAGAACCCTCCAGGACTTGGACAATCAGGGCACTTAGAAATTTTCAAGGCAATCAGGCAGAGTTAACATAGTGTTGTGAAATGAAAATCATGTTTAACCAATTTATTGGAAATCTTTGAAGGAGTCACATATGCTGTGGATAAAGGGAAACTGGTGTACTTAGATTTTCAGAAGACATTTGATAAGGTGCCACATCAAAAGTTATTGTGAAAAATAAAAGCTCATGGTGTAGGGGACAACATATTAGCATGGATAGAGAATTGGCTAGCTGACAGGAAGCAGAGAGTTGGCATAAATGGGTCTTTTTATGGTTGGCAGGATGTGACGAGGGTGTGCCACAGGGATCAGTGCTAGGGCCTCAGCTTTTTACAATCTATATAAATGACTTGGATGAAGGGACCAAAGGTATGGTTGCTAAATTTGCTGATGACACAAAGATAGGTACGAAAGTAAATTGTAAAGAGGACATAAGGAAGCTACAAAGGGACGTAGATAGGTTAAGTGAGTGGGCAAAGATCTGGCAATGGAGTATAATGTGGGCAAATGTGGAATTGTTCATTTTGGCAGAAAGAATAAAAAAGAAGTACATTATCTAAATGGTGAGAGACTACAGAGCTCTGAGATTCAGGGGGATCTGGGAGTCCCAGTGCACGAATCACAAAAGGCAAGAATGCAGGTACAGCAGGTCACCAGGAAAGCTAATAGAACGTTATCATTTATTGTGAGGGGAATTGATTACAAAAGTGGGGAGGTTATGTTTCAGTTATACAGGGCATTGGTGAGACCACATCTGGAGTACTGTGTACAGTACTGGTCTCCTTATTTAAGGAAAGGTGTAAATGTGTTAGAAGCAGGTCAGAGGAGGTTTACTAGACTAATACCAGGAATGGGCGGGTTGTCTTATGAGGAAAGGTTGGACAGGCTAGGCTTGTATCCACTGGAGTTTAGAAGGGTAACAGATGACTTGGTTGAAACCTTTAAGATCCAGAGAGGTCTTGACAGGGTGGATTTGGAGAGGATGTTTCCTCTTGTGGAAGAATCTAGAACTAGGGGTCACTGTTTAAAAATAAAGGGTCACTCATGTAAGACAGAGATGAGGGGAAATTTTTCTCTGAGTGGCGTGAGTCTTTGGAACTCTGTTCCTCAAAAGGCGGTGGAAGTATTTGAATATTTTTAAGGTAGAACTAGATAAATTATTGATTAACAAGGGGGTGAAAGGTTATTGGGAGGTTGAGTTTACATTCAGATCAGCCATGATCTTATTGAATGGCGGAGCAGGCTCGATGGGCCGAGTGGCCTACTCCTGCTCCTAATTCATATGTTCGTTTGTAGTGCTGTGTGACTGCCAATAGCTGGGTTTGTAGTTCAGTCTTCTCTTTTAGGTAGTTAGACTTCTCCAACTCTTGATAATTTTAATATGTTCAAGCTCCATTTGATGCTTGACTAAATTTTTCTAAGGTACTCTTCAGCTGTAGAGGCTCTGTAGTTTGGGCCTCTGCTTTTTTACTGAAAGAAGAAAGTTTGTGTGCTTCCATGGCTCGCTCATGAGATCCAAGTGTGGGCTCCAGCTTACATTTGTACAGGTTAATAACCTCTGAACTTTCACTATTGATTTGATCCAATTTGGAGTTAAGCATCTCGTTCTCCCTGGATAGCTTTCTGCTGGCTGCTTGCAATTGTTGATGCATGTCATTGGTGGGCTCAGTGAAATAAGTAGACAAATTCACCTCTTTATTACATTCTTTAGCAAAAGGACGATTCCCCTTAAAAGAAACAACAAAGATGTCACGATCATTGGCAGTGGAATCAAAGAGTGCAGCAAAGTCCAGGACCTCTTCTTCCAAGGATCATCTGCCTCTGCGGAGGCTTCATTCTCTTGCACACTCCCTTGAAAGAGCAAATTAAGGTCTAGAATCTCATCTAACTGGTGGTTACCATCGTTGTTGGTGCATCCTGTTTCCGCCTCCTCTAGCCTGCCTACAAAGAGAAGTGAAAGATCTGTAATATCCTCCTATGGTCCTAGGGATGGCAATTGTTCAATAAAATTGGCTCACTCTGTGATGAGGCAGCTCCAATTTCTGAGAAGGTTCAAAGCTACACAAGCATGCCTGTTTAATAAAGAAAACTGCTGATTTGGAAGGACATACAGTGCATCAATATTCTCTCTCCCATTATGGCAAAGGATAGCCTGAATCTGCCCTCATGCTCTTATTGTGATACCTTCCTCATCGTGAAGTTGCTTAGAGGAAGGTTGCACAGTTATTTTATTCAACCATGAAACTTAGTCAAATAGCACCAAGATACCTGCTCCTGTGTCTAGTTTGAATTCTGTCAGATGTCCTTTACCTCAATGTCCAAAACTGGTTTTCATTATTTGTGATTTCTATTATTTCTCCAAGCAAAGTGTTTTCCAGGTGATCAAGGTCTTGAGTTTTTTGAGTTGAGGTTCCATTAACAGATTTGTCCTTCTGTCTTATAAACAGAGATTTCCTGGAACAGCAGACCATTTTAAAATGGTCGAACTTGCCACACCCATGGCACTGCACAATTTGGGCGGGGCATTCTTCCCACCTATGGACCTTCTTCCTGCCAGAATGGAGACATTGGAAAATGGTGGCTGGCGCCTTTTCAGGATGTCTCCCCGATTGATGCCTTACAAAACTTTCCGTTTTAGAACGCACAAATTGAATGACTTAATTGGGCTGTTCATGGGAAGTTACCCTCGCATCGCAAACAAAAGCCTTATCTGCAGCCTGCCTGGCCAGTGGTACAGCTTTGCCTAAAGTTAAATCTTCCAAGATTGTACCAAGTCAGGGGCATCCCCATCTAAAATGCCAACGACTATTCAATCTCCGATCAGGTTGTCTTTTAGTGCTCTGTACTCACAATTTTTGGCTAAGTGCTACAAATCATTGATGATTGAGTCAATCCCTTCACCCTGTTTTTGATTGGGCCAATTAAATTTTGCCTCTCAACAACAATATTTTTATGAAAACTCCGATGACACCCTCATAGGAGGCTGTCTTTTTGTTTACCCCATCTGGTGAGCACATCATCTGCTCTGCTCCCAACACCGTACAACAAAGTGCTACCTTGATCTTTGTTTTCTTTAGTTACAAGGCCTGAGGTGTTGTGTTATCAGGAAAAATGTTTTCACCAATTTTGCCATTGTCCAGCCTGTCTGGGCCCTCAATATTTTGAAAAGGTTCTGCTAGGTGCAAAGTAGTAGCCATTGCTTACCCGGATTCAAGGTTGTCTTTTCCTGTGTGTTTTGTCCTCCCATCACTGGGCGGCCGTCATTCTTCAGTGGTCTCCGGTGTGGTTGCTGGGTTGGCCTCAAAGTCATTCACTTGCTGAGCTACACTAATTGCTGGGCTTCACTTGAGGCTTTTCTTGCCATTTTCTACTGTTCTGCACAGAGTGTAGTCACTGCTGCCACCATCTGTTATCATAGGTTTGCCTCAGGATTTGTTAGCTTATTACTCCAGAAGAGATTTTGCTAGAGGCAATGGGTCTTTGTTCAAAAACATTTATTTACATGCTATTTACAAAGGTTAAATAAGCCTAACATATAGTTAGAGCTGCCCTCTGATATGTTAATCAGACATCCTCAGTGAATGACATCACTGTGGCATAGTTTCCTTTGCATATGCTCAGTATGCTCTTATGAGTTAACCTTTTACTCGAAACTACCTACCAACCTGGCACCCTACCCACTCTGCTACCTACCACCCTAACCTGCTGGCACCCACTTACTTCACTCACACCTATTCACTAACACAGTATAAAAGCTATTTAAATGCCCCAAAGCTTTTCATTGTGTTAGTGAATGAAGCAAAATACAGCAGCTAGTGTTGTAAAAAGGCGGCATGGCTTGGCTTACCCCAATGAAGAAGGGCTCCCAGAGCAGGCATGCTCTGCATTTCAGAACAGGCTCGGTTTGGAGGTCTGGGCCAGAAACTTGGAGCTCTGGCGCTGTGTAAAGAAATAGGAGTGGAGTGGCAAGCCGACGGTGATTGACGCTCCTTGGAAGATTCGACCCAATCTGCTTTATGTTATGTTGATTGGAGGATAAATAATGGCCAAGACAAGGAAGAGAACTACCCTGATCTTCTTTAAAATGGTGGCCATGGGATCTTTTATGTCCAGCTGAGAGGGCAGACAGGCCTTTGGTTTTAACATCTCGTCTGAAAGATGGCACTTCTGTCAGTGCAGCATTTCCTCAATACTGCACTAGAGTGTCAACCTGGGTTTCTCGTGCTCAAGTCCTGGGGTAGAACCTGAACCCAGAACCTTATGACTGTAAAGATGTTAACGAGACCGAAAGTCTTGGACTTAATCCTCTTTGTATGTTTAACTGTTGCCAACAGGGTGTCTTGGACTTTGCTGCTGCCTCAGGGTTTCCCAATGTGTGAGCAGCCACAGGAAATGCTACTTATGGGCCGAGAAGAGTAGGAGAGCTTCTTCTCAGTTCTTCAAGCTCCCCTCACCATCAGAAACCAGTGAAAACTCAACAGCATTTCCTTTTTTATTTATTCATCCATGTGAGGGTTGCTCATGGCTAGGCCAGCATTTATTGTCTGTCCCTAATTGCCCTGGAGAAGATGGTGGTGAGCCCCTTTCATCAACTGGGGCAGTCCACTGGCTGCAGGTACTCCCAATGCTGTTAGGGAAGGTATGCTAGCTTTTGATCTGGTGACAGTGAAGGAATGGCAATATAGTTCCAGCTCAGAATTTTGTGTGGTTTGCAGGTGAACTTGTAGGTGGTTGTGTTCCCATGCGTCTGCTGCCTTGTTCTGCTAGGTGGTAGAAGTCGTGGGTTGGGAAGTACTGTCGAAGGAAGCTTGGCGAGTTGCTGCAGTGCATCTTGTAGATGGTACACACTGCTGCCACTGTATGTCTGGAGTAGGCAGAATGAATGTTTAAGATTGTGGATCGGCTGCCATTCAAGCAGGCTGCTTTGTCCTGGATGGTGTCATGCTTCTTGAGTGTTGTTCGAGCTGCACTCATCCAAGCAAGTGGAGAGTATTCCATCGCATTCCTTACTTGTGCCTTGTAGATAGATGGTGAACAGGCTTTGGGGAGTCAGGAGATGAATTACTAGCCACAGAATTCCCAGCCTCTGACCTACTCTTGTAAGACAGTATTTATATGGTTCCAAAGAAGTCATGAACTGTTTCACTTACCACAGCTTCTGCTAGATCTGCTGAACTTTTCCACAGTATTTTGCTTTTATTTATATGGCTGGTCTACTTAAGCTTCAATGGTAACCCCCACAATGTAGATGGTGGTGGATTCAGTGATGCTAATGCTGGTGAATGTCAAGGGCAGATGGTCATTGTCTGGCACGTGCCCAAGCCTGAATGTTGTCCAGGTTTTGCTGCTTGTAGGAAACAATTGTTTCATTATCTTACAAGTTACAAGTGGCACTGAACACTATGCAATCATCACCGAAGATCCCCACTTCTGACCTTGTGTTGGAGGGAAGGTCATTGGTGAAGATAGTTGGACCTAGGACACTACCCTAAGGAACTCCTGCAGCGATGTATGGAGCTGAGAAGATTGGCCTCAGTCACTGGAGAGATTTTCCTTGATTCCCACAGACTTCAGTTCTGCCACACTCAGTCAAATGCTGCTTTATTACTTTCACTTCACATGCAGGAAAATCCAGACTTATAGGTTTCTGGCACACTCCCAACTCCTGCATCCCTCCAAACTCAACAGGCCAAGTCATTAAAATAGCACCCCCCAACCCAATTCAGAAAAAACAAGGATAGGAAGTGACCATGTGATGTGACAAGGCATTAGGGTGCCCATATTTGTCCAATGATCCGTTCGATGATCTAAGGTTCATAAAACACCCAATAGAGTTTGAATCAAACAGGAAGCCAAACAATTAATGAAAATGGCACAAAGAAGATTATAACATCTCATTCAGTAGGAACTTGACTACCGTTAAGACCAGGTAGCATGGACAGGCTTGGAAAAGCCATGGTCCCAATTTCCCACTAAAATCCAGTAATTTAAGATGAGATTGTTGACCAACAAGCATCAATAGAAAAACAGAAAATGCTGTAAATACTCAGGTCAGACAGAAGCTTTGGTGGGTGCAGAGTTAATGTTTCAGGTTTGTAACCTTTTTTCAGATGCTGCTTAAACTGCTGAGTATTTCCAGCATTTTCTGTTTTTATTTCTGATTCCTGCATCTGCAGTATCTTGCTTTTGATCAAGCATCAATAGCTTGTCACAAACAATTAATGGTGCTATTGAAAAGAACCATCACAAATCTGATAGTGAAAAGGGGAAATGAGAGAGGTGCAAACGTGGTCAGTAAATCGCAGAATTGAGATCGGCAGCTGAAATGATTCACCAAGAGACATTCACTGGTACTTTTGATAAGTTTTCCAGTTTCCCCCATCTATGTCATTACATCCCATTATTCTTCCAACCAACAGATAAGGTGACAAAAAATTGTGCAGGAGAAACAGTTCCCATTATCTCATTCATAGCAAACAAGAGTAAGGAGAGATTTAGGAAGAGAAAGAAATTAAAAGTCCACAGCAAACATTTTTTTTGGTAAGGAAAAGGGTTAATGTAAAAGACTAGCTTATTTTCTTCTGTTTATAATGTTTAATCCCTCTAAATGTGTTCTACTTTCTGTTGTTTCATGCTACAGCTACCTCATAGAACTAAAAGCAGTTTAAACTTCTGGTCCCTGTTAATAGGGGTAATAAGCATTTTAATCAGCCTTTCTAATTAGCATACATTGTTCTACATTGTTAATTAATCTCCCTATATATGTGTACAGATTAGTTATTTTTGAGAGAGAGAGTCCTATTTTGGGGTCTGAAACCTGAGTTTACAATGTGTGATCAGGTTATCAATATTGCTTGCACATTGGTGGCCACATTAGAAAACTAGTTCCATAAATTACGTGAACAATCCCCAGCACAAAACTTGGGATTATCACATAATATTCTGAATTAATACTTTTGAATTAATAAACCCCTAAAAAGGAATCAATATTTCAGGTAAATGTGAGCAAGTAAGGTTTGAATGATTGAGTGCAATTAAGATACCTGGAGTTATTTTTGGCTATCCGATTACACCCCTTTTGAGTTTAAATCCATATTGCAATGCATCAATACTTTTTCAAGCTTGGATAATCTTGCCTACTATTTTATAAGAAGTTTAAGGTGAATGTTTTGAAACAATAAATGAAGTTACTGACCACCAAATTACTGTCCCTAGCTTTACAAACCTGATAAAAGGATAAGGAAATAAATATCCTAATGGATTTTAAGGGATATTGCAATTTCCCTGAATCAAATCTTTATCACAACATGTGGTTATGTACAAGGTGTCAGTCTTAGCTCAGTGGCAGCATTGACTTTTGAGTCACTTGAGCATAAAATCTAGACTGACACTCCAGTGCAGTAATAAGAGTGCTGCATTGTCTGAGAAGTTGTCTGTTAGATGGGGTGTTAAATGGAAGCCCCGCTATCCTCAGGTAGGTGTAAAAGATCTCATGATACCATTCGGGGAGCAGCGCATTTCTCCCTGGTGTCTTGGCCAATATTTATCCCTCAGCTAACATCATTAAAACAGATTATCCAGTTTTGATCACGTTGCTGTTCGTGGACGCTTGCTGTGTGTAAATTGATTGCCACTTTCCCTACATTATAACGCTAACTACACTTCAAAAGTACTTCATTAGCTGTAAAGCACTTTGGGTACATCCTGGGGTTGTGCATCAAGCTATTTAAATGAAAGCGTTTCTTTTTAATAAACAGTAATTTTACTAACATTGCATTTGTAATGGAGGTTTATGTTGGAGATGTGAAGAAATTGAACAATTTCCCTCTTAGGTATCCAGTATCAAACATTCCCCAATTATTTGTAGCATGGATTGAGTGCCAACTAAAGCTTCCTGCTCTTATTTATACCACACTTAGGCCTCAAGCCTCAGAAAGGCATGCTTATTGCATCGCCACGGCAGATGGTGGAATTTGAATTCAATAAAAATTTGGAATTAAAAGTCTAATGATGACCATGAAACCATTATTGATTGTTGTAAAAACCCATTTGTCTCATAAAGGGTGAATGATGGAGGAGCCCAGCACATCAGTGCAAAAGATAAGGCATTTACTACAATCTTCAGCCAGAAGTGCTGAATGGATGATCCAACTCGGCCTCCTGTGGAGGTCCCCAGCATCACAGTTGCCAGTCTTCAGCCAATTCGATTCACTCCACATGATATCAAAAAACGGCTGAAGGCACTGGATACTGCAAAGTCTATGGGCCCTGACAATATTATGGCAATAGTACTGAAGACTTGTGCTCCAGAATTTGCTGCGCCCCTAGCCAAGCTGTTCCAGTACAGCTACAACATTGGCATCTACCCAGCTATGTGGAAACTACCCAGGTATGTCCTGTACACAAAAAGCAGGACAAATGCAATCTGGCCAAATACCACCCCATCATCAGTAAAGTAATGGAAGGCTATACTTAGCAATAACTTCCTCACTGACACCCAATTTGGGTTCGCTGATGATTGCACAATATTCAGCACCACTTGCGACTCCTCAGATACTGAAGCAGTCCATGTCCAAATGCAGCAAGACCTGGACAATAACCAGGCTTGGGCTGACAAGTGGCAAGTAACAGTCGCACCACACAAGTGTCAGGCAATGACCATCTCCAACAAGAGAGAATCTAACCATCGCCCCTTGGTGTTCAATGGCATTACCATCACTGAATCCCCCACTATCAACACCCTGGAGGTTACCATTGACCAGAAACTGAACTGGACTAGCCATATCAATACTGTGGTTACAAGAGCAGGTTACAGACTAGGAATCGTGTGACGAGTAACCCACCTCCTGACTCCCACCATCTACAAGGCATAAGTCAGGTGTGTGATGGGATACTCCCCACCTGCCTGGATGAGTGCAGCTCCCATAACACTCAAGAAGCTTGACATTGTCCAGGACAAAGCAGCCCGCTTGATTGGCACCAAATCTACAAATATTCACTCCCTCCACTACCCACGCACAGTAGCAGCAGTGTGTACCATCTACAAGATGCACTGCAGGAATTTACCAAGGCTCCTTCGACAGCACCTTTCAAACCCACGGCCACCACCATCTAGAAGAACAAGGGCAGCAGACAGGTGGGAAAACCACCACCTAGAAGTTCCCCTCCAAGTCACTCACCATTTTGACTTGGGAATATATCGCCACTCCATCACTGCTGTTGGGTCAAAATCCTGGAACTCCCTTCCTAACAGCACTGTGGGTGTATCCAATCTACATGGACTACAGCGGTTCAAGAAGTCAGCTCCCCACCACCTTCTGAAGAGCAAGTAGGGATGGGCAATAAATGCTGGCCCAGCATCATGTGAATGAATAAACAAAAAAAAACCTGGGAGGTCTCAGAATTCTGGTCACCTATC
This sequence comes from Cetorhinus maximus, assembly GCF_964194155.1. NCBI lineage: Eukaryota > Metazoa > Chordata > Chondrichthyes > Lamniformes > Cetorhinidae > Cetorhinus > Cetorhinus maximus. The sequence goes on from NC_135896.1 coordinate 73,335,586, forward strand.
AATTACTATACTTTGAACAATGTATTGTGAATAAAGATCAAGAGTGGAATGGACAGCTGTGTACGATTTGCAGCAGAGATGGAATCACCAATATTAAGTGAAGAGTGTATAATTTGTACACCTGAAATGATCATTTGATTTATTAGCAAGATGAAATGGAAAAGAAAGGGACACTCACTAAGTTAGCACTCTAATTCAATTTCTAAAAATGCTCTTCAAATTGCAGATGAAGTGAGGGCAACAGGCAAAGATTACATAATGTGGGATCAAATAAAAAAAATAAACCATTTTTCACCAGCCTTTTTTTTTATTGGAATACATAAGACAACAAATATTTATATGTTGGCATGCTTAATGAATATTTTATTTTACTGGTTTATAAAAATAAAATACAAAATAATTTTAGAACACAACATAAAACACTGTACAAGGCTTTGATATGATACAAAATCAAAGAACTTAAATAATTACAGCTTTATGTACACCCTACCTTCAAACGGTGTATGCCATTTTGTTCAATGTACTCTGTGGTTGAAATGTGCCAGACCATTTCATACTCATTACTGCTTTTGTAAATTATGTTGACTCTAAGCAGGGCTCCATAAAACAACCTCTTGCCCAGGATAATCAAAAGTAGTATAAAAGGCTTTAAACCTTTCATTTCCTATTCCATTCGAAGGTGACAATTCAAAATATCCTACTAGATGCAATTTAGGATTGGAAACGTTTTCGTTCTAGTCAACCACAAAACAATGAATGGAACCCACCACATAGAAACATCTTGCAAACTATTCTCTAGCTTAAGAGTTTAGAAACTTGTGGTTATTTGACCATAGCCAAGCCTTTTGTATGTGCATCTCCTCATATTATGAAGCCACAATGCCCACATCGAAGCAATGCAACCTATGTAAATGCAATCTTCTGTTGGGAAAGAGGTTTGACAGATGTATGGGGCCCACTTTTCACTTGCATTTTTAAAAAAAGTGTATTACACTAGATATTCCCAAGAGCAGTTAAACAATAAGCCCAATAGAATTGAAAGAAACATTTTAAAAGGAACTTGGTGCTGCAAGGGATTTTTGTAAAAAAGCTTTTAGCACCTTCAATGCAAACATTTACTAGTGTCATGGCCAATCAAGTCTTTCAGTGCACACAATTTGTAAGTGAGCCCACCAGGCTGGGAGAGGCCAGCAACTTGGTAATCGTTCTATCCCTTCGTTAACTGTTAAAATGAAATACAAAGTTTGAAATGACTTCAGATTAACTTTTAATTAATGCATGCATAAAGTTTTACTGACCCATTTTTGAACTTATTACATTGATACTAATTTACATATTATACCATGAGCAGAGATTAGAATAATATTCAGGTAATATGAGCAGTAACATTAGTAATCTAGAGTCACTTCCATTTACAGGTTTGAAAAGTGCAGTAATTCCACTCTCAGAAAATGATCTTGCTCTACCCATTTGAATTCAGTGGAGCTGACACTATTTCAGGCCCTCTGCATAAACATGTCCAAACTTAGTTAAAGCTGCCATAGTTCCTTTTGTCGTCACTCTAGAAAAACCCCTTTTTGCTGAAGTCCCTTCCTTCCCTCTTTGTTAAAACTAAATTCTTTTAAAAATCCCTGTTTTGAAAACAGCTATAGCATTACGGAACACTGCAGATTTTTTCACCATTTGGGGAAAAAAGTTACATGATATGGGCAGGCACAAGAAACTGGTGAAGCTTCACTCTGATAAACACAGTTGTCTGAGCAAAGCCAAAAAAAACTGCAGCTTTAAAAAAGTCCATGCTGGAGGGTTAACAGTTGCACAACTATCTGGCAATCAATAAAAACAGTAGCTTGGATAACATTGTTTTTGTGTGTTTCATTTTTGCCTTTACAGTGCAGTTACAAAAAGAAAGGAAAAATCCTATTTGTTCTACTTCCAATCTCGACATCTTTCACATTTACAGCCTCTGTATGATTAACAGACTGTACACCTGTTTCGCATTTTACAGTGCTTCAGAATCATTTAACTTTTAAAGTTTAATTTTAGTGTGTGTGTTTCCCCAATCATGATGCTGTAAAGTTTTGCATGCCAGGAAGAAAATGTAAAGCAAATAGCATTCAGGCACGCAAAAACAATCTTACAGCCTGTAGCCAATAAACTTTAATCCTTATGAAATCAATAAATACATACATATTACTGAACGACATGCAGTTATTGTTAGCATCTATAATACAATAATATACAAACCATAAAACAGGGCTTCAATTTCTTTTTAAGCGTTCAAATGGTTGTTGAAAGGCTTAGAAATTACCCAGCATGTTACATTACAGTTGGAAAATACTACACATATTAAATAATTCACCCACCCAAGGAAAGCTTGCAAAAAGTGATAGCTGATATGATTTCCATTTAACAATCAGGCTTATTTAAACCAGAGTTTCTTGCCTTGGCAGCAAAGTTAAAATATATTAATATTTTAGACAGGCACATGGCAACCAAATGCTGATCGATAATAGTTTACACATAATGATGTGTAGAAAGTAATTTAAATCTTTGTTTATTTTACTACTGTAGGAATTATCACTCCAAAATCAATTTCGCATTGATTTTCTCTTCTTTTGGTGATTAATTATTTGGATGATGTCTGGTATCACAGTAGTTGCAAGGATTAGGGTTAGTAAACACTTAAAGCAGAAGTTTTCTCCTTTCTACTAGAAGGTGTCACATCTATGGACTTTTGAGTGTAGTGTATGCTACTGGGACTGGACCAAGTCACCATTTCATTTAAATTAAACTTTAGGAGGAATGGAAAAAATTGAGGCTTATTGACCACCACCCCCCACACCTGCCCATTTCGTGCCCGTTTTCAAAGTACTAGCATTTTACATCCTTTTAAGAGAGGTAATTCAGGGTTTTGCCTTCTAATTCCATAGGACAATTTCAAATCTAGGAAAACTACCCTACTCGTCAGTTGTCAGTACTATGCAACAAACGTATATGCGCTGGTCCTTCAACTACTTTGAGTTCAACTACTTCCTATGAAGTCTGAATCGGTTTAGTTAATTAAATTAAATTTTATTTATATCTAGACACACTGTACATTAAAAAAATCACAGTCAATATTTGCATAAAAAGATGGCAAAAACATTATATTACTATTGGCGATTGAAAATGCTAGAGCAGCCTTTCTTCTATTTATGAACTTCTGAGGTTTCCCTCGAGATCTAAAATGGCACAAGGACAGTCAAATCATAAGGTTTTGGAGGACGCTGTACACATTGGAAAAGGTGGAAGTACTGGGCTAGTATTTCCTACTTAAGTAGCTCAAGGCAGCAGAAGCCAAAATTAAACCAGCAGCACTCTTGCACAGCTTATGATCAAAAGTGTACTGTGCTATCAATCAATTTTAATTTCACTGATAGCTATCCTAGTTTATACAAAGCAGCACCTGTCCAATACTTGGATCCAAAATGGCATATAAGCTACTGTCCAATAAGGGAGACACAACAGCAGATTTCCATTTAGTAAAGACTAAACAACATGCAACAAGGGTGTGGAGGAGGAGAAAGAGAGAGGGGGAGGGGAAGAGACACATGGACAAATTACTATCTGCTGAGTTTACTGGACACTTTGCCATCTCTGCCTGAGCACTTTCCCTTTGTGGATTTACTTTGACACAAGTGGTGAGGGCTGCCAGGTCCCTTCAAGCTATTTTTGCCCTGTTTACCACAGCCATGCTCCTGCAGGAAACTTCTTCGGGAGGGTGAGGACCCAGAGTAACTTGGAGGGGATCGGCTTCTGGCAAAGTGCGGTGAAGAGCTCCTCTGATCTGTGTATGGGCGCCCACGTGAGGGGGAGGAACTGGCAGTGCGTGGCAAAGAGGTGCTCCGCGGTGAAGCGCTAGGGCTTCGCCGAGGGATTACTGGGCTTTTGGGTGGAGTTTTGGGGCTGCGGGGTGACTGTGGACTTTTGGATTGTGGGGAGCTTCTGGTCTTTTGGGATCCATTTTGAAGGATTTGAGCAAGATGTGTTAGCAGGTCAGAGTCAGAGCTACCGCTTCCAACTACCCTGTATCGTCGTAACCTGGAAAGAAAAATTGGAAGATACAGATTAGAAGGCAACACATGGAGCACTAAATGTGCTCCAGATATATCTACAAATTTACTGCATAGCTGGTTGCGGACTTGAGGTCACTGATGAGCTGTTAGGTGTGGGTACTGCATTACTAACTGATAAATAGATGTCAGTTGAGTTGATAGCATTCTTCCCCACTCCAGAGATTTAAGCACATAACCCATGTGGGGGGGGGGCAGTTCTCCGCTTTTTGATCTGCTGGGATTGAAGATTAGTCAATAGAGCATTCTCATCAGTCTGCTTGCCTGATTGTTATTCATCTCCCAAACAACATCAATTAAAACTGAATAAGTGGTCATCACAGTATTGCTGTTTGTGAGATCTTACTGTGTGTAAATTGACTGCCATGTTTCCTACATTACAACAATTACACTTTAAAATGAAAGAGCTCCTCATGGGCTGTGAAGTGTTTTGGATGTCCTAGGGCCATGAAGAACCACTACATAAATGCAAGTCATTCTTTCTTTATAAAGGATAAATGCCAAATTATTCACCCATATTTGCAGGAAATTATGAGAAAAGTGCAGGATAGTGGGGTTAATCAAGAATGTAAATATAAGCTTTTGATTCTCAGGTATTTGGTAAGTCAGACAGTTTGTCTGGTAGTTTAGATTCTGATTTAACAATCAGCTAAATGCATTAATAGCCAAGCTTACGTCAATTCGTGTGTAACTGCTACTCATTTGCATGCAGTGGGATGCACAGAAGTGACTATCAAACAAGCTGAAGCAATTAATTTTAAACTTTGATCACATCACACAGAGGGGCTTGGTTCAAAGTTACCATCTCGACAAATGTGTTTCATTCTTTAACAAAAGAATTGAAATGACGTTAGTGGGCACATACCGGACTTCCACACTGGGTCTGGTTGGCGGTTTTCCTGGAGGTGGTCTTGGAACAAACTGGGATGAGGTTGAAGTGGGGACTTGTTCAGTACTGGTCAATGAAACTGGTCTTGGGATTTTGCTCCTTCGCAACTGAAGACTAGTTAAAGAGTCCTCATCAGTCTGCTTGCCTGATTGTTGTTCCATTCCAACTTTCATTGGAGGAGGCCCAGAACGAGTTCCATCATCTGACAAAGTTATCGATGGACCAGACACCTTTTCCTCCAGGGACTTCTCGGAAGCTGATGACAGATCACTCAGAAGTGTTGTTCTAAGGGTATGTTGTCTCTTTTCAACTAATTGCCTGGTCAGGTCTATTTGATGAGCTTTTTTCTGGAGCAATTTCTCTTTAGCTGAGACAGGAACTGATGACTCTGAAACTGCTTCCACATCTGATGCAAGGATTGGGATGCGACTTTGCCGGAGAGGAGATGGTTTGGCTTCAATTTTCTTGGAATGCAGTGAACTGTCACCGACTGTCAAGATGTGAAGCAGATCTCCATTTCTGAATCCGCTTAGTTCTGAAAGATTGTTCTGTTGTTCCTGAATCTTTCTCTGCATAATCTCAGAAATATAGCCCTTATCAGACTCATCATGTCCAACACTATTTGCGTGGTCTTCTTGCTCAGATACAACAGTATGAAGCAATTCCTTTACGCATTCATATGAAATGTTCGAAGAAGACTGTAACTCAGCCACCTCATCTTCAATATACTTACAAAAGCCATTTTCTTCTCCGTCACACAGTTTCTCTTTCAGTCCATCCATTACAAGCTTTGTATACTCCACAGTAGGTAAAGCATCCTTTTCTCTATAGGGAAGCACTTCATCCGTTGCCACTGTGCTGGTTATAATATTAGTCAAGTGAGGACCAGGAGGTTTATTTTCTTCCTGTTTTGGCACAGAAGACAAGGTCCCTAGTTGGGCTAGTGGAGTGTGTTCATTACCCATATGTAGTTGCTCACCCACGGGTTCACTTTCACATGAAGGGCACTGTCCTTCATCAGGTTGAATTTCTACATCTCCAGAAACCACATGGCCTTCTTCATGTTTACCGACTTCTCGAGCTGAACTGAGAGAGTTATCTCTGTCTTGGTCAGACTTGACACTAGTTTTTGTAATGACCTCCCCTTGGTTACTGCTTTCTATTGTGCCAATCACAATGGTCTCTCTCTCCTGTGTTGTCCCTTTGTCTAGTTCCAATTTAAGGGCAGCTCTGCAAGTACCATTACACAATGTGTCGTGCAGTGCCAGAGCTGGCATCTCTTGTGGAGATGAGGGTCTTTGTATTTGATCAGTGGCATTTTCTACTTTGTGCTGGTCAGTCTCTCCCTGCTCATCGTGCTGTATAACTACAGAGGCAGTATGAATTGGTGCTACTGCAGGCTTGGGTGCGGTTATCTTAAAAACAAAATGAAGATCATGAAAATTTGAAGCAAATTACTTACATACAGCTGAGTTTCATATGAACTCCATTCAGAAGAATGAATTTTAAATGTTTCATATACTACCAAGAATTATACTCAAAGACTGTTATCAAGAGCAATTCACTCAAACCTGTACACAACCACCAAGACTTGAAAGCAATCCATGTTCACTCAGGGCATGTGATAAGGCATATTTCAACGTCTTGCAGCCGTAGATTAATTTTCACACTCTCCATAATATTCTCAAACTTACTGCCTGAATGTCATGAGAAAACTTAGATAATGTTCTAGTCAGTGGCTTCACTCTACAACTGGCCTGACCAGAACAAGTGTATAACAAATGCCTTGATCTTTATTCCTGGCTGGGAAGGTAGTGAGGAGAAAATTTTTGGAAGAGCCTGGGAAGGGAGGGTTTCCTGCATGTCCGGCTGATTGGTTTTAAAAACAGATTTCCTGTCCAACAGCCAGTAAGCTTGATAAGTTTATTTGGGGCGGTGAGGGGGGGGGGGTAATTGTTTTTGAGATTGTCGGGGTCTGATCATTATGTTGAACCAACTTTGTTGGGCCTGAGAGAAATGCTCCTGTGCCTCTTGGCCCACAAACAGCACAATAAGGACAATTACGTCAATGTTCCAGCTCCTCTTGAATTATTTTACCTGCTAGGATGCCCAGAGCCCAGGAATCAATGCCATCATTGGTTTAAAAATGCAGTTAGAATGGAAGCATGCCTCTTCTTTAAACGTTTCAGTGACTCACCAACCAATCTGTTTTAACAGAGGTTTGAAAAGCTAATCTAAGATCTTTTACCTTCCCAGCCAGCTCCAACCCACCCATCCTTGAGGGTTAAAAGCCTCCTCCAAAGATTCAGTAAAGCATCAGAGGAAAGAGGGAACTGACAGCATAGGGAATAGCAGAGGAGACTATACTGATGCAATGACTTGACCTAAGAGGTCTGACAACTGTCCGGGCTTTGAGCCAACTTTTGCTATGACAAATACTTGTCCTATTCGTAATATGCATTTGAAATTGCGACCCGAGGGACACCAACTAAAACAATCGCAGCACCGCATCCCCCCCTTAAAGCGTATTACAGAGGGACAACTGCACTCTCAGAGGTGCCGATTTCGGATAAGATATTAAACTGAGGATAGCCTGCCCTCTCAGGCATACATATAACATCCCATGGCACTATTCAAAGAAGCCCAGGGGAGTTCTCCCCAGTGTCCTTGCCAATATTTATCCCTCACCCAAAATCTTGAAAAAAAATAATTATCTGGTCATTATCATATGGCTCTCTGTGGGACCTTGCTGTGCAAAAAATGACTGTTACCTACATTACAACAGTGATCACACTTCAGAAATACTTCATTGGTTGTAAAGCACTTTGGGACACCTTGAGGTTGTGAAAGGTACCTTATAAATGCAAGCTCTTTCTTTAAGAAAATTGAATAGAAAGCTCTGATGAAAAGGTCATCAGCCTGAATTTTTTTCATTCACAGGATATGGGTTTCGCTGGCTGGGCCAACATTGACTGCCCATCCCTAGTTGAGAAGGTGGTGGTGAGCTGCCTTCTTGAACCGCTGCAGTCCATGTGGTATAGGTACACCCACAGTGCTGTTAGGAAGGGAGCTCCAGGATTTTGACCCAGCCACAGTGAAGGAACGGTGATATATTTCCAAGTCAGGATGGTGAGTGACTTGGAGGGGAACTTCCATGTGGTAGTGTTCCTATCTACCTGCTGCCCTTGTCCTTCTGGATGGTAGGGGTTGTGGGTTTGGAAGATGCTGTTGAATGAGCCTTGGTGAGTTTCTGCAGTGCATCTTGTAGATGGTGCACACTGCTGCTACTGTGCGTGGGTGATGGAGGGAGTGAGCGTTTGTGGATGTGGTGCCAATCAAGTGGGCTGCTTTTGTCCTGGACGTCGTCAAGCTTCTTTAGTGTCGTGGGAATTGCACTCATCCAGGCAAGTGAGGAGTATTCCATCACACTCCTGACTTGTAGGTTGTAGATGTTGGACAGGCTTTGGGGAGTCAGGGAGTGAGTTACTCATTGCACGATTCCTAGCCTCTGACCTGCTCTTGTAGCCACAGTATTTAGTTCAGTTTCTAGTCAATAGTAATCCCCAGGATGTTGATAGTGGGGGATTCAGTGATGGTAATGCCATTGAACATTAAGGGGCGATGGTTAGATTCTCTCTTGTTGGAGATGGTCATTGCCTGACACTTGCGTGGTGCGAATGTTACCTGTCAGCGCAAGCCTGGATATTGTCCAGGTCTTGCTGCATTTGAACACGGACTGCTTCAGTGTCTGAGAAGTCAAATGGTGCTGAATGTTGTGCAATCATCAGTGAACATCCCCACTTCTGACCTTATGATGGAAGGAAGCTCATTGATGAAGCAGCTGAAGATGGTTGGGCCGAGGACACTACCCTGAGGAACTCCTGCTGAGATGCCCTGGAGCTGAGATGACTGGCCTCCAACAACCACTCCAGTTTTGTTGGGGTCCTTGATGCCACACTTGGTCAAATGTGGCCTTGATGTCAAGGGCAGTCACTCTCACCTCACCTCAGAAGTTCAGCTCTTTTATCCATGTTTGAACCAAGGTGGTAATGAGGTCAGAAGCTGAGTGGCCCGGGCGGAACCTAAACAAGGCGCCATTGAGCAGGTTTTTGCTAAGCATGTGCTGCTTGATGGCACTGATGATGATCCCTTCCATTACTTTACTGATGATGGAGAGTAGACTGATGGGGCGGTAATTGGTCTGGTTGGATTTGTCCTGCTTTTTGTGTACAGGATATATTTGGTCAATTTTCCAAATAGCCGGGTAGATGCCAGTGTTGTAGCTGCACTGGAACAACTTGGCTAGGGACAAACAATAGTTTGCATTGCCACCTCCAGAGTGGTTTCACTTTTCTTTACCACAAGATGGCAATCAGTTTCTCAGTTATGCCTCTCAGTTTCTGTTTAATATTATCCAGACAGGTCGCCACTTCCAATGCATCATTTAACACTGAAGACCCAAAAGCGCATTTGTATTTCACTCAGGAGCTTTCGCCATGTTTAGCTGTTGGGATGATTGCTTGCTGACATATCATCTGTATGGTCACAGAGTAATGTAAGCAGTGCTACTGTAATTTTAAAACAGTAATTGAAATGGAAAAGAACTGAATCACATCGATTATATGGGCCCCTGGTGTGATCCTGGAGCTGGACTATGTTGGCTGATCTCAATCAGGGAGGCAATAGTCAGCCTCAGCTGATGATGGGGCAGATGGGGGGAGGGGATGCAATTGGGGAATAACTGGTCTGGCTTCCCATTCCTGATTTCTGTGTGTCCTTGTGGCTTAAAAATTAGTTTTTAAAAAGTCTGAAACAGCTCTAGGCAAAACCAGAAAGTTTCGCATAAGATACTGACAGATGGGAAAGACCACACAAGATGGAAACAGAAGAAGAATCTTAAAAAAAAATTGCATTTATTTACTGGTTTTCACAACCTCAGAACATTCCAAACTGCTTTACAGCCAGTCAAGTATTTCTGAAGAGTGAGCATTGCTGCAATTTATTGGTCAATTTGCACACAGCAAGATCCCACACACAGCAATGAGGTAAGGACTAGATCATATATTTTAGTGATGTTGGGTGAGGGATAAATATTGGCTAGGATACTGAGGAAACATCCCCTGTTCTTTAAAATAAAGCGACGGGATCTTTTACATTCATCCAAGAGGATAGACGGGCCCTCAAGTTAATATTTCATCTGAAAACTACAGCATTCCCTCAATAGGATTTTGTGCTCCAGTCTCTGGGTAGGATGCAAAACCAAAACCTTCCAATTCAAGAGCAAATGTGTTACCACTGGGCTAAGGCCTAGGTTTCCACCTCCACCTCAGAAGCCAGTAAATTATTCCAAAGTGTTAATAAGAAAATATTGCATTTTTATAGTGGCTTTCATGACTTCAAGACATCCCAAAGTGTTTTGCAACTAATGAAGTACTTTAAAGTGAATTCACTATTTCAAGGTAGGGAATATTGCAGCCAATTTGCACACAGCAAGCTTCTGCAAACAACAGTGTAAACCTGACCAGATAATCTCTTTTAGTAATACAGATTGAGGGATAAATATTGGCCTAAGACATTGGGGAGAATTCCCCTTCTGTCTATCAAAACAGAATCATGGAATCTTTTAGGTACACCTAAGAGGGCAGGCAGTGTCTCAGTTTGACATCTGAGCTGAAAGATGCCACCTCCAACAGTGCAGCACGCCCTCAGTTCTGCACTGGAGTGTCAACCTAGATTTCTGTGCTCAAGTCTCAGTTGTGGGACTTGAACCTACAACCTTCATGCGCAAAGGCAAGGATTTTACCAACTGAGCCATGACTGTTAATCATTCTTTGCATCCTAGCTTGACCTCTTGGTCAGTTTCATTCTATGTTCCCTTGTCCCGGCTGTCATGGTTTAGCTTGAAGCAGTCGGTCTTCCTAAAAGTGGACTTGGGTGCAGAAAAAACATTGCTATTTTAATATTTACAAGCTGCAACAAATTTTTAATACAACGAAGTCTCTGATAGAGATATCCAAGTTTCCTTCCCAAACTCTTGGGCCAGAATTTTATGTCCTGTGGGTGGGCGTGTGCCTGACCCATCTGGCTGCCAAATAGTGCGAGATGACTTTGGGCGAGCATCGGCGTCATTGCGCACTCGCACGATATTTTGCTCGGTGGGTGCACGTGGCAGTCGGAAGCACACCCGCCGACAATTAAGCGGGCAATTAAGCCATTTAAGGCAACTGAAAGTGAATTTTCATGGCCCATCCACTTTTACGGTTGGCGGACGGGCCAATCGGCCAGGCAGCCTTTACATTTTTGCTCATACCTCGATCCAGGGTGGGATGAAATCTCTGTGGGGAAATAAAGAGAGATATCTGGGGGCTGTTTTTGTTTTTATGAGGTATGCTTTCAGATGCTTGGCTGTGCTGCATTGACATATTTTGCAACATTTTTGTTATTTTGTTTATTCTGTGGAGATCTGCAGCTCCCTGAGGTAGCTGTTTGCCTTCAGGGAGCTCACTGGAAGCACTTACCAGCTCCCATGGTGACGTCGGCACCTGCCCTCTTTTCACTCCGGTCGGCAGTGCTGAGTCTTTCTCAGGGCGCGTTTCATGCTGGCTGGCTGTTAATTGGCAAGCCAACGAGAAATTGTGGTCGGCGGCCGATCGTGTGCACCCGACAAGCAAAAAATTCAGGCCCTAATGTTTCTCAGTTAGGTTTTAAAAGTCTGAAGATTGCAGAAGGAAGTTAGAAAGATGTTTTGAGGTCTTGAAAGAGAATGAATAAAAGTTGAAGAATGTGTGAAGAATGAAGAATTAATTAACAATGATACCAGAAGGAGCAGTATCATGTAGAAAAGTACATAGAGCTTAAGGAAAAAGGGGGGGACTCCAATGCAAAAATTAGTGCAATATCAATAACATGAACAAACAAAAATATAATAATATAATAGCGACAAGAAAGATACTGTGGCGAGAGAACACAAGCAACAGTGGAATCCAAATCACATTTATACTTTTTTTCTGATATTGTTAGAATTAGGAGAGCAGAAAAGTGAGCTATGATATGGTCTTTATTCATCCCTGATTCTCATTTTCTGACAAGCAACAAATAATGGAAAGAAAGAAGTTGTCTACTTAAAGCCACAGGGTTTCCAGTTTCCAACACGTTATACTTTGTGATCCACAGAGCCTACTGTGTCTATGATACATCCAATCAGAAGCACTTTAAAAGATTAAAATGTCAACAGCTACTGTGGTTAAATCAGCAGTAAAACTGGTGCCCCAATTCAGTGCACAACAAAATAGAACCAGGCTTCACAAATTAATGGACATTCTAGTTTGAGAAAGAGACCCTTTGCTAATATTATACTGTGATTGGCCAAAAATGAATCCCAATTTAAACTCCCGTTCAGATCCAAATCCTCACTCTACCTGTTTGAAGATGGGCAGCAGCATTTGCTTCCCATCCTCATCAAAAAGATATGACCTTTAACACACTTAGTTGACACCCTCCCAATGTGCCTTGGTACTTCTGAAAAGCCTACTGCATTATATCGGAAGCACTGAATTGTATTAGAAGCATTGAGATGAAGGATTCTGCTTCACAGACTTTTCCCATGAGTCATACCTGTGAATGGGAGATTCTGCAATAAGGCTTTATCTCATCACAGAGTACTATCAACTAAACAAACTAGTACTCGTCTTGTGTTCCAAAGTGCCCACTGCAACTATAACATATCGACATATCTGATCAAAGGTGCTTTAAAAGATTAAATGTCAAAAACTACTAATATTTGTCAGCTTAATTTTGATCACATCTCTCCCCTTCTCTATTCAAGTTCCTGACTCTAACTGGTCCATAACCCTGTGAGCATTATAGTCTTCGCTATCCTTTCCCAAGTGGCCATTCCTTTGGGAATGTAAAGCATCAGTGTGAAGCGTTGACACAGCCAAACCCAAACCTGTGCTCACTAGGTATGTTCACAAATGTGTGGTGGAAAGCAATGACGAGTGGATACGCTGATTTATTTTTGAGTGAGAGCAGGGAGGAGGAGCAGCAGGGGAGAAGCAGGGAGGGGCTGAGCATACCATAAAACACTGCACGAGTCGTAAAAAGAGCTGTATAAATGAAAGTTTTTTTTGTGGAATACCCAAAGTGGCTCTAATGTAGTGCACTGAACAAGTCTTTTTTGCTCTTTACAAACCAAAGATTCTTGCATAGAATGCGCGATGTGGACAACGGTAGTAAGGCTGTATTGCTGAGAAAAGAGACATGTCGAACCTTTTCATCTTGCACTCATCAGGACACTTCGTAAGAATATAAGAATACCAATATAAGGGGAAAAACAACTGCCTGGTTTAAATTTCAAACACTGCTTGGCAGTTAACTGTCAGTCAACATCAAATGGTTCATTCTCCATGGCAACTCCTCTACCAATCAGAGACAATTTGCCAACCAATCAGCACTCTCTTCTCATACAGTATAAATCGTTGTTTTCCACTTATATTGGTTTTCTTGTGAAACGTACTGATGACCGGTGACGAAAAGTTTCAACATTCTTTCATCAATACTTAAGTTCTGGAAACCAAATGCATATTGATGCAACAGTGTTGAATTTGGAAGATGACTAGCTACGTACAATAGAATTCTGTACATTAGTGTAGAGAACAAATAATGTATATGATTTTACAAACAGAGAATCAAAAGTACATTATAATTTATTGCTAGCATGCAAGTAAAGGCAAGACCCATTCACGATGAAAGGTCACAGGAGGAAACTCTTCAATAATTAAATCCTTGCAATGCCAAATTAATGCTCACGTGCATATTTAATTTAAATGGTAGGAAAAATCGTAACCAATAAATACAGAACACAGATGATTAGTACAAATTTTTTTTATTGAAAACAATGCTGAAAATATTTTGGAAATCTAACATCTTGCGAGTCAGATAAAGCTGTATATGAAACATAGTGACATGGAATATCTAAATTTAATTATTTTGTAGCAGATTTATATTAACTACAATGTCAAGGCTGAAAATGGTTACCTTAAATGTACTTTGTAGTAAGTAAAAATATGGAAGTCAGATTGCGTATGTTTTTCTTCAGTATAGATGAAGTTTGCAAATGATTAAGGAGCTGTGGTAAGAGTTCCTCAGGCTGGAGGGATGGATCAGCCTCAACGTCACTGGATAATATCTCAACATTCCATTTATGATGGCCTTCAGATGATTCTATAGGGTACTGCATGGCAACATCTTAGAGCAGCAAGGTGAACTGGAGATGTATCAGTAGTTTGTGTGCAAATTAAGTATTGTGCAGCAAATGATCCTCATATTACCAATTTTTTGTACTTGTCTACTGGTAGTGTAGTTGAAGACAAACTGCAATGTTCACAGCTGTCTTCAGCATCTGGCATACAGTTATGCCTCTTCCTGCTCTGGGGCTAGAATGTGGATGAAGGCACAATACCACTGCACTGCGGCTGACTTCTCTCTTACCTGTCTTGGTGTTGTGGGTGATATCACTTCTGAGCAGAAATTGCCTAACTACTCGAGGATATGTTTTCCATGTGTATTTTCTTTCTATGCTTTCTTTGGTGATCAGATTCCTTTGTGCTGGTTAGACTTTCTCCACCACTAACAAATTGTTATTGCACCAAAATGGAGGATAAATATATAGATAAATCCATCTGTGGAGATACAAGGGCAGCCCATTGATTATAAATAAAACTAAAGGACCATATGACAATTGAACTTGTCACAGAAGTTACATTATTACAATACATATTGTATGTATTATGTAACAAGGCTGAGATTGTTTTATAAATAATTTAGATAGCAATAAATAATGGAAAAACTTACCAGAAGTTGAATAGTCAGATTATAGTTCTGGTCTTTGTTCCAAAAGATGTGAGTCACCCTAAGCTTTTCCTTAGGTGCATATTACGTTCTTGCACAGTGAATGCTTGTTGAACTTTTATTTTGTCCAAACACCTCTGCACTTCTTGCAGTCTTCAGGTTTACTTCCCCAACATGGGCAATTTCAATGCCTTTTTTAGGAGGCTACAATGCACCCACCACACTGAGAAGTGGTGTAAATGTTTGTATTTTGTGCTGTAAGTAAATCTTATGTGATTGGTATGTTGAGTTCTAATAGGTGAACGTATGAGTCAGAGTGGAAAACAGTGTCAACTGCTAGGTCATGTGCTGGTAAAGTGGCTCACTTTAGGTGGTCAAGGCTGTTATTGCGAACTGTTATTTTTCCAACAGCAGGTCCCTAAGACACGGAATGCCAAAATAATCTAGCCACATTGCATGTCCATCTTAGCCGAGACAAGATGTCCCTATGAGGCAGAATTCTACGTCCCACAGGCGGGTGCCCGCCCAACCTGATGTAAAATCGTGCGAGATGACGTGGGGCGAACATCCCGAAGTCATCGTGCACTCCCCCGATATTTCGCTCAGCAGGCGTGCGCAAAAGTCAGAAGCGCGCCCGCCAACAATTAGGCGGGCAATTAAACCCAATGGGGCAATTGTCTGCTATTTTTTGTGGCACGTCCAGCCATACAGTTGGCGGACAGGTAAATCAGCCAGGCAGCCTTTATATTTTTCACGAAACCTCATCCAAGGGCGGAATGAAATCTCTGTCAGGAAATAAAAAGAAATATCTGGGGAAAGCGTTGTTATAAGATATGCTTTCAGGTGCTTGATTGCAATGCGTGGACATTTTTTTGCAGCTTTTTAGAGCTTTATTTCATTGTTTGCAGGTCTGCAGCTCCCTGAGGCAGCTGTTTGCCTTCAGGGAGCTTTCTCGCAGCGCTCAGCCACACTCGTGGTGACGTCGTCACCTGCCCTCTTCCTGCCCCCACCCCTGCAGCGCTAAGCTTTCCAGCACGCGTTTCACGCTGGCTGGCTGTTAATTGGCTAGCCAGCGTGAAATTGCAGTCGGGGGCCGATCGTGGTCGGGGGTCCGTTTCCTAGCCACTCCCGGGCCTGCCGATCGTGCACGCCCGACGACCGAAAAATTCAGGCCACGGTGTTTTGTGTTTCAATAAAAACTAGCTCCTGTGATGCATCTCTCCTTTGGATATCATCAGGAAGAAAATGGAGAACAGGACCCAAGTATAATTGGGTTAGAATCGACTGAAGTTGTTACACCTGAAGAACAAGAGGTTCAGCTGGCAGGCACCACAATACTTCGTACTTTTCTGATAACTGAGGAACAGGAGTGTATATAATAAAACTATGTTAGCACTTTATGGTTTGGGCAACTACAAATGACTTAATCTGAACTCCACAGTCAGAATATCATACAAATGCCGTGATTCTGTTACAGCTTTGTAACAAATTGCTCGAGGTATTAATCTTTCAAAACTCATTTCATTATGTAACTGAACCATGAGTTGTACAAGGGAGTTAAAGGATTACTCTATCGACACAGACCAAGTACAACCCTTGTATCCAGAAGTCATGAATTAAAGCACAAATAAGGAACTTATCAAAACTGCCATTGCATTAAACATTTGTATTTAACATCTGAAACGTTGGCCTTCCTTCAGAGATAGCTCCAAAGGACAACCATTGTTTGCAAATCCAGCACATGGCAGTTCATGAACAAAGGAAGTAAAATTCTAACAAATTTATGTCTATTCATGTAAGAGAACCTGACGCCTGATTTGTTCAGAATAGCTTTTACACACAGTTGGATCGACACTGAAACTCTTGCAAAAAATGGGGTATGGCAAAGTTGGAAGCTGGCCATTTTTGACCATCCAATTTAATATCTTAAACAACGATAAGGTGGATAGTATTTTGAGGTGGTCTCATAGTGGTTCTACTCTGAAATTATTGCAACTTCCATTTTTTGCACACAGTACCATGCTCATAAACTCATAGTCGATTACAGCGCAGAAGGAGAACATTCAGTCCATCGTGTCCACGCCGGTCAACAAAGATCTGACTACACTAATCCCATTTTCCAGTGCTTGGCCCATAGCCCTGGAGGCTATGGCAATGCAAGTGAATATCTAAATACTTCTTAAATGTTACGAGGGTGTCTGACTCAACCACCCTTTCAGGCAGTGAGTACCAGATTCCCACCACCCTCTGGGTGAAAAGATTTCTCTTCAACTCCTTTCTTAGCCTTCTTCCTCTTACTTTAAATCTATGCCCCTTGATTATTGACCTCTCTACTAATGGAAAAAGTGCCTTCCTATCCACCCTATCTATGCCCCTCATAATCTTATACACCTCTATCAGGTCCCCTCTCAATCTTCGCTGCTCCAAGGAAAACAACAACAGCCTATCCAATCTTTCCTCATGGCTCAGACCCTCCAGCCCAGGCAGCATCATGGTAAATCTCCTCTGCACCCTCTCCAGTGCAATCACATCCTTCCTATAATGTGGTAACCAGAATTACATGCAGTATTCCAGTTGTGGCCTAACCAACATTTTATACAGTCCCAGCATAACCTCCCTGCTCTTGTTATTCTATGCCTTAGCTAATAAAGGCAAGTATCCCATATGTCTTCTTAAATACCTCATCTACCTGCCCCGCTACCTTCAGGGATTTGTGGATATGCACACCCAGTTCCCTCTGATCTTCAATACTTTTCAGGGTCCTACCCTTCATAGTTTAATCCCTTGCCTTGTTAATCCCTCTGCCCACCTGACCAGTCCATTGATACCCTCCTACAGTTTACAGCTATCCTCCTCACTATTTACTACCCTACCAATTTTCGTGTCATCCGTGAACTTCTTGAACATACCCCCTACATTTAATTCCAAATCATTTATGTACACTACAAACATACACTGCGGAACCCCACTGGAAACAGACTTTCAGTCACAGAAACACCCCTCTACCATCACCCGCTGCTTCCTGCCTATCAGCCAATTTTGGATCCAACGTGCCACTTTGCCTTCGATCCCATTGGCTCTTACTTTCTTGACCAGTCTGCCATGAGGGACCTTATCAAAAGTCCTGCTAAAGTCCATGTAGACCACATTAAATGGATTACACCCTCATCAGCACTCCTGGTTACTTCCTCAAAAAATTCGATCAAATTTGTCAAACATGACCTTCCCTTAACAAATCCATGCTGACTATCTCTGATTAATTTGTGTCTCTCCAAGTGCAGATATATTCTGCCTCTCAGAGTTCTTTCTAGTAACTTACCCACCACAGAGGTGGCCTGGCCTGTAATTTCCTGGTCTATCTCTTCCTCCCTTTTTTAATAATGGGACAATGTTAGCAGTCCTCTGGCACCTCACCTGTGGTAAGATAGGATTTGAAAATTATTGCCAGGGCCCCTGATATCTCTTCCCTTGCCTCTCTCAACAGCCTGGGATACATCCCACCCAGGCCTGTGGATTTATCCACTTTTAAGGCCGCTAAACCGGCTAGCACCTCCTCTCTCTCTATTAATTTCCTCTAATATTCCACAGTCCTCCACCCTGATGTCCATACCTGTGAAGTCCTTTTTCATTGTGAAGACTGATGCAAAGTATTCATTGAGGTCTGTACCCACATCTTCCGGGTCCACTCACACACACACATTATCTCTATAGCCCCTAATTGGCCCTACTCTTTCCCGAGTTATTCTCTTGCTCTTTATATATTTAAAAAACCCCTTTGGGTTTTTCTTTATTCTATCCACTAATGCTTTCTCACGCACTCTCTTAGCTTTCCTAATTTCCTTTTTAAGTTCCCTTCTGCACTTTTTATACTCCTTTATGGACTCTGCCGCATTGAGCCCTCGGTCTCTGCAATAAGCTTCTCCTTTTTTCTTAATCCTAACCTTTATTTTCCTTGAGATTCGGGGTTCTCTGGACTTGGTCCCCCACTTTGTGTGATTCCCTCACTACCTGCCTGGTCCCCTTCTTCTGTCTGGTGGTCATCCATTCCCTCTCTGCTTGCACTTCCTTAAGCTGCAGGGTGACCACATTGTGAAACATGCTATCCACAAACCTCTCAGCATTGTGAATGCACCATAGTGCCCCCTGCTGCCGCTCAAGCTCCAAAACCCGGAGATCGAGTTGCTCCAGTTGGAGGCACCTCCTGCATACATGGTCATCCAGACCACCAGGAGGGTCTAGGAATTCCCACATAGCGCAGGATGTGCAAATCAAAGGACCGAGCTCCCAGACATATCTTAACTAAATAGAATTTGGCCCTTGCTTTTATTTTACCCTTACTCCTACTTGAGTCTCGCTGCTTTAACCTCTCTTTCCTGAAGTCTTGCTGTTTTAACCTCACTGTCCCGAAGTCTAGCAGTTTTAACCTCTCTATCCCGAAGTCTCTTTGTTTTAACCCCTCTGTCCCAAGGTCTCGTTGTTTTAACCTCTCTGCCCTGAAGTTAAACTGAAGTCCCTGCCGCTCTCCGCATCCTTTTTAAACTGAAGTCCCCACCGCCATCCGTGCCCTTTTTAAACTGAAGTCCCCGCTGCTCTCGGCGCCCTTTTTAAACTACTGCTGGCAGGACTCTTCATTCTATTATCATGAACAGTGGGATGTGCCCAAAATGCAATATTGTGCCTTTGAATGGATCAAGTGGGGGCCTTGAAGTACTGATTGAGAAAGACAACTGAATTATGAGCAATTGTGGATCGATATCGGTACCTTGAGGTGCAAGACGACCCAGACCTCTGGCATTGCATCAAGAAGCAAAGTGATTTTTTTCTATCTCATGTTTCTTCAATAGCAGCAATATTATGATATAGGTTAAAACTATGGTTGTGGATGAACGGTTCTCCATCATGGTTCAGAGCTCCTGGATGTACAATGAGAAGGCTTCCTCTGATTTATATCCAGGGACCAAGTTATGAGGTCAATTTGTGGAAATAGGGAAAGTGACTGGAGGGAATGAAGGTTGCAGTTTACACTGACCAGCTACTGAATACCCTGGAGGACAGGCATGGCACTTCACTAACATCCCTCATGAGGCCTGGACTAAGTACTTGATAACCCTGTTAATCAATGTCCCAACAAATGAATGCCAGGCAAGCAGTAGAAAGCTTACCAAAATTTTCATTAGCTAGGGCAAACCCTCCCACTATTCTTCTTTGAAATATTGCCATGCGACTGTTAGATCCACCCAAGACAGAAAAGGTTAAACGATTTTACCATCTCCTCTGAAATCCAGCACTTCTGACACTGCAGTATGCCCGGAGTAATGCACCGGGAGTGTCAGTATGGATTACGTGCTCAAGTTTCTCGTGCAGACAGAGTGCTGTGGGGTGCTCAGTTATCGAGTATATTCAAGACTGAGGCAGATAGATTTTTGGGCCCTAAGGGAATCAAAGGACATGGGAGTAAGTTGGGAAAGTGGAGCTAATGTACAAGTCCAGCCATGATGTTACTGAGTGTCAGGGCAGGTTCGAGGGGGCATATGGCCTATACCTGTCCCTAATTCTTCTGTTCTGAAGAGGAAGGGCTGTATCCAAAGGTTAATCCTATCTGTTCTACTAACAGATAATGGCTAAACTGCTGTGTGGTTTCAGCATCATTTTTTGTGCATAACTCAACTATTAAATCTTTATTTTTGCAGATTTATTTTATATTTCAACACTGGCTACACCAAAAGCACTTCATTCCCTGTAAAGCGCTTCAAGGCATTTGGAGGCTGTGAAAGAAATGCAAGGCTTTCTTTTTTTCTCTTTTTACAGGGTCTCAGAATTGTTACAGCACATTTGAGCCATTTGGCCCATCGTGTCTGCACTGGCTCTCTGAATGGGCAATGCACCCAGTGCCATTCTCCAGCCTTCTCCCTGTAACACTGCACATTCACCCTTTTCAAATAATAATCCAATTTCCTTTTAAATGCCTCGATTGAACAATGGCTCCATCATACTCTCAGACAGCACATTCCAGATCTTAAACATTTGTTGCACGAAAAACTCTCTCATGTCTCCATTGCTTCTTTTACCAATTACCTTAAATCAGTGCCTTCTCGTGCTTGATCCTTCCACCAATGGGAACAGTTTTTCCCTATCTACTCCATCCAGACCCCTCAAGATTTTGAATACCTCTATCAAATCTCCTCTCAACCTTCTCTTCTCCAAGGAGAATAGTCCCAACTTCTCCAATCTGTTTACTTTCATCTTCTCCTTTCATTGTACCATCTTACATGAAGAATCCTTCCCAGGTGAAAAAGAGGTGATTTAGACAAGTTGGGTGAGTGGGCAAGTACATGGCAGATGCAATACAACATGGATAAGTGTGAAGTTATCCACTTTGGCAGAAAAAACAGAATGGCAGAGTATTATTTAAATAATGATAGACTGGGAAATGGTGTCCTTGTACACCAATCACTGAAAGAAAGCATGCAGGTGCAGCAAGCAGTTAGGAAGGCAAATGGTTTGTTGGCCTTCATTGTGAGAGGACTTGAGTACAGGAACAAGGATGTCTTACTGCAGCTGTACAGGGCCTTGGTGGGACCACACCTGGTGTATTGTGTGCCGTTTTGGTCTCCTTACCCAAGAAAGGATATACTTGCCATAGAGAGAGTACAGCGAAGGTTCACCAGCCTGATTCCTGGGATGGCACAATTGCTGTATGAGGAGAGATTGGGTCGACTAGGCCTGTATTCACTGGAGTTTAAAAGAATGAGAGGGTATCTCATTGAAACATATAAAATTCTGACAGGGCTGGACAGACTGGATGCAGGGAGGATGTTTCCCCTGGCTGGGGGGGGGTCTAGAACAAGGGGCACAATCTCAGGATATGGGACAGGCGATTTTGGATTGAGATAAGAAGAAACTTCTTCACTCAGATAGTGGTGAACCTGTGGAATTCTTTACCACAGAGGGTTGTGGAGGCCAAGTTACTCAATATATTTAAGGAGGAAGTAGATAAATTTCTAGACTCTAAAGGCGTCAAGGGGTATGGGGAGAGAGCGGGAGTATGGAGTTGAGATAGAGGATTGGCCATGATCATATTGAATGGCCGGGGGGCGGTGGGGGTGGTGGTGGTGTGGGGAGGGACATAAGGAAATCCCTGATATTTCTGCTTAGAGCCATTTATGTACAAAAAAAGCGATTCCCCTGTCCTCAATCTTATATCAATGCTCCCCTTGTTCTAGATTGTTCAGTCACTGGAAAAAGTCTCTTTTACTTAACCCATCCACCCCGGCTATTTTTAAGCACCTTCAGCAAATTATCCTGCAACTTCATCTGTTTCAATGCAAATATCTTCAATTTTTCAAGTCTCTCATCCTATTCATGTCTCTCACCAACACCACTAAAATGTAGATTATCTGGTTATTGATCTCATTGTTATTCACGGGACCTTGCTGCATGCAAATTGGCTGCCGCATTTCCCTACATTTTTTCTTTACTTATTCATGAAATGTGGGTAAGGCCACCATTTGTTGCCCAGCCCTAATTGCCCTTGAACCGAGTGGCTTGCTAGGACATTTCAGAGGGCCGTTAAGAGTCAACCACATTGCTGTGGGCCGGGAGTCACATGTAGGCCAGACCAGGCAGATTTCCTTCCCTAAGGGACATTAGCGAACCAAATGGGTTTTTAACGACAATAAACAATGGTTTTGTGGTCACCATTACTGAGATTAGCTTTTTGATTCCAGATTTATTAATTGAATTCAAATTCCACCAGCTGCCATGATGGGATTTGAACCCTTGCCCCAGAACGTTAGCTTGGGCTTCTGGATCACTCGACCAGTGACATTACCACTAGACTACTGTCTCCGCGTACATGAGAGCATCTAAGTATTTAATTGGCTGTGAAGCACTCTGGAGTGTCCTGAGGGCATGAAGGCACCATATCAATGCAAATTCTTTCTTTCTGCACCACAGTATAGGGGAAACTCAAAGCTTGATCTGTGGCATATATTAAGTCTCATCCGGCTGGTCTCTCAAGTTCTTTCTTGCCTGTGCTGCTATATCACCTTCTGTTATCCTCTTCTTCAATACCTAAATTTGTCTAAGCAGCATTTAGATGACCTACAGCACTGACATTTTTCAACTTGTCAGTAAGCTCTTGGTTTATTTAATGCAAATATATCTGCTGAGAACAACTGTATTCTTGCAATGTTGATATCAACAAATTAATTGATCTATTGAGCACTGATACCTTTTGAATATTGTTTCACTTAATATTTTATTGTTTTGCCTACAAAATCACAGTCATTACACAGCGAAACAATTAATATGTGAAATGCTGAGACATTTCCACATGATAAAACAAGTATTATTGTATCAAACTTACATGGAATTTTAACAAAGCATAACTTCATCCACCACGTAGTCAAAAAACTTCACACAAACCTCATAGGTCCATCTAGACAGCAGCACGCAAGGGTAGATTTCATTTAAGCACGATGCAGAATCAATAAAATGCATGGGTTTGGAACAGTTACAATATACACATTTTAAATTTGTTGACTGAGTGACAGTGCCTTGTTTAACCTCTAGCTGTGGTGTCATCGGGACCTTGAGATTATTTTCTCAACAAGGGCCCATTTGTTATTCTGTGGTATATATTTTCTCCCTCTTATTTCTGGAAATTAGGTATATATAAAGCGCATTCTTTTGTCAGAACTTACATATAAATTGACTTGTTTTACTGTGCCTCATGTGTAGAAAAATACCAGTAAGAGATAACTGTCCAAATATCGAGCATACAATTGTCATAGTGATCACCGGCTAACTCATTATAAAGACCAATTACTTTTCAACAGCCACTTAGCTGTTATTTTACTAATGTAGTAAGAACCTTGAACTCAATAATGGTAATGCACTCAAGTATAACCTTACTTAAAAATGTTTTTTTTATATTCTAACAAAAGTCAATGCCACGTTTACCAATTGACAACTCATTCAAATGCTCTACTCATTAAAAGTTGTAAAGTTCCTCCCAAACACAGAATGTTCCTTGATGCAAACATTTCTCAACACATTCCCAGAATATTAATGAAATAAAACGATTAATACATTTTAAGTCAATAACTTTAGGGTTAGTGCAAAACTCTAACAGATGCATTTCAAAAAAGTTAAACATTTATTCCTGATACAAGGCAGGAAAATTTTAAATTAAAAATCCTTTACTTCAGTGGAAAATACTGTAAACAAGATAATCTATTGGTTCACCTGTTGGAGCTGAGCTTTGGAGATGCGAATGATAGAAGGCAGCTTGGTGTGGCCTGGAATGAAGGGTAGCTGCCTGCGACCAGGAGAGCGTGAATAACTGCTCTCAGCTGACTGGCTCCTGTGCAAATCTGACTGCTTCCTGTGAAGTGGATCCGAATCAGAGGATAAGAATACTACTGGGCTCAGGGATCGGAGGGGATTCTGCATCCTTGGAGTGTTGGGATGTGGCAAATGAGTTGTGTTCAGCTGTGAGAACATATGGATGGGAATATTGGTGAATTCAAGATTATGATTGCTTTCTGCTCACATGAAAAATAATGCAAGCATACTATAGGAACACTCATACACTTCTAATACACTTTCACATATCTAATCCACATTGAATTCAGTCTGGAGTGATGTCAGTGCTCAAAATGAAAATATATCTTAGTAAAAACAAATTCTCATTCAAACATGTGACCAAGCATGCTTTGAATTGCAACTCAAAAAACAGATAATACAGCCTCTCGAAAAGATTGACAATGAATGGATGAAGAAATGCTCCATCAAGAACCATAAGATGCTCAAGAGGGAACAATTAAACCACACTTTATTCTTTATTTCCTGTTGTTTTAAATCACCCAGCTCTTCCTCCTTTACTCCTACTGGGGTAGTTTCTCAGGTGCCAGTAGGTCAGTAGCTCCCCCATGTGGCCATTCTTTATGTTCAAGCCTAGACTTAGAAGGTGAGATTTTAACCCGCTGAAAACCCATTCACTTGCACAGAGTTAAAAATCAGCCTTAGATGTCAGAAAGTAATACGACCAATCAATGCATTACACCCAAATCTCCTGCATGTTCACAAACATGGACTTGGTAGGTGTCACTGAATGGGGATCATGAGCTAGAACCCGTGTTTATTTTCCCCCTCCTTAATTCAGGCATGCTGAGGCCAATTGCCTGCGCTCTAAAATCTGCCCTAGCGGAGATTGGCTACCAAAGCAGACTGTTGGCCTGGATATTTCAGTTCCGCACTGTACGGAGCTTTCACCAATAAGGCCATTAAAGCAGCTGCAACTGCTGCATGTGAAACAAACATTTATTTGTCCAGTACTGATTCTGTCTATTGGATTGCGATGTCAGTACAGCGCTCCCTTTATATATTCTAGATAAACTCCATTATGTGCTGTGATTTTATGTACAGAGCATTAAATTCTGAATGGCTTGTCAAAGGTGCAGGGTATTATTAAAAAATATTTGGTTAAATTTGTTTGTTATCACCGATAACCACAAGTAAATCCATAACAAGTCTCAAAATTCAGTTATTGCATAAAATTTCTGCAGTGGAAGTTGTGGAAATGTTGAGACACCTACACTGCTACCTTGGGACAAACAAAATTCCAGGAACACAAAAAGCCAATGCATGTTTTCATAAACCAGGAGGCTGAATGGGGCCTAGATAGAGTGGATAGGAAGGGGTTATTTCTCTTAACAGAGAGGCTAATAACCAGGGGGTATAGATTTAAAGTAATTGGCAGAAGGAATAGCGAGGGGAGGTGAGGAAAAATGTTTTCATTCAAAGGGTGGTGGGGGTCTGGTCAAGGCAGAAGCTCTCATTGCATTTAAAAAAATACTTGGATATGTACTTGAGATGCTGTCACCTGCAGGGCTACGGATCAAGAGCTACATAGCGGAATCAGACTATATAACTCTTTCAGCCGGTACAGACACAATGGACCGAATGGCCTCCTTCTGTGTCGTAAATTTCTGACTCCGCCAGGTTGGTCATGAAGAATTTCTGAATAGTCAAAGGATACAACATAAGTAACAATTTGCACTTTGGTTACATGTTTGAATGGAAAGGAACATTTTTTTAAAAGCCCCAGAAGCTTGCAAACAATTGCTGAAAATTAGTTTTATGTTAATCTCCATTGTCAACATTCATGCAGCATGTGTTATATGGTGTTATGAGATGTGTATGATTAAACATGGATTCTACAGTTTCCTTTCTTTCAACAAGCTAAGGCAAAGAAGCCCCTCCACAAAATCTTTACTCCCTGACTTAATTTTTGAAGATGTTTAATAAATTTTGCCATGAAAGTTATATTAGATCTGCAGTCAGTGCTGAGCACTCTCTCTGCTGAGGTGGCATTGGAGACTTGAACTTGAGGTATGGAAAGACTCTCAGATTAATACAGCATAGAAGGAGGCCATTCAGCTCATCATGTGCTGGTTCTTTGGTAGAGCTGTCCAATTAGTGCCCCTCCCCTATTCTTTCCCCATAGCCCTTTAAATTTTATTCCTTCAAATATTTATCCCATTCCATTTTGAAAGCTACTATTGAATCTGCTTCCACCAACCTTTCAGGCAGTGCATTCTGGATCATAACTCACTGCGTAAAATAATTTCTCCTCATGTCATCTTTGATGCATTTGCCAATTATCTTAAATTCCCAGTCTCTCCATCTAGCTAAAGTCCCTCATCCCTGGTGCCATTATAGTAAATTTCTTCTTCACCCTCTCCAAGGCACTGACATCCTTCCCAAAGTGTGATGCCCAGAACTGGACACAATGGACAGAATTTAATCAAGGTACTGACGATGGGAGGCCAGAAAGCCGGGGGCAACCCCACCTTGGCTGTTTTGGGGAGCCCTGACCAGATTCCGTGGCAGTCAGGCAACTGATGTCTGCCATCGGGATTCCCAGCCCTTTAAAGGATGGGATCCCGCCTCCAAGAGCTGCCTGCCAATTGAAGGGCCGGTAGCTCTTCAGTCCACCACCAGGAGTGGTGGCGAATGCTGGGACTGCACCCAGCTTGGAGCAGCAGCATGGATGCCACCCTCAGAACAAGGTTAGTGAGGTTGGGGTCGCCAGGACCAGTCAAGCAGGCCCTGGCGAAGGAGTGGTGGTTTGTATGGTTCAAATGCGTGGCTCAAAGACTGGCATGGGAGAAGTGGCGGCTGTACTGTTGGGGCAATCTACACCTGAACAATTCTGGGATGAGTGTTCTTGAAAATCGCATAACTAAAGTAGAAGAAAGGGTTTTAAACGAAATTGTGGGGGCAAGGGATCAAATGTAGGAAGATGTGGTAAATTAAAAAGTAGAGACAAGGTAAGAGAGGAAGGTATTAATTTGGGAAATGATAAACAGACCATGACAGGAAGGGACAGAGTACAATTTTAAGATAAACCAACAGATAAGGCTAGAGGTTAAAAGGATGTAACTTAAGGCTCTGTATCTGAATGCATGTAGCATCTGAAACAAAACAGATGAACTAATGGTGCAGATTGAGATAAATAAGTACAATTTAATAGCCATTACAGAGACATGGCTACAGGATGGGATAGATTTGGGCCTGAACATTGAAGGGTGACTTTAGGAAGGATAGGAAGTTAGGAAAAGATGGAGGGGTGGCTCTGTTAATTAAGGACGACATTAACACTATAGAAAGGGATGGCCTAAGTTCAGGAAACCAGGGTTAGAAGTGGTCTGAGTAGAGATGAGGAATGATTGTGGGAGTGGTGTACAGGTCCCCTAACATTAATCACACAGTAGGTCGGGGTATCAAGGAAGAAATAGTGGGATAAAAGTAAAATACTGCGGATGCTGGAAATCTGAAACAAAAACAAAAATAGCTGGAAAAGCTCAGCAGGTCTGACAGCATCTGTGGAGAGGAATACAGTTAGCGTTTCGAGTCCGTAAGACTCTTCATCAGAACTAAGGAAAACTAGAAATGAGGTGAAATATAAGCTGGTTGAGGGGGGTGGGACAGGTAAAGCTGGATAGAGGGCCAGTGATAGGTGGAGGCAAAGAAGAGATTGCTAAAGATGTCATAGACAAAAGGACAAAGGGGTGTTGACGGTGGTGACATTAGCTAAGGAATGTGCTAATGGTGACATTAAGGGTAGAAAGCAGGTCGAGCAAGTGACAGATGGCCCTAGTGGGGGTGGGGTGAGGGGAAGGTATCGAAATAGGCTAAAAGGTGGATATAAATCAATGGATGGAAATACATTTAAAAATAATAGAAATAGGTGGGAAAAGAAAAATATATTTTAAAAAACTTTTTAAATTATAAATTATTGGAAAAAGGGGATCGGAAAGGGGGTGGGGATGGAGGAGAGAGTTCATGATCTGAAGTTGTTGAACTCAATGTTAAGTCTGGAAGGCTATAAAGTGCCTAATCGGAAGATGAGATGCTGTTCCTCCAGTTTGCATTGAGCCTCACAGGAACATTGCAGCAGGCCAAGGATGGACATGTGGGCATGAGAACAGGGTGGTGTATTGAAATGGCAAGCGACAAGGAGGTCTGGTTCATGCTTGTGGACAGACTGAAGATGTTCCACAAAGCGGTCACCCAGTCTGCATTTGGTCTCTCCAATGTAGAGGAGACCGCATTGGGAGCAGCGAATGCAGTAGACTAAATTGAGGGAAGTGCAAGTGAAGTGCTACTTCACTTGAAAGGGGTGTTTGGGCCCTTGGATGGTGAGGAGGGGGGAAGTAAAAGGGCATGTGTTGCACCTTCTGCAGTTGCATGGGAAGGTGCCATGGGAGGGGTTTGAGGTGTAGGGGGTGATGGAGGAGTGGACCAGGGTGTCCCAGAGGGAGCGGTCCCTACGGAATGCCGAAAGGGGGGTGAAGGGAAGATGTGTTTGGTGGTGGCATCATGCTGCAGTTGGCAGAAATGGTGGAGGATGATCCTTTGAATGCCGAGGCTGGTGGGGTGATAAATGAGGACAAGGGGGACCCTTATCATGGTTCTGGGAGGGAGAGAAAGGTGTGAGGGCGGATGCGCGGGAGATGGGCCAGACACGGTTGAGGGCCCTGTCAACCACCGTGGGCGGAAAACCTCGGTTAAGGAAGAAGGAAGACATGTCAGAGGAACTGTTTTGGAAAGTGGCATCATCAGAACAGATGCAACAGAAGCGAAGGAACTGAGAATGGGATGGAGTCCTTACAGGAAGCAGGGTGTGAGGAGCTGTAGTTGAGGTAGCTGTGGGAGTCAGTAGGCTTGTAATGAATATTGGTGGACAGTCTATCACCAGAAATTGAGACTGAGAGGTCAAGGAAGGGAAGGGAAGTGTCAGTGATGGACCATGTGAAAATGATGGAGGGGTGGAAATTGGAAGCAAAATTAATAAATTTTTCCAGGTCCAGATGAGAGCATGAAGCAGCACCGAAGCAGTCATCGATATACCGGAGAAAGAATTGTAGGAGGGGGCCTGAGTAGGACTGGAACAAGGAATGTTCCACATACCCCATAAAGAGACAGGCATAACTGAGGCCGATGCGGGTACCCATAGCCACACCTTTTATTTGGAGGAAGTGAGACGAGTTTAAGGAGAAATTGTTCAGTGAGAGAACAAGTTCAGCAAGACGGAGGAGAGTGGTGGTGGATGGGGATTGTTTGGGCCTCTGTTCGAGGAAAAAGCGAAGAGCCCTCAGACCATCCCGGTGGGGATGGAGGTGGAGAGGGATTGGACGTCTATGGTGAAGAGGAGGCAGTTGGGGCCATGGAACTGGAAATTGTTGATATGACGTAGGGCGTGAGAGGAATCACGGATGTAGGTGGGAAGAGACTGGACAAGGGGAGAGAGAATGGAGTCAAGATAGCGAGAAATGAGTTCCGTGGGGCATGAACAGGCTGACTCGATTGGTCTGCTGGGACAGTCCTGTTTGTGGATTTTGGGTAGGAGGTAGAGGCGGGTCGTCCGAGGTTGGGAGAACATGAGGTTGGAAGCTGTGGAGGGAAGATCTCCAGAGGAGCTGAGGTCAGTGACAGTCCTGGAAACAATGGCTTGATGTTCAGTGGTGGGGTCATGGTCCAGGGGGAGGTAGGAGGGAGTGTCTGCGAGTTGACGCTCAGCCTCTGAGAGGTAGAGGTCAGTGCACCAGACAACAACAGCACCACCCTTGTCAGCAGGTTTGATGACAAAGTCAGGGTTGGACCTGAGAGAACGGAGTGCGGCTAGTTCAGAAAGAGACAGGTTAGAGTGGGTGAGAGGAGCAGAGAAATTGAGACGACTGATGTCACGCCGACAGTTCTCAATGAAAAGATCAAGAGCAGGTAAGAATCCAGAGGGAGGGGTCCAGGTGGAGGGAGAATATTGGAGGCTTAAATAGTGGGAGCTTGTCATAAAGGCGTGGGGTTTTTAATCTACTTATAACCTGGAGCAACAAGATGGGCAAAGGTAACATAGATGATGAATTCATAGAATGTTTTCGGGGCAATTTCTTAGATCGGCACGTTCTGGAGCCAACCAGGGAACAGACTACTCTGGGCCTGGTATTGTACAATGAGATAGGATTAATTAATGGCCTCATAGTGAAGGTGCCTCTAGATAGCAGTGATCATAATATGATTGAATTTCACATTCAGTTTGAGGGAGAGAAGATTGGGTCTAACACTAGTATTTTAAACTTAAATAAGGGCAATTACGAGGGCATGAAAGCAGAGCTAGCAAAAGTAAACTGGCAATTTAGGTTAAGGGATAGGCCATCAGAGATCCAGTGGTGGACATTTAAGGAGATAGTTTGGACTACACAGGATTGATACATTCCAACAAGAAAGAAAAACCCAAGGGTAGGATCCACCATCCGTGGTTAACTAAAAGAGTTAAAGATAGTATCAAACTTAAAAAAGCATATAATTATGCAAAGATGGGTGGCAGGTCAGAAGATTGGACAGGATATAAAAAAAACAAAGAATGAGTAAAAGAATAATAAGGAGGGAAAAATTAGAGTACAAGAGAAAGCTAGCTAGAAAAGTAAAGGTAGATAATAAGAGTTTCTATAGATTTTTAAAAAAGAAAAGTTAACAAAGTGAGCGTTGGTCCTATAGAAAGTAAGTCTGGGGAATAAATAGTGGAAAATAAGCAGACAGCAGATAAACTGAATAGGTATTTTGCATCAGTCTTCACTATAGAGGATACAAGTAACATCTCAGAAACAGCTGTAAATCACAAACTGGAAGGGAGGGAGGAACTCAGATAAAATTGGAATCACCAGGAAAGTAGTACTTAGTAAATTGTTGGAACGGCGTGTTGACAAGTCCCCGGATCTTGATGGACTTCATCCTAGGGTCTTAAAAGAAGTAGAAAGTGAGATAGTTGATGCTAGTTTTAACTTGATAGTTTTAATTTTCCAAAATTCACTAGATTCTAGGGAAGGTTCCATTAGATTGGAAAAAAGCAAATGTAACTCCTTTACTCAAAAAGGGAGGGAGACAGGAAGCAGGAAACTATAGGCCAGTTAGCTTAACATCTGTTATAGGAAAGATGTTAGAAGCTATTATTAAAGCATTATCACAGGACACTTAGATAAATTCAAGGTAATCAGGCAAAGTCAATATGGCTTTGTGAAAGGGAAATCAAGAAGTAACAGGTGCTGTGGATAAAGGGGAACCGGTGGATGTGCTGTACTTAGATTTTCAGAAGGCATTTGATAAGGTGCCTCATCAAAGGTTATTGCGAAAAATAAAAGCTCTCAGTGTAGGGGTAACATATTGGCATGGATAGAAGATTGGCTAGCTAAAAGGAAATAGAAAGTAGGCATAAATGGGTCATTTTCTGGTTGGCAGGATGTAGCTAGTGATGTGCCACAGGGATCAGATCTGGAGCTTCAGCTCTTTACAATTTATACAACAGATGTGGATGAAGGGACTGAAGGACTGGTTGCTAAATTTGCTGATGACACAAAAGTATGTAGGAAAGTAAGTTGTAAAGAGGATATAAGGAGGCTACAAAAGGATATAGATAAGTTCGGTTAATGGTCAAAAATCTGGCAAATGGAGTATAGGAAAATGTGAGATTGTCTATTTTGGCAGGACGAATAAAAGAGGCATATTATCTAAATGGTGAGAGATTGCAGAGCTCTGAGATGCAGAGGGATCTGGGTGTCCTAGTGCATGAATCGCCAAAGATTAGTATACAGGTGCAGCAAGTCATTAGCAAAGCTAATGGAATGTTATCGTTTATTGCCAGGGAAATTAAATACAAGAGTAGGGAGGTATGCTTCGGCTATACAGGGCACTGGTGAGGCCACATCCAGAGTACTGTGTACAGTATTGGTTTCCTTATTTAAGGAAATGCATGTAAATGCATTAGAAGCAGTTCAGAGAAGGTTGACTAGATTAATACCTGGACTGGGTGGTTATTTTATGAGGGAAGGCTGGACTGTCTAGGCTTGTATCTGCTGGAGTTTAGAAGATACGAGGTGACTTGATTGAAACATAAGATCCTAAGGGGACTTGACAGGCTGGATGTGGGGTTTTTTCTTTTGGGGGAGAATCTAGAACTCAGGGTCACTGTTTTAAAATAAGGGGTTGCCCTTTTAGGACAGAGATGAGAAAACATTTTTTCTGAGGGTTGAGAGACTTTGGAATTTTTTTCCCCAAAAGGGGGTTGAAGCAGACTCCTTGAATATTTTTAAGGTGGGGTAGATAGATTCCTGATTAGCAAGAGGGGTGAAAGATTATCGGGGTTAGGCAGGAACATGAGGTTAAAATCAGATCAGCCATGATCTTATTGAATGGCGGAGCAGGCATAAGGGGCTGAGTGGCCTACTCCTGTTGCTAATTCATTTGTTTGTATGTATGTTCTGTTTACTACATTCCCAGTTTCTTGTCAAATGCAAACTTTGAAATTATACCCTGTATACCCAAGTCCAGACCATTATTATATATCAAAAAGAGCGGTGTGCCTAACACTGACCCCCGACGATCACCACAGTACACTCCCGTCCCCCCACCGCTGGTCTGGAAAAACTGTTCACCACTACTCCCTCCTTTCTGACCCTCCCAAGAGGGGAGAAAAAATAATCAACCAGTGATTCCTGTCCCTGATCACCAGTGAACACTTCTGCAATTCCAAAACCGAGCAATAGGATCTAGCTCAGTTGCGGTGTCTTCCATGATCATCAATACAGATCAGGTTCAAAATGGCTACTCGAAGAACAGGCAGCTCAAAGCTGTCAGTGGAGCCACAGCATGAGTTACCAGCCTCAGCATACGAGGGGTAAGGTGAGAAAATCAAAGGAGACATGCATGTTGCGTATGTATATGGACAACAGATTTGTGGGTTGCAGCTGGGACTTCAGCAAATGGTCACAGAATGAGTATTGTACCCTCTAGATCCATGACTGCAGAACATAATTTTATATATGAACAAAAATAATAGAACTTAAAATTAATCATTAAGCTTTTAATTGCATCCAAACAAGATATAATGAGGAAAATGCCAACTGCCTTTGTAACACAGTATTAGGTTCAACCCAGTTCAGAGTCTATTAACGACTTCCATCTACATACACTCATAGCAGAATTCCATTTCAGACGATGAGAATCTAAAAGAAAGATACTGGGACAAGGGGCAGAATTTTGCCCTTGGCATGTGGGATCGGCGGGGATGGTCAGGAGGCCGACCACCGCCCGTGATAGGCAGCGCTCCACGATTTTACACAGGCGGGCCAATTAAGGCTCGCCCAGCGTGATACACGAACGGCAGCGGTGAACGCTGCCTGTAAGGGTGGGAGGAGGAGGGTGAGCAGGCCTAGCACGAAAGAGTGCTGAATAATCTCCCTGAGGCACAGAGCTGCCTCAGGGAGATGAAGAATAAATTATTAAAGAGCAGAAAAAATTAATGAAACATGTCCCCTCATGAGCAGGGGCATGTTTTTAATTAAAAATTAAAGTTTTTATTTCATTTGTATTTGATTTTGGAAACCTCATCTCACCAGTAGATGAGGTTTCCAAAAAAATGCAAAGGCTGCTTGACCTTTTCGCCTGCCCGTCAACTGTTAGATTGAACGGGCAATGAAAAATTCAGCACAATTGCCTTAATAGGCCTTATGGTTGTCGGCGGGCACGCTGCCAGCTCTGGTGCGCGCCCGCTGACAGAGCTATCGCCCGACTGCACGTTGACATCAGCACGTTCGGCCGACGTCATTGCGCGTCATTTCACGCTCGGTCAGGTCGGGCGGGCGTGCACCCACCTGCCAAGCTAAAAATTCTGCCCAAGGAGTCAAGGGTACAGCAATAGGCAACTCAGCCTAAAAGACTTTCTTCCCTCTATTTGGCTCATATAAACCTAAAATAAAAGTGAGATACTGCAGGTGCTGACTCTTCTTTGGAACAGAGGAAGATGAGTCAGATTCACTTCAAAATGTTAACTCTCACCACAGATGCTGCCAGATCTGCTGAGTTTTTCCAGCACACACTTTTTATTTCAACATCAAGCCTCTTTTGTTGTAAATTTTCCTTCATCAATAAAGAACACAGTAAGGAACCAAGTTTATTCCTTAAGTGAGAAATGAAAACTGTTGCTACCCAAAGTCTAAGCATGTGGTCCCTCGGTACCTATATATAAAAGTTCTGATGATTATTTTAATTATAGGCGGACACAGATTATCTGGAAAGGTGGAAAGGGTAAGGTACATCTGTGCCTCACCGAATACTCCCTATTTGAGGTATCAATGGTGACAACCATTTATTGACCACTCCAGAGAGAAGAGATTCTAAGCGGTACATAAGGGCACCACAATTTTTGGCGATTTGCACAGTTAGATCAATTAGTTCACCCAAGGGTCTTTTACTATGGGTCTATTCTGTAGCCACAAGTTTTTTCATTTGATAAGGGAGGCAATATGATGTAAGAGTGAACAATAATATCTCTGCATGGCAATCTGAAAGTGGCCAATAAAGCATAGGAAAGCATTTCAATCCTGGTCATTTTGCAATAAGTATATGAACATCATACAAAACCTTCTCTTTGAAGGTTACTTCCACAAAATAAGCCGAAAAGTACGTTTACTCAAAAAAAAACTGCTTTGTTATACATCACTGTTGCTATAATTCCTGTTCTCACTTGCATCTTTGCTCATTTAAGGAGCCTTTCTTTTTTGAAAAAATGTGGCAGAATATAAAACAAGGAAAACTATGGTAGTACTATTTCAGTCCTCTTTCCTTCAACATAGTAGAACTTCTAACAATAAAGTATAATTCTGGACCTGGAACCTTCTTCACTCAGTGAAGCTCACCACTAGGTGAAGATTATGTGGGTAAAATTGTTCATTGTTAACTAGTTTATTTCTATTTTAGGTTTGTGCTATCAATTTATTTTGCCATCTGTTAAAATAACTACAGCTGAATTTTTCACCATTGTTCACTGACAGACCAATTTAAAAGCAGCAGGAAGCATAGGTGGAAATCTACCATTAGTATGGAAACAATATTATTTGTTTTCAGGAGCTAGGACTCTGACATTAGATGGCTGATACCTACTCATACAAGAGCTGGGCAGTCAACAATTTTGAGTTTGTAAAAACAGAAATTTCAACTTGCAAAAGTAGGTTTCAGTCACAAAATGGCTCCTGTATAGGAGTTTCACTTCTGTGAAGGTTCAAAAAATTTAGTCTCCACAGCTCCATAGTTTTATAAACTGGATTTTGAAACTCTCTAAAAATTATGTACTAAATGTTTCAAAAAAAAAATGAGTTACATTTCTACAAGGTTTTTCACTAATCTAAACGAGGGCAAAAAAAAAGGAATGAAAAAAAAAAAGCAGACAAGCTAACACTATGTTAAGGTGAGACTTGATTTGAACCATTAAGCTGCTTTATTCCAGAGTTGGGTGAGCATAAGAGCAATATTATCAGATTCGCTTAGTTCAATCTGTAAGATTTATCTTTACATAATGATAGTAAAACAACTAAGATGCTATTTTACCCCATTATAATAGATATTTGCAAGCAAAATAATTCCTCTGCATTCTGTCCTACAGCCAAGGCAGAAGCACCTCTCTTGTTTTTTTTCAAACGTTTCATAGCACTTCACTGCAAGACGGCCTTCTGCTTTGCAGCTCACTCTTCACAGAAACTCCTATGTCTGTATCTGGTCACAAGTGACACCCTTCCCTCCTTTCTCCCCCACCCCCAATATTCCAGACGTGAAGCACCAGTTCAACCCTGTAATGGCTTCTGCTGAGTTCATATAAATAGGATCATTGCAGTATCAATGAGGGTGTGAACAGTTGCTGGAATGTTGAATAACCTTTCATTGTCCTCAAGATGCTGGTTCAGACTCTCCTTGTTTTCCAGTGAATTTAACCATCTGAGTTACGTTTAGCTAAACTACAGTGTCACTTGTCAACCAATCAACACTCTCTTCACATACAGTATAAATTGTTGTTTTCCCTTTATATTGGTATTCTTGAAGTGTTCTGATAAGTGCAAGACGAAAAGCTTAGGCAGGTCTCTCTTTTGAGCAATACTTTTCTTTTTATTAATACTAACCAGGCAAGTCTGTCTGACAACGTACCAAAAAAAAGTTTCCCTCAATTTTATTTTCAGTAAATTTTTTCCATTGATGAGGGACTTATTGTTGAGACTTATAGATATATTTTCAGTCATAAAAAGTCTTTTTAAAAGTCTCTCAAATGGAACACCCATAAACACTAGAGATTTCTTTATCCCATATACAAATTTCCCAGACCATACATCTTATCATTTTTCACAGCTTTTAAAATTTCGCAAAGAACTAAAGAGGAAGAATACATTTGTTCTTCTTAATCCCTGTGAATTACTTCACAATTGAGATCACGCAACGCAGGCCTTGTACTTAACTGGCAAGGTAGATGATACAACTTGAATTGGTTCCCTTATAACTGAGCCAATCAAAACCTGGCAATGCAAGTGCAACTCCCAATGAAGATGCAATAAAACCACTGAGAAGCCTGCAACAAATAATCAGCAAATGGGAAGTAATGAAATTGCTCCAAATAATGAAAATCCTCTCATC
This sequence comes from Cetorhinus maximus, assembly GCF_964194155.1. NCBI lineage: Eukaryota > Metazoa > Chordata > Chondrichthyes > Lamniformes > Cetorhinidae > Cetorhinus > Cetorhinus maximus. Next base: position 73,372,456 of record NC_135896.1, read on the forward strand.
CAACATCTGGCGCTCTTCATTAAGCTGCGAAATGTATGACTGTAAATAAGTATTGAAACATAGTGAAAGCAAAATAAAATATACCTTTTAATAAGTAAACTGCTAAACTTGCTTAAATAACAGCCCTTTTTGTTCTTGAAATGGCTCTATTGAAGGTCGGTGTCTAAGAAACCTTCGATGAGCTAATGCTGTCACACAACAATGAAACAGGTTGCAACTTCCAGTATCCAGTGCCTACAAATTTCAAAAAATTTTTTATGACTGAGAATATACCTATAAGTCTCAACCCCTCATCAATGGAAAAAATTTATGAAAATAAAATTGAGGGAAACTTTTTTTTTAAGAACAGCAAAAATAAGTTCCCACATTTTTATAAAACATCAAGTAACTCCAATTTTTGTCTGCACTAATTGCTGCTGAAGAAAGCAATTTTAAATACTATGCTCAGAGCCATTTACAAGTAGTTGTGGCAAATGAAAGTTTGCACATTCAAGTCTTACTTTTTAAAAAATATTTTGCAATATATCCTAGCTAATTATGGATTCCATATTTGGGCAGGTTTGAAAACAATAAAGATGATTAATTTATATTGGCAAATTCTGGAAGGACTGAATCCTAGTGTGGCTTAATCAACAGAAATCCTGGATATAAACAAGAACATTTATCTAATACCCTTAATGTAGTAAAACATCTGAAGATGCTTCACAGGAGCGTTATCAGACAAAATGTGACATTGAGCCACATAAGGGCAGATATGAAGTAGGTTTAAAACAGCCTCTTAAAGAAGGAAAGAGAGGCAGAGAGGCAAGAGGTTTAGGGAGAGAATTCCAGAAATTATGGTGAGCCACCTGAAGACATGGTCACCAATGTGGAGCGACTAAAAGTGGGATGGGAAAGAGTACAGAATTAGAGGAGTGCAGAGGTCTTGGAGATGGTTACAGGAAAGTTGAGGCCAAAGGGGAATTTGAAAACAAGACTAAGAATTTTAAATCTTGGTATTGCCAGTATTGGAGCCAATGCAAGTCAGCAAGCACAAGACAGGGACAAACCCATAATTTTTTGACTCAGAAATGCTACCAACTGAGCCATGGCTGGCGATACCTGATGTTTGACAAATAGCGTGACAAATCAGAGATAAAACTGTTCTTTTTTAAGAAGTTTTTAGTATGACTGAGTAACGTTGCAAATAAATTTGTTACAGAAGGAAAAAGGTAAACGTAGAAGTAATATTTTCTTAAATTTTGTGTTTTATGATAAAAACCTGCACCCTAAAAAAAGGGATACTGCACACGTTAATCAACCTAAATATTTCCCTTCTCTCCACTCCCCTCCATAGGGCATGCACAGATTTATTTATTTATAAATATAACTATGGTGTGCAAAAAACTCCACATTATTTAGGTAAGAAAATTCTTACTTAATGTTTAAGTGGAGATCTTCTCCTTAAGCCAAAAAAAAATTTCTATAAAGCCCTAAGACATGGATAACCTTACTGTGATTCATGCACATGCCAGCTGCTACCCCTTCAGCGGTTCTCAGATTTAGTTCGATATTGATTTTCCATCCATTTTTTCATCTCTCAACCTTCATCAGCCTCCATTAAAGATGATGAAGGTCAAGTTACCACCAGCTTGGAGGAATAGAACAATGCTGATTGAGTGACGATATTGTAGTTTACCCAATAAAACAGCTATGAATCTCAGTACCCACTCACCAGTAATTTTATCAGCTAATCAATGTACCATGCTACCAGATATAATCTTCACAGCAGATAATCTTGCTATCAGTCAAGGCATGTCCCTATATTCCTGTGTTCAATACAATTCTGTGTAATATTTCAAATACTTAAAACTATTACCAGTTAGGAGATATTAGAACAGATAACCAAAGAAGTTGGTTTTAAGCAGTGTCTTAAAAATAGTATTTTTTATCATCTGTACTGCCTTTTGAAATAAATGAAATTTTTAGATTGCTAGTCCTGATATTTAAGCCATTAAAATAGCAGATGTGGTTAATTGGTATGGGATGACAAATCCTGGGTCACATCACAGAACACAACTTTTAAGTGCAATGCAGAGAAATGGAAGTTAACTACAGAACTATCTGACATAAATAGATTAAGTACACAGTTCTTATATCCCACTTTCCTCTTCCCCATTCTTTCTCATTATAGTGACACATCTTGTGGTCAATAGGAATTACAGATACTTTATGGAATTGTTATCCCAATAATTAAGCTGCACTCACCAGAGATGCTGTCATTACAACACCCAGTGGACTCAGTATTCCCCTAAATTGAGGATTTATCTTTTGCAAACTGCCCTGAACAGTAGTTTGGTTCACGGGATGAGAAAAACAATCACACCTGACACCATACCAGTGGGACAAACACTCAACTAATGCACTACAGATGTACTGATAGCTGTGCTATAGCATCAAACATACACCAATGAAATATTGGAGGTCTATACTTGTATTAGCTCGAACAGATTGCAAATAAAATACTAAGGTGATATTCAGTCATTCAATATCTCTAACCAAGTGTAATTAAATCATTCCACGGATGATCCAAGTTATAAGACCCTCTCTTTAACAGCATGTTTTGCGCCTAATGCCAACATGGTGTGCCACATCACTCTTATACCTTTAGTAGGTGTGGAGAACTGCTATTGACTATTACAGTAAGCTACAATGCATGCCCTGGCACATCCTTTGAATGAGAAAAGCTCTCATTCATTTTAAATGAAAGTAAATCAAAGAGAAACATTTTTTAAAAATGCATTATGAAACTATCATGCCTCTGCTGGTTTAGCTCTTCAAAATTGAGCTACAAACTATACAAAGATAGGTGGGGAAGCAAATTGTGCAGAGGATGCAAAGTCTGTAAAGGGATATAGACAGGTTAAGTGAGTGGGCAAAAATTTGGCAGATAGAGTATGTGAGGAAATGTGAGGTTATCTACTTTGGTAGGGGGAATAGAAGAGCAAACCATTACTGTATTTAAATGGAGAGACACTGCAGAATGATGCAGTACAGAGGTATCTGGATGTCCTCATACATGAGTCACAAAAGTTGGCATGCAGGTGCAGCAAGTAATTAGTAAGGCAATTGGCATGCTGGCCTTTATTGCAAGTGGGGTGGCGTATAAAAGTTCCATCCTGGTACTGTGAATGGCATTGGTGAGACCTAGAGTGCTGCGTACCACTTTGGTCCCCTTATTTAAGGAGGAATATACTTGCATTGGAGGCAATTCAGAGAATTTGATTCTGGCATGAAGTGGTTGTCTTATGAGGGAAGATTGAGTGAAGTTGAGCTTATACTCATTGGAGTTTAGAAGAATGAGAAGTGATTTTATTAAAAGATACAAGATTCTCAGGGAACACTAATGCAAAAGCAAGATACTGCAGACACTGGGAAATCTGAAATAAAAGCAAAAAATGTTGAAAATACTCAGGTTAGGCAGCATCTATGGAGAGAAACAGAGTTCACGTTTCAGGTCGAGATGAACCTTCATCAGAAGATTCTCAGGGGGCTTGACGGGGTAGATGCTGAAAGGAAATTGCCCCTAGTGTTGGAATCTAAAACTAAGGGGCACAGCTTCAGAATAAGGGGTCTCTTATTTAAGATGGAGTTGAGTAGAAATTTCTTATCTCAAGAGGGCCATTAATCTTTGGAATCCTATACCCCAAAGAGCTGCAGAGGCTGGGTCATTGAATATATTCAAAAGTAATTGATTATAATCATTTTACAAAATGAAAGGCACGAAAGGGGTGCCAGTTAGTTCATTTTCTTTTTCGAGTACTTTAAATTATCCTCTGCCTCAATACCTGCTCATAATAAAGCATCCAAATGATTATCCGGTTTCTGTCATGTTGCTGATTTGCAAAATAGTGGGAAAAACCTTTAAATACTCACCCTCTCTTATTGTGAGAACCTCTGTTCAATCACCACTAGCCTCCTGCATTACGGTGAAAAAAAACATTTTCCTTTGTAACTATAACCTTATACCCCTGATATAATTCCAGTGAATCTTGGCAGTAGCTTTCCATGGCTCCAATATCCTTCCTCTAATGAAGTGTCTAGAACTGAACACAGCACTCCAACCGCACAAGGCATTGATCAGGTCAGAAAGTTAGCACTGTTTCTTCTCTTGGTAGTCCAACCCATGCATAAAATCCAGAATTCTCCTTTGTCATTTTTGTGGTCTTTTCAACCTGTCAAGTATTGTCAATTTTAAAGTTCTAAATATTTACACCCTAGATGCCTTTTGATAAATCTTTAATCAAAAAGAAATATTGATCTGTTTTCTCCTCATTAAGACAAATGTGAGTTTTAGAAACATTTAAAATTCAAGCTGAACTCAGCCTCCAACACTATGACATTGGATTCGACCAATGAGAGTCTGATGCTGGTATTCAACATGTTAAACACAATGGCAGAGACAGACAGACAGACAAATGGGATGGGCCAAATTAGTATCAGTCCTTTCAGACTGCATCCAAAAAATACTTTGAAATAAAACAAATTTCTATATTTTAATTGTATATGATTCCCAGACTACATTTTCTCATCAATAGACTCTCATCATTAACCTGTGGTAGCTTACTAACTTCTCTCATTGAATAGTGCAATTCAGCAGTTACATAAACATGTACTTCTAAAAAAGTACTTCTAATGCCACACTTTTCACTAGCAGGTACCTGTTCTCTTCCTGTTTCTGGAGATTGCAGATGTCCCATCTTTTCACTTGGCAAGTCTGCTTCCAGCTTTAATCTTTCCTCTTGAGGAGGATCTTCTGCTAGGACATCTGGCTCCTCATCATCTGTTCGTCCAGATGGACTGGTCAATTTCTGGCCCTGACCTCCATCAGTCCTGTAATCTTGAAGATCACGGTCTTTATCCACAATGACCCACTCCTTGGAGTCAACCTCCTGCCTGCAGGAGCTTAAATTAACGGCTACAAATCCATTGCTAATGACAGCATCACCATGCTCAGGAGATTCCACAGAGACGGGCTTTGAACAGTCTGGAATGTACTCCTCATCAAAGTGCCATACTCTGTCGGTACGAGCAGCAGCAGAGGCTTTCGGAGGCTGGGTAGCAGCAACATCCTTCAACAAAGCCAAGACTTCCTGAGCCTTAGTGGAGCTGGACACAAAAATGTATATAGTTAACAGACCTAAAAATAAAAGTACGAGATAGTTCTAACAATTTACAGTACTATTAGGAATAAATAAATCCATACTGTGCAGGCTAGGATTTTTTTGTTATTTGTCAGAGTTTTTCTGTTAAACCTGGACAGCATGTCTGCTCCAAGGATATTATATCTTTACAAAAGAGGCATAAAGTATTAAAATGAATTTTGACTATTAGTCAATCTTCCCATTTACTCACAACACTTTTTCTGACAAGCGTAGAGTGGAATACAATTGTAACTAATTGATGTGCTTTCCTAGTGTGTTTAGGCATCCTATCAGATCTTGTTTAAAACCAAAAGCTTAAATGGGAACAAGAGTCAGATAAAGGACACATTCTACATTTCAAAAATCTGAAATCAACTTGCACATTTCCAATTTGATGTAAACGCCTGATGTATTAAAACACATTATATCAATCCAAACAAGTCATTTTAAAGGATTTACATACTTGTAAGATTCTTGGTTGAGAGGATGGTGGTTAGTGGCTTGATGGTTTGGTATTTAAGAAATGTGGCAATTTATTCAGTATTTCCTTCACAACCTTGTGTGGGGGAATCACGAATTCTATCCAAATGACCCCATACTGATTAATATGGTAGAAGTATTTCAGCTTCCTTTCAATACAGTTGGTATGTATTTATATTTTGGCATTCATTTGCAACAGATAACAGAAGAAAACTAGACAAACCGTATCAAACTAGACAAACCACATTCCATATTCCTGACAAAAAAAAGTCATTGATAAACAGCTGAGATGGAGAACTGTGAAATGATTAGAAATAAATCTAATTATTTATTTTTGGGCAAGTGAAGAGAGGAGGACAGATAGGATCCAAATAAGACAGCTTACCACCATCTTTTTGAGGACAACTAGGAATGGGCAATAAATGCTGGCCTTGGTGATGCTCAGACACCATGAACAAATAACAAAAAGAGGGACAGAGAAAGAGAATACCTGAAGAAGAAACATTCAATCTGCTGCTCTATATTTCAGCTCACTGAGTTAAAACTTCTGTCCATCTTTCATCCTTTTTATGCAGGTAGTATTTTGAAGCTAGCTAGAGTCCATTTACCAGTTCATATTTGATTTTAGGAATGAAGCATGAAGAAAAGAATAGGTGCACCAATGATACTCTACACTATATCTTTCAAATATTTTAGAAATATCATACTATGCTGCACTTATTTATTCCCATACACTATTTAAGCCAGCTAGATTCGCCAGATGATATCAGGAAATCTGGTTATCAGAGAATAGATACAACTTTATTTATACTTTCACAGGATGTGGGTGTCGCTGGCAATGCCAGTGTTTATTGCCCATCCCTAAATGCCCTCAAGAAGCTGGTGGTGAGCCATCTTTTTGAACCACTGCAGTCCATGTTTTGTAGGAACACCCACAGTACTGTTAGGGAGGGAGTTCCAGGATTTTTACCCAGTGACAGTGAAGGAATGGCGATAGAGTTCTAAGTCAGGATGGTGTGTGGCTTGGAGGGTAACTTGCAGGGGGTGGTATTCCCATGCATCTGCTGTCCTTGACCTTCTAGGCAGTAGAGGTCATGGGTTTGGAAGTGATGTCCAAGGAGCCTTGGTTAATTGCCGCAGTACAACTTGTAGATGGTACACACTGCTGCCATTGTGTGTTGGTGTGGAGGCAGTGAATGTTTAATATGGTGGACGGGGTGCCAATCAAGCCGCCTGCTTTGTTCTGGATGGTGTCGAGCTTCTCCAGTGTTGTTGGAGCTGCAAGTGGAGAGTATTCCATCACACTCCTGACTTGTGCCTTGTAGAGATAGTGGTGGCCTTGGGGAGTCAAGAGGTGAGTTACTCTCTGCAGAATTCCCAGTCTCTGTCTGCTCTTGTAGAGACAGTATTTATATGGCTGGTCCAGTTTAGTTTCTGGTCAACTTCCACTGGAACTGACAAGGCTGATGAAATTTAAAACAGGATTTTAAAATAAAGCACTTTGTCAAAAGTGAATAGGGAACAAATATCTCCTCTGGTTGGGAGTTGAGGGGGGTGGCAGGGAAGGGATGTCAGTGATGACCCGTCATCAATTTAAATAGTGACTAGGAGAGCGAGGAGGGGAATTAGAAGAAATTTCATTATTGAGAGAGCTGTTAAAACATGCAGTCATTGCATGCAACAAGGAATAGCTGAATAACTGAAGCAAAGGCAATTTCCTATTAAAGGGAGAAGTCAATAAATATCGGAAGCAGAGAAAGATAGAGAGCATGCTTTTGGCTTTTTGACACAGGCACAATGAACTCTAAACTTCAACTGCTCTATTTGAAAGATCTCATTAACAACTACTTGCTAGCCACTGAACTAATCTTTATTACACCTGCTTCACTCTTCAGTTTAGCAATGCAGTCTTATTGGATAATTATCCATTAGACTTTTAGACATGTGGCTAAATCAACCATTAATGACCCCCCAAGTACTCTTAGTCATGTGACAAAGACATGACTAATTTAAAAAAAAATCTACTATTACTGCATTAAAGCAAACTGTACTTTAAGTGAAAGTACATCCATGCCTTTGTTACCTCCAGACTTTACTTTTCCAATGCCCTCCTGGTCAGCCTCCCATTTTTCAGACTCTGTAAACTTGAGGTCATGAAAAATTCTGCCACCCATATTCTAACTTGCACCAAGTACCATGGCCCCTGTGCTCTTTGTCCTAAATTGATCCATTTTAACATTCTCATCCATGTTTCAAATCCCTCCACGGCCTCTTCTGCTTGATTTCCGTGACTTCCTCCAGCTCTATTGCCCTCCAAGATCTTTATGTTCCACCATAGGCAGCAGTCCCTTCAATCGCCTGGGTCCGAAGCTCTGAAATTTTCTCCCTAAACATCTCTGCCTCTCTACTCCTCCCTTAAGCTGCTCCTTGAAATGCATCTCTTTGATCAAGCTTTTGGTCACCTTCCTAATATGTCCTTATGTGGCTTGGTGTCAAATACCATTTCATAACATACCTGTGAAGTAACATGGTGCTACATAAATGCAAATGTTCTTGTTGCATGGCACTTACCCCACTCCCCAGCCACCTCCACTGCTCTTTGCCCCCCCCACTCCCCAATCCACCACTATTACGTTTTTCTGGTAGATTTACTTCTTTTAACAACTTCATGTATCTTTACTGCTCAAAATGATAACGGTGTCCCTCTGGGATGCCCAGAACACACACTATTAATTGATGAATAAAAGAGTAGGAGGACTTTACACTAAAGATTAAGTCAAAATCCTGGAAATCCCTCCCTAACAGCACTGTGGGTGTACCTACACCTGATGGACTGCAGCGGTTCAAGAACGCAGCTCACCATCACCTTCTCAAGGGCAATTAGGGATGGGCAATAAATGCCGGCCTAGCCAGCAACACCCACATCCCATGAATGAATGAAAAGTAGTGCATCCCCATGGAATTGACGTGTCATTTTCTCAAGAATTAAAATGACAGCCATCAAAAAGACAATGAGAATAAGCACAAAATATTGAAACTTCTCACTTCTAGTTATCTTCTTCTTTAACTGTTTTAACAAGCAGTTTACAGCATTTAATTTTGGCGAGTACGGTTATTTTTATGACTTTTATTGCAGCGTCATCTTCTATGCTAACTGAACAATACTTAGAATTCAGTCCAATATTACATTATAATTTTATTCATATAACAGCAACAACACTTCCAAAGTACTTCATTGGATGTGAAGCCCTTTAGGGCATCCAGAGATTGTGAAATGGTGGTACGTAAATGGAAGTCTTCTTTTCCCGCTTATGCAGCAGTAGCCAACTGGTAACTTGCACGCCTGTGGTAGAACAACTCTGGATCAACCCCAGGGTGGTCTGAAATTTGGAATTTCATCAAAATAAATGGGACTGCCGTGTGGCACGTAGATAGAAACACCATATTGGCTCTGAGGGAACGAGGTCTTAAATGGCAGGTCTCTGATGTGCAATAAACATGTGAAAATTAAATATATTGGTCAGGATATTTAGGTCGGCGAGCGGGAGGTGGGGCCCGCTCGCCAACGCGTAAAATTATGTGGGATGACGTCGGGCGGAACTCCCGGCATCACCCCGCATCATTTCAACTTTCAGGTCGGCAGGAGCACAGCCGAATCAGCTGTGCGCCCGCCGATTTGTCAATGGCCTATTGAGGCCATTTAAAAAGTAATTGAGATAATTAATGGATCTGCCCGTCCAACCTTAAGGTTGGTGGGTAGGCCGGGAGCCCTGGCGGGCTTCAGAAAAAGCATGAAACCTCATCCACAGGCAGGATGAGGTTTCATGAGGGTTTTAAAAATTTCAATAAATATACGCTTCAAAGTGATGGACATGTCCCAACTGTGACAGTGTCACATGAGGGAACATGTCAGGGAAATTTTATTTTTGCATCTTCACCATTTTTAAATTTGGCGCCAATCTCCCTGAGGCAGCACTTAGCCTCAGGGAGATGAGTGTGCTCTTTTGCGCACATGCGCGAAAGAGCGCACTCTCGGCTGAGGGATTCCCCCCCACCTGCACAGGGAGCGCATAGCCTTAATTGGCCTGTCCACGTAAAATGGCGGCGCACCCCCGATTGGGGGAGGTGTGCCCGTCCGCGCCCACTTCTGCACTTCTCCCCCCAATGGGGGGAAAATTCTTCCCATTGTTTTCTTGCTCAGCTGTTTTGCTCCCTTAACTCTGCCTATTAAACAGAAAATAACAGAATAAACCAGTTTCAAAATCAAGTGTTTGGATTTCTAAACTACATAATAAATTTATTTGTAGCTGTTTTCAAAAATACTATGTCCTATAGTAAAGATGCGACCTACAAGACTGTTAATTTTCTGCATCTGGACAGCAAACAGACTGTTAAATGTAACATTCATGTCTTTTTCATAATTTAATTTGATGTCGTAAGAAACATATTTTTCCATGAAGGTATGAGCAGCATTAAGCAAAAGTGCCATATTTTCCCCGATATTCGCTTTTCGGTAAATATTTGTAGCAGAACCAGTTAAGCCAGAACTGAATAAAGTTACACTTACCAAGCTTCCAAGAATTTATCAGTGCTGGGCTTTGGCTCCAAAGTGAGACGTTTTTCAAACTCAAAGCTGTGTATGGACCTTAGCTTTCTTAACAGTGGGACATCGCGATCTGGCTGCAAAGTCTCAGAACGCACCTTCACTGGGGAGCCCAGGCTTGGCCCAGTTTGAGGCCCATTTCCAGCACCATGGCTGTTCTCTTCCTCTGTAACGCCCTGCATTTCCAAAAAGAAAAAAAGTGTTTTACTGCATCTGTCACTTGGACCATAAAGGATGGCTAAGTGCCACAGTCTTTACCAGTCACCCACTTATCCACCCTTCTTTCTGTTTTGTGGCTTTATTTTCTCTTTCCTCATAGCCGTGCAATTATTTAGCCAGTGATTTGAATTAGTTATCATCTCAGGTAGGCATAAAGAACTAACAACTTAAATTTATGTGGCGCATTTAATGTAGTAAAACATTGGAAGGTGCTTAACAAGAACCACAGAAAGAGACAACAGGACAGCTGAAGATTGATCAGGGAGGTAGAGTTTAAGAACCATCTTAACAGAAGAGAGTTGGAGAGGTTTAGGGAGAGTGTCCCAGAGCTTAGGGTCAAGGTTCTCAATCTTTCCATGGTCTTGTCCATCCCTAGTTAGCATTCACCTCTGTGAGGTAGAGGTTCGTATGCCAGACAACAACAGCACCAACCTCATCAGTAGGTTTGATAACAATATTAGGGTTGAATTTGGGAGAATGGAGAACTGCAAGCTCAGAGGGAGAATACTGGAGACAGGTAAAAGGATTCGCTGTGCGGGGGGAGACTCCCAGCCAAAGAAGCAGGTGGAGGCAAAAATTATGGAAGAAGAGTTTTGTCGTGCCGGGCTTGAAATTCTTTGAGGTGGGGCGTGAGGGAGTGAAGCTGAGGCCTTTGCTCAGGACGGATCATTCAGGGTCAAAGAGAGGAATGTCCGAGGGCACTATGAATACATAGCAAGGGATGAAATTGGAAGAAGGGAAGGGGTCAGAGGGAAGTGAAGGGGAAGGAGTCACTCTGAACACCCTTCCCCATGGCAACATTCATGCAAGCTTAGGAGATGCAACATCAGCTCGTTTACCTCCTATGTTCTCACTGTTCAATGCCCCAAAACACTCCTTCCTGGTAAAACAACAATTTACTTGTACTTCTTTCAATTTCATATACTGTATTCTCTGATCACGATGTGGTCTCTTCTACCTTGGGGTGACCAAATGGAGACAACTTTGTAGAATATCACTGCTCAGACCGCAAAGGCGATCGTGAGCTTCCAGTCGCCTGTCATTTTAACTCTGCCATGCTCCCACTCTGACCTTTCTGTCCTTGGTCTGTTGCAGTGTTCCAATGAAGCTCAACACAAGCTCAATGAGCAGCATCTCATCTTTCGACTGGGCACTTTACAGCCTTCTGGACTCAGTATTGAGTTCAAGTTTAGATTGTGACCTTTGCCGTCATTTTCCTTTTTCTTTGCTGGCTTGTTTATTTCTCTCTTGTTTCTCTATCATTTCCTTTGCTTTCGGGTGGCAACCAAACAGGATTCTGCGATTCATACTCCACATTTTACGCCTTTTTAAAAAAAAAAATTCTCCCATTACCACCATGAACCCTATTGTCATTGAATCTCTCTTGCTCTCCACCCTATCACAGGCCTTTCCTTTTTGTTCTTCTTCTCACTATTGCCCCTTTCACTTGCTGAAAACCTATTACATTTCTAACTTTTCCCCACCTCTGATGAAAGGTCATACATAGAAACATAGAAAATAGTAGGCCATTTGGCCCGAGTCTGCTCCACCATTGAACATAATCATGGCTGATTTCTATCTCAACGCCATACTCCTGCTCTCTCCCCATACCCCTTGATGCCTTTAGTGTCTAGAAATCTGTTTTCTTCCTAAGTATATTCAGTGACTTGGCCTCCACAGCCTTCTGCGGTAGAGAATTCCACAGGTTCACTACCCTCTAAGTGAAGAAATTTCTCCTCGACTCAGTCCTAAATGGCCGACCCCATATCCTGAGACTGTGACCCCTTGTTCTAGATCCTCAAGCCAGGGAAAACATCATCCCTGTGTCCAGACTGTCCAGCCCTGTCAGAGAATTTTATACGTTTTAATGAGATACCCGCTCATTCTTCTAAACTTCAGTGAATACAGGCCTAATCGACCCAATCTCTCCTCATATGGCAATCCTGTCACCCCAGAAATCAGGCTAGTGAACTTTCGCTGCCCTCCCTCTATGGCAAGTGTATCCTTTCTTAGGTAAGGAGACCAAAACTGCAGACAATACTCCAGGTGTGGTCTCACCAAGGCCCTATACAGCTGCAGTAAGACATCCTTGTTCCTGTACTCAAGTCCTCTCACAATAAAGGCCAACATACCAATTGCCTTCCTAACTGCTTGCTGCACCTGCATGCTTGCTTTCAGTGACTGCTGTACAAGGCAACCCAGGTCCCTTTGTTCATCAACACGTCCAAATCTATCACCATTTAAATAATACTCTGCCATTCTGTTTTTCCTACCAAAGTGGATAATTTCACACTTATCCACTTTATGCTGCATCTGCCATGTATTTGCCCACTCACTCAACTTATCTAAATCACCTTGAAGCCTCTTTCCATCCTCCTCACCACTCACATTCCCACCTAGTTTTGTGGCGCCAGCAAACTTGGAAATATTACACGTGGTTCCCTCATCCAAATCAGCGATATATATTGTGAATAGCTGCGGCCCAAGCACTGATCCCTGCGGTATCCCACTAGTCACCACCTGCCACTCCGAAAAAGACCTATTTATTCCTACTGTTTCCTGTCTGTTAACTAATTCTCAATCCATGCCAATATATTACCCTCAATCCCTTGTGCATTAATTTTGCTAACCTCTTATGTGCGAGAGGAGTCGGGAGTTAAAAGAGAAGCGCGAGCGGAGTCGAGAGTTGAAAAGGAGCGCAAGAGGAGTTGGGAGATGAACAGAAGCGCGAGAGGAGTCAGGAGTTGAAAAGGAGCACGAGAGGAGTCAGGAAGTGAAGAGCAGCTGGGAGAGCAGAGGTGACTGAGGGAGTTCGGTGGGGAGGGAACAAGGTGATCCTTTGAGTACCGTGAGTATGGCCGGGTAAGCATTTACTACTTTTATTGCTTATAGTTTTTAAGGTCTTATTTTGTGGTTCATCATTTGTAAGGGTTATATTCTGTAACAACGAGGAGCAGGGAAGAAAAGCCCGAGAGTGATTGATATTATTTGATATTAAGTATCTTTCAAAAGGTTTAATTTAATTTAAAGGGGTAAATCATGGCAGGAGAGCTCAAAGCCATGGTATGCTCCTCCTGCTCTATGTGGGAAGCTGGGAACACTTCCAGTGACCGGGGCCAGTATGTGTGTGGGAAGTGTCTCCAGCTGCAGCTTCTGGAAGTTCGGGTTTCGGAGCTGGAGCAGCGGCTGGGGTCATTGTAGAGCATCCGCGAGGTGGAGAGTATCGTGGATTGCACGTATAGAGAGGTGGTCACACTGCAGGCTAAGAGTCCACAGGCAGGAAGGGAATGGGTGACCACCAGGCAGAGCAAGGGGAGTACGCAGGCAGTGCAGGAATCTCCTGTGGCTATTCCCCTGCAAAACAGATATACCGCTTTGGATACTGTTGAGGGGAATGGCCTCTCAAGGGAAAACAGCAACAGCCAAATTCGTTGCACGACAGTTGGCTCTGCTGCACAGGGGAGGAGTAAAAGGTGTGGGAATGCAATAGTTATAGGGGATTCAATTAGAAGGGGAATAGATAGGCATTTCTGTGGCCGCAAACGAGAATCCCAGGATGGTATGTTGCCTTCCTGGTGCTAGGGTCAAGGATGTCATAGAGCAGCTACAGGACATTCTGAAGGGGGAGGGTGAACAGCCAGTGGTCATGGTACACATTGGTACAAACGACAGAGGTAAAAAAAGGGATGAGGTCCTAAAAGCAGAATATAGGGAGCTAGGAAGAAAGTTGAAAAGTAGGACCTCAGAAGGTAGTGATCTCAGGATTACTACCAGTGCCACGTGCTAGTCAGAGTAGAAATAGCAGAATATATCGGATGAATACGTGGCTGAAGAGATGGTGTGAGGGGTAGGGTTTCAGATTCCTGGGACATTGGGACCGGTTCTGGTGGAGATGGGACCAGTACAAACTGGACGGGATACACCTGGGCAGGACCGGGACTCATGTCCTAGGGGAAATATTTGCTAGAGTGGTTGGGGAGGATTTAAACTAAAATGGCAGGGGGATGGGAACCTATGCAAGGAGTCAGAGGAAGGGGAATCAAGGACAAGAACAAAAGACAGAAAGGGGAATAAAAAAAGTGATAGACAGAGAAATCAAGGGCAAGAATCAAACAGGGCCTCGGTGAAAAGTAGTGGGAACAGGACAAGTAATGTTAAAAAGACAAGCCTTAAGGCTTTGTGCCTTAACGCGAGGAGCATTCTCAATAAAGTCGATGAATTAACTGCGCAAATAGATGTAAACAGGTATGATATAGTCGGGATTACGGAGACATGGCTACAGGGTGACCAGGGATGGGAACTGAACATCCAGGGGTATTCAGTATTTAGGAAGGACAGACAAAAAAGAAAAGGCGGTGGAGTTGCATTGCTGGTTAAAGAGGAAATTAACGCAATAGCGAGGAAAGATATTAGCTCCGACGATGTGGAATCTGTACGGGTAGAGCTGAGAAACACTAAGGGGCAAAAAACGTTAGTGGGGGTTGTATATAGGCCCCCAAACTGTAGTAGTGATGTTGAGAATGGCATTAAACAGGACATTCAAGACGCATGCAATAAAGGAACAAATGTAATTATGGGTGACTTTAATACGCATATAGATTGGGCAAATCAAATTAGTAACAATATCGTAGAGGAGGAATTCCTGAAGTTTACACGGGATGCTTTTCTGGGCAAATACTTTGAGGATCCAACTAGAGAACAGGCCATTCTAGACTGGGTATTGTGTACAGAGAAAGGAATAATTGACAATCTAGTTGTGCGAGGCTCCATCTCAAGATGGAGAGTGACGTAGTTGATTCTGAGACTTGGGTCCTGAATCTTAATAAAGAAACTATGATGGTATGAAGCACGAGTTGGCTGTGATGGATTGGGAAACGTTACTTAAAGGGATGACGGTGGATAGGCAATGGCAAACATTCAAAGAGCGCATGGGTGAACTGCAACAATTGTTTATTCCTGCCTGGCGCAAAAGTAAAACAGGAAAGGTGGCCAAACCATGGCTTACAAGGGAAATTAGAGATAGTATTAGATCCAAGGAAGAGGCATACAAATTGGCCAGAAAAAACAACAGACCTGAGAATTGGGAGCACTTTAGAATTCAGCAAAGGAGGACCAAGGGATTGATTAAGAAGGGGAAAATAGAGTATGAGAGTAAGCTTGCGGGGAACATAAAAACTGACTGTAAAAGTTTCTATAGATATGTGAAGAGAAAAAGATTGGTGAAGACAAATGTAGGTCCCTTACAGTCAGAAACAGGGGAATTTATAATTGGGAACAAAGAAATGGCTGACCACCTAAATAAATACTTTGGTTCTGTCTTCACAAAGGAGGACAGAAATAACAGACCAGAAATGTTGGGGAACACAGGGTTTAGAGAGAGGGAGGAGCTGAAAGAAATCAGTACTGGTAGGGAAATGGTGTTGGGAAGATTGATGGAATTGAAAGCAGATAAATCCCAAGGGCCTGATAATCTACATCCCAGAGTACTTAAGGAAGTGGCCCTAGAAATAGTGGATGCATTGGTGGTCATCTTCCGAGATTCTATAGACTCTGAAACAGTTCCGACAGATTGGAGGATAGCTAACGTAACCCCACTATTTAAAAAGGGAGGTAGAGAGAAAACAGGGAATTATAGACCTGTCAGCCTGACGTCAGTCGTGGGGAAAATTCTAGAGTCCAATATAAAAGATTTAATAGCTGAGCACATGGAAAACAGTGGCAGAATTGGACAGAGTCAGCATGGGAAATTATGAGCATTATGAAAGGGAAATCATGCTTGACAAATCTATTGGAATTTTTCAAGGATGTAGCTAGTAGAGTTGATGAGGGGGAGCCAGTGGATGTGGTTTATTTGGACATTCAGAAGGTTTTCGACAAAGTCCCACATAAGAGATTGGCGTGTAAAATTAAAGCGCATGGGACTGGGGGTAGTGTATTGAGATGGATAGAAAACTGGTTGGCAGACAGGAAACAAAGAGTAGGAATAAACGGGTCTTTTTCTGAATGGCTGGCAGGGACTAGTGGGGTACCGCAGGGGTCGGTGCTGAGACCCCAGTTATTCACAATACATATTAATGATTTAGATGAGGGAATTAAATGTAATATCTCCAAATTTGCAGATGACACAAAGCTGGGTGGGAGGGTGAGTTGTGAGGAGGATGCAGAGATGCTTCAGTGTGATTTGGACAAGCTGAGTGAGTGGGCAAATGCATGGCAGATGCAGTATAAGGTGGATAAATGTGAGGTTATCCACTTTGGTAGCAAAAACAGGAAGGCAGATTATTATCTGAATGGCTGTAAATTGAGAGAGGGGAAAGTGCAACGAGACCTGGGTGTCCTCATATACCAGCCGCAGAAGGTAAGCATGCATGTGCAGCAGGCAGTAAAGGAGGCAAATGGTATGTTGGCCTTCATAGCCAGAGGACTTTAGTACAGGAACGGGGATGTCTTGCTGCAATTTTACAGGGCCTTGGTGAGACCACACCTAGAATATTGTGTGCAGTTTTGGTCTCCTTATCTGAGGAAGGATGTACTTGCTATAGAGCGAATGCAGCAAAGGTTTACCCGACTGATTCCTGGAATGGTGTGACTGACATATGAGGAGAAATTGAGTCGGTTAGGATTATATTTGTTGGAGTTTAGAAGAATGAGGGGGGATCTCATAGAAACCTATAAAATTCTAACAGGACTAGACAGGGTAGATGCAGGAAGGATGTTCCCGATGGCGGGGGAGTCCAGAACCAGAGGTCACAATTTGAGGATACGGGGTAGACCCTTTAGGACTGAGATGAGGAGAAATTTCTTCACCCAGAAAGTGGTGAGCCTGTGGAATTCGCTACCACAGAAAGTAGTCGGGGCCAAAACATCGTATGTTTCTTGGGGCGAAAGGGATCAAATGATATGAGGAGAAAGCGGGAGCAGGCTATTGAGTTGGATGATCAGCCATGATCATAATGAATGGTGAAGCAGGCTCAAAGGGCCGAATGGCCTACTCCTGTTCCTAGTTTCTATGTGAGACTTTATCAAAAGCTTTCTGAAAATAAGACTTGAAACATTAAAGCTATTTCTCTCCCCACAATGCTTCCTGACCTGAATATTTCTAGCATTTTTTGTTTTTATTTCAAATTTTCAGCATCCATAGTATTTTGCCTTTGCATTAACCCAAAACCCAGTTTGCCCTCTCAAGGCAAGGTTGAAGAACCTACAGCACTATTGTAAAGAGCATATCTTTTTATTTCTGTTGGGCTGTGGATTAAAATTACAACGGCTGCAGTTTGAAGGCCATGTCCACTGGAACAGTGTGAGGGATATATACAATGTTGCTGTCCTGGAACAGAGTGTGCCATGAAAGGCAGGATGGTGCCGAGGAGGCGTCTGGTCTGATGGGGAAACTGCCTGGCAACAAAGTTTTAATCAGCTCCTGACCAGGTGACCAGGTTTTGAGAGCAGTGCAGCAGAATAGCTCCTGGCCTGAAAAGAAAAAGACCTAAAACCTCTCTCTCCTGTGTGTGTAAGATTCCAGTAATTACACAATAACAACTAGTTGGCTTTTACTCCTCATATCTCTATAACCTGCTCTCTCTCTCTGAAAAGCCCTGACAAGAGGCAAAGAGGAAAATCACTGTCAGAGACATTGAAAGGCAAGTGCTCAACCAGTGAACTAAATACTGAAAGTGCTGGAAGACCACCTTGTGTCATCAACAAGAACTGAAAGGAATTTGGAAGACATCAATCAAAATCAACCTATTGAATCCTGTACTCCAGAATTGGTGCTATTGAACTGTTTTATCCCACTCTTAAAATCCATGTTTTTGCATGTCTTATGTGTTGTGTATGTGTGTTTATAGGGATTTAAGAAGAGGTAGAGTTTAGGTTATGGGGTTAGAAATTAGTTCACATTTCTCTCTTTTGATACTAGTTAAAGACAATTTGTTCAGTAAACAGTTATTTACTTGTTAAGTTTACAAACCTGGTGCTCGTATTCTGTTAACCTAAATTAAACAGTTAGGTAGAATCGGGGCAATCTGGTGGTTTGATCAAACTTTTCACATTTGTCGTGGCTCGGGGAACAGTGGGGCTTGATATTACAGCGCACTATCTCCAGTGAGTCGTGACACTATGCAAAGAGGAGCAGGGTGTATTTCGGTCAGTATTCATCTTTCAACTAAACTCATTAAAAAACCATTATCTGATCATTATCTCTTTGCTTGTGGGACCTTGTATTCAAATCGGCTGCTGCATTTCCCTATAATACAACAATGGCTACAGTTCAAAGGTACTTCATTAGCTGTGAAGAGCTTCGAGACACCCTGAGGGTGTGAAAATCACTGTACACTTTAAAAAAACATGTTTCAATAGAGTGCATAAAACTTCAAGCAAAGTGCTTAAATTTGATATTTGTAACTGTTCTGAATTTAGTTTACCCTATTGAAACACCGAGCAGCTCTGTGAAATATAACCATTGTGGATAATTTTTAAGCTTAAAGTAATGATTTCTTGCTATTGCTGTGTTGTCCCAGCACCATTAACCAATGATCCTGGAAATACTTTTCCAGATTTTCTGACCATTCAGATCACAATTAATCTTTCAATAGAGGCCTGGCTTATTTGAGGCTGTCTCCTAATTATTATTCTTATCCCATGGTTTCGCATGGATTCTGCTTAGTATTATATTATAAACTGCAAGTTTTATCAAAAAACTTAATTGGTACTGTAAAATAAATCACTTTCAATGTTTATATAATGGTTATTCTTAAACTTCAGTTTTAACCTCATCACAACTTGGCTAAACATTCATGTGATGTTGTGCAGTATGAATAGTTTCTAATGTGCTTGGGTTGTCTGAAATGCAGGCTTTGGGAGGGGTTGCAATAAATCTGTGTTAGACAATGCCAAAATCTACTCACCTCACAATTTTAGAAATGCCATTTAAAAAAAAAATACTTAAATATAACTGTTCACTCCATAATAAATCTAAGTTCAGGTATTACGGTGAAAAACGACTGCAGAGGTGCTCTCGTGCATGAGTCACAAAAAGTTAGTATGCAGGTACAGCAAGTAATCAAGAAGGCTAAGGGAATACTATCCTTTATTAAGAGGGGAATTGAACATTAAGGTAAGGATGTTACGCTTCAGTTATACAGGGCTTTGATAAGGCCGCTTCTCGAATGCTGTGTGCAGTTTTGGCCTCCTTATTTAAGGAAGCATTGTTGGAGGTGGTTCAGAGGAGGTTTACTCAATTGATACCTGGAATGAGTGGGTTATCTCATGAAGATAGGTTGGACAGGCTGGGTTTGTTTCCACTGAAGCTTAGAAAAGTGAGGGGTGACCTGATTGAAGTATATAAGGTCCTGAATAGTCTTGACAAGGTGGACGTGAAAAGGATGTTTCCTCTTGTGGGAGAGTCCAGAACTAGGAGGCACTGTTTTAAAATTAGGGGTCACCTTTTTAGGACTACGATGAGGAGAATTTTTTTCCCCCGAGGGGTTGAAGCTCTCTGTCTCAGAAAGCGGTGGAAGCAGGAGGATTGAATATTTTTAAGGCAGAGGCAGATAGATTCCCTTGCCCAACGGGAACCTAAGGTTATTGGGTTGTAGATGGGAAGGTGGAATTCAAAACACACAGAGCAGCCATGATCTTATTGAATGGTGGAGCAGGCTCGAGGGAACAAATGGCCTACCTCTGCTCCTATTTCCTATGTCCGTAAATTGCAATTAAGTTATAAGTTTAATAATATAATCAATGCCCATATAAAATTCCCTGACAAAATGTATGAACTGCTGGTCAATATAAGACAGTAAAGAAAACAGCTGGTGCATTAATTAATACTTAATACTCAGGATGACGATGAGGGCCTTCCGAGTGGACCAGTGAAAGCATAATATCTGCCTTCCTGTTAAAATAAACATGGTGTTCCTTTTCATAATCTAACAATTGGAGCTCATAATAACTAAAATCATTCACATCAATCAGTTGTCTTACTTGGCCTTGTGTTGATTGTTGATATTTTTTGTAATTGTTCACGGGGAAATCAAAGGAAAAGTTATTTTATAACAACAGGACGTCTCAATGTATTATGAGGGCCACTGGTTTAGGGCTGGTATTGTATCTTAATGCTCTTTTCTTGCAGAATAATGTGAAATAGTTGGAAGTTTTCAGAGACTGATTAGCAGACAACAGCAAGCCTGCCATCCACGGTCAAGTGGTTTACAGTGATTCTATGACTGGGATTTTCCTTGAAATGCACAAAGTCCTTTAGCAGGTAGAAAACGGCATTCCACCCGCTGGCCGCAATGGCAGCTTTATGCAGCGAATCATCCGCATCGCAGCTGATTAATTATTCATCCATGGGGAGCACACCATTCCGCTGGTAGGCTGCATCTGATTCACCCGTTCTGCTGTGCCCTTAGCGCTCCCTAACTCTGGACGCCATATTTAAACGGCACCCCTGCACAACATTCACACTATCTGCAGCAGCTCCAGTGAAGACATGGCTCCCAAAGGCAGAAAGCATGCTGCGCCAAATTCAGTGACACCTCACTGGAGTGCCTGTTGAACACAAGTCTAGGCCCGCCATGATGTCCTCTACCCTGGCTCTGGCCACAAGCCTTCCACCAAAGGTGACCAATCCGGCTTGGGAGGTGGTTGCAGCAGTGGTCAGAGCGTTTAGCCCTACAGAAGAGCTCAGCCACCCAGAGCAGGAAGAGGATGAATGATCTCATCCATTCCACCTGGGTAAGTCAACCATCTCATCATTCTCAACTCTCAAGTCCATCACACATTCACGAGGATCTCACTCACTGCCAGTTCAAGGAACATCACCATTCACTCTCACATGCCCCTACATCTCCATCTGGCCTCATCTCCTCTGGAGTTTGCATCCTAATCCTGTCCAAGGCTCCACTCGCCATCCACACATGCCAGGCATCCTTATCATCTGCCCTTGCATGTGTCTTTATCATACTCTCTCCATCTGTCTTCATGCAGGGCAAACTGGCTCACTATAAGGAGGTCCCACACTGGGGGTGGAGTTCCTGAATATCGAGGTTCTCACGGACTTCGAGAACAGAGCCACAGAGCTGGCTGCAGAGGATGTAGACCGTGCCTGCGCTGACAATGAGTTCGGTGGTGCACAACCAAGAGAGGATCCTGTGCTAGAACATCCATCAGACAACCATACTGTGAATGAGTTCTCCTGTTTCAGAGTCACCTGCCATGCACTAATTGTCTCTCTTTTCTTTCGTGGGCACCCCTGGGAAGCTGCCGAGGGCATCCATGAGCTAGGCCCTGAACTCCAGCCCTGATGACACCTCAGGTAAGGACCTTGAGGATAGCACCTTTGAAGACGTGCCACAGCGCTTGCCCAAAGCCTCCACCAGCTCAAATACACTAGTTCTAGAGTAGCCTCGGGGGCACAATCTGGTGAGCATGTTGCACCATCTGCTCCACAGCAGACGGAGGTAGGGGCGTCAGAGGTCGCCAGCACTTGGAGGACTGCTGGAGGCCACAATTCTGCTGAGTCCGAGTCAGTGGGGAGGCGGTGACTGACCGGTATTGGACGAGTATTCCAGAGACCCAAGGTAATGATCTGGGACGTGGGTTGGAATCCCGCCACGGCTTATAGATGGTGGAATTTGAATTCAATAAATATCTGGAATTAAAAGTCTAATGATGACCACAAAACCATTACTGATTGTCATAAAAACCCATCTGGTTCACTAATACTCTTTAGAGAAGGAAATCTGCCATCCTTACCTGGTCTGGCCTACATGTGACTCTAAACCCACAGCAATGTGGTTGACTCTTAAATGTCCTCTGAACAAGGACAATTAGCGATGGGCAACAGATGCTGGCCTAGACACCCCAAGACCGAATTAAAAAAGAGATGACAAGCCTCCGGACTCAGTCCTAAATCAGTTGCTGGAGCTGCAAAGACAAGAACGGGAACATCAGGAAGGGATGTCAGTTGCACTTTTCAGATTGCAACAGATGATGGAGGAGTCTGTCCGCCTTCTGTTTGGGGTGATAGCGCTGGCATGCCAATCACATCAGTCCTGCACTGCGGCAGGAGCTGTGCTTCATTGTTGTAGCCATTGGCATCCATCAGTGTCAATGCAAGTGGGTTGCAGGTCACCTCGATCTCACTCTAGCTGCCCGTTTTCTTCAAGGAGTCAGCTAGGAGCACTTGCCCACCCATAGAGAGGACCACCAGCAGCTCGACAACCTGGGGCCATGCACCCAGGTGACTCTGGGAGTGTCCAGCCAATCCAAACCCCCTTTCCTGTGACCCCATCAGCTCCAGCTCCACAGGCCAAGGAGGGTGCACCTGCCCCACAGCAGGACACCCAAAGCAGGCCAGGGCCCACCAGGTCTCAGCCTTCCAAAGGACACCCGCCAAGGTCATCACAGACAAATGGGCGTAGCAGTCAGCGGGCTACTTTCATCTCCGCTGTGGATGTAAGGGAGCACCAAAATGTAACAGCAGGGTAAGGAAAGTGCACAACATTGGCATGGGTGTTAACCACATGAATATAATGTTCACAAATGTAAATGGACTCGCAATCATTTCATATCTCCTCTTGTCCTTGCCTCCTTCTTACTGTGTCACTGTCAATCACGTGTGATACCTTCGTTCCTGCACCCACTTATGGCAATTGTGTCTATCCTGGGCCTCTCTTCTGTGCAGTGTGCTATCATCTCACCACAATGAGTGTCCCGTTTCAATCTAATGCTCCATATCAGTAATGCCTGCAACTTCATGTTAAGTGTGCTTGTGGAACGAACCTCGTTCCCATGCCTCATTGGGTTCTGTCATGTGCATTAGGCACTAGAGATACTTTTTAGTAAGTTTTAATAAGTTATATTGGCATAATAGGAACAAGATACAGCTTCAAGTTTAACATATTTTTTTTGTGTTAAGAAAGGTGAATTCTGGGTTTGATTTCATTTTAGAGTTTCTGCAAAATGGAGCCGAAAAGTGTCCAAGATCTGTTTGTGTACCTGCATCTTAATGAGGTTTTACATCTCATGAAGTGGTTTTTGGGAAGTTAAAACAAAGCAGAAAATATTGTGCTGTTGCCTAGCAACAGGTGGTTCACAGAGCGACAGGGATAAACAGAAAGCAATTTTAGTTCAGTTGGAAGCAGGTGCCAGGGGAAGCTGGACACAGGAGAGGGAACTGCAGGAAGCAGGTTCCAAAGAGCAAAGAAGAAAGTCCCAGCAACCAGGGCATGGGACAGAAGATTCCAGGAAGACAGGGAAGTCAAGGGAAAAAGGACAGGAATCTAGAACAGATCCTGGTCAGTAACGTTAAAATAAGGAGCAGCAAAAAAGGCTCCAATTTAAAGAGAGAAAGCTGTGGGAAGCAAAATCAAGGCAAAGTGAGCTTGTAAGAAGCCAGAAGATCCGGGGAGACAGCCAAAGGTTGGTGACTCCTTTCTACAGGCCTGTGAAGCAATGGTGTTCTGCTGACACGGCTGAGTCTCAAAGAGCGTGGAAAAGGCAAAACCCTGGAGGTGGATCGTTATTGAAGATGTCTGAGAGAGAGCATCGTTTGGAAGAAGATTTAAAGGTGAGTTCTTCAAGAGTGGAGATTGGAAACACTCGTGTGAAAAGCAGAGTTTCCGTGAGACCAGCTGGCTCACAGTGTGACAAGCATCTGGGGGAGTTAATCAGATATCCATAGCGTCTGCTTTGGGTGGCACCTGTCACTTGGTTTCAGAGTGTGGGGTGCCCGAGCATGGGTCGCCTATTGGTTTACATGGATTGTATACCCACTGTGAGCATTAGAGTATAAGATAGATTTTGTAAGGTTATCCTTACAAATCTGTATATATCTGTAAAGGTATAGTTGTGGGTGAAGGAGTAGTGTAATACAGTTCTTTTTTATTGTTCAATAATTGTTTTATTCTTTTGTTAAAAGTTCATCAGCAGACTCCTATGAACGTGTTCAGTAACCACTCTCCACGTTTCTAAGCAAGAAATAAAAGTTGGGATCTATCAAGCCAGGTTCCACCCAGGGCTCTGGCTTGTCAAGTACTAATATCAGCTGGAATCATAACATGTGTAGTCCTGGCTTTGAACGATTGAGGCAGGGGTGTGCCCCTATCTCGACTGCATTCTTGACAGGTGAAGGTGTGATGTTTAAGGAGAGATGTGCTAACGCGTGGAGAAGGCTCATGTGCCGTCCAACTCCATGTGCCCACTGTCTCTCAGCAGGGTTATAATATGAGCCTATACTCAGAGCCTATGTTCGCTGCCCTCAGCCAAACAGGTTTCCGATGGTCCCAGTTTCAATCTGTTGAGCTCAGCAAAAACTGGGACACCCTTGACACATCAAGGTGACGAAGCAATGGCACATATGTGTGCAGGTGCTGAGACATCCAACCTTTAGTGTTTCTCACCCTGTAGTTGTGACTATTGCAAGGAGAAGTGTCTGGTCACAAAGTTGGTAGATAGCAGTGTGCATCCCATTGCCTTGATACTCCAAGGAGGTTCTTGATGCTACTTCCAAATGGTGATTTCTGGAGCCTACAACAACCTTTAAGCATGCTCTGGAATTGCACAACATTGCTTCAGACAAGGTGCAGGGGTGCAAAGGGATAGGAGCGAGTATGTGATGAAGCAGAACAGTGCTCCTCGTTGGCAATGGCGCATGCCCTCGAGGGCTTCAAGTTCTCTGATTATGTTGGACTTCGCTAGGGCCAGGGCTGGCCATGAGGGCACACTGGTTGTGTGCAAGGGAAGGCATCTCAATATCAGGCAGTCCCATGAGTCTGACCTCATCATGCTCAGGTCCTCTGCCTCCATAGTAGGGTTAGGAAAAATGCAGTTCAGGATCCCTAACATTAACTGTCAGGTGTCACTCTCATTTTGGGGAGTGTACCACAGCTGGCTGAGTCATCCCTAAGTGCAGTCAGAGCAGGGTGTTTCATCAGCTGCCTTGTACTAATGATTCTGCGTCACCAATGTAACCCGTGCGTGGCTGCGTTGATTCTGATGGATCTCCATGAGAAGCCTTGCCAGATTGAAGGCCTGCAGGCACTCGCCCACTGAGGATCGTGCAAGTGCCCCCGCATCTTATAGGGTGCTAATGCGACTGGGATTACAGATGAACATGTGAAGTGGCAGCACTTTCTGATGTCTGATGCCAGAATGCCCTCCTCCAGGTAGCACCTCATTTCAGCGCAGACACAGGCCCTTGAGGCTTGCTCATCCTTCACAGCATCAGGCTACGTGAGATTTCTGTGCAGTGATGCACTGTCATCTGGAAGTTCATGGGTAAAATTAGAGGAGTAGCTATGCTGATGGTCATCATGCTAGTCCATGATGAAGGAGAGTTGCCCAGGAGGATCTTCTGTGCACCTCGTCATCCTCCTTCTGACGTCTGCTGGCAATGAGGGCCTCACGAGCATACCTGCCTTGTCTGGCCCATGCAATGGCCTCCTTGCCTCCCAAGGCCTCATCACCATAATCCCCTTCAAGGTCCTCTTCATTGGAGATGTGCAGTTCCTCCATTTCATCATCTGCCCCCTTTGTAGCGCCAGGTTGCATAGCGTGCAGCAAGCCACGATGATGCACGAGACCCTCTGGGGAGTGTACTGGAGTGCTCCACCAGATCTATCCAGGCATTGGAATTGCATTTTCAGGATCTCTATGGTGTGTTCCACCAATGTCTAGGTTGCAGAATGAGCCTCGTTGTACTTTATCTCAGCAAGAGTCTGAGGCTACCACACAAGCGTCATCAGCCATGTCCTTTGCGGGAACCCTTGTCCCCGAGGAGCCAACCCTGCATTCTGTGTGGTCCCTCGAAGACGTCAGGGATCTGAGAGCTACTCAGGATGAATGAGTTGTGGACACTACCTGGGAATCTGGGACACGCCAGCATGATAAGTTTGTTATGGTCGTACACCAGCTGCACATTGAGCAAGTGGTGGCCTTTCTGGTTGAAGTACTGAACTGCCTGGTGCTAGGGAGCTTTTATAACCACATGAGTGCAGTCAACAGCGCCCTGCATCTGTGGGAAACTGGAAAGCTCTGCAAAGCCCAGTACTCATGTCCTGGCTTGCCTGATCTCTGTCAAAGTGGGCAAAATTGTGGGCCTTTGCAAAAAAGGGCACCTGTGACCTCCTGGATGCATTTATGGGTGGACGCTTTGGGGATGCCACAGAGGTCCCTAATGGAGCACTGGAAGGAGCCACTGGTGTAGAAGTTGAGTATGGCCATGACTTTCACAGCCACTGGCAATGGATGCATTCCAAGTCCCCGCTGCCCCATATCCTGCAGAATGTGACAAATGTGAGTCACCAGATTCCTTGACACACCAAGGCGTCTGCGACACTGGTTCTCACTCATCTGAAATAACACATGCAATGTCCATACACCCTGGGTCTAGCAAGGTGCCTATGAATTACAGCTCTCTGAGGATCATCCTGTGTCTGGAGGAGGACCTGCTGCCCCATGGTCTTCAGGGCTCTGCTCCTCTCTTTGGCGAGCCATGAGCCTCCATCTCCTTCTTCTCTCCTGCCTAAGGCAATAATGCAGGCAGCAATAACACCAGGCTCCATCTTCCTGATGGTCTCCTCACTGCAGTATCAATGAGAAACACACAAGAGTCTGCATTTGTTGCCACAGGTCCACTTTCTGTCTGTGATTGTTGGCTCAAGGCCTTTTCACACATGCCAGAGAGTATTGGCCCCTGAAATGATGACCAGTGCAGGGTGCGCATGAACCACCTCCCCAGCCCACATGACCGACTCGCAGCAGCTTCGGCCAGGCGACTGGATGTTTTACTTTCAGCCCAGGTGCTGGGATCATCATTACCTGCACTCCGAGACTGCGCTGTTTGGAATAAACATGAGGGTTAATGTGCAGTGAGTACATGAGATTAATTTAGGGGGCACAGAGGTTTCTCCTCTGAGTGGTGAATGGCCACATTTCCTAGGGGGTTCTCAAGCTTGTCCGGTTGACCAATAGTTCTGCAGTTCTAAAATAATCTGGTGAATTTGAAGGCTGCAAAAGAGGGGTTAAAAATAGGGGAGCAATCATTGTCACTTTGAGGGATCAATGTTGCACGAATGAGCATTATTGCTTCACTTTACTGACTCCCTGCATGTCAATTGAACAGCAGCTAACATGTCTCAGCTGTGCCTCTGTCCTCATTTCAGAACGATCAATTGAGTGGCAGCCTTGATATCGACATGAGTATGGGCGATAAGAAAGCAACATTGTCTCCCAAAAAGGGCGCGAAAAAGTCACTGATAAAGGCCCCAGCGAAGGGTGGCAAGCATCGGAGGCGGGTGAGGAAGGAGAGTTACTCCATCTGCATCTACAAAGTGATGAAGCAGATTCACCCGAACACCGGCATCTCCTCCAAGGCCATGAGCATCATGAACTCGTTTGTCAACGACATTTTCGAGCGCATCGTGGTCAAGGCTTCCCACCTGGCCCATTACAACAAGCGCAGTACCATCAGCTCCCGGGAGATCCAGACTGCCGTGCACCTGCTCCTGTCCGGGGAACTGGCCAAGCACGCCGTGTCGGAGGGCTCAAAGGCAGTGACCAAGTACACCAGCTCCAAGTAAAACACTGCATTTCACTGAATTAAAAAAAACCCTCCTCCCTGTCATTCATGTCTCAGTGCAACCTTCCCCGCTCATTGTCCCCAGTTCAGCCCTTGCCCTGTAGCTCCTTCCCTTCCCTCAATCCTGTCTGGTCCCTTCCCCAGTGGAGCCCTTGCCCTTCAGCACAGTAAGCCACCCCTGCCTTAACCTTGCTGTGGCACCTGTGGAGACCTGTTGAGACTCCCCCTGAAACCAAAGCAGTGCAGCCTGCAAAGCCTGGCGCTGCACAATGCAAGGAATGCAAACTCATCTCGGAGTCTCTAGCAAAGTGCAGGTCACCAGCTGCACGTCGTTTAAATCTTGTTGTGAAACATGTCATGGTAACTGCACGCTGACGTTGGCTCTTAATCTAGCATGAAGGGGTGATTCCAGCGAGCAGCTGTCATAATGAGATGCTGATTTATGCTAATGACGTTCGCGACATTCGGTGGTGGGAAACATGGCTGAAGCGCACAAGTGCTTCCTTGTTTTACGTTGCCGGGAATCCCGTTTTGGGACTTCTCGTGTGATTTAGCACTCGCGCCTGCCATGATGCTAACTGCGATCGGGAGCAGAAAATCCCAGCCAATATGTCAAATTCCATGGTACTTAGAATTTTGCGAGTACACTAGGGGCTGAATTCTATGATGCAGCTTGGAAGAGTAATGACGTGAGAAGGAAATAAACACCGCCAATTCTAGATTAGGGGGGCTGAAGACTGGGTTTGGAAAATTATTCAGGGAAAGGGACTATGTGGATAGTTCATTTAGAGAGCTGGCACTGTTGTGATGGACTGCCACATGGCTGTAAATTCAATGACCTTGGATCTTTCATTGCTTACATTTATTAAGGACAAATTGGGTTTAACTAACTTGCTTGAGTTTTTTTGTTGAGGGTAACAGAGAGGATTGATGAGATTAATGCTGTTGATGTAGTGTCTCTTGTTCTTCCTTTGTAGCAAAGATGACCATGGTCATCATCTAGAGTGTGTGGTAGAGATCCAGTGGGCATGTTAGGTAACTGCTAAGGCCAATCTACACCCAAAAGGTTTTGCTGCAAATAGGACAGGATACCACAGAAATTTGGATGAGTTGCTGGCTCGGGATTCTTCTCCCTGCATTTTCTCTCTGTCTCTGATACATATTTACTTCTGAAGAGGAGGCCGCACCATTTTTTATTTGGTTGCACCAAGTGCAGTGATCCTGGGCGAGCTTTTCCCAGGGTTCAAAATTAATATCAAAATTCCTAAGTGAAGCCTTCAGGGTGCCCTTGTAGCACTTCCTTTGATCACCATGAGAGCGCACCTCAGACTTGAGATCTGCATAGAAGGTTCCCTTTAGTAAGCAAGTGTCAGGCATTTTGGCTGCATGACCAGCCCAACTCAGCTGTGACCGTATCAATACGGGGTGGATGCTTGGCATGCCAGCTTGGATGAGCACCTCAGTGTCTGGTGTTGCGTCCTGTCATCTGATCTTCAGAAGCTTCCAAAGGCAGCTCAACTATGTGGTTGAGCTTCTTGGCACGACACTGGTAAGCAGTCCAAGTTTCACATGCATAGAGCAAAATGGGCAGGAGTATTGCTGTACAGACTTTCCTCCTGTAATCTAAGGCTATCCTCCTCACTATTTACCACCCCACCAATTTTCGTGTCATCCACGAACTTACTGATCAATCCTCCTACATTCAAGTCTAAATCATCTATATATACCATAAACAGCAAGGGACCCAACACCGATCCCTGCGGAACTCCACTGGACACAAGCATCCAGTCACGAAAACACGCCTCGACCATCACCCTCTGCTTCCTGCCACTCAGCCAATTCTGGATCCAATTTACCAAATTGCCTTGGATCCCATGGGCTCTTACCTTTGTTATCTGTCTCCCATGCGGGACCTTATCAAAAGCCTTGCTGAAGTCCAAGTGGACTATGTCAAATGCATTGTCCTCATCTATACACCTGGTCACCTCTTCGAAAAATTCAATCAAATTGGTCAGACATGACCTTCCCTTAACAAAACCATACTGACCATCCTTGATTAATCCCTGCCTCTCCAAGTGTAGATTGTTTCCAATAGTTTCCCCACCACTGAGGTTAGACTGACTGTCCTGTAGTTCTCTGGTTTATCCCTTCCTCCCTTCTTGAATAACGGTACCACATTGGCTGTCCTCCAGTCCTCTGGCACCTCTCCTGTGGCCAAAGAGGTATTGAAAATTATTGCCAGCACCCCTGCCACCTCCTCCCTTGCCTCACTCAACAGCTTGGGATACATTTCATCCGGGCCTGGAGATTTATCTACTTTTAAGCCTGCCAGGCCACTTAGAACCTCCTCCCTTTCTATACTAATGTCTTTAATTATATCACAGTCATTCTGCCCAATTTCCATGCCCACATCGTCCCTCTCATTTGTGAACACCGACACAAAGTATTCATTTAGAACCCTACCTATGTCTTCCGGCTCCACACACAAATTACCACTACGGTCCTTAATGGGCCTTACTCTTTCCCTAGTTATCCTCTTACTCTTAATGTACTTGTAAAATAACTTTGGATTTTCCCTTATTTTACCTGCCAATGTTTCTTCATACCCCCTTTTTGCTCTCCTAATTTCCTTTTTAAGTTTCCCCCTACACATTCTATACTCCTCCAGGGCTTCCGCTGTTTTGAGCCCTCAGTATCTGCCATAAGCCTCCCTCTTTCTCTTTATCCAATCCTGTATATCCCTCGACATCCAGGGTTCCCTGGATTTGTAGGTCCCACCCTTTATCGTTACTGGAATATGTTGGCTCTTTACTCTCCCTATTTCCTTCTTGAATGAGTCCCACTGCTCTGATGTAGATTTACTTAAAAGTAGCTGCTCCCAGTCCACTCTGGCCAAATCATATCTGATCTTATTAAAATCGGCCTTCCCCCAATTTCGAACTCTGATTTCTGGCCCATCCTTGTCCTTTTCCATAACAACCTTGAATCTAACGGAATTATGATCACTCTCTGCAAAATGCTCCCCCACTGTTACCTCCACCACTTGCCCGGCTTCATGCCCTAAAATTAAAGAACAAAGAAAAGTACAGCACAGGAACAGGCCCTTCGGCCATCCAAGCCTGTGCCGATCATATTGCCGGTCAACTAAAACATTTTGCACTTCCGGGGTCCGTATCCCTCTATTCCCATCCTATTCATGTATTTGTCAAGCTGCCTCTTAAACACCACTATCGTACCTGCTTCCACCACCTCCTCTGGCAGCGAATTCCAGACACTCACTACCCTCTGCATAAAAAACTTGCCCCGCACATCTCCTCTATAGTTTTCTCCTCTCACTTTAAATCTATGTCCCCTAGTAATTGACTCTTCCACCCTGGGAAAAAGCTTCTGACTATCTACTCTGTCCATGCCACTCATAATTTTGTAAACTTCTATCAAGTCGCCCCTCAATCTCCGTCGCTCTAGTGAGAACAATCTGAGTTTCTCCAACCTCTCCTCATAGCTAATAACCTCCAGACCAGGCAGCATCCTGGTAAACTTCCTCTGCACCCTCTCCAATGCCTCCATATCCTTCAGGTAATGTGGCGACCAGAATGGCACGCAATATTCCAAGTGTGGCCTAACCAAGGTTCTATACAGCTGCAGCATGACTTCCCAGCTTTTATACTCAATACCCCTGCCAATGAAGACAAGCATGCCATTTGCCTTCCTGACTACCTTATCCACCTGCGTTGCCACTTTCAGTGACCTGTGGACCTGTACACCCAGATCCCTCTGCCCGTCAATGCACTTAAGGGTTCTGCCATTTACTGTATAATTCCTGCCTGTATTAGACCTTCCAAAATGCATTACCTTGTAGTTGTCCGGATTAAACTCCATCTGCCATTTCTCCGCCCAAGTCTCCAACCGATCTATATCCCGTTGTATCCTTTGACAATCCTCTTCACTACCTGCAACTCCTCCAACCTCAGTGTCGTCTGCAAACTTACTAATTAGCCCAGTTACATTTTCCTCCAAATCATTTACGTATACAACAAACAGCAAAGGTCCCAGCACTGATCCCTGCGGAATACCACTAGTCACAGCTCTCCATTCAGAAAAGCACCCTTCCACTGCTACCCTCCGTCTTCTATGACCAAGCCAATTCTGTATCCATCTTACCAGCTCACCTCTGATCCCGTGCGACTTTACCTTCTGTACCAGTCTGCCATGAGGGACCTTGTCAAAGGCCTTACTGAAATCCATGTAGATAACATCCTCTGCCCTTCCATCGTCAATCATCTTTGTCACTTCCTCAAAAAACTCAATCAAGTTAGTGAGACACGACCTCCCCTTCACAAAACCATGCTGCCTCTCACTAATACGACCATTTGTTTCCAAATGGTAGTAAATCCTGTCATGAAGAATTTTCTCCAATAATTTCCCTACCACTGATGCAAGGCTCACCGGCCTGTAATTTCCTGGATTATCCCTGCTACCCTTCTTAAACAATGGAACAACATTGGCCATTCTCCAGTCCTCTGGGACCTCACCCGTAGCCAGTGAGGATACAAAGATTTCTGTCAAGGCCCCAGCAATCTCCTCCCTTGCCTCCCTCAGTACTCTGGGGTAGATCCCATCTGGCCCTGGGGATTTATCCACCTTAATATTCTTCAAGACGCCTAACACCTCCTGTTTTTTGATCTCAACATGATCCAGGCTATCTACACACTCTTCCCTAGATAAATCGACCGCTAAGTCCTTCTCTTTGGTGAATACTGATGAGAAGTATTCATTTAATATCTCTCCCATTTCTTCTGGCTCCACACACAGATTCCCACCTCTGTCCCTGAGTGGGCCTACCCTTTCCCTGGCTACCCTCTTGCTTTTTACATATGTATAAAAGGCCGTGGGATTTTCCTTAATACTGGTTGCCAGTGACTTTTCATGACCCCTTTTAGTCCTTTAAGTCCAGGACTGCCCCCTCTCTTGTAGGACCTTCTACGTACTGGCTTAAAAAGCTCTCCTGGATGCATTTTAAGAATTTTGCTTCCTCTAAACCTATCACACTATGACTAACCCAGTTAATGTTGGGGAAGTTGAAATCCCCCACTATTACTACCCTCTTATTTTTACACTTCTCTGAAATTTGCCTACATATCTGCTCTTCTATTTCTCTCTGACTGTTTGGGGGCCTATAGTACACTCCCAGCAATGTGATTGCTCCTTTTTTGTTTTTCAGTTCTACCCATATGGCTTCATTTGAGGAGCCGAAGATGTCATCCCTCCTTATTGCTGCATTTGATTCCTTGATGAATATTGCGATTCCCCCTCCTCTTTTACCTCCTTCCCTGTCTCGCCTGAAGCTCCTATATCCTGGAATATTGAGCTGCCAATCATGCCCCTCTCTCAACCATGTCTCTGTGACAGCAATGACATCATACTTTCATGTGTTAATTTGTGCCCTCAACTCATCTGCCTTATTTGTTAGACGCCTTGCATTAAAATAAATACCGTCCAACCTTGCTAAACTCCCTTGTGCCTTAACTGGCCTATAATTTCTTTGCCTTTCAGGCTCACTTGCTCTCTCTTCTAATTTTGGATGTGCATCTCTCCCCCTGCTGAACCTCTTCTCAGGATCCCATCCCCCTGCCAAGTTAGTTTAAACTCTCCACAACAACACTAGCAAACTTCTCCGCAAGGATGTTGGTCCCATTCCGGTTCAGGTGCAAGCCGTCCGCCTTGTACAGGTCCCACCGCCCCCAGAAATGGTCCCAATGTCCCAGAAATCTAAAGCCCTCCCTCCTGCATCATCTCTCCAGCCGCGCATTCATCTGGAATATAAACTCCTGTGCGTGTGGCACTGGAAGTAATCCAGAGATTACTACCTTTAAGGTCCTGTTTTTTAATCTGTTTCCTAGCTCCCTAAATTCTGCTTGCAGGACCTCATCCCTCTTTCTACCTATGACATTGGTACCAATATGTACCACGATCTCTGTCTGTTTGCCCTTCCCCTTTAGAATGCCCTGCAGCCGTCCAGTGACATCTTTGACCCTGGCACCAGGGAGGCGACATACCATCCTGCAGTCATGTCTACGGCAGCCTGTTTGTTCCCCATACTATCGAGTCTCCTACCACTATTGTTCTTCCCCTCTTTTTCTCCCCCCACAACCCGTGCAGCTGAGCCACTCTCAGTGCCATGAGCGTGGCTGCACTTCCCAGATGAACCGTCACTCTCACCATTTTCCAACACAGAAAAACGGTTCTCAAGCGAGATGCACCCTGGGGATTTCCTGACTACCTGCCTGACACCTTTCCTCTGACTGATGGTCACATATTTCCTCTCTGTCTGCACTTCCATAAGCTGTGGGGTGACCATGTCTAAAAACGTGCTATCCATGAAACTCTCGGCCTTGCGGATGCACCTCAGTGCCTCCAGCTGCCGCTCGAGCTCCGAAATTCGGAGCGAATGGTTAGGATCTGGAATGCACTTCCTAAGAGCATGGTGGAGGGAGGTTCAATAGAGGCATTCAGATTATAATTGGGAAAGGTAGAATGTACAGGACCACGAGGTGGGAAAGTGGCACGAGGTGAACTGCTTCTTCAGAGAGCCAGCACAGACATAACAGGCCGAATGGCTTCCTTTTGTCTGTAACCATTCTATGCTTCTACGCCAAAATTTGAAGTTTCATTATCCAGTACTGAAATCTTTGATCTTGACTTGCCCAAGTTACCAAAAATATAAATTTATCGAAAATTAGGTTGTGCATCAGAATTAATTAAAGTAAAGATCTGCATTCATATAGTGCATTTCACAATATCAGGATGTTCCAGAGCATTGTACAGCCAATGAAGTACTTTTGAAATATTGCTACTATTGTAATGCAAAAAATATATGGCTGCCAATTTGGAGACAGCCAGGCCCCTTAAACATTAATCACGGCCAGATAATCTGCTTTAGTGGTACTGGTAGAAGGATAAATATTGGCGAGGACACTGGGGAGAATTCCTGGCTCTTATCTGAATAGTGCCATAGGATCTTTTACGTCCACTTGAGGGCAAACGGGACCTCACTTTAAAGTGTTAACTGAAAGACTGCACCTCCAATACTGTAGCACTCCTTCAGTACTGCTCTGGATTACCCTAGATAGGCTCAAGTCTTTGTAGTGGGAATTGAATCCACAACCTTCTGGGTCAGTGGGCAAAGTGTTACCACTAAACCAAGGCTGACACCCTACAATAAAAACACAATTACAACTCCTCAATCACCATAAACCCTGATAATATATTGTACGTTACACAACATTAATCAATGTACCCTGTAATTTATCACAAGCAAAGTCATGGAAGATCCACTAGTAATGGATCATTTATCATTTTGGCCTTAAGGGTGGTTATGTTAGGGCAAGGTACTGACCAAGGATGATTAAATAGGATGACATATTAGATAGTATGGTTCTTAATTGCAATTGGCTTCAGTTGCCTCCCACAGACATCTCTGGGATGTCACTGAAGCATTAGTATTTCTTACAGAAATAGTGAATCCAGTTCTCCTAGACAAGTCAGGCAGCTGCTTCTTAAAAAGCATATTGAAAGCAGATATAAGAGTTACTCAAATGATTTTCAAAATAGATAACAATTTCCATGGAAAATAATGGAGACTAATCTTAATACACAGGGTACCTAACACAGTTCAATTCTAGTTTGATCAGTACCTAGAAACAAATGACCAATTATTTTGCAACAAGTAAATTTTTGAGTTTATGATCAACAATCTAGCTATGGTTCTTTAACATAGGAGCTCTACATGGTACAACTGGGTTAGAGTTGGTAATTAGCTTCAGAAAATTGTTAGTGATTGCAGATCTTTAGAGATTTCTATATTTAATAAGAACAGCCAAGTCCAATACAGATATAAATAGGAACATGAAAACCATCATGTACAAAAATAGTGGTGTGTAATAGTGGCCCTTGATGTTATTTGGTCCTTTGCTCTGTCTTTTGCACTTTTTTCCCACCTGATGCCTGTTTTTGCTTCCAGCTCCATGTCCTGTTATCTCCCCTTCCCACTTCTACCTCCTATATGAAGGTAAGAGTTAGGCAACAGCACTGTGGTGGATTAACTGCTATTTTATCACTACAGCTTAGTAAAGCAATAGCTTTATTGTGCTGGATTCTAGGCAAAGCCCTATTTTTGAACTTATTGATCTCTTATCATGACTGGATTCATAAAAAAACAAATCTTTTAATCTAACAAGTGATGTGTGAAGCAGGGGACTTAAAAGAGGGGGAAGAATTAGCAACTCCTTGTCCAAATTCATCATGAGCACTTAAAGTATATAGATAAAAACAAAATGATGAAGAGTCATACGGACTCAAAACATTAACTCTGTCTTCCTCTCCACAGATGCTGTCAGACCGGCTGAGTTTTTCCAGCAATTTTTGTTTTTGTTAAAGATATATAGACTTTAGCTATATGTATCATTTCTGCAGATCTGTCAACCTATTTGCATAAAACATTGCTTACTGGGATTTTTATAAAAAGGCAACAAAACCCAACCACATATTAAATAAAATAAGGACAAAACATTTAGGCAACGTGCTTTTGGAACAATTTTGCCAGTTTTACCTCCTGCTGCAATGGCATTGACTGCAGCTGGTTTGAAAATGCCTGGGCTGGAGGTGGAATAAGTAAGTTCAAAAATCAAAATTTAGGATTTGAGATTTATAATGTTTTAAAATATATTCAAAACTAGGCTTTTATGTCTTAACTCAGGGACAAAGTCATTTTCGTTCTTCTTAGTTTTGAAGTGCTGATAAGGATAAGAAATTCTTAAAAACCATCCATTTTTACATCATATTCACATCCAAATGCCAATGGTTGAAAGGCCAAATCTCAGATTACTGGCTTTTGTTTTATTTCTCTTAACTACTTCAGCAAATTAATGGCCTTAAACTTTATTATATATAATATGTATTAATACATAAAAGTAGATGTTGAGGGACAAACTGCTGATATGTGGACAGCTGACGTGGACATAGTAGCTCTGGGTCAACACTTGGTTGTATACTAGTGGCAAAGACATAATAGCATCATCAATCTCCAGATCAGTAAAATAATCCAAATCCAATCCAATAATTATCTT
Organism: Cetorhinus maximus; assembly: GCF_964194155.1. Taxonomy (NCBI): domain Eukaryota; kingdom Metazoa; phylum Chordata; class Chondrichthyes; order Lamniformes; family Cetorhinidae; genus Cetorhinus; species Cetorhinus maximus. The sequence goes on from NC_135896.1 coordinate 73,409,647, forward strand.
ATTCACAATTTTGCATAATTTATATAACAAGGTTTTTTTCAATGCTTGCCTTTGAAAATAGCTAGCACACATCAATATCTGTACAAAATATGTTTACTAATGAAATGGTTGCTGGTGACCAAAAGGACAGAATCTTCGAGCGTAACATAATATAAATATAAATCTAATAATATAATAAATTCTTATTATTATAACTCTACCATTGAAGGAAAAAATGCAAGGGTCAATTCCATACAAGATCATAGTTTTGCATATCATTTTCATAAAGATGGCCAGCAAGAATATAACTCAAATAGTACGGTCTCTATTATAACCTATAAACTCTACCATCCTCATTTAAGATACTAAACCCAATTTACCTTACAGCCAGCCATCTTCATTTTGTTCCTGTTGATGTCCATTTCTTCCCAAACATCCTTCTCTCCAATATAAGGAGCTCGAGCATTATGGGATTCTTGCATTTCTGCCATTCTTTCGGGGCAAATGATGCCTGGAATAACATTCTCACCATCACTGAGCTGTTCATCCTGCAGTACCTCATCAGTGTTTTCTTTCATCAGATCTCCTGGCACCAGTGATGCATTAGCAATTCTGCCAAAACACAAGTGGCAAGACACTTCATACAGTCCACTTTTCCAAGGGAGGAAAAAAAGTAATTTCCTAGATTAATTAAAGGATGTTTCTTGACTACACACTCGTCTGACTGACAGAGAGGCGGGTTAATGTTGTTATGATCTGGAATGCACTGACTTTAGGGTGGTGGAAGCAGATTTAATATTTCATGAGGCAATTGGATATATAATTGAATAGGAAAAAAATCCAGGGCTATGAGGAAAGAGGAGGAGAATGGGCCTAATCAGATAGTTCTTTCAAAAAATCAGTAGGCACAATAGCTGAATGGCCTCCTTCTGTGCTGTGAAGTTCTAGGTCCTCTCTTGAAAAGCTGTCTTGTGAAAAAGCAAGTTATAGCAATAAGTGCATGTTTCTATTATGGAGTGAGATACTGCAATGTATGTAGTATGGCAAAATCTTATGTCAGTTGTTTATGAATAAAATGTGCTTTCCAAAACACAACCCATCGATGCTATGTTCTTGCAATCAGTCCTGGTGATCCATGTAACTCAGTTATTGTCATTACTTTAGTGACATTTCCCCATTGGTGGAAGACGATTGCCTCAGCTGTCTCGTTATTTATAAATTACATAGCATATGAATAGATAATGACACTGCTAATGGACAGCTAATTCTCTTTAACTGGTTCATTGTCAAGGATCCTGAGGATGGCTCTGTGATTGCACAGCTGAGGTTCACCTCTACATTCATTGGCTGTTCAGGCAATGTTCCACTCAATGTCAATTTTGGATCAAGAGCCATTAAAGCACTAAGATTCTGAGCAGCACATTGGCGAGGAGGCAGCTGAGCAGCTATTTTATTGTCTGTGTTAAGTGCCAATGAGTACTAAGTACATTTGTGGATCAAGGAAGCAGGGGAATACATTGGAGATCAATCTTTTGATATGCTGATCAGTTTGTTAAAAAAAGATCAATTACATCAGATTATTTATACGTATCAGAATCTTGCAGTGAAGCACACTCTCTGATAGCTAAGAAAGGTATTCTTCCTAAGAAATGGTCAGTTGACCATAATGTACCACATTTTCCTATTGTTGGAAAGTAACTGAAAGCAGGTAAACTTGATGGGGAAATTATATGATCACTTTTCCTGTTTAGAACAAGTTATCAACAAGAAACCAACAAAATCTAACACTTTGCTTATTCAAAGGGCTATCTAGAATCTTTGCATAAGACTTTTCAAACAGCCAACAAAACTATTAGGTTTTAAGCCTCTTCAGTTGCATAGCAGTTTAACAGATTCTGCTACATAGTGGCAGGATTATGCCTGCAATTTCCCGAATTGCGATAACTATTGGGAGGAAGACTGGCCAGGAACGAGGTTGTGAAAAATTTAAGAGGCATGTTGTGCATTTCTTAACGGTTGCAGCAAAAGTCAGTGATTGAGGCTTGGGACCAAAGCACTTAGTTACTAAGAACTGTGCATTGTGTAAGGTAATTTAATGAGGAAGGGAGTTGATGTGGGGGAGGGATGGGGAAGAAAGAAATTAAAAGTAAAGTCAGAGAAGCATTTTGTTTTTACTACAAAATAAAGTTACTTAAGTTTTTCTTAGTTCTGAAAAACTTGTGTGGTTTAATACAGAACTATATTCCCACACTGTAGTATCCAGTGTATGTTCAAGAAAACTGAAGAATGTACAGAAAGCTATTTTTCATTGTGTTTCTCTTTGGTAAGGCTGGGATTTTAGATGCTATCAAGTTTAAGACTTTGTTATGTAAAAGGTGTTTCATCAATGTGCTTTTTCTCTATTGTTTCAATGTAAGTACTACTATACACGTGAGAAAATACTATGATCTGATTTGACCGAGATGAACCACTTGTATCTAGTTTCCTTCCTGACTACATGTTGAGACAGTTTAAAATATTTATTTAACAAACTTCACCTGAATTTTCAGAGTGGGTTTAACAGTAGTTTGAGGTGATTCTAATGAGTTAACACCCTTCATGAGTGAAGCTTTTAGATAACCTAATGCAGTCCAGTAACTAAATGTTTAATGAGACAAATCCAGCTGAAAACAATCTTAAAATAATGGAATCATAGAACTGAACAGCACATTCATGAGCAATGTCTATCTCATGTTAGAGCCTTTTCTTAGAAGCCCAAATAATCCAAATCACTCCAACAATGCAGGAATGCTAACAACAGACATGTCCTGCAGGTTGTCTAGGCAGCAACTCAACCTTGCAAACTCCATTCTATGTAGGCAGGGCACAGTTTAGTCCCAGGACCAACTATCGAATTATCTAATCCTTGAACAGTTTGCCCTACCTTGCACGATCCTGCCTGATTTCAAAAACCTTCTCTATGATTGTACCTTTGGGCTTTCATCCTAATTCTCCCTATTTTTAAAGTTTTTCATCATATGGTCAGCAGACAATGCTTATTTTCCTCCTTAATATAAAGCTGACATCTACCCACAATTGAGTATTTAGAAATACAGGCAATTGTTGCCAACACGTGCACAATCATTTTAATAATCCAAAATTGGCCAGCTATTCTTCCCTAACTACCATGACAAATTGTAATGACTTCACAAAATAGTATATCCTAATATTCATTCTGATCTACAGACAGGTGTTTATGACTTCCCAATAGTTTTATGGACACAATTACTGACACTAACTTATTCATTTTTTTAAATTCCAGATTTTATTTAGCTGTGGTGGGATTTGAACTCTTGTCTCTGGATCATTAGTCCAAGCCTTTGGATTACTAGTCCAATAACATAACCACTATGCTACCACATCCTACAAGATAAATATCCCATTTATATTAGCTTTGTTTAAAAATATTGCAAAGAATAAAATTAAGGCAGAACCACTCCAAGGCTCTTCAGATAGGACTCCCATCCTCTGTAAACTTCAGCTCATCCAAAACACTTGCTCATATCCTATTCCAATGTCTTGCCATTCCTTCATCCCCATCCTTCTTTGTTTCAGTGTGTATCTTACCCCTACACCTTTTAGAAGCATCTTTGGATATTCAGTATTATATAAATGCAAACTGTTGCAGTATATGGATTTTAAAAAGTGTTTTGTAATCTGCATAGTTCCCTCTCCCTTAGGTTTCCTAATGTGCCATGTTATTTCCTGAATAGGAGACAGCAAATGATCTATTCAATGACTGACAATACAACTCTTTCATCAGTTGCTGTGATGTTCAGGGAAGACAAAGTCGCAGCAGTCAAAGGTAATGGAATAAAATGCTGTATGTCTTTAGCAAGGTTTGGAACGGCAGGGATGGCTTAATTTGGAAGTCAACGTGTAAGTATTGGAATGGAATCTTCTTACATTAAATCCGTGTATGGGCATGTGATATTTTGCCCCAACTATGCTCAGGGTCTTATTCTATGTACTCTTTCATACTTTTTTCTATTTAACAAATGAAATAAGATGAACCTTATTAAATTTGTTAATGGTAAACATTTTATTTGTGTACTTTGAAAGTTACACCAGCTGTTCTGTAACATCCCATTTCAAATTAGGTATTCCCACCAGGGAATATATTTCATCAGGGCTCCAATGTGATTCTTTTACTTAAAGTTTCACGTCAGTTTTCCTAATTCTGAATATTAAAGCAAGTTCGACTAGCCCCCAGTCCACAGTGAAGCCTGTCTGTGCAGATCCCATATACTCTGTCTCAGTTTCTTTCTCTCTGTTGCTTTCTCTCTGTAATAGAAAAATAAAAAATTCTTTAATGTTAAAAACTTTTTATTTTCCTTTTTTTTTTATTGACTCTGGCTCTTTCAATCTCCCAATTCTAAGTCTTTCTTCCTTCTCTGCTCCATTCCCCATACATGCCATCTTCTGTCTAACGCTTCTCCATTTGCAGTCATCTTTTATTCCTATCTGTTGCCTATCTACAGGCTCTGCAACAACTTCATCCCAAGAATTAGTATTCAAAAACTGACAACAAGCCACTTCAGGAGGTATTAGAAAAGATGAAGAAATGCTTGGCCACAGAGGTAGGTTTTAAAAAGCATCTTAAATGAAGAGGAGGAAAGAGAGGTGGAGAGATCTGGGAGAGAATTCCAGAGTTTAAAGCTTGACAGTTGAAGGCATGACTGCCACTAATGGAACAATTAAAATTGGGGATGAAGAAACAGCTGGATTTGGAAGAATGAAGAGATCTTGGGAGAGGTGAAGGGCTGGAGGACATTGCAGAGTTAAGGAGGGGTAAAGCCTTGGAAGGATTAAAAAACAAGTATGAAAATTTTTAAAATCTAAGCACCACAAGCCAACATAAGTCAGCAAGCAGGGGTGATGGGTGGATGGAACTTTGAGAGAGTTAAATTACAGGCAGCAAAGTTTTGGACAAGCTCAATATTATGGAGGGTGTAAAGCAAGAGTTTGGCCGGGAGAGCATTGAAGTCACTGATTTTGTCATTTCCCCGTCACCATATCCTAAAGTCCTCAAACATCATGTTTGCCCTCCAACAACATCACTGCAATCTATGTGAATGCAGACTGCTGCGTCTGCTAGGACATCAAAATAAAATTGCTCTTACCGCAACCATTATTACAGTAACTTATAATGAATTTTTCATGTTAATGATGTTAGCAGTTACTAGCAGCAATTCACAAACATGTTACCCAGAAGGAAAACCCAGTCAAACTTGGAAATGAAAGGTATCAATAAAACTTGTCTGAACTGGTCTTGTACACCTTAAAATGGAACTCCACTATTACTGGTACCAGTCTTACTGGGATTGGGCAATTTTGAACCGTTTTTTCCTTCTGGGTAATACTGATTTTAGTGATTTAAGTTTTTATGCCAATTGACTTGTGAAACTGAGAAATGAAGTAGAAGTCCCAAGGTGCAGAACGTCATTGAGCCAGGCCCCCAAGATGCAGAACACATTGTTAACCACTTGCTTCATTCTACAGAGTAGTCAATTTTCAAATGGGGTCTGCAGCAAGGTGACAGTTAGATGGAATCTGACACCACTCCAAGGGACAGTTCCCAAATCTGTAAATGTTCCTTTTGTCTTTTTGTGTTTTTGAAGGAAAGTATACATCAGGAAGCTTTGCAAGTATTTTATTCAGTTCTTCCGAGGCCATCAAGATGGGCACTGGAGGCTACATGGAAATGGGTACAAATTATGTTGCCAACTGATCCAGGTTCCATATTACCAAAAGAATTACTAGAGCAGGGAATGGTACAATTTGTTATTTTCATGTTGAGATAATGTAGGCGAAGTTTCATAAACTATTGTTATCTGTAGTGTCTCTTATTACTGTTCATCATTACTTTCAATAACCTTATTCCATAGTTTATAGCCTAAGCCATGGTTTGATAGCATCTATTCCACTGCTTTCCCCAAGGCTAGTAAATCCCAAGAGGACTTGCACCATATCCAGGAAGCTAAATAAAGCACTGTGGTCATCTGTTCCACCGCTATTTAACACCAAACACCAGGGAGCAGCAGCTTATTTAAGGAACAGTCTTTGCTGTGAAGCATGAAAGAATAGGAGTAAAACTCAAAAATGTAACTAAGTCTTGAAGTAAGGCATTGCTAAGCTTTGGTCTTAAAAAGTGTAGATTGTAGGAAGAAGAGAATACATGAGAAGGTAAGGAATTCCACAATTTTGACTCTGGGAAGGAACGGGTAGAGATGGAACAAGAAGAATCAGCAAGGAAAAGCATATAGGGCCTACAAGTTCTTTAAATAAATATAGATACATTAAGAAATTAAGAAACAAGGAGGAACCCTTTAAAGCTTAACTAAAATTACCATGTTTCTAAAATTTACTTAGATGATAAATGCTCTATGTGGCATTAAAGTTGCTGCCACCTGTTATAAAAGCTGGGTTTTTGTCTTCCTTTAAGTACAGATTTTTTTTAATGTGTGTGGCTACAGGCATACAAGGTTAACTTGTTCTCGAAATAACTGGTGTTAAGATGGATGTGGTCCTTCCTCAATAAACTGAGTAAAATGGTGGGATGATCAACCATTCACCTGTACGTAGCAAGATTCTTTGCTCCTTAGAGACCTGCTGGAATGCAGAAAATTTGTCCTAGGGCTAAATAGATTACACATGGTTAAAGCATGGGCCAATTACAAATGGAGTCTCAGCAAGAGATTCTATGCAAATGATTTACTGTTGTGGCATTGACCCATGCTTTATTTAGGGGCACTTTGGCTAGGACAAAGCTTCAGGCTTTGCTCAATGGTCTTTGTTAGGTGCTCACATTCAGAGCTTTCATTTTTGAAATTTGCACTTAATTTAATGGGCATCAATATCACCTACCCTTGTATTGGGAAACTGAAGTAAAAAAATTCAAAAGTCTTACTGATTACTGGGTTGTTAGAAATAAGGGACACTCAAATTCTGTTGACTTATTTCATCTTTATTCTTTTCTGAATGTTTATAGTATCATAATTTCAGTGTGTTTTACTACATTTGTGCAAATTTATTAATTTCAATTGCAAAGACTGACCTATGAGAGATTAGTTACCAACTTCCACAGTAAAATTGAGCAAGTGGTAGGCATCTCATGCAGTCTCTGTTGTGATATCCCGCAATAAAAAGGACATTAATCATGTGACATGCCATCCCATTCACAATACACAGGCACAGGTTCCAGTTTATAGAAGATTTGGTTTGCTTATGAAACAGCCTGCCTGCGAATATATATTAATGCTGTTGGGAGACAGCCCAAATCCTACAACCACCTACTGACTGATTTTTTTTATTATTCGCTCATTGGATGTGGGCATCGCTGCCTTGGCCAGCATTTATTGCCCATCCTTAACTGCCCTTGTTCAGAGGGCATTTAAGAGTCAACCACATTGCTGTAGGTCTGGAGTCACATGTAGGCCAGACCAGGTAAGGACAGCAGATTTCCTTCCCTAATGGACATTAGTGAACCAGATGGGTTTTTTGCGACAATCGGTAATGGTTTCATGGTCAGCATCTGGCTTTTAATACCAGATTTTTATTGAATTCAAATTTCACCATCTGCCAGGTCCCCAGAGCATTAACCTGGGTCTCTGGAATATTAGTCCTGTGACAATGCCACCGCCTCCTCACTATGATCACTAAAAGAATTACATCAATCTTCCTTCCCCCCCGCCCCCAGCTACTCCAAATATCATTCTGCAATTGCATCCCAAGTATTAGATCACTTATGGGTCTTTCACAAGTATAGCTGGAATTAACACACACTGGTGAACTGGCCTTCTCTCGACTGATCCATGACGCCACTTTGAGCATTGCCTGAATCGTCATAGTTGGGAGCACTATTACTTTGTGAAATATTTCTCCTATGGATTCAAAGTATCAACAGCAGCCTTAGGACAATCTTCTAATGGTGCCCTACTCACCCAAGAGCAGCAGGTGTCTGCCGTGTATGTAGCTGAGGAGTGGTGGAGGTGGTTATCATGGTAAGTGATCCATCTGTCCCAGTTTTCTCCCAGTCGAAAGGGTCACTGTCAACAACCCCGTGTGCTTTAATGCTGCTGTCAAATACGGACATCAACAACTGCAGAATAAAGGGAAATAAAGGCAGACCAGGATTAACTAAGTTAAAACAGTGGAGTAATGGGCCAGGTATGCTGAATGGGATAGTTAGAGAGAAAATAAGGTGATACATAGCTTGCAGTGATTACAAGCAGGGTCTTCAACAGGCACTCACTCCTTCAATAAAGCCCATGTGATTTTTAATGGCTTTTGGAGTACTCAAGATGAGAATGTCACCTTGATATCAATTATGATAATGTGGAATTTGTGACAGATTTTACTGTTTTGCATCTTTGCAAGAAACACATTTTAGAATGAATGACCAACATACCATGCCACTGCAAAATTCACAGCCACTGAAGAATTATTGATGAATCACAATTGAATAGCAGCCAACAATTGGCCAAGAGGTAATAGTTTCTATTTCTTCTCAGGACTATACTTACATGGTTTTGAATTCAGCCATATTTTCAAATACTAAAAAAATGATAGGTCTACAAACTTACCAAACCACTAACTAAAATAGCAAAACAACCCAGAGAGGTCCAACGTTACTGATAACTGGGAAGAAACAGTAAAAGATGTTTGTTGAATCTTGGGTTTGCATCCTCCTGCAGTGTTGTATCACTTTCAATATTTCACAAGTTATATTTTATTTGATGAGATGAAATGAAAAATAATTCTAATTTATTTTGTAGAGCAGGTTTTCCTTGCTGTATTTGCATGGAGTAGCATATTTGTTTATATACCATCATTTCGCCACTTCTGTAACAAGGTTACATTTTTACAATTAAATCTTAATTATTGTAAATAAAAATTAGTACAGTTCGCTTGCAAGTTTTGTCATGCGTTGAATAATAGCATCCCAAACTGTAGGAGCTTGGTCAGTCTTACTAGGTTCTAGGGAATCATGCTTTTTTGTGTTCCATAATCATTGGGATTGTCCATTACTTTATCATCCCGCAACCTGCCTTCTGTAGAGACCCAGGACCTGTATAATAGCTTAATTCTTTTCTATGACCTTAAAAATAAGTTTCTCCAACTTCTTTGCGATCAAACAAAAATAATGTTTCCAAAGGTGTAAGGGAGGCTGTTTGCAGAATGGTGCAGGTACTACAAAAAGGAAGAAAATCTTATTTCCTTTATCAATCAGACATAATGCAAGAGGCATAAAAGAATTCAGGGGGAAAGAAGGCCTAGCTGGTCCTAATCTTTGCTGCTCTGTTCCTGTTCCCAATGTTAACATGAACAAATAAGACATTAGGCAATTTATAGGTGGATTTATAGAGGTACGAGCCATTGGCCTTGAACTAGGAATGTTTTCCTAAGATCACTCAGTCCAACAAGCCCTTATGATCTAAACTGCCTGCAAAACTAAATTCAAGAGGGATGGGCGAGGCTAGTACTGACCTGAAGGACCCAACTCAGTGTCTTCGGCTTTTTTTTAGGTCCACCTTTTTGTTAATTCTAGAGTGGAGAATCTAAGCGAGATTTGGTGGATTGTAAAATGGAGTAGACACAGTTTGAGCAATTCTCATGTCAATCTGCAACAGAAAATGGACGAACACATTTCTTGCACTATTTGATAATCAGCAGGAGCAGCCATCTCTTCTGACCTAAAGATCCTAATAAGAGCGCTCCTTGTAATGGATTTAAATACAGAATGACAAATCTGCCACCTTCTTAACTATGATTTAATTGCTAATATTATTCATCATTGTGTAATGTATTCTCCTTAGTTTGATCACCTACCTGGCCAACAGAACACCTGGGTACATCCCCTGCAACCAGAGATTGTTGAGAGCATGAAGAAACAGCTTATATAGTACACTTTTTTTTGAATTGGGCCTGGGTCTGAACAAGAAAATAAAGAATCCACTGAGGATACTGGATCTCAATCAGGCATCGGCAATCGCAGTAGAGATCAAAGTGGTGCACCCGAGGTTCCCATCTTGTGTTCTGTTGTGCCTTCATTCTAGAGACTGGGTGCCTGAGCTCTCTAATGCAATGTCTACTACTGAGAAAGACACAAGCAGCAACACTGTCAGAATAGCTTCACTTCCAAGTCATATAAAATCATGACAATATTTCTTCCTCAATACTGGGTTGATTTATCCCTACATAATGGGAGCACCATCACCACAAGGACTGGTGTAAGATTCAAAGGGAATCCCTACCACAATCTTCTAAGGGCTGCTAGGGGTGAACAATAAATACCAGCTATGCTTACATGACCAGCTATATCCTAAATATAGTTTTGGTTTTATAAAACAAATAAGACAAACCTATATTTTGAGCTATCTTTTTGTGCAATATGATCCCCATTGGATATGGGCCAAGTACTGGTAAATGGGATTAGGTAGGTAGGTCAGGTGTTTCTCATGTGTCAGTGCAGACTTGATGGGCCAAAGGGCCTCTTCTGCTCTGTGATTGTGTGTGTGATATCCTGAGAATTTCAGGAGTTTCTCTTTTTTTTTAAAAGAACAGTCCTGTTGAAGGTACAAGGTCACAGCATTTCAACAGAGACTTTGAGAACAATAGGTTCCAGACAGGCAGTTTGTTTGGAAGATAGATTTTTAAGCACTGGGCAGAAGGCCAGTGGAATGGGTAACCAGCCCATCAACTGGTGCTGGTAGGAGTTTTGGTCCATCTTCTGGTCTTCTCATCGCGCTTCTGACAAATGGGTGCCCCACTGCAGCCAAGGCAGCACATAGATCCGGCGGTTCAGGTAGTAGGTGTGGGAGACAGTGTTGGTGGTGGTGAGAAAAATGACTTTGTCCAGTTGTGTCTCAAAATGACAATCTGGGTCATCCACCAGCCACAAAAAGCAGGTGATTCAGCTGCCCTTTCAAGAGTCCTTTCAAGATGGCACTGGCCAGATTGGGAGCAGGAACAGAGCAGAATGTTGCACTCCCCTGATTTTTAGGTTGCTACCACGTTATTTCTGCCCAATAGAGCCAGTGAAAATCTCTCCAGAGAGTCTTAGAATTGTAGCAACAAACCAGTGCCTGAACAGCCTGCATGCAACAAATGAAACATAAGATGAAACAGGTAAGATAGATAAAAGGATAACTATACTTCCCTCTACTAATACTTGCTAAAAACAGCAAGGCTTGGCCTTGGAAGCGGGAAAGGAATACTGAGAACTTAAAAATTCTGTCAAACCTAGATACAAGTGCACAAAAATGTCAGATAGGGAAAAAAAGTTGGTCCATTTAGTCTGTCCCTGAGTAAAAGCTATCTTACAGGCCCTGAATGTTTATACAGGACAGGTGATCCTGATGAGGTCAGAACAAAAACACACTTGATTCTCCAGGTCCAAGATTTGTTAGGTTCCTACAGTGTATGAGGAATGACTGAATGAATGACAAAGAACAATAAGTAAACCAAACTTTAATAGCTCAGTGGTGCAGCTTGCAAGTGTACAAGCACATTTCACCCCAAAGTGGTGAGATAGAACATCATATCTCCAATTATTCATTATGGAGGCGGGGCAGGGTGGAATTTCCACATGTTACGAATGGCAAAAGTGTAACGGTGGCTTTCACGAATGGGTTTGCAGGTTCATAATATATGGCATATATAGGAAGTTTCCCCATGGAGAGTTCCTAATCTCAGCTGGACTCAGGAGGAGGCAAGGATCTTTACTACATGGAGAAAATAAATACTGGAGGCCACGAGAAGCTTTTGTTACTCTTACAGTATCTTCCAGCAACTAGGTGAAGAAAGGCAGAGATTTGGCAGAGACTCTGCGCATGGAACTATGATGGGTCTGTTTAAGATTCTCACTCACACTTGTACAGTAATTTACCTGGTAATCTGGTTTGGTGAAATAATCTAAACAAAGAACATGCTCCAGAAATAAAGCGAACTCTTGGGGGAGGTGCTTCAACATAAGGCGGTGATCATATTTTTCTTTTATCAAGCCTACTTGTTCCTGTAAACACAGAACAGAAAAAACAGACACAGATTTAATCCATATACATCTAATTAGCAACACTGAGGTCATAAGTTTCAGCTCCAGTCAGTTCACTACATCAACTAATTATAGATGACAGCCTACTTTATAACTCAAGACTCAGCAACAAAAAAAACCTTAAACCTTAAATATTACTCATGTTCTTTTGTTTTATAATGTTAGCCACTGGCTCTTTTATTTAGTTTCTTTCCAGAAAAGGTGTCACCTGTGGTCCTCTGGGTAACACTCGTGCTTCCCATTCAGGGGTCTGTGGGTTCAAGCTCCACTTCAGCAACTTGAGGTCTCTAGGCCGATGCTCCCAAGTCAGTACTGAGGGAGTGCTGCACTATCTGAGGTGCTGTTTTTCAAATGATACTTCTAACTGAGGTCTGTCTGCTCCGAGAGGGGCTGGGGAGTGGGTGGCAGGTGAAGGATCTCATGACACTTTTGGCAAAAGAGTATTGGAATTTTCTCCCCTGAGCCCTGGCCAATATTTATCACTCAACCATCAACACTTAAATGGTTTAACTGATCAAAGTCACATTGCTGTTTGTGAGAACTTGATGTGTGCAAATTAGCTTCCATACTTCCACATAACAACCAAGGTTCTCCCAAAATTGTGAGGTGCGCATCAATTGGGAATGTGTTGCACAGGGAATAAACAGACTGCATGCATACAACATTCCCTTAGGGTGCACACATGCAGGTTAATCTTGAAGGGATTGTGCAGTGCAACAAGCTGACCATTCACAGCAAACAGAAATAAGAGGGAATGTTGATTACAACAGTGGACTATACTTTAAAAAGTACTTCATTTTCTGTCAAACACTTTGGGCATCTTGAGGCAATGTAAGGTGCCGCTTTAAATGAAAGTCTTTCCTGCTTTCCATTAAATACCTCATACAAATTATCAATCTTTTCCTTGTTTAAAATGTTTAGCTTCTAATTCATAATTGATTTTCTTTTTCTATCTAAACTAGATATTGCTTCTTTTATAGTTCAATGGTCTACTGTAGTCTCCTTTATTGCCCTTCTCTGAATGCTTTCCACTGCATGAGCATCTTTTTGCTAAATACAGCATATAGGAATCATACACCCTACTTGGCCCGATCAAGGCTTTATCATGATAAATTCTGATTTGTTTTACCGTTTTTCAGGAGGTAGCAATTACCTTGAAATTGCTTTGGGTGAGAACACAAGAACACATTAAACAGTAAAAATACTCTTATAACAACATTTGTGCTGTTTTCCCTACTCAGGCAGCCCCTTTCTCCATTCCCTCCAATTGAAGGAGCTCCTTAAATATATTGGAGGTGACAAAATTGCAAGAACTATATTCCCTCCTTTGCCTGCTCTGATGGCACCAGCATTATAGCTTGGCAGACAACAAATTCTTTACTTGCCTTATCAAAGTAGTACCACAAGGAAATCCAAAGCAAGCTAATGGCTAAACCTTCCTTACTTTTTGAAGGAGACATTGAGCTTTTGTAAAACAGAAAATACATAAAAATACAAGTTTGGTCCATGTAGTTTTTCAACTAGTTATCTCTCTTGGGTTCATGGTTTCTCACCCTTAAATTCAAGCAGCAAAACATTCTGTGGAATCCCAGGCCCTCATACTGACACACTATTTCCTTCAAGCTTCATCTCAATGCTCATTCGTCAATGCTATGTACTTAAACCACTCAATAAGACCATGAGTTCTAGATTCTCATCACACTCCATGTAAAAAAAAACTCCTAAATTCCATACTTCATCTGTTGTTGAGCCCTTGTTCTGGGCTTATCCAAAAGTGCAAACAGTTTTTCCACATCGCTCTTGTGAACCTTCTCTCAATTTTAAACACCTCTATCAGATCTCATTTTCATCTTCTATTTTCCAGAGAAAAAATGCCCATTTTGCTCAATCTTTCCTACCGGTTGCATCTTCTCAATTCTGGTTCACACCTTGAAAATGTTTTTATGTACATTTGCCTGTGGCTTCATTATTTTTGGTAGTATGGAGGCCAGATCTGCACACAGTACTCAAGTCTGATCCAACCAAGGCCCTATGAAAAAAAATTAACACTACAACTTGTGCAAGTGTCAGTATTCTAGACAATGCTTGACTGCTTCAAGCAGATTTAGTTTGCTCAGGAATTGAGCTCATGACTAGCAAAGAATGTTTTAAGTTAGAAAAGTGCAGTGTTATGCATATAGGTAGGGCAAATGCTGAACTTACATACACCATACCGAAAAAACATTAAAACAGGTGGAGAATGAAAGAGGTCTGGGTGTTCTAGTGCGTAGATCTTTCATGGAAATGCCATGAAGCGGTTGCTAGAGTAAATAAGGAGGTGCATTTATTGGATAATTGACAACAAGACAAAGCATCCAGGACTGTCACTGACCTCATCTCCTCTGGAGATCTTCCCTCCACAGCTTCCAACCTCATAGTCTGCCAACCTCGGATGGCCTGCTTCTACCTCCTACCCAAAATCCACAAACAGGACTGTCCCAGCAGACCGATTGTGTCAGCCTGTTCCTGCCCCACGGAACTCATTTCTTGCTATCTTGACTCCATTCTCTCTCCCCTTGTCCAGTATCTTCCCACCTACATCTGTGATTCCTCTCACGCCCTACATCATATCAACAATTTCCAGTTCCATGGCCCCAATCGCCTCCTCTTCACCATGGACGTCCAATCCCCCTACACCTCCATCCCCACTGGGATGGTCTGAGGGCTCTCAGCTTCTTCCTCGAACAGAGGCCCGAACAATCCCCATCCACCACTACTCTCCTCCATCTGGCTGAACTTATTCTCTCACTGAACAATTTCTCCTTAAACTCGTCTCACTTCCTCCAAATAAAAGGTCTGGCTATGGGCATCCGCATGGGTCCCAGTTATGCCTGTCTCTTTATGGGTTATGTGGAACATTCCTTGTTCCAGTCCTACTCAGGCCCCGTCCCAAAACTCTTTCTCTGGTACGTCGAAGACTGCTTTGGTGCCGCTTCATGCTCTCGTCTGGACCTGGAAAAATTTATTAATTTTGCTTCCAATTTCCGCCCCTCCATTCACTTTCACGTGGTCCATCACTGACACTTCCCTTCCCTTCCTTGACCTCTCAGTTTCAATTTCTGGTGATAGACTGTCCACCAATATTCATTACAAGCCTACCGACTCCCACAGCTACCTTGACTACAGCTCCTCACACCCCGCTTCCTGTAAGGACTCCATCCCATTCTCTCAGTTCCTTCGCCTCCGTCGCATCTGTTCTGATGATGCCACTTTCAAAAACAGTTCCTCTGACATGTCTTCCTTCTTCCTTAACCAAGGTTTTCCACCCACGGTGGTTGACAGGGCCCTCAACCGTGTCCGGCCCATCTCCCGCGCATCCGCCCTCACACCTTCTTCTCCCTCCCAGAAACATGATAGGGTCCCCCTTGTCCTCACTTATCACCCCACCAGCCTCCGCATTCAAAGGATCATCCTCCGCCATTTCCGCCAACTCCAGCATTATGCCACCACCAAACACATCTTCCCTTCACCACCCCTGGTGGCATTTCACAGGGATCATTCCCTCTGGGACACCCTGGTCCACTCCTCCATCACACCCTACACCTCAACTCCCTCCCACGGCACCTTCCCATGCAACCGCAGAAGGTGCAACACCTGCCCCTTTACTTCCCCCTCCTCACCGTCCAAGGGCCTAAACACTCCTTTCAAGTGAAGCAGCATTTCACTTGCACTTCCCTCAATATAGTCTATTGCATTCGCTGCTCCCAATGTGGTTTCCGCTACATTGGAGAGACCAAACGCAGACTGGGTGACCACTTTGCAGAACACCTTTGGTCTGTCCGCAAACATGACCCAGACCTCCCTGTCGCTTGCCATTTCAACACTCCACCCTGCTCTCATGCCCACATGTCCATCCTTGGCCTACTGCAATGTTCCAGTGAAGCTCAACGCAAACTGGAGGAACAGCACCTCATCATCCGACTAGGCACTTTACAGCCTTCCGTAATGAATATTGAGTTCAACAACTTTAGATCATGAACTCTCTCCTTCCCCACCTCCATTCCGATCCCCCCTTTTCCAATAATTTATATATATTTTTCTTTTCCCACCTACTTCCATTATTTTTAAATGTATTTCCATCCATTGTTTTATCTCTACCTTTTAGCCTATTTCGATTCCCTCCCCCACCCCACCCCCACTAGGGCTATCTATCCCTTGCTCGTCCTGCTTTCCACCCTTAATGTCCCCATTAGCACATTTCTTAGCTAATATCACCACCTTCAACTCCTCTTTGTCCCTTTGTCTATGACATCTTTTGGCAATCTCCACCTATCACTGGCCCTCTATCCAGTTCTACCTGGGTTGCCCCCTTAAATCAGCTTATATTTCACCTCTTTTCTATTTTTCCTTAGTTCTGATGAAGAGTCATTCGGGCTCGAAACGTTAACTGTATTCCTCTCCGCAGATGCTGTCAGACCTGCTGAGTTTTTCCAGGTATTTTTGTTTTTGTTGAAGCATATTATTTGGTTCACCTTCCAGACCCAAAGAGAATCTATGCTAATTCCCAGTTCCTTTTCCCAAGCAACAAATAAAACTCCCTTATTAAATGTCACCCCAACCTTCTTGATCCTGAAGCTCATAGTGCTTCAAATTTATTTCCCACTCAGTCTTTCTTTAGCCAGCTTTAATTGAATCCTGTTATATTTGGCATTTCTCGATCATCAATTCAAACTCATCCATTTTATTTCTGATGCTCCTGGCATTTTAGCTCATTTTTTGTATTCATATGACTCCTCTCTAATTATTAGTCCAGTTATATTCCCTTTCCCATGTGGGATTTTGAAAGCAGGTAACTAAAACACCATTCATGTAGGCAATATATTTGAGTCTGATTTTAAAACAAGGTAAAACGCATTGTGCTTCACTAATAGAAAACGTTCATAGCTAAGTTAAGAAGAGTAAAACCCTTTTATTTTAAGTGGTTCAACTAGTTTATATGGTGTCTGGCTGATCTATACAGACCAGAAAGGGCTAGGTTTAGCCTCCAGTCTGTGCTCAGTTAGCTAATTCAGCTAGGTAGCATTTTGGATGCTATAGCCAGCTGCAGTTTATAATTTATCCAAGTCCTCAGAATTTCTTGAAAACCGCAAAAGAAGGGATTGTATGTATGAATACCAGCAGGTGCTGTTAATTCTGGACTTTTAACTTCAACCTCAGTCTCATGAATGTTTAATTGCACTTCATTAATACAGATGGCTTTTAATGATGAAAAGCATTGTATTATGCAGACATACAAGCCCTGCAGTCAAGATATCAGACCAACTGCACAAAGGACCCCATTCTCAATAAGACCAACATCTGCTGACGTTGCACTGTGCTTTTACTTCCATTCCAGTTGCTGTGTAGGTAATTAACTGAATGGAAGTCACTGTAATCTTTCAGTAGTACACTGAATTCTGCGTTTGTGCTTCAGTTTATTGTTTTTATAAATACCTTGTCCTTTATCTTCCTCCATGGTAGCTGCCCAACGACAAACTCCACCAACATGTAAAACAAGGACCAAAGGTCATCATGTCGGCCCATTTCCTGTTTTAAAAAAAAACTATAAGCATGAGGAATACAAATGCCGTCAGAAAGCTGGATAGAGAGAACAATGCTGACTTTTTTTTTGTAATGGTCTCAGATCAATCAGCAATGAAATCTATTAACAAAATTACTTCATTCACTCTTTAAAAATTCACTGAATATCATCACACTGAGACCTGTACTGTGTTTAAGTGTTTATAAAACAGCCATTCTGTGATAAGGACTTCCTCAGCTTAATAAAACAAATTTAAAAGTGGCCTCCGACATATCAATTGTGCTGCGAATTTTCTCCTTGAAAAGGAATTGTGTACTCCTGTCAAATTAGTTGTGGCAATATGGCAATTCTTCCAATAGCAAACATTAAAAAGAAAATGCTGGCCAGTCCTGTCAGTCTGTAGAGCTGCAGCTGCACCTTTTACTCTCCCATAGCATCTTCCCCTAAGGCCCTGACTCAGTTGCCATGGAAGCATGTTGCATTGGGATAAATATATAATTGCATCTGGTACTATACAATGGAATAGATGGACCTGTGGGACAAGCGTCATTAATGGTGGGCTATAATAATTTCTTTAAATTGAATTAAAACTTTTAAAGCATAAATTAGCAGTGCAGACACAGTTACACAATTTAATTAAAACAAATTCATTCATTTCACTTCTAATGTTTAATTTTATTTATTTACCTGACCAAAAGTTGCAGTGGTGATAATAGAGATAAAATTAGTTAGGGATAAAGGTCCTAGCATTGATAACCAGCAAGCACATGATATTTTTTCCTTTGGTTTCTTCACAATTTTAACCAATTTACCTGATTTGCAGTACAATATAGTCTTAATCTTGGTGTATTTTCATTCAACACAATAGTGTGTTTAATGCAATAAAACATCCCAAGGCACTTCATGGGAGCATTATAAAACAAAATATGACACTGAGCCACATAAGGAGATATTAGATCAGATGACCAAAAGCTCAGCAAAACAGATAGGTTTTAAGGTGTGCCTTAAGAAGGAAAGCAAGGTAGAAAGAGAGATGTAGGGGGGCTATTCCAGAGTTTACGGCTTTGGCAATTGAAGACACGACCACCAATGGTGGAGCGGTTAAAATCAGGGATATTCAAAAGGTCAGAATTAGAGGAGTATAATGGTTAAAATGCAAGTGTAACAGCAGATGGAGGATAATAGGTTATCTGTAAACATGTATGAATTTTCCCTCAGGTTTGATCGATAATATTAATGCCATTGAGGTTATAATCTGAAAGATTATTTAAAATGACAGACATACTTGTGCCTTCACAAGTGAAATATGTCAACATTTTGAAAATCTAAATGTGTTACCTTAAAAAAGGTAATGTTATGAGACACAATGATGCAAAGCTATTCATGCTCTAAAAAATTGGATCATTCAGCAAACTCAAAACTTTATATACAAGTAGGTTTAAGGGTTCATCAAAGGCTCACTCAGTAAATGCATGAATATATGGTAGTGATCTGTACCAACCTGGAAGGTCACATGTTTGATCCCTGGACTCAATCAGGGTGAGGGCACTACAATTGTCTGCAGGGAAAGAATCATCAGCCAAGAGTTTCACTCCTGATCTGATAAATCCTGCTGTTAGTACACCTGTAATAATTATTTGCTAAGAAAGCATCACAGCATCAAGTAACCGGTCATTAGTGGCTGCTTTGATTGATACATGATTGTGTAGGTACTTTGGAATAGTTCCATGGGCGTGCAAGAACTTGTCTACTCCCTTTAGGAGAGCAAGCACAAGAACAGAAAAATCAGAAAACTGGTTTTGCATGTATGGGCATAAGGCAGTGTTTCTCTTGTTCACATCCAAGGACAGTTGCTTTAATGATGGATATAAGTTTATTTTTAAAAGTCTGATCCTAGCCAGACTATAGACTGCAAAAGAAATGTGTCAATATATTTCATGCAAAAAACCACTACAGCTAACAAATATTTTGTATATATATACATACATATGATGAATTGTATCATTTCAAAAGGAGTAAAACCTGGGGAGGTTTGTGCACAAATCTTTGAAGGTGGCAGGACAGGTTAGCAAAGCAGTTAATAAAACTTATGGGATCCAGAGTTTCATAAAATGAGGCAGACAGTACAAAAGTAAAGAAGGAAGTAATGCTAAACCTACCTAAAACGAGTTTGGCCCCAGCTAAAGTATTGGGCACCATATTTTAAGGAAGGCCATGAAGGCTTTGAAGAAGGTACAGAAGAGATAACCCAGATTAGTTCCAGGGATGGGGGATTATAGTTAACTAAATTGACTGGAGAAGCAGAGGTTGTTCTTTGTCGAGCAGAGAAGACAGAGAGAAGGTTTGATAGAGGTGTTTAAAAACATGAACAATTTAGATAGATTAAATAAAATGAGAAGCTGTTTCTAATAGCTGATGGGTCAGTAATGAGGGGGCACAAATTTAAAGTGATTGGAAAAGGAGCCAGAAGCGACATGATGAAAAGCCTTTTTAAAAGAAAATGTGACAAGTGATTTGGATTTGGAATGCGCTGCCTGTTGGCGGATACAGATTCAATAGTACCATTTGATAGTTAATTGGATTAATACTTGAAAGAGAAAAAAAAATTACAGGGATAGGAGTGAGAAATCAAAACACAATCAATCTATGCTTTGGTAAGAAAAGTCCATGAAGCTACATTTGGAAGTTTGTGACATACAAACAAAATATTATGAATGGTACTACGCTGCTCCTCTTCTCCCTGGGTGTTAATAGATTATGAAGCACATGAATCACAGAATGTCACAGTGCAGAAGAGGCCCTTCGGCCCATCGAGTCTGCACCGACACGTGAGAAACACCTGACCTACCTACCTAATCCCATTTACCAGCACTTGGCCCATAACCTTGAATGTTATGACGTGCCAAGTGCTCATCCAGGTACTTTTTAAAGGACGTGAGGCAACCTGCCTCCACCACCCTCCCAGGCCATGCACTCCAGACCGTCACCACCCTCTGGGTAAAAAAGTTTTTTCCTCACATCCCCCTAAACAGCTGCTCCCTATCCACCCTGTCCATGCCCCTCATAATCTTGTCCACCTCGATCAGTTGCCCCTCAGTCTTCTCTGCTCCAACAAAAACAACCCAAGTCTATCCAACCTCTCTTCATAACTTAACTATTTCATCCCAGGCAACATCCTGTTGAATCTCCTCTGCACCCACTCCAGTGCAATCACATCCTTCCTATAATGTGCCGACCAGAACTGCACACAGTACTCCAGCTGTGGCCTCACCAAGGTTCTATACAACTCCAACATGACCTCCCTACTTTTGTAATCTATGCCTTGATTGATAAAGGCAAGTGTCCCATAGGCCTTTTTCACCACCCCACTAACATGCCCCTCCGTCTTCAGAGATCTATGGACACACACGCCAAGGTCCCTTTGTTCCTCAGAACTTCCTAGTGTCATGCCATTCATTGAATACACTTTGGAAGGAGTAATTTGACAAGGAAGTATCACCTAACACTTTTCAGGGTTAAATTCCATCTGCCACTTATCTGCCCATTTGACCATTCCATCTATATCTTCCGGTAGCCCAAGACACTCAACCTCACTGTTAACCACCCGGCCAATCTTTGCGTCTTTCGTAAACTTACTAATCCTACCCCCCACATAGTCATCTATGTCGTTTATATCAATGACGAATAATCGGGGACCCAGCACAGATCCCTGTGGTACGCCACTGGACACAGGCTTCCAGTAACTAAAGCAGCCTTCTGTCATCACCCTTTGTCTCCTACAACTAAGCCAATTTTGAATCCAACTTATCAAATTACCCTGTATCCCATGTGCATTTGCCTTCTTTATAAGTCTCCCATGCGGGACCTTGTCAAAGGCTTTGCTGAATTCCACATAAACTACATCAACTACACAACCCTCATCTACACACCTGGTCACCTCATCAAAAAATCCAATCAAATTTGTTAAGCATAACCTCCCTCTGACAAAGCTATGCTGACTATCCCTGATCAAACCTTGCATCTCCAAGTGGAGATAGATTCTCTCTTTCAGGATTTTCTCCAATAGTTTCCCTACCACCAACGTGAGACTCACTGGTCTGTAGTTCCCTGGTTTATCTCTACAACCCTTCTTAAATAGCAGAACCACATTAGCTGTTCTCCAGTCCTCTGGCACTTCCCCCATGGCCAGAGAGGAATTAAAAATTTGGGTCAGAGCCCCTACGATCTCCTCCCTTGCCTCCCTCAGCAGTCTGGGACATAAATCATCCAGACCTGGAGATTTGTCCACTTTTAAGCCTACCAACACCTCCAATACATTGTCACTCCCTATACCAATTTGCTCAAGAACCTCGCAATCTCTCTCTCCGAGTTCCATACCTCCATCCTCATTCTCTTGGGTGAAGACAGATGTGAAGTATTCGTTCAACACTCTACCAATGTCTTCTGGCTCCACCCATAGATTGGTCCCTTATGGGCCCTACTCTTTCCCTGGTTATCCTCTTCCCATTGATATACTTACAGAATATCTCGGGATTTTCCCTACTTTTACCAGTCAGAGCTTTCTCATATTCCCTCTTTGCTCTCCTAATTGCTTTCTTAAGCTCCACCCTGCACTTTCTGTACTCCATTAATGCCTCCGCTGATTTGCTTCCCTTATACCTGCTAAAAGCCTCTCTTTTCCTTCTCATCGTAACCTGAATATCACTGGTCATCCATGGTTCTCTGGGCTTATTACTCCTTCCTATCACCCTAGAGGGAGCATGTTGAGCCTGTACCCTCCCCATTTCCTTTTTGAACGCCCCCCCACTGTTCTTCTGTAGATTTCCCCACAAGTAGTTGTTCCCAGTCAACCTTGGCCAAATCCTGCCTTATTTTACTAAAATCCACTCTCCCCCAATCCAAAACATTTTTTTGCAACTTGTCGATTTCTTTGTCATAACAAGCTTAAATTGTATCATGTTGTGGTCGCTATCACTAAAATGCTCGCCCACCACCACCTCAGCCACCTGTCCGGCTTCATTCCCCAGAATTAGGTCCAGCACTGCGCCATCCCTTGTTGGACCCTCTACATATTGACCTAAAAAGTTCTCCTGTACACATTTCAAGAAATCCAGTCCATCCAAGCCCTTAGCACTATGTCTATCCCAATTAATGTTGGGAAAGTTGAAATCCCCTAATATAATTACCCTATTGTTATTGTTTTTACACACCTCCGCGAATTGTGCACATATTTGCTCCTCAATTTCCTGCTGACTATCTGGGGGTCTCTAATAAACACCTAATAATGTGGCTGCCCCTTTTTTATTCCGAAGCTTCATTCGATGCCCCCTCCAAGATATCATCTCTCCCTACTGCAGTGACTGACTCCTTAACTAATAATGCAAGGAATACCAGGAGTGTGTAATGGTGGATGGAAGCAGGGAGCAGAAAGTAAACAAAGGCTGGCTACAGAATTTATCTTTTAAATTAAGATAAACCTTGTATATGTTCCAGTCATGAATACAATAAGGTCTATACTTCAACAACATACAATTGAGTTATTCTAGTTTTACCTTGTGAGGTACAAAATACAAGAAATTTTATTTTATTTTGGCATTAGCTGTATTTCAATCTGCACCATGATAAACAGGACGCAGGTCTAATACATTCAAAATCCTCGCATTCATATCTCTCGAGATTTCACAAATCATTTTAAAAATCTCATTAGCAGAACTCAAGTTAAAAATCATGGACATATGTTGCTGTCAATCAATTGAGCTAATAACTTGTTAAGGAGTTCATTTAAATTCCTGGCTTCCAGACTCTTGGCAAATACATTTTATAAATGAATAAACAATTGGTGGAACCAGCAAACAGTCTCAACAGTTACTGCCAGAAACAGGAAGAGCTTCCCATATCAGCTGGATCTAAGACACTTGGATTTTAAAATATTAAATTATCTAACATGAACCAACAATATCGATAGAATTTTAGAGTAGAATGGAAATTAATTATTAAAACATCTCAGTTTGAGAACATTAATGAAGATTTTTATAGTGCAGGAGAGGCAAGGAGAATAGTGCGCATCCCTTGCTTGAATACACTAAGCATATGAGGAACCTACGAAGTGTTAACAAATGATTTTAATAGTCCACACACGAACATAGTAGTAAACGTAATGCGATTTGGTTTCCAAGTATCTTCTCTCCTTTGTCTAGCGTAATATCCAACATGACATTGAATAAGCAATTTAGTGCAAGAATTTCCATCCACTGACAAACTGCTGTCCTGTTGCTTTTGTTAAAAGCATGCTTTATCTGCTCATCTGAAGCCAATGTTTGTTGAACACAACTACTCGCTGGATATAAGACCACCACAAAATGACATGGCACCATCTGAGAAAATTTGTGTGTGAGGTGTATGTATCTGTGTGAGAGGGGGTGTGTGGGTATCTGTGTGAGAGGGGGTGTGTGTACATCTGTGTGAGAGGGGGTGTGTGTACATCTGTGTGAGAGGGGGTGTGTGTACATCTGTGCGAGAGGGTGTGTGTGTGTCTCTGTGCGAGAGGGTGTGTGTGTGTCTCTGTGCGAGAGGGTGTGTGTGTGTCTCTGTGCGAGAGGGTGTGTGTGTGTCTCTGTGCGAGAGGGTGTGTGTGTGTCTCTGTGCGAGAGGGTGTGTGTGTGTCTCTGTGCGAGAGGGTGTGTGTGTGTCTCTGTGCGAGAGGGTGTGTGTGTGTCTCTGTGCGAGAGGGTGTGTGTGTGTCTCTGTGCGAGAGGGTGTGTGTGTCTCTGTGCGAGAGGGTGTGTGTGTCTCTGTGCGTGAGGTGTGTGTGTCTCTGTGCGTGAGGTGTGTGTGTCTCTGTGCGTGAGGTGTGTGTGTCTCTGTGCGTGAGGTGTGTGTGTCTCTGTGCGTGAGGTGTGTGTGTCTCTGTGCGTGAGGTGTGTGTGTCTCTGTGCGTGAGGTGTGTGTGTCTCTGTGCGTGAGGTGTGTGTGTCTCTGTGCGTGAGGTGTGTGTGTCTCTGTGCGTGAGGTGTGTGTGTCTCTGTGCGTGAGGTGTGTGTGTCTCTGTGCGTGAGGTGTGTGTGTCTCTGTGCGTGAGGTGTGTGTGTCTCTGTGCGTGAGGTGTGTGTGTCTCTGTGCGTGAGGTGTGTGTGTCTCTGTGCGTGAGGTGTGTGTGTCTCTGTGCGTGAGGTGTGTGTGTCTCTGTGCGTGAGGTGTGTGTGTCTCTGTGCGTGAGGTGTGTGTGTCTCTGTGCGTGAGGTGTGTGTGTCTCTGTGCGTGAGGTGTGTGTGTCTCTGTGCGTGAGGTGTGTGTGTCTCTGTGCGTGAGGTGTGTGTGTCTCTGTGCGTGAGGTGTGTGTGTCTCTGTGCGTGAGGTGTGTGTGTCTCTGTGCGTGAGGTGTGTGTGTCTCTGTGCGTGAGGTGTGTGTGTCTCTGTGCGTGAGGTGTGTGTGTCTCTGTGCATGAGGTGTGTATGTCTCTGTGCGTGTGTGTGTATCTGTGGGTGGTGTGTGTATGTATCTGCGGGTGGTGTGTGTGTGTATCTGTGGGTGGTGTGTGTGCGTGTGTGTGCATGTGTGAGGAGTGTGTGTGTATGTATCTGTGGGAGGTGTGTGAGAGTATCTGTGGGTGAGGTGCGTGTGTGTGTGCGTATCTGTGAGTGAGGTGTGTGTGTGTATCTGTGGGTGAGGTGTGTGTGTGTGTGTGTGTGTGTATCTGTGGGTGAGGTGTGTGTGTATGTGTGTGTATCTGTGGGTGAGGTGTGTGTGTATGTGTGTGTATCTGTGGGTGAGGTGTGTGTGTGTGTGTGTGTGTGTGTGTGTATCTGTGGGTGAGGTGTGTGTGTGTGTGTGTATCTGTGGGTGAGGTGTGTGTGTGTGTATCTGTGGGTGAGGTGTGTGTGTGTGTATCTGTGGGTGAGGTGTGTGTGTATCTGTGGGTGAGGTGTGTGTGTATCTGTGGATGAGGTGTGTGTGTGTGTGTGTGTATCTGTGGGTGAGGTGTGAGTGTGTGTGTATGTATCTGTGGGTGAGGTGTGTGTGTGTATCTGTGGGTGAGGTGTCTGTGTGTGTGTATCTGTGGGTGAGGCGTGTGTGTGTATCTGTGGGTGAGGTGTGTATCTGTGGGTGAGGTGTGTGTGCGTGTATATGTGGGTGAGGTGTGTGTGTATCTGTGGGTGAGGTGTTTGTGTGTGTGTGTATCTGTGAGTGAGGGGTGTGTGTGTGTGTGTATCTGTGGGTGAGGGGTGAGTGTCTGTGTGTGTGTATCTGTGGGTGAGGGGTGAGTGTGTGTGTGTGTATCTGTGGGTGAGGGGTGTGCGTGTGTGTATATCTGTGGGTGAGGGGTGTGTGTGTATCTGTGGGTGAAGTGTGTGTGTGTGTATCTTTGGGTGAGGTGTGTGTGGGTGTGTATCTGTGGGTGAGCGGTGTGTGTGTGTGTCTATCTGTGGGTGAGGGGTGTGTGTGTGTGTGTGTGTGTGTGTATCTGTGGGTGAGGCGTGTGTGTGTGTGTGTGTTTGTGTGGGTGTGTGTGTATGTGGGTGAGGGGTGTGTGTGTGTGTGTATCTGTGGGTGAGGGGTGTGTGTGTGTGTGTATTTGTGGGTGAGGGGTGTGTGTGTGTATCTGTAGGTGAGGTGTATGTGTGTGTGTATCTGTGGGTGAAGTGTCTGTGTGTATCTTTGGGTGAGGTGTGGGTGTGTGTGTGTGTGTGTTTATCTGTGGGTGAGGTGTGTGTGTGTATCTGTGGGTGAGATGTGTGTGTGTATCTGTGGGTGAGGTGTCTGTGTGTGTGTATCTGTAGGTGAGGTGTGTGTGTGTGTGTGTATCTGTAGGTGAGGTGTGTGTGTGTGTGCATCTGTGGGTGAGGGATGTGTGTGTGTGTGAGGGATGTGTGTGTGTGTATCTGTGGGTGAGGGGTGTGTGTGTGTGTGTATCAGTGGGTGAGGTGTGAGTGTGTGTGTATGTATCTGTGGGTGAGGTGTGTGTGTGTGTATCTGTGGGTGAGGTGTGTGTGTGTGTGTGTGTGTATCTGTGGGTGAGGCGTGTGTGTGTGTATCTGTGGGTGAGGTGTGTATCTGTGGGTGAGGTGTGTGTGTGTATCTGTGGGTAAGGTGTGTGTGTATCTGAGGGTGAGGTGTGTGTGTGTCTGAGGGTGAGGTGTGTGTATCTGTGGGTGCAGTGTGTGTGTGTATCTGTGGGTGAGGAGTGCATGTGTGTGTATCTGTGGGTGAGGGGTGTGTGTGTGTGTGTGTGTGTGTCTGTGGGTGAGGGGTGTGTGTGTGTGTATCTGTGGGTATGGGGTGAGTGTGTGTGTGTGTGTGTATCTGTGGGTGAGGGGTGAGTGTGTGTGTGTATCTGTGGGTGAGGGGTGTGTGTGTGTGTATCTGTGGGTGAGGAGTGTGTGTGTGTATCTGTGGGTGAGGGGTGTGTGTGTGTATCTGTGGGTGAGGGGTGTGTGTGTGTATGTCTGTGGGTGAGGTGTGTGTGTATCTGTGGGTGAAGTGTGTGTGTGTGTATCTGTGGGTGAGGGGTGTGTGTGTGTGTGTGTGTCTATCTGTGGGTGAGGGGGGTGTGTGTGTGTGTGTGTGTGTATCTGTGGGTGAGGGGTGTGTGTGTGTGTGTATTTGTGGGTGAGGGGTGTGTGTGTGTGTATTTGTGGGTGAGGGGTGTGTGTGTGTGTGTGTGTGTGTGTATCTGTGCGTGCGGAGCGTGTGTGTGTGTGTATCTGTGTGTGAGGTGTATATGTGTGTGTGTATCTGTGGGTGAAGTGTCTGTGTGTATCTTTGGGTGAGGTGTGGGTGTGTGTGTGTATCTGTGGGTGAGGTGTGGGTGTGTGTGTGTATCTGTGGGTGAGGTGTGTGTGTGTATCTGTGGGTGTGGTGTGTGTGTGTATCTGTGGGTGAGGTGTGTGTGTGTGTGTGTATCTGTGGGTACGGAGTGTGTGTGTGTGTGTGTGTATCTGTGGGTGAGGTGTGTGTGTGTGTACCTGTGCGTGAAGTGTGTGTGTGTGTATCTGTGGGTGAGGTGTGTGTGTGTGTGTATCTGTGGGTGAGGTGTGTATGTGTGTGTATCTGTGGGTGAGGTGTGTGTGTGTATCTGTGGGTGAGGTGTGTGTGTGTATCTGTGGGTGAGGCGTGTGTGTGTGTATCTGTGGGTGAGGCGTGTGTGTGTGTATCTGTGGGTGAGGCGTGTGTGTGTGTATCTGTGGGTGAGGCGTGTGTGTGTGTATCTGTGGGTGAGGCGTGTGTGTGTATATCTGTGGGTAAGGCGTGTGTGTGTGTATCTGTGGGTGAGGGGTGTGTGTGTGTGTGTGATTCTGTGGGTGACGGGTGTGTGTGTGTGTATCTGTGGGTGATATGTGTGTGTATCTGTGGGTGAGGTGTGTGTGTGTGTATCTGTGGGTGAGGTGTGTGTGTATCTGTGGGTGAGGTGTGTGTGTATCTGTGGGTGAGGTGTGTGTGTGTGTATCTGTGGGTAAGTTGTGTGGGTGTGTAGATGTGGGTGAGGTGTGTGTGCGTGTAGCTGTGGGTGAGGTGTGTGTGTGTGCTTGTATCTGTGGGCGAGGGATGTGCGTGTATCTGTGGGTGAGGTGTGCGCGCGCGCGTGTGTGTGTGTGTATCTGTGGGTGAGATGTGTGTCTGTGTGCGTTTCTGTGTGTGAGTGGTGTGTCTGTGTGTGTATCTGTGGGTGAGGTGTGTGTGTGCATGTATCTGTGGTTGAGGTGCATGTATCTATGGGTGAGGTGTGTGTGTGTGTGTGTGTGTGTGTGTGTATGTATCTGTGGGTGGTGTGTGTGTATCTGTGTGTGAGGTTTGTGTGTCTCTGTGTGAGGTGTGTGTATGTATCTGTGGGTGAGGTGGGTGTGTGTTTGTGAGGTTTGTGTGTATGTGTGTATCTGTGGGCGGTGTGTGTATGCGTATATCTATGGGCGAGGTGTGTGTGTAACTGTGGGTGAGGTGTGTGGATCTGTGTGTGTGTGGGTGTGTGTATGTATCTGTGGGTCGTGTGCGTGTGTATCTGTGGGTGAGGTGTGTGTGTGTGTGTATCTGTAGGCGAGATGTGTGTCTGTGTGTGTATCTGTGGGTGAAGTGTGTGTGCGTGCGTGTATCTGTGGGTGAGGTGTGTGTGCGTGTGTGGTGGGGGTGAGGTGTGTGCGTATATGTGTATATGTATGTATCTGTTCATGGTGCGTGTGCGCGTGTATCTGTGGGTGAGGTGTGTGTGTGTGTGTGTGTATAACTATGGGTGAGGTGTGTGCGTGTGTGAGATGTGTGTGTATATGTATCTGTGGGCGGTGTGTGTGTGCGTGTATCTGTGTGTGAGGTGTGCGCGCGCGTGTGTGTGTGTATCTGTGGGTGAGATGTGTGTCTGTGTGTGTTTGTGTGTGTGAGATGTGTGTCTGTGTGTGTATCTGTGTGTGTATCTGTGGGTGAGGTGCGTGTGTGCATGTATCTGTGGGTGAGGTGCATGTATCTATGGGTGAGGTGTGTGTGTGTGTGTATGTATCTGTGGGTGGTGTGTGTGTATCTGTGTGTGAGGTTTGTGTGTCTCTGTGTGTGAGGTGTGTGTATGTATCTGTGGGTGAGGTGGGTGTGTGTTTGAGGTTTGTGTGTGTGTGTGTGCGCATCTGTGGGTGGTGTGTGTATGCGTATATCTGTGGGCGAGGTGTGTGTGTGTAACTGTGGGTGAGGTGTGTGGATCTGTGTGTGTGTGTGTGTATCTATCCGTGGGTCGTGTGCGTGTGTATCTGTGGGTGAGGTGTGTGTGTGTGTGTATCTGTAGGTGAGATGTGTGTCTGTGTGTGTATCTGTGGGTGAAGTGTGTGTGCGTGCGTGTATCTGTGGGTGAGGTGTGTGTGTGTGTGTGGTGTGGGTGAGGTGTGTGCGTGTGCGTATATGTATGTATCTGTTCACGGTGCATGTGTGCGTGTATCTGTGGGTGAGGTGTGTGTGTGTGTGTGTAACTATGGGTGAGGTGTGTACGTGTGTGTGTATGTATCTGTGGGTGGTGTGTGTGTGCGTGTATCTGTGGGTGAGGTGTGTGTGTGTGTGCATCTGTGGGTGAGGGATGTGTGTGTGTGTGAGGGATGTGTGTGTGTGTATCTGTGGGTGAGGGGTGTGTGTGTGTGTGTGTATCAGTGGGTGAGGTGTGAGTGTGTGTGTATGTATCTGTGGGTGAGGTGTGTGTGTGTGTATCTGTGGGTGAGGTGTGTGTGTGTGTGTGTGTGTATCTGTGGGTGAGGCGTGTGTGTGTGTATCTGTGGGTGAGGTGTGTATCTGTGGGTGAGGTGTGTGTGTGTATCTGTGGGTAAGGTGTGTGTGTATCTGAGGGTGAGGTGTGTGTGTGTCTGAGGGTGAGGTGTGTGTATCTGTGGGTGCAGTGTGTGTGTGTATCTGTGGGTGAGGAGTGCATGTGTGTGTATCTGTGGGTGAGGGGTGTGTGTGTGTGTGTGTGTGTGTCTGTGGGTGAGGGGTGTGTGTGTGTGTATCTGTGGGTATGGGGTGAGTGTGTGTGTGTGTGTGTATCTGTGGGTGAGGGGTGAGTGTGTGTGTGTATCTGTGGGTGAGGGGTGTGTGTGTGTGTATCTGTGGGTGAGGAGTGTGTGTGTGTATCTGTGGGTGAGGGGTGTGTGTGTGTATGTCTGTGGGTGAGGTGTGTGTGTATCTGTGGGTGAAGTGTGTGTGTGTGTATCTGTGGGTGAGGGGTGTGTGTGTGTGTGTGTGTCTATCTGTGGGTGAGGGGGGTGTGTGTGTGTGTGTGTGTGTATCTGTGGGTGAGGGGTGTGTGTGTGTGTGTATTTGTGGGTGAGGGGTGTGTGTGTGTGTGTATTTGTGGGTGAGGGGTGTGTGTGTGTGTGTGTGTGTGTATCTGTGCGTGCGGAGCGTGTGTGTGTGTGTATCTGTGTGTGAGGTGTATATGTGTGTGTGTATCTGTGGGTGAAGTGTCTGTGTGTATCTTTGGGTGAGGTGTGGGTGTGTGTGTGTATCTGTGGGTGAGGTGTGGGTGTGTGTGTGTATCTGTGGGTGAGGTGTGTGTGTGTATCTGTGGGTGTGGTGTGTGTGTGTATCTGTGGGTGAGGTGTGTGTGTGTGTGTGTGTATCTGTGGGTACGGAGTGTGTGTGTGTGTGTGTGTGTGTATCTGTGGGTGAGGTGTGTGTATGTGTACCTGTGCGTGAAGTGTGTGTGTGTGTATCTGTGGGTGAGGTGTGTGTGTGTGTGTATCTGTGGGTGAGGTGTGTATGTGTGTGTATCTGTGGGTGAGGTGTGTGTGTGTATCTGTGGGTGAGGTGTGTGTGTGTATCTGTGGGTGAGGTGTGTGTGTGTGTGTGTTTGTATCTGTGGGTGAGGGGTGTGTGTGTGTGTATCAGTGGGTGAGGTGTCTGTGTGTGTGTGTGTATCTGTGGGTGAGGCGTGTGTGTGTATCTGTGGGTGAGGTGTGTATCTGTGGGTGAGGTGTATGTGTGTGTATCTGTGGGTAAGATGTGTGTGTATCTGAGGGTGAGGTGTGTGTGTGTCTGAGGGTGAGGTGTGTGTATCTGTGGGTGCGGTGTGTGTGTGTGTCTGTGTGTGAGGTGTGTGTATCTGTGGGTGAGGAGTGCATGTGTGTGTATCTGTGGGTGAGGGGTGTGTGTGTGTCTGTGTCTGTGGGTGAGGGGTGTGTGTGTGTATCTGTGGGTGAGGGGTGAGTGTGTGTGTGTATCTGTGGGTGAGGGGTGAGTGTGTGTGTGTATCTGTGGGTGAGGAGTGTGTGTGTGTGTGTATCTGTGGGTGAGGAGTGTGTGTGTGTGTATCTGTGGGTGAGGGGTGTGTGTGTGTGTGTATATCTGTGGGTGAGTTGTGTGTGTATCTGTGGGTGAAGTGTGTGTGTGTGTATCTTTGGGTGAGGTATGTGTGTGTGGGTGTGTCTATCTGTGGGTGAGGGGTGTGTGTGTGTGTGTGTGTGTGTGGGTGTGTGTCTATCTGTGGGTGAGATGTGTGTGTGTGGGTGTGTCTATCTGTGGGTGAGGGGTGTGTGTGTGTGTGTGTGTATATCTGTGCGTGCGGAGTGTGTGTGTGTATCTG
This sequence comes from Cetorhinus maximus, assembly GCF_964194155.1. Lineage (NCBI taxonomy): Eukaryota > Metazoa > Chordata > Chondrichthyes > Lamniformes > Cetorhinidae > Cetorhinus > Cetorhinus maximus. The sequence continues at coordinate 73,441,319 of NC_135896.1, forward strand.
TGTGTGAGGTGTGTATGTATCTGTGGGTGAAGTGTCTGTGTGTATCTTTGGGTGAGGTGTGGGTGTGTATCTGTGGGTGAGGTGTGTGTGTGTGTGTGTGTATCTGTGGGTGAGGTGTGTGTGTGTATCTGTGGGTGTGGTGTGTGTGTATCTGTGGGTGAGGTGTGTGTGTGTGTGTGTATCTGTGGGTGAGGTGTGTGTGTGTGTGTGTGTATCTGTGGGTGAGGTGTGTGTGTGTGTGTGTATCTGTGGGTGAGGTGTGTGTGTGTGTGTGTATCTGTGGGTGAGGTGTGTGTGTGTGTGTGTGTATCTGTGGGTGAGGTGTGTGTGTGTGTGTGTATCTGTGGGTGAGGTGTGTGTGTGTGTGTATCTGTGGGTGAGGTGTGTGTGTGTGTGTATCTGTGGGTGAGGTGTGTGTGTGTGTATCTGTGGGTGAGGTGTGTGTGTGTATCTGTGGGTGAGGCGTGTGTGTGTGTATCTGTGGGTGAGGCGTGTGTGTGTGTATCTGTGGGTGAGGCGTGTGTGTGTGTATCTGTGGGTGAGGCGTGTGTGTGTGTATCTGTGGGTGAGGGGTGTGTGTGTGTGTGTGTGTGATTCTGTGGGTGAGGGGTGTGTGTGTGTGTATGTGATTCTGTGGGTGACGGGTGTGTGTGTGTGTATCTGTGGGTGATATGTGTGTGTATCTGTGGGTGAGGTGTGTGTGTGTGTATCTGTGGGTGAGGTGTGTGTGTATCTGTGGGTGAGGTGTGTGTGTATCTGTGGGTGAGGTGCGTGTGTATCTGTGGGTGAGGTGTGTGTGTGTGTGTATCTGTGGGTAAGTTGTGTGGGTGTGTAGATGTGGGTGAGGTGTGTGTGTGGGTGTAGCTGTGGGTGAGGTGTGTGTGTGTGCTTGTATCTGTGGGCGAGGGATGTGCGTGTATCTGTGGGTGAGGTGTGCGCGTGTGTGTATCTGGGGGTGAGATGTGTGTCTGTGTGCGTTTCTGTGTGTGAGTGGTGTGTCTGTGTGTGTATCTGTGGGTGAGGTGTGTGTGTGCATGTATCTGTGGTTGAGGTGCATGTATCTATGGGTGAGGTGTGTGTGTGTGTGTGTGTGTATGTGTGTGTGTATGTATCTGTGGGTGGTGTGTGTGTATCTGTGTGTGAGGTTTGTGTGTCTCTGTGTGAGGTGTGTGTATGTATCTGTGGGTGAGGTGGGTGTGTGTTGTGAGGTTTGTGTGTATGTGTGTGTGTATCTGTGGGCGGTGTGTGTATGCGTATATCTATGGGCGAGGTGTGTGTGTAACTGTGGGTGAGGTGTGTGGATCTGTGTGTGTGTGGGTGTGTGTATGTATCTGAGGGTCGTGTGCGTGTGTATCTGTGGGTGAGGTGTGTGTGTGTGTATCTGTAGGCGAGATGTGTGTCTGTGTGTGTATCTGTGGGTGAAGTGTGTGTGCGTGCGTGTATCTGTGGGTGAGGTGTGTGTGCGTGTGTGGTGTGGGTGAGGTGTGTGCGTATATGTGTATATGTATGTATCTGTTCATGGTGCGTGTGCGCGTGTATCTGTGGGTGAGGTGTGTGTGTGTGTGTGTGTATAACTATGGGTGAGGTGTGTGCGTGTGTGAGATGTGTGTGTGTATGTATCTGTGGGCGGTGTGTGTGTGTGTGTATCTATCTGTGGGTCGTGTGCGTGTGTATCTGTGGGTGAGGTGTGTGTGTGTGTACCTGTGCGTGAAGTGTGTGTGTGTGTATCTGTGGGTGAGGTGTGTGTGTGTGTGTATCTGTGGGTGAGGTGTGTATGTGTGTGTATCTGTGGGTGAGGTGTGTGTGTGTATCTGTGGGTGAGGTGTGTGTGTATCTGTGGGTGAGGTGTGTGTGTGTATCTGTGGGTGAGGTGTGTGTGTGTGTGTGTGTTTGTATCTGTGGGTGAGGGGTGTGTGTGTGTGTATCAGTGGGTGAGGTGTGAGTGTGTGTGTATGTATCTGTGGGTGAGGTGTGTGTGTGTGTATCTGTGGGTGAGGTGTCTGTGTGTGTGTGTGTATCTGTGGGTGAGGCGTGTGTGTGTATCTGTGGGTGAGGTGTGTATCTGTGGGTGAGGTGTATGTGTGTGTATCTGTGGGTAAGATGTGTGTGTATCTGAGGGTGAGGTGTGTGTGTGTCTGAGGGTGAGGTGTGTGTATCTGTGGGTGCGGTGTGTGTGTGTGTCTGTGTGTGAGGTGTGTGTATCTGTGGGTGAGGAGTGCATGTGTGTGTATCTGTGGGTGAGGGGTGTGTGTGTGTGTGTGTGTGTCTGTGGGTGAGGGGTGTGTGTGTGTATCTGTGGGTGAGGGGTGAGTGTGTGCGTGTATCTGTGGGTGAGGGGTGAGTGTGTGTGTGTATCTGTGGGTGAGGGGTGTGTGTGTGTGTGTATCTGTGGGTGAGGAGTGTGTGTGTGTGTGTATCTGTGGGTGAGGGGTGTGTGTGTGTGTATATCTGTGGGTGAGGTGTGTGTGTATCTGTGGGTGAAGTGTGTGTGTGTGTATCTTTGGGTGAGGTGTGTGTGTGTGGGTGTGTCTATCTGTGGGTGAGGGGTGTGTGTGTGTGTATGTGGGTGTGTGTCTATCTGTGGGTGAGGGGTGTGTGTGTGTGTGTGTGTATCTGTGGGTGAGGGGTGTGTGTGTGTGTGTATATCTGTGCGTGCGGAGTGTGTGTGTGTATCTGTGTGTGAGGTGTGTATGTGTGTATGTATCTGTGGGTGAAGTGTCTGTGTGTATCTTTGGGTGAGGTGTGGGTGTGTATCTGTGGGTGAGGTGTGGGTGTGTGTGTGTATCTGTGGGTGAGGTGTGTGTGTGTATCTATGGGTGTGGTGTGTGTGTATCTGTGGGTGAGGTGTGTGTGTGTGTGTGTATCTGTGGGTGAGGTGTGTGTGTGTGTGTGTGTGTCTGTGGGTGAGGTGTGTGTGTGTGTGTGTGTGTATCTGTGGGTGAGGTGTGTGTGTGTGTGTGTGTATCTGAGGGTGAGGTGTGTGTGTGTGTGTATCTGTGGGTGAGGTGTGTGTGTGTATCTGTGGGTGAGGTGTGTGTGTGTATCTGTGGGTGAGGCGTGTGTGTGTGTATCTGTGGGTGAGGCGTGTGTGTGTGTATCTGTGGGTGAGGCGTGTGTGTGTGTATCTGTGGGTGAGGCGTGTGTGTGTGTATCTGTGGGTGAGGCGTGTGTGTGTATATCTGTGGGTAAGGCGTGTGTGTGTGTATCTGTGGGTGAGGGGTGTGTGTGTGTGTGTGATTCTGTGGGTGACGGGTGTGTGTGTGTGTATCTGTGGGTGATATGTGTGTGTATCTGTGGGTGAGGTGTGTGTGTGTGTATCTGTGGGTGAGGTGTGTGTGTATCTGTGGGTGAGGTGTGTGTGTATCTGTGGGTGAGGTGTGTGTGTGTGTATCTGTGGGTAAGTTGTGTGGGTGTGTAGATGTGGGTGAGGTGTGTGTGCGTGTAGCTGTGGGTGAGGTGTGTGTGTGTGCTTGTATCTGTGGGCGAGGGATGTGCGTGTATCTGTGGGTGAGGTGTGCGCGCGCGCGTGTGTGTGTGTATCTGTGGGTGAGATGTGTGTCTGTGTGCGTTTCTGTGTGTGAGTGGTGTGTCTGTGTGTGTATCTGTGGGTGAGGTGTGTGTGTGCATGTATCTGTGGTTGAGGTGCATGTATCTATGGGTGAGGTGTGTGTGTGTGTGTGTGTGTGTGTATGTATCTGTGGGTGGTGTGTGTGTATCTGTGTGTGAGGTTTGTGTGTCTCTGTGTGAGGTGTGTGTATGTATCTGTGGGTGAGGTGGGTGTGTGTTTGTGAGGTTTGTGTGTATGTGTGTATCTGTGGGCGGTGTGTGTATGCGTATATCTATGGGCGAGGTGTGTGTGTAACTGTGGGTGAGGTGTGTGGATCTGTGTGTGTGTGGGTGTGTGTATGTATCTGTGGGTCGTGTGCGTGTGTATCTGTGGGTGAGGTGTGTGTGTGTGTGTATCTGTAGGCGAGATGTGTGTCTGTGTGTGTATCTGTGGGTGAAGTGTGTGTGCGTGCGTGTATCTGTGGGTGAGGTGTGTGTGCGTGTGTGGTGGGGGTGAGGTGTGTGCGTATATGTGTATATGTATGTATCTGTTCATGGTGCGTGTGCGCGTGTATCTGTGGGTGAGGTGTGTGTGTGTGTGTGTGTATAACTATGGGTGAGGTGTGTGCGTGTGTGAGATGTGTGTGTATATGTATCTGTGGGCGGTGTGTGTGTGCGTGTATCTGTGTGTGAGGTGTGCGCGCGCGTGTGTGTGTGTATCTGTGGGTGAGATGTGTGTCTGTGTGTGTTTGTGTGTGTGAGATGTGTGTCTGTGTGTGTATCTGTGGGTGAGGTGCGTGTGTGCATGTATCTGTGGGTGAGGTGCATGTATCTATGGGTGAGGTGTGTGTGTGTGTGTATGTATCTGTGGGTGGTGTGTGTGTATCTGTGTGTGAGGTTTGTGTGTCTCTGTGTGTGAGGTGTGTGTATGTATCTGTGGGTGAGGTGGGTGTGTGTTTGAGGTTTGTGTGTGTGTGTGTGCGCATCTGTGGGTGGTGTGTGTATGCGTATATCTGTGGGCGAGGTGTGTGTGTGTAACTGTGGGTGAGGTGTGTGGATCTGTGTGTGTGTGTGTGTATCTATCCGTGGGTCGTGTGCGTGTGTATCTGTGGGTGAGGTGTGTGTGTGTGTGTATCTGTAGGTGAGATGTGTGTCTGTGTGTGTATCTGTGGGTGAAGTGTGTGTGCGTGCGTGTATCTGTGGGTGAGGTGTGTGTGCGTGTGTGGTGTGGGTGAGGTGTGTGCGTGTGCGTATATGTATGTATCTGTTCACGGTGCATGTGTGCGTGTATCTGTGGGTGAGGTGTGTGTGTGTGTGTGTAACTATGGGTGAGGTGTGTACGTGTGTGTGTATGTATCTGTGGGTGGTGTGTGTGTGCGTGTATCTGTGGGTGAGGTGTGTGTGTATCTGTGGGTGAGGTGTGTGTGTGTGTATCTGTGGGTGAGGTGTGAGTGTGTGTGTATGTATCTGTGGGTGAGGTGTGTGTGTGTGTGTGTGTATCTGTGGGTGAGGTGTCTGTGTGTGTGTGTGTATGTATCTGTGGGTGAGGCGTGTGTGTGTGTATCTGTGGGTGAGGTATGTGTGTGTTTATCTGTGGGAGCGGGGTGTGTGTGTGTGTGTGTGTGTGTGTATCTGTGGGTGAGGTGTGAATCTGTGGGTGAGGTGCGTGTGTAACTGAGGGTGAGGTGTTTGTGTGTGTGTGTGTATCTGTGGGTGAGGTATGTGTATGTTTATCTGTGGGTGCGGGGTGTGTGTGTGTATCTGTGGGTGAGTTGTGAATCTGTGGGTGAGGTGTGTGTGTATCTGAGGGTGAGGTGTTTGTGTGTGTGTGTGTATCTGTGGGCGAGGGATGTGCGTGTATCTGTGGGTGAGGTGTGTGTGTGAGTGAGGTGTGTATCTGTGGCTGGTGTGTGTATGTATCTGTGGGTGAGGTGTGTGCGCGTGTGTGTTTGTGTATCTGTGGGTCAGGTGTGAGTGTATCTGTGGGTGAGATGTGTGTGCGTGTATCTGTGGGTGGTGTGTGTGTATGTATCTGTGGGTGAGGTGTTTGTGCATGTGTGAGTGTTTGTATTTCTGTGGGTGAGGTGTGTGTGTGTATCTGTGGGTGGTGTGTGTGTGTGTGTGTGCATGTGTGAGGTGTGTGTGTGTGTATGTATCTGTGGGTGGTGTGTGTGAGTATCTGTGGGTGAGATGTTTGTGTGTTTCTGTGGGTGAGGTTTGTGTGTATCTATGGGTGAGGTGTGTGTGTGTGTGTATATCTGTGGGTGATGTGTGTGTGTGTATCTGTGGGTGAGGTGTGTGTGTGTCTCTGGGATGAGGGGTGTGTGTGTGTATTTGTGGGTGAGGGGTGTGTGTGTGTGTGTGATTCTGTGCGTGCGGAGTGTGTGTGTGTGTATCTGTGGGTGAGGTGTCTGTGTGTATCTTTGGGTGAGGTGTGGGTGTGTGTGTGTGTATCTGTGGGTGAGGTGTGTGTGTATCTGTGGGTGAGGTGTGTGTGTGTGTGTATCTGTGGGTACGGAGTGTGTGTGTGTGTGTGTGTGTCTGTGTATCTGTGGGTGAAGTGTGTGTGTATCTTTGGGTGAGGTGTGTGTGTGTGTGTGTGTGTATCTGTGGGTGAGATGTGTGTCTGTGTGTGTTTCTGTGTGAGAGTGGTGTGTCTGTGTGTGTGTATCTGTGGGTGAGGTGTGTGTGTGCATGTATCTGTGGGTGAGGTGCATGTATCTATGGGTGAGGTGTGTGTGTGTGTGTATGTATGTGTGGGTGGTGTGTGTGTAAGGTTTGTGTGTCTCTATGTGTGAGGTGTGTGTATGTATCTGTGGGTGAGGTGGGTGTGTGTTTGTGAGGTTTGTGTGTGTGTGTGTGTGTATCTGTGGGTGGTGTGTGTATGCGTATATCTGTGGGCGAGGTGTGTGTGTGTAACTGTGGGTGAGGTGTGTGGATCTGTGTGTGTGTGGGCATGTGTATGTATCTGTGGGTCGTGTGCGTGTGTATCTGTGGGTGAGGTGTGTGTGTGTGTATCTGTGGGTGAAATGTGTGTGCGTGCGTGTATCTGTGGGTGAGGTGTGTGTGCGTGTGTGGTGTGGGTGAGGTGTGTGCGTATATGTGTATATGTATGTATCTGTTCGTGGTGCGTGTATCTGTGGGTGAGGTGTGTGTGTGTATAACTATGGGTGAGGTGTGTGCGTGTGTCAGGTGTGTGTGTATGTATCTGTGGGTGGTGTGTGTGCGCGTGTATCTGTGGGTGAGGTGTGCGCGCGCGTGTGTGTGTGTATCTGTGGGTGAGATGTGTGTCTGTGTGTGTTTCTGTGTGTGAGATGTGTGTGTGTGTGTGTATCTGTGGGTGAGGTGTGTGTGTGCATGTATCTGTGGGTGAGGTGCATGTATCTATGGGTGAAGTGTGTGTGTGTGTGTACATGTATGTATCTGTGGGTGGTGTGTGTGTATCTGTGTGTGAGGTTTGTGTGTCTCTGTGTGTGAGGTGTGTGTATGTATCTGTGGGTGAGGTGGGTGTGTGTTTGTGAGGTTTGTGTGTGTGTGTATCTGTGGGTGGTGTGTGTATGCGTATATCTGTGGGCGAGGTGTGTGTGTGTAACTGTGGGTGAGGTGTGTGGATCTGTGTGTGTGTGTGTGTGTGTGTGTATGTATCTGTGGGTCGTGTGCGTGTGTATCTGTGGGTGAGGTGTGTGTGTGTGTATCTGTAGGTGAGATGTGTGTCTGTGTGTGTATCTGTGGGTGAAGTGTGTGTGCGTGCGTGAATCTGTGGGTGAGGTGTGTGTGCGTGTGTGGTGTGGGTGAGGTGTGTGCGTGTGCGTATATGTATGTATCTGTTCGTGGTGCGTGTATCTGTGGGTGAGGTGTGTGTGTGTATAACTATGGGTGAGGTGTGTGCGTGTGTGAGGTGTGTGTGTATGTATCTGTGGGTGGTGTGTGTGCGCATGTATCTGTGGGTGAGGTGTGCGCGCGCGTGTGTGTGTGTGTATCTGTGGGTGAGATGTGTGTCTGTGTGTGTTTCTGTGTGTGAGATGTGTGTCTGTGTGTGTATCTGTGGGTGAGGTGTGTGTGTGCATGTATCTGTGGGTGAGGTGAATGTATCTATGGGTGAAGTGTGTGTGTGTGTGTGTGTGTGTGTGTACGTGTATGTATCTGTGGGTGGTGTGTGTGTATCTGTGTGTGAGGTTTGTGTGGCTCTGTGTGTGAGGTGTGTGTATGTATCTGTGGGTGAGGTGGTTGTGTGTTTGTGAGGTTTGTGTGTGTGTGTATCTGTGGGTGGTGTGTGTATGCGTATATCTGTGGGCGAGGTGTGTGTGTGTAACTGTGGGTGAGGTGTGTGGATCTGTGTGTGTGTGTATGTATCTGTGGGTCGTGTGCGTGTGTATCTGTGGGTGAGGTGTGTGTATCTGTAGGTGAGATGTGTGTCTGTGTGTGTATCTGTGGGTGAAGTGTGTGTGCGTGCGTGAATCTGTGGGTGAGGTGTGTGTGCGTGTGTGGTGTGGGTGAGGTGTGTGCGTGTGCGTATATGTATGTATCTGTTCGTGGTGCGTGTGTGCGTGTATCTGTGGGTGAGGTGTGTGTGTGTGTGTGTGTAACTATGGGTGAGGTGTGTACGTGTGTGAGGTGTGTGTGTATGTATCTGTGGGTGGTGTGTGTGTGCGTGTATCTGTGGGTGAGGTGTGTGTGTATCTGTGGGTGAGGTGTGTGTGTGTATCTGTGGGTGAGGTGTGAGTGTGTGTGTATGTATCTGTGGGTGAGGCGTGTGTGTGTGTGTATCTGTGGGTGAGGTGTCTGTGTGTGTGTGTGTATGTACCTGTGGGTGAGGCGTGTGTGTGTGTATCTGTGGGTGAGGCGTGTGTGTGTGTATCTGTGGGTGAGGTATGTGTGTGTTTATCTGTGGGTGCGGGGTGTGTATGTGTATCTGTGGGTGAGGTGTTTGTGTGTGTGTGTGTGTATCTGTGGGTGAGGTGTGTGTGTGTGTGTGTATCTGTGGGCGAGGGATGTGCATGTATCTGTGGGTGAGGTGTGTGTGTGGGTGAGGTGTGTGGATCTGTGGCTGGTATGTGTATATATCTGTGGGTGAGGTGTGTGTGCGTGTGTGTTTGTGTATCTGTGGGTCAGGTGTGTGTGTGTGCGTGTATCTGTGGGTGGTGTGTGTGTATGTATCTGTGGGTGAGGTGTTTGTGCATGTGTGTGTGTTTGTATTTCTGTGGGTGAGGTGTGTATGTGAGGTGTGTGTATCTGTGGGTGGTGTGTGTGTGTGTGTGTGTGTGCATGTGTGAGGTGTGTGTGTGTATGTATCTGTGGGTGGTGTGTGTGAGTATCTGTGGGTGAGGTGTGTGTGTGTTTCTGTGGGTGAGGTTTGTGTGTATCTGTGGGTGAGGTGTGTGTGTGTGTGTATCTGTGGGTGAGGTGTGTGTGTGTCTCTGTGGGTGAGGGGTGTGTGTGTGTGTATTTGTGGGTGAGGGGTGTGTGTGTGTATTTGTGGGTGAGGGGTGTGTGTGTGTATTTGTGGGTGAGGGGTGTGTGTGTGTGTGTGTGTATCTGTGCGTGCGGAGTGTGTGTGTGTGTATCTGTGGATGAGGTGTCTGTGTGTATCTTTGGGTGAGGTGTGGGTGTGTGTGTGTGTGTATCTGTGGGTGAGGTGTGTGTGTGTATCTGTGGGTGTGGTGTGTGTGTGTGTATCTGTGGGTGTGGTGTGTGTGTGTGTGTATCTGTGGGTGAGGTGTGTGTGTATCTGTGGGTGAGGTGTGTGTGTGTGTGCATCTGTGGGTACGGAGTGTGTGTGTGTCTGTGTATCTGTGGGTGAAGTGTGTGTGTGTGTGTATCTTTGGGTGAGGTGTGTGTATGTGTGTATCTGTGGGTGAGGTGTGTGTGTGTGTATCTGTGGGTGAGGTGTGTGTATCTGTGGGTGAGGTGTGTGTGTGTGTATCTGTGGGTGAGGTGTGTGTATCTGTGGGTGAGGGGTATGTGTGTATCTGTGGGTGAGGGGTGTGTGTGTGTGTGTATCTGTGGGTGTGTTGTGTGTGTGTGTATCTGTGGGTAAGTTGTGTGGGTGTGTAGCTGTGGGTGAGGTGTGTGTGTGCCTGTAGCTGTGGGTGAGGTGTGTGTGTGTGTGTGCGTGTATCTGTGGGCGAGGGATGTGCGTGTATCTGTGGGTAAGATGTGCGCGCGCGTGTGTGTGTGTGTATCTGTGGGTGAAATGTGTGTCTGCGTGTGTTTCTGTGGGTGAGATGTGTGTGTGTGTGTGTATCTGTGGGTGAGGTGTGTGTGTGCATGTATCTGTGGGTGAGGTGCATGTATCTATGGGTGAGGTGTGTGTGTGTGTATGTATCTGTGGGTGGTGTGTGTGTATCTGTGTGTGAGGTTTGTGTGTCTGTGTGTGTGTATCTGTGGGTGGTGTGTGTATGCGTATATCTGTGGGCAAGGTGTGTGTGTGTAACTGTGGGTGAGGTGTGTGGATCTGTGTGTGTGTGTGTGTATGTATCTGTGGGTCGTGTGCGTGTGTATCTGTGGGTGAGGTGTGTGTGTATCTGTAGGTGAGATGTGTGTCTTTGTGTGTATCTGTGGGTGAAGTGTGTGTGCGTGCGTGCGTGTATCTGTGGATGAGGTGTGTGAGAGGTGTGTGCGTGTATGTGTATGTATCTGTTCGTGGTGCGTGTGTGCGTGTATCTGTGGGTGAGGTGTGTGTGTGTAACTATGGGTGAGGTATGTGCGTGTGAGGTGTGTGTGTATGTATCTGTGGGTGGTGTGTGTGTGTGTGTGTATCTGTGGGATGAGGTGTGTGTGTGTGTATCTGTGGGTGGTGAGTGTGTGTGTGTGTGTGTGCGCGTGCATGTGTGAGGTGTGTGTGTGTATGTATCTGTGGGTCGTGTGCGTGTGTATCTGTGGGTGAGGTGTGTGTGTGTGTATCTGTAGGTGAGATGTGTGTCTGTGTGTGTATCTGTGGGTGAAGCGTGTGTGCGTGCGTGTATCTGTAGGTGAGGTATGTGTGCGTGTGTGGTGAGGGTGAGATGTGTGTGAGGTGTGTGCGTGTGCGTGTATGTGTATGTATCTGTTCGTGGTGCGTGTATCTGTGGGTGAGGTGTGTGTGTAACTATGGGTGAGGTGTATGCGTGTGTGAGGTGTGTGTGCGTGTATCTGTGGGTGAGGTGTGTGTGTGTAACTGTGGGTGAGGTCTGTGTGTCGCTGTGGGTGGTGTGTATGTGTGTGTGTGTATCTGTGGGATGAGCTGTGTGTGTGTGTATCTGTGGGTGGTGTGTGAGAGTATCTGTGGGTGAGGTGCGTGTGTGTGTGTGTGTGTGTGTGTATCTGTGGGTGAGGTGTGTGTGTGTGTGTGTATCTGTGAGTGAGGTGTGTGTGTGTGTGTGTGTATCTGTGGGTGAGGTGTGTGTGTGTGTGTGTATCTGTGGGTGAGGTGTGTGTGTGTGTGTGTGTGTATCTGTGGGTGAGGTGTGTGTGTGTGTTTCTGTGGGTGCGGTGTGTGTGTATCTGTGGGTGAGGTGTGTGTTTTTGTGTATCTGTGGGTGAGGTGTGTGTGTGTATCTGTGGGTGCAGTGTGTGTGTGTATCTGTGGGTGCGGTGTGTGTATCTGTGGGTGCGGTGTGTGTGTGTATCTGTGGGTGAGGTGTGTGTTTGTGTGTATCTGTGGGTGAGGTGTGTGTGTGTATCTGTGGGTGAGGTGTGTGTGTGTGTGTGCGCGCGTATCTGTGGGTGAGGTTTGTGTGTGTGTGTGTGTCTGTGGGTGAGGGGTGTGTGTGTGTGTGTTGATGTATCTGTGGGTGAGGGGTGTGTGTGTGTGTGTGTGTGCGTATTTGTGGGTGAGGGGTGTGTGTGTATGTTTGTGTATCTGTGCGTGCGGAGTGTGTGTGTGTGTGTATCTGTGGGTGAGGTGTGTGTGTGTGTATCTTTGGGTGAGGTGTGGGTGTGTGTGTGTATCTGTGGGTGAGGTGTGTGTATGTGTATCTGTGGGTGAGGTGTGTGTGTATCTGTGGGTACGGAGTGTGTGTGTGTGTATCTGTGGGTACGGAGTGTGTGTGTGTGTATCTGTGGGTACGGAGTGTGTGTGTGTGTGTATCTGTGGGTGAGGTGTGTGTGTGTGTATCTGTGGGTGAGGTGTGTGTGTGTATATCTGTGGGTGAAGTGTGTGTGTGTGTGTGTATATCTGTGGGTGAAGTGTGTGTGTGTGTGTGTGTATCTTTGGGTGAGGTGTGTGTGTGTGTGTGTGTATCTGTGGGTGAGGTGTGTGTGTGTGTGTATCTGTGGGTGAGGTGTGTGTGTGTGTATCTGTGGGTGAGGTGTGTGTGTGTGTGTGTGTGTGTATCTGTGGGTGAGGTGTGTGTGTGTGTATCTGTGGGTGAGGTGTGTGTGTGTGTGTGTGTGTTGTATCTGTGGGTGAGGTGTGTGTGTGTGTGCGTATCTGTGGGTGAGGTATTTGTGTGTGTGCGTGTAGCTGTGGGTGAGGTGTGTGTGTGTGCGTGTATCTGTGGAGGGATGTGCGTGTATCTGTGGGTGCGGTGTGTGTGGGGGGTGAGGTGTGTATCTGTGTGTGTGTATGTATCTGTGGGTGGTATGTGTATGTATCTGTGGGTGAGGTGTGTGTGTGTGTGTTTGTGTATCTGTGGGTGAGGTGTGAGTGGGTGAGGTGTGTGTGTGTGTGTGCGCGCGTGTATCTGTGGGTGAGGTGTGTGTGTGTGTGGGTGAGGTGTGTGTGTGAGAGAGGTGTGTATCTGTGGGTGGTGTGTGTGTATGTATCTGTGGGTGAGGTGTTTGTGCGTGTGTGTGTGTTTGTGTTTCTGTGGGTGAGGTGTGTCTGTGAGGTGTGTGTGTATGTGTATGTATCTGTGGGTGGTGTGTGTGCGTGTATCTGTGGGTGAGATGTGTGTGTGTGTAACTGTGGGTGAGGTATGTGTGTGTGTATGTGTGGGGTGTGTCTGTCTGTGTATCTGTGTGTGTGTGTATGTATCTGTGGGTGAGGTGTTTGTGCATGTGTATGTGTATCTGTGAGTGAGGTGTGTGTGTGTGTGTATCTGTGGGTGAGGTGTGTCTGTGGGTGCGTGTATCTGTGGGTGAGGTGTGCGCGCATATCTGTGGGTGAGGTGTGCGCGTGTATCTGTGGGTGAGGGGTGTGTATGTATCTGTGGGTGAGGTGTGCGTGTGTATCTGTGGGTGAGGTGTGTGTGTGTGAAAAAGAGGGGGGTGTGTGTGTGAGGGAGAGGTGTGTGTGTGTGTGTGTGTGTGTGAGAGGTGTGTGTGTGTGAGAGGTGTGTGTGTGTATGTGAGAGAGAGAGGGGTGAGTGTGTGTGTGTCAGAGAGTGGTGAGCGTGTGTGTGAGAGGGGCGAGTGTGTGTTTGTGTGTGTGCGCAGGCCTGTGTGTGAAAGAGGAAGGGATGAGCATGTGTGTGTGTGTGAGAGAGAGAGGGGTGAACGTGTGAGAGATAGGGGTTGAGGTTGGGGGTGATGTGTGAGTCTGGCTCGCTGCCAGGATCAGGGTTCCCATTCATCCCTACCCCCACACACCAACAGGCACTCTCACAGAGAGAGATGATGTGTAAATGAGCACTCAGACTGGGAGTGAGCTGGATACACACACTTTCACCCTTTCACAAGCTAATGGTCGTCTTTATTTATTGCTTTTTTTAATTATCAATTTGTCATGATTTTTTTTGCTCAGCAAGTTGTTTCATACTTTGCTATGTTTTTGAAATTCACGTTTAATGTTGAGCCAAACCTTATCTTTTTGAAATTTGCTCATCAGGTGCCCCAGTGAGAAAATTGAAATGTGGCCCCCACACAAAAAGGTTAGACAAGCTTATAAATGGTAGCTGTCATTGGTTTGGAAGGTGTTGTCTGCCGAGTCGGTGTGTTCCTGCTGTGCATCTCGTGGATGATACAAACTGCTGCCACTGTGCGTTGGTGGTGGAGGGAGTGAATGTTTGTGGGTGGGGTGCCAATCAAGCAGACTACTTTGTCCTGGACGGTGTCCAGCTTCTTGAGTGTTGTAGGAGCTGCACTCATCCAGGCAAGTGGACAATATTCGATCACACTCCTGACTTATGCCTACTGACCGTGGGAACAAAGTTACTTGGGAGCACCACCACCTGGGGATTGTAACTAAATGGTACCAGTCAGGTTGCCGGAGGTCTGTATCTGTGGCACAAGTGCCTGCATTAAACATTAGATACTTCTGAAAGAATCCAGTTGAGCTCTTAATGTTCCAAGGAAAATGCAGCCAGAAAGGGGGATTTTACGAACATTAAAAGCCACCATGAGAATTGTATAGACACTTGTGTACAGGAACTTGTGTAAAATAACACTGCTTACATCTGTACATAAGCATCTGCAGTGGCTGATTATGACTGTGTATATGAAATGCTGCTGGATGGATGAATGCAATGACTCCTGTACTCCAGTTCTGCTGAAATATATTTTGTAAGGTGGACAGGCTTTGGCGTGGGGGGGCTGGTGAGTTACCTGCTGCAGGATTCCTAATCTCTGACCTGCTGTTGTAGCCACAGTATTTATATATTTACATGGCCAATCCAGTTCAGTTTCTTGTCAATGGTCACCCCCAGGATGTTGATTGTGGGTGATTCAGCGATAGTAATGCCATTGAACATCAAGGGGCAATGGTTAGATTCTCTCTTCTTGGAGATGACAATTGCTTGGCAACTGGTGTGGCGCAAATGTTACTTGCCACTTGTCAGCCCAAGCCTGGATATTGTCCAGGTCTTGCTGCATTTGGATATGGACTGCTTCAGTATCTGAGAAGTCACAAATGGTGCTGAACATTGTGCAATCATCAGCGAACATCCCCACTTCTGGCCTTATGATGGAAGGAAGGTCATTGATGAAGCTGAGGAACTCCTACTGTGATGTCCTGGAACTGAGATGATTGATCTCCAACAACCATAACCATCTTCCTTCGTGCTAGGTATGACTCCAACCAGCAGAGATTCCCATTGACTCCAGTTTTGCTAGGGCTCTTGATGCCACACTCAGTCAAATGCTGCCTTGATGTCAAGGGTAGTCACTCTCACCTCACTTCGGGTGTTCAGCTTTTTCCCATGTTTGAACCAAGGCTGTAATGAGGTCAGGAGTTGGGTGGCCGTGGCAGAATCCAAACTGAGCATCAGCATGCAGGTTACTGCAGGTTACTGCTAAGCAAGCGCTGCTTGATGACCACTTCCGTCACTTTACTGATGATCGAGAGTAGACGGATGGGGTGGCAATTGGCCGAGTTGGATTTGTCCTGCTTTGTGTGTATAGGACATAACTGGGCATTGTTGTAGCTGGAACAGCTTGGCTAGGGGCACGCAGGTTATGGAGCACATCTTTTGCACTAATGTGCTGGGCTCCCCCATCATTGAGGATGGGGATATTTGTAGATCCTCCTCCAGTCAGTTGTTTATTTGCCTACCACCATTCACAACTGGATGTGGCAGGACTGCAGAGCTTAGATCTGATTCGTTGGTTGTGGGATTGCTTAGCTCCATTTATCGCATGCTGCTTACACTATCCCATTTAGACGGGACTTTATCTCTGCATGTCCAGGTTGGCGAGGATGAAGTCAAGTATGTTTTTCCCTCTTGTTGGCTCCCTCATCAGCTGTTGAAGTCCCCCTACCCAGAGTACATGCTGTGCCCTTGCCACCTTCGGTGCTTCCTCCAAATGGTATTCAACATGGAGGAGCACTGATTCATCTTCTGAGGGTTGGTGGGGGGGTGGGGGGGGGCAGTTGCAGGATGTCGTAATCAGTAAGAAGTTTCTTTGCTGCTTGATCTGACGCCATGAGACTTCATGGGGTCCAGAGTCGATGTTGAGGACTCCCAGGCAACTCCCTCCCGACTATATACCACTGTGCCACCACCTCTGCTGGGACTGTCCTGCTGGTGGGATTCGAACCCTGGTCCCCAGAGCATTACCCTGGGTCTCTGGATTACTAGTCCAGTGACAATACCACTATGCCACCGCCTCCCCTTACAATTCCAACAACATTCAATCTCCACACCATCCAGAGCAGGATAGTTGTGTGATCAGCAACAATGATTTGCATTTATTTGCTCCTTTCATGTAGAAATTTTTTTAACGTAGCACTCTGAAACTGAACTCAATATGCACAGCAATGTGGCTGACTCTAACTGCCTGCTGAAATAGCCTGATAAAGCACACAGTCATATCAAACCACTACAGAAAAGTCAAAAGAAGAATAAAAATTGACAGACCACCAGACATTGACCTAGGCACCGGAAGCAACAAAGGCACACCCTGTTCCGTCAACCCTGCGGAGTCCTCCTGCGGACTTGTGCCAAAATTGGGAGAGCTGTCCCACAGACTAATCAAGCAACAGCCTGATTTAGTCATACTCAACTAATCATACCTTACAGCCAATGTCCCCTCTATCAGTGTTTCTGGGTGTGCCGTGTCCCACCGTTAAGACAGACCCGCCAAAAGTGCACAGTGGTATACAGTCAGGAGGGAGTTATCGTGGGAATCCTCAACATTGAATCCATGAAATCTCATGGCATCAAGTCAAACATGGCCAAGGAAGTCTCCTAATTACCGACTGTCCTCCCTCAAAATCAGTGCTCCTCCACGTTGAACACCACTTGGAAGAAACACTGAATGGAGCCACCAAGAGTGGCTCTGCAGCACTACTGACCTAGCTGACCGAGGCCTGCAAGACATATCTGTTTGACTGGACTGGTGACATTTGGTGAAAGAAGCAACAAGAAGGAAAACCTATTTGACCTCACCTTCATTAATCTACCAATTGCAGATGCATCTGTCCATGACAATATTGGTAAGTGTGACCACCATATAGTCCTTGTGACGACAAATTGCCATCTTCATACTGATGTCTCCATCATGTTGTGAGGCACTACCACTGTGCCAAATGGGATAGATTCAGAACAGATCTAGCAGCTCAAAGCTGGACACCCATGAGGCACTGTGGGTCATCAGCAGCAGTAGAATTGTATTCCACTTCAATCTGTAACCTCATGGCCCGGTATACCTCTCACTCTACAATTACCATCAAGCCACAGGATCAACTCTGGCTCAAAAAGGAGTGTAGGAGAGCTTACCAGGTGCAGCACAAGTCATACCTACAACACATGCATGCTAAACAGCAGAAGCAACATGCAAAGGACACATAACCAACAAAACAAATTAAAAGATCTGCAGTCCTGCCACTTCAGTCATGAATGGTGGTGGACAATTAAGCAGCCAACAGACCAGCAGTGGCTCTCTGAACATCTTCATCCTCAATGATGGTGGAACCCTGCACAACCCTGCTGAAGGATTTGCACCCATCTTCAGTCAGAAGTGCTAAGATGATAATCCATCTTAGCCTCTTCCTGTGGTCCCAAGCATCACAGATGCCAGTCTTGCCAATTTGATTCACACTGCCTAATATCAGAAAACAGCAAAATCCAGAAACATCTTGAATGCTTGTGCACTCGAAGTAGCTGTACCCATAGCCTGCTCCAGTACGGCTACAAAACTAGCAATTATCCAATGATGTGAAAAATTACTCAGTCCATCCTGTCCTTAAAAAGCAAGACAAATCCAGTTCAGCCAATTACCGCTTCATCAATATCCTCTCATACATTAGCAAAGTGACGGAAAGTGTCATCAACAGTAAAGTGGCAGTTACTTAGCAACAACCCGCTCATCGATGTTCAGTTTGCATTCTGCCAGGGTTATGGCTCCAGAACATATTACAGCCATGGTCCAAACATGGATAAAAGAATTGCATTTCATAGGTGAGGTGAGACTGCCATGAGGAGGGTTGTGGGCAGGCTGCTCACGTCTCGTCACCCCCACCCCATCACCCACAAAGCCGTCAGCTCCAAACCCCACTCCTTCCCCACGAACTCCCCACAGAAAAGTGTTCTTTATTTATTTCCCTCAGAGTTGGGCACCCCAATTAGGATAGATGGTATTGAACAGGGAAAGCTGCCATTAGCTGCAGTCTTACCACAGAGGCAGAGGGAGTTAAAAGGTAAAAAATATCTGTACTTCAGCATGATGTTGTTGAGTTGATGTTCTGCATGGATTTCAACAAGGCATTTTTACATACCCGGTTTTTATGTGCATTGATTGATGCATAGCGCACTGTGCCTCTGAAGCCTGCTACTACTCGAGGCTGAAAAAAATTGAAGAAAAACGGAATGAATTAGTTTTTCTATTTTTATGAAAATTACTAAGAGAAACATGAAACAAACATGTGCAGTGTTTCGTCAAATTCTGGAGCCCAGCTAATCTACCACTGAACAACAGCAATTATCCTGCACCAAAAAGAAAAACAGCCTACAAATATTGTGACAATTAATTCTTTACTTATGTTTGGATTAATTCAAAAACAAATTGTCTACTTTGCATGGTATGAGACGTTTAACCAGTAACCCCAGTCTAATTTTTGCAATTACAGTTTTACAAATCAGGTACAGACATCAGTCTCGTCAAGGGATGACCAGTGCAGTGCAAAGTCTAATTGCCCCATGCCCTCAACCTTTAAAAAAAAACCAGCTTGTTGAGGCTCTCTATGGTGAACTATTTGGAATGACATAATCCAACATTCAATTCAAATTTCCATCAATGTTTGGAAAACTGACTTTATTTTTGCAACACTGACCAATGGAATTTAAAACACCAACTTGTACTTATATGTCATGTTTAATATAGTAAACTATCCCAAGGTGCTTCAAACAAAAATTGACACCGAGCCACATAAGGAGATATTAGGACAGAAGACCAAAAGACCAGAAGATCTTGGTCAAAGAAGTATGTTTTAAGGAGTGCCTTAAAGGAGAAAAGAGAGATAGAATGACTGAGGTTTAGGGAGGGAATTCCAGAGCTTAGGGTTTTAGCAACTGGTGGCACAGTCATCAATGGTGGTGTGATTAAAATCGGGGATTCTCAAGATGTCACAATTGAAATAGCAGAGATATCTCAGTGGGTTGTAGAGTTAGAGGAGAATACAGAGATTGGGAAGGGGGCAAAGCCATTGAGGGATTTGAAAACATGGCTCAGAATTAGTCAATGCAGGTTCCATTGCTTTTCCACTTGGCTCTAATGCACAGTGACTCAACTAAATTAAATTTGTTTTGTTGCACAATTTTGATCAACATTTAGGTGCATGAAGCAAATATTTTCAAAAGATCAAAAAATTAACAAAAGAGATCAAAGTTGCACAGTATATTAAAAGCTACAATAAAACATTAATTTCTGTCTTTGTGATTGCATAATCATCATGTGCTTTCCTCCTTCTCTCAGGTAACGCGTTGATTGTAATTTGGTTTCCTCTTTAATGGACTGGTAAGTGTGACAGGACAAGGTACTATTTAGGATGCGAGCAGAAGAAATGGAAGTTCATCGTCATAGCATTTATTTGCCACTTACAGTTTATAATTTGGCCTATCCCTCACAGATATCGCTGCCACCAGTCAACATTTCATGTTACGTTTCAGCAGGACAAGCAGATATTCCAATAGTGGGATAAGCAGATATTTCAATTGCAGAATAAGCTGTTATTCCAATTTGCAGCACACTCAGAAGTAGTGAAGTGAAAATAGACAAATCAGAATTTAGGAACAGCTTAATTACCATTAATTACCATTAAAAAAGACTTGATCAGGTATTGAAATTTAAAACATTTTCAATACTTTACTAGTGAACAAAAGTCTCTGCCATGTTCTGGATAATGTGTTATGGGGAAATTGTGTTTACAAAATATTGAGCCATTGGTTCCATTGCTTTTCCACTTGGCTCTAATGCACAGTGACTCAACTAAATTAAATTTGTTTTGTTGCACAATTTTGATCAACATTTAGGTGCATGAAGCAAATATTTTCAAAAGATCAAAAAATTAACAAAAGAGATCAAAGTTGCACAGTATATTAAAAGCTACAATAAAACATTAATTTCTGTCTTTGTGATTGCATAATCATCATGTGCTTTCCTCCTTCTCTCAGGTAACGCGTTGATTGTAATTTGGTTTCCTCTTTAATGGACTGGTAAGTGTGACAGGACAAGGTACTATTTAGGATGCGAGCAGAAGAAATGGAAGTTCATCGTCATAGCATTTATTTGCCACTTACAGTTTATAATTTGGCCTATCCCTCACAGATATCGCTGCCACCAGTCAACATTTCATGTTACGTTTCAGCAGGACAAGCAGATATTCCAATAGTGGGATAAGCAGATATTTCAATTGCAGAATAAGCTGTTATTCCAATTTGCAGCACACTCAGAAGTAGTGAAGTGAAAATAGACAAATCAGAATTTAGGAACAGCTTAATTACCATTAATTACCATTAAAAAAGACTTGATCAGGTATTGAAATTTAAAACATTTTCAATACTTTACTAGTGAACAAAAGTCTCTGCCATGTTCTGGATAATGTGTTATGGGGAAATTGTGTTTACAATATTGAGCCATTGGTTCCATTGCTTTTCCACTTGGCTCTAATGCACAGTGACTCAACTAAATTAAATTTGTTTTGTTGCACAATTTTGATCAACATTTAGGTGCATGAAGCAAATATTTTCAAAAGATCAAAAAATTAACAAAAGAGATCAAAGTTGCACAGTATATTAAAAGCTACAATAAAACATTAATTTCTGTCTTTGTGATTGCATAATCATCATGTGCTTTCCTCCTTCTCTCAGGTAACGCGTTGATTGTAATTTGGTTTCCTCTTTAATGGACTGGTAAGTGTGACAGGGCTAGTTTTATTTTTGAAGGCTTGTTCTTGAAATGTCATTAGTAAAAAGGTTCCAGTTGAGATATATTAATCAAAACACTTAGGCACAGTTCCTGTTTCAGAGTGTGACAGAGCTGAGTTTAGCAGAAACATTTTTTTTTAATTGATAAAATCATGTACAAAAACTACTTCCATAACATCAATCAATTCGTTTGTGGAAATAAAGCAAATTAAAAGCTAGCTGAGATAAAATATAAATAGAAAATAAAGCATTTAGAAACCACAAGACAGAAAAGAATATCAAGAGATTCATCTCTGTGCACTGGCTGTTCTTGCAGGCTTTCAGCTCAAACATGATTATCGGAAACATCTGTAATTGAGCATCAGCCCTGTTACCAAACTACATATAAAAGATTCAAATTTATTTTTTTAAATCCAAGTCTTTTGTACCTCCTTGACTTTATCCATTTTCTGTCAATCCTCTCAATCATAATTTTTTTCATTCTTTCAGGCAGAAGAGGTGGGGTTATGGGCCTGGTTAGGCCACAGGGGAAGGGGGTTCTTTTTTTTTGTTAAGTTGAATGCATCAATAATGACCTTCAGAGAACATGATACACAGCTGAGTGAGAAGTGGGCAAAGGTAGAAGACAGTAACCAGTATAAGGAATAAGAAAACAGAGTGGTCGAGGTAAGGGTATGTGAGGGAGCAAAGGCAGAGCTAGAACACTTTGTTTCATTTGATTGGGCATTTTTTTGCAAAAATATTTTGGATAATGTAATAGGTGAAGAATGAAGTAAAGAAGAAAATTGAACACTTACAAAGGACACCAATTATGACAATCACTAACTCAACTTTGCACAGTTCTGTAGACATAATAATAATTAAGTCTAGAGTTACATTTATACTCTATTTTCATATACTCTATTTCCTTAAAATAAAATAACATTTTACTACCTTATTTTCTAGGCCACCTATATACCACCAGATTGCAAGTTGGATCCATGTTGGTATAAGTAGTCACTGATTGGCTAAACAAATGCTTTCTGGAGATGTTTTTAAAGCTAATTAATTACCAGAATTTTAAGAGCCTGGTGTGGCCACAGTAACGTTCAATTTGTTTGAAGGGTTCACGAGATGCCTGATCCAAGCCTAGGTGAGGTGACTCATTGCTGTGAAGGATTATTTGAGTTAATCATTAAAAATTCAGTACATGCTGAAATAAACTGAAACCACTTTTATTTTTAAATTAAAAAAATGTTTGTAGTGCATGCAAGTTGTTGTTATATAACTGATAACTTTCTTCAAATTTAGTGGGAATTTGTGCTTGTGGATTGGAAGGACCTTCTCCCCAAAGGAGTGAGCTCCTTGAATAGCACCACACAGCAAGCCATAAAGTGAGGAGCAGATTGAAGAGATTAATCACCAGTGAATGGGGAAGCCTCAGTCTTATCCTCTTGAACAGGTAGTGATGGGTGGTATGGTTAGCAACACAGGGAATGCCTCAAGTTAAGCAAGGACTGTGAACTGAAGTCACAGCAAAAAACTTGCATCATACAGCACATTTAACATAGTAAAACGCCCCAAAATACTCGAAAACAATCAATCAAGAGAAAAACTGTCACCAAGCTAAAGCAATGGAGTACCAGGGTGAGGAAGCAAACAGAAGATGTTTCAGAAAACAGAAAAAGAGTTTAGAGATGATTTGGGTGGCGGAGACAAAAAGAAATTGGAATTGATGGAGAGCAGAAGGGGGCAGACAGATCATGGAATCGTAGAATGGGTGTAGCAGAGGAGGTCATTTGTGTCTGTGCCAGCTCTCTGCAAGAACAATTTACCTAGTGCCACTACCCTGCCTTTTCCCCCGTAGCCCTGCAAATTTTTCCTCTTCAGATAATGATCCAATTCTCTTTTGAAAACACACGATTGAATCTGGCTCCACCACATTCTCAGGCAGTGCATTCCAGACCCGAATGACTTGATACATAAAGAAGTTTTTCCTCATGTCACCATTGCTTCTTTTGCCAATCACCTTAAACGGGTGTCCCCGGCTCTTGATCCTTCCACCGATAGAAACAGTTTTTCCCTATCCACTCTCTCCTGACAGACCCCTTATAATTTTGAATATCAAAACTCCTCTCAACCTTCCTATCCCCAAGGAGAACAGTGCCAGCTTCTCCAATCTAAGGAACTGAAGTTTCTCATCCCTGGAGCCACTCTCATGAATCTTTATTGCACCTTCTCTAACGCCTTCACATCCTTCCTAAAGTGTGGTACCCAGAACTGAACACAACACCCAATTGAGGCCAAACCGTGTTTATTCAGGTTTATCATAACCTCTTTGCTTTTGTAGACTATGCCCCTATTAATAAAGCCTAGGATGCTGCCTGCATTATTAACTGCACTCTCAACCTACCCTGCCACCTTCAATGATTTGTGCACATATTCAAACATAGGAACAAGGAGCAGGGGTAGGCCATTCGACCCATTGAGCTTGCTCCACCATTTAACAAGATCATGGCTGATCCGATAGTAATCTGAAATCTGCATCCCATCTACCCCCGATAACCTATCATCCCCTTGCTCACCAAGAATCTATCCACTTCTGCCTTAAAAATATTCAAAAACTCTGCTTCCACCATCTTTTCGGGAAGAGAGTTTCAAAGGCTCACAACCCTCAGTCAAAAATATTTCGCCTCATCTGTGTTCTAAATGGACCACCCCTAGTTCTAGATTCTCCCACAAGAGCAAACATCCTCTCCACCCTGTCAAGAACACCCCCCCCCCCAACCAGGATATTATATGATTCAATCAATATACCCACAGGTTGCTCTGCTCCTACACCCCCTTAAGCATTGCAGCCTTTATTTTATATTGGTCTCCAGAGCCAAATGAATGACTTCACATATCTCTTTATTAAATTTCACCTGCCACTTGTTTGCCCATTCCACCACCTTGCCTATATCGTTTTGACGTACTAGACGATCCTCCTCACAGTCACAATACTTCCAAATTTCGCGTCATCCACAAATTTTGAAATTGTGCCTTGTGGTGCACAGTCTAGGTCATTAATAATAAAAACAGAAAATACTGGGCAAGCTCAGCAGATCTGCCAGCATCTGTGGAGAGAGAAACAGAGTTAACGTTTTAGAGCTCTGCAGAAGAGTCATATGAACTCTAAACTTGAACTCTATTTTTCTCTCCACAGACACTGCTAGACCTGCTGAGTCTTTCCAGCAATTTCTGTTTTTATTTCAGATTCACAGCACCCGCAGTATTTTGTTTTCTCCTAGGTCATTAATATCTATTGGGAAAGCAAGGGTCCTAACATCGACCCCTGGAAGACCCCACAATCAAACTTGCTCCAGTCTGAAAAACACCACTACTCTGATAAAAGCAAAATACTGCGGTTGCTGGAAATCTAAAACAAAAATAAAAATACCTGGAAAAACTCAGCAGGTCTGACAGCATCTGCGGAGAGGAATATAGTCAACGTTTCGAGTCTGTATGACTCTTCATCAAAACTAAGAAATATAGAAATGAGGTGGAATATAAGCTGGTTGAGGGGGTGGGACAGGTAGAGCTGGATAGAGGGCCAGTGATAAGTGGAGGCAAAGAAGAGATTGCCAAAGATGTCATAGACAAAAGGACAAAGGGGTGTTGATGGTGGTGATATTAGCTGGGGAATGTGCTAATGATGACATTAAGGGTAGAAAGCAGGATGAGCAAGTGACAGATAGCCCTAGTGGGGGTGGGTTGGGGGGAAGGAATCAAAATAAGCTAAAAGGTAGAGATAAAACAATGGATGGAAATACATTTAAAAATACTGCAAATAGGTGGGAAAAGAAAAATATATATATATAAAAATATACATAAAAATGATAAATTATTGGAAAAAGGGGGATCGGAAAGGGGGTGGGGATGGAGGAGAGAGTTCATGATCTGAAGTTGTTGAACTCAATATTCAGTCCGGAAGGTCGTAAAGTGCCGAGTCGGAAGATGAGGTGCTGTTCCTCCAGTTTGCGTTGAGCTTCACTGGAACATTGCAGCAGGCCAAGGACAGACATGTGGGCATGAGAGCAGGGTGGTGTGTTGAAATGGCAAGCGACAGGGAGGTCTGGGTCATGCTTGCGGACAGACCGCAAAGCGGTCACCCAGTCTGCATTTGGTCTCTCCAATGTAGAGGGATCTCAATGCAGTCTGCATTGGGAGCAGCGAATGCAGTAGACTAAATTGGGGGAAGTACAAGTGAAATGCTGCTTCACTTGAAAGGAGTGTTTGGGCCCTTGGACAGTGAGGAGGGCGGAAGTAAAGGGGCAGGTATTGCACCTTCTGTGCTTGCATGAGAAGGTTCCGTGGGAGGGGCTTGAGGTGTAGTGGGTGATGGAAGAGTGGACCAGTGTGTCTGGTCCCAGGGGGAATGATCCCTGCAGAATGCCGCCACGGAGGGTGAAGGGAAAATGTGTTTGCTGGTGGCATCATATTGGAGTTGGCGGAAATGGTGGAGGATGATCCTTTGAAAGCGGAGGCTGGTGGGGTGATAAGTGAGAACAAGGGGGACCCTATCATGGTTCTGGGAGGGAGAGGAAGGTCTGAGGGCTCTCCTCTTCTTCCTCGAACAGAGGCCTGAACAATCCCCATCCACCACCGCTCTCCTCCGTCTGGCTAAACTTGTTCTCTCACTGAACAATTTCTCCTTCAACTCGCCTCACTTCCTCCAAATAAAAGGTGTGGCTATGGGTACCCGCATTGGCCCCAGTTATGCCTGTCTCTTTATGGGGCATGTGGAACATTCCTTGGTCCAGTCCTACTCAAGGCCCCCTCCCACAATTCTTTCTCCAGTACATTGATGACTGCTTCGGTGCTGCTTCATGCTCTCATCTGGAAAAATGTATTAATTTTGCTTTCAATTTCCACCCCTCCATCATTTTCACATGGTCCATCACTGACACTTCCCTTCCTTGACCTCTCAGTCTCAATTTCTGGTGATAGACTGTCCACCAATATTCATTACAAGCCTACCGAGTCCCACAGCTACCTTGACTACAGTTCCTCACACCCTGCTTCCTGTAAGGACTCCATCCCATTCTCTCAGTTCCTTCGCCTCCATCGCATCTGTTCTGATGATGCCATTTTCAAAAGCAGTTCCTCTGACATGTCTTCTTCTTCCTTAACCGAGGTTTTCCACCCACGGTGGTTGACAGGGCCCTCAACTGTGTCTGGCCCATCTCCCGCGCATCGGCCCACACACCTTCCTCTCCCTCCCAGAACCATGATAGGGTCCCCCTTGTCCTCACTTATCACCCCACCAGCCTCCACATTCAAAGGATCTTCCTCCGCCATTTCCACCAACTCCAGCATGATGCCACCACCAAGCACATTTTCTCTTCACCACCCCTTGCGGCATTCCGGGACACCCTGGTCCACTCCTCCATCACCCCTACACCTCAACCCCTTCCCACGGCACCTTCCCATGCAACCGCAGAAGGTGCAACACCTGCCCCTTTACTTCCCCCCTCCTCACCATCCAAGGGCCTAAACACTCCTTCCAAGTGAAGCAGCATTTCGCTTGCACTTCCCTCAATTTAGTCTACCACATTCGCTGCCCCCAATGCGGTCTCCTCTACATTGGAGAGACCAAATGCAGATTGGGTGACCGCTTTGCAGAACACCTTCGGTCTGTCCGCAAGCATGACCCAGACCTCCCTGTCGCTTGCCATTTCAACACACCACCCTGCTCTCATGCCCACATGTCCGTCCTTGGCCTGCTGCAATGTTCCAGTGAAGCTCAACGCAAACTGGAGGAACAGCACCTCATCTTCCGACTAGGCACTTTACGGCCTTCCGGACTGAATATTGAGTTCAACAACTTCAGATCATGAACTCTCTCCTCCATCCCCACCCTCTTTCCGATCCCCCTTTTTCCAATAATTTATATATTTTTATATATTTTTTTAATATATATTTTTCTTTTCCCACCTATTTCCATTATTTTTAAATGTATTTCCATCCATTGTTTTATCTCTACCTTTTAGCCTGTTTCGATCCCTTCCCCCCAACCCACCCCCACTAGGGCTATCTGTCACTTGCTCGTCCTGCTTTCTACCCTTAATGTCATCATTAGCACATTCCTCAGCTAATATCACCACCGTCAACACCCCTTTGTCCTTTTGTCTATGACATCTTTGGCAATCTCTTCTTTGCCTCCACCTCTCACTGGCCCTCTATCCAGCTCTACCTGTCCCACCCCCCTCAACCAGCTTATATTCCACCTCATTTCTATATTTCTTAGTTTTGATGAAGAGTCATACGGACTCAAAACGTTGACTGCATTCCTTTCCGCAGATGCTGTCAGACCTGTTGAGTTTTTCCAGATGTTTTTGTTTTTGAACCATTGCTCTCTGTTCCATCACTTGGCCAAATTTGGATCCATGTTGCCACTGTCCCTTTTATTCCACAAGCTCTAACTTTGCTCACAAGTCTGTAGTGCAGCAGTGTATCAACTGCCTTTTGGAAGTCCATGTACACCACATCAATTTTATTACCTTCATCTACCCTCTCTACCTCAAAAATACTCAAGCAAGTTGGTTAAATATGATTTGCTTTTAACAAATTTGTGCAAACTTTATTCAAGTCACTCATATTTGCCCACTGACTGTTAGTTTTGTGTTGAATTATCGTTTCTAGACTCTTTCCCATCACCGAGGTTGAACTGACTGGCCTATATTTGCTGGGCTTATCCTTCTACCCTTTTCTTGAACAAGGATGTAACATTGGCAATTCTCCAGCCCTCTGGCACCACCCCTATATCTCAGTAGAATTGGAAAATTACAGTCAGTGCCTCTGCAATTTCCACCCTTACTTCCCTCAGTATCCTTGGGTGCATCTCATCTGGTCCTGGTGAATTATTGACTTTACGTACAGCCAGCTTAATACTTCTACTATATCAACTTTTAACCCATCAAATATTTCATCTACCGCCTGTTTGTTTCACCGTGACTTGGGTAGCATCTTCTTGCAAAGGACTCAGTTAGTGCCTCAGCCATGCCCCTGCATCCATACATAAATTCCCTCTGGGTCCCTAATCAGCCTCATTCCTCTTTTTACAATGATTTTACTATTTATATGTCAATAGGAGACTTTTCAATTCCCTTTTTGTTAGCTGCCAGTCTCTTCTCATACTCTGTCTTTGCTTCTCTTATTTGTTTTTTCCCAATTTCCCCTGAACCTTCCATGTTGAGCCTGGTTCTCATTTGTATTATCCACCTGATGTCATATACATCCTTTTTCTGCTTCATCTTACTCTATCCCTTTGTCATTGAGTATGCTATGGGTTTCTTTACTCTACCTTTCCCCCTTGAGGGAATGTACCTTGACTGTACCCAAACTAACTCCTCTTTAAACGCAGCCCATTGTTCAATTATAATTTTGCCTGCCAATCTTTGATTCCAATTTTTAGACCAGATCCGTTCTTACCCCAGTGAAGTTTGCCATTCCCCAATTAACATGTTGTTAATCTCAATCCATTATTCCACAACAATGGTGCATGTGGGACCTGGAAAATCAACTCTGGTGCTGTGAGTTGCTCTTCTGAAGTTGGATCAATGTTAAGGTACACAGGTCGTTGAGGCGGCCTTCACCTGAAACGTATGGAACCAGTATACTGGCAAATCATATAACTAGGGCTTTAGAGAGGGTATTCATCTAAATAGCGGGGGGGTGGGTTCATGTGAGGGGAAATTTGGAAAGTTAAAGAGGAAGGACAAGGCAATTGTGCAGCGTAGCAATGTGGGTAATGATACTCAGAGTGCAACAGGAAGGGATAGAGCGTACAAATATAACAGCGCACCAGCAAATAAAGTCAGAAGAGGGAAAAATGGTAAAAAAGACAGAATTAAAGGCTCCTTATTGGAATGTACACTGCATTTGTAACACGGTTGATAACATAAATACAAATTAATAGGTATATGATAGGATAGCCATTACAGAGACATGGGGTGGAATTTTCCCAGAATTGCACTAAGTGTGGTAGCGGGTGGGTAAAATGGAGTCCTACCCCCCGATGAAAATGGCGGGTTTTCACACCGTATCTTCGAGCCTGCTTCATTATATATTCACTTCCGCGAAACACACTGTTTCCATGGCGGGCGGGCTCACATTCGCCTGCTCGCCATCACCCCCCGCTGTTGCATCACACCAGCCACCATCTTTAAAAGGCAGCCGCCTGCAAAGCACTCATCGCCACCAGCTCACCACCGCTGCCTGTGAGACACGGCCAGAAAAGGCCAAAAGACTGCAGCTCCCTGCTTCAATGATGGTTCCCTCGAGTGACTGCTGGATGCCGTGGAGGCCCGTCGGGATGTGCTCTACCCCCGCTCTGGCCGCAGAACGGGTGGCTTTGTCACCAACTGGCTTGGGAGGTGGTGGCAGTGGTGGTCAGCGCGAACGCCCTGCAGAGGGGGACGTCCACCCAGTGCCTCAAAAGGATGAATGTTCTCCTCCATTCCGCCAGGATAAGTCACTCTTTTCATCACTCCCAACTCTCACACTCACAAACCCATCAGACATCCACAGGGCTCCCCACTCACTGCCAGTGCAAGGGACATCACCATTCACTCTTTCACAACACCGTCATTGTCATCATCCCGTCTATAAGTCCACTCACCACCCACACAGGCCAGACACACTCATCATCTGACCCGGCAGGCACCCTGATACACTCTCATCTCTATCCATGCAGGACAAACTGGTTCACAACAGGAGGGAAAGGTCACAGACAGGTGGATGGATGCTGGAATTCAATGTTCTCACAGAATTCGAAAACATAGCCAACCAGCTGACTGGCAATGACCGAGACTGGTCCTGTGCTGATGGTGAGGTCAGTACTGCTCTACCAAGTGAGGATCCAGCAGTGCAACATCCATCAGACAACCATACCGTGAGTGATGTGTCCTCTTTGACAGGCCACTGCCATGCACTAATTATCTCCCCTTGCTTTCGCAGGAACATCTGCCAAACAGCCAACAGAGTCCATGACCCAGGGCATCCAATCAAGCTCCAAAGAAACCTCTAAAGAGTAATCTGAAGGCACCCTTCCTGAAGTCCTGTCACAGCGCTGACCCACACCCTCCACCAGCACAGAGACGCACACCTCGGTAGGGCCTAGCTTTAGAGTAGCCTCGGGATCACAATCTGGTGAGCACATCGCACTTTCTGATCCACAGCAGGCAGCGGCAAGGACTTCCCAGGTCTCCAGCACTCGGAGGACTGCTGGGGGCAAGAACGTTGCTGAGTCCGAGTCAAATGACGAACCTCTGGACTTGGTCATGTCACAGTTGCTGGAGCTGCAAAAGCAAACTAGGGAACATCAGGAAGGGATGTCCGCTGCACTCCTCAGATTGCAAGGGACGATGGATGAGTCCGTCCATCTTCAGGCTGAGGTGATGATGTCAGCATTGCAACGTACTGAGGTCAACACTGGCAGGATGGTTGCCGCCATGGAGACCTTGGTCCAGACGGCACTCCTGAACTGCTGCGAGGGCTTCACTCCATCGCTGATGCCATAGTTGGCCTCCAACAATGTGTATGCGAGAGGGGTGCTGGGCAGCTCGATCTCACTCCAGCTACCCCTTCCACTCACGGAGTCAACCAGGGGTCCTCGGGCATCCATAGGGAGGAGGATCAGTAGGTGCACGCTCTGGGGCCATCCAGCCAGGTGACTCTGGGAGTGACCAGCCCATCTGACTCCCCTCTTCCTGTGACCTCCGCAGATCCAGCTTCACAGGCCGAGGAGGGTGCCTGCCAAAGTCATCACAGACAGGGCGTCACAGTCAGCAGGCTGCCTTCACCTCTGCTGTAGGTGTCCGGGGAGCACCAAGACGTAACGGCAGGACTAGGAAAGTGAGTTAAAAGTAGTTGCACAGCCTGGCCAAGGGTCACTTGTACATACTGCTCACTATTGTCAATAAATTCCTAAGAATGTCACCCTGCCTGTGGCTCCTTGTTCTGATGAGCAGTGTTCTTGTCACTCAGGATGTGAAACCTTTCTGCACAAGATAAAAGGCAGGTGTCTCAGTCCAGGGCCTCTTCCCTGTGCTCTGTGCGGCCTTCTGGCCACAGTGATGGTCCAGCCTCACACTCCCTGGAAACGTTACTGATGCCTGCACCTCGGCTGTGCTGGTCACTGCTGCCAGAATGTAGGCGGCAGGCGCTACAGAGTTCTCTCATACTCTGTGTGTTCTCAGCATCTTTAGGGTGGGGATGGCCCCCATTACACCAGCATCTGCGACCAGTGATGCTGTGCACCAGTTCCTAAAGGGCTGAGGTGCTGAAGGTAGACACAGCATCAGGTGCATCTAAAGTTTCATGGCTGCGTCTCTGATCATGGAGCGCAAGCGGGCCGCTCTCGGCCAGACAGGAGTCAGACATTCTCAGAGGCTATGTGAAGATCTGTGGAGTGTCCTCACTGCATGTTGTCATTGTTCTCCTGTGATCAAGCGACTGTTAGGGCCTCCACTGCATCTCCATGACAGGAGTATTCTCATTGAGGGTATTGGCACTGTGAGAGGCCAGACTGGAGCCAAATGTTCACAATTGCGATGTGAGGCTCTACGGAGACACCTCACTGTATGTCGTCATCTTCCTCCATAAATCTGGCAGCTGAGGGCCTCCCAAATGTGCCTGCCTAGCTTAGCCAGTGCGAGAGCCTCATCCCTGTCATCGTCACCACCGAGGACCTCCTCACCCTCATCCCTGTCAGCGTCCTCCTCATCGAGGGAGACATGCAGCTCCTCTATCTCCTCCTCAACCAGCTCCTCACCTCATTACAATCCGGCACTGCAAAGGGCACAGCAGACGACGATGCGTGACACCCTCTGGGGACTGTATTGCAGGGCTTCACCAGACTGGTCCTGGCACCGGAACCGCATCTTGAGCATCCCGATGGTCTGCTTCACCAAGTTGTGAGCTGCTTCATGAGCATCATTATAGCGCCGCTCTGCTGCAGTCTGAAGCCGCCACACAGGTGTCACCAGCCACGGCCTCTGCAGGTAGCCCTTGTCCCCAAGGAGCCAACCCTGCAGCATCTGTGGTCCCTGGAAGACTGCAGGGGGCTGCGGGCGACTGAGAATTGTGCACAGTCCCTGGAAACCGTGCGCATACCTGCAGGTTGTGTTTCTGGTGGTTGCGAACCAGCTGTACGTTCAGTGAGTGGAAGCCCTTGTGGTTGATGAAGTCCACTGAGTTTAGCGATGGAGACCTGAGCGCTACATGAGTGCAGTCAATCGCACCCTGCACCTGTGGGAATCCTGAGATCAGGGCGAATCCAATACCCCTTGCATCCTGGCTGTCCTGGTCCTGGGCGAAATGCACAAAGTTGTGTGCCATGGAGAAGATGGCATCCGTGATCGCATGGATGCATTTGTGGGTGGCGGATTATGGAATCCCACAGAGGTCACCTGTGGAGCCCTGAAAGGAGCCACTGGCATAGAAATTGAGCGCTGCGGTCACTTTCACAGCCACCGTCAGTAGATGCCGTCCATGTCCCCTTGGCACCAAGTCCTGCAGTAAGTAAGTGGCAGATGTGAGCCACCAGGTCCCTAGACATGCGCAGTCATCGGCGACACTGGTCCTCAGTCATCTGCATGGATGGCAGGTGGCGTCTATAGACCCTGGGTGTCGCTGGGTGCCGACCAGCCACGGCTCGCTGTCGCTCCTGGGCAGCGTGTGCGGGAGCCCCTTCTTCATGAGGTTGCTACTCCTGCCTTTACGTGGCCAGATGCCTCAGTCGCTCTCTCCTCTGTCTTCTACGGTCTCTGTAGGCCATCAGGCATACAGCTAGGTCACCAGGATCCATGATCCTGATGTGGTCCTCCTGCAGCATGAAAGTGAGAGAAACGTGGTTATCATGGCTGTACTTAGCACCTTTCCTGGACCTGTGTGACCACCTCTTAATGCTTCCCGGAGAGTGCTGGTCACCCCTCGGATGGTCAGGGATGAGTACACTGCGTGGCTGCCCTGTCAGGCTGTGACATGGGGGACACTGGTCCAAACCAGGATGCGGAGATTGGAAGGGACTGTGAGCGCCTCCAGCAATGACTGCTACATGGCCAGTGTTGGCGAGGAGATTGTACAACTTGTGCAGTCCAACTACTCCGTGGTCCAATAAAGTGGTGGCGGATTCAAAGTCTGTGCCGGGGGGGATGGGGGCGGGGGGCTGGAATAAGGTATGGAGTGCTTGGCGGCCCTTTGATGGCTCCATGTTGCTTGCATGGGTGCAGGCTAGGAGCCTGACCCCAAATCATGTCCTGATCTGTCTCAGTTGCTGAGGCATGGTCAGTGTATACAGGTGTCCCTAATGCGTGGCCACTTCCCTCGCTTACCCTGCCCCCGACCTCGATTGCCTGTGCGCGGGATACAGCACCACGCCACCCCCACCACCCCCTAGCAGTCGCCCCCGTGGCTGGCCAGCACTCGCCCCCAGACACCCCCACCCCTCAGCAGTCCCCTCCAAGGCCAGGTGTCAGCTTCCCCCACCACCACCCCCGCTGCCCGAGACCAATAAAGAATGGGTGAGCTGTGGAGAATGCTGCTGTTCACTCACCTCAATTCCCCCAAAGTGAAGGCTGCCAAGAGCACATCGCCTGTGTGCTGTTGTGAAGCACGTCAGCGTGCTTTCCCGCCAAGGTGGACAGACGATACGATGGTTCCAAGAGCCTGGCGGGATGGCCTTT
This sequence comes from Cetorhinus maximus, assembly GCF_964194155.1. Taxonomy (NCBI): domain Eukaryota; kingdom Metazoa; phylum Chordata; class Chondrichthyes; order Lamniformes; family Cetorhinidae; genus Cetorhinus; species Cetorhinus maximus. The sequence goes on from NC_135896.1 coordinate 73,474,293, forward strand.
TAATTATATTGTAATGTATTACAATTAGCTCCCCACCGACCGATGGCGAGAAACAGAGCCTGCCATTGGTGGGCTGAGCAGAAGATCGCGACCTGCCTCCATGAAGTGCGTCCCACCATATTTTCTGTGGGCACAACCTATCACGCCCGCCGCCATCAGGCACAAAATATTCCGCCCATGGTTGCAAAGTGATCACGGCTACGGCCTAACTATTTAAGGGTATTTGACATTTCAAAAGGACAGGAAGAAAGGAAAAGAAGGTGGAACAGCTTGGTTAATCAAGGTTGAGATCAGTACAGTAGTGAGAAGTGATCTTAGTTTGCAGGGTCAAAATATAGAATCTGTTTGATTGGAGGCAAGAAATAGCACAGGAAAGAAGTCACTGGTGGGAGTGGTTTATAGACCCCCTGACAGTAGCTACACTGTAGGATAGGGTACAATCAAGAAATAATGGAAGTTTGTAAGAAAGGTACTGTAATAATTGTGGGAGATTTTCATCTTCATATAGATTGGACGGATCACATTGGAAAAGGTTGCCTGGGGGAGGAGTTCACAGAGTGTATTCAGGACAGTTCCTTAGAATATATGTTCTGGAACCAAACAAGCAACAGGTTATTTTTAACCTATAATGTAATGAGACAGAATTAATAAATTACCTAAGTAAAGGATCCTCAAGGTAAGAGTGATCATAACACGATGGAGTTCACATTCAGTTTGAGGGTAAGAAATTTAGGTCTGAAACTAGTGTCTTAAACTTTAATAGAGCAAATTACAAGGGTATGAAGACAGAGCTGGCTAAAGTGGAATGGGAAAATAGGTTAAAAGATAAGACGGTAGAAAAGCAGTGGCAGACATTTAGGAAATATTTCATAATTTTCAACAAAAATATTTTCCATTGAGACAAAAGAGACTCTACAAGAAGGATGCCCCATTCATGGCTAACTAAGTAAGTTAAGGATGATATAAAATTGAAAAAGATGTACAATGCTGCAAAGATTAGTGATAATGTGATTAGTTGTAGGCCAGAAGGTTGGGAAAGTTTCAGAAACCAGCAAAGGATGACTAAATAAATAATAAAGAGGGAGAAATTGGAATATGGAGGAAAACAGGCTGGGAATATAAAAACAGACAGTAAAAGCTTCTACAAGTATATAAAAAGGAAAAGAGTAGCGACAGTGAGCATTGGTCCCTTAGCAGATGAGAATGGGGAACTAATAATGGGCAACGAGGAAATGGGGGAGGCTTGAACAAGTGTTTTGTATCCGTCTTCACAGTAGAAGACACAAAAAGCATCCCAAGATTAGTACAAAAGCAGTGGGCAAAAGGGACAGAGGAACTTAAAACAATCACGATCACTTCAGGAAAAGTATTAGAAAAACTAACGGGGCTGAAGGCTGACAAATCCCCTGGATCTGGTGACCCACATCCAAGGGTCTTAAAGGAAGTGGCTGCAGAGATAGTGGATGCATTGGTTGTAATAATCCAAAATCCCTAGATTCTAGAAAGGTCCCAGTGAATTGGAAAGCCACAAATATAACACCACTACTCAAGAAAGGAGGGAGATAAAAAGTAGTAAACTGTTGGCCAGTTAGTCTAATATTTGTCATAGGAGAATGGTAGAATCCATTATAAAGTTGGTAATAACAGAAGATTTAGAAAATCATAATACAAATAGGCAGAGTCAACATGGTTTTGTGAAAGGGATATCATGTTTCACAAATTCATTAGAGTTATTGAGGATGTAACAAGCAGGGTGGATAAACAGGAACCAGTAGATATAGTGTATTTTGATTTTCAAAAGGCATTCAATGAGGTGCCACATAAAAGGTTACTGCAGAAGAGTTCAAGGTGTTGGGGGTGATATATTAGCAAGGATAGAGGATTAGCTAACAAGAAACAGAGTCAAGATAAAGAATCATTTTTCAGGTTGGTAATCTGTAACTAGTGGAGTGCTGCAGGGATCAGTGCTGGGGCCTCAACTATTTACAATCTACATCAATGACTTGGATGAAGGAGCTGACTGTGTTGTAGCCAAATTCACTAATGATACAAAGATAGGAAAGCAAGTTGTTATGAGGATACAAACAAACAGTCTGCAAGGGGATACAGGTAGGTTAAGTGAGTGCAAACATTTAGCAGATGGAGTATAATGTGGGGAAAATGTGAGGTTGTCTTCTTTGGCAATAAGAATAGAACAACAGAATATTGTTTGAATGGAAAGAGACTATGGAATGCTACAGTACAGAGGAACCTGGATACCCTTGTACATGAATCACAAAAATTTAGCTTGTTGGTGCAGTAAGTAAGGCGGCAAATGGAATGTTGCCCTTTATTACAAGGGGTATGGGCATAAAAGTAGGGAAGCCTTGCTACAATTGTATAGGGCATTGGAGAGACCACACCTTCAGTACTGTGTACAGTTTTGGTCTCCTTACTTTAGGAAGGGTATACTTGCATTGGAAACAGTTTAGAGAAGGTTCACTAGGCTGATTCAAGGGATGAAGAGGTTATCTTATGAGTAAAGGCTGAGCAGTTTGGGCCTATACTCATTGGAGTTCAGGAGAATGAGAGATGATCTTTTTGAAACATACAAGATTCTGAGGGGACATGGCAGGGTAGATGCCTAGACAGCATTTGCTCTCGTGGGGAAATCTAGAGCTAAAAAGTTTCGAAATAAGGGGTCTCCCATTTAAGACAGAGATTAAGAGGAATTCCTTCTCTCAGAGGGTTGTCAGTGTTTGGAATTCTATTCCCCAGAGAGCAGTGAAGGCTGGGATGTTGAATATAGTCAAGGCTGAGTTATACAGATTTTTGATTGACCAAAAATCAAGTGTTATGGGAGATGGGCAGGAATGTGCAGTTAAGGCCACAATCAAATCAGCCATGATTTTATCGAATTGCAAAGCAGGCTCAAGAGGCTGAATTTTTGACATTGCATTCAAAGGATGTGGACTTTGCTGGCTAGGCCAGCATTTATTGCCCATCCCTAATTGCCCTTGAGGTGGTGGTGGTGGTGAGCTGCGATCTTGAACAGCTGCTGTCGTGACATCTGTGCACCCACAGTGCTGTTCAGGAGGGAGTTCCAAGATTTTGACCCAGAAAGTCGATGTATTTCCAAGTCAGGATGGTGAGTGGCTTGGAGGGGAACTTCCAGGTGGTGGTGTTCCCACCTATCTGCTGCCCTTGTCCTTCTAGATGGTAGTGGTTGTGGGTTTGGAACGTGCTGTCTAAGGAGCCTTGGTGAGTTTCTGCAGTGCATCTTGTAGATGGTACACATTGCTGCTACTGTGCATCAGTGGTGAAGGGAATGAATATTTGGGATCGGGTTGCTTTGTCCTGGATGGTGTCAAGCTACTTTAGCGTAGTTGGAGCTGCATTCATCCAGGCAAATGGAAAGTATGCCATTACACTCATGATTTGTGCCTTGTGTCACAAAAATATCATATGAGAGAAAAAGATATAACTGATTGGTTTACAAAAAGTAACTAAGGTTAAGTTAACAGAATTGACGGTTAAGTTGCAGTTAGGGTTAACCATAGGGCCAAAGAAAGCAGACATAATTGAAGTAATAGCGCACCATTTGAAATTGGGGATACCTGAAGCTAGTGAGTCAGCTGAACTGGCTAAGATTCAGTTGCAAATGAAAAAACTTGGCTGGAGTTGGAGGTGAAAGAAAAGGAACAGGAAAAAGAGAGTGCATTTCAAAGGGAAATGGAAATGAGAAAACTTGATCTTCAGAGGGAGAAATTAGCAATGGAGGAAAGAGAAAAGGAAAGGGAGAGAGAATATCAGCGTCGAAAGCTTGCATTTAAAAAAGAGATCTCAGATGCGGAGGAAGGTTCTGATGTGGAAACAACCACTTTCAATTTAAAACCCAGTGGGGAAATGACGTTTGAGAGGGATCTAAAGGTGTTATTTCATTTGAGAAGATAGCTAAGCAGCTGAAATACCACAAGAAATCTGGACATTGCTTTTACAGTCTAGGTTGGTAGGTGGAGCTCATAAGATATATGCATCACTGTCAGAAGAGATGTTGATGGGTCGAGGCAGTAAAAAAGGCTATTTTGAGTGCATGTGTTGGTTTCTGAGGCATACAGGCAGAAATTTAGGAACATAAGGAAACAGCCTGGTGAGACTTGTATTGAGATTGATAGAGTAAAACAATGTTGACTAGTGGATAGGGGCATTAAAGGTAGGGACAACATATGCAACTCTTAAACAAGTAATTCTTTTGGAAGAATTTAAAGATTCAATTCCTTTGGTAGTGAGAACTCATGTGGAGGAACAAGAGGTTAAAACAGCAAGGCAAGCAGCAGAGATGGCTATGAGTTAGTTCATAGATCTAAACCTTTTTCTCATCACCCTTTTAAATCAGAGAAGGATAGGAAGTGGTAAGGTGACTGGAAGATAGTTAGTCAAGGAAGGGAAGGAGTCGTTGGAAATTTTCAGTAAGTTTCTCTTCAGGCTGAAAAGGAAGGTGCTAAGGAAAGAAGTGACACTCGAAAACTTAAGTGTTCTCATTGTAACAAGGTGGGGCACACAAAGTCAATGTGTGGGGGCCTACAGGGAAAAACCAGTAATTGGAATGCAGGAAAGTTCTGGAGATAGGAGTGTGGGTTCTGAGATCCAGAATCAGGAAAAGCCAGTGGTTTGTGTACAGGTGAAGCATGGAGAATCAGTGATAGATAAAGAAATGGGAATGTGTTCACAATTTACCCAAGGGAGTGCTGAGGGGCAGGTTAAAGAAATGTTTAAAGATTTTGTGTGTGAAGGGAAAGTCTTTCCATGTGTCCAGGGTGGAGCAGGCAAAGATATTAAAATTTTAAGAGACACAGGTGCTAGTCAATCATTAATGTTATGGGATAGTGATATTTGTTGTCCAGAGGGAATATTGCAGGAAAAAGTGCTAATAAGTGGGGTGCATGGAGATGCTAAACCTGTTCCATTGTGGAAAGTAAATTTAATGAGTAAGTGGAAAACAGATGATGTGATTGTTGGAGTAGCAGAAAAATTGCCCATTGCAGGGGTTCAATTTATTTTAGGTAATGATATAGCTGGGTTCTCATATGTTGGTGATGCCTACTGTAGTCAAGCAGCTTGAGGAGCTGCATTCAACAGAGGTGTTGCAGGAAGAACATCTGGATTGTTTCCAGATTGTGTAGTAATGAGATTAAGAACTCAGGTTGAAACATAAAGAGGAGGAGTTGAAAAGACAGGGAAAATAGGCTGATACTCAATTAGCTGGATATGGTTTTAAAAAGATAGTACTGGAAGCAAAGATTGAAGGGAATGAAGTAAGTGGGCCACTTAAGTTGATTCAAGAGAAGTTAAAGTTAGTGGTTCAGAATTCAGCAACTACTCTCCTGGATTATGTGACAAACATCAGAAAAAGATTGAATAGAGCATGTGAATTAGCTAAAAAAACATTTAAAGATATCACAGCAGGTGATAAAGGCCATGGTGGATAAGAGAGTCACTAAGTCAGAAGCATTCAAGGAGAAAAACAGCCCTTCTCATTTACTCAAGGCAAAATACTATAGGCTATATGTTGTACAGGATTTTCCACAACAAATTATAAATGACTTAAAGAAGTAGGAAAAAGGATCATACTGGTGAGGAACCTTCCATAACAGATCATTCTCATACAAGATGAAGTTTCACTTTGGTGTTTGTTTATCATATCTTCTGATTAACAAGAAAATTAAAATAGTTTCACCTGTGTCTAACCACAAGGGCATTTTCAATTATTTCTCCCATTGAAAATAGGAAAAACATTTAAACGACTACAAAAACATTGATGTACAGTTGTCAAAAATTTAAATGAGCAAAAAATTCTTGATGTAATTTTGAGGGACTAATCAAATTTGCAGCAGAAGAGTTGAACCTTATATTGCATTAATTATGAGTACAGATTCTGTTTCCTGCTATCTACACTCAATGGCACAGCATCGTTTTGAAGGTCATTTTTGCTTGCTTGCCATGAATTTTTATCAAGTCATCTGGGAGACAATATCAGTGACAGGCATTTAGAGCTCAATGTCTATTATATAGGACAGGGTAAAAGCGAGATAAATAAAGAACATCAAGTTGAAAATGAAGTACAACAGGACCCTTAATAAAAATATCTCACAATACAGTTGAAATAAACTATGTTCTGAAAGGTTATGGCTAATGGTCAGAATAGCCTATACAACTGGAATACTTCCTCAGCATCACAAAGTGAAGATTTCTCGGGCCTGAAGAAACATAAGGAAACAAATGCATGAGGGATAGCTAGGGTAAGACAATCCTGTCAACCGACACCATCGATACTTACATAATTATACACTGCTATCTCCAGGAGATATCAAAATTGCACAACCACAACAAATGGCTGTTGCAGGACACCCTGACTGGAGTACATAAAAGATGACTACTGCAGCATTTGACAATGTGTTATCTTTGACTGCTGCATCAAACACTGCTTAAAATATTTCCAACAAGCATCCTTCCAGAACTGTGAAACATTTATTTGTGAGTCACAGATCCACAATGGAAAGTGTGAATATTCACTATACATACTGCTGCTGAAAGAAATAGAAACAGCCTAATAGTAAAGGGATTGTAACAAACAACAAGTCTGGCATCCCAAAGACTTACAGCTCCTGAAATATATTCAAGGTTAAATAATCGCAAATTAGATGGATCAGTTTCTGCAGAGTGTTACTAAATATAAATATGATTAGCCTTCAGTATGTTCAGAGGATCCTAAGTTATTGGCATTACAGGGAAACATACAGTAAATAAGCACCTTACATCCTAGATTAGGATAAACTTTACAAGGTTCCTTTGTGGAAAGCTAATGACTCTTGCTCCAATCATTTATCTGCAGTGACTGAAGCTTTTACCCGCCACACAACTGCAAGCATTATTTATAACTATAGTGGAGAAAAGAAACTGATCCAGAGATCAGAGGAGCTCTAGTTGAAGAGCTGGCTCCAAGACTGATGCAATGATCGAATGGTTTCCTGCTGTGCTGTAAGGGTTGAAGATTTTGTCAGACTGCCACTATTCCCCAAAGTTGGTTTCACCTTTATTCATTAGCTATCACATGACATGCACCCCTCCCAAAATAGAATCCTCCTTGCTTTTTATTTAGAGTTCTCTGAACCGACGTGTAACACTGCTTTTAACAGGTATTGATAAATGATGGATCACATGCCTGGTGCAATACAACTGACTGAAATAATCTCTCATTAATTACAGCAATGAGTCTAGTTCTGTCTAAATGTGAAATTTGTTAATACAGTGAATGTGTTGGGTACTGGCTTTCTATAAATAACTGCATAGGGATACAATTGTGATTCAGTATTTCTTTCCATTGAACAGCTGGGTAATTTTTCATGCTCAGGCTGAGAGATGTCAGCATTGGGGTTTGAAACAGACATCATGGTAAGGTTTTACAATGCATTGGCCAGGCTGCATATGGACTTGCTGTACTTGCTGCAAAGTACAACTGAAATCAGGTTTATTTGACTCAAGTATTCCATATTGGTGTTTATCCTCCATATGAGCAGTAGTCCTAATCACGTGCAAGAAGCAGAATAAAGAACAGAGAAGCTCAAGTTCTAAAGTCCGGACAGAAAGCAATGGGGTTGCGGAGGGAGCCCATTCAGCTTTATAAAATATATGTCAGTGGCAAGATAAACTTAGAGCATATTTCAAATACCCTAAGGATGTAAATTTAAATTAGTGAAAAAAAATAGACAATTGTGTGATCATTCAAAGTGTGGCAAATGTTTGAGTAACATGCCAGGCAAGTTAGTGCACAAAACATTACTTGTGTTCAAAATATAGTTGGATGCTAAACTGGGAAAGTTAGGTTACTGGAGGAACAAATCCAATGGACAAGAGTGGCCTTTTCCTATCCTTAACAGCTTTAATGTTCTTACGGAACAATTCTTAATTCCTAGTTTCAGTATCAATTAGGTTGCATGCAGAATGAAACACAATAACTTGCGTTTATATATCACCTTTAGGGTAGAAAATGTTCCAATGGGATGCTTCAAAAAACTGTAATCAGGAAAAAAAATGGACACGGAGACAAAGCAGGAGCTTGGCCAGAGAGATGGTTTTAATGAGGCCCTTAAAAGGAGGAGGGTGAACTAGAGGAGTGAGGGGAGCTAATTCCAGAGCATGGAGCTTGGACAGCTGAAAACATTAGAACCCATGGTGAGGTGAAGGAAAGAGGAATGCACAAGAGGCCAGAACTGAAGGAACAGAATGTATTTTTCTTTATTCTTTCATTGGATGTGGGCATCCCTAATTGCCCATGAACTGAGCATTTCAGAGGGCAGTTAAACTGTGGGACTAGAGTGACATGTAGGCCAGATCAGGTAAGAACAACAGGTTTCCTTCTCTAAAGGACGGTGGGTAATTTTACTTAGATGGAGATAGGCTGTCCTTATGATGGAGGGCATAGCGAGTAGGAAGATCAGAGCAGGGATGGCGAAATTGCATACAGCCTAGTTCAGCAGGGAAAGTGGCCAGAGTGGGGGCTGAAAATTGTAGCCAGGGTAAAGAATATGTAGCAGGGGCCATAGATGATGGCTTCAGACTACTCAATTTTTAAAGAAGGGGAAATAGTATAACATATATATTCTCTCCTAATAACAGCCCTTAACTATAAGTTTAAAGGCATATCAGTGTGAACTTCCTATTTCTCAGGACTCAGCCTTCTGATATCTCAACTGCATGGGCTGTCATTCAGTGCTGAATTATAGGCTCTCATATCGAACAGAGTTACTTTTGTGCTAAATATTAGAAACAGAAGCCACTCATGAAACTGTACCTCATTAGAAGTCTATGCCTTCAGCAGATCAAAGAAAACAAACCTCGGAGTAGGAAAGGAACAGAAACAAATCCTATTTGTTAGGTGTGGGTCAATTTTAAATCACAAAACTTGCCCTTTCTAGAATCTAGATAAGAATGAAGAATCTTTGGTACACAGTACTGTAAAGTAAAATCAAACTCGGTTGGTACAAACTAAATGAGTTTCTGGCATTTATTTGCCTATGGAAAAGTCGCTTTTCCAGGTACAATGAAAATAGTCAAAGGTCAGCATTTAAGTATTGAATATCACCAGATGCATATGTGATTAATATTTAATGAAGACCCATTCTGTAGTAACATTACTCCAAAATCAATATTTTAATGTTTTTATTTTAAAAAAAACACATGGATAGCAGAAAAGGAGAAGCAATTATGAAAAAAAAAATCGAAAGACTTTTGCTCAACCCTATGTTCAAATTTCCACACAAATTATCTTTATGGAAGCTTGCCAAGCACAGCTCTACTAAAACTCATAGTACAGGTTGGGGCTGGGACTCACTTCCTCCAAATAAAAGGTGTGGCTATGGGTACCCGCATGGGCCCCAGCTATGCCTGTCTCTTTATGGGGTATGTGGAACATTCCTTGTTCCAGTCCTACTCCGGCCCCCTCCCACAACTCTTTCTCCGGTACATCGATGATTACTTCGGTGCTGCTTCATGCTCTCGTCGGGACCTGGAAAAATTTATTAATTTTGCTTCCAATCTCCACCCCTCCATCATTTTCACATGGTCCATCTCTGACACTTCTCTTCCCTTCCTTGACCTCTCTGTCTCAATTTCTGATGATAGACTGTCCACCAATATCCATTACAAGCCTACCGACTCCCACAGCTACCTCGACTACAGCTCCTCACACCCCGCTTCCTGTAAGGACTCCATCCCATTCTCTCAGTTCCTTCGCCTCCGTCGCATCTGTTCTGATGACGCTACCTTCAAAAACAGCTCCTCTGACATGTCCTCCTTCTTCCTTAACCGAGGTTTTCCACCCACGGTCGTTGACAGGGCCTTCAACCGTGTCCGGCCCATATCCCGCGCATCCGTCCTCACGCCTTCTCCTCCCTCCCAGAAACATGATAGGGTCCCCCTTGTCCTCACTTATCACCCCACCAGCCTCCGCATTCAAAGGATCATCCTCCGCCATTTCCGCCAACTCCAGCATTATGCCACCACCAAACACATCTTCCCTTCACCCGCCCCTGGCGGCATTCCGTAGGGATCGTTCCCTCCGGGACACCCTGGTCCACTCCTCCATCACCCCCTACTCCTCAACCCCCACCTATGGCACCTCCCCATGCCCACGCAGAAGATGCAACACCTGCCCCTTCACTTCCTCTCTCCTCACCGTCCAAGGGCCCAAACACTCCTTTCAAGTGAAGCCGCATTTCACTTACATTTCCCCTAACTTAGTCTACTGCATTCGTTGCTCCCAATGCGGTCTCCTCTACATTGGAGAGACCAAACGCAAACTGGGCGACCGCTTTGCAGAACACCTGCGGTCTGTCCGCAAGAAAGACCCAAACCTCCCTGTCGCTTGCCATTTTAACACTCCACCCTGTTCTCTTGCCCACATGTCTGTCCTTGGCTTGCTGCATTGTTCCAGTGAAGCCCAATGCAAACTGGAGGAACAGCACCTCATCTTCCGACTAGGCACTTTACAGCCTTCCGTAATGAATATTGAATTCAACAACTTTAGATCTTAAACTCCCCCTCCCCCCATCCCCACCCTGTTTCTTCCCCCTCCCTTTTTTTTCAATAATTTATATAGATTCTTCTTTTCCCACCTATTTCCATTATTTTTAAATCTATAACTGTAATACCCTGTCGTCAGTCTTTACACCCCACCCCCACTAGAGCTGTACCTCGAGTATCCTGCCATCCATTCTTAATTAGCACTTTTCTTAGATAATATCACCATCTTCAACACCTCTTTGATCCTTTTGTCTGTGACATCTTTTGACTATCTGCTCCTATCACTGCTTGCTTATCTCTACAACCACCCCACCCTCAACTTCTCTCTCCCCCGCCCCCCACCTTAGACCAGATTATATTTCACCCCTCTCCTATTTCACTCAGTTCTGCCGAAGGGTCATGAGGACTCGAAACGTCAACTGTTTTCTTCTCCACCGATGCTGCCAGACCTGCTGAGTTTTTCCAGGTAATTCTGTTTTTGTCATAGTACAGGTTTCGGTTTCAACAGAAAATCTCCATTAACTCTAAACTTCAACATCTAAAAGCTTTTACTTTCATTACTAGAGAAAGAAAAACAGCCACTCGTGCCACAGCAGCACAATCTTGGATCTCCTGACCAATGCTAGCAAAAAGTAAACGAAAGAGTAAATGGCTTTCTTTAACCATTATTATCGTCAAGAGGGTGTTATTAATGAGAGCAGATTGGTTTGATGTCTTGCCATAATTTGAGTTCCACATGTTTCTATTGTCACCACTATTCCTTATTTTCATGGTTAATTTAAAGGAGGGCTTAAATGGAACTATCCATAATTCACTAATGTCACGAACACATACATGAAGTTAACAATTCAAATCAAACATGGAGTCACAGGGTGGTTTGGACAAGTTAGGTCAATGGATCACTGTGTGACATTTATTCGTTAATGTGGGCAGATATAATATTAAATGCTTGGAGTTAGGAAACTCAAATATATATATATATATATATATATACCACCTGTGAATACCTGTTAAAGTGAACAGATCCAGATGGATGCCTGAGGGTAATAGATAATTACTTGTTACAATGTAGTATAAGCTGGTTATAGGGAGAGCAAATAGGGTTTTAGGTTGTGTTGCTATAGCCAAAATTTAAAAAAATTAAATACAATTATATTTTTAATATTTTTTATGTAGAAAAATCTCCCAAAAGCTCCGATACACCTGCATTTTGGAGTGCAATGTCTAGCTTTGCTCCCCACATATGCTGAAAGGTGTCATGGTTCTTAAAAGGTACACCAGAGGTTGACCGTTGTTTTAATTAAACTTTGAGTCCTTATTAATCAGGACAGATATATAAATCTACATTTATGGCTATTTATTTTGGAGAAACGACAAAGTTGAAAGGTTCTGATTGAGATTTTTCAAATTGGGAACGGATTGGTCAGGTAGGTTATTTGAGATTGATAGCAATGATTGAATCAGAGGGTGTGGCTAAAGAACCCACAGACAGAAAGTCAGGTTAGAACCAGGAAACATTTCTCGGAATAGGTTCAAGGGGCTAAATGTCTTATTCCCATTCCTATGTTCCTTTTTCAGCCAATCACTGGTCTCTTATACAATCTGCCTAAACATGCCTCAAAAGTCACTACAGTCATTTAACAGGGACTGTGACACATCCTTGAAAGAGGATGAATTTCCAGGTAAAAATAAATCATTAGTTGTGATGTTGTTGTGTTACTGTTGAACAGTCTTCTAGAGTTTGCTTCATTTCCTTATGGAGCCAAAGAGGAACTTTCCAGAGTTTTCCTGAATTCGCTATAGTTTCTTTACCCATTTTGTTTTTATTTATCTCTAATAGATAGTGTTGTTAGTGAGTAGGGGAATGGTGCATAAGACTGCAGTGTCAGTTGGATGGAGCAAGTTTGCTGGTGTGTTATCACCCCTTCATAGGGTCACAACAGCACAGAAGGAGAACACTCGGCCCATCTGGGCCATGCCGCCTCTCTGCGGAGCAGTTCAGTCAGTTTCACTCCTCACTCTATTCCTATAACCCTGCAAGTTTATTTGCCTCAAGCGCCCATCCGGTTTCCTTTTGAATCATTGATCATCTCCACTTCCATGACCCCCATAGACAGCAAGTTCCAGATCATTACCACTCGCTGTGTAAAAGGTTTATCCTCACATTCCCACTGCATCTCTTGCCCAAAACCCGTAAATCTGTATCCCCTGGATCACGTTCCATCTGTTAATGGGAATAATTTATCTTTATTTATCTTATCTAAATCTGTCATAACCTTGTACACCTCTATCAAATCTCCCCTCAATCTCCTTTGCTCCAAGGAGCACAACCCTAGCTCCCAAACCTAAACGTTTCAGATAAAACTTCTCATCCCTGGAATCATTCTGGCAAATCTCCTCTGTACCCCTTAAAGGACCCTTATCTCCTTCCGAAGGTACGGTGACCAAAATTGGACACACGACTCCAGTGCCCCAACAAGAGCTTTGTAAAAGGTTTAGCATAACCTCCCTGTTTTTGTACTCAATACCTCTATGAAGCCCAAGGTCGTATACGCTTTGCTAACTACTCTCAATATGTTCTGCCACCTTAAAAGCTTTATGTACATAAGCCCACCGATCTCTTTGTCCTTGCACACCCTTTAGGACTATGTCATTAAGTCTTAGTTGCCTCTCTCCAACTCTTCTGCAAAAATACATCACCTCGCACTTCTCTGTACTAAATTCCATCTGCCACTTGTCTGTCCATTCTGCCAGCCCGTGTCGTGTTGCAATCAATTAGTATCATCCTCACTGCTTGCTACAGCAGATTGGTATCAGCTGAAAATTTTGAAATTTTACTCCATATTCCAGTATCCAAGTCATTTATATCTATCAAAAAAGATCCTGACGCTTTGTCTGCTTATAAGTATGTAAATCATTAAAAATGTCATAACACAAATCAGTACAAAAGTGATAACTTCTAAAACATACCATCACTAGATGCAAAAAAATAGCATAAAACCACTTTCTACTCAGCCTGGGCAATGCTAGCTCCTTCACCTTTTCTACAACAATTTGCAATAACCCTAACATTAGAAATGTAGTCAACTTCAAACCAAATTGACCGTTTCCCACATTGGCCATCTCGTCAACTTCTTTCAGTAACAATTCCAGTGGTATCAAATTGTGGCCAATTCTATATATTGGCTATGCCTACTTCAGAATGGTAGTTGAGGAAATTTCATCCTGTTTCACTATTAAAAATTCTAAAAGGGCAAATTTTAATCCAGGTCTTAAAAAGGTGAAAATGGCAAGAATAGAACATATGAACATACATACAAATTAGGAGCTGAAGTAGGGTACCCAGCCCCTTGAGCCTACTCCACCATTCAAGAAGATCATGGCTGATCGAATTTTAACCTCAACTCCACATTCCAGCCTGCCCCTGATAACCTTTCACCCCCTTGCTTATCAAGAATCTATCTACCTCTGCCTTAAAGGTATTCAAAGATTCTGCCTCAAACACCTTTTGAGGAAGAGAATTCCAAAGTCTCACAACACTCAGAGAAAAAATTCTTCCTCATCTCTGTCTCAAATGGGCAACCCCTTATTTTTAAACAGTGACCCCTAGTTCTTGATTCTCCCACAAAACATCCATTCCATGTCCACCCAGTCAAGTCCCCTCAGGATCTTATATGTTTCAATCAAGTCACCACTTACTCTTCTAAACTCCAGTGGATACAAGCCTAGCCTGTCCAGCCTTTCCTCATAAGACAACACATCCATTCCAGGAATTAATCTAGTAAACCTTCTCTGAACTGCTTCCAACACATTAACATCTTTCCTTAAATGAGACGACCAATACTGTACACAGTACTCCAGATGTGGCCTCACTAATGCTCTGTATAACTGAAGTATAACCTCCCTATTCCTGTATTCAATTTCCCTTGAAATAAATGATAACATTGTATTAGATTTGCTAATTACTTGCTGCACCTGCATACTAACCTTTCGTGACTCATGCGCTAGGACACCCAGATCCCTCTGCATCTCAGAGCTCTGCAATGTCCCACCATTTAGATAATATGCTTTTGTATTCATCCTGCCAAAATGGACAATTCACATTTTCCCACATTATACTCCAATGCCAGATTTTTGTACACTCACCTAACCTATCTATATCCCTTTGTTAGCCTCCTTCCATCGTCTTCACAACTTACTTTCCTACCAATTTTTGTTTCATCAGCATATTTAGCAACCATACCATTGATCCCTTCAACCAAATAATTTATATAAAATTGTCAAGTGTTCAGGCCCTAGCACTGATCCCCATGGCACACCGCTCGTCACATCCTGCCAACCAGAAAATGACCCATTTATGCCTGCTTTCTGTTTTCTGTTAGCTAGTCAATCTTCTATCCATGCCAATATGTTATCCCCTACACCATGAGGTTTTACTTTCCTTGATGTGGCACCTTATCAAATGCCTTCTGAAAATCTAAGTACAGTACATCAACCAGTTCCCCTTTATTCACAGCACGTTACCTTCTTCAAAGAACTCCAATAAGTTGGTTAAACATGATTTCCCTTTCAAAAAACTATGTTGACTCTGCTTGATTACCTTGAATTTTTCCAAGTGCCCTGCTATAATGTCTTTAATAATAGCATCTAACATTTTCCCCATGACGTACATTAAGCTAACTGGTGTATAGTTTCCTGCTTTCTGTCTCCCTCCTCTTTTGAATAAAGGAGTTACGTTAAAAAACTTAAAATAAGGAGAGGATACTTACAGGTCTAACGTCGCCACAGGAATTTGTGAATTGCCGTGCCAAACCAAAGTCCAGCATAAAACACTTTCTACAGGTGCTAGGATAGCGGCCCATTGCAAAATTCGACTGAAAATAGAAAACAACATATTCCTTGTTTTACTGAACATATTATCAGAAACCATTCCACTGAACCACCCTCATAATTAGAAAGAGACTTTCATTTCTGCAGCGCCTTGCATGGCCCCAGAATGCCAAAAGAGCTTTACAGTGAATGAGGTACTTCTGAAGTGCAGTCACTGCATATCAAGCTCCTACAAACAGCAATGAGATGCATCACTGGCCAAACTGTATTTTAGTAATACCAGTTAAGAATAAATGTTCTATATAATGTTCATGGATGATTGGAGGGAAGTGAATTAAACAGCCAGAACCTGATTGTTATGATAGCACTCCTCATGCAAAAACATCTCAGGATACAAAAGCAGGAGAAAGAAAAAAATGTGCAGGAGGGGGGAAACAGCAAAAGACAGTCTAAAATAGCTTTTTTAGGGTTAATGGCCATCAAGGTCACAGACTTCCAAGGCATGGGTCTTGTGCAGCTGAAACCCTAAAGATACTGGATCCCCCGATACTGGTGGGCTGGAAGATATGGTAAAGCGGGTCATGCTGGTCACTGGTCTTAGCAGATGCAGCAAGTTTACTTTGGGGGTAATTACTACCAACTTCACAGGACCTATAATTTAGGAACTGACAGCCTAAGGACTCCACTAGCCTCAATGGCAAAAGAACTAAAAGGTATGGAGTTTTTAAAGACTATGAATGCAAGGAATTTCTTTGTAATGCAAAGTGATTTGGGTAGAGAATTGCAAAGGACAGGGGTGCAGTGACCAAGTGATTGGTTCATTGGATGTTGATTAATCAAAAGGGAAAACATGGTTTATGGACTACCGAATATATATCTGACAGCTTGATAAAATTAAAATCATAACTCTTGCAAGATTGGGAAAAATTTTATTTCCAAAGGACTGCTCCAGTAAATTGAGTGAGTGCTGCCCTGAAGTTTGCCTTTCAGGTGAAATGTTAAACTGAAGCCCCACTTGCCCTTTCAGCTGGATGCAAAAGATCTCATGGCACTATCTGAAGAGCAAAGGAATTCTCTCAAGTATCTGATCAATATTAATTTCTCAATCAACATCACTAAAAAACAATAATCCGGTCATCATCACATTGTTGTTAGTGGGATCTTGCTTTTGGTAAACTGGCTGCGGTGTTCCCTACAACAGTGAATCACAGGATCTTTACAGTGCAGGAGGCCATTCAGTCCATCAATTCTGCACTGGCTCTCTGAAAGGGCATTCTAGCTACTCACACTCCCCTGCCTTATCCTATAGAAACATAGGAAAGTTACAGCAGAGGAGGCCATTTGGCCCATCTTGTCCATGCCAGCCCGAGGGCACCCAGGTGCCCTTTCTAATCCCACCTTCCTGCACCCGGCCCGTAGCCCTGCAACTTACAGCACTTTAGGTACTTTTTAAAAGAGTTTAAAGTTTCTGCCTCTACCACCAACTTGGGCAGCATTACCTTGCACATTCTCTCTCTACAGATAACAATCCAATTCCCTTTTGAATACCTCGATGAAACCTAGTGAGTAACAAAATACTTAAATGTCTGAAAAGGGCTTTAGAACTTCCTGATGTTGTGAACGGCACTAGACAAGTAAAAGTTTTCCTTTAGCGTGAAAGCATTCCAACAATGCTTTTCATGATTTTATACCAGTTTGGTAAGAGTTTAGTAAATTAGGCAATTCCAGTTAGTATTTGATTCTCTAACTGCATCTTTTTTTTCCCATTTTTCTCATGGGATGCGGGTGTCACTGGCTAAGTCAGCATTTATTGCCCATGAAGTGGTTATGCATTGCTTGGAGGGTCTGGCTTGGACAAACTTAAAACACATTAGGAAAAGCAGCTGTAACTGCCCCATGAATTACTTACAGGTTTGATGTCCCTGTGAAGGAAGCCCACAGTGTGAATACTTTCTACTGCTTCAAGAATCTGTTTCCCCAGTCGCAGAGTAGTGCTGATGCTAAAGGTACCTCTAGACTGGCTGCGACGTAGGTCAGCGAGGTTTCGACCCTAAGCAGAGAGAAGGGAAATTTTCTTAGTTCTAAAGGAACGATACATTTACTCCGTATATCCACTCATGCTGTGGATTCCATATGAAAGTTTGTAGAAATTTCCCAGCACAATAGTTGTTCCTTTCATGACAATAAAATGCAATGTAATTCAAGTAGGTTAATATTTCCCATCATCATCTATTGCCATCTCAGTTGTCCCTTCTCTTAACCTCCAGGCCTAATGTATTTCCCCCTCTCTCTTCATCGCCCCACAATAGACTTCAATTTCTCTCTCAGTTTTCTCAGTTAAAAAGGCTAGATTTTACAGGCAAGGTGGGGAGGAAAGGCAAGGGATTTCATTGTAGTTGCTGTTTTAATATACACGCAACATTAGCAGCTTCATAAATTGAAGGCTTATACTTGTTATATTAAAACTACTATTACACAATTTATTCTTCAAAAAGAATATCCTTGTTAGAGCCTGTGCAAAGATTAAATCTCTGAAAAATGTATTTTATGGAGATGAGCATTTTCACCCCTGGTCTATGCAGGGTTAAACAATCTCAGCTCTAGTGGCAGTAGAGGGCCTCCAATTGGCCTCTGTGTTACTCAGTTAGGGAGGAAACAATTACCGTTCCCAATCACCATCCAGTGACCCACGCTAGAAGCATGTATGCCTGAAAGTCAGATAAGGACAAGATCAGCGCATCTTCCCTTACGCATACAGATCTGATGATCCTTCGAGCCAGGCCAATTAAGTCACGCTGTAACTTTCAACCTTGAGGGGCAACTGGGGTCAGAGCATTGGGGAGGGTGAATGCTTCCTGGATTGCATGTTCCAGAGGGTGGTCACCCCACAGACAGTGGGAGTTCAGGATAGTAGATGGGTGGCCATCCGAAAGAGTAGGAAGGGACAGGTAGTACAAATGTCTTCAGGATGTGTGCCACTCTCAAACAGATACTCAGCATTGGAGACTGCTGGGAGTGATGATACCCTGTAGGAGTGCAGCCCAGACCTGGGCAGCAATGAACAACGGATTATATCGGAGGCAACTGCAAAATGTAGAAATGTAAATATTATAGGAGATTCCATAGTTAGGGGGACAGACAGGCTAATCTGTGACTGTCATCATGAGTCCTTCATGGTGTGTTGCCTCCCTGGTGTCAGAGTAAAGGACAACACAGAGAGGGTGCAAAATCTTCTGCAGGGGGGAGTAAGCTAGAGGTTGTGGTACACGTTGGTACCAACAACATAGGATCTAGCGGGAAGTTAAAAAGTAGGATCTTGAGGATAATCCCTGGATTACTCCCAGTGCCACATGCTAGCCAGGGTAGAAATAGGAAGATAAAGGGGTTTAATGTGTGGCTTGAAGCATGTTGCAGGGTTTCAGATTCTTGTGGCTCTCGGACCAGTTCTGGGACAGAATGCATCTATTCAAAAAAAGTGAGTTGCACTTCAAGAGGACTAGGACAATGTCTTTGCAGACAGGTTCACTAGTGTGGTTGGGGAGGATTTAAACTAGATTGGCAGAGAGATGGGCACCAGCCGTAGAAAAGAGAAATAAGATGCACAAAGTGAGAGTGTTAGACAGTACAAGAGAAGCAAGTAGTACCATATTAGATAGAAGTGGACTAAGGAGGACTATGAAGAATGTAAATACAGGATTACAATGCACGTACGCAAACACACAAAGCATGGCGAGTAAGGCTGATGTGCTAAAAGAACAAATAGTGTAGGAAAACTATGTAGTGGCAGTAACGGAAATTTGGCTTAAAAATGGTGAGGGCTGGGTGCTTAATATTCAAGGATATAAAGTGCTCAGAAAAGACAGAGAAGGCAAAAAGGGAGGTGGGGGTTTAGTTTTAATTAGGAATTCTAATTAATTCTCAGCCCAACCAGAAAGGAGGCATTGCTGGATCTGGTGCTGAGAAATGAGGTGGGTAAGTGGACCAACTACCTGTGGGGGGAACATTTGGGTAAGAGTGATCGCCATATCATAAGATTTAGATTAGTAATGGAGAAGAGTAAGAAATACACTAATATAGAACTTTTCATTTGGAAGAGAGCTAATTTCAATCCGATGAGAAGGAATCTAGCCAGGGTAAAATGGAACCTGAGACTGACAGAAAAAACTGTAATGGAACAATGGCTGATCTTCTGAAGGCATGGATGCTTCAGGTACATGGTAGGCACGCTCCAACAAGGGCAAATGGTAAGGAAGCCAAAAACAGGGCTTCCTGGATGAGAAGGGAGATAGAGATTATGAAGAAACAAAAAAAGGAGGGTCTCTGATGCATGTCAGGTGAATTCTTCAAGTGAGAACCAGGTCAGATAAAATAGGTTGAGAGGAGAGATGAAGAGAAAAATAAGACTGGCTAAGAGAGAGTATGAGAAGTGGGGGTGGAGATAGTGGAAGGGCTTGCCTTAATCTTTCAATCTTCCACAGATATGGGCGAGGTGCCAAAGGATTCATTCATTTATTGCTGTCATCTTCTGGTGACTGCCACAGATCTCCACCTCTTTCCTAGTATTTCCCTTATACATTCCACATAGGTCAACTGCACCCAGTCCATTATATCCTTCATCCATTTTCTCCTCAGCTTCCCTCTCTTAGGCTTTCCATCGATCTTTCCTTCCAACAATTGTCTGTCTACTGTCAGCTCTAATGATGTAACCAAAATATTCTATCTTTCTCTTTTTGCTGTTATACACTAATTTCCTAATTTCTCCAGCCATTTATTGCACTTTCTCATTCGTCTTTCTGTCCATGTAGGATATGCAGAACATCTTCCTGTGTGTTGACATCTCAAATGCATTCAGCTTATCAATAGTCTTTTTGTTTGTTGTCCATGTCTCTGAGACATATGATTTGGCCAACAAGATGTAGCACCTCAACATTCTTTTCCTAAGATTCAGGTTCAGTTTCTTCGATGTTAACACATCCTTCATTCTGACAAAGCTGGTCTCGGTTATCTCAATTCTCCTTCTAATCTCACAATCACATCTCCCATTGTCTGTCATAATCTGCCCAAAGTACGTGAACCTTTTTCACTTTGTCCATTTACTTCAATTTTCACTTCTGGGGTTAGGTCTCTGCTTATTACCATTGTCTTGGTCTTCTTTATATTCATTCTTAACAATGTTCCTCACTCCGTGTTTTCACTTTGTTTACAATTTTCTATAGTGCCTCTTCTGACTCTGCAATCAGCGCAGTGTAGTCCATGTATCTCAAGTCGTTGACATTCAACCCACCAATGCTGCAACCTGCTAGATCTTCTATGTCTCTGAAGATAGCTTCAGCGTACAGGTTGAACAGTTTATGGGACATAACATATCCTTAACACATTCCTCTTTAGATTGCTGCTATCAAGGCTCATCACTGCTGATTTACATAAATTCTGAATTACCCTTTTATCATATTTGTCAATTTCTAGTTTGTTTAAGCACTCCATTATTTTCTGATGGAGACTCTATCAAATGCCTTCTCATAGCCTGTAAAGGATACATACAACGGTTTTTGCACTTCCAGATATCTTTCCATTAGTGCTCTCAAGTTAAAGATGCCCTCTCTTGTTCCTTTCTTTGGTCTGAATCCTAACTGGCTTATCATTTATTTCTGTTTCTACAGACTGGTCATTTCTTTTCAATATGATTATTAAAATCATTTTCATCACATGGCTTATGAGGCTTATTGTCCTGTATTCAGAACACTCTAGAGCTTTTGGTTTCTTTGGGAGCTTAATGGACACTGCATAAGATCCGCAGGTAGAAATTCTGTTCTGTAAATTTTTGCTGCAGAGGTCTGCCAATATCTCAGTGTTAACATCATTCAGAGCTTTCAGACATTCTGTTGGTATCTCATCGATTCCTTGCTTTCACCTTTGATTGCTGCACTGACTTCTGCTTTATGATCGCTAGTCCTTCTCTTTCCTCTGAGAGCACCAATTCACTTCACTCTTCATCGACATACAGTTCTCTAATGTACTCCACCCATCATTTTTTGAACAGAAATACACCTTCCTTGCTCCTTATAGCCACAATTTCTAGTTATCCTTTTCTTATCTATCAGTATTTTAACTTTCTCATGCAATGCTCTCCTTTTGTACCTTTTCTCTAGTTCTTCTATTTCCTTGCAACGGTCTTCATACCACATTTCCTTGGCTGTTCTATTTCCTATTCTAATCTATTTTTCTATTTTGTCATATTCTTCTTTTCTCCATTATATCAAGTATTTCATCAGTCATCCACTCTTGATGTTTCCTCCTCTCTTTCTTGGAGATCGTCTCAGTTCCTACATGCTTCATGTTCTGTTTCAATCTCTTCTAATGCCTTTATGTCGTTTCCTCCTTACTATAGGTCTTGATCTGTCACTTTGAGGTAAAGCTTCATACTTGTTAGTGACCTCCACAGCATATTTCATCATTACATCTTCCCCTCTCAGTCTGTCTAGGTTAGTTGGCCATGTCTTCCAAGGGATTGCTTTTTCGGGATTTTCTGCTTGATCTTCATCTTCACTACAAGCATGGAGTGATGTGAACTGATGCTTGCATCTGGTTAAGCGAAGGCATTTTTGAAACTGTTCTTGACCCTCTCACTGGTCATCAGAAAATCTATTTGATTTCTGTGAATATCTCCTAGAGTCTTCCAGGTGTACAGTCTTCTTGAATGTTACCTGAAGAGTGTATTCAAGATGACCATGTTGTTCTCCTCACAGAACTGTATCAGGCATTCATCCCTCTGCTGTTCTTTGTTCCTAGTCCATAAGTTCCTCCCTCATTTTCACATCTCTCCCCGCCAACTTTTGCATTCAAATCACTCATAACTATCAAGATATCTTTACTCTTCACATACTTCAATATTTTTGCACCTCCTCATAGTGATGAAGAAGTTGAAGTATCCCATGATCCTGCTTCAGCTCATATAGTTGTAAACACACAATGTTCATTGGTTTCCCTTTAAATTTTGTCATAATCACGTTTGTGGATATTGGGCAATATTCTGCATGATCCTTGCTATCTTCTTTGTCATCATTATTCCAACTCCATTCTTATGTCCGTTGCCACCAGAGATCATCATCATCTGCTTTCCTTTATTTTCCCAGATTCCGCTCATCTAACTTCTACCAATCCTAAAATGTCAACCTTGAATCTTAATACCTCTTTCATGCAGTTGTCTGTTTATTCACTCCAGCAGAGTGTCCTCACATTACAAGTTCCAATTTTCAAGAGTTCTTGTCTGGGTTTTGAGATGTGCATCATCTAGTGGTAGCTTTTCTTCAGAGTTTGGGCTTCCCTTGTCATTCACCCAGTTATTCCTACTTCCTAGCAAGTCCTCTTCTTCCCTGTTCCTATTTACAGTAGACATGCCCATAGGGGGCCTAGGTTTGCCTACATCACTACTATCTATAGATTCCATGACTAACCTTGGGTGATACTTGGCAAGTACCCTAACTCTTCCAAGGTGACTGACCATTTGTCCTTAAGCGTCATGACTCTGCCCTAGACATGTCACACATTTTTGCTGTTGTGTCTTTCAGCAAAGCCTTTGACAAGGTCCCACATGGGAGACTTATAAAGAAGGCAAATGCATGTGGGATACAGGGTAATTTGATAAGGTGGATTCAAAATTGGCTTAGTTGCAGGAGACAGAGGGTGACGACAGAAGGATGCTTTAGTGACTGGAAGCCAGTGTCCAGTGGTGTACCACAGGGATCTGTGCTCAGTCCCCTATTATTTGTCATTTATATAAACAACATAGATGATTATATGGGGGGTAGGATTAGTAAGTTTTCAGGTGACACACAGATTGGCTGGGTGGTTAACAGTGAGGTTGAGTGTCTTGGGCTACAGGAAGATATAGACGGGATGGTCAAATGGGCAGATAAGTGGCAGATGGAATTTAACCCTGAAAAGTGTGAGGTGATACACTTTGGAAGGAGTAACTTGTCAAGGAAGTATTCAATAAACGGCATGACACTAGGAAGTTCTGAGGAACAAAGGGACCTTAGTGTGTGTGTGTCCATAGATCTCTGAAGGCGGAGGGGCATGTTAATGGGGTGGTGAAAAAGGCATATGGGACACTTGCCTTTATCAATCGAGGCATAGATTACAAAAATAGGGAGGTCATGTTGGAGTTGTATAGAACCTTAGTGAGGCCACAGCTGCAGTAGTGTGTGCAGTTCTGGTTGCCACATTATAGGAAGGATGTGATTGCACTGGAGAGGATGCAGAGGAGATTCACCATGATGTTGCCTGAGATGAAACATTTAAGTTATGAAGAGAGGTTGGATAGACTTAGGTTGTTTTCGTTGGAGCAGAGAAGACTGAGGGGCGACCTGATCGAGGTGTACAAGATTATGAGGGACATGGACAGGGTGGATAGGGAGCAGCTGTTCCCCTTAGTTGAAGAGTCAGTCACAAGGGGGCATAAGTTCAAGGTGAGGGGCAGGAGGTTTAGGGGGAATGTGAGGAAAATCTTTTTTACCCAGAGGGTGGCGACGGTCTGGAATACACTGCCTGGTAGGGTGGTGGAGGCGGGTTGCCTCACATCCTTTAAAGAGTACCTGGATGAGCACTTGGCATGTCATAACATTCAAGGCTATGGGCCAAGTGCTGGTAAATGGGATTAGGTAGGTAAGTCAGGTGTTTCTCACGTGTCAGTGCAGACTCGATGGGCCGAAGGGTCTCTTCTGCACTGTGATTCTGTGATGAGTTCTTCTGCCTCAACCGCTGGTTCAGGCTTCATGCACGCGAAAAGGGTGGCGCTCCTTGTACAGCATCTTGTGAGGTTGCTGTTCCCCTCACTTAGTCTAGCATACCAACTGAGGTTAGGTCCCAGGGTTGCCTGCTGGTAGTGTATACTACTTATGCCTCCAAGGAGCTGGTAAGAGTTGCATAGCAGTACTGAAGATTGGAGCATGGCAAAAGTAACCTCCTTATTCAATAAAGGGTGTAAGGACAAGTTCTAGCAACTACAGGTCAGTTAATTTAATATCACTGGTGGGCAAGGCTTTGGGATCGATAATCAAGGGGAAAAAATCAGCAGACACTTGGGGAGATTTCAGTAAATTAAGGACAGCCAGCTTGTAAAAGGCAGGTCTTACTTGACTAACCTAACTGAATTTTTTGATAAAGAGAATGCAGTGGATGTTGTGTATATGGAATTTAAGAAAGCTTTTGACAAATTACCACATAAAAGGTTGATTAACCAAAATTGAGGCTTATGGAATAGGAGGGTCAGTGTCCAATTGAATAAAAAATTAGCTTAAGGGCACAAAGCAGCAACTTATGGTAGATGATTGTTTTTTGGACTGGAGGTTGGTAGATAGTTCTGTTCCCCAAGGGTCAATGTTAGGACCACTGTCCTTTTGTTTGCTAGATATAAATGACTTGGATCTTGAAATACAAAATAAAATTTCAAAATGTGCCAATGATGCCAAATTTGAAGGAGTAGCAAACAGTGAGGATGATACAAATTGCCTGCAACATTAGGTCTATATTGTCTCTCCCAATCCCTTCTGCCAAAATGCATCACCTCAAAGTTCTCTGTATTAAATTCCACCTGCCACCTATCTTCCCATTATGCTAGCCTATCTGTGTCTTAATGGCACAATTCTAAAGAGTGTGCAGAAAAAAGGAACATGGGGTGCAGGTGCATCAATCTTTGAAGGTGGCAGGACATATTGAGAAAGTGGTTCACAAAGCATATGGAATCTTGGGCTTCATAAATAGAGGCATTAAGTACAAAAGCACAGAAGTTATGCTGAACCTTAATAAAGCTCTGCTTATGCCCCAACTGGAGTACTGCATCCAGTTTTGGTCACTACATTTTACGAAGGATGTGAAGGTCCTTGAGAGGGCGCAGAGGAGATTTACCAGAATGGTTCCAAGGATGGAGTGTTTTAGTTACAAAGTTGGGCTGGAAAGGGGTTGTTCTCCTTAGAGAATGTCCCAATGTCTGGTTCTCCCTTACAATTTGTCCAAGTTTTCTTTCTCCAGAAACCAACACAGTTTCAATTCAGCATTCAGACATGCAGTCATAGTTGCCTCTGGCTGCATCCTGTTGGTGTGCTGCAGAATAATTAAACAATAAAAATACTGTCGTCACTGGTGAAAGGATTGTGGGGAAAGCTTAATTCACTACCAATTCAGAAGGAACTGCAAACACTCACAAACTGACAAAAAGATGGCACAACATATTATGCAATTTTAACAACAGGTGCAATTTATAATGCAGTCGTGCTATCAGAGAAGAACTCAATAGGAATCTCGTCACAAGATTTGAAAAGTTAATGGGACGTGATAATAAAAATCTCTGCTTTACTTTAATGTGGCATGGTTGCAAGCATTCCATGGATGAATTTTAACAATTTACAAAGTTCATTTTTCTCCACACACACCTCCCACTCCCAAAATATTTCTTCTGCAGGTTTTTCTTAAAGAGCTGGAGTGAAAGGTACAGGTGTGGGGCAGTAGTGAAAGATGGAAGGGACAAATTATCACCAATATCACATCATATGATGCACACCTATAAGACATCATCAATTGCTCCTTCCACTATACTGACAGTTCAACTACACAGGTATACAATAAAGATTGATGGAACTCGTACAAATGCGGCAAGCAAGTCTGAGTGATTCCCTGCAAAAAATAGCAATTTGAATTGTTGTCTCAGGGAAACATACTAAGTGCAGAACAGGTGCTTCACTGAAGCAAGCAAGGAAAAAAGTAAAAACAAAAAACTACTGCGGATGCTGGAAATCCAAAACAAAAACAGAATTACCTGGAAAAACTCAGCAGGTCTGGCAGCATCGGCGGAGAAGAAAATTGTTGACATTTCGAGTCCTCATGACCCTTCAGCAGAACTGAGTAAAGTTAGG
Organism: Cetorhinus maximus; assembly: GCF_964194155.1. Classification (NCBI taxonomy): domain Eukaryota; kingdom Metazoa; phylum Chordata; class Chondrichthyes; order Lamniformes; family Cetorhinidae; genus Cetorhinus; species Cetorhinus maximus. The sequence continues at coordinate 73,500,593 of NC_135896.1, forward strand.
AGAGGGGTGAAATATAAGCTGGTTTAAGGTGGGGGGTGGGGTGGGGTGAGAGAAGTTGGGGGGTGGGGGGTGGGGGGGTGGTGGTAGGGACAAGCAAGCAGTGATTGGAGCATATAATCAAAAGATGTCACAGACAAAGGAACAAAGACATGTTAAAGGTGGTGATATTATCTAAGAGAATGTGCTAATTAAGAATGGATGGCAGGACACTCAAGGTACAGCTCTAGTGGGGGTGGGGTGGAAAGACTGACAGGGCATTACAGGTACAGATTTAAAAATAATAGAAATAGGTGGGAAAAGAAAAATCTATATAAATTATTGGATAAAACAAAAGGGAGGGGGAAGAAACGGAAAGGGGGTGGGGATGGGGGAGGGAGGTCAAGATCTAAAGTTGTTGAATTCAATATTCAGTCCGGAAGGCTGTAAAGTGCCTAGTCGGAAGATGAGGTGCTGTTCCTCCAGTTTGCGTTGGGCTTCACTGGAACAAATGCAGCAAGCCAAGGACAGACATGTGGGCATGAGAGCAGGGTGGAGTGTTAAAATGGCAAGCGACAGGGAGGTTTGGGTCTTTCTTGCGGACAGACCGCAAGTGTTCTGCAAAGCGGTCGCCCAGTTTATGTTTGGTCTCTCCAATGTAGAGGAGACCGCATTGGGAGCAACGAATGCAGTAGACTAAGTTAGGGGAAATGTAAGTGAAATGCTGCTTCACTTGAAAGGAGTGTTTGGGCCCTTGGACGGTGAGGAGAGAGGAAGTGAAGGGGCAGGTGTTGCATCTTCTGCGTGGGCATGAGATGGTGCCATAGGTGGGGGTTGAGGAGTAGGGGGTGATGAAGGAGTGGACCAGGGTGTCCCGGAGGGAACGATCCCTACGGAATGCCGCCGGGGGGGTGAAGGGAAGATGTGTTTGGTGGTGGCATCATGCTGGAGTTGGCAGAAATGGCGGAGGATGATCCTTTGAATGCGGAGGCTGGTGGGGTGATAAGTGAGGACAAGGGGGACCCTATCATGTTTCTGGGAGGGAGGAGAAGGCGTGAGGGCAGATGCACGGGAGATGGGCCGGACACGGTTGAGGGCCCTGTCAACGACTGTGGGTGGAAAACCTCGGTTAAGGAAGAAGGAGGACATGTCAGAGGAACTGTTTTTGAAGGTAGCATCATCAGAACAGATGCGACGGAGGCGAAGGAACTGAGAGAATGGGATGGAGTCCTTACAGGAATCGGGGTGTGAGGAGCTGTAGTCGAGGTAGCTGTGGGAGTCGGTAATGGATATTGGTGGACAGTCTATCACCAGAAATTGAGACAGAGAGGTCAAGGAAGGGAAGGGAAGTGTCAGAGATGGACCATGTGAAAATGATGGAGGGGTGGAGATTGGAAGCAAAATTAATAAATTTTTCCAGGTCCCGACGAGAGCATGAAGCAGCACCGGGGAGGGGGCCAGAGTAGGACTGGAACAAGGAATGTTCCACATACCCCATAAAGAGACAGGCATTGCTGGGGCCCATGCGGGTACCCATAGCCACACCTTTTATTTGGAGGAAGTGAGAGGAGTTAAAGGAGAAATTGTTCAGTGTGAGAACAAGTTCAGCCAGACGGGGGAGAGTAGTGGTGGATGGGGATTGTTCGTAAAAAAGTAAACCAATGCTAGTTAGAAATAGGAAGTCAACTATCCAACTTCTCAGATGAGGTATAATGTATGCCTCCAGAAGTAGTACAGTGAGAGAAAACCAAGCAATACCAGATGAGAATGGAAGCAGAATTTCTTTAAGGCAGAATCTATGAGGACTGCTCAAAATTATGTTAATTGTAAATGTCACAGTAAACTGAACTTGCTCAACGTTATCTCTGCTAGTATTCCAAATAGTACATTTACATAGCATTGACCTTGTACACATGGAGGTTTTCTGCTTGTAAGCAACGAGAGTAGTGCCTGTTCACAGTATTATTCTAACCCAAGTATATTATTTAGGTCACTCAACTGGAAGGCGGCGTCAGCTCCAGACTCCAGGTAGAAGACAATTGAGTTACATAACCTTATGTTTTAGTAATAGTATGTTACACAATTTAATACAAACTAATAAAGTGGAATCAGGAAATTGCAGAGATTAGAGATTCTGGAAACAATGCAGATTATAAGGACAAACAGTAAAAGAACATTTAGCATTACAACAAATTATACTTCAACACTTCAAAAATAAATTCTGATCATTACAAAACTAATTTTATTCAACAAAACACAAATCAAATAACATCTTATGATGTCTGTGGAAATGCAAGATAAACATTATAACATAAACATTATATGTAATAAATGTTTTGATTCATATTTAGAATAAAAGACCAATGCATTAAAATGACCCAGCTTTGAGCTGCATTGAAAACTAGATACTTCAATAACAAAGTGAAACGTAAAGTTTTACCTATTTGTGCATTAAAATGTAGTTGGTATTTTTTAAATAAACTTACCTGCAGCTGCATAACAACATAATTAAATCGGTCATTCCTTCCACAGCCAATGAATCTACAAACATGATCCTTCCCTATTGTAAAGAGGAAAAACTCCATCAGCAATTTCACTTGAGAGAATATGACTCCAGAGCTGAAACTTGGTGCAGACACTCACTACAGGAAATTATAATAATTGACAAACCCCAGATGTAATCCATCCAGTTGCATTCATCTCAATTTTTCATTAATGTGTGCACTCTTGGGAGAATCAGGCAATGCTGGTGATCCTGTACCATACAATAAACTGTAGTTTGTAGTCCATAGGCTTCTAGTAAGAATGGAAGATTATAAGCCTATTCTACAACTGAAATTATCTAGTCTCGGTGGTGCAAGAAGAATTTGCCCTCAACTGATTCATAAACTACAGAGCTGGATGAAATGCTCTTGAGATTTGGTAAAAGGGATTTTTCCTTTCATGTGCACATCAAGTCAATTAATTGCCAATGACAAATAAATAGACTAGATAAACTTTGGTTAAATAGAAGTTTCCTGTTTTGATGTCTATGCAACACTATGTGACATTTTATTAGATGTTAGCTTAAACAGCTTCACAGGAGAGTGTCACAACACAATCCACACTGACAGGAATTGTACACAATACAAGCCTGTTAAGATATCAAGTTCCTGTTTTCTTAGGAAACTCTTAAAATGGATCAATTATATTTGCAACAATATTTATTTTATGGTCTGGATAGCACAAAAGTAGCATCTAGATGGGAATGTCTACATTGAAAGCTTTTAGTTTACAACAATGTAATACTTCTCAAGTCATATATGTGTTTGTCAAGAACCATGGAAATAATCTCTACACCAGCCTATTAAAAATGGCAAGGAGTACACAGTTTAGCTTTAAGCTGCATTTTTTAAAAATCTGTTCACAGGAGGTGGGCATTGGTGGCAAAGCCAGCATTTGTTGCCCATCCCGAATTGCCCTTTGAGAGTAGTTAAAGATCAACCACATTGCTGTGGGTCTGGAGTCACATGTAGGCCAGGCCAGGAAAGAACTGGTTTCCTTCCTTCCCTATTCAGTAGATTTCCTTCCCTAAATGACATTAGTGAATCAGATGGGTTTTTAAGACAATCAATGATAATTTCGTGGTTACCATTACTGAAAGTAGCTCTCAATTTCAGATTTTTTTTAAATTGAATAAAATTCCACCAGCTGCCATGGTGGGATATGAACCCATGTCCCCAAGGCATTAGCTAGATTACTAGCCCAGTGACATTACCACTATGCCACCACCTTCCCATGCATCAGATGGACATGTTGCTGTGCAAACTGGCTCATCCAACCTTCATCAGAATATTTCTAAATATGAACATGTATATTGGAAAAAAAGTGACAGTTGGTTGGGAGTTAGGAGACTGAGGAGAGAGATAAGGGAAATGCACTCCAATTGGCAGGTTATGATAAGTGGCATTCTTCAGGGATCTGTTCTGGGGCCTCAGCTTTTCACCATGTATCTCAATAACAAAGGAATACAGAATTGCATATCCAAGTTTGCAAATGACACTAAGTTGGGAGGCACAGTAAGTTATGTAGATGGAAGCAGGAAGTTACAAAGTGCCATTGACAGAGTAACTGAGTGAGCAAAACTGTGGTAGATAGAGTTCAATGTGGAGAAGTGCAAGGTCATTAACTTTGGATCCAAGAATGACAAATCAGAATATTTCACCACTGGCAAGTTGCAAGAAACAGTGTCCAAGGGATTTGGGTGTCCAGGTACACAAATTACTGAAATCTTCTGCACATGGGTGGAATACAACAGGGAGGAAGTGATGTTTTAGTTGTACAAAACCCTATTCAGACCTTTTTGGAGTAGTGTAATTATTCTATGATTCCATATTCAAGAGGGAATTGGATTATCTGAAAAGGAAGAATGGCAGGGCTATGGGGAGAAGGTGGGCGAGTGACACTCTCCTTCAGAGAGCCAGTACAGACACAAAGGGCTGAATGGCCTTCTTCTCTGCCATAACCATTCTATGATTCTATTTATACTGTGTTCAGTTTTGGGCACAGCACCTCAGGAAGAATATATTGGTCTTTGGTAGTGGTAGAAGTGGGGGTTGAGGGAGGTTGGGCCAAGAGGAAGGTTTTAAGGTACAAAGCAGATTCAGCGAAATGATACTTCCTAACACAATTCAAGAGAGGAAGAATGGTCCATTAAGTGATCTCCTGCAGGTGTGCTGGTATCTACAGGTCCTGCATGAGTCACCAACTTTGAGATTCTTTCCTTTAAAAAAAAGTGGGGCAGAAAACATCCTTTAGACATAGATCTCCTTGTTGTATTACTTCTTTTTGGTTACTAATAAATGCAGGTGATAGAGTCATAGAGGTCTACAGCACAGAAAAAGGCCCTTCGGCCCATCGAGTCTGCACCGGTCAAACAAGTACCTAATTATTCTAATCCCATTTTCCAGCACTAGTCCCATAGCCTTGTATGCTGTGGCATCGCAAGTGCACATCCGAATACTTCTTAAGTGTTATCAGGGTTTCTGCCTCTACCACCCTTTCAGGCAGTGAGTTCCAGATTCCCATTACCCTCTGGGTGAAAAAATTCTTCCTCACAGCCCCTCTAAACCTCTTGCCCCTTACCTTAAATCTATGGCCCCTGGTTATTGATCCCTCCACCAAGGGGAAAAGTTCCTTCCTGTCTACCCTATCTATGCCCCTCATAATTTTATACACCTCAATCATGTCCCCCCCACTCAACCTCCTCTGCTCCAGGAAAAATAACCCCAGTCTATCCAATCTCTCCTCCTAACTAAAACTCTCCAGCCCAGGCAACATCCTGGTAAATCTCCTCTGCACTCTCTCTAGAGCAATCACATCCTTCCTATAATGCGGATTCCAGAACTGCACGCAATACTCTAGCTGTGGCCTAACCATCGTTTTATACAGTTCCAGCATAACCTCCCTGCTCTTATATTCTATGCCTCAGCTAATAAAGGCAAGTATCCCATATGCCTTCTTAACCAGCTTATCTACCTGTCCCGCTACCTTAAGGGACATGGACACCAAGGTCCCTCTGATCCTCGGTACTTCCCAGGGTCCTACCATTCATCGTGTGTTCCAGTGCCTTGTTTGTCCTGCCCAAGTGCATCACCTCACATTTATGCGGATTAAATTCTATTTGCCATGCATATGATATTACTTTCATTTGCCTGGTATTAATGCTTTGCCATAACATGGCTCACTTTCTCATACACACACATTATTTACAACAGAAGAACATCCCTATAGAACAAAGGTGCACAACACAGTACAGCACAAAAACAACTAACCTACAGCAATATAAGCTTCAGCAAACAGCTTATAATGGTATGGAACAGTTGCCAGCCCCACCCCCAGTGAATCAAAGAACAGTGTGATTACTAATTTCACAATTACTGAAACCCAAATAGCACAAACTTGCTGCATTCTTAGAAACCTTCAAGTTGAAATATCCAAACTATTTCAACAATTTCATTAATTTAATAACCAACTGTTTAATTTAAGCTGCAGCATGGTACTGAAGTAAATAATATACGGCATTTGACTTGGGATCTTGGTTTTGCAGATATTTATAGTAAACAAATATTATAATTAAAGTCAAGATTTTAGAAGATCAAGCATGGAGTCTATAAGGTGGGAACTAACAGGAGTGCGAGAAAATAATTCCCTTTCTGATGTGGCTCGATTTTCTTGAGCAGAGTTAAATGGAAGACTTGATGCAAATCATAAATTACCTTGCCTACTTCTAAGACTCTTAACTTCTTTGAACATATCAGAAGCAATGGGTACTAGAGGCAGATCTTCCACATCTTCTCCATGTGAAACCTGGACTTCATCTGGCCAGACATTTTCTGGAACCAGTGGATCTTCATCATGGGACACTTCATTGCTTATTTATTTAACCATTTATAAATTCAATTTGTACAGCATGTCAATGGTGACTGCTTAACCTCATTTGAACAGCCTTCGAAAACTGCATGTCTACTTGGGTGAACTAGCAAAGGGCTCATGGAACAGCACCCCAGTACGAATTAATGCTTCAGAAGTAGAAAGAAGAAAATTGAGGGATGAGAAATATTACCTCTGTGTATATTCTTTGTAATCTATATTTTAGAATTTTCCTCTTAGTATATTTCTGTACCAGATTATATCTCCAGGTATTTTAGATACTGTTACTGAGATGTGTTGATGTCAAATATTAATATTTCATCTGCTGGACTCAAATATGGGATTTTTTTTTAAAAGGCAGTTTCAACTGTTTAAACAATGACACTGACTTAAGATGGCTGCCTGACATGTCTGCAGTTACAGGTTGGTCAAGTTTCCAATGTGGATTACAATTAGGTCATGTCCAAGCAAACTTCCTTTTTCACTTCTGCTGGTGTCATGAATTACTTCAAAGATGGACTGAAACATAAAATGGCTGTCACCATTTGCATTACTATAACAGCTACGTTCCATTCCATCAGGCAAAGGCAGGTAGTCTGCAAAGACAATGGCTACAGTGGGGGTGTGGGGTGTTCATATGTTCTTCCGAGCTCATCACATGGAAGAATGGGTCATTCAGAAGGGATGGCTTGGATATTAAAAAATTAATCATCTAGGCCATAACAGTAGCCAAGGTCTGTCCAGACATTAGCTAATCAATTAACATTTGTGGAATACTTAAATCATTATGGAGAGTTCATGTGATCAATGTCAGCATTTTGAGAGTGTCTTTTATTACAATACCCTGGTTGCTTTTGGGGCAGTCTGGAACAGGATCATCTGAAAGCAGCATAAGGCTGTATGCCTCTCTCTCTCTTGCTAAGGTAAGCTCTGCCTGCTTATATCATACTGAGGATTGGCAGAGAAATTCTGAAGACGACTTCAAACTCCAAAGCAGCTTTTTCAGGGAAAAAAATAAGAACTGCCTCAACCACAAACAACAGTGAAGGACTTAAAATCAGTGAACTCTCGAGTCATTTGCCTTTTATTGTTGAATCTTAATTTGGCAAAAAGTTGCCCTCCTCTACTCTGTAACTTGTAATTTTGTATGCTTGTGTGTGTGTGTGTGTGTGTATGTGCACGCGCTTGTGTGCTGTGACGGTTGGGACGTGTGTTTACCTATTCAATTATTTTTATATCTTTACCTGGGTGGGTTTTAGCACAATAAAAAAAAAACTAACCTCTTGTGTTTCAACTCAAGAAAGCCTTTTGGACTGAGTTCTTTGCAATCAGTACATAAACGGTTAAGTACATACACTGAATTGGCACATTCATCCTTACAAATTTCAAAATACTCTGTTACAATTAATTGAGGAGTGGGAAAGAAAGGGTGAGTTCTTGCCCCCGAATGAATTACTTTGAATTTCACTCAATGTTATTATGTAGGCAAACATGTCAGCTAATTTGCATAATGCAAAATCACAAACAACAGCAAGATTAATAACAAGCAATTCTGATTTGATGGCTAAGATAAAAACAAAATACTGCAGATGCTGGAAATCTGAAACAAAAACAGAAAATGCTGGAAAAACTCAGGTCTAGCAGCATCTGTGGAGAGAGAACAAAGCTAACGTTTCGTGTCCGTATGAGCTCTGAGGAAAGGTCGTACGGACTCGAAACGTTACCTCTGTTTCTCTCTCCACAGATGCTGCTAGACCTGCTGAGTTTTTCCAGCATTTCCTGTTTTTGTTTCTGATTTGATGGTGCTGGTCCAAGGAGGGAGACCGTCCAGGACTCCAGAATATTATATTCTCAAGTCCTGAGTTATCAGTTAAACATAGAACTTGTTGCTTCAAGAGCAAGAGTACTAAGGAGAGTTGAAGCTTGCTACTATACTATCTCCATCTGCATTGCATGAAAATAAGGTTACACAAAAAAAAATACAGTCTTTGGTTACATCTGGAGTTCTGGCTCCAATCTTAGTCCCTTTTCACCTTGGCTGATAGTGGCCTGGAAAAGGTTCTAAGGAGAGCGATGAGAATGATTCCTATCTTAAAGAACCTTCGGGAGGAATCATCCCAGATTTGCACTAAGTGGTGTAGCGGGCAGGAAAACAGATGTTTTACCCGCCGGCAGCAATGGCAGCTTTTCACGCCATGGTGTCCCAGGAAACACGCCTGGTAATTGGTGGGGCGGCCTCCGATTCACCCGTCCTGCCGTCACCTCAGGTCTTCAGTAAACTGGGTGCCATAATTAAAGGCCACCCCTGAACAGAGCTAGCACTCTCCAAGAGATAGGAAGCTGATGGGAACTGATGGCTGCCAAAGGGAGGAAACATGCTGCCCCCAGGTTTACCAACACCTCCCTCAAGCACTTACTGGACACAGTGGAGCCCCACCATGAGGTCCTCTACCCATGCTCTGGGCGAAGACCAGCAAGCAAGGTCACCAATCCAGCATAAGGAGCAGTGGCAACCATGGTCCAACACCCTGCAAAAGAGGACAGCCATCCAGTGCAGGAAGAGAATGAATGGTCTAGCATTCTTCTCATCACTCAACTCACAAACCCATCACACATGCACAGGTATATCTCACCTCAAGGGGCAACGCAACTAACTCTCACACACATTCTCACATCTCCATCAGGCTCATATCCTCTGGAGCTCATGCCCTCATTCCGACCATGGCTCCACTCACCACACAAACATTCTATGCAGTGCCATGCGTCCTGCTCTCACACTCCATTTTCATGCAGGAGAAGCTAGCTGACAACAGCAAGGAGAGGTCCCAGGGGATGCAGTGGCCCACATCAGGCCCCTCACTCACTTTGAAGAGCGTGCCATTGCGCTGACTGGTGAGGACGTGGACCGTGCCTGCGGAGATGGTGAGGTCGGCGGCGAAGACCCACATGAGGATCCTGCACCACATCCCCTCTCTCAACACAACTGTGAGTGCTCTCTCTCTCCTGCTTTTGACTTTGCTGTTATGCACTAATTTTATCTCTACTTTGGTTCTTAGGGAGCTCTGCCAAGTGACTGACACCCTCAGCCAGCCAGTCCCTCAGCTCCGAAGTGGACGCTTCCTCCATTGAGGAGCTGTAAATAAGCAGCCTGGAAGACCCGTCACAGCACTTACCCACACCCTCCACCAGTGCAGAGACACACACCTCGTTGGGACCTAGATCTACAGCAGGCTCGGATTCATAATCTGGTGGTCACTGCACAGACACGTGTGCCCAGCAGGAGGAGGCAGGTTCAGCCTAGCACTTGGAGGGCTGCTGGGAAAGGGGCATCTGTGAGGTCCGAGTCAGATGACGAGCTTCTGGATTCTGCCTCCAACTCATCCTGGAGAGTCAGCAGGAGGGGGAGCATAACGCGCTCTGAGCCCTCAACAGAGTGGCAGGTGAGTTGCAGGAGTATGTCCACCTGCTCTCTGATGAAGTGGTGCACATGTGTGCGTATGGAGGTCTCCATGGAAAGGATAGTGGACACCATGGAGACCCTGGTCCAGCAGAATGTGGAGATGTGTGCAGACTTGCACTCCATCACGGCAGCTATGGGCGAGTTCCTGAAGTGGCATCGTGAGAGGGAAATGGAGCACCTCAACGCCTCTCCAGATGCTCCTTCCCCTCAAGGAGTCAGGCTGGGGCCCTCGGGCACCCGAGGGGAGGAGCAGCAGCTGCACGCCCCTGGGTCATCTGCTCAGGTATCTCAGAGGCTGTCCACTGCCTCAGAGTCCCTCTTGTCTGTGACCTCCTCAACCTCATCCTCTGTCACCACAGAGGGAGCAGCTGGCCCACAGGAGAACAGCCAAAGCAAGCCAGGGCCCTCAAGACCTTAGCTCTCCAGAGGACCCACACCAAAGTCATCAGAGGCAACAGGGCCAACCATTGCACAGGCTGTCTCCATCCCTGCTGCAGATGTCAGGGCAGCACCTAGAAGTGGTAGAAAAGTGCTAGGCCTAGAAAAGTTAAGTGGCTGTATGGGTGAGCACATTTTGTCACTTTATAATCTGATGATATATTCACTTTCACTGCATAATGTGTAATGGTGTATTTCAGCTTCATTGGCAGGCTTCGTGAGTCCTCTCCCTGTATCCGCCACCACCCCCAAACCCATTAAAATTAAACCTGCGTGCAGCCAAACCACAGGTGATTCTGGAGGGAGAAGTGTGTGTGTGGGGTAAGGCCTTTCGGAGCCTCGTGCAAGCACTCTCCCAAGCACGCGGAGCCTTTTTCAATGCTGCCTGCTGGGGTTCTCTTTCAGTTGTCCATCTGAGCTGATCTGCATCTCTGCCCACTCACTGATGGTACTCCCCTGCAGCACCTGTGCCCGTCCAACACGAGGCTCCGCTCACTTTCGATTTCAGGAGCATGGTGGTTGTTAATTATGTTTTCAGGTCCCATGTGCTTTCCCCTCACCCAGTCACCCATGTCCTTTCTCCATCACTGCTGACCACCACAAGCATCACCTTACACCTCCCCACCGTCACCTATCAACCAGAACCCTTTTCTTTCCAGAATGTCCAGGTGAACATGCACGTTCCCCATCTTCCTGAGAATCCCACCCCCAATGACCTCCCCGACCTCCTCCTCCTTCCCACCTGTGGGGTCCGTGTCTGCCTCTTGAGCCCCCACCAACCATATTCGTTGTCCCTTCTGGTGGTACCGTTGCACCTCACTATCCCCCCACATACTCCCTCCTCCACCCTTATTCCTTCCTCCCCCCGAAGTCCTGCCCCCTTCGAACTCTTTCCTCCCCCAAAGTCCTGCACTCTCCAAACTCCTGCCCCCTCCAAAATCCTCCCTCCCCCCAAAGGCCTACCCCCTACAAACTCCTCCCTCTCCCTGAAGTCCTGCCCCCTCCAAACGCCTCCCTTCCCCCAAAAGGCCTGTCCCCCTCCAAACGCCTCCCTTCCCCCAAAAGGCCGACCCCCTTCCGAACTTCACCCTCCAAACTCCTCCCTCCCCACAAAGTCCTGCTCCCCTTTGAACTCCTCTCTGCCCCCAAAATCCTGGTCCCCTCCAAAACCCTTCCTTCCCTTACACCTACCTCCTCAGTTGTCACATTTTTCACCATTACATCCTTCTACCCCTGTACCTCTTCTCCCCTCCCAACCTCACCCCCCCACACCATCGTTCCCCCCTCCCCACCTCACCCTCCCGACACCATCGTTCCCATCCTTCCCCCCTCTCATCCTCAACCTCCTCGACACCATCCTTTCCCCCATCTCCCCCAACCTCACCCCCTCCTGGTACACCTTCCTCTCCCAGTCAAACCTAGATCTTCCTCTCCCAGTCAAACCTAAGCCTTGCTCTCCACCCTCTCAACAATCATCCTTAGCAGGTCATGGCCAAGGCCCTGGTATCCCGAAGCAGACTCCAGACATCAACAGTGACCCTCCGTGAGCTTTCATGAACTGCTGCACAACAGAGCCATGTAGATATAAACTACCCAGCATGCGATGCACGTGTTCCTCCAGTGTCCAAAAGCTGTAGGGCTCCAGCATCTTGTGCTCCGGATGTCCGCGATGTGAGAAAGTCTCTAACGGCTCTGAAGAAGAGTCATATGGACTCGAAATGTTAACTCTGTTTTTCTCTCCACAGGTGCTGTTAGACCTGCTGAGTTTTTCCAGCATTTTCTGTTTCTGACCCTAACAGTAACTCCTGACTTCTGCGTGTCACACTTGTCAAGGCATGTACTGGAGCAGCGTGTTTTCCCGCTGACGTGCCTGGATGATCCAGCGTGTGGGGATGATTAAATCGAGCAGGGCTTATAATTATATGCAGATGTATTAAAATTATGTTTCCGATGTGTGGCAACGGGAAAGGCAGCCCGCCGTCGATGGCTGAACTGGATCGCAAGCTGGTTTCACGGCGGCGTATAGCCGATTTTTGGTCTTCCAGCCATATTGTCTGCTCACGCCTGATGCCAGTGCGAACTGAAAATTCCGGCCTTAGTTACTCAGATGGAATAAGACACAGGGTCTATTTATTTTAGACCAGTGTAGACCTGGAAATGACCTGTTGGAGATTTAGAAAATAATGCAAGGGTTGGAGAGCATGTCAATTGAGAGATTATTCCAGTTTGACATAATCAAAGGTTTTGATATACTAGAGAGGACTAGGGCATAGACAAAAGTAGGAAATTATTATTAGTATTAGAGGATTCTTTCTTTTCCCAGAGAAAAGTGAGTCTCTGGAATGCATTACTGGCTGGTGTGGTAGGTGCTGGCATCTCCATGTCTCAAAAGGGAGCTGGACCAGTTCTTGACTAGGGGAGAATTCACATTATGTAGAAGGCAAGCATTTTAACACATGGATTGAGAGCCCTCCTAGACTGGTTTTAATTGCCTCGGAGGGACTCGGGAAGGAATTTTTCCAGCGTATTTTGTATCTTACTGCCCGGTATCTTATCTTTTATATCCTTCTGCATAAATAAATATAATTTAGGTAAACTCATTAATTAAGGTTCAGCAAGTTGAACAGAAATGTAACCAACCACATTAAAATAGCAATCAAATACTAGGCTCAAATGCCATCAAGACCCCACAGCACATTCTCATCTTACAATTTTCAACATTCTGCATACAAAAGCAGAAGTCAATAATGAAATCTTTCTTGCAATTCATATGGTCTACTTAGTTCATGATCTTGTAGAAATAATGCAGGGATTTGGGGAAAAATACAAAAGTTGCAATTTAGTCCTTCCCGGTGATGGAAGGGTGCAGCACCCTTGCAATTCTGGTGCTGGCTTCATTTCTTTCAAACTAACAGAATACCACCTGCTTATTTATTTCTAGTTTGGAGGTCAACTGGAACCAACTCAAAACTGCAATTTGAATTATAGACAGAATTGCAATACTACTAATTGCAGTTAACACTCAAGGATACTGTTTTCATATGAGACATGCACTCACGAGTTTTTGATCAAAAGCTGCCATCCAAATAGAGTTGATGTAAGCTGATGGACCATTAAGGTGTAATACTAGCTACCCCTTGAGGTTAATGATTTTGGCTAAGAATTTGTTTCATCAAGTCCTGTTCACCTATCACCCCTGTGCTCGCTGACCTACATTGGCTCTGGTTAAGCATCGTCTCACTTTAAAATTCTCATCCGTATTTTCAAATGTCTTATGGCCAAACCCCTTCCAATCTGCAACCTTCTTCAGCCCCACATGCCTCTGAGATATCTGTGCTCCTCCAGTTCTAGTTTCTTGGGCATCCTAGATTTTAATTGCTCCCTCAACCTTTGGTGGCCAGGTCTTCAGTTGCCAAGCCCCAAAGCTTTGAAATTCCCTCCTCAAAACTCTCAGCCTCCTAACAACACTACAGCGGTACCTAGACCACAAAGACTGCAGCATTTCGAGTGGATCACCATCTACTTCTCAAAGGCAATCAGGGATTAGCAATAAATCCTGGCCTTGCCAGCGAGTCACATCCTATGAACAAATAAAAAACCTCTCTTTCCTTCACACTCAAACACTTACCATCTTGGCCATCCTGCCCTACCACGTGGCTAAATGTCAAATTGCTCCTTTGAAGTGCCTTACAATCTTTTAATATATTAACCTTCAGCTGAGCAGCTAAGTAGGCCATTTCAGAAGGCAGTTAAGAATCAACGACATTGCTCTGGACCTGGGGTGGAATTTTACAGCCCCGTCAGGCAGGGTCAGGGCTGTAAAATGCGATGAGCCATTCAAAACTCCATTGACTTCGATGGGAACGGAAGATCCCACTGGTAGATGGGGTCATAAAATTTCACCCCTGGAATCACATGTACGCCAGACCAGGTAAGGCAGATTTCCTTCCCTGAAGGACATTAGTGAACCACGTGGGTTTTTAAGACAATTGATGAAAATTTCTTGGTCACCATTACTGAGACTAGTTTTCATTTCCAGGTTTTATTAATTGAATTTAAATTCCACCAGCTGCCATGGTGGGAACTGAACCCGTGACCCAGAGCATTAGCCTTAGCCTGGGCTACTGGATTACTAGTCCAGTGAACATCAGCAAACATTCCCATTTCTGACCTTATGATGGAGGGATTGCCATTGATGAAACAGCTGGAGACGGTTGGGCCTAGAGCACTATCCTGAGGAACTCCTGCATTGACGTCCCAGGACTGAGATGATTAACCTCGAACAACTACGTCGTCCTTTGTGCTAGGCATGACTCCAACCAGCGGAGAGTTCCCCCTGCCCCCGATTCCCATTGACTTCAGTTTTGCTAGGACTCCTTGATGCCACACTTGGTCAAATGCGGCCTTGATGTCAGGGGCAGTCACTCTAACCTCACCTCTGGATTTCAGCTCTGTTGCCCATGTTTGAACCAAGGTAGTAATGAGGTCAGGAGCTGAGTGGCCCTGGTGGACCCAATCGAGTACCAGTAAGCAGTTTATTGCTGAGTAAGTGCCACTTGATAGCACTGTTAACTCCTTCCATCTCTTTATTGACGATCAAGAGTAGATTGATGGGGCGGTAGTTGGCCGGGTTAGATCTGTCCTGCTTCTTATGGAGAGGACAGTTTTCCAAGCTAATGGGTAAATGTCATTGTTGTAGCTGTACTGGAACAGCTTGGCTAGAAGTTCTGGAACACTAGTCTTGAGCATTATTGCTGGAATGTTGTCAAGGCCCATAGCCTTTGCACTATCTAGTGTCTTGCAGCCGCTTCTTGATACCACATTCTGTGAATCAAATTAGCTGAAGACTGGCACCTATCATTCTGGGGACCTCCAGAAGGGGCCGAGGTGGATCATCCTCAGCACTTCTGGCTGAAGATGGTTGCAAATGCTTCAACATTACCTTTTGCACTGATATGCTGGGCTCCCCCATCACCGAGGATGGGGATATTTGTGGATCCACAAAAATCCTCCTCCTCCAGTTAGTTGTTGAATTGTGTACCACCATTCATAGCTAGATGTGGCGGGACTGCTGAGCTTAGATCTGGTCCATTGGTTGTGGGATAGCTTAGCTCTGTCTAATGCATGCTGCTTCCATGGTTTGGCATGCAAGTGGTCCAGTGTTGTAGCTTCAGCAGGTTGACACCTCATTTTTAGGCATGTATGGTGCTGCTCCTGGAATTCCCTCCTCCACTCTTCTTTGAACCAGGGTTGATTCACTGGCTTGATGCTAATGGTAGAGTGAGGGATATGCCGGGCCACGAGGTTACAGATTGTGGTTGTATACAATTCTGCTGCTGCTCATGGATTCCCACATTTGAATTGCTAGATCTGTTTGAAATCTATCTCATTTAGCATGGTGGTAGTGCCACACAACACGATGGAGAGCATCCTCAATATGAAGACATTACTTCCTCTCCACAAGGACTGTGCAGTGGTCATTCCTACCAATACTATCATGGACAGATGCATCTGCACCAAGTAGATTGGTAAGGACTAGGTCAGGTAGGTTTTTCCCCTCTTGTTGGACTCCCAGGGCAACTCCCTACTGACTATACCACTGTGCCATCACCTCTGCTGGGTATGTCCTTTCCTATCAATGAGATGGTGATGGTGGTGTCTGGGACATTGTTTGTAAGGTATGATTCCATGAGTACGACTATGTCAGGCTGTTTTTTGACTAAAACAAAAAACTACTGCGGATGCTGGAAATCCAAAACAAAAACAGAATTACCTGGAAAAACTCAGCAGGTCTGGCAGCATTGGCGGAGAAGAGTTGACGTTTCGAGTCCTCATGACCCTTCGGCTGAACTGAGTATAGTTAGGAGAGGGGTGAAATATAAGCTGGTTTAAGGTTGGGGGGGGCGGTGGGGAGAGAGAGAGTTGTGGGGGGGGGGGGGGTGGTTGTAGGGACAAGCAAGCAGTGATAGGAGCAGATAATCAAAAGATGTCACAGACAAAAGGAACAAAGGGGTGTTAAAGGTGGTGATATTATATAAGAAAATGTGCTAATTAAGAATGGATGGCAGGACACTCAAGGTACAGCTCTAGTGGGGGTGGGGTGGAAAGACTGACGACAGGGTATTACAGTTATAGATTTAAAAATAATGGAAATAGGTGGGAAAAGAAAAATCTATATAAATTATTGGAAAAAACAAAAGGGAGGGGGAAGAAGTGTTTTTCGACTAGTTTGTGGGACAGCTCTTCCAATTTTGGCACAAGCTCCCAGGTGTTAGTAAAGAAGACTTTGCAGGGTCAACAGGGCTGGGTATACCATTCTCATTTCCGGTGCCTAGGTCGATGCCAGGTTGTCCATCCTGTTTCATTCCTTCTATACTTCATTGCTGTTTTATGCAACTGTGTGGCTTGCTCAGCCATTTCAGAAGCCATATAAGAATCAACCACATTGCTGTGGGTTGGAGTCACATGTAGGCCAGACCAAGTAAGAATTCCTTCCCAAAAGGAGATTAGTTAACCAGGTGGGCTTTAACGACAATCGACAATAGTTTCATGGGTACCATTAAACTAGCTTTTAATTCCAGATTTATCAATCACCAACTGCCATGGTGGGATCTGAACCTCCCCCCGACTCTGGATTACTAGTCCAGTGACATTACCACAATGCCACCACCTCCCCTCAGAACTAATGAAATGTTAACTCTTTCTTTTCTCTCCACAGATTCTACTTGACCAGCTGAGTATTTCCAACATTTTTTTTGTTTTTATTCAAGCTAATGCAGCTGATCAGTTCAAATAGATCTTAAATTCACATAGATGGTATGATTCTCCAAAGACTTTCTGGGTCCTATTGAATATCATGAGCCTTACTCCAAAGGCCCAAGGGGCAGACAAAGTATGAATTTAGAACCAATTCAGTAATCCTATTCAGAGAGCTAGAAAAATGGAGCAATAAATTGAAATTTTTATGTTGTAATGATGCTGTGTTTAACACAATTATGTCAACATATTCTATAACGCAAATGGATAGCTATGTCTCAAAGAAGAACCATTTTCAAATTGCAAAAAACTTCACTCATTAGCCTAGAGGTAATTCTAACTTTTACTGTCCAAAAAGTATCTGCAATTGCACAACAAATCATATTACTCAAAGAAGTTACATGTTTTTCAAGAACAAGTCAATAGCCAGAAAGGCCCCATCAAACTACTCTCGATCATCAGTAAAGTAATGGAAGGGATCATCAACAGTGCGATCAAGCAGTACTTGCTTAGCAATAACCTGCTCACTGACGCCCAGTTTGGGTCCCGTCAGGGCCACTCAGCTCCTGACCTCATAACAGCCTTGATTCAAACATGGACAAAAGAGCTGAACTCCCGAGGTGAGGTGAGAGTGACTGCCCCTGACACCAAGGCCGCATTTGACTGAGCGTGGCATCAAGGAGCCCTAACAAAACTGGAGTCAATGGGAATCAGGGGGAAAACTCTCCGCTGGTTGGAGTCATACCTAGCACAAAGGAAGATGGTTGTGGTTGTTGCAGGTCAGTCATCTCAGCTCCAGGGTATCACTGCAGGAGTCCATCTGGGCAGTGTCCTCGGCCCAACCATCTTCAGATGCTTCATCAATGACCTTCCTTCCATCATAAGGTCAGAAGTGGGAATGATTTCTGATGATTGCAGAATGTTCATCACCATTTGCGACTCCTCAGATACTGAAGCAGTCCATGTCCAAATGCAGCAAGACCTGGACAATATCCAGGCTTGAGCTGAAACTGGCAAGTAACATTCGCACCACACAAGTGCCAGACAATGACCATCTCCAATAAGAGAGAATCTAACCATCGCCCCTTCACTTTCAATGGCATTACCATCACTGAATCCCAAACTATCAACATCTTGGGGATTACTATTGACCAGAAACCGAAATGGACTAGCCTTGTAAATACTGTGGCTAAAAGAGCATGTCAGGGGCTAGGAATCCTGTGACGAGTAACTCACCTCCTGACTACCCAAAGCCTGTCCACCATCTACAAGGCACAAGTCAGGAATATGATGGAATACTCCCCACTTGCCTGGATGAATGAAGCTCCCACAACACTCAAGGAGCATGACACCGTCCAGAACAAAGCACCCCGCTTGATTGGTGCCACATCCACAAACATTCACGCCCTCCATCACTGACGCACAGTAGCAACAGTGTGTACCATCTACAAGATGCACTACAGGAATTCATCAGGGCTCTTTAGACAGCACCTTCCAAACCCAAGATCATCACCATCCAGAAGGGCAAGGGCAGCAGATAGGCGGGAACACCACCACCTGGAAGTTCCCCTCCAAGTCACTCACCATCCTGACTTGGAAATATATCGCTGTTCCTTCACTGTCTCTGGGTCAAAATCCTGAAACTCCCTTTCTAACAGCCCTGTGGATGTACCTACACCACATGGGCTGCAGCAGTTCAAGAAGGCAGCTCAACACCCCCTTCTCAAGAGCAACTAGGGATGGGCAATAAATGCTGGCCCAGCCAGCAAAGCCCGCGTCCTGTGAATGAATAAAAAAAAGCAGGCTAAGTTCTTTCTTTCTTGCAGTTTAGACAGGGTAGACTCACTCTCAGCTGTAGGAGCTGTATTAGCTGATTAGCTAACTGGTTGAATCAAATTACTGTAGCCCCAGTTCTATCCCTAAGGTTTAAAATAGTACTAAAATTGGTGCTAAACTTAATAAAAATAGATTAAAAAGCAACATTAAAAAGTGATTAATATAATTAATATAATTAATTAATATTACATATAAACTAGAAAAATCAGATTGGCAGTAGTAGCCTGGATGAGTTTATAGAATGCTTTTGAGATAGTTTCTTAGAGCAGCATGTTCTGGAACCAACCAGAGAGAAGGTTATATTAGACTTGGTATTACGTAATGTGACAGGATTAATTAATTGCCTCAGAGTAAGGGCACCCCTAGGTAGCAGCGACCACAATATGATTGAATTTTATATCCAGTTTGAAAGGGAGAAGAGTGGGTCTAAGCCTAGTATTTTAAACTTAAATAAGGGCAACTATGTAGGCATGAAAGCTGTGCTAGCTGAAGTGAACTGGGATACATAGAGAAGCAGTGGCAGACATTTAAGGGAATGTTTCATAATACTCAAAATAAGTATATACCTACTATATAAAAAAAAATTCTAAAGGAAGGACCCACCATCCGTGGTTAAATAAAGAAGTTAGGGAAAGCATCAAACTTAAAGGAAAAGCAAATAACTGCGCAAAGATGAGTGGCAGGTCAGATGATTGGTCAGAATATAAAGAATAGCAGAGAATGACTAAGGTTAATCAGGAGAAAGAAATTAGAGTATGGGAGGAAGCTAGCTAGAGATGTAGATAATAAGGAAATGGCAGGTGAAATGAACAAGTATTTTGCTGGTCTTCACTATAGAGGATACAAAAAATATTCCAGTAAAATAGCTGTAAATCAGGAGGTGGAGGGGAGAGAGGAACTTGGTGAAATTACAATCACTAGGGAAGCAGTACTGAGCAAACTGATGGAGCTGTTGGCTGACAAGTCTCCGTGTCTTAAAAGAGGTGGCTAATGAGGTTGTAAATGCACTAGTGTTAATCTTCCAAAATTCACTAGATTCTGGAAAGGTTCCATCAGGCTGGAAAGTAGCAAATATAACTCCTCTATTCAAGAAGGGAGGGAGGCAGAAAACAGGAAACAAAAGGCCAGTTGGCTTGATGTCTGTCGTGGGGAAGGTGTTAGTGTCAACTATTAGAGATGTTATAACTGGGCACTTAGAAAAGCGCATGGTAATCGGGAAGAGTCAGCATGGTTTTATGAAAGGGAAATCATGTTTAACCAATTTATGTAGAGTTCATTGAAGGAGTGACAAGCGCTGCGGATAAAGGGGAGCCTGTAGACATACCGTACTTGGATTTCCAGAAAGTATTTGATAAGGTGCCACAAGGGTTAGAGTGAAATACAAAAGCTGGGTGTAGGGGGCAACAGTGTAGCCTGGACAGAAGATTGGCCAGCTGGCAGAAAACAGAACAGGCATAAATGGGTCTTTGGAAAAACTCAGCAGGTCTGGCAGCATCGGTGGAGAAGAAAAGAGTTGACGTTTCGAGTCCAACATGACCCTTCAACAGAACTGAAGTATAGTTAGGAGAGGGGTGAAATATAAGCTGGTTTAAGGTGGGGGGCAGGGGGAGAGAATTTGAGGGTAGGGTGGTTGTGGGGACAGTGATTTAACAGCATTTTGTGCAGATATTTTAAAATAGTACTGCAAAGCCATTACAGCTGTTGACTCCTGGAAATATTTTACAGAAATTTAACCTACCCTACAGAGAAAAACAAAAGTTAGAAAATTTAATTTATTTCACAGGTCCTCTCAAAGTGGAAAGCATTTTCAGGCCTGTTTAATAGGATTTAATAAAGGTCAGAGCATCTGTGCCAGAGTAACTACATGTCTTGGACTACTGGTTGACATGCCCCCACATTCTGCATGAAAAAGTGCTCCCAAATGAAAGCAGGATCAGGTATCCCCATGTGTGAACATGTTTGGAAATAATTTGCATTTATAAAGTGCCTCTGAGGAAAGGTGTTGGGGTAGGGAGGGAGATGGCGAAGAGCAGGAAGGATAGAATGAGGAACCAAATGCATGGTCAAAGAGGAGGGCTTTGAAACTAGGAACAAAGGCAGCAAAATAGAGAGTAGGTAGAATGTTCCAGGGGGCACACATCCAGTGGTTGAATTTATTGGTTCCACTCCACCACTGGCTACTGCCACAAGGAACAAGGGCAGAGTATTTTCAGTGTTGGGAGTGGAGGGGAAATAAGAACTGTACTGTGATGGGAGGGTGGGACTAGACCATGGAGAGATTTAAAAGCAAGGAGCAGAATTTTGAAATGAAGGATGGGAGGGGATAATCAGAGTGTCAGTAAGGACTGAGAGTTTCATCATTTTTCAGAAGTTGTATTTTGACAAGATGAGGCACGGTGCCAGGTAGCAGGATATCGGAGAATTCTAGTCTTGAGGTGAAGAAGTACTGAGCTGGTATTTTGGCAGTAAAAGGGCAAAAGATGATGATGGAAGATGAAAAAAGCAGTTTTGGTATGGAGCAGGTGCAAAGGAAGCAGCCAAGCTCAAGGTTGGACAGTGTTCTAACACCGCTTTACTCAGCTCAAGGTGGCAGCTAGAAAACCAATGGAATAAAGGTCAATGAGGAACTAACAGAAACAGAGTGGAGGGATTAAAAGACTTTAGATAGTGCACAAGTTGGTGATTTAAGGGAGTTAGGATGAGTTTGCTGAGGAAAGGAGTGATAACAGTGGTTGAAGGAGCCAAAGATAGTGTTGGATGAGAATTGACATTAGCAAGCATGAGGCTGAGGTGATAAAAATGGGCAGTCAGGATTGGAATGTGGGATATCAGAGGAAGGGGGGGTAGATTTTTTAGACAAGATGACTGAGTTGAGCATGTCATGAATAAGATTGACTTAGATGTCAGTCTAATTTGAACAAATGCAAGGGAAAAAGAGTGGTGGTTTTTGTTTTCAGATGTGCAGTGGAAAACTGGAGGATAAGCATTTGATAGGGGGAGTTAAGGAAGAGTTTGGAGAGAGATAATCAATGATAACAGACCATGAGAATCCCAGTCATGTGCAAAATCCTTCTCCAACCTCCTTACATTGCAATCTAAAACACCAGATCACCTAATCTGCCCTGATTATACAGCATAAATGTTGAAAACAATTCTGCTTCAGATAGACATTGACAGATATTTTATTGGTTTCTTAACAGGAACTGTATCGCGTGTATTGTTCCTAATGCTGAAAATGGGGGCCTTTAATATACATGTTTATTCTTCAGTGCATATGATTCTGCGTAAAACTTCCTGGTCATGCTTATCATGTCATTCATGAAAGAAAAGTTAAATCAAAACAATGAAATGGAAGTCAGTTTGACAAACCGATGAGAAAATAAAGTGATGAGATGCAGGTTTAGAAATGGAGGACAGTTGCTGCTGTGCTTCATCAGATTGAGGGGCTGTGGTAATCTAATTATTTGTCAGAGGGTCCATTGTTTAAACTTGCCCAGTGATTGGTATTGGATGTGAACATTCTACATCATGTACCCAGATCCAGATATGCCCTGGTCAGCAGTCTGTGATTGAACATAAGAACTAGGAGCAGGAGTAGGCAATTCAGCCCCTCGAGCCTGCCCCGCCATTCATTACGATCATGGCTGATCTCATTTCGGCCTCAACTCCAATTTCCCGCCCTCTCCCCATAACCTTTCAACCCATTACTAATTAAAAATCTGTCTATCTCCTCCTTAAATTTATTCAGCGTCCCGGCATCCACTGCACTCTGAGGTAGTGAATTCCACAGATTCACCATCCTTTGAGAAAAGTAATTCCTTCTCATCTCTGATTTAAATCTACCACCCCTTAGCCTAAAACTATGGCCTCTCACTCTAGAATGTCCCACAAGGGGAAACATCCACTCCACGTCTACTTTGTCTATCCCCTTTAGCATCTTATATACCTCAATTAGATCTCCTCTCATGCTTCTAAACTCTAGCGAGTATAGGCCTAAACTGCTCAATCTCGCCTCGTAAGACAAGCCCCGCATCTCTGGAATCAATCTAGTGAACCTGCTCTGAACCGCCTCCAGTGCAACTACATCCTTCCTCAAGTAAGGGGAGCAAAACTGTGCACAGTACTCCAGGTGTGGTCTCACCAATGCCTTGTACAGTTGCAACAACACTTCCCTATTTTTATACTCTATTCCTTTAGCAATAAATGCCAAAATTCCACTTGCCTTCCTTATTACTTGCTGTACCTGCATACTAACTTTCAGCGATTCATGCACGAGGACACCCAGATCCCTCTGCACTGAAGCATCCTGAAGTTTCTCTCCATTTAAATAATAAGTCACCTTTTTATTCTTCCGACCAAAATGGATAACCTCACACTTATCCACGTTAGATTCCATCTGCCAAATTTTGGCCCATTCACCTAAACTGTCCACATCCATTTGTAAATTTCTTATTTTTTTCATTGTAACTTATTTTCCCACCTATTTTGGTGTCATCTGCAAATTTAGCTATAGTACCTTCTATCCCTGAATCCAAGTCATTAATATAGATTGTAAATAGTTGGGGCCCAAGGACCGAACCCTGTGGCACCCCACTAGTTACAGCTTGCCATCCAGAAAAAGGCCCATTTATCCTGACTCTCTGCTGGTTAGCCAATCCTCTATCCAAGCTAATATATTACCCCTAACTCTGATGATCTTATCCTGTGTATTAATCTTTTGTGTGGCACCTTATCAAAGGCCTGCTGGAAGTCCAGATATACTACATCTACAGGATCCCCATTATCCACTTTGCTTGTCACATTTTCAAAGGACTTGAGCAAATTAGTCAAACACGATTTACTCTTCATAAAACCATGCTGACTCTGATGGATTGCATTTTGGCTTTCCAAATGCCCCATTACTACTTCCTTAATAATGTATTCCAACAATTTCCCAATGACAGACGTTAAACTAACTGGTCTATAGTTTCCTACTTTCTGCCTCCCCCCCTTTTTGAATAAGGGCGTTATATTAGCATTTTTCCAATCCACTGGAACCTTTCCAGAATGCAGGGAATTTTGGAATATTATAGCCAATGCATCCACTATCTCCATTGCCACTTCCTTGAAGACCCTGGGATATAGGCCATTAGGTCCTGGGGACCTGTCACCCTTTAATCCCAATAGTTTACTCAGTACTTCTTCTCTAGTGATGGTGATTGTTCCAAATTCCTCCTTCTCTATATCCTCTGCACTACCTGTTACTATTGGGGTGGTACTTGTGTCCTCCACTGTGAAAGATGAGGCAAAATATTGATTAAGCATCTCTGCCATTTCTGCGTTCCCCACTATTAACTCTCTAGTCCCGTCCTCCAAGGGATCAACATTCACTTTAGCTACTCTCTTTCCTTTTATATACTTTTAGAAGCTTTTGCTATCAGGTTTTACATTTTGCACTAGTTTTCTTTCATAATTTACCTTTGCTCTTTTTATTATTTTTTTAGTAACCCTTTGTTGATCTTTAAAAGTTTCCCAATCTTCCAGCCTGCCACTGACCTTTGAAATTTGGTATGCCTTAGTTTTTGCCTTTAAGTTATCTTTAACTTCCTTGCTTAGCCATGGATGCTTTTTCCCCCTCTTAGCATCTTTTTCCCTCATTGGGATATATTTTATTTGGGAGGAATTGAATATTTCCTTAAATATCTGCCACTGTTCATCAACTGTCCTACCTTGTAGTCTTCCTGTCCAGTCCACTCAGGCCAAATCTGCCCTCATACCTATGTAGTTACCTTTGTTTAACTCCAGAACACTAGTATGGGAATATCCCAAGTTAATCAGAAAATTCAGTGGTGGGTTAGTTTTAGAGTTGATATACACCCACTGGTGGACAGCTTTTCTTTTAAAGCACATAACATGTTTTAAACAAAAGCAGACTCCATGAACAGATCTGCAGTTTGAAGAAAGTCATATCGAAACATCTTTGCAACCACACGTTTGCTCATCTGATGCGAAACATTTAGAACAGTAAGCCTTTTACTTCTAACAATACCCACACTGATTATAAATACAATTGTGTATATATATACACAATAACCCCAACATTGTCATCAAACCCGCTGACAAGGGTGGTGCTGTTGTTGTCTGGCGCACTGACCTCTACCTCGCGGAGGCTGAGTGTCAACTCGCAGACACTTCCTCCTACCTCTCCCTGGACCATGGCCCCACCACGGAACATCAAGCCATTGTTTCCAGGACTGTCACTGACCTCATCTCCTCTGGAGATCTTCCTCCCACAGCTTCCAACCTGATAGTCGCCCAACCTCGGACGGCCCGCTTCTACCTCCTACCCAAAATCCACAAACAGAACTGTCCAGGCAGACCGATCGTGTCAGCCTGTTCCTGCCCCACGGAACTCATTTCTCGTTATCTTGACTCCTTTCTCTCTCCCCTTGTCCAGTCCCTTCACACCTACATCTGTGATTCCTCTGACACCTTACGTCACATCAACAATTTCCAGTTCCTTGGCCCCAACCGCTTCCTCTTCACCATGGATGTCCAATCCCTCTACACCTTCATCCCCCACCAGGATGGTCTGAGGGCCTTTAGCTTCTTCCTTGAACAGAGGCCCGAACAATCCCCATCCACCACTACTCTCCTCCGTCTGGCTGAACTTGTTCTCACACTGAACAATTTCTCCTTTAACTCCTCTCACTTCCTCCAAATAAAAGGTGTGGCTATGGGTACCCGCATGGGCCCCAGCTATGCCTGCCTCTTTATGGGGTATGTGGAACATTCCTTGTTCCAGTCCTACTCAGGCCCCCTCCCACAACTCTTTCTCCGGTACATCGATGATTACTTCGGTGCTGCTTCATGCTCTCGTCGGGACCTGGAAAAATTTATTAATTTTGCTTCCAATCTCCACCCCTCCATCATTTTCACATGGTCCATCTCTGACACTTCTCTTCCCTTCCTTGACCTCTCTGTCTCAATTTCTGATGATAGACTGTCCACCAATATCCATTACAAGCCTACTGACTCCCACAGCTACCTCGACTACAGCTCCTCACACCCCGATTCCTGTAAGGACTCCATCCAATTCTCTCAGTCCCTTCGCCTCCGTCGCATCTGTTCTGATGACGCTACCTTCAAAAACAGTTCCTCTGACATGTCCTCCTTCTTCCTTAACCGAGGTTTTCCACCCACGGTCGTTGACAGGGCCTTCAACCGTGTCCGGCCCATCTCCCGCGCATCCGCCCTCACGCCTTCTCCTCCCTCCCAGAAACATGATAGGGTCCCCCTTGTCCTCACTTATCACCCCACCAGCCTCCGCATTCAAAGGATCATCCTCCGCCATTTCCAGCATGATGCCACCACCAAACACATCTTCCCTTCACCCCCACTGGCGGCATTCCGTAGGGATCGTTCCCTCCGGGACACCCTGGTCCACTCCTCCATCACCCCCTACTCCTCAACCCCCACCTATGGCACCTCCCCATGCCCACGCAGAAGATGCAACACCTGCCCCTTTACTTCCTCTCTCCTCACCGTCCAAGGGCCCAAACACTCCTTTCAAGTGAAGCAGCATTTCACTTGCGTTTCCCCTAACTTAGTCTACTGCATTCGTTGCTCCCAATGCGGTCTCCTCTACATTGGAGAGACCAAACGCAAACTGGGCGACCGCTTTGCAGAACACCTGCGGTCTGTCCGCGAGAAAGACCCAAACCTCCGTGTCGCTTGCCATTTTAACACTCCACCCTGCTCTCTTGCCCACACGTCTGTCCTTGGCTTGCTGCATTTGTTCCAGTGAAGCCCAACGCAAACTGGAGGAACAGCACCTCATCTTCCGACTAGGCACTTTACAGCCTTCCGGGCTGAATATTGAATTCAACAACTTTAGATCTTAAACTCCCTCCCCCCATCCCCACCCCATTTCTTCCCCCTCCCTTTTGTTTTTTTTTCAATAATTTATATAGATTTTTCTTTTCCCACCTATTTCCATTATTTTTAAATCTACAACTAATACCTTGTCAGTCTTTCCACCCCACCCCCACTAGAGCTGTACCTTCAGTGTCCTGCCATCCATTCTTAATTAGCACTTTTCTTAGATAATATCACCACCTTCAACGCCTCTTTGATCCTTTTGTCTGTGACATCTTTTGATTATCTGCTCCTATCACTGCTTGCTTGTCCCTACAACCACCCCACCCTCAACTTCTCTCTCCCCCCGCCCCCCACCTTAAACCAGCTTATATTTCACCCCTCTCCTAACTATACTCAGTTCTGTTGAAGGGTCATGTGGACTCGAAACGTCGACTCTTTTCTTTTCCACCGATGCTGCCAGACCTGCTGAGTTTTTCCAGGTAATTTTGTTTTTGTTTTGGATTTCCAGCGTAGTTTTTTGTTTTTATATATAAGTCTGATTGGATAGTCAGGCCTTTTGGGTTTGTTTGTTTATATATATATATATATATATATATATATATATATATATATATATATATATATATATATATATATATATATATATATATATATATATATATATACACACATATATATATACACACATATATATATACACACACAGTTATATTATTTACAACCCTGAAGTTAAAGAAATGGGTTAAAAGTTGTGAATGCCAGGAGAAATAATGTGGGAGAAAAAACGTTACTGTTGCCTAGCAACAGTGGTCAAGCGACACAGAAAAGGCAGAGGAGGGAGTTCAGTGTGCGTCAGAAAGAGGGGACAAGAATTTTAACCTGTCAGATAAGACAGACCTCAAGGCTATTGGGGGCAGTAGTTGACTGAATCATCAGTTAAAGAACTCAGTAAAGTGACCAGTTTAGCAGAGGAAGACTGAGTTTAGGGAAATCATTTGTTTGCTCTGCAGTTAAAGAAACAGTGAGTTTGGAGTGCAGTTTGGGTGTCTCAGGGAATGATAAGAGTTGGGTGAAAAGCATAGAGTGAATGCTCTCAAATTCACCAGAAGAAAACCATTTGCAACTGTGCTAGTCCCAAGTGAGAAGCCTTTGAGGCAAGCCAGTGGTAACTCTTCCCTGGTTTATGCATCTGTAAAGATACTGCTTGGGTAAAGGAAGAGTGGGAATTTGAACTGTCGTCTTGGTGTTTGTATAGAGATCTTTCCAACCTTTTTGTCTAGTGTAATATAGTTCATTTTTCTTGATTTAATAAATATTTTATTCTTTGTATTAAAAGTTCATCAGCAGACTCCTGCAAATTTGTTCAGTAACTTTCCTCCACGATTTCTAAAAAAAAACGTTAGGATCTATCAGGCCAGTTTGGGACCTGACTTGTCCAGTATTAACAGCAGCTGGGATTGTAATATCATAAACCCACAACGCCAAACGGTCAAGTGGTTCATGGTCTCATTTGTATTCAGAGATTGAACTACATACTTGCCACTTTAAAAAGTCACTTAGGCTTTAATGAAAATAATACTGAAATTAAATTTGTGCAGTAATAAATTATAACCTCCTCCAGCCCTAAAACACTGAAGGGACTCTGCATTCCTCTAATTCTAGTCACTTGTGCATCCCCGGCTCCTTGGCCCCACCATGGTTGCCATGTCATCAGCTGTATAATACCTAACTTCTGGAATTCCTTCCCTAAACTCTATTTCTTCCTTTAATAAGCTCCTTAACCTGGGAACATAGGGCTTGGGAACAGGAGTAGGCCATTCGGCCCTTCGAGCCTGATAAGACCATGGCTGATCTGACAGTGGGTTCAACACCACCTTCCTGTCTGCCCCCATAACCCTTGGTTCCCTTGTCAATCAAAAATCTAACTCAGCTTTGAGTAACTTCAATAACTCAGCCCCCGTTGCTCTCTGGGGAAGAGAATTCCACAGACTAACGGCCCTCAAAAAAAAAATTCTCCTCATCTCAGTCTTAAAAGTCTCAGTCTTATTCTTAAACTGTGTCCCCTCGTTCTATTCTTCCCCACGAGTGGAAACATCCTCCCAGTATGTACCCTATCAAGTCCCCTCATGATCTTGTATGTTTCAAAAGATCACCTCATTCTTAAAACCTCTCTCTTTCACTAAATTTTTAAGTCACCCATCCCAGTATCACCTCCTTTGGCTGAGTGGTCATTTTACCATCTTAGGATGTTTTTCCTTTGTTAAGAGCACTATGAAAATGCATGTTGCCTCCTTGACCAATTCCCAATTACCTTGGGATTTGAGGGGTGGGGGGCGGGTGGTGGTGGTGGTATGCAGTCAATGAACTTCTGGTCGGCTCCATCTTAGAGGTGTTGGAAAGTACAGACTGGAGAAAGGAAAAGATTATGCAGAGAGTTTTGATACCATTACAACCATGTCAATTCTCTCAATTATCTCAAGCTCAATCACTTGGCAGTGGATGTTTCTTGGGGCTGGTTACAAAAAAATAATAGTGCCATAATATAGGCAGGTTACAAAAAAATAGTATAGTGTCATAATCTGGACAAAACACCAATAATGGTTGAGTGGGTAGGGAGACTTGGTCTGAACTTTATTAACAGCTCTCCACTGTACAAAAGAATTGATGTTTACTGGACAGATACAGAGCTGAAGAGGAAAATCCTTTAACTTGATCTGTAACAGGGTCCACATGAATGCAACTGGGCCAAGCAATGGAGAAGGAAAAAAGTGAGGGATAGTGCACAGCATAGTGCACGTGCACTCTCCGTGTCAGAGTCATAGCAATGATTTACGTGCAACACAGGTATCCCTGAGCCATGTATCAACCATGGGAATTATTTGGAATGACTTATGTAGAGATAAATGTTGCAACAGGCTTGTAAACCCCATTTGATTTGGTCTTGTGTAGCTGAAGACTTTTAGAATATTTAGCCTTGATTTCAAATCTGTGAACACAATTATTTCATTGCTTTCCAAGGCTAAATATTCTAAAAGTCTTCAGCTACACAAGACCAAATCAAATGGGGTTTACAAGCCTGTTGCATATCATTTCCCTTCAGCCTGCAGTGTTTTATAACAAGGAAGACACACTTGAAAAATACAACTTTACAAAACAAAACTAAATGTAAAATACCATTATTTTACAAAATAATTTGATAATTTGCTCCAGTTGAACTTAGCACATTAACCAAGTTAACCCAAGTGACCAGTTACATTATTTAATACAAGGAATTTTTAAAAATTAAGTATTTGAAACAGCAAGGTTATAAAAGTATTTACGTTAGAAAGAAAACAATTATGGAATATGTTTTGAAATAAAAATATTTTCATTAGTTTTGCTGCAAAGTCACTTTCTATCAAATTTAAGTTACACACTAAATTGAAGTGGAGAAAGAAAATAGTTTAACATATTTTCAGGACTGTTAATGACGAGTGACAGATTTGATATTTATCATTATGATCAATCTCAAAGACAGCACAAGGCTGATCCATTTTAATTGTTGTTAATACAGAACTTGAGCACTGCTGAAAAAAAGCGACATGTCTAAGCTTTTCATCTTGCACTCATCAGGACACTCAAAAATACAAATATAAGGGAAAGCAACAATTTATACTATATGCGAAGAGAGCACTTGGCAGTTAACTGTCAGTCACCATCAGTGGTGCATTCTCCATGGCAATGCCACTTGCAAGCCAATCAGCCCTCTCTTCACATACAGTATATATTGTTGTTTTCTCCCTTACATTGGTATTCTTGCGAGTGTCCTGATGAGTGCAAGGCAAAAAGCTTAGACATGTCGCTTTCCTCAGCAGTAATCTGTATTTTATGTTTGCTTTCTGCCTAGAATCTCTCTTCCTTTCAGACCCTGTAGTAGACTAATTTGCCAACTCGGCTTTGTTCTCTTATGTCTTTCCCAACTGGAATCCATTCCACCAATTTCAAGGGTACTGATCATCAGGCACATAACACACATATGCTCAGCATGGCAATGTCATCGTAACCCTCAATATTATTGTACATAGATCATGCTGACTAATTCAATGTTGGTTGTCCTTGTTTCTAGCTGATCCTCAACATTCTTCCTACAAAGCACATTGTAAAAACATCCAGCTTCCATGCATCTCTTGGAAACTAAAAGGTCCCACTGGTCACCAGCCACAGTCATCTTTTCTCACTCCATATTTGCCGCTACACCTCCAGAGTTACGGTTTCTATAGCCAATCAAAACCATTTCTAGCCGAATGACTGAGTCTCCTTACCTAACGAAATGTGCCTTAAAAAATCACAAAGATATTGAAGTTTAACTGTTAACACCAACAGCCTCAGGAAAATAGCACACTGCCTTGTATCACCCTCATCTGTGTCAGCTTACTCAGGTCACTGTAATCACATTAAATGATCCATGGCCGTGTTATAAGCTTAATGCAGTTCCACTGACCTTTCTGCTGTGCAATATACTCTGTAGTCTCATTTATATTGCAGACCACAGCTCAGTTAAAGTCAGCTTCAAACATTTTTGAAGGTCAATTTCTGTGGTAAGCTTCTAATGTGCATCATCACTTAGGGGTATTGAAAATGCACATTAAATTCACCCCTAGAAAACAAGTGAAATTTTCAATAACCAATGGGAAATATTTCAAAATGCTCAGTGCAGCAAGCTGATGGGCTCCCACTATCAGTTAGTTATTTGGAGGAAGTGCAGAATGAGCCAAAGGGTTTCACCTATGAAAATTTATTTTTCTTTTGGAAGATGGAAGAGGAAGAACTAGGCATTAAATGGAAATGTCGCTTGATTACTGGTGTTTTTATAAGGTGATTAAAAACATAGTTGGAAGAAAGAAGGTCTATTATTCTAGATCTTCCTGTGCCATGCTTATTTTAGGAGTTTTTAATACTGAAACAGGAGGGATGTGAAGAGGAAGCACAAGGAGAATAATATTTCCAGGTCACATGTCTAACATCACTCACAATGAAAAAGTCAATTTTTTATTTAAATTTGAAATAGTTATAACTAAGCTATCACTCATCCCAGTAAGCATTTGAGAGAGGTTAAGCCAAGGACTAGCGTATCCGAGAATATTATGTCAGTCATGGAATGAGACACAATATTACCATCCCTTTGACACATAAACAATCACTTCCTCTTCAAATAAAAACAAAAAATGGCTTTTAAACTGACAAGCTGAATATAGAGGAATTTAAGTATTCTGGTCCAAAACTTCCAATTAGAGTCGGAACCCCTGCCTCCTCCAACGCTGTTCAGACAGAAAATTACTCACTTATCTGCATACATTGAAAACGCTCGGTTTCTAATCCATGATGTAGAAGAACTCCCTCAGCGCGAGAATCCTCGCAGAGAGCAAGGAAGAGAATCTGTGGAGCCACACCCCCTTTATGTGGCACCAGCAACAGCTGCCATACCTGGATACGAATAGAGAGAGAGAGAGAGAGAGAGAGGTGGGGGAGGGGAGGGAGGGGTCGAGAGAGAGAGGTGGGGGGGGCGGGGTCGAGAGAGAGAGAGAGAGAGAGAGAGGGAGGTGGGGGGGCGGTCGAGAGAGAGAGAGAGAGAGAGAGGTGGGGGAGCGGTCGAGAGAGAGAGAGAGAGGTGGGGGCGGCGAGAGAGAGAGAGAGGTGGGGAGGGCGAGAGAGAGGGAGAGGTGGGGAGGGCGAGAGAGAGAGAGAGAGAGGTGGGCGGGCGAGAGAGGGAGAGAGAGAGGTGGGCGGGCGGGCGAGAGAGGGAGAGAGAGAGGTGGGGGGGGTCGAGAGAGAGAGAGAGAGAGGTGGGGGGGGTCGAGAGAGAGAGAGAGAGAGAGGTGGGGGGGGTCGAGAGAGAGAGAGAGAGAGAGAGGTGGGGGGGGTCGAGAGAGAGAGAGAGAGGTGGGCGGGCGGGCAGGCGAGAGAGAGGTGGGCGGGCGGGCGAGAGAGAGAGGTGGGCGGGCGAGAGAGAGAGGTGGGCGGGCGAGAGAGAGGGGTGGGCGGGCGAGAGAGAGAGGTGGGCGGGCGAGAGAGAGGGGTGGGCGGGCGAGAGAGAGAGGTGGGCGGGCGAGAGAGAGAGGTGGGCGGGCGAGAGAGAGAGGTGGGCGGGCGAGAGAGAGAGGTGGGCGGGCGAGAGAGAGAGGTGGGCGGGCGAGAGAGAGAGGTGGGCGGGCGAGAGAGAGAGGTGGGCGGGCGAGAGAGAGAGGTGGGCGGGCGAGAGAGAGAGGTAGGCGGGCGAGAGAGAGAGGTGGGCGGGCGAGAGAGAGAGGTGGGCGGGCGAGAGAGAGAGGTGGGCGGGCGAGAGAGAGAGGTGGGCGGGCGAGAGAGAGAGGTGGGCGGGCGAGAGAGAGAGGTGGGCGGGCGAGAGAGAGAGGTGGGCGGGTGAGAGAGAGAGGTGGGCGGGCGAGAGAGAGAGGTGGGCGGGCGAGAGAGAGAGATGGGCGGGCGAGAGAGAGAGAGCGCGAGGGAGGGAAAGGTTGGGGGCAAGAGAGAGGTGGGGTGGCGAGAGAGACCGCGCGCAAGCGAGAGAGCGGGAGAGAGAGAGAGAGAGTGGGGGGAGAGAGAGAGAGAGAGTGAGCAAGAGAGGTGTGGGGCAAGAGAAAGATTGGGTGGTGAGAGAGGGGTGGAGGGGCGATAGAGAGAGAGGGATAGGTGGGTGGGCGAGAGAGAGAGAGAACGAGAGAGAGAGAGAGAGAGAGAGAGTTGGGGGTGAGAGAGAGAGAGAAAAAGAGAGGGGTGGGGGGCGAGAGAGGGGTGGGGGCGAGAGAGAGAGAGAGGGAGGGGTGGGGGGCGAGAGAGAGAGAAAGAGGGGTGGGGGCGAGAGAGAGAGAGAAAGAGAGGGGTGGGGGTGAAAGAGAGAGAAAGAGAAGGGTGGGGGCAAGAGAGAGAGGAGAGGGGTGGGGGCAAGAGAGAGAGAGGGAGAAAGAGAGAGAGAGGGAGAAAGAGAGGGGTTGGGGTAAGAGACAGAGAGAAAGAGGGCTGGGTGTGAGAGAGAGAGAGGTAGGGTTGAGAGATGGGGTGAGAGAGAAAGAGGAAGAGGTGGGGTGAGAGAGAGAGAGGTTGGGGGGGGGGGGGGGCGCAAGCGAGAGGGGAGGCACTGGACCAAGAGAGATGTGGCGCGGGAGCGAAAGAGGCGAGGGGGGGGAGCAAGAGGGGTGGGCGGGGTTAGAAAAAGAAGTGGGAGTGGGGAGAGGGGTCGGGGGAGGGGAGAGAGGGGGGGGGGGGGAGAGAGAGAGGGAGAGATGAGGTAGGTGGGTACAGTGGTTGCTGGGTGAGGTGGTGGGGTGGTCGAGGGGATCATCGGGTTGGGTGCTTTGGGGTAGGGGCACAGGGGAGGAGTCAGTTCTATCACTACCCAGGAGTTAGACTAGGGTTTTTCTGTCTTATGTTTCCTGGGTAGCCTTCCGGGTGAGGAAAAACTTTCCAAAGTCTCTGACTCTAACTCCAGTCGGAGACTTCTGAGTGTCCTGGGGAATTGCCCATTGGAAGTTCAAACTTCCCAGGCAATTTCCATGGAGTCAGTGCGTCGGGACTTTCGTGGAATCGCGAAGCACATCTTGGGGGACACAGGGGTATGTACGTTCAGTGTCCTACGATCTTGGGACTGGAAGACCTAGGCCAATGCAGTGACTGAACGGCAATTAATGGGCTATTTCACTACTATGGGTTCAAGGCCCACTCCAAAGACTTCAGGGAAAAATCTAGGCTGACATTTCAATGCAGCACCGAAGGACAGCTGCATTGTCGAAAGTGCTTTCTTTTTTGATTGAGATATCAAACCAGGGCCTCATCTGCTCCCTGAGGTAGATGTAAAAAATCCTATGGCACTATTTGAAGAGGAGCTCTTGGGCCATATTTATCCCTGAACCAGCATCTAAAAACATTATCACATGGTTACCTTATTGCTATCTGTGGATTTTGCTGTGTGCAAATTGGCAGCCATGTTTCCTACATTACAACATTGACTACACTTCAAAAATACTTCATGCAAAGCACTTTGGAATGTCCTGAGAGGCACATTATAAATACAAATTCTCTCTTTTTAAAGAAGAAATTGAGGCTGAAGTGCCACCCACAGATGAGATTTGTATTCAGGCCTTCACTAAATAGCTAATTTCATCTGGGTTGCCATATGCAACATTAAGAGGCAGTAATATGTTGGGGGAGTGGGGTGGCAACAGGAAGAGAAATCAATAATTCTACTTCGTCACACAACAGAATATCTTAGCACACACTGGAGGAGGCCATAGAGAAAGCTGTGCATACTTGCAAAATGCATAATGTTTATGGATATTTGGAAAGATTTGAATCAAGAGTATTAATTGTAAAATATAAAAGTCCTGCATGCAAAGAAACAATCTGGGATAACAATCTGCAAATGGAATGCAAGCTGTTTGTTCTCACTGCACATGTATAAAGTTCCCTTTAAGAAATAAATTTTTAAACTTTCTCAAACTTTTTTCACTTAATGGGAATGAAATCCTAAAAGCCCTGTGAGAAGTAGAATGAAAATGGTGAAATCTCTCAGATAAACATGCATAGCTGACTGGCCTGAACATGGAATTAACCTCAAGCATCTTTAGTTTCTACGAAAACACTGAAAGCAGTAGAACTCAGCATTCTCTGATTTACCCTCAACATCACAACATGGTGAGATGCTTATTCAATGAGCGACGCAAAATTCTGCTGTTTATTATATGCTTTTTACTCTTTCAATGAACATGGGCCAGCCAGCGTTTTTATTGCCCATCCCTAATTGTTCTCGAGAAGGTGGTAGTGAGCCAGCTTCTTGAACTGCTGCAGCCCCATACTGAATGTTTCAAAATCTTTTTTCAGAGTACTTCCTATAATAAAATAAATTTAAATCTTAATCAGCATTTACAACTGTAGTGCAACACTTAGACATTTGAAAATAGCTCACATTTATACAAAGCCAGAAAATGCTTCATGTGCAACGTGCATTGAGCTCTGCGAATGCATCAGAATTCGTAATGTCTTTTGGAAAACAGGATTGACACCTCAATAGTTTTGCTCAACCTTCTGAAGGTTGCCGAGTCTCCTGTGTTCTCCGCCTTGTGTCAAACTCAACAGGCACTTACACAGTATATTCGTTGCACTTGTCCGTCTCTCACAGCAAATTAACATAGGTGTATGCACTTTCAAGAACATGATATTGCCCCTCCCATTCCTTTTTGACTCAATTATTACATTCCTTTTCTCTCCTTCACAACCAACCCACACAAAGACATATGATTTAGAGAACATCCTATGAATAGTCTGCAATACAAAATTGGTTAGAAGTCATAAAATGATCGGGGGATAGACAGGACACAGAACAAATCATCTCACACTTAATGCAAATGATTCTAATTGTTACATGGCAAAACCTCCCCCTTGAGAAATAATTAGATGAATGGGAGGGTAAAAACAAAAACAGGTCACATCCAGAAAATGCTGAAACCAGGATTACATTGTGGTAAAAAGCACTTGATTCACAATGCAAAGGCTATAGATTGGAGTTGCATGGCGATCGGGCATTCAAATCTGGCACCCTCAGTTGTAATCAAATTCATGCTACCTCCGTCTTCAACTCCCTGCGGCTCCCCGACGCCCAGGACTCCCCTGATACAACAGCTGCCTCCAAGACTTGCATACACTTGTGGTGCGTCTGGTTCAGTTACACACTTCCTTTACAAACCAAGGCAGCAGAAGAATACTGTCTGATTTTTGTTACTTTTTCCTCATCTTTCATATTTCTTTGAAAGTTTCATTTAAGTGCCGCCAACATATATAGAAAGAAAAAGAAAAAAAATTGAAATTGCTCGATTCATTTTTTATTCAAAGCCTCATAACACTTGTTCCACTGTACATTAATTGAATACAATCTTTATCCAATTGGTGCAACCAATGTCTATCTTCAGCCTTATTTGGCACTGAACATGCCATTACTCTCTTTTTAAAGACATATTTAGCATATATTTTCACCACAAATGCCAACAGCAATCAAATTTTCACTTTCCTTTACCTTGAACTGGAGGCTTCATGTTACTCTAGTCAAGAAATATTTTTGTTATCGTAAAGTGAGGTTTGGGCACAATTATTATGGTTTTAATTAATCACTGTTTACAGCCAATTATTGAAGCCAGAAATTATGAGCAAGCCTGATTAATCCTCCTTCATATTGCCATCTGGGGATACTAGAACATTACGGATTCATGTATTTTATACGGCATTGTCACCAGACAAAGGACAATAGTGGAGAACACAACCGAGTGATGCATGCAAATCCTTTTCAAAAATGGAAGTCTTTGTTTTTCACATCCTTATGGCAGTACAATAGGTCCCCACATTGGCAAAGGTTAGCATTCTTACAGTGTTTACTATTTAAGCATTCTGTACAAGATCCTTAGGCCTTTTATGATGGAGCATCACAAACAGGATCTGAGGGTGAATGTTATGGCACAGCCAATGGTAAATGCTGAGTTGTTCAAATCCCAAAGGGAAACTTGAAAGAACTGCCACAACTTGTTTGGCAATTTGTATAAATTGAGATGCATGCCTTGAATTCAGTAGTAATAAGACCACCAAGTCTTACAGGCTTTTACAAAAGTCGATTAAACATTTATTAATAAGAAAAATGATTTTTAAGCACACATAGATCTACAAATTACTACTATGATAAGGCAACAGTAAGACACACAGATTTCAAAAGACCCAGGCAAAGAAACATGATACCCTGAAACAGTTGAATTCAAAGTGAGTTTTCTTAACTTCAGTTCTTTGAAGGATGCAGCTTGAGGCATAGATGCTGAAGGCTTTTGACACTTATTAGATCTTAAAAATGCCTACCCTTACACACAACCTTCGCTCCTTTATACATATTTTCTCATTTACAAATTCCCATTGCTTCACTATGTCTTTGCACTTTACCTTCCTGATCATAAAAATTTCTCATAGCACTAAATTTTACCAGTAATCTTTGGGAAAAATAAACACACTGGCCTGAATTTTTCCCGTGTTGGGCGGGCTCGGCAGGAGCGGACGGGAGCAGTCACAGGGCCGACCGCTGCCCGCAATTGGCTCCGTGCTGCCATTTTTCATGGGCGGGCTAATTAAGGCCCTCCCAGCATAAGATGCAAGCAGTAGCACTCAACGGAGGAGGAAGAGTCGGGGCCATTGCTCTAACGTGCATGCGCCGAAAGAGCTCTTCAATCTCCCTGAGCACGGAGCTGCCTCAGGTAGATTGAAGCACTTTTGAAATAAATAAATGGTATAAAAATTTAGTTAAACATGTCCCCTCATGTGACAGTGGCACATGAGATGGGACATGTTTTTATATTTCAGAATTTCAAAAAAAATTTATTTCATAAAAGCTTTATGAAACCTCATCCCGCTCATGGATGAGGTTTCCTAAAAAACATAAAGGCCACTTGGCCTTTTCGCCTGCCTGCCAACCGTAAGGTTGGACGGGCAGCATAAAGTTGACCTTAATCAGTTCCTTAATGGCCTTAATTGGCCTTTTAAATATCGGCAGGCATGCAGTTGATTCCATTGCGCACCCACTGAACGAAACATCAATGAAACAACAGCAAGCACGCGCGCGGGGGCGAGAGCACAAGAGGGCGCACGTGGGGGAGAGCGAGCGAGAGGGCACGCACAGGGGCGAGGGCGAGAGGCCAAGCGAGAGGGCGAGCGAGAGGCGAGAGGGCGCGTGCGGGGATGAGGGCGAGAAAATGCTGGAAAAACTCAGCAGGTCCAACAGCATTTGTAGAGAGAAAGAGAGAGTTAACTTTTCGAGTCTCTATGACAGAAGAAGACATATGGACTCGAAATGTTAACTCTGTCTTTCTCTCCACAAATGCTATGGATTGCTTCTAGTTGCGGGGGCGAGAGAGAGGGGGGCGCGGAGGCGAGGACGAGAGAGAACGGAGGCGCGGGGGTGAGAGAGAGAACGGGGGCAAGAGAGAGAGAGAGCGGGGATGCGGGGGCGAGAGAGAGAGAGCGGGGGCGGCGGCGAGAGAGCGAGAGCGGGGATGCGGGGGCGAGAGAGCGAGAGCGGGGATGCGGGGGCGAGAGAGCGAGAGCGGGGATGCGGGGGCGAGAGAGCGAGAGCGGGGATGCGGGGGCGAGAGAGCGAGAGCGGGGATGCGGGGGCGAGAGAGCGAGAGCGGGGATGCGGGGGCGAGAGAGCGAGAGCGGGGATGCGGGGGCGAGAGAGCGAGAGCGGGGATGCGGGGGCGAGAGAGAGAGAGCGGGGGCGGCGGCGAGAGAGAGAGAGCGAGCGGGGGCGGCGGCGAGAGAGAGAGAGCGAGCGGGGGCGGCGGCGAGAGAGAGAGAGCGGGGGCGGCGGCGAGAGAGAGAGAGAGAGCGGGGGCGGCGGCGAGAGAGAGAGCGCGGGGGCGGCGGCGAGAGAGAGAGCGCGGGGGCGGCGGCAAACAGAGAGAGAGCGGGGAGGCGGGCGGCGGACAGAGAGAGAGAGAGGGGGCGGGCGGGCACGCGCGGGCCAGAGAGAGGGGGCGCGCGCGGGCCGGAGAGAGGGGGCGCGCGCGGGCCGGAGAGAGGGGGCGCGCGCGGGCCGGAGAGAGGGGGCGCGCGCGGGCCGGAGAGAGGGGGCGCGCGCGGGCCGGAGAGAGGGGGCGCGCGCGGGCCGGAGAGAGGGGGCGCGCGCGGGCCGGAGAGAGGGGGCGCGCGCGGGCGAGAGAGAGGGGGCGCGCGCGGGCGAGAGAGAGGGGGCGCGCGCGGGCGAGAGAGGGGGCGCGCGCGGGCGAGAGAGAGGGGGCGCGCGCGGGCGAGAGAGAGGGGGCGCGCGCGGGCGAGAGAGAGGGGGCGCGCGCGGGCGAGAGGGGGCGCGCGCGGGCGAGAGGGGGCGCGCGCGGGCAAGAGGGGGCGCGCGCGGGCGAGAGAGAGGGGGCGCGCGCGGGCGAGAGAGAGGGGGCGCGCGCGGGCGAGAGAGAGGGGGCGCGCGCGGGCGAGAGAGAGGGGGCGCGCGCGGGCGAGAGAGAGGGGGCGCGCGCGGGCGAGAGAGAGGGGGCGCGCGCGGGCGAGAGAGAGGGGGCGCGCGCGGGCGAGAGAGAGGGGGCGCGCGCGGGCGAGAGAGAGGGGGCGCGCGCGGGCGAGAGAGAGGGGGCGCGCGCGGGCGAGAGAGAGGGGGCGCGCGCGGGCGAGAGAGAGGGGGCGCGCGCGGGCGAGAGAGAGGGGGCGCGCGCGGGGGTGAGAGGTGGCGCGCGCAGGCGAGAGAGTGCGTGAGAAAGAGAGAACGCGAACACGGAAAAGAATGAATAAAAAGAGCAGGGTTGAAATTAAATGAAAGCGAAGAGCATGCATGAGAAAACGCTGTCAAATCAATGGATTCTCTCGCCGCTGAGCGTTCAGCAAAACAAAACTAATAGTTTATGGTCTGGGTTTATGTTGTCTCATGCATGAGACCAAGTCTCTCTGCCCAACCAATTGCATATACTGCATGTGAAGTCAGTGTTGGAGGTATGGGTGGAGGCATTGCCTCTGCACCTCGCTCGCTTGTCACTGAAGGCACTTGACTCCATCCACCTCAAATGTCAAGATCGCTTGACGACAGAGGCATTTCCATTTGGGTTTGTCCAAGGTTGTTTCTTCCCAAGTATTGAGACGGTAACTTGCCAGCTCTGAGGTTGGCTTTCAGATAGTCTTTATATTTAAGTTTGGGACGTCCTATGGTACGGGTTCCCATTTTCAGCTGGCTGTGGAGTACTGCTTTTAGTACATGGGAATCCTCCATGTGAAACATATGACCGACCCAGTGATGCTGAGCTCTGATTAACATGCTCTTCAAGTCAGTTATGCAGCACTTTGCAAGAACCTTTGTGTTGGGGATTTTGCCATGCCTCCCGCTGTTGCAAATAGATCTCAGACAGCAAAGATGGATTGCTTCTATAACAAAAGCAAAATGCTGCGGATGTTTGAAATCTGAAACAAAAACAGAAAGTGCTGGAAAAACTCAGCAGGTCCAACAGCATTTGTGGAGACAAAGAGAGAGTTAACGTTCCGAGTCTCTATGACAGAAGAAGTCATACGGACTCAAAATGTTAACTCTGTCTTTCTTTCCACAAATGCTATGGATTGCTTCTAGTTGCTATATGTGATACCGGTCTGGCCTAGGAGGCAGTGGCAGCGGTATGCTCCACCGGTGCACAGGGGAGATCAGCCATCCAATGCAGGTCACACCCATGAAGAAGTGATGCAAGAACTACTGCCTGGTACAATTTGTTCTGAGACCAAAGCTCTGTCCAAAGTCTGTGATGTGCCTAACAAACACTGAGCTTGCTTTTGCCAGGCGATGGTTGATTTCAGATGGGGAGGATACTCACAAGACAGCAAAACATTGTCAAATAAAATCAAGGAAAACGCAAAGATGTTTTATCAATATATAAACAGCAATAGAATAAACTAAGGAAAGAGACGGGCCAATGAGAGATCAAAAAGGTAACGTGTGTGGAGAGCAAGGCGTGGCCATGGTTCTTAATGAATATTTTGTGCCTGTCTTCACAGGATGCAGGTATCTAGTTAAGGGTGAGGAGTGTGAAATGTTGGATAGTGTAAACGTAGTGACAGAGGAAATATTTAGGAGTTTAGCACCTTTGAAAATGTATAAGTCACCAGGCCTGAGTGAAAGAATAAATAAAAAAGATGCAGTTAGAGAATCAAATGCTTACTGGGATTGCCTCATTTCTTACACTCTTACTAACCTGGTATAAAGCCATGAAAAAGCTTTCACTCTAGAAGAAAGACTTTTACTTGCCTAGTGCCTTTCACGACATCAGGAAATTCTGAAGCTCTTTTCAGACATTCAAGTACGTTTTATGCGTACTCACTATTGTAGGGAGCCAGTTTATCAAAAGCAAGATCCCACAAACAACAATGTGATGATGACCGGATAATTGTTTGTTTTTTTAGTGATGTTGGTTGAGAACTGAATATTGATCAGATGCTCGAGAGAACTCCTTTGCTCCTCAAATAGTGTCATGGGATCTTTTGCGTCCAGCTGAAAAGGGCAAGCGGGGCTTCAGTTTATCATTTCACTTGAAAGGCAAACTTCAGTGTACCACTCACTTAGTTAACTGGAACAATCTTTGCAAATAAAATTTTTCCCAATCTTGCAACAGTTATGATTTTAATTTTATCAAGCTGTCAGATATATATTCAATAGTCCATAAACCATGTTTTCCCTTTTGATTAATCAACATCCAATGAACCAATCACTTGGTCACTGCACCCCTGTCCTTTGCAATTCTCTACCCAAATCACTTTGCATTACAAAGAAATTCCTTGTATTCATAGTCTTTAAAAAATCCATACCTTTTAGTTCTTTTGCCATTGAGGCTAGTGGAATCCTTGGGCTGCCAGTTCCCAACTTATAGGTCCTGTGAAGTTGGTAGTAATTACTCCCAAAGTAAACTTGCTGCATTTGCTAAGACCAGTGACCAGTGTGGCCTGCTTTACTGCATCTCCCAGCCTATCCGTATCAGCGGGTCCAGCACCTTTAGGGTTTCAGCTGCCAAAGGCCCATGCCTTGGAAGTCTGTGGCCCTGATGGCCATTAACCCTAAAAAAGCTACTTTAGACTGTCTTTTGCTGCTCCCCCACTCCTGCAAATATTTTTTCTTTCTCCTGCTTTTGTGCCCAGAGATGTTTTTGCATGAGGAGTGCTATATCAAACAGTATCACATCAGTCAGATTCTGCAAGTTTAATTCATTTCCTTGCAATCATCTATGAACATTATTATAGAAAAATTTATTCTTTAACTGGTATTACTCAAATACAGTTTGTCCAGTGATGCATCTCATTGCTGTTTGTAGGAGCTTTATATGTAGTGACTGCACATCAGAAGTACCTCATTCACTGTAAAGCTCTTTTGGACGTTCTGGGGTCATGCAAGGCACTGCAGAAATCAAAGTCTCTTTCTAATCATGAGTCAGTTGAATAGTTTCTGATAATATGTTCAGTAAAACAAGGAATATATGCTATTTCTATTTTCAGTCAAACTTTACAATGGGCCTGGCAACATCGGCGGAGAAGAAAAGAGTTGACGTTTCGAGTCCTCACGACCCTTCAACAGAACTGAGTATAGTTAGGAGAGGGGTGAAATATAAGCTAGTTTAAGGTGGGGGGGGCAAGTTGTAGGGACAAGCAAGCCCCACTAGAGCTGTACCTTGAGTGTCCTGCCATCCATTCTTAATTAGCACATTTTCTTAGATAATATCACCACCTTCAACACCTCTTTGTTCCTTTTGTCTGTGACATATTTTGATTATCTGCTCCTATCACTGCTTGCTTGTCCCTACAATCAGCCCCCCCTCAACTTCTCTCCCCCTCCCACCTTAAACCAGCTTATATTTCACCCCTCTCCTAACTATACTCAGTTCTGTTGAAGGGTCGTGAGGACTCGAAACGTCAACTCTTTTCTTCTCCGCCGATGCTGCCAGACCTGCTGAGTTTTTCCAGGTAATTTTGTTTTGGATTTCCAGCATCCGCAGTAGTTTTTTGTTTTTACAATGGGCCTCTTTCCTAGCACTTGTAGAAAGCGTTTTATGCTGGACTTTGTTTTGGCATGGCAATTCAAAAATTCCTGTGGCAACGTTAGACCTGTAGGTACTCTCTTTTTTTTAAGTTTTCAAGTGCAATCATGTTGCAGTTAGGTAATGCAACTCCTTTATTCAAAAGAGAGGGAGACAGAAAGCAGGAAACTACAGGCCAGTTAGTTTAACATCCGTCATAGGGAAAATGTTAGAAGCTATTATTAAAGATGCTATAGCAGGGCACTTAGATGAATTCAAGGTAATCAGGCAGAGTCAACATGGTTTTGTGAAAGGGAAATCATGTTTAACCAATTTACTGGAGTTCTCTGAAGAATATAGTATGTGCTGTGGATAAAGGGGAACCAGTTAACGTACTGTACTTAGATTTTCAGAAGGCATTTGATAAGGTGCCACATCAAAGGTTATTGCAGAAAATAAAAATTCATGGTGTAGGGGGTAACATATTGGCATTGGTAAAAGATTGGCTAGCTAACAGAAAACAGCGAGCAGGTATAAATGGGTCATTTTCTGGTTGGCAGGATGTG
This sequence comes from Cetorhinus maximus, assembly GCF_964194155.1. Classification (NCBI taxonomy): domain Eukaryota; kingdom Metazoa; phylum Chordata; class Chondrichthyes; order Lamniformes; family Cetorhinidae; genus Cetorhinus; species Cetorhinus maximus. The sequence goes on from NC_135896.1 coordinate 73,544,443, forward strand.
ATGAGTGCCACAGGGATTAGTGCTGGGGCCCCAACTCTTTACAATTTCTATAAATGATTTGGGTGAAGGGACCGTAGGTATGGTTGCTAAATTTGCTGATGATGCAAAGATAGGTAGGAAAGTAAGTTGTGAAGAGGACATAAGAGGCTATGAAAGGATAAAGATAGGTTAACTGAGTGGGCAAAGATTTGGTAAATTGAGTATAATGTGGGAAAATATGAGGTTGTCCATTTTGGCAGGATAAATGAAAAAAGCACATTAACTAAATGGTGAGAGATTGCAGAGCTCTGAGATGCAGAGGGATCTGGGTGCCCTAGTGTATGAATCGCAAAAGGTTAGTATGCAGGTGCAGCAAGTAAAGAGCAAAGTTAAGAGAATGTTATCGTTTATTGCATGGGGAATTGAGTACAAGAGTAGGGAGGTTATGCTTCAGTTATACAGGCCACTGGAGAGACCTACACTGTACACGGTACTCCAGGCATAGTCTCCTTATTTAAGAAAAAATGTAAATGTGTTGGAAGCAATTCAGAGAAGGTTTACTAGGTTAATATGTGGAATATCTTTTGAGGGAAGGCTGGACAGGCTAGGCTTGTATCCACTAGAGTTTAGAAGAATAAGAGGTGACTTTATTGAAATATATAAGATCCTAAGGGGACTTGACAGGGTGAATGTGGAAAGGATCTTACCTCTCGTGGGAGAATTTAGAATTGGGGGCGGGGCGGGGTTCACTGTTTAAAAATAAGCCGTCACCATTTAAGACAGACGTGGGAAAAAATTTTGAGGGTTGAGAGACTTTGGATTTCTCTTCCTCAAAAGGTGGTTGAGGCAGAGTCTTTGACTATCTTTAAGGCAGAGGTAGACAGATTCTTGATAAGCAAGGGAGTGAAAGGTTATCAGGGTGGGCAGGAATGTAAAGGTTAAAATTAGATCAGACATGATCTTATTGAGGAGGCCTACTCCTGTTCCTAATTCATATACATGTACATATGTAAGTGTAACCCAGACTGCCAAGAGAAGGAAGGGAAGAAATAGCAGAGGCTATTTTCCAATCCTCTTTGTCTATAGGTGGAGGACTGGAGGACAGCCAATATTGTACCATTGTTTAAAAAGAGAGGAAGAAATTACAGGCCTAATCACCCTAACCTCAGTGACGGGCAAATTATTGCAGAAAATTCTCCGAAGGAATTAAAGGATGGTCATGTCTGATTAACATGACTGAAATTCTGGAGGAGGCAACAAGAGTTGATGAGGGTAGTTGGCTTGATGTAGTCTACATAAATTTTAGCAAGGCTTTTGACAAGGTTCCACACGGTAGATTGGTCAGAAAAGCAAGAGCCCATGGGATCCAACGGCAAGTTGGATATAAAATTGGCTTAGTAACAGGAAACAAAAGGTGTGTGTGTGTGACTGGAAGGCTGTTTCCACAGGGTTAGAGTTTGGGGGGTCTGCAGGGCTCAGAGCAAGGTCCCTTGCTGTTCATGGTAATAAAGCAGTGATTTAGACTAAAATGCAAGGCACATAATCAAGAAGTTTGCAGATGATACAAAAATTGGTCATGTGGAAGAAAACTGTAGATTGCATAAAGATGTTAATGGACCAGTCAGATGGGCAGAAAAGTGGCAAATGGAATTCAACTCAGGAAAGTGATAGGTAATTCATTTGGGGAGGACAAACAAGTCAAGGAAATACACAATAAGTGGTAGGATACCGAGAAGTGTAGAGGAACAGAACAACCTTGGAGTGCACATCTACAGATCCCTGAAGGTAGTTGATAAATTGGTTAAGAAGGCATACAGAATGCTTTCCTTTATTTGCCAAGACAGAGGTTATAAGAGCAGGGAGGATATGCTAGAAATAGATAAAACACTAGCTAGGCCACAGCTAGAGTACTATGTACAGTTCTGGTCACCACAGTCCAAGAGGGATGTGACACACCAGACCAGGAGATATATATGAGGATGTTACCAGTCATGCAGAATTTTAGTTTTGATGATAGATTGGGCAGGCTGGGATTGTTTTCTTTGGACCAGAGGAAGCTGAAGGGCAATTTATTTAATGTGTATAAAATTATAAGGATAGAGTAGAAAGGAAGGACCTTTCCATTTCCATTTGCGAAGAAGTCAATAACCAGTGGGCAAAGATTTAAAGTAGTTTTCAAAAGAATTCAAGAGGAGTTCAATAATTCCTTTCCACCCAGAGAATGTTGGGGGTCTGGAACTCTATGTCTGAAAAGGATGGTAGATGTAGAAACCCTAAATCATATTTAACACGGATATTCAATTTAAGTGCCATAACCCACAAGGCTATGGACCAAGAGCTGCAAAGTGAAATTGGGCTAGATAGCTCTTTTTCAGTCATAACAGTCACATTGGGCCAAATGGCCTCCTTCTATAGTGTAATATTTTCTATATTTCTATGTTAATCGATGGTTCAGAGACACTGTAACTGACCCAAACAAAGATAGACAAACTTAACATGTACAACTTAGGAACTTACCTTGCAGTTTCTTCAAAACAGCAACTTCCATTTTGAGAACCTGCTTTGGTTGCTGGGCAGACTCCACTTTGAGAGCAACATTTTCCTGGGTCAGAAAGTCTACAGCTTCATAGATTTCTCCAAAGCCCCCACCTCCAATCTTTTTCAACTGCAAGACAAAAGAAAAATTAAATCTTAATAACTATAACCACCCTTATAAAGCACACAGCACATTTGCCATCTGTTGATGAACATAATAATAAAATTCTTTTATAATAATAAAATTTACTGGCCATTAATTGTGCTAATTTTGCAAAATCGCCATGTATTTAAAATTTGCACACTTCCATGGACTTAAATCAATAGAAGATGTACAAGATGAATAAACCATCAAGTAGCATTGAACATTTAGAATCGCATCAATAGCCGGGAGAAATAATCCACGCTGCTTCACAGAAAAAGAACAAAATAGATGCTGAGCTACAGCAGGAGATATAAAGAGAGGTCAATGAAAGTTTGATCAAAGAAGCTATGAAGGGATTTTAATAAGAGAGTGAATGTTTGCAATTTGAAGGGTTGGAGGACCAGGGTCCAATGTCAGCCAGCAAGAACAACGGTGATAGGCGAGAAGGACTTGGTGCAGGATACGATACAAGCAGTATGCTTACCACTATAAACACCTGTCCTCTGCTGTGTGCCTCTTTGTCAAGATAGGATCATCACAACATGTGAAAATTGCCTTGCATGTGTTACGACACTGGTTTACAACTCCGCAAGTAACGGAACAGAAATTACAGCATAAAAATAGGTCCTGAATTCAGCCCATTGTGTTTGTGTTGGTGCTCACTCTTCAACTGCAGCTATTTGTCCTAAACTCATTCCACACTTCCCTTGCCTGCTTCTATATTTTTTCCTTTCAAATAGTTATCCAATTCCAATTTAAATTATATTAGTTTCTGACTTAATAGCCACAGGTAGCAAGGCATTGTACGTCTAATCCTTGCTCCCTTAAGTTCAAGGTCACAGACTAGAAAGGATACAGCAGATAACCAGTTTAACTATCCATCACCAGATCTGGCTGGACCACTTAATACACGATCAGATCCTGCTCTCGTCTGCTAAAACTGCTCACTATCCCAGGATCATCCTGGAATGTAAAGATAACTCACAGCTTTTCTCCACTGCAAACCATCTTCTTAAACCCCTCTCCCCGTCCCCTCCACCCTCACCTTCAATACCACGCCCAACGAGCTCATGGACTTTTGTCACCAAGATCAAGACAACCTGATCAGCTGCCTCTGCCACATGTCTCCCTTCCATTAGCTCACCTGGCCATATTTGCATAATGCTGTCCCCTGCACTAGCCCTGAACTCACCACCTTCTCTAACTTCTCTCCCATTTCCCCTCAAAGGAGAGATTGACAAAGATGTCATGAACAAAAGGACAAAGGGAGTGTTAAAGGTAGTGTCCTTTTGTTCATGACATCTTTGTCAATCTCTTTGCCCCCACCTATCGCTGGCCATTTATCTAGCTTCACCTGCTCCACCCACCTTAAACAATATAAATTTCAACACATTTCTACTTCTCTGTAGCTCTGAAGAAGAGTCATATGGACTCGAAACGTCAACTCTGTTTCTCTCCACAGATGCTGTCAGACCTGCTGAGTTTTTCCAGAATTTTGTTTTCTTTCAGATTTCCAGCATCCATAGTATTTTGTTTTTATCTAAAATTCTCATCCTTATTTCAAAATCTCTCCATGAATTCACCCCTCCCTTCCTCTAATCTCCAACCCCACAAGCCACAGAGATAATCTGCGTTCCTGTGCATCCTTAATTTTAAATCACTTCATCATTGGCGGCCTAGGCCCCAATTCCTACTCTCTACCTCCCTTTTCATCTTTAAGGCACACCTTAAAACCTATCTCTATGACCAAGCTTTTGGTCATCTGACCTAATATCTCCTTAAGTGTTGTATTTCAGTTTATAAAGCTTCTATGAAGCACCTTGGGCCACTTTATTACGTTAAAAGGTGCTGCAAGCGAGAAATCCCTTTTAATTTCCTCTTTTGTTTTTCAGTTATGATCCTTGGTCTATCCCCTCCTCTTGTTACCAATCACATTGCTCATGGCCAACCACCAAGAACTTGCAAGAGTGCCAAATCATTACATTTGATTTTTCCTCAGCAATGCTGAGCCACATTCAGAAATTTGGTGGAATCAGAGAAATTAAACCTGGGTCCTTCAACTCTGGTCCTACTCAACAGTACTGCAGCACACAATCCCACTATGCAACTGGAAATTTATTTCCTTGAATACGGTGTAATGAGCAACTATTTAAAAAAAATGTATAATAACTTTATAAAATCCTAAGAAATTTATTGAATATTATAGAAATAGCTCTCTCTCTCTATCTATGTGAAGAAAGCTTCCTGGGTTGACAAACAGGACAGCATTGGCTGTTATCTCTGCCAAGGGCATGTCTCTCACACAGGTGCTGAAACAAGACATCCTTAAACCTGAATAAAGGGAGCGATCACATGACCCATATGTAAGCCAAAAGGTTAAATGGTGGCCTAGCAAGCAATAAGCCATGAGAAGGCTTCATAGGTTTCCAGTAGAAATAGGAGAGATTACCTTGAGTATCTGACTCTCGCTAATGGAAAATTAAATAAGTGATTAACATAAGACCTCCAGAAATAAAGTAAAGAAACGGGCTCGAGAGAGAAAAATCACTCAAAAGAAAAAGAGAAGTTCAAGGTGGACCAATGCTGGCTCCACCCTAACACCTTGGTTATCTCAAGACGACCTCAGGCAGGAAAGTGCTTTTCAAAGCGACCTATGCTGGCTTCAGCCTAACACTTTGGCTAGCTCAGAGCAGAAGAGACTGCCACCACCAGCCACGGAGATCAGCATTCTCCTGCTTTCCCCATCTGGGACCATTAAACCATTCTCATCTGTTACAGGTCATATGTTTTTTTCTATCTATTTAGCTTATGCATCAGATTTAAACTGCTGCTTCTTAATAAACTTTTAAAATCACCTACAACTTCAACCCCTGTTCAGAGTAATCTGCGACTCGCAGGCCAAAATCTTACAACTATTACTGAACAGTATCATTTTTCAATTGAAATAAACTAATATTTTCCAATCCAAATTCTGCAAGATCCTTTGATGTTTTCAGGGCAATTTCTTAGAAAAGTAGGTTCTAGAGCCAATCAGCGAGCAGGCTATTCTAGACCTGGTAATGTGCAATGAATAAGGATTATTCAATAGCCTCATGGTAAAGGAGCCTCTAGGTGATAGCGATCACATCATGATAGAATTTGAAAGGGAGAAGTGTGGGACCACGTCTAGTGTTTTAAACCTAAATAAAAGGTAACTATGAGAGTACAAAGGCAGAGCTGGCCAAGGTGAACTGGGAAACTAGATTAAAAGGTAGTGTTGCAGTAGCAGACTTTTAAGGAGGTATTTAATAGCTCTCAAAGATTTATCCTAGTGAGAAAAAAGTCATTTTGAGAAAGATGCATCATCCGAGGCTAAATAAGGAATTTAACGATAGTATTAAATTGAAAGAAACACTGTACAAATCTGCTAAGATTAGTGGTAGGTCAGAGGGTTAGACAGATTTTAAGAACCAGCAAAGAATGACTAAAAAGATAATGGGGAAGCAGAAAACAGAGTGTGAGAGAAAGCTAGCTAGCAATATAAAAACAGATAGTTAAAGTTTCTACAAGTATTTGAATAGGAAAAGAATAACTAAAAGCTAGTGTTGGTCCCCTAGAGAGAGAGTCTGGAGAATTGATAATGGAAAACAAGGAAATGGCAGAGACGCTGAACAGGTATTTTGCATCTGTCTTCACAGAAGAAGACTTGGAAAACTTTCCAAAGATGCTTAATCAAGAGGTGATAGGGAGGGATGAACTTAAAACAATCACCATCATCAGGGAAAAGGTGCAAGGAAAACTATTGGACCTAAAGGCCGACAAGTCTCCAGCACCAGATGGCCTGCATCCTGGATCTTAAAAGAAGTGATGGCACAGATAGTAGATACATTGGTTATAATCTTCCAAAATTCCTTAGATTCTGAAATGATCCTAGCGGATTGGAAAGTAGCTAATGTAAGACCTTTATGTGGGCCGTCCTTGGCCTGCTGCAATGTTCCAGTGAAGCTCAACGCAAACTGGAGGAACAGCACCTCATCTTCCGACTAGGCACTTTACAGCCTTCCAGACTGAATATTGAGTTCAACAATTTTAGATCATGAACTCTCTCCTCCATCCCCACCCCTTTCCAATCTTCCTTTTTTCCAATAATTTATATAGATTTTTCTTTTCCCACCTATTTCCATTATTTTTAAATGTATTTCCAACCATTGTTTTATCTCTACCTTTTAGCCTATTTCGATCCCTCCCCCACCCCACCCCCACTAGGGCTATCTGTACCTTGCTTGTCCTGCTTTCTTCCCTTAATGTCACCTATTAGCACATTCCTAAGATAATATCACCACCTTCAACACCTCTTTGTCCTTTTGTCTATCTCCACCTATCATTGGCCCTCTATCCAGCTCTACTGGTCCCACCCCACCTTAAACCAGCTTATATTTCACCTCTTTTCTATGTTTCCTTAGTTCTGTTGAAGAGTCATATGGACTCGAAACGTTAACCGTGTTCCTCTCTGCAGAAATCTAATAGAGTTTTTTGCTGAAGTAACATTCAAGGTGGATAAAAGGGAACCTGTAGATGTAGTGTACTTGGATTTCCAAAAGTTGCTTGATAAGGTGCTACATAAAAGGTTACTCCACAAGATAGGAGCATGTGATGTAGGGGGTAACATATTAGCATGGATAAAAGATTGGTTAGCTAACAGTAAACAGAGTAGGGGTAAATGGTTCTTGTTCAGATTGGCAAGTTGTAACTAGTGGAACGCCACAGGGATCAGTGTTGTGTCCTTAACTTTTTACAACCTATATCAATGACTTGGATGAAGGGACCAAAGGTTGGTCTGGTAACTAGGTTTGCCAATGACATCAAGATAGTTAGGAAAGTGAGTTGTCAAGAGTAGGTAGAGGGTCTGCAAAGGGATATAGACAGGGTTAAGTGAGTGGGAAAAAATTTGGAAGATGGAGTGTAACATGGATAAAAGTAAAGTTCTCCACTTTGGCAAGAATAAAAAAGCAGGATGCTATTTAAATGGATTGCAGAACTTGGTCGTAGTGTAGGATCTGGGTGTCCTGATACATGAACCACAAAGTTAGTATGCAGGTACAGCGAATGATAAGGAAGGCAAATGGAAAGTTGGCATTTATTGCAAGAAAAATGGAATATAAAAGTAAGGAAGTTTTATTGCTGCTGTACAGGGCCTTGGTGAGACCACATATGGATTACTATGTACAGTTTTAGTCTCCTTATTTGGGAAAAATATATAATTGCTTTAGAAACAGTTCAGAGAAGGTTCACAACTCATGGGATGAAGGGCTTATCTTATGAAGAAACATTAAACAGGTTGGGCCTATACCCTTTGGAGTTTAGAAGGAGGAAAGATGATTTTATTGAAGCATAAGACCTTGATAGGGTGGATGCCTGGAGGAGGTTTCCTCTTGTGGCGGAGACTAAAACTAGGGGACGCAACTTAAGAATAAGTTTTTTTTATGACAGGGATGAGGAGAATTTTTTCTCTTAGAGGATTATTTATCTGTGGACTTCTCTTCTCCAGAAAAGTAGTTAGTGGAGGCTGGGTCTTTAAATTTATTCAAAGCTGAGTTATTTAAATTTTTGATAGATAAGGGAGCCAAGAGTTATGAGGCGGGGGGGCAGACAGGAAAGTGGAGCCGAGACCACAACCAGATCAGCCATGAACTTATTAAATGGCAGACCAGGCTCAAAGGGCCAAATGGCCTACTACTTCTCCTAATTCCTATGTTCCTATGCTTGACTTATATTTTCATCCATTCTGTGCAGTTGTTGCAGAATAAAAGGTAGTGAGAAATGAGAATATCGGCATCTAGTTAGTCTCACTGTTCAGTTATGTGGGGAGTAACATGCAACCTTGATTTCCTTCTCACAGGGAGCTAGCTTAACAATATGGGCATACAGTGTGAGCTGTCTCAATTGCACAGCATTCCTCACCATTTGCCTTGTTCTAACAAACGCTTGCTTTCTATTTTCCAAAGGCTGCCAATATTGCGCCACATTATGCGGTGTTAAGTTCAAAGCTATGCCATTCGGATCTATCGTGGATATATATTTATTGAGCTAAATAGGAAACTGATCTTTAATCCAGCCAGAGAAGGTGGAAAGACATGCATGTCCCAAGATAGATTAGGTAACATTATGTCCACATACTGGCTGGCCCAATACAAAGTTGAATTGTGTCATAAGCAATAGATGAATTACCTTCATTAAAATGAAAATGTGAAGCATTTTAAATTTAATTACACCAACCCTGAAGCAAACTACCCACTGAAAGCAAGAAAATTCAAGCAACTACTGGTTACATGTGTCCTGAAAATGTGATCTAACTCCCTGCATAACCAGCAGTGACTTACAAAGGTGCCTTGAAACTGCAAGTTAGTCACAGATACTGAATTGGTAAAATAAATAATTCCACAAAGAAGTGAAGTAAATCGCTCAGACTCATTGACAAATTTCTCATTCACGTATAGTTAATATATTTGAGAATTCCTGTGAATTTTAACTTCCCAGGTATTCAAAGAAAAAGACTTGCATTCATATCGTGCTTTTCACAACCACCAGATCTTATGACATTAAAGCGCTTTACAGCCAAAAGTGTACTTTTGGAGTGTAATCGCTGTTGTAATGCAGGAAACACGGCAGGCAGCCAGTTTGCACATAGCAAAATCTCACAATGCAAGAATGACCTGATAATCTGTTTTTGTAATGTCGAATGAGGGATAAACGTTGGCCAAGATAGCAGAGATAACTCTCCTGGTCTTCTTTGAAATAATGCCATGGGATCTTTTACATCCAACCAAGGAGGCAGATGGAGCCTCGGCTTGAAATCTCATCTCAAAGGCACCACTCAGTACTCTAATGAGCACTTGTTCAGCACTGCACTGGAGCGTCAACCTTGAATTTTGTGCTCAAGCCCTGCAGTGAGACTCCAAACCTTGTGATTAGAGTGCTACCAACTGAGCCATGGCTGACAATAGTCCAATAGTGATCTGTTTCATGCTGAAGACAGGGTGACTAAAATATGAACAATTATTTCCTTACACAACATTAGAGGAAAAAACCTAGGAAATTACAGTAATGGTCTATGTGATTAGTACAGACTTGTTTCAGATCGCCAAGTAAGGGAACGCCTGGGCAACAGGGAGCATATTATTATTAAATTTAACATGATCAGCCAATCTTAATGATTCTACCACGTCATAAGAGGATTAAATTTGTCAAGATAGCACATGATATGAACAGAGTTGACTTAATGATTCTACCAGGTGGAGTTAATAGCAACACTAACATCAATGAAATGCTCTCAAAACTAACTTTACACAAAGGGAAGCTTTGGATATCCCTAGGATTAAAAAAGGCACATAGTCAACTAAAACCATATTGACTAACTGGTTATGTCCAAAGGCAAATTAGATTAAAAACAGACTTTATTTTAATGATTACACCCTTAAGGAAAATGTTTTGCAGGAGGACAGGGATGGGTATCGATGACAGCTGGAGATTATAAAAACAGCTCTCAGAGCAGTGAAAGGGACAATGGAGGTGTGATAGTAAAAGCAGGACAAGCTAAGGGGAGCATTGTTTTTTCTTAACTTTAGAAACACATAGATTTAGAGGAGATCTGATCAAGGTCAGGAAAATAATTAAATGATTAGAATCAATCCAAGTTGATAGGTTATTTCCACATATTTTCCACAGAATTGTTACGGTGTAGGAGGCCATTCGGCCCATCATGTCTGCATTGGCTCTCTTGAGCATTTTAACTTGGTGCCAATCACCTGCTTTTTCCCTGTAACCCTGCACATTATTTCTATGTAGATAATCATCCAATGCCCTCTTGAATGCCACAACTGAACCCCCACACTTCCAGGCAGGGATTACAAACCTTAACTACTCGCTGTGTGAAAAAGTTTTTTCTTACCTCATATTTGCTTCTTTTGCAAAACACTTTAAAACTGTGCCCCTGGTTCTCGATCCATTTACGAGCAGAAACAATTTCTCCCTATCTACTCTATCCAGGCGCCTCATGATTTTGAAAACTTCTATCAAGTCTTCTCTCAGCCTTCACTTCTCCAAGGAAAACAGTACCAACTTCTCCAATCTTTCCTCATAGTTGAAGTGTCTCAACCCTGGAACCATTCGCTTAAACCTCTTCTGCACTCGCTCCAACGCGTTCGTTCACTCTCTCCAATGTGCCCAGAACTGTACAAAATACTCCAGCTGAGGTCTAATCAATGTCTTATATAAGTTCATCATAACCTCCCTGCTCTTGTACTCCAAGCCCCTATTAATAAAGCCTAAAATACTGTATGCTTTAGAAACAGCTCTCTCTACCTGTCCTGCCACCTTTAAATTACTTATCTACAATATGCACCCAGGTCTCTCTGTTCCTGCACACCCTTTAGAATAGTATCCTTTATTTTATACTGTCTCTCCATGTTCATTGTACCAAAGTGCATCACTTCACACTTCTTCGCATTGAACTTCATCTGCCACCTATCTGCCCACTCCACCAATGTGTCAATATCCTTTTGAAGTTCTACACCCTCCCCCTCGGGGATTACAATTCTCCCAAAGTTTTGTGCCGTCCGCAAACTTTGAAACTGTCCCCTGCGTATCAAGATCTAGATCATTTATATATAAATCAAGAAGAGCAAGTGTCCCAAAATGGGAGGGTGCAGGCTCAACATGTTCCCTCTAGGGTGATAGGAAGGAGTAACAAGCCCAGAGAACCATGGATGACCAGAGATATTCAGGTTACGATGAGAAGGAAAAGAGAGGCTTTTAGCAGGTACAAGAGAAGCAAGTCAGCAGAGGCATTAGTGGAGTATAGAAAGTGCAGGGTGAAGCTTAAGAAAGCAATTAGGAGAGCAAAGATGGGATATGAGAAAGCTCTGGCTGGTAAAAGTCGGAAAAATCCCAAGATATTCTATAAGTATATCAATGGGAAGAGGATAACCAGGGAAAGAGTAGGGCCCATAAGGGACCAAGGGGGCAATCTATGGATGGAGCCAGAGGACATCGCTAGAGTGTTGAATGAATACTTCATATCCGTCTTCATCCAAAAGAATGAGGATGAAGGTATCGAGCTCGGGGAGAGAGACTGCGAGGTTCTTGAGCAAATTGATATAGGGAGTGACAAGGTATTGGAGGCGTTGGCAGGCTTAAAAGTGGACAAATCTCCAGGTCTGGATGATTTGTGTCCCAGACTGCTGAGGGAGGCAAGGGAGGAGATCGCAGGGGCTCTGACCCAAATTTTTAATTCCTCTCTGGCCACGAGGGAGGTGCCAGAGGACTGGAGAACAGCTAATGTGGTTCCGCTATTAAAGAAGGGTTGTAGAGATAAGCCAGGGAACTACAGGCCAGTGAATCTCACGTCAGTGGTAGGGAAACTATTGGAGAAAGTTCTGAAGGAGAGTATCTATCTCCACGTGGAGAGGCAAGGTTTGATCAAGGATAGTCAGCATGGCTTTGTCAGAGGGAGGTCATGCCTAACAAATTTGATTGAATTTTTTGAGGAGGTGACCAGGTGTGTAGATGATGGTAGTGCAGTTGATGCAGTTTATATGGATTTCAGCAAAGCCTTTGACAAGGTCCCACATGGGAGAATTATAAAGAAGGCAAATGCACATGGGATACAGGGTAATTTGATAAGGTGGATTCAAAATTGGCTTAGTTGTAGGAGGCAGAGGGTGATGACAGAAGGATGCTTTAGTGACTGGAAGCCAGTGTCCAGTGGTGTATCACAGGGATCTGTGCTCGGTCCCCTATTATTTGTCATTTACATAAACGACATAGATGACTATTTGGGAGGTAGGATTAGTAAAGTTGCGGATGACACAAAGATTGGCTGGGTGGTTAACAGTGAGGTTGAGTGTCTTGGGCTACAGGAAGATATAGACGGGATGGTCAAATGGGCAGATAAGTGGCAGATGGAATTTAACCCTGAAAAATGCGAGGTGATACACTTTGGAAGAAGGAGTAATTTGACAAGGAAGTATTCAATGAACGGCATGACACTAGGAAGTTCTGAGGAACAAAGGGACCTTGGTGTGTGTGTCCATAGATCTCTGAAGGCAGAGGGCATGCTAGTGGGTGGTGAAAAAGGCATATCGGACACTTGCCTTTATCAATCGAGGCATAGGTTACAAAAGTAAGGAGGTCATGTTGAAGTTGTATAGAACCTTGGTGAGGCCACAGCTGGAGTACTGTGTGCAGTTGTGGTTGCCACATTATAGGAAGGATGTGATTGCACTGGAGGGGGTGCAGAGGAGATTCACTAGGATGTTGCCTGGGATGAAACATTTAAGTTATGAAGAGAGGTTGGATAGACTTGGGTTGTTTTCATAGGGCCAGAGAAGACTGAGGGGCAACCTGATTGAGGTGTACAAGATTATGAGGGGCATGGACAGGGTGGATAGGGAGCAGATGTTCCACTTAGTTGAAGGGTCAGTCACAAAGGGGCATAAGTTCAAGGTGAGGGGCAGAAGGTTTAGGGTGGGAATGCGAGGAAAAACATTTTAAACCAGAGGGTGTTGACGGTCTGGAATGCACTGCCTGGGAGGGTGGTGGAGGCGGGTTGCCTCACATCCTTTAAAAAGTACCTGGATGAGCACTTGGCACGTCATAACTTTCAAGGCTATGGGCCAAGTGCTGGTAAATGGGATTAGGTAGGTAGGTCAGGTGTTTCTCACGTGTCGGTGCAGACTCAATGGGCCGAAGGGCCTCTTCTGCACTGTGATTCTGTGAATACCGACCTTTGTGGAACTCCACTGCAAACATTCTTCCAGCCGGAAAAATAGTCATGAACCATTACTTTGTTTCCTATCGCTCAGCCAATTTTGTATCCACGTTGATATCATCCATTTTATTCCATGACCTATAAACTTTCCTCACAAGTCTGCTGTGTGGTACAGTATCGAATGCTTTTTTGGAAGTCCATATACACCACATTATCGGCCTTGCCTTCATCAGTGAGGTTGAGTGTCTTGGGCTACCGGAAGATATAGATGGAATGGTCAAATGGGCAGATAAGTGGCAGGTGGAATTTAACCCTGAAAAGAGTGAGGTGATACACTTTGGAAGGAGTAATTTGACAAGTAAGTATTCAATGAACGGCATGACACTAGGAAGTTCTGAGGAACAAAGGGACCTTGGCGTGTGTATCCATAGATCTCTGAAGGCGGAGGGGTATGTTAATGGGGTGGTGAAAAAGGCATTTGGGACACTTGCCTTTATCAATCGCGGCTTAGATTACAAAAGTAGGGAGGCCATGTTGGAGTTGTATAGAACCTTGGTAAGGCCACAGCTGGAGTAGTGCGTACAGTTCTGGTCGCCACATTATAGGAAGGATGTGATTGCACTGGAGAGGGTGCAGAGGAGATTCACCAGGATGTTGCCTGGGATGAAACATTTAGGTTTTGAAGAGAGGTTGGATAGACTTGGGTTGTTTTCGTTGGACCAGAGAAGACTGAGGGACGACCTGATCGAGGTGTACAAGATTATGAGGGACATGGACAGGGTGGATAGGGAGCAGCTGTTCCCCTTAGTTGAAGGATCACGAGGGGACACAAGTTCAAGGTGAGGGGCAGGAGATTTGGGGTGGGGGGGATGTGAGGAAAAACTTTTTTACCCAGAAGGTGGTGGCGGTCTGGAATGCGCTGCCTGGGAGGGTGGTGAAGGCGGGTTGCCTCACATCCTTGCACAGTGTGGCCTACATGTGACTCCAGACCCACAGCAATGTGGTTGACTCTTAACTGCCCTCTAAAATGGCCTGGCAAGCCACTCAGTTCAAGGGCAATTAGGGATTCACAACAAATGCTGGCCTTGCAAGTGACACACACATCCCATGAAAGAAGAAAAAATAGTGTTAACCACTTAGATGTTGAGACTAGGAAATTAATAATGGGAAACAAGGGCAGGGACTTTGAGCGAGTATTTTGATTCTGCCTTCACATTAGATGATACAAAAAAAGTAGAAAATCAAGAGGCAAAAGGGAGGGTGGAACATGAAACAATCTCTATCAATAGAGAAAAAGTAAGGGGAAAACTAATAGGACTAAAGGCTGACAAGTCCCCCAGGCTTGATGGTCTGCATTCTGGATCTTAAAAGAAGTGGCAGCAGAGATAATGGATGCATTGATTGTAATCTTCCAGAATTAAATAGATTCTGGAAAGGTACCAGCAGATTGGAAAACTGCAAATGTAACACCTCTTTTCAAGAAAGGAGGGAGACAGAAAGTAGGAAATCATAGGCCAGTTAGCCTAACATATGTCATTGGGAAAATGCTGGAATCCATTAACGGAGTAATAGCAGGACATTTAGAAAATTATAATACAATCAGGCAAAATCAACATGGCTTTATGAAGGGGAAATGGTGTTTGACAAATTTATTAGTTGTTTGAGGGTGTAAAACGCAAAGTGGATAAAGGGGAACCAGTCAATGTGTACTTGGATTTCCAAAAGGCATTTGATAAGATGCCACATTAAAAGGTTACTGCACAAGATAAGAGCTCATGGTCTTAGCCAATCCTCCATCCATGCTAATATATTACCCCAAGAATCAGGGTACTTGGGTCATTTTCAACTTGGCAAAATGTAACTCGTGGAGTTCCACAGGGATCAGTGCTGCAGCCTCAACTATTTACAATCTATATTAATGACTTGGATGAAGGGACCAACTACAATGCAGCCAAAGTTGCTGATGATACAAAAAATGGGTAGAAAAGCAAATTGTGAGGAGGATACAAAGAGTCTTCAAAGTTATATTGATCAGTGGGGTGAGTGGGCAAAAATTTGGCATGAAGTATAATATGAGAAAATGTGAGATTGTCCACTTTGGCAAAAAGCAGTATATTATTTAAATGGAAAGAGATTGCAGAACTCGGTGGTTCAGAGGGATCTGGGTGTCCTTATACAGGAATCACAAAAAGCAAGCATTGCAGGCACAGTAACTAATTAGGAAGGCAAATGGAGTGTTGGCCTTTATTGCAACAGGGATGGAGTATAAAAGTAGGGAAGTCTTGCTAAAAATGTACAGGGCATTGGTGAGGCCACACAGTTCTGTGGGCAGTTTTGGTCTCCTTACTTATGGAGGGACATACTTGCATTGGAAGTGGTTCAGAGAAGGTTCACTATGCTGATTCCTGGGATGAAAGGGCTGTCTTACAAGGAAAGATCGAGCAGTTGGGCCTACACTCAATGGAGTTGAGGAATGATAGGCGACCTTATTGAAAAATACAAGATTCTAAGGGGGCTTGATAGTGCAGAAACTGAAAGGATGTTTCCCCTCGTGGGGGAATCTGGAACTAAGGGGCACAGTTTAAAAATAAGGGATCTCCTTAAGACTGAGGTGAGGAGAAATTTTTTCTCATGCCCTTCCACAGAAAGCAGTGGGGGCTGGGTCATTGAATATATTCAAAGCTGAGTTTGACACATTTTTAATTGAGGGCATGCAGGAAAGATGGGTTAATGTCACAATCGGATCAACCATAACCTTACTGAATGGCAGCACAGGCTTGAGGGGCCAAACGGCCTATCCCTGCTCCTATATCTTATTGATGTTCTTATAATGCTTAAACTGTTCTCGGAGAATTCGTAGACTTGGCCCCAATCAAAATGGATACCTTTTGAACATTCTTACCAAAAGCAAGTTATATATCCTCCACCGCTGCTCAAAACTCACGAGATCCTTTGCTTTACTGTCTAAACTATAACAAATTAGTAACCATGCAAAACAAATCACATCGCCATATTAAGCATAGGCAGGTGAAATTCTCCAAGTTATCTTCTACATTAGAAACATCAACTGACTTGAGGCATTTAGCATTTTTCAAACAGAAAACACCCACCCACTGCTGAAGTTGAGCTGCTTAGTCAACGGTCTTGTTTCACCATGTTAAAGGTACAAATTGTTTTCTTCTTCAGGAAACCGCTTTGTGAACCAGTGCTTCTCATGAGGTTGTCATCTGTATGTGGCAACACTGAGCAATGTCTACCAATATAAACAAATGTAGCTCACATTACGCATCAAGATTTATACACTGTTCCCTGCATACCAGTGCAGTGAGGGACAACGATTTCTCTCCAAGCGATTTCCTCAAGACAACAATTTGCATTTATTATAGCACCTTTAACTGAGGAAAACAAGACCACTTACTATCCAGCTCAACTTCAGCAGTGGGCGGATGTTTTCTGTTTGAAAAATGCTGAATGCTTCAAGTTAGTTAATGGTTCTATTGTATAAGCTAGCTTGAGGAATTTCACCTGCATATAATATTTTAATAGAACAATGTGATTTGTTTTGCAGGATTACTTAATTTGTTATATTTTGGATGGTCGAAAATTTCATCAATAATAAAAAGCACTGCCAGCCAATTTAGCAGTCCTCTGGGTACCATTTGTTGAATAAAGAAAGGATATCAAATTGGCAGAGGTAACCGCGAGCAAGAATTCATAAGAGTGTATTTGGGAGAGTTTCCTAGAACAATATGTTGTGGAGCCAACCAGGGATCAGGCTAGTTTGGATCTGGTAATGTGTAATGAGGTAGGTATAATAAATAATCTCAGAGTAAAAGATCCCCTAGGAAACAGTGACCATAACATGGTAGAATTTAGTATTCAATTTGAGAGTGAGAAACTTGGGTCGGAAACGTCTGTGCTAAACTTAAATAAGGGTAATTACAAAGGAATGAGGGCAGAGTTGGCTGGAGTGGACTGGGAAAGGAGTTTAGCAGAAAAAACAGTTGATGAACAATGGCAGGTGTTTAAGAAAATAGTTCATGACTCACAACAAAGATATGTCCCAGTGAGAAAGAAAGATTCTCAGAAGGGGATAAACCAACCATGATTAACCAAGGAAGTTAAGGATAATATCAAAAGAAAAAACATACAATGTGGCAAAGGTTAGTGGTAAGCCAGAGGATTGGGAAAGTTTTAAAAATCAACAGAAGGTGACCAAAAAAATAATTAAGAGGGAGAAAATAAACTTTGAGGGTAAACTAGCAAGTAATATAAAAAGGCAGAGCTTCTTTGAATATATAAAAAGGAAGAGAGGCCAAAGTGAACACAGGCTCCTTAGAGAATGATAAAAACAAAAAGCTAAAAGCTACTGCGGATGCTGGAAATCCAAAACAAAATAAGAACAGAATTACCTGGAAAAACTCAGCAAGTCTGGCAGCATCGGCGGAGAAGAAATCAGTCAACGTTTCGAGCCCTCATGGCTCTTCGGCAGAACTGAAGCATAGTTTCAACAAGGGAGAAATATAAATTGGTTTAAGGTGGGTGGGGGGGAAGAGACACATTGAGGGTGTGGTGTGAGCAGATAATCAAAAGATGTCAGAGACAAAAGGGTCAAAGAGGTGTTGAAGGTGGTGGTCTTTGTCTGAGAAAAGTGCTAATTAAGAATGGAAAACAGGATATTCAAAGTACAGCTCTAGTGGGGGTGGGGTGGAAAGACTAAAGGTTTTAGTTTTAGATTTAAAAATAATGGAAATAGGTGGGGAAAGAAGAATCTATATAAATTATTTAAAAAAAAAGGCGGGTGGGGGGGGAAAAGAAACGGGGTGGGGATGGGGGGAGGGGGAGTTTAAGATCTAAAGTTGTTGAATTCAATATTCAGCCCAGAAGGCTGTAAAGTGCCTAGTCGGAAGATGAGGTGCTGTTCCTCCAGTTTGCATTGTTCCAGTGAAGCCCAACGCAAACTGGAGGAACAGCACCTCATCTTCCGACTAGGCACTTTACAGCCTTCTGGGCTGAATATTGAATTCAACAACTTTAGATCTTAAACTCCCCCTCCCCCCATCCCCACCCCGTTTCTTTCCCCCCCCCACCCGCCTTTTTTTTAAATAATTTATATAGATTCTTCTTTCCCCACCTATTTCCATTATTTTTAAATCTAAAACTAAAACCTTTAGTCTTTCCACCCCACCCCCACTAGAGCTGTACTTTGAATATTCTGTTTTCCATTCTTAATTAGCACTTTTCTCAGACAAAGACCACCACCTTCAACACCTCTTTGACCCTTTTGTCTCTGACATCTTTTGATTATCTGCTCACACCACACCCTCAATGTGTCTCTTCCCCCCCACCCACCTTAAACCAATTTATATTTCTCCCTTGTTGAAACTATGCTTCAGTTCTGCCGAAGAGCCATGAGGGCTCGAAACGTTGACTGATTTCTTCTCCGCCGATGCTGCCAGACTTGCTGAGTTTTTCCAGGTAATTCTGTTCTTATTTTCCTTAGAGAATGAGGTTGGGGAAATAATAATGGGGAACCAGGAAATGGCAAAGTTGTTGAATAAATATTTTGCATCAGGCTTCACGGTAGAAGACACTAATAGCATTCCAAAAATACCAAATAATCAAGGGGCAAAAGGGTGAGCGGGGGGAATTGGCAGATGGAATATAACGTGGGAAAATGTGAGGTTGTGCACTTTGGCAGGAAGAATAAAGGAGCTGAATATTATTTAAATGGAGAAAGACTGCAGAAAGCTGCAGTACGGAGGGATTTGGGAGTCCTCATGCATGAATCACAAAAAGCTAGCATAGAAATTCAGCAGGTAATAGGGAAGACAAATGGAATGTTGGCCATTATTTCAAAGGGAATGGAGTATAAAAATGGGAAAGTCTTGCTAAAACTATACAAGGCACTAGTTAGGCAACACCTAGAATACTGTGAACAGTTTTGGTCCCCTTATCTAAGGAAAGATATACTGGCATTGGAGGCAGTCCAGAGAAGGTTCTCTAGGTTGATCCCAGGGATGGAGGGATTTTCTTATGAGGAGAGGTCGAGTAGGTTGGGCGTGTACTCATTGGAGTTTAGAAGAATGAGGTGACCTTATTGAAACATAAGATTCTTAGGGGACTTGACAGGGTAGATGCAAAGAGGCTGTTTCCCCTTGTGGGAGAGTGTAGGACCAGAGGGCATCATCTCAGAGTAAGGGGTCGCCCATTTAAGACAGATGAGGAGGAATTTCTTCTCAGAGGGTAGTGAATCTGTGGAATTCTTTACCGCAGAGGACTGTAGAGGCTTGGTCATTAAGTATATTCAAGGCTGAGATAGACAGATTTTTAAACAGTAAGGAAATCAAGGATTATGGGGAAAAGGCAGGGAAGTGAAGTTGAGGATCATCCGATTAGCCATGATCTCATTGAATACAGAGCAGACTCGATGGGCTGAATGAGCTATTTCTGTTCCTACGTCTTATGGTCTTATTACAATTCAGTGCATTTAGAATAGCAATGAAGCAGATATAAATTGCTCTCATTAAGAATGTTCAAAGGGCATTTATTTTGATATTTTGAAGTCCATTAACTGTTCTCTTTAACCTACTGGTTAACAATATGTATCGAAATTCTTCACACACTACTGGAGCTAACCAAATAGTACTTTGCTCTAGAAGAACAGGGACTTTGGTGAGCAGTGTAGTGAGGTACAGATGCCAATCAGCATGACAGATCTGCCAATGCCATCATCATTAATAGTCGCAAAATCCAAGCAGTAGTGT
This sequence comes from Cetorhinus maximus, assembly GCF_964194155.1. Taxonomy (NCBI): domain Eukaryota; kingdom Metazoa; phylum Chordata; class Chondrichthyes; order Lamniformes; family Cetorhinidae; genus Cetorhinus; species Cetorhinus maximus. Next base: position 73,564,616 of record NC_135896.1, read on the forward strand.
TTAGTTTAGAAGTGTGTGGATTATTAAAATGGTGTCTTCGCATATATTATGAATTGAAGTGTGTTGCTATGCTGCCCAAGAAACAACCAACAGAACAGGTGGAATGATCTTTCAATGAACCACTAGACTTCATGCCAAAAAACGCAACAATAGAGAATATATGCTCCTAACCATTTTGCAAGTCTGTGCTTAGTAATAAGACACTTGGACTTTGGTACTGCAGGTAAGAAATAGTTAGCATACCTGGTGAATTGGCATTGTTGCAAGTCAAGAATTCCACGAGTTGCACAGTGCTTTCATAGGAGGGGGATGAACGTAATCAGCATGCATGTAAATATGTAAACTGAAACCAGAGTGCAATGAACTGTTCCATCACAGGTACAACAGGCTCCATTTACCACCAGGTTTAAATAGAGGTTACCTCAATTTGGATCCACTTTGGGTCAGCAATTGTCTTGTAGGACTCAAAATTCATAAAGCGAGACATCATCAAGGGATACAAACTCAATGTCAGAGGTTCAAAAACAATTGAAATTTCAGAAAGATGCACGAATTTTGAACTGGGTTTCAGGCACAAATCAAGGCAACAGTATTCCATAATGTATGGTATGCACCAGGAGACAGGGAAATATACTCAGCTGAAGGCAAGGACAATTTTTTTCCATAATGGTAAGTCAATATTACATTAATTATTGATGTTGATTCATGTTCAATGCAGGATTCTGTTTCAACAGCCAAGCCAAAAACCAGATGCTGGCTGGGTCAAGATGCAGACGTGGTCTGGCAGTGGAGAGATGTCCCTCTTGCAGAGTGAAGAGTTTGGACAGGCACTATTCAATGTTGATGTGTAAAAAACAATGTTTTGACATGCCAAAAAGTTGCTACCAGAATTACGTTCACTTTTCCACTCTAAGATTTATAATATTTTGGGTAATGGGGAAAATACGTAGAAATCTCAACATCAACTAATTCCCAGAGCTTAAAGCAAGAACGAATGACTGGAGATGTGAAGAGGCATATTGCTGGGTAACACCACTTCAGTAAAATGTTCTGGACTTCTTGATCTTACTTCATCCAGTGTAAGGTGGGAGAAAGTCCTAGTTCAGTATAAACGCCTGTTTATAGACCTGTTGGGCCGAACGTGTCTTGTGCTATAAAGTTTGATGCAACTTTATGAATTCTATATCGATTTCAGTTCTGTCTACTGTTATGACGTGGCAGATGATGTGTGCCAGGCGGATCAAATCCACAAGAGAAGCTTGATCATGCTATCACAACAGTTTTGCAATTTGTATTTATTTCAAGATGCGAGCCCTGAATTCAGAAGTAATAAATCCACCAAGACTTTATAAAAACTAAATTAAACATTTATTGACAAAAGAAAAGATTTCAAACTCATGCATAGGTCTACAAATTACTGTAATAACTCCCAAAACCTCTAATTAATCTGGCTTCCAGTTACACCTCCGTAAAGGCAACAGTAAAAAAAAATAGATTTTAAACAGATCCAGGCAAGTCAACACAATACCCTGGACAGTAGAATTCAAAGTGGTTTTCCCAGCTTCAGTTTCTGTGGACAGCAGGCTTAATGCACAAATACTGGAGGCTTCTCACACTTCTGTAGATCTTACAATGACTTCCCTAACACGTAGCCTCATTCTTCTTTATACATGTTTCCCCCCTTTTAATGTAAATCCCATTGTTCCTATGTGTCTTTGGAACTTTACCTTTCTCATAATATAAATCTTTTCATGAAGTTAACGTTGTCAGTAACCTTTGGGAAAAATAAACACTGTTTTGCCCGGCTTTCCTAGCTAGGTGTCAACATCCTACCATCTCTTTGAAATTCAAACTGCCCTGATTTATCTAAAAATGCAAATTCTCCTCACCTTACATTCTAAGACTTTAGCCATGTTTACGTATTTAGCATTTCAAACCTAGCTTCTTTTGATGAGTCAAAGCCTCCAGGCCAGCTGTCTCCAATTCAATTAAATCCCAGACACACAAACTATCCGAATCCCACTATTAACCTACTTTTACAATAAATCACAATAGTATGGGAATTATTATATTTTCGCAACACTACACGGCTAGATGATGCGCTGACCAAAACCTGTGGTACACAGAGAACTGAGATTGAGTTTCAAACTATTTAATCATGTATTGGATGACAGTCATGCCATCTATCCAGAGATGTACCAACTGTCATGCCCAGAAGATATGAACGAAATATATCATCCTGGTTACTTTAATTTTTATTTTTAAATGGACAAATGGCTTTACACCAGTTGAAGCCTGACTAGCTACGGCTCACCCCAAAGGAATTTCTAGCCTTTAGAAAACAGCAAAGATCTTGTTGTCTCTAAAGAGGCATGAATGCCCCATGACTGCAGAAATCAAATTCCAAGTAAATGCATAAAGACCCTTTACGTTTCTAAGGCAGAGCTCTGACCACCAGAGACAATACCTCTGCAAGGACAAAGGGGCCCTGAAAATTATGGAGCAGAATCCAGGCAACCTGTCATCTTCCATGAACAAAGCAGCAGCAGAAACAGAGCTCTGTCCAGATTTAAATTGCCTGGCCCTCATCTACACTGTTTTCTACTGGAAAATCTGAGCTAGTGCCTACTGCAGGACTGATTCAACTCTACGTGCTTCTCCCATTGTGGAAGTCAGCACTATCGGAAAAGTAGATCATCCGGCATCAATTTCAGCCAGCTAACCTCTGAAGGGATACACCACTGGACTTTTGATTCTGGACTTATGTGGAACAATAATTTATGGTGCAGACATGTTTCAAATGGCTACTGTTTATGGTGCGGTCGTCTATCCATTTATGCCACTATATTGCTTCAATAGATGACCACACCATAAACAGTACCCATTTGAAACAATTTTTATTTTGTCTGTGGTCTTTGCCCTGTACCTCTTTCCTTCCCTTATCCCTCTTTTATTGTGTGTCTGTACCGGGGGCTATGTGCGAATCTCCTTCCCGCGTTTTTCTGAGTGTGTGTAGAATAAGCTAGCCCTCTGATTTTACCCTATCTCAAGTTTGTTGTGAAGTTATTAATAGAGAGTTGGATCACTCCAAAAACTGAAGGGTTGCAGAAAATACACCACTTATAAAGGGGGAGATCAAAAATCAAAAACGCCTGTTTGCAGACGGGTAGAGAGGAAAAGAAATCAGGGCTGTTTAAATTAAACCTCCTCCCATCCGAAATACAACTTACTCTGAATCAGTATGGGGCTGTCATATGGCCAGGTGCATCATTGAGTTCAAAATAGTCAATAGGCTAGGATAATCAATACTACCATATATAGTTTACCTTCACTAAGCTCCATGGATTTATGCTCTGCATTCTTGCAAGAAGATGTCTATTATAAAAGGCAACAGAGGAAGCAGCTATAGCAGCACAACCTGAGCAAGGCTGCATACTTAAGGCCACATTCTTAAGACCACCATTTCAGATTTCTAGCTAACACCTAAACAAACAAACTCTAACTATGACAACACTAACTGAGATTACCACTAGCAGTTTCACAAACAGGCACACATAGGGCACGACACAGATGGCTAATGGCCGCTTGTAAAGGGAGACACTGGTCATTAAAAGGGTGCCAAATTGATCGGGGAGCAATTAGTGGAGTCCAAAACAATGTAACTGCTTTGGATCTTTCACAGCCTCAGGATGTCTCAATGTGCTTCACAACCAATGAAATACTTTTGAAGCATTGTTACTATTATAATACAAGAAAAAACAGCAGCGAATTTGGTCCTGGAAAAGTCCCACAAACAGCAATGAGACATTGATCAGATAATCTGCTTTGGTGATGCTGATTGCAGGATTTGTGCAATTAGGAAAGTGGGCACCTTTGAAGTGATCTTCCAGAAAAACCTCAGTCTCAGGAACACAACACCCCCTAAATTACCTCTGGCATCTATAATATTTTCAATTCACTGATTCTAAGGCTGTGACTCACACATTCCTGTTGTAATACCTCATCTGAAATGCCTAAGAACATGGAAAGAGTAGTCCAGCAGTTCTGACCAAAGGAACAGTTACATGCCAAGAGACTACAAGCAGGAATTTTGGAGTGATATATATAAATCTCTTGTGGATCAATTCCAGTTTGCTCAAGTATTATGCCGTTTAGTAAGTTGGTTGTGTTTTTTGGCTTCCAAGTATCATTTTACTTGTAAATAAACTCAAAACAGTATATTAGCCTGTAAACAAAACGGTGGAGGTGGAGTGTTCTATTATTCAAGATGGTCATAACATCTTTGATCATCTTATGCATTCTTCAGTATCACAATTCGGCATTAATTGTTGGATACAGGCTTCACTAACCCAAACACGTATGGTTACGTGACTGGATCAGTAATCCAGATGCCTGGATTAATAATCAGATAAATTGAATTTGAAATCCTAACATAGCAGGTTCAGAATTTAAATTTAATTTAAAAGTAAATCTGGAATGAAAAGCTAGCATTAGTCATGGTGACCAAGAAGAAGTAATTGGTTTGTCATAAAAATCTAACTGTTTCACGAATGTAATTCACTAATCTGGCCTACATGTGACTTCAAACCCAGAGTAACTGCCCTCTGAAATAGCCAAGGAAGGCACTCAGTTCTATCAAACCACTTTAAAGGATGAAAATTTAAAAAAGATAGGCCACTCGGCTTCATCCTAGGCACTGGATTCAGATTTTAAAAAAGGCACAGCCAGCCCTGCCAAAGTCTTCTTCACCAACATCTGAAACTTGTGCTGAAGTTGAGTGAGTTGTCCCATAAAACTATTCAAGCAACAGTCTGACAGTCATACTCTCAGAACTGTACTAATCAAACGCCTCTATAATCAACTAATGAATTAGTGCTCCTCCATGTTGAGCATTGCTTGTAAGAAGCAATGAAGGTAATAAGGACACAGTATGTACTCTAGGTGGAAGAGTTAAATGTACATCACCAAGAGACATTCAGTAACACCACTACTCACCAAGCCCTGAAGGACATAGGTGTTCAAAGAATGCATGAATTTTGCATGTTACAGCAGGATTGCAGGCAATATTCTGATCAGGTTTTAAAACTGCAGAATTAATGAACAATGTATCAATCGGCCACTAAAAATGATCAAAGGGATAGTCTCAATATTGTATAACATCACTGCAGTATTGTTTTCTGCTACAGATGTTATCAATCCTGTCACTGTGGTCATTGACAATGCATTCTAGTTATATGAATATTTATGAGGGCAAATCCAAGAAACCATGCCCCCTCCTCCCACAGACGTTATTATTCTTTGAATACATTATGCAATCCTAACAGTAATTCTATGGAAATCTGAATGGACTCCTAAATTTTACAACAAGGCAAGAAGCAAAAATAAAAGCAAAATACTGTGGATGCTGGAAACCTGATAAGAAGCAAACGGCTGTATGTCACCAGAGTCTGCTCATCTCAATGCTAGCTGTGGATTCAAAGAGAGAAATGTAATTAACAAGTTCCAAAGGAGTAAAATCAATTGTCCCTGGAAGGCAGGCAACTTAATACAGGTCAGGATATTCATATCAGGATATTCTTTGTTGCTCTTTGTATCCAACAGCCACTAGGGAGTAGATCAACTGAAGATCACAATAATCAATTAACCAATTGACTGTAAGCACCTTATATCCTCAAAAAGGCTCGTTAGCAAAGGCTTGTGAAATACCCAATTCAAGTGGCACCTCTGCATGGATGGGCACTTCCAGTTTGCCAGGTTAAGTTACAATTCACATCTGAACCCATTGCATTTAGGATACATGACACTTGAGTAAATACATTAAATGCTTTAGGTAGTAATGAAAAAAGTACAGAGCCAAACAAGGCAGACTTCATCTGACCAAGTTCATTACCTAATACTTATGGAATTCCTTCAACTATCTGATTTCCCTTTAAATTCTCCACACTATCAACTTTCACCTTTCTACACATTCACCACTTCTGCATAAACCAGTGAAATGTGAACTGTGTACCCTCCCTTTTCTCAGCTTGAGCCCATGTTTCTTGGTTCTACCGTTCCTGGAATCTGGTCAATGGGGGTTCATTTTATCCACTTAAGTTGAATTGATGACTATTTCTCTGAACCTTCTTCTCTCCAGAATGAACCATCCTTGGCTCTTCAACCTCTCCTCACAGCTCAGATGTTTTAAGGACGGTAGACATCACCTTGCTTGAATTTTTCTGCACTGCCTCCAATGCCTGGACAACCAATTACAGTAATAGCAACCAGAATCATGTACATTACTCTAGCTGTGGCCCAAGCAGGATTTCATTCAGACACTTCACTATTGAGTTCTGATGAAAGCTGTCATGAAATGTTAACTTTGTTTCTTGCTTCACAGATGCTGCCTGACCAGAGTATTTCCAGCATTTTCACTTTTTATTTCAGAGTTCCAGCATCCACAGTATTTTGCTTTTGACTCGTTGAGGCAGTCACCTTTACAAGGTTTTACACATAAAGTAGTAAATCACCAGGAAGGAACATCAGATACCTTCTTCACTCAAAACACGTGCAAGCCAAACTAAGAGAGATGGAGAACTGATGGTGAGTAGACAAGGCTGACGACCTTCAAGCAGCTGCTTATAAAAATGACCTGAAAGCTCTACATGTGAGCAGTCTATGGTCCCAAAATCAACAATGTGACAACCATCCTCTCAGCAGATGGTAATCAGCTCCAAACAAATAGGCATGAGATATTCTCTCATTGGGCAGAACATTTCACAATCTTCTAAACCAACAATCTATAGTGTGCAATGATACCACTGAGTCACTTCCACAGCACCACACTCTGGAAGAGCTTACTCTCAATCCTTCACAAGTGGAAGACACAAAGGCCATAAAGCAGTTTTCTATGGCAAGGCACCAGGAGCTGATGGCATTCTACCTGAAGTATTCAAGTATGGAGGGACACATGGTTAGGAAGCTCAATAGTCTCTTCTGCCTAATCTCGAACCAGGGTGCTCAGCCCCAAGACTACATGGATGACTCCATAACTCATCTCTACAAACACAAAGGGAGCAAGTCCATATGTGACAAACATGGATAATCAATTCTTTCAACAGCAGGAAAAATTCTGCGCGAGTTATTCTTAATAACTCACTTACCTCATTGACTTGGTGTACTCTGAATCACAGTGTGGCTTCCATATAGGGCAGGGAACAGTAGACATGATCTTTGCAGCACATCATATTCAAGAAAAGATCCACGCACAAATAGAAGGACCTCTTTATGGTGTTTACTGACCTGACCAAGGCTTTTGAGACAGTAAACCGGGAAGGCCTGTGGAAGGTTCTGTGTAAATATGGCTGTCCTGAAAATATGATCATTCGCTTGTTTCATAATGGCATGATAGCCAGTGTGATGCAAAGTGGTACATCATCGGATGTCTTTCCTGTCACCAGTGGCACCAAGCAAGGCTGTGTATTGGCTCCAGCTCTGTTTGCCATATACTTCTCGGCCATACTCCAGTATGCACTCAGAGATCTTGACACAGGAGCACACATTCAATTCAGGACAGACAGCAGCTTCTTCAACTTGCAAAGGATCAAAGTTTGCACAAAGGTTATGCTACTGCGTGAACTCTTCGTGGACGAATACACTCTCATAGCACATATTCCGGACGACATTCAGCTGCTTGTTGAATGCTTTGCCCCAGCCTCAGGACACTTTGGCCTGACGATAAGCCTGAAGACGTCAGAGACCTTGTATCAACCTGCCCCTGGCCACATACTCCAAGACCCCACAGTCACTATCTTCAACACACCCCTTCATTCAAGAAAGAAGTTTTGCTATCTTGGGAGTATCCTCTCCAATGAACACTATGCTCGATGATGAAATCAACCATCACCTGGCAAAAGCAAGCTCAGTGTTTGGCAGGCTCACTCACAGGCTTTGGAAAGAGCATGAAGTTTGTCTCAGAAAAAAGATCAAAGTCTACCAAGCAGTGGTTCTCGCATCACTTCTTTATGGGTGCGAGATTTGGACAACCTACGAGCATCAGAAAGAGACTAGAAGTTCTCCATCTTTGCTGTCTGAGATCTATTTGCAACATCAGGTGGCAAGGCAAAATACCCAAAGTTCTTGCAAAGTGCTGCATACCTGGCATTGACACAATGCTCATCAGAGCTCAGCATCACTGGGTCGGTCATGTGGTTCGCATGGAGGATTCCCACATACCAAAGGCAGTACTTCACAGCCAGCTGAGCATGGGAGCCTGGACCATAGGATGTCTGAAATTTAGTAAAAAAATCAGTTCAGACCAGTTCAAGATAGAACTGGCCTGAATGAGGAGGAACTGGTGTTAAACTGGTCTCAGCTGGATTCCACAGGAGGTGACTGATAAACTGGCAATTCTACTGGACTCATTAGAAATCTAGTTGCTCAGTTGGCACCAGTATTTTTCAGCTGAAACCAGTTCACCTGTTGTCAATTTTACTAAAACCAGTACGCAAGTGAAAAAAGTCTCTCTCGTCCCCCTCTGGCCCTTCCCAGCTGTTTGTCTCTCTTCCTCCCGCCCCATTCCTCACCCCCGTTAAGTCTTTCTCCCTCAGTCATCCCACATCGTCAGTCTCCATCCTCCCCACTCCTGCATCCTCTAACCTTTATTTTATACTGTCTCTTCTCATGATTGGATTTGTTCTATTAATGAAAATCCAATTGACTGACATGTTCATCGACGCATTTTTAAAATTTTTTTGTGCAGAAGTAAAATTGCAAGAATTACATAAGTGATGATTTCAATGGAGATTCACACATGTTAAAATGTATACCTGATCTGAATTGGCTCTAGAATAAATTTGCAATATTCAATATCACAAAAAAATACAAAGATTATTTCATGTCAATCACAGACTTGGTTTTTAACTCTATTATTATTCATTAGGATTGGATTTATTCTTGCACCCAGCAGTCATTATGCAAGTTCCTCTGAGCTAGAGAGTCTGGCCAACCAGATGCACCAACAGCCACCCCCACTTCTCTCCCCACTCTCTTCTCTTTCTCCCCATTGCAGCAACTCCCCCCTCCTCTTATCTTCCCAAAAAAATGTGACAGGATAGTTGAGGTGCAATCCAAAATGCATGCAGCTCACATGGGTGAATCAGCAATGGAGGCAGCAGGGGCAACGGTTGAGCAGCGGATGCGGCCAAGGCTGCAGTAGCTGTGCTGGCAGGGAAGGAGGCAGTGGTGGCAACGGCAGTGAGAATACAGGAAGAGACTGGGAGCAGGAACAAAACCAGCCTAGCTGTGAGGTTCAGGGCAAGATAGCCACTCACGGCCACCATCTTGTCCTTGTGCCGACCCAGGGAGCTCCCCGCTCAGCTGAGTTAACAGCACACCAGCCTGCACAGCTCCTATCTGAGTAGTGATGAGGTCGGTGGAAGTAACTTCCGCCTCCCACCCCAGCCCAATCCCACCCAACTTGCACTCCTGAGCATAAGTGATGCAAACTGCCCAGTGTCAGGAAGAGCTACTGGCTAAGATTGGTAAGTTCAAAGCAAAGAAAGCAGCCCTCCAGGAAAATGTAGAGGACATCTCCAGGCTTTTAAAACAGAATGGGTGAGCGTATGGACTTCATTTAAACAAAGAGCGGGTGAGCATATGGACTTCATTTGAAACAGAACGGGCTGGGTATTTAAAACAAAGAGTGAGGAGGCTTCATTTAAAAAGAGCGTGGAGAGCAGCTGATTGGTGAGTATTTCTAGTCTTTAGGTTAAAATTAGGTCTATAGTTAGTGTTTGGATCTCTAGTCTTAATTTTCTCTTTTGTAAAAATAGCTTAAGTATAAGATCGATACTGGTGTAAATAATTAATTTCAATAGAGAGTGTAAAGAGCAGGGATACTAGAGTAATTAATAAATAAATAAAATAAGATAGCGATGGCAGGACAGGCGATGTGTTGCTGTTGCAGCATGTGGAAGCTGCTGGACACCAGCTGCTAGATCCGGAGAAAACACACCTGTAGGAAGTGTTTGCAGCTCGAGGGACTTCAGATCCGAGTTAAGGAGCTGGAGTCTGAGCTGCAGACATTGCGCCACATCAGGGAGGGGGAAAGTCACCTGGACACTTTGTTCCAAGAGGCGGTCACACCCCACAGGTTAGATAATTCTAATTTGGTCTGTGATCAGGGACAGGAGGGTGTGACTGCAGGTGAGGCAGTTATGGGTACCCAGGGGGTAGCATTCAAGGGGCCTCAGCCCCTACAATTGTCCAACAGTTATGAGGTTCTTGCAAGCTTTATGGACATGAGCAGAGACTGCAGGGAGAATGAGCAAACTGAATACTGAACATGGTACAGGGAGCCATTCAAGTGGGGGAGGAAATAGGACTGTAGTAGTGGTAGGGGGCAGTATAATTAGGGGGATAGATACCATTCTCTGCAGCCGTAAGTGCGAGTCCCGAAGGCTTTGTTGCCTGCCTGGTGCCAGGGCTAAGGACAGCTCCTCAGGGCTGTTGATGTGGTGTATATGGATTTTCAAAAGGCATTTGATACAGTGCCACACAATAGACTCGAGCAAAATTCTAGGCCACGGAATAAAAGGGAAAGCAGGCACTTGGATAAGAAATTGGATGAGTGACAGGAGACAGTAGTGATAAATGGTTGTTTTTTCAGGTTGGATGAAGGTTTGTAGTGGAGTTCCTCAGGGGTCAGTGTTGGGACCCTTGCTCTTCCTGATATATATTAATGACCTGGACTGTGGCGTGCAGGGCATGATTCAAAATTTGCAGATGATACAAAGATTGGAAATGTTGTCAACTGTGATGGGGATAGTCTTGAACTTCAAAAGGACATAGACATGGTGGTGGATTGAACAGACATGTGGCAGATGAAGTTCAATGCAGAGAAGTGTGAGGTGATACATTTTGGCAGGAAAGGTACGGTGAGACAGTGCAAAATAAAAGGGAGAGCCTCTGGAGGAGGTGCAAGAACAGAGGGACCTCAGTGTATGCAACATAGGTCATTGAAGATGGCAGGGCATGTTCACAGAATCACACAGTGCAGAAGAGGCCCTTCAGCCCATCGAGTCTGCACCGACACGAGAGAAACACCTGACCTACCTACCTAATCCCATTTACCAGCACTTGACCCATAACCTTGAATGTTATAACGTGCCAATTTCTCATCTGTGTACTTTTTAAAGGATGTGAAGCAACCCGCCTCCACCACCCTCCCAGGCAGCACATTGCAGACCCTCACCACCTTCTGGGTAAAAACGTTTTTCCTCACATTCCCCCTAAAGCATCGACCCCTCACCTTGAACTTTTGTCCCCTTGTGACTGACCCTTCAACTAAGGGGAACAGCTGCTCCCTATCCACCCTGTCCATGCCCTTCAGTCTTGTACACCTCGATCAGGTTGCCCCTCAGTCTTCTCAGCTCCAACGAAAACAACCCAAGTCTATCCAACCTCTCTTCATAACTTAAATGTTTCATCCCAGGCAACATCCTGGTGAATCTCCTCTGCACCCCCTCCAGTGCAATCACATCCTTCCTATAATGTGGCGACCAGAAATGCACACAGTACTCCAGCTGTGACCTCACCAAGGTTCCATACAACTCCAACATGACCTCCCTACTTTTGTAACCTATGCCTCGATTGATAAAGGCAAGTGTCCCATATGCCTTTTTCACCACCCCATTAACATGCCCCGCTGCCTTTAGAGATCTATGGACACACACGCCAAGGTCCCTTTGTTCCTCAGAACGTCATGCCATTCATTGAATACTTCCTTGTCAAATTACTCCTTCCAAAGTGTATCACCTCGCACTTTTCAGGGTTAAATTCCATCTGCCACTTATCTGCCCATTTGACCATCCCGTCTATATCTTTCTGTAGCCCAAGACACTCAACCTCACTGTTAACCTCCGGCCAATCTTTGCGTCATCCGCAAACCTACTAATCCTACCCCCCACATAGTCATCTATGTTATTCATATAAATGACAAATACTAGGGGACCCAGCACAGATCCTTGTGGTACGCCACTGGACACTGGCTTCCAGTCACTAAAGCATCCTTCTGTCACCACCCTCTGCCTCCTACAACTAAGCCAATTTTGAATCCACTTTATCAAATTACCCTGTATCCCATGTGCCTCTGTCTTCTTTATAATTCTCCCATGTGGGACCTTGTCAAAGGCTTTGCTGAAATCCATACAAACCACATCAACTGCACTGCCCTCATCTACACACCTGGTCACCTCCTCAAAAAATTCAATCAAATTTGTTAGGCATGACCTCCCTCTGACAAAGCCATGCTGACTATCCCTGATCAAACCTTGCCTCTCCAAGTGAAGATAGATTCCCTCCTTCAGAATTTTCTCCAATAGTTTCCCTACCACTTAACGTGAGACTCACTGGCCTGTAGTTCCCTGGCTTATTTGTACAACCCTTCTTTAATAGCGGAACCACATTAGCTGTTCTCCAGCCCTCTGGCACCTCCCCCGTGGCTAGAGAGGAATTAAAAATTTGGGTCAGAGCCCCTGCGAACGCCCCCCTCAGCAGTCTGGGACACAAATCATCCGGACCTGGAGATTTGTCCACTTTTAAGCCTGCCAACGCCTCCAATACCTTGTCACTCCCTATATCAATTTGCTTAAGAACCTCGCAGTCTCTCTCCCAGAGTTCAATACCTTCATCCTCATTCTCTTGGGTGAAGACGGATGTGAAGTATTCATTCAACACTCTAGCGATGTCCTCTGGCTCCACCCATAGATTGGGCCTTATGAGCCCTACTCTTTCTCTGGTTATCCTCTTCCCATTGATATACCTATAGAATATCTTGGGATTTTTCCTACTTTTACCAGCCAGAGCTTTCTCATATCACCTCTTTGCTCTCCTAATTGCTTTCTTAAGCTCCACCCTGCACTTTCTGTACTCCACTAATGCCTCTGCTGATTTGCTTCCCTTGTACCTGCTAAAAGCCTCTCTTTTCCTTCTCATCGTAACCTGAATATCTCTGGTCATCCATGGTTCTCTGGGCTTGTTACTCCTTCCTATCATCCTAGAGGGAACATGTTGAGCCTGTATCCTCCCCATTTCCTTTTTGAACGCCCCTCCCCTCACTGCTCCTCTGTAGATTTCCCCACAAGTAGTTGTTCCCAGTCTACCTTGGCCAGATCCTGCCTTATTTTACTAAAATCCACTCTCACCCAATCCAAAACATTTTTTTGCAACTTGTCGATTTCTTTGCCCATAACAAACTTAAACTGTAACATGTTGTGGTTCGCTATCACTAACATGCTCCCCCACCATCTCCTCAGCCACCTGTCCAGCTTCATTCCCCAGAATTAGGTCCAGCACTGTGCCGTCCCTTGTTGGACCCTCGACATATTGACCTAAAAAGTTCTCCTGTACACATTTCAAGAAATGCACTCCATCCAAGCCCTTAACACTATGTCTATCCCAATGAATGTTGGGAAAGTTGAAATCACCTAATATAATTACCCTATTATTATTTTTACATACCTCTGCAAATTGTGCACATATTTGCTCCTCAATTTCCCGCTGACTATCTGGGGGTCTATAATAAAGACCTAACAATGTGGCTGTCCCTTTTTTATTCCTAAACTCTACCCACAAAGCTTCATTCGATGCCCCCTCCAAGATATCATCCCTCCTTACTGCAGTAACTGACTCCTTAACTAATAATGCAATGCATCCTCCTCTTTTACCCCCTCCTCTGTCTCGCCTGAAGATTCTATATCCCGGAATGTTGAGCTGGCAATCCTGCCCTTCCCTCAACCACATCTCAGTGATGGCTATTATATGACAATTCCACATGTCAATCCTCACCCTTAACTCATCCGTTTTACCTGTAATACTCCAGGCATTAAAGTAGAGGCCATCCAGCCTTGCCTTACTCCCTTGAAACTTAATGCAGCTGTACTCCCTCTGACTTGATTGTTTTACTGTATTATGATGTGTCCCTATTCTGCTAACATTCTGTGACCCCCAACCCTCCCCATGCCAAATTAGTTTAAACTCCTCCCAACAGCACTAGCAAACCCGCCTGCAAGGATGTTAGTCCCGCTCTGGTTCAGATGTAGACCATCCCACTTGTACAGGTCCCACCTTCCCCAGAAACGATCCCAGTGATCCAGGAATCTAAAACCCTCCATCTTGCACCAACTCTTAAGCCACATATTCATCTGCGCTATACTCCTATTTCTGAGCTTGCTAGCACGTGGCACTGGGAGTAATCCAGAGATTACAACCAGAGAGGTCTTTTTTAGTCTACTGCCTAACTCCCTGAATTCTTGATGCAAGACCTCATCCCTCTTTCTACCTATATCATTGGTACCAACATGTACCATGACCTCTGCCTTATCACCCTCGCCCTTCAGGATGCCCTGCAGCCGTTCAGTGACATCCCGGACACTGGCACCAGGGAGGCAACATGCCATCCTGGAGTCACGTTGATGGCCACAGTCGCGCCTATCTGTTTCCCTAACTATTACTATTGTTCTTCCTCTCTTCCTCCTGTACAGAGAGGCTGCTTGTAGTGCCAGAAGCTTGGCTCTGTCTGCACTCCCTGGAGGAACCAGCACCCTCATCAGCCACCAAAATGGAATACTGATTTGCGAGCGGGACCCCAGGGAATTCCTAAACTACTTGCCTGTTTCTCTTGGACTGCCTGGTGGTCACCCATTTCCTTTCTTCCTCAAGTCCCTTCAGCTGCGGTGTGACCACCTCTCTAAACGTGCTAAGAGAGCAGTTAATAAAGCATATAGTATCTTAGGCTTTATTAATAGGAACACTGAGTACAAGAATAAGGAGGTCATATTGAACTTATATAAGACACTAGTTAGGCCTCACCTGGAGCACTGTGTCCAGTTCTGAGCACCATACTTGAAGAAGGATGTGAAGGCATTGAAGAGAGACAGAGGAGATTCACAAGAATGATTCCAGGGATGAAGAACTGTAGCTATGCAGATAGATTGGAGAGGTCGGGACTGGTTTCCTTGGAGGAAAGAAGGGCGAGAGGAGGCTTGATAGAGGTATTCAAGGAAAAAAGTGTTTTCACCCAGCGGGTGGTTGGAGTCTGGAACAAACTTCCTGAAAGGCTGGTGGAGGGAGGTTCAATCAAGGTATTCAAAGGGAATTGGATTGCTACCTGAAAAAAAGAATGTGCACGGTTATGGGGATAAGGCAGGGGAGTGGGACTAGGTGGAATGCTCTTTCAGAGAGCCAGTGCAGGCTCGATGGGCTGAATGGCCTCCTTCTGCACTGTAAAGATACTATGATACTGTGAAGTTGGTGGGCTCATGACAAAAATTAGGGCATGTGGAGTCAACAGCTAAATGGATAGCAAGTTGGCTAAAAAAAATTGAAAGCAGAGAGTAGGGGCAAAGGGTAATTATTCAGGCTGGATGAAGATAGAAATCCATGGGGATCATGGATTTACCTCTGATGTCCCCGATGTACGTATCCTTAGTCCTCTCCTATTTCATACATACGAACATACGAATTAGGAGGCGGCCATTCGGCCCCTCAAGCCTGCTCCGCAGTACAGTAAGATCATGGCTGATCTGATGATGGCCTCAACTCCACATTCCCCCTACCCCCAAAAACCTTTGACTCCCTTATTGGTTAAGAGTCGATCTACCTCTGCTTTAAAAATATTCAATGATCCTGCCTACACTGCTCTCTGGGGAAGAGAGAGTTCCAAAGATTCATGACCCTCAGAAAAAATTCTTCTCATCTCAGTCTTAAATAGGAGACCCCTTATTTTTAAAATGTGTACCCTAGTTCTAGTCTCTCCCACAAGGGGAAACAACCTTTCACTATCCACCCTGTCAAGTCCCCTCAGGATCTTTTAAGTTACAATAAGATCACACCTCATTCTTCTAAATTCCAATGGATACAGGTCCAGCCTGTCCAACCTTTCATCGTAAGATAAACCCCCATCCCAGGTATCAGTTCAGTGAACCTTCTCTAACTGCTTCTAATGTATTTATATCCTTTCTTAAATAAGGAGACCAAAACTGTACAGTATTCTAGATATGGACTCACTGACACCCTGTACAACTGTGGCAAAACATCCCAACTTTTATATTCCATTTCCCTTGCTGTACCTGCATACTAATCTTTCCTGATTCATGTACTAGGATACCCAGGTCACTGTGTCACCGAGTTCTGCAATCTCTTTCCATTTAAATAATATGCTGCTTTTCTATTCCTACCAACGTGGACAAGTTCACATTTTCCTGTATTATACTCCATCTGCCAAACTTTTGCCCATTCACTTAACCTATCTATATCCCTTTGCAGACTCCTTGAGCCCTCTTCAGAACTTGCATTCCTACCTATCTTTGTCTCATCAGCAAAATTAACAACCATCTCATCCATCCCTTCATCCAAGTCATAGATATAAATTTTAAATAGATGAGGCCCCAGCACTGATCCCTGTGGCACTCCACTTGTCACACCTTGCCAACCCTAAAAAGACCCATTTATCCCTACCCTCTGCTTCCTGTCAGCTAATCATTCCACTATCCATGCTAATATGTTACCCCCTACGCCATGAGCTCTCATTCTGTGTAATGACCTTTTATGTGGCACCTTGCCAAATGCCTTCTGGAAATCTAAATTCAGCACATCCACAGGTGTGGACTTGTCTACGATGTTTGTTACTTCCTTAAAGAACTCAAATAAATTAGTCAAATATGATTTCCCTTTCACAAACCATGTTGACTCTGCCTGATTGCATTGAGATTTTCTAAGTGTCCTGCTCTAACCTTCATAATGGATTCCAGCAATTTCCCTACGACAGCTGACTAACTGGCCTGTAGTTTCCTGCTTTCTGTCTCCTTCCTTTCTTGACTAGAGGAGTTACATTCACTATTTTCCAATCTGATAGGACTTTGTAGAATCTAGGGAATTTTGGAAAATTAAAACCAGTGCATCCATTATCCCAGTAGCCACTCCATTTAAGGCCCTAGGATGAAGTCCATCAGGACCAGGGGACTTGTCAATTTTTAGTTCTAATAATTTGCTCAGTATCCTCTCCCTGGCAATAGTAATTGTTTTAACTTCCTCCCTCCCTTTCTCCTCCTGATTCACAATTATTTCTATGGAGGATAAAAATAACATCCCAATGAAGACAGATGCAAAATATCTGTTCAATTCATCTGCCATTTCCTTATTTTCCATTATTAGTTTCCCAATTCTCACTCGAAAGGATCAACGCTCACTTTACTTACTCTTTTCCTTTTTTAATTCCTGTAGAAACTCTTATTGTTTTGATATTTCTAGCTAGCTTTCTTTTGTACTGTAATTTCTCCCTCCTTAATCTTATCGTCATTCTTTGCTGTTCTTTATATTCTGCCCAATCTTCTGACCTGCCATGCATCTTTGCGCAATTATACACTTCTTTCAATTTGTTAGTCACGGATGGTGTATCCTTCTCCTAGAGTCTTTCTTTCTCACTGGAATGCATGTTTTGAGTATTCTGAAATATCTCCTTAAATTTCTGCCACTGCATCTCTACAGACCTACCCCTTAACCTAATTTCCCAGTTCACTTTAGTGAGCTGTCATCATGCCCTCACAATTTCCTTTATTTAAGCTTAAAACACTACTCTTGGACACACTCCTCTCTCCCTCAAACAGTGTGTGAAATTCAATCATATTATGATCACTGCTACCTAGGTGCACCTTCACTATGAGCTCGAGGTGTCAGCTGTGGCTCAGTTCATAGCACCCTCGCCTTTGAATCAGAGGGTTGTGGGTTCATGTCCCACTCCCAGAAACCAAGAACTGTGATTGTACTCGAAAGAGTTGCAATCTGTGACTGTTGATAACTCGAAAGAATTTTGAGGTGTCAGCTTTGGCTCAGTTCATAGCACCCTCGCCTTTGAATCAGAGGGTTGTGGGTTCATGTCCCACTCCCGGAAACCAAGAACTGTGATTGTACTCGAAAGAGTTGCAATCTGTGACTGTTGATAACTCGAAAGAGTTTCACTATGAGCTCGAGGTGTCAGCTGTGGCTCAGTTCATAGCACCCTCGCCTTTGAATCAGAGGGTTGGGGGTTCATGTCCCACTCCCGGAAACCAAGAACTGTGATTGTACTCGAAAGAGTTGCAATCTGTGACTGTTGATAACTCGAAAGAGTTTCACTATGAGCTCGAGGTGTCAGCTGTGGCTCAGTTCATAGCACCCTCGCCTTTGAATCAGAGGGTTGGGGGTTCATGTCCCACTCCCGGAAACCAAGAACTGTGATTGTACTCGAAAGAGTTGCAATCTGTGACTGTTGATAACTCGAAAGAGTTTCACTATGAGCTCATTAATTAATCCGGTTTCACTGCACATTACCAAGTCTAGTATATCTGCTCTCTGGTTGGTGTTAAAATGTGCTACTCTAAGAAACTGTCCCAAAAACATAATTAACTAATCATCCAGGCTACCTTTGCTAATCTAATTCATCCAATCTATACACAGATTAAAATAATCCATAATTATCGCTATACCTGTCTCTCAAGGCTCCAATTATTTCTTCCTGTATACCCCATCCTACAGGTGTAGTTACTGTTAGGAAACCCATAATCCACTCTCACAACTGACTTATTACTTTTACTATTTCTCATCTCTACATCTTGATCTCCAAGCCCAAGGTCATCTCTCTCTATTGTACTGCCATCCTGAAATAACAGAGCTACCTTTCCACCTTTTCCTTGCTTCCTGTCCTTCTGAAAGGTCATGTATCCTTGAATATTTAGGTCCAGTCTTTGTCGTCCTGCAACCATGTCTCTGTAACGGCTATCCGATCATATATATTCATTTCTATTTGAGTTGTCAACTAATCTGTTTTGTCACAAATGCTACATGCATTCAGATACAGAGCCTTTAGTTTGGTCTTTTTATTTTTTTTTTAAACCTCTAGCCTTATCTGTTGGCGCACTCTTAAGTTTGTATACTCTGCCCCATCTTACCACACTCTGATCATCATTTTCCTTATTCCTACCTTGCCCTTTTGCCTCATCTTCTCTTTTTAATTTATCACACCTTCCCAAACTTGATCCCTTGCCTTGACTATTTAGCTTAAAGCCCTTTCTACCACCCTAGTTATATGACTCATCAGAACATAGTTCCCAGCAAGGTTCAAGTAAAGACTGTCCCGACGGTACAGCTCCCACTTTCCAAGTACTAGTGCCAGTGCCCCATGAAACGAAACCTTTTTCTCCCAGACCAATCTTTCAGCCATGCATTTAACTCTCTAATCTGATTTTCCCTACACCAATTTGCTCATGGCTCAGATAGTAATTTAGAGATTATCACCATTGAGGTTCTACTTTCTAATTTAGCCCAAAGTTGCTCATACTCCCTCAGGCTCAGCAGAACCTATGTCACTGATGCCAATGTTGACCATGAGCACTGGATCTGCTCCCTCCCACTGCAAGTTCCTCTCCAGCACAGAGCAGATGCCCTGAACCCCGACACCAGGTAGACAACACAGCCGTCTGGACTCATATTCTCAGCTACAGAGAACTGTGCCTATCCCTCAGCTTATACTGTCCCCAACTACCACTACATTCCTATTCACTCCCCCACTTAAATGGCTTCCTGTACCATGGTCAGTTTGCTCATCTACCCTGTAGCCACCACTTTCATTCGTACAGGCTACAAGAACCACAAACCTGTTGGACAATTACAAAGGCTGGGGCTCCTCCACTGCTACCTTCTGGGTCTCCATACCTGCCTCACTTGCAGCCAATTTATTAGCAATTGTGTAAGGTTTTATTAGTTGTTATAAGGTTTACTAGCAGTAGTAAAAGTTATTGGAAGTAGCAGTGTTTACTAATTAAAAATTAAGAATAAATTAATTATTACAATAAAGATGGCAAGTGATGTATTCCAACTGCAGAATGTGGAGTTCCTGGACACTGGAGTGGTGTAGGGCAAAAATGTCCATGACCGCTGACCAAATAGGACCCTACCCTATCCTAAGGGGTATGACTGCCTCCTGGTACAAAGCGCCCAGATAACCGCCCCCACCCCACCCTGATGCATTGTAATGTCTGCAGCTCGGCCACCAGTTCAACGACTGAGCTAAAGCTCAAGCCGCAGACACTTACTGCGGACGTGTTTGCTTTGCATCACTCCGGTGTCCAGGAACTCCATATTCTGCAGTCGGAGCACATCACTTGCCATCTTAATTAAGAATTATTACAATAAAGTTATAATTAACAAACACTGCGACTCCCAATAACCTTTACTACTGCTAGTAAACCTTATAACAACTGATAAAACCTTACAATTACTAATAAATTACACAAATTTTGAAGATGAATGAGCAAAATATTGGCCAACTTATCTGCTTTCCTGTGATGTTACACTTTGATTTTTCTCAGGAGCTACAGACTGGACTGGACAGCTCTTCTAGGTGGTGGTTACTGCTCAATAGCTCTTCTCACCTACATGTTGTCCCTCAGCAACATCATTAGTTTTCACATATATAAAATAAGTTAATTAATTACTGACAAGCATATTTTTGTCATAGAACATACATTCCAATATCTTAGTCTTTCATTGATTAATGATTATACAGAAATCAATCCATGCCCAAAAAACACAAAAGTTTATAGTTTTACCTCAACGATGAAAGACTCACTTAAATCAACATTTGTTTCCAAGTCTATCAAAGCAAATTAATCAAGGAATTGATTAATTGAGGTGGACCAAGTGGGTCAAATATCAGTAGGAGAACATTTAGAGCGGTGATCATTGTATTGTAAGGTTTAGTTGGCCCTGGAAAAGGACAAAGTGCAATCCAGAGCAAAAGTTATTAGTCGGTGGGGAAGCCAACTTCAATTTGGTATCACCTCACTTGATTTTATATTAATTCTGTAAAAAGGCAATCATATTTTTATATAAATGTTACCAGGTATCAGACTAAGCCCAAACCAAAAGTTACAAAAGAACTGCAAACTCTAGCAAGGAGTGAATGGGAATTCCTCTGCAGAAATTGAAAATTTGATTTGAAAAATTGAAATTTATAAATACTCATTTTTTCTTAAATCCTTTGGCTTTTACCCTTGCTGTTATCAGACTATTTAACCCATCTCATCACCCAGTAAAACAATTTATGAAAACTAGAGCAATAACATTTAAGGTGCTAATTCAGGATTTTTAAACTTAAATAATGATTCTGCCATGAGGTAAACATAAAGAGATGTGAAATTTCAAGAATCTAGTTAAGCACTTATGGAGTTTGGAATATTCAAATCTGGAATACTCTAGAGGGGAAGAAGAGGGTTTGAACTAACTTGGCAGGGGTGTGGGACCCAGAAGGAAATGTCAGAGAGGAATACTAAGGTGCACAGAATACTGGGAGAGGTCGCTAGCACTACAGTAGGAAATAGTAGGTTGTTAGGTGGCATCAGAGTAAGGGAGAAAGTAATAAAGTCTATATCAGAGTTGGTGTGCAAGTGTGAGATTAATAAGATTGGTGAGTTATAGGCACAGACTGACATGTGGAAATATGATGATATGGCTATAACAGAGGCCCAGCTTAACGAAGGGCAGGACTGGATATTAAATATTCCTGGACACAAGGTGGCCAATAAAGATAGGAAAGGAAGAAAAGAGGGAGGAGCGGCAGTATTGATTAAGGAGAGTGTTGCAGTGCGAGCGAGAGCGCGCGAGAAAATATCCTACAGGGTCAAGGACAGAATCTACTTGGCTGGAGCTAAGGAACAAAAAAGGTGCGATTACATTGTTACAAGCCACCTATAGTGGAAAGGATGTCAAGGAACAAACATGCAAGGAAATTACAGACAGATGAAACAATTATAGAGTAGTTATAATGAAGGACTTTAGTTATCCAAGTATAGACTGGGATAGTAGTAATGTAAAGGGCAGAGAGGGGCAAGAGTACCTAGAGTGTGTTCAGGAAAACTTTCTACAAAAGTGTGTTTCTAGTCCAATGAGAGGGAAGGCACAGCAGGTCCTGGTTTTTGGGACAGAGGTGGACCAAGTGGATCAAATATCAGTAGGAGAACATTTAGAGCGGTGACCATTGTATTGTAAGGTTTAGTTGGCCCTGGAAAAGGACAAAGTGCAATCCAGAGCAAAAGTTATTAGTTGGTGGGAAAGCCAACTTCAATTTGGTAAGATAAAAGCAAAGTACTGTGAATGCTAGAAATCTGAAATTAAAACAGAAAATGCTGCAAAAATTCAGCAGGTCTGGCAGCATCTGTGGACAGAGAAACAGAGTACCTAAAAATTTACATCGTAAACTCTTTTCTCGGTACATCGATGACCGTGCCGCTTCACGTTCTTGTCTGGACCTGGAAAAATTCATCAATTATGCTTCCAATTTCCACCCCTCCCTCACCTTCACAAGGTTCATCTCTGACACTTCCCTTCCTTGACCTTTGTCTCCATTTCTGGTCATAGACTGTATACCAATATTCATTGCAAGCCCACCGACTCCCACAGCTACCTCAGAACCTACTTCCCGTAAGGACTCCATCCCATTCTCCCAGTTCCTTCACCTCCATCATGTCTGTTCAGATGATGCTACCTTCCAAAACGGCACTTCTGATATGTCTTCCTTATTCCTTAACCAAGGGTTCCCCCTCACTGTGGTTGACAGGGACCTCAACCATGTCTGACCTATCTCCCGCACCTCTGCCCTCACCCCTTCCCCTCCCTGCCAGAACCATGATAGGGACCCCTTGTTCTAACTTATCAACCCACCAGCCTCCGCATTCAAAGGATTATCCTCCGCCATTTCTGCCAACTCCAGCATGATGCCACCACCAAACATATCTTCCCCTCAGCATCCTGTAGAGACCATTCCATCCGTGACACCCTGGTCCACTCCTCCATCACCTTCAACTCCTTATCCCCTTCCCACTGCACTTTCCAATGCAATCACATAAGGTACAACACCTGCCCCTTTACCGCCTCCCTCCTCACCATCCAATGCCCCAAACAAAACTTTCAGGTGAAGCAGCACTTCACTGGCACCTCCTTCAATTTGGTCTACTGTATTCACTGCTCCCAATGTGGTCTCCTCTACATTAGGAAGACTAAACACAGACTGGGTGACCGCTTTGCAGAACACCTTCGGTCTGTCCACAAGCATGATCCAGACCTTCCCATCGTTTGCCATTTCAACACACCATTCTGCTCTGATGCCCACATGTCCGTCTTTGGCCTGCTGCAACTTTCCAGTGAAGCCCAATGTGAACTGGAGGAACAGCACCTCATCTTCCGATTAGGGACTTTACAGCCTTCTGGACTTAACAACTTCCGACCATGAACTCTCCATCTTTACCCCTTTTTCAATCTTTTTTTAAAATTTATTTATTCTTTATTTATTTCTTTTATCCTTTTTCCCCACTACCCACACCCCCGCAAGCAGGGCCATCGATCACTTGTTCCTATGTTGCGCTTTCACAAAGCGCTGACCCTTGTCCTATTAGCAAATTCTGCTATCCTGCCTTGAGGCCACTATCAGCACCTTTTTTATTCTTTAACACTTACCATTAACACTCCCTTTGTCTTGTGTCCGTCTCTGCTTAGCTCCCACCTATTCCTGATCTTCTATCTTGCTCCACTTCCTCTTAAAAAAGTATAATATCCATCACATTTCTACTTCTCTTTAGTTATGGAGAAGAGTCATACAGACTTGAAATGTTAACTGTTTCTCTCTCCACAGATGCTGCTAGACGTGCTAAGTTTTTCCAGCATTTTCTGTTTTAATTTCAATTTGGTAAGGACAGATCTGGGCTGAATAAATTGGAATCAAAAGTTAACAGGCAAGATAGTAGCTACCTTCAAAGTAGAGATAGTTTGGGCAGAGTCAGGTATATTCCCTTGAAGGGGAAAGATAGTACAAACAAATCCAGAGCTCAAATATAAAAACAAAAAACTGCGGATGCTGGAAATCCAAACCAAAAACAGAATTACCTGGAAAAACTCAGCAGGTCTGGCAGCATCGGCGGAGAAGAATAAAGTTCGAGTCCTCATGACCCTTCAACAGAACTAAGTAAAAATAGGAGAGGGGTGAAATATAAGCTGGTTTAAGGTAGGGGGGTGGGTGGTTGTAGGGACAAGCAAGCAGTGATAGGAGCAGATAATCAAAAGATGTCACAGACAAAAGAACAAAGAGGGGTTGAAGGTGGTGATATTATCTAAGAGAATGTGCTAATTAAGAATGGATGGCAGGACACTCAAGGTACAGCTCTAGTGGGGGTGGGATGAAATAAGACTAATAGGGCATAAAAGGTATAAATTTTAAAATAATGGAAATAGGTGGGAAAAGAAAAATCTATATAAATTATTGGAAAAAACAAAAGGGAAGGGGAAGAAACGGAAAGGGGGTGGGGATGGAGGAGGGAGTTCAAGATCTAAAGTTGTTGAATTCAATATTCAGTCCGGAAGGCTGTAAAGTGCCTAGTCGGAAGATGAGGTGCTGTTCCTCCAGTTTGCGTTGGGCTTCACTGGAACAAATGCAGCAAGCCAAGGACAGACATGTGGGCAAGAGAGCAGGGTGGAGTGTTAAAATGGCAAGCGACAGGGAGGTTTGGGTCTTTCTTGCAGACAGACCGCTGGTGTTCTGCAAAGCGGTCGCCCAGTTTATGTTTAGTCTCTCCAATGTAGAGGAGACCGCATTGGGAGCAACGAATGCAGTAGACTAAGTTGGGGGAAATGCAAGTGAAATGCTGCTTCACTTGAAAGGAGTGTTTGGGCCCTTGGACGGTGAGGAGAGGGAGTGAAGGGGAATCCAGAGCTCCCTTTATTGCAAAAGAGATGGAAATTAACTTGAAGGAAAAATGTGCTTATGGCAGATGTCAGGTGATAATACAATGGAGAACCAAACTGAATAAAAGAAGGCTCAGAGGGGGAAATGAAAAAACAAATAGGAGAAGCAAAGAGGGAATATGAAGAGAGACTGACAACTAACATAAAAGGGAATCCCAAAGTCTTCCATAGGCATATAAATAGTGAAAAGGTGGTACAAGGAGGAATAGGGCCAATTAGGGACCAAAAAGGGAATTTATGCATGTAGGCAGGGGGCATGGCTGAGGTATTAAATGAATACTTTGCAAGGAAGAAGATGCTACCCGGACCATGGTGAAATAGGAGGTAATTAATGCACTAGAAGAGTTTAAAATTGATAAGGAGGTATTAAATGGTGATATCAACTTTAGACAGCCTAAGACCAGATGAGATGCATTCAAGGATACTGAGCGAAGTGAGAGTGGAAATTACAGAATCATTGGCCATAATTTTCCAGTTTTCCTTAGACTCAGATGGTGCCAGAGGACTGGAGAGCTGCAAATGTTACACCCTTGTTCAAAAAAAAGGGTGGTGGTGGGAAAACTTCTAGAAACAATAATTTGATTCAAAATTAATAGTCACATGGAAAAATGTGGGTGAATTAAGGAAAGTCAGCATGGATTTGTTAAGGGAAAATCATGTTTAACTAACTTGCTTGAGTTTCTGATGAAGTAACAAAGAGGGTTGATGAGGGCAATGCTGTGGATGTGGTATACATGGACTTCCAAAAAGCATTTGATACCATGCTGCACAACATACTTGGGAGGAAAGTTATAGCTCATGGAATAAAAGGGACAGTGGCAATATGGATACAAAATTGGCTGAGTGACATGAAACAGAGATGGTGGTTAATAGATGCTTTCAGGCTGGAAGGAGGTTTGTAGTGGAGTTCTCCAGGGGTCATTCTTCCTGATATATATTAATGACCTAGAACTTGGTGTACAGGGCGCAATTTCAAAATTTGCAGATGATACAAAACTTGAAACCATTGTGAACTGTGTGGAGGATAGTGTAGAACTTCAAAAGGACAAAGACAAGTTGGTGGGATGGGCGGACAAGTGACAGATGAAGTTCAACGCAGAGAAATGTGAAGTGATTAATTTTGGTAGGAAAAATGTGGAGAAAAATATAAAATAAAGGATATTGCTCTAAAGCGGTTGCAGGAGCAGAGGGACCTGGGTGTGTAAATGCATAAGCCATTGAAGGTGGCAGGAGAGGTTGAGAGAGCAGTTAAAACAAGCTTTATCCTAGGCTTTATTAACAGGGGCACAGAGTACAAGAGTAAGGAAGTTATGTCGCACTTGTATGAGACATTAGTTCCGCCTCAGCTAGAGTACTGCATAAAGTTCTGGGCGTCACACTTTAAGAATATGAAGGCATTGGAGGATGCAGAAAAGATTAACGAGAATGGTTCCAGGGATAAGGAACTCCAGGTATGAAGACAGATTGAAGAAGGGGACTGTTTCTCTTGGAGAAGAGAAGCTGAGGAAATTTGATAGAGATGTTCAAAATTATGAGGGGTCTAGATAGAGTAGATAGGAAGAAAGTGTTTAACTCATGAAAAAATATCAAGAACAAGAGGGCACAGATTTAAAGTAATTGGCAACAGAAACAAAAAGTGATATGAGAAAAAACTTTTTCACACAGCAAGTGGTTAAGGTCTGGAACGTACTGCCCGACAGTGTGGTGGAGGCAGGTTCAATTGAGACATTCAAAAGGGAATTAGACTGTTATCTAATTAGGAAGCATGTGCAGGGGTATGGGGAAAAAAAGCAGGGGAATGGCACTAGACGACTTGTTCATTCAGACAGCCAGTGCAGACAAGGACTGAATGGCCCCTTTCTGCCCTGTAACAATACTGTGATTGTCTTACTCTTCCCAAAATGCTGTGGATGCTGGGACAGATGGAGCTTTCAAGACTGATAGAAACATAGAAAATAGGAGGAGCCTGCTCTGCCATTCAACGTGATCATGGCTGATCCTCTATCTCAACCCCATACTCCTTGATGCCTTTAGAGTCCAGAAATCTATTTCCTTCTTCAATATATTCAGTGACTTGGCTTCCACAGCCTTCTGTGGCAGAGAATTCCACAGGTTCACCACCCTGAGTAAAGAAGTTTCTCCTCATCTCAGTCCTAAATGGCCTACCCCATATCCTGAGATTGTGACCCCTTGTTCTAGAACCCCCCCAGCCAGAAGAATTATCATCTGTATTCAGTCTGTCCATCCCTGTCAGAATTTTATATGTTTCAATGACATCCCCTCTCACTGCAGTGAATACAGACCTAAACGGTTCAATCACTCCTCATACGACAATCCTGCCATCCCAGGGATCTGTCTAGTGAACATTCGATGCACTCCCTCTATGACAAGTATATCCTTTCTTAGCTAAGACGACCAAAACTGCACACACTACAGGTGTAGTCTCACCAAGGCCCTGAACAGCTGCAGTGGGGCATTCTTGCTCTTGTACTCAAGTCCTCTGGCAATGAAAGCCAACATACCTGCTTGCTGCATCTACATGCTTGCTTTCAGTGATTGATGTACAAGAACACCCAGGTCCCTTTGTACATCAACATTTCCCAATCTATCACCATTTAAATAACACTCTACCATTCTGGTTTTCCTACAAAGTTGATAACTTCACATTTATCCATATCATACTGCATCACATTTATCCATATCATACTGCATCTGCCATGTATTTGCTCACTCACTCAACCTGTCTAAATCACCTTGAAGCCTCTTAACACCCTCCTCATTGCTCACATTCCCACGAAATTTCACGTCAGCAGCAAACTTGGAAATATTCCGTTAGGTTCCCTCATCCAAATCATTGATATATATTGTGAATAGCTGGGGCCACAAGCACAAACCCTGCGGTACCCCACTAGTCACCACATGCCACTCCAAAAAAGACCCATTTATTCCTACTCTGTTTTCTGTCTGCAAACCTATTCTCAATCCATGCCAATATATTACCCCCAATCCCACGTGCTTTAATTTTACACACTAACCTCTTACAAGTGACTTTAAGAAAAGCTTTTGAAAATCCAAATAGACCACATCCACTGGTTCTCCCTTATCTCTTTTGCTAGTTATGTCCTCAGAAAACTTCAGTAGGTTTGTCAAACATGATTTCCCTTTCATAGAGCCATGTTGACTTTGTCTAATGCCGTTGATATTTTCTAAGTGTCCTGTTATCACATCCTTTATAATAGACTCTAGCATTTACATTTGCCACCATCCAATCTGCCGAGACTGTGGCTGAATCTACAGGATTTTGGAAGATGACAGCCAACGCATCCACTCCATGGCCACCTTATTTAGTACCCTGGAATGTAGATTATCAGGCATTGGGGATTTATCAGCTTTTAGTTCCATTAATTTCTCCAGCACTACTGTTTTAGTAATACTAATTCCTTCAATTTCTCCTTCTCACTAGAACTTTGGTTCCCTATTATTTCTTGGGAGTTATTTTTGTCTTCCTCCAAGACTTGTTTAATTGCTCTGCCATTTCCTTGTTGTCTATTATTGATTCTCCCGTTTTGGACTGTAAGGGACCTATGTTCGTCTTCACTAATCTTTTTCTTTTTAACATACTTCTAGAAGCTTTTACAGTCTACTTTTATGTTCTTTGCAAGTTTACTCTCATACTCTATTTTCCCCCCCTTAATCAATCTCTTGGTCCTCCTTTGCTGAATTCTAAACTGTTCCCAATCCTCAGGCTTGCTACTTTTTCTAGAAACTTTTTATGACTCCTCTTTTGATCTAATACTATCCTTAATTTCTTCTGTTAACTATGGTTAGGCAACTTTTCCCTTTTTGTTTTTGCACCAGAAAGGAAGCTATAACTGTTGAAATACATACATTCATTCCTTTTCATGAAGTTCCTCAATCTATCTTAGCCAACTCACACCTCATACCTTCGTAGATTCTTTTGTTAAGACTTAGGACCCTAGTTTCAGATCAGACTACTTCACTTTCCATCCTAATGGAGAAATCTATCATGTTATGGTCACTGTTCCCTAAAGGACCCTGCACAACAAGATTATTAATTAAACCCTTCTCATTGCACAATACCAAATCTAGGATAGCCTGTTCCCTGGTCGGTTCCTCGACATACAGGTCTAAAAATCATCTCATACACACTCCAGGAATTCATCCGCCACATTATTATTGCTAATTTGGTTTGCCCAGTCTATATGTTGATTAAAGTCACCCATGATTACTGTAGCATCCTTGTTAAATGCATCTCCATTTTCCTGTTTTATGCCGTCCCTTAACATTATCACTACTATTTGGAGGCATATAAGACAACTCCCACTAATATTTTCCATCTTTTGTTGCTTCTCAGCTCCACCTAGACTGACTCGACATCTAGAAGTCCTGAGCCAATATCCTCTCACTTTTGCACTGATTTCATCCCTAACTAACAACGCCATGCCACTTTTTCCTTTTTGCCTGTCCGTGCTGATAGTACCCTTGGATAGTCAGTTCCCAGCCTTGGTCATCTTGCAGCCATGTCTCCATAATTGCAATCCGTTATGACCGATGCAGTTGGTAAAGCGGAGCAGTTTAAAGTTTCCCTCTGGGATTTTTAAATAACTGTCATAACCTATAATGTTAAGTGTTATGTTTGAGACGCGACTCTAAATTCAGGAAGTAGGCCCCCAGTTCTCGAGCTTTTACATTAAACTAAATTAAACATTTTATTAATTTGCACAGGTTAAAAATATATGCGCATGGCTACAAATTACTACTATCATAATTTTTAACAAATTCCCAAACTAATCTCCATTGAGGCAACAACAACCCATTGACTTAACTAAACACCAGGCAAAGCATTTTCACCTTACGAATTCAAAATGAGGTTTTTTCAATGTGGAGCTAGTTGGAGGCTTGCAGCTGCATTTTGATCTTACATTGCCTCTGCTCTGCACACCCGAAAACTACTGAAGTTATACCTACTACCACTGATTGAATTCAAATTCTCATTGCCCCACCAGTCTCTTTGAACTTTACCTTTTAACAATGAAACCCCATTCATTGTACCAATTTTATTAGTAATATAAACGTATTGCTTGGTATCTGCTAGATAGGCGTCAAGTTTTCATCCCACTTCTTGAATGCTTTATTCAAAAAAATGCAAATGCACGCTATCTCTCTTACATATCAAAACTAGTACATATCAAAGCACCCAGACTAGCTGGCTTTAATCCAATTAAGACATACCTGCAGACTAAACCTCTATTTTATAAGAAAAATATTTTCCAAAATATTATATGCATTAATAGCTTCATGACAATCACATCATACCCGTTTACATCTATTTGCGCTGTTAATTCATCTACCTTATTGCGAATGCTCTATGCATTCGGATACAGTGCCTTTAGACTTGGCTTTTTAACATTTTTACACTTTTCGTACTATGGCACTATTTGCTGCTAGCCCTCGTTTCCTCTGCCTCCCACTTTTGCTTTCCACTTTTCTGTCTTTCATTCTGATCTTTGTTTCCCTCCCTTGTGTCTCCCCGCTCAGGTTCCCAGCCCCCTGCTAACCCCGCTGATAATGATAATGATTTTTGTCAGTATTAAGGGATACGAGGCCAGGGCTGGCAAGCAAATTGAGCCGAAATACAGATCAGCCATGATCAAATTGAATGTTGGAACACCAATTTGACAAATGGTTAAGGTGATCAAATTGCCACTGCAGTCAGATCCACCTGTTGTTTCAAACAAATATCCCAGGTAATGAGTTGTAAAGTAACAGAAAAGAGAGTGTTAATATTAGCCTTGTCACCCCAGCTGATCTGGAGAGGAAGACTGACCAAGTTGTGTACAAACCAGATTGTACAATGAAGGAATGAGAAGGTGTACTGAAATTCATTCCCTCTCTTCTTCCTTCTTGAAAAAAAGCAAGGATGTATGTTTCAGTGGCAAATGGCTGAGGCAGGAGTGGAAGACAGTGATATCAAGTGGAAATAAGATTAACCGACAGTTGCAATGTTAGATTTTAATTAATAAAGTCCCACTTGATCCAACTTGTATAGAACATTCTTTTTAAATATAGATGTTAAATCAAGCTAAAATAAATGGCTTGCATTTATATATCGCTTTTCATGCCCACTGGATGTCTCAAAGCATATTACAGCTTTGTAAATACTTCTGAAGCACAGTTACTGTTCTAATGTGGGAAATGCAGCAGTTTGCTCACTGAAAGCTCCCACAAACAGCAATGTCAATTACCAGACAATCTGTTTTTGTTATTTGATTTCGGGGCAAATATTGGCCAGGACACGGAGTAGAATTCCCTTACGCCTCTTCAAAATAGTACCATGGGATCTTTTATATCCTTGAGGGGGCAGGCATGCTCTTGGGTTAAATCCCTCACTGAAAGACAGCAGCTCAGATAGTGCAGCACTTCTTCAAGTGTGCACTGAATATTTTTAAGGCAGAGTTGGATAGATTCTTTTTTGACAAGGGAGTCAAAGGGTATAGGCCATAGACAGGAAAGTGGAGGCCACAATCAGATCAGCTATGGTCTTATCAAACGGCAGGGCATTTGGCTGACACCAATGAGTGTCAGCCTTGATTTGTGCACTCGGGTCTTGGAGTAGAGCTTGAATCCAGGACCTTGTGACTCAAACACGAGTGCGACCAACTGAGACAAGGCTGACACTACTAGATTCCCTGCACCATAGTGCTCCCAACAGGAAAGGATTCTAGTCGATTCCCAAGGCCAAATATCTGTTATACAAACATACTAATTAGGAATAGTCCATTCGGCCCCTCAAACCTCTCCCATGGCTCAGTAATGGCCATCAGATCATACATATTTGTTTCTATTTCAGCTGACAATTCATCCCTTTTGTTACGAATGCCACGCAGAGCCTTTAGTTCTGTCTTTTTACTATTTTTGCAACCTCTAGCCTTATCTGCTGGCGCACTCTTAGGTATACACTCTCTGTCCCTTCCTGCCAGACTCTAATTTTTAATATTACTACCTTGTTCTCTTGTCCTGTCCTGTCCTCTCCCTTGAATTTATCACATCTTCCTTCACTCGATCCCTAAACCCCACCTACTTAGTTTAAAGCCCTTTCTACCACCCATTATTTGCCTCACCAGAACAGTTCCCAGTCTGGTTCAGGTGAAGACCACCCCAATGATACAAATCCCATTTTCTCCAACACTAGTGCCAGTGCCTCATGAATCAAAATCCATTTCTCCCACACCAGTTTTCAAACCACACATTTCTCTAATCCTATTTACTCTACGCCAATTTGCTTGTGGCTCAGGTAATAATCTCGAAATTATTACTTTGATATTATGCTGTTTAATTTAGCCCCTTTCTACCCATCCTCCCTAAGCAGAACCTTTTTCCTAGTCCTATCGATGTAATTGGTACCTACATGGACCATGGCAAGTGGATCACCGCCCCCCCACCAGCCAGATGACACAAAGCTGGGTGGGAGGGTGAGCTGTGAGGAGGATGCAGAGATGCTTCAGAGTGATTTGGACAAGCTGAGTGAGTGGGCAAATGCATAGCAGATGCAATATAATGTGGATAAATGTGAGGTTATCCATTTTGGTAGCAAAAACAGGAAGGCAGGTTATCTGAATGGCTATAAATTGAGAGGGGGGAAATGTGCAATGAGACCTGGGTGTCCTTGTACACCAGTTGCTGAAGTTAAGCATGCAGGTGCAGCAGGCAGTAAAGGCGGCAAATGGTATGTTGGCCTTCATAGCCAGAGGATTCAAGTACAGGAGCAGGGATGTCTTGCTGCAATTATACAGGGCCTTGGTGAGGCCACGCCTGGCATATTGTGTGCAGTTTCTGAGGAAGGATGTACTTGCTATAGAGGGAATGCAGCGAAGGTTTACCAGACTGATTCCTGGGATGGCGGGACTGACATATGAGGAAAGATTGAGTCGGTTAGGATTATATTCGCTGGAGTTCAGAAGAATGAGGGGATGTCTCATAGAAACCTATAAAATTCTAACAGGACTACACAGAGTGGATACAGGAAGGATCTTCCTGATGGTGGAGGAATCCAGAATCAGGTGTCACAGTCTGAGGATATGGGGTAGACCATTTAAGGCTGAGATGAGGAGAAATTTCTTCACCCAGAGAGTGGTGAGCCTGTGGAATTTGCTACCACAGAAAGTAGTTGAGGCCAAAACATTGTATGTTTTCAAGAAGGAGTTAGATATAGTTCTTGGGGCGAAAGGGATCAAAGGATATGGGGAGAAAGCAGGAGCATGCTATTGAGTTGGATGATCAGCCATGATCATAATGAATGGCAGAGCAGGCTCGAAGGGCCAAATGGCCTACTCCTGCTCCTATTTTCTTTGTTTCTAACCCTTCCCACTGTAAGTTCCTCTCTACCCCTGAGCAGATGTCTCAAACCCTGGCACCAGGCAGGCAACACAGCCTTCTGGATTCTCACTCTAAGCTAAGCGAGAACTATGTCTATCCCTTTGACTATGCTGTCCTCTAAATTCCTATTAACTTCCCCCACTTAAATGGCTTCCTGTACCATGGTGTGTTTGCTCAACCATTGGATTTCTGCATTTTCCAGTATATGTTCCTGTAATAGCTTTTATTTAATTTTCATTCATGGGATGTGGGCATCACTGGCTAAGCCAGCATTTACTACCCATCCATAACTGCCCTCAAGATTACTTCCAATGGAAAAAAGGACAACGAGCCTCTGAGAATATGTTAATATTTGCAGGAATTTTGAAAACTCTTTTGAAGCAAACATTCATGGACCAAAACAAACAGAATAAAACTCTATTCAAAATGGTGTCTGAATCAGTTTTTCATATTATTGTGTTATTAAGATGTTTCTAATGTAGCACAAAAATTAATGTCCTATTAAAAATATTGATAAAAGGGCAGGTCTTTAACAAGATATGGGTGAAGGTAGATAATAACAATTTGAACGCTTAATCTTATATTGACGTTGTCACAGTTAACAGACACTGCTTTGCTGAAATGCTAGAACAGCAAGAATTCTCTTCGTGCTAAACAAAACGAACTAGAAAAATTGAAACTTTCAAAGTTGGTGTTCTATCTGAACCCTTAACTTGCCCTCCACCGTCTGTCATATTTGGTTGAGCGAGGCGAGAGAATTGATCATTTTCCAAATATATGCGCTGTATTGATAGCAAGAGTTCAAAGAGTACTGTGCAAGTAGAAATGGGCAGTATATGTAGTTAACTGACAGGTCAGTCATGAAATATTGACAGCAGAGTTCCCACATTCCATTCCCAACATTTTCACTTCAAACTCCTCAGAGAATGCAGTCATGTGTTGTCGACTTTCAACAAGTATGAGACTGCCAGGAATCATCTCACTTGTAAAGTTATCTTTGACACTTATCATAAATTGTGACCTTGTCAACATTATTCTGGATAGACCATCAAGATAGAACTCAAAAATTGTGGATTTTAAGACCAACCCATTAACAAAGTCCTTTAAGCATGTTGTTTAACAAATTGGTATGTTTTTTTTAAATCAGCGATTTTTAAAGGCACAGATGCTTTTTACCTTCGATTTTACCACTTTCTTGTGATTTAATTTCTTTTAAAGGGTGCCATACAGATGTGGTTTACATCACCCAAATTCCAGGACTTGCTTTTGCATTGGTGTGGATGACTAGGCTTGCGCTGCAAGGCAAAAGCAGTGTGCCAAGAGGCTGGAAACCATTTAAAATCCCTCTGGCTGTATGTTTGACATGAAATGAATATTGCAAATATAACCAGTATTTGTAAGTTTAGTGAGGCACCTCAGAGTACCGCGTTAACGAACTGATGTGCTTTGCATTCTACATAAAGTTAAATTTGAACTGTTATTAAAAGTATCTTTACAAATTTTGTGAACAAAGTATATTTTTGGGAAAAAGGACTGCGGATGCTGGAAATCTGAAATGGAAACAGAAAATGCTGGAAATACTCAGCAGGTCTGGCAGCATCTGTGGAGAGTGAAACACAGGTTAACATTTCAGTTCAGAGCTAAGAAAAGTTAGAAATGCAATAGGTTTAGAGCAAGTGATAGGGGGAGGCTAGGAAAAAGTAGCAAAAGAAAATGCCTGCAAAAGGGTAGAGGGCAGGAGAGATTAACTGACAAAACCAAAGGGAGTGGCAATGGGACATCTGAACACATCTTTTGTTTAGTTAGGTTTTTGTTTTCTTAGCTCTGTCCAGTCAAATGGCCCATCAATACTCACTAACTCAGACCATCCTAGGATAGTCAAATTTTACAACACAGGAGGAGCCCTTTCAGTCTACTGCACCAGTCCAGGCTCTAAGAGTCATCCATTTCATTCCTATTCCCTGCTCTTTCCTCATACCCTTTTAAACCTTAATTTTCCATTTGTATGGTTTCTGCTTCCACCGGTTTCTACTAGATCATGCTCCAATAATTCTCCGCATATTCTTATTCTTTCAACTGTCATAAATTTATGTACTCTAGTAAGCGAGTGATCAGTGGAAATAATTTTTCCAATGGAAACTGTAAGGAAATGATCAATTCTGAACGTTTAGCTGTTAGGTAAGTTTCTGTTAGATGGCTGGTAAAGTCAGTCTTGTTCACCAGACAAAAACATTAGCTGATAAGCATTCCACTACAAGCTTTCTTTGACCCCGCAGCTGTCCTCCTAGGTATTAACTTCTTGGAGGACACATCTTCGCAAGGCAGGTCATAACATCTGTAGGAGAACCCCGTAACTGTTTCCAATTGAATGACTTGATTGACAGTTCAGTTAAGATAAAGCCTCGAAAAGTTGAATGTGAAGCCTTCTGGCTAAAACTAAAATTCATTAAGTGAATAATAGGATGAGGTAATCCTCTAATAAACTATGAATATGCACTAGAGGGAAAAAGATTTAGAAGGGTGTTGAACAAATGCTTCAATATTTAACAATGCTTGAAACTTGTGGCACAGTAAATTTGCTGGTACCTTGTCCCATAAATGTACCCAACATATGTTCGCTATGATTGTTAATAGGTATCATTGCACTCGCATGATTATTAGTAACAATGATCATGGCATGCTCAACTCTCATGAAAGCTAATAAATGTCTTTGAACTCTCTGGAATAATAAATTTATAAAAACATCATTCCTCTAAGGACCCCCTCGATTTTGAACACCCTTCTCAAATCTCTCAACCTCATTTGTTCTAATGAAAGAAGGCCCAGTGTCTCTAGTTGCACTGCAGGAACTCATCAAGGCTCCTTAGACAGCATCTTCCAAACCCATGACCACTATCACCTGGAAGGACAAGGGCAACGGACACATGGGAAAACCACCACCTGAACTTGCCCTCCAAACCACTCACCATCCTGACTTGGAAATATTTCGCTGTCACTGGGTCAAAATCCTGGAACTCCCTCCCTAACAGCACTGTGGGTGTACCTACACCACAAGGACAGCAGCAGCTCAAGAAGTCAGCTCACCACCATCTTCTCAAAGCCAATTAAGGATGGGCATTAAATGCTGGCCTAGCCAACCCATGAATGAATAAAAAAAAACTTCCAGAATACATTTGACAAGATCCCCCCAAAAAAAACTGTTCGCTCAAGATGAAGCTCGTGGAATTGAAGGCAAATTTACTGACCTAGTCAGGAAACTTGCTGAGCAGCAGACAGTAGGGATATTGGGCAGTACTCTAATTGGTAACGTTGGATGCTATTTGGTAGGTCTTAATGAAGTCTTCATAGTCTTAAGTCGATTGACACACATTCTCTTACAGCACTGTGTGGGCAGTACTGTACTCAGTCCCACGTTAACCCTATATGTGCCAGGCCCTTACAGAAAACTTTCTGTCTTTTATGTCTAGTGGGCCAGGACATAAGGAGACAGAGTCATGACCTCACCTGGAGTACTGAGCAGTTCAGGGCACTGCACCATACAAATTATTTTACCTGCCAAGCTTTGATTACATTCCACCTGGGCTAAATCCCTTTTCAACTCATAGAAATTAGCCGACCTCCAGTTGAATATTTTCACATTTAATTTTTTCTCATCTTTTTTCATAACTATTCTAAACCCAAATGATATTGTGATCACTGTTCCCAAAAGCGTTCCCATTGTAATATGCTCACTTGCCCCAGTTTATTCCCTGGAACGAGATCCAGCCGATTTTCTTTTCTTGTTGGGCTGGAAACATACAACCAAGAAAGTTTTCTACACATGTCAGGAACTCCTCTCCCTTTGCCCTTCGTAATGTTATTTTCCAAGTCTATGTTAGGAAAATTGAAGTCCCTCATTAATATTATTCCATGTTCTTGCATCGTCATGTAATTTACTCCTCTATCTTCTTCCCACTATTTGGCAACCTATCGAATGCATAGAACAGCATAATAGCTCCTCTGTTGTTCCTTAATTTTAACCAAATAGATTAGATCTTTGAAAATTGAAATTTGAGCAAAAGGCAATAGCTGTTTCATGCTGCTACTATGCAGAAGCAACACGAGTGGTATTCACCACTAACAGAATGCTGCCGCCAAATCCAAAAAAACATTCTGCCTATCACACAAATGAGTAACATGGCATATGAATTTCAGTGCCAGTGTGATGCTAGGTATGTAGGCCGTGCGCCCCCAAAAACTGGCAGAATCATATCAAACAGCATGTCCCAGCCACTGTTTGCAATGAGCAGGGTACAAACTGTACCCAACCAGCCCGTGCTTGCAAAACTCAAAACAGTGTCCAACGTTAGATGTGAATCTGGCTCGCAGTGTTGCACATTCACGTGTACCGGAAGCTACATATATTAATACACAGGGCCCTGCTCTTTGCAGATAGAAAGAACTTGTACATATTTTGTTTAGCTTAAACAGGCACAAAGTAAGTGACAGCCAATCGCTGATTCTTTCCTCAGGGCAATGCCTTGACCAATCAGGGTCAAGCTACCTGGTTTAAATTTCAAACAATGCTTGGTAGTTAACTGTCAGTCACCATCAATTGTGCATTCTCCAATCAACACTCTCTTCACATAACAAATTGCTGTTTTCCCCCTTATATTGGTATTCTTGCGAGTGTCCTGATGAGTGCAAGACAAAATGCTTAGACATGTCTCTTTTTCAGCAATACACAAGCTGCTAAATTTATGATTGCAAAGCCCCATGTCAGCGCAGCCTGTGTTTGCCATAAAACGTGCACTTAGCTTAATAACAAGACACCAACCTTAAAACGTGCTGACATGGCTATTTTCACAAAGCTTAATAGTTCTCCTGGGTATTCAGTCTTCTAATAGTGCATGATACTTCAATGACAGTTCCAACAGCAGAGCCACAAGGCAGTATTATTCCCACCTGGCAACTGCGCTGGGAAATAAAATGTACCTCTAATATGAAACCGAAAAATAGTGCCAAAGATTACTTACCTTTCATAGGACTCAAACTGAAACAAAAAAGTAGATTTACCATATACAAACTAGGGTGAGGATTCAAACCACTGACTTTTTAAAGCATGCCTTTCAAACAGGCATTCAACAGTTTAACTATAATAACTCAAGACTGTATGCTGGTAACACACATCACCCATGTGGAAACACAAAACAAATGCCAATATAGAATTCTTTCAAATTTGAAAATGATTAATCGTATAAAAAAAAACTTGTGAAATAAACAATGATGACCACAGCCCTACAATTGGTAGTCATAACAGTTTCAAAATGGGACTTATTTTCAAGACCCATTTTCCTTACATTTTCTTCCAGTAGTATAGAATCCAGTTGAGCTAAACAATTCAGGTCTCTCCTCCAAACTTTTTACCTCTGATGGGTCCTATAGCTCATATGCAAGAGCTTGTAGCCTTACCATTCTGAAGTAAAACATGTACCCTATGCTAAGCTGCTGCTCCATCCTTTAAAGAGCCCTTTATGACATCACCTTAGTTAAGGGGGAAGGATTTACAAAAGATATAGTCCATGTCAAACTATGAGATATGATAAGCAGATCTAAAAGTGAGCCTGACTTTGACTCACAAGCGACAATGTGTTAGTCTCTATAGTGGCCAGCAAATGGCTCTGGGCACCTCAGAATCTGATTTCACTCCTAAATGGCCTTTAATTTTAAGATTATGCCTCTAGTTCTGGATTTCCTCACTAGAGGAAACAGTTACTTGATTTATCCCATCAAATCCCTTAATAACTTTAAACATCACAATCCTATCACCCCTCAACTTTCTGAACTCAATGGACTACAAACATGGTT
Organism: Cetorhinus maximus; assembly: GCF_964194155.1. NCBI lineage: Eukaryota > Metazoa > Chordata > Chondrichthyes > Lamniformes > Cetorhinidae > Cetorhinus > Cetorhinus maximus. The sequence goes on from NC_135896.1 coordinate 73,603,667, forward strand.
TATACAACATTTTCTCAAAAATTTAAACCTTTAAGTCCTGCTATTTTTCTAGTGAATCTGTACTGGCCCTGTTCCAAAATCATTTGCCCAACCTGTGTTTGGCCTCCAATAGAGAGGAGACCACATCGTGAACAGAGAATATGATATCGTAAATTGGAAGATGTACAAGTAAAATACGTTAACTATGTTTCTCTCCCCACAGATGCATTTATTTCTGTAGTTACCTTGTTTATCTTTCTCTCAAATAATGGAGGACACCTGTAATGTTCCCAATCCAAAGGCACAATTATAGAATCTAAAGAGATTTTGAAAATTAAGGCTAATGCGTTTGCAGTTTTCTCAATATTTCTTTTAATTATTTGGCATAGAAACCATCAGTCCATGGATATTTGTCTGAAGTACCATTATTTTAACCATAACCACCTTTTCTTTTTAAAAATAACTTCTAATTAAACCACAACATTTCTTGTCTTCAATCATTTTTGGGTTCTCTTGATCTAAAATAGCCAGAAGGTATTTGAGAGATGGAGCAGAGGTAAGGACAAAAGCATGATTCAGGGACAAGAAGCAAAAAACAAAATCAATACTATAGGCTGGATTTTCAGCCCCCTTTGGGGCCAGGATCAGAGACAGGCAGGGCCTAAAAATAGTCTCACCAGCCTGTGTACAGGTTCCTCGGCCCCATTCCAGGCCATTTTTGTGGTGGGGAAGGGGGTAATTGGGGAGAACTATACATCCGCACATAATTAGCTGTCCGCTAAGTGCCTAATTGAGAGCAATATTCTAGTTGATCTTCAGGTTCCCATAGGTGGTGGGGGCAAGTTTAGATGTGTGGAGATGGGCACTCAGCAGCAGGCCACCCTCCCTGACTGCCTGCAGAATCAGCAACAGGCCACCCTGTAGAGCAATTTCACCCCACCGCACCTCCACCCCCCCCCCCCTCACAGTGGAGGCCTGGATGCCAAATCTGTTTTTCATTAATGATTTTTTTTAAAAGTTGGAGAGGGTGCTTCCATCTTAAAGCAGCCTCTCTCATTTCCCCACTATTGCAAGCTGCTGCATCTTTCAGCTGGAAGGTCTATGATTGGTCCCCCAGCTTTGAGAGCCCACCTGCCATCCTTAATTGGTTGGCAAACCTGGCCTTCCATCTGGCAAAAAATTGGCCACCCTGGGAAATCACAGGTGAGTAACGGTCATCGCACCACCCCCTTGCCCTACCCCAGAAGCAGATTCAGGACCTGGAACCAGTCTCAACCTCTGCTTCTCCCCAGTGGAAAAATAACAGTTTTCTCAATAATTTCCAAACAGGACTGCGTAACATACACCACAGCATAGATGTCTGAAAGATTTATGCTTAAACTAATTAATGCCTGGCAATACAAGACTGCCGGCTAAGTGCAGATGATTAACTGCAAACAATGCTCCTGCAACACAGCTCACATCTTACAATTTGAGAATGCTAATGAAACTGTCAACTTACAAATGACAAGTTTTAGATTTCCAGCCTTCACCTTTCCTAAAGTTGTCAGGCATGTTTTAATAAAAGATTGGCTTACATTAATGGCAAACAATTTTCTGGGGCTGGGATGGAGAAAGAAAAAGAGAGAGAAGGGATGGAGAGGAAATCAATTAAATATTGATTTGCTCTGCCAGGAATTTAATCTCATCGATTTCAAAGGACTTCACATATTTCCATGTACATTAAAGTGCATATCATTCTGTGCACTAGCACAGATTTGCCAGTAAAGGACAAGACTAATAAACCCCCTAACGTTACTCCTCACTCTTGCAACTGCTAGGTGATGTGTTAATATCACAGCAATTTATCTTTGTTAACTTCAGCTGGACAACAAACCTCTTGAAAAATTACTGAAGTAACAAATTAGCAAATGTACAATTAAGGCTTGCAGGAAATAGTGGGTGTTGTAAAATGGCCAAGCTTGGATTTTGGGCTATGTATTTCAGATTTTAAAGGCTTATTGCTAGATCACTGAGACAGCCAAGTTTTTTTTAAATTTGTTGAAATATAGCTAGGTTAGAGCTGTAGGTTATTTATCCACTTGAGAGAGGCACCTGATTCACAAAACTGGCGTCAATCCAATCAGCCTGCTCGTAGACTGATCATGTAGACTTTGGTCCAAATCTTCTGGGATCTTTATCATCGAAATCAGAACATCAAATGGAGCAGATGTGCACCAGGGCCCTGCGGAAGTCCAGGCACGCACGTGCTGAAATTGCCTGGGAAGTTTAAACTTCCAATAGTCTGATTTCTGCTGCCTGCGGCCCTCCCCAGCGCCAGAGACTTCGGCCAGATACACGGGACTTACCCAGATAATTATCCAGGAAATGTTATAATGTTATACTGGTTAAAACCTGGTCCAACTCAAAGATTAGCCAGCATAACTGAATGCCACAACCGACGCCCCCACCCACCCACCCACAATCACCACTGCTCCCTCCTGGACCTGACTGGCCTCTCTCTCCCACCACCACCACCTTCTCACATTCGAATGGGCTCTCGTGCCCACCACCACACCCTACGACCTCTCTTTTCCACGACCTAACTCTCTCTCCCACTTCTTCCCCCAACCCGACCCACTAATGGCCACCAGCCCAACCTGACCCTCTCTCCCACCACCAACCACCAAACTGACTGCCACCCTGACCTGACAACCCCACCCTCCGATCCAACCCTCTCTCACACTACTCTCCCTGACCTGGCCGCTCATCCACCGACTCAATGACTTGAGACCTTTAAAAACTTGTCCGAGTATGGCAGCTCATGTAAAAAGGGGTGTGTCCTCTCCTAGTCAGTCTTCTCCTGCGCTACAGCTGAAATCAGAAGTCCCAGCTGAAACAACGCACTATGGTCGGGGCACAGAATTCTTCACCGGCAGCAGCAATGCACACATATTCATGCTGACTGGAAGACCTGGGCCTGTATTCCCCACTCCTGCAACTCCCAATGGCACTATCTGCTAAAACATATTTTGTGCTGCCCTGGGGAGTGGGGGAAAAATAATCTACAATATTCTTTGAGCACAAAAATCTGCCTCAATGTCAAAGGAACATTAACTGAAATCAAGGACTAATGTATGGCTTCATAAAAGAGTCCTCTAACTACCACAAACAGCACAGCTCTGCTCCAGCACCACACCCCACCATGACCAAACAAACAAAAGAACAAACAAAGTACAGCACAGGAACAGGCCCTCCAAGCCTGCGCCGATCATATTGCCCGTCAACTAAAACATTTTGCACTTCCGGGGTCCGTATCCCTCTATTTCCATCCTATTCATGTATTTGTCAAGCTGCCTCTTAAACACCACTATCGTACTTGCTTCTACCACCTCATCTGGCAGCGAATTCCAGACACTCACTACCCTCTGCGTAAAAAAACTTGCCCCACACATCTCCTCTATAGTTTTCTCCTCTCACCTTAAATCTATTTCCCCTAGTAATTGACTCTTCTACCCTGGGAAAAAGCTTCTGATTATCTACTCTGTCCATGCCACTCATAATTTTGTAAACTTCTATCAAGTCGCCCCTCAATCTCCGTCGCTCTAGTGAGAACAATCAGAGTTTCTCCAACCTCTCCACATAACTAATAACCTCCAGACCAGGCAGCATCCTGGTAAACCTCCTCTGCACCCTCTCCAACGCCTCCATATCCTTCTGGTAATGTGGTGACCAGAATTGCACGCAATATTCCAAGTGTGGCCTAACCAAGGTTCTATATAGCTGCAGCATGACTTCCCAGCTTTTATACTCAATACCCCTGCCGATGAAGGCAAGCATGCCATATGCCTTCCTGACTACCTTATCCACCTGCGTTGCCACTTTCAGTGACCTGTGGACCTGTACACACAGATCCCTCTGCCCGTCAATGCACTTAAGGGTTCTGCCATTTACTGTATAATTCCTGCCTGTATTAGACCTTCCAAAATGCATTACCTCACATTTGTCCGGATTAAACTCCTTCTGCCATTTCTCCGCCCAAGTCTCCAACTGATCTATATCCCGTTGTATCCTTTGACAATCCTCTTCACTATCTGCATCTCCTCTAACTTTAGTGTCGTCTGCAAACTTACTAATTAGCCCAGTTACATTTTCCTCCAAATCATTTATGTATACCACAAACAGCAAAGGTCCCAGCACTGATCCCTGCGGAACTCCACTAATCACAGCTTTCCATTCAGAAAAGCACTCTTCCACTGCTACCCTCTGTCTTCTATGACCAAGCCAATTCTGTATCCATCCTGCCAGCTCACCTCTGATCCCGTGCGACTTTACCTTCTGTACCAGTCTGCCATGAGGGACCTTGTCAAAGGCCTTACTGAAATCCATGTTTATAACATCCGCTGCTCTTCCATCGTCGATCATCTTTGTCACTTCCTCGAAAAACTCGATCACTTCTACTTGTAAGAATGGCTGCCTATCATCAAATCTTGATGTGTCTGAATTTATTTCAAGTGAACACAGGAAAGCCCCAAGTTGCTGTCAGCTCAACATTATTGCTATGGTTCAACCTGATTGCAAGGAATGGTGTCTTTAAAAACCCTTAGCAGAAGATTGTATGCTTTCTTTTTCTCTCCAAAAAACAAAACAAACATTCTGAGTAGCCAGAGACTAAGGCAAAACTAAGATGGTACACATTCCAGAACTGATAGCTGGGAGTTTTCTGGCACCTTGTGCATCTCTGATAGGGGCTAGCAAGTGGTCCTAAAAAGTGACCTCAACTTAAGCAGTAGATGGGGGGGGCAGGTGCCCATCCTGACATCTTGGGTACCTGTCCTGTTAGAAAGGTTTATACAAGTGATTGACATAGGTAAACTACCAACCCATAGAAATATAAAAAGTGTATTCATGAGTTGCCATGTGGCAGCCCTCATCAGGCAATCACCTTCTTCAGATGGAATATGGACCAGGAAAGATGGAGGAAGACTGAGGGAAGAGTTCCCTAACACTTCAGCTAGAGAGCAGAATGCTGCTGGGACCAACACACTCTCACTCCGGTCATCCTCTGGGATCAGTGAACCACTCCCAATTGTCACAGGTTGTATGCTTTTCCTGCCTGTTTAGTTTAAATATAATGTGTTAACTATCACCTCTTAATAAACTATCTTAAAATTACTTACGAATACCTGGTTGCCTATCTTGGGCATCTGTGGCTCCCAAACCAAAATCTTCAGCCAAGGAAGGGAAAGCAGCTCAAGTGGCACACAAGCTCAAATGGTGCTTTAAATCCCATCATCTATAAAGATCACTTCCACAAGAGTCACTCTGCCTCCTATCTTAAACATACATCCACCATTGCTGAGCTCCATTTCTATCAATCTTCTCACCATTTCCACCCTCAAATTCTAAGATGCCCAAATACCACTTGTATCCTGAGACACATTCAGCCCTGCTCAGCAGAACCACACCTTTTGCTGATCTCCACTGGCTCTCCATTCCTCCAACAGAGGAACTTGAAAATACTCATAGTACCCCCAACACCAACCTTCTCTACATTGCATATCTTGTCCTTCAGCATCCTCACTCTGATCTCCTGTACCTCCATTTCCTGTGCTTCACATTCACAGCCAAGTCTTTAGCTGCTTCAGTATTCCCATCTGGAATTCTCTCGAGGGTTGTTGTTCTCTCTACTTCCCACTTAACTGATAAAAGAAACTTATCCAAATCACATCCCATCAGCTACGTTTTGGCCACTGTCAAACTTCCTGCAAAGACTCAGTACTTTATCCATTTTCCTCTGGGATGTTTATTGATGTTAAAAGTCCTGTACAAATGCAAGTTGTTGTAACAAATTAACTAAAACTGAATTAGCTGGCAATTATCCAACATCAGTATTAAGACAATTGTCAGAAATAGAGTACTTGGGATTTATATAGCGCCTCACCACATCCTCAAAGGCCCCAGTGCATTTCATGATCAACAGATCATTCTTAAATTAGGCAACCGTGGTAGCCAACTTATGCAAGCTTCCATAAAAGGCAAAACAAATCAGCAACCAGTTAATCTGTTCTCATGGTATTCTTTGGGGAGATGAATGTTAGCGAGGACAACTAGATAACTCCCCTGTACTTCTTCAAAGAATGCTGTGGAAGTTTTTTTTTTAAAATCAATCCAGACATGAAAACAGGGCCTCGGTTTAACATGTTGCCCTAAAGGACAGCATTTCCAACAATGCATACTTTCACAAGTATCAAGTTAGATTAACTGCTCAAACCCATAACTGAGCTTAAAACCCCAGGTGATCGTTTTACTAAGAAAAGCCAGGGTGACAATTACCAAGTGGCCTAGTTTTCAACCTCTACCTGATAGTCGATATACCAATGAACAAATTATCACCAATTCCACAAACACCACAAAAGGATGAAACAGATGTTCAGTGGTGAGTTTTAGGGCCACAATACTCAAATTTATGAAGCTGGGACTGAATAAACATGCCAAAGCCAATAAGTGGGTTTGTATGATTAGGAGACACATCTGCACAAAATGCAAGGCTTCCTCATGCATCCAAAATGCAAGACTCCCAAAGGCAACATCTTGATATACATTTCCAATTACAGCAACTGAATGTTCAATTCAACATCCATGCTGATTAGAACCATAGAACATGTTAAGAAATACACAATTAAACTGCCAACATTAAATAGTCTATGCAATGAAGAGCAGGAGAGCAATAATGAGAATCCTACTAAACATCCATTATGCCACTGACCAGGCCTTTGAGTTCAATTCCCAGCCCTGACAGAGCAAACCAAAGTGCAGGTGTCTAAGTGGTGGATGGCTGTTTAAGTTAAGTTGAATCTTTAGGCAAAGTATTACGCAATAAGCCAAATAGAGTGAGTGAATGGCAGGAGGCTGGCTAGAGTTTCAAAAGTCAAAAACTGGGTGGACTGGTATTGTCCCCAGGTCAGTGTCAGACAGTCCCTACTGACCAGTTTATCATGGCACTGGAGGAAGCCTCGAAGCATGGAACGTGACTACAACATCAGGAACATTCAGAACTTGAAGACATTTATTATGCACAGTTTCCTGCCAAAACGTACATGCAGATGCACCAAGTCATAAAGCTCAGAGGCATTTAGGATTGACTGAAGAGCTCGAGCATTAAGAGCATTTTGCTCATAAGCCTGATTTTAATACAATCCTGCAATCATGTATGATTCACATCCTTGTCTTAAAAACAATGGGAAAGAGGTGTCTAAAAGCATTAAGCCAATCAACCAATTTACATATGCCTTTAATCAACAGGCATATTTTAATGCATTGCTACAAAAATCTTTTACCAATAATGTAGGCAGACATAACAGTTATGGCAGTTGAAAACAAACTCTCAAACATGCTCCAAGATGTTTCACTGTGTGTATAAATGCAAATTTATTTTTCATATCTTCTCCCTTCACAGGTCTTTTCACAAAATTCTACATCCGTAACTCGTGGATGGGTAATTAAACCACTGAGGGAGTTCATAGGATATCCTAACTTAGAAGTACAAACTAATTTGAACTTACAAATTAGAGCTAATGCTTTTGGGCTTGCTAGCCTGACATTTATTTGGGCATGGTAAACTGTTTTCTAACCAAAAAGATATGTACAAATGTTTTCAATATGAAGCAGAAAAACAGATCAAATTAAGAACAATAATTCAAAAAAGTTACTGACTGCAAACAAAATGTATTGCAGACACACAAATAATACAAGGGCATTATATGTATAAATTCCTAAGCAAAAGTAGGAATCCTTCAGTTGCCACATTTTATAAAATGCACAAAATAGCAAAAATCAGCTATACTCACCACTTTCCATCTTTCCTTTACTAGGAAACTGACTGACAATATGTCAGGCTGCTCACCTCCCCCGCTCATGTCTGTAGTCCCTTTTGGAATAGCTGCTATGCAATGCATAAGTCAGCCTGGATCTTCAGGGTCCCAAACGCAGGTTCCATTTAACCAGAGGCTAGAGAAATGAACCAAAACGTTGATTTCAAATGCTAATGCAATCATTTAATTCTTACCTATTGTACCACAGCAGAGAACATCTGAAATTACAAATTACATGAAACAGGACTGAATTGTGATATGTACAAGCCAAAAATAACATATGCTTGATCACTAGGAAACAATTTGCACATTGCATAATACAAATATTTCAAAACAAAATTTAAACCAATGATATAAAGCAGACAATGCTAGAAATACTCAGCACGTCAGGCAGTATCTGTGAAACAAGAAACAGTTTTAGATCTAAAACCTTTTATCTCTGCTAAGTATTTCTAGAATTTTCTGTTTTTATTTCAGATTTCCAGCATCCGCAGTGTTTTGCTCTTGTATTAGTGTTGTGCACAAGATTAATGAGAATTTATGGTTTGCAAACTAGTTTTAAACAAGCAATGACACCATGGGCATTTTAACCTTTCCTTTCATAACATATGAAATAGGAGCTGGAGAAGACCACTCAGCCCATTAAGCCTGCTCTGCCATTCAATAAGGTCATGGCTGATCTTGGGCTTCAACTCCACCTACCTGCCTGCTCCCCATACCCCTCAATTCTCTGGGACACAAAAAATCTGTCTATCTCAGCTGTTATAACCAGATGAGGAGGGGGTCGAATGGCTTCCTTCTTTTCCCATTCCTCATTTAATCATAACAGTTTCAATTTAACATTTACAGAATTGGCAAGTATATTAAAGTGTTTAACTGTTTATGCGCTATGATTATAAAAGATCCAGACAGGTTTTCTTGAGTTTAACAAAGAAAGAGGATCATTTTATTATACTTACACTGATCTGGGTAAAATGATAAAATATGCACCAACTTTTACACACATACATACACACAAATATAGACTGAGGAAGGATCGGTTGATCAAACTGGAGATCGTAAGTAAAAGGAATACAATGGCTTGATGACTCTGCTGGTCAGGATACTCTTTCGCTGGTCAGTGTTGTTTTCATTTAAAGTTGCAGCCAGTTGAGCAGAATTTCTGTTTTAAAAGTTCTGGTTGGTCTTGATCAGCAAACAGGGCTCAAAGCTAAAGAGCGAGCACAAGAATGGCTCAACACCTTCAGCTGCTCGTCCTCAGTTCATCAGCATCTCAGCCTCAACTTTCTGCAAAAAATGTTTTTAAACACACAAACGGGGTTTGCTGGTCATGCAACTTGCTGTCTCCACTGTCAGAGGAGGAGTTCCAAATAAGGCTGTTTTCATGTATTCCAAAAGGTAGCTTGATTAGCTCCTGTCTGCAGTTACCTTAGCCATTGTCTGATAGCCCAATTGATTAGATTTCAACACACCATCCTGCTCTCATGTCCACATGTCCGTCCTTGACCTGCTGCAATGTTCCAGTGAAGCCCAACGCAAACTGAAAGAACAGCACCTCATCTTCCGATGAGGCACTTTACAGCCTTCCGGGCTCAACATTGAGTTCAACAACTTCAGATCATGAACTCTCTCCTCTATCCTCACCCCTTTTTTAAAAAAATAAAAATAAATTTTGATCTACTTATTTTTGTTTATTTATTCATTGTTTTATCCTTTATCTCCACCCCCCCTTTTTATCCCACTTTCTATCCTTTTTCCCCACCACCACCCCCTCCCCATCCCCAAAAGGACTACCTGTCACTTGTTCCATGTTGTTCTTTCAGAGTGCTGACCCTTGTTCTGCTATTATCACATTCTGCTTTCTCACCTTTATGCCACTATCAATGCCTTTTTTAGCCCTTACCACTACCATTAACACTCCTTGTCTTTTTGTTCATGACATCTTTGTCAATCTCTCCTTTTCCCCCACCCAACTTCACTGCTCCACCCACCCCCCCCCCCCCACCCCCCACCCTTAAATAGTGTAAATTTCACACATTTCTACTTCTCATTAGCTCTGAGGAAGGGCCTTATGGGCTCAAGATGTTAACTCTGCTTCTCTCTCCACAGGTGCTGTCAGACCTGAGTTTTTCCAGCATTTTCTGTTTTTGTTTCAGACTTCCAGCATCTGCAGTATTTTGCTTTTATGATTAAATTTAATACTCCCTGTCTCCAACAGTTGAATCTCAGGTGCTTGTCTTAATGCCTTGTTAATGGCACAAGAGATAGGGTCTTTCACAATCCTCAGGGGTTCAATGTCTCTGGTAGGGTCTTTGCAGATCTGACATCTCCATTCCAATGAAGTGGAATTCCACATGCATAGTGATGCAAATTGGGGCATCCATTTTTGATTTCCAATCATTCTTTTCAACCTGTTGTTTTAACAAGTCTACTTCTTAGAAGTTCAAGTCCAAGTTTCCAGCCAGTGGGTTAAAAAAAAAACCACGATTTGAAATAAGCACTTCTTCATGACACAGCCTTAAATATATTCAATGATGGCACATCCAAAACCCTCTGGGGTAGAGATAAGATTCACTACTTGAGTGAAGAAATTTTTCCTCAGGCCCCTTATCCTGAAACTGTGCCCCTTGTTCTAGATTCATATGAAAGTTGAAAAAACAGAAATTAATCTTTCCCAAAAAGATTTTCCACACCCAAAATATTTCTTATAATATAAGTTATAAATGTACATTCAAATTTTTTACACAGCAAAGGGCAAATTTAAGAAAATTTAATTTTACAAAAGCAGCCACCAACAATTCATGAAGGTGACTTGTAACACACAGCCAACTCCAGCACCTGCGTAGATTGTAGATGGTCTTACCATCATCCTGATGCAATTCATCACTTCCGCAAGCCAGGCATGTTGGAAAGTCAACCCCAGTATGATTCAAACTCATAATTTGCAGACAGAACTTCTTACAATATCACCGTATTCCTCTATTGTTTTTAGATTTTTATTTTCCAATTTTATACTGAAAAACGTGTTGAACATGCACAACAGAATAACACAACACAATAGTATTGATAATGAGTTTTTAATCAGTAGAATTTATCAACACCAACATTACTCAACTTACCCAGAGAACAGATCGAAAGAAAGGGTATAAAAAAATCAGAAGCATAATATACTAAGAGCTTGGTACTGGGAAAAGTTAAGAACTAGTTAGGGGCCGAAAATACCGTTCTAAACTGAACCGTCTGTGTAAAAAGGCGATAGTCAGGGATTCGGGAGACCACACCAACAGGACAGCTTTCTGACGACCTGGCATCGATGAACAGTGCCTGATTACCACCTTAAGAGGAGCCATTCTGAAGATTAGTATTCAAAAAACTGAAAAATAAGCCTTCTCAAAAGAGTTAATTTCATGAAAATACACGATCTGTTTCAGCTGGGTCATTTTCCAGAGCTTTTCAATTCAGATGGCAGCAAGTAACTGGAACATAATTATACGTTACACAAAGCTGATCAATTGATTAAAATAATGAAGCAAATAGGTTTACTTGCCTTAACTCCTTACAGAATCATAACCCAGCATGCCTACTAAAAGATCAAATCCAAAACATTGTGACCTTGAATGGCTCTGAAGTCACTCAAAATGTGTGTTACAAAAGTCCTTTGCATTGACTCGCGATGGGTCAGCGATGGGTCAATTACAGATTGAAGTACTGCAAGAGGTCTTACAAGTCCACTGGTGTATAGCTGTACATAACTTATTCATACAGCACCTTTAACATAGTAAAACATCCCAAGGCACTTCACAGGAATATTATAAAACAAAATATGACACTGAGCCACACAAGGAGATATTAGATCACATGATAGGTTTTAAGAATTAGAGGAGTACCGATCTCTCCGAAGGCTGTGGGGCAAAGATGATTACAGAGATAAGGAGGGACAAGGCCCTGGAGGAATTTGAAATCAAGGATGAGAATTTTAAATCAAGATGCTGCTTGACTGGGAGTCAATATATGTCAGCGAACACAGGGGTAATATATGAATGGGATTTGGTTAAGATAAGAGCAAAGTTTTGGATGACACAAAAGAAATATCAGCATAATCAAGGAACAAGTAATTTTGTCCACTACTTCCAGACCTAAAAGGTAAGGCAGGGTTCTCTGGGTAACTGAAGAAAGTATCCCATTCCAGCCATAAGATATAAATGGGCAATTAGATCTCTGATCCAGGATCCTGCAGCCTTTTTAGGTATTCAATTCAAAAAGTTAGACAAGTTATCCTCCTGACAGGTTTGAGGAGTAGGAAAGAAAGAGGAAATCACCCAAGCTTTCCCCCCAACAAAACTTGCCCAATAAGTTTAATAAAAAGTGAAATATACCACTGAGTTCTGAGGTGAGTTGCAAAATCTCATGTGATCAGCCTTAGAAAGGGCTCAGAGAAACAAAAAGATTCCTTCATGTTTCTTGGGAGAAAATGGAATCAGCACAAGTAGTTTTGTCTTGACATCATTGATTCGCTACCCAAGCAAAGACCCACAAAGCCTTTAACTGGTTATGAAAATGGAAGAGTAACCCTGGGCAAGGAGCTGCATGCATACATTCAGAAACTGTGCAAACTGAAATTTTTATTCCAACTCTTATATTAGTTAGTTTCTACATAAAGGGAAAAAGATGTGTGACAAAGGCAAATAAACCCATTACATTCCTATCTTTCCTCAGTTCAGATGAAGGGTCATCAACCTGAAACGTTAACTTTGTCATCTCACCTCTCTACAGATGCTGCCTGATCTGAGTATTTCCAGCATTTTCTGTTTTTAATTTCAGATTTCCAGCATCTGCAGTATTTTGCTTTTGTTCAAATAAAAGGATAACATGCACCCATTGATAATACACCAAAAACAATGAGCAGCAATTTCATGGAGAATATATGCAATGCTTGATAGACACATGAAGATACAATCAATAGCACTTCCTTTGCTTGCTGAATATGTCTATGGACAGAGTTAGCCATGGAGGAAACAAACATTTAAGAATGCAATTATAGTCTACTGAATTGTCAGGATCTTAAATCAGAAATACCCAGAAGCTTACAAGCATCTGTCCTCTTTATGCCAGCGCTTTAGGCATTGATCTACTGGTCAAGAGCAGCAGTGGAGCAGGTATTTTATGTGGGGCGGACACAGATTTGTATTGCTGCTCCTGGGCCTCTATCATAGTTATCATTGTCAATGAAGAGGTTCTCAGCTCCAAGAAAAAAATACTTTCACTTTAAAGTATGTTTTCCACATACCCCCGCACAGCCCAACCACCCCTCCACGGCAAAGTCAGAGGTCCAACAAGCCCCCCCCACCTTTTGCACTGACCAAAAACTTGCATTCAGATAGTGTATTCAGCTTAGTGCTCCAGAGGGGCAATTATCATACAAAAGTTTGACTCAACTAGCATGGTGAATACCAACCTCGCATATATTTGGGCAAATAAGCTCATTGGCTGCTGCATCCCCAAGAATGGATAGATCCCTGTTTTACATAGATCAAGTAAAATGTTAATATAAAATGGATCTTTCAATCAGTTCTGTAAATTCAAGCTACGTGTGATTTGAGCCTGTTTTTTAATGAATAAAAGTTTCAATGATGACTCAGTCGGATCAAGCAAGTGAACCAAGAAGTGGGGACAACCTCCAATCTTTACTCCGGTCAAAAAATATATATAAGTTTTAGTTGAACCCATTTTTACAGACTATTTTTTCATTGTGTAATAGAAATTAGGAAATGTTTCATATTTAAGCATTACTGTTTCTCAAATGCTAGTGCATTTGATATTAACTGATTATTGCATGAAAATTGCACATCTATATGTTCTTAGCTGCACCACTTAGCTTTTATCTCACTTCTGGTGTCAATTATTCCCATTATAAATTCTTAAAACCACATAGATCAAGGAAGGCAATTATGTGGATTTGTCACTGTTTATTTTCAGGTCACATTTTTAATCCACAGTAACATTCATTCAATTGTCTTTTAATGCCTTCATTAAAACATTTTATTTGAAGGTATCTGCCTCTCTCAAAAGTCCAGGATTGGAGCTGATATCTCTGCCAAGGGCTACAACCCTAAGCTGAATTTAGATTGTGCAGTCTGAAAAGATGTAACAACATCAGTCAATAATAGCAAGGTGTATGTTTTCTTTAACTTCTTGCAGTTTCTGCTAAAAAGTTTTTCAAAATTATCTGAAGGTGATCTGGGGATAATTTTAAAAGCTTAGCTAAAGTCAAATTCAAAGTTATTTTTAAAACGATAGGATTTGCAAGAGAAAGAGTGACAGCTTTCTGATTATGCTTCTATTAATGCCTTTGTTTTGTGCTCTCATTAAATCAGAGTGAATCACAGTGTTTCACTCCACAATACTGAGGAGAATCCAATGTTACATTGTCTCAATAGGAAAATACATCATAAGTGTCAATGTTTACCTGTAGTACCAGGTATAAAAAACTGTAGGTGGGGCCATGATTGGGATTATTAAGGCGAAAGGCCCATCATGTAACATTAGTTCACAGTTACATTATAACTCAAATCTTCCTTTTAAAATCAACAACTTCGTCAGCATACTGTTTTCTAACTGGGTGCAGGTATAAACTTACTATGCAGTAATTATAATCTCAGACTAGTGATAATATTAATCCCATCATATCAATCATGGATAAGGCCCTCTTTGATCACTTCCTTGTATCCACCCATATTCCCCTCCAACACCCTAACCCTAACTCCTGTATCCATACCTGGGGAGAAAAAAAACTATCCCCTAGAACTGCACTTTCAAAATCCTTCCACCCTCTATTTGCCACAATATTTCTCCTACTACTGATTTGCTCAGCTCTCCTCCACCTTTGGTGTTCTAGTTGCCAATTAAACTATTACTTTCTCTCTCACCCTGGCCACTTCTCCGGTACAGCCCTCATCTCCGCCCCCTTAAGTCCAAGGAACAGAGACTTGAAAGGATATGACAGATAACTGGTTTAGCCATCCTCTGCCAGATCAGGCTGGACCTGCATTATTAGGTCTTCTCTGTTAAAACTGCTCACTTATTCTGGATAATCCCTGGGTTCTTTTCTATCCTGAAAATCATCATCATCTTAAACCCCTCTTATCTCCTCCACTCTCACCAGCAACATCGCACGAGGAGTTCATGGTCATCTTTGTTACTAAGATCCAGACTACCCAATCAGCTGCCTCTGCCACAAGATGAGCTTCTGATCTCAATCGTGCAATCATTAAGACCACCTTTTTCCGGCTCCACAACATCGCCTGACTTCACCCATCTCAGTTCATCTCAGCTGCTGGATCTCATTTGTGCCTTTGTTACCGCTAGACTTGACTATTCCAACACACTCCTGGCTGGTCTCCCATATTCTACCCTCCATAAGTTTGCGGTTATCCAAAATTCTGCTGCCTCTGTCTTAATTAGCACTATTCCGTTCCCCTATCACTCTTGTGCTGACCTACATTGGCTCCCGGTCATGTAATGTTTTGATTTTAAAATTCTCATCCGGGTTCTCAAATCTCTCCCTGGCCATCCCTCTCCCTATCTCTGTAATCTCCTCCGCCCCGACAACTCTCAGATACCGGCACTGAGCTAATTCTGCCCTCTTGAGCATCCCTGATTTTAACTGCTCCACCACTGGTTACTGCTTTCTGTTGCCCAGGCTCCAAGCTCTGGAATTCCATTCCTAAATCAATCTGCCTCACTTTCCTCCTTTAAGAGGGTCCTTAAAATCTACCAGCTTTGGCCAAACATTTGGTCGTCTGACCTAATATCTCTTTATGTGGTTCAGCACCATATTTTGTTTTATAACATTTCTAGGAACAGCACTGGGATGTTTTATTACGATAAGGGCACTATATAAGTTGTTGTTGCAGCCAGTTTTACACAAGAAATAAGAACGTAACAAACAGGAGGAATAGGCCATCCGATCCTTCAAGCAGCTATGCCATTCAATAAGATCACAAATGATCTTCTACCTCAGTTACACCATCCCGCATTATATCCATACCTGTTAACCCCATTATCCAAAATTATGTCGATCAGTGAATTGAATATATTTTGAGCATCCACAGCTCTTCAAGTACAGAATTCCAAAGGTTCACAATCATTTGTGCGAGAAAGATTCTCTCAGTTCTAAATGGCTGACCCCTCATTCTGAGACTGACTGCTAGTGCTAGACTTCCCAACCTGGGAAAACATCTTCTAGTATCTGTTACTCACAATAAGAGGTTGTGGTGGAAGAATTCATCCAGACAGGTCTCTTGGTTCAAGCTGGTTTATTTCCAAGAAAACTCCTCAGTGCTACTAACTTCCTAGTAGCTTCCACAGAAAGTGTTCCAGCTGTACCTTTTTATTCTGTTCAGTTGGGATAATTAATGCCCATCACCTGTTTAACTACCAATTGGTTTTAACAAGATGACTGCCATATTAACAGTATCTACCCTATCAGGTCATGTAATAATTTATTACCTTTCAATGAGATCACCTCTCTTTCTAAATTCTAGGAAATATTGGCTTAGTCTACTCAACTTATCTTCATGGAACAACCCCCTTATCCAAAGAAGCAGTGCAGTGAGCCTTTATTGCACTCTCATCTAAGGCAAGCCTATCGCTCCTTGCTTTCTTAAATAAGGAGATCAAAACTTTTGCGGTAGTCTCACCAAGGCTTTATACAATTGGTGTAAGGCTTCTTTACTTCGATACTCCAATCTCTTTGCAATAAAGATTAACATACCATTTGCTTTCCTAACTGCTTGCTGTGCCTAACTTTCTTGGGTTCATATACAAGGACACCCAAGTCCTTCCGAATACTAACATTTCCCAGCTCCTATCATTTAAAAAATTCTGTTTTTCTATTTTCCCTAACAAAATGGGTAACTTCACATTGCTCCACATTATATTCCATCTGCCAAGTTCTTGCCCAGCCTGTCTAAATCCTTTTGCAGCCTCTTAGCATCCTCCTCACAGCTTACTTTTCCAAACTTGTTACTGTCAGTAATCTTTTATGCATTATACTCAGTCCCTTCATCCAAGTTGATTACAGATAGTAAATATACCTCAATCACTTCAGCCTGGCAACCTGAAAACAATCTATTTATTCCTACTCTGTTTTCAATCTGTTAACCAATCCTTAATCTGTGCTAATATATTACCCAATCCTAAAAGGTATTATTTTGTGTAATAACCTTGTGCGTCCTCAGCCTGTGCTGCATACATAAAAACTCATATGATCCAATCAATTTTATTTCATTGCTTCCCAAATTGCCATAAGTTTGTCTGTAAAAATAATATAAAATAAAACATAGTGTGTTTCATATACAGAATAAGGAAATATGTATTTAAAATGCTAAAATTACATCTCCATATACTCAGTCCAATTAATCTCCGTCTTCTAACCCCATTTCATATGATGTCTACACAGTCTGGCTTCCCCATATGCAATGCGAGGGGAGAACAAATAGTAACTTTGTAAACTTATATAATTATAAGACACACTATTTCTGTGGTAACCGAATTCCCTGTACTGACTAGCCTGTCAATACCAGTCAATCAACTGAAACATCATCTGTCCTTTATGAATCATACAATAATGAGTTAAGGTATTTACAACCCATTTAATACAGCCTCATAAGTAGAGGCTATCTAAAGAAAAGCTGCTGGGACAAGGAGAAATTAAAATGGGGTTTAAAACAATAGGAGATAATAGAGTAATTTTTCCACCTTGACAATGCTCTTCCACCCACTGAAGATGATGGCTTTCTTGCCAGGATGCCGTTCCACAGGCATCCAGTGCTTCACCAGAGTGGCCATTATTCAGCTGTGAGCTTTGGCAGTGTCAGCAAGCTATTCAGCTACAGGGGTATCACAGACAAGCTTGATTATGTCCTCACCTGATGTGCAAACATACATAGCCAGCAGAAATTGCTAGACAGACAAGCACCAGGAAACCTAGGTGATCTTCCCCCACACTAAACCAGGGGCATTGACAGCATTTGTGATACCCCTACAAACACCTCAGCTGAGATTAGATAACTCAGTACTTCTTTATCTGTGTGGCTCAGCTATTCAATGGATAAATTCACTTGAGCCATCCGGTAATCATGATAATAGATTGCATTTAATCAATGTTTTGCATGGCAATGCCTAAAGGTTAACAGTCAGGGGCAACTGAAATCTGGGAAAATGTCAGCAAATCCTTCAAGGAAGTTTTAATGAGAGCTATAGTATACCCACAGGGAATCTGCAGGTCAATCTGCCCATCTGCTCATCAATAAGAGCCTCATGAACACATTCTATTCTAATGCAAACAGGATTCTTTAATTAAAGAAAACCCAGAACATTTAAGATGCATCTATTGGTTCATTCACTTGATCAAGCAATATCAATTTTAAATTTCAATGGCATGCAAATCAAAAAGCAAGTCAAAGTCATTATCCAGTTTCAACCAATTTATAGTAATAACTAACAGATGGAACATACAATACCGTTTCAATTACTAATGTGTAGAAAAGACATCCAGGTATTATTCTCAGTAATTTAATTTACTTTATTGGTTCAGGTGAATTTAAAGGTAATATTCAAAATGGTAATGATGAGCTGTTAAAAATTTCTAATGAGATTTCAATTAAGCACTGTGCGGAATACCTCACTATAGGAGGGTATTGAAGCTTTAGTGAAGGTATAACAAAGATTCACTAAGTGCTGCTTGGTATGATAAAAAGATTTGGAAAATTGGATTTTTTTTTCCCCAATCAGAACATGTTGATTACTTGAAGTTCTGATAGAACCATTTAAAATTATCAAATGAAGGAGATGATAGAGAGAAACTGACAGTTTCAATGCAGCTATAGGGTCAAGAGTGAGCGGTCACAGGTACAAGATTCAACACAAGAGATTTAGAGCAGAGAACAGGAGAAACTTATTTACACAGTGTTGTGAGATTCCCAGGATTAGTGGTTATAAGTGGATGATGGGACAGGGTAAGTAAATGTTGTCGGAACTATTTTCTAGGGTGGAGGGTAAATGCTGGTGCAGACTAGTTGGGACTAAATAAAATGGCCTGTTTGTGTTGTAACGTCTGTGTCTGTGAGGCTGCCTATTTATAAAAATCGGATATAGGGTGGCATTTGAGTGAAGAGGTTCTCTTGAAGGCAGTGACACTAGGTATCAGCAGCCAGCCCTTGCTCAATTTTTTTAATATTCGTTCGTGGGATGTGGGCTTCGCTGGCTGGGCCAGCATTTATTGCCCATCCCTAGTTGCCCTTGAGAAGGTGGTGATGAGCTGCCTTCTTAAACCGCTGCAGTCCATGAGGCGTAGGTACACCCACAGGGCTGTTAGGAAGGGAGTTTCAGGATTTTGACTCAGCGACAGTGAAGGAACAGCGATATATTTCCAAATCAGGATGGTGAGTGAGTGACTTGGAGCAGAACTTCCAAGGTGGTCCTATCTATCTGCTGCCCTTGTCCTTTTAGATGGTAGTGGTCATGGGTTGGAAGGTGCTGTCGAAGGAGCCTTGTTGAATTCCTGCAGTGCATCTTATAAATGGTACACACTGCTGCTACTGTGCGTCGGTGGTGGAGGGAGTGAATGTTTGTGGATGTGGTACCAATCAAGCGGTCTGCTTGGTCCTAGACGGTGTCAAGCTTCTTCAGTGTTGTGGGAGCTGCACTCATCCAGGCAAGTGGGGAGTATTCCATCACACTCCTGACTTATGCCTTATAGATGGTAGACAGGCTTTGGGGAGTCAGGAGGTGGGTTACTCATCGCACAATTTCTAGCCTCTAACCTGCTCTTGTAGCCACAGTATTTATATGGATAGTCCAGTTCGGTTTCTGGTCAATGGTAACCCTCAGGGTGTTGATAGTCGGGGAGGGGGGGAGGTGGGGGGGGGAGAAGGATTCAGTGATGGTAACTCCATTGAACATCAAGGGGTGATGGTGGATTCTCTCTTGTTGGAGATGGTCATTGCCTGACACTTAAGTGGCAAGTAACATTTGCGCCACACATCAGCCCAAGCCTGGATATTGTCCAGGTCTTGCTGCATTTGGATATGGACTGCTCCAGTATTTGAGGAGTCACAAAAGGTGAACATCGTGCAATTAGCAAACATCGCCACTTCTGACCTTATGGCAAAGAAAAGTCATTGATGAAACAGTTGAAGATGGTTGAGCCAAGGACACTACCCTGAGGAACTCCTGCAGTGTTGTCCTGGAGCTGAAGTGACTGACCTCCAACAACCACAACCATCTTCCTTTGTGCTAGGTATGACTCCGACCAGTGGATAGTTTTCCCCGATTCTCACTGACTCCAGTTTTGTTAGGGCTCCTTGATGCCACGCTGTCAAATGCTACCTTGATGTCAGGGACATTCACTCTCAACTCACCTCTGGAGTTCAGCTCTTTTGTCCATGTTTGAACCAAGGCTGTAATGAGGTCAGGAGCTGAGTGGCCCTGGCAGAACCCAAACTGCGCATCAGCAAGGTTATTGCTAAGCAAGTGCCACTTGATAGCACTTTTGATGACCCCTTCCATTACTGATGGGGTGGTAATTGGTCAGGTTAGATTTGTCCTGCTTTTTGTGTACAGGACATACCTGGGCAATTTTTCACATAGCCGGGTAGATGCCAGTGTTGCAGCAGTACTGGAACAGCTTGGCTAGGGGCACAGCAAGTCCTGGAATACAAGTCTTCAGTACTATTGCTGGAATATTGTCAGGGCCATAGCCTTTGCAATATCCAATGCCTTCAGCAATTTCTTGACATCATGTGGAGTGAATCGAATTGGCTGAAGACTGGCATCTGTGATGCTGGGGACCTCTGCAGGAGGCCGAGATGGATCATCCACTCGGCACTTCCGGCTGAAGATTGTAGCAAATGCTTCAGCCTTATCTTTTGCACTGATGGGTTGGGTTCCTCCATCATTGAGGATTGGAATATTTGTGGAGCCTCCTCCTCCAGTGAGTTGTTTAATTGTCCACCACCATTCACGACTGGATGTGGCAGGACTGCAGAGCTTAGATCTGATCCATTGGCTGTGGGGTTGCTTAGCCCTGTCTATCGCTTGCTGTTTGGCACGCAAGTAGCCCTGTGTAATAGCTTCACCAGGTTGACACCTCATTTTATAGGTATGCCTGGTGCCGCTCCTGGCATGCCCTCCTGTACTCTTCATTTAACCAGAGTTGATCCCCTGGCTTGATGGTAATGGTAGAATGGGGGACATGCCGGGTCATGAGGTTACAGATTGTGTTCGAGTACAATTCTGCTGCTGCTGATGGCCCACTGCGCCTCATGGATGCCCGGTCTTGAGTTGCTAGATCTGTTTGAAAGCTATCCCATTTAGCACGGTGGTAGTGCCACACAACACGATGGAGGGTACCCTCAAGGTGAAGGTGGGGCTTTGCCTCCACAACGACTATGCGGTGGTCACTCCTATCGAAACTGTTATGGACAGATGCATCTGCAGCAGGTAGGTTGATGAGGATGAGGTCAAGTTTGTTTTTCCCTCTTGTTGGTTCCCTCACCACCTGCCGCAGACCCAGTCTAGCAGCTATGTCATTTAGGACTCAGCCAGCTTGTTCAGTAGTGGTGCTACCTTGGTGTTGGGCATTGAACTCCCCCACCCAGAGTACATTCTGCGTCCTTGCCACCCTCATTGCTTCCTCCAAGTGGTGTTCAACATGGGGGAGCACTGATTCATCAGATGATGGAGGGTAATACGTGGTAATCAGCAGGAGGTTTCCTTGCCCATTTTGACCTGATGCCATGAGACTTCATGGGATCCGGAGTCGATGTTGAGGACTCCCAAGGCATCTCCCTCCCGACTGTATACCACATGCCGCCACCTCGGCTGGTGATGGTGATACCTGGGACATTATCTGTAAGATATGATTCCGTGAGGATGACTATGTCAATCTGTTGCTTGACTAGTCTGTGAGACAGTTCTCCCAATTTTGGCACTTGCCCCCAGATGTTAGTAAGAAGGGTCGACAGGGCTGAGTTTGCTGTTGTCATTTCTGGTGCTTTGGTCGATGCCGGGTGGTCCATCCAGTTTCATTCCTTTTTTGAGGCTTTGTAGCAGTTTGTAGGGAGTTTGGAAGGACCCGATGTGATGCATCCAAGGGAAGTTAAGAGTGAAAATTGTGAAGGCACTGACCATAATTTTCCAAACCTTCTTAAGACACTGGGGTGGTGTAAGAGAGTGCAGAATTGCTAAGATTACATCCTTATTCAAAAAAAGGGTGCAAGGGTAATCCCAGCAACTACAGACCAGTCATCTTAACTCGTGGTGGGGAAGCTTTTAGAAATGATGATCTGGGACAAAATTAATAATCACATGGACATGCATGGACTAATTAAGGAAAGCTAGCACAGATTTGTTAAAGGTAAATCATGTTTATCTAACATGAAATGAGTTTTTAATGAAGTAACAGAGCACTGATATGGGTAATGCAGTTGGTGTGCTGTACATGGACTTCCAAAAGGCATTTGATAAAGTGCTACATAATAGGCTGGCTAGCAAAGTTGAAAGCCACAGAATAAAATTGAATTCTCTTCTCCTGAGAGCAGTGGAGGCTGGGTCATTGAATATGTTCAAGGCCAAGTTAGATAGATTTTTGAACAACCAGGTAGTCAAGGGTTATATGGGTCAGACAGGAAAGTGGAGTTAAGGCCACAATTAGATCAGCCTCCATCTTATCGAATGGTAGAGCAGGCTCATGGGGCCAAATGGCCTACTCCTGCTTCTAATTCTTGTGCTCTTGTAAAAAAAAAAGGAACAGTGGCAACACAGATAGAAAGTTGACTGAGTGATGGTAAAACAGAGTGGTAGGAAAGGTTATTTTTCAGACAGGAGGGAGGCATACACTGGGATTCCCCAAGGCTTGGCTACCAGGATCACTGCTTTTGGAACAGAGATATCTGGGGTTATATGTGCACAAACCGTTGAAGGTAGGTCAGGTTGAGAAAGTGATTTTCTTTTAAAAAGCATATGGGATCCTGGGCTTTATAAAGAGATGTAGAGTACAAAAGAAAGGAGGTTATGATAAAACACTGATTTGGCCTCCAATTTCACCACACTTCAGGAAGGATGTGAAGGTTTTAGAAAGGGTGCAGAAAAGATTTATGAGAATGGTTCAAAGGTTTAGGGACTTCAGTTATGTGGATGGATTGGAGTAACCATGGTTGGTCTCATTAGAAGAGAAGGCGGAGAGGAGATTTAATAGAGGTGTTCAAATTCCTGAGGGGTCTAGACAGAGTAAATAGAAAGAAACTGTTCTCATTGGCAGAAGGGTCAAGAATCAGAGGGCACTGGTTTAAAGTGATTGGCAAAAGAACCAGTGATGGAAAAACTTTTTTTTTTACATGAGTAGTTGTTAGGATCTAGAATGCACTGCCCAAGTGTGTGTTGGGAGCAGATTCAATCTTCACTTGCAAAAGGCAATTGGATAAGGGACCCGAAAAGAAAATTTACAGGGCTATGGGGAAAAGGTAAGCGAGTGGAACTAGCCGAGTTGTTCTGGAGAGAGCCAGAACAGACATGACGGACCAAATGTCATCCTCCTGTGCTGTTGCTATTCTATGATTCTATGTATGGAGCTTCCCCATTGGACAGAAATGCAAAATAAGACTGAACTGGTCTCAGATAATACCTAACAACCTGTCAAAAATCACTACAGCTAAAATCCTGGGATCAGATCACCTGCTCAAACACAATCAAGATAGCAGAGGGAAAAAATTAAAATATTGTTTTTTTCTTCCCTGCTCCCCAGGATTTTAGTAGGTGACTTGAATCAATCTATAAAGCTAAATGTCAATTGATACAAGACAGTTACTGGCACAGTAATAGCAAATTAAACAATGTTGCCAAAGGCTTTCAGTTGGGCATAATTTTCCCACAAGGAAGAAACTAACTGTTCAGCTGTGAATATATGTTTCTCCCCACTGCACGACCTCAAAACGTTTTAGCTTTCCTGTGCTATGAAACGGCTTGCAGAACATGAGGCACATTACAATTTGCTTTAATTCGAACTAGGCCATAGAAATTGGCAGTATTATCAAAAAGAAATAAAATAATTTGCTGCTGAATATTAAACATCCTGATGGTCTGGTACTCAGACCTTCTGAAGCGAATTGCCCACTAAACTATCTGCACACATCTGTAGAGTTGAAGTCCTTTGCTTCTACACCAGAAATGAGGATCTGAAGCCATCAGATAACACCCATATTCAAACAACAGGTTGCACTGGTAGTAAAACATTGTTTCTCCATTTGAAACTCTTTCGAGTTACCAACAGTCACAGATTGCAACTCTTTTCGAGTACAATCACAGTTCTTGGTTTCCGGGAGTGGGACATGAACCCACAACCCTCTGATTCAAAGGCGAGGGTGCTATGAACTGAGCCACAGCTGACACCTCCCAAATTCTTTCGAGTTATCAACAGTCACAGATTGCAACTCTTTCGAGTACAATCACAGTTCTTGGTTTCCGGGAGTGGGACATGAACTCACAATCCTCTGATTCAAAGGCGAGGGTGCTATGAACTGAGCCACAGCTGATGCATTATGAGCAGCTCCCTCATATGAGTTTTTACATCAACACTAAATTTAAAATCTTTGTCCATGTCTTCAAATTCCACAACTGTCTTGCCGCTACATTATCTCTATAACTTCCTCCAGTCTTATATCCTCACCAGTTCCTATAACACTGACCATTTGTGTATTCCCCCTCATCCCCAATTGGTTTATACTTATTAAACAGGGTCAAGCAAGTCTGCAGTTATCCATCATAATTTCTTCCCACATAGCTCGGCCACTGTTCTCATATATACTTGCGAATTGTATCTCAATATTTATGGTAAAGGCACTCCATAAATGCAAGTTGTTACCATTAGTTACCACAACAACAACAACAGGGGAAAATCGGAAGTATTTCTCTATACAGGTTATGAAGACATAGAATCTTTTATCACAAGTGCTTTTAAAACAAACCATAAAGTGGAATTGAGTAAGTATTTGAAAAGGAACCATATAAAAAGGATAGTGGGAAAAGACAAGGCAATGAGATTAAAAGCTGATAAATCCAGTTGAAGAACTATAGTTGGCAAAGCCTGGTGAACTGGAACAGCCTTTCTGTTTTATTTTATTATCTCTTTCTATTTGCTATTTCTGAGTATTGAAGTTTCAACACAAATGAATTATTCATAGTGCTAAACATGGCTCAGTAGTAGTAAGCTCACCTGAGTCAGAAGGTTGTAGCTTCAAGCCAAGTCAGAGTCTTGAGTACCTAATACAGACCGACATTTTGGTGTTGTCTTTTGAGTGAGATGTTAAGCCAAGGCACCTTTCCCACCGTCAGGTGGACACAGAAGATTCCATGGCACTATTTTGAAGAGAACGGGAGTTCTCCCTTTGTCTTGGCCGACATTTATTCCTCCACCGACTTAACACAGGTTATCTGATCATTATCTCATGGCTGTGCATGGAAGCTTGCTTTAAGTAAATTGGCTACGATGCTTTCCTACATTACAAGTGATGACACTTCGTAAATATTTTGTTTTAGGTTATCCCAACGTTGCGAAAGGCACTATAAAAATGCAAGTAAAGATACACAAAGCAACAGAGATACCCAAAACTATCTGCAAATACTACCACCCCAACGAGGACACACATGAATGAGAAAGAATAAGACGACAGCAAGTCACACACAGCAAGAGACCGAAAAACAAACCAATATCCACTGATGCCAAGACTGAACTCTTGTTACAAACTTAAATTAAGTGGTAGATCATTGGAAAATTGCTAATAGAAATCTAGGAATTCAGATATAGAATCTTCAATTAATGTTCATGGAGAAAAAAACTCAGCTGGTGTTTATCAGTGTTGATCCCCAACCCTGATAAACAAGGAAGGTTAACAATAGGAAGGGCATCCGGCTGTAAAACCACCTGCCAAATCTAAATGATGGCTGATATGAATGGAGTTGGCACCCATGCTAGGGCATACCCTGCAAGCGACACATAGGGTTCCTGCCTGAATCCTGTGAGGAATGGGCAAGGGTCACCATCCAGTAAGAGAGGTTGGCTAAAGAAAAGGTGAAAAGATGACCAAACTCAAAATAGCAAGTCTAAATGTTGATAGCCTGTTAGGGAAGACCTGATGGTGAGAAAAGAAAGACAAATGTGTCGCCAGGAAACAAAGTGGAAGGTTAGCAAAGCAAGAGAAATTGGTTGGGGGGGGGGTGGGGGTCAATAGAAACTTTACTACAATGGACTGGGTGGAAGGAAGAAATGGTGTTGGAGTAGTACTATGTGAAGAAACGAAGGATAAGGTGCCTGCAATGGGCAGAATCAAAGTAAAGCTTGAAATCAAGAACAAAAGTGGAACATAGTCATAGTTATGCATCACGTGACCAGAGGAGAAAGAACTGGCAACGCTAAATACCCGATACCAAAAACACATAAATCACCTTAACCTACACTACAGTGGTAGTAGAGAAACACAACTGGACTACATAGTGGTTGTAAGAGAATGTGCAAAGGAAGCAAAGACTGCAAAATCTTCTCCAGCGAGGTACAGACCACCCAACATAGGGTGCTGATGGCAGAGCCAATTGCAAAGAAAACAAAAATGACAGAAGGTGAGGAAGTAGACAGAACATGAGGTAGTGAAAGCTCAAAGACCTGCAGGTGAAGGAGGAATTCAGAGAGCAGATGTAGGGACAGTTAAGAGAAATAGAATTTATGGCAGACACTGTAGGCATTTATTTTGAGAGGACTGAAATATAAAAGCAGGGATGTGCTGCTGAGGTTTTATAAGGCTCTGATCAGACCACATTTGGAATATTGTGAGCAATTTTGGGCCCCGTATCTCAGGAAGGATGTTCTGGCCCTGGAGAGGGTCCAGAGGAGGTTCACGAGAATGATCCCAGGAATGAAAGGCTTAACATATGAGGAACGTTTGAGGACTCTGGGTCTATACTCGATGTAGTTTAGAAGGATGAGGGCGGATCTGATTGAAATTTACAGAATACTGAAAGGCCTGGATAGAGTGGACGTGGGGAGGATGTTTCCGTTAGTAGGGGAGACTAGGACCCGAGGGCACAGTCTCAGAGTAAAGGGAAGTCCTTTTAGAACAGAGATGAGGAGAAACTTCTTTAGCCAGAGAGTGGTGAATCTATGGAATTCATTGCCACAGAAGGCTGTGGAGGCCAAGTCATTGAGTGTATTTAAGACCGAGATAGATAGGTTCTTGATTGGTAAGGGGATCAAAGGTTACGGGGAGAAGGCAGGAGAATGGGGTTGAGAAACTTATCAGCCATGATTGAATGGTGGAGCAGACTCGATGGGCCGAATGGCCTAATTTCTGCTCCTACGTCTTATGGAAACTGATGGAACTCAGTGGCAGACTTGCTGAGGAAAACTGGTAAAGAAATGCATGAAAGATCATCAGGAGGACAAAGGCTAGAAAAGAAGCTTGATGAGCTGAAAACACAATATGCAGTGAAAAGAAAAGAAAGAACTGTTAAAGAATTGGAAACAGTCAGGGTTCAAAGAGGATAAAGAACAGTACAAAAAGGAATGCAAAGGAAGTGATCGCGAGAGAAATATCCCTGGTCATGGAAAAATATATGGAAGTCTGGATAGCAAAGAGAGACAAAAATCTTCTGGATAGGCTCAAGACAAATTAACAAAAGATGTGGGAAATGCAGGTACAATCAAGGATGGAGGTGGTGTAACCTATGGGTATTGGTTGTTTTTCAGTCAAGAGATCAAAAAACAACCTATAATACCCACAGATGCAAGACTGAACTGTTCATTTTCAAGATGAAATTGAGTGGTAGATCAATGGGAAACTGCTTCACAAAACTTAGAAATTCAGATATAGAATCTTCAATTAACATTCATGGAAAAAACCCAGCCACTGGATGCAGACAAGCCAGCATGCATCAGTGCCTACAACCACGCCCCCTCCCCCCCACCTTAAACCAGCTTATATTTCACCCCTCTCCTAATATTACTCAGTTCTGTTGAAGGGTCATGAGGACTCGAAACGTCAACTTTTTTCTTCTCCGCTGATGCTGCCAGACCTGCTGAGTTTTTCCAGGTAATTCTGTTTTTGTTTTGGATTTCCAGCATCCGCAGTTTTTTGTTTTTATCTTATGCATCAGTGCCAGGTCAATTAATGGGGAGGGCGAGCGTCAGGGCATCTGGCTGTAAAAGTACCCGTAAATCCAAATGATGGCTATAATGAATGGAGATGACACCCATGCTAGGGCACATCCTGCAAGCGACATACAGGGTTTCTGCCCGAACCCTGTGAGGAATGGGGAAGGATTACTATCCATTGGACCAAGAAGGATAAAGAAGAAAGTGCAAAGGAGAGGTGAAAAGATAGCCAATGCAACATGAAGATAGTATTCATTGAGCTAGAGAAGACTTATGACTCGGTGTCTAGGAAGGAAATCTGGAGGTGTGCTTGAATTTGAGGCATTCCCAAGAAATATGTATGATTATTACAAGACATGTACCAATGAGCGTCAGACAAGAGTAACAAGCAGTGTAGGGGAGAGTGACAGTTTCAAAGTCAAAGTTGGATTGCATCAAGGATCGGCACTGAGCCCACTGGATTGCACCAAGGATCGGTACTGAGCCCACTGGATTGCACCAAGGATCGGCACTCAGCCCACTGGATTGCACCAAGGATCGGTACTGAGCCCACTGGATTGCACCAAGGATCGGCACTCAGCCCACTGGATTGCACCAAGGACTGGCACGGAGCCCACTGGACTGCACCAAAGATTGGCACGGAGCCCAATGGATTGCACCAAGGATCGGCACGGAGCCCAATGGATTGCACCAAGGATCGGCACTGAGCCCCTTCCTCTTCCTGATTGTCATGGATGTTCCAACTGAGCAAGTGTGCCAGGAAGTGCCATGATAAACGATGTTTGCAGATGACAGTGAACTATTTAGTGGGGATGATGGGAGCATGATCTAGTATCTGAAGAACTGGAAGACAAGGGTATGAAGATCAGTCGAACAAAGACCCAATATATGGACTGTCACTTTGAGCCTAGGGAAAAGGATCAGGGTGAAGGTGTAAAGATTGAGTGAAGGCCTGGAGAAAGTAAGTAGTTTCAAGTATCTGGGGTCAGCAGTGGCAAAAGATGGAAGTATGGGAATGGAAATTGAATTAGATCTGTTAAGAATAATTAGAAGAAATGTTAAACTGAAAGTAAAAAACTACAAGACAGTTGTAAGGCCTGCCTTGTTATATAATGCAGAAACTTAGATAACATCAAGAGGAGAGGAAGAACGATTGGATACTAATGAGATGCGGATGCTGAGATGGATGTGTGGAGTAATGAGAAACGACAAAATCAGGAATCAGTACATCAGATGGTCAGTGAAGTTTGTGGAAGCATCAAAGAAAGTAGCCAAGAACAGGTTGAAATTGGATGGTCATACGTTGCAGAGAGAGAGGTGGGGGAATATGGTGAGATGAGTGATGGAGAAGTGACTGCTAGGAAAAAGAGGAAGGCCTAAAGACCAAATGAAAAAATTCAATGGCAAGAGACTTAAGGAGGAGAGAGCGATTCTGGGACAGGCAGTCAGCAGCACCGAGGGGGGGCCGGGAGTCGCAGAGGAGCGCGAGGGGGGGGCCGGGAGTCGCAGAGGAGCGCGGGGGGGGGGCCGGGAGTCGCAGACGAGCGCGAGGGGGGGGGCCGGGAGTCGCAGACGAGCGCGAGGGGGGGGCGGGAGTCGCAGAGGAGCGCGAGGGGGGGCCGGGAGTCACAGAGGAGCGCGAGGGGGGGGCCGGGAGTCGCAGAGGAGCGTGAGGAGGGGCCGGGAGTCGCAGAGGAGCGCGAGGGGGGGCCGGGAGTCGCAGAGGAGCGCGAGGGGGGGGGCCGGGAGTCGCAGAGGAGCGCGAGGGAGGGGCCGGGAGTCGCAGAGGAGCGCGAAGGGGGGGGGCCGGGAGTCGAAGAGGAGCGCAAGGGGGGGGCCGGGAGTCGCAGAGGAGCGCAAGGGGGGGGCCGGGAGTCGCAGAGGAGCGCAAGGGGGGGGCCAGGAGTTGCAGAGGAGCGCGAGGGGGGGGCCGGGAGTCGCAGAGGAGCTGGGAGAGCAGGGGTGACTGAGGGAGTTCGGTGAGGAGGGAACGAGGTGATCCTTTGAGTACCGTGAGGACGGCCAGGTAAGCATTTACTACTTTTATTGCATATAGTTTTTAAGGTCTTATTTTGTGGTTCATCTTTTGTAGGGGCTATATTCTGTAACAACGAGGAGCAGGGAAGAAGGGCCCGAGAGTAATTGATATTAAGTATCTTCCAAAAGGTTTAATTTAATTTAATGGGGTAAGTCATGGCAGGAGAGCTCAAAGCCGTGGCGTACTCCGCCTGCTCTAAGTGGGAAGCCGGGAACATTTCCAATGCCCGGGGCCAGCATGTGTGTGGGAAGTGTCTCCAGGTACAGCTCCTGGAAGCCCGGGTTTTGGAGCTGGAGCGGCAGCTGGGGACACTGTGGAGCATCCGCGAGGTGGAGAGTATCGTGGATAGCATGTATCAAGAGGTGGTCACACCGCAGGCTAAGATTGCACAGGCAGGAAGGGAATGGGTGACCACCAGGCAAAGCAAGAGGTCCAGGCAGACAGTGCAGGAATCTGCTGTAGCTATTCCCCTGCAAAACAGATATACCGCTTTGGATACTGTTGAGGGGAATGGCCTCTCAGGAGAAAGCAGCAATAGCCAAATTCGTTACACCGCGGTTGGCTCTGCTGCAAAGGGGAGGAGCTAAAAGTGTCAGAATCCAATAGTTATAGGGGATTCAATTGTAAGGGGAATAGATAGGCGTTTCTGTGGCCGCAAACGAGACTCCAGGATGGTATGTTGCCTCCCTGGTGCTAGGGTCAAGGATGTCTCAGAGCGGCTAGAGGACATCCTGAAGGGGGATGGTGAACAGCCAGTGGTCGTGGTACACATTGGTACAAACGACATAGGTTAAAAAAAAAAGGATGAGGTCCTAAAAGCAGAATATAGGGAGCAAGGAAGTAAGTTGAAAAGCAGGACCTCAAAGGTAGTGATCTCAGGATTACTACCAGTGCCACATGCCAGTCAGAGTAGAAATTGCAGGATATATCGGATGAATACGTGGCTGAAGAGATGGTGTGAAAGGGAGGGTTTCAGAATCCTGGGGCATTGGGACTGGTTCTGGGAGAGTTGGGACCAGTACAAACTGGACGGGTTACACCTGGGCATGTCCTAGGGGGATCATTTGCTAGGGTGGTTAGGGAGGGTTTAAACTAAAATGGCAGGGGGATGGGAACCTATGCAAGGAGTCAGAGGAGGGGGAATCAAAGACAAGAACAAAAGACAGAAAGGGGAATAAGAAGTGATAGTCAGAGAAATCAAGGGCAAGAATCAAACAGGGCCTCAGTGAAAAATAGTGGGAACGGGACAAATAATGTTAAAAAGACAAGCCTTAAGACTTTGTGCCTTAACGCGAGGAGCATTTGGAATAAAGTCAATGAATTAACCATGCAAATAGATGTAAACAGGTATGATATAGTCGGGATTACGGAGACATGGCTGCAGGGTGACCAAGGATGGGAACTGAACATCCAGGGATATCAGTATTTCGGGAGGACAGACAAAAAGGAAAAGGCAGTGGAGTTGCATTGCTGGTCAAAGAGAAAATTAACGCAACAGTGAGAAAAGATATTAGCTCCGACGATGTGGAATCTGTATGGGTAGAGCTGAGAAAGACTACGGGCCAAAAAACGTTAGTGGGGGTTGTATATAGGCCCCCAAACTGTAGTGGCGCTGTTGGGAATGGCATTAAACAGGAAATTAGAGATGCATGTAATAAAGAAACATCTGTAATTCTGGGTGACTTTAATATGCATATAAATTGGGCAAATCAAATTAGTAACAATACCGTAGAGGAGGAATTCCTGGAGTGTACACGGGATGTTTTTCTGGACCAATACATTGAGGAACCAACGAGAGAACAGGCCATCCTCGATTGGGTATTGTGTAATGAGAAAGGAATAATTGGCCATCTAGTTGTCCGAGGCCCCTTGGGGATGAGTGACCATAATATGATAGAATTCTTCATCAAAATGGAGAGTGACGTAATTGATTCTGAGACTTGGGTCCTGAATCTTAATAAAGGAAACTATGATGGTATGAGGCAGGAGTTGGCTATGATGGATTGGGAAATGTTACTCAAAGGGATGACGGTGGATAGGCAATGGCAAACATTCAAAGAGCGCATGGGTGAACTGCAACAATTGTTTATTCCTGTCTGGTGCAAAAGTAAAACAGGAAAGGTGGTCAAACCATGGCTTACAAGAAAAATTAGAGATAGTATTAGATCCAAGAAAGAGGCATACAAATTGGCCAGAAAAAACAACAGACCTGAGGATTGGGAGCAGTTTAGAATTCAGCAAAGGAGGACCAAGGGATTGATTAAGAAGGGGAAAATAGAGTATGAGAGTAAGCTTGCAGGGAACATAAAAACTGACTGTAAAAGTTTCTATAGATATGTGAAGAGAAAAAGATTGGTGAAGAGAAATGTAGGTCCCTTACAGTCAAAAACAGGGAACTTTATAATCGGGAACAAAGAAATGGTTGACCACCTAAATACATACTTTGGTTCTGTCTTCACAAAGGAGGACAATAATAACATACCACAAATGTTGGAGAACACAGGGTTTAGTGAGAGGGAGGAACTGAAAGAAATCAGTATTAGTAGGGAAATGTTGTTGGGGAAATTGATGGGATTGAAGGCCGATAAATCCCCGCGACCTGATAATCTACATACCAGAGTACTTAAGGAAGTAGCCCTAGAAATAGTGGATGCATTGGTGGTCATCTTCTGATATTCTATAGACTCTGGAATAGTTCCTACAGATTGGAGGGTAGCTAATGTAACCCCACTATTTAAAAAGGGAGGCAGAGAGAAAACAGGGAATTACAGACCAGTCAGCCTGACGTCGGTAGTGGGGGAAAATCTAGAGTCCATTCTCAAAGATTTAATAGCTGAACACGTGGAAAACAGTAGCAGAATCGGACAGAGTCAGCATGGATTTATGAAAGGGAAATCATGCTTGACAAATCTACTGGAATTTTTCGAGGATGTAGCTAGTAGAGTTGATGAGGGAGAGCCAGTGGATGTGGTTTATTTGGACATTCAGAAGGCTTTCGACAAAGTCCCACATAAGAGATTGGCGTGTAAAATTAAAGCGCATGGGATTGGGGGTAGTGTATTGAGATGGATAGAAAACTAGTTGGCAGACAGGAAACAAAGAGTAGGAATAAACGGGTCTTTTTCCGAATGACAGGCAGTGACTAGTGGGGTACCGCAGGGATCGGTGCTGGGAACCCAGTTATTCACAATATATATTAATGATTTAGATGAGGGAATTAACTGTAATATTTCCAAATTTGCAGATGACAGAAAGTTAGGTGGGAGGGTGAGCTGTGAGGATGCAGAGAAGCTTCAGTGTGATTTGGACAAGCTGAGTGAGTGAGTAAATGCATGGCAGATGCAGTATAATGTGGATAAATGTGACGTTATCCATTTTGGTAGCAAAAACAGGAAGGCAGATTATTATCTGAATGGCTATAAATTGAGAGAGGGGAATGTGCAACGAGACCTGGGTATGCTTGTACACCAATCGCTGAGGGTAAGCATGCAGGTGCAGCAGGCAGTAAAGAAGGCAAATGGTAGGTTGGCCTTCATAACCAGAGGATTCAAGTACAGGAGCAGAGATATCTTGCTGCAATTGTACAGGGCCTTGGTGAGACCACACCTAGAATATTGTGTGCAGTTTCAGTCTCCTTATCTGAGGAAGGACGTACTTGCTATAGAGGGAGTGCAGCGAAGGTTTACCCGACTGATTCCTGGGATGGCAGGACTGACATAGAAGGAGAGATCGAGTCAGTTAGGATTGTATTCGCTGGAGTTCAGAAGAATGAGGGGGGATCTCATAGAAACCTATAAAATTCTAACAGGATTAGACTGGGTAGATGCAGGAAGGATGTTCCCAATGGTGGGGGAGTCCAGAACCAGGGGTCACAGTCTGAGGATATGGGGTAGACCATTCAGGACTGAGATGAGGAGAAATTTCTTCACCCAGAGAATGGTGAGCCTGTGGAATTCGCTACCACAGAAAGTAGTTGAGGCCAAAACATTGAATGCTTTCAAGAAGGAGTTAGATATAGCTCTTGGGGCGAAAGGGATCAAAGAGTATGAGGAGAAAGCGGGAGCAGGCTATTGAGTTGGATGATCAGCCATGATCATAATGAATGGCAGAGCTGGCTCGAGGGGCCAAATGGCCTACTCCCGCTCCTAGTTTCTATGTTTCTAAATGCATCAGGATTGGAAGAATGGGTGACTGACTGGAGAAGATGGAGAAAGGCAATCAACCAGCATTGTGGCGACTCCGAGTAAAATAGCAGAAGCTGAAAAAAGGATTAACATCATGGAAAAACTCAAGCTTGTGTTCAGCAACGCTTCAATGCGTTATATTGATTCTTACCAAACATAAAACTGAAATTGTTGCTGCTTTTCTTCCGACAGTGCACAGTAATCAGTTTTACTTGCCACGATGCTTGTGCAAAGAAATGATTCCTGAACTTATTTCACACTGGTGCAAAAAAGGATCTCTCCCCGCTACCACCCACCCCACCCCCCATGCATTTTCCAGAAATAGCACAATTTACTAATAAATTGAGACTTAAAGCATCCAAAATAAGGTGATTATAATTTGGTAGACTATGGCTACCAAGCTAAAAATGCACATTATAGTTAAAACAACCTGCACATTACAGGTTAGATATAGCTCTATAGTTAGATATACACTGCAACCTAGAATGAAAACTGGAATAATTCAATATTGCTGTCTGATTTACAGCACACTGTACAATGTACTCAGAGGCCTGGTGTTTCTTACAATTTAATAATACGCAAAAAATATCTTACATCTTATAAAAAAGACAAAACACACTGGCCTAGATTTTGCAGTCAGTGGCAAAGTGATGGTACTCGCCACTAACCTCAAAGAAAGCTGCCAACAAAAGATCTAGTGATCTATGTAGCTTGAATTTCACTTTTTCCCAGGTTCGTTTGATTCTTGCGTTAAATCCAGGGAATCATAATGAAGAATTATCAGGCAGCAAACCAGAAAGTAAAATGCAGTTTATTAGTCACTTCTTATAAATTTGAGTCAGTGAAATAAAAATTGGGAAGTATACATTTGAAGCTAAAATACCAAGATAGATTTTAAAAAATAAACATTATGGAATTATAATGGAAAAATGGCATTATACAAATATAAAATTATTTTCGGGGCCAGAGAGGTAGTTCATCAGTAGTCATGGCTTTCTACAGTATTAAAAACCCGGTTACATCATTCAGGTGTAACATTTTTGGCTTTTTTTTATGAACAGTGATATTACAGTGCAAGAGGGAAAGTTCACATCAGTTCAAGTGATTTATAAAGACTGCCATCTGTGGGGACTTCAACTCAGTACATTGTGGAGGAGCAGGGAATCACTGTCTGCAACGTGTGGATTTCCACATTTAACCACACATATGCAGATGCTAAAAGTTGCTGTCAGCTTCACAGTTGCAATGATGGTGAACAGTTTTGCCAAAATTGCAAATGCAAAATCCAGGCCATTAAGATGTTTATTATTTTATTACTTTCCTTTTATTCTATTAAGGTGAACAGGTGTTGGGTATTGATTAGTTTATATAAACATCGGAGTATAATTAAGAAGAGTCAGCCAGCACTGGGTGTTTGGTGGACAAGTAAGCTCTATGGCGAGCAATAAACAAACAGTCTCTCCCAAAGCATCCTAGTCTCTATGTCTTCTCCACAACCAGGCCTGGGAGTTTCCTCTGATATTGGTAGCAGAGGATGGTTGCCTGAAAGTGAAGATTGGAGACCAAGATTTACTTCCAGACAGAAGGTTAGAATTGGAGTTTCTTCTGAGAGCAGACGGCAATTGGAGACTCTTTGAAGAAAGACGACTGAAACCAGGTATAAAGGTGGCAAGATATGATTATCCACCACTGCTTTATAAAACGGAACTTCATGATCAACGGAAAAGTAAAGTCGAGACATGGACTACCGAAAAGAAAGCAAGGGATAGCTCTGGCGCTTTTGTTTCCTACCAGCAGCAAGATCTGCTACAAAGTGCTCTCAGAAAAAAACACTCAGGAACTGGACAAAGGAGGTTTAGACATTCTCTTGAAATTCATGGATAAAATGTACATGAAAAGTGACTTATTGAATGCCTATGAGGCTTGGTCAGACTTGGGTAAATTTTTTAAAAATGGATGATTCTTCCATAGAAGAATACATCATGGAATTTAACTGACTGTATACAAGGTTGCAATGATTCCACTTGGAAATTCCTGAATCAATATTTGCCTTTACGTTATTGGACTGTGCTAGGATATCAAACATGGATAGGCTCAGTTTTAACCACAGTTAGGTTCAAAGAGAGACATACACTTTTGGATCAAATGTCCGAAGCCTTAAAAAAAATTTTGGGAAAGCATTCATTTCAGTCGCTTTCATGGCACAAATAGGCTCTTCAAAGATGACACCAAAGATGGAGAATACAATGCTAGCAGCATTGAGACCGTTTGAATATAGGGTCAAACGTCTGTATGAAAGAAGAATTACAAACAAAAAGTATGAGGACAAAGACCCCTTTGAGAGCTATAACAGGCAGTGGGCATTGGGCAATTATAGGAGGAGGATGAACCCTAGAAATAACCAAGGGGTGGTCAACAGGTGCTTCAAATGAAACTCTAACTATTATTACGTGTGGATTTGCCCAAAAATGAAACACACGGTTTTTGACACAATACATGACATAGAAGGCACAGAAGACGAGGACAACGATACTGACCAGAGGGAATGGTATCGGTCACCAGAAGCTTCAGTCCGGTAATGAATATCCTTGTAGCAGATTTGTCCAATTGCTCAGTTCTAGATAGTGGGTGTACATCCATGGTATGTGGAGTGGACTGGCTAAAATGTTGCATGGATTCTTTAAGTAAGGGAGGCCAAAGTAAAGTCAAAGAGTATGACAGTTCTACTTGTTTCAGGCTCAGTGCTAGTAACATGCTGAAATCACTAAAAAATAGTAATTCAGTGATAAACAGGAGTAAATCATTTTATTAGTACTGATGTAGCATCGAGTGAAATACCTTTACTGCTAAGTGAGCCTTCAATGAAAAAGGCCTAAATGAAGTTGGCCATGAACATGATAAAGCGGTTGTCTTTAGGAGAACAGTAGATTTGCAATTTACACAGCTGGGACATTATTGTATTCTTTTAAGGCCTATCTTCTACAGGCAGAATGTTGAAGAGTTATTAATGGCAACTATTTAGGGATTTAAAGAAAAAGAAGCTAATTATTACAAAACTACAATCAACAATTTGCACATCCCTCTGGCCATAGGTTGAAGATTCTGTTAAAGGATGCAAGGGTATTGGATGAGGAATACAACAGACATGTTGAGGATATTAGTGAAAAATGTGATATTTGTTAAAAGTACAAGAGAACACCTTCATGTCCAGTAGTAAGTCTTCCACTGGTGAGAGAATTTAATGAAACTGTAGCAACAGAGCTTGGAAGATAATGGAAAGTTGGGTGGAGCGGGGCTGGGAGCACCAGCCAAATTCTTAATGGACAATGGAGGAGAATTTGCCAATGATGAATTCAAGAGTATGTGTGAAAATTTGAATATTGTAGCAATACATACAGCAGCAGAAAGTCCTTTTAACAATGGGATATGAGAGAGAAATGATGCCATGATTAACAACTTGCTCCGAAAAATTTTAGCCCAGGAATCTGAAGATGCCTTCAATAATGTGGGACCATCCCCCAGCTTTGGAGGGGACTACCATTAGGTCCATTCTTGCAGAACATTTGAATACCATGCTTTTATTAAGGTGGAGATTTCAGAAAAAAAATCAGGAGAGCTCTGAGGTATTGAATCAGGCCATCAGAAAAGAATTTTAAGCCCGGGCACATGGCGTATTATTAAAGTGAGAGGGCAGAAAGAATGGAGGGGCCCTGGAAAAGTTAAGCACTGATGGCAAAATGATAGTCTTGCAACACAGTAACCAAACAGAATACATTCCACGCGGCTTACTAGCACTGATTACAATTGATAGAATCTGAACGGACGATGGAAACCAAAGATGCACCATGCACTTCATACACATATATGGCAGACCCATATGAACAGACTGTGACAGATGATGGGCTAACTGAGAGTAGACCAAGTGAAAGTGAAGATCAGGAGAGTGCCATTTATCACATAGATCAACGACCAAAAGTTGGAGCTAGGGTGGCATGGATGCTAGAAGAGGCTACTGAGTGGAGGGAAACCACCATAGTAGGAAGGGCAGGAAAGGCCACAAGGAAATACAAAAACTGGCTGAATGTACGAAGACAAGGGGCAGAATATCAAACCTACAGATTGGCAGAAACATTTGGAAAGCCAGGAAACATAGTGCAAGTTCAGACAGTGGGCCTAATGGTGATCATAGCCTAAGGAAAAGATAAAGGACTTGTGAAAGAAGTCTAGAAAGGGACAGATCAAGTAGTAGTACTCCAGATAGGGACAGGAGACCTAGTAATTCATGTAGTTTAACAAGAACAAGGATCAAAGAACAGGCGAGGAGCAACAAGAAGTAAGAGCACCTGCGATAGAGAAGCTCTAGTGGCTATTAACAAGTTAGATGATAAATTGGTAAAGGAGGCAAAACTAAAAGAACTTGACAGTTGGAGAGAGTTTGGCGTTAACACAAAAATGCCAACAAACGTTGACCCATAGATGGATATGTACGGAGATAGTACTTCCTGATGGTTAATATAAAGCTAAAGCCAGGCTTGTAACAGGGATTTGAGGAACTGGATGACCAGGAAGTTAGAGTAGACCCCCAACAGCGGGAAAAGCAAGTTTGGAGATTTTCCTAGCACCTTTAGCAGCATACTCATGGGAATGTAAACCCATTGATGTCAAAGCAGCATTTTTGCAAGCCTCCAAAAGAAACTGGAGATATAAAGGAGAAATCATGGAGGCTAAATAAGTGTGTTTATGGGCTGAATATGTATCTAGGGTATGGTATTTTTCAGTTAGGTCTGCCCTACTAGAAGCTGGTTGTCTTCAGCTAAAAGCTGATCCAACAATGTTTTATTGGTACTATGAAGGAAAACTAGCAGGCATTTTTTTAATGCATGTAGATGATTTCCTGGTGAGGGTGGAATCTGCGACAATTGAGAAATTTGAGATAGATAAAATTAAAAGGAATTCAAAATTGGAAGTCAGGCTTCTGGAGCTTTTAAGTATATAGGGCTGGAAATTAGGCAGACTTAAATTGGGAATAACTCTAACTCAACAGTCTTACCTAGAGAATGTTAATATGATCCTGATAAAAAGGGCCAGGTCCTCACAAAATGAAGACTACAACCAAGGAAGAAGCAGATCAATTAAGGAGCTGAATTGGGCAATTAAACTGGTTATACACAGAAACTAGACCGGGTGCATGCTATGATGTATTAGAATTGAGCACCATGCTGAAATATGCTATTGTTGGGGAAGTGCTTAAAGCAAATAAGACATTGAAGAAATTTAAACAATGTAGGCTCAGATTTCCAGATCTGGGTGACCCAGGAGGGATGAAATTAGTTGTTTTTAGTGACAACTCACATGCTAAACTTCCCAATGATTATTTGAATACAGCAGGATTCATTATATTTTTAGTGGGAAGTAACAATAAACGTTGCTTATTATATGTTTATTATAAGCATGGGAATCAAAAAAAATAAAGACAGCAGTTAAAAGCACTTTAGCCACAGAGGAGTTTGCGCTGGTAGAAGCAACAGATATGGCTATGTATTTATCGAATATTTTAAAGGAACGCCTATATAAAGAGCAACCAGGGAAAAATGAGCCTATAAAATGCTACATAGATGATTGTTCGCTCTAGGACAATTCCGTAATACACTTTGTGGAATGGACAAAGAGGTTGAGGATTGATCTCGAGTATAAGAGAGATGTTGGAAAGGAAGGAGATTTCAAAAATAAAATGTGTCGATGCAAGTCACCAGTTATTGGATTGTTTCACAAAAAGGACTGCTTGTCCAAAGAAATTGTTGGATATCCTTGAAGAGGGACGCCTTGTGTTATAATGGATTATGAAAACACGGAAATTTTCATGTTGTAACCTATCAACATTTTTTGGGTCTTTTTGCTTTCAAGACGGGGCAGGGACTGGAGAATATGGAGTATGTTAAAGATTTGATTGTATTATAAGATAACATGTATTATAATTTTGCATTTTTTTCTTATGGATAGTTATTGCTTGCATGTCAATTTAATTTAAAAAGAGGGGAATCTGTTGGTATCCATTAGGTTTTGTTAATGGATGTGAAATACCCTGTAGCTTAAGGTAATAAGGTGAACAGGTGTTGGGTATTGATTAGTTTATATACAAATCTAATTAAGAAGAGTCAGCCAGCACTGGGTGTCCGGTGTTTGAGTGGAGAAGTAAGCTCTGTGGCAAGCAATAAACAGTCTCTTCCAAAGCACCCTCGTCTTAATGTCTTCTTCACAACCAGGTTTGGGAGTTTCCTCTGACAAGTATCTTGCCACTTCCATATG
This sequence comes from Cetorhinus maximus, assembly GCF_964194155.1. Taxonomy (NCBI): domain Eukaryota; kingdom Metazoa; phylum Chordata; class Chondrichthyes; order Lamniformes; family Cetorhinidae; genus Cetorhinus; species Cetorhinus maximus. Next base: position 73,644,227 of record NC_135896.1, read on the forward strand.
GTATCTATTCAATTGTTAAATTGGGGCACTAGAAGATTATAACTGTCAATACAATACTCCTGTACGCTCAACCAACAAGAGCAATGCTGAATGTATTGCACTGTCTTAATTTTTACTTATTTTCCCCAATGATGGGAACACTTTCATCATTCAGCATGTCCGACCAAGAATCTATAAATCAATTAGACCCGGCTCTCTTAATGAAAATCAATCCTTTACCATCAAGGCCATCATGTGAACTAGATGTCACCAGTACGCTGATTTTCACTTCAATTTTACTTAAGGAACATCGAAATACAGGTAGTGTTTTTTGGGGGAATAAGCAAAGCACAATTTACAAGCAGCTTAATCCCCATGTTGCTTTTGCAGACTAACTATGATAATAAAGAATAGCGTCACTAGCAGCCAATCATCTTCCTGGTGCTCTGGTAAACCCAAAGGCTAAAGTACAATTACAACATTAAATTGCAATAATTGCTGTAATTAAAGCCAATCATCAGTACTTCCTGTCCCAGCACTACAGTAAAACATCTTTCCAAACACAAGCACATGAACTACGTTTATCAAAAGCAGGTCTAAAAGCTGGCAAAATGCCACAAAACTATGTAGGGAGATTCTTAGCCCAAGATCTATTGATGTAATAGGGAAAAAAGGCTGAAAAATATTTACATGTTTTATTAACCCTCTCCCATTTTTTCTCAACCTTGGTACCAAATAAACCAAGCTGTTACTAAATCTTGACCAGGTCAGAAGGCCACAAGTTGAAACCCCAATAGGGACTTGAGCATATAACCCATGGGGGCTGACATTGCAGCACAGTAATTAAAGGGAGTGCTGCCTCTTTTAGATCAGACATCAATCCAAGGAACCCCATCTGCTCTCAAGTGCATATAAAATATTCTACAACATTAACAGAGAGTTTTCCCAACACTTGTTAACAAACATCCCTCAACCAACGCCACCCAAAATGATTGACTTTCCTCAATGATTCATTTGCTGTTTGTGGGAACCTTCTATGCTTTCATTTGCTGTACAGTGACTGCAATTCAAAAGTAATCCACCAACTGTAAAGTGCTTTCAGATGTTCTCAGATTATAATCATACAAACACAAGTTCTTTCTTTACACGTTTGACTGGATTAATGCAGGAAAGGGAAGCCTTTAATTCGTTCATTGGGTGTGGTGTTGCTGGCAAGGCCAACATTTATTGTCCATCCCTAAAAAGTAAAACCAAAAGGGGTCATCAATTTCACCAAAGACAATATGACATGCTTCTGTTCAGTTAGTGAAACCAAGTCAGACCATTACAGTTGTGCAAATGATGTGTTATAACCACATGTAATATTTATTTGGTGCTGGCTCCAACCTCAACAAGTCGATATTTGACGAGCACATTCAAACACTAGCCACACAAATGGCATAAGAGGTTCATTTTAGAGCCTATATTCAAAATGTGTAAGACAATGGAGGTGGGTCACTTTGATATACAGTACTAAACATAATGCAGGGCTTCCCCAAGGTTTTACACTAGAACCTCTTTTGTTGCACATCCCTCAAATATAAAAGGATGACATTTTCTTTAAAGTTAACGTAACCTTATTTTTTGGGACTGACTGAAGTCTATTCCATTTAGAACACAACAGCTTTATAGTTTGGGTTATCAATCTATGTGCTTGAAGGTTATTGATCAATGTCAATCATCATCATCGTTGGCAATCCCTCATGTTGAAGATAATTCTTCCATGCAGATGGCTGGGTTTAAGTGTGATGTCAGTGTTAGCTGTGGATTCACAGATGGTGTGAATCCTATTAAGGCCCTACAGGATCTTCCACAGTGAAGACAGAAGTTATCAGCCAGTAGAGGTGGTGGGCTCAAGCAGCTGCCCTCTCTTTCCATCTCTCTCTCCTTTCTCTCTCAGTAGCTTCTCTCATAGGTCGTGACACAGTTTTTGTTGATGGATCACCATTTTGGTCAGGATTAGTTATCTGCTTCCCATGTGTTGATGTTAATGTAGCAGACCTTCACGGAGCCTTTGAGAATGTCTTTGAAACACTTCCTTTAGCCCCCATATGAACAGACTCCCTGATGTAGCTCTGAGTATAGCACCTGCCCAGACAGCCTTGAGTGGGCCACTCTGACAACATGTCCCATCCATCTCAGCTGATGTGAGATTATTAACGCCTCTATACTTGGCACATCCGAATCTTGGAGGATGCTCATGTTTGTTCTTTTGTCTTCCCACCCGATTCACAAGACCCTTCCAAGACAGTGTTGATCTTGTTGTTCTAGGGCCTTGATATGGTGTCTATAAGTTATCCAAGCTATAGTACCATCAATAAGTGTTGGAAGAAACAATGCCCAATAGACTACGAGTTTTGTGTCAGGTCTGATATTAGGATTCCATGGGTGAGTTAGTACAATGAATTCAGTGGTATTCCTATTCATTGATGTCAGCTTTTTTAGGATGGATAGCTTCCATGATATGGGAAGTAAGGGACATTTTCCAACACATCACCATTAAACTCAATTGAAGGAATTGGATTTGTTACATTTGATGTGGCTATCCACCATCTGTGGCTGGTAGCTGCAGCTCACCCAATGATCAGTGTCATAAAACATTTGGCCAATGTTTAATTTCTGTAGATCTACTGTCATTGATAACTAAATATTCTGACATTTGCTTATCTACTTTAACTTGCCTGGAAGCTCTCTTACCTCACAGGCTTCAAAATACTGATCACCCTTAACAGAATAATTACCAAGTACACTGTGCTTAGAATAAAACTGTGACTCAACGAGCATGGTAGTTACAAAATCCTTGGCAGGTATGTTCATAAGCAGGTAGCCAAAATCACATCCCTAGCTCACAATCAGTTCATGTTGGCCATCATTAAAATAGATGCTATTAAAGATCAGCCTCCAGTTACAAGATGAATATAAAACTAGAAAACTGCTAACTAACTGAAGCAAACATCAAGGGCATGGGTTCAAATCTTGATGTTGATCCATGTTATCACTGCCTTTCCCAATTACCCTCACAGACACTCACCTAATGTCTGTTAGCATACAATCAGTAACAGAATGATTAAGTATTTTCGGAGAACAAATTTGCTTTGGAGCTGGTGACTTACCCAACCATTGGACATCTTCATACCTCAACTACCTGTTACTGAATATTAACTTTTTCTGAATATGGACTTAATGGATATGGACTAAATGAATATGGAATAAATTATCAAGCATTCCCAGGTACCAAATAAGATATAATAAAGTCTTAAATTGTAAAAATTCAGAACTGTATCTATGTTGGTCATCCAAACTTAAATCTCATATCTGGTCCCCTTCAAGCACTATTTGCACTGCAGCAAAGACAATTATTAACTGATTCTGGGCCCTAACAGAAACCTTACCAGTATCCTTTGGCATACCCTAATCAGGAACCTCAAAAGAAGTCTTGCCAGTAGTCATGGGGCATGCCTAATTCAGAAGAATCACATAAACCTCACCAACTACCACTCCATTTGTAGATTTCATCCAATTTATTATCTACAATTGATTATTCCGGACAGACCTAAGCAAAGAATTATGACATAGTCCAGGAAAAGCTGGAGGTTTTAAAATACATTTAAAAATCACTCTTGATTGACAGCATCAACTTGCTTAGTGGTCTGGAAAATGGTAGTCAAAACATTAGGGCACAAAAGCCAAGATGACTTTGCTCAGTTTCCATTTATACTTTGTCTGAAGAACACTGAAAAGTTAACAAGCCACAATGACTTAATTCAACAAAATGCATGCAAATTTTTCTAAATTTTATACACCTATAATTATCCATGACTTGTCAGTCTGTTTACACCATATGAACATGAAGGTTATTTTTGTATTTTGAATTAAAAATTCAATAAACAATGAAAAAAATATTTTCACTCATACAATAGTCTATACATTTCAGACCAAAAAAAGTTTGTTTTAAAATCAAGCCTCAATATACTCCACTCAGTATTTAAATTTAAATTTTCAGTAACCAACAATGCTGTTCAACAGCAGGTCCAGGGTTAGTTAATGTGTTATCTGGACGTTATTTTCGATTTTATCTAATGTGTTATATTGTATGATAGCCGAATGCATAAACTCAAGCCACGAGAGAGTGCTATATCTAACCACTTAGGACAGAATACAAATAAGTGCACATGTCATTTTGAAAATACAGCAATCCAAATACATTCCTTTTATCTGAAAAATCATCAGGCACTGAACCGACACAAATAAATGCCTCTGCACACATTAATGACGCAAACGCATGAACAGAATACACCATGAGGCAATAATATTGCAGTGGAATTGCATTTTCTGCGGCATCACCATTTCGGCCAATGGCAGCTCCATCATCGTTGCTTATTTCACGGATCCATTGTAAGAACATCTCGTCCTGTCAGGGCCAAGTGTTCCTCCCCACCAACAACAACAGCAAAAAAATCAATTGCTGCGGCTGCTTCACTTTCAATTAGTTCTAAGCAAATGCAACTGTGTTGCCTCAAGGTCAATGTCTTTGTACGATCGGAGATTGAAGCCCTCAAAATATCTGGGAAAGGGGAGGGTGGATTGCTCAATCCTGCAAATCGTTTCCCCAAAAAGGAATTGCGAGGCCTTCCTTACACGCACTGCAAATAATGCCTGCGTTTAGAGATTACAATGGCCCAGAGGATTGGGGATGGGAAGGTGTTCAGCAGAAAGCACAGATCAATGCTGAGTGGCTACAGAATGCGTGTCAAACACAACTTGGGAGAAAAGGCGCGGTTAAATTATGATCGGGTACAATAGGAGGGCTTAATTTATATATAGGACCAGACCTAAGCGTTATGCTTGGATCTGGTCCTATATATAAACAAAGTACTGGAATATATGTATTTAAAAGATTATGAATCAGCAGGTTGTGGTTTAAGAAACCCAGGGAAAAAAGAGCAGGCCAGGCTCATTCTCAAGACTCCCTTCAGGGAAATCAATTAATCCCAAATGAAGAGGAATCAGTGAAAACTCTAAATAAAAAAAACTCAATGCTCAGAAACTAAAATCAAAATTAACCTGAGAAGAAAACACACATTCACATAAGCAACATCTTTGTCTCCCCATCCACTGTAACGTATTGATCAGACTTGAAGAGCTATCAGGATAGGGCTCCCTGTCCTGTTAGGCTCATTAACTCAGCCTCTCTCCCCGTCCACCCACCCCGTGTATCAGTGACTAAAAGCAATGGCTTCAATAAAGCAGCTTACCTGTGAGATAGCTCGACATCATCCTCAGCAGCATCACATCACCCTGAGCAGCAGCAACATCCCCACCGCTCACAGGGTTAATCACTCACCCGGCCCAACCTGGCCCCGCTTCCCCCTTTCACGTTATAACCGGACTTGTTTCATCTCCCAGCGAGCGGAGGAGGGGAGGGAATGAAAGGGAGAAAGAAAGAAATCCTCAGAATAATAAATAAATTAAATTCCTCCTCCTGAATCAGGAGCAATCGGCAGCAGCTCCTCCTCCTCCCTCCATTACTGCAGCAACCTCTTACGTCGCACTGTACCATCGCAACCGGCCGAGTCAACTCCGGCCGACAATCCACAGGCCACGCCCACATCCCCGCCCCCCCCATTTGTGCTTCTGCCATTGGACAGCGCCCTCCACTCGACGGCAGGGCGTCGCCTGCTCTCCTGTCCTTGCTTCGGTTCCATTGGTTCACGGCCAGGCTCTTCAAATTTCGTCACAATGCGGGTCGCGTCCAACATCGTCTGATTGGAAAACCCTTATGTCCCGCCTACCTTCCCCATAATCCACTGCGCGAATGCCGAGCTTTCTGGTACTTGTAGTTGTCTCGGATGTCAAGTTTAGCTTGATGCTAAAAACAAAAATAAAAACAAAAAACTGCGGATGTGAAAATCCAAAACAAAAACAGAAACAGAAATACCTGGAAAAACTCAGCAGGTCTGGCAGCATCGGCGGATGCTTGCTTCTGTTACTGTCAAAGTAGGTGCTATTGGCTGTGGCTAAAGTTCTTACATTTCTTATGCCACCCAATTATGATAATTCAAAATTAAAATATCTATTGATGGTAGTTCTTAAATTTCAAAAATCAGGCAATGACAATCTATTGTTGGAAAGAACATTATTGACTTTTGCTTTTGTGTTAGTGTTTATCCAATCTACTTCTCTTCCAGGAATACCTACCTCCAAGAAGTTCTGCTTTCCTCTTCAACAGAATTTCCATTTGTCTTTTACCTTGTTTATTGGTTTCTGTTTCCATCCTCATATTTGTAAGGTGTCTTCCAATAATAACTTTCACAACCACACCTCCATTTTCAGCAACTGTCTCCGGCTCAGAGTTATTCTACCTGGATTCCAACTGAAATTCCATCCTTCGTGTTTCGAATCCACCCAAGAGTACAGGTTCTTCCGAGACATTCAATGTTCCTCAAACTGCTATTTGCATCATATCCTGAAATCTACACTCAGTGCCATGCGCCACCGCATGTACACCCTTGAACTCTCTTCAGTAACACCAACTCATTCTATCACAAATCTGTCCTGCTCCACAATTTCATTTCATCCTTCAACTTATCCAATGCTTTAACAAAAACCTTTTTCTCTTTCTTTCGGGTGTTAAGGAACGTAAGCTCCAACAATTCATGGGTACCAACTCCCTTCCAGATCTTTCTTCCCATTTCTGTTATTGTGGGTTTATCTTTGGATTCATTGGCTTCTCACTCTAGAAGAGATCTTTCTGGAGGCAATGGTCTTTTGTTCAAAAACATTTATTTACATGCTAACTATTAACAAAGGTTAAATAAAATCAAGACATAGCTGGAGCTAGTCTATGAGATGCTTTGGTCATATCCTCTCAGTGAGTGACATCATTGTGACGGAGCTCCTTACGGACATGCTCAGTAGCTATCTTTAGAGTTAACCCTTTATTCTACATCTCCTGAGTCTTTATCCCCATACTATTAAACACATATTCTCCTATACCCTTCACTTCCCTCTGACCCCATCCCTCCGTCTAACCTTTCTCTTGCCGTGTATTCATAATACCCTATGACTTCCCCTCTCTGACACTGAACAATCTGTCCTTCGCCAAGGATTTAGTTTTATCCCCTTATGCCCCAACCTCAATGAATTTCGAGCTTAGCACAAGGTTGAGCTCTTCTTTTGTCACCTTCTTCTCCATGCTCACTTCTTTGGTCAGGAGTCTTCTCCCCAATCAGCGGGCCCTTTCACCCATCTTCAATACTCTCCCTCCACTTGGAGCCCTCCCTCTGGCCTCTTACCTGCTCTTGATCTTTTCATTAAGAATGATCAATGTGACAGCAGCCTGCTCACTTTCTCTGCTCACTCACTCTAACTCTGAAATGGCTGCATTCCGTTCGCTCAGGTCCAACACTAACATTGTTATCAAACCTGCTGACAAGGGTGATGCTGTTGTCTGGCATATTAACCTCTACCTTGGAGAAGATGAGCGCCAACTCTCCAACACTTCCTCCTACCTGCGTCTGGACCATAATTCCAACACCAAACATCAAGCCACTATTTCCAGGACTATCACTGACCTCATCTCCTCAGGAGATCTTCTCTCCACAACTTCCCACCTCATGCCCAACCACATACAGCCCTTCTATCTCCTTCCCAAAATATATAAACAGCTCTGTGCTGGTAGATCCATTGTTTCAGTCTGTTCCTGCCCCATTGAACTTATTCAATCTTCATATCTTGCCTCTTTTTTCTCTCCCTGTCCAGTCACATCCCCGCCTTCATCTGTGACTTTTCTAGTGCCATACATCATTTCAACAATTTCCAGTTTAGTGGCCCTAACCAACTCCTCTTCACTATGGATGTCCAATCTCTCTACACCTCCATCTCCCACCAGGATGGTCTGAGCGCTCTCCACTTCTTTAACGCATGTCACCCCCTCTAAATAAAAGGTGTTGGTATGGACACCTAGCTATGCCTGCCTTTTTGTATAATCTATGGAATCTTTCTTGTTCCAGTCCAACTCGGGCCTCTTCTCTCAACTCTTTTCCAGTGCATCGATGATTGTATTGGTGCCGTTTCTTGCTCTTATCTGGAACTGGAAAACTTCACCAACTTTGCTTCCAAGTTCCACCTTTCTCTAACTTGCACATTGTCCTTCTCCAACTCTTCCCTTCTCTTCCTTGACTTCTCTGTCTCCATTTCTGGGGACAGGCTATCAATCAATATTCATTATAAGCCCACTGGCTCCTACAGCTATTTCAACTACACTTCCTAACACCCTGCTTCTTGTAAGGACCCCATTCCATTCTCCAGGTTTCTTTGTCTCTGTCACATCTGTTCTGATGATGTAACCTTCCACAGCAGTGCTTCTGATACGTCTTCCTTTATCCTCAGCAGAGGATTCCACCAACACCCTCCCTCCCACCCCACCATGGTCGACAGAATCATGCCCTCAACCATGTCTCACCCACTTTCCGCATTTATGCTCTCACACCTTCCTCACCTTCCCACCCCCAGATGCATATCTGAGGGGTACACAGTGTCTGCTGAATGCTAAGGCCCACCTCAGTTCTCTGGAACTTTGTCCTAGTTGTATGCTTATGTTTTAGGCCCTCTAGCCCTCACCACTTATAACTCCTCACCCTCCATCCACTCCCCATGCCCCATCCATGCCAACTCATGCCCTCTACCCACTTCTAATGGACCCTCAATCTCTCCATGCCAACTGCAAGTAGGCCTGGATATCACATTTGAGTTTAACTTGGCCATTTTTAGGGTGCTTCCACATTATATTTACTGTAGTAAGGTAACAAGATCAAGATGCCATTTTGTACTAATACTGGGTTAAAGAAGCCATTTTTTATTCTGTACTTTATAATCACTCACATGTATTAATCAAGAATAATTAGCAACCAGCCAACAACAGATGATTAAATAAGTAGCAGGCCTCAATGATGTATAACTGGAGAATAAGTGATTAAAGATCGGAGAATGTACTAATGTTTGAGGTTTAGAATACTAATTTGCTGCAAATCAATATTTCTAAATGAGCTGCTATTGTCTGTGGGAACCTGGGAGCATTCAGATAATACAAAACACATAGGCCTCGATGTGCCCTTGGCATTCTAGGTCAAGTGTCCAGAGAATTAATGAAGGTTTGTATAAAGTCAGATAAGAGAGGCATCATGAGCTATTCTGAAAATAGAAGCATGCAGCTGAAGCTTTTTGTCTAGCACTCATCAGGACAGTTTGCAAGAATACCAATAGCAGAGGGAACAACAATTTATTCTTATTTAAATAAGTTCATAACTTAGCAGTTCTACGGACTTTATCCAACTTCAAGGGCTTACGTCTACTCTAAAAATTTGTGACTCTCACACTGCTAGTTAAGGCCCTTGCTACAGCAAAAGTGGAGTCTGTTTGAACTCACCATTGAAGCCAAATGGTCCTACTGAGTTCAGGTTCTGCTCATGTGTGAATCATGCCCTGACCCCTTTCCTCTACTGGTGAAAATGGGATCTGTCAGAAATGGGGGCAGGAATTCTGAATCTGGACTCTGTCCACCATTTTGGAAGGTTTGTGAAGTCTCCGTGAAAATCCAACCCTTGACCATTAAAAAAACAAGCAAACGCAGAAGACAATGGAAATCAAGGCCTGAAATTTGGCTCCCAGGTTGGGTGCACAGAGTCAGGAAAATTTCTACTCCCCAAACCCAGCTCAGAGAAACTTTCCCGAGAAGCCAGACTTTTGATCCAGAGTCGGGGGTGGGTTGGATTGGGGTTGGGGGGCGGGGAGGCGTGGTGGAGCTGTGCCCATTGACCCCAAAATAGTGGAGATGCAAAGCTGGACTTAGCATTGGTTACGTGACTCGCTGTGGGTTTAAAAGGAGAGCCAGTAGAGAATTCCTGCTCTGTAAAGCCAAGTTGCTTTACAGGAGACGTCAATCGACAGTCAGATGGATACTAACTAATACTTTTCCAATATCAGTGATCAGTTGGACGAGAATGACCCATCATGGCCTTTCCATAGGAAAATATAATCATTTTTGCTATCTATTCACATAATGAAGGAGTGTACTCTACCAAGTTAAGGTGAGGTTAAGCTTCACAAGGCACAGCCATGGAGATGGCAGCACCTTGGCACCATCAGCTGCTCACAATCTTCTGTCTTAAATCAGGCTACTAAAAGGCTTCAGAGGATGACTGATACATGCAAACTTTTGCCCTTCCACCTGCCCTCTTTCCACCCATCTCTGTAGCAGCTGTAATTGAACCTTGACCAGGGCCCTCACAGCTGCACACTGTCATAGCAGAGCAGTGTGACTCCAAGGGAGCAAGCCAGCAGGGTAGTTTGTGGTTGGGGGCACAACATGCCATCCAGGAGTGACAGGGACAAAAGCCAGTCTACCCTGCATTCATCCAGCCCTATTTTGCTCCCTTCCTCCCTCAACATTTAGCATTGCTGAGATAGAGAACATGGTTCATGTATGTAACCAGAATTATGTGTGTGAAACCATTCAAAGCTGGAATCCTTCCATGCCTTTTCTTCTTCCATTTCTCATGCCAGAATGTCACAAAGAAAGGCAAGTGGGGAAGGAGTGGTAGGGGCTGCACCCTGTGACCTCCAGATCCTGGTTGAGGAGGTCAAAAGATGGAGCAGCATGTTATATCCCAGTGGCCAGCAGAACCTGCCCAAAACAACCAAGAGGGCATGGCAGGCAATCGCCTCTGCCACGAGCACCGCAGGGGAGCATCAAGGATTCAGTGCAGGAAGAGGTTCCATGACTTACTGCGCTTTAGCAAGGTGAGTTGTTCGGCACAAGCATACAGAGGTCCAAGTGATGGTTTGCATGTTAATGCTGCACTTATGGTAGGAGACCTGGCATATACCTCTCCTCTAGCATGGAGCCTTGTTTGTCCAAATTGCTCCTGTAGATGCACACAGTAGAAATGTGAATGTCCGCTGTGATGCATTGCCAAATTCAAGAGATTTGTCCCTGGTGGTACTACATATTAGGCTACCATCATTCTTCATGTTGTATCTGCAGGACAATTGGGCCCATAATGTCAGGGAGATGCCCAAATTGGGAGTGGAGCTGTGAGGCTCCAGGCGATCAGGAATGTAGAAGAGACAGCCATGGAGGTAGCCAGGTGCCCATTTGTCTGATTGTCAGGGTTGGAGAATTGCCTGTAGCAGCTGCTAAAGGTGATGGTAAAAGCACTTTGGAACATGGTGGTAAGGGTGGAGGTGATCCTGTTCATTCACTGAGCAGAGCGGGATGTTGGTATGAGAGGCAGTGTAAAGGTTGGGTTACATGATAAGGGCAGCGTGATTATGGTAGAGGCTAAAGACAATGGTGTGTACCAGACCGTGCTCTCGCAATGTAAATAACTAAATCTCATGACCTCCTTTTGTGTCTCATGCAGGTCCCAGTGCATCTCACTCACCTTCCCAGTCCCCACCTCCAGGCCAACCTCATCCCTCAGGGATCAGGAGGAGGAAGAGATCCCTTGAAGAGGCAGCATCACATCTGACTAGTCCACACTCTGCCAACACAGATACTAGCACATCAGAGGAATATAGCACGCATTTAGAGTCAGTGGCAAGTGGTGAAGGACACCACACCAGAGTGCAAGGGAAGGTGTCTGAGTCAGTCCTCGGAGGAGGGAGAGAAGTCACAATGATGCTCCATTAGGCATGGAGGTAGGGCCTCAGGAGTCACCTTATGGGGCACAGTATTTGGAGCAACAGCAACAGATGTGTGGACATCTGGCAGAGTTCCCAGAGACAATGCAAGCTCACACACTGCCAGTGGAGGAGTCTATGGAGGTGATGTGCTCCACCTTGTCTAGAGAGCTTAGCCACATAGCGGAGGAGGAGACGGGTTGCTTAACTCTCATTGAGGAGCGTGGTGGTTTTTCCTCGTTGTAAGGGGACATATTGGGGACCAACTTCAGAATGCAACCTTTGCATTTCTGTAGTGGCAGCCACTGTCACTGGGATAAGTAGGGCAGACAAGGTAGGATCAATGATCAGATTCAAAGATCAAATCAAGTTTATCAATGCACTTCAAGCATGTGTGCTGTGTCGAAGGCAGTCATTCACACGGGTATTACATTGTCACTTGAGTGGATCTACAGCACGTCAGCATGCCATGTATGCTCCGCGGAAGCATGCTTGTGTGGTATCCCCACTACATTTGAAGCCTTGGTCTTCTAGGTGGTAGAGGCAGTGGTTTCACATGGAGCCGAGGTGTTTGGCAGCATTGCATGTTGCAGATGTTGCACATTCCTGACACTGAACACCGGTGGTGGATGGATAATGTGGAAGGTAGTAGAAGGAGTTGTCTAACACATGCGTGGCATCGCCCTGCACAATGTGCAGTAGGTGCAATACTGTTAGCACATACAATCACATCTGAATGGCATGGGTGTAAAAATTCTGCTTCCTACTGGCGCTCTTGGCATTGTTTGAGTATTTTCAGGGTAGCATTTTCACTGACTCATTTACAGCCAATAATATTTATGTGCACAGTTCAGGTTGTGAAGGACTTCCTAAGGTGTATTTGTGCCTAAGTAAAGGCCAAGGGTTATGATGGTCATAGTTTCAGCCATGTTGATGGCACCGACTTTCAGTATGTGCTGTTGGTTTTCTCTCTTGTTGGAGATGGGCATTACCCTGAAGAAGTGTGGCTTCCATGTTAAAAGTTTATGTAGAAGCTGCTTGCCGGGGACTGGCTGATGTGATTTATGACCTTTCAAGAGCCGAGGAAAATCTGATCTAAATGAGCAGGTTTCTGGCAATGAATCCTCCTGAAAAGAATCAGCCATGGCTACATGGGCCTGCCCCACAGCTAGTTTCCCATTGCCACCCTCTTCCTCCACCTGCACGTCAGATCAATGAGCCTAGACAGGGGCTTCCTCCTCCTCAGTTGTTAGAGCTATAGGCCTGGCTTCTACCCATCTGGTTGTAGGCCCCTCTTCTGCACCATATTTTGTAGCATGACGACTATTCTGGAGACCCTTGTGGGGAATATTGTGGACCTCCTCTAGAATAGTCAAGACACCTAAAGCATAACATCAAGATACCAATAGCCTGCTCTATTGTATCAAAAACAGAAAATGCTGGAAAAATTCAGCAGGTCTAACAGCACATGTGGAGAGAAAAACAGAGTTAATATTTCGAGTCCATATGACTCTTCTTCAGAGCTAAAGAGAAGTAGAAATGTGATTAAATTTATACTGTTTAAGGGGGGTGGAGCAGGTGAAGTTGGATAGAAGGCCAGCAATAGGTGGGGGCTGAGGAGAGATTGACAAAGATGTCATGGACAAAAAGACAAAGGGAGTGTTAATGGTAGTGGTGAGGGCTAAAGAAGGTACTGATAGTGGCATAAAGGTAAGAAAGCAGAATTGTGATAATAGCAGGATAAGGCTAAGCACTCTGAAAAGAACAATATGAACAAGTGACAGATGGCCCTTGTGAGGGTGGGGGTCGGTGGTGGGGAAAAAAGATTGAAAATAAGATAAAAGGTGGGGATAAAACAATGAATAAATGAAAATAAATAAAAATAAAAATAAGTGGATAAAAAATTAAAAATTAAAAAATAAATAAAAATGAATATTGAAAAAAGGGATAAAAAGGGGTGAGGATGGAGGAGAGAGTTCATGGTCTAAAGTTGTTGAACTCAATGTCAAGTCCGGAAGGCTGTAAATGCCTAATTGGAAGATGAGGTGCTGTCCCTCCAGTTTGCTTTGGGCTTCACTGGAATATTGCAGCAGACCAAGGATGGACATGAGAGCAGGATGGTGTGTTAAAATGGCAAGCGACGGGAAGGTTTGGGTCATGCTTGCGGACAGGCTGAAGGTGTTCCGCTAAGCGGTCACCCAGTCTGCGTTTGGTCTCCCCAATGTAGAGGAGACCTCATTGGGAGCGATGAATGCAGTGGACCAAATTGAAGAAAGTGCAACTGCTTCACCTGAAAGGAGTGTTTGGGCCCTGGATGGTGAGTAGGGAGGAAGTAAAGGGGCAGGTGTTGCACCTTCTGCGATTGCATGGAAAGGCGCCGTGGGAGGGGGGTGAAGTGTTGGGGGTGATGGAGGAGTGGACCAGGGTGCCCCAGAGGGAACAGTCCCTACAGAATGCCGACAGAGGGGGGGGTTGAGGGGAAGATGTGTTTGGTGGTGGCATCATGCTCCACCCCCACCAAGCAGTATAAATTTCATCACATTTTTACTTCTCTTTAGCTCTGAAGAAGTCATACGGACTTGAAACGTTAACTTTGTTTTTCTCTCCGTAGATGCTGTTAGACCTGCTGAGTTTTTCCAGCATTTTCTGTTTTTGTTTCAGATTTCTAGCATCTGCAGTATTTTGCTTTTATTTGCTCTATTTTATTGAGGGTGAGCATGTGGCTGTTATTGTACTGCCTTTTGGGCTCCATTTGTTGACTCCGAAAGAGGATCATCAGCCACTCCTTAACAGGCACCCTTTGTCCCCCAGAAGCCAAGCACAGACCTCAGCTGGTGTCTGAAAAAGCAAGGCAGTTGTGAATTCCTCAGGATAAATGAGTCATGGCAGCTTCCTGGGTACTGTGCACATATGTGCAGGAACACCCTTACTGTAGTCACACACCACCTACACATTCAGGAGGTGGAAAGATTTGTGCCAGGCTGATGGCTTGGTGCCTTTATGGTGACATGTGGGCAGTCAATAGCACCCTGTACTTGAGGGAAGCCTGCTAATTCGGCAAACCTCATGGCACTCTGTGCCTACAACGCCTCATCCATTGCGAAGTTTATGTGCTCCCCCCACCCAAGGAAAGACTGCTGTGATGCACCTGTGTGCAGCTGATTGTGATTTGGCGCAGAAGTCACAAGCCGACTCCTGGAAAGAGCTAGGATCATAAAAATTCAGAGCCACTGTGACCTTGAATGCCACTGGCAGGGCATGCGATTTGGCAGATTGTGGTGTCAGATCTTGTTATACCGTGGCACACATGTCGGTGACCAATTCCCAGGTTAACCTGGGCCACTTTCTGCATTGGTTTTTTGTCATATGCAGATATGATCTATACAACAGCTCGACCCTTACCTAGGGCTAAAATATGCTTTTTCTCCTCCTTCTCCTTCATGGTGTGCACTGTGCTGCCTCCACCTCCTGGCCTTTTCCCACCCCTCTGGCCGCATGTTGCTCCCACACATGTGCCTCTGTGGCGCAAATATGCGAAGGTGCCACCCCCATTTTGCAGCTTCTTTGTCACTATGTGGACTCTTCTCCTTATCTGGTACACTGTCCTTCCTCTAACTGAGTGCACCTGAGTCATGAGGGGCAAAAATATCTGCCCTTCCAAGGCCACAGACCCCTCCCTCCAACACCCTTGGGTGTCAGCCATACAACTATGTTTGAATTTGTTGAAGTTCTGTGGCGCTTGGTGAAAATTTTTAAGCTCTCTAAAAGGGTACTTTACTTCTCCAAAGAACTCTAGTAGATTTTTCCTCAAATTCGTAAATCCCTTGAGTTGTGTTTTCAAACCTCAGTGATGAAAATTGTTCCTGAGTGAAGACAGTTGCACTTTTAAATGTGCTGCTGCCTCTGTGAATTGTGCATGTGCAAAATACTTCCTGCCCCTGTTTCCACTCACCCCGCCCCCAGCAAAAATGATGGGTAACGGATACAGGGACAGAGTTTCCAGATTCAGGGCTCTGGCACCATTTTGGCTAAGGAGCGGAGCTCCGAACAGGGCGGTTCAGAATCTGTTTTAAAAAGTGAAAATCCTGATGACAAATTAATATCTAGCTTTAAGGAAGAACAGAGGAAATTACTGAATCCAGAGAGCAAGATGCAATAGGACAGGGGATTTCCCTTGGAGTCCAATTCAGCCACCAGTACCCAGAAGCCAGATGGTTTACCAGGAATCAGCAATGTTGTTCTTGACAAAGTTAACCAGACCAAACAAATTGAAATACATTTTGACCCCTCACGAATGTTAATCCAGGATCCTGACTGTACAAAGTCCAATACAGATTTTTAAAAAGCAAGATGAAGAGTGCAAAATCAAAGTCCTGGTCTATACAGACCATGATGCACTGGAGTCCCTAGAAAAGTTCAAAACCAGGAACCAAAGGCTGTTTCGGTGGAGTTTGATGCTGCGGCCATTTACAATGAAAATTGTACATATTGCAGGCCGAAACAATGTGATTGCGGACACTCTGTTGAGAATTTGAAGAACAAGGGGAAGTAACAATGTCTCAAAACCAGGTGAATGTATTGGGTTTATAAATTCTAAAGTACAACCGTATGTTTGTAACGAACTTGGTTTTGTATCAATACGATGTATCAATGCCGTTACTTGTGTACCATCTGAAATGCTAGTTGTTAAAGTGTTTATGATGTTAAGAACTTGCAGTATTTTGAACGCTAAAGTATTTTTAATTAAAGTATTTTTTCAAAGGGGGAAGTGTGACAACTTTTGACCTTGAAGCAATACAGTAAGGAAAATTTGTAATTTCTTTAAAAGGTCTGTGGAATCTGTAATGATTTCTAAGAAAGTTTGAAAAGGATTTATAAGCATTTGTCTCAATTGTAAAGGGATCAATAGTAATTTTCTTGGATAACGATTCATAATATTCAAGGCTATGGGCCAAGTGCTGTTAAATGGGATTAGGTAGGTAGGTCAGGTGTGTTTCATGTGTCGGTGCAGACTCGATGGGCCGAAGGGCCTCTTCTGCACTGTGTGATTCTGTGAACGAGAAATATTGATCCATCTGACCTGGCGACCCTTGACCTGGAAGCAGTACCAACAAGCAGTTAAGAAAGAAGCTGTGTGACTGCAAGATACAAAGGAGAGCTGCAGACACAAAGGAGAGCTACAAACAGAGGAACTGGAGGGTGAAGGCCATCAACGCACAGATGCAGACACAAAGAGAAAACAGCTCAAGACAGAAAGAGGAACACAGAGAACTCTTGTGAGGAGAAGAAGCAAATCACCCTTAGGAAGAGGTCAGTTTTTCTATTTGGCAGAAAAGGAGATGGGAGCTATTGGAGGTACTATGTGAGCTGGCTAAAAAGGTCTAAAACCTGGAGTGCCTTGTGAATAGGGGAGGATTAGTGTAACTCTGGAAAGCTACATCATCAAGACTGTCATGACATGAGGGGGGTTTATAGAAGTCAGCCTTACTGATTATAGTCATACCTGTGAAACTTGAAGGTGAAGGCTGTTGATGGATATGATTCCTGACCTACCCTGCATGAATAAATAACAGCATATTGTCAAACTGTGTAGTGCCACAGTTGTGCGGGGAGCAATGTGAATGATTGTGGTTGCATAAGACGCATCTTAATTGTATTGTGTATTAAAGTGAAATTTAACTTTTTATTTGCAGTATCATTTGCCTATTAATTCATGTGTAATTTTCATTGGTTCTGATTTATTAAAGTAAAAGCTACAAAAAATGGAACCTTGTTGGTAATTTCTTCATTTGGGGGCAATTCAGTAAATTTGATTATTTTGGTTTATGCCCCTACAGGGATCATAACAACTGTTTATTAGAAATTAAAATGGGAATAAACAGGTATGGTTCGACACAGAGAAAAAGGGGAGAACAATTCGACAGGCACCCTATTAAAGAAAGGGAGTCAATGTGTTAAATGACCTGGAAATGATCTGAGCATCCAAGTTTGCTGAGAATTTCCTGTTTCAGTATGTGGTCACACTGCAGCTACAGAAAGTACAGGAGGATAGTTAGAGATGGCCATCTGGCAAGGTAGGAAGAGGCAGTGCAGGAATCTCCTAGCAGTGTGGCACCCTCAAACTGGTTTTCAATGCTAAATACCAGTGAGAGTGCTGACAACTTGGGGAGTGCAAACCAGAGCACAGGGGACGCAACAAAGTGTAGAAATGCAGTGGTCATCGGGGATTCAATAGTCAGGAGGATGACTTCAGTTCCATCAATGAATTACCTTGGTGGTAGGGTAAAGGATGTCACTGAGAGGGGGCAGAATATTTTGATGGTGGGGGGTGCAAGAGGAACAGCTAAAAGTTTTGGTCCATGTGGGAACCAATGACATAGAATTAAAAGGGTTGATGCCCTGCAACAAAAACTCAGGTGAAAAATTAAAGAACAAGACCTCAAAGGCAGTGGATCCTTGGAATACTCCCAGTGCCACACATTAACCACACATGAAGTACGTGGTTAGAGAAATGGCGCAAGAAGAAGGACTTCAGATTCATGGGCAATTGGGACCAGCACTGGGGCAGAAAGGATGTGTACAATATGGATGAGTTGCACCTCAACAGAGCTGAGACCAATGTCCTTGCTGGAAGGTTAACTAATCCTGTTGGGGAAGGAATAAATAAATCTGGCAAAGGGGATGGGCACAATGATGGAACAATAGAGAAGAGAAACAAGACATACAGCAGCGAGGGAGAAACAATTACCATGAGTATATAATGAATAATACTTCAGAAATACGAAAGATCAGACAGGGGGCAAAGGAGAGGCAGTCTCAGCATAAATAAGGTTGTAAGCTGCAGCACAAGTCACTACATGGCTCTATGATCCTGTCACAATGACAGAGACTTCCCTCAAAGAAGGGGAGGATTGTGTACTTTATGGCCCAAATCATCCTGTCTCCAAATCATCAGAAACTGGATGTATGACAGAAGATGTGTGACAGGACCCTGTGGAAGTCCTGGGATGCGGACCTACGTGGAAATTGAGCTAGAGTTGGAGACTTGGGAGAGAGCCACAGCATTTACCTGGATAATTACCCAGGAAATGTTAGACAGATTAAAATCTGGTCTAACACCTGGGTATCCCACAATTAGCTGCCCCGCCCCAGTCACCCCCTGACCAGCCGACTACTCTCCCAAACCCTGCACTAGCCCCCTGACCACCCATCCAACCACCCAACTACCACCCCAGCCTGAGCCAACTACCCTACCACTACCCAAATACCTCCACCCAGCCAACTAAACCCTCTCCCGACCTGACTACCTCCAAATGCCTGGCCACTCTTGCAACCAGACCAGACAACCCCTGACCAGTGTAGCCCCCTGTCCACATGACTACCCCCCCAATGTCCTGGCCCAGTTACTCCCCAAACTACATCCGAACCACATGACTACACCCCCGACCCGATCCGACTACCCCACCTGTTCTGACTACTTCCTCACAACTGGGCCTGACTACCCCCCTCCCAACCCCTTCATTCCAGGAATCAGTCAGGTGAACCTTCTCTGAACAACTTCTAATGAAATTATGTCCTTTCTTATATACGGAGACCAAAACTGTACATAGTATTCCAGACATGGTCTCACCAACTGTAGCAAAAATCCCTACTTTTATATTCCATTCCTCTTGCAATAAACAACATTACATTTGCTTTCCTAATCACTTGTTGTACCTGCATACTAAATGTCTATGGTTCATGTACTAAGACACCCAGGTCCCTCTATACTTCAGAGTTCTGCAATCTCTCACCATTTAAATAAAATGTTGCTTTTTTATTCTTCCTGCTAAAGTGGTGAGGTTCGTATTTTCCCATATTATACTTCATCTGCCAAAATTTTGCCCATTCACCTAACTTACCTATATCCCTTTGCACACTCCTTATGTCCTCTTCAAAACATACTTCCCTACATATTTTTGTGCTATCAGCAAATTTAGCAACCATACATTCAATCCCATCATCCAGATCATTAATATAGATCATAAATAGTTGATGCCCCAGCATTGATCTCTGTGGTACTCCACTCATACATCTTGCCAACCCGAAAAAGACCCATTTATGACTACTCTCCATTTCCTGTTAGCTAACCAATCCTCTATCCATGCTAGTATGCTACCCCCCTACACCATGACGTCTTGTTTTGTGTAGTAACCTTTGATGTGGCACCTTGACAAATGCCTTCTGGAAACCTAAGCACACCACATCCATAGGTCCCTCTCTATCCACGTTGCATGTTACCTTCTCAAGGAACTCTAATAAATTAGTCAAACATGATTTCCCTTTCACAAAACCATGTTGACTCTGCCTGATTTCATTGAGATTTTCTAAGTGCCCCGCTTTAACCTTCTTAATAACAGATTACAGCATGTTCCCTATGACAGATGTTAGGCTAACTGGTCTGTGGTTTCCTGCTTTTTGTCTCCGTCCTACCTTGAATAGAAGAGCTACATTTACTATTTTGAGATATGATGGGACCTTTCCAGAATTTAAGGAATTTTGGAAAATTAAAACCTAAACTGTTATCTCAGCAGTTACTTATTTTAAGACCTTAGCATGAAGTCCATCAGGACCTGGGGACTTGTCAGCGTTTAGTTCTAATGATTATCTCAGTACCCTTTCCCTGGTGACTGCAAATGTTTTAAGTTCCTCCCTCCCTTTCATCTCTTGATGCACACTTATTTCTGGGATTTTATTTGTATCCTCTACAGTGAAGATAGGTGCAAAATATCTGTTCAATTCATCCACCATTTTCTTATTTTCCATTACTAATTCCCCATTCTCACTCTCTAGAGGACCAACGCTCACTTTACTTACTATTTTCCTTTTTAATTACCTGTAGAAACTCTTACTATCTGTTTTTATATTTCCAGTTAGCTTTCTCTCATACTCTAATGTCTCTCATTATTTTTTAGTCATTCTTTGCTGTTTTTTATATTCTGTCCAAACTTCTAACCTGCCACTAATCTTTGTAGAATTGTATGCTTTTTATTTCAATTTAACACTATCTTTAACTTCCTTAGTTAGCCGCCTTCGCCTATATGTCCTTCCCCTAGAGAATTTCTTTACCACTGCAATGTATCTTTGATGAGTGTTTTGAAATATCTCCTTAAATGTCTGTCACTGCATCTCTACTGACTTATCCCTTAACCTAATTACTCAATTCACTTTAAATAATTGCCTTTATTTAAGTTCAAAACTTAGGCCCACTCTCTCCTTTGAACTGAATGGGAAATTCAATCATGCTTTGATCACTGCTACCTAGGGGGACCTTTACTCTGAAGTGATTAATTAATCCTGTCTTGTTGCGCACTATCAGATCTAGGAGGTGTCAGCTGTGGCTCAGGTCATAGCACCCTCGCCTTTGAATCAGAGGGTTGTGGGTTCATGTCCCACTCCCGGAAACCAAGAACTGTGAATGTACTCGGAAGAATTGCAATCTGTAACTGTTGATAACTCGAAAGAGTATCAGATCTAGTTGGAGGTGTCAGCTGTGGCTCAGTTCATAGCACCCTCACCTTTGAATCAGAGGGTTGTGGGTTCATGTCCCACTCCCGGAAACCAAGAACTGTGATTGTACTCAAAAGAGTTGCAATCTGTGACTGTTGATAACTCGAAAGAGTGTCAGATCTAGTTTACTCTGCTCCCTGGTTGACTTTTGTATGTGCTGCTAGAAGAAATTATCGCAAAACACTCTATTAACTCATCTCCCAGTCTACCTTTGCCAATCTGATTTGTCCAATCTATATGTAGATTAGCATCACCCATGATTATTGCTGTACCTTTCTCACAAGCCCACATTATTTCTTATTGTATACTCCATGCTACAGTATGGTTACTGTTAGGAGCCTATAAACTACTCCCATAAGCGATTT
This sequence comes from Cetorhinus maximus, assembly GCF_964194155.1. NCBI lineage: Eukaryota > Metazoa > Chordata > Chondrichthyes > Lamniformes > Cetorhinidae > Cetorhinus > Cetorhinus maximus. Next base: position 73,665,841 of record NC_135896.1, read on the forward strand.
CTTATCTTTACTATTTATTATCTCTACCCAAACTGATTCTACATCTTGAACTTTAGTACTAAGGTCATCTCTCTCTATTGTATTAATGTCATCCTTAATTAACAGAGCTGCCCCTCCACCTTTTCCTAACTTCCAGTCATTCCGAAATGTCATGTTTCCTTGAATATTCAGGTGCCAACCTTTGACATCCTGCAGCCATGTCTCTACAATGGCTTTCAGATCATACCTATGTATTTTTATTGAGCTCTCAATTCAGTTGTTTTGTTGCAAATGTTATGTGCATTCAGATACAGAGCCTTTAATTCTGTCTTTTTACCATTTTTGCAATCTCTGGCCTTATCTGCTGGTGCACTCTTAAGTTGTATGCTCTGTCCCTTCCTGCCATGCTCTGATTATCATTTACCTTATTGCTATCTTCCTCTCTTGCCTTGTCTTCTCTCTTTAATTGGGGAGGTGGTGGCATAGTGGTATCATCACTGGACTAATATCCCAGAGACCCAGGGTAATGCTTTGGGGACCCAGGTTTGAATCCCACCACACCAGATGGTGAAATTTGAATTCAATAAAAATTTGGAATTAAAAGTCTAATGATGACCATTAAACCATTGCCAATTGTTCTAAAAACCCATCTGGTTCACAGATGGGAAGGAAATCTGCTGTCCTTACCTGGTCTGGCCTACATGTGAGACTCCAGACCCACAGCAATGTGGTTGGCTCTCAAATGCCCTCTGAACAAGGGCAATTAGGGATGGGCAATAAATGCTGGCCTAGCCAGCGATGCCCACATCCCATGAACGAACTAAAAATAAATATCTTCCCACACTTGATCCCTCACCCCCGCTATTTAGTTTAAAGCTCTCTCTGGTCCCAGCACAGTTCAGGTGAAGGCTGTCCCAACAGTACAGTTCCCACCTTCCCCAGTACTGGTGCCAGTGCCCCATGGATCGAATCCCATTTCTCCCACACCAAACTTTCAGCCATATGTTTAACTCTTTAATCTAATTTACCCTACACCAATTTTCTCGTCACTCAGGTAATAATCCAGAGATTACCTTTGAGGTTCTGCTTTTAAATTTAGCCCCTAGCTGCTCATACTCCTTAAACAGAACCTCTTTCCTAGTCCCACCTATGTCATTGGTACCCGTGTGGACCACGACCACTGGATCCTCCCCCTTCCACTGCAAGATTCTCACCAGCCCTCAGCAGATGTCCTGAACCCAGGCACCGGACAGGTAATACAACCGTCCGGAATCACGCTCTCAGCTGCAGAGAACTGTGTTTGTCCCCATGACTATGCTGTCCCCTTCTACCACTACATTCCTATTCACTCCCCCTGGTTGAATGTCTCCTGTACAATGGTGCCACGGTGAGTTTGCTCATCCACCCTGCAGCCAACACTTTCATCCATATAGGTTGCAAGCACCTTGAACCTGTTGGACAATTACAGGAGTGGAGGCTCCTCCACTTTTAGCTTATGGGTCCCCATATCTGTCTCACTTATAGTCACGTCCTTCTGTTCACTGACCACTGACCAAATCTGAAGACCCTATCCTAAGGGATGTGACTGCCTCCTAGTACAAAGTGTCCAGACAACTTTTCCCTCTCCCTGATGTGTCGCAGTGTCTGCAGCTCAGCCTCCAGCTCAGTGACCCTAAGCCAAAGCTTCTCAAGCCGCAGACACTTACTACATATGTGTTTTCCCTGGATCAGAGCAGCATCCAGAAGATCTCACCTTCTACAGTCGCCACACATCACCTGCCCTGCCATCTTAATCATGCGTTAATTAATTTGGGGGAGACAATGGCATAGTGATATTGTCGCTGGACTAGAAATCCAGAGATTCAGGATAATGCTCTGGGGACCCGGGTTCTAACCCCGCCATGGCAGATGGTGAAATTTGAATTCAATAAAAATCTGGAATTAAAAGTCTAACAATGACCATGAAACCATGGTCGACGGTTGTAAAAACCCATCTGATTCACTAACGTCCTTTAGGGAAGGAAGTCTGCTGTCCTAACCTGGTCTGGCCTACGATGTGACTCCATGCCTATACTGGTTGACTCTTAAGTGGTCTGGCAAGCCACTCAGTTGTATCAAACTGTTATGGTATGAAATCGGACCTAGGCACTGGAAACGACAATAGCAAACGCAGCCCTGTCAACCCTGCAAAGTCCTCCTTACTAACATCTGGGGGCTTGTGCCAAAATTGGGAGAGCTGTCTCACAGGCTAGTCAAGCAACACCCTAACATAGTCATCCTTACAGAATCATATCTAACAAATAATGTCTCAGAAACCACCATCAACATCCCTGGGTATGTTCTGTCCCAGCGGCAGGATAGGCCCAGCAGAAGTGGCGGCACAGTGGTATACAGTCGGGAGGGAGTTGCCCTGGGAGTCCTCAACATTGACTTCGGGCCCCATGAAGTCTCATGGCATCAGGTCAAACACGGGCAAGGAAACCTCCTGCTGATTACTATGCATTGCCCTCCCTCAGCTGATGAATCAGTACTCTCCCATGTTGAACACCACTTGGAGGAAGCACTGAGGGTGGCAAGGGCACAGAATGTACTCTGGGTGGGGGGCTTCAATGTCCATCACCAAGAATGGCTCAGTAACACAGCTACTGACCAAGCTGGCAGAGTCCTAAAGGATATAGCTGCTAGACTGGGTCTGCGGCAGGTGGTAAGGGAGCCAACAAGAGGGAAAAACATACTTGACCTCATCCTCACCAACCTGCCTGCTGCAGATGCATCTGTCCATGACAGTATCAGTAGGAGAGACCGCCGCACAGTCCTTGTGGAGACAAAGTCCCAGCTTCACATTGAGGATACCCTCCATTATGTTGTGTAGCACTACCACCGTGCTAAATGGGATAGATTTCGAACAGATCTAGCAACTCAAGACTGGGCATCCATGAGGCGCAGTGGGCCATCAGCAGCAGCAGAATTGTACTCGCTCACAATCTGTAACCTCATGGCCCGGCATGTCCCCCATTCTACCATTACCATCAAGCCAGGGGATCAACCCTGGTTTAATGAAGAGTACAGGAGGGCATGCCAGGAGCAGCACCAGGCATACCTTAAAATGAGGTGTCAACCTGGTGAAGCTCTTACACAGGACTACTTGCGTGAAAACAGCCTAAGCGGCAAGTGATAGACAGAGCTAAACGATCCCACAATCAACAGATCAGATCTAAGCTCTGCAGTCCTGCCACATCCAGCCATGAATGGTGATGGACAATTAAACAACTCACTGGAGGAGGAGACTCCACAAATATCCCCATCCTCAATGATGGGGGAGCCCAGCACATCAGTGAAAAAGATAAGGCTGAAGCATCTGTTACAATCTTCAGCCAGATGTGCTGATTGGATGATCCATCTCGGCCTCCTCTGGAGTTCCCCAGCATCACAGTTGCCAGTCTTCAGCCAATTCGATTCACTCCACATGATATCAAGAAATGGTCGAAGGCACTGGATACTGCAAAGGCTATGGGCCCTGACAATATTCCGGCAATAGTATTGAAGACTTGTGCTCCAGAACTTGCCATGCCCCTAGCCAAGCTGTTCCAGTACAGCTGCAGCCCTGGCATCTACCCAGCTATGTGAAAAATTGTGTACGTCCTGTACACAAAAAGCAGGACAAATCCAACCCGGCCAATTACCGCCCCATCAGTCTGCTCTTGATCATCAATAAAGTAATGGAAGGGGTCATCAACAGTGCTATCGAGTGGCACTTGCTTAGCAATAATCTGCTCACTGATGCCCAGTTGGGTTCCGCTTGGGCCACTCAGCTCCTGACCTCATTACAGCCTTGGTTCGAACATGGACAAAAGAGCTGAACTCCCAAGGTGAGGTGAGAGTGACTGCCCTTGACATCAAGGCTGCATTTGACCAAGTGTGGTATTAAGGAGCTCTGGCAAGATTGGAGTCTATGGGAATCAGGGGGAAAACTCTCTGCTGGTTGGAGTCATACCTAGCACAAAGGAAGATGGTTGTGGTTGTTGGGAGTCAGTCATCTCAGCTCTAGTACATCACTGCAGGAGTTCCTCAGGCTAGTGTCCTTGGCCCAACCATCTTCAGCTGTTTCATCGTTGACTTTCCTGCCATCATAAAGTCAGAAGTGGGGATGTTCGCTGATGATTGTGCAATGTTCAGCACCATTCGCGACTCCTCAGATACTGAAGCAGTCCATGTCCAAATGCAGCAAGACCTGAACAATATCCAGGTTTAGGCTGATAAGTGGCAAGTAACATTTGCACCATACAAATGGCAGGCAATGACGACCTCCAATAAGAGAGAATCTAACCTTCGCCCCTTCATGTTCAATGGCATTACCATCACTAAATCCCCCATTATCAACATCCTGGGGGTTACCATTGACCAGAAACCGAACTGGCAGCCATATAAATACTATGGCTACAAGAGCAGGTCAGAGGCTAGGAATCTTGCGACGAGTAACTCACCTCCTGACTCCCCAAAGCCTGTTCAACATCTACAAGACACAAGTCAGGAGTGTGATGGAACACTCCCCACTTGCCTGGATGAGTGCAGCTCCTACAACACTTAAGAAGCTTGAAACCATCCAGGACAAAGCAGCTCGCTTGATTGGCACCACATCCACAAACCTTCACTCTCTCCACCACCGACGCACAGTAGCAGCAGTGTGTACCATTTACAAGATGCGCTGCAGAACTCACCAAGGCTCCTTGGACAGCACCTTCCAAACCCATGACTGCTATCATCTAGAAGGACAAGGGCAGCATATAGATGGGAACACCAACACCTGGAAGTTCCCTTCCAAGTCACTCACCAACCTGAAATATATCGCTGTTTCTTCACTGTTGCTGGGTCAAAATCCTGGAACTCCCTTCCTAACAGCACTGTGGGTGTACCTACACCACTTGGCTGCAGTGGTTCAAGAAAACAGCTCACCACCACCTTCTCAAGGGCAATTAGGGATGGGCAGTAAATGCTGGCTCAGCCAGCAAAGCCCACATCCCATGCATAAATAAATAAAAATTCTTAATTAATTTATAATTAATAAACGCTACCATTCCCAGGCATACCTAAAAAAATTACTCCCAATAACCTTTACTACTGCTAGTAAACCTTCCAAAAGTAATAAACCTTACAATTACGAATAAATTACACACGTTTTGAAGATAGACGAGCAAAACATTCACCAACCAATTTGTTTTTCTGTGATGTCACACTTCTATTTGTCTTAGAAAGTGGCCGCTCCGCTCTGGAGTCACAGGCTGGACTGGACTGGATAGTTCTATATGCTGCTGACCGTCTCTGGGCAGAAGTAGCCATGGTAATTTTTCAGTGAACGCAGCGAAGGTAACTGTGAAATCTTGTTTGTTTAAACTTTGGCAATTCCAGTGTACATATCCAAGCATCTGGATTCATATGCCGCAAGAGCCCGACATTTGTTAAATCACCGTAGAGACCGATAACTTTTAAAAAGATATTGGAATTCCCAGTGACTGACTTAAAGGAATTGTATAGCAAGATTTCAAGTTTTAAGGCTGTTAATGTAACAAACAAACTAAAAGCAATGTCAACTTAATGTTACTTAGTAGGCAACTACAGAAAAGACACCCCATATCAACGTTTTTATACGAACAATAACCTCATGCCATGTTTACTTTACAGCACACTCTCCACAGAATTGCAGTCTTTTCAGGAAACAGTCTAAAGTCACTCCTAGCTTCCAACAGGTTCACTTCCCCCTGTTTTGCCCAGTCGTAACATCCAGCATCCATCGAAAACCATTTCCCTCAGCCTTCTGAGAAACCCTGAACCAACCTCCAGCAGCATAGCTCACACTGATGATTTCTTCCCCCAGCCACTCCAGGATAAATTTTTCTGGGTTCTTAAACTCCTGCCAGCTCCCTCTCTTCAACTAGAGAACCAGCTACCATCAGCATTCCATCTGGTAGCTAACATATAGCAGTGTTTTCCCTGCTGCTCGCAATCATTGTTGTCTTTTTTTCTCTCTCTTTCTCCCTGTTCCTGTTCAGAGTCACTGAGATAGAAAGTCTCAACAAGAACATTTGCTTCTGCCTTTGTTTTCAGGTGTTAAACCTAGCATCGCATTTCAACAGCATTCGCCTGGGCCTCCAGATCTCCATGGTAACCAGGCCACATAGGTCTGTCATCGGGCAGAACCCATAACAGATCACGACTCTTTCCATTGCTTCATCTTACTTTAAATTAAACAGACAGTTTAAAACATAACCATCTCAGAAAACCTTGCATTCGTAACAATACTATAGGCCAACAGTGGAAAGGATATAGAGGAACAACTTTGCAGGCATATTACGGGAAGAGGCAAGAACTAGAGTAGTAATAATAGGGGACTAGAATGTAACAATGGAAAGGGCAAAGAGGGGAGGAATTCCTAAAACATATACAAAAGAACTTTCTTAATCAGTGTGTTTCCAGCCCATGAGGAATGGAAGCAATGCTGGATCTAGTTCTGGAGAATGAGGTGGGCCATGTTTCAGTGGAGTAGCATTTGGTGAATAGCAATCATAATATCATCAGGTTAAGAATAGTTATGGGAAAGGACATTCATTCCCACAGGGGTAGGTTAGGATATAGAATTCTGAGCCACAGGGCACAGGAGAACGGGAATGAGGAACTCAATGAGGAAGTGCAGGATTATGAGTGCTTCTCATGAAGAAAAACAACATCACAGACTTAAAAACAAAAAGCTAAAAGCTACTGCGGATGCTGGAAATCCAAAACAAAAACAGAATTATCTGGAAAAACTCAGCAGGTCTGACCTGCTGAGTTTTTCCAGGTAATTCTGTTTTTGTTTAACATCACAGACTTGACAGGCCAAATGACCTGTTTCTATGCTCTACCTTTCAACACACTTTAGGGAAGGGGAATTTCCTCAGGGTTTCTCCGAGGGGCTGTAATTTTGGCAGAAACCCAGGAAAAAAATGACATTGATGTTACGCTATTTTCCAGGGGCTTCCTTTGTAGCACTGTGAAACTAAAGGTGGAGTGGCTCAACTCAGACACTAACGTTTGGATATTTGCATATAACCACACATCTGCCCACATCTAAAATTACTTTACCATTTATACATAAATAACAATGAACAAGGAACCTTGACACCATTTTGATAAAAAAAATTCTGGCCAATGTGATAGCAACCAGATAATTTATTTTTAACTGATGTTGGCTGAGGGATAAACATTGGCCAGGACATTGGGGATAATCAACTTTGAGTAGGACTTGAACCTACAACTTTTTGACGTAGAAGCAAGAGTGCTACTAACTGAGCCACATGAAGATTCTCAAGCTGGGTGAGGTTCCAAACAGCTCCCCATGGAACTAAAAGCTGGAAAGAATTAGCAGCCTCAAGAAAGGAGAGAAAAGAGCCGGGGCTTTGGGAATAAACATTAAGTGACACTGAAATAAAACAGCAAAAACATTGGGCCAGAATTTGGTGTAACTGGTCAACGAATGGTGCCTGCTGTTAGATAGACTTGTCCTTGCCTTTTAATTTCCCTTTTCATTCTGTCAAGGGATGTGAGCATTGATGGTTAGGCCAGCATTTGTTGCCCATCCTTAATTACCCTTGAGAAGGTGGTGGTGAGCTGCCTCCTTGAACCGCTGCATTCCATGTGGCGTAGGTACAACCACAGTGCTGTTAGGGAGTGCATTCCAGATTTTAATCCAGTGACAATGAAGGAATGGCGATATAGTTCCATGTCAGGATGGTATGCATCTTGAAGGGAAATTTGCAGGTGGTGGTGTTCCCATGCATCTGCTACCTTTGTCTTTCTAGGTGGTAGAGGTTGTAGGTTTGGAAGGTGCTATCACAGGCGGCTCGGTGAGTTGCTGCCGTGCATCTTGAATATAGTACACACTTTTGCCATTGTACACCAGTGGTAGAAGGAGTGGACGGTTAAGGTGGTGGATGGGATGTTGATCAAGAGGGCTGCTTTGTCCTGGATGATGTTTAGCTTCTTGAGTGTTTTTGGAGCTGCAATCATCCAAGCAAGTGGAGGGTATTCAATCACACTCCTGACTTGTGCCTTATAAAAGCTAAGAAATGAAATGGGTAAGCCCCGACTTTCTGTAGCGAGATTAATTTGTATTTGCTATGCAAATGCAGCAACTTCATGCCATTCGATACATGTCAATGATGAGGCCGAAAACAAGATGTTGCTTTCACAAAGCTAAAGGAGGAGTGGTGTAATTCATACAGGAAATTGAGAGATTTTTATTTAACTGTGCATCTGCCCCTTGCCTGAATTTGTTGGATTTGAGCAAACAAAGCTGAGGGCTGTGAGCTTCGCTATTATTTTGCCAGCAAATTCTGGTTCATTGGAAAAGACTTTTCTCTTGATGAAAGAGGTTGCACATGAATGGAATGGATCGAAGGTCATCACAAGGCTCCAAGGCTGAGTGTTATTGATCCTCCAACTTATGGCAACATTTTAAACATATGCTGATCAATACTGAAATATTATACCCTGAAACGTGATACAAGGACAGGAACAAAATTTGACAGAATGGATTGCAAATGGTTTGTTATTCAATAATTTATGAAGAGTTGGATAATTTAACACGCTGTTAAAAAAAAATCTGGCCAATTTCAGGAGTAACTAGAAAATTGTTCTCAGATTCACTAAGCAATTAGGCAAGCTCCAAGAGAAGGCAATTACCCATGAAATATTTGAACTAACTGTCCTTTGCCATGTCACAATTTTCTTGAAAGCATAGGGCTCTATACAGCCAGAAGTGGCCATTCATATCTATTGGGCCCCATCCAAAAACCATAAAAATCATAAGTCTACCTTAAATATCCTTTCTGCCAACAATGTACCCAACTTAAAATTTATAATATCCACTGTTTCTCTTTGTGAAGAAGTTACTCATTAACTCTATGCACGTCTTTTCTTGTCTAACTAGGATCTATTTCCCCTCATCATTGAGCTTGTGTTAATATTGATCATCCTGGGATCCAGTTAATCTACACCCTTGACAATCTTAAATAGCTCAACATGATCACTTTTCAGCTGCCTTTTTCCAACACAAATATTCCTAGTACCCTGCATCTTTCATCACTGTTCTCTTTCCCCAATCACTGCATGGTATGCTAACAGTTAATGAGGTTTTCCACTATATCAGATCCCTCCCCCATTGTGGGTTTCTGTAGGCTGGTTGCATTTATATTACGCTGCCGCTATTTGTTTCCCTTCTCCAGCTTTATAATGTTGCCTTTCTCTACATTAAACAACTTATCCCACATTGGCCCAATCCCTTTACCTGTCCAGATGTCTTTGCAATGGGTTTCCTACTATTTAAGAACGCTCATGATTTGGAGCATTGGCAAACTTGGATAGCTTTGTGATCATTGCTTTTACCAACCTATTGAAAGTCACTGCAAACAATAATGGTCCAGTTCCTGTAGTACTCTGTTAGTTACTCCTTCTCATGCAGGCATCACTTCCTTAATAACTTCCCTTATTCACTTAATTACCTACATCCTCCATAATCCAATCCCTCCCAATTTTTTGCTAAGGTGATGCTTTGCTAAAGTCTAGGTATATTCAACAATAGGTAAGATTTGATAACAAAAAAAGTGAAGAGAATATATGCTTGAAAAGGAAACATTTGTTGGTCTATGAGGAAAGAGAGGAGGAGTGGAACTAATTGGATCGCTCTTTCAAAGAGAGGGCACAGGCACAATGGGTTGAATGGCCTCATTCTGTGCTGTAAGATTCTATGATAGCTGTTCAAAATGAGGTCCAATAATTAAAATTTGCATTCTTTATATCCATTTCAGTAAAGTGATATGGCCCACATATTGCAGTTAGCAGCAAATGATTGGTCACTTACAGCTTAATGCAGAATCTTTCTGGCCTTTTGCACAGCAACTTACAGTAATCAAAGAGCCATCTCAGCACATCACCTCTACAGGAATCTGGGACCCATATGAAAAAGGCAAATAGATATGGCCAACAAAAACAAAAATTGCTGGAAAAACTCAGCAGGTCTGCTAGCATTTGTGGAGAGAAAGACAGAGCTAACGTTTCAAGTCCATGTGACTCTTCTTCAGAACTGTTCCGAAGAAGAGTCACACAGACTCGAAACGTTAACTCTGTCTTTCTCTCCACAGATGCTATCAGACCTGCTGAGTTTTTCCAGCAATTTTTGTTTTTGTTTCATGTTTCCAGCATCTGCAGTATTTTGCTTTTAAAATAGATATGCCCTCTGCACCAATACTGTCCAAACTATTTGCCAGTGGGACATCTTAATACACACACACACACAGTAATCAGTCCCCTCCTCCCCGATATACAGAATAATCAGCCCCTCTCCCTACACCCACATGCACAGTAATCAGCCCCTCCCCTCCCCCCAGATACATACAGTAATCCCCTCTCCCTACACCCACATGCACAGTGGAACCATAGAACACTACAGCACAGAAAAACAGGCCATTCGGCCCTTCTAGTCTGTGCCGAAATATTATTCCGCTAGTCCCATTGACCTGCACCCAGTCCATAACCCTCCAGACCTCTCCCATTCATGTATCTATCCAATTTATTCTTAAAACTTAAGAGTGAGCCCGCATTTACCACGTCAGATGGCAGCTCGTTCCACACTCCCACCACTCTCTGAGTGAAGAAGTTCCCCCTAATATTGCCTCTAAACCTTTCCCCTTTCACCCTAAAGCCATGTCCTCTCGTGTTTATCTCTCCTAATCTAAGTGGAAAGAGCCTACTCGCATTTACTCTGTCTATACCCCTCATAATTTTGTAAACTTCTATCAAATCTTCCCTCATTCTTCTACGCTCCAAGGAATAAAGTCCTAACCTGTTTAATCTTTCCCTGTAACTCAACTCCTGAAGATCCGGCAACATCCTAGTAAATCTTCTCTGCACTCTTTCAATCTTATTGATATCCTTCCTGTAGTTAGGCGACCAGAACTGCACACAATCCTACAAAATTGGCCTCACCAATGTCTTATACAACCTCACCATAACATCCCAACTTCTATACTCAATACTTTGATTTATGAAGGCCAGTATGCCAAAAGCTTTCTTTACAACCCTGCCTACCTGTGTCGCCACTTTCAGGGAATTATGTATCTGAACTCCCAGATCCCTTTGTTCCTCCGCACTCCTCAGTGCCCTACCATTTACTGTGTATGTCCTACCTTGGTTTGTCCTTCCAAAATGCAACACCTCATACTTTTCCGCATTAAATTCCATCTGCCATTTTCTGGCCCATTTTTCCAGTTGGTCCAGATCCCTCTGCAAGCTTTGAAAGCCTTCCTCGCTGTCCACAACGCCTCCAAACTTAATGTCATCAGCAAACTTGCTGATCCAATTTACCACATTATCATCCAGATCATTGATATAGACAACAAACAACAATGGTCCCAGCACAGATCCCTGAGGCACACAGGCCTCCAGTCTGAGAAGCAATCATCCACTACCACTCTCTGTCTTCTCCCACACAGCCAATTTCGAATCCAGTTTACAACCTCTCCATGGATACCAAGTGTCTGAACCTTCTGAACTAACCTCCCATGTGGGACCTTGTTAAAGGCCTTACTAAAGTCCATGTAGACAACATCCACAGCCTTTCCTTCATCTAATTTCTTGGTAACCTCCTCGAAAAACTCTACAAGGTTCGTTAAACACGACCTACCACGCACAAAGCCATGCTGACTATCCTTAATCAGCCCTTGGCTGTTCAAATAATTGTATATCCGATCTCTCAGAACACCTTCCAATAATTTACCTACTACTGACGTCAGGATCACTGGCCTGTAATTACCTGGTTTACTTTTGGAGCCTTTTTTAAACAACGGAACAACATGAGCTACCCTCCAATCCTCCGGCACCTCACCCGTGGCTAAGGACATTTTAAATATTTCTGCCAGGGCCCCTGCAATTTCTACACTAGTCTCCCTCAAGGTCCGAGGGAATATCATGTCAGGCCCGGGGGATTTATCTACCTTTCTTCGCTGTAAGGGAGCAAGCACCTCCTCCTCTTTAATCTCTATATGTTCCATGAAACTACTGCTTGTTTCCCTTCCTTCCTTATACACTATGCCAGTTTCCTGAGTAAATACTGATGCAAAAAAACTGTTTAAGATCTCCCCCATCTTGTGAGGCTCCACACATAGACCACCACTCTGATTTTCAAGGGGACCAATTGTGTCCCTTACTATCCTTTTACTCTTAATATACTTGTAGAAACCCTTCGGGTTTACCTTCACATTATCTGCCAAAGCAACCTCATGTCTTCTTTTTGCCTTCCTGATTTCCTTCTTTAGTATTTTCTTACATTTTCTATACTCGACAAGTGCCTCATTTGCTTCTTGTTGCCTATTCCTGCTATACACCTCTCTCTTCTTCTTAACCAGATCGCCAATATCCCTTGAAAACCAAGGTTCCCTATGCCTGTTAACTTTGCCTTTAATCCTGCCAGGAACATGCAAACTCTGCACTCTAAAAATTTCTCCTTTGAATGCCTTCCACTTACTGAATACATTCTTGTCAGAAAACAACTTATGCCAATCCACTCTTCCTAGATCCTTTCTCATTTCCACAAAATTGGCCTTTCTCCAATTTAGAATCTCAACTCGAGGACCAGACCTATCCTTATCCATAATTAACCTAAAACTAATGACATTGTGGTCACTGGACCCAAAATGTTCGCCTACACATACTTCTGTCACCTGACCTGTCTGGTTCCCTAATAGGAGATCAAGTATTGCATCCTCTCTCGTTGGTACCTCTATATATTGATTTAGAAAACTTTCCTGAACACATTTGACAAACTCCAAGCCATCCAGCTCTTTTACAGCATGGGAGTCCCAGTCAATATGTGGAAAGTTAAAATCTCCTACTATCACAACTTTCTGTTTCTTACATCGGTCTGCTATCTCTCTACAGATTTGCTCCTCCAATTCTCTTTGACTATTGGGCGGTCTATAATACAACCCTATTAGTGTGGTCACACCTTTCCCATTCCTCAGCTCCACCTATATGGCCTCTGTAGACGAGCCCTCCGCGCTGTCCCGTCAACGCACAGCTGTGATATTTTCCCTGACTAGTAATGCCACTCCTCCCCCTTTCATCCCTCCCTCTCTATCACGTCTGAAACAATGGAACCCCGGAACATTGAGCTGCCAGTCCTGCCCCTCCTGCAACCAAGTCTCACTAATAGCAATAATGTCGTAATCCCACGTGCCAATCCACGCCCTAAATTCATCTGCCTTTCCGACAATACTCCTTGCATTGAAATAGATGCACCTGACAACATTTCTATCACGTACAAACTCCTGCACCATCTCCTTAGCCACGTACTTAGCTGCATTATCTTCCTATTTCTAGCCTCACTAGCATGTGGCACGGGTAGCACTCCTGAGATCGCAACCCTGGAGGTCCTGTCCTTCAACTTTGCACCTAACTCCCTAAACTTTCTTTGCAGGACCTCCTCCTCTCTTCCTATCCACGTTATTGGTCCCTACATGGACCACGACATCTGGCTGCTCACCTTCCCTCCTGAGAATACTGAGAACTCGATCCGAGATATCGCGGACCCTGGCACCAGGGAGGCAACAGACCATCCGGGATTCTCGATCTCTCCCACGGAACCTCCTATCTGACCCCTAACTATCGAATCCCCTATCACTACTGCTCTCCTCTTTTCCCTCCTTCCTTTCTGAGCTGAGGGTCCAGTCTCGGTGCCAGAGACGCGACCACTACAACTTGTCCCTGGTAGGTCGTCCCCACCAACAGTATCTAAAACGGTATACCTATTGTTGATGGGAACGGCCACAGGGGTGCTCTGCTCTTTCTGTCTATTCCCCTTCCCTCTCCTGACATTCACCCAGCTGCCTGCCTCCTGACTTTTAGGGGTGACTGTCTCCCTGTAACTCCTGTCTATTACTACCTCTGCCTCCCGAATGACCCGAAGTTCATCCAGCTCCAGCTCCAGTTCCCTAACTCGGCTTCTCAGGAGCTGCAGCTGGATGCACCTTTTGCAGGTGTAGTCATCAGGGACAATTGTGCTGTCCATGACTTCCCGCATGTTGCATTCGGAGCACTCGACTGCCCTAACTGCTGCCTCCATTACCTACTCCTAATTTAATTAAAGGAACTTACCTGGCCTTACCTCACTGGGAGCAAGCTCGTCCTCAGCCTCTGCTCACCAAAGCCTCTCGAGCCAAAGCCTCAAAGCTCCACTCCTTCACTGGGCTACTCACACGCTGGCCGCTCCTCTTCAGCTTCCCCTCCTTTTATTTTCAACCTCCCAGCAATCAGTCCCTCCCCCCAGATACACACAGTAATCAAAGAACAAAGAAAAGTACAGCACAGGAACAGGCCCTTCAGCCCTCCAAGCCTGCGCCGATCATATTGCCTGTCAAACTAAAACATTTTGCACTTCCGGGGTCCGTATCCCTCTATTCCCATCCTATTCATGTATTTGTCAAGCTGCCTCTTAAACACCACTATCGTACCTGCTTCCACCACCTCCCCTGGCAGCGAATTCCAGACGCTCACTACCCTCTGCGTAAAAAACTTGCCCCGCACATCTCCTCTATAGTTTTCTCCTCTCACCTTAAATCTATGTCCCCTAGTAATTGACTCTTCCACCCTGGGAAAAAGCTTCTGACTATCTACTCTGTCCATGCCACTCATAATTTTGTAAACTTCTATCAAGTCGCCCCTCAATCTCCGTCGCTCTAGTGAGAACAATCTGAGTTTCTCCAACCTCTCCTCATAGCTAATAACCTCCAGACCAGGTAGCATCCTGGTAAACCTCCTCTGCACCCACTCCAACGCCTCCATATCCTTCTGGTAGTGTGGCAACCAGAATTGCAAGCAATATTCCAAGTGTGGCCTAACCAAGGTTCTATGCAGCTGCAGCATGACTTCCCAGCTTTTATACTCTCAATACCCCTGCCGATGAAGGCAAGCATGCCATATGCCTTCCTGACTACCTTATCCACCTACGTTACCACTTTCAGTGACCTGTGGACCTGTACACCCAGATCCCTCTGCCCGTCAATGCACTTAAGGGTTCTGCCATTTACTGTATAATTCCTGCCTGTATTAGACCTTCCAAAATGCATTACCTCGCATTTGTCCGGATTAAACTCCATCTGCCATTTCTCCACCTAAGTCTCCAACCGATCTATATCCCGTTGTATCCTTTGACAATCCTCTTCAATCCTCTGCAACTCTTCCAACCTTAGTGTCGTCTGCAAACTTATTAATTAGCCCAGTTACATTTTCCTCCAAATCATTTATGTATACCACAAACAGCAAAGGTCCCAGCACTGATCCCTGCGGAACTCCACTACTCACAGCTCTCCATTCAGAAAAGCACCCTTCCACTGCTACCCTCTGTCTTCTATGACCAAGCCAATTCTGTATCCATCTTGCCAGCTCACCTCTGATCCCATGCGACTTTACCTTCTGTACCAGTCTGCCATGAGGGACCTTGTCAAAGGCCTTACTGAAATCCATGTAGATAACATCCACTGCCCTTCCATCGTCGATCATCTTTGTCACTTCCTCGAAAAACTCGATCAAGTTAGTGAGACACGACCTCCCCTTCACAAAACCATGCTGCCTCTCACTAATACGCCCATTTGCTTCCAAATGGTAGTAAATCCTGTCACGAAGAATCTTCTTCAATAATTTCCCTACCACTGACGTAAGGATCACCGGCCTGTAATTTCCTGGATTATCCTTGCTACCCTTCTTAAACAATGGAACAACATTGGCCATTCTCCAGTCCTCTGGGACCTCACACATAGCCAGTGAGGATACAAAGATTTCTGTCAAGGCCCCAGCAATCTCCTCCCTTGCCTCCCGCAGTACTCTGGGGTAGATCCCATCTGGCCCTGGGGACTTATCCACCTTCATATTCTTCAAGAGGCCTAACACCTCCTCTTTTTTGATCTCAACATGATCCAGGCTATCTACACACTCTTCCCTAGATAAATCGACCGCTAAGTCCTTCTCTTTGGTGAATACTGATGAGAAGTACTCATTTAGTATCTCTCCCATTTCTTCTGGCTCCACACACAGATTCCCACCTCTGTCTCTGAGTGGGCCTACCCTTTCCCTGGCTACCCTCTTGCTTTTTACATATGTATAAGAGGCCTTGGGATTTTCCTTAATCCTGGTTGCCAATGACTTTTCATGACCCCTTTTAGCCCTCCTGACTCTTTGCTTAAGTTTATTCCTACTTTCTTTATATTCTCCACAGGCTTCATCTTTTCCCAGCCTTCTTGCCCTTATGAATGCTTCCCTTTTCTTTTTGACTAATCCCACAATATCCTTCGTTATCCAAGGTTCCTGAAACTTGCCATACTTATCCTTCATCCTAGCAGGAACATGCCGGTCCTGAATTCATATCAACTGACGTTTGAAAGCCCCCCACATGTCAGTTGTTGATTTGCCCTCAAACATCCGCCTCCAGTCTAGATTCCTCAGTTACTGCCTAATATTGTTATAATTAGCCTTCCCCAATTAAGCACCTTAACCCGAGGACTCCTGTTATCCTTATCCACCACTACCTTGAAACCTACTGAATTATGGTCACTTTTCCCAAAATGCTCCCCCCTACTGAAACTTCAACCACCTGGCCAGGTTCATTCCCTAATACCAGGTCCAGTATTGCCCCTTCCCTAGTTGGACTATCTACATATTGTCTCAGGAAGCCCTCCTGGATGCACCTTACAAATTCTGCACCATCCAAACCCCTAGCACTAAGTGATCCCCAGTCAACATAGGGAAAGTTAAAATCACCCACCACAACAACCCTATTGCTTTTACATCTTTCCAAAATCTGCCTACATAACTGTTCCTCAATCTCCCGCCGGCAATGGGAAGGCCTATAGTAAACCCCCAACACTGTGACTGCACCCTTCCTATTCCGGAGCTCTACCCATATTGCCTCGCTGCAAGAGCCCACCGAGGTGTCCTCCTGTCGTACAGCTGTGATATTCTCCTTAACCAGCAGTGCAACTCCCCCACCTCTTCTACAACCCTCTCTATCCTGCCTGAAACATCTAAATCCTGGAACGTTTATCTGCCAATCCTGTCCATCCTTCAACCAAGTCTCTGTAATAGCAATAACATCATAGTCCCAAGTACTAATCCAAGCTCTAAGCTCATCTGCCTTGCCTGTTATACTTCTCGCATTGAAACAAATGCATTTCAGACCCCCAGTCCCATTGTGTTCAGTAATTTCTCCCTGCCTGCTCTTCCTCTTAGTCCTGCTGGCCATATTCACTAGTTCCCAGTCATTTATTTCACCTGCTGACCTATTGCTCTGGTTCCCATCCCCCTGCCATACTAGTTTAAACCCTCCCAAGTGACACTAGCAAACCTCGCAGCCAGGATATTGGTGCCCCTCCAGTTTAGATGCAACCCGTCCTTCTTGTACAGGTCCCACCTGCCCCGGAAGAGATCCCAGTGATCCAGATATCGGAAACCCTCCCTCCTACACCATCTGTTCAGCCACGTGTTCAGCTGTACTATCTTCCTATTTCTAGCCTCACTGGCATGTGGCACATGAGGTAATTCTGAGATTACAACCCTAGAGGTCCTGTTTTTTAACTTTCTGCCCAACTCCCCTCCCCCGCACCCACACACACAATTAGCCCCTCCCATCACACCCACGCACAGAGTAATCAGCCCTTACCCTCCCCACACACACAGAAAGTAATCAGGCCCTCCCACCACACATTGTAATCAACCCCATCCCCGCAGATACACAGAGTAATCAGCCCCTCACCCCCACTTTGGATCTAGTTGTCAATGCCTGTGAAGCAGAGTCACCTGCTTGGGATAAAGACCCCTGTACAACAGGCAAACAGAAGCAGAAACACAGCAACATTTGAAGTTGTCACTCATTTTTTCCTGCTCAGACACATGACTGTTTTTTCCCTCCACTCCTGATACTTCAGTCAGTGACTCAGTTACACTTGCCAATAATTTATTACAGTGAATGGTGAGCCTGAGAGTTGTGGGGCTGGCTGAAATAAAGTTCTGAGCAATTGGTGTTTCAGGATTTCGGAGAACTAGAGAGGTTTCAATGTACTTCAGTTTATTTAATTCAGTGTAAAATCATGTACAGAAAATGAAATAGAGGGGAAAAAATGGAATTAAAGGAGAAAGATAAAAGGGGCAGAAAGAAAATGTGGGAAAAAAGCTTCAGTTAATTTTTAATTTTCTAACAAAAATAATTTAAATCAGAAGGTATGAGACTTCACACTTCTAAAATTTAATTTCAGTGCCAGAGAGGTTCTTTGTTAGTAATGTCACAATGTTAAAAATACTTTTACACTTGAATGGACAAGCTGTAAGGAAGATAAATAAAAACAGAAAATGCTGGAAAAACTCAGCAGGTCTGGCAGCATCTGTGGAGAGAGAAACAGAGTTAACGTTTCGAGTCCGTATGACTCTTCTTTAGAGCTAAAGAAAAGTAGAAATGTGATGAATTTTATACTATTTAAGGGGGGTGGCGCAGGTAAAGCTGGATAGGAGGCCAGCAATAGGTGGGGGCTGAGGAGAGATTGACAAAGATGTCATGGACAAAAAGGCAAAGGGGGTGTTAATGGTAGTGGTGAGGGCGAAAGAAGGTGCTAATAGTGGCATAAAGGTAAGAAAGCAGAATGAGTGAATCGCAGAAAACAGTCAGTACTCTGTGAAAGAACAACATGGAACAAGTAACAGATGGCCCTTTGGGGGTGGGGTGGGGGGAGGGGGTGTTGGTTGGGGAAAAAGGCTAGAAAAAGGGATAAGAAGGAAGTTAAATAAAGGGATAAAACAATGAATAAATGAATAAAAATAAGTAAATTAAAAAATGAAAATTAATTTTTTAAAATGGATTAGAAAAGGGATGAAGATAGAGGAGAAAGTTCATGGTCTGAAGTTGTTTGAACTCAATAGTAAGTCCAGAAGGCTGTAAAGTGCCTCATCGGAAGATGAGGTTCTGTTCCTCCAGTTTGCATTGGGCTTCACTGGAACATTGTAGCAGGCCAAGGATGGACATGTGGGCATGAGAGCAGGGTGGAGTGTTGAAATGGCAAGAGACAAGGAGGTCTGGGTAATGCTTGCAGACAGACTGAAGGTGTTCAGCAAAGCGGTCACCCAGTCTGCGTTTGGTCTCCCCAATGTAGAGGAGACCACATTTGGAGCAGCAAATGCAGTAGACCAAGTTGAAGGAGGTGTAAGTGAAATGCTGCTTCACCTGAAAGAAGTGTTTGGGCCCTTGGACGATGTGGAGGGGGGAAGAAAAGGGGCAGGTGTTGTACCTTCTGCGATTGCATAGGAAGGTGCTGTGGGAAAGGGATGAGGTGTTGAGGGTGATGAAGGAGGGGACCCTATCATGGTTCTGAGAGGGAGGGGAAGGTATGAGGGCAGAGGCGCGGGAGATGGGTCAGACACGGTTGAGGGCCCTGTCAACCACAGTGGGTGGGAAACTTCAGTTAAGGAAGAAGGAAGACATGTCAGAAGCACCATTTTGGAAGGTGGCATCATCGGAACAGATGCGACTGGGGTGAAGGAACTGGGAGAATGAGATGGAGTCCTTACAGGAAGTAGAGTGTAAGGAGCTGTAGCGGGGGTAGCTGTGGGAGTTGGAGGGCTTGTAATGAATATTGGCGGACAGTTTATCACCAGAAATTGAGACAGAGAGGTCAAGGAAGGGAAGGGAAGTGTCAGTGATGGACCATGTGAAGGTGATAGATGGGTGGAAATTGGAAGCAAAATTGATAAATTTTTTCAGGTGCAGACGAGAGCATGAAGCGGCACCGAAACAGTCATCGATGTACCGGAAAAAGACTTGTGGCAGGAGGCCTGAGTATGACTGGAACATTCCACAATTGAATAAAGAACAGATACTGTTAAAGTGGAGCTGTAGGCTCTAAGGAAGGATGTATTTGCCATAGACAGAGTGCAACAGAGGTTCACCAGACTAATCCCTGGGATGGCAGAATTGTCTTATGAGGAGATGCTGAGGAGACTGGACCTGTATTTTATAGAGTTTCAAAGAATGAGAGGTGATCTCATTGAAACTTACAAAATTCTTACAGGGTGAGACAGGGTAGATGTGGATAGGATGTTTCCCCTGGCTGGTGAGTCTAGAACCAGGGTACACAGTATCAGAATAAGGGGTAGGCCATTTAAGACTGAGATGAGGAGGGATTTCTTCACTGAGATGGTGGTGAATGTTTGGAATTCTCTATCCCAGATGGTTGCGGAAGTTCAGTCATTGAGCATGTTCAAGACAGAAATTGATAGATTTCAAATGACATCAAGGGATATGGGGATAGTGGGAAAAATGGTGTAAGAGGTAGATGATCATCCGTGATCTGTTTGAATGGCACTGCAGGCTCAATGGGCCAAATGGCCTACTCCTGCTCCTGTTTGCTATGTTCTATGTTCCTAGCGGATGAGAACAGCAACTTGATGCCAAAACATCAGCCTGGACTTTGCCTTAAGAATAACAGCAGCGCTCACTGTTATTAAGGAGCAAACTAACAACTTCCAGGGTCTGCACGTGCACAGTTAAATGCAGAAATCAGGAAAGTGCTGTCTGATTTGTCCTACTCCAACAGAAGCTCCATGTTAACAGCTAACTAGAGGAGGAGGCATTTATTCAACAATATCCTGCTCACTGATGCTTAGTTTGGGTTCTACCAGGGCCACTCAGATCCAAATCTCCTTATAGCCTTGGTCTAAACATGGGAAAAAAAAGCTGAATTCCAGAGGTGAGGTGAGAGTGATTGTCCTCAACATTCAGGTAACATTTGACCGAATGTAGCATCAATGAGCCCGAACAAAATTGAAGTCAACAGGAATCAGGGGAAAAACTCTGTTTCCACTGTCTGGAGGGTCCTCCTCCAGTTAGCCGTTTAATTGTCCACCACCATGCACAAAGGATGTTCTGGGATTGCAGGGCATTGATTTGATCTGTTGGCTGAGGGATTACTTAGGTCTGTCTACTTCATTCTGCTTCTGCTATTTAGCATCCATTGTAGCCCTGTGTTGTAGCTTCACCAGGTTGGCATCTCATTTTTAGACATGCTGGGTGCTGTTCCTGGCATGATCTCCCACACTCCCTCGTGGCACTATATAAATTCATGTTGGTGTTTATATATAGTTAAAACAGTAGGTTCAAGTCAACAGATGAGGGACTGCAATTATACGGAGAGAACTGGGATTGTTCTCCTTGTAGCAGAGGAGGCTAAGGAGATATTTAATAGAGGTGATCAACATTATGGGATGTTTTGGTAAAATACCTACAGTAGATTATGGGGGCATTTTGATAGAGTGAATAAGGAGAACCTGTTTCCACTGTTTGGAGGGTCAGAGGATGCAGAATGAAGAAAATTAGCAAGGGAACAGCGGGACACATGATTTTGAGAAATGATTTTGTGCAGCGAATTGTTGCAGTCTGAAACATGTTGCCTGAGAGGGTGGTGGAAGCAGATTCAATAAAACTTTTCAAAGGGAACTGGATAAAACCTGAAAAAAAAATGCAGGGTAGATCATTTGGTAGACAAATTGGGTAGCACAGGTACGATGTGCTGAATGGCCTCTATCACAACACTGCTTCAATGTTGTGCAGAGCAAGTTTAAACACCTCTAAGTAGAGACTGACCAATGCTGGAATGGGCTACCAGGATGGAAGGTAGAGGCTAGAACAAATACTTTAATGGGAAGATGTAAACTTGTTAGCTTTGAATAACAATATAAAATTGTTCGAAAGGCTTTCTTTATCTGAATTTATCATGTGATCTGCAGACAGCAAACATATCACCTACACTTCACCTGACTCCTGAATAATTGTGCTGTTTAACCAATGCACTCATGACAATAAAAATGGGGTTTTGTGACCTTCCACAAACTGAAGAAATGAAATGAGATTTCCTTCTCTGCTATTTTCAGATAGATAGAACTCACTCTTGTCAGAACTAAAAATTATGACAGTCCTGAGGGAGATGAATTTTCAATGTGATGTAGAGGTGCCATCTGGTGGAGACATTTGAGATGTCACCGACAGCTTCACCTGGGAAACAGATTTACACATTGTATGCATGGTAAAGGTACAGAGAGCATTTCCAGTCTACGTAGTACTCTTCAGCATTAAATGTAATGCTGCTGTGTAAGAACCATCAATGTAAAAGTATTTTCCAAGGCTGAAAAGAACTGGAAATTTATTTTATGTCAAAGGTATTAAAACCTGAAAAAGGGTGAGAAATTCAGTAATTAAGTAAATCTAAAATCATTGCATATAGAATGTATCACACAAAATTATTACACAGGAAGAGAGCAGAAAGCTGTCGTTTATTTGTCTTTGGGCATAATAAAGATGGATAGGTCTGAGACATGGTTCAGTGTATGTTATATTTGGTAGATGCCTCAGGTAGCTGGACATGACAACACTCCCCAAGTGGCAAGAGAGTGATTTTACAGTTTACCCTCTTCCATTCCCCACATATTCCATTGTGTAAATTGTACCACACAACTGCTAATCATTGGAGCGTTAAGTCATGAGGAGAGTTTGCATAAACTAGGTTTATATTCCTTTAAGTTTAGAAGGTGGAGAGGTGATCTAATTGAGGGATTTAACATGCTAAAAGTGTTCAAAAGGGTAGATGCAGAGAATTGGTTCCCTCTAGTGGGGAGACCTGAACAAAAGGCCACAGTGTTAAAATTAGAGATTGACTACTTAGGGATGAAATCAGGAAGCATTTATTCACAGAGGGTAATGGAAATCTGGAACTGAAAAGGGTGTGAATGCTGGGGGTCAATTGGAACTTCCAAACTATTAATAGTTTGTATTGGGTCAGAGTATCAAGGGATATGGGGCAAAGGCAGATAAACTGAGTTGAGGCACAAATTAGCCAAAATCTAATAGAATGGCAAAATAAGCTGGAGTGCTGAATAGTTTCCTCTTTGTCCTTCTTTTAATAAGTTCCACGTCAGTCTTGTTTGTCTAACTGTAACACACTGGCTTTAAATTCATGACATCGTTCAACTCCCATTCCTGTAACAGTACAAGTGAGGAGGAGTCAGAATTTGTCAGTAAGACTGTTATTTCACATTGCTACAGGAAGGACAAAGTGAATTTCCAGCCACACACGCTCAAACGGCCTGGTTGCCAACTCTATCTAGATTATATTCCTGGAGGTTTCATCATGTGACCTCCTGCCTCCAACCACCCTACACAATCAAATAACTTCTTTCCCATTTACATTTATATAACTAATAAACAAAGGGCTTCAAGAAAATGACATTTTTTTAAAAACCACATAATATTTTATTTGATGCATCTATGATCTTTCGTCCCTGTTTGCTGGCAACACTGCTCAGGAGATTAACCCTTGTGTCTGGAGTCTCCGGGATATTCCTGGAGAGTTGGCAACCCAGTCAACTTACAAAGGAATTGCTAGATGAAAAACCACCAAGGTCCATGTAGTTCAGCTTCCACTGTCCTGGTAGATACAGTGAGAATGGAGTTGTTGGCTAACCACTAAAGTCAATCACTCTACCAATGAGTCTACAAGAGACCCAGGTGTGAGGTGAGGAAACTCCAGTGGTTGACAGCTTTGGGAAACAGAGGTCCAAAATCACCTGTTTCCCCCAAACAGGCTACATTTACCACACAATACTTTAAATTACTCAGATATTATTTTCTGAATGAAATTTATCTAATTGGCATTTGAATGAATCAATTTAGATCCATTGGACCTTGTACTATTTGTCCCATTGTAGATGACTTGAAGAGTTGATCAGTGTAGATTAGAATGATGTTACAGGAACCATTCAAGTGTTTTTTAAAATATATACTGTATATTAAATGTTACTTGACAGCTATACTTTGAAGAGTAAAACAAACTTTAGGAAGTGAACACTTTACAGTCGAGATTCACCTTTTACCAGCCCTGTTATATTATACTTACAGGAAAAATATGAGCGAATTTACAGTGTCAAACTGCTTTCAAACATCCAGTGTAACTACAGCTGAGGATCACTGCAGCACTGACTGGACCCTCTGGGCCTGTGGCTTTAACTGGACTCTTTCTGCTGGCAAATTCTGCATTTCATCAGCGCCTCCTCCTCCTCCATCATTTTTGATAGATGCCCCTCCTGTGGCTGCAAAACACCAATGTGACAGAATGATCCATTTCAAAAAAATGTAATCAAATCACAGAAACTTACTATTTCTCAAAGAAAAATAATAAATTCTAGATGTTTGTGATGGCAAATCTCCAAGTAATGTCCAGAATAAATAAGGACAACTTGGGTTGTGGGGTTGGTGGTGGTGGCGGGGGAGGGCTTGGTGGTAACGCTTCGTGACCCCTGCTGTCATGTTGACGTGTGTGTGGGAATCAGGTAAGGACTGTGGTATATTATCTGTCTCTGTATGCATGTCCATCTTTGTGTCTGTGATGTGTTATCTGCTTGTGTGTGTGTGTCCATCTTTCTGTGTCTATGTGGTGTTTTATCTGCCTCCTTACGTGTGTCTGTCTTTGTCTCTCTGGTGTGTTACCTGTCTCTGTATGTGTGTCCATCTTTCTGTGTGCTCCTGTTGTGTTATCTGTCTCTGTATGTATATCCATCTTTGTGTCTGTGGTGTGTCATCTACTTGTGTGCGTGTGTTTGTCTTTCTGTGTGTCTGTGGAGTGTCAGCTGCCTCTGTATGTGTCTGTCTTTGTCTCTCGTGTTTTATCTGCCTCTGTATGTGCGTCCGTCTTTCTGCGTGTCTGTGCTGTGTTATCTGTCTCTGTATGTGTGTCTGTCTTTCTGCATGTCTGTGCTGTGTTATCTGTCTCTGTATCTCTGTATGTGTGTCTGTTGTTGTGTCTGTAGTGTGTTATCTGCTTCTGTATGTGTGTCTGTCATTTCTCTATGGTGTATTTTTTTAAATTCATTCATGGAATGTGGGCTTCGCTGGCTGGGGCAGTATTTATTGCCCATCCCTAGTTGACCTTGAGAAGGTGGTGGTGAGCTGCCTTCTTGAACCGCTGCAGTCCATGTGGTGTAGGTACACTCACTGTGCTGTTAGGAAGGGAGTTCCAGGATTTTGACCCAGCAACAGTGAAGGAACGGTGATATATTTCCAAGTCAGGATGGTGAGTGACTTAGAGAGGAACTTTCAGGTGGTGGTGTTCCCATCTATCTGCTGCCCTTGTCTTTCTAGGTGGTAATGGTTGTGGGTTTGGAAGGTGACATCTAAAGAGCCTTGCAGTGCATTTGTAAATGCTGCTACTGTGCATCGGTGGTGGAGAGAGTGAATGTGGTGCCAATCATGTGGGCTGCTTTGTCCTGGACGGTGTCAAGCTTCTTGGGCGATGTGGGAACTGCATTTATCCAGGCAAGTGGAGAGTATTCCATCACACTCCTGACTTGTGCCTTGTAGATGGTGGGGAGTCAGGGGGAACATTACTCGTCGCAGGATTCCTAGCCTCTGACCTGCTCTTGTAGCCACAGTATTTATATGGATAGTCCAGTTCAGTTTCTGGTCAATGGTAACTCACAGGATGTTGATAGTGGGGGATTCAGTGATGGTAATGCCATTGAACGTGAAGGGGCGATGGTTAGATTCTCTCCTGTTGGAGATGGTCATTGCCTGGCACTTATGTGGCACAAACGTTACTTGCCGCTTGTCAGCCCGAGTCTGGATATTGTCCAGGTCTTGCTGCATTTGGACACGGACTGCTTCAGTATCTGAGGAATTGTGAATGGTGCTGAATATTGTGCAATCATCAGCGAACATCCCCACTTCTGACCTTATGATAGAAGAAAGGTCATTGCTGAAGCAGCTGAAGAGGATTAGGCTGAGGACCCTCCTGCAATGATGTCCTGGAGCTGAGATGACTGACCTCCAATAACCATCAGGGGAGGCAATCGCGAAGTGGTATTCTCGCTAGACCAGTAATCTGGAAATGCTCTGGGGACCTGGGTTCAAATCCCACTATGGCAGATTGTGGAATTTGAATTCGATAAAAATCTGGAATTAAGAAAGAAGGCCAATGATAACCATGAAACCACTGTCGATTGTTGTAAAAACCCATCTGGTTCACTAACGTCCTTTGGGGAAGGAAATCTGTCCTTTTACCTGGTCTGGCCTACATGTGGCTCCAGTTGTATCAAACTGCTACAAAGACACACAAAAAGGAATGAAACCAGACGGACCACCCGGCATCGACCTAGGCACCGGAAATGACAACAGCGATCACAGCCCTGTCCACCCTGCAAAGTCCTCCTTACTAACATCTGGCGGCTAGTGCCAACAGTGGGAGAGCTGTCCCACAGACTAGTCAAGCAACAGCCTGACATAGTCATCCTCACGGAATCATACCTTACTGATAATGTCCCAGACACCATCATCACCACCAGCAGAGGGGGCGGCACAGTGGTATACAGTTGGGAAGGAGTTGCCCTGGGAATCCTCAACATCTACTCCAGATCCCATGAGGTTTCATGGCATCAGGTCAAACGTGGGCAAGGAAACGTCCTGCTGATTACCACATACTGCCCTCCCTCAGCTGATGAATCAGTTCTCCTCCATGTTGAACATCACCTGCAAGAAGCACTGAGGGTGGCAAGGGCACAGGATGTACTCTGGGTGGGGGACTTCAATGTCCATCATCAAGAGTGGCTCGGTAGCACCACTACTGACCGAGCTGGCTGAGCCCTAAATCACATTGCTGGCAGACTGGGTGTGCGGCAGGTGGTGAGGGAACCAACAAGACGGAAAAACATACTTGACCTCATCCTCACCAGCCTGCCTGCTGCAGATGCATCTGTTCATGACAGTATCGATAGGAGTGACCACCACACAGTTGTTGTGGAGACAAAGTCCCACCTTCACATTGAGAATACCCTCCATCGTGTTGTGTGGCACTACAATTGTGCTAAATGGGATAGATTTCAAACAGATCTAACAACACAAGACTGGGCATCCATAAGGCGCTGTGGGCCATCAGCAGCAGCAGAATTATACTCGAACACAATCTGTAACCTCATGGCCTGGCATATCACCCACTCTACCATTACCATCAAGCCAGGTTCAATGAAGAGTGCAGGAGGGCATGCCCAGAGCAACACCATGCATACCTTAAAATGAGGTGTCAACTTGGTGAAGCTATAAAACAGGGCTACTTGCATGCCAAAGAGCATAAGCAGCAAGTGATAGATAGAGCTAAGCGATTCCACAACCAACAGATCAGATCTAAGCACTGCAGTCCTGCCACATCCAGTTGTGAATGGTGGTGGACAATTAAATAGCTCACTGGAGGAGGAGGCTTCACAAATATCCCCATCCTCAATGATGGAGGAGCCCAGCACATCAGTGCAAAAGATAAGGCTGAAGCATTCACAACAATCTTCAGCCAGAAGTGCCAAGTGGATGCTCCATTTTGGCCTCCTCCAGAGGTCTCCAGCATCACAGATGCCAGTCTTCAGCCAATTCGATTCACTCCACGTGATGTCAAGAAACGGCTGAAGGCACTGGATACTGCAAAGGCTATGGGCCCTGACAATATTCCTGCAATCGTACTGAAGACTTGTGCTCCAGAACTTGCCGCGCCTCTAGCCAATCTGTTCCAGTACAGCTACAACACTGGCATCTACCTGGCTATGTGGAAAATTGCCCAGGTATGTCCTGTACACAAAAAGCAGGACAAATCCAACCAGGCCAATTACCACCCCATCAGTCTGCTCTCCATCATCAGTAAAGTAATGGAAGGGGTCATCAACAGTGCTATCAAGTGGTACTTGCTTAGCAATAACCTGCTCATTGACGCCCAGTTTGGGTTCCACCAGGGCCACTCAGCTCCTGACCTCATTACAGCTTTGGATCAAATATGGACAAAAGAGCTGAACTCCCGAGGTGAGGTGAGAGTGACTACCCTTGACATCAAGGCAGCATTTGACCGAGTGTGGCATCCAGGAGCCCTAGCAAAACTGGAATCAATGGGAATCAGGGGGAAATCTCTCTGCCGGTTGGAGTTATACCTAGCACAAAGGAAGATGGTTGTGGTTGTTGGAGGTCAGTCATTTCAGCTCCAGGACATCACTGCAGGAGTTCCTCAGGGTAGTATCCTAGGCCCAACCATCTTCAGCTGTTTCATCAATGGCCTTCCTTCCATCATAAGGTCAGAAGTGGGGATGTTTGCTGATGATTGCACAATGTTCAGCACCATTCGCGACTCCTCAGATACTGAAGCAGTCCATGTCCAAATGCAGCAAGACCTGGACAATATCCAGACTTGGGCTGACAAATGGCAAGTAACATTCGCACCACACAAGTGCCAGGCAATGACCATCTCCAACAGGAGAGAATCCAACTATCACCCCTTGATGTTCAATGGCATTACCATCACTGAATCCCCCACTATCAACATCTTGGGGGTTACCATTGACCAGAAACTGAACTGGACTATCCATTTAAATACTGTGGCTACAAGAGCAGGTCAGAGGCTAGACATCGTGCGATGACCAACTCACTTTCTGACTACCCAAAGCCTGTCCACCATCTTCAAGGCACAAGTCAGGAGTGTGATGGAATACTCCCCACTTGCCTGGATGAATGCAGCTCCTACAACACTCAAGAAGCTGGACACTGACCAGGACAAAGCAACCTGCTTGATTGGCACCACGTCCACAAACATTCACTCCCTCCACCACTGACACATAGTAGTAGCAGTGTGTACCATCGACAAGATGCACTGCAGGAGCTCACCAAGGCTCCTTAGACAGCACCTTCAAAACCTAAGACCATTACCACCTAGAAGGACAAGGGCAGCAGATAGATGAGAACACCACCACGTGGAAGTTCCCCTCCAAGTCACTCACCATCCTGACTTGGAAATATATTACTGTTCCTTCACTGTTGCTGGGTCAAAATCATAGAACTCCCTTCCTAACAGCCCTGTGGGTGTACCTACACCATATGGACTGCAGCGGTTTAAGAAGGCAGCTCACCAACACCTTCTCAAGGGCAACTAGAGATGGGCAATAAATGCTGGCCCAGCCAGCAAAGCCCACATCCCATGAATGAATAAAAAAAAACACAACCATCTTTGTGCTAGGTATGACTCCAACCAGTGGAGAGTTTTCCCCTGATTCCAGTTTTGCTAGGGCTCCTTGATGCCACACTTGGTCAAATGTGGCCTTGATGTCAAGGGCAGTCACTCTCACCTCACCTTGACAGTTCAGCTCTTTTGTCTATGTTTGAACTGTAATGAAGGCAGGAGCTGAGTGGCCCTTGCATGAGCCAAACTGGGCATTAGTGAGCAGGTTACTGTTAAGCAAGTGCCATTTGATAGCACAGTTGATGACCCCTTCCATTATTTTACTGATAATGGAGAGTAGGCTGATGAGGCGGTAATTGGCTGGGTTGAATTTGTCTTGCTTTTTGTGTACAGGGCATAGCTGGGCAATTTTCCACATAGCTGGGTAGATGCCAGTGTTGTAGCTGGAACAGCTTGGCTAGGGGCAATGCAAGTTCTGGACCACAAGTCTTCAGTACTATTGCAGGAATATTGTCAGGGCTTATAGCTTTTGCAGTATCCAGTGTGTAAGGGACATATCTTTGCATTTCTGTTGGACTGTTGTAAAGAACATATCTTTTTATTTTTAGTTGGACTGTGGATTAGAATTACAATGGCTGCAGGCTGAAAGGCATATCCACTGGAGCAGGATGAGGTATATATATATATATATATATATAATGTTGCAGTCCTGGAACAGAGTGTGCCATGAAAGACAGGATGGTGCCGGAAAGGAGTCCTGGACCAAGAGAGCAGCCTGACAACAGCATTTTAATTGGCTCCTGACCCGGTGAACAGGATTTTGCGTGGTAGCAGTGCAGAAAAAAGCTCCTGGCCTGGAAAGAGAAAAGATCTAAAATCTTTTTTCCTCATATCTCTACAACCTGCTCTCTCTCTCTGAGGAAACCTCTGTAAAAAAGAAAGGGAGAAAAACACTATTAGAGACATTGAAAAGCAAGTTCTCAACCAGTGAACTACAGACTGAAAGTGCTGGAAGGCCAGCTCATGTCATCAACAAGAACTGAAAGGAATTTGGAAGACATCGATTAAAATCAGCCCATTGAATCCTGTACTCCGGAATTGGTGCTATTGAACTGTTTTATCCCACCCTTAAAATCCATGTTTTGTGTGTGTGTGTGTGCGTGTAGGGATTTAAGAAGGGGTAGAGCTTAGGTTATAGAGTTAGAAATTAGCAGTTCATATTTCTCTTTTTTGCCACTGGTTAACAACAGTTCGTTCAATAAAGTTATTTACTTATTAAGTTTACAAACCTGGTGCTCATATTCTGTTAACCTAAATTAAACAGGTAGGTAGAATTGGGGCAATCTGGTGGTTTGGTCAAACCTTTCACATTTGTCGCGGCTCAGGGAACAGTGGGGCTGATATTACAGCGCACTATCCCCAATGAGTCATGACAAGTGCCTTCAGCCGTTTGTTGATATCATGTGGAGTGAATTGAATTAGCTGAAGACTGACATCTGTGATGCTGGGGACCCCTGGAGGAGGCCAAGATGGATCATTCACTCGGCACTTCTGGCTGAAGACTGTAGTAAATGCTTCAACCTTATCTTTTGCACTGATGTGCTGGGCTCCCCCATTTTTGAGGATGGGGATATTTGTGGATCCTCCTCCTCCAGTGAGTTGTTTAATTGTCCACCACCATTCACAACTGGACATGGCAGGACAGCAGAGCTTAAATCTGATCTGTTGGTTGTGGGATTGCTTAGCTCTGTCTATCACTTGCTGCTTATGCTGTTTGGCACGTAAGTAGTCCTGTGTTATAGCTTCACCAGTTTGACACCTCATTTTTAGGTATGCCTGGTGCTGCTCCTGGCATGCCCTCCTGCACTCTTCATTGAGCCACGGCTGATCCTCTGGCTTGATGGTAATGGGTGAGTGGGTGATATGCCGGTCCATGAGGTTATAGATTGTGTTCGAGTACAATTCTGCTGCTGCTGATGGCCCACAGTACCTCATAGATGCCCAGTCTTGCGTCGCTAGATCTGTTAAAAATCTATCCCATTTAGCACAGTGGTAGTGCCGCACAACACGATGGAGGGTATCCTCAATGTGAAGGCGGGACTCTATCTCCACGGCTGTGCGGTGGTCACTCCTACCAATATTGTCATGGACCGATGCATCTGCGGCAGGCAAGTTGGTGAGGATGAGGTGAGATGAGTTCTGATGACGCTACCTTCAAAAACAGCTCCTCTGACATGTCCTCCTTCTTCCTTAACCAAGGTTTTCCACCCACGGTCGTTGACAGGGCCCTCAACTGTGTCCGGCCCATATCTCGCGCATCCTCCCTCACGCCTTCTCCTCCTTCCCAGAAACATGATAGGGTCCCCCTTGTCCTCACTTATCACCCCACCAGCCTCCGCATTCAAAGGATCATCCTCCGCCATTTCCGCCAACTCCAGCATGATGCCACCACCAAACACATCTTCCCTTCACCCCACCTGACGGCATTCCGTAGGGATCGTTCCCTCCGGGACACCCTGGTCCACTCCTCCATCACCCCCTACTCCTCAACCCCCACCTACGGCACCTCCCCATGCCCACGCAGAAAATGCAACACCTGCCCCTTCACTTCCTCTCTCCTCACCGTCCAAGGGCCCAAACACTCCTTTCAAGTGAAGCAGCATTTCACTTGCATTTCCCCTAACTTAGTCTACTGCATTCGTTGCTCCCAATGCGGTCTCCTCTACATTGGAGAGACCAAACGCAAACTGGGCGACCGCTTTGCAGAACACCTGTGGTCTGTCCGCAAGAAAGACCCAAACCTCCCTGTCACTTGCCATTTTATCACTCCACCCTGTTCTCTTGCCCACATGTCTGTCCTTGGCTTGCTGCATTGTTCTAGTGAAGCCCAACGCAAACTGGAGGAACAGCACCTCATCTTCCGACTAGGCACTTTACAGCCTTCCAGGCTGAATATTGAATTCAACAACTTTAGATCTTAAACTCCCCCTCCCACCATTCCCACCCCGTTTCTCCCCCCTCCCTTTTTTTTCAATAATTTATACAGATTCTTCTTTTCCCACCTATTTCCATTATTTTTAAATCTAAAACTAAAACTTTGTTAGTCTTTCCACCCCACCCCCACTAGAGCTGTACCTTGAGTGTCCTGTCTTCCATTCTTAATTAGCACTTTTCTTAGACAATATCACCACCTTCAACACCTCTTTGATCCTTTTGTCTGTGACATCTTTTGATTATCTGCTCCTATCACTGCTTGCTTATCTCCACAATCACCACACCCTCAACTTCTCTCTCCCCCTGCCCCCCCACCTTAAACCAGCTTATATTTCACCTTTCTCCTAACTATGCTTCAGTTCTACCGAAGGGTCATGAAGACTCGAAACGTTAACTGATTTCTTCTCCACCGATGCTGCCAGACCTGCTGAGTTTTTCCAGGTAATTCTGTTTTTGATGAGGTCAAGTATGTTTTTCCGTCTTGCTGGTTCCCTCACCACCTGCCATGACCCAGTCTAGCAGCTATGTCATTTAGGACTCGGCCAGCTAGATCAGTAGCGGTGCTACCGAGCCACTCTTAGTACTGGACATTGAAGTCCCCCACCCAGAGTACATTCTGCACCCTTGCCACCGTCAGTACTTCCTCCAAGTGATGTTCAACATGGAGGAGCAATGATTCATC
This sequence comes from Cetorhinus maximus, assembly GCF_964194155.1. NCBI lineage: Eukaryota > Metazoa > Chordata > Chondrichthyes > Lamniformes > Cetorhinidae > Cetorhinus > Cetorhinus maximus. Next base: position 73,698,583 of record NC_135896.1, read on the forward strand.
AGCTGAGGGGGGGGGGTGGTACGTGGTGATCAGCAAGACATTTCCTTGCCCACGTTTGACCAGGTGCCTTGAGATTTCATCGGGTTTGGAGTCAAGGTTGAGAACTCCCAGGGCAACTCCCTTCCGACTGTATACCACTGTGCCACCACCTCTGTGTTATCTGCCTCTGTATGTATGTCCGTCTTTCTGTGTGTCATATGTCTATGTGTCTGTTTGTGTCTGTGGTGTTTTATCTGTCTCTGTATCTATGTCCGTCTTTGTGTGTCTGTGGTGTCTTATGTGTCTCTGTATGTGTGTGTCTGTCATGTGTTATCAGCCTGTGGGTGTGTGCCCTTGTGTCTGTGATTTGCCTGTCTTTCTGTGTGGCTGTGGTGTGTCATCTGCCTGTGTGTATGTCCATCTTTGTGCTCATCTTCTGACTAGGCACTTTACAGCCTTCCGGACTGAATATTGAGTTCTGTTGAAGAGTCATGCAGACTCGAAATATTAACTGTGTCCCTCTCCGCAGATGCTGCCAGACCTGCTGAGTTTTTCCAGGTATTTTTGTTTTTGATTTCCAGCATCCGCAGTTTTTTGCTTTTATCTTTGTAACTTTAGTGTTGTGGTAATTATGGTTTTATTAGTGTGTAATATACCTTTAAGTAATATATACCTTTAGTTCTCAATAGGAGAGTTGCTCTGAAGTTAGTAGTTAGTAGTGTAGAGATAGAGTTTGAAGTGTAGAACTCTGCTCTCAAGTGGTAAATTTTAAACGTTCTGAGAATAAGAGTTGGGATGCCACTTGCACAAAGCCTTACAAAAACTGTACAAGTGCCCAACATGTACCAGGGATCCCTTCAGCACTATGTAAAGGCTGGCTCAAGAATCACAATAGTGTTCTGGTCTATGCGATATCAAGCCCAAATGGCGTAAGATGGCCTCTCACAAGGGATCTTGGAGAAGAACTTGCATCCACATCTATGATCACTTGTCGATTACTGCAATATAAAAAGTCACCAATCTTAATCTTTCCTTTTTTTGGCTGGGTGGTATTTTTTTTGTCTGATTATTTCCCTGTGATGTGCCTCAGGATGTTGAACTATGTTAAAGATGCTTTATAAATGCAGGTTGCTTTTGTTGTATTTACAATAACCTACAAACAGTAATGACCATAGAACCATAGAAAAGTTACAGCACAAGAGGCGGCCATTTGGCCCATCTTGTCCATGCCAGCCTGAGGACAGCCAGGTGCCCTTTCTAATTCCACCTTCCTGCACCCGGCCCATAGCCCTGCAGCTTACAGCACTTTAGGTGCAGATCCAGATACTTTTTAAAAGAGTTTAGAGTTTCTGCCTCTACCACCAACTTGGGCAGCGAATTCCAGACACCCACTACCATCTGCGGAAAAAAGTTCTTCCTCATGTTCCCCCTACACCTTCTGCCACTTATCTTGAATCTATGTCCCCTGGTTCTAGAATTCTCCACCAAGGGAAACAATTTTATCTTGTCCACTCTATCTATTCCCCTCATAATTTTGTACACCTCCATCAAGTCACCTCTCAGCCTTCTTTGTTCTAAGGAAAATAACCCCAACCTATCCAATCTCTCCTTGTAGCTACACTTTTCTAACCCTGGCAACATTCCTGTAAACCTCCTCTGCACTCTCTCCAGAGCTATTACGTCCTTCCTGTAATGTGGTGACCAGAACTGCACACAATACTCCAGTTGTGGCCTCACCAGTATTTTATACAATTCCAACATTATATCCTTACTTTTATATTCTATACCTCTGCCAGTGAAGGAGAGCATTCCATATGCCTTCTTTACAACTTTGTCTACTTGAACTGCTGCCTTCAGGGACCTGTGTACTTGTACGCCAAGATCTCTCACTTCATCTACCTCTCTTAGTATATTCCCATTTATTTTGTAATACCTTGTAACTGTTTGACCTCCCTAAATGTATGACCTCACAATTCTCTATGTTAAAATCCATCTGCCACTTTACCGTCCACTCCACCAACCCATCTATATCGTTTTGGAGATTATGGCTATCCTCTACACTATCCACTACTCAGCCAATCTTTGTGTCATCTGCAAATTTCCCAATCGTGCCCCCCACGTTCACGTCCAAATCGTTAATATATAACACAAACAGCAAGGGCCCCAACACCAAGCCCTGGGAACACCACTTGAGACAACTTTCCATTTGCAAGGGCATCCATCGATAGTACCAACTCAGCCACCACTCACAACAAGCATGCGTATTCTGCCTATGTGTGTCTGCCTTTGTGTCTGTTGTGTGTTATCTATCTCGGTATGTGTGTTTGACTTTGTGTCTATGGTGTATTATCTGTCTCTGCTTGTATGTCTGTCTTTCTTTGTGTCTGTGGTATGTTATCTGTCTCTGTATGTCTATTCATCTTCGTGTGTCTGTGGTATTTTATTTGTGTCTGCATGTTGGCCGTCTTTCTGTGTGTCTGTGGTGTGCTATCTATCTTTGTATGTGTGTACTTCTTTCCGTGTGTCTGTGGTATTTAATCTGCCTCTGTGTGTTGTCCATTTTTCTGTGTATGTGTGATGTTATCTGCCTCTGTATGTGTGTCCATCTTTCTCTGTCTGTGGTGTGTTACCTGCCTTTGTATGTGAGTCCATCTTTGAGAGTGTGGCATGTTATCTGTCTCTGTATGTGTGTTCTTCTTGTGTTTGTGGTGTGTTATCGGCCTCTGTATGTGTGCCTGTCTTTGTCTCTGTGGTGCATTGACTGCCTCTGTACGTGTGTCTGTCTTTGTGTCTTTGATGTGTTAGACAAAAGAACTGCACATAGATTTTATTGGTCCTTTTCTAGGCACCATGTTCCTACTAATAATTGACACACATTCCAAATGGCTAGGAGGTTAGGTTGCCAACGTCAGGCGCGACTACAGAAAAGTTATGCCAAAGCTTTTCTATCCATGGATTGCCAGAAGTAATCATCTCAGACAATAGTACTGCGTTTACTAGCTCTTAATTTCAAAGATTTGTGAGCCTAAATGGTATCAAACACGTAAAGGCAGCACCATGTCATCCTTCATCTAATGGATTAGCTGAGAGAGCAGGTCAGACTTTTAAAGCTGGGATGAAAAAATTATCAGGAGGATCACTGGAAACTAAACTTTCACATTTCCTGTTTCACTATAGAACAACGTCCCACACTACTACAAAGAACAAAGAAAAGTACAGCACAGGAACAGGCCCTTTGGCCCTCCAAGCCTGCACCGATCATATTGCCCTACAGGTTCAAATACCTTCAGAGTTACTTATGGAGTGACGCCTCCAAACAAGATTAAGCCTGGCACTTCCCAATTTGGAGGGGAAGGTGGAGAAAAGTCAAGGGAATCAAAAAACAACTCATGATTTGCATAGTCATGCATGAGAATTTACTGTTGGTGAAGCAGTATACATACAAAACTTCAGTTGGTTACCTGGTGTAATAATTTCTGTGACCAGCCCCTTATCCGACCACATAGAAGTGGAGGGCCGGATCATCCAAAAACACATGGATCGTTTGAGAAAGGAGATACCCCAACAAAATGATGTTTCACCTGTAACCATTGTAGAACCCGTGGTCCCTATTGAAATTGTTCCACCAAGGATAGACATACAGATGTCTCTGTTGGAGTGGATAACACTGAACAGCCTGTGCCTAAAGCGATACCTGACGTTGCTGTGGTTCCAGATAATGTGGATCCTGTAAGACATTCCGAAGTCGTGGAGCAACAACGTTCCATGCGGATCAGGAAACCACCTGAGAAACTGAATTTATAATTCCATGACCGGTGTATATATTTGTAATGTCATGAAGGCAGATGTTCTTGTGTACAAAAAAATTTGAAAGGGGAGGAATATAGTGACTGTAGCTTTAAGGCTTTGTGTTGTATAGTATCATATGACAGTGTGAGCGATACAGCTTTAAGCATGGGGAACCTTAGAATGGGAATTTTTCTTCTAGTTGTGGAACTTGATTTAAGCATGTGACTGCTGCTGCAGCCTATAAATAAAGTTCAATGTTTCTAATGAGAAACCTGTCTGGAAAATCAAACCCATAACAGTATGTGTGTCTGTCTGAGTCGGTGGTGTGTTCTCTGCCTCTGTATATGTATCTGCCTTTTTGTTTGTCTGTGGTGTGTTAGGTGTTTCTGTATGTGTGTCTGTCTTTGTCTCTGTGGTGTGTTATCTGTCTCTGTACATGCATCCATTCTTTGTGTCTGTCATGTGTTATCTGTCTCAGTACCTGTATCCGTCTTTATGTCTGTGGTGTGTTAGGTGCTTCTGTATGTGTGTCTGACTTTGTCTCTGCGGTGTGTTATCTGTCTATGTGTGTCTGTTCTGTGTGTGTCTGTGGTGTGTTAACCTGCCTTTGTACGTGTGTCTGTTTTTGTGTCTATGGTGTGTTATCTGCCTCTGAATGTGTGTCCTTCTTTGTGTCTGTGATGTGTTAGCTGCCTCTGTATGAATCTGTTTTTGTGTCTGTGGGTGTGTTATGTGCTTCTGTATGAGAGTTCATCTTTGCATCTGTGGTGTGTTATGTGCCTTTGCATGTGCGTCTGTCTTTCTGTGAGACTGTTGTGTTACCTGCCTCTATATATGTGTCTGTGGTGTGTTATCTGCCTCTGTGTCTATCTTTCTTTGTGTTTATGTGGGTGATAAAGATTGCTTTTTGGTCTTCTCTTTAAAGCTCAATTAGCCTGATTGAGTTGAATGCCATCTGCTGACACAATGGAGTCAGTACATGCGGATTCTATGGGAGCTCAATTAATATTTGAAAGATTAGTGCAAGGTCTTTGATTTTCTTTCTTCTAACAGTTGAATATCTGAAACTTGAACACTCCTCTTAAATACTGCCACTTTAAAAAAAACACCAGTCCTATAACGCCAGATATTCTATAATGTCTTAAGGCGTCAAGAGAGGGCTTGGGTCACATTTAGTTAAGTGTGTATTTCTGAAGGATTACAACTGCAGCAGGTGACCCAGCTAAATCCTTTCGCAATGAGCAGCAGTGGGCAGAGCAGCCTGCTACCAGTTTCTCTCTCATCATGATTCCAATCATTGCCTTGGGTCAATTTTAGCACCGCCAATTCAATTGCACTGCTCGCGAACAAGCTTGGATCATCTGAATTCCCACTCAACTGAAGAGGTTTGTTTATATTTTTATGTGAATGCTTTTGCATACTTTTAAAATAAATACAAATAAGAGTCAAACTATGAAGGGTTTAAATGGAATAAATTAGGAGGAACTGTTTCTGTTGACAGGAGGTTTGGTAGCCAGAGGGCACAGATTGTTGATAAGATCATATCAAGATAATTAGCAAAAGAGCCAGAGGGGGAGATAACACAAGTGATTTGCAATCTGAAATGTGCTGCCTGGTAGGGTGGTGGAAATAGGTTCAATAATAACTTCCAAAAGGGAACTGGATGTATTTTTGGAAAGGAAAAAAATGAAGGACTCTTGGAAAGAGCAGTAGAGTGGGACTAATTGGACATCTCTTTCAAAGAGTCAGCACAGGCACAATGGGCCGAATGGTCTCATTCTGTACTGTATCATTCTACATTTAGGGTTATCAGAAGCAATGTTGTCTCAAATATATTTTGTAGCAATGAAAAAATATACCAGTTAAGGAAGATAATCAAAAGTTACAATATGAACATTCCAAAGACATACCTTGGTCAGATTCAGCCTAACCATGAACTGGAGTATCATTTTCTTTCAGACAGCAAGTTCTGGTAACAGAAGATGGCTGAACCAGATGGACTGGGAGTGAAGGTGGTGTGGACTGGAGCTTGGGTTAGCAGATCCCCTATTGATCGACAGCTTGGAGGGAGGGGAGGGAAGAATGGGTGTTCTGCATTCTTGGACCTACCTGCCTTTCCCTGCCACATTCCTGCTCTCAGCAACCCTTTCCACCAGATTTTCCATGCTTCCTTTCCACTTTACTATCTGTTGCACCTATTTAAAGCACCTCTGGAGATATCTATTGTTTCTGTATTTGTCCCATTTTCGCCCACTTTGGCCCTTGCATTTTCATCCCTTTTGTCATTTCATTGCTTCTGCCCTCCACCCTGTTAAAGATCTACCTTCCTCCAGTTCCAATGGAAATGTTAACTCTGCCTCTGTCTCCACAGTTGTTGTACCTACTTTCAACATTTTCTGCTTTTATTTTCCAAAAAAGTGTTTTATATTTAAAAGTATTAATATAAAATTCAAAGAGCATCTAAAAATAGAGCATTACCTATGATTTTCACAGAAACATATTATAAAGAATTGGAAAAATTGTAAGTAATGAATTTGTCTTTCCCAGGGGAAGCATCCAGTCACTTGTGATCCCACCTCCATGGGACAGAGTCCCCTGTGATTTTGTGATCTGACCTCTCAACCTACTTCCACTCAAAGTTGGACAGCCAACATATTGGCTCAACCATATGGCAGTTCTACGAGTAAAATTCACCAAGAGCAAAAGGGACAAACTGGCCCAAATGTTGTGGATCTTAAACTGGGTGTCAGTTATGATGGGTCTGGTTTTGATCAGCTTGGGAATTTTTCTGAAAATGGAGATCAGGAAACGCAGCGAAATGATGGCCAGCCAAGGGACGGATTCTGTGCCGAACATGCTGATAGCTGTGGGAACCATTGCCTGTGGCATCAATTTCCTCGGGGGCAAGATCTGCCATGATTGTTCGGACAACAACAGGTTCACCCGTTGGAGGCTGGTCATCCTTCCTTACATCATCTGCACCTTTTTCTTCACCTTCTGCATCCTTGCTGGCGCCTTGATGTGCTACACAATGAGGAGCACGCTGGAGGAATCGCTCTACCTGGGCCTAAAGCAAGCCATGAGCTTTTACAAGGACACCGATGCACCGGGATGGTGCTTCATGAAGACGACCATGGATGAGCTGCATTTTGAGTTCCGCTGCTGTGGGAACAATGGATTTAGAGACTGGTTTGAGATCCAGTGGATCAGCACACGCTATTTGGACATGAACTCAAAAGATGTTCAGGAGTAAGTAGAAAGGAAATATGGGGAACAAACACTTTGAGATTCAAACTATAGATTTCAATTCAAAAATTTGAGTGTCTTATTTTGCATCTTCTGTCAACCTCTCTCATTTTCCCAATATTGATTGTTTTTTCTGTTTATCTTATTTCATATATTGAGCCTCTCAGTTTCCTTTCCTTCGTCCTGCATTGTACATTGTTCACTGCTGCTTAGTGACTCCCATTACCCACATTGACTCATTCCCAAAACAGCAGAACTCCTGGTCTAATGGCATCTCTTTGTTCTCATTCAACAGATGGTAAGACAGGTAAACAAAACAAATGCAAATGGGATGCTGAGAGTTATAAATAAAGACATAGAATACAAAAATCAGGACATTACGCTATACCAGCATAAAACACTGGATTGTATCCATCTCTGGGCACCACACTTCAGCAAGAATGTGAGGCTTTGGCAAGAGTACAGAAAAAAAATTAGCCAGAATGATTCCAGGGATGAGGGAACACATTTACAGGAGGAGTTGAGGTTATTCCTCTTAGAGAAGAAAAGGCTATGAGAAGATTTGATGCAGGGATTCAAAATTATGAAGGGTTTAGATGGAACAAAGAAAGAGAAACTATTTCCAATGGCTGATGGGTCGATAATGAAAAGGCACAGAATAAAGGTGAATGGCAAAAGAACTAGTCATGATGTGAGGAAATTCTTTGTCAGTTAATGTTGTTGTGGTCTGGAATGCACAACCTGATATAGTGGTGGATACAGATTCTGTGGTAACCCTTCAGAAGCAAATTGGATACATACTTGAAGGAGAAAATATTACAGGGATGTTGGAGAAAGAGCATGTGAGTCACTCTTTGGGCCACTACTGGGTTACACTTTGAAAGAGCCAGCGCAGACTTGATGGGCCAAATGGCCTCCCTCTGTGTTGTACTTTTCTATGGTTCTATGGTTTCTAAAGTCAAACCTCATCTCTTTTAACTATTACATAGTGACCTCTCCTTCTCAAAAGCATCATTCACATCTGTTGTTTTCTTCTCTTCTCCCCCACTAGTACCACCCTGCCCAAATCCTACCATTGGCATAAGTGATTCTGATCACTGTGTTTGGGAATTTGAGCTCCTGAGGATTTCCACCAACTGAATGTTATTCAGAATTAGTTACAGCAGAAACAGGACTCGGAGGAGCAGTGCAGGGGAAAGAGGTGGTGGGAAGGTGCAAAGAAGAGGACCCAGTCTGCAGGAATGTGGGCCAGGATTTTATGGGTCAGTGGTAGCCCCATTGACTAGCTGGAATGTCGAGGCAACCCCGCCGAAGCAGGCTTTGGGGGCCTGACCTGATTTTATATGTATCAGACAATTTACTGTCTGATGTTGGTGCTCCTGCCCCCACGAGCTGCCAGCCAGTCAGAGGGCTGGATCAGTGTCCACTGCTGGGACTGCAACCAGACAGGACCAGCAACAATGGAGGAGGCCCCAGAACACATAAGCGGGGTTGGGCTCACTGGGGCCAGTCAAACAGGCCTCAGCAAGGAGGAGTGAGGTTGTTAGTGAGGGAAAGGGGATGGCGGGGGGTTGTGGGGGGGGTGCTGTTTCCAGCGGGGGGATGCCCTTGTTGCCAGGGTCCTTGGTCAGGAGGGCCAAACCCACCACCCCACTGCACCCCTCATGAGGAGGCTGCCAGGGTATATCTAGTGGTCTCCCCACGTGGTGGAGGGCCCACCACTGCTGAAAAGGCCCTTAAGTAGCTCCTAATTGGCTGTTTAAGGGCCACACGGCCTCAGGGAGAGAGATCCGTCAACAAACTTCACTGTCGCTGTTTGAAGAATCCTGCTTCAGATACCATAAAGTAGTATTCACAGTCTAGAATATGTTAATGGCAAGTCTTTAATGTACATATTTACAGTAGAGGGTGCAGGTATGGAGCAGACTCCATCTTAGGTCTTTATCCATCTCCAGGCTGCCCCTGGCTCTTGGTCATGTGCCTTCTTACATCACTGTGCGGGCAGTACTGTACTCAGTCCCACATTAACCCTTTAAGTAGTACCAGACCTTACTGCTACACCTCCCCCCCAAGTCTTTATCCAATGGGTGTAGTCACTTTAGTTCATTGCAAGTCTTAGATTGTTATAAGCCTTGTGCATTTACCTTATTGTTACAATCTTAATGCTATTCCAACAGTTTTGCTATTATAGTATTAACATTAACAACATTCTCACTAACCCATCTCCCTCCTTCAAGTCCTTGAAGTTAGAGATCCAGGCGGTCTGCAGGTCTTGTAACCCTTCCACATCTCCTTTGCTGTTCTGTTGGGAGAGTGGTGGGCTTCGCTGCTTTTGGTTCTCGGAGGTTGGACTGGTGTTTGGGTATGTTTTCATCCATTTCTTTCATTGCTTGAGGTTAAACCATGCCTGGTTGGTCTGGCTGGCATGGTTACTGTTACTCTTGATTGTTTCTTGTGGAGTGGGCGAAAATGGTATTTGTCTACTTGCCGGTGTTTTTCCTCCTTTCTTCACCGTTTAGACTGCCTGGAAGCTGAGGAAAAGCGTTCCTGTGGCAAGAAGATGATTGAGTAGAATGCTCACACCTGCTTTTTGTTGTTGATGGTGCGCAACTGCTACCAGGTTCCAGCATCCCTTGTGGTTTTGTCATGTTGGCTGGAAGTTGCTGTGTGCGCGCAGTGGTTGGTGTGTCTGGTGTGTCTACCGACTGTATCATCACCTTAGTTGGAGGTAGAGATTGCTCAGACTGTTGATGGGTCTCTGGTATCACTGCCACTGGAGGTGTAATGGTAATCTTGTGTACGGCAGGTTGGTCTGACCACTGGGGGCCTTCCAGGACTAGAAGATAATGGGCAAACCTGCTCCACAAAAATAAAAGAAAGATCACAGGTGAAATCAGAGTCTGAATTCTCTTTAGTGTTTGAGGACTCAGGACTGTGCTGTTCTGGCGGGCTAACGACAGTGATAGTCTTGACATCTTCCACCGGCTGGAGAAGATCGAGAGCTACGCAGACATCCCCGCTCAGAAGAGAGAAAGACTGATTCTGGACAATGCACATCAGCTCAGAGATTTGTTTGTCACCATACCTCAGTGGTTCAAGAATCACACTAATGACCGGGAGTCGGACTACCCCTGCTCCATTCAGTGGAGTGTCCGACGTTCGAATGCAAAGGCCTTGAAGACATGGTTCCTTGTCAGGCAGAACTGTCATGCTGCCACTCAAATCTCATCTAAAATTTGTTAGATGACCATTTACTAGGATGTCAGAATTCCAAAATGAAGAACTGCATTCTCTGATGTCCCCCAAGAAGAATGGTTGTCTCTCTTCTGGGTCTTTGGTCTTGACCTCGTGGGTTGTCTTTGGGATGACTGTGCGGTGCTGGGGTTTTACCTTGCACAGTTTACCAAGTGTCCCTGTCGATTGCAGTGGAAGCATTGGGCAGTGCTTGCAGGGCACTGATCTCCCCTGTGAGGGCGCTTTTCATCGCAGCGCTGGCAAGGTCGCTCTGCTGGGCGGTTAGGGGTTTCTTTCCATGATTTGGGTGTTCCCTGCATTTTAGTGGCCTGATATAGTAGACAGAGGGTTAGTTTCTGTCCCATGAAGTGTTCTCTTCCCTTAGAACAGTCTTGTGCTGCTCACGTAGCTCAGACAGTCTAACTAGCTGGATAGCCTTCCAGAGGGTAAGATCATCTTTAGCTTGTAGATGGTCAGAGTGTGAATCATCTACAACACCCACCGTGATTCTGTTTCAGATGAGCTCAGATTTTAAATTGCCAGATTCACATCCTTCTGCCATCCTACAGAGATCAGTAATGAAGAAATCGACAGGTTCCACAGGGAGTTGGACTCTCTCATTAAATTTTAACTCTCTCTAGTATTTTATTGGATCTCAAGTGGAAATAGACATTGAAAGATTTCAAAACATCAGATTTGGCAGATGATTGTCATGCAATGATGTCGTCTACTATTGGCCCAATTGAGTAAAGGAGTGTACTAACTTGTTCTGCCTCTGATTCTTTATTGAGACCTGCAGCAATGCTGTACCTTAAAAATATTTTCCTCCAAAGACCCCAACTGTGTGACTGGCCTGGGCCATAGGTGAATTCTAGTGGAGCTGGAAGTGAGGAATTGCAATCCATTTTTGATGATTTTAAAAGTGTGGGTACAGCTTTAAGAGATTGCAGGCTTCAGGATAGCGTCACCAGTTATTGCTGAACAAAGGATCTTCCCGCACTTGCCGATTTGTGGTGGGCTTTTCAAAATGGCGGCAGCGGGCCTCTGCCTGAAGAAGGGACTGCAGTGACAGTGCATGTTGGCTGGCAGCCGACTTAATTCAGTCAGCAGTATTGCGTTACGAGTCGGGACTCTTGGAAAAGATCCGTGGGCTTGCTGTTTCCTAACTTGGATGGTCACGAGGTACCCAGAATAGACAAAATCAATTATTAATGATTTTTTTTGCTGGATTCAGGAGCCATGTGTTGAGGCTCAGAGTCTGGGATAGGGTTGACTGATAAATTGCTTTCAAATAGCGCTTCCGGCTGAATAACATAAAAGGCATTTCTCAGGTCTAGCTAGCCTGGAAGTAAAACATTTTCATCTGACCCTTGCAGGCTGTGAGCTCTGCTTGCTAAGCTGGACTTCCACGGAGGATGCAATGGAGTCTCCTGCTTGAGTAAAATTTCTACCTTTCTTGTCTGCTTCCAGTCTCGTGTCTCTGGAGCTTTTCCTTCCTGGCGAATTTTCTCAATGTCTGTAGCGTCAGTTGGGGGTTGGGTTCAGTGCAGAATCTGTGGAAGGTGTCCTTTTTCTTAGTTTCTCAGCATTCTTGTGAGAATGGGGGTTTTAATCTCGAGGCTGCCACCATGAAGAATCTGGCTTCAGACACCTCAAAGTAGACTTCACAATCCAGAGCATGTTAGCAGCAAGTCTTTATTAACAACTCATAGCTACGTACATATTTACAGTAGAGGGTACAGGTATGGAGCTAACTCCAGTCTAAGTCTTTATCCATCTCTGGACTTTGAACTCTGGTTCTGGTCATGTGCCTTCTTACATCACTGTGTGGTGGTACTATATTCAGTCCCACATTAATCCTTTATGTACCAGACCCTACTGCTACAATGTTAACATGCCAGAGGCAACAGGGAGGTCATGGACATGCCATCCCTACCTTTCCACTTGATTTTTTGCCAATACTCTCCCTGATGCCCCATAAAATCCCAGCTGTTGCCTCTCTAATTGAGCCTTCAAAATGCTGTCTGTCCATGTGGAACGTGGCTGGTTTTATGCTAACTTAACATGACCACTGGTAAATCAATGAAGTGAGATAATGATACTGTTGCATATGGATTTGTATTTTGATGAATGATATATTTGGGACGTATACTGGAGCAGAGGAAGCTGAGGGCAATTTAATGGAAGTGTTCCACATTTTGAGAGGCCTTGAGCGAGCAAGTCATAGATGATTTTCACAAACTGGTGAACCAGTAACAAATTCAGGAGACTTAAATTTAATATTAATACTAGAAACATTGGGGAGATCAAGAAGAAAATTTTTCATGCAACCAGCAATTAAAATATGAAATATATCATCACAAATGACTACTGAAGCCCAAGTTCTTTACAAATGAAAGTTCATTTTTGCCCCGATAATGGTTTCCAATAACTTCCCCATTTATGAGGCAATAAAATGAACGCTTAATACAAAATATTGATATAGAAAGGATGATATAGAAAGATAACGCCAACCTGGCAGAGAAAGAGCAACCAGAAAATAGCAATGATATTAGAGGGGAGAGAGATATAAACAGCAGTGAAATCAGAAAGATCCCAAAAATTGCAGGGCTGAGATTGGGAAAATAGCAAAAGTGAGGAAGGAGGTTTTAGACTATGTATGTCCGTGGCAGTAGTGTAAGTGATAAGGATAGTGGGCTGCAGAAACACGTCGCCAAATGGAATTAGGAAGTGGTTCCATTAACAGAGACATGGCTCAAACAAGGCCAGCAATGGAATCTTAGTACCCCTGGTTATTAAGTATTCAGGAATGATAGAGAAGAAAGGAGAGGTGTTGGTGTGGTAGTAGTGACTAATGATGTTACAGTTTTAAATAGAAAGGGTCTACTAGGTGATTCTAGGACTGAATCTGTTTAGATGGTGTTGAGGAACATAGGTGAAGCTGTTACTGGGGGCTTTTTAAAAAAAAATTAAACCCCAAACAGTGAGGAGGTGAGAGATGAACAACTTTGGTGACAACATGTCTCCAGTCCAACTAGTGTCGGATTTAGTTGTGGGAAATGAAGTGGGGAAAGTGGAATGTGTAGGAGCTCATCCAGCTAGTGATGACTAACATAATTCAGTTTAAAGTAATTAAGGAAAGAGACCAGAAAATATTGAAGATAAAAATGCTCTGCTGGTAAAGAGCTAATTTCAGTGATTTAAGAAGGGGCCTAACAGGTAGGTTGGAAAAGGTGATGCAAGAATAAAGCAATAATGGAGCAATGGAAAGCACTCAGGGAGGAGAGAGTTCAGGTACAAATCTATACCCTAGATGACAAAGGAAATAATATAAAACAAACAGAAACAGGAAGCATGTGATAAATTTCAGGGGCAGGATTCAGTTAATAACCAAGATGAATATGGAAGGTATAGGAGAGAATTGAAGAAGTTAATATGGGAGACAAAGCGAGGTTACGAGAAAAAATTTAGAGACAACATTAAACTAAACCTTTAAACATTTTGTAAACATACAGAGGAAAAGGCCTATTAAGGACCCAAAGGGAAATCTTCATGTAGAAGCAGAAGACATGGCTATTGTACTAAATTAGTACTTTGCATCTGTCTTCACAGAGGAAGCAGATGGTGTAAAGGTTGCACTAAAAGGGGGAGGGAAGTTATAGACACAAATGTAAAAGAGAGAAAACATCCTGAAATGATCAGCATTACTAAAAACTGGTAAGTCCCCTGGTCTAGTTGGAATGCATCCTAGATTGCGGAAAGGAGTAAAGGTTGAAATAGCAGAGGCATTGGTCCCAATCTTTCAATCCTCGTTAGATACAGGATTACTGCTGGAGGACTGGATGTTTGCTAATGTTATACTACTATTCAAGAAAGTGGAGCGAGATAAAGCAGGAAACTACAGACTACATTGGTGGTGGGGAAGTTATTGGAAACCATTATCGGGAACAAAATAAACGTTCATTTCGAAAGGTACGGCAATCAAGAAGAGTCAGCATAGATTTGTTAAAGGCAAATAGTGTCCGACTAACTTGATTCAATTCTTTGATGAGATAACAGAGATGATGATCAAGGCATTAAACGTTGTATCGACTTTTGGAAGGCATTCCACAAAGTGCCACACAGGAAACTAATTAATAAGTTGGGTTTCCATCTTCTTAAGGAAAAAATGATGATATAGATACAAATTGGTTCAGACACAGGAAGCAGAGGTTGGTGATGGATTGATGCTTTTCAGACAAGGAGGTGGTCTGTATTGCTATTCCCCAGGATCAGCTTTGGATCTATTTCATTTTTCTGTCTTAACATACGACTTAGACCCTGGGAAGCAGCACTGTAAGGTTTTCAGATGAAACAAAATTTGGCAAAGTAGCAGATAATGATGAGGATAGTTGCAGACGTTAGGGTGACATAGACAAGATGGTGAAATGGGCAGAAGCTTAGTTCAGTAAAGAGAAGTGTGAAGTGATGCACTTTGGGAGAACTAACATGAAGAGATAGCAAACCATAAATGGCACAATCTTGAAAATCTATTTTGGTATCATTAATCATTTAATCCTCCAATTATAATCATTCAATAATAGAATGGTTACGGCACAGGAGGTGGCCAATTGGCCCATCATGTGCGCACTGGTTCTCTACAAGAGCAATTCAGCTAGTCCTACTCGCTGGCCCTTTCCCTGTAGTCCTGCAAATACTTCTCTTTAGGTGCTTATCCAATTCCCTTATGAAAGAAACAATTGACTCTGCCTCCACCAGACTCTCAGGCATGCATTCCAGATCCCTACCACTTACGGCATTAAAAAAAGATTTTCCTCATGCCACCAATGCTTCTTTTGCTAAACACCTTAAATTGGTGATAAAAGCAAAATACTGCGGATGCTGGGAATCTGAAACTAAAATAAAAACAAAAATTGCTGGAAAAACTCAGCAGGTCTGACAGCATCTGTGGAAAGGAAGACAGAGTTAACGTTTCGAGTCCATATGACTCCTCATCAGAACTAAATCCTCTTTATTCCTCATAAGAAATGAGGTGAGATATAAGCTGGTTGAGGGGGGTGGGGCAGACGAAGCTGGATAGAGGGCCAGTGATAGGTGGAGGCAAAGGAGAGATTGCCAAAGATGTCATAAACAAAAGGTCAAAGGGGTGTTGACGGTGATGATATTAGCTAAAGGATGTGCTAATGGTGACATTAAGGGTAGAAAGCAGGATGAGCAAGTGACAGATGGCCCTAGTTGGAGTGGGGTGGGGAGGGGAAGGGATCGAAATAGGCTGAAAGGTGGAGATAAAACAATGGATGGAAATAAATTTTAAAAATAATATTACAAATAGGTGGGAAAAGAAAAAAAATATATTAAAAAATATAATAATTGTTAGAAAAAAGGGGATAAAAAAGAGTGGGGGGGGGAGGATGGAGGAGAGAGTTCATGATCTGAAGTTGTTGAACTCAATGTTAAGTCCGGAAGGCCGTAAAGTGCCTAATCAGAAGATGAGATGCTATTCCTGCAGTTTATGTTGAGCTTCACTGGAACAATGCAGCAGGCCAAGGACGGACATGTGGGCATGAGAGCAGGGTGGTGTGTTAAAATGGCAAGCGACAGGAGAGTCTGAGTAATGCTTGCGGACAGACCGAAGATGTTCCACAAAGCGGTCACCCAGTCTGCATTTGGTTTTCCCAATGTAGAGACCACTGCATTGGGAGCAACGAATTCAGGTAAATTGAGGGAAGTGCAAGTGAAGTGCTGCTTCACTTGAAAGGAGTGTTTGGGCCCTTGGACGGTGAGGAGGGGGGAAGTAAAGGGGCAGGTGTTGCACCTTCTGCGATTGCATGGGAAGGTGCCGTGGGAGGAGGTTGAGGTGTAGGGGGTGATGGAGGAGTGGACCAGTGGAGGGAACGATCCCTGCGGAATGCCAACAGGGGGTTGAAGGGAAGATGTGTTTGGTGGTGGCATCATGCTGGAGTTGGCGGAAATGGCGAAGGATGATCCTTTGAATGCGGAGGCTGGTGGGGTGATAAGTGAGGACAAGGGGGACCCTATCATGGCTCTGGGAGGGAGAGGAAGGTGTGAGGGCGGATGCGCGGGAGATGGGCCAGACACAGTTGAGGGCCCTGTCAACCACTGTAGGTGGAAAACCTCGGTTAAGGAAGAAGGAAGACTTGTCAGAAGAACTGTTTTGGAAAGTGGAATCATCAGAACAGTTGCGACGTAGGCGAAGGAACTGAGAGAATGAGATGGAGTCCTTACAGGAAGCAGGGTGTGAGGAGCTGTAGTTGAGGTAGCTGTAGGAGTCGGTGGGCTTGTAATGAATATTGGTGGACAGTCTATCACCAGAAATTGAGACAGAGGGGTCAAGGAAGGGAAGAGAAGTGTCAGAGATGGACCATGTGAAAATGATGGAGGGGTGGAGATTGGAAGCAAAGTTAATAAATTTTTCCAGGTCCTGAAGAGAACATGAAGTGGCACTGAAGTAATCATCGATGTACCGGAGAAAGAGTTGTGGGAGGGGGCCTTTCATGCCCACATGTCTGTCCTTGGCTTGCTGCATTGTTCCACTGAAGCTCAACGCAAACTGGAGGAACAGCACCTCATCTTCCGACTAGGCACTTTACAGCCTTCCGGACTCAACATTGAGATCAACAACTTCAGATCATGAACTCTCTCCTCCTTCCTCACCCCCTATTTTATCCCCTTTTTTCTAATAATTATTACATATCTTTTTATATATCTATTTTTCTTTTCCCACCTATTTCTAAAATTTATTTCCATCCATTGTTTATGACATCTTTGGCAATCTCTCCCTTGCCTCCACCTATCACTGGCCCTCTATCCAGCTCTACCTGTCCCACTGCCCTTAAACAACTTATATTTCACCACATTTCTTATTCCTCTTTAGTTCTGATGAAGAGTCATACAGACTCAAAACCTTAAATTGGTGTCCTTCAGTTCTCGATCCTTCCATCAATGGGAACAATTCCTCTCTATGTACTCTGTTCAGACCCCTCATAATTTTGAAAAACTATCAAATTTCTTCCCAACCTTTTCTTGTCTAAGCCCAAGTTTCTCCAACCTATCCATGTAATATAGTTCATTCTCAACATTCTGGAGGTTACCATTGACCAGAAACTGAACTGGACCAGCCATATAAATACTACAAGGGCAGGTCAGAGGCTGTAAAATATGCAGAGAGTAACTCACCTCCTGACTCCCCAAAACCTGTCCACCATCTACAAGGCACAAGTCAGGAATGTGATGGAATACTCCCCACTTGCCAGGATGAGTGCAGCTCCAGAAGCTCAACACCATCCAGGACAAAGCAGCCCCCTTGACTGGCACCCCATCTACCACCATTACACAGTGTCAGCAGTGTGTACCATCTACAAGATGCGTTGCAACAACTCATCATGGCTCCTTCGACTGCATCTTCCAAACCCACAACCTCTATCATCTAGAAGGACAAGGGCAATAGATGCATGGCAACACCACCACCTGCAAGTTTCCCTCCAAACCACACACCATCCTGCATCCTGACTTGGAACTATATTGCCATTCCTTCACTGCCGCTGGGTCAAAATCCTGGAACTCCCTAACAGCACTCTGCATGTTCCTTACAACCTTTTTTGAACAGAACTGTGACACTTGCAATTCTCCAGTCCTCTGGCACCACCCTGTATCTAAGGAAGACTGGAAGATTATGGACAACGCATTTGTAATTTCCACCCTTACTTCCCTCAGCATCCTCAAATGCATCTCGTCTGGTGCTGGTGACTTGTCAATTTTAAGTACAGCCAAACTTCCTAAAATCTTCCCTTTATCAATTCTTAGCCCATCCAGTATCTCAGCTAGCTCTTCTTTTACTATGAATTTTACAGTATCTTCTTCCTTGGTTAAGACAGATGCAAAGTACTTAGTTAGTACATCAGCCATGCCCCCCACCTCCAAGCATGGATTCCCTTTTGGTCCCTAATTGGCCCAATCCCTCCTCTTACTACCCTTTTACTATTTATGTACTTAAAGGCGGCATTTGAATTCCCTTTTATGTTAACCACCAATCTCTTCTCATACTCTTTTCCTGGCTTCCTTTTTCACTTTCCCTCTGAACTTTCTATATTTAGCTTGCTTTCTGACTTGTATTATCAACCTGACATCGGTCATCTTTTTTTCTCCTCCATCTTACTCGCTATTGCATCCAGGGAGTTATGGATTTGGTTGCCTTAACTTTCCCGTGTGGGAATGTACCTGAACCATCTTATCTTTAAGGCAGACCATTGTCCCGTTACAGATCCGTTTGCCAATCCTTGATTCTAGTTCATCTGGCCAGATCTTTTCTTATCCCACTGAAATTGGCCCTCCTTCAATTTGGTATTCTTACTTTAGATTGATTCTTTTTCTTAGCTAACCTAAACTTTATGATACAACTGATCTAGAAAATTCTCCTAAACACACTTCAGAAACTCTTCCCTTTATACCATTACTATCGCAGTCTATATTAGAATAAAAAAAGTTCCCCATTATAACTATTCTGTAGCTTTTGCACTTCTCCATAATTTCCCTGCAAATTTCCTCCTCTATATCCTTCTCACTCTTTGGGAGCCTATAGAACACACTCAGTAGTGAAATGCTACCTCTATTGTTTCTTGGCTGTAACCAAATAGATTCTGTCCTTGACCGCACCCCACCCCCCAAGAACTTTCTCTCTCTCCAGCACTGTAATATTTACCTTAATTATTACCGCAACCCTTCCTCCTTTCTTTCCTTGAGTAACTTCCTGAACACCTTGTATCCAGAAATGTTTGGTATCCAATCCTGTCCTTTTTAAAGCCAGGACTCTTATCACCATGACATCATGTTCCTTTGTGGCTATTTGTGCTTGCAGCTCACCAACCTTATTTACCACACTGTGTGCATCTACATCCATTCACTGTAAACCTGAATTAGACCTTAATGCATTTCCTCTTATTATAACCCATCTAATGCCTTACTGTTTCTTACTGTAGTGCTATCTGCTTCATCCAATCCCTTTTGCACCTTGTTTTATGCTCCCTAATGCTATATCCTGGTTCCCCCATTCATGTCAAGTTAGTTTAAACCCTCTCCAATAGCACTAGCAAATTGCCCCTCAAGGACTTTGGTCCTGTGTCTGTTTAGGTGCAACCTGTCCAGTCTCTGTCTTGGTCCCATTTCCTCCAGATCCAGCCCCAGTGTCGCAGGAATCTAAAGCCCTCCCTCCTGCACCATCTCTCTAACTATATTCGCATTTAGTCTATCCTCCTGTTTCAATGCTTACCAGCAAGTGGTAATGGAAGTAATCTGGAGATTACTACCTTTGAGGTCCTATTTGTTAGCCTTCCTAGCTCCCTAAAATCTGCCTGCAGGACCTCATCCCTCTTTCTTCCCATGTCATTGCTACCGATATGGGCCACAACCTTTGGCTGTTCACTCTCCCCCTCAGAATGTCCTGTAACCAGTGAGACAATATACCTTCCTGGATTCACTTCTGTGACGACAAAAATATGTGAAGGTTCCTCTCACTATAAAATCCCACATCCCAATCTTCCTCTCCCTACCCTTCCAATGTACAGTTGAATCAGGCGTGGTGCTCAGCTCTGGCTGCACACCCCAGAGAAACCATTGCTCTCCCCAGTATTCATGATGGAAAACTGGTTGGAAAGTGAACTACATTCAGGGGACTCCTGTGCTATCTGCCTGGTCCTTCTTGATGGGTCACTCATTCCCTCTCTGTCCACTCACTCTTAAGCTGTTGGGTGACCACCTCCGAAACATATCCAAGCAGCTCTCAGCCTCATAGATGCACCACAGTGACACCACTGCTGCTCAACCTCCAAACATTGAGCTCCAGCTGATCCAACTGATGACACTTCCTGCACATGTGGTTGTCCAGGGCACAAGAAGTTCCTACGGGGAACAGGATATGCACTGCATGGGGCTGAGGTTCCCTGCCATGCCTCTATTTATTAGACTAACTACAGAAATAAATTAAGGCTGAGTTTGCTTACGCTGCAACTGCAGAGATTGCACTTCCCATGATGGCTTCAAAGATGGTACAGATATGCAAAAGTTGAGGAATTATTTACTCAATTTTACATGATCAAGCTGTGTAAATGTGCCTTATTTCTAGTTATTACAGCTGGAGAAGTTAATGGTTAGTGGGGTTTGAAATTATTTGTTGCCATGTTTGGACAAAATAAAAGTTTTACTTGTGATTGAAAAGGGAGAAGAGTCACATGGTGGGGAGGGCTATTTGGGGGGGGGCAAGCGAGAGGCGGCTGGGATAGTGGGCCAGCGGTGGACAGGAAAGCTCCCTGAGCTGCAGGCATTGAGTGATGTCACTTCATTCAGAGGCAGACCCATACTGGCACTGGTTCATTGACGTTGAGTAACTACGCATGTGCCAGTGGACACAGTGTGCACCAAGTGTGCATGTGCAACTGTTCCTGGTGCTGGGTGGATCAGCATCAGCAGTTATAGTGATAAACTAAAGACGTAAAAGAACTTATATAAAAAAAAACTCACCAGCTACTCACCAATCAACATCTTGCCTTGTGCTGATGCCTCTTTTAGTTTTTTTAAATCTTGCTTCCTGATGATGGCACACCCTCTGGACACCAGCCCCCAAATTCCTTCAGGTCCGCAGCTTTTACTTGTGGGTCTCTGGCCCTTTCCCCTCAGGCTTGCTCCCTCTTTATCTCCTGCCTCAGCTCCAAGATTACTTAATCCAAACTGAATTTGTGGTGTTCAAAATTATGAAGGGCTTTGATAGAACAAATAGGGAAAAACTGTTTCCAGTAGCAAATTTCCAGAGGACACACATTTCATTTAGAAAAGGACCAAACAGGAGATTACTCAGTGAATAACATGGAATGCACTGAAAGAGTTGCGGGACCACATTCAATAATGATTTTCAAAAGGGATTTGGGAAGTACTTGGAAAGGAATAATTTGTAGAGCTGCTCTGAAGGAGTACAAGAAGTTGACTAATTTCTTTCAAAGGGTCAATATGGCCACAAAGGGCCGGATAGCCTCTTTCTATGTTGTAAGATTCAATGATTTCTGTTCCTTGGGTGAAATGAGTCTACTTCAGTGGTGAATAATGTTCAGGAGGTAGGTTTACATGCCAGCCATTTTCTGATTGCAGCCGTTTGAAGAGTAATGTGAATGGGAAGTACTTGTTGGATGGTATTCCCTTCAGTTGCTGCAACTACAACTCTCCCCGCCCTTGTATCCAACGTCAACTCACCAACAACGCTGCTCATTACAACTATGACTACGTGACAGAAGAGCTCAACCACTGGACAACAGGTTGCAGACAGGCACTGTTGGATTATTACACCCAGATCATGCAATCCATAGGATTCTCTGTGCTCATCATTTGGCTTTTTGAGGTAAACCTTTGGAGTTAAATATACAACAATTTCCTTTCCATCCACATTATTTGCTGATTATTTGGTCATT
The DNA here is from genome assembly GCF_964194155.1 of Cetorhinus maximus. Classification (NCBI taxonomy): domain Eukaryota; kingdom Metazoa; phylum Chordata; class Chondrichthyes; order Lamniformes; family Cetorhinidae; genus Cetorhinus; species Cetorhinus maximus. The sequence goes on from NC_135896.1 coordinate 73,720,302, forward strand.
ATCACATTAGTGTTTGTGGGAGCTTACTGCCATATCTTTTCATTGAAACTGTGTCTACACTTCAAAAGTTCTTCATTGATTAAGTACATAGGAACAGGAGTAGGCGTTTAGCCCTTTGGGCCTGCTCTGCCTGATCTGTGATTTAATCCCTTTGCCCAATTTCCTGGATAACTTAAATAACGAAAATCTATCAATCTCAGTTTTAAAATCAATTGATCTATTGTCAATTGCCATTTATGGAAGAGAGTTCCAAACTTCTACCATCCTTTGCATGAAGAAGTGTTTCCTAATTTCACTCCTGAAAAGTCTGGCTCAAATTTTTAGACTTTGCCTCCTAGTCCTAAACTCCCCAGTTAGCAGAAATAGTTTTGCCCAATCTACCCTTTCTGTTCCTCTTAATAACTTGAAAACTTCTGTTAAATCACCCCTTATATTCTTTAAATTCCAGGGAATACAACCCTAGTGTAAACTTTCCTCATAATGAGGAATCAAGATATTATTCTGGTAAATTGACGTTGCACTCCCAAGGCCAATATATCATTCTTAAGATATGATACCTATAGCTGCTCACAGTACTCCAGGTTTGCTCTAACCAGGGTTTTTTTTTTAAATAGCTGAAGCATGGCTTCTACCCCCTTGTAGTCTTTCCTCTAGATCTAAATACCAACAATGCATGAGCTTTTTTCTAAATTATTTTCTGTACCTGTCCATGACATTTTAATGATCTGTATGCCTGGGTCCCAAAGTCTCTTTGGACTTCCACTGCTTCTAGCTTTTCATTATTTAGGAAGCATTCTGTTCTACCCTTTTTCCGTCCAATGTAGATGACCTCAACTTTGCCTACATTGAAATCCATTTGCCAGGGTTGTGCCCATTCACAGAATCCATCAATACCCCTTTGTAATTTTATGTTTGCATCTACATTGCTTACAGTGCTGTCTGTCCTTGTATCATTGGCAAATTGGGTTTTCTATCTCATTAATAAATATAGTGTATAGTTGAGACTCCAAAACAGATCCTTGTGGAACACAAAGTTACATCCTGCCAATTAGAGGATCTATCTATTATCCCTCCTGTTTGTCTCCAGCATTCAATTTCCTAACCAGGTCAATAATTTGCCTTCATTCCCATGAGCTTTAACTTTAGCTAACCGTCTCTTGTGAAGGACTTTACAAAATACCTCCTGGAAGTTCGTATAAATAATATCCACATTCCTCTGTTCTCTACTTCAGCCATCTCTTTCAAAAATTCAATCAGGCTCATCAGGTATGACTTGCCTGAGGAACACATTGGGATATCCTGAGGTCACAACAGGTGCTATATAATAATGTTGTTTTATCTCGCTATTCTAAAAGAACACTTTTCTGCTTGGCTATAGGTTTCAGTTCTCATCGGTGTCAGGTACCTCCAGACTGCAATGGAAAATGTCTTCCTTCAAGATGACCCTGAGTGTGAGTCAGAGGGCTGGCTACTGGAGAACGACTTTGTAGAAAAAGCCAAAGCAAATTTCAACATCACCAAAAACCTGCACAAGGTTGATCAGATATCCACCACCTCGGGAGTCGAAGATCCCAATTTGGATGTTAAAATAGCTGCGTATGGACCTGACAACATTCCACTCAAAGCCTTCCCCATTGCCAGTTAAGACCAACAGACTATCAATTTCTTCCTCGGCTCTTCTGGGTTTTAAAATTACATGAAATTCTGTCTTGATTGTTGTGATCCCATTCTGAAGCACGAGTTGCAAAAGGGTAAACATTCTAACAAAGCAGTGGTCAAATGTTATGCAATATACATTACTTAAGGATAGCCACAGTGGCTGTTGTATCAATCCCAGATATTGAGGGAGGTTTTGTCATTTTCAATAGATATTTATAGCACTGCCTGGTTGGGAAATAGTTGAACCAGATCTCAATTTTCCTCCAAAATTTCCAACAATGATTAAAAGTTGGTCATTATAGTCCATCACGAGAGATTCTATTATTTTCCGTGTGAATCTATTATCATTTTTGGTTTCATGGATGTGCTAGGTTGTGTATCTTATGAAGATGGGCTGAAGCCTGAGTCAGGCTTCAGCCCCCAAACTGGTTTATTTACACCATGTACAATATATACAAGATGGGTTATTGAGTAGGCACATCTTTCCTGAGTGCTGCCTGTCTGCTGCAGAGTCTCCAGCACATGACTGCCAATATCACTGATACATCATCATCTACATCACGTATTAGCATATCTATTCTATTAACCATTACACTACAATTTTGTTGTTTATTTCTCCAATAATTAGATTAACCAGGTAATGGTCAAACAAATGCCATTCACCCTTTTTATTGGATCCTGAAAGCACCCTTCACAACTTCAGGTCATCCCAAAACTCTTTTACAGCCATTTAAATGTTTTGATGGGTAGTCTCTGTTATAGGGAAAAGCAACCCCCATAAAGTGATGAAATAATGACCAGATAATCAGTTTTTAGTGTTGTTGGTTGAGGGTAAAACTCTACTTTTCTTCAAAATAGTGCCATGGGATTTTTTGCATCTACTCGAACAGGCAGATGGAGTTTCAGTTTAGCATCTTATCAAATGGCACCTCTGACAGGACAGCACTCCCTTAATATTGCACTGAAGTCTCTGCCAGGATTTTGTGTTCCAGATGGGGGACATGCAACAACATCCTTCTGACTCTGAAACAAGGGTGCTACTGGGTGCTGTGTACCTTGGCTGATACCCTTGAGTTCTATCTGAAGACTAGCTACAATCCCTTGGGAATCAAGTTGGTGCGATGTTAGTACAATTGAGTTTGATTATAATAGTGCTAACACGGGTTGGCCAATGACTTTTGACTATTTACAATTAGCAACATTTTGTCAATGTTTGATCCTTATATAAAAGTGCATATCTGCACAAACCAGGAAGGGAAGGGCTCATGTTTAACCTGTGGGACTGTACTTGACCTCAGCATTGCTGAGCAAAGAATGGTGAAAATGTTGAGCCACGTTCCTGCTTCTATTCATTCTCCCTGTGAAAGGTGGGGGAAAGTCTGGGCGTGTGATATCAGATGCTTGGCTGTGATGCTCTGGCCAGTAAATTAATAGCTTGTTAAGTATGTGCCACATGGGTGAGTTTTAAAAGACTATCTAGTGTCCATGAAACTGGAATCCCTTCTAGAGTCTGCAGGTTTTAATAACTTGCTTTAACCTCAGTTCAAAGGTGGCACCTCCAACAGTGCAGCACTCACTCAGTGTTGAGACAAAATGTCAGTGTGCATTATGTGCTCAAATCTCTGGAGTGGGACTTGAACCCATTGGCTTCTGTCTCAGGCAGGAGTGTTATCACTGAACCACAGCTTAACAGAGTGTGGGGCTGAGGGGAAATCAAACCTACAATCAATCCTTACAATTCACCCTGTTTGTCCAAAACATAGTCAGCATATGTGTCAGTGTGTGCAATATTCAAAACCAGATAAGAACATAAGAACTAGGAACAGGAGTAGACCATTCAGCCCCTCAAGCCTGCTCCGCCATTCAATAAGATCATGGCTGATTTTGTGTTTTGATTTCCACATTCCAATCTAACCCCGATAACCTTTGATTCCCTTGTCTAACAAGAATCTATCTACCTCTGCCTTAAAAATATTCAATGACCCCGCCTCCACCACCTTCTGAGGATGAGTATTCCAAAGTCGCACAACACTCTGAGAGAAAAAAATTCTCCTCATCTCTGTCCTAAAAGGGTGACCCCTAATTTTAAAACAGTGGCCCCCCCGCCGCCCCCAGTTCTGGACTCACCCCCAAGAGGAAACATCCTTTCGATGCCCACCTTGTCAAGGTTGTTCAGGATCTTGTCTACTTCAATCAAATCATCCCTTACTCTTCTAAACTCCAGTGGAAACAAGCCCAGTCTGTCCAACCTTTCCTCATATGACAACCCATTCATTCCAGGTATCAATCTAGTAAACCTCCTTTGAACCACCTCCAACACGTTTACATCCTTCCTTAAATAAGGAGACCAAAACTGCACACACTATTCGAGGTGCGGTCTCACCAATGCCCTGTATAACTGAAGCATAGCATCCTTACTTTTATAAAAACAAAAATACCTGGAAAAACTCAGCAGGTCTGGCAGCATCTGCGGAGAGGAACACAGTTAACGTTTCGAGTCCGAATGACGCTTCAACAGAACTAAGTAAAAATAGAAGTGAGGTGAAATATAAGCTGGTTTAAGGGGAGGGTGGGACAAGTAGAGCTGGATAGAGGGCCAGTGATAGGTGGAGATAACCAAAAGATGTCACAGACAAAAGGATAAAGAGGTGTTGAAGGTGGTGATATTATCTAAAGAATGTGCTAATTAAGGGTAGAAAGCAGGACAAGTAAGGTACAGATAGCCCTAGTGGGGGCGGGGTGGGGTGAAGGAATCAAAAAAGGCTAAAAGGTAGAGATAAAACAATGGATGGAAATACATTTAAAAATAATGGAAATAGGTGGGAAAAGAAAAATCTATATAAATTATTGGAAAAAAAGGCGGGGGGAGAATCTGAAAGAGGGTGGGGATGGAGGAGAGAGTTCGTGATCTAAAATTGTTGAACTCAATATTTAGTCCGGAAGGCTGTAAAATGCCTAGTCGGAAGATGAGGTGCTGTTCCTCCAGTTTGCGTTGGGCTTCACTGGAACAATGCAGCAAGCCAAGGACGGACATGTGGGCATGAGAGCAGGGTGGAGTGTTAAAATGGCAAGCGACAGGGAGGTCTGGGTAATGCTTGCAGACAGACCGAAGGTGTTCTGCAAAGCAGTCACCCAGTCTGCGTTTGGTCTCTCAAATGTAGAGGAAACCGCATTGGGAGTAATGAATGCAGTAGACTAAATTGAGGGAAGTGCAAGTGAAATGCTGCTTCACTTGAAAGGAGTGTTTGGGCCCTTGGACGGTGAGGAGAGGGGAAGTAAAAGGGCAGGTGTTGCACCTTCTGTGGTTGCATGGGAAGGTGCCATGGGAGGGGATTAAGGTGTAGGGGGTGATGGAGGAGTGGACCAGGATGTCCCTGAGGGAACGATCCCTGCGGAGTGCCGCCAGGGGGGGTGAAAGGAAGATGTGTTTGGTGGTGGCATCATGCTGGAGTTGGCGGAAATGGTGGAGGATGGTCCTTTGAATGCGGAGGCTGGTGGGGTGATAAGTGAGGACAAGGGGGACCCTATCATGTTTCTGGGAGGGAGAGGAAAGTGTGAGGGCGGATGCGCAGGAGATGGGCCGGACACAGTTGAGGGCTCTGTCAACCACCGTGGGTGGAAAACCTCGGTTAAGGAAGAAAGAAGACATGTCAGAGGTAAAAGCAAAAAACTGCAGATGCTGGAAATCCAAAACAAAAACAAAAATACCTGGAAAAACTCAGCAGGTCTGGCAGCATCTGCGGATAGGAGCACAGTTAACGTTTCAAGTCCGAATGACCCTTCAGAAGGGTCATTTGGACTCAAAATGTTGACATGTCAGAGGAACTGTTTTTGAAAGTGGCATCATCAGAACAGATGCGACGGAGGTGAAGGAACTGAGAGAATGGGATGGAGTCCTTACAGGAAGCGGGGTGTGAGGAGCTGTAGTCGAGGTAGCTGTGGGAGTCGGTAGGCTTCTAATGGATATTGTTGGACAGTCTATCATCAGAAATTGAGACAGAAAGGTCAAGGAAGGGAAGAGAAGTGTCAGAGATGGACCATGTGAAAATGATGGAGGGGTGGAAATTGGAAGCAAAATTAATAAATTTTTCCAGGTCCCGACGAGAGCATGAAGCAGCATCAAAGTAATCATTGATGTACCGGAGAAAGAGTTGTGGGAGGGGGCTGGAGTAGGACTGGAACAAGGAATGTTCCACATACCCCATAAAGAGACAGGCATAGCTGGAGCCCATGCGGGTACCCATAGCCACACCTTTTATTTGGAGGAAGTGAGATGAGTTTAAGGAGAAATTGTTCAGTGTGAGAACAAGTTCAGCCAGACGGAGGAGAGTAGTGGTGGATGGGGGTTGTTCGGGCCTCTGTTCGAGGAAGAAGCGGCGAGCCATCAGACCATCCCGGTGGGGGATGGAGGTGTCGAGGGGTTGGACGTCCATGGTGAAGAGGAGGCGGTTGGGGCCAGGGAACTGGAAATTGTTGATATAATGTAGGGTGTCAGAGGAATCACGCATGTAGGTGGGAAGGGACTGGACAAGGGGAGAGAGAATGGAGTCAATATAGCAAGAAATGAGTTCTGTGGGGCAGGAACAGGCTGACACGATCGGTCTGCTGGGACAGTCCTGTTTGTGGATTTTGGGTAGGAGGTAGAAGCGGGCCGTCCGAGGTTGGGAGATTATCAGGTTGGAAGCTGTGGAAGCAAGATCTCCAGAGGAGATGAGGTCAGTAACAGTCCTGGAAACAATGGCTTGATGTTCAGTGGTGGGGTCATGGTCCTGGGGGAGGTAGGAGAAAGTGTCTGTGAGTTGACGCTCAGCCTCTGCGAGGTAGAGGTCAGTGCGCCAGACAACAACAGCACCACCCTTGTCCGCAAGCATTACCCAGACCTCCCTGTCACTGGTCATTTCAACACTCCACCCTGCTCTCATGCCCACATGTCCGTCCTTGGTCTGCTGCATTGTTCCAGTGAAGCTCAACGCAAACTGGAGGAACAGCACCTCATCTTCCGACTAGGCACTTTACAGCCTTCCGGACTAAATATTGAGTTCAACAATTTTAGATCATGAACTCTCTCCTCCGTCCCCACCCCCTTTCCGACTCTCCCTCATCCATGGTGAAGAGGAGGCGGTTGGGGCCAGGGAACTGGAAATTGTTCACCATGAAAAGATTTTTCTTTTCCCACCTATTTCCATTATTTTTAAATATATTTCCATCCATTGTTTTATCTCTACCTTTTAGCCTTTTTCGATTCCTTCACCCCACCCCATCCCACCCCACCCCCACTAGAGCTATCTGTACCTTGCTTGTCCTGTTCTCTACCCTTAATTAGCACATTCTTTAGATAATATCACCACCTTCAACACCTCTTTATCCTTTTGTCTGTGACATCTTTTGGTTACCTCCACCTATCACTGGCCCTCTATCCAGCTCTACTTGTCCCACCCTCCCCTTAAACCAGCTTATATTTCACCTCTCTTCTATTTTTACTTAGTTCTGTTGAAGCGTCATTCGGACTCGAAACGTTAACTATGTCCCTCTCCGCAGATGCTGCCAGACCTGCTGAGTTTTTCCAGGTATTTTTGTTTTTGTTTTGGATTTCCAGCACCCGCAGTTTTTTGCTTTTATCCTTACTTTTATGTTCAATCCTTATTATAATAAAGGATAGCATTCCAATAGCCTTCTTAATTACTTGCTGTACCTGCATACTAACTTTTTGTGACTCATGTACTAGAACACCTAAACCCCTCTGCACCTCAGAATTATGCAGCTGTTCTCCATTTAATTAATACTTTGCTTTTTTGTTCTGCCTGCCAAAGTGAACAACTTCACACTTTCCCACATTAAACTCCATCTGCCAGATATTTGCCCACTCACTCAGCCTATCTATATCCATCTGCAACTTCATGTCCTCTTCACAACCTACTTTTCTACCTATCTTTGTGTCATGTGCAAAGTTAGCTACCATGTCTTTAGCCCCCCTCATCTAAGTCATTGATGTAAATCATAAAACATTGAGGCCCCAGCACAGACCCCTTTGGGACTCCACTCGTCACATCTTGTCAATCAGAAAAAGATCCCATTTATGCATACTCTCTGCTTTCTGCCAGCCAGCTAGCCAGCCAGCCAATCTTCTATCCATGCTAATATGTTACCCCCTACACCATGAGCTTTTATTTTCTGTAACAACCTTTGGCGTGGCACCTTATCAAATGCCTTCTGGAAATCCAAGTACAGGACGACTACAGGCTCCCCTTAATCCACTGCACATGTTACTCCTTCAAAACACTCCAATAAATTGGTTAAACATGATTTTCCTTTCACAAAACCATGCTGACTCTTCCCGATTGACTTGAGTTCTTCTAAGTGCTCGTCCTTAATGATCGATTCTAATAACTTCCCCATGACAGTTGTCAAGCTAACTGGCCTATTGTTTCCTGTTTTCTGCCTCCCTTCCTTCTTGAATAGAGGGGTTACATTTGCTACTTTCCAATCTGTTGGTACCTTTCCAGAATCTAGCGAATTTTGGAAAATTAACACCATCGTATCGACTACCTCATAAGCTACTCTTTTAAGACCCTAGGACAGAATCCATCGGGATCTGGAGACTTGTCAGCCCGTAGCTCTATCAATTTGCTCAGTACCATTGCCCTAGTGACTTCAATTTCACAAAGTTCCTTTCTCCCATTCACCTCCTGATTTGCAGCTATTACTGGAATGTTTTTTGTATCCTCTATCATGAACACAGAAGCAAAATATTTGTTTGTTTCTTCTGCCATTTCTTTATTATCTAATATTAACTCCCCACTGTCACTCTCTAGAGGACCACCACTCACTTTACTTACTCTTTTCTTTTTTAAGTACCTGTAGAAACTCTTGCCATCTGTTTTTACATTTCTAGCTAGCTTCCTCTCAGACTCTAATTTTCTTTTCCTGATTAACCTTTTAGCCATTCTCTGCCGTTCTTTATATTCTGTCCAATCGTCTATCCTGCTACACATCTTTGCAGAGTTGTATGTTTTTTCCTTAAGTTTGATGCTTTCCTTAACTTCTTTAGTTAACCACGATGGTGGGTTAGAATTTTTCTTTATAACAGGAATGTACTTATTTGGAATACTCTGAAGTATCCCCTTAAACGTCTGCCACTGCTTCTCTGTTGATCCATCCTCTAGCCTAGTTTCCTAGTTCGCTTCAGCTAGCTCATCCCCACATAGTTGCCCTTATTTAAGTTTAAGATAGTAGTCTTAGACCCACTCTTCTCCCTTTCAAACAGGATGTAAAGTTCAATCATTGTGGTCACTGCTACCTGCTGCCTTTACTGAGGTCATTAATTAATCCTGTCATGTTACACAATAACAAGTCTAATTTAACCTGCTCTGGTTGGTTCCAGAGCATGGTGCTCTATGACAACGCTGCTAAGGGGAAAAGTTTCTTCCTATCTACATCCCTCAATTTTGTATACCTCTATCAGGTCCCTCCTCAGCCTTCTCTGCTCCAAAGAAAACAACCCTAGCCTATCCAGTCTCTCTTCATAGCTGAAACGCTCCAGCCCAGGCTGGATTGGATTCACTGAAGGTGCTGATGGGCCCTGACATGCTTATCTCATGCAGCAAGTGGTCACCCCCCAGGGTAAACTTGATACATCTTGAAAGGCCAAGTGCTGGCTTGACTTTTATTTCTAAAATTAACAAGTGAATTGGGACATTTAAATTGGAAATGTCATGATGCAGTACACCCCTCAGTACTGCACTAGAATGTCACCCTGAATTTTGTGCAAGTCTCTGTCTTCTGTCTCAGAGACGAGAGTGGTACCAGAGTTGAAGCTGGCAACCTGCCTTGAGTCTGAGATGTTAAACTTGCTTATAAAGCTTACTGTTTTAAAATATATCCCATTCAATGTAGGCTTGCTGACAGTATCTGCCATGCCTCTTGAATCAGAAGTTTGGGGCTTCAAGCTCCACTCAGGAGTTGAGCTGAAATTCCAGTGCAGTAATGTGGGAATGCTGAAACGTCAGAGGTGCCATCTTTCAGGTGAGAAGTTAAACTGAGACCCTATTTGCCTTCTCAGGGGATGGAAAAGGTCCCATGATACTATCTAAAAAAGTTAACATTTTGGGTCAATGACCTGTCAGAATGTGAACTGATTCTCCACAGATCCTGCAATGACCTGTTGAGCATTTCCAGTATTTACTCATTTTATTTCAGATTTCCAACATCTGCAGTATTTTACTTTTGCCTCAATGAACATAAGTGCTTTAATAACTTTATTTTCTTCCACAGCACAACTTAATGACTGAGAACACAAACAAATAAACATGAATTCTTTATGAATTGACAATGGCAGGGTGATAAATACTGAATCTTTAGTATCAACAGCACTGACAGATTTAAATAGATTAACATACATAATGTTTAATTCATTTACATTTCATCAGATGTTTGAGCTGCACTAAACTGCTGCTTGAAATGGTGGCACTATTTGCAAAAGTCAAACTTCTAATTCACAAATGATTATGCTTCAGTATTAAGAAAACAATTGTCTCCACTCAGATATCACATGTAACTGCACTCGGTATATTTATACTGTTTAAGATAAATCTAAGCAGATTACTTAATTGGACCATCAAGTTCCAGCCATTAAGTAGATTGCATTTGAGCAGGATCTTGTCTGGCCACCAAGATTATCCTTTTGACCCATTCTCAATATCCAATCGTTATCAACTGAATTTCAGTTTTCTTTGCTTTGTGCTCCAATTTATTAGTTTGCAGGAAACTGAATCCAAAAAATGATTTTCATTTGTAGAACAATCCACTCATTGATAGAAATATCCTTTAGGATAAAAGGATAGATGCATCCTTTATGCCACAGAAAAATTTGCATTTATAAATCGTCTTTCACAAACTCAGGACATCCCAAACTGCTTTACAATGACCACACTTCAAAAGTACTTAGATGTCCTGATGTTGGAAATAAGCAGCAGGGTTGTGTATAGCAGGGTCCAACAGACCACAATGAAATAAATGACCAGGTAATCTATTTTTGTGATCTTAGCTGATCTTGACCAGAGCAATGGGGAGAACTTCTCCTGCTCTTTGAAATAGTGGGCATGGGATTTTTTTTTACTGAAATTGCAGATAGGGTCTTGATTTAAAGTCTCATCTGAATGACAGCAACTGCAGCAGTGCAGCACTTCTGGACTGCAGTGTCAGCCTAAATTTGTGTTCAGCTCTCTGGGGTGGAACTTCTGCTCATGACCATCTCGTAAGAGGCGAGAATGATGCTCACTGATGCTCTTCATGAACTTCTGTTGGAGTTGCTGAGAACATTCCTTTAAGCCTGGCATTTAATCAAATTTAAGCAAATGTAATGTCTAGGACTCAAGGCAGGCAGATACATAACCCTATGTGGTGTTCCTAAAATTGGTGGATCTCCCCTGCTTAGTGCTTAGCATTCCAAGTCTGAGGAATGTGCGCACTGGGAGAAGGGTTGGCTGGGGGGTGTTGGTGGTGGTGGATTGGTGGTGAGTGGGCAGTTGACAAAATCAAGGCGTTTAAGGCTTTTATTGGTAAAAGGTTAGCAGTGGTGGAGGGGTGGGAAGAGAGGTTTGGGAACTGGGTATAGGGATTGGAATATCAACAGGGAGGGCGGGAGTGGAATACAGTAAGCCTTTAAAAGTTGTAGTCACGTTCCCAAGAAAAGCAACTACAACTCCAAGTGAATCATAGGTTCCCACAGGAATCAATGTTAAAACCAGAGTGAGGTTCCCTTGATATTTCTTGCCCAGAAAACCAATGTACAGGTTGAAATACTGTACTGTACATGTGCAGCACTGTGCATTCCTAGCTGAAAGAACTTGCAAAATAAACCACTAAATATAAAAGAAACACTCCATAAATTCAAACTGGATATCACTCACCAGTCTCTCTTTTTAGGCAATCCCCCAGGTTCAGGGATAACTTGTTTCCACTCTGGCTCAATGGGTTCCAAGATGGCTGATAAGTCCAATGCACAATCTGCAGACTTTGCCACATGTGGGACAGGTGTTGCTTGGAGAGTCAGTTAGATAAGTTGTTTGGAGGTTGTATCACTCTCTCCGATGCCTTGACTTCACCTCTGCATGTTCCTGACAAAATGCCTCTGTGTTTGTTGCCTTCCCGAATGAACCTTCTCACCTTTTTGGTCAGTTACCATGAGTTGGAGGAGATGTTTGACTACTTCAGGGGTGCACTGAAGACATCGCTAAAATGTTTCAAGGGAGGTAACTGAGTGATTAGCATCTTGATGCTGCGTTCTCTCACTGCCTTTAAAATGACCTCTCTGCCTCACCTGCTGCAGAGTTGAACTTGGGGCTCCAAAATTAATCAGAAATTAGCAATCAGGCTCCCCTGTCTTTTTCACCCAACCAAGCCTCTGAGACAAGGAAAGCAATTTTACCTGTGTACTGTAAAGTAGCAAATGCTGTGCCCTCAGTGACTTTAAAATGGCTTCTCTGCCTCACCCAATGTATAGCAGACATATGTAAGGCTCCAAAATTAAAACCAGCTTGCAGTCAAGTAACAGGCCTTTTCTTCACAGAAATGTGCAGCCTAGGCTTCAGCTTTTTCCTTGCAAAAAAAAATCCTTGTTTGTTTGGATATTCTTCTTGGAAGTTTGTTTCAGGCTTTTTAAAAAAAAAGCAATGAATCCTTCGTGTGCAATTGAAAGTCGCTCATCACACTTGATTGGCGATCAAGTTATGGGACCTAATGTCAAACCAACCTGAAATGGCGACACAAAATGGCAGAGAGCAATAATGCACAATGACACGAAACAAGGTAAAACTGGAACTGAAGGTGTAAAACGGGATTTCTGGCCCTAAAAACTGTATGACTTTGAAAGAAAATGACTTAAAGTGGGGACTTTCTGCACAAGAAGTCAGAGCAAGGGGCTATAGTCTTGTTAGGGGAGTGGGATTTTTGAGAGAGGGTAAATGTGACTTAACTGTAATTTTCAATGGAGGTTGCCTTGAGCATTTATTTTACGTAATACTAGTTTCCCCAAGTAACTGCTGGAAAAGCTCCTATGGCACGGTTGGAAGAGGAGTGGGGAATTCTCCCTGATGTCCTGGTTGATGGCTATCCTTCAACTAATAATGCTAAAATCTGGTTATCACATTACTGTTCACAGGATATTGCTGTGTGTAAATTTACTGCCATGTTTCCTACATTACAGTGTGTACACTTTACTTCAGTGGCTGGAAAGCACTTTGGGACTTACTGGGGTCATGAAGGGCACTGTATAATTCCAAGTCTTTCTTAAAACGATTATCCCAAACAGTGCTGAGATACCATGCAACTACGTTGGAAGTACAAGCCCAGGGCAACAGGCAGGACTTAGGAGCACCAAGAAGGTGAACTGTACCACAATATTACCCCTCTTGGAAATGGAACTGAGAAGACTTAAACCAAAGCAAGCAATAGTGCTACTAACCTACAAGACTAAGCTTCAATTGAGTCCTCCAATCTATGTGAAATGAAATTAAGTTTAATCCTTACAGGAGGAAGTAATCATGACTTGGTAGGAAGTGTGAACTTCAGACTTAATTGTTTGGTCCAGCAAAATGTGATATTTGCATGTTTGACACCTGGAATGTACAGACATGGCAGAAACCAGATGATATGCTGTTAAAGGGAACCAACGTTGTGCAATTTAAAATATACACTCTTCTTCTGCTGCTAGTGTAAGTGTGTGTGACCATTTAAAATGTATTCAATAAAAGCAAAATACTGTAGATGTTGGAAACCTGAAATAAAAACAAAGTGCTGGAAAAACTCAGCAGGTACAGCAGCATCTGTGGAGAGAAGAGTCATATTTGACTCAAAACTTTAACTCTCTCCACAGATGCTGCCAGACCTGAGTTTTTCCAGCACTTTTTTTTCATCACTTTAAGATGTATTGTTCTGCATCTTTGAAACAAATGCTTTGCAATGGGATACTTAAAGAAACTACAAAGACTCTGCCTCAGTTAAGCATGATGCAGAGATTTTCAGATGACAGTTTGTGGCATTTGAAATGCAATGCTTAGAGTAATGAAATTGGTTTAAAAAAATAACCAGAAACAGTGCTACAGAATGTTAAGTCAAAGGATGTGCTTGTTATAAGGACAGGAGGATTACACTGAGATAGAATGCAAGTGTACATCCATTTGTTCTGTGGATTCACGCTGGGATTTAGGCACAGTTGGAGTTCAGTGGTTAAGTGGGAGAGAAACACAGTGAGGGGGGAGGGGTAGATGGACAATTACCCCTGACCCCCCACCAACTCACTGATATCCACCTTTTCTTTTGAGAAACATCAGAAAACATTAGGCTGAAAAGTTACACTTAAAAGTACAGGAGGGCTTCCACCCAGTACCTAAAATACAGGATTGGAAAATGCACAATTCTGCTTGGATACTTTTTCCAATTGTGTTTGGGGGAGAAAAAGACAAAAAGATCAACAATTTTGGGAGTTATGAAAAAAGCTTTAAGTTAGAGGGAAAACAGAGTGCCCCAATGAACTGTCATAAATCTAGGTCGTTTAAACGTCGAAAGGTGCCTGTTTATCAACACTATTTAGTTACCTCGCTGAAAACTTCTATGTTTTTAAACCTACTGCTTTAAGGCAGTTTTTGGTGTTGAGATGTCCTCCATCTAATTTTGCAATACGACACTTTTCCACTGCTCTTATTCATGTCACTGATGTCACAGGAGGTGGAATTCCACACAAAACTCAAACACTCAACATTGAATTCAAATTCTCAAAGTGTCACAGAACGCATCTATGAGGCATCTTTAAAATTCTGAAACAAAGGGTGGTGATAGAATGCTGAGCTGTGGCCCTACAACAGTTAGCATGCTGAGGTAACTCAATGGAATCAGCACCCACTTCAAACTTTGTGCACTTTACACTTGGTTGGGCTACAATAAAAGACGCAACGAGATTGTGCTAATTTGCATAATATGATTGTGTATTAGACCAACAGGCATGCCAAGGAGTTTAAGGGAACAGGTTAGACTCCTGCCTTAAGTGTTTCTGAGTTGAACTATACTACAGAAAAGCAAAAGCAACACCAGTGTGCATCCAAGAAACAATCCAACGGGGAACATGGTAATACAATGGTTATTTTACTAGGCTAGTAATGTAGAGAATGCAAGTTCAAATTTCACTGTGACACTTTGAGAATTTGAATTCAATGTTGAGTGTTTGGAAATGTAAGAAGCTGGCATTAATAAAAAGTGATCACCATTAAGTGCTAGATTGTCAGGAAAACCCAACCTTCACGAATGCCCTTTAGAGAAGGAAATGTGTCGTTCTTACCCAGCCTGGCCTACAAAGGACTCCTGTCCCACACCAACTACCCTCTGGTGTGGCCTAGCAAGACACTCAGATGCATCAATGCTGCAGTTCAAGAAGGCAGCTATGGCAACTAAGCACGGGCAGTAAACATTGGCTTTGTTAGTGGTTCCAACATTCCATGAATGAGCTTAAACAACAAAAGATGGTAGCTGTATAGACCAGAGGAGAATTTGTGGTAGGAGTACCATGGGAGAATGCACACCCTTCATTGGAACAGGAATTCCCTTCATGCCCACAGCTCCAACTGTATCAGACGAGAACAGAGTCGGCTGTTCAGCCCCTCAAGCCTGTTCAGTGAGGTCATGGCTAATCAGCATCTTAGCTGCATGGAATGATGGGTTCCATACCCATCATTATCCTTGCCTATCAAAAATGTACCCAAAGGGTACAAATATTTCATAGATGCAAATCATACTTTTCCTTGAGCAACTAGAAACACTTAACACCTTTATGTGAAGATCTGAAGACAAATAAGACGACAGGTAAACTCCATTTCTTTTAATCCACGTAACAGATATTGCTATTAATCTCACCAGCAGTGTTTAAATTATTGCCATAAATACATTCCCATTATCAACTAAAGTGGTACTGTATACATGAAGAAGTGACCAATAAGCGATTTAATGATATAAACCAGAGTGAACCAGGCCACAAAAATGCCATGCTGTTTGCATGTGACATCAGGGACAGAAGCCTTGTGCACATTCCCTCCTTTTCTGAAGGTACCTCCCTTAAATCATGAGTGAAAAGAAATTACATTGATCATAAATAGCCAGTTAATAGGATGCAAATAAATGATTTATTTTCCCTTCCATTTGTACCTATGTGAAGCCCTCCCATGAACACAACACAAACTTGTGGTCATAAAACAATACTGATTTCCTACTCTACCAGAGTTCTCTTGCTTTTCCTCAAAATAAAATAGCAGCAAAAGCAAACTGATTATCTTAAATTAGCATGAATAAACACAAACAAAATATTTACCTAAAATTCACATAATCCTGAGGATTACTCTTAATGGACAGAAAAAGTAACCAATGCTCTAAATTAACATGGCATATTAACAATCAGACAAATTTAAATCATGCCAGGATTTCAAAATGTATCATTCAAGTCTACACTTCCTGTATTCTGTATAGTATGGGAATTCACAGGATTCTCTTGAAAAGCTCTCAAATAATGTATTTTAAAATTTTACACATTGCTAGGATTAAACACCTGCAAGTACATATTAAACATTGTGGAGTTTTCTTTCACACAAAGCTATCAGGCTAAATTCATTAGCAACAGTATTGACAGATTTTTGAGGGGTGCTGCGAATAGGCGTTCATTTATATCATTTTTATGCAATTGGAATTCAATATACCTAGGAAATGAACGGTGATTGTGAATAAGATAAAGTTGCCGAATATTCTGAAATCTAAGGCACCTCAGGTGCAATTTTCTCCCCTCATTTTGAGAACATCAACTCTTCTCCTGGGATATGGCTCCATGGATGCCCTCTAACACCTCATTATTTCCATCCATGAGCCCAATTGATTGAATCCAGACTAAAGTTGTACAGGGCATCACAGCCAAGCCTGACACATACTTGCAGCATGGGTTGCTGGAACCAACAATCAGGGACGGGAACCTCAGTCCATCTTCCTCTCCCCAGCTCCAGCTGAGGTCTGCCAACACAACACAGACTTTCCTGGTTTTCAGGAAATACTCAACCTCTCTGCTGCTCAAAGGCAAAAATGGAAATCAGAATCTGAGGGCGCAAGAAGGAGATTCATTCCCATAATTCAAGTTAGACAACTTATTCCTTTGGTGTTGACAAGATAATTTTCAACATCACAATTAACTTAACATTTGAAGGATAAATAAGGCCAGTGGCTTAAGTATTTACTACAAAACACACACACACACACAAATGCGCACAAACACAGTATGGCTTTTGTCAAAAATTCTAAAATTAAAAAATGGGGAAAGACCTATTTGACATTGGACCAAAGGTTCTCTTCACAAATGATAAGCAGTGAAGTTGGAGTGGAATTCAAGTCCTAGCTTTTGTGAAGGTTCTTCCATTTTGAATAGTTCCTTACTGCAAACAAACCGTTTTATTTTCACCGTGGGGTAATAAATTACTTTATCAAGCACAGTATCAACATGATCCTAGTCTGAGCTGTTAAGAAGTGTAGTCTGAGTCAATATTTACTCTGCCCACTGGTCTCTGAATTTGTAGATTTAAAAAAACACTTCCTTAAACAGTGTTTCCAAGCCTCGTGAAATACCTGATTGAGAGAAGGATTTCAGATTACCACTACTGGGCAATGATCAGTGACTGAAAACCTCAACAGTTGTAAACTACAGCTTGCTATATTCTTACTACTGATATCACAATCCTCAGATATTTCCAAATTTTGGCCAGAGTCTCCGTGAACAGGCAGTAAGCAAGGAAAAAGGGGAGAGAAATATTTAACTCTTGGAGGATTTGATCCAGGTTGCTTCTGTGCAACTCCATACAACCGTTAGCAAATACATGCCTGGGAATAGACCCATCTGACTGACTTCCCTCACATTGCAGCATAGTGCTCAGGGTATCTGCAGGAGTACACCACTTGACCCCTTGAGCCTGCTTCGCTATTCAATATGAATGTGGCTTACATGATCTACCTCAACTCCACTTTCCTACCGTTCTACATATCCCTTGATTCCCTGAGAGACCAAGGCTATCTCAGCCTCAAATATATTCATTGATGGAGCAAACGCAACCCTCAAAGTTCTGAGTAAGGAAATTTGTCCTTATCTCAGTCCTAAATGATTGACCTCTTATCCCAAGGATGTGCCCCCATGTTCTAGGTTCCCCCTGCCAAGGGAAACAACCTCTGTGTCTACCTTGTCAAGCCCCTTCAGAATCTTGTATGTTTCAAATGAAATTGCCCTTCATTCTTCTAAACTCCAGACAGTATAGGCCTAATTTATTCAGCCTCTCATCGCAGAAATTAACCTCGTGAACCTTCACTGTACTGCTTCTCTAAGGCAAGTTTATCCTTCTTTAGATATGGAGACTAAAACTGCACCTACATCACCAGGTGTGGTCTCACCAAAGCCCTATACAATTGCATCAAGGCTTCCTTATTTGTGTACTCCAATCCCTTTGCAATAAAGGCCATTTTGCCATTTAAATGCCATTTGCCTTCCTAATTGCTTGCTGTACCTACATGCTAACTTTGTGCTCCTTGTACTACTGCATCCAGATCTCTCCAAATGTCAAAATTTAAAAGTTTCACTGCTTTTAAAAAGTATTCTGCT
Source organism: Cetorhinus maximus (assembly GCF_964194155.1). NCBI lineage: Eukaryota > Metazoa > Chordata > Chondrichthyes > Lamniformes > Cetorhinidae > Cetorhinus > Cetorhinus maximus. The sequence goes on from NC_135896.1 coordinate 73,738,627, forward strand.
TTTCTATTCTTCTTAGCAAAGTGAATAACCTCACACTTCTCCACATTGTTCTCCATCAGCCACTTGTTGTCCAGTCACTTAACCTGGCTATCTCTTTGCAGCATCTGTGTCCTCCTCATAGCTTACATTCCCACCTAGCTTTATATCAGCAGCAGCAAATTTGGATACATGACTCTTGGTCTCTTTGTCTAAGTCATTAATATAGATTGTAAATCGCTGAGGCCCCAGCAATGATCCTTATGGCACTCCACTAGTTAGTCTGCAAATTTGAAAATGCTTCATTTATCCCTGCTCTCTGCTTCCTGTAAATTAACCAATCCTCTATCTGTTCTAATATATTATTCCTAACTCCATCAGCCCTTATCTTGCATATTGACCTTCTGTGTGGCATCTTATTGAATGTCTTTTGGAAATCCAAAAATATTACATCTATTAGTTCCTCTTCATCTACCCCACTTAGCTACCACCTCAAAAACTTTAACAAATTTATCAAACGTGATTTTCCTTTCGTAAAGCCATGCTGATTCTGTCTCGTCATACTATGATTTTCTAAGTGATTATTATTAATAATAAGGTTAGATTCCATTATTTTCCTGACAACTGATGTCTGGCTAACTGGCCTGTAGTTCCCAGCTTTTTCTCTCCTTCCTTTCTTGAACAGCGGCGTTACATTTGTTAACTTCCAACTGCTGGAACCGTTCGAGGAACTCAGGTATTCTGGAATCACAACCAGTGCACCCACTAACTCTGCAGCTACCTCTTTTAAAGCCCTCGGTTGTAGGTCATCAGGTCCTGGGATTGCTGGCTTTTAGTCCCTTAAAATCTAAAGTGCAACAGAGAAGCCTAACTCAGGGCAGCATTCTAACTGTTGTGAAACATCAAACATTAGCAGTGATGAACTGCCAGTAACTCAACGACGCAATTTAAAACTGAACACATACGCAAAAAATGCAGGCATAGAGCTATTATCTAGTAATGTTATTTAATATATAGTCCCACTCCCTAAAAAAGGGAAAACACATAGCATTCGGTATATTCTTCATTTGTAATTAACTTTATAAAATATCTGTTGAAACTTGATAGAACTATTGCCAGAAGTGGTATCACAAATCCTGCTCAAAACAGAGACGAAACAGATGCAGAATCAGTGGACTAAACCGCTTGAAATATGATGGCGTGGCCAAGTGTTCCCCTTGATCCAACAGCATTGCTTTTATCATGCTAATGGGCATCACAATCAAATGCAATTCACAGTACAGCGTTATATGAAACATCATACTACAACTTTTGTTGTAACTGCTCACCAAATAGACTTTTACACTGTGATCCTTTGGCAACTGGGCAGAATTTTAAACACTTGCCAAATCAATATATCAGCATCCTCTCTCGGAGGTTATAGTGTTTTGAATTTGCTGCATTTTAACAAAGGATAACAAACTCCATTGTTTCATCAAGCTCCATCAACCCCTTAATTGTTCCATCACTGCCAGCACTAATTTTGAAATTGAACTGACTGAAACAAGGTTGCATTGATAGAACTTGCATAGTGCTCTGCAGGAAGACATTGAAAGGGGAAAATAATTTTTTCTGCATTATAAAACAAAATTTGACTTGCAGAAAGAACTTTAACAAAGTCAAATATAGTAATAACTGCAAAGTGCTGTTGACTTCTGACTAATATTAACTGAATTGACCAAAATGGTACAATCAAAGCAGAATTTTGTAAGGATATCAATGTGAATCTCAATTCCTTGCGTGATCAAAAATATGTTTACCCAGGTACCAGATACATCCTGAAAACAGCTGTATATTGTAATTTTCTTTTACTCTTATTAAATTTAAACAGGATGGAGCATCATATAGAAGATAGATACTGATCACAGCTACAGCAAAAACTGGCGGTTCCTGCTTCTCACTACTTCAAATGTTAACACTGGCACAGCCACAACAGTTAAATATCATCAGTGGACTGATGTGCCTTCCCTAGTAGTGAATTATGCAAGGCAGAAAATGGCTTCCACAAAGAGGGGGGTTGAAATGCTTCCATAAATTAAGTTAACATTTTCAAATTTCTAATTCCTTCATCCTCCCCTAGATAAGACCACAGTGCGGTAGTAGATTCTTTTCCTCATCAAATAGGGCGTACAAAAAGTCAGAAACTACAACAGATGTTGGCTTCCTTGTGGACAGGATCTGGACGCACTGTATCTAGATTATAGACACAGCAGATTAATAGCAGTTCATGTCAACTTAATCAACTCAGAGACTAGCCATTGACATTACTCTAACAGCAAGTTACAGTGGTGCTGCTACTCTCAAGCATGGTGAGTCAGGAATTCAGAACTGCTGCCACTCAAAGCCAAAGATGATTTGATTCGCATCCTGGTTTCTCGTGATCTCTTCTAGAATGCGGTGCTGCTGCCACAGTTGCTCGAGTTTCTTGTATCGCTCCATGCACAGATGTAATGGGTTACCTCTCCTTTAAGAGAAAATATAGAAATTTAAAATGTGTAAGGCTTCAGTTTCTCAAGATGCTCATTTTGTTTTACATTTGGTGAATGATGCAACTGGCACTTTGTGACAGTTGATGAAATCAAAGGGCCTGGGAGAGACCCAACAATAAGTGACTGCAGAGACAAAGAAAAAAGGAATGCAAGCGACGATTGTGTAGCAATCCAATATGTTTATACAGTAAATCAATTCAAAAACAATAGTCTTTTCTTCCCCTCCCTACTCCATCACTATTTGCGTTGGGCATTGGTCGTTCAGGTTTTTCCTAGCATTTATAGAGATGCTTGCTTTACATTACATTTAACTGCCATAGGGTGCTTCCTAGAAGTTTAGAGCATTATGGAAATCTCACTTTCATTTGGTCAACTCTCTAGTACCTTCAATGCAATAAATTGCCTTATAATGATTACTGGCTCTTTGGAAGAGCTATTTGATCAGTCCACTCACCTGCTCTTTGCCCACAGCCCTGCAACTTTCCCCCACTTTGAGTATTTATCCAATTTCCTTTTGAAAATTATTGAATCTGCTTTTACTACGTTCACACAGCGTATTCCAGATCACAACTATCGACAAATTGTGACGCCCATTCCTTTGTTGATTTTGCAATTGATGGGAATGTTATTAAAGAACAACCTCACTGTCAAGGTGATTATATTCTGTTCTTTTTACTCAGGAATATTTTTTCATGCTTGCTATCCTGATTGCTTGTTTCTGGCATACTGCCTGAAGAGTCCTGTCTAATGGATTTGGCACTTTATATCCTTACATAGATCTTTGGAAAGTGCTGAAGGCTCATGCCAGTGTCAGACTTTCAGTTTATCAATGTGCTTCTCTCTTTATTTGTTGTTTAGATTCAGAGGCAAGGTGGGGCTGATTTTCATGTACTAATGGTAGGTTTTTTTGTACGTTGAGGTACCTTGAGCCTTCAGCTGACAGAAGTTTGCTTTCCTGTTGTGGTTTTTATTTAACAGTTTTCCTCAACCTGTTGTTTGTCTTAAGTATAAGGTTAGATTGAGCTGGACTCTTTCTGACAGGCTCTCATCTCAAGTTAATAAAATTCTGTCAGAAATCAGTGCATGATGTTGAGGCCCAAAGGGGTAGCTTTTCAAGAGACCGGCAAAAGTGGGGAAAGTGGCAACACACTGGAGGGTTTGGAGAAAGAATTCCAGAATTTGAGACCATCATTGCCTACCCAAAGTTTTGCATTTGAAGATGGAACTGAGAGATTATGAGGGTTTAAAGGAGGCCAGAGCTGAACAGTGGAGGATATGGATTGGCACACCGGTGTGAAGAAGATTAGAGAAGTGAGGGAGCTGTGATTGGAATGATCTATCAAAGCAGTTGAGGATTTGAACCACTATGAATGGACAACAGTTATCCATGCCAATCATTAGGTAGTCACTCTGATAAACAAGGGCAAAAACAGCTCATACAACAACTGAGTCTTGGCCTTCCTAGTAGGGTGTTCTTTAATCCTGCCTTCCCTCAATGCTGAAAGTGAACGAAACCCACTTGATGGGCACTTCCAGGACTTGAGTCTGGAAATACAGTTCCACTGCTTAGGGTGGCCACATTGGCGCTATTGCAACTTGCTTGCTATACGCACTGGACAGATTAAAAGAGTTGTGCTATTGGTACTGAACAAACCACTGTAGCAAGCTATTATTGAATATACTAAACAAGATTGGTTGCAGTGTGTAACAAGCTGAGAGAATTCTGCCTGGTGCTGTAAGTCCCCAAATCTGCCACAAATTTGTCAGCACTCAGGGGGGCTGTGAATCAATGGTAGCACTCTTGCCATGAATCAGGTGGTCATGGGTTCAAGTCTCACCCTAAAAATGTGATCACAATCTAGAATTTCACACCCAGTACACGGCCACCATTGCTTCATCATTGGTGGCTGTGCCCTCAGCTGTATAGACCCTAAGCTCTGGAATACACTCCCTACACCTCTTCGCCTCATAACCTCACTTTCCTTCTTTAAGACACTCCTTAAAACCTACCCCTCTGACCAAGCTGTTGGTCAGCTGACCTAATATCACTGTATGTAGTTCAGTGTCATATTTTGTTTTATAATGGTCCTGTGAAACACCTTGGGACATTTTATTACATTAAAGGTGAGATATAAATATAAGCTGCATTTGTTGTGAGGGAATACTGCTCTATTGGAGATGGTGTCTTTTGGATGAGATGTTAAAACTATGTCCCATCTGCTTTCAAGTGAGTGCAAAAGATTACAGGGCACTATTTTGAAGGGAGGGAGAGTTCTCCCCAGTGCTTTGGCCAATACTTAGCCTACAAGCACCACCCAAAAACAGGTCACTTGTTTGCTATCACATTACTATTTGTAGAGTTTGCTGCCATTTTTCCTACATTACTGCAATGACCACAATTCAATAGTATTTCACTGGCTGGAAAGCACTTTGTAACATCCTGAGTCATGACAGGCACTATATAAACACAAGTCTTTTCTCCTTTTCATTTTACAGAGTCTGATGATACAGATTCTGCAAGGTCCACACAGCCTCTGCAAAACATACAGTGCAAATGAGATGCAATTTGTAACTGCTAGAAAAGATACTACATAGCTATTCAACATATAGGAATAAATTCTCTTGAAATAATCATACTTGAGCAACTGGTCAGTCTCCCCATAATCATCCAGGTATGGAGCTGGTATGAAACATCCTCTATTCTTTCCCGCCAGCAGCAGCACCTGACACTCCCGTATCCTGGTGGAAGAAATTATAAGAAACATTCAAATAAATAGCTGCATTTTATCCTCTCCTTTTCTTCCTAACTCTATCAAAGACATTGCGTTCTTGCTGGGGTAGAATTATTACAGGTCCCGACTGACCAACACTCATTGCCCCATGTATGGGCCTAACCAGCAAATATGGGTAGGCTCTTCAGTCATGGAGTGCATCACTTCCAAGCCTCAAATGATCTCTACAAATACACCCTGCATGGGTCACTGGATTACAACCAGGAACAAGATGACTTTTCACCAACACAGGAGCATTAAGGGTTGAAAAGTCCCTACCACTACTCCAGCTGAGATCAGTTTTTAAAATTCTTTCTTGGGATGCGGATATCGCTGGCTAGACCAGCATTTGTTGCCCACCCCTAACAGCCCTTGAACTGAGTGGCTTGCTAGGCCACTGCAGAGGGCAGTTAAAGGTCAACCACATTACAGTGGGTCTGGAGTCGCATGTAGACCAGACCATGTAAGAACAGATACCCTTCCCTCAAGAACATTAGTGAACCAGATGGGTGGGGTTTTATAACAATCAACGACGGTTTCATGGTCACCATTACTGAGACGAGCTTTCAATTCCAGATTGAATTTTAATTCTACCAGCTGCCATGGTGGGATATGAACCCATTTCCGCAGAAAATTAGCCTCGGCCTCTGGATTACTAGTCCAGAGACTTACAATCACGACACCGTCTCCACCTATTTAGTTAGCAACGTGCAGGTCTTGCAACCTTCCTAGTCTGTCTGACTCAGTTATCATTTTATGCAGATTGAACGATGAACTGATATTTTAAGAAGTACTCCATAATACTCTCACTGGGGCATGCAGCTGCCTTAATACCTTACAATTTTTTGATGAATTTACTGATCGCAGTTTTGTAACAGATTAGGCTGATCTAGTGGCAGGAGGGTCAGCAGCCAGAGGGCAGAGAATTAGGATTTGCAAAAGAACCAGAGGGGCGATGAGCTGAATTTTTTTTTGAGTAGTTATTTATGATAATCTGGAATGCACTGTCTGAAAGGGTGATGAAAGTAGATTCAAAAAAATATAAAAGGGAATCGGATATATCCTTGAAAAGGAAAATTTGTAGGACCATGGGGAAAAGAGCAAGGGAGTGGGAGTAATTAGTTAGCTCTTGCAAAGAACCTGCACAGGCACAATGGCCCAAATGGTCTCCTTCTGTGCTGTATGATGTTTTTTAAAAAATTTGTCCATGGGATGTGAGCACTACTGGTTAGACCTGCATTTATAGCCCATCCCTAATTGTCCTTGAGAAGGTGGTGGCGAGCTGCCTTCTTGAACTGCTGCAATCCATGTGCTGTCGGTACATCCACAATGCTGTTAGAGAGGGAGCGCCAGGATTCTGACCCAGAGGCAGTGAAGGAATGGCGATATATTTCCAAGTCAGGATGGTGAGTGGCTTGGAGGGGAACTTCCAGGTGGTGGTGTTCCCATCTGCCTGCTGCCATTGTCCTTCTAGATGGTAGTGGTCATGGGTTTGGAAGGTGCTATGCAAGGAAGCTTGGTGAGTTCCTGCAGTGCATCTTGCAGATGGTACACACTGCTACCACTGTTCGTCGGCGGTGGAGGGAGTGAATGTTTGTGGAAGGGGTGCCAATCAAGTAGGCTGCTTTGTCCTGGGTGGTGTCAAGCTTCTTGAGCATTGTTGGAGCAGAAGTCATCCAGGCAGGTGGAAAGTATTCCATCACACTCCTGACTTGTGCCTTGTAAATGGCGGACAGGCTTTGGGGAGTCAGGAGGTGAGTTACTCATTGCACGATTCCTAGCCTCTGAACTGCTCTTGTAGCCACAGTATCTATATGGCTAGACCAGTTCAGTTTCTGGTCAACTGTAAACCTCAAGACGTTGATAGTGGGGGATTCAGCAATGGTAATGCCACTGAATATCAAGGCACGATGGTTTGATTCTCTCTTGTTGGAGATGGTCATTGCCTGGCATTTGTGTGGCATGAATGTTACTTGCCACTTGTCAACCGAAGCCTGGATATTATCCAGGTCTTGCTGCATTTGGACATGGACTGCTTTAGTTTACAAGAATGGTTCCAGGGATGAGGAACTTCAGTTATGAAGAGAGAGTGGGACTACTCTTCTTGGAGAGAAGGCAAAGGGGGGAATTTCAAAATCATGAGGGGGCTGGATAGGGTAGATAGGGAGAAACTATTCCCGCTCACAAAAGGATCAAGAATGAGAGGGCACGGATCTAGTGATTTGCCAAAGAAGCAAATGTGATGACAATTTCTCACAAAGCGAGTGGTTTGAATTTGGAATACACAGCCTCGAAGTCCGGTGGAGGCAGGTTCAATCGTGGCATTCAATGATTATTTGAATAAAAACAATGTGCAAGGGTATGAGGAAAAGGCAGGAGAATGGTACTGAGTCATAATGTTCATTTGGAGAGCTGGTGCAGACATGATGGGCTGAATGGCCTCCTTCTGCACTGTAACAATTCTGTGCTTCAGTATCTGCGTCATGAATGGTGCTGAACTTTGTGCAATTAGCAGTGAACATCCCCCGCTTCTGACCTTATGGTGGAAGGAAGGTCATTGATGAAGCAGCTGCAGATGGTTGGGCCTAGGACAGGAACTCCTGCAGTGATGTCCTGGACTGAGATGATTGTCATCCAACAACCACAACCATCTTCCTTTGTGCTAGGTATGATTCTAACCAGCGGAGAGTTTCCCCCCACGATTCCCACTGACCCCATTTTGCCAGGGCTCTTTGATGCCAAACTTGGTCAAATGCTGCCTTGATGTTAAGGGCAGTCACTCTCACCTCTAGAGTTCAGCTCTTTTGTCCAGGTTTGAACCAAGGCTGTAATGAGGTCAGGAGCTGAGTGACCTGGTGGAGCCCAATCTGAGCATCAGTGAGCAGGTTACTGATAAGCAAGCGCGGCTGGATAGCACTATTGATGATCTTTTCCATCACTTTCCTGATGACCAAGAGTAGACTGATGGGGCGGTAATTGGCCAGGTTGGATTTATCCTGCTTTTTGTGTACAGGAGATATCTAGGCAATTTTCCACATTGCCGGGTGGATGCCAGTGTGGCAGCTGTACTGGAAAAGCTTGGCTAGGGACACGGCAAGTTCTGGAGCAAATGTCTTCAGTACTATTGCTGGAATGTTGTCAGGGTCCATAGCCTTTGCATTGTACAGTACCTTCAGCTATCTCTATGTCATGTGGAGTGAATCAAATTGGCTGAAGACTGGCATCTGTGATGCTGGGAACCTCTGTGGGAGGCCGAGATGGATCATCCACTTGGCACTTCTGGTTGAAGTTTGTTGCAAACCCTTCTGCCTTACCTTTTTCACTGTTGTGCTGGGCTCCTCCACCATTGAGGGTGGAGATATTTATGGACCCTCCTCCTCCAGTAAGTTGTTTAATTGACCACCACCATTCACGACTGGATGTGGCAGGGCTGTAGAAATTAGACCTGATCCGTTGGTTGTGGCACACAAGTAGTCTTGTATTGTAGCTTCATCAGGTAGACACCTCATTTTTAGGTATTATGGTGCTGCTCCTGGCATGCCCTGCTGCACTCTTCATTGAATCAGGGTTGATCCCTTGGCTTGGTGGTAATGGTAGAGTGGGACATATGCCAGGCCATGAGGTTATAGATTGTTGAGTACGATTCTGTTGATGGCCCACAGTGTCTCATGGTTGCCCAGACTTGAGTTGCTAGCTCTGTTCGAAATCTATCCCATTTAGCACGGTGGTAGTGCCACACAACACGATGGAGGGTATAATCAACGTGAAGATGGGACTTTGTCTCCACAAGGCCTGTGCTGTGGTCATTCCTACCAACAGTGTCATGGCCAGATGTACATGCGGCAGGCAGATTGGTGACGATAAGGTTAAGTATGTTTTTCCCTCACCACTTGCTGCGGACCCAGTCTAGCAGCTATGTCCTTTATGACTCAGCCAGCTCGGTCTGTAGTGGTGCTACAAAGCCACTTGGTGATGGACAATGTAGTCCCCCACTCAGAGTACATTCTGCACCCTTGCACCCTCAGTGCTTCCTCCAAGTGGTGTCCAACATGGAGGAGTGCTGATTCATTAGCTTGGCGGGGGGGGGGGGGGGGGGGGGGGGGGGGGGCGCGGCGGTAAGGGGTCATCAGCAGGAGGTTTCCATGTTTGACCTGATGCCATGAGACTTCATTGACATCAGGTCAATGTTGAGTTGATGTTGAAGACTCCCAGGGCAACTCCATCCCGACTGTATGCCACTGTGCCGCCACTTCTGTTCGATGTGCCCTGTCGGTGGGACAAGACATACCCAGGGATGGCGATGGTGGTGTCTGGCGTATGATTCCGTGAGTATGCTCAACTAGTCTATGAGACAGCTATTCCAATTTTGGCACAAGCGTCCAGTAAGGAGGACTTTGCAGGATTGACAGGGCTGATTTTGCTATTGTTGTTTTTGGTGCCTAGTTCAATGCCGGGTGGTCTGTCCGGTTTCATTCCTTTTAGAGTTTGAGTATCTTACTAGGCCATTTCAGAGGGCAGTTAAGAGTCAACCATATTGACCTGGGTCTGGAGTCACATTTAGGTAAGGACAGCAGTGAACCAGGTGGGTTTGTACGACAATCATTTCATGGTCATCAGACTTTTAATTCCAGGTTTTTATTGAATTCAAATTTCACCATATGCCATGGTGGGATTCGAACGCCACCACCTCCCCTGTATGACTCTATAATACCTCTATGCCATGAAAGTAGGCACAAAATAAGTCAAATACTTGGTGCGTGTGGCGAGATACCTGAGGAACATTCCCAATCCGGACCCACAGTTTATAGCGTGAGCTGCACAAGCTCCAAACTCTTCTCCATTTACTTCTTCCCGGCAGCATTGACTCTGCGAACACAGCATGGCTCCGCAGAACATGCAGAGGGCTAGATTCTTCGTCTCATCATCAGAAGATCTGGAACACCTGTTAGAGAAATTGTGGAAATCTACTCAAAGTTCTGGCACTGTAAATGTCATACACACTGCACCATCTTCGCCTTGCTATTGAATATCATGCTTCCACTGGCAGGAGGGTTGGTAACCAGAGGAAATTAAATTAAGAATTGGTGCTAGAGACAAATGAAAATGAGGAAAATTTTTTGCACCTCAAGCTGTTAAGATCTGGAGTGTATTACCTGAAAAGGTGGTGGAAGGAGATTCAATGACAACTTTCAAACAGAATAGGATAACTGGAGTGTGACCTCAGAGTGCTAGGAGTTTGGTGAGTTGAGGGAATTTTAAATCTCTTTCTAAAGCTCTAATAATGTTTGTAGTTAACATTTAACTGAAAGTAGTATTTAAATTCTAAATCTCATCAAGAGGCCTAAGCAGGGAGATAGAAGCTATCCACTGGAAAGCAGTTATAGTTAGTTAATTAAGGAAACTAGCTTGAACTGGTTTTTCTACGCTTGGGGCTCAGCTAGTTTCTTTAGTTTCAAAACATATAAATACAGTCATCTCAGTGCGACCTCAACGGAGTGCTGGGATTCTGGTGAGTTGAGGGAATTCGGTGAGGAGGGGGAGGAGGTGCTCCTTTGCTTTTTCTAACTTTTTCACCCCTGTCGGAATAGGTTCTTACTCTACTGCAGGAGAAGCTAGCTGTTTGGTGAGTATTTGGTAAGTGGTTGAGGTCTATTCTATTCTAAGATTTAAAAATAATTCATGAACTTGTGGTAAGGTTACTAAAATGCACAAGGAAAATAAGTAATTGAATAAAATAATTAAGTAGATAATTAAAACACATTAAGGATGGCAGGACAGGTGATGGGTTAAGGCTGCAGCATGTGGGAGCTCCTGGATGCCAGTGTAATCTAGGGCAAACATGTCTGCAGTAAGCGTTTGCAGCTCGAGCAGCTTCGGCTCAGGGTCATTGAGCTGGAGACCGAGCTACAGACACTGTGACACATCAGGGAGGGGGGAAGTTACCTGGTTGCTTTGTATCGGGAGGCGGTCACAGCCCTTAGGATAGGGTCTTCTGATTTGGAAAGTGGTCAGTATCAGGAGGGTGTGACTGCAGCTAAAGGGACCCAGAGAACAGGAGTGCAGGAACCTCAGCCTCTGCAATTATCCAACAGGTCTGACGTTCTTTCTTGTCTGGATGAGAGCGGGGGCTGCAGGGTGAATGAGGTGACTGACCATGGCACCGTGATACAGGAAGCCATTCAAGTGGTTGGGGGGGGAGGGGGGAGAAACAAAAAAGAATGTAGTGGTAGTAGGGGACAGTATAGTGAAGGGGATTGACACAGTTCTCTGCAGCAAAGAGTGAGAGTCCAGAAGACTGTGCTGCCTGCCGGTGCCAGGGTTCGGGACATCTGCTCAGGGCTGGAGAGGAACTTAGCGGGAGGGGGAGGATCCAGTTGTCATGGTCCATGTAAGTACCAATGACAGACAAGATGAAGGAGGAGGTTCTGCATATTCAGTCTGAGGAGCTAGGCACCAAATTAAGCAGAACCTCTGAATAATCTTTGGATTATTACCTGAGCCACATACAAATTGGCATAGGGCAAATAAGATTGGTGTGGGAGAAGTGGGTTCCGGTTCATGGGGCACTGGCACCAGTACTGAGGAAAGTAGAGGCTGTACCGTTGGGACGGTCTACACCTGAACCGTGCTGGGGCTGGTCTTCAAGCAAGCCGCATAACTAGGCAAATAGAGAGAATTCTAAACTAAATAGTGGGCTCAAGGGATCATATTTGGGAAGATGTGGTAAATCAAAGAGACAAGGCAAGAGAGAAAGGTATTAACATGGGAAATGATAAACAAAACGTGACAGGAATGGATAGAGTGTACAAATCTAAGAGTAAATCAACAGGTAAGGCTAGAAGTTACAAAAATAATAGAAAGTCACAACTAAAGACTCTGTATCTGAATGCACATAGCATTCGAAACAAAAGGTGAACTGAGAGTGCACATAGAAATAAATAAGTACGATTTGATAGCCATTACAGTGACATGGCTGCAGGGTGACATAGGTTGCGACCTAAATATTGAAAGGTGCATGACAAGGGGATGGTGGAAAGGTGGGGTCGTGGCTCGGTTAATGATGATATTACCACAATTGGATGACCTAAGTTCAGAAAACCAGGATGTAGAAGCAGTTTGGTTAGAGATGAGAAATAATAAAGGTAAGAAGTCACTTGTGGGAGTGGTGAACAGGGCCCCTAAAATTAACTGCATGGTAGGGCAAAGTATAGAGGAAGAGATAATGGGAGCTTGTCAGAAAGCTACGGCAATAATACAGGGGATTTTAATCTACATATAGACTGGAAAAATCAAATAGGCAAAGGTAGCCTAGATGACGAATTCATAGAATGTTTTTGGGATAGTTTCTTAGAACAGCACTTTCTGGAGCCAACCAGAGAACAGGCTATACTAGACCTGGTATTGAGCAACGAGATAGGATTAACTGATAATCTCATAGTGAAGGTGGTCGTTTGTAGCAGCAATCATAATATTGTTGAACTTTATATTCAATTTGAGGGAGGGAAGAGTGGATCCAAGACTAGTATTTTAAACTTAAGAGCAACTGAGGGCATGAATGCAGAGCTAGCTAAAGTGAACTGGCAAATGAGGTTAAGGGATAGGTCAATAGAGATGCAGTGACAGACAATTAAGGGGATATTTCAGAATATACAAAATAGATACATTCCAACAAGAGAAAAATTCCAAGGGGAGGACCCCCCATTTGCGGTTAACTAAAAAAGTTAAAGATAGTATCAAACTGAAAAGAAAAAGCATGTAATTGCACAAAGATGGGTGGCAGGTCAGAAGATTGGACAGAATATAAAAATATCAATCTTTTAGTCATTCTTTGCTAAGGAGGGAAAAATCAGTGTGAGAGAAAGCTACCTAGAAATATAAAAACAGTGAGAGTTTCTATTCATACTTAAAATCATTAACTAAATGAGCATTGGTCCTATAGAAAGTGAGGAGAATATCAGTAACATCCCACAAATAGCTTTAAGTTAGGAAATAGGAGGGAGGGAGGAACTCAACAATTTACAATCAGCAGGGAAGTGGTACTGAGCAAATTGTTGGAGCTGCGGGCTGATGGACTTCACCATAGGGTCTTTAAAGAAATGGCTAGGAAGATAGTTGATGGGTTGGTTTGAATTTTCCAAAATTCCCTAGATTTGGGGAAAGTTCCATTAGATTGGAAAATAGTGAATGTACCTCCTCTATTCAAAAAGGAAGACAGAAAGCAGGAAACTATAGGCCAGTTGGCTTAAAATTTGGTTTAGGGACAATTTTAGAAACTATTAGGAAATTATATCAGGGCACTTGGGAAAAATTAAAGGTAATCAGGCAGAGTCAACATGGTTTTGAGAGAGGGAAATCATGTTAAATAATTTATTGGAGTTCTTTGAAAAAGAAACACAAGCTGTGGACAAAGGGCAACTGGTGCATGTGCTGTATTTAGATTTCCAGAAAGCATTTGAAAAGGCGTCACCTCAAAGGTTATTGCAAAAAATAAAAGCTCTTGGTGTAGGGGATAACATCTAGGCATGAATAGAAAATTGGCTAGCCAACAGGAAACAATAGGCATAAATGGGTCATTTTCTGGTTGGCAAGATGTAACAAGCGTGTGCCACGTGGAACGGTGCCGGGGCCTCAACTTTTTACAATTTATATAAATGACTGGATGAAGGGACCGAAGGTATGGTTGCTAAATTTGCTGATGATACAAAGATGGATAGGAAAGTAAGTTGTGAAGAGGACATGAGGAGGCTACAAAGGGATATAGATAGGTTAAGCGAGTGGGCAAAGATCTGGCAAATGGAGTATAATGTGGGAAAATGTGAAACTGTCCATTTTGGCCGGAAGAATAAAAAAGAAGCATGTTATCTAAATGGTGAGAGATTGCAGAGCTCTGAGATGCAGAAGGATCTGGGTGTCTTAGCGCAGGAATCGCAAAAAGCTAATAAGCAGGTACAGCAAGTAATTAGGAAAGCTAATAGAATGTTATCATTTATTGCGAGGGGAGCTGAATACAAAAGTAGGGAGATTATGCTTCAGTTATACAGGGCATTGGTGAGACATCTTGAGTAGTGTACAGTATTTGTCCCCTTATCTAACGAAGGACATAAATGCACTGGAAGCAGTTCAGAGAAGATTAACTAGATTAATACCTGAATGGGCTGGTTGCCTTGTGAGAAAAAGTCGGACAGGCTAGGCTTGTATCCACTTGAATTTAGAAGAGTAAGAAGCGACTTGACTGCAACTTTTAAGATCCTGAGGGGTCTTGACGTGGTGGATGTGGAAAGGATGTTTCCCCTTGTGGGAGAATTTATAACTAGGGGTCACTATTTAAAAATAAAGGGTTGTCCATTTAAGGCAGAGATGAGAAGAATTATTTTCTCTCAGAGGGTCGAGGGTCTTTGTAACTCTCTTCCCCAAAAGGCCTTGAAAGCAGGGTCTTAAATATTTTTAAGGCAGAGGTAGATAGATTCTTGATAAGCAAGGGGATTAAAAGGTTATTGGGAGTAGGCAGGAATGTGGAGTTGAGATTACAATCAGATCAGCCATGATCTTACTGAATGGCAGAGCAGGCTCAAGTGGTCTATTCCTGCTCCTAGCTGGTATGTTTTGTCTAAATACCTGAAAGGAAAATATGCAAAGCTATGTGGAAGAGCAAGGGAATGTAACTAATTGATAGATGCTCTTTCAAAGAGCCAGCACAGGCATGATAGGTCGAATAGTTGTTTTCTGTGCTAAATTAATTTGTGATTACTTAATAAGATCATATCAAAACAATTACCTGATCACTTGAGCAGCTACAATCCAGCAATGACAAGCATCAGTGCCTAATCTACAACTCCTGAACCTGATACCCAATTTACACTGCGACCTTCTACATTAATGGTTGTAGAATGGTCATGTTTGTCTCTTTGCACTTCTGGCCACAGACATCGCCTGATGTCAGGGCAAACTCTTTCGAGTTATCAACAGTCACAGATTGCAACTCTTTCGAGTACAATCACAGTTCTTGGTTTTCCGGGAGTGGGACATGAACCCACAACCCTCTGATTCAAAGGCGAGGGTGCTATGAACTGAGCCACAGCTGAGTGCATGCAGGCCAATGACATGGAAACGAGAACTCAAACCTGCCCACAGTCAGAATGGAATCACTGTGATCTGTGGTGATTACTAGCAGAGCTCTAGCCCTTGTCTTAGGAAACAAAGCTGTTTTTTGACGTTATGTGGTTTATATCCAGAGGCACTGACACCTGCCCGTTTACATTACGGCACAGACTCTGGACGAAGAGCTGTAATACAGATGTGAGGTGAAAGCAATTAATGGCATCTAACAGTTTCTGAATGCTAGCTCCAAAGAGTTTGCCAGGTGACTTCAATGTCAATTTTTAAAATACATTTTCAACCTCAGGATGTGGGCCTTTCTATAGTCTGTTCTGCTTTTTGCAATCCTAATTCTATCAAAAAAGTGTACAAAATAGTAACATTGAGAAGAGATGTTGATGAATGGACTCACTTATACTGACAACTCTGATTCAGTATACAACTGTAGTCTTCTGGAAGTTCCATTAATTGATTTCTTTCCCTTGGATACCTTTTAAGAAAGAACTTACTGTCAAGCAGCATCACCATTAAAAGGAAGGATATCATTTTAAACATACATAACACAGCCTCATTCAGAACCCTATACTGCTGCCATCATTCATCCTTCAAAGAGGAGGCAAGACACCAAACGAGGCCACACTCTACTTTCTCACTGGCTCCTGTAAATTACACAATATAGGTGGATGGAGCTCAAGCACCAGACTCCCACGACGGTAGCTGATTCTGAATAATTTGAGCAGAAACTTAATTCAGAGAGCCCACATTGCGAACACCATACTCTTCCTTCACTATTTCCATCTTAAATAATTTAAGAAAAAATATATCGAATCTGATATTATTCTGTAGAGATGAACAGAAACTGGTTCTCTGTACTCATAGGAATATGAGAATTTAACTTTTTATATGCAATCAAATGACATGCAAATCATAATGTGAAGTTAACTCAACATTAAAAATGCATATATGTATTACATATCCATAAAATGATTAACTATAGTTCAGATCTGTTTATAGTATTCACACGTACAACTGCTCTCTGCAATTCACTTCCCTTTCACTCCCATCCCAATTTAGCTATCACTGGCTTCCCCTTGCTGAGTGAAGTACAAAGCTGCTCCAAGGTGACGTAGCTGCTATTGCATTTACACAAAAAGCCCCAAAGGGAATAACTGCTCATCTCAAAGCCAGCAGGCGAGGTGTCTCATTAATTTTGTCCTCGTGTACTTATTTACTGAGTCTTATGAAGGTCTAACCTTTCACCCTTATCATTCTGCACAAAGGTGAAACAACAAACTGGGTAAAGCGTAAAATAGGTGCACTACATTCCTTGTCTCCCACGGTTATATCCTGCTAAATTTTAAAATTCTCAACCTCTTGTTCAAACCTCTTCATGGCCTTGTTTCTCCCTGCTTCTGTAACCTCCTCCAGCTCTATGACTCTGAGATCTTTACTCTTCCCCTACTCTGGATAATTCTAATCCCTAACTTCCTTCACTTCACATTGGTGGCCCTGCCTTCAGCTGTCTAGGTCCCAAACTCTGGAATTCTTTAAATTGCTTCACCTTTTCTTCCTTCTTTCAGTCACTCCTTAAAACATACTTCTTTGACCAAGCTTATGGTGATATGTCCCAGTATCCCTTAATGTGGCTTGGTGCCAATTTCTGTCTGATAATGTTCCTTGGGACTTTTCATTATGTCAAAGGTGCTATTTAAACGAAAGTTGCTTTTGCTATCTTCTAATCTGATTACTCATTCTTGACAAAGAAATTCAAAGATAAAAGAAAAACACTGAACAGAACAATTTTCCAAATTCTGGAAACTTATAGCAGGTTTTTGTGTGTGACCCTTTACCAGTGCTATGCTTTTGCAGCATCTTCTGATCTTGTTTTAGATAATGACAGATTTAATGAGCAATCAATAAAGAAAAGGGTTGAGAGAGAGAAAGATGAATGTGACCAGATAAGAGGGGAAGCATAAAGAACTCAGATGCAAGTCTCACTAACCGGACTGTCGTTCGCTTTCCCTTAAGAAAGCTTTGCACTGAAGAATCAGAACACCACCTGCAATAAAACAGAAGAATTTTAATCAAACAAGTCTTCAGGTAGGCAGTTTTCAGACATAAAACCTATAACAGATCAAACTGATGGCAAAAACTGTATAGTGATAAAGCTCTAATATGTGCTGGCAGGTATGTGTAATCAGTGAAATGAGAAGCCTTGGGTGCCTGAAAAAAATGGATCAATTAATATTAACTTCAAAGATCAAGGAGAACGTGCTTGCACTAATTATAAGACCACAATATTTCGGTTTATTCACAGTAGTAGTACTGTAAATTAATCCATAGGATCATACTAAATCAATGACCTTCCTTTCATCATGTCAGAAGTGGGGATGTTCGCTGATGATTGCACAATGTTCAGCACTATTTGCGACTCGTCAGATACTGAAGCAGTCCATGCCCAAATGCAGCAAGACCTGGACAATATCTAGGCTTGGGCTGACAAGTGGAAAGTAACATTCATGCCACACAAGTGGCGGGCGATGACTATCTCCAACAAGAGGGAATCTAACCATCGCCCCATGACGTTCAATGGCATTACCATCACTGAATCCCCCACTATCAACATCCTGGGGGTTACCATTGACCAGAAACTGAACTAGCTATATAAATACTGTGGCTACAAGAGCAGGTCAGAGGCTAGGAATCTTGCGACAGGTAACTCACTTCCTGACTCCCAAAGCCTGTCCACCATCTACAAGGCACAAGTCAGGAGTGTGATGGAATACTCTCCACTTGCCTACATGAGTGCAGCTCCCACAACGCTTAAGAAGCTTGACATTGTCCAGGACAAAGCAGACCACTTGATTGGCACCACATCGACAAACATTCACTCCCTCCACCATCAACACACAGCAGTGTGTACCATCTACAAGATGCACTGAAGGAATTCACCAAGGCTCCTTAGATAGCACCTTCCAAACCCACGACTACTACGATCTAGAAGGACATGGGCAGCAGATAGATGGGAACACCACCACCTGGAAGTTCCCCTCCAAGTCACTCACTTGGAAATATATCGCCGTACCTTCACTGTCGCTGAGTCAAAATTCTGGAACTCCCTCCCTAACAGCCCTGTGGCTGTACCTACACCACATGGACTGCAGCGGTTCAAGAAGGCAGCTCACCACCACCTTCTCAAGGGCAATTAGGGATGGGCAATAAATGCTGGCCCAGCCAGTGAAGCCCACATCCGTGAATGAATTAAAAAACTGTACAATAATCAGATTTAATACTATTTTGATACAAAATTAAACAAATTCTGGCCTACAGGTACATGCATTACAATTACTTGAAATCCTACCTTGCAAGATTTGCAGATCATAAAAACTTCCATAAAGGTTCATTTTATTAATCTCCAGGACCATTCATGCAGCTGAGTCACTACTTGCTCTGCTTTTTCTGCTCCATGTGACCACCCTAAGCTCATTCCACAATGGCACTATGACTGCTGCCTCAGCTCCCACTTCAATCTCATCTCTTACCCAAGATAAACTTCTTGCCCCCTCAATCACTCCTCACTGAGGTCCAGAGCACTCAATAATCCTCGCTGGCTACATGACTTACTTTCATAACACTTGTCTGCTCTGTTGTTTCCCCATCAGCATGAATTGAATTGGCATATTAGAGGTGTTCAACAACACATGTTGAGACAACAGGCTGGTTGCTCCCATGTTACTGAGCCCCCAGTCTTAGCAATGCTACTATAGGGTGGTAATTGGAAACCAAGGTACCTCCTTAAGGCACCACATAGTGCCAATTTGGAGCAGTATGAGCAAAACCCTGCCCACTCAGCTGCAAAAGGTATATAACAGGGTGAGGAGGGGATTGGGTGGCGGAGAAAGAGGGGTCATGGACAAACTGGCTGACGGGTTATAAGGCTTTCAATTGATGAAGAAGACCTTATAGTCTTTATAGTGGCAGGAAGCTGGATGAAGATTGGCTCTATTTTTTTTAAATGCATTAAGAAAGTTTATTTTTTAAACAGTGCAGCTCTAAATTTGTGAACTAGATTTTGCCTGCATCATCATTATGAGAGATGATCAGAAAACTCTGCTCCAGTCATTCACATTCTTGTTCAGTGGGGGAAGAAAAACTTTGCTTTAAATTGCATCTATTCATCCTCTCTTTGGATTATTTTTAATGTCCTAAAATTACTTAGACACTAGTACTTACCTTTGCAGTAAAAGGGACACTGTATCCTTGTGCTCTTGGAAAAGCTTGAAAAGGTTTGTAGGCAATGCCAGATAATAACATAAGGCTTCAAACTGCCCTTCTGAGGAATCTAGGAACAAAGGGAAGATTCTAATGATGCATGAACCCAGTGCTTCTACATTAAAAAAGTTAAAGCTTTGTTTAGGAGTTATTGGAACTCCTGGATGGAGAAGCTGGATGGAGATTTTAACCAGTTTTATTTAACAAATGTTTGGCACAGCCTTGTAAAAACAAGCCTAAAGCTACTTTTATATTAACACCATTTTAATTCTAACTCCAGGCAATTACGCTGCTAAACATAGCTCCCTTATCCCAGCAGCAGATTTAGCAGTCCAGCCGTGGGATAATACAACTAGATTTTAACAACAGGAATGCCGGGAAATGATTTGCCGACCCTGGTATCCTTGAATCTGAATTAAAGCTGTGTTCATATAAAAAGCAATTAAAATAATGTATAAATTTTACAGTAATGTATCCCCAAGAACTGCTAATGCACTATAGCCACATCATTCACGTGTTTTACAAACATCACAATCAACAGTCATAACCTTTCATGATGGTGAATTTATTTATTCTGATTATTCAATCTCCTCAGCATCACAATTACAATGATGCCTCCTGCCTTACTGTTGCTGCACACCCTCAACTCCCCAAGCACTGTCCTCTTTGACAGTACGCCTCATTAGTGGCTGCTCGTTTGGACACTAAGCTGCTGTTCTCTGCAACTTTATGCTCAGTTTGCTCCACATGCCACCATAACAATCTTTCCCTTTGACCAGGCTTTTTGGCCCCATCCTAATCCCCTCCCTTTTATCTAGAAACTCTGACATTGAAACATGTCAGTTTTAAACATTCTAAATCCCAAAGCTTTTCTCTAATTACTGTCAGGAAGTTATAACAATGTTATTGGAATTTATTGTAAAACAGTAGTATCTGTGTCTTTATATGTGTGCGTGCGTTACTTAATTGGATTAAAGGCAGCTGGTCTGATGTATTAGAAGATGAGCTAGATTTTAAATGTTAAGTCAGTAAACATGGGGGAAGTTCACAATGCAAGGTGTAAAAGGACATTTGCATTTTTAAATAATCTAGACTTGATTGTTTTCAGAGGAGGGGTGAAATGTATCACCTTGCCAGGTGAAGTTCAGAAACAGAGTGTTTATTTTTCCCAAAGATTACTGGTAAAATTAGTACTATGAGATATTTTTATGATCAGGGATGTAAAGTCGAAAGACATAGTGAAACAATGGGAATTTGCATTCAAAGGGGAAAATATGTTTAAAGGAGAGAAGGCTGTGTATAAAGGGAGGCATTTTAAGATCTAACGAGTGTAAAAAGCCTTCAGCACCTGCACCTCAAACTGCTGTCTACAACGAACTGAAGTTAAGGAGACTCACTTTGAATTGGATTGTTCGGGGTGTCATGTTTCTTTGCCTGGGTCTTTTAAAATCCATGTCTTACTCTTGCCTTAACAAAAGTGTAACTGGGAGTTGGATTAACTAGGGGATTTAGAAGTTATTATAGTAGTAATTTGTAGACATATGTATGCACTTAAAATCATTTCTCTTATTAATAAATGTTTAATCTAGTTTTGTTAAAACTTATAAGGCTCAGTGGTCTTATTACTATGGAATTCAAAGCCCACATCTCGAAACATAGAAATTGCAAAAATAAGTTGCGGCAGTTGTCTCAAGTTTCCCTCTGGGATTTGAACAACTCAGCATTTACCATCGGCTGTGCCATAACATTGCTTTATTCCCCTTTTCTTCAAGCACCCATCCTTAAACGTTCACATGGTCTTTGCCTCAAACACCTACTTCAGTGGTGCATTCTACAGCCTCACAACTCTGAGTGAAAGTTTCTCCTGCTTCATATTCTAAATCCCTTGCATTTAATTTTCAAATGTTCTCTTGCTCTTGAGCACTCAACCATTGGAAATTGTCTTATTCCAATATCTTCTGTCCTATCACTTCACCCTGTAACCCCAGATTTTTAAGTCTTTATTTAAGCCCAGTATACCATTAGGTTTTTGTAAGGCTTTATGATTTCCACTGCTGTTTTACACAAACCTGAACCCCTAAATATCTTCCCCCAAAATATGATTACCAACCTCTGGAAAAAAAATCTACCACCTCATTTATTAACACTGAATTTTATTTGCCACATTGTTGCCCATTTCACCAACTCATCAATATCCTCTTGCAGCTTCCACTGCCCTGCAGTTATTTACTGTACCTCCTATTCTCAGTATCCTATTGTTTAGTCCTCCTTAATGTGAAGTGACATGTGTTATCTTTCTGCAAGAGCAGCACTACAGAAATACAAGTATTTTTGTTCCTAATTCTTTTTTGCAATTTAGATGTAGAAAATAGATGCTGTGGTGTGAGCTCAAATTTATAATTCTACCTTGGGATGCAACTGAAACTCAAAGGTGCTTGATTACGAATGTACTGAAATCTAATAATCAAGATGTGAAATCAAAACAGTAATATGCTGGAAATGTATACAAGTCATTCAGTGTTGAAAAGAGAATGGATTTTAATGGAGGGGTGCACTTGAACATTAAGCATAGTCTCCTGGATGCTGACTGATCTGTGCTGCAACTCCACCTCCTCTAATTCCAGTCTCTTGTGCAGCCCTGATTTTCTTTGCTCCACCTCTGGCTGCCATGCCTTCAGCTGCCTAGGCTCTAAATTCTGGAATTTATCCCTAAATCTCTCTGCCTCTCTATTCTCCTTTAAGACACTCTTAAAATCTACCGCTGTGATCACGCTTTTAGTCAGTTGTCCTAATATATCCTTGTGGGGCTGTGTCAAATTTTGTTCAATAATATAATAATCTGTGAAGCACCCAGGGGGGTTTTTACTATATTAAAGGTGCTTCTATAAATGCAAGTTATTGCTTACTACTCCAATTTCAAATGCCCAGCTTTCCTGGTTTTGCTTTGCTATCTCAGACTGAAACAAAGCCCAACATTCCACCCACCTAAAGCCATATGCCTAAACTAGAACGGTAATTGCTCCTCTTCACTTACCTTTTGAGAGCTCCTCAGGAGGGGGCACTCCTAGCAAGTAGTTGAAGAACAAGGCAGAACAACGAAGGAATGGAATGATGCCACACTTCACACAATTCCACAGGTACCAGCCATGGGGCTTACAATCTAAAGATCTGTTAACAATTGCAACTCATTTCAACAATGCATTTGACTTGCAGAAGACAAAGCCCTTGCTCTGCAGAATTAAGACACGCAACACAAATTGCAATTAAGAACAAAACAGATTATAGTAACCCACAATAGGATAATTGCTGGAAAACAAACACTACAGTTGGATTCTCTTAAATAAAATGAAAACAAAAGACAAAATTTATTTTATTGTAAGTAGATTTGAAATTTAACACTGCAATTGTGACAACGTTATTGTAATCCCACAAGGATCAAGTAGCAATGTGAGCAAATTGCAAGGCTTAAGGAGAGTCCTTTGAACAGCCAACAACTTCAGATTAAGTGCACAGAAAACTTGCATAAAGGAGGGAAGGAAGAAAATAATGATTATCAGAACACTAGATGAAGCCCTGCTTGACAGCAAAATAATTTTACCTTTCCCATGTGTGCCACCATTTTTTGCCTGATTTTGCAAAGAACCTTCTGCTACAATATTTTTGCTGGTCTAAACCTCAGGGAGACAAGCAGTTCTCAAGCCTCTACCAATGTGAGAAAAACATGTGCAGCATCAAGCTAGGGTGCTTGCCCTAAATTTTCTAACTCTCCACATTGGGAAACACCCAACATCCATTCAGCATTTCAGCTGATGGAATGATGAAATTTGGAGCTACATGTGTGGCAATATGATGATGGAAACAAGGAGATTTTGAACTGGAAATGCAACAATATGATGGAAGGGAGGAGATTGGGAGCAAGGACGTGGCTTATGTTAGAACGGAATAAGATCAATGAAACTTAGTGCACAGGAGGCAATTTAGCTTGTCCATGTGCGCTGGTTCTTCAAAAGCATCCAATTGGTTCCATTCCCCACATCCTCTCTCCTTGAAACCTGTTGTCACCACCTTCTCTTCAAAAAGCCAGCTCTTGACCCCACCGTCCTTGCAAATTATGGTCCAATCTCCAACCTCCCTTTCTTCTCCAAAGTCCTTAAATATGTTGTCCCTTCCCAAATTTGTGCCCATCTTTCCTGGAACTCAAGGTTTCAATCCCTCCAATCAGGTTTCTGCCCTGCCACAGTATCGAAATGGCTCTACTCAAAGTCACAAATGGCATCCTATGTGACTGTGACAAAGCAAACTTTACCTCCTTTCCTTCTTAACCCATATCCAGCTTTTGACATGGTTGACACAACCATCCTCCTCCAATGCCTCTTCAGCATTGTCCAGCTGGATGGGACTGCTTTCATCTGATTTCATTTTTATCCATCAATTAGAAGTCAGAGAATCATTTGCATTAGATCCTCTTCCTGCTCAACCACTGTTATTTCCCAAGGGTCTATCCTTGCCTGCCACCCCCCATTTCTTATCTACATGCTGCCCCAAGACAACAGCATCTGAAGGCACAGCGTTAGTTTTCACATGTACACTGATAACACCCAGCTCTATCTCACCACTGCCTCTCTCAACTCCTCCACTGTTGCTAAATTATCAGACAGGTTATCCAGCTTCCAGTACTGGATAAGCAGAAATTTTCTCCAATTTAATATTGGGAAGACTGAGGCATTGCTTTCGGTCCATACTCCCAAACTCCATTCCCTATCTACCAATTCTATCCCTCTCCTTGACAGAAGTTTGTTCACAACCTTGGTGTCATATTTGATCCAAAGGTGAGCTCCTGATCTCATATGTGTGCCATCACTAAGACCACCATTTCCACCTCTGTAACACTGCTTGACTTGGCCCATCTCAGCTCAGCCTCATTCATGCCTTTGTTACCTCTCGACTCGTCTCTTCCAATGCACTCCTGGCTGGTTTCCCAAATTCCACCCTCTAAAATTTGAGGTCATCCAAAACTCTGCTGCCTGTGCCTTAACTTGCAGCAATTCCATTCCTTTGTGCTTGCTGGCCTAATTGATTCCTGGTCAAGAAACATTTTAATTTTAACATTCTCATCCTTGTTTTCAAATCCCTTCATGACCTCATCCCTACCTCTGTATTCCCCTCCAGGCCCACAACCCTCCAAAATGCCTGTACTCCTCTTATTCTAGCCTCTTGCTCATCCCCAATTTTAATTGCTCCACCATTGGTGCCTGTGCCTTCAGTTGCCTAAGCCCTAAGCTCTATAATACCTTCCCTACATCTCTCTGCCTCACTTTCCACCTTTAAGACACTCCTTAAAACCTGCTTCTTTGACCAGCTTTTGGTCAGCTGACCTTATATCTCCTTATGTGCCTCATGTCATATAAGTTGTTGTTATCCCTTTAAAATTTTTTTTAAAGTTTATCCACTCCTTTTTAAAAATCATAGTATCATGGATTATTACATCATTGATTTCTGTTAGGGGATTCCATTTGCTAATGGGCAATCTTAGTGAAACATGAAGAAAGCTGATGGAATGGCCAAGGTTGGGAATTAGATGAGTGAGAAGCAGCCTACTACACTGTATCATGTTCCACATTTATTGGGGCAAAAAAAAGTATACTGACAGATCACAATTTCACTGACCCTGTATATGATGATTACAACTCCTGGGTCATTGCAGTGGAGGCCACATATGCAGTGATGAGGATTTAGCAATTAGGTAGGCTGCTAAGTGAGCCTAGCTTGCAATACTGCAGGAACTAGGAAATCACATTATTGCAAGCATCTTTATCTGCATACCTGCTTGTGTATTCCCGAACAATTTCGTACAGCTCTGTTGCTGATTGGGTCTCCTCACTTTCCTCTCCATCCTGCTCCATAGGGCAATCTGTTCAGGAATAACGCAGTATTACATTAAACAATGGCACTTTGAATTATAACTTCCTGTACATTATTAGTTAACACATAATTTCTTTTAGTTTAGAAAGGAAACTAAATAAAATACAACATAGAGCAAAACAAAGGAAAGCTCATGTGCAAGTTTATATTGCGTACATGGCCTCTCAAATTCAGCTTTAAGTACAGGCAGCCTATCTAATATCTTCTGCTCATCAATGTTAAACCCTTCAAGTGTCTGAACTATCTCCTCTTTCACCATGACTGATGCAGTATCATCTTCCTTGGTAGAAGCAAATGTATTCATTTAAACTCAACTCATAACTCAGTCCCTAATTGACCCCACTCCTCCTATTACCACTCTTTTACTATTTGTATGCCCATAGAAGACTTTTGGATTCCCTTTTATATAAGTTACCAGTCTCTTTTCATACTCTCTTTGCTTCTCTTATTTGCTTTTTCAATTTCCCTCTGAACCGTGTATAGTCAGTCTGGTTCTCAGTTGTATTATTCACCTGACATTTGTCATGAGCACCCCTTTCTGTTCCATCTTAATTGCTATATCTTATGTTATCTGGGGCTCCGGATTTTTTTGTCCTACCTTTCCCCTTTGTGCGAATATACCTTGACTATGTCTAGAACACACTCTTCTTTAAAGGTAGCCCATTGTTCAGTCGCAGTTTTGCCTGCCAACTTTTGATTACAATTTATCTTGTCAGATCCATTCTTACCGCACTGAAGTTGGCTTTCCCCCAGTTAATTATTCTTACTCTGGGTTGTTATTTGTCCTTTTCCATAGCCAGCCTAAATCTTATGATACAATGATCACTGTCCCCCAAATGTTCCCCTACTGATACTTGATCCACTTAACCCATCTCATTCCCAAGAACCAGGTCTAGCAGTGCTTCTTTTCGCTGGAGTGGAAACATACTTCTGTAGAAAATTGTCCTGAACACACTGTAGGAACTCTTGCCCCTCTCTGCCCTTTACACTATTACTATCCCAGTGTATATTCGGATAATTGAAGTCCCCCATTACAACTACTTCATAATTCTTGCACCTCTCTAATTTCCTTGCAAAACTCGTTGGTGGGCTATAGACTATACCTAGCAATGTAATTGCACCTTTTTTGTTCCTCAGCTCTAATCAAATAGATTCTGTCCTTGACTCCTCCGGGACATCCTCTCTCTCCAGCACTGCAATGTTCTACTTAATCAATACTGCTATCTCTCCTCCTTTCCATCCTATCTTTCCTGAACACCTTACATTCAAGAATATTTAACATCCAGTCCCACCTAGGCAATTTTCCACAGTTTTGGTAGATGCCAGTGTTGTAGCTGGAACAGATTGGCTAGGGTTGCGGCGAGTTCTGGAGCACAAGTTTTCAGTGCTATTGCCAGCATGTTGTCAGAGCCCATAGCCTTTTCGGTATCAAGTGTGTTTAACTGTTTTGTGATATCACATGGAGCAAATCAAATTGGCTCAAGATTGGCATCTGTGATGCTGGGGGCCTCAGGAGGAAGCCGAGATGGATAATCCACTCAGCACTTTGGCTGAAGATGGCTGCAAATGCACCAGCCTTGTCTTTTGCACTGATGTGCTGGGCTCCACAATCATTGAGGATGGGAATATTTATGGACCTTTTTTCCTCCAGTGAGTTGCTTAACTGTCCACCACCATTCATGACTGGATCTGGCAGGACTGCAGAGCTTAGATCGGATCCATTGATTGTGGGATCACTTAGCTCTGCCTATCACACTTTGCTTTCACTGTTTAGCATGCAAGCAGTCCTGTGTATTGTAGTTTCACCAGGTTGACACCTCATTTTTTGGAATGCCTGGTGCTGCTCCTGGCATGCCCTCCTGCACTCTTCATTGAGCCAGGGTTGATCTCTTGGCTTGATGGTAATGGTAGGGTGAGGGAAATGCCAGGCCATGAGGTTACATATTGTGGTTGAATACAATTCTGCTATTGCTGATGGCCCATAGTGCCTCATGGATGCCCAGTTTTGAGCTGCAAGATCTGTTCTGAATCTATCCCATTTAACACGGTGGTAGTGCCATGCAACATGATGGAGGGTATGCTCAGTTTGAAGATGGGACTTCGTCTTCATAAGGACTGTGTGGTGGTCACTCATACCTATACAGTCATGGACAGAAGCATCTGCAACAAGTAGACTGGGGAGGACAAGGTCGAGTAGACTTTTCCCTCCTGTTGGTTCACTCACCATATGCTGCAGGCCCAATCTAGTGGCTATGTCCTTCAGAATTCAGTCAGCTTGGTCTGTAGTGGTGCTACCATGCCACTCTTGATGATGGACATTGAAGTCCCCACCCAGAGTACATTCTATGCCCTCACCACCCTCGATGCTTCCTCCAAGTGCTGTTCAACATGGAGGAGTACTGACTCAACAGCTGAGGAAGGATCAGGTGGTGCTCAGTAGGAGTTTTCCTTGCCCATGTTTGACCTGATGCCATTTGACTTCATCGGATCCGGAATCAATGTTGAAGACTTCCAGGCAACTCCCCCCTGATTGTATACCACTGTGCCACTGCCTCTGCTGGGTCAGTCCAGCCAGTGGGACCGGGCATATGCAGGGATGTTGATGGTGGCGCCTGGGACATTGGGTGTAAGCTATGACTCTGTGAACATGATGACGTCAGGCTGTTGCTTGACCAGTCTGTGGGAAAGCTCTTCCAATTTTGGCACAAGCCCCCAGAGGTTCATAAGGAGGGCTTTGCAGAGCCGACAGGGCTGGAAATGCTGCTGTCATTTCCAATGCTCAAGTTGATGCCAGGTGAACTGCCTGGTTTTATTCCTTTTTTACTTTTCTGCAGCAATTTGGTACAACTGAGAGGCTTGCTAGGCCATTCCAGAGGGCATTTAAGAATCAAACACATTGCTGTGGGTCTGGACTCACATCTAGGCCGGACCAGGTAAGGAAGGCAGATTTCCTCTCCTGAAGGACATTAATGATGGGCTTTCACAACAATCGGTGATAGTTTCATGGTCACCATTACCAGGACTTGCTTTTAGTTCCAGATTTTTAAAAATTAACTAACGGAATTTAAATTCCATCAGTTGCCATGGTGGGATTTGAACACAGCCTCAGGGAATTAACCTGGGTCTCTGGATGACTAGTCCAGTGACATTGCCACTATGCTATTGTCTCCCTGAATCTAATGTCTTTACCATTTCTTTATTTCCCACTATAATTTCTCCTGTCTCAGCCTTGAAGGGACCCACATTTACTTTTGCTCCTCTTTTTTTTCATACTTCCAATTTATTTTCATATTTTTTGCTAGTTTACTCTCATATTTTATTTTTTTGATCTATCAATTTCATGGGCATCTTTTGCTGATTTTTAAAACCCTCCCAGTCCTCAGAGTTACTAGTCATTTTGGTAACATTGTAAGCCTATACTTTTAATCCAATATTATCATTAACTTCTCTAGTTAGCAATGGTTGTACCACTTTTCCAGTGGAGTTATATTCCTCAAAGGAATACATGTTTGCTCAGAACCTTCTGAAATTGTTGTGTTCTTTCAACCCTGGCCTCTTGTGAACACCGCCACCATCAACCCCACTCCTTTCACCCCACCAATGATGGCCATGCCTTCAGATGTCTAGGCCCTAAGCTCTGGAACTCCCTCCCTAAACTTCTCCATCTTTCAATGTCTCCCTCTTTAAAGACATTGTTTAAAACTTTTGATCACCTGTTCTACTACATCTTCTTTGACTTGGTGTCAATTTTTGTCAGATTCCGGACCTGTGACAGACCTTGGGATATTTTACTGCATTAAATGGTGCAGTAGAAATGCAAGTTGTTGTTTTCTTGTACACTCAAACATTTTTTTTTTGTTGTTTTTGGGGTCGAAAATCTGCTATGATGCAACTTAACAGGATTCTGAAATATTCGAACAGTAGAGTAAACATACTTATGTGCAAGTTTTAAATGTACAAGGCACATCAAGTACTAGGCACTAAAATTAGAAAGTGGGTTTGTGTTGATTGTGCGCTATTCTAGAATTGCTGACTTAGAGAAATACACCGGGGAACACGCTGAATAGGTTTGCACTAGCATCCGCCAGCTGTTAATATTGCATACATAAAAAACAGGCATGTACTTTGAGTCTCAAACAGCTACCAGGTGTGTCAGGTCAACAAATGTCACAGGACTTCTTTTAGAGTTTTTCAAAATGCT
Source organism: Cetorhinus maximus (assembly GCF_964194155.1). Classification (NCBI taxonomy): domain Eukaryota; kingdom Metazoa; phylum Chordata; class Chondrichthyes; order Lamniformes; family Cetorhinidae; genus Cetorhinus; species Cetorhinus maximus. Next base: position 73,768,392 of record NC_135896.1, read on the forward strand.
ACATGCTCAAATATAACACTAGTTAAGTTACTTTCCCCAGTCTGTAGACTAGCTACCAAGCAACAAGGTATATCTGTTTTTTGGTGGTGCCAGGTGGGAAAGGAAATTTGGCCTTGACACTGGGGCAAGACCCTTCACTTCAAACACTGTATGGGATCTTTTACAATCACTTGGCAAAGTAGATGAGCAAAGAAAATTCCAATACTGCCCACAACCACAACACTAACTGTTAATCAAAAAACCATAAACTCTTGTTTTGTTCCTGGAATCCAATGGTACAATTATCAAGACTTTTCTTTTCATTAGGCACCAAACACATGGTACTTATAAAAATTACAGTGCTTCAAAATATGAATATTAATGTTTGCTACTATACTCAGAACAGACCAGCTGAGACCTGGAAAATATCAGACATTGCCCAGCTTCAACTTTTGTTCTTAGGAAGCAAACTGAGAGACAACTGTGAAAAGGTTCACAGGAAATGAGATTTCAGCTTTTTCTCAAATGCTCCTTAAACTCAACTTACTATTTCTTGGAAGTCAGAGGAACTCTTTCATTGCATCGCGCTGCACAGAAGGCCATTCGGCCCATCTTTTCTGTGCCAGTTGCTCTTTCTCCATAGTCCTGCAACATTTTGTATTGGCAAGGGGGATAGAAACCAGAGAACTAGAAAAAATATGGCGCAGAAAGAGGCCAATCAGCCCATGTCTGCACCGGCCAAGAAGAGGAAAAAAGAAACTAGCCGCTCATTTTTAATCCCACTTTCCAGCACCTGGTCCGTAGCCTTGCAAGGTACCTTTTAAATGAGTTGAGCGTTTCAACCTCAACCACCAATTTAGGCAGTGAATTCCAAACACCCACCACCCTCTGGGTGAAAAACGTTTTCCTCATGTCTCCTCTAATCCTTCCACCAATCACCTTAAATGTACGGCCCCTGGTAATTGACTGCTCAGCAAAGTTCCTAATCATGCCTCCCACATTTAAGTCCAAATCATTAATTTATACAACAAACACCACTGGAAAACGCTTTCCATTCGCAAAAACATCCATCCACCATTACCCTTTGTTGCCTGTCGCTAAGTCAACTTTGGATCCAACTCTTCACCTTCCCCTGTATCCCATGCGATCTCACTTTTCTGACCAGTCTATCATGTGGGATCTTGTCAAATGCCTTACTAAAATCCATGTAGACAACATCCACTGCACTACCCTCATCAATCCTCCTTGTTACTAACCTAATCAAATTTTTTGAAGAAGTAAGACACGATCTTCCCCTAACAAAACCAATCTGACTATCCCTGATCAATCCTTTTCTAAGTGACAGTTTCTGTCTCTCAGAATGCCACAATGTTCACAGACCACTTAATCCTCTGGTAGTACCTCACCTGTATCCAAGTGAGGCTTGGGAAATAATCGTCAGAACATCCACTGTTTCATCCCTGACTTCCTTTAACGACCTGGGATACAATCCATCTGGTCCTGGTGATTTACACACATTCAAGGATCCAGTCCCTCAGTACTTCCTCTTTCATTCTGCTTATTGTCTCTAATATTTCACACTCCTCTTCCTTAGCTAAAATGTCTGCATCATTCCTCTCCTTAGTGAAGACAGAGGCAAAGTACTCATTGAGAACCCTGCCCACACCTTCAGCATCAAAGCACAAGTTACCATGTACATCTCTGATAGGCCCTACCCATTCCTTACTTATTCTCTTGCTCTTATTGCACTGGTAAAACATCTTTGGGTTCTCTTTGATTTTACTTGTCAATATTTTTTCTTATCTGCTCTTTGCTTTCCTCATTTCCTTTTTTACTTCACCCCTGTACTTTCTATACTCCTTTAGGCTTTCTTCAGTATTAACCTTTTTGTGACATTCATAAACTTTCTTTTCTGCTTCATCTTACCCTGTATGCTTCTGGATAATCGGGGACTCTAGGTTTGGCAGTACCACCCTTTTTTTTTGGGGGAATGTCTACATTGTGCCTGTCGTATCTCGCTTTTGAATACCTCCCACTGATTTGACACAGTTTTCCTTTCTAATAGCTGCATCCAGTCCACTTTCACCAGTACAGTTTTGTAAAATTTGTCTTCCCCAATTTAGAACTTTTAGTTCTGTTTTATCTTTGTCCTTTTCCATAATGATGCTAAATCTAACTGCATTTGGTCACCATCTCCAAAATGGTCCCCCACTGCTATTTCATCCACTTGCCCAGCTTCACTTCTTAAGACTAAATTTAGAATTGTGCCCCCTCCTCTTGGGCTTGTTATGTGCTGGCTGAAAAAGCTCTCTTGAATATAGTTGAAGAATGTTGTGCCCTCTGTGCCCTTCACACTGCTCATATCCTCGTTGATATTAGGGTACTTGCAGTCTTCAACTATTACTGCCCTATTGTTCTTTCACTCAGACATTTGCCTATATATTTGCTCTTCCAACTCCCTTCCATTATTTGGGGCTCTACAGTACAATCCTAACAATGTGGCTGCCCCTTTTTTCTTTCTAAGCTCAACCCATATGGCCTCATTTGCTACTTCATTTAGCATTTCTTTCCCCCTCACTGCCGTGTCACCGTTGCCCCCCTCACTGCCGTGTCACCGTTGCCCCCTCACTGCCGTGTCACCGTTGCCCCCCCTCACTGCCGTGTCACCGTTGCCCCCCTCACTGCCGTGTCACCGTTGCCCCCATTACTGCCGTGTCACCGTTTCCCTCCTCACTGCCGTGTCACCGTTGCCCCCCCTCACTGCCGTGTCACCGTTGCCCCCCTTCACTGCCGTGTCACCGTTGCCCCCCACTCACTGCCGTGTCACCGTTGCCCCCCTCACTGCCGTGTCACCGTTTCCCTCCTCACTGCCGTGTCACCGTTTCCCTCCTCACTGCCGTGTCACCGTTTCCCTCCTCACTGCCGTGTCACCGTTTCCCTCCTCACTGCCGAGTCACCGTTTCCCTCCTCACTGCCGTGTCACCGTTTCCCTCCTCACTGCCGTGTCACCGTTTCCCTCCTCACTGCCGTGTCACCGTTTCCCTCCTCACTGCCGTGTCACCGTTTCCCTCCTCACTGCCGTGTCACCGTTTCCCTCCTCACTGCCGTGTCACCGTTTCCCTCCTCACTGCCGTGTCACCGTTGCCCCCCTCACTGCCATGTCACCGTTGCCCCCCCTCACTGCCATGTCACCGTTGTACCCCCCTCACTGCCATGTCACCGTTGCACCCCCCTCACTGCCATGTCACCGTTGCCCCCCCCCACTGCTGTGTCACCGTTTCCCTCCTCACTGCCATGTCACCGTTGCCCCCCTCACTGCCGTGTCACCATTGCCTCCCCCTCACTGCCGTGTAATTGTTAGATGTAAACGATGAAGAGTATAGACGTAGAGGTGATTCTTTATTATAATACTTCCAATTTTGTGAATGCAAAAAAAGTATAGTATATTTCATTGCTACCAGTCTTATAGTGCTCACCTGTTGTTGAGGTAAAAAGTATCTGCACAATATGTGCCATGGTAACCAGGTGGAAGAGGTAGAGGTTGTTGAACGCACAGCTGATATCTGAGGGTTGTAGTTCCACAGTCTCTTCCCAGTACAATGAAGGAAATGCTAGGACTAGGCTTACCTGAAAAACAAATTAGTTGCAACAATACTGAAGAATTAAACAGCAATTCAACCTGCAAAAAACAAACTCATCATCAATCACACAAATCAGTGTGGCAAATGCAATTTACAACTGGACTTCAGTCACCTACATCTTTAAAGAAATCCATATGTCTTTGTGGCCAGGGTTTTGCGAGCGGAGGAGAAAGGGAGGCTCATAGATGCAACTATGCACCCACCTATTCAATGAGAATTATATGACGTCCTTTCATGGGCCTACTGCATGTGTTCCTAAATGAATTAGGTCAAAGATTAGTTGGTAGAAAGGGCAAGTCTTCAGACTGGGGAAAATTAATTCATTTATTACTTATAATGCTTGAATAATCAACACAGCTTTCCTCTTCCACACTTGAGATGAAAGACTGGCCTTTGTTATAAATCACTGCTGCATTGAATTACCCACAGGTGTGGAGATAATCTACAGAATAGACGGGAAACTGTTCAACCTACGCCGCCTTCAATCCAAAACCAAATCAACTCTAACCTCAGTCATTGAGCTTCAGTACGTAAATGATGCTTGTGTGTGCACTCACTCAGAAACTGAGCTCCAAGTTACTGTTGACTCCTCCTCTGAAACATGAGAAAATGGGCCTTTTACTAAACACCCAGAAAACTAAGGTCCACTTTCAACCAGCTCCCACAGCATGATACCAGCACCCCCCTACCCCGTGCACCATGCTCCCCCAACCCACCCCCTGTGATTAAGATCAATGGTGTGATCCTGAAAAATGTGGACCAATATCCGTATCTTGGAAACGTTCTCTCTATCAAGGCAGGCACAAGATGATGAAATTCATCATAGCTTCCAATGTGCCAGCTTAGCCTTCGGCTGACCAAGAAAAAGATTATTTGAGGACCAGGATATCAAACCAAAAACTAAAGTCACAGCTTACTGGGCAGCAGTGATCCCTGCACTTGTATTTCCTGCGCTCTTATACGTTTTGAAGATTTGGACAAATTACAGCAGGCCAGGGGAGACGATGGCGTAGTTGTGATGTCATTGGACTAGTAATCTGGAAGCGCAGGCTAACGCAATCAGCTCTTGACGTATCAGCCATCGAACCGGAGTGAAAGCAAGTCATCCTCCATTTCCAGGGACTACAGAGGAAGGCAAGAAGATTGCTGCAATAGTTGAACTCTAGATCAGTTGTGAGCTGACATATGGGCTGGATAAAACAGGTACAAACATTGACACTTCGTGAAGGTTCGTCAAAATCTACTTTATCTAAAACTCTCGTCATGTAACAAACTAAAAAGCAGGTTCTAGAATTGTAGATGGATTTGATCTTCTGATTGTTTAAACTATGGTTAGCTTAGGTAAGTGCTCGTCGCTTCTCACCTTGTTGTATCATTACTGTGTCATCATTTAGAAGTTGTAACTTCTAAATCTGGCACAAGTTTTGGCCAATAAACATTGATCTGACCATGTGGCATTTACTACTTTCCAAAGAACATGCTGCACAACCCACAGGATCACTGGTAGCTGATATGACAAATAAAGAGTCAGCACCATTCATAACTCCTCAGATACTGAAGCAGTCCGTGCCCATATGCAGCAAGGCCTGGACAACATTTCAGTTTGGGCTAATAATTGGCAAGAAATATTCACACCACACAAATGTCAGGCAATGACAATTTCCAACAAGAGAGAATCCAACTACCTCCCCATGACATTCAATGGCATTACCATCGCTGAATCCCCCACTATCAACATCTTGGGGGTTACCATTGACCAGAAACTGAAACTGGGCCAGCCATATAAATACTGTGGCTGCAAGAGTGGGTCACCTGTTCACCATCTACAAGGCACAAGTCAGGAATATAATGGAATACTCTCCACTTGCCTGGGTAAGTTCAGCTCCAACAACAGTCCCATCCAGGACAAAGCAGACTGCTTGATTGGAACCTCATCCATCAACATCCACTACTGATGCACAATGGCAGCAGTGTGTACCATCTACAAGATGCGCTGCAGCAACTTACCAAGGCTTCTTCGACAGCACAATCCACACCCACAACCTTTACCACCTAGAAGGTCAAGGGCAGCAGATGCATGGGAACACCATCACCTGCAAGCTCCCCTCAAGTCACACACCATCCTGACTTGGAAATATATTGCCGTTCCTGGGTCAAAATTCTGGAACTTCCTTCCGAACAGCCCTATGGGTATACCTACACCATACGGACTGCAGCGGTTCAAGGCGGCAGCTCACCACCATCTTCTAAGGGCAATTAGGGATGGGCAATAAAAATGCTGGGCTAGCCATGTCCCATGAACGAATAAAAAAAAGTTAATTCTGGTTGTGCTTCAGACATGTTTGGATACTTCAGTTCCCAGAAGATGCCATCTATTTAAAGAAACTCTCTTAAAAGCCCAAATCTCCAACTGTAACATATAGGAACAGGAGGCTAATCAACCCCTCAAGCCAGTGTTCTGCCATTGAGGTAGATCAAGTTACCTGCTTTTGCTCCTTATCCTTGAACTCTTGCCTAACAAAAATCTATCAATCTCAGCCTTGAAACTTTCAATTCACCCCCAGGCTCAACAGCTTTTTCGGATAAGAATTGCCACTACAACATGTGAAGAAGTGCTTCCTGACAATGGCTTGGAATCAGGAAATCCATAGTACAACCATGATATTACAATAGGAGAAACTATTAGATTAAATAATCTTCTCATATACCACAAAGAATAAAGGCCCATAAACATACCAAGAGGTGGAAGAAGTCAATATCCAGAATTGACCAAGAGTCTTCAACATCCATGTGGGGCACAAAAACTAGAAAGCAAAACAAAATCATATAATGTAAAAAATACAAAAACAAAAATAGGTGGAAAAACTCAGCAGGTCTGACAGCATCTACGGAGAGGAACACAGTTGACATTTCGAGTCCGTATGACTCTTCATCAGAACTAAGGAAATAGAGAAATTAGGTGAAATATAAGCTGGTGGAGGGGGTGGGACAGGTAGAGCTGGATAGAGGGCCAGTGATAGGTGGAGGCAAAGAAGAGATTGCCAAAGATGTCATAGACAAAAGGACAAAGGGGTGTTGACGGTGGTGATATTATCTAAGGAATGTGCTAATGGGGACATTAAGGGTAGCAAGCAGGACAAGCACTGGCAGATGGCCCTAGTGGGGGGTGGGGTGGATCGAAATAGGCTAAAAGGTGGAGATAAAACAATAGATCGAAATAAATTTAAAAATAGGTGGGAAAAGAAAAAGAAAAATATATTTTTAAAAAATTATAAATTATTGGAAAAAGGGGGTTCGGAAAGGGGGTGGGGATGGAGTGGAGAGTTCAATGTAAAAAATACTTTCGTTGACTGAAGTGAATGGTTGATTATCAGATGTCGAACTAGCTTAGCTGAAATGTTTTGAGTTCCTTTCAATACAATAACTTGAATGATCAAAGTTCAGCAAAACTGAAAACATTCTGTACCAAAATAACATGTTTCAGCAGCGGGAGTATGAATACAGACACAAATCCACATTTATATGGATGGCCAAATGTTACTACAAATTACAATATTCACTTACTAATTCCTCTTTCTACTTCTGAATCGCATAAGATACCATGGGAATTGGAGGACACGATTTGATCTAGTTTGATGCTCAGCTGACATCATGCATGATTTTAACAGAGTCAGGTTTCAACAAAGGCAAGGCATTATGTATCTAACTTGGATATATATTGTCACAAAAAAGGTGTGAAGAAATCGATTTTCTACTAAAGGGAGAACAGCCATGAAGCAGATATCTACGGTCATAGAAATAAAGAGCTCTCTTTTACATTTCTTATTATTTTTATTAATATGAATTTTACTACATTACATATAAAATAAAAATATAAATTAATATAACTTCCTATTATTCTTTCTATTTCACATCTACACAAAATTGAGCACATCTCTAGTACAGGGCAAAATCTGTCTTTGTCCTGCTAAGTATCTCAGAATAGCTGATTAAAATTGTCCGTCTTTCCAAAATAGAAAATTGCCAAACATTTCTTAAGAGATTTTTTTCTCTGAGGGCCATGAGTCTTTGGAACACTCTTCCCCAGAGAGTGGTGGAGGCAGGATCATTGAATATTTTTAAGGCAGAGGTAGATAGATTCTTGACTACCAAGGGAGTCAGAAGTTATTGGTGGTAGGCAGAATGTGGAGTTGAGGCCACAACCAGGTCAGGCATGATATTATTGATTGACAGAGCAGGCTCAAGGGGCTGAATGGCCTACTCCTGCACCTAATTACTATATACTTATGTGCTACTCCCATGGTGATATCATTTGAAAACACATCAAATTCCACACCCATCTTTCTCTTTCACTACCACCATTCTTGACCCCTCCACTGTCTCCTATTTGTTACACAGCTTGTCCAACATCCAGTATTGGAGCAGGAATTTCCTACAACTAAATATTGGGAAGGCTGAAGACTTTAACTCTTCTCCCTGTCCACCATTTCCATCTCTGGTAACTGTCTTAAGCTGAGCAAAACTGTTTGCAACCTCAGTGTTGTGTTTGACCCAGAGATGAGTTTCTGGCTACATACCCGCACTATCACCTGAACTGCCTACTTCCACTACTACAACACTGCGCAACAACTTTGCCCCTTACTCAGTTCATCTGCTTTTGAAACCCTTTTCAATGCCTTTGTCACCTCTACACTTGAATGCTCTACAATGCTATCCTAGCCACTGCTGCCAATACCTTAACTCCCTCCAAATTTCATTCACCCATTACCCCCATTTTGTTGACCTTCACTGGCTCCCCATCTGACAAGGTGTTCATTTTAAAATTCTCATCCTAGATTTCAAATCCCACGATGGCTTTGACCTTCCCTATCTCTGTAGCTTCCTCCATCCTACGAGGCTTTGAAATCTCTGCGCCCCTCCAATTTTGGCCTCTGACACATTGCTTACTTAATTGCTCCACCATTGGTGGCCGTGCTTTCAACTACCTGAGCTCTAAGATCCAGAATTTGCTCCTGAAACCACTCTGCCTCTCTACCCTTCTCTCCTTCTTTAACGTGTTCTTTCCCTTTGATCAAGTATTTGGTCATCTCTCCTGATTGCTCCATCTGGGGCTCAATGTCAAAAATAGTTTTACTGATATTGCTCTTGTTAAGCACCTTGGGATGTTTTACTATGTTAAATGAGCCATATAAATCTAAGTTGTTGTTGATGTTGTTGCTTTTATATAGCACCATACCACATCCTAAAAACACCTCAGACAACTTAATATTCAATAAATTACTTCAGCAATGGAGTTGCTGCTGTTATGTTGATTGAACAACACAACTAATTTGCACACAAGGTCTCTTAAAACAGGAACAACATAAATGGTGAGTTAAACTGCTACTGGGGTACTCATTGAAGGAGGATTGCTGACCAGAACTCTAAGACAACCCACTCCTCTACAACAGTGTCATGGGATCTGGTAGATTTAATGTCTCATCCAGCATCTCTGACAATTCAGCACTCCCTCAGAATGACACGTTTCAGTCTAGATTATATGCTCAAATCCTAAATTGGGGTTTGAATTGTCAACCTCTGACCCAACGGCACCAACTGAGGCCTTGCTGACATGAGAAGAACTGAGTAATCGGCAAAGATGGAAAATACAGGCTTTTCAGCCTTCTAAGAAGAACAGTTAAGAATGGATTTTAGGGAGGTATATAAAATAGTGAATCATATAGGACACTTAACCACAAAAGTAGGGTAAGGGAGTACAAGCTCACAAGGAAGATTTTGGGTTCCTTTCAGGAACCTCTTTTACGAACTTCTAGGCATAGCAGCCGATGTGACAGTCCTGGAATTCCTTCAGAACTGTTGGGTTCTGTTTTGAGGGAATTTTTCTGAATGAACAAACCATATTGAATCAAATAGGCTCTCTCATCCACATCACTTTGATATTAAAGACCTCATAGCAAAGGATACTCTAGGCAAGAGTGATCATAACATGATGGAATTTCACATTCAGTTTGAGTGTGAGAGATGTGGGTCCATAACTAGCGTCTTAAGCAAAAGCAATTACAAGGGTTGAGGACAAAGTTGGCTCAAGTGGACTGGGTAAATAGGTTAAATGGGAAGATGGTAGAGAAGTAATTTACGGAGATATTTCATAGCTCTCAACAAATTCCATTGAGGAAGACAGACTACCAGAAGGATGCACCATCCATGGCTAACTAAGGAAGTTAAAGGTGGCATGAAATTGAGAGGGGTACAATGCTGCAAAGATTAGTGATAGGCCAGAAGATTCGGAAAGTTTTAGAAACCAGCAAAGGATGACAAAAAAAAAGGGAGAAATTGGAGTATGAGAGAAAACTAACATGTAATATAGAACAGACAGTAAAAGCTTCTGCAAGTATATAAACTGAAATGAGTAGCTAAAGTGAGCGTTGGTTCCTTAGAGCGTGAAGCTGGAGAATTAATAATGGGAAATGAGGAAACAGCAGAGACTTTCAATACACATTTTGTATCCATCTTCATGGTAGAAAACACAAAAGCATCACATTAGAAGCCACAATAAACATCCCAAGAATAGTAGGAAATCAAGAGACAAAAGGGGGAGGGACTTAAACCAATCACTATCACTAGAGGAAAAGTTCTAGGTAAACTAATGGAACTTAAGGCTGACAAGTCCCCTGAACCTGTAGGCCTCCATCCTAAGATCTTAAAAGAAACGTTTGCAAATATAGTGGATGCATTGGTTGTAATCAAAAAACGGGAGGTGTTAGGCGTCTTGAAGAATATTAAGGTGGATAAGTCCCCAGGGCCAGATGGGATCTACCCCAGAGTACTGAGGGAGGCAAGGGAGGAGATTGCTGGGGCCTTGACAGAAATCTTTGTATCCTCACTGGCTACGGGTGAGGTCCCAGAGGACTGGAGAATGGCCAATGTTGTTCCATTGTTTAAGAAGGGTAGCAGGGATAATCCAGGAAATTACAGGCCGGTGAGCCTTACGTCAGTGGTAGGGAAATTATTGGAGAAGATTCTTCGTGACAGGATTTACTACCATTTGGAAGCAAATGGGTGTATTAGTGAGAGGCAGCATGGTTTTGTGAAGGGGAGTTTGTGTCTCACTAACTTGATTGAGTTTTTCGAGGAAGTGACAAAGATGATCGACGATGGAAGGGCAGTGGATGTTATCTACATGGATTTCAGTAAGGCCTTTGACAAGGTCCCTCATGGCAGACTGGTACAGAAGGTAAAGTTGCACGGGATCAAAGGTAAGCTGGCAAGATGGATACAGAATTGGCTTGGTCATAGAAGACAGAGGGTAGCAGTGGAAGGGTGCTTTTCTGAATGGAGAGCTGTGACTAGTGGTGTTCCGCAGGTATCAGTGCTGGGACCTTTGCTGTTTGTAGTATACGTAAATGATTTGGAGGAAAATGTAACTGGGCTAATTAGTAAGTATGCAGACGACACTAAGGTTGGAGGAGTTGCAGATAGTGAAGAGGATTGTCAAAGGATACAATGGGATATAGATCGGTTGGAGACTTGGGCGGAGAAATGGCAGATGGAGTTTAATCCGGACAAATGCAAGGTAATGCATTTTGGAAGATCTAATACAGGTAGGAATTATACAGTAAATGGCAGAACCCTTAAGTGCATCGACGGGCAAAGGGATCTGGATGTACAGGTCCACAGCTCACTGAAAGTGGCAACACAGGTGGATAAGGTAGTCAGGAAGGCATATGGCAGGGGAATTGAGTATAAAAGCTGGGAAGTCAATGCTGCAGCTGTATAGAACCTTGGTTAGGCCACACTTGGAATATTGCGTGCAATTCTGATCGCTACATTACCAGAAGGATATGGAGGCATTGGAGAGGGCGCAGAGGAGGTTTACCAGGATGCTTCCTGGTCTGGAGGTTATTAGTTATGAGGAGAGGTTGGAGAAACTCGGATTGTTCTCACTAGAGTGACAGAGATTGAGGGGCGACTTGATAGAAGTTTACAAAATTACAAGTGGCATGGACAGAGTAGATAGTCAGAAGCTTTTTCCCAGGGTGGAAGAGTCAATTTCTAGGGGACATAGATTTAAGGTGAGAGGAGAAAACTTTAGAGGAGATGTGCGGGGCAAGTTTTTTTACATAGAGGGTAGTGAGTGTCTGGAATTCGCTGCCAGAGGAGGTGGTGGAAGCAGGTACGAAAGTGGTGTTTAAGAGGCAGCTTGACAAATACATGAATAGGATGGGAATAGAGGGATATGGACCCCGGAAGTGCAAAATGATTTAGTTTGACAAGCAATATGATCGGCGCAGGCTTGGAGGGCCAAAGGGCCTGTTCCTGTGCTGTACGTTTCTTTGTTCTTTGTTCTAAATCTTCCAAAATTCCCTAGATTCTGGAAAAGTCCCAGAAGACTGGAAAACCATAAATGCAACACTGCTGCTCAAGAAAGGAAGGAGACAGAAAGCAGAAAACTATAGGCTAGCTAGCCTAACGTCTGTCATTGCGAAAATGCTGTAATCCATTAAAGAGATAGTAGCAGGAAATTTAGAAAATCATAATACAACCAAGCATGGTTTTGTGAAAGGGAAATAGTGCTTGACAAATTTGTTAGAGTTGTTTAATGCTGTTACTAGCAGGATGGACAATGGGGAACCAGTAGAGGTAGGGTATTTGGATTTCAAAAAGGCATTTGATAAAGTGCCAAATAAAAGATTATTACACAAGCTAAGAGCTTATGGTGTTAGGAGTGATCTTTTAGCATGGACAGGGGACTGTCTAACTAACAGGTAACAGAATCAAGATATATGGATCATTTTCAGGATGGCAAACAAACTGGAGTGGCACAGGTATCTGTGCTGGGGCCTCACAACTACTTACAATCTATATTAATAACCCAGATGAAGGGACCGACTGTATTGTAGCCAAATTTGCTGATGATACAAAGAAAGGTAGGAAAGCAAGTTGTGAGGTGGATGCAGAAAGTCTGCAAAGGGATAAAGAAGTTCAGTGAGTAGGCAAAAAATTGGCAGATGGAGTATAATGTAGGAAAATTTGAGGTTGCCCACTTCTTTGGCAGGAAGAATAGAAAGGCAGAATATTGTTTGAGAGAGAGACTGCAGAATGCTACAGTACAGAGGGATCTGGGTGCCCTTGTACAAGAATCACAAGGTCAGCATGTAGATACAGCAAGTAATTAGAAGGCAAATGGAATGTTTGGCCTTTATTACAAGGAAGATAGAATATAAAGGTATGTAAGTCTTGCCACAGCCGTACGGGGCATTAGTGAGACGACTAGAGTACTGTGCATTGTTTTGGTCACCTTACTTAAGGAGAAACATACTTGCAATGGAAGCAGTTCAGAGAAGGCTCACTAGGCTGATTCCTGGGATGAGGGGCTTGTCTTGAGTAAAGAGTGAGCAGGATGGGCCTATACTCATTTGGAGTTTAGAAGAATGAGAGGTGATGTTAATGAAACATAATATTCTGAAGGGGCATGACAGGGTAGATGCTGAGAGGATGTTTCCTCTCATAGGAGAATCCAGAACGATGGGGCACAGTTTAAAAATAAGGGGGCTCCCATTTAAGATGGAGAGGGGAAGAAATTTCTTCTCTCAGAACGTCATTAGTGTTTGGAACGCTCTTCCTCAGCGAGCAGTAGAGGCTGGGTCATTGACTATATTCAATGCATGACTTAGGCAGATTTTTGATTGACAAGGGAGTCAAGGGTTATGGGGGACAGGCAGGAAAGTGGAGTTAAAGCCACAATTAGATCGCTATGATCTTACTGAATGGCAGAACAGGCTCAATGGGCTGATTGGCCTACTCCTGCTTCTATTTCTAATGTTTTCATTATTACTACAAGTTTAGCATGCTTTGTTTAAAAAAAAAGTTATTTTTTGCCTTTTCCCAATCTGCGTTGGACACCTACAGAGTGTTTTAGCCATGTCTGAAAACTGCTTACAGGCTTCCATCAATGTTGTTCTGGATGCTTCCAAGGCTCATGAACAGAAAGCTCCAGGTGCTTAATTAGCATACTACAGGTTATTAAAGACAGCGAGCCTTTAATCCAACATTGTGCACATGTTATTGGATGGGAGGAGTGAGATTCAGGTGCTGCATCAGTTACTAAATTAACTTCATAGTGTTTTAAAGATTTTATATTTCTGCTTAGGAAACTAAGAAAGATTAGATCACACAAGGATATCATAACAGGACACTCCGAAAATATCAATGGGATTAGACAAAGTCAACATGGATTTATGAAAGGGAAATCATGTTTGACAAACCTGGAGTTTTTTGAGAAAGTAACTAGTACCATAGATAAGGGAGTAACCAGCAGATGTGGTGTATTTGGATTTTCAGAGAGCTTTGGATAAAGTCGCACATTAGAGATTAGTGTGCAAATTAAAGCACATGGGATTGGGGGTAATATACTGGCATGGATTGGGAATTGGTTAGCAGGAAGGAAACAGTAGGAATAAATGGGTCTTTTTCAAAGTGGGTGACTAGTGGGGTATCACAGGGATCAGTGCTTGGGTCCCAGCTATTCACAATATATATCTATCAATGATTTGGATGAGGGAACCAAATGTAATATTTCCAAGTTTGCTGATGACACAAAACTAGGTAGGAATGTGAGTGGTGAGGAGGATGTAAAGAGGCTTCAAGGCCGTTTAGATAAGTTGAGTGAGTGGAAAAATACATGGCAGATACAGTATAACGTGGATAAATGTGAAGTTATCCACTTTGGTAGGAAAAACAGAATGGCAGTGTATTATTTAAATGGTGATAGATTGGGGAATATTGATGCACAAAGGGGCCTGGGAATCCTTGACTGTCAGTCACTGAAAGCAAGCATGCGGGTACAGCAAGCACTTAGGAAGGCTACCAGTATGTTGGCCTTCATTGCAAGAGGATTTGAGTATAAGAGCAAGGATGTCTTACTGCAGCTGTACAAGGTCTTGGTGAGATGACACCTGGAGCAATGTGCGCAGTTTTGGTCTCCTTGCCTAAGAAAGGATATACTTGCCATAGAGGGAGCGCAGCAAAGATTCACCAGACAGATTCCTGGAGTAGAAGGATTGTCGTATGAGGAGAGATTGAGTCAACTAGGCCTGTATTCACTGGAGTTTGGAAGAATGAAAGGGGGTCTCATTGAAACATATAAAATTCTGACAGGGCTGGACACACTGGATGCAGGGAGGATGTTTCCCCTGGCAAGGGAACAAGGGGTCACAGTCTGAGGATATGGGTAAGCCACTCAGGGCTGAGGTGAGGAGAAATTTCTTCACTCAGGGGGTGGTGAACCTGTGGAATTCTCTACCACAGAAGGCTGTGGAGGCCAAATCACTGAATATATCTGAGAAGGAAATAGATTTCGAAACACTAAAGGCGCCAAGGGGTATGGGGAGAGAGCAGGAGTATTGCGTTGAGGTAGAGGATCAGTCATGATCATATTGAATGGCGGAGTAAGCTCGAAGGGCCGAATGACCTACTCGTGCTCCTATTTTCTATGTTTCCATGTTTTCAGCTGTCGATGTCAACATCAAGACCCTGCAACAGCCAGCTGCACAATAAAGCTCCCTCAACTATGCTCATTAATACACTAAACCACAATCTTGGAGTAGCACCCTTTACTGGACCAGAGAGACTTTTCATTCAGAAGCTACAGGGGACAGCTAGTGCAGGCTGCCGACATCAATCTCTCCGCAAGACTGTTGACTGAGTGTCTCATCAATTTTTCGGATGAGACATTAAACCAAGGCCCTATCCAGCCTCTCAAGTGGAAGTAAAAAATCCCATGGCACTATTCGATGAGCAATAGGGGCATTCTCCCTGGAAAATATTTCTCCCTCAACCATGATCACCATCTGGTCATTATCTAATTGATCTTTGTGAGACCTTGCTTTAGGCAAATTGGCTGCAATGTTTCTTATATTACAACTGACTACACTTCAAAAGTGCTTCATTGGCTGTAAAGAGCCGTGGAACGGCCTGAGTCCATGAAAAGTTCTGAATAAATGTAAGTCTTCTTTTTCTTTTGTAAGCTGTTTATGGCCTGGGGAACTTGGCTGAAAATTAATTTCAAATGGGACTCAGACAGAAGGGGCACCTTTATTCCATCTGTCTGGTCAGAATTCAACCCCATTATTTCATTCGAACACTTCCCCAATATTTTAGATTCAGCAGTTTATTTCTATGAAACAAGTTTATTCAACATAAGCCACAGTGGTGGTTTGCATCATAATCTGTGTTACACACTGTAAATGACACAAATGTAAATGAGAATGTATGTGAAAACAATCCTACCCTTGCATAATATGGGGATATGTAAGAAGTCATGTTAAAATCATAATCAGAGCGTGAATTTTTTTGGGGAATTTCCATTTCTGTTCATTTACCTCAACTGTACTTATTACCAAGACAGTTACTAACAACTGCTTCAATATCGTATTCATTTCATGTTGTAAATGAAAAATCTGCGCGTTCAACTGCCCAGTAAATGCCCGTACTTACCTGACATTAAGCGGGTCAGGTGTTTCTGGATAACTCTGGGTGATGCCACCACTCTCTGAGAAGCAGCAAACTGCAGAATTGCTTTCAGGCTAATACCCTGCAATTAGAAATAACTGGTCACTTACTCTTCATCAGCAACACAATTTCCTGAGATACAGACCGAGGAATAAAAACCCCAGCTTACTCTAGCCATCGTTAAAGATGAAAAGCAAAATCTTCTTTTGGAGATTGAAAGAACGGAAGAGATAGTAGCAAGTACTTTGAAGTGGTTTTCACAGAGGGGAATGACAGTGAGAATAAAAGAGGAGGTGGAGCAATTAGTTAACTACAGGTAAGGAAGCAGTACTGGGGGAAAAAAAATGCATATCTCAAAAATACAAAATGCACTGGACCCTGATGGCAAGCATCCCTGAATGCTAAGGAAAGCTAGACAGCAGGAGCTGTGACCACAATCTTTTAGGCATCCCTAGATGCGGAAGTTGTACTGAAGGCTAGAAGCTTTCATTGACCTAGCAGCTGTCCTCTGAGGGAAAACACATCCAAGGACACATCTGCGCAAGTCTTGAGCCCTGTAACCCATGTAAGTGTCTAAATGTCTCCAGTTGAATAACTTGATTAACAATTCAGTCAAGATGAAGGCTTGGGGAATTATTCTTGTTGAAACTCAAGTGCAGCCAGTTGGATAAGGTAATAATTTGATGCATGTAGATTATCACATAATCAGAGTGAATGAAAAATGTACAAGGAGGGGTGTTGGAATAGAAATTTAGGGATTTAATGAGGCTTGACCAGCCATTCCTTCAAGCTTGAAATGTGACCCTAAACATATGCATAATTGTTAATAATAGCTATAATTGTATGTTTAATTGCTATGATAGTCAATAAAAAAAAAGCTCAAATCCTGTCATCTTGTAGAATTACTTATTAGTTTTTAAGAACATCCATTTCCGAATTATCTGGGATTACATTAAATCTCACCAGAGAGATATGGGTTGATTAAGGACAGCCAACATGGATTTGTAAAAGGCAAGTCACATGTTGGAATATTTGGAACTCTATGGAATTAGTGAACTGTAAAGGAAAGGTTGCAAATGTCCTATTAGATAAGGTGTGTGGATAGCAAGTGAATTCAAGTATACAGAACAGAAAGAAACAGCTCAAAAAGCAGAAAAATGCAGATACTGGAGATTTGAAATAAGACTGCTGAAAACACTCAGCAGGTCAGGCAGCATATGTAGAGGGAGAAACAGAGTTAACATTTCAAGTCAATGACCTTTTATCAGAACAAGGAAAAGTTATAAATTTGAGTAATTGTTGATCTTGTGTAAAAGCTGACCCCCAGCTTTTAACCAAAAAATCCTGAATTTTTCCATATACCTCGTGTAAAAGACGACCCTTGACTTTCCAAGGACACTTCACCGTGACTCAGCTCACTGCTCCACTCACAAGAGACCAGGATTTGAAGCAAGAGTTTTCTGATCTTTCTGCATCAGTGCTAGGTCACAAAGTACAATTTGCCCACTGAGTTATCGGAGAACTTTAGTAAAAATTTAATTTCTTGTTGAAATGACAGAAGAAAGATTAGAAAAAATTGCAAAGTCAGTGTGCACAGTGTGAGCTACAAGTGTATTAAACTTTCCCAGAAATTGAACTAAGCTCACTGAGTTGTCATGAATAATCCTATGACGCCATAGGAAAAGAAAAGGGATTATTAAAAACTTAGTTTTTAGGCTTCCTTCTTGCTCCAATCCACTTCCTTCAGAGCCATGAGTGACTGAAACCGAAAGACTGAAAACCCAGAATGGTTCTCTGCTGGCTGAGAGAGCCACAAGCGTCAAAATAAGCCCCTCGAAAACATTGCCAGTGTTAAATTCGACCCCTTAATTTTTTAATCGAAAGATGCGTTGCTGTTCCTCAAGCTTATGTTTACCTGGAACAGTGCAGCAAGCCAAGGACAGACACATCTGCGTGAGCGTGAGGTGGAGAATTAAAATGACAGGCTCCCGGAAGCTTGGGATCATGCTTGCGGACTGAATGTAGGTGTTCTACAAGACGGTCATCCAATTGCATTTAGTCTCCTCAATGTAGAAGAGTCTACATTGTGAGCAGTGAATACAGTTGACTAAATTGCAAGCAGCACATGTAAATTGCTGCTTCACCCAGAAGGAGTGTTTGCAGCCTTGGATGGTAAGCAGAGAGAAGATAAAGAACATGCATTATATCTCCTTAATTTGCATATAAAGATGCTGTGGGGAGGGCTGAGGTGTTAGGACATGATTGAGATGTGAGCCAGGGCATTACAGGGGGAATGGTCCCTTTGGAATGCTGAGAGGGGAAGGGAAGATGTGTTTGGTGGCAGCATCACTTTAGAGGCAGCAGAAATGGAGGAAAATGATCAGCTGAATACGGAGGCAGGTGGGGTGGAGGATGAGGACAAGGGGAACCCTATTGGTGGTTCTGGAAGGTGGGGGAAAGGGATGAAGTGCAGGACACGATTGGGGGACCTGTCAACCATGGTGGGGGTAATCCTACCACTGAACAATGACAACTCAAACGTTGAAATGGAAGGTTACATCACTAGAACAGATGCAACGGAGACAGAGGAACTGGGAGAATGAAATGGAGTCCTTACAGAGTGAAGGTTGTGAGAAAGTGTAGTTGAGGTAGCTGTGGGAGTCAGGGGACTTATAATGAATATTAGTTCATAGCCTATCGTCAGAAATAGAGACAGGGTAGTTAAGGGAGGGAAGAAAGGAGTCAGAGATGGGCCTTGCGAAACTGAGAAAAAGGTGGAAATTGGAAGCAAAGTTGGTGGCAGTTTTCCAATTCATGGAGAAAGCAAGACAGGGCACCAATACACTCATCAACGTAGCAGAAAAAGAATTGAGGGAGGCTACCCCAACTCCCACCCGAGTAGGACTGGAACCAGGAATGTTCCACATATTCCATACAAAGACGGGCATAGCTAGGACCCACATGGGTACCCATAGCAACATCTTTTATTTGGACTTTTTGTCTTATTTTCAATTTCAGATAGTAGACACCTGCTCTAGGCATATCTTTTATTTCTTTTCACATCACATCTCTTTGGCCCTGGAAGACTAACTCTTCTGTCATTTAATCTCTCCTGTCTTCCATCCAATCCCTTTGTCCTTGTCCCACCCACACCTTGCTCAAAACCTATCACATCTCCAACTTTTCCCAGTTCTGATGAAAGGCCATCGACCTGAAACGTTAATTCTGTTACTCTCTTCACAGATGCTGCCATGACCTGAGTATTTCCAGCATTTTCTATTTTTATATTAGAAAGAAATGGCTAGTATATCCTTTTTTGGGCTGGTGGATGGAAACAGAAGTAATGCCCAGCGGTCAATGTTGGGACCACCATTTTTTTTAATATATAGAGTTAAGAGGCCAGAGTGTGACACAGGTTAGTAGATGAAATTTAATGGGGACAAATATTAGGTGCTCCATTTTGGGGGAAACAGAGGAAAGAATACATATACTAAATTGTAAAACAATTGAACAGTTGAACAGAGTTAGATTTTAGGTAAGCAGATTTTTTAAAAAGAGGGAGGTCAAGTCAATAAATCCCACTGAAAAAAAAAGATGGATTGCTGAATACAAAAGTAAAGAGGTGATACTAAACCTACACAAATCATAGGTTTAACCACGGTTAATTCTTTAACAGTACATTGTGTCAAGTTTTACTTCAACAAATTTGTCAAGGTCATAAAAAGGATGCAAAATGGACCAACTAAGATGATACTAGGCATGAAGTACAGACTGGAGAAAGGGAGCTCTTTTCTTCAGGACAAAGAGAGCTAAGTGGAAACTTGTTAGGAGACATCCAAAATTACACGGCATAGATTTAAGGTCAAAAGAATGAAGGGAAAAGAGGGAAAAATCCATGAGGATAGATATTTGAAAAATGCAAACTTGAGAGAATATGGAGAAATAGCAGGGGAATGGGACTAAACAGGTTGCTCTTTTTAGAGACCTCCTCAGACCAGATGGCTGTCTCCTGTAAAATTCATGATTCTAAGACAACCTAAATGTTAAGTCTGCAATCACCATTGTTTACATGCCCAAGAACTTTACTCAATTTTTAAAAGAGAACTACAGTAATTAATTAGAGCAGAGAGTAGCCAATCTACCTGTCTGTCTGGCAATGATCCGAACAAAACTTTGTCCTCATCTTTAAGCATATTCTCTGCAGGGGGGAAAGTAGCATTAAAAGTGGGAATAATTGATTTATTTATCATTGTACATTGATCAACTTTCAACCATTTTCTAAACTGTCTGCAGTACAGATTCGCTAGGGTAGATCCTCTGGTGGGGATGAAAAGAACCTTAAAATTAGAGCTAGGCCATTCAGGGGTGATGTCAGGAGCACTTGTTCACACAGAGGATAGTGGAAATTGAGAACTCTCTCCCATACTACCCGCCCCACCCCGCCACCAAAAGCTGTTGAGGCTGGGAGCAAACTGAGATTGATCAATTTTTACTAAGAGTTTTAGAACAGAGCAACCATGATCTAATTGAATGGCTCAAGGCGCTGAACAGCCTACTCCTGTTCCTGTTTCACTTATGGTTTCCTTTAAGGAAGTTTATTTACATCACTTTATTGAGTTTGAACTTATTTGAAATTTACACCCTACGTCCTATGTGAAGAGATTGTGGGTGACTCTATTTGTGCGAAAGAATGAGGGAGCTACAGGGGGGTGTTGAAATCTGGCCTATATCAAAATCTAGTCCAATGTCCCTGCTTATCAGTATGCCTAGGTACTTAGTGATGTCCAGCTTCCAAAGAAAACTCAATGTAAATGATGGCCAAAATTGAGATCCAAACATATCTTCTGACCAAGATTCTACCATGCTAACACAGAGCTTCAAATAGGTTTCTGCTTCTGGTGCTGTCAGAGAAGCGCTAAGTATTAGCTGCAGAGGGGAGATGAGGAGGAGAGTGAGACCAATTGAATAGATCATTCGAATGGTTGACACAGACACAATTGGTTCTTGAGATGAAAGGGTTGTCCTATGATGAGCAGCCAAGTAAATTGGGCCTACACTTTCCAGAATTTGGAAGAATGAGAGGTGATTTCATTAAAACATACAAGATTCTGAAGGGGCTTAACAGGATAGACACAGAGGTTGTTTCCTCTAGCTGAGGAATCTAGAACACAGGGGCACAGTTTCAGGATAAAGGACTGATCATTTAGGACTGAGATTAGTAGAAATTTATTCACTCAAAGGGTTGTGTATGTAAGGAATAGTCTACCCCAGAGGTTGTGGATATTTTGGCATCAAGTATATTTAAGGCTGAGATAGACAGACTTTTGATCTCTCAGGGAGAGAAGGGATATGGGAAGCAGGTGGCAAAATGAAGTTGAAGTAGATCATCAGTCATGACTGTCTTGAATGGCAGAGCAGGGTCAAGAGATCGTATGGTCTTCTGTTCCTATTTCTTACATTCTTATGGCTGTGCTGTGTGATTCTATGAACTTGTGATCAGTGCTGCAGGATAGAGTTATAGGTTCCATTTTTATAATAAAAGAAAAATACTGTGGATGCTGGAAATAAAAAAAAAGTTCTGAAAAATAGTTATATTTGACTCGAAATGCTAACTCTGTTTTTCTCTTAACAGATGCAACCAGATCTCCTGAGTTTTTCCAGCATTTTATATTTTTATTTTAGATTCCATTTCTACTCTACCTGGATTCCAACTGAGCTGCAATAAGCAAGGAGGTAAACAAGTAATAGCTGCAGCATCTTAATAGCTCAAGAAGTGGGATTTACAAGGGGTTGAGCAAGGGAAAGAAACATTTGAAGATGGGAGTATTGCCTGGATGGTTTGTGGCAGCTAGCACACCAACACCTCATAATTACAGCACCCGGCACAGGAACAGGTCATTCAGCTCCTCAAGCCTTTTCTGCATTGTTAGATCATGGTTCATGTGGTTCTCAACTCCATTGACTCACCGTGGTTCCATAACCCTTTATGCACTTACCTACAAAAAAAAAACTATCAATTTCAGGGCTGGTGGATAAACAAAATATTTAATAAATACACGAAGGGGTTAGCTTGCCAAAATAAAGTACAGCTTTCAGCAATTTTAAGACAATATTAACCCAGAAACTGAAAAGTCTAACTAGATGGTACATACCTATGGACTGAATGGTAAAAGCACAAGCACTCCATGCCATCACTGGTACTCTAGCATCAGCTTCATTAGGGGCAACCTTCAACCCTACTCGGTACACAGCTGTAGCGAACAACTGCAGCATTTCAACAATGCTTTTTGAATATGCGATCCTGTACAGAAAAAAAAGCAAGGATTTTTTAAAAAAATCTATATTTTACTATCATCTTAATTCTAGATTAATGGCCCTTTTATTCCCAATATTCTCCTCTTTTCTCCTTTGGCAGTGATATGCACTGGGGTCCACCTCTATGGCCGCTAAACAACATCCAGAACCTCATCATTTTGTAACATTTCTCACTGAAGCTGCAACAAATCCTATCCTCACCCAATCTACACAAATACAAATTATAAATATTCTAATATTCATCCTTGGGATTTGGGATTCGTTCCCTCAGTATAACACTGGAATGTTAGTCTCGATTTTAGTGCTCAAGTCTTGGAGTGGGACTTTGGGCGGGATTTTCCGCATCCGCCCGCCACCGCGATCTTCACGTCTTGCCGCAAGTCAATGGACTTCTGGTTGGGGCGCAGCCTCGCCCACGAGGGGGGCTGGAAAATCCCATCCTTTAACTTGGAACCTTGTGACTCAAAGACTGGAGTGCCGCCAACTGAGCCACAGCCAAAAAGTCAAGGGTTCTGGAGGCAAGACTGAGAAATTGATTTTTTAAATTTGTTTACGGGATGCGGGCATCGCTGGCTGGGCCAGCATTTATTGTCCATCCCTAATCGCCCTTGAGAAAGTGGTGGTGAGCTGCCTTCTTGAACTGATGCAGTCCCTGTGGTGTAGGTACACCCACAGTGCTGTTAGGGAGGGAGTTCCAAGATTTTGACCCAGTGACGGTGAAGAAATGGCGATATATTTCCAAGTCAGGGTGGTGTGTGGCTTGGAGGGGAACTTCCAGGTGGTGACGTTCCCATCTGTCTGCTGCCCTTGCCCTTCTAGGTGGTAGTGGTTGTGGGTTTGGAAGGTGCTGTCTAAGGAGCCTTGGTGAGTTTCTGCAGTACATCTTGTAGATGGTGCACACTGCTTGCCGATGGTGGAGGGAGTGCCAATCAAGTGGCCCGCTTTGTCCTGGATGGTGTCAAGCTTTTTGAGTGTTGTTGGAACTGCACTCATCCAGGCAAGTGGAGAGTATTCCATCACACACCTGACTTGTGCCTAGTAGATGGTGGACAGGTTTTGGGGAGTCAGGTGGTGAGTTACTCGCCACAGGATTCCTAGCCTCTGACCTGCTCTCGTAGCCACAGTATTTATATGGCTCGTTCAGTTCAGTTTCTGGTCAATGTAACCCCCAGGATATTCTTATATGTTAATCCGGTTCCATCCTTCTTTGTAAAGGGGTGACAGGTATCCATTAGGCACCTGCCCCAGAACTGAGATCAGGAACTCAAAGTGGGGAATCTAGACAAGTGGAAACTGCTCGTGTAAATTTGAGCATGGTGTTTCATGTACCATGCCACTGCCTTCAATGTTTAGTTAACTGAATACAATATTTTAATATATAATGAGAGAATGCTAAAAAAAATTATGTTACATACGGTGACTGTACTCCAAAGCTGAGGATGGATCTAAATTCTACAGGATTCTTCCATGAGACGGGACTCGCTTGTATTAGGTTGCTTTCTTTTCCTAGGGGAAAAAAGGCAACGATTACTGAATCCCCACACATCATCACAAGTGCTATGTGTATTCTACCAAAATTGTATATATTGATTTCTACAAAAAAAGTGAAGCAAAGAAGCATGTCTATGCTTCTGCTGAACTAGTAATTTAGCTCAGAGAATAACTGCGCTATCTGTACACGGACAACAAATTACAAAACAAATTAAAACATTTGCAGAACATTTTTTTCCCCCTCATGTTCATTAATGTGGAACACCCTTAGTGGGTAAGGTGTGGAGGAAACAGCAACAGGGGAAAGTGATTAGATGTGAAAGTAGTTATTTAAATTTAATTTGTGGATTCTAAGCACTTAACCTCTGGCCCTCCTAGCCTTGTTTGTCACAAGTATCCACCTTATTCAGGGTCACTTAGCACAGATATTCAAAATGAGTAAATAAGGAGAAACTGTTTCCACTGGCAGGAGGGTGGGCAACTCAGATTTAAGATAATTAACAAAAGAATCAGATGAGGAGAATTTCTTTTTAAGTTCGAAGTTTTTTTTTGATCAGGACTGCACTGCCAAAAAGAGTCTGGCAGCATCGGCGGAGAAGAAAAGAGTTGACGTTTCGAGTCCTCATGACCCTTCAGCAGAACTCAGAAGTTCTGCTGAAGGGTCATGAGGACTCGAAACGTCAACTCTTTTCTTCTCCGCCGATGCTGCCAGACCTGCTGAGTTTTTCCAGGTAATTCTGTTTTTGTTTTGGATTTCCAGCATCTGCAGTAGTTTTTTGTTTTTATCTCTGCCAAAAAGGGTGTTGGAAGGAGATTCAATGGTAGCTTTCAAAAGGGAATTGCATACTTAAAAAGGAAACAGTTGCAGGCAAGAAGCAGGGGAATGGGACAGGCACAATGGCCTCCTTCTATGCTGCATGATTCTATGATTTTTTTTTCTTTATTCGTTCACAGGATTTGCTGGGAAGGCCCATCCCTACTTGCCCTTGAACTGAGTGGCTTGTGAGGCATATTAGAGGGCAGTTAAGAGTTACCCACATTGCTGTGGGCCTGGGTCTGGAGTCATATCTAGGCCAGACCAGGTAAGATTAGCAGATTCCTTCCCTAAAGGACATTAGTGAATGAGATGAGTTTTTAATGACAATCGATGATAGTTTCACGGTCACCATTACTGAGATGGACTTTCACTTCTAGATTTATTAACTGAATTCAAATTCCACCAGCTGCCACGGTGGGATTTGAACCCATGACCCCAGGCCTGGGTCCTGGATTACTCGTCCAACGACATTACCACTATGCCACCATCTCCCATTATGTGCGCTAATTGCAAGGTGTTCTTTCACTCTTCTTAACAGCCAGTTGCATAGTGGTATTTGCCCAATGAGTAGTCCGGCACACAAGAAAACAAAGAAAGGGGGCAAAAGAAGGAATTTCCAAACACTGCAGAACTCAGTATGGTAATTAATCACTTGTAGCTCAACAAAATGGATAGATTGCATACCTCTTTGCAAGTAATTTCTTGTAAACCTCACTTGCAGCAAATAGCACAGAATCCAAGTAATTAAATCAACAATAAATACTGATCCCTTATAAGGATCTGCCTAATCCACAACTAGAAGAGTGTGTTTAATTCTGGTCATATTTTAGAAAGGATGTGAAGGGCCTTGAGAGGGTGCAGAGGAGATCTACCAAAATGGTTCCAAGGATGAAGGATTTTAGTTACAAGGTTAGGTTTGAGAAACTGGGGTCGTTCTCCCTGGAGCAAAAGGAGATTGAGGAGAGATTTGATATAGGTGCACAAGATTATGACAGATTTAGAGAAACTAGACAAAAAAACTTTTCCCATTAGCTGATCATACAAGGGCTAGGGGATACAGATGTAGGTTTTGGGCAAGGGTGTGAGGAGCTTCTTTACATGGCAAGTGGTAGTGACCTGGAATTCAATGTCTGTGAGGGTGGTGGGAGCAGAGGTGATTAACGATTTCAAAAAGAAACTGCATGGGTACTTGAGGATAAAACTTGCAGAGCTATGGGGAAAAGCCAGGGCAAGGGGCCTGATTGGATTGCTCTGCAGGGAGCCACATGGACTTGATAAGCTGAAAGGCCTCCTTCGGTGCTGTAATGCCTCTATGAACAGGCTTTTCCTGATTTTGGACTGATCCCACTTCAAGTGACCTGCCTGGTCAGAAAGTCATGTAGCACAATGAAGGCCATTCAGCCCACTGTGTCTGTGCCAGCTCTTTGAAAGAGCAATTCAATTAGTCCTACTCTTTACCCTTATGCTGTTGTCACTTTCAGCATCTGACAATGACCAAAAAATGCCTCAACTTC
The DNA here is from genome assembly GCF_964194155.1 of Cetorhinus maximus. NCBI lineage: Eukaryota > Metazoa > Chordata > Chondrichthyes > Lamniformes > Cetorhinidae > Cetorhinus > Cetorhinus maximus. Next base: position 73,794,659 of record NC_135896.1, read on the forward strand.
CTCTGGGTATGACCAAGCTGCAGAATGCTGTGCTTTCATATTGTGTTGGATGATTTTGGTAAGAAATTTGTTTGATGTCAGACTGTAGCTGGATTGCATTTCAAACAATGAGTTTCATGCTAAGATGTAACATTCCCCTCATGAACCCACCTTTTGTGTCTGAAATATTTAATCCAGTTATCCGCGCTGACACGTTTTGCAACCAGCGAGATAAAGTCAGGATCTGTGCTATAGTTTCTGTATCTTTGCTGTAAAACAAGTTATAAAAAGGACAAGTTATAAAAAGATCTTTCATATAATATACCAATATTTTACAACAGCAAAGCTGTTCATCTGGCAATTTGTTATTCACATACCAGTTCTTACAACTCTAACCTTTACAATGGGATTTACTCACTTTGTTTAAAACCTTTGAGACAATCTTTTATCTTAAGAATGGTAGGTAGGTTACAGCAACCAAAAATGCATTGAAAACTCCTAACTAGACCCCAAGGATAATCCCATTCTAAGTGTCCATGACAGTTTAGCCTGTAGATGGCGCTTGGATAGCCTTTCTTAACCTCAGTAAAGGAAAGGACTTGCATTTATACAGCACCTTTCATGAGCTCAGGATGTCCCAAAGCACTATACAACCAGTGAAGTACTTCTGAAGTATAGTTACAATTCTAACATAAGGAAATGTGGCAACCAATTTGTGCACAGCAAGGTCCCATAACAGTCATGAGATACATGAGCAGATAATCTCTTTTAATGATGTTGATTGAGGGCTGGAGATCTTGTGGTGCAGTGGTAGTATCCCCACCTCTGAGCCAGATGCTCCAGGTTCTAGTCTCACGCCAGGTCTTGGTGTGTTCATAACGTGGTCAAATAGGTTGATTATCAACCTGTACATCCTTCCAACACACCTGATGGAAGGTGGTAAGAGTGGGAGAGTTTCTAGGTCAGTCATACTGCAGAAGGCAATGGAAAACCATTGCAGTACTTTGCCAAGTATAATCATGGACCAATCCAATGTAAGTCCATGGTTGCCAATGCCCCATTACGGTATGGCACTGAAGGTGGTGGCTGAGGGATAAAATATTAGCCAGGGAGAGCTCCCTGCTCTTCTTCAAAAAGTGCAATGGGAACTTTTATGCACAATTGAGGGAGTAGACATTGTTTTAAAGTCTCATCCAAAAGATGACACCTCTGACAGCGCAGAATTCCCGCAGTACTACACTGGAGCACATTATCCAGCATGGCACTCAAGTCCCTGCAGTGGGGCATTAAAGAAAGAGAAAGAAAGAGAAGACAAAGTAGAAGATAAATGGATAAACAGAGCGGGAGAACAAAAGATTTATTAAGTAGGAAAGCAGAGACAGTTTGAGAGAATTTTGAACACATTTGGTCAACACTGTGAATGGCATCAGATTGACAATCTTTCGACTACCATTTGGTTGACAAACTAACAAGTTTTTAAAGTTTGAAGAATATATGAAAGTGGATTATTAAAGCATTTCTCCCATACAGGCAGACAACAATTAGACTGCTGGATACACATACCTGTCTAGATTGTGAGCCTGCAGTGGAATAACTGGCATGACAGTGTTACACAGAGCTTTGCACAGTGGGCAGAGGAATTCCCCATTTTCCAGGTCAAATGACAGTTCTGCATGCAGCCTGTTGCGTGTTGAATTCTGCACGGCTTCAAAATATCTGCAGTTAGGGTGGAGGAAGAAGACTTAACTAAGATGGCTTTAGAAAGCAGTTTCAATCAGAATTCAAAACTGAAGAGGAATAGTGGGTTTAAATATATTAAAAGATCTACGATCAAGCCCCATTACTCCTGGCCTGAGTCAGCACGCGACCAATTTCAGCAACTGTCCAAATTAGTGTTTAGAGGCAAGTGACAAATGCTGCCTGGAATCTATCATTACAACCGCATTTCATCCTTCAGAAAATTGTGGAAGTCTCCAACTTTCTAAAGTATTTCAGTCTCAGATCACAGAACCATACAGCACAGGAGATCTACCACCCGTGTCAGCTCTTAGAAAGTTATTCAATCGTTCTCCATCTCTTTTCCCACAGCCTTGTAATTTTTACCGCTCGAGTATTTATACAATTCCCTCGTGTAAGGTACCATTGAACCTGCTTTCACTACCTTTTCAGTGGATTCCAGGTTACAACAACTTGCTGCAAAAAAGAAAATGTCTCATCGTCCCTCTGGTTCTTTTGCCAATTATCTTAAATCTATGCCCTTTGGTTACCTGTTCTCCTGCCAGTGGAAACTGTTTCTCCCAATATACTCTATTTAGTTTGAATTTTATGGCTGTTTAAAAAAAAACACAGCAGCCAACTTTTTACCAAAATCAACTTCGGATTGAGTCTGAATCATTGGGCCACAGACTTGTGTTTAATTGCATTCTCCAGAGACTGGTGGAAACAGTGAAAAACATATTTAAAAATTTGTTCATGGGATGTGGGCGTCACTGGCAAGACCAACATTCATTGCCTATCTCAAATTGCCCCAGAGAAGATGGTGGCTAGCTGCCTTCTTCAACCATTGCAGTCGTTGTGATGTAGGTACACCCACAGTGCTATTGATGGAGTTAGATCCAAGATTTTGGCCCTTTGAGGATAAAGGAACAGTAAAACATTTCCAAGTCAGGCTGGTGTGCAATTTGGAGGGAAACCTGCAGGTGGCGGCATTCTAATACACCTGTTGCCATGTCCTCGTTGGTGCTAAAGGTCACAGGTTTGAGAAGTGCTATCGAAGAAACCCGAGCGAGTTGCTACAGTGCATCTTGTAGAAGCAACTGTGGTGTGTTGATGGAGGAGGGAATTAATTTAAGGTCAAGTATTGGGTGATCAAAGAGCTTTGTCCTGGATGGTGTTGAGCATTGCAAGCTGCACTCATCCAGGCAAATGAAGAGTATTCCATCACACTCCTGACTTGTGCTTTGTAGATGGTAGACAAGCTTTTGTAAGTCAGGTGGTGAATTAGTCACCTCAGGCTTTGCAGCCTCTGACCTGTTCTTGTAGCCACAGTATTCAGGTGGCTGATCCAGTTGGTTTCTAGTCAATGATAATCCCCACGGTTTGGTAGTGGCAGATTTAACAATGATAACGCAATTGAATGTCATGAGGAAATAGTTAGATTTTTTCTTGCTGGAGATGGCCATTGCCTGGCTCTTGTGTGGTTTGAATGTTACTTGCCACTTATCAGTCCAAGTATGAATGTTGTCAAGGACTTGCTGCATGCGGGCACAGACTACTTCAGTGTCTGAGGTTGCAAATGAAACTGAACACAATGCAAACTTCAGCAAGCATCCACAATTCCGACCTTATGATGGAGGGAAGGTCATTTAATGAAGCAGTGGAAGATGATTGGGCCTAGAACACTGGCCTGAGGAATTCTTGCAGTGATGTCCTTGGACTGAGATGATTGGCTTCCAACAACTGCAATCAACTTCCTTTGTGTGAGGTATTACTCCAATCAGTGGAAAGTTCCCTCCCCACCACACCTCTGCCTCAGTTTCCATTGGTCTCTATTTTGTTGGCACTTCTTAATGCCACGTGTTGTTAAATGCTGCCTTGATGTCAAGAGCAGTCACACTCAACACCTCTGGAATTCAACTTTCTTCCATGTTTTGACCAAGGCTGTAATGTGTTCTGGAGTCAAGTGGCCCCAACGGAATCCAAACAGAGTACAGATGAGCAGGCTATTGTGCCGCTTGATAGCACTGTTAACAACACCTTATATCACTTTGCTGATGATTGGGAATAGACCAATTGGGCACTAGTTGACCAGATTGTCTCGGGTCAGCTTTTTGTGGATGAGGTATACTCGAGCAATTTTCACTTGGTTGGGTTGATGCCTGGGTCGTAGTTGCACTGGGACAGCTTAGTTAGGGGTGTGGTTAGTTCTGGAGCACAAATCTTCAGCACTGCTGCTGGGATGTTGTCAGGGCCAGCACACTTATTCATTTTTTGATATCACAGGGAGCGAATCAAATTAGCTGAAGACGAGCATCGGTGATGCTGGGGACCTTAGGAAGCTGCCAAAATGGATCACCCAATTAGCACTTCTGAATGAAGACGTCAGCAAATGCTTTAGCTTTGTCTTTTACACTGGAAGCTGAGCTCCCCAAATCTTTGAGGACTGGGATGTTTGTGGGGCATCCTTCTGTTCATCCACCACCGTTCACAATTGCGTGCGGCAGGACTGTAGATCTTAGATGTGATGTGCCTGTTGTGGGATGTAATTAGCTACATCTATAGCACACTGCTTCTACCTCTAAAGCAGTTAGCTTCTACTGTTTAGCATGTGTGTAGTCCTGTATTGTAGCTTCACCAGTTCGGCACTTCATTTTTAGGTATGCCCGATGCTGCTCCTGACATGTTCTCCTGCACTTCTCATTGAACTAGGGTTGATCCCTTGGTTTGATGTGGTAATGGTAGAGTGAAGGATATGCTGAACTGAGAGGTTAGATTGTGGTGGAAGATAATTCTACAGTGCCTAGTGTCTAATCGATGCTCAGTCTTTAACTGATAAATCTGTTCTCCATCATTTAGCACTGGTAGTGCACACAATACAAAGGAGGGCATTCTATGGGGCGGGGGGGGGGGGCGACAAGGGCGGCCCCGCGAGACCAAGGGCACCAGCCGAGGGGGCGGGGTGGGTCGACCAAGAAAGGGAGGGAGGAGTGAGGGGGGTGGGGATTGAGAGAGCAGGTGGGGGTGGGGGAAAGAGAGAGAGAGAGAGAGAGATTGAGAGAGGGGTGTGTAAGGAACATATCTTTTTATTTTCTGTTGGACTGGGGACTAGAATTACGATGGCTGCAAGTTGAAAGACATGTCCACCAGAACAGGATGAGAGATATAAAATGTTATATATACACTCTGGAACAGAGTGGCTATGAAAGACAGGATGGTGCCGGAAAGGAGTCCTGGACCAAGGGAGCTGCCTGACAACAGCATTTTAATTAGCCCCTGACCAGGTGACCAGGTTTTGTGTGGGAGCAGAGCAGAATAGCTCCTAGCCAGAAAGGAACAAGCCCCATAACCTCTTTCTCCTATGTTTGGAAGATTCCAATGATTCCATAATAAACTAGCTGGCTTTTTCTCCTCATATCTCTATAACTGCCCTCTCTGAAAACCCCTGTCATGAGGCAATGGGGAAAATCACTGTTCGAGGCATTTAAAGGAAAGTGCTCAACCAGTGAGCTAAATATTGAAAATGCTGGATGACCACCTCGTGTTATCATCAAGAACTGAAAGGAATTTGGAAGACATCAATCAAAATCAACCCATCAAATCCTGTACTCTGGAATTGGTGCTATTGAACTGTTTTATCCCACCCTTAAAATCCATGTTTTTATGTGTCTTATGTGTCTTCTTTGTGTGTGTGCAGGGGTTTAAGAAGGGAGTAGAGTTTAAGTTATAGAGTTAGGAATTAGCAGTTCATATTTCTTTCTTTTGCCACTGGTTAACAACAGTTTGTGCAATAAACAGTTATTTACTACTTAATTTTACAAATCTGGTGCTCGTATTCTGTTAACCTAAATTAAACAGTTAGGTAGAATTGGGGCAATCTGGTTGTTTGATCAAACTTTTTCACATTTGTCGCATCTCGGGGAACAGTGGGGGCTTGATATTACAGCCCATTATCCCCAGTGAGTCGTGACAGGGGGCGCCGGTGAGCGAGGCAGCCATCGCTCCATTTTAAAACTGCATCCTCAGCATTTGACCTCAATTTCTGTGTGTTCCAAAGTGGAAACAGTTTCAATATTTGGGTATCACGGAGGGTATTCATAATCAAACTAAATTACATGTCTGGCACCATGTACGAACAAATTTTAAACAAGTACTGTACACTCACATATTAACTTACTTCTGCCAGCAGGTGGCATGCATAACATGACCACAGCTTCCTACATGAGTGCCGCAGCCAAGGTCAGGGTGCATAATTATAGGGTCATGGTTGTCTAAAGTAAAGGAGGAAATAAGAGAAATGTTTGAATGTTAAAACAACTTTGAGATAATACTCTTAGACTAAGGAATGATTTTATGACAGTATTTCCCTTAAACCTACTTAGGAACACAAGAACTGAAACAGGTCATTCAGTACCTCAAGCCTGTCCCATTCGATTATCCCTAGTTGATCAGTGTCTCTATTCCATTTTCTAGTCTTTGCTCCATATCCTGATAGCCTTACCCCAAAAAACAACCTAATGATTGCAGTCTTGAAAATTTCAATAGCCTCAACATCCATAGCCCTTTCAGGGAACAAATTCCAGATTTCTATTAACCTTTGTGTGAAAAAGTGGATTAATAATTTGACACCTTAATACTTTTTGATCTTAGTCGAAAGCACCATTGTCCTACCTAAATATGCAAGCAGTGTAGCTGGGCTTGAGCAAACATGACCTCAGAAGAATAAGGGAAAAATAATGAATAATGAGAGTAAAGCAACACAGAAAAAAAACTTGAAACAAAAACAGAAAATGCTAGAAAAACTCAGCAGGTCTGACAGCATCTGTGGAGAGAGAAAGAGTTTACGTTTCGAGTCCATATGACCCTTCTTCAGAGCTGAAGAGAAGTGGAAATGTGATCAAATTTATACTGTTTAAGGAGGGGTGGAGCAGGTGAAGCTGGATAGAAGGCCAGTGATAGGTGGGGGCAAAGGAGAGATTGACAAAGATGTCATGAACAAAAGGACAAAGGGAGTGTTAATGGTAGTAGTAAGGGTTTGAAAAGGTGCTGATAGTGGCATTAAGGTAAGAAAGCAGAATGTGATAATTGCAGGACAATGGTAAGTACTCTGAAAAGAACAACATGAACAAGCAACAGATCGCCCTTGTGGGGATGGGGGAAAAAGGGATAAAACAATGAATAAATGAATGAAAATAAAAATGAATAAAAATAAGTGGATTAAAAAAATGGACTTAAAAATAGGGGTGAAGATAGAGGAGTGTTCATCGTCTGAAGTTGTTAACTCAATGTTAAGTCCAGATGGTTGTAAAGTGCTAATCGGAAGATGAGGTGCTGTTCTTCCAGTTTGCTTTGGGCTTCACTGGAACATTGCAGCAGGCCAAGGATGGACATGTGGGCATGAGAGCAGGAAGGTGTGTTGAAATGGCAAGCGACAGGAAAGTCTGGGTCATGCTTGCAGACAGACCAAAGGTGTTCCGCAAAGCAGTCACCCAGTCTGCATTTGGTCTCCCCAATGTAGAGCAGACCACATTGGGAGCAGCGAATGCAGTAGACCAAGTTGAAGGAGGTGCAAGTGAGGGAGGAGGTAATGGGGCAGATGACAAGAAAAAAACTTGACATCTCATTTAGAAGTCAGCAAAAGGGTAGAATTTTTGTGAAAACCAGATGAACAGGCAAATTAAATATTTGTCCACATTTACCTTAACTTTACAAAAGTGCCAAAAGGTACCTTCTTTTGAGATGTACACTATGCATGGTACTTGTAACTTGTTAACTCAACACCAAAAATCTCCCCAATGGGAGAAGTATTTTGAACCAATTGCATTTTTTGTTTTCAAGAAATAAGAGTAAGCCATTCGGCCCATTGAGCCTGCTCCCCCATTTAATAAGACTGTGGCTGAACTGATTGTGGCTTCAACTCCACTTTCCTGCCCGTCTCCCATAACCTTTGACTAGCTTGTAGATCAAAAATCTCGTCTAACTCAGCTTCAACATATTCAATGACCCAGCCTCCATTGTTCTCTGGAGTAAAGAATTCCATAGACTAACAACCCTCAGAAGAAATTCCTCCTCATCTTAGTCTTAAATGGGAGGCGCCTTATTTTTAAACTGTGCCCCCAGGCCGAGGTTCCTCCTCGAGAGGAAACATCCTCCAGCATCTACCCCTCTCAGAATCGTGCATATTTCATTAAGGTCACCCTCATTCTTCTAAACCCCATTGAGTATAGGCCTTCTCAACCTTTCCTCCTAAGACAACCCCTTCATTCCAGGAATCAGCCTAGTGAACCTCCTCTGAACTGCTTCCAATGCAAGTACATTCCTCCTTAAGTACGGAGGCCAAGACTGTACACAGTGCTCTAGGTGTGATCTCACCAATGCCCCGGGTACAGTTGCGGCAAAACTTCCCTACTTATATACTCCATTTCCCTTGCAATAATGACCACCATTCCATTTGCCTTCCTAACTACTTGCTGTATCTGCATGCAAGCTTTTGGAATTCTTGTACAAGGGCACCCAGATCCCTCTTTACTGCAGCATTCTACAGTCTCCCTTGTTGACTCTACCTGACTGCATTATGATTTTCTAAATGTCCTGCTACTACATTCTTAATAATGGATTCCAGCATTTTCCCAATGACAGGTTTTAGGCTAACTAACCTGGAATTCCTGGGATGAAGAACTGTAGCTATGAGGATAGATTAGGACTGTTTTCCTTGAAGAAAAGAAGGCTGAGAGGAAAGGTATTCAAGATCCTGAAGGGTATGGATGGGGTAAATAGTGAGAAACTGTTCCCACTCAAGAGCACATCAAGAACTGGAGGGCACAGATTCAAAATAATTGGCAAGAGGAGTAAATGTGATGTGAGGAAAAGATCTTTCACCCAGAGGGTGATTGGAGTCTGGAACAAACTTTCTGAAAGGGTGGTGGAGGCAGATTCGATCAAGGTATTCAAAAGGGAATTGGATTGCTACCTGAAAAGAGAGAATGTGCAAGGTTACAGGGATAAGGCAGGGGAGTGGACTAGGTGGAATGCTCTTTCAAAGAGCCAGTGCAGTCTCGATGGGCCGAGTGGCTGCCGCCTGCACTGTAAAGATACTGTGATACAGTAGTTTCCTATTTTCTGACTCCCTCTTTCCTTGAATAGGTGTTACATTTGTGCTTTTCCAATCGCAGACTTCCAGAATCTAGGGAATTTTGGGATGTTACAAACATTTTCTCTCCAGTCATTTTAAAACCCTAGGATGCAGGCCTCTGGTCCAGGAGGCTTGTCAGCCTTTAGCCCCATTACTTTCCCTAGCGTTTTTGCTCTAGAGGTTGTGGTTGTTTTAAGTTGCTCCCTCCCTTCTGCCTCTTGATGTTCTACTATTCTTGGGATGACTTTTGGGTCTTCTCCCTGAAGACAAACACAAAATACTTATTCAAAGTCACTGTCATTTATTTGTTCCCCATAGTGAATTCCCGAGACTCCACCTCTAAGGGACCAATGCTCACTGTCACTACTTCTTTTCCTTTTTTTATACTCGCAGAAGCTTTTACAGTCTGTTTTTCTATTTCTCACTAGTTCTCTCTCATACTTCAATTTATCTTTTTTTTTTGCTGGTTTCTAAAATTTTCCCAATCTTCTGGCCTACCACTAATATTTGCAACATTGTACATCTTTTCTTTCAATTTGATACCACCCTTAGCATCGTTAGTTAGACACAGATGATGCACCCTTCTCGTGGAGTTGTTTTTTTCTGGATGCAATATATCTTTGTTGAGTTAATACATTTTTCCTCAAATGTCTGGCACTGCTTCTCTACCATCTTACCTTTTAACTTATTTGCCCCTTCCACTGTAACCAACTCTGTCTCCATACCATTGTAATTGCCTTTAAGTATAAGACTGTAGTTTCAGACCCACATTTCTCACCCTCAAACAATGTAATATTCCATCGTGTTACGATCATTCTTCCCAAGATGGTCCTTTACTTTGAGGGGTCATTAAATACTTTTGTCTCATTACACATTGCCAGGTCTAAAATAGCCTGTTCCCTGGTTGGTTCCAGAAAATATTGTTCTCAGAAACTGTCCTGAATATACAATAAATTCATCCTTCAGGTTACCTTTGCCATTTTGATTCATCAAAACTATACAAAGATTAAAATCTTTCAAGATTATTGCAGTATCATTCTTACAAGCCCCCGTTATCTCTAGAATTATACACTGTCCTACACTATAGCTTTCAGGTGGCCTATAAACCACACCCAGTGACTTCTTTCCTTTGCTATTTATCTCCACCCAAACTGATTCCATGCCTTGACCCTCTGAACAAGGATTATATCTTAGTACTGCACTGATCTTATTCTTTATTAAGTGGGCTACCCCACTTCCTTTTCCTTTCTTCCTGCACTTGTGAAAAGTCAAACACCCTTGAATATTCAGGTCTCAACCATGGTCACTTTGCAACACGTATCTGTAATGGCTATCATATTCATTTATTCCCATTTGTGTCATCAACTTATCCATCTTGTTATGAATGATGCTTGTATTCAGATAAAGAGCCTTCAATTCTGTTGTTTTACCATTACTCCCTACTCTGACCTTATTTGCTGTTGCACGTTTATGTTTATACTCCCTGTCACCTCTGGTTATTAGTATCGCTATCATGCCCTGATGGCTTGTCCTTCCTCTTCAAGTTCCAAATCTTCAACCCTCCCCACCCAACCCTCAACCCAACCCTCAACACCCCCCCACTCCCAGTTATTTATAATCCTCTTTACAGCCCTAGTTATACCATTTGTCAGGACACAGTCCCAACACAGTTGAAGTGAAGGCCGTCCCAACAGTATAGTTTCCCTAGTCCTGGTTCCAATGCCCTATGAATCGAAACATATTTCCCCCACAGCAATCTTTGAGCCACACATTCTACTCTCTGAGCTTATTCACCCTATGTCAATTTACTTGTAGCTCAGGTAGCAATCTAGAGATTTCCACTTTTGTGGTTCTACTTTTTAAATTTAGTTCCTAGCTGCTTATACTCCTTCAGCAGAACCTCTTTCTTAGTCCTACCTATGTTGCTGGCACCCACATGGACCACGACAACTGGATCCATTTCTTCCCACTCCAAGTTTCTCTCCAACCTGGAGGTGAAGTCCTTAAACCTTGGAACTGGGCAGGCAACACATGGGGCTCTCACTCTTGCCTGCAGAGAACAGTATCTATCCCCATAACTATACTGTCCTCTACTACAACTACATTGTTGCATTGTTTTTGTTATTCTTTAATGTTATGTTCTGGAGTCTGGGATCAAAAGCAGCGAGCTACGATCACACTGCTTTGAATGCGCATTTGGGTAAAATAATGCACCTCGAGAAAAATGCTACAGGTTCCAAATGGCATGGTTGAGAACTCACACTTGCAAACTCAATGTAATGCCACTTTTGTTTTGAAAGCTCAGTGTGTTGTGAATGCGCAAATACGTACAAAGGACAACATTCACAGCTCTGGGGTTCTTGGCTTGTAAAACAGGTATTTAACTAGGGCTTCTTCCTGCTCAACAGGAATAATTACTTTGCACTGAATCCATGATACGTACAAGTTTAAGACGATAATTCTGTGTTTTCAATCTGTGTCAGAAAACATCCATTGGTGCCAATTGCCAGCTGAGCATCACAGGGTCCTCAAGCGCAAGATCACCACAATGTAACCTTTACTAAATATTACATATTTGTTTTGTACCCACACATAACCACTTAAATTACTTTTTAATATCTGTCACCTTAAGCACAGAATTTTGATTCTGTGCAGCGGAACCGTTTTCCACTATATACACCGTGTTAATATCACATACTCAAGGTGGCCACATGAATGGAAGCCAGGAGCACCTCCAATCAACTGCTTCCTCCCAGCATGATGAGGATACATTGGGCTGTCCCATGTTCCTTCCCTGACAATGTAACTTAAACCAGAAAGTCATGATTAGCGAAACAGCTGTTGTTTAACACACATTCCATCACTTTAGAACAGAGGACGCTGGTATCAAAAATGTGTTTCTTTATTATGATGGAGGAGATTGGGTCAAAGGGGTTTCGAACAGAATTAACGCCTTTTCTTTGCTCCTTTCTCTTCTCATCATATGACAATGTTTGCTTCAGTACTAAATATTGAGAAAACCTCTGTTTATTTCCATTTACTACCTGATGCTGACAGATGAATTGGCCTAGTGGATGCCAGAACATCAGAAATTACCTTGGAGTTTTAGATTAAAAAGTTGGTTTCAGGAGAAGTTGGTTACAATGTATGAAGAAAAAACTTCTTGTATACAGGATCTAGTTTTACCTCCTATATTCGTTATGGTTCGAGATGTATTTTTTGACAGCGCTGTGGACCTCTGAACACAAGCTGCTAGTACCATGGCCATTTCATCTGTTTTCACTTCCTGCTCTTCCTGACATAAGATGCATATTAGTGTTATTTTCTCAGCTGCAGTTGCACCTTGCATTGGTCCCAAAGCTACACCAGAATCCTCAGTCATCGGAACACTGTAACAAAAGACAGATTCCTCACATTGATTTAAAAGACATTTTTTTAGACATAAGTAATTCTTGTTTTCAATATTCTTTCCTTCCTGCATTTCCCATTTCACCAGATCAAGTACCATGACATCATCAAAAACTCAGTGTTTCATTAGAAAAACCCATGCTCTCTGCTTCTTGGAAGGAGAGCGTTTTTTAGAAACAAAAACAACCACAACGGGAATTATCTGTATGGTTACTATCATATTAAACTTCACTCACTTGTTTTGATATTAAACATTATACAGAACCGTTACAGCACAGAAGGCTGCCATTTGGCCCATTGTGTTGATGTCATTTCTCCACAAGTCCCTCCAAGCTAGCCTCACCCCCATGCCTTATCCCTGTAGCCTTGAAAACCTTCTCTTTTCAGGTGTTTATCCAATTTCCTTTTGAAAGCCAAGATTGTATCTGCCTCCATCAGACAATGCATTCCAGATCCTAACCACCTGCTCCGTAAAAAAAAACTTTTCTTCATGTCACCTCTGGCTTTTTTCATCCTTCACCTTTAATCAGTGTCCTCTGGTTCTTCACTCTTCTCCCATGGGAACAATTTCTCTCTCTCTACTCTGTCAAGACCCCTCATGATTTTGAACACTTGTTCTACTCTCCTCTCAACCTTCTCTTCTAAGTTTCTCCAACCTATCCTTGCAATCATTTTTGTAAATCCTTTCTGCACCTTCTCTGATGCCTTCACATCCTTCCTAAAGTGTGGTGTTCAGAATTGGACACAATACTCCAGTTGAGGCCAAACCAGTGTTTTCCATAGGCTGACCAGAAAAGTCCAGGATCCCATGACTTTTTAATCACTTTCTCAACCTGCTCTGCCACCTTCAATGGTTTGTGTATACACCTGGGTCTCTAGGTTCTTGCATCCCCTTTAGAATCATACCCATCATTTTATATTGCCTTTCCTTGTATCACATATATTACTTCACACCTCTCTGCATTAAATTTCATCTATCATTTGTCAGTCGTTTCCACCAGCCTGTCTACATCTTGAAGTCTTATCAATATCCTCCTCACAGTTCACAATACTACCAAGTTTTGTGCCCATTTTGTTGGCTGCTAGTCTCTTCTCATACTCTCACTTTGCCTTTCATATTTTCTTTTTCACTTCTCGCTGAACTTATATTCAGCCTAGACCTCAAATGCATTATCAAGCTGACATCTGTCACATGCATGCATTTTTATATCGCCTTTAATATATGAAAACATCCCAAGGCACTTTACAAGGAGCAACAGACAAAAACTGAGACACAGCCACATTAGGAAATACCTGGACAGGTGACCATACGAACATAACATAGATCATTCAATCCCTCAAGCCTGCTCTGCCATCCAATAAGATCATGGCTGATCTTCTTGTGTTTCGATTTCCACATTCCCATTAACCCCGATAACCTTTAACTCCCTTTCCTAACAAGAATCTATCTACCTCTGCCTTAAAAATATTCAATGACCCCGCCTCCACCACCTTCCGAGGCAGAGAATTCCAAAGCCGCATAACCCTCAGAGAAAAATTTCTCCTCATCTCTATCCTAAAAGGGCGACTAAAAACTTAGTAGGTTTTAAAGAGCATCTTAAAGGTTGATAAGGTCATTGAATATATCCGAGTCTCAACTAGACAGATTTTTGACCTACAAGGTCAAATGTTATGGAGCGAGGGCAAGAAAGTGATGTTAAGACCAGAATCAAACCAGCCATGGAGAGGTTTAGGGAGGGAATTCCAGGGCTTAAGATAAGATCATAAGAAATAGGAGCACAAGTAGGTCATTTGGCCCTTCGGGCCTGCTCGGCCATTCAATAAGATCATGACTGGTTTGATTGTGACTCCAATTCTAGATTCTCCCACAAAGGGAAACATCGTCTCAGCATCTACCTTGTCAAGCCCCCTCAAGAGTCTTGTGTGTTTCAATAAAATCACCTCTCATTTTTCTAAATTTCAATGAGTATAGGTCCAACCTGCTCACCCTTTCCTCAAAAGACAACCCCTTCATCTCAGGAATCGGCCTCATGAACCATCTCTGAACTACTTCCAATGCAAATATATCCCTCCTAAAATAAGACAACCAAATCTGTACGCAGTACTCTATGTGTGGCCTCACCAATGCTCTATACATCTGTAGCAAGACTTCCCTACTTTTATGCTTTATTCCTCTTGTAATCATGACCAACATTCCATTTGCCTTCCTAATAACTTGTTGTACCTGCATGCTAATCTTTATTGATTGGTGCACGAGGGTATCCAGATCTCCCTGTACCAGAGCATTCTGCAGTCTCTTTCCATTTAAATAATATTATGCTTTTCTATGCTTCCTGCCAAATTGGACAATCTCACATTTTCCAATATTATACTCCATCGGCCAAATTTTTACCCACTCACAACCCATATTCCTTTGCAGACTGTGTCTTCCTCACAACTTGCTTTCTTACTTATCCTCATATCACATTTGAATATAACAGAGGCAATCCTTCATCCAAATAATTAATATAGATCCTAAATAGTTAAGGCCCCAGCAGTGATCCCTACAGCATTCCACGAATTAAATTTGCCAACCTGAAATGACCCATTTATCCCAACTCTGTTTCCTGATAGTCAATCCTTTATCCATATCACCCTCAACACCATGAATTCTTATCTTGTGCAGTAACCTTTCATGTGGCCCCTAATCAAATGCCTTTTTAAAATCTAAATACTCTATAACCACTAGTTCCTCTTTACCCTGCTTGTCACATTGTCAAAGAGCTTTAATAAATTTGTTAAACATGACTTTCCCTTTCATAAACCAAAATTGACTCTGCTTGATTTCCAAAATGTCCTGCTACTACTTCCTTAACAGATTCCAGCATTTTACCAACGACAGAGGTTAAGCTAAGTGGCCGGTTATTTCCAGCTTTCTGCCTCTCTCTTTTCTTAAATAAAAGAGTTTACATTTGTGATTTTCTAATCTGGTGGGGCCTTTCCAGAATCAGGGCAATTATGGAAGATGTAGACAGTCCACTGATTTTATAAACAGAATACATTGGCTGTCCAAGATGGGTCCACAGAGCAAAACGTGGCCTGGAAGCATCACCGATTCTGTCTTGCCTCTTGCTTGCACTGTTTTTTGTTTTCAGCTCTTGAAATTTCAACTCTATTTTTCAGAGCTCACTTTATATAGGACCCTACAGCTGAGGGGGCAAGGTGCCTTTCATTCTCAGACGATGGGACGACATGAATTCCAGATTTCAGGCATGAGGAGTGAAAGGACAGCACGTCAGAATTACATATATGTTTACAAAATGCTGCAATAATAAAATTGCTAACAGTGTTATGCACTCAAAAGAACTGCTGCAGAAAAATGGAGCTGAAGTTTAGGGCAGTCAATTGAGCTAGATAATATGCATTGTATGACATGACATTTGAAGGACACTTGATGGCTAAATGTTCTGCTCCATTTTTGTTTAAAAAAGGCACTACAAGAACCAACATGAAGCTCCACAAACTATTACAGGAGGTCTATGCAGCAGAACTGATTGAAAGATGGCTACAAAACAGAAAACAGAGGGCAAGAATTGAGAAAGTGTTTTAGAAGAAAGTGGGGAGTATTGTCCTCCATGGATTTGTGCTGGAACAACTGTTGTTTACCATAGGCAGAAATGGTTTGGAACTCAAGAATTGGAGGTATGGTATCGAAAATTGCAGATTATACCAAATTTTGGGGAGGGATGGTGGGTTGGGGTAGGTGCTAGAATATAATTAAAAATATGGAGGGCTGAACCAAAGTACAGGTAGACCTTGCAGAGTGCATGATTCAATGGAAAATGAAATTTAACACAGTGAAGTGAGAGGTGGTTTGTTTGGTAGGGCTAATAAAAAGGTCAACCTTTTCTTTACAAGGCAAAGGAAATAGAGGAAAAAAAGAGATCAAGGAATACAGATATACAAATTGTTAACAGTAGTGTAAAGAACATATCTTTTTATTTTCTGTTGGACTGGGGTTTAGAATTACAATGGCTGCAGGTTGAAAGACATGTCCACTAGAACAGGATGAGAGATATATACAATGTTGCAGTCCTGGAACAGAGTGTTAATCCAGGCTGGTCTTATGGTTCAAGCTGGTTTATTTTCAAGAAAACTCCTCAGTGCTACTGACTTCCAAATAGCTTCCACCCAAAATGTTCCAGCTGTATTTTTTTATTCTATTTAGATGAGATAATCAATGCCCATCACCTGTTTAACTAGCAATTGTCTTTAATAAGGTGATTGCCACATTGACAAGCAGGGCATGAAATGAGCAGCATCAGATCGGTCACTTAATATTTCCCCCTACTGATTTTCCTTTCCATTGCCTTTGGTCAATAGTATGTACTGTCAACAAGCGGGCTGCAGAATTAGAATGCATCCTCATTGCCTCATTGTGTCTACCTACGACATACCTATCTTCCTCAGTCCTGATCGCCCCTAGTCTTGGTGCTTCTGTCGCCTTCTCATAGAGGTGCTTGTTTGATTCAATGAAATTTTTCTGCATTGCAGACATCTGTGCCATAATCTTCTGCCGGTATAGTTTGGCTGCCTCTGCTTTCCGTTTACGTTCAGCCTTATCTTTATCCTGTATGGTCTGCATTACAAGAAAGAACAAACTTTCTATAGCTCCTTTCATAACCTCAGGATGTCCCAAAATACTTTACAAGTGACGAAGTACTTTTGGAGTGTGGTAACTGTTATAATGTGGAAAACATGGCAACTAATTTGTCAACAGCAAGGTCTCACAAACAGCAATATGATAATGATATTATCTATTTTAGTGATGTTGGATGAGGAATAAATATAGGGCAGATCAAAGAGTATAGCTCCCATTCTCTTCCTTGAATGTGTCATAAGATCTTCTATGACCACTTGGGAGAGGAAATGGTGCCTCAGTTTAATGTTTCAACCAAAAGACAGCACCCTAAACAGGGCAACACTCCCTTTATACTGCACAGAGTGGCAACCTGGGTTGTGCACTCAGGTCTCTGGATTTCAACCCATAACCACTGACTTAGAGGTGAAACCGCTACCACTGAGCCATGGCTGGCACCAAAGTCACTCCTAATCCTATTACTAGGTTTCCTTAACCCCATCAATCACTAGTTGTGAGCTCAGATTGGTACCCAGTTCCCAGATCTCTAAAAACAACTTGATTCAGCTGCCTTGTGGTCCGTGAAAGAAGATCTGGATGACCCTTTTATCTGAAAAGCCCCAGGGGTTTCAGCTTGGCAGGTCACTGATGTTATAGCAAAGATAGAGATCTTGCAGCTTGCTCCATTCCTGGAACACCACTTAATAAAACAAACAAAATTAAAAAAAATAAAAACGCCAGTACCTCATTTGCCTTTTGACTGCCTGCTTCTGTTGCTGAACACGGACTCGATTTCTCCCTCAGCTTTTTCACAGTATCAAACATCTAGAAATATATAGACACATGACATTTTTGCCTTCCAAAAGTTCTTAGAACATTGAGAATATTTTCTTGAAACTCTCGCCTACATTATCAAAACAGTGCATTGTCAGCCAATAGGCTTTAAAAATATCAATAGGAGTGTCTTGCCCAGCATTACCACTCTTCCAGTTCTGCTCCTCCATTCCCTGCCTGCCTTCAACAAAGGACCAGCCTTTAGATGCCAAGGCTACCAATGTTTACCTGACATTTTCTCACACAGGTTACCAGGTGTAATATATCTGTATTGCTAAAAGGTCTGTGGAAAGGTCCCACATAATAAACCACTGAGTGAGCATGCAGAGTCATGGAGCAGAATGGAAAGCCAGCTGGTTGCAAGACAGAAAGCAGAGAGTAAGGGTAAAGAGTGGCAGAAGGTGGGAAGTGGAGTCCCAGAGATCAGTGCTGGGACCACTGTTGTTCACAATTTATATTAGTGAATTAGGCTTTGCGGACAAGACCAAGTTGGGAGAGACAGTTAATACTGAGGAGAACTGAAAGAAATTACAAGAAACTGGGCCAAGTCTTCCTGTTTCCAGATCATTGGAGACCATACATACAACCGAAGGTGCGTGTCAGGACCCTATGAAAGTTCT
The DNA here is from genome assembly GCF_964194155.1 of Cetorhinus maximus. Taxonomy (NCBI): domain Eukaryota; kingdom Metazoa; phylum Chordata; class Chondrichthyes; order Lamniformes; family Cetorhinidae; genus Cetorhinus; species Cetorhinus maximus. The sequence continues at coordinate 73,812,966 of NC_135896.1, forward strand.
GAGACGCTGAGCTACATGGGAAATGACCGGGAAGTTTCAACTTCCAGTGGGCTTCTTCCCAGGCCCTCTGCAAAAGTCGTAGACTTTGGGCAGTTCTGTGGTATTTACCTGGGTAGTTACCCAGGAAATGTCAGACAGATTAAAACCCAGTATAACATCTGAGTAACTACACAACTGACGCCGCCCATCACCCCTCCCTCACCCCCAACTACCCCTCCTCGGCCACCTGACAACCCCCTTACCTCCCCCACCGACCAAACTCGACCAACCCACTCGATTACTCCCCGAATCCAACCACCCCCCAACTACCCACTCACACCCCTACCCGCTTCACTCATGCCACCTACCCCCTCACCCACTTACCCATTCAAACTGGACTTTTAAACATACCATACGGCAAGAAGTGGCGTAAAAAAGGGGCATGTCCTGTCTTCCCCCCGGCTCTAATCTGCGCCAACGGAGTTCCCCGAATGATGCTATGCATTTCTGCGAAGGCTGGACTCAGAAGACCCTGGTAGGAATGCATAGCAGCATTCAGTCAGGGGAATTTTCACGCACAGCTGCAATCTGATGATCATTGCTGCTGCTCGGAAGATCTGGCCCAATGTGCATAAACTAAATTCATTTCCAATTAAATATTCAAGACTGAGAGGTATTACAGCTTGGTGAGGAAAACGAGGTGGTTGCTTATTGCTTGGAAAATAGGAATCTAAATGGGGTGGAGGAGCAACGGGATCTGGGAATACAAATATACAAATCAGTAAAAGTTGCAACTTATATGGTCATAACAATAGCAAACCAAGAACGAGGGTTTATTTCTAGAGGAATAGATTGGAAAGTAGAGAAGCTATGCCAAACAACGGTTGGACACACTTATGTACTGTATACAGTCTGGTCAGATTATAAAAGAGTGCAGAAGCAGTCCCTCAAGCCTGTCCCATTATTCAATCAGGGCCATGGCTGATCTATATCTCAACCCCTTTAATACACCTTTACTCCATATCCCTTGTTACCCTTAGCCAACAAAAATCTATTGATCGGAGTGTTGAAAACTCCAACTGACCTCCAGCATCCATAGCCTTTAAGGAGCGAGTATTCTAGATCCCTACTTCCCATTGTGTGGAAGCATTCTGATTTTACTCCTGAATAGCACAACTCTAATTTTAAGATTATGGCCCCTTGTTCTTGATTCCCCCACCAGAGGCAATACCTTGTCTGTACCAATCCCATTGAAACTTTTAATAAAAAGCAGTTAATTTATGAAAAGGGATACCTCAGGTAGACCATTCCTCCCATAAACAGTTAGACTGAGATTACAAAACTAATTTCCATGGAGAAACCTGGGGTGAAAGGGTCATTCAAGAACTTAGAGGTTAGATCTTCTGCCCTGACTATGGAAAGGCACAAAAACTGAGCCCAGTCTCCTATTCTGGTATTCTGGACACTGATATTTTAACTCCTGGATCGTAGTACACGAACTTCTTCCATAAGAGGTACATTGGAACAGGAGGAGGCCATTCAGCCTCTCGAGTTTGTTTCACCATTCAATTCGATCATGACTGATCTGAATCTTAACTCCATCCAACTTGCCTTGGTTCCATAACCACTGATATCCTTGCCTAACTATAATTAATCAATCTTACTTTCAAAATTCCCAAAAAAAAGCACAGACTAAAATCCACATGTTATTTGTTGTTTCCATTTTCAATACATACCTGTAGAGTCCAGTTAATCATGTCCTTCTGGGCATCTAACTGATGGACATGTCTTAGTTTTTCTAGAAGTGACAAGATGCTCTCGGCATTCACTGCAGAGCTTCCTACCCCTTCAAAACAACCACAACAGATGAGACAGGCAATTGCATAACTGAAAAAATACAAGTAAACTGGCTTCGGTCTTCCTGTACCATCACTGGTTTTACTTGGAATTATGTGCAAAAGCATGGAAATGGCTCCTCATTCGTTTTCTTAAACCCAGGATCAGTTTAAAAAATAATTGCAAGGTTAAAGTCAGCAGTGTTACTGGTGATGGGGATAGTCTTTGTATGTAATATGACTGTCCCTGCTTTTGTCTGATCTTATTTATTTACAAAATAGGAGCATAAAAAAAATCTCAGGCTTTTGCTCAATAGAAATGACTATAGCATAGATTACAGAGTAAGTGAACATGGAATTTTAATTCTCTTCTCACTGGTGAGAAATGTGACTTTGGAGAAGGCAAATTCAACACTGGCAAGATTCACAACAGGATCCCCAAGAGAAAATCACATGCACTGTGCAAACAGAGACAAACTAACAGATTAGTTAGAATAATCTGATGAAAGGACATCAATCTGAAATGTTAACTCTGTTTTTCTCTCCATTGATGCTGCCAGAGCTGCTGAATATTTGGGATTTTTTTGCTTTTATTTCAGATCTCCAGTATCTGCATTTTGCTTTTGCCTCTGGGATGGAATTCAGATAAATGGTGAGATACTGCAATGAGTAGGTATCGTGACACTACTTATGAACTGCAGCACGAATTGGAAGCCGGTTTGAAAACCTTTTAAATCTCATTTCCCCAGTCAGATCCTCACCAACAGAGCTGATGCTCAAACGATGAGCTTTGCTTTGTCTGGTCTGAAAGTAAAGCGGAGCTGGCAGTACATTACTGGCTCTACGTCACTCTAAACTGGAACAAATCTCAGTGGCCACTGCAGTACAACCACCATTGCTTTTATCTATAGAATATAATTTTGAATTAACACTACAAACTTCAAAGATAATAGACTGAACTATTAGTGCGGCAGTAACAATTGTCAATTGAAGATTGGTTCCAAATTCAAAAGCAAGTCCAGTACTTACTTGTTGCCTTAAGATAAACATCAAAGGTCACATCTTCCTCTGCAACTCCTCCCTCTAGCTGTCTCTGTTCTTCTTGTAAAGCCATGCAGATAAGGTGAAGAGTCTATGGTATGGAGAAGTACAACTGTGTGCTGTTAGTGACAAAATGTGCAATTATGGCACTGACAAAGAAACCATTAAAATCCTGATTAAAAAGATCTGTTCAATTTACCTTTTTGACATATTACCGATTTATCTTCCTCGAAGGTTTTTGAAAAGCGAGTTCTGTTATTATTGCAGACAGCTGGAACTGGATTTTTTTTTAAAGATGCTATGATAGAATGAATACAACCTACAAAAAACCTGTAAGCACTCTTTCCTGTAGGAAGAAGGGTACTTCTGCAAACTTCCTGGAAGCCTGATCAAGGGCAGAATTTGCACTACACTGATAAGATCTCATTTGGTCACTGTCCCACCAAGAAATGGTATGGGGCATTAAATGTGATAAAAAAATTTAAAGGAAAATTAGTAACATGAGAATTGCTAGATTACAAAAGACTACGGTTCATCTAGGAAGAGGGAAGAGTGACCATAACATGATAGAATTCTTCATTAGGATGGAAAGTGAAGTAGGCCAGTCCGAAACTAGGGTCCTAATTCTTAACAAAGGAAACTTCGGAGGTATGAGCGGTGAGTTGGCTACAATAGATTGGGGTACTTCATTAAAAGGCAAGACAGTGGATGGGCAAAGGATAATATTTAAGGAATGAATGCAGGCATTGCAACAGTTATACATTGATTTCTGGTGCAAAAACACAACAGGAAAAGCAGCCCAACAATGCCTAACAAAAGAAATTAAAGATAGCATTAGATTCAAAGGCGGCTCATATAAAATTGGTAGAAAAAGTAGCAAGCCTGAGGATTGGGAGCAGTTTAGAATTCAGCAAAGGAGGACAAAGAGGTTGATTAAGAGAGGAAACAGAGTATGAGGGTAAACATTCAATGAACATAAAAGCAGACTGTAAAAGCTTCTATTAAGTGTGTATAAAAAAAGTGAAGACAAATGTAGGTCCCTTCCAGTGTGCCACATGGGAATTTATAATGGAGAACAAGGAAATGGTAGAGCAATTAAACAATTACTTTAGTTCTGTCTTCACAGAAGACGACACAAATAATTTCCCAGAAATACTAGGGAACCAAGGATCTAGTGAGAAGGAGGATTTGAAGGAAATTAGTATTGGTTAAAAAAAAAGTGCTGGAGAAATTAATGGGACTGAAAGCAAATAAATTTCCACGGCCTAGAAATTTTCATCACAGGGTACTAAAGGTGGCGGCCATGGAAATAGTGGGTGCGTTGGTTGCTGTCTTCCAAATTTCTATAGATTCTGGAATAGTCCCAGCAGTTTGGAGGGTGGCAAATGTAACCCCACTATTTAAAAAAGGAGGGGAAAAAAAAAACAAGGAATTACAGACCAGTTAGCCTGACATCAGTAGTAGGGAAAATGCTATAAAGGATGTGATAACAGGACACTTAGAAAGTATCAACAGGATTAGACATGGATTTATGAAAGGGAAATCAAGTCTGACAAACCTACTGGGGTTTTTTGAGGACCTAACTAGTAGAATAGATAAGGGAGAAACCAGTGGATGCGGTGCATTTTGATTTTCAGAGAGCTTTTGATAAATTTCCACATAAAAGAGGTTGGTGTGCAAAATTAAAGCACTTGGGTTTGGGGGTAATATATTGGCATGGATTGGGAATTGGTTAACAGACAGGAAACAGAGTAGGAATAAATGGGTCTTTTTTTGGAGTGGCAGGCAGCGACTAGGGGGCTACCACAGGGATCAGTGCTTGGGCCGCAGCTATTCACGATATATATCAATGATTTGGATGAAGGAACCAAATGTAAAATTTCCAAGTTTACTGACAACACAAAGCTAGGTGGGAATGTGAGTGGTGAGGAGGATATAAAGAGGCTTCAAGGCGATTTAGGTAAGTTGAGTGAATGGGCAAATACATGGCAGACAAAATATAACGTGGATAAGTGTGAAGCTATCCATTTCGGTAGGAAAAACAGAATGGCAGAGTATTATTTAAATAGTGATAGATTGGGAAATGGTGTACAAAGGGACCTGGATATCCTTGCACACCAGTCACTGAAAGCAAGCATGCAGGTGCAGCAAGCAGTTAGAAAGGCAAATGGTATGTTGGCCTTCATTGCAACAGGAATTGAGTACAAGAGCAAGGATGTCTTATTGCAGCTGTACAGGGCCTTGATGAGGACACACCTGAAGTAGCGTGCGCAGTTTTGGTCTCCTTACCTAAGAAAGGATATACTTGCCATAGATGGAGTGCAGCGAAGGTTCCTGGGATGGCAGGATTGTCGTATGAGGAGAGATTGGGTCCACTAGGCCTGTACTTATTGGAATTTAGAAGAATGAGGGTAATCTCATTGAAACTTATAAAATTCTGAGAGAGCTGGACAGACTGGCTGCAGAGATGATTTTTCCCCTGGCTGGGGGTTCTAGAACAAGGGGTGTAACCTTGTCTCAGGATATGGGGTAAACCATTTAAGACTGAGATGAGGAGAAATTTCTTCATTCAAAGGGTGGTGAACCTGTGGAATTCTCTACCACAGAACACTGTGGAGGCCAAATCACTGAATATATTTAAGGAGGAAACACATAGATTTTTAGACACTAAAGGAACCAAGGGCTATGGGGAGGGAGCGGGAGTTTGGCGTTGAGACAGAGGATCAGCCATGATCTTACTGAATTACGGAGCAGGCTCAGAGGGCTGAATGATCTACTCCTGCCCCTATTTTCTATGCTTCTATCTAGTTTGCTTTCTGTCATCCTGGTAGCTGCATGATACAATGATAATGGAGTTGCTGACTATTTATAGCAATTAGGCTTGAAAATTAATTTTCTCAAAGGTAGAAGTTGTAGGGTTAAATTGAAAGCAGAAGGAACATAAATGAAAAAGCAACTCCCCAAAATGAAATACATAAAGACAACAAGTATTATTTAATTTGATTCTCAAAATGCTCCAAATTGGAAGCTGCATTACACCAATTCTTTTTCATGTGGGGCAAGTTGCAGTAAAATCCATTTTAATTTTTTATGACCAACTGAACAAGGATCAATACTGTGCAAATTCATACCTTCTGTACCATTGCTTCACTCCACAATCGTCCTGTAGAATCCACAGCCCGCTGGAGAACTGTTCTCAGGATTAGCATTAAAATGTCACAGTTCAAAATGTTTGTGACCTTCACAAACGTGGAAAAGAATTGAGGAGGGAGAGGAGGTGGAAGAGCTGCAAGACACATTGTAAACAGTCTGTTAGCACTTGGTCTACTCAAACATAATACAGGCTGATAAAACTACCAGGGCACAACTTCATGCAGTCATGCTTCCCAAGAAATAGGTTACAAAACTTCAGATCTCAGAAAACCTCACCAAATGGTTCAAATAGCCTACTCCTGCTCCTATTTCTTATGATCTTACAATCTTTAATAATCCCACATCCCTACATCTAAAAATAAAGTGTATATAAGATTCACAAGGATGTAACCAAAATTCAGAGAATGCAACACTCAGGAAATATTGAGCAGGTTGGAGCTTTTCATCTGTTGAAAAGAGGAGATTAAGTGGAGGCCTAATAGATGTCTTTAATTATGAAGGGGTTCGTTAGTTTCTCCACATATACCCTGTTTAGCCTTGTGAACAAAGAGGCATAAATGCCAACAGATCAAATATAGAATTTAGGAGAAACTTAATTAGACACGGGCGTGTTGAGAACATAGAAGTCAGCAGCACATGCAGCCATTAAGCTAGTTAGCATTCACAGATCTGTCGGGAGGGTTTGATGAATACATGAAGGAAAGGGGAACAGATGGACATGGCAGCAAGTTGGGAAAAAATATTTAGAGTGAGCAGAGGCTCGTATGAAGTATAAAAGCAGCACAGACTGGGTGGGTCGACTTTTTTTTGGCTGCATTCCCATGCAATATATCAACCTCCTTTTTAAAGTGTTCTGAGGGGTGGATGGGTGTGTGTTTGTGCATAATTGGACACATACATATATGTATATAAATTATTACTGGACTCAATTTCCTTCTGAAGATGATGTCCCCTTGCTCTACAACTTTGCACATGGGGAAGGGTCATTCCCTATCTAAACTGTGAATAAATGCCTCAAGCATATCACCCAATAACTTCCTCATTAATCCAGTTTACCTGTCTCCCAACATAGCGTTTCATTCCAAATTATGTTTATATCCTGTTTATTGCTGCAGACCTCAGATTTTTTATGTGCCATTTTTAGGTGGGATCTTGGTACTCAGACAGGTAATGAATGGCATGAGACTGCCTGTACCAAATGGATTTAAAATGGGCTCCTAGCCTTGAAAAAAACTGTACTCCTCACTGCTCCCAAGTTTTCTGTTTTTATGCACAGATTAAGCCGACTGTACCCCTGGATCTCCACTCTGCTTGGTACATCTCACCTTATATAACCCATGCTTGTATTTGCTGCTGCAGGATGTATTAAATCTTCCATTTCAACGTGTATGCTTAAAAGATTAACTGTGCAATTGCAAGTTTATTGAAGGGTATAGAAGAAGAAGATTTGAAAATTTAATTCAAATATTCATAAATTATTTAACTACTTTTGCAATACTACGCTTACCTGAGCTGCAAAGTGCATGGCTGCTGCACACTTAGGAACATAGGAACAGGTGCACTCCGTTTAGCCCTCCGCGCCACACCGACCTGAGCCTGTACCGCCATTTAGGCTATGTTCCCGAGTCATAACCTCCTTGACCAATCAAAATAGTTTGTCTATCTACCTTATCAGTTTGCCTTAATACCTAGAATATTTAAATCAAATCAGCCCTTAACCTTCTAAGTACCAGACTGCGAGGGAAAACACACTACTGGGAGAGTTGAGTAGTTAATTAGCTAACTGGTTTAATCTGGTTTCTTTAACTGCTGTTCAATTTAGTATAAATTCAGGGGTCTTTAGTGTGGCCTTATAAACGAGGGCAGTTTGGAACTGAGTGTATACTTGGTAGTCTGGTGAGTGGGGGAATTAGGTAAGGAGGGAGTTAGGTAAGGAGGGGACGATGGTGTCCTTTTCCTCTTTTACCCTGTAAGAATTGGTTTTTACTCTACTACAGGGAAAGAAGCTTGCTGTTTGATGAGTATCTGGTAAGTGGTTAAGGTCTATTCCATTCCTAAGGTTTAAAATAGTACAGGGACTAGTGGTAACTTTAATAATATATAAAAAAGAAACTAAATAATTGAATAATATACTTAAGTAGTTAATTAAAACACATTAATGATGGCAGGACAGATGATGTGTCACAGCTGCAGCATGTATGGACTCCTGGATGCCAGTGTGATCCAGGGCAAACACCTGTGCAGTAAGTGTTTGTCACTCAATGAGCTGGAGGCTGAGCTGCAGACACTGTGACACATCAAAGAGGGGGGAAAAGTTACCTGGATGCTTTGTACCAGGAGGCAGTTACACCCCTGAAGATAGTGTCTTCAGATTTGGTCAGTGGTCAAGGACAGGAGGGTGTGACTGCGAGTGAGGGAGGTAAAGGGACCAGACAGTAGGGGTGCAGGAGCCTTGGCAATTGTCCAATAGTCATGAGGTTCTCCCAGATTGTATGGGTGAGAGTGAGCACTGCAGGGTGGTTGAGCTGACTGCCATGGTGCAGGAAACCATTCATGTGGGGGAAGCAAAAAGGAATGTAGTGGACAGTATAGTGAGGGGGTAATCATACTGTTCTCTGCAGCAAAGAGTGAGAGTCCAGCAGCTGTACTGCCTGCCCAGGGCTAGGGTTTGGGACATCTGCTCAGTGTTGGACAGGGACTTGCAGTGGGACGGGGGTGGTCCATGTAGGCACCAACAACATAGGCAGAACCAGGAATGAGGTTCTACATAGCCAGTATGAGGAGCTAGGCACTAAATTAAAAAACAGAACCTCAAAGATAATAGTTTCTGGATTATTATCTGAACCATGTGCAAATTGGCGTAAGGTACATAAAATTAAAGAGATGATTGCGTGGCTCAAAGACTGATGTGGGAGAAATGGGTTCCGGTTTGTGGGCACTGGCACCAGTACTGGGAAAAAGTGGGGGCTGTACCGCTGGGATGGTCTACACCTGAACAGAGCTGGGGACTGGTGTTCCAGCGAGTCACTTAACTAGGGAAGTAGAGAGGGCTTTAAACTAAATAGTGGGGGACAAGGGATCAAATTTGGGGAGATGTGTTAAATCAAAGACTAGAGACAAGGCAAGAGAGAACGGTATTAGAGTGGGAAATGATAAACAGTGATAGGAAGGGATAGAGAGTACAAATCTAAGAGTAAATCAGCAGATAATGCTAGAGGTTACAAAAATAATAAAAGGATAAAACTAAAGGCTCTGTACCTGAATGCATGTGGCATTCAAAACAAAACAGATGAACTATGAATCTGCATCAGATAAGTATGATCTGATAGCCAATGCAGAGACATGGCTACAGGATGACATAGATTGGGACCTGAATACTGAAGGGTACATGACAATTTAGCAAGAACAGGAGGCTAGGAAAAGGTAAAGCTCTGTTAATTAAGGATGATATTAACACAATAGAGAGAGATGACCTAAGTTCAGGAAACCAGGATGTAGAAGTTGTTTGGATAAAGATGAGAAATGATAAAGGCAAGAAGTCACTTGCGGGAGTTGTGTACAAACACCCTAACAGTAACCATATGGTAGCACAGGGTATATAGGAGGAAATAATGGGAGCCTGTCAGAAAGGTACGGCAGTAATTATGGGGGGTTTTAATCTACATATAGACTGGAAAAATCAAATAGGGAAAGGTAGCCTAGGTGAGAAATTTATACAATGTTTTCAGGATATTTTCTTAGAACAGCACGTTCTGGAGCCAACCAGAGAACAGGCTACAGTAGACCTGGTATTGTGCAACAAGACAGGATTAATTAATGACCTCGTGGTGAAGGAGCCCCTTGGTAGCAGCAGTCATAATACGATTGAGTTTTACACTGAGCTTGAGGGAGAGAAGAGTGGGTCTAAGACTAGTGTTTTAAAATAAAATAAGGGCAATTATGAGGACATGAAAGCAGAACTAGCTAAAGTGAACTGGTAAGTTAGGTTAAGGGATAGATCCATAGTGATGCAGTAGCAGACATTTAAGGGGATATTTCAGAAGACACAGAATAAATATATTCCACAGAAAAATTCCATACAAAAATATGAAATAGGAAAAGTAGGCCATTCAACCCCTTGAGCCTGCTCCACCATTCAATAAGATCAAGGCTGATCTGTTTGTGTTTCCAATTCTACATTCCCGTCTACCTCCGATAACCTTTGATTTCTTTGCCTAACAAGAATCTTCCAAGGGGAGGACCTGCCATCAGTGGTTAACTGAAAAAGTTAAAGATAGTATCAATCTTAAAGAGAAAGCATGTAATTGTGCAAAAATGGGTGGTAGATCAGAAGATTGGACAGAATATAAAAAAACACAAAGAATGACTAAATGATTGATAAGGAAGGAAAAATTAAGAGTACGAGAGAAAACTAGTTAGGAATATAAAGACAGATAGTAAGAGTTTCTATAGATATTTTAAAAAGAGTTAACAAAGTGAGCACTAGTCCTATAGAAAGTGAGTCTGGGAATTAATAATGGAAAATAAGGGGATGGCAGATGAATTGAACAGCTATTTTGCATCGGTCTTCACTATAGGGGATACAAGTAACATCCCAGAAATAGCTTTATATCAGGAAATGGAAGGGAGGGACTCAAGAAAATTACAATCACCAGAGAAGTAGTATTAAGTAAATTGTTGGAGCCGTGGGCTGGCAAGTCCCTGGGATGGGACCTTCAATTATCCAAACAGAGACAGGGATAGGAATAGTGCAAAGAGACAAGGGGGGGCGAGAGTTCCTGTAATGTGTTCAAAATAATTTTCTGCAACAGCATGTTTCCAGTCCAATGAGAGGTAAGGCACTGTTGGGCCTGGTTCTGGGAAATGAGTTGGCCCAAGTGGATCAAGTATCAGTGGGAGAGCATTTAGCAGACAGTGGCCATTGTATCATAAGGTTTAGATTGGCCATGGCAAAGGGCAAGGAACAATTCAGAGCAGGAATAATTAATTGGGGGAAAGCCAACTTCAATGGGATGGGAATGCATCCGAGTCGAAATCAAATGTTGGCTGAAAAGACAGTGGCTGAACAATGAGCTATTTTCAAAGAAAAAGTATTTCAGGCAATGTCAAGGTAGGACAAATAAATCCAGAGCACCCTGGATGACAAGAGAGATAGATTTGAAGCTGAAAATGAAGAAATGCACAGATGACAAATATCAGGTAGAAAATACAATGGAGAATCAGGCTGAATATAGAAGGACCAGAGGGGAAGTGAAAGAACTAACAAGAAAAGTAAGGAGAGAGCATGAAAAGAGACTGGCAGCTAACATAAGAGGGAATCCCAAGGTCATAAGCATATAAAGTGTGGGAAAAGAAACAGTAGGGCCACATAGCGATAAAAAAGGGGACATGCACATAGAGGCAGGAGAAATAGCCAAGGTATTAAATAAGTACTTTGCATTTGTCTTTACAAAGGAAGATGCTACCTAAACCGAGACGAAAAAGGAGGTAAATGGTACACTAAAGGAACTTACAATTGAAGGGAAGGAGGTGGCTTTAGAAAGGCTATGTTTACTTAAAATTGATGAGGTACCAAGACTGGATGAGATGCATCCAAGAGTACTGAGAAAAATGAGAGTTGAAATTGCAGGGGCACTAGTGATAATCTTCCAGCCTTCCTTAGACACAGCAGTGATGCCAGAGGACTGGAGAATTGTTGATGTTAACACATCCTTGTTCAAAAAGGGGTGCAAGGATAAAGCCAGCAGCTACAGACCAGTCATTTTGACTTCAGTGGTAGGGAAACGTCTGGAAACTATAGTTCGGGGCAAAATCAACAGTCACTTAGATAAGTGCAGGATAATTAAGGAAAGTCAGCATGGATTCATTAAGGGAAAATTATGTTTAACTAACTTGGGAGATTTTTGAGGAGGTAACAGAAGGTTGATAAGGGCAGTGCTGTTGATGTGGTCAATATGGATTTTCAAAAAGGCATTTGATACAGTGCCACACAACAGACTTGTGGGCAAAATTCTAGCTCATGGAATAAATGGAAGAGCAGGCACTTGGATAAGAAATTGACTGAGTGACAAGGAACAGAGTAGTGGTTAATGGGAGTTTTTCAGATTGGAGGAAGGTTTGTAGTGGAATTTCCCCAGAGGTCAGTGTTGGGACCCTTGCTCTTCCTATATATACACATCCTGGACTGTGGTGTACAGGGCGTGATTTCAAAATTTGCAGAGGATATGAAGATTGGAAACATTGTCAGCTGTGATGAGGACAATTGTGAACTTCAAAAGGACATAGACATGTTGGCGAATTGGGCAGACAAGAGGTAGATGAAATTCAATGCAAAGAAGTGTGAGGTGATTCATTTTGGCAGGTATAATATGGCGAGACAGTATAAACTAAAGGGCGAAACTCTAAAGGAGATGCAGGGACAGAGGGACCTCTGTGAATATGTACATAAGTCACTGAAGATGGCAGGGCATGTTGAGAGAGCAGTTAACAAAGCATATAGTATCTTAGGCTTTATTAATAGGGGAATTGAGTACAAGAGTAAAGAGGTCATGTTGAACTTGTATAAGGTAATGAGGCCTCACCTGGGGTACTGCATCCAGCTCTGGGCACCATACTTGAGGAAGGATGTGAAGGCATTGGAGACAGTGCAGAGGAGATTCACAAGAATGATTCCAGGGATGAAGAACAATAGATATGAGGATAGATTGGAGAGGCTGGGACTCTTTTTCCCTTGGAGAAAAGAAGGCCGAGAGAAGACTTCAGAGGTATTCAAGATCCTAAGGGGTATGGACAGGGTAAATAGTGAAAACTGTTTGCAGTCAAGGGAGCATCAAGAACTAGAGGGGCTTAGATTCAAAACAATTGGCAAAAGGAGTAAAAGTGAGGTGAGGAAAAAAATTTTCACCCAGAGGGTGGTTGGAGGATGGAACGAACTTCGAGACGGTGGTCGAGGCAGGTTCGATCGAGGTGTTCAAAAAGGAATGGATGGTTATCTGAAAAGAAAGAATGTGTAAGTTTACGGGGATAAGGCAAGGGAGTGGGACTAGGTAGAATGTTCTTTCAGTGCAGACTCAAATGGGCTGAATGGCCTCCTTTCTCACTGTAAAGATTCCGTGATTCTGTGGGTCCAAATGAACTTCATCTTAGAGCCTTAAAATATGTGGCTAGTGAGATAGTTGACGCATTGGTTCAAATTTTCCAAAATTCCCTAGATTCAGGGAAGGTTCCATTAGATTGGAAAATAGCAAATGTAACTCCTTTTTTCAAAAAGGGAGGGAAACAGAAAGCAGAAAACTACAGGCCAGTTAGCTTAACATCTGTCATAGGCAAAATGTTCAGAGCTACTATTAAAGACATTATAGCAGGGCACTTGGAAAACTTCAAATTAATCAGGCAGAGTCAAAATGGTTTTGTGAAAGGGAAATCATCATAAATCCAATTTATTGGAGTTCCTTGAAGCAGTAACATATGCTGTGGATAAAGGGGAACCCGTGGATGTTCTGTACTTAGATCTCCAGAAGGCATTTGGGTAAGGTGCCACATTAAAGCTTATTGCGAAAAATAAAAGCTCATGGTGTAGAGGTAACATATTGGCATGGATAGAAGATTGGTGAGCTAACAGGAAACAGAAGGCAGGCATAAAGGGTATTTTTCTGGTTGGCAAGATGTGGTGTGCCACAGGGATCAGTGCTGGGGTCCCAACTTTTTACAATTTATACAAATGACTTGGATGGAGGGACCAGATTTGCTGATGACACAAAGATGGGTAGGATAGTAAGATGTGAAGAACACATAAGGAGGCTACAAAGGGATATAAATAGGTTAAGTGAGTGGGCAAATGGAAAATAATGTAGGAAAATGTGAAATTGTCCACTTTGGCAGGAAGAATAAAAAAAGCATATTATCAAAATGGTATGGGATTGCAGAGCTGAGATGCAGAGGGATCTGGGTGTCTTGGTGCATGAATCGCAAAAGATTAGTATGCAGGTACAGGAAGTAATTAGAAGACTCCTGTGGATTCGAAACGTTAACTCTATTTCTCTCTCCACAGATGCTGTCAGGCCTGCTGTGATTTTCCTGCATTTTCTGTTTTTATTGCAAAAGTAGGAAGGTTATGCTTTAGTGATATAAGACATTGGTGAGACCACATCTGGAGTACTGTGTACATACTGGTCTCCTTATTCAAGGAAGGATGTAAATGCATTTGAAGCAGTTCAGAGAAGGTTTATTAGACTAATACCTGGAATAGATGGGTTGTCTTATGAGGAAAGGCTAGACTTGTACCCACTGGAGTTTAGAAGAGTAAGAGGCAACTTGACTGAAACATAGAAGATTCTGATGGGTCTTGACAAGGTGAACGTGAAGAGGATGTTTCTTCTTGTGGGAGAATCTAGAACCAAGGGTCACTGTTTAAAAATAAAGGGTCGCCCATTTAATGGGATGAGGAAAAATTTTTTTCTCAGAGTGTCTTTGGAACTCTCTTCCTCAAAGGCAGTGAGAGCAGAGTATTTGAACATTTTTTAAGGCACAGGTAGGTAGATTCTTGATAAGCAAGGGGGTGAAAGGTTATAGAGTAGATGGGTAGCTGGTTACAATCAGATCAGCCATGATCTCATTAAATGGCGGAATAGGCTTGAGGGGTCGAGTGGCCTATTCCTGCTCTTAATTTGCATGCTTGCATGTAATATAACCTTAGTTTGTGTAATCTCTCCTCATAATTTAACCCTTCATAGCCAGGGCAATGATGCCTCTAAGCTGTGTGCATAGGCAGCTATCAGGAAAATGCTACCTAGGGTTCAGAGACCATGCACAATCAATTAGCGGCTCCTGCATGGCAGCAATATTACAAGGGACTGTGCAGTGCAAATGGGTCATACACAGCAAAGGGAGATGAGATGGAACACTGGTCCAGGTTCACAGAATCAGAATTGTTACAGTGCAAAAGGATGCCAAGTCAGCCTATTCTGTCTACACCACTCTCCAAGTGAGCAATTCGCCTACTGCCAATCCCTTACTTTCTCCCTGTAATCCTTCACATTCTTCCTTTTCAGCCAACAATCTAATTTCCTTTCGAGACAACAATCTAATTTCCTTTTGAATGCCTCGATTGAACCTGAAGATGGTTTTCCTCACATTGTCGCTGCTTCTTTTGTCAATTACTTTTATATGCCCTCTCATTCTTGATCATTTCAAGACTGGGAACAGTTTTTCTCAATCTACTCTGTCCAGAGCCCTTATGATTTTGAATATCTCTATCAAATCTTCTCAGCCTTCTCTTCTCCAAGAAAAATCTCTCCAATCTATCTTCATAACTGAAGCTCCTCATCCAGTTGTTATTCTGTTAAATCGATGCTGTACAATCTCCAAGGTCAATATATCCTTCCTAAGGTGTGGTACCCAGAACTGCTCATTGTACATCAAGTGTGACCAGGGCTTTGTATAGCTGATGCATGACTTCTACCCTTTTGTATTTTACTCCTCAAGTTATAAAGGCCAAAATTCCATTATCCACACTGATTTTTTTCCATACCTGCTCATGACATTTTAATGAACTGTACACCTGAATGCTCCCAGATATATTTTCACTAGTTAGAAATTAGCTTATTTTATCCTTTTTAGGTTCCAAGTGGATGACCTCAACTGCCTACCGAAATCCATTTGCCAGTTTTACCCATTCGTTTAATCTATACCTTTGTAATTTTAAGTAATGGTCAATCGTACAACTACTCTGCAACTTTTCCCCAACTCTCCCTCCTGATGCAGGAGCTGTCATCAAACCATTGGGTTTGAAAATATTGGCAACAACCTTCTTGATACTAAATTGTGTGGAACATAAATCCACAAGAAATCACAAGCCACACCTCTTACTTTTGAACACATCCTTAAAATACAAAATTCCCAAATTATAACCTGAATTACCTTCATTGCTGTTGGCTTGTTTTTTTCTCTTCTTCTGCTCATCTTCAGCCTTTAATAAAGGAAAATAAATAAAATAACTGAGCACAAGAACTACTCACATTTATAAAGCACTTTTAATGTAATGAGATGTCTCAAGGTGCTTCTTGGGAGCACTATAAAACAAAATGTGACACCGAGCCACATTTATTTTTTCTTTCATGGGACATAAGCATTGCTGGCAAGGCCAGCATTTGTTGCTCATCCCTAGATGCCCTTAGAAAGCAGTGTGAGCCGCCTTCTTGAACTGAAGTCCATCCAGTGTAGGCACATGTACAGTGGGAAGGGATTCCCAGATTTTGACACAATGACAGTGAAAGAACAATGATATATTTCCAAGTCAGGTGGTGTGTGACTTGGAGGGGAACTTGCAGATGGTGCCATTAAAGTTCGTTATGAGGGTTAAATTGTTGAAGTGGTTGTCTAGTGAGGGCTTATAACTTAATTTGAGAAGTGGGGACTCCATCAAAGGGGATTAATGGTTAGGCTGGGTTTCGCCAGCAGGCACCAATTTTATTTGGGGGCGGTGGTGGCTGGCTGCAATAAGAGGGGCCAGGGAATGGCACACCTGGATGATAATATCATGTCTACATCGGTGACGATCTTGGCCCTGCCGGTCAGCGCCTTTCAACGTTAAAAACATCAGTTAATGACCAAGGGAGTAAACCTGACAAAATCTAAAGAAGAGTCCAATTAGGCACAAAAACAAAAATACCTGTAAAAACTCAGTAGGTCTGACAGCATCTGCGGAGAGGAACACAGTTAACGTTTCGAGTCCGTATGACTCTTCATCAGAACCAAGAAGTGAGGTAGAATATAAGCTGGTTGAAGGGGGGTGGGACAGGTAGAGCTGGATAGAGGGCCAGTGGTAGGTGGAGGCAGAGAAGAGATTGCCAAAGATGTCATGGACAAAGGGGTGTTGACGGTGGTGATATTAGCTGAGGAATGTGCTAATGGTGACGTTAAGGGTAGAAAGCAGGACGAGCAATTGACAGATAGCCCTAGTTGTGGGGGGTGGGGATCGAAATAGGCTAAAAGGTAGAGATAAAACAATGGATGGAAATACATTTAAAAATAATGGAAATAGGTGGGAAGAGAAAAATATATATTAAAAAAATATAAAAAATTATAAATTATTGGAAAAAGGGGGATCTGAAAGGGGGTGGGGATGGAGGAGAGTGTTCATGATCTGAAGTTGTTGAACTCAATATTAAGTCTGGAAGGCTGTAAAGTGCCTAGTTGGAAGATGAGGTGCTGTTCCTCCAGTTCGCATTGAGCTTCACTGGAACATTGCAACAGGCCAAGGACAGACATGTGGGCATGAGAGCAGGGTGGTGTGTTGAAACGGCAAGCAACAGGGAGATCTGGGTCATGCTTGCGGACAGACCGAAGATGTTCCGCAACGCGGTCACCCAGTCTGTGTTTGGTCTCTCCAATGTAGAGACCGCATTGGGAGCAGCCAATGCAGTAGACTAAATTGAGGGAAGTGCAAGTGAAATGCCGCTTCACTTGAAAGGAGTGTTTGGACCCCTGGACGGTGAGGAGGGAGGAAGTAAAGGAGCAGGTCTTGCACCTTCTGCGGTTGCATGGGAAGGTGCCGTGGAAGGGGATTGAGGTGTAGGGCGTGATGGAGGAATGGACCAGGGTTCCCGGAGGGAACGATCCCTGCGGAATGCCGCTGGGGGGGTGAAGGGAAAATGTGTTTGGTGGTGGCATCATGCTGCAGTTGGCGGAAATGGCAGAGGATGATCCTTTGAATGTGGAGGCTGGTGAGGTAGTAAGTGAGGGCAAGGGGGACCCTATCATGGTTCTGGGAGGGAGAGGAAGGTGTGAGGGCGGATGCGCGGGAGATGGGCCGGACACAGTTGAGGGCCCCGCCACCACCAAACACATCTTCTTTTCACCTCCCCGGCGGCATTCCGCAGGGATCGTTCCCTTCGGTACACCCTGGTCCACCCCTCAATCACACCCTACACCTCAAACCCCTCCCATTTCGCCTTCACATGCAACTGCAGAAGGTGCAACACCTGCCCATTTACTTCCTCCCTCCTCACCGTCCAAGGGCACAAACACTCCTTTCAAGTGAAGCAGCATTTCACTTGCACTTCCCTCAATTTAGTCTACTGCATTCATTGCTCCCAATGCGGTTTCCTCTACATTTGAGAGACCAAACGCAGACTGGGTGACTGCTTTGCAGAACACCTTCGGTCTGTCTGCAAGCATTACCCAGACCTCCCTGTCGCTTGCCATTTTAACACTCCACCCTGCTCTCATGCCCACATGTCCGTCCTTGGCTTGCTGCATTGTTCCAGTGAAGCTCAACGCAAACTGGAGGAACAGCACCTCATCTTCCATCTAGGCACTTTACAGCCTTCCAGACTTAATATTGAGTTCAACAACTTTAGATCATGAACTCTCCTCCATCCCCATCCCCTTTCCGATCCCTTTTCCAATAATTTATAATTTTTAAAATATATATTTTTATTTTCCCACCTGTTTCCATTATTTTTAAATGTATTTCCATCCGTTGTTTTATCTCTACCTTTTAGCCTATTTCGATCCCTTCCCCCCCCACCCCACCCCCACTCGGGCTGTCACTTGCTCGTCCTGCTTTCTACCCTTAATGTCATCATTAGCACATTCCTCAGCTAATGTCAACACCGCTTTGTCCTTTTGTCTATGACATCTTTGGCAATCTCTTCTTTGCCTTCACCTATCACTGGCCCTCTATCCAGCTCTACCTGTCTCACCCCCCTTTCAACCAGCTTATATTCCACCTCATTTCTTCATATCTTAGTTCTGATAAAGAGTCATACGGACTCGAAACGTTAACTGTGTTCCTCTCCGCAGATGCTGTCAGACCTGCTGAGTTTTCACGGTATTTTTGTTTTTGTTTCAGATTTCCAGCATCCGCAGTATTTTGCTTTTAGTCTAATTAGGCAGCTGGTGTTTCCCTTGTTCACACCTTCTGGCAACTCCTGCAATGACTAGGCCCCAGACATATAGGCTTTCGTCTTTCCTCTGGATAACAGCATACAAGATCGAGGGGGTTACTGATGGTAGACAAGCCTACACTTTCTAAAACCATGTCTAGGCTACACAGCCAGCAAAAGTAATCTTTCAGCTTGAAAGCTGGAATGCAAGGACAATGTGTCCTGGCAATAACGACCCACATTCCACAGTAAGCATAAGCAAGATGGCCCTGACTGACTATGAACTACACAAGCTTAATGTGCACATTGTTGTTCTACAAGAAACCGGACACAGGCTCTATTTGAGAGGCTAATTACACCTTCTACTGGCATAGAAAGAGCACTGAAGACCACCATGAATATTGTCAGCTGGTTGCTCACTGTAAAGCCTACACCATCAAGTCGCCAGCAGAAATTTCAGAGCATCTCATCTCCTTGCAGCTATCAGCTGATGGAGGAACAGTCAACATCCTATGCACCAATTCCATAGTGCAGCATCTCAAAAAGCATTTCTATGACTCCCAAGGTGATGTTCTGAGGACTTCAATACATGTTTTGGTGTAGACAGTGATTCATGGCCAATGTGCCTGTTGTCATGGAGTAGGAAAAATCAACAATAATTGACAAAGTTTCTTGAGCTTTGTGCCCTGAATATACTCTATCCCACCAAAACCTTTTTTCGGGGCAAATATCACCATAAGGTATAATGGCGTCACCTAAGAT
Source organism: Cetorhinus maximus (assembly GCF_964194155.1). Lineage (NCBI taxonomy): Eukaryota > Metazoa > Chordata > Chondrichthyes > Lamniformes > Cetorhinidae > Cetorhinus > Cetorhinus maximus. Next base: position 73,832,623 of record NC_135896.1, read on the forward strand.
GATTCCATTGGCACCAACTAGACCTAGTCATTATGAGATGATCTGCCCAGTGTTCTCCACACCCTCACCTACCACAGCACAGATTACAACATCGACCATTCTCTTGTCAGCAGCAGGGTGACAGCCCACCATGCATCAACATCCCTTGCACAAATGCCAAATACCAGCACTGCGGCACTGTCGCTGGAACAATTGCTACCCACAAGGTAGCACCACTGCTGGTACTGAAGCTTGGAAGTCACTAAGCTCAATCATCTATGAAAAGAGGCATCATTTGGTCAAGGTGGAACCTTGCATCTGTCATTGGTGCAAAAAACAAAGCCTACGTGAAGCACAGCACAAACCCAACATCTAAAACACGGCATGACTTGAAAGTAGCCAAGACAGCCGGCAAAAGATAGGAGATACGGCGCTAATAAATACTGGATCAACTTATGTCAAAAAATCCAAACTGCCTGTGACAAGGGAAATCTACGAGTTACGTATAAAGGGATCAGGAGGGTGCTTGGTCCTACCACCACCAAAGCTGCCCCCCTTAAGTCAACAGATGGAGGAAGTACTCACTGACAGAAGTAAACAGATGCCCCACTGGGCTTAACACTACTGAACATTGTACTCCTGTGAAACGGACATCTCTCAGTCCACACTCGCTCTCCCGGAGTTTCCTGTCATGAGTGAGTTAAATGAAGATCCTTCATCTCAAGCACCTTCTGACTCGTCCTGCAGCAACTAGGCCCCAGAGGTGGTCATAGACTGCTTAGCGAACAGAAAGGCATTAAGGATGGAATCCCAGCCGAATTACACAAACATGCAAAGTCCCATATGTTGCCACAGCGTTATGACCGTCTTCTTCTCTGCTGGAAAGTAGGTTCTGTTACACAGGAGATGCGTGATGCAATGGTCATCACACCATACGAAAACAAAGGTGACAGAGGAGACTGCAACAAATACAGGGGCATCTCACTTCTTAGTCACAGGGAAGGCCTTTGCTAGGGTCATACTTGAAAGACTTAATCTACTTGCAGACTGAGTGTATCCAGAAGCATAGTGCAGTTTCCATGCCAGCAGATCTACAGTGGACATGATCTTCTCCATATGCCAGCCACAGGAGAGGTGTAGGGAACAGGGTATACCTCCTTACTTTACTTTCATAGATCTCAACAAGGCATTTGACACCATCAGCGGAGCAGGATGCTACAAGATTTTGGGAAAATTGGCTGTCCACCAAAGCTCCTCAATCCCATCTCCTCCTTCCATGCCAAATGCACTGCACTGTACAGTTTGATGGTTCTGCTTCTGACACTTTCAAAGGGAAGACTGGAGTGAAACTGGCCTGCATCCTAGCCCCAACTCTGTTTGGCATCTTCTTCGCCATTCTCCTGACCTTTGCCTTCCCTGCAATCTACTTGCATGCTCAGTCAGACGACAAGCTCTACAATGTATCAAGACTGCGGCAGCTTGTGTCTCTCTGACCACACAGCATACGCATCTTAACTTTCTTCCTGTTGGTACTGCTTCCAGGTCAATGGTCTCCAGGTTACACATACCAGTATTTATTATTCAAGAAAATTACAATTCATCCCTTTACAACTGATGCAAATTCCAAGACTTTTTCAAACATTCTTGAAACCAATTAGAGTCCACAAACACGTTAAAGAAATTACAAATTTTCCTTATGCACTACTTCCAGGTCAAAAGGGCCTTGCACAGATAATCTTGTTCCTTGATGCAGAACTTGATACATACATACATACCTTTGGCCAACTCACAAAATGCACGTGGACTAATATCAAGCTGACCCTTCGGACTAAAGCTGATGGTTTATAAGGCCTGTGTTCTCAGCACCTTGTTGTGTGGGTGACTTAGAGCAATCAAGGAAAGAAGTTCAACAACTTCCATTTTTGCTGTCTGCGGCGCATTATGGGTGTATATCATGGCAGGACAAAATCACAAATGTGGCAGTTCACTCAAAGGCAGAGCTCCCAAGTTTGTTAGCACTCATGAAACAGAGGACTTCTTTGGCTCGGGCATGTCCACAGGATGGAAGATGATCACATGCCCAAGGGCTTTCTGTATGGTGAGGTAGATGGAGCCAGACAACCAGTGGGACACCCAAAGCTCCACTTCAAGGATACTTGTAAGCATGACATGAAGGCCCTAAAAATCGATTATTGCACCTGGGAGTCCACTAGCTGATAAGAGGGGAAAAAACGGCAACACCTCCTGTGGACTGGCATGCTCCACCATGATAACCCGTGGCTTGGCCACTGGCACCAAAGCCAAAAACAACCACCCACAATGACACTTGGAAGCTTTATATGTGGCACTTGTAGCAGAACCTGCCTCTCAAGGATCTTCCTCTTCAGCCATCAGCAAAGGTGTGCTATATGAAGGCAAGCCATCTAAAAGTGACTGTTTGTTGTGTGTCCATCATCTTTCATAGATGGAAGGATGCCGAAAAGTTTGTTCATTGTGCACAAAATTTGGTGTTGGACTATTCTTAAGTTTTGTTGTTTCATATCTTAATTCAGTTTGTTGTTTTGAGTTCCATGGCTGGTAGTCACTATGAGATCTGTCTGCAGGTTCTATTCACTTCAACTACACCCTGTGGTAGTGAGTTCCACATTCTCAGAACTGTCTGGGTAAAAATGTTTCTCCTGAATTCCCTATTTGATTTCTTGGTAACTATCTTATATTGATGGTCTGTAGTTTTGCTCTTTTCAGTTCTATTCTTGCAATTGTTTTCTTCATCAAGACACAACAGCACAACCTCAATAGTGAGAAAGAACATGAGGTGTAACTAATGATTTTAATAGACTGGGAATGTACTAATATCACTATTGTAACAAACGAAAAAAAAAGAATTTAATAATTTTAAAAGGCATTTTTATTTTCAACACCCTTCTATTCATGTCTACAGCACATAAGGAGGCCATTTGACCTACCATGCCTGTGCCAGTTCTTTGAAAGAGTTTTTCCATAGTTCCACTCACCAACTCTTTCCCTATAACCCTGTAATTTTTTTTCCTTTTCAAACACATAGCCAACTCCTTTCTGCTTCCATCACCCTTTCAGGTACTGCATTCCAGATTGAGACATTGTGCTGCATAAAAAATAATTCTCATCCCCCACTCCTGGCTTTTTCACCAATTATCCTGCGCTTGTTGAGATGCACTTTAGTCATTTGGTATATTTATTTTATTCTTTGGTCAAGGGTGCATTTCCCATTGTGGAAGCTTGCCTCACTTGGCTAGGATACTTGCTTCTGTTTCTGACAAAATGGGCCTAGCTGACTTATCGAATCCTACTTCTAGATCAACAGTCAGTCAGCTAGTAGCCCTTTCCCCACTGAAACCCTGTGCAATTTTACAAAAAATGATAGAAAAAACAGAATAAATAGCATACTGATAATTAGATTAGGGCCTTTGTTATCGGGGTTCAAAGTTTAAATGTCATTACAGTTTGTTCATTGTGATGAGATACAGCATTGGATTATTCTTAAATCTTGTAATGTTACATCTTAATTCAGTTGGTTGTTTTCAGTTCCATTGCTAGTAACCACTGCGAGATCTGTCTGTGGGTACTACTCACTTCAACTACTCCATGTGGTAGCGAGTTCTACATTTTCACAACTGTCGGAATAAAGAAGTTTCTCCCGATGTCCCATTTGATTTCTTTGTGACCATCTTATATTGAAGGTTTCTAGTTTTGTTCTTTATAATTCTACTGTAATTTTTTTTAATAGCTATACAAGAGCACAATCTCAAAAAAGCATTTATTTGCAATAGTAATTAGAATATTAGTAACACTTAGCAAAGTTCAAGCAAAAACTTAATATTTACCTTTGTCTGCTGTGACTTGTAGTAATGGTAGAAGAACAGATTGAAGTGCTTCAGATATTCTGGTTTCAGCTCATATACACCATGCCCAGACAACCCTGGCTTTCTAGAGAGGAGAGAGTAGTTATTTGCCTGCCCTGTTCAGTCCCCAAGTACCATAGTGACCTACCCTTTCCAAATGTAATCCGAAAGGACTGCCCGCCAAGAAAGCTATGTGGGGTTAGTTGCTCGTATACTAAATTTGGAATTTAAAAGGAAAACAACTTTTTGATAATCAAGTTGACCAGATATGATAAGTGAAAGGGTCCAGTCAGTAACTCTAAACATGAATCTCCTGCCATTTTTAAGCAAGGAAGAGTACTCTACATCAACCAGGCAATTTAAATACTCGCTAGCATGTGAGTGACCTGCACGAGAACAGGAAAGACGTCACTGCCTAGAACTGAAATTAATGGAATGTTCCAGAATATTCACATGCCAGCACATTAAGGCACTGTGTAACCTTATGCATCAAAAAATAAATCACTTTTACTGGTCAGATTTTTTTGCAACAGTCAATCTCTTAATGGAAGCAATCTGCAATTCATTTCCAAAGTATTTACAGAGCAGGAACCTAAGACATTGAGGAATGATGTCCTTCTTCCAGACTTATTGGAATTAACAGCTCTCCCTCCATGCCTATTAGCCAGTCTGTTGTTAAATCTAAAAAATAGGTCCTCTCTCAGACTCAATAATAGATAAAGTTTTCCTAGCAGTTTTCAACATTAAAATTCATACCTCATGTGTAACCTGACAACATATTCTTCAACAGTCCTTCCACAAAGAACATGACCGTCATTCAGTAGTACAAGTACTTGTTCCTCTCTAGATAGCAAGTACACTTGTCCTTACAGAAATATTTACGTCTATTTTTATAACCAAGATAAATATGGTAATAATTGCTTTTACTAGAAGCTTCCACTCCTTTCTTCGATGGATTCCTCAGCCTCTAAAAATTTGGATTTAACTAGAGATTCTTGAATCCTTTAACCTATACAGTTTCACAGGGGGTGTAGGATCAGCAGGTGGTGACTGGAACCCACAGTAATGCAAATACCTTTGCTTTGGAACTGTGCAAGTCTCATAAAATGGGAGGTGAAAACACTCAGCTGGAGTCAAGCAAGAGGTAACACCAGATCAATGGGAACTGCTTTCAGCTGAGATAAGGTCATATGTCTTAGACAAAGGAGTAATTTTCACCTTTAGTTCAGAGTTAATTGGCACCAAAACATTCAATGGTAGTAGAATCGGTGAATTTAATCTCTATTGAGGACTAGAATTGGTTCATACCAGTAGAAGCCATATAATTTAAATACCAAAACTATCATAATGATCACAAGATCCTAAGATTAGATGGTTGCACAGCCTTATGGTGGTGAGGGCTGAGAAAGCCCCCAATACCTCCTTCCAAGGTTTCTGAATCATCATGGAATCTGGAATTTTGTCTCCCTGGTATAGTCACTTTGGATCATTCCTTAGCGTAGTTCCTACATTGCTCTCTTCTTCACCTGCCTGAAGGTGTGTTGACTATATCTTTGCATCAAATACTAAGAAAAAGTTGACAGAGGGAAACCAGCCTAATATTTGTTGTCAGGAAGTTGCTTGAATCCATAAATAAGGATAGAGCAACTGAATACTTTGAATAATTTCAGCTGATCAGAGAGAGCCAGCATGGATTGTGAAAGGTACGTCATACCTGAAAAACCTGATGGAATTTTTGAAGATGTGCTCAAAGTAGTGGACAGGGGAATATTTATGGATGTTGCTTATGTGATCTTCCAGAAGTCAACTGCCTCATAAAAGACTATTAGCTATGGTTGAAGCTCATGGAATTGAAGGAAAATTATTGACCTGGTTAGGAAGTTGGCTGAGCAGGAGTTAGAAAGTAGGGATAATGGGCAGGTAATCTAACTAGCAAGATGTCACTTGTGGAGTTCCGCAAGGATCCGTGCTGAGGCTTCAACTATTCACTGTATTTATTAACGGCTTAGATGATGGGATAGAAAGCCACATATCCAAAATTTTGTTGGCAGGGCAAAGATAGGTGGCATTGCAAGCAATATAGATGGAAGCATAAAATTACAAAGAGATATTCACAGATTAAGTAAATGGCCAAAACTGCATCAAATGAATTTCAACGCAGGCAAATGTGAAGTCATCCCTTTTGGACCCAAGGAGGATAGAACATGGTACTTTCTAAATGATGAAAAGCTAGAAACAGTGGAGGTCCAAAAGAGATCTGGGGATCCAAGTACATGGATCATTAAAACATCATGACATAGGAAATGATCGAAACAGTTAACGGAATGCGGGCCTTTATATCGAGCGGATTCAAATACAGGGAGGCAGAAGTCATGCTTCAGCTATACAAAGTTCTGGTTAGACCACACCTGGAAAAACGTGAGTATTTCTGGGAAAACACTGATGACGCTAACTGACTCTGTTTGAGTTGCGACGTGGATGGAGAAACACATTCTGAAACATTTGTGGGGGGCTCTATCATCAAAAGAAGCTCACGTGCTTCCTCTGAACTTTTCCCCTGCCAGGTGAACACAATGTTTTTCTTTCAGTGATTCGCTCTCAGCAAACATGGTCTCGTGGGGAAGGCGTATCAATGTTCAGTCTATCAAGTTCCACGTTGATCATGGCTACCTTATGCGTGTTACCAGCCAGTTGCAAGTTGTCTATCAATCCTATACATATGGTCCTGAAGTTCTACCTTGCCAATCAAAGTGTTGCCATCTTCTTCTCTTTGTTTTTGTTTTGTTTGCTTGATGCGATGCATTTGGTCCACTTGTTGGGTAGAGACGCTAAGCTCCAAGTACCTAATGAAGCAGATTGACTGTGGCAGGGTAGCACCTTAATATTCAGAGGCTGCCCAATTTGAGGTGGGCAGTGGCTGACCAGTGGGGCATGGTGGTCCCCCCAACCATTGGAGACAACTTGTAGCACACGTTCTCTACACCAATCGAGTTGGGTTTACCACTGGTAACTGCTATCTCCTGTGTTGAATTAACGCTTTGCAGAAAAACTGGAGTGTCCTAACCAGAGCGCAAACTTGGGCAAAATTTATGGAGCCTGTGGGTTGCCCAAACATCAGGGTCCCTCCCTTGTACTCCTGGTTGAGTCCAAAGGAATGCAAAACACTACGTTTGACACCAGCTTGGTTGCCAGAAAGATGACATATTTACCCGCCAGTGCACCTTTGGGCTCCAATCCAGATTTTCTGCCAGGGTTTACTCTCTTAGCCTTCAACTCTCCCAAAATGCCCACAAGGCTATTCGATCACAGCTGAGATTTTGGTTCAAGAGTGCCAGGAGTACAAGAAAAGATTCCACAAACCAGGGTTGCAATTCCAGGTGTTTAGAGGGTCATGGGGTAATTGGGTCAAAGTTTCCAATATTTAAGGGGAACTAATAGGATAGGGTAGAGAAAACCTATTTTCACTGGTTGGAGAGTCTAGGACTAGGGGGACATAGACTAAAAATTAGAGCCAGAAACTTTCATGAATTAAATTATGAAACTTTTCTATGCACAAAAGGTGGTAAATCCTTGGAACTCTCTTCTGAGAACGACAATTGATCCTAGATTTTAAATTAACAACTAATCTGAGATTAATCGATTATTGTTTACAAAGGTCTTAAGGGATACGGGGCAAAGTTGGGTATACGGAGCTTGGTCACAGATCAGCCATGTCGTCACTGGATGGTGGAAAAGGCTCAAGGGACTAAATGGCTGACTCCTATTCCTATGTGATCATGAAGATTTGGACATCTTTATTGCACATCCAACAGGATAATCAAGCAATGTAATCTTGAGCTTAGAAATTATTTATTTATTCACAGGATACGGGCATCGTTGGCTAGGCCAGTATTTATTGCCCATCCCTAACTGCCCTTGAGAAGGTGGTGGTGAGCCGTCTTCTTGAGCCGCTGCAGTCCATGTGCTGAGGTACACCTACAGTACTGTTCGGGAAGGAGTTCCAGGATTTTGACTCAGCAGCAATAAAGAAAGAGCAATATAGTATCAAGTTAGGATGGTGTGCGGCTTGGAGGGGAACTTGCAGGTGGTGGTGCTCTCATGTTTGCACAGCCCTTTTCCTGCTAGGTGGGTAGAGGTCATAGATTTGGCAGGTTCTTGCAAAGGAGCTTTGCTGAGTTGCTGCTGTGCATCTTGTATATAGTACACACTGCTGCCACTGTGTGTTGTTGGTGGAGGGAGTGAATGTTTAAGATGACTGATGCAGTGCCAATCAAGTGGGCTGCTTTGTCCTGGATGCTGTCAAGCCTCTCGAGTATTGTTGAACTGCACTCATCCAGGCAAGTGGAGAGTATTCCATCACACCCCTGACTTGTGCCTTGTAGATGGTGGACAGGCTCTGGGGAGTCACCTTGTGGGCACCTCAGAATTCCTAGCCTCTGGCTTGTTCTTGTAACCATACTATTTATATGGCTGGTCCAGTTCAGTTTCTGTTCAATGGTAACCCCCACCCCCAGGATGTTGATAGTGGGGGATTCAGCGATGGTAATGCCACTGAATGCATGGGGAGATGATTAGATTCTCTATTGTTGGAGATGGTCATTGCCTGGCACTTGTGTAGCATGAATGTTACTTGCCACTTACCAGCCCAAGCCCAAATATTGTCCAAGTCTTGCTGCCTATGGACATGGACTGCTTCAGTATCTGAGGAGTTGTGAATGGTGCTGAACATTGTGCAACTATCTACGAACATATCCATTTCCGACCTTATGATGAAGGGAAGGGAACTGATGAAGCAGCTGAAGATGGTTGGGTCTAGGACACTAGCCTGTGCAACTCCTGCAGTGATAACCCAGGACTGAGATGATTGACCACCAACAACTACATCTTTCTTTGTGATAGGTGAGACTCCAACAAGTGGAGGGTTTTCCCCTGATTCCTACTGACTTCAGTTTTTCTAGGGCTCCTTGATGCCACATTCAGTCAAATGCTGCCCTGATGTCAAGGGCAGTCACTCTCACCTCACCCCTGGAGTTCAGCTCTTTTGTCCATGTTTGGATCAAGGCTACAATTAGGTCAGGAGCTAAGTGGCCCTGGTGGATAGCACTGTCGACGACACCTTCCATCACTTTGTTGATGATCGAGAGTAGGCCAATGGGGCAGTAACTGGCTGGGTTGGATCTGTCCTGCTTTTTGTCGACAGGGCATACGTGGGCAAATTTCCACGTTGCTAGGTGGATGCCAGTGTTGTAGCTTTACGAGCACAGCTTGGCTAGGGGCACGGTCAGTTCTGGAACACAAGTAAGTCTTCAGTACTATTGCTGGAATGTTGTCAGGACTTTGCAGTATCCAGTGCCTTCAACTGTTTCTCAATATCTCGTGGAGTGAATTAAACTGGCTTAAAATTGGCATCTGTAATACTGAGGACCTCAGGAGGAGGCCAAGATGGATCGTCCACCCGGCACTTCTGGCTGAAGATGGTTACAAATGCTTCAGCCTTGTCTTTAACAGAATCTTTGTGAAATTCTGCAAACAATGGGGCAGAAAACTATACAACACCTTGTACTCTTGATGTGGATCACATCAAACAATTCTGAGAAAGAATGGATTCCAAAAGCCACGAACAGAAGTTCCATAGTCTTCCCTTGATTGCTTTCAAAACAAAATAAAATATCTTCTCATCACAGAGGCAATGTAGGTCACTCTGCAAAGTTGAACACTTAATAAGACCTGACTCCAGAAGTTACCCAAAAAAATGCTTCTTGGAAAATAAGTATTGTATCCTGTATGATGTAAAACAGCTGCTTAAGATGATTGTTCCAAACCTGTGTGCGCACAGGGGTCGCTCATTTAAGACAGAGATGAGGAGGAATTTTTTCTCTAGGGAGGGTCGCGAGTCTTTGGAACTCTTCCTTAAAAGGCGGTGGAAGCAGAGTCTTTGGATATTTTTAAGGCAGAGCTAGATAGATTCTTGGTTAACAAGGGGATGAAAGGTTATCGGGTATGTAGGCAAGAATGTGGGGTTGAAGTTACAATCAGCTCAGCCATGATTTGAACGGCTGAGTGGCCTACACCTGCTCCTAATTTGCACGTTTGTATGTTCTCACAGTAACAGAATTAATCATCAGGTAAACCTCCCAGTATGATGCATAATATGGAACCTAAAAAGTTATAGCTGTGGTAGATGTAGGACAGGAGGGAAGGGAAGAGATATAATTACAGGATCTGTCACAACTCTGTGGTCTCAAATTCTTGAAAGGGTAATAACCCCGGTGGCTTTTTCTCCATTGGAGATGGCCTCTTCAGTTGTACGTCAAAGTTGAGTGTTAAAACCATAATTTACTGCAGTAATCATTCCAAATCAGACCATTTGTAAAAAAAGGTTAATTTAAAAAATCACTGAGGAATGACTGAAAAGGATACTGATTTAAAAACCTAGTGACGTGCTATTGCATTAGTATACAAGCAAAGAACACAACAAATTTGCACCTTGCAATATATTTGAAAAATATTATACCAATAATTCTTATGGAAAACTAGACTTACTTGAAAGTGGCCACCTGATGTATAACATTTTCCAAACCAGTTTCATTGTTCTCCTGTTAAAATAATTTTAACACAATCACTACACCATTCTCTTGATTTTTTTCAAAAAGTGGCTGATTACTACTGTATGCTTTTATCAAATCAATCATTAATATTGCTCGTGGTTTTTATGATGCAAGATGTTGGGTCAAATGGCCTGTTTCTATGCTGTACATCCAATGTAGTGTTCTACCAAACCAGTCCTACCACAGTATGAACATTACTGAAGTTAGCAGTTCATATTTCTTTCTTTTGTTATTAGGTAAAAGACTAAGTTTGTTCAATAAACAGTTATTTACTTATTAAGTTCACAAACCTGGTGCTTGTATTCTGTAAACCTTAATTAAAGAGCCAGGTAGAATTGGAGCAACCTAGTGTTTTGGTCAAACTTTTCACATTTGTCGCAGCTCGTGAAACAGTGGGGCTTGAAATTACAGCGCACTATCCCCAGTGAGTCGTGACAATAAAGTTACCACAATTGCTCATCTGTAAATTTTCTTTCATTGTATGTTCTAAACCCATCTGGCTCCAGTACTCAAAATTATTGGGAAGTACGTCAATTTTGCCTCTCAAATCATAACTCAATTTATTCTTAAGCCACTAACAATCACTGTTTAGATATCAGCTGGATTACTGTGTTGAGTTCTGGCCTTGGAGTGGGTGCAGAGGAGATTTACCAGAATAGTACCAGGGATGAAGAAATAAAGTTATGTGCAGAGTCTACAGAGGCTGGGCTTGGACATTCAATAGGTATTCCATATTATATAGGTTTTAACAGAGTAAATAGGGAGAAATTGCTTCCACTGTTAGAAAGGTATGTAACTAGAGGACACAGATTTAAAATAATTGGCAAAAAATCAGGGGAAGAAGGGATTTGTTTTGGTAATGCAGCAAGTTGTTCTGATCTGGAATGCACTAATCTGGCATGGCAGTGGGAGTAGATTCAAGAGAAACTTTCAAAAGGGAATTGGACATATACTTTAGAATAAGAAAGCTGACAGGTTATAGGGAAAGAGCAGGGGACTGGAACTAACTGGAAAGCTCTTCCCAAGAGCCAGAACAGGCTTGATGGGTTGAACAGCTTCCTTCTGTCCTGTATGATTCTATGATTCCATAGCTGCCTGGGAAACCAGATCAGAGATTAGGTGGATGAGAAACTGCAGGTGTGTAACATTTTCCTGAAAAGAGGGACCTTCCTCAACGAGTATTGTGAGAAAGTAAACGACCAACATCTGCAAAATTAAGCCATATTTATACATAGATTTCCTTTCTGCACTGTGTTAAGTATTAGCAGAAATCATTCCAGGAGAGCACTGAAAACCTCACTTAGCAGTGACCCGCAGTGTATCAAGATATACGATTTCTGAACACTGAAGTTCTGCATCCTTTCCCACAGTCTGAACCCCCTCCCATCCTCACTAACCTCCAGTGACTCCCTATGTCCCCGTGAATTAATTATATAATTCTTGTTTTTAAATCTCTATCGTCCAGACCCTACTGTCATAGTACCAACTTGTTTTCTCTTCACTCCCCAACACTGGAATTCACCACCCTTGTTTCCATCCGCTCCTCCACTGGCAGTAGCTTATTTAACCTCTACAGAGGAGATTTACCAGGATAGTACTAAGGGTGAGGGAATACAACTACGTGGAGAGTCTAGAGAAGCTGGGACTGGAGATTTAATAGGCATTCTAGATTATATTGGTTTTTGACAAAGTAAATAGTAAATTGTTGCCATTGGCATGAGGTATGTGACCAGAGAACCCAGGTGTGCCCTTTGGAACTCTCTACTGGTTCTCTTCCTAAATCCTTTCAAAGCCTCCACAAAACCCTCCTCTTTGACCATGCCTTTGGTTCTCTGTATTAATCTTCCTGAGGGGTACTTCATAAATGCTAGTTGTTGCCAAATAAGTACATACGGTGTTATCCTGTCTTCAAGTGGCAATGCTGTTTCAAAATGTCTGCACAAAATGCCGGTTATGCCGACAGGGTTAAAAGAGGAGTGGGAGGAGGCCCATGTGGAACCTAAAGACTGACATGGAGTAGTTCAGCCAAATAGCCCGTTTCTGTGCTGTCCATTCTATGTAATTCTATACATAGATGTTGATATAGGATTAAAAAGGGTGTAACTGGAATACAAAGAGGTGTACGGCTTGCCAGACAACTCATGAGCTAGAAGCTACAAACGAGGAATGAATTGCATACCATGACACCCTGCTTGGACCAGGGTCAGCAATTAAAATTAAACGTATTTTAAGTATTAACTATACTGATGCACAGATTGTTGTAATACCACTAATGTTTTCCACAGTGCTTTCTGTTCTGTACTGTGACACCTCTATTACATTTTTAAATGTTCATGAAATGAAACCACTGCTTTTTGTGTGCTACAGAAAGACCCACATTAGCACATTTAATTATTCTATGATTATCTCACATAGGGATATAGATTATTTACAGTGCCTCAGCAGTGTGCGTCTTAGGCAAGTGTTCTACCATTGATCCGAGTTCATGTGTTCCAATCCCATTCCAGTGACTTGGGCACAAAAATCTAGACTGATGCTACAGTGCAGTACTGAGGGAATGCTGCAATGTCAAGGTTGCCATCTTTCGGATGAGACATTAAACCAAGGCCCCTTCCAACCTCTCAGATGGATATAGAAGATCCCAGAGCAATATTTCGAAGAAGAGCAGGGGAGTTTGCTTCCATATCCTGGCCACTATTAATCACTCAGCCAAAATCACAAATTACCTGGTCATCATCACAATGCTGTTTTTGGGGCCTAGCTGTGAGAAAATTGCTATGTTTCCTACACTACGACAGTAATTCATTGGCAGTAAAGTGCTTTGGGGCATGCTGAGGTGAGGAAAGACACTACATAAATGCAATTTCCTTACTTAAGTTCCAATAAACTAAGGAAATGTTGCGTCAAAGTAGGAACACTCACATTCTCAGGTAATGATTTTGCCAGTTCACTATGGGGCATCGGTTCAATGCAAAGTAAATGGATCACCTCCCTCAAAGTTACATCATCTTTCTTCACATGGCCCACTCCAGGAACATACCTTTCCCCTTGAGAGAAGCAAATGCAAATTCATTAGATTCAGTGACAGCAACGATAACAGATAAAAGGCTGGAATTAACAAAAAGATAATCTTCCTACACAGTATTATCATTTTTACACAGTATTCCTACATAGTCTGATTTAGTTCTACAGAATTGTGTGCATAAGTTAACCAACAGGCACTTTCTTTTAACAGTCGGAAACCAGCATTGTAAATTTCAAACTTTCTTATAAACGTTAATATTTCACCCTCAATCATCTTTGGGAAGTTTATTTCATTCAAGTTGAGTCAACATTGATGGCATGTAAATAAAATGTAACTGTTGAAAAGGAAGAGAAAATATTGCAGCAACCCATGATTCAAATTTGAAGACCTACAGTTTTAAAAAAATACACTAATCTCCATGTGTTACAGATGTTATGACTGCACCAGATATTCCCTCGGGGTCAGTGCTGTCTCCATTGTAAGCAGATCCTGTGTCTCTTATGATCAGGTGTGGAAATAGGTACATACCTACATATAAACATACGAAATAAGAGTAGGCCATTTGGCCTTGTCAAGCCTGCTCCGCCATTCAATAAGGTCACGGCTGATCTGTTTGTGTTTCAAGTTCTAAATTCCCATCTACCCCCAATAACCTTTGATTCCCTTGACTACAAGAATTTATCTGCCTCCGCCTTAAAAATATTCAGTGACCCCCAACTCCATCGCCTTCTGAGGCAGAGAATTCCGAAGTTGCACAGCCCTCAGAAAAAATTCCTCCTCACATCTGTTGGAAAAGGGCGACCCCTAATTTTAAAACAGTGCCCCTTAGTTCTAGACTCACCCACAAGAGGAAACAGAAGGTCACTCAACCCCTTGAGCCTGTTCCCATCATTAAATTATATCATAAAAGCTGCATAACTCAATTCCATTTACCCACTAGAGCTCCATATCTTGCCTTACAAAAATCTATCCATCTCAGTCTTGTAAATGCTAATTAACCACCAGCATCCACAGACTTTGGCAGTGTCTCTTCTGGGTTTCCGCTACCATTTGCGTGTAAATGTGCTTCGTGATTTCAAATAGCTGAGCTCTAATTTTAAAATTCCCCTGCCCAAACCAGAGGAAACAGATTCCCTATCATTTTAAACATTTCCATCAGATCATGTCTCAATCTTCTAAACTTTAGGGAATACAAGACAAGATCATGCAAACAGTCATTATGATTTAACGCTTTAAGCCCCAGCATCACTCTGATGAACCCACATTATCTCCAAGGCCAAAATGTCCTTCCTGAGGTTCAGTACCCAGAACTGAACACAATGCTTCAGATGGGGTCTGACCAAGGCTGTGTACAACTGAAGCATAACTTCTTCCCCTTTGTATTCCAATCCATATGAGAGAAAATCCAACATTCCATTAGCCTTACTCATTATTTTTTACATCAATGTATTAGGTTTTAGTGAATTGTATACCATGGGATATCCAAATCCCTCTGCACCCACTCTTTCCATTAAAATATTTCGATTCGTCTTTCTCAGATCCAAAGTGAATGACCCCACATTTCCCTATATTGAACTCGATCTGGCAGTTTTGCCTACTCATTTATGTGTCTGTCCCTTTGTAACTTCCTGCTTTCATCTATATAAATTACTGCACCTCCTAATTTAGCATCATCTGCAAACCTGAATATACAACTTCCTATTCCTTCATCCAAGTCATTGACATACAAGGTAAAAAGTTGTGAGGCCCGAGTACAGATGCCTAGGGAATACTACTCGTCATATCCTGCTAATCACACAACATTTTCTTTATCATTACTCGTGTGTTTCCTGCCTCCCATAAAGTTAATTCGCATTCCATGCTCTTATTTTGGATAAACTTTGGCACAGAGCTAATCAAATATCTTTTGATGTTACCTCCTCAAAAAATTCAATTTGATTCTTCAGATGAAGATGATTGAGTTGGGGAAAGATTTCACCTCAACTGTGGCTTGTGTGCCCACTATGGAGGAAGCAGGGCCATTTGAAAGACCTCTTGGAAAGATCTGGTCTCTGGTTACTCCATTGTGGCTTACTCCTTTCTATTCCTCTGTTACTCTTGGCCTTGGGAGATTTTACCACATTAAAGATGATACATAAATGTATCTTTTGGCCTTTCTTCATTACTCTATTATCTGTGTTACTCTAATTGTGTCTGTTACTCACTTTTTTCCTTTAAATTTGTTGCTGTCCATTACTCTGTTTTTCACTGCTATTTTTCTCCTGTTATTTTTTAACTCTCTCCCATCCCTTTCCTTCCTACGTTACTTTCCTTTGTTTTCTGAAAAAAGTTTAATTAACAGTTTTGGATTGATTTTATTTTCATTGGACACATTTAATCAAATTGTTATCTTGTAAGTGTCAATAGGTCATTCATTTCAATTGGGCATATAACAAGTACGACAACAACATTTGTCCTGATTTAGGCAGCTAAAATCACTTTTGTGCATCGTCTTACATCTCATGGAATTGGATTCTGTTAAAATTAACATTTTTGTTGTGTGTGTATAGTCCTGTACATTATATCCATCTTTCAGTTAATAAAATGAAGCCTTACCAACCACCATAATAATAAGGTGCAGCAATTCCTCTATTAGAACATTGGTCTGCTGAATTACATCCTGCAATACAAGAAATGTATATGTCAGTCTCATTAATCAAATCAGGGAATAAAAAATTAAAACTGCTTTGCTTCAATTATTTTAGATGCAATTATTTAGCCAGGCTATGCTAATGAGAAAATTGCAACTAATTTAAGGAGTTAAAATATGTAATGTTTCATTTGGGGAATTACTGCATGGGAGATCAGATTGGAGAACTTTCATCTCTGAGCAGGTCAGCCACTTGTAATCTTCCCAATTAGATGCCAACTTCAACTATGACTCAGTTGTTGCTTTCTTTCTTCTTCCTCTTCAGATTCTTGGGGCATTGGGGCCAGTTCTGGGGCAGGAGGTACGTATCAAAAGGGTTGATTTACACTTCAACAAGACGAGAACCAATGTTCTTGCAGCAAGGTTCACCATGACATTGGGGAAGGTTTAAACTAAAATGGCAGAGGGACAAGAACCAACATAATGTAGAACAAAAGAGGAATAAGGTGCATAAAGGAGTGAGTGTTTTAGATAATACTAGTGAAGGAAGTGGTACCATTTTAGATACGAGCAAACTAAGGAGGGCTACGAGGAATACAAAGACATGTTTGGGATGCATGTATGCAAATATACAAAGTGTAGTGAATAAGGTTGGAGAGCTACAAGTACAATAGCCATGTGGGAATATGATGTAGTGGCAATAATGGAAGCGTGGCTTTAAAATGGTGAGGTTTTATTCCTTGAATATTAAGCACCCAAAGTTTTAGGAAAAGATAAGAGGGGAAGGCTAAAGGGAGATGGGGTAGCAGTAGTGGGGTAGAGAAGACATTGTAGCGTAGGAAAGAGAGGATGTCCTTGGAGGGGTGGGGGGGGGGCAAAGACAGAATCCATTTGGTGAGAGCCGCAAAAAAAAGGGGGATGATCACACAACGGTGTGTTCTATAGGCCTCCAAATAGTGAAAGAGAAATGGAGGAACAAATTTGCAGGGAAATCACCAAGATGCGCAAGAACTGTAGAGTGGTGATATTGGGGGACTTCAATTACCCAAATATCAATTGGGATGATGTTAGAGTAAAGGTTAAGGGTAGGGGGGGGCGGGGGGGCGTTGAGGAGCTTTAGGAATGCGTTCAGGAGAATTTCCTTGATCAGTATGATCTCGTTCCAACTACAAAGAGGCATTGCTCGATCTGGTGCTGGGGAATGAGGTGGGCTAAGTTGACCAAGTGTCTGTGGGGGAACACTTGGATAAGAGTGCTCAACATATCGTAAGGTTTGAATTGGCAATGCAGAACAGCAAGGACCAATCTAAAGTAGAACTTCTAAACCGGATTAGAGCTAACTTCAATGGTTAAAAGTGGAAGGAACCAGGGTAAAACCCATCCAAAGATTGACAAGAAAAGCTGAAACAGAACAATGGGTGATTTTTAAGGGATGCATCAGGTATAGGCTAGGTACATTCCAATGAGGGCATAAGATATGAGAACTGAAAACAAGGCTCTTTGGATGGCGAGGGAGATAAAGAATAAGATGAAAGAAAAAACAAGGGTGTATGGTGCATGTCAGGTGAATTCTTCAAGCGAAAACCAGGCCAAATACAATAGGTTCAGAGGGGAAGTGAAGATGAAAATATGACCAGCAAGGAGATAATATGAGAATAGAATGGCAGTTACATATAAGGGAACCCAAAAATCTTCTACCGGCATGCAAATCATAAGCAGGTAGTAAGAAGTGGGGTGGATCCTATTAGGGACAAGAAGGCAATGTGCACTTTGAGGCACAAGACAAGGCTGGAATACTTCATAAGTATTTTATATCGGTGTTTATCAAGGAAGAACATGCTGACAAAATCTGGGTAGAAGCAGAGATGATAATGGATGGAATGAAAATTAATAGGAAACATGTGCTGGAAACGCTAGCTATGCTTAGGGTGGATAAATCACCTGCTCCGGGTGGCTTGCAATCCAGCTTGATAAAGGATAAGTGGAGATAGAGGAAGGGCTTGCAATAATCTTCCAGTCTTCCCTAGATACAGGGGAGGTGCCAGTGGATTGGAGAATGACAAATGTGATACTCTTATTCAAGAAAGGATGGCACATTATTATGATCCCAACTGCTGTTAATACTGGAGAAATCGGATCCCAGAGTGAAATCCTAATTTTTTTTGAGAAAACTGCGGAGGAAAGTTACTGAACAAATTCACAGGAGTCTGATGAACTTTCAATACAAAAAAAAATTAAAACACGAAAAATGAACTATATTACACCAGATAAAAAGGTTGGAAAGATCTCAGTACAAACACAAGATGACAATTCAAATTCCCACTATTCCTATACCTCTGCAATATCTTTACACAACACATAAACCAGTGAAGGGTTACCACTAGCTTGACACAAAAGCTTCTTGCTTGGACTGGCACAACGGCAAATGCTTTTCTTCCATTGACTTCCTGAGCATTCACTCGATGCTCTTCAACCAACTCGTATCTCTCCCCGAGACACTTAAAAACTGCACTCCTAACTCATTGTTTCTTCAACTGCAGAGCAAATGAGTTCCCTAAACTCAGTCTTCCAGTAGCACCTCTGTTAAACTGATAACTTTACTGAGTTTTATAAATGACTATTCAGTCAACTACTGCCCTTTGTAGCTTTACCAGAGAGCTTAAAAATCCCTGTCTGCTCTCCTTGACACACACACATTAAACTCACTCCCTCTCAATTCCAGTCTTTTTCTGTGCGTGCATCACTGGATCGCTGTCACTAAGCAACAATAAAACTTTTTTACTTTGTGCTTTGTTTCCAAAAATCACAACTTTTAATCCCTTTCAAACCATCTCTTTCACTTCAGGGGTTGCAAAACCTCATTAAAAATGCATATATACAAACCAACCCAGAAGACCTGAAACAAAAACAAAAAATTGCTGGAAAAATTCAACAGGACTGACAGCATCTGAGGAGAGAAAGACAGAGTTAACGTTTCGAGTCTGTATGACTCTTCTTCATTCTGACGCTGTCAGGCCTGCTGAGTATTTCCAGCAATTTTTGTTTTTGTTTCAGATTTCTAGCATCCGCAGTATTTTGCTTTTACCAGAAGACCTGAAACCTTTTATCAGATCAGAACAAAGGCAAGATGCTGGAAATCTGAAATAAAAACAGAAAATGCTGGAAATACTCAACAGGTCAGGCAGCATATGTGGACCGAAAGAGTTAATGTTTCAGATTGTGATTATGGTCAACACAAAGTGACTAACACTGATGCACAAGGGCCTAGCAAGAAGTTAATTAATAAAATCCTTAGCTACAATGACCAACAACTGAAAGTTAACATCTTTGTGAAGACCCAATTCAAAGCTAGGCTTTATCTACAGCCATGATAGGTAGGACACTTGGATTTTACCTTATTTCTTGGAACTGGGGACTTAGAAAAAACTTCAAACAGTTCAAATCTGTTCAATACAAACATTAGGAATCGATTTGGATCCATGATTGAAGCGGCAATCTGTAATACAAAGGCCATTTAAATTTCAGCACCAAGATCAGTAACATTGACAGCTGCAGAATTGGAGCAGATTACAGTTGCCAGCTGGTAATTCTATTACATTGCCTGGTTGCGAATTGGTCTCAAAGTCTAACATTTTGTGAGTGCGAGCAGGAATATAATTTCTCAAAAATATTGATAAATTCCTGGTTCAGTTTATAAAGTAGCAGGAAGTCCAACAGTTAAAAAGGATACTTTTTCAAATCTGCTACACTGGAATTGCATTCTACACAGCATCAAATCCAAGTGGTGTGCCAACCCTATTCTGGCAACAATGCTGAGAACAGATTCTGAGGTAATGCTGCACCATCTCAATGATGCAAAAGCAGCAGCTCAACAACACCCTTAGTCTACTTCACTGAAGTAAACAGATTCTTAAAATGAATATAACTCAATCCAACTATTCCTCATCCAATTTTATAAAAGCCAACTTGCTTTTTTTTTAAATGTAGTTTTTCAAGACAACGTAGAGGAATGAGAATACTAATCATGCTTGCAACTGTTAAACAATTACCGAGTTACCAAGGCCCAGTGGGACATCTGTGGATATCCACCTTACTTCAGTCAACGCCTGAAAACAATTAACGAAGTGTTTCTACAGCATTGTGTCCACTCCATGATACAAGAGAAGGATAAGCTTATTTTGTTAACCATTTTGCAGCTTAATCTCAGGCTATTTTTCACCTACTTATCACTGTGGATTATGTGCAATAAGAAACGTTATACAATGCAATCTGATTTAATAAAAAATAAAGCACAACTTGTTTTCAATACCAGTGAACAAACATGGGCCAATAGACCCCCTTAATTCACAGCACATAACCCATATGCCCCATTAAAATAAAAAATTAACTTTGCAGTAGGGGACAAAAACATATCACTTACTGAACTTAGACCTAGACTAAAGATCCTCTTGCAACACAACAGCTTCTACTGAGAATCCCTAGTATAGAAAGTGGTTGCAATGTGATCACTCAGTTTACTCATGAAAGTAAACAGCGTTGATTCCAGGTTTTACAGAATCACAGAGTGCAGAAGAGGCCCTTCGGCCCATCGAGTCTGCACCGACATGTGAGATACACCTGACCTACCTACCTAATCTCATTTACCAGCACTCAGCCCATAGCCTTGAATGTTATGACGTGCCAAGTGCTCAACCAGGTACTTTTCAAAGGATGTGAGGCAACCCGCCTCCACCACCCTCCCAGGCAGCTCATTCCAGACTGTCACCACCCTCTGGGTAAGAAAGTTTTTCCTCACATCCCCCCTAAACCTCCTGCCCCTCATCTTAAACTTATGTCCCCTCGTGACTGACCCTTCAACTAAGGGGAACAGCTGCTCCCTATCCACCCTGTCCATGCCCCTCAATCTTGTACACCTCCATCAGGTCACTCCTCAGTCTTCTCTGCTCCAACGAAAACAACCCAAGTCTATCCAACCTCTCTTCATAACTTAAATGTTTCATCCCAGGCAACATCCTGGTGAATCTCCTCTGCACCCCCTCCAGTGCAATCACATCCTTCCTATAATGTGGTGACCAGAACTGCACACAGTACTCCAGCTGTGGCCTCACCAAGGTTCTATACAACTCTAACATGGCCTCCCTACTTTCGTAATCTATGCCTCGATTGATAAAGGCAAGTGTCCCATATGCCTTTTTCACCACCCCACTAGCATGCCCTCTGCCTTCAGAGATCTATGGACACACATGCCAAGGTCCCTTTGTTCCTCAGAACTTCCTAGTGTCATGCCATTCATTGAATACTTCCTTGTCAAATTACTCCTTCCGAAGTGTATCACCTCTCACTTTTCAGGGTTAAATTCCATCAGCCACTTATCTGCCCATTTGACTATCCCGTCTATATCTTCCTGTAGCCCAAGACACTCAACCTCACTGTTAACCACCTGGCCAATCTTTGTGTCATCTGCAAACTTACTAATCCTACCCACCACATAGTCATCTAGGTCGTTTATGTAAATGGCAAATAATAGGGGACCCACAACAGATCCCTGTGGTGCACCACTGGACACTGGCTTCCAGTCACTAAAGCATCCTTCTGTCATCACCCTCTGTCTCCTGCAACTAAGCCAATTTTGAATCCACCTTATCAAATTACCCTGTATCCCATGTGCATTTGCCTTCTTTATAAGTCTCCCATGTGGGACCTTGTCAAAGGCTTTGTTGAAATCCATTTAAATTACATCAACTGCACTACCCTCATCTACACACCTGGTCGCCTCCTCAAAAAATTTAATCAAATTTGTTAGGCATGACCTCCCTCTGACAAAGCCATGCTGACTATCCCTGATCAAACCTTGCCTCTCCAAGTAGAGATAGATTCTCTCCTTCAGAATTTTCTCCAATAGTTTCCCTACCACTGACATGAGACTCACTGGCCTGTAGTTCTCTGGCTTATCTCTACAACCCTTCTTGAATAGCGGAACCACATTAGCTGTTCTCCAGTCCTCTGGCACCTCCCCTGGGGCCAGAGAGGAATTAAAAGTTTGGGTCAGAGCCCCTGCGATCTCCTCGCTTGCTTCCCTCAGCAGTCTAGGACACAAATCATCTGGACCTGGAGATTTGTCCACTTTTAAGCCTGCCAACATCTCCAATACCTTGTCACTTCCTATATCAATTTGCTCAAGAACCTCGCAGTCTCTCTCCCCAAGTTCGATACCTTCATCCTCATTCTCTTGGGTGAAGACAGATGTGAAATATTCGTTCAACACTCTACCGGTGTCCTCAGGCTCCATCCATAGATTGCCCCCTTGGCCCCTAATGGGCCCTGGTTATCCTCTTCCCATTGCTATACCTATAGAATATCTTGGGATTTTCCCTACTTTTACCAGCCAGAGCTTTCTCATATCCCCTCTTTGCTCTCCTAATTGCTTTCTTAAGCTCCACCCTGCACTTTCTGTACTCCACTAATGCCTCCGCTGATTTGCTCTCCTTGGACCTGCTAAAAGCCTCTCTTTTCCTTCTCATTGTATCCTGTTTACCATAAGAAAATTTTACCAAAGCAGAGTCAATCTTCAGAGAAATTGGTGAAAACTGGAAAATTTTTCAATATATTAAAATAACTTTTCTAAATTAATTCAACATCTCTGCACACGTATGTTGCTTTAGAAGTGAAGACAATGCAGGCAAGTTGTTACAATCTGGAATGTACTCTCTGAAAGGCTGGTCAAAGATTTAATCGTAACTTTCAAAAAGGAATTGACTAAATACTTGAAGGGGGAAACAAATTGCAGGGTTATGGGGAAAGGGCAGAGCAGGAAGTGGGACTAATTGGATAACTCTTTCAAAGGGTTAGCACAAGCATAATGGACCATATGGCTTCCTCTGTGCTGTAACATTCAATAATTCTATGTTCTGCTCTGCATTATGCGAATACCATTCTGTCAAGAGACATATTGATCTCTTTACCATGGTCAAATGCTCCAGTGCTGATCATCCCTTCTTAGTCATTTGGCCAATTAAAAAAGATAATTTGAGTTTGTTGAGCATGCCAGATATCCCTGGTACTGGGTCCCATAGATATATTTCTGAAGTGCAACAAACACTAAGCTACCTCAAACTGGTGTGTTTGCTCAACTTGGGAACTACTATTGAACAAATTTGAATTTTCACAAATAGATTTTAACGGTGACAACCATACCTGTAACATGATTATGTCTTTGTCAAACATCTCTTCCCTCCATTTCACATTTCGATAACAAAACACCTTAAAGAAAAATAAAGGAATAAAGTTACTACCTTTCCATTAATTCTGGCATACATTTAACAGCTACAAAGAACAATCAAGTGAATCCATTAAAACTACACTCCACAGATGACTTTTTAAATCAGCTGCAGAAATTGCTGAAATTACAAATAAAAGATCAAATGAGACAACATCTTTATGAATGATTTGTGGAGCACACTGATGTAAATTTATTACTGAGATTAACCTTACACTATAAAATAGGGTTAATAAATCCAAACACTAATATAAATTTTATTCATTATGTATCATTTAGGTTTAAGCAAGTCTATGCACCCATTTTGTTCTGGGCCCACAAACTTTTCATTTTTGACAACTCTGACCTGAATTTACCTAAAACAGTCCCCAGAGCTCTGACTGGCTAAGTAGCGACACCAAAAGTGTTTTTTTTAGGCCAATCAATCAGGAGAATGAGGATTGCAGATTATTATGGCCAGTTGACTGCACCAGATCAAACCATCACGTCAAAAGTGGGTCCACAGCCTTTCAGGATTGCCTTAAGGAGCACCCTAAGGAGGGCTGAATACGGGTATATGCCTTATCCTAAAGCAACAACTACTTGTATTTACAGAGAATGTTTAATGTAGTAAAATGTCCCAAGACACTTCACAGGAGCTTTATCAAACAAAATTTGACAATGAGCCACTTTTTAAATTCATTTATGGAATGATGCCCATTCCCAATTGCCTTTGAGGAGATGTTGGTGAACCACCTTCTTGAATACAACTGAGTGGATTGCTAGATCATTTCTGAGGGGAATTAGGGGTCAACTACACTCCTGTGGATCTGGAGCCACATGTAGGCCAGGCCATGTAAGGACAGAAGATATTTGAGGACTGTAGGACAGCAGAAGATTAGTAATAGGGAGGGGTAAGGCCATGGAGGGGTCTGAAAACAAGGATAAGGATTTTAAAATTGAGGCATTGCTCAACCAGGAGCCAGCATAGGTCAGTGAGCACAGGGGGATATGAAAAAGGGACTTGATGTTAGCTAGGACACAGACAACAGATTTTTGCCTGACCTCAAATTTACAGAGCATAAGAGTTGGGAGGCCAACTAGGAGTGCGTTAGAATAGTCAATTCTGAGATAAAAAGGCATGGATGAGGAATTCAGCAGATGAGCTGAGACAGGGGTGAAGTCAGGCAATGTTACTGAAGTGGAAATCAGCAGTTTTACCGATGGCGTGCATATGTGATTGAAAGCCCACCTTGGGCTTTAGTATCTGTAATTAGTTAATACCAACAGGAGGAAGCTAGAGCTTAAAACAAAGGTGGATATTGTGAAAGCTGGTAATATGAAATAAAAACAAAACATGCTAGGAGAGGGATGATGCAGACATTCTAGTTAAAGGAGGTGTGTGAGAAATATTAGATACAAAAATTGGCCATGTAGTTGACAGTGATGAGGATAGCTGTTGTCTCCAGAATGATACCAATGGTTTGGTTGAGTGGTTGGAAAAGTGGCAAATGGAATTCAATCGAGAAAAGTGGGAGGTAATACATTTGGGGAGGCCAAAGAAAGCAAGGGAATGCTCAATAAACAGGAGGATATTGAGAGAGGTTGAGGAAATGGAAGACCTTAGAATGCATGTCCACAGGTCCCTGAAGATGGCAGGACAGGCGGATAAGACGGTAAAGAAAGCATATGGAATGCTTTCCTTTACTGGAGGAGGTATTGAATACAAAATCAGGGATGTAATGATGGGACTGTATAAAACACTGGTTAGGCCACAGCTGGAATTGTGTACACAGTTCTGGTCACCACATTACAGGAAGGACATAATTGCTCTCGAGAGAGTAAAGAAGATTTACAAGAATATCAGGGCTTGAAAATTGCAACTATGAAGAAAAATTGGATAGGCTAGGGTTGTTTTCCTTAGAACAGAGGAGACTGGGGAGACAGTGGTGTATTGGTAAAGTTGCTGGGCTAGTAATCCAGAGGGCCAGGCCAATGCTCTGGGGACATGGGTTCAAATCCCACCATGGCAGCTGGTGGAATTTGAATTCAGTTGGAATATAAAGCTAGACTCAGTGATGGTGACCATGAAATTATCTTCGATTGTCGTAAAAACCTAACTAGCTCACTAAGGGTAGTATTCAGGTACAGCAAGTAATTAGGAAAGCTAATAGAATGTTATCATTTATTGTGAGGAGAATTAAATATAAAAGTAGGGAGGCTACGCTTCAATTGTACAGGGCACTCGTGAGGCCACATTTGGAGTACTGTGTACAGTATTGGTCACCTTATTTAAGGAAAGGTGTAAATGTGTTAGAAGCAGTTCAGAGAAGGTTTACCAGACTAATACATGGAATGGGTGGATTGTCTTATGAGGAAAGGTTGGACAGACTAGGCTTGTATCCACTGGAATTCAGAAAGAGTAAGAGGCAACTTGATTGAAACCTAAAAGATCCTGAGGAGTCTTAACAGGGTGGATGTGGAGAGGATGTTTCCTCTTATGGGAGAATCTAGAACTAGGGATCACAGTTTAAAAATAAGGGGTCACTCATGGGGTTGTAAGTCTTTGGCACTCTCTTCCTGAAAGGTGGTGGAAGCAGAGTCTTTGAATATTTTTAAGGCAGAGGTGGAAAGATTTTTGGTTAGCAAGGGGGTGATAGGTTATCAGGAGTAGGTGGGATGCAGATTTCAGGTCAGCCACGATCTTATTAAATGGCTGAGCAGGCTCGAGGGGCTGAATGGCCTACTGCTGCTCCTTGTTCGTATGTTCATATGTAGTGTCCTTTAGGGAAGGAAATCTGCCATCCTTACCTGGTCTGGCCTACATGTGACTCCAGGTCCACAGTAATGTGGTTGACTCTTAACTGCCCTCTGAAATGGTCTAGCAAGCCACTCAGTTCAAGGGCAATTCAGGATGGGCAATAAATGCTGGCCTTGCCAGTGATGCCCACATGCCCACAAAGAATAAAGCTGAAAGGTGACCTAATTGAGGTATACAAAATTGAGGGGCCTAGATAGAGTAGACAGGAAAGACACATTTCCCCAAGCTGAAGGGTCAATTACCAGGGTTCATAGATTTAAGATGATTGGCAGAAGGATTAGAGGGGACAAGAGGGAAAACTTTTTCACCCAAAGGGTGGTGGATGTGTGGAATTCACTTCCTGAATTGATGGTTGAGGCTGAAACGTTCAATTCATTTAAAAAGGTACCAGGTTCTGCACCTCAAGTGCACCTGCATGGCAATGGACCAGGTGCTGCAAAGTGTGATTAAAATGATCGGTTAGTTTCTTTTTTCTTTATTCTTTTTTGGCTGGTGCAGACACAATGGACTGAATAGCCTCTTGCTGCGCCACTACTTTTCTATGGTTTTATTGAAAAACTCAGCAGGTCAGACAGCATCTGTGGGATTGTGGGGGGGGTGGGGGGGGTAGGGTTAACCATTTCAGGTGTGATAATCCTTGGTCACAAGCAATCCACAATCTAGTTACATCCATTTTGTTAGCAAAAATTTTCCATTTTAAAACAGATTTCATTGCCACATAAAATTTGTTTCAAGTTACACTTTATATAAATTTCCCAATCCTCCAAACGAAAATTAAAAAGAATCACTTCAAGTTAAATAAGTTTGCAGATTGTTCCATTGTTTTACTATGGGCTCGTTTTGGACCCCTCATTCTCAGGTTTCCATGAGGTTGTGCATCTCAAACCAATCAAGACTGAACTGTATGGAGTCTCCCCTCTTTCATTTCTTCCATTCCCTGTCTGCCAAGTGATTGAGTTCCTTATGGAAACTCCTCATATAACACTGCAGAGATCAGAAACAAAGCAGGGCAAGAGATAATAAATATGAACCCACATTTGGCCACTTCATAGTGCTCTTACTGCCTTGTATTTTCTTGTGTAAAAAGGATTCACCACCATAAAAGTTAAGTTTTTTTCCCCATACATAAACGTCAAGTCAACATTTCCATAGTACCTGATTTACTAAGGAAAATCCATTTCTTCTCCACATATCAGCCGAGACCTGAGACACAAGCACTAAGCAGCGCAATGGGTAGTCCATCAATTTTTCTACTTGAAACTCTGACTGTAATAATTGGCATAATAGTATGTGGTTAGTATAGCCCAAGAATATGCTACAAGATACAATGGCTACTGAATGTGACACCATTTTGGTATTCGAATTACCCAACAAACATAACAGCTAACATCAGCGATGTGGAAATTTAAATGCCTCCAGATTTAAAGTGGCTGTATTTTTTTTCCACATTTTAATGAATACTGTAACTTCCTCACTCAAAACAAGGATTTAGAAAATGTAATTATAGCCTTTCAAAACATACCAAATGTAATCTTTTAAGCAACTCGAGTAACTCCAAGGTCATGGTGGACATATTTGTTTGTTTTCAGTTTCTATAGAGTGAAATTACAGAGGAAGGAGGTGGTGGGAAACAAAAACTATAAGTCTTTATGCTTTAGGCAAGACTTTCAAAAATAAACTTACTCCAAATCCAAAGCTTTAATAGTTAAATGTAGAACTTTTATAGGCATGTAATATGTTTAATTATACATGTATCATGGAGAACAGGCAGAGGCCATTCAGCAATCTGATTGCATGAGAACAAACTGGAGATTTCTCTGCTGTGCTAAGCTTTTGGAACACAAAAAAAATTAATTCACACATTTGAAAACAAAAGCTGCCAGTACACCAAGTTGGTAAAAATTAAAATGCCAGACTGCATTTTCAATAATTTAACAGCAAATCTCTTGATATCTAGCATAAATAACATTGTAAAATAAAGGATGGAGGATGTTCAGACTTTAGAGAAGTACTTGAAATAGAGAAAAGGAAACTTATTTTTATTGCTCTTTACTTACTGGAGGCACAAACTCTTCTAACTTGTCAATTGCTCCACTCTTGTTTAGATGCACATGTAAACCTATAACACAAAGTAACGCGTAAGAATCTGTTGAATAATTGTTATCAACAACACAAGCCAGCAAAATTGTAAGAGTTCACCTTAATACCCCAGAGAAACCAGCTAAATCAACTTGAATGTAGATTTTGGTTTGGCCAAATCACTGTCATAATTAATACAATTGCTAGCACTTGCAGCAGCTACAAGCCTGTCAAAACCAGGAGTTTTAATACTTTTGGGGAAAAAAATGAGCGCGCAAATCTAGAATCTGGCATGCGTTTTCCCCTCAGTGTAAATGGCTTAAAGCATGCCACATGTTCACCAGGACACCTTACTAAAATCCAGTTACGATGCAACCCATGTTGTGGATTTCCAGGCATTCATAAGTACTGAACACAAAAGTGTAAAGGTTGCCATGAGTTAGTACAGAACATATTGACAACTGTTGAGAAAAAAATAAAAACTGGGCCAAAACTATCATGCCCCTCCTTAAAACTAAAAGCACAAAAATAGCAACTATCTTGGAGTGTTTACAAGACAGTAATCTAATCTAAATTTGGCATCATTTGAATCCTTGGATTAAGTTACTGCCTTGGAAAGACTCCCCTATACTCCATGATTGTTGAGATTTCTACATACATTATTTATATTTGCTTACTATAACTATCCAGAATATAGAAGGATCAATTAAATTTATTATAAAAATAATGTACGTATGCAAGCGCTCACTGGTCCTGGACCTTGCATTTAACAAGCAGATACTGAGAATGATCAGAACCCAAAAGGCAAAAATTGTTCTAAAATGCCACTCAGTTCATTTTCAAACAAACGTTAAGATCCTTCCCAAGTCCATTTGGTAAAGGTAGTATGAGCCATACAGATTGGGGGGTTCCTAGTCTAGTTTCTCGCCTTTGTTAGTTTCAGCCAAGATATAAAGGTAGAATATAGCTGTCCTAAACGCCTTTGAAGGAAGGATGGAATAAGAAAAATTAACCAGGGGTCCTGCCTCAGGGAGTACAGATGTGGTCATTGGTAGCATAGTGAACATTCAATAAAGAACTGGGTAGGGGAAGATATCGCTGGGAACCACCATTAGCTGGCAATTTTCAAAAGTCAGGGCAACGGGTATTGGTAGGTCAATATTCATTAGCTAATGTGCAAGTCTTTTCCTACCTGCGAGTCTGTTGTATAGCTGACAATAAGGGAAAAACACTCCCAAGTGTCAGAAAAGGGCCCCATACGCTGCACACTTGGATTTTGTCACTCAGTAAGACTGCTGCATTCATGCTATAACTGTAATCCTAAAATGAACAGCTGGGTTTGTTTAAAGTTGCGTCTGTTGGAAACTGAAGAGAGTTGGAGAGAAACAAAATGGTCTACAGTGTCACTGATTAAGGATGAATGATGTTGTGGTCATGTCAATATCATCTGGAATTAGGGGTTCATAAGGAACTGCCTTAAAGGGGAAGGGCGGAGTAGAACAAAGGAACACAATTTCACCATATTATCCCATTGAATGGGACAATATTGACCTTTTGTACTTACATCGTTTTAATTAGATGTACTGTAATAATTACTCATGTCACTGTAATGGTTGTCCTGTTGAACTGGTCTACATAATCAACTGAACCAGCAATAACCCATTTTACACAAGAGTATTAACTAACTGAGCAGAGGATTTCATGCCAGCTTCACAATGCCCAGGTTAAAGATTTGCTCTCTAAAAAGGTACACCAGACTTAAGTCCACATCACTCTGGAAATTAGATGGTTCCCCTCATTCTGCTATTGCATCACCGTGTTGTCCAGGATACTTTAAATCTGCTGCTCCCAAGTCATTATTATTATGTTAGTGAAGCAGTTCCCTTAAACCAACCTGCAAGGAGCCTGGATAGGGGAAGGTGGATACTGACAGGCTCTCGAGATACCAAGTAGCGTTTCAAGCTGATGGAATGACCACACATGGTCAGAGTGTTGAGTTGCTTCCTTGCATTGCGCTGATTGCACTCGTTAGAACACTGGGACAAAACACGATGGCACTCCTTGTAGGCTCGAAGAAGGACTTGTTCCTGCATGTATACATCAGAAATAAGGACTTAAGAAACAGGAGCTAGAGTACGCCCATACAGACCCTCAAGCCTGCTTCGTCATTCAGTAAAATTACAGGTGAACTTCTATATCAACTCCACTTTCTCACCCAGTCCCCATATCGCTCGATTCCCTTATTGCCCAACAAAATCTATCAATCTCAGTCTTAAATATGCTCAAACAGCTGAGCACCCAAAGCCCTCTGGGGTAGTGAATTCCAAAGTTTCATAACTGAGTGAAAGATAGAACACTTTTTTCTAAACACAATCAACTTTGAAAATAAATGCAATTTCCTTTCATGCGAGTAAAATAAATTGGAGGACTGATTCTTTAAAGGGGCCGAGTCAAAGGGAGTCACTAGACTGCTGTCTCCCCAGTGGAATCCAGCTGTAAATACATTCATGTCAAGCGGGGGCTCTTTACTAAAGGAAAGCTCTATTTAGATAGTACCTTTCACAACATCAGGGTGCCCAAAACAGCTAATGAAGTACTACCGTAACATATGAAACACATTAACCAAATTATGCACAGTAAGCTCCCACAAACAACAACGTGATAATGGCCAGATAATCTGTTTTAGTGATGTTGGTGGAGGGATAAATATTGACCAGTACACCAAGGAAAACTCTCCAATTCTTCTTCAAAATAGTGCCATTGGACCTTTTATGACTACCTGAAAAGCCTCAATTTTACAGTTCATTCTAAAACAGTGCAGTCTTTCTTCAGTATAGCACTGGAGTCTCAAGCCCTAAATTTTGTGCTCAAGCATCTGGAGTGGAACTCTAACCTACAACTTTCTGACTCAGAGGCAATAGTGCTGCTACTAAACCATGGCTAACACTTTGAGAAATACCAAAACAGCAATATCACCTTTTTGAGCCATACAAGAGCCGGATATCAAAATAAAGCCTCAATATTTTCTTGACTGGTTATTATTTGTTTCAGTCTCAGAGCTGTGTTTTGTACATGTTGTCAAGCGATAATTCTGTCTACCAGATATTTTTATAGCACTCCAAGGTAGGAGAAGGTCTTTAAATCGCTTAACAGGAAGGAGCAGAAAAATTCATTCAAGGATCCAACTGAACTGTGTTATGGTTGCATTACGTGCCTGTTAAATTTATTAGGAAGTTAGAAATACACAAACGCATTCTGAGGCTATTCATAACTGGAAGGTTGATGTGTGACAATGGCTTATGACATCAAATCATTGTGTAGACAATGGAAAAATCCCAACACCATGGTCAAATGACAAAAACAGTTTATGATAAACACTTCACAACTGACTTTTTTTTTGACTAGCCATAAGTCTGGGAGTTAATCTGGGAGACAAAGACGACCCAGAGGGAAGAGATCCTGGGCCTGCAAAAGAAAGAATTCTGCCTAAGAAACATTGTAGGGACAAAAGTGGGGCTATTCAGTTTGGACTGGAAAAGCCATAAACTTTCAACCTCTTTCCTTCAGTGAACCAAGAGAGAATCTTTCAGGTCGGCAATATTTTAGTTACCAAATTGAGGACTGATAACAGAAGTGATACTTTTGACACTCTAATGAATCTAAATGCATGTTGTATTTTTTCTTCTGTACGCACATGGATCTTGTGTGGATGAGCAGGTGTTGGTCACATTTACATTTCGGGTGTTGTAATAAATAAACATTTATCTTTTCTTATGATTTAAGCTTACAAGGAAGCCTGTCCTGTGCCTTTTTTTTTGAGTCTCAGTACTTAAGGGGTTAAAACACTCCAAAAAAATACACCTTGTTGCGGTCAGTTGAGAGGTAGGAAGAGGAGAAAATTATCCTACATCTCTCCCCTGTCCATAACAACTGTCAAGCAGGTGGACTTTATGTAGAAAGGCTTCTGAAGGAAAGCTATGCAGCAAAGTGAGAATAGCCTGTGACATACGTGAGGAAATAAAGTGGGTCCAGACTCTGGAGTGTTTTAACAACAGGATTTGAGGAGTTTGAAATCAGTGTTTTGGGAGAAAAGGGCCAGGAGAGCTTTGTAATGATGGAAACATGGGAAAATTTGAGAGTTCAGGTGCAATCTGAGCACTGCAATTAAAGTTTCCACTTCTATTTTAAGTATTATTCCTGGGAAATGTGAAGCCTGTATCGTTATCTAAAGCAAATAAAGTGGTCTAATAATGTGTCAAAGTTTGTTAACCTTTTGTACCAAAATGAGGTCCAAGAAATTATTTGCTATCATTGCATGACACAGCACAGGCACGACCATTAGGCTCATTATATGCCTTTAACAGCTTTTTGGTAGGGTTGTGCCAATGAATCCCACTCCTCTGTTCTCTCCTCATAGCCCTATTTTTTTTTCCTTCAAGAATTTATCTAATTCTCTTCTGAATGTTACTGCTGAATCTGCTTCCACTAGCCTTTCAGCCAGTACATTCCAGATCACAATTCACTGTGTAAAAAAAAGTTTCATTGTCATATCTGGTTAAACCTCTGTCTTCTGATTATCGACTCATCTACCACTGGGAACAGGTCCTCCCTACCAACTCTATCAAAACCCCTCAAAATTTTGAGTTCCTCTATCAAATCTCCTCAATCTCCCTGCTCCAAAGAGAAAATTCAAGCTTCTCCAGTCTCTCCACATTACAGAAACTCCTCATCCCTGGTACCATTCTAGCAACCTCTTCTGAATCCTCTCCAAAGCCCAGATATGCTTCCTAAAGTGCGGTGCCTAGAATGGAACACAATACTCCAGCTGAAGTCTAATCAATGTTTTATATAGGTTTTGCATAACTTCTTTATGTACTCTATTTGTCTATATTTAAAGCCAAGGATCCCATATGCTGTTTGGACAACCATCTCAATTTGTCCTGACACTTTCAAAGATTTGTGCACATACACTCCCAAGGCCTGTGTTCATGTACTCTGCTTATTGCAAGAGCCAAAGGAAATTTGATAGGATCCAATCAGACCACTGCTCGCTGTGTATCGTGCACACTCACAATTTGGCCTAAGACTCCCAGTTTTGGAGCTGAAAAGTACCCAGCATACCTCAAATTACTCTCAAAGGGTAAGGTATCTCAAAAATTTGAGCAACAGGTGAATCTAGCTGTTGCTACTCTTCAGTAGTGACATGACTGGTATTTTCCACAATCAGGATGCTGCCTTCAAACCAAAAGACATTCTGCCTTCCACACAAATGAGCAATGTGATATTTGAATATCAGTGGCAGAGTGATGCCAGGTATGAAAGCCGTAGGTTGCAATGACTGGTGTATGGTATCAAACAGCAGGTCTCTTCAGCTGTTCACAACAAGCAGAGTGCTGACCGCACTCAAGAAGCCAGTGCTTGCAAAACTCAACATAATGTCTAACATTAGATGCGATTCTGTGATTGGGCATCCCTTGCTGAACAATCCTGAGTGTGCTCGGAATTACACTAACAACCAATTTAAGATTATCAGTTGGGCTCGCAAAGGCTCAGTGCTTTCACCAGTGCTGCTTACATTAGATCCTGGGCATCACATGGAGAGACAGCATCACCAAAGTGCTGGCCAGAGGCCCCTCTGGGACATCAGTGACAGAGAGATGACTAAGGTTGTCAGGGCAAGTATTTCGCCTCACGGACTTAGAACTTAGAACATAAGAAATAGGAACAAGAGATCATTCGGCCCCTTGAGCTCACTCCGCCATTCAATAAGGTCATGGCTGATCATCTTGTTTTGATTTCCACGTTCCCATCTAACCCCGATAACCTTTGATTCCCTTGCATAACAAGAATCTATCTCTGCTTTAAAAATATTCAATGACCCCGCCTCCACCACCTTCTGAGGCAGGGAATTCCAAAGTCGCACAACCCTCAGAAAAAAAACTCTTATCT
The DNA here is from genome assembly GCF_964194155.1 of Cetorhinus maximus. NCBI lineage: Eukaryota > Metazoa > Chordata > Chondrichthyes > Lamniformes > Cetorhinidae > Cetorhinus > Cetorhinus maximus. Next base: position 73,866,849 of record NC_135896.1, read on the forward strand.
CATCTGCCTTAAGAGGGCGTCCCCTAATTTTAAAAGTGCCCCTTAGTTATGGACTCACCCACAAAAGGAAACAACTTATGCCCTGCCAGAGTGACAGTAGAATGGACACTACCAGATGGAAGATGATGATGGGGCCTCCCAAAGAGGACCTGGCAAAGTACATTTATGGAGGGCCTTTAAGAGCAGAACACCACCTGGGCTAGGGCAAGAGATTGTAATGGACCAGGACCAATGGCAGAATCTTGCTGCCCATAGTCCTGCATGGGACTGGCGGAACTAAGTCTAAGTATGTGGGGCTTGCAATGTGGTTCATTTACGTATGTTAGGAGCTACATATAATCATACGCAGGGACCTGTCCTCTGCAGGACAAAGGAACATGGGTTCACTAATGCCCTTTAGGGAAGGAAATCTGCCATCCTTACCTGGTTTGACCTTCATGTGACTTCAGACCCACAGCAATGTGGTTGACTCTTAAATGCCCTCTGAAATGGCCTCAAGGGCAATTAGGGATAGGCAATAAATGCTGGCCTAGCCAGTGATGCCACCATCCCATGAACGAATATAAAAGAAAACACGTGCAGGCTTTGCACCTTTTTTAAATTAAACAAAAGCATGGGGGACAACAGTTCCCTGACACATTCTCCATGGCAACACCTCGACCAGAGTCAACTTGCCAACCAATCAGCACCCTTTTTTTCATGCAGCATAAACTGCTGTTCCCTTGGAAAACTGACATTCTTGCTTCTGTCCTGATGAGTACAAAATGAAAAGCTTCCACAGCATGGCTCTTTGCTCAGCAATATATATCTTTTTCTTTCAGTGGCTGTGCCATAGGACCACATAGTAAGCTGCAAAGCAGATTTACTAAAAGTAATAATTCTCAATACTTACATCAGATGCACACCATTCCTGAATCATGGACAGGATACATTTTAGGAGCATCTGAATAGTGAACGCAGGCTCCCATTCAGGCTCAATCTCAAGATGCTGCCCAATCTGTCGGTTCACTGGCTCCATGTTCTGCAAACAATGCATTAAATGAACTGTTTAAAGTTTCTTCCAAAAGAAAAATCTCTTCAACAAATTGCAACTATATTAAATCAACAGAATCGCCAAGCAGAACAAATTGGCGCATTTTACTAACAAGTAAAAATGGTAATCTGTCCATTCCTAATCTTGAATCACATTGGTCACAATAAACATTCAAAGGTTCTTACTAGGATATTCGAGTCTTCATAAATGAAGATCAGTTAGTGTGCAAACCCTTTTTGTACCAAGCTGCAAATGGGAGAAAATGTTTTACTACCCTTAAGAACCAATAGTGCAGTCCGAGATTTATTTCCAAAAAATGTATCACCAGGTACCTTATGGCCCCAATTCTACCCTCGAACCCCATGATAGCTTGCCAAGGCACATTATGCAGCCTCACAAGAAAATCTTTGAGTGATATACCAGAGGGCTGCCAACACTCAAGCAAGGGCAATCTCAGCAGAAGTCAAAATCTTACTGAGAAACAGATAAGAAAAATAACAGAAGGAAAACTAAACCCAGACCATTGCCATTGCTAACACTGGGAGGGATTGTGATAGTACGCCAACAAAAGCATTTTGTTCTGTCACATCAGTTTCAGTTACAGAAATATCTTTTGGAAAAAAAAATGTGGAAAGTTAATATGTGGGCAATTATCTATAAATGTTTCTGGGGCTAGGACAGTTGAGTTTTTAATAGTGTCAAGATTGCATCCACAACTGGGAAGAGAACCCAACATCCATACTTTTACAAACACCCCATATTCTCTCTCCCACCCTTCAAAAATAATAACTTGCATTATATTGCACATAGATGGTCATCATGATAAACATCCTAAGGCACTCCACAGGAGCACTCTTGAACAAAATTTGACACTACATAATATTAGGACAGGTGAGGTAGGTTTTAAGGAACATCTTAAAAGGAGGAGAAAGAGGTAGAGAAGGAATTCCACAGTTTAGAGCCTAGGCAGCTGGAGGCACGTCCGCCAAAGGTAGAGCAATTAAAATCAGAGATTCAAAGGGGCAAAAATTGGAGGATCACAGAAATCTCAAAGGGCTGTAGGAGGTTACAGAGGTAAGGAGGGACGAGGTCATGGGGAGATTCGGCAACAAGAATGAGAAATTTAAATCCCACTAACTTGTCCCAAAATAATTAACTGCATTCCCAGCTAATCAAGTTCTTGCAGCTTTGACAGACTATTAGCACAGAAAGAAAATTCCTTGTAACAGGAATACAAAATATCCCACATCTACCCACTAGCCTTGATAAACTATTTAGTGGGAATTGTTCACATTAAAAGCACTTCCTCTCAGTGCCATTAATAACTTCATAAATCGGCAACATTAAGAACAGTGCAACTGAAGTTTTACTGTTATTTACCTGCATAGATTTTAAAAGCCTCAGAAAAGCTTTAAAACCTTCAAGGAAATGTTCTCTCTGTCTATCTGTCCACAGAGGTGGTTTGCTGATCAAAACATATCTGCAAAGAAGAGGGGAGAAAAAGAAGTAAAATTGCACTACTGTGGAGAAACTACGCTAAATAAGGAGGGAACAACATAGTACATCTTTCTTTAAAACATAGCATTATTTCAGAATGTACAGCACAGACACAAGTCTTTCAGCCAACTTGTTCGTGGTAGATTCTATGTTCCACCCGAGACTCCTCCCACTCTTCTTCATTTCATCCCAGCAGTAAAACCTTCCATTCAATTCTCTCTCATCTGTATATTTAGTTTCCTCTTAAATACATCAATGCTATTCACCTCAACCTATCAATGTGGCAGCAAACTTGAATTGACCAAGTCAATGATTTACCCCTTGAGCTGGAGAAATTACTTGTGCAAAGCCACATTCTGCCATGCTGCAGTGAAAGTCATTGATAGGCCTGCAAAGTAATTGCAGCCACCAAATGAATTGTTTTGACCCATCTTGAAGCTATGCTGATCTTTAGAATCTTTTTTTTTAAACTATAAAAGTGATATTGGGCACTGACTGGTGGATTAGCCTTGCACCTCAAGAAACTGGGTTTGAATCCAGTTCAAACTGATGGGTAGAACCTGCCCCCTCCCCCAAATTTAAGCTGCCCAAGCTCTCTCACTACCGCACCTGAGCTTACAGTTAAAACTATCCATAACTCACCACAAATAGGCAATCTCATTCTAAAGCCCATGATACCTGCAGGAATGGAACAAGTTCACTCTAGTGTTGTTTTCATGGTAGCAATAAGCATGAGCAAATCAAAAGAAAATTTACTCTAAATGGTAGGGTGACAGAATGTGAACTGGTTGGGACCTTGGCTTTTATTGCCTAACAATTTCCATGTTTCTAAATTTGTTGCCCACGCCTAATCTGAAACTGCCTGATACCAATACACAAATCCAAAACAAAAATATACTTCACTCTCCAGAAATGACAATCTTATTTAACAAGCACACAAGAAAAAATCACAAGATTCCATTGGTAACTCAGTGGGTAAACACTGTACGTTATGACTGACCACAAGGACTACAAAGATCCCAGCTTCAAAGGAGTCTCGGCTGAATTCTTCATTGGATTTATTAGTGACTCTCGCTTATGACCCCTAGTTTAAGATCCTCCACAAGTGCATCTTCTCTGCATCTATCCTATCAAGCCCCTTGATAATTTTGACGAGAATAATTTCATAATTAGCCACTGAGCATCTTTTTTTGTCTCTAACCAATCACTTGGTTTCCAACTGAGGGTAGATAGTGGCCTGCTTCCAAATGCTGTAATGCCAAGTTGCAACTGGACTTAGCTATTCCCAGTTGAGCAACGAAGTGGAGACATGCTACATCTGGCATGTGTTTGAACTGGGGAGAAAAAAATAAGCTAGCAACACCATGAACAGTAAATGTTGGAAATGTCAGGAAAGGGACATGGTTGAGCTCGATTTCTTGCACATGAAGAGGCTCTCAGGTAAGGTACTGGATAGGCAGACCAGTAGAATCGTAAAATAGGTTTGTACGTAAATCCTTTCTTAGAAAAAGAAAAACAACAACTTGTTTTTCTGTAGCATCCTTCATGACCTCAGTACATCACAAAATGCTTTCCAACCAATTAAGCACTTCTTGAAGTGCAGCCACCATTTTAATTTAGGAAATGCAACTGCCAATTTGGTCACAGTACAAACAGCATTGTTATGACCAGATAATCTGCCTGTGACATTCACTGATGGATAAATATTGGCCAGGACACTAAGGAGAACTTTGAAATGGCGCAGTGGGATCTTTTACGTCCACTTGAGGGGGAAAGCAGGTCTCAGTTTTATGTTTCAGCTGAACAACAGCACCTCTGACAATGCAGCAGTGCACTACTGCACTGAAGTGTCTGCATGGATCTTGTGCTCTAGAGTAGGCCTTCTGACGTAGAGGTGAGAGTTCTACCAAAGAGCCATGGCTAACAGAACAACCACCATATCGATACATTGGCCATATATTTCTTAGTGGAGTTCAGTATCTTGATCTTGCCTACCAAGCCCTGCGACCCAATTAAGCTGTTGATCATACCTTGGTAAAGGTAATACTTCCTGGCATCTGGTTGATCTGAAAATAATTTTCTTGTTACTATCTCTTTCACATTTTCATTTCATCAAGATGCCTTTCAAAAGTTTTTTTGAGCCTGAAAAGTCCCAATTTGTTCATTCATTCCTCAAATTTCCACGTGACATGAGCAATCTCATTTTGCACTGCTTTTAGGACCTGGATATCACTGTAAGGTTCAATCCTATCCATGGAGCTTACAACTTCTGATCTAATATCCCAAAAGCACTTCACAGTGATGATTAACAATAAGTCATTCCCTCAGAGTTTAAAGTTGGTCAAAGGAAGAACTTGCTTTTATATAGCACCCTATCCCATATCTCAAAGCAATCTTCATATACAATTAACTACTTTGGAATGCAGTCACTTTTGCAATGAAAGTGAAAGCAGTCGCTTTTGCAGACACCACAACTAATAATAAAATGAATAATGTATTTTTATATGTTGGTCAATGGATAAATATTTGCCAGGCCACTAGAAGAACAACTTTTCTTCATCAACAGAGTGTTTTTACCTTTAAACAAACTCTTAACCACCTGAGAGATTATAGTTAAACAGAACTGAATGACTGAATCTCCAACAATGCAACTGATCAGAGAAGAACTATGCTCAACTTGGTAACTTTTAGTAAGGAGTGGATAAGATGTTAAGATGACAGTTGATTTGGGTTATCAATTAAAAAACCTACTGGATTTTTTGTTTTTAAAATGTATCAGGTAATCAGACTAAGCAAGGTGTCCAGAAGCTGATCTACTTGCACTGAGCTTTCCACCAATATAAACCAGTCTCAAGGTTCATAGTGAACTCCACCAATAAAATAAAAGCACAAAATGTTAGAAATACTCAAGTGGGTCAGGTAGCACCCGTGGAGAGAGAAACAGGGTTAACAGCCCTGATAGTTAACGGGGTGTATTTTTGAAGCAGGGAGTAAGAGTTATGGTTGGGAAACGTGAAAGTTTTTAACTCCATGACCTGTGAGATTTTTATCTGGGCTCCATGCCGGAAAGCCAATCTGACTAACAGGCTTGGCCGCCTGTCAGGCAAAGTATGCTCCAGTAAAGGCTGCATCTCAGGTGTAACTAACATTAATGGGAGCAGGGATGAAATTTATAGGTAAATTTCCTGGGTCTTCCTCTGGCCTCTGAAAGGGCACTTACCTTAAAAATCCAGCTCTTCTCATCTCTTGAGATTTTGAGGTCAGGGAAACATAGAACAGTAAATAAAATACAAACCTTGATGCAATGAAAGCACATAGCCTCCTTAAAAGGGTTTCAAAAGACTGGCCCGCCTCTTGAGAGTGAATTGGTCGCCCGCCCATTGTCCTGCCTCCAATAAAACCAGAAGTGGGCAAGTTCAGCGCACTGACCTACACCCCCCAGTATTTTAGATGTAAATTATCCTGATATTTCAGGTTGATAACCTGACATCAGAACCATCAGGGGATTAAACTAAAACATTTGTATGTGGTAACAGGGCTCTTGGATAATTATAATTTGATTAACAAATCAATGTTGATAGTCCCCAAAAAGAAATCATGTTTGACAAATCTATTAAGAGTTTTTGAGATTGTAACTAACAGGGTAGACAAGGAGAACCAGTGGATGTAATGTATTTGGACTTTCAAAAGGTGTCACACAATAGATTATTACACAAAATTACGGGTCTTGGGATTGGAGGTAATGTATTAGCGTGGACTGAGGATTTGTTAACGGACAGTAAGCAGAGTATGAATAAACAAGATATTTTCGGTTGGCACGCTGTAATTTTTAAAATTCATTTATGGGGTGTGGACTTCGCTGGCTAGGCCAGCATTTATTGCCCATCCCTAATTGCCCTTGAAAAGGTAGTGGTGAGCTGCCTTCTTGAACCGCCACAGTCCGTGTGGTGTAGGTACATCCACAGTGCTGTTAGGGATGGAGTTCCAGGATTTTGACCCAGCAACAGTGAAGGATCGATGATATAGTTCCAAGTTAGGATGGTGAACGGCTTGGATGGGAACTTGCAGGTAGTGGTGTTCCCATGTATCTCCTGCCTTTGTCCTTCTAGATGGTAGTGGTCATGGGTTTGGAAGGTGCTGCTCAAGGAGCCTTGGCGAGTTTCTGCAGTGCATCTTGTAGATGGTACACACTGGTGCCAATGTTCATCAATGGTGGAGAGTGAATGTTTGTGGAAGGGGTGCCAATCAAGCAGGCTGCTTTATCCTGGATGGTGTCAAACTTCTCTAGTGTTGTTGAAGCTGCACTCATCCAGGCAAGTAATTAGCAAGAATCAGTGCTTGGCCTCAACTATTTGCAATCTAAATTAATGGTGTAAATCAGGGATAACAGTGCAATGTATCCAAGTTTGTTGATAATACAAGTTAGGTAGCAAAGTAAATAGTGAGGAGGATACAAAAAGGCTGCAGAGGGATACAGACATGTTGGGTGAGTAGGCAGTATGGCAGATGGACTACAATGTGGACAAATGTGAAGTTATCCACATTGGCAGGTCAACAGAGAAGCAGAATATTTTTTTTTTAAAAAGTGGGAAACTGGGGCCTGGATGTTTTCACACATGCAGGCACAGCAAGCAATTAGGTAAATAAATGATTAACATTTGCGAAGAGATTGTAATACAAGAGTAAAGAAGTCTTAGTGCAATTTTTTAGGGTCTTGGTGAGGCTACAACTGGAGGACTGTGTAGAGTTTTGTTCCCTTTACTTAAGGAAGGACAAACTTACCTTAGAGAAAAGCAACAAATGTTCACTAGAATGATTCCTGGAATGAGGGGAGTGTACCATAAGGGCAAATTGAATAGACTACTGTATTCCCTATATTCCCTAGAATGATTATCACATTGAAATGCAAAAATTCTTAAGGGGCTAGATAGGATAAATTCTGGAAGGATGCCTCTCCTGGCGGGGGAATCTAGAACATATGGCTGCCACCTCAGGGTAAGAGGTCTTCCACTTAGGACTGAGACGAGGAGAAATTTCTTCAGTCACAGGTTGTGGATCTTTTGAATTCTCTACCTCAGTGAATGCTCACTCATTCAAGATGTTCAAGACAAAGATCGACAGATATTTGGTTACCAAAGGAATCAAATTATATGGATATAGTGCAGGAAGGGGAAGTTGAGGTAGATGATCAGTCATGATCTTATTGAATGGAAGATGAAGTTGGAAGGGCCAAATGGCCTATTCCTGCTCCTATGTTATTGTAACTCAGGATTTAACTGATTTGTTTAAATAGATAATATATGTTTTGTTTAAGCATTATAATTTCTCAACTTCATTAAATCTAGATCCTTCACAAAATGCAGCGAATAAAACAGCAACAAAATACAACTCAGTTAAACAAAGGAGCACAATACAGCAATTTCTTCATTGCACTAGAATTTTTGAGAGCAGCTGCGTGATCAAAATGGCTACAGAGTCGAGCACAACTACCAATGCACTTCCAGAACACTGCACACAGTTCCCAGTCATAAAAATGAAATACACCACTTAAATGAATTAAAGAATTATATTTGCACGCTTAGAGGGAATAATCTTTACGAAGACTCCTATGCAGCAAGGAGTTAACAAGAAAAACGTGTCTACAAAGCACAGATTGGAAATGAGAAGCTGCCACTTTGCTATGCGACTTTTGTTACATATATACAATGGTCCTAAATATTATCTGATCGCCAGTAAACCTTGTAAAAACAATCAGGCTTTCAACATGTCAAGAAATAAATGACAACTTGAAAGTACACTGGCACCCAATCCATCACAAAAGAAAGGTGACCGATCTGGAGTCTGAAGACACACTTACTTAAGGTCATACAAGACCATTTGTTTCCTGAACAATTTATCCTGGGAGTAACTCTGAAAATGAAGCTTGCCGTTATCCATGTGCTCAGACAACAGCTCGATTATGGTTTCGATAATGATTTTGAGAGCATCGTGTTCTTCAATCAGATGACGAGCCTGACAAAAATTAAAAACTTACTGTAACATTCATTCAAGTGGAGACCAGGAAAAAAATTAAATCAGAACCTTTACGTTGTTACATTTTTCATCTTGGATGATGCATATAGAGCTAGGGAGAAACCAAAGGGTTTAAGAACATAACAAATAAGAGGAGTAGGTCATACGCCCCCTCAAGCCTTCTCTGACAATCAAAAAGATCATGGCTGTTCTTCGACCTCAAATCCACTTCCCCCTCCAACCTATCAATCTCAGCCTTGATTATACTCAACAATTAAGCATCCAGGGCATCTTGGTGTAGAGAATTCCAAAGATTCCCAACTATGAGAATTAAATTTCTTCTTATCTCAGTTCTCTGGGGCCAACCCCTTATCCTTAGACAGTGCCCTCTAATGCTGAACTTCCCATCCAAGAGAAACATCCTTTCAGCATCTACCATGTTAAATCCTCTCAGAATCTTATATCTTTCAATCAGATCACTTCTCATTCTTTTAAATGGAAGCAAATATGGGCCCACTCTTCTCAAGCATTCCACATAGGGCAAATTTCTCATCCCAGGCATCAATCCAGCAAACCTTTGTTGCGCCCTATATAGGCAAGTATAACCTTCCTTAGGTATGGAGGCAAACTGTTCACAGTACAGCAGGTGTGGTCTCACCAAAGCCCCATATAATTGCAGTAAGACTTCCTTATTCATGTATTCTAAGCGCCTTGCAATAAATACCATGTAACTTTGCCTTACTAATTGCTTGCGGTACCTGCATGCTAACTTTGTGTTTTGCATACAAAGACATCAAAATCCTTCTGAACACCAACACTGACTTGTTTATTACCACTTAAAAAATATTCTGTTTTTCTATTCTTCCTACCAAAATGAATAACCCCAATTTCCCCACATTATATTCCATCTTCCACTTTCTTGCCCATTTACTTCACTATATCCCTTAGCAGACTCAACAGCTTATTTTCACCTAGCTTTGTACCATTAGCCAACTTGGCCCATTCATCTAACTCATTGATATAGATCGTAAATACCTGAGGTTCCAACACTGATCCTTGCAGCACCCGACCAGTCACAGCTAGCTAACCTGAAAATGGCCTATTTTTCCCTACACTCTGCTTTCTGTCCTTTAACCAATCCTACATCTATGCTAATATATTATCCCATCCCATGAGCCTTGATCTTGTGCAACAAGGTTTCGTGTGACACATTATTGAATACCTTATGAAAATCCAAACATACAACATCTACAGGTTCCCCTTTAATTTACCTGTTAGGCCCATTCTCAAAAAATCTAATAGATCTGTCAAACACAATTTCCCTTTTCTAAAACCCTGCTGTCTCTGCTTAATATCATGATTTTCTAAATCCCCCATTACATCTTCAATAATAGATTCTAGCATTTTCCCAATGGCCGATGTCAAGCTAACTTGCCCATTGTTCCTGGGTTTTTTTCCCTGAATAGCAGTGTTACATTTACAACCTTCCAATCCATTGGGATCATTCCAGAATCTATGAAATTTTGGAAGATCACAACCAGTACATTCACTATCTCTGTAGCCATCTCTTTTAGAACCCAAGGATGTGGGTTATCAGATCCAGGAGCTGTCAGCTTTTAATCCCATTAATTTTTCTAGTATTTTTTTCTTTACCAACATTAATTACTTTAAGTTCCTCAATCTCATTAGATCCTTGGTTTCCCACCACTTCTGGTTTGTTTTTTATGTCTTCTGCTGTGAAGACCGGCAAAATATTTGTTTGTCTTTGCCATTTCCTTACTCTTGCATTATCACTTTCCCCTTCGGAGCCTCTCGGGGACAAAATTTATACTCTTTTTTTAAAATTTATTCTTTCATGGGGTGAGAGCTTCACTGGCAAAGCCAGCATTTGTTGCCCATCCCCAATTGCCCTTGAACTGGGGGCAGTTGAGAGTCAACCACAATGCCGTGGGTCTGCAGTTACATGTAGCACAGACCAGGTTAAGGGTGGCAGATTTCCTACCCTAAAGGGCATTTGTGAACCAGATGGGTTTTTAAATGACAATGAAGTTTCATGGTCCACTCCTGAGGCTAGCTTTATATTCCATATTTATTAATTGAATTTAAATTCCACCAGCTGCCGTGGTGGGATTTGAACCCATTTCCCCACAGCATTAGACTGGGCCTCTGGATTATTTGTCCAGTGATATTACCACTACACCACCATCTTCTCTAACATCTGTCGAAGCTCTTGACATCAATTTTTATATTACTTGCTAGTTTACTCTCCCACTATCAAATTTTTGGACTTGCTTTGCTGGTTTAAAGTTCTCCCAATCCTCAGGCTTACTACTCTTCTCGACAATACAACAAGCCCCTCCTTTTAAACTAATGCTATCCTTAACCTCTTTAATTAGCCATGGATGGATTGCTTTTCCCCGTGGAGATTTCATTTGTCAATGCATATTGTTGAGAATTATGAAATATTTATTTAAATATTCACTACTGCTTATGAAACGTCATACCTTTTAAACTGATTTCCCAATCTACCTTGGCCAACGCCCCCCCTCATACCCACATAATTAGCTTTATATAACAAATTTAGTACCCTAGTTTCAGACTTAACCACATTGCTCTCAAAGATAATGAAATTCTATTATGATCACTCTTCACCAGAAGATCCCTTACTATGAGATTACTAATTAACGCTCTCTCATTACCCAGGACAAGATATGAAGTGGCCTTTTCCCTGGTCAGTTCTGCAACATATTGCTCTTAGAAAATGTCTTGAATGCATTCCATGAACTCATCTTTCAATCTACTATTGCAAATTTGATTTGTACAGTCTGTGTGAAGGTTAAAACTCCCCCACAATTATTGCATTGCCTTTGTAAAAAGCTCCTTTTATTTAATGCTCTATCCAACAGCATAGCCACCATTAAAGGGCCTAGCAACCACTCCCACGAATGTTTTCCACCCCTTGCTATTTCTCATCTCCATCCATACTGATTCTACTTCCTGATCTTTTGAGCCAAGGCTCTTCCTCAATGTCCTTGTGTCATCCTTTATCATCAGGCTATCCACATCCCAACTGATCCAGCACGTTTCCATTTTGTCTGACTTTCTGAAACGACAAATATCCTGGAGTATTCAATTCCTAGCCTTGCTCACCGTGCAACCATATCTCTGAAATGACTATTAAATCAAACTCATTTATTTTTGTTTGTGTCATCTAGCTTGTTACAAATGCCTCATTCTTTCAGATAAAGCCAGAGAATTTAACATAGTATCATTGATTACCAGTCTGTTCAATCAACAGTCCAGTCATCACATGCTCTTCACTGCAAACATAATTAACGGAATTTTACTTATACCTGTGGCACTTTCCATCCATTCTTCAGAACTGTATTGTACTCGTTCAACTTACCAGTGTTGGAACGGTGAATATTTGAACAGACTGTGCAGTCACAGAAACGTTGCGATCATGATCATCCTCCACAAACTCAAGCTGCAGTTGCTTGTAATGCTATTGGAAACAAAGATAATCATTCCCTTTCAACCACACTGTAGAAAACTTCAGTGGCTGATGCACTAAGTTTAAAAATCTATAATTACATTACAAAGTATAGGTCATTAGGCCCAAAAAATCTCTGTTCCATGCAAGATTTCTCTAATTCATCTAACCCTACAGGAACAGGTCATTCAGCTCCTCAAGCCCATTACGTCTTCAATTAGACCATTGCTCATCGGTACCTCTACTCCAAATACACCTTGGTTCCATAACCCTTAATAACCTGACGTAACAAAAATCTATCAATCTTGGTTTTGAAATTTTCAACTGAAACCCAGCCTTTTTGGTGGAAAATGTTTCAGATTTCCCCTATCCTTTGTATGATTTGCTTACTGATATTATCCATGAACAACCTAGTTCTAATTTTAAGGTTATGTGTCCTTGTTCTGAGTTCTCCCACCTATAAGCATATCCTATTCTTTTCTCTGTCATGTGCTTTAAATGTATCTATGTTATACGTTTCAACTAATCCCTGTGGTAGCAAATTTCACATTGTCATCAATTGCCAAGGAAAGAAGTTTCTCCTGAATCCCTCATTCGATTTATCAGTGACTATCTTATATTTACAGCCCCTAGCTTTGCACTCCCCTACGAGTGGAAACACTTTCTTTATGTCTACCCTATTGAACACCTGAATGATTTTAATGACAATTTCAAATTTGATGCCTTGCACCAAGGATTTCCCACAATTAATTTGCCTAAAACAGTGTGTTTATTTTTACTGTTGATTTCTCTCAGTGACCAAATTTTGTATTTTAGTCCTCTCATTTTTGTCTCTAACCTATACTCTAGAAAATCACTTTCCAACTCAGGGCTCTTGGGAATGAAGGAAGGTCTGCTTCCAAATCTTAATCACTGCTGGGTTGTAACCAGGACAATATAAGCACTTACAGTGACAAATTCAATAGCAAAGAGCCTCTTGTATTCGGTTTCCATCAGCAAACTGCATACTATTAGTTCATGGAAGACTTTGCGTGCTCCTGCATTAAAAAATGAATGCATATTTATTCTGATTGTTCCTTGGTTAAGTCCATAGCGTTAAGACACTTCATATTTTTATACTTGTGCAATCTGTAGTAGTGTCATCAATGACATCTTGCAGCTACCAAATACAAATCCACACCTGTAGTCATGGGCTGAATGGCCACTATATGATTTACAGTTGTGTGGTAAACCAACTACTGAATGAGTGGCATATGTCAGAACATCAGGATACATGGTTGGTCTGAATTCCCACATAGGATTCTGACCACAGCAGCATTAAGAATCATGTAATAAATTAATGAAGAAAATGGAAAGCGCATTTCATATTTAATGCCTTTACAAGAGCGTCCTAGGTCCAACCATCTTCAGCTGCTTCATCAATGACCTTCCTTCCATCATAAGGTCAGAAGTGGGGATGTTCGCTTGTGATTGCACAATGTTCAGCACCATTTGCAACTCCTCAGATACTGACGCAGTCCATGTTCAAAGACAGCAAGACCTGGTCAAAATTCCAGGCTTGGGCTGACAAGTGGCAAGTAACATTCTTGCCACACAAATGCCAGGCAATGACCATTTCCAACAAGAGAGAATGTAACCAACGCCCCTTGACATTCAATGGCCTTACCATCACCTAATACCCTACTATCAACATCCTGGGGGGGCTAATATTAACTAGAAACTGAACTGGACTAGCCATATAAATACCGTGACTACAAGAACAGGTCAGAGGTGAAGAATCCTGCGCGAGTAACTCACCTCCCGATTCCCCAAAGCCTGTCCACTGTCTACAAAACACAAGTCAGGATTGTGATGGAATACTCTCCACTTGCCTGGATGAGTACAGCTCCAACGACACAAGAAGCTCGACACCATCCAGGATAAAGCAGCCGACTTGATTTGCACCCCAAACACAAACATTCACTCCCTCCGCCACTGACGCGCAGTAGCAGCAGTGTGTACCATCTATAAGATGCACTGCAGCAATTCGCCAAGGCTCCTTAGATCGCACCTTCCAAACCCATGGCCAATACCATCTAGAAGGACAAGGGTAGCAGATGCATGGGAACACCACCATCTGCAAGTTCCCCTCCAAGTCACACACCATCCTGACTTGGAAATATACCGCCATTCCTTCACTGTCACTGGATCAAAATTCTGGAACTCCGTCCCTAACAGCACTATACTTGGATAAGCATGCTCCAACAACACTGAGGAAGCTTGACACAACCCAGGGCAAAGCTGCCTGCTAGGTCAGCACCCCATCTACCACCTTTAACATTCACCATCTCCATCAGCGTACAGTGGCAGTATACATATATATGATGCACTGCAACACAGAATCTCAGTGCAGAAGAGGCTCTTCGGCCCATCGAGTCTGCACCGACATTGACCAGGTCAATGGAATATTGACCAGGTCTTGCTGCCTTTGGACATGGACTGCGTCAGTATCTGAGGAGTTGCAAATGGTGCTGAACATTGTGCAATAGCATCTTTCAAACGCGTGACCTCTATCACCTATAGGGACAAGAACAGTAGGCGCATGGGAACACCACCAACTGCAAGTTTCCCTCAAGCCACACACCATCCTTACTGGGGACTATATTATTGTTCCTTCACGGTCACTAGGTCAGAATTCTGGTGCTTCCCTCTTAACAGCACTTGCACCACATGGTCTGCAGCGGTTCAAGAAGGCAGCTCACTACCACCTACTCTAGGGAAATTATGGATGGGCAATCAATGCTGGTCCAGCCAGTGCCACCCACAACTCATGAATGAATAAAAATACATTAAGGCTTAGATAGTCCGAAGCCCTTTTGTTCAAATCCAGATTACGCAGAGGTCAGTTAAAAAGCAAAATATCTTTAAAAAGGCGATTTAACTTTGTACTTCCAGACCCTCATTCCTCTAATGCATTCCTCCTTCCTTTCCAATTGTTCCTCCTGCTGGCTAAATCCTGCACTCTAGGATTCCCTCTTATACCTTGTTGCCTCTCCACTTCCCTCCTCAAAACCCACCTCTTTAACCAAGCTTTAGGTTACCTCCCCTAAAATCTCCTTGAGTAGGTGGGCTTGGAACAACGAAGAGAAAGCTACCCATAAAATTTCCACAAAGAATGGCAACAAAGCACTGGCAGGGACTTAATTTTCCTGCAGGTCAAACTTTAAGCTCAGAATCAAAGCATAGAAAGATTTTTGGTCCATTGTGCTTGTGCTGGCTCTGTGAACGAGATATCCAATTAGTCCCACTCTTGTGCTCTTTCCTCATAGCCCTGCAATATTTTCATTTTCAAGCATATGCCCAATTCCCTTTGAAAGTTATATTATGAGTTCTTAAAATTAAAAATACATCAGTAGGATAGTGGGAGAAAATCACTTCAGGTTACCATGGATACAATATTTCTGCACAATTGGATCGCAATGATTTTTCGCTCCAAATGAAATGTGCGATGACAAAATACCAGAAATTAAATATGAAAAGACTACTTTCAAACAGCATTTGAGAGATGTCAAGTTAATAATGCTGGATTAATAGACAATTATGCAGCAGGAGCCATCTCACACAATAATAGTGTAGGGCCTTTAAATGATGACTCGATCACAGGGATATTTCAGAGGTACTCAGTTAAATGGAGAAACACTGGAACCCATTATTGGAAACTAACCTGTTGTTAAAAAGACACTAATCATTTTCTGATTATTGTGCCTCAAAAACAAGTTAACTGATTCAGATTTTTAAATGAGAAACAAAAAATCCTTTGGAAGGTAGGAAAACCTCAGGAAAAACACAGCTGTGGGCCTCCTTTGCCTGGAATTAGACTAGTTGCTGACACAATTGGCGGAGCACTAAATTTACTCACCTTTCCAGAGTTTGGCATCAGCCAACATTAATTTGCTGATCAAGCAAGGCTGATCAGAGTCTGATTCTTGGTTAAGCACCACCTCACAGAAAATCTGACGTAAGCTAGCTGCACAAAAGAAGGAAAAACAATTCACATCCACTCAAACTCAAATTTACGTTTAACACAGTTCTGCTCTAACCAAGAATTATGACACGTCATGAATTAAGAGTGAAATTGGCAATGTTTTGTGACCCTGAGTTATACAACTCTGCTCCAACGGATGAAGAAATACTCATATGGTCTCAAAATTTAAGAAACTCAAGACCCCAGAATTAGACCTGTTAGCTTGACGTCAGCCATAGAAAAAGAGGGAAAGTATAATAAGGAATGTAATTTATGAATTTAACAGCTATTAGAAAACCCAATCATAACTTTAGAAAATAGAAGTCTTGTCTAACACAATTGAGTTATTTGAGGAAGAGATCAATTTAATCAATGACAGAAATCCAATGTGTGTTATATTCTTTGATAAAGTGCCACAGGACAGCTATCAAAAGGAAAATTGGGACTGGCAGCTAAATATTTAACAGGCTCAAAGGCATAAGGGACTTATCAACTGGAGTAGATGCACAATAGTATAATGAATGACCTGAGCCCCACATGATTCTACATTGGGACCAGTGCCGGTCTTCACTATAAAAGAGTTGCGTGAGGGCATTAACAACATCATGCACAAGTTTGCATATCACACAGAAATGTGTTTAGGATTTGACAATTTATACAAAATAAATAGGGCACACAGCAGTAAAGACCACAGAGTTGGTCAGGGGCCTGAAGATTATAGTTAAATTATTGAGCGCCCACAAGCAGTGCAATGGGGCCACTGGGAAAACAAACAGGTCCTTAAGGACAATACAATATAAAACTAAGGAAACTGTACTTAGACATTTTCATGCATGAATTCAGTTGCACTTGGAAGACCCTGCCCAGTCTTTGTCCCTATCAATGACAGGGCATATCAAGGTACCAAAATAATACCCAGTCTTCAGAATTTTCGTTATCATGAGCAGCTTTGACATAGACATGAATGCAAAGTGCATTTGAGGTTTGTATGTATGATTGAGGAAACAACGTCAACAGTTCAATTATGCTAATGTCTTGCAGGTGCCTTCTGCTTAATTAGACACTGTGTAAAATGGATTAAGATAGCCAATCAAAATAGTAAAACAAGCTTTGCACTTGCCTGAGTAACTGATAACTTGGTTGAGCCATGAGAGAAGACGTAAAGCGAATGTCTGATGGGATACGACAGACGAGTGAAGAATTTCAACGCGTAGAGGTGACTGGAATACATTGTTTGTAATGTTCTGAAAGAAAAGACAACAATTCACTTTACAATATTCTTTACATTTGGCTAAATGCCCATTTAAACAATCCATTGTTTGTATTTGTGTTAATGGTAAAATACTGGATACTCAGTCCTCGACGTATGGCCTATATCCACTAGAGTTTAGAAGAATAAGAGGTGATCTTATTGAAGCATAAGATTCTGAGGGGACATGATAAGGTGGTTACAGGGAGGATGTTTCCTCTTGTTGGGAAGACTAGAACTAGAGGACACAATTTAAGAATAAGGGGTCTTCCTTTTAAGACAGAGATGAGGAGAAATGTTTTCTCTCACTCAAAGGGTCGCCAGTCTGTGGAATTCTCTTCCCCAGAAAGCAGTAGAGGCTGGGTCATTGAATTTATTCAAGGCTGAATTAGATAGATTTTTGATAGACAAGCGAGTCAAGGGTTATGGAGCAGACAGGAAAGTGGAATTGAGACCACATTCAGATCAGCTATTATCTTAACAAATGGGGCAGCAGGCTCGAAGGGCCAAATGACCTACTCCTAAGTCCCATGTTCCTACATTACTATAATTACAGCAACTTAAGCAAAAGAATCCTTTCTTTCTGTGAATAGCCATTAAAATTGTGGTGGGTGTAGGTGGGAAGGAGGAAAAACACAGATCACTATGAGGCATGGACAGAAATGATGTGAGAAAAAAAGTGCAAAAATAACTCACATGGTGTGGAACACTTAAATGAGGCTGATTAAACATTATAAAAGGAAAATGTCATTATCACCCAGATTATCCAGTTTTCACTGAAATCTCCAGAAAACCTGAGACAAAATTAGTTGTCAATTCCTTATGCATACTGTTCACATAATAAAAGCTGACCATTGAGAAATAGTGCTAAATGCTTTAATAATGCCTCACTGTGTAACTTCTAGTGGCATAACTGTTATCTTCAACCACAGCTGTTAAATGCACAGAACATGCATTTGGTCTTACTTACAAAAACCTCTAACTTTGTTTCTTGACAGGAGTGTAGTGATCCATGCTTTACCGCTCTACGACCCTAAAAAAGATAGAACACAAATTAGAAAGATCAGTACTGCAGTGAAATTCAAACCACAACTCTTAAGACATCTAAGCAAGTTCACATGAGCTAACCTAGAGATCAGGCAGGTTGCATGAAACCATTGCAGTAAACCATGGTTTTGCTGACTGCATAAGCAACTGATTGCAGATCAAGTTGCACACATTTGTTTGATAAGCAAATACAATGCAGGATAATGCAACTCAAGTTGCTGGTTAACCAGTACATTTGTGCTTATAAAAGGGCTGTTTATTTGTGTGTGTAGAACTCTGCTCTCAAGTGGTAAATTTTAAACGTTCTGAGAATAAGAGTTGGGATGCCACTTGCACAAAGCCTTACAAAAACTGTACAAGTGCCCAACATGTACCAGGGATCCCTTCAGCACTATGTAAAGGCTGGCTCAAGAATCACAATAGTGTTCTGGTCTATGCGATATCAAGCCCAAATGGCGTAAGATGGCCTCTCACAAGGGATCTTGGAGAAGAACTTGCATCCACATCTATGATCACTTGTCGATTACTGCAATATAAAAAGTCACCAATCTTAATCTTTCCTTTTTTTGGCTGGGTGGTATTTTTTTTGTCTGATTACTTCCCTGTGATGTGCCTCAGGATGTTGAACTATGTTAAAGATGCTTTATAAATGCAGGTTGCTTTTGTTGTATTTACAATAACCTACAAACAGTAATGACCATAGAACCATAGAAAAGTTACAGCACAAGAGGCGGCCATTTGGCCCATCTTGTCCATGCCAGCCTGAGGACAGCCAGGTGCCCTTTCTAATCCCACCTTCCTGCACCCGGCCCATAGCCCTGCAGCTTACAGCACTTTAGGTGCAGATCCAGATACTTTTTAAAAGAGTTTAGAGTTTCTGCCTCTACCACCAACTTGGGCAGCGAATTCCAGACACCCACTACCATCTGCGGAAAAAAGTTCTTCCTCATGTCCCCCCTACACCTTCTGCCACTTATCTTGAATCTATGTCCCCTGGTTCTAGAATTCTCCACCAAGGGAAACAATTTTATCTTGTCCACTCTATCTATTCCCCTCATAATTTTGTACACCTCAATCAAGTCACCTCTCAGCCTTCTTTGTTCTAAGGAAAATAACCCCAACCTATCCAATCTCTCCTCGTAGCTACTCTTTTCTAACCCTGGCAACATTCTTGTAAACCTCCTCTGCACTCTCTCCAGAGCTATTACGTCCTTCCCGTAATGTGGTGACCAGAACTGCACACAAAACTCCAGTTGTGGCCTCACCAGTGTTTTATACAATTCCAACATTATATCCTTACTTTTATATTCTATACCTCTGCTAATGAAGGAGAGCATTCCATATGCCTTCTTTACAACCTTGTCTATTTGAACTGCTGCCTTCAGGGACCTGTGTACTTGTACGCCAAGATCTCTCACTTCATCTACCCCTCTTAGTATATTCCCATTTATTGTGTAATCCCTGTAACTGTTTGACCTCCCTAAATGTATGACATCACACTTCTCTTTGCTAAAATCCATCTGCCACTTTACCGCCCACTCCACCAACCCATCTATATCGTTTTGGAGATTATGGCTATCCTCTACACTATCCACTACTCGGCCAATCTTTGTGTCATCTGCAAATTTCCCAATTGCGCCCCCCACGTTCACGTCCAAATCATTAATATATAACACAAACAGCAAGGGTCCCAACACCGAGCCCTGCGGAACACCACTTGAGACAACTTTCCATTCGTAAGGGCATCTATCGACCATTACCCTTTGTTTCCTGTTACAAAGCCAACCGTTTATCCAGTTTGCCACATTACCTTGAATCCCATGGGCTTTTACTTTCCTAACCAATCTGACATGTGGGACCTTGTCAAATGCCTTGCTAAAATCCATGTACACAACATCCACTGCACTACCTTCATCAACCCTTCTTGTCACTTCCTCAAAGAATTCAATTAAATTTGTGAGGCAAGACCTTCCTTTAACAAATCCATGCTGACCATCCCTGACTAGTCCATGCCTTTCCACATGACAGTTAATTCCATCTCTCAGGATTGATTCTACTAATTTGCTCACAACCGATGTAAGACTAACTAGCCTATAATTGTTTGGCATTTCCTTTGATCCCTTTTTAAACAATGGATTTGCATTTCAAACAAACGTTTGCATTTCTCCGGTCCTCCGGTACCTCCCCTGTATCTAGTGAAGTTTGGAAAATCATCCTCGGAGCATCTGCTATCTCCTCTCTGACTTCCTTCAGCAGCCTCGGAAACAATCCATCTGGCCCTGGCGACTTATCAACTTTCAAAGATTTCAACCCTTCGAGTACTTCCTCTCTCTTTATGACTATCCCATCCAATATCTCACAGTATTCCTCCTGGACTGCTATATCTACATCCTCCCTTTCCTTTGTAAACACGGAGACAAAATATTCATTCAAAACCCTTCCCACAGCCTCTGCATCTACACACAACTTTCCATCTTCATCTCTGATTGGTCCCACTTTTTCCTTAACTAACCTTTTAGCATTAATGTATTGGTAAAACATCTTTGGGTTATCTTAAACTTTACTTGCTAATCTTTTTTTCATGCCCTCGCTTTGATTTCCTTATTTCCATTTTTACTTCATCCCTGCACTTCCTATATTCGTCTAAGCTATCTGCAATGCTTAGTTCTTTGTGCCTATCGTACGCTTTCTTTTTCTGTTTGATCTTCCCCTGTATTCCTCTTGACAACCATGGAGGTCTAGATTTGGCAGTATCACTCGTATTTTTGTAGGGGACATGTCTACTTTGTACAATCAAGATCTCGCTTTTTAGTGCTTCCCACTGGTTTTCCTCTGTTTTGTCCTCCAGCAGTGCTGCCCAGTCCACCTCAGCTGAGTCCCTTCTCATTTCTGCAAAATTTGCCTTCCCCCAACACTTACCTCTTTATCTATCAAGGTGGTGTAATTCTGCGCTTCTCTCTGTGAGCAGCCTAATGACCTCTGGAGTGAATCAATGACATGATCAAACGAATGCTGCTCATCATTAAACAGCACACAGAAATACGAGTCTGTCTTCTCCCTTGTGGAAAAAAGTTCAAGGGTAAGCTTCAGTGTTGGTACATTTGCTTGCAAAGTTCGCCGAATTTTCCCCAAGAGAGTCTAATGGCAAGCATACTGCGATGCAGTTTGCTCATGTTTCAATCCAAAATTGTGGAACCCACTCTCACTCAACGTTTAATGTCCAGTGCTAATGTGAACACTTCCAGGGGAAAATATGTTATCTAATGTGTTAGCCACTAGACAGTTGTGACAAATTGAGAATCTGCCTGTGGCTCAGTGCTAATTGATTAATCACAAATGCAATAAGTAACAGATGCTGTCATTGGTCACATGATCTCAATACAATCGCACGGCATGTCACAAAATGATATGTGTGAACTCTAACCTTTTCATGCATTTCTTGGTAAAATACTATGATGATATGCAATGTGTGCAAGTGCGAGCTTAGCTTAGCTTCCTTGATTACCGAATGACAGTAAGGTATCCTACTAGAATTAGAGCATTTGGCTAAAATAGTGTCGCCACAAGCGCTCTTGTGGCTATTCAGCAATTTCTATTGGTGCTGACTTGAGATACTTGCATTTCATTCATTTCAAAATAAAAATGGTCAGCCTTCCCCTAATCACCATTAACCTCATTCCCCTTTGCGTTTGTCAATTAGTTCTGTATTTAAAAACAAGTTTAGGCAATTACAATTCTTCCAATATCAAACCTACTTCAAAACATTAAAAAACATTTTCAACAGGTATTCTTTTAAGCTTCATGTTCATCAAGACTTCTCAGCTTTCAAATTAAATTGATTTTCAGTACAATATACTTGGTTAGTCCCATTTCACTGTATTTATAGGATATTTATATTCTTGTTCTCCATAGCTCGGTACATTACAAGCTCGAAGCAATTTAATAGACAGACCAGTAAATAATCATCCACTCTTTGAACATATTTAACCCCTTGTTTCAGCCAAATTAACAGCTCTTGCGTTGAGGGCTTTATTTGCAATCGTATTTGAGAATATTGTAAATGGTAACCTAACTGATTCCCTGCAGCAAGACTTGACAAGTTTTGTGCAATCATACTTTCTATCAATTATTGCAATGCAGCATTTTGGTGGCATAATGGAAACTTCCCTTTGTATACCTCGGTTGTAGTCCCAAAGGCAGCTCTTTGTCTTCTGACCAAATCAACATATCCACGATATACCTGAAGATAATAGTGAACAACTGCTGGGCTCGTTCAGCCAAACCCACAGGTAATTGGTTCGCAGGATTCTGCGTGAAGACAAATACAGTGCTTAGAATGCAAAAAATGAGCAGATCACTGGTGATATGAGCTATTTTTAAAAATATATATTCATTCACGGGATGTGGACTTCGCTGGCTGGCCCAGCATTTATTGCCCATCCCTAGTTTCCCTTGAGAAGGTGGTGGTGAGCTGCCTTCTTGAACCACTGCAGTCCATGTGGTGGAGGTACATCCACAGTGCTGTTAGGGAGGGGGCTCCAGGATTTTGACCCAGTGACAGTGAAGGAACAGCTATATATTTTCAAATCAGAATGGTGAGTGACTTGGAGAGGAACTTCCAGGTGGTGGTGTTCCCATCTATCTGCTGTCCTTGTCCTTCTAGGTGGTAGTTTGTTTGGAAGGCGCTGTCTAAGGAGCCTTGGTGAATTTCTGCAGTAAATTTTGTAGATGGTACACACTGCTGCTACTATGCGTTGGTCACACTCTTCCTCTCCCTTTCATTCTTACATCCCTTTTTCAAAAAAGAATTGGTGTAGGAATTGCAAACACAGACTTCTCTAGCTACAATAAAAACAGAAAATGCTGGGAATATCAGGTCAGCCAGCACCTGTAGAGAGAGAAGTAAAGTTCATGTCACCCTTCCAATGTGTTGTTAAGGCTCCCAATGACAAATTGGTTTACATGACAAAGTGTCCAAACATTTTCCCTTTGTTGACCAGTCAGTTGATTATATATGGCCTAGAAACCACATATAAAAAGCTACGCTTTACTAACTGCACCACCATGCTCTGGCACTGGGCTCCCTTTCCCTCCAGTGACGCTGGGACTCTGCTCTTTGTCTCAAAAATGTTATATTATTCTCTTGCTCCAATATTTTCAAATTTGTACTAGCATTCTCCTTTCCTCACTCCCTCCCCCCTCATTTTTATGCTGACACAATGATTCTCCACTCCAATTTCACACTGGCTCCACCACCTCCATTTCACTGGTGTAGCCTGCTTCAAATTCACACCGGCACCTGTACTCACTTCTTCAATTCTCCACTGGCAGTGATTCCTCTCCAAATTCATTGCTAGCACGGTCACCACCCACCCTCCAATTTCATGTCAGCACAGCTGCTTTCCCATCCCTCATCACACTCTTCAGTTTCTTACTGGCAATCTCCTGTCCTCAGCCCATCTCTCCATTCTTCTGTTTCCACACCACTGTTGGTTTCTACATCCTGCTGCTGCTCCAAGTAATTAAGTAATACTGAACACTTTGGATTAGGACAAAAACAGAATTACCTGGAAAAACTCAGCAGGTCTGGCAGCATCGGCGGAGAAGAAAAGAGTTGACGTTTCGAGTCCTCATGACCCTTCAGCAGAACTGAGTATAGTTAGGAGAGGGGTGAAATATAAGCTGGTTTAAGGTGGCGAGGGGGTGGGGAGGGGGGGGAAGAGAGAGAGAGAGAGAGAAGTTGAGGGGGGGTGTGGTTGTAGGGACAAGCAAGCAGTGATAGGAGCAGATAATCAAAAGATGTCACAGACAAAAGGATCAAAAGGACAAAAGGTGTTGAAGGTAGTGATATTATCTAGGAAAATGTGATAATTAAGAATGGATGGCAGGACACTCAAGGTACAGCTCTAGTGGAGGTTGGGTGGAAAGACTGACAAGGTATTAGTTGTAGATTTAAAAATAATGGAAATAGGTGGGAAAAGAAGAATCTATATAAATTATTGAAAAAAACAAAAGGGAGGGGGAAGAAACAGGGTGGGGATGGCGGGAGGGAGTTCAAGATCTAAAGTTGTTGAATTCAATATTCAGTCCGGAAGGCTGTAAAGTGCTTAGTCGGAAGATGAGGTGCTGTTCCTCCAGTTTGCGTTGGGCTTCACTGGAACAATGCAGCAAGCCAAGAACAGACATGTGGGCAAGAGAGCAGGGTGGAGTGTTAAAATGGCAAGCGACAGGGAGGTCTGGGTCATTCTTGCGGACAGACCGAAGGTGTTCTGCAAAGCGGTCGCCTAGTTTGCGTTTGGTCTCTCCAATGTAGAGGAGACCGCATTGGGAGCAACGAATGCAGTAGACTAAGTTAGGGGAAATGCAAGTGAAATGCTGCTTCACTTGAAAGGAGTCGGTAGGTTTGTAATGGATATTGGTGGACAGTCTATCACCAGAAATTGAGACAGAGAGGTCAAGGAAGGGAAGGGAAGTGTCAGAGATGGACCATGTGAAAATGATGGAGGGGTGGAAATTGGAAGCAAAATTAATAAATTTTTCCAGGTCCAGATGTGAGCATGAAGCCGCACCGAAGTAATCATCGATGTACCGGAGAAAGAGTTGTGGGAGGGGGCCGGAGTAGGACTGGAACAAGGAATGTTCCACATACCCCATAAAGAGACAGGCATAGCTGGGGCCCATGTGGGTACCCATAGCCACACCTTTTATTTGGACGAAGTGAGAGGAGTTAAAGGAGAAATTGTTCAGTGTGAGAACAAGTTCAGCCAGACGGAGGAGAGTAGTGGTGGATGGGGATTGTTCGGGCCTCTGTTCAAGGAAGAAGCTAAGGGCCCTCAGACCATCCTGGTGGGGGATGGAGGTGTAGAGGGATTGGACATCCATGGTGAAGAGGAAGCGGTTGGGGCCAGGGAACTGGAAATTGTTGATGTGACGTAAGGTGTCAGAGGAATCACGGATGTAGGTGGGAAGGGACTGGACAAGGGGAGAGAGAAGGGAATCAAGATAACGAGAAATGAGTTCCTTGGGGCAGGAACAGTCTGACACGATCGGTCTGCCGGGACAGTTCTGTTTGTGGATTTTGGGTAGGAGGTAGAAGCTGGCCGTCCAAGGTTGGGCGACTATCAGGTTGGAAGCTGTGGGAGGAAGATCTCCAGAGGAGATGAGGTCAGTGACAGTCCTGGAAACAATGGCTTGATGTTCAGTGGTGGGGTCATGGTCCAGGGAGAGGTAGGAGGAAGTGTCTGCGAGTTGATGCTCAGCCTCCGCGAGGTAGAGGTCAGTGCGCCAAGGGCCCAAACACTCCTTTCAAGTGAAGCAGCATTTCACTTGCATTTCCCCTAACTTAGTCTACTGCATTCGTTTGCTCCCAATGCGGTCTCCTCTACATTGGAGAAACCAAACGCAAACTAGGCGACCGCTTTGCAGAACACCTTCGGTCTGTCCGCACGAATGACCCAGACCTCCCTGTCGCTTGCCATTTTAACACTCCACCCTGCTCTCTTGCCCACATGTCTGTCCTTGGCTTGCTGCATTGTTCCAGTGAAGCCCAACGCAAACTGGAGGAACAGCACCTCATCTTCTGACTAGGCACTTTACAGCCTGCCGGGCTGAATACTGAATTCAACAACTTTAGATCCTAAACTCCCTCCCCCCATCCCCACTCCGTTTCTTCCCCCTCCCTTTTGTTTTTTTAATAATTTATATAGATTTTTCTTTTCCCACCTATTTCCATTATTTTTAAATCTACAACTAATACCTTGTCAGTCTTTCCACCCCACCTCCACTAGAGCTGTACCTTGAGTGTCCTGCCATCCATTCTTAATTATCACATTTTCCTAGATAATATCACCACCTTCAACACCTTTTGTCCTTTTGATCCTTTTGTCTGTGACATCTTTTGATTATCTGCTCCTATCACTGCTTGCTTGTCCCTACAACCACACCCCCCCCTCAACTTGTCTCTCTCTCTCTCTTCCCCCCCTCCCCACCCCCCCCCCACCTTAAACCAGCTTATATTTCACCCCTCTCCTAACTATACTCAGTTCTGCTGAAGGGTCATGAGGACTCGAAACGTCAACTCTTTTCTTCTCCGCCGATGCTGCCAGACCTGCTGAGTTTTTCCAGGTAATTCTGTTTTTGTTTTGAATTTCCAGCATCTGCAGTAGTTTTTTGTTTTTAACTTTGGATTAGGATGCTGATAGAGGACTGCGAGAATTCCCATCCATCATGTACAGCTGCATTCTATTATTCCATCTTGTGCTGCAAGAGACTCAATATCTGCAGCTGGATGAAAAGTAAACATCACAGAGCTCACCACAAGGGTCCATGGTTCATGTACATGAAGAGGTGCCATGTTTTATTTCCAGCCTGTGCTCTCATCAAGTGCATTAAAACGCATTTCCCACTTCCCAGACATCCTTACACATACACTTAAATAGGAACTTGATTTAGTAGTGTTACAAATTTGCAATTATTCTCCCTAGAGCAGAGGTGGTTAAGGGGAAACTTAATGGAGATATTCAAAATTTTGAGGTGTTTGATAGTGTAAATGAGGAGAAACTGATCCACCAGATGACACAGGTTTAAGGTAATTGTCAAAAGAACCAGGGGTGACCAGTGTTGTGAGGAAGGATCAAAGCTCTGCATATTTACGTCAGTATCTTCCCGAGAGACAGCGAGAGAGCAATGTGTACCGCCAGCCCCAGTACTACAACCTCCTTGCTCATGCCGGAAGGTCATGGGTTCAAATTCCACTCGAGAGACTTCAGCACGTAATCCAGGGTGACATTCCCAAATCCACTACTCAAGGAGTGCTACACTGTCAGATCCCTCATTTTTCAGATGAGATGTTAAACAGGTGGTCTAACAAAGGGAAATATATCAGGATGAGGCTGGGCATTATCACAAAACTAGGGTGCATAGCTTTTTATCATTTTTGACTTGTCTTAAATTCTATTGAAAAAGTAAATTGGTCAACATTTTTAAGTGAGTGCCAGTCAAATTGGGTTTCATCATTTTCCTAGGCAAGACTTTGCAATTCTTCACACCATGTCAAATACATACAAAGGATATGAATATATTCAGTGCAATAGGATGATTTGTTACATAAAATCTGATTCAAATTGAAAAATATTGGAACTGAAAAAGCATTTGCTCTAACATGTAATCTGCGCGGGTTGGGAAATGTTTACGTGACATTTCTATTCTGGGAAATGCTCCAGGAAAATTTGATTCAATTGTTTACTGCAGATGGCTCCAGTTTATTACAGAACTGTACTTCAACTCTGGAACACTGTCAATTTCTCACAAAAGGACTGGGGGGTGGGGGAAGGAGGAACATTTAGAGCTACATATACACCAACACTGAAAACAAATTTTGCAAAAAAAAAAAAAAATTACCAGTAATTACTTACTCCCCCTATCATAAGTACTGCCAGTGAGTATAGTCCAATCACTTTGCAAGATAAACTGTGATCCAAATCACAAAATCAGGCCACTGGTTATAAGTCAAAATAGATTAAAATATGCCAGGTACCACTCTAACCAGGATGACCTCCTTCTACTACATCCTGTGTCTCAGCATCTATTTTTTTCTGATTACACATTGATACATTTTCTACATTAAAGGCACTATATTAGTGCAAGTTGAATGTTGGATGTGGAGACCGATCGCACAAAGGCAATGGACGGACAACTGAGGTGAAGTAGAATTGGGTGTCTGCAGAAGATGCCGCCAAGAGACAGCATGAAGAGGAAGAGAAGGGGACCAAAGAAAAATCCTTGGGTTCATCCTGAGCTGAAGAGAAATTGGTAACAATGCTCTGACTATGATCTAATTGATCCAAAGTAGCAAGGGTCGTCTGATGAAACTAGACAGCAGAGAACAGTTGGTGAACAAGGATGGTGTGATCAACTGTGTCAAAGTCTGAAGGTTGAGGAGGGCAAGGAGAGATAATGCGCCCCAATCAGAATAATGTCATCTCCCACTTCAAGGACATAACTAATGTGTTAACCTGATTAGAGAAACAGGAAAGATGGCCACAAATCAGAAACTATCGCATCAAGCACCCAGAGTTCAGGCACATTACACACGATATGCAGAGCAAATTTCCCTCAGCTTTGTCCCAACAATTTTGAACTTCAGAAGCACGTCCTTCATTACAGCAACTGCCAGCTTAATCTTATCTCATCACACACCAGCTGGAGGGCATTACCTCTACTAAAGGATGAGGCAGAAAAAAAAAGACATTTGAATATCATCTTTCACATCAATTACAGCCAATGATGTACTTTTGAAGTGTAGTCATTGTTGCGATACAGGAAGCACAGCTGCCAAATTGTACACAGCAAGCTCCCACAAACAGTAATGTGATAATGACCAAATAATCTGTTCTTTCTTTGCAATGTTCATTGAAAGATAAATAGCGGCCATGACACAGGGGAGAACTCCATTACTCGTATTTGAAATAGTGCCATGGGATCTTTCACATCCACCTGAGAGAGCAGACACAGCTTCGGTTTAATTTCCTCTGATGGCACCTGACAATACAGAACTCCCTTACTAATGCAACGGAGTGTCAACCATAATTTTTGTGCCCAAGTCCAGAATTGGGACTTGAACCAGAACCTTGTGACTCAGGGGTGAGTGCAGTAATAACTGAACCACAGATGACACTATAGGTACCTATTAAAGTGTATCATGTATACTGATTGTGATATTTCACAGCATTAAGAGGTGAAAATACTTGAAATTTCTATGCAATAGTGGGACCGGACATGACATGACATGGCATGAATTTCTCAGGACACGGCATGACATGACATGACATGAATTTGTCGGGACATGACATGACATGAAATGTCATGAATTTCTCGGAACATGTCATGACATGACATGAATTTGAAATTTCTACACAATAGCTAAATTTCAAAATCACAAATTGTACACAGAATAAGAATAAAATGTTACAATGTAGCTCATGCTGTTCCATTGTTTAAAAAAGGCTCCAAAAGTAAACCAGGTAATTACAGGCCAGTAAGCCTGACGTCAGTAGTAGGTAAATTATTGGAAGGTGTTCTGAGATTGGATATACAATTATTTGGACAGCCAAGGGCTGATTAAGGATAGTCAGCATGGCTTTGTGTGTGGTAGGTCGTGTTTAACAAACATTGTAGAGTTTTTCGAGGAGGTTACCAAGAAAGTAGATGAAGGAAAGGCTGTGGATGTTGTCTACATGGACTTTAGTAAGGCCTTTGACAAGGTCCCACATGGGAGGTTAGTTCAGAAGATTCAGACACTTGGTATCCATGGAGAGGTTGTAAACTGGATTCGAAATTGGCTGTGTGGGAGAAGACAGAGAGTGGTAGTGGATGATTGCTTCTCAGACTGGAGGCCTGTGACTAGTGGTGTGCCTCAGGGATCTGTGCTGGGACCATTGTTGTTTGTTGTCTATATCAATGATCTGGATGATAATGTGGTAAATTGGATCAGCAAGTTTGCTGATGACACTAAGATTGGTGGTGTTGTGGACAGCGAGGAAGGCTTTCAAAGCTTGCAGAGGGATCTGGACCAACTAGAAAAATGGGCCAGAAAATGGCAGATGGAATTTAATGCAGAAAAGTGTGAGGTGTTGCATTTTGGAAGGACAAACCAAGGTAGGACATACACAGTAAATGGTAGGGCACTGAGGAGTGCAGAGGAACAAAGGGATCTGGGAGTTCAGATACATAATTCCCTGAAAGTGGCGTCACAGGTAGACAGGGTTGTAAAGAAAGCTTTTGGCATACTGGTCTTCATAAATCAAAGTATTGAGTATAGGAGTTGGGATGTTATGGTGAGGACATTGGTGAGGCCAACTTTGGAGTATTGTGTGCAGTTCTGGTCGCCTAACTACAAGAAGGATATCAGTAAGATTGAAAGAGTGCAGAGAAGATTTACTAGGATGTTGCCGGGTCTTCAGGAGTTGAGTTACAGGGAAAGATTAAACAGGTTAGGACTTTATTCCTTGGAGCGTAGAAGAATGAGGGGAGATTTGATAGAAGTTTACAAAATTATGAGGGGTATAGACAGAGTAAATGCGAGTAGGCTCTTTCCACTTAGATTGGGAGAGATAAACACGAGGGGGCATGGCTTTAGGGTGAAAGGTTTAGGGGGAACATTAGGGGGAACTTCTTCACTCAGAGTGGTGGGAGTGTGGAACGAGCTGCCATCTGACGTGGTAAATGCGGGCTCACTCTTAATTTTTAAGAATAAATTGGATAGATACATGGATGGGAGAGGTCTGGAGGGTTATGGACTGGGTGCAGGTCAATGGGACTAGCGGAATAATATTTCGGCACAGACTTGAAGGGCCAAACGGCCTGTTTTTCTGTGCTGTAGTGTTCTATGGTTCTAATTAGAAACATGAATATAGTTATAGGAAAATATATTTCCTGAAATATATCAAATATTTATGAATCGAATACAGTTCCCATTCTGTCCCATGACTAAGTAATGTGTTTAACAAGTTGGAATTATATCTTTAATGTAGTAAACGTTCCAAAGGTCTTCACAGGAGGATTTTTTTTTTTATTTGTTCATGGGATGTGCACGTTGCTGGCTAGGCCAGCCTTTATTGCCCAATCTAACTGCCCTTGCTAAGAGAGCATTTTTAAGAGTCAATCATGTTGCTGTGGGTCTGGAGTCACATGTAGGCCAGACCAGGTGAGGACATTAGTGAACCAGATAGTTTTTTTTTTACAATGGTTTCATGGTCATCATTAGACTTTTTAATTCCAGATTTTTATTGAATTCAAATTCCACTATCTGCCCTGGTGGGATTCAAACCCAGGTCCACAGAGCATCACCCTGGGTCTCTGGAACACGAGTCCAGCGAAAATATCACTACGCCACCGCCTCCCTTTATATTCAGACAAAAACTAACAGTGTAAAATGAAGAGATATTAGGAAGTGAGACTAAACGCATGCTTAAAGAGGTAAGTTTTAAGAGCGTCTTGAAGGAGGGAGGGAGACATGGAGATCTGGAGAGGAAATTCCAGTTTAGGGGCTTGGTAGTTGAAGGCATAACCATCATGGTAGGTTGGAGGAAGCAGGCCGGGGGGAGGGGGGTGGAGGTTGCAGAAGGGGCCAGATTTGGTGGAACGTAGAAATGTGGGAGAATTTTGGGGTTGGACGAGATTAAAGATGGGGAGTAACAAAAACGTAGAATTTGATGGAGAATTTTGAAATTGATGCCATCAGTTCCTATAATACAAAGAATAGAGCAAAAATAAACATTCAATACTTCTGCAGAAAGTGGTAAGATACAAACTCATATTTCAAACTCAGAACCTGCATCCTCTAACATGGTTATGAAAAATAAGTACGTGCATCATTTAAAATCTAATTACTGCCCTCAATTACTCAGAAACTCGATAGGCATCAATTACCCTAAATTACTGTGTAAAGCCTGCTTCGTTCAATTTAAATGTCCAGCAAATATGGCTTACAGGTTTTTCTTCCAAACCATACTCAAATGAATATATAACTTCCTGGAACCAGAGGTAGTGGAAGTTCTGTCCTTTTTAGAAGCTGGGAGCAGGGAAATTGTTTCTCTTTAATTACTTCTAGGATTGATAACAGACCATTTTAAGGAACTTAGTGGCTAAACCCGTGTATGTTTAAACTTATTTTCAAATTTGCTGGCAGGACTTCCTCTATTCATATCCTCAATCTTTGGTGAACCATGATGGCACAGTTAATGTGTTGTGAGTGGTGCCTTTGTAATTAATTCCTCTAGTAATGGCAGACGGGTAAGTGCCATTTACACAATACAAGTTGAATATCCTTTACCGTACACCTGAAAACAGAACACATCCAAAAACCGAACATTTTTGAACAGCTATGCAGTTGATTTCGTGTTAATAAAGCAATGTAATATTATATTACAGGTATAACAAGTGTTAACAGGTAAGAAGTAGGGTGCGAGAGTTGGCAAATGGAGAAACAACCTAACATTTGTCGACTATAGCTAACCTAGGCTTAGACTACTGCAAGAATGCCTAGGCCTACCATATATACAGTGGATCTGAAAACCTAAAATATTTGAATACCGAAAGCAATCGGCCGAGGGTTTCGGATAAAGGATACTCGGCCTGTAGCAGGCCTTTATAATCGAATACGATGTAAGTGATGGATGCTTTAATACATGTGTAACAGACACAAATACCTAGTTCAGATTATAACTATATAGTGACTTATGCCACTGAATTCAAGAAGGTACCTACAGCAGACCGGAATTTGTAACCCTGAGCAACATGCCAGGCTTCCAGAAACAACTCATTTTTTGTGTTGAAAGAATATAACTTAGCAGAAATTGTTCTACAACGTGGCTAATAGTTGAGCAGCTTTATTCTAGAATATTGTTCACAAAAGCATTTTTCATTTCACATTTGTTGAAAAGTTTTTTTTTAAATAAGTACCTCCTGATTGACATGAAAACTTTTAATGCCATTCCCACTATGTAGGGATGCTGGAGGGTTACGCCCATTAAATGCTTCATTTGTCATGCAAAAAATAAATCAAGACAGTGAATTTGAATAAGACAAATTGGATACCATGGATAAATACTGGTGGGGTTTACTCTGCAGTTTGCAGTAGCACATTGGTACCCAAACACCACCACATACTTGCACCCCAGTCACCAAGTAGCTTTCCAATACTCAGTTGCAGCTTTAATGATCTTGTGGTCCTAAAAGCATTGAAGCCCAACATTCTCACCTACAGGTCTCTAAAACTGCATTGTGTACATAAAAGCCTAGTTAGGAGCACACTTGCAAACTGGGTTGCCAACCTTCCAGGATTGCCCTGGAGTCTCTAAGAATTGAAGATTAATTTCCTGGAAAATATTGCAAACTTATGTGGGAGGAAAGCCATAGGGGTTTTTTTAGTTTCTTTTAAATACATGTTTAATATTAGAAATGCAGGGAAAAAATGCTTTGATTGGTTTTATGATGGGTGGTTGATTTGATGCAGGGCTGTTGGAGACGGGAGGTCAATTGATGAATCTTCCAGGAATACAATCAATCAGAGCTGACAACCATACTTTTAGGTTACTGGGGACCTATGATGTTGCAGTCGGGATACTGCAGCACAAGCTGTCTCTGTGATTGGCTGAAAACCAAATGCAAGACTGACAGGGCTCACTAAAATCAGCAGCTCTGAACAGCCATTTTTAGTGGGTCTTCCACAATAGTTAACAAATCCTGGAGGGATTACATACTCTAGTCATAACCAGCTGTGCAAGTTTTGCGTTTCAGGAACTCAGTGTCACCAGTTCACCATAAGAGCATCTTAAGATTTAGAATCTGATTTGATCAATGTTTCAGACACATTCACCAAGGCCACAGGAATCAGAGTTTAGAACATGAAAGTAGTTTATCTTAGGAACATTATTCCAGGGATGATAGACTTCAGTTAGCTGGTAAGACTAGAGAACCTGGTATTGTTTTCTTCAGAGAAGTTTAAGGGAGGATTTGATAGTGCTATTCTGATCCCAAGCCAGTTGGAGAAGTATGAAACTAAATACTAATACTTTTCTTGATGATATGTAATGCTGCATTCTGTGGATAAACCTATGTCTGACTCCTATCTACCAACCCAGTATCCCAGCAGTCTCTCTTTAGAAATGTTCTAAGTATTTAATTAAACAAAGCCCTTCAACTGTATATCTGAATAATATAATTAACAGATCACTGTAAGATTCCCCTTTCTTTCTTGAAACAAAAGCTTTATGACAAATAATTACAAAACAAATCCAAGAGAAATAAAATTATTTTCCATATTTCATATAAACCATCATAATACAAGACTCTTCTAGGAGCTCTAAAGATTTCTTTGAGCAAGCATTCCTTTGTATAAATGTGTCTGATCATTGGTGACTTGCATCGACCCATTTTATTTTATTTTAGAGATCCTTTTTCTCTCTAACATCTCTTTTAAACAAGCAAGGTAAATCCTTAACCTTTTCTCAGCCACACCTTTTGTCAAATGTACATTATCCCATAGAGAACAGCTTTCCATATAACATTCAAAGGACAACTCCCTAAAGTCGGTATTGGGGTAAGGTGCTTATCAGAAGGGTCCAGTGAATGGAAAGATGCAATCATTGTAGGGAGAGCTGGGAAAGTCACTGCAGTCAATGCCATTAACACTTCTTGAACACTGATTAGAGGTGCTAGGTTTTGTCAAAGGGATACAATAATGTTCTGATTGAGTAAATTGCAGGTCTACTGACTTTCCAAAGACAAATACTTTGTCATATTCCATGTCCAGTTTCATTGGTGCCTTTTTCAATGGAAGGCTTGCTCAACAACCAAGATATTGCATTAGATACAACATCTAAGTGGCTTACTCCAGCTATTCTGCATGGAATCTCCACTCTTTTCAGGTGACCTCAATGTGTTGTCATCCCCGAACCTGAAGCCCTAAAATCTTTTATATTCCCTTAGTTTGATCCTTAATTCTGAGTGAATCTAAATAACATTTCAACCAATCCATTCCACATACTGTCAATGTGCAAGCTCTGCCCAATATGGTGCAATCAAATGAATCTGCGACTAGTACACTCATTACCAGACTGAAGCTTCTTGCGACCAGTGCAATTTCCTCAGACTGATCAATATCATTTTCCACTTCCAAACTGTGTACCATGCGTTGCTTCAAAAACCCTGTTGTTCCACTTTGGACAATTTATCACAATGATATTTTGAGTCACATCTGAAACAACTGTAACAGTTCCTCAGACATTCTTGGGGCTCATTCACCTATTTTTATTACACCAATCCTGTCTTCTTCCAGATCTGCCAAAAATGTCTCCATCTTCATTTTTTCTTATATGTAATTCTTCTGTTCTATTGACACCTGCGTCCCATATCTGAACGATCTTGAAAGGTCACGGTCAAGTCCTCCATCTTCTGCGACACCTCCGAACGTTCCATTCAGCTGTTGGAAATGACTGCTTTCCCAGGGTTTTTTTTTAAAAGGCATCAGGCAGCTGAATTAAAAGTGCGTCTATTTCCGAGAATCGAATTCCAGTTAAGACCAAGAGCCTGGCCTTGTAGACAATCCAACAATTTGAATGCGAGCACTGAAAATGGAATTTCCAAAGTGAATTTCTGCAATCTGTTATATAATCTATTCAAATCCTTGATATATTCCACTATGGAATAACTGTCCATCTTTCTAAATCTATCAAATTCTGACCATGTCTTGTAGGCATATTTCTTATAACTTTCATCCATGAAATTTAATAGAATATCCAAACCTTGGACAATTCAGTGTCCAATTGATCTGCAACCAGCTACTGATTTTGCTTTTGTCAGGAAGTGACAATGCCAAGGCCATACCTTGTTTTCTCTTCAGTCAAGCTATGACCCATGTCCACATATCCATTCAATTTTCCCACTGATCATAAGGTTAGGATTTGGAGAATGGCGGGGTTAATTATGCCCTGACA
The DNA here is from genome assembly GCF_964194155.1 of Cetorhinus maximus. NCBI lineage: Eukaryota > Metazoa > Chordata > Chondrichthyes > Lamniformes > Cetorhinidae > Cetorhinus > Cetorhinus maximus. The sequence goes on from NC_135896.1 coordinate 73,902,678, forward strand.
CTTTATACCAGTCTTCAGCCATTTTTTTCACAAAACTAAATCTCTGTCTGGAAAATAAATTTTTCGTTTCCCAGGACATTGCTGCAGGAGTTCCTCAGGTTAGTGTCCTAGGTCCAACCATCTTCAGTAGCTTCATCAGGTGACCTTCCTTCCATCATAAGAAGTGGGGATGTTCGCTAATGGTTGCACAATGTTCAGCACCATTCGCGACTCCTCAGAAAATGAAGCTGTCCAAATGTAGCAAGGCCTGGACAACATCCAGGGCTGGGCTGACAAGTGGCAAGAAACATTCACGCTACACAAATGCCAGGTAATGAGCATCTCCAACAAGAGAGAATCTAATCATCGTCCCTTGACATTCAATGGCAAAACCATCGCCGAATACCCCACTGTCAACATCCTGGGGGTTACCATTGACCAGAAACTGAACTGGACTAGCCATATAAATACTGTGGCTACGAGTGCAGGTCAGAGGCTGGGAATCCTGTGGCGAGTAACTCACCTCCTGACTCCCCAAAGTCTGTCTGCCATCTAAGGCACAAGTCAGGAGTGTGATGGAATACTCTCACTTTGTCTGGGTGAGTGCAGCTCAAACAATACTCTTGACACCATCCAGGACAAAGCAGCTCGCTTGATTGGCACTCCATCCACAAACATTCACTCCCTCCACCACTGACACACAGTAGCAGCAATGTGTACCATCTACAAGATGCACTGCAGAAACTCACCAAGCCTCCTTTGACAGCACCTTTCAAACCCATGACTACTACCATCTAGAAGGGCAAGGGCAGCAGACACATGGGAACACCATCACCTGGAAGTCCCCTCCAAGCCACTCACCATATTGATTTGGAAATATATCGCTATTCCTTCACTATCACTGGGTCAAAAATCCTGGAACTCCCTCCCTAACAGCACTGTGGGTGTACCTACATCACATGGACTGCAGCGTTTCAAGAAGGCAGCTCACAGCCACTTTCTCAAGGAGAATTAGGGATGAGCACCAAATACTGGCCTAGCCAGCAAAGCCCACATCCCACAAATGAATAAAAAACAAACTTCACCTTTAGGCAACCATCCTTTTGTTACGTTATTCCAATCCGAAACTAGACACTAATATTTTTCTTGATAATAGGTTTATTCAGAATACAGTATTACATATGTCTGCTTCCTACTTCCCAGCCCTGTGCCCCAGCAGTTTCTCTTTATACTCTTTTGAGTATATCAGTTATAGGTGAGTGTAGCAAAATTAAAATAACAAATTAACCAATTAAACAAACCAATTAAGCAAACTGACAGGCCCTTAAAAGGGGCCAGTCTCTCTTTATACTCTTTTGGGCAGAACTTATTTAAACAATGCCCTTCATCAGTGTATCTTAACAATACAATTAATGCCATTAACAATCAGACATTCAAAGAGAAACTTGATAAATACTTCAAAGGGAAATATCTGCAGTTATGGTGAAAGAACAGGGAATAGGACCAAATGAATAGCTATTTCAAAGAATTAGCACAAGCATGAATGGCCTCCAGCTGTGCTATATAATTCTATCATCCTTTGTAAGCATTCCCCAATTCCAATCAGACATCAGAGTTATAAGCAACTGCTTATGCCTAAGAAACTAAGCTTGAACTTTCTTACAGTTGAGACTTTTGGCGAAAGGCATTCAAGTCAATCCTCCAAACTGAGCTCGAAATGAACTTCAAACCACTAGCAGTTGTGTAACATTGGAAGGCAACTCAAACAAATACTGTAGTTTTCAGTCACTGGAAAGGAGCAAACTCATCAAACATATCCTTAAAAACAGCAGTTCTCAACATCCAGGTGAAGTGAAAAAAAAATGAATCAAAGTATCACAGAGGGTCAAAAACCAAAAAAGACATTCAGCAAATCAAAATGCCAACCAAACACTAATCTCAAAAATAGACGAACATTAGGTGGCAAAGCACAACCTTCCTAATAGCATTAATCTATCATGCTGAAAAAAACTAATTAATGGACCTCAAGCTTTCCAATTATGTTGGTAAGACAATTGAGACCAATTAAGGAAGATGGACAAAAGCTTGAAGATGTGTGCTGGAAAAGGGATCAATTCAGGTCAAGCTGCTTTTATATTGTTTTTCAGCAACCATCTCCCATGCCAGTTGTCATATAAAGGTAAGTCTGCCAGATTTCGTTAAGAATGGTGGGCAAACCTTGCTCTCAGCAACTAGCACACTGGTCTAACTTGGCCAAAAGTAACAACTGTGCTATGAGCAATACAATCTCTTTGAATTCCAAGCACATTCTCCCACTGTAGTGATAATGCACATAGTGGTCATGATGCTATCATAACGCTATTATATACTGCATATTTAATGGTCAATTTGACACAGTCACATCGAGCATCCCTTGTTTCTCACGTGTCGGTGCAGACTCGATGGGCCAAAGGGCCTCTTCTGCACTGTGTGTGAGTGAGTGTGTGAGTGAGAGGAGAGAGAGAGAACACTGCCACTAAACAAAGGAAAGGTGGCGATATCACCCATAGAATAAATTTAGAAGCGCAGTATAAATTTGCAGGTCACTCTCCCAGTATCTAGCCTGCAGTAATAAACTCCTCACTGCAAGAAAAGTCAGTACATTTACATGGCACACTTTTTTTTAAAAATGGAACACTACCAATAACCATCTCTGTGAAGTAGAAGCATATTACGCACTTTTTATATGTGCAAGAAAAAGTTTTACAAATGAATAAATGCCAAATCCTAGTTCAAATGATAGCAATCTAAATCAACGAAAACCTAGTTTCCGCGGCAACAAACATGATTTTCATCACTCCACTGCAATTAACTTGGGGCAAACCAATAAAAGGGTGGGGGAGGGGGAGAGAAATTAAGAAAACATAAGCCTAAATTTAATTGATCTGTCTGGTCACCATCACTAGGCAAGCTACAATCAATAAAGATTAAATGCTCCTGGAAAAACATCTTACCGCAGTGTCCTCTGAGGCACCATGTTCATGCTTTTTACAAGCAGGTCCAGTCTTCCAGGCTTCAACATCCCCACAGTCACAAAATCCTCCTCCATAGGAAGAATTCATCTTCAATACACAAAGCAAACAATGTGTTCAATAATGCAGCAACATCAGTGTAAAAAATTTAGAGAAATAGCATGATCTTTACTGATACTCCAACATAATGCAACACAAAATAGTAAGATACCTAACACCCCTGTTCTCACTTGCACAGTCACAGAAGGAAGATTGAATTGGGATATCTCTAGCCACTATTACATGCATTTAGCAGCTGCCCAAGTGCTCCAGAGGCAGTGCACCAAACACTGGCTACAGGTGAAAGGCCCAAGTGCAAAAAACAAAGCTAATATTTTCTTATACAAACAAAACACATCCATACAATGTAACTGTTCAGAAAATGAACACTCTCATGGAATTAGTTTCATGCGGCAACATCTTGTACACGATTTAGTTTGGAACAGGTGGGGCCAATTTTAGCCTGTTTTTCCAGAGATCAACTAAGTCAGCACAAACTTGAGTACAGAGCCAGGAATCCATCTGGTGTGTGCATGTGTTTCATTTACAGTGGAATCAAGCAATCACCATTTTGGGAAAAAAACATGCTTTTAACAGCCTGGCCCCATAAGTCCTCTCATTGGATGCCACTATTTTCGAATGCTACTATGTGTGTGTGTGTGTGTGTGTGTGTGTGTGTTCTCCTAGTGCCTTAGCCAATATTTATCCCTCAACCAACATCTCTAAGTCAGGCCATCTGGTCAATATCTCATTGCTAGTCGTGGGAGCTTGATGTGTACAAATTGCCTGCCATATTACGTTACACGTTGACTAAATTGAAAATTAATTAGCTGTTAAAGAGTTTGGAGCATCCCAACATTGTAAGAAGTGTTAAAATCCTTTATTTAATGAGTGGAAGTTTGACTAATGTTAGATGTTTCTTTGAAGCGCACCAATCAGAGCGTGTCCTGTTTCCAGTGCTAACTGTAAGAAAGGCAAGCTGAAGTGATCAACAGCCAATGAAACCAGATTGGCCACACTTGACAAGCACTGTTTCACCTAACTGGCAACAACCATGGTGAACATCTTCACAGGGTCCAAGTCAGCTGAGAACCAGATGTGGAGTTGTGACATTTGCTGCTACTGTGAACCATAAGATTAGCTCAGCTAGTGACAGGTGGCAAGGTTGCCAGGAGCAATACTTTTTGTTTTTTACCTCTCTTTTAGCTTGTTCTTGCTTCTGGACAGCAGCTATTCAAGAGTCCTGCCACTTTTGTTTCTTTACTTGTTCCATTGCCACTCCCTTTGGCCTTGGACCATGAAAACTTTTGTAATTTAATCTGTCCTGTCCTCCATCCTATCACAGACCTACCCCCCTTTTACTTGCTTAAAGCCTATTAAATTTCCAACTTTATCCAGTTCTGATGAAAGGTCACAAATCTGAAATATTAACTGTTTCTCTCGCCACAGATACTATTTGCCAGACCTGCAGAGTATTTCCAGTATTAATTCTAAAAGGCTGGCAGCAGGGGATTGAGTGCTAATGACACATTATCATTCTGATCAGTTTGTGCTAGTTCTTAGCCATTTAATGCAGAATATTCATCTCATTACCGCCTCAAAACAGAAGTAAACTCTTTGTTTTTAAACACCAACTCAAAGTAAAGGACTGCTTGGCTATATAACAGTATTACAGCCAATCCCTAAATGGTGGCATAGTTTTTGATTCTTCCCCGCAAGAAATATTAGATAGTGGAGGAGTCAAGAGTTCCAGGCAGGCCTCTTCAGTACTGGTACATGCATATTCAGTCAGGCTGACAACAGCTATATTTCCTGGCTGTTTCGCTCAACAGGTGACAAGCGTAGCAGGTGCATATATATCCAATCTGACAAATGTTATTAAAAAGAACTCCTGTTAGTCTTATAGCTCCCAAACACATGACCTCCATTAACTTTATGGTCTAGGGGAGCAGAAGCACAACAACCATCACCTCCAAGTCACCCACCATCTTTCATAGTCGTTGGGACTATATCCTTGAACTCTCTATCTAGCGGAACTTAGGAGCACCTTCAGCAAATGGATGAGCAGTTCAAGGACAATGTGTGATGGACAATAAATGCCAGTCTTGTCAGCAAGATCCAAATCTCCAGAATGATTTATTTTTAAAATTCTTACAAGTGAAAATACTACCAAATGCTATCACAAATCAAATTAAAATGCAGCAAAAAACAGAGCAAGCAGAACATACTATACCTTGTACCGATGATTTCGGTGAACACTGTTTTGGAAACAGTCCATGCATAGCACACAAGTGGGATCTATTGCACAGTCTCTGTAACAAAAATGGCACAGTAACAACCACTTGCTAAATTCTGACCATATGTGTGACATTCTTCATCATGGTCATAGAATCAACCAACACAGGTCATTTGGCCCATCATTCCCAGACATCCTTCATAGAGCTATCCAATTAGTCCCCTACTCTTTCCCTGTAGCCCGTAAATCTCTGTTTCAATTATATATCCATTTTCCTTTTATAAGTTATTGAGTTTACTTCCACCACCCTTTCAGAAAGTATATTCCAAATCAGTACATATTGCATAAAAAAACTCTCATCTTCCTGGATTTTTTGCCAATTATCTTAAATCAGGGTCCTCTGATTACCAACTCTCCTACCAGTATAAGCATTTTCTCCCCATCTGTTCTATTAAAACCCCTCATAATTTGGAGTATCTCTATTACATCTTCCCTTAGCTTTCTTGAAAACAATCCTTCCTTCACTTCTGGTATCTCCACATAACTGAAGTCCCTCATCTCTGGTACCGTTCTAGGAAATTTCTTCTGCACCTTCTCATAGGTCGACAATTCAACATTTCTCTCAATTTCTGCCTTGCACCCTCCAGCCAACTATATAATTTGAAGCATGCAATATGGCCATTTTCATTTTTCAGTTCATTTAGTGTAGGCTTCCATTTACCATCCCTATCATGCATTATCATATGCCTTAGGCTCTGGTACCTGCTGAAAATTGTTAGTGGTTTCGATCTTGACTACTGCTGAATATCAAGCTGCAGACTAAACATGGAAAATCAGAGTTCTTGCCTTATTAATATGAAAAACTAAAATTATTTTGCTTGAATTAATTTTCCACATGTTTAAACAACAAAGTGCAATGCCCCTTTTTGAAATGTGACAGGTAAAACAATCCAAACAGGTTACATCAATGCCTCTTTCCTCCCGTGCAAGTCACAACATAGTTACACTTCCTCAACTGGGAGCCTAGTACTCTTGAACTCACCACTCACACAACTCACAAAAAGCAAGCTTAGACACTTGCAACAAAAAAACTGTTAACACTCTCTCTCTCTCTCTTCAGGTACCATGCCATGAGAAAGCATTGACGACCATGGTTATGCTTGGCAAGATACTGCAATGATTTGCCATTGCATTCTGCAGGTAGCGTTCACTACTATGGAGTAACAAGATGCTGTTCAGTTGACACAGCTAGTTGTGTAAGAGTGCTGATGGCACACAACTTAGTACTCACATTGTTGAGGTCCCAGTCCTGGCTGCATAACTGTGGAGACACGCTGAATGAAAGCCAAGTGTTAGAAAGAACAAGTGTGCATTATATAGCATCTTTCATGATCTTAGCATGTCCCAAAATACTTTACAACCAAAGAAATAATTTTGAAGTGGGGTCACTATTGACAGTACAGCACTCCTTCAATACTACAAGTCTGTAAATGAACGTATGGAAGAGAAGTCCTGCTCTTTGTCATGTGTACATGTTGTAAGAAAGGCAGAGACCGCAACTGACTGCTTGCTTGCACTGCACTGGAATGGACTAGGAGGGAAGGAATAAATGATGTATGGAATTTAGAGAGAGGGAAGAGAAACTGTTATTTCAATTTAAATTATTTAGTTGGTGGCTTTCACTGTGCTCTGCCCCACCTCTCCACAATTAAACCTTAAACTGACACTCTAGCTATTCTCTCAGATGGACGTAAAAGATCCTATCGTACTATTCAAAGCAGAGCAGGTGAGTTCTCCCTGGTGTCATGGTCAATATTTATCCCTCAGTGATTATGTTACTGGACCAATGATCTGAAGACCATAGTTCATATCCCATAATGGCAACTGGGGAAATTAAATGCAATTAATTAAATTAAGCTGGAACAAAACAAAATAAGAAGTTGGAATCAGTATTGCGACAATGAACCTACAAAAATGAAATTATCAAAAAACCTATCACATTCGCCAATATTCTTCAGGGAAGGATCTTATCTGGTCTGGCCTATATGTGACTCCAGACCCACAATGTGTTTGACTCTTAACTGACTTCTGAAGTGACCTAGCAGACAATTCGTTATATAGGTATGGTCAATAAATGCTGGCCTTGCCAGCAATGCCCACATCTTGTAATAAAAATAAAAATTACATTCTTATTACCTCATTGGCATTTGTGGGATCTTGCACTGCACAAAATGGTTGCAAAACTATGTGGGACATTCTGAGATCATGAAAAACACTACATAAATGCAAGTTTTGTTTGTTCGCACAGCATTGAAATAGCAGCCTGGATTATTTGTTTGTGTCCTGGAATTGGAATTGAACCCATGACTTTCTGACTCGAAAATAAGAGTGCTACCACTTTAACTCAGATTAAGAGCAGCAAGCTTTGATAAGGTGGCAAATCATCTGTATAGATGTTGTCTTCATACGATGCAATGGGATTGGTTGGCAACATGTTTACGTTTGAGAAACAGATTTTCTTGAATTATGGGATTATGACCCTGATGGCACTCAGGAGAGACATGTTATTCATGAAGTATGCTACAGCATGCTATGAAATGTAGCAAGGCTTCACAATGAGAAAGTACTCCTTTCTCATTGTGAAGCCTTTCCTTGCCCAACTACTAAATCCAAGTCTTAAAGACTCTTCAAGTTTATAGCTATCTGTAGCAGTGTCAAAGGTGTCACCTTTTGGATGTCCTCTCATGTGAGCATATCACATGGCGCTATTTGAAAAGCAGGGAAGTTCTCCCTGGTGTCCTAACCAATATTTATCCCTCAATCAACATGAATAAAAACAGTTTATCTGGTCATTATGACATTGCTGTTTGTGGGAGCTTGCTGTGTGCAAATTGACTGTCGTGTTTCCCTATATTATAACAGTGATTTCACTTTAAATGCACTTCACTGGATATAAAGTGCTTTGTGATAGTAAAAGGTGCATTATAAAAGCAAGTTCTTTCCTTGCCCTGGTTTCTTTTAAGAAAGTAACAGTATTTCAGTTGTCTTTGAATTCAGTGAGAAACAAGCAAAAGATAGTTGGTTGCAAGAGGGTTAAAGCCATTTACAAAGAGAAGTGGCCAGGAGCAAAATAATGCGCTCAATTTACACATCTCACCGACAGGAATACGTTGTTTCTCCCCCTTTGAAAACTCGACCACAGAGCTGTGAAGAACTATTGTTTTGTTCCAGTTTTGCAAAACCATCTGCTGGGGTTTCTCCAAACAGAAACCACTCCAAGGTTTGAAGTAATGTTTGATAGGCCTGCTCATCCTCAGGTGACTTGACTTCTGATCCCGAGCAATGCACCGGAGGTACATAGTCCTTCAGGTGTTGATATATCCCCAAACACAAATCAACTCCTTCCTGCCAATTCTGTGTGAAGAAAAGTAAATGTCAGTTACAACCAAAACTTCCCACTTTTACCTGCTGTACCAAATAACTCAGTTACTGTTTTGCATTCCCACATTGAACTTATCACTCCAGACCACCTACGACCAATGTTTCCTCTAAAGCTACACGGGAGCACGGCTGTGTAGCAGTCCAGAACTTACTGCACATGGAACAAACAGGCCACATACAAGAGGCAATTCCTTTAAAATGTACACATACACAAACAGAAAATGCTTGAAACACTCAACAGATCAGGCAGCATGTGGAGAAAGATAGGGTTAATGTCTCAGGTCAATGACCTTCAGTCAGAGGATCTGATAAAGGAACTGAAAAGCTAAGAACTTACATGTCTGGAAGGTGCATCCCATACTTAGATTGCAAAACAATTTACTGCTACTGTAGGAATGTGTTCCACTTAGAAAACTTTGCATTAGTGGCACCTAGTAGCAGAACACTTGAATATCTTCGCTGAGATAAGAAAATGGAAGTGGTGTGAAAACTTGACTCCAGTGGTCTCCAAGGACAATCTGTGGTACATAATTCAACCATAAGCAAGTATTATTTCTTCCCAGCAATCATGAATGGGGTTGACTAGAAATCACTACGTTGGGTTCAAATAGTCCTTTAGCAGAACAGAAAATTGTGCATTGCTGAAAAAAAAGACATGCTGTCAACACTTTTTGTCTTGCACTCATCAGGGCAGATTCGCAAGAATACCAAATTTCAAAGGGAACAATAATTTTAACTTTTCGACTAAACAAAAGCTTGGGGGACAGCCATTCCCTGGTTCATTTTCCATGGCAATGCCTTGGCAGTGTAAACCTGCCCGGTTTGAATTTAAACAAAAGCTTGGTAGTTTCCCTGGTGCATTTGCCATAACAATACCTCTACCAATCAGAGACCACTTGCCAGCCAATCAGCACCCCCTTCTCATGCAGTATAATTGTTGTTGTTTCCTTTGAAATTTGTTATTCTTGCGAATCTGTCCTAATGAGTGCAAGACAAAAAGCTTCAACAGCTTGTCTCTTTTCTTTAGCAATACTTAAGTTGGGTTCCTGGCTGAACTGTTGACTATCTCTTAGCAGAAGTTTCAGAAAAAACAAAAATAGTTTAGCCAATTGCTGGTTTAAGCACTAACAGTCTATAAGCATTTGACAACCCCGTTGCAGCAAGGTTTGCTCTCTGTGATAGGAGGCTCACGATAGCAGATATCTTACTTAAAAACCCACAAGTTCAGCAAATCACATCGTAACCAGAAAAGAATGACTGAATACCACAGAGCAGATATAGGGACCACATCATTTCTTGTTTTGTAATATGCTACCAGCACTGGGACTTTCCTTCCTACAGTTCTAAAACATATTAATGCCCTATTTTGGTGCATGTACTGTAACTGTGAGCACCAGCTGCCATAAACAGGGAATTCATTGCTACTTTTTCCTTTATTTGGATGTCACTGGTAAGGACAGCATTTACAGCCATCTCTAGTTTCCCTGAGAAAGTCGTGGTGAACCATTGTAACTGTTTAATACAACTGAGTGCCTTGCTCGGCCACTTTCAAAGGGCAGAGACTGTGAGTCGCCAAAGTTCCAGAAAAGTGTTGAGAATACTAGAAATAGGAGAATGTTAGGTTGTAAACAATTCTGCTTCAAACTGTCCATCTACTTCCCCAAGATGAAAGAGGATTAGGGTCTCAAAGATAGGTAATCAATATTCCTACTTTGATACAAGGCCCATGTGATTCACGTTGCACTAGAGATGGGTTTTGAGTGGGAAAGGATCTAAGACACTATTGAAAACTCACAGACAAGGTTAATTTGCCAGAATCTGGGAGAGGGATAGCAACTATAGGCAGCAAGACACTGTGGTTCACCACACAGGACTGGGGTGGGAGCTTGCGCTCAGATCGGAGAGGCTGAATTCATGGAGTTAAAAAAAAGGCTGGAAGATCTGCCTAGCTTGCACTAGAGGAAGAATCTCTGGTTAAAAAAAAGGTCACTGTGAAAGACAGTTTTGAGAATAAAAGTTGGCAGGCTGAGAAAGGAAAAGTACAGGGCTAAAACCTTGGGAGAACTGAATTTCTACTTAAAGGACAGAGTAAAATGTATCTGTGAAGTGTGTTTTCAGCTGTGCTAAAAGAAAAAAGGGAATGTTCTGTTTTGTGGTTTAATGTGTAAGTTGCTTACAAAGACAGTACTTAAGTCCATAGCGCTTTTGGTCTTTTGTTATTGTAAAAGTCTTAAAATGTGAAATTTGTCATATCATTTCAGCTATTAACTGGAAGTTATCAGTCTGTACAAAGATCATAACAAAATACAAGACAGACCAGATAAGGAGGCAGATTTCGTTCCCTAAAGGCATCAGTGAACCAATGGGATTTTCTTAATTACAATAACCTAACAGCTTCATGATCACTTTTACTGATATCAACTTTTTAATTTTCAAATTTTCTGAAAGCAAATTCAGATTCTCAAACTGCCACAGTGGAATTTGAACATGTTCTCCGGATTATTGATCCAAATTCCTGGATTACTAGTCCTGTAACATAACTAGTACACCACTGTACTGTTTATGCTGCTCAGTTACCAAAGACATTGAACTTTGTACTCACCTCTGGGAATCTTTCAAAATTTCCTCTCAACAATTACCACAATATTTCACTTCCTTTTATGCAAATAAGCAGCTTTAGGAAAACAAATCAGGGTAGACCAGCTAACTTTAAAGATCAAGAATCTTTTTCTTCTGACCCACAGACTAAATCTTCCACAAATGCTGTTTTTTGAAGCAATTTGCACACATCTTCACACCCTTTCCTTGGTTTATTTCCACGCTACCTTTAACCTCTGTATAATCCTTCCAGCAATCAGAAAGAGTTATTTTCATCTCATCAGTCTGGCTTGGACCAGAGCCCACGTTTCTGAGATAAACGCTCCAGTTAAAGGAAACATCAAGCTTTCATCCAAAATGATCAATTCCTCATATTTCATGGGAAAACCTCACTATAGTACTGAACAGCTGATTACAAATTTTGGAGGGGGTGAGGGTAGCCATAGATTGAATTTGCTCATAATTATTTTTGCTATTCCTAAGACAGGTTGCTTCCAAAGCAATAGTAAAGAGCATTTTAATTACTATAGCATACAGTGATTTGGATCAGAGGACAAATGTGAATTTGTGACCAAGCTTAAAGTTCTTTCTGAAATCTCTCCAAAATGTGATATTTTTAAGACATCCTGTTTCTTTGGTACACAAAGTACTAAGTTTTTGGGAGAAAAAGGACTGTAGCTCACAGTACACTGTGCAACAGATTAACAGTATGGTGAAGCATCAAGGGAGAGGGCTTGCTCCCACACTCCCCTCTCTCACCAAAGAATGTAAAGGGGGAAAGAGGAAGCAGGGCCATATAATATCACAGAAAGAAAACAGATTCTGCACCAGATGAGGTGCATTTTAATTGCCTAGTCATTTGCCTTTATGAATGAGCACATGCAATTTTGCTGTGACCTGAATCTCATTCCCAAGGAAGGAATCCCTGAAAGTAACTGGGTGACAGCTGGGCTAAAATAGAAACACAAATCACAATGATGACCTTTCACCCTAAACATAACTATTATTTAGCAATGAACACCGAAATAGCAAAGATGTAGAGACAATTATTAATTCTAACCACTGCATAAGTCTAGTATTTGTGTCCATTGCACTGAGTGATTGAAATTTTTTAAAAATTGACAGATAAAGCTTGTGATTCCATTATTAGATGGATTACAAAAACAGGTATCAGACGTAACGCAATGGTAGCCCTCTCACCTCTGAGTCAGAAGTCTGGAGTTCACGCTCTGAGATTTGAGCACGTAATCCAATGCAGTAGTAAGGGAATACTGCACTATCAGAGATACCATGCTCAGATGAGACATCAAATTGAGGCTCCATCTGCCCTTTCAGGTAGATGTAGAAGATTCCAAGGTTCTATTCGAAGATGTGTAGGGGAGTTTTCCCCAGTGTTCCGACCAATCTTTATTCTTCAACCAGCATTACTAAAACACATTATTTCATCGCTGCTTGTGGGACCATGCTGTGCATAAATTGGCTGCGTGTCTCCCAACATTACAACTTGACTATATTACAAATGTACTATTGGCTGTGAAATGTTTTGGCGCACCCTGTGGTCATAAATGGCACCAGATAAATGCAAGTCTTTTTCTTAGAACGCAATTAGCTTTTATTTGTGTTTTTTGAAAACAAAAACTTTAATCACAGGCAATTTTAATCTATCTTCTTCATAGAATTAAGTTATTACACAAATCCTCCCTGAATCCACTTGTATGGCCAAGCATGGAAGTACCAGTGGATATTTTAAATGTACCACACAATCAGCTATTAAAAGCAATTACGATTAAAAAGCTCCATAATTTAATTAACTCCTGGACCAAGTAAAAACATTTGGCACTAGTCTAGGATTGCTAAACATAACATTGAAGAGTAAGTGTTTTTATTCATAAATTTTGAGGAAACATTTTTGGAGGGAATTCAGCAATGTTAATATATCTGTGGGGCTGGTACTTCAGGTAATCTTCGTCACATCACCCCCAAAGTGCTGGCACAGGCACAATGGAGCAAATAGCCTCCTTTTGTATTTCCTGATTCCAATTTTTTTTTTACATGAGTTATGATGATCTGGGATGCGCTGTCTGAAAGGGTACTGGGAGCAGATTCAATAATAACTTCAAAAGCGAATTACATTAAGTACTTAAAAAAGGAAAAAAAATTGCAGGGTTACAGAGAAAGAGCAGGGGAGTGAGACTAATTGGATAACTCTTTCAAAGGGCTGGCACAGCACAATGGGGTCAAATGTCCTCTTTCTCTACCGCATGATTCTAAATTCAGTTTAAGGTCAACAATCTTTTCATACTTGGGTTTATATATTATTTCCTGCTGTATACTTAGATGGCATGTTCCTTCTTTGACACAGATCAACAGACTGACACCAGTTACCCAAAATCACCAAAACAAAAACTCCACAGATTGCCCCTCAAATCTAATAATGTTGCAAGTTCATTCAAAACATGGAAATATCATACTCTACACATCACACCATTACCCAATGCAAGACAGTCTGAAAATGCCGAATGCTTCAAACCTGCAGCCTGAAACTGACTAGCACATTCCCACTAAGAAGTGTTTGGATGTGCACTTGCGATGCCGTGGCAAACAAGGCTATGGGCCGAGTGCTGGAAAATGGGATTAGAATAGTCAGGCACTTGTTTGACTGGCGCAGACTCGATGGACCAAAGGGCCTTTCTCTGTGCTGGAGACCTCTATGACTCATCCACAAAGTTCCATTACCAGGCCGCACAAACTCTCACAGGCTTAGGTCAGTGACTTTACGGTCTTTGTGTTCTGCCATTGTGAAGTAGTACATTATAAACAGAAAATGTTTGAATTACTTGGCAGGTCTGACAGCATCTGTCATTGAGTATTTCCAGCATTTTTCTTTATTTCAGATTTCCAAAATCTATAGTATTTTGCTTCTGAAATAATACATTATCCATGTCACTGTTTAAAACTTAAAAATCAATGAGCCAACTCACCATGAGCATGGAATTTTTTTTTGAATCATTCCTAATATTATCTAAGGCTGCCCTCTTTCTTAGCATCTATAGTTTGAATGATAAATGTTGATTTATCTACAATTTTGTCACAACTACATAATTATGATTATGGTGCGGGGTCTGGTGAAGGAGAACAGCTGAATTTTAGTCCAGACTTCTGGATTACCACTCCAATAACAATTATACAACAGCAACCGTTCAAAGGTTAGGCGGCAGGGGGCGGGGTCACATATTTCCATCTCTTGTTTATCTGCAGGTGCTTCTTTTAGAAGATTAAATATGTGGGCATAGTCCATGATAGGTCATAGACTGTGTGGATTTTGGAAGGGAAGCATGCAACAGGCCAGCTAACCTGTTTAACTGAATATTTGCTTCTGAGGTAAAGAATAGGCTGCCACTCAGTGACGTCACCATCTGCTACCTCTTCTCCAGATGCGAGCAATGAATCTATTTATTTTGGAAATGCACTCTCATTTGGAGAAAACAATAACTATACATACTGTTGTGGAAGGAAAATAATTTGCTAACTCGCTCTGCATTCAAATTCAACGATGAATATGTATTTGGTGTAATTGTATTTAGTAACCTGATCACAATATAATCTATCCCTGATAATTCAGCATCCTCTTTTGAAAGACAGCAACAGTTTGAACAGGTGTATGAACGTCACCTGAACAATACCCCTAAAAGCAAACTCCAATGTGTTTGTGCTAGGATTAAATCCAGACAGAGGAGGGAGCTTTCGTGACAAGACAGAAAACTCTTCAACGAAACCATACAACTGAGGCACTATTATACCAAATGATTTTAACTGGCTTCAGTTAACTGCATTTTATAGAAGATCAGCAAACTATGAAGATATAATAGGACAGTCCTGCTAACTATCCTCAACCCATCTCATTCATAGCAAGCTATCAAAACCATTGCCTTGTACTCTTGTTAGATCAGATAAGAATTCTTCGGAGCGTTTACTGGCTAACACTGATTTTGCCTCGAGTTGTTCTTTAAAGGATTCCTGACCATTTTTGGACTTTTCTAGTCCAGCTGACAGAACTTTGGCAAAAACACTTAATTGTAGGTTGCTGAAAATATTTTATATCATAAACATTCAAAGTTTTATAAAAGTTAATTTGAAGAGTATAAAAAAGGCCGTACTCATTTTTTCTTAAATGATTATAATTGCACCTTCCAGAGTGAAACTGAGCCATGCTACTGGTAAGTTTCAGGATGAGGAGGGAGGTTATGATTCAGTTGTACAGGGCATTGGTGAGGCCACATCTGGAGTATTGTGTACATTACTGGTCTCCTTATTTAAAGAAAGATGTAAATGTGTTAGAAGCAGTTCAGAGAAGGTTTACTAGACTAAGACTAGGAATGAGCAGGTTGTCTTATGAGGAAAGGCTAGACAGGTTAGGCTTGTATCCACTGGAATTTAGAAGAGTAAGAGATGACTTGGTTGAAACCTTTAAAAGATCCTGAGAGGTCTTGACAGGGTGGATGTGGAGAGGATGTTTCCTCTTGTGGGAAAATCTTGAACTGGGGTCACTGTTTAAAAATAAGGGGTCGCTCATTTAAGACAGACAGGAGAAATTTTTTCTCTGAGGGTTGAGTGTCGTTGGGACTCTCTTCCTCAAAAGGCAGTGGAAGCAGAGTCTTTGAATATTTTTAAGGCAGAGCGAGATAGGTTCTTGATTAACAAGGGGGTGAAAGATTATCGGGTGTAGGCAGGAATGTGGGGTTGAGGTTACATTCAGATCAGCCATGATCTTATTGAATGGCAGAGCAGGCTCGAGGGGCCACGTGACCTACTCCTGCTCCTAATTCGTATGTTTGTTTGTTCGTATCAATTTCCAGTCTGGGCTAAATTAGCTGATTTTAAACAACATGGCGATAGAGGCATAACAGGCATCATCAGCTGTGTAGTAAAGCCAAGAAAGGTAAAATTACCCAGGATTCGTGCATTTCTTTGGAAGCATAAAATAATGGACTAGTAACTGAGCCAATGAGCTATAGATAAATATGGACATCAATGCTGGGGCAAAGGGAAAATGGGTGCAATAAGAGGATACATGCACAGGGTGATTGAAACAGTCTCCTTCCATTGCTGTTTTATTTGCTTAAGTGCAACAAAACCTAAATACTGCCCATATTCTTTTTGATGAAACTCTGCACCGGCTAGTTCCCAACACAGAAACAGGTCACCTTCACCTGCAGTTCACAAGTATACAGCAGATCTACTTAAGGTATAAACAAAAAAAAAACCGCATTTATATTGCACCCTTAACATAATAAAATATCCCAGTGTCCTTCACAGGAGCATAATCAATCAAAATTTGACACAGTCATTTCATGAGATATTAGGACAGATTGGTTAAAGAAGTAGATTTTAAGGAGTTACCTAAAGGACAACAGGGAGGGGAAGAGAGAGATGTGGAGATGTTTAAGGGGGAAATTCCAGATTTTATGGCTTTGGCAGCTGGAAGTACAGCCACCAGTGGTGAAGCGATTAAAATCAGGGATCAACAAGAGAGCAGAACTGAAGGATCACTGGGCTCTCAGAGGGTTTGAGGCCATTTTTAAAACACAGGTGAGAATTTTGAAATAGAGGCATTGCCAAATCAGGAGTTCATGTATATCAGTGAACACAGGGTTGATGGGTGAATAGGACTTGGTGTGATTTAGGTTATGAGGAACTGAGTTTGGATGATCTCCACAAACATTAAGGATGAATTTCATAGAATAAAGCTTGCCAGTTCAGATTACTCAAATGAAACTAAATATCTGAACCATTTCACTTTCTAAAAATTTAATAAATCGGCTTCAATTTTAGCAGTAATTTTAAAGAGCTTCCTTGTAATTTGGAAGAAAAAGATTATGCTAGACCACTCCCTTTCGAAAGATCTGGGATTTTAAGTAAAGAAAACGCTATTCAGTCACATTAACTTGAAAGGTCTGTATATTAGCTTAAATTTCGAAAATATTTGTAGCTTTCCTTATCAAAATTCCACCACCACTTAGTTGATTTAAAGAAAGTCACACAAGAATTTACAGGTCAGAGGCAGGGACATAAGAAGGCACACACCAACTGGGACTGAGCACAACAACAGATCGGATTAAATCGGATTTCTTGGGTTCAACGTATAAACAAACTCGGGCGAACCATGAGACTCTGGCCTAAAAAAAGCAAGAACTGAAGAAAACGTTCGCTGGTTTCTTGTAGAATAGTCAACAATCCCCCCAATTTCAACTATAATGCAGGTTGACGATCTTCCAGTAGCCTTAAGGACATTAGCGGGCTCCAGGAGACGGTGAACAAGGCCCCGATACCACTCCCACCCCACCCCGGCTTCCCCCGGTACCGGCCGGCTCCCGATGTTGATTCTGACAGAATATTTCCGACCAGGAGAATAAAACCCCCACAGTGTCGCAGCAGGTTTGTCTCCCTAGACTCACCCTAACCACCTGCTCGGGCTCCGGGACGCCCCTTGCCCCCAGCTCTCCGCCGACACTCCGCTCCATCACCCGTTCATCCGCCATTTTCGCCACCGTTGTAAAGCGAGTCCGCCAGGGCCGGCATCGTCCGGCTACACTTTCCGACAGTTTTCCAGCGGAGGCTGCTGACAGTTTACGACAGTTTACAGCAGTTTACGGCGAGGGGGGGCAGGGGAGACCAGGAGAATATAAACAAAACAAAAACCGCGAGCGGTCCTTACAGAGTTATGAATTATTAGTGAGAACGGCAGCTTTTACAAGCTGGTTCTCGCGTTATTTTTCCAAGAAGAACATGTTGTGGCACAATCTTAACAACAATAACTCCCACTTATACAGCAGGTCGGCCACTGAAATACACATAAAATACTGCAGATGCTGAGAATCAAATAAAAACAAAGCGAATGAGCAGGTCTGACAGCATCTGTGGAATGAGAAACAGGGTTAATGTTTCGAGACAAATATGACTCTTCAAACCTACTATTTCCAGCATTTTCTGTTTTTATTTTAGGTTGGCCAACTCTGGAACTATTCCTTGAAGTCTGACCATGCGACATCTCTAGAGAGCCACCTGAGGATGGGGCATCCGCAAATGCTATTCCCTTTCATTCACAAAGTTTGTGTCCTGCTGTGCTTTAGTATCTAGCTTTGCTCATGGTTTCACGCCATTACATTCACAGTAATGCCAACTCCACCATCTCATAAATCAAGAGACAAACTCTTAAAAATTAAGAAATTTGGTAAATAAATCATGAATTACTTTTTTTAAAAACATAAAAAACATTTCAAACATAGAAAACCTGAAAAGCAGATGCAGAATTGTTAAAAATGTAAACATATCTCATTGTTATCCGCAAAATATTAATGGCATAGGAACTAATGACCTCATCTCTGAGGGAAAAAAAATACCATAGTGATATGCAAAACTGAAGAAATCAAAGTGCTCTACAAGGAAATCTCTGGGTCAGTGATTCAGTAACAATTACACTGAACTTGAAAAACAGAAGTCAACGGAGCTGGAAAGCCTACAGAATGCGAAAAACAGTTATTTCCAGATATAGCTTTTCCTATCAGACCCAACTCCCAGTCTAATAAATAGTAGGTCTTTGTGCCTCATTAAATAATCGTGGAAACATGCACACCTATAAATCTAAAATTGCAAATGTTTTACTAACCTTCCACCATAAGTGGCAGATGGAATTTAACCCTGAAAAGTGTGAGGTGATACACTTTGGAAGGAGTAATTTGACAAGGAAGTACTCAATCAACGGCATGACACTATGAAGTTATGAGGAACAAACAGACCTTGGTGTGTGTGTCCATAGATCTCTGAAGGCGGAGAGGCATATTAGTGGGGTGGTGAAAAGGGCATATGAGACACTTGCCTTTAGCATTCGAGACCTAGATTACAAAAGTAGAGAGGTCATGTTGGAGTTGTATAGAACCTTGGTGAGGCCACAGCTGGAGTACTGTGTGCAGTTCTGGCCGCCACATTATGGGAAGGATGTGATTGCACTGGACAGGGTTCAGAGGAGATTCACCAGGATGTTGCCTGGGATGAAACATTTAAGTTATGAAGAGAGGTTGGATAGACTTGGGTTGTTTTTGTTGGAGCAGGGAAGACTGAGGGGTGACCTGATCGAGGTGTACAAGATTATGAGGGGCATGGACAGGATGGATAGGGAGCAGCTGTTCCCCTTAGTTGAAGGGTCAGTCACAAGGGGACATAAGTTCAAGGTGAGGGGCAGGAGGTTTAGGGGCGGATGTGAGGAAAAACCTTTTTACCCAGAGGGTAGTGACGGCCTGGAATGCACTGCCTGGGAGGGTGGTGGAGGCGGGTTGCCTCACATCCTTTAAAAAGTACCTGGATGAGCACTTGGCACGTTATAACATTCAAGGCTATGGGCCAAGTGCTGGTAAATGGGATTAGGTAGGTAGGTCAGGTGTTTTTTACATGTCGGTGCAGACTTGATGGGCTGAAGGGCCTCTTCTGCACTGTGTGATTCCGTGATTCTGTAAAGCGCAAACAATTCAGAGAAAATGAAACTGATTAAGAGCTGCCTGAAGTTACACATTAAAAATCCATGCAGATCTGATCAATAGCACAGTGGACCTCAATTTATTTAGTTGAAGGAATGGTTTTCAAATGGATTAGTCATCACATACACCCCCATCTAAATTATAACACTAAGTAATACCCATATTACGCAAGTGCTGCATGTAAACAGTGTTTTAATAAAGCTTTTAAGAAAACAGGTATTTACTTTGAGTAACAACTTGAGGACTATTTCATTGATGTGGGCAATGATGAGACAGATCAGACAAAGCAGAGATAAAGGATAATTGTGATTCCACTGACTTTTTTTTCAAAAATATACTTTATTTATAAAAGTATGTTACATGACCATTCAAAGTTGACATTATACAAAGTGCAAAACAAATCAGTTTCTTCCGATACTGTGTGTTATTCTCTACATTTACAACTATACTCAATATGGAGCCCAGCACTCAGTGCAAAGGATAAGGCTGAAGCATTTGCTACAATCTTCAGCCAGAAGTGCCGAGTGGATGATCCAACTCGGCCTCCTCCAGAGGTCCCCACCATCACAGGTGCCAGTCTTCAGCCAATTCAATTCACTCCACGTTATATCAAGAAATGGCTGAAGGCACTGGATACTGCAAAGGCTATGGGCCCTGACAATATTCCGGCAAAAGTACTGAAGACTTGTGCTCCAGAACTTGCCACGCCCTAGCCAAGCTGTTCTAGTACAGCTATAACACTGGCATCTACCCAGCTATGTGGAAAATTTCCCAGGTATGTCATGTACACAAAAAAGCAGGACAAATCCAACCCAGTCAATTACCGGCCCATCAGTCTACTCTCGATCATCAGTAAAGTGATGGAAGGTGTCATCAACAGGGCTATCAAGCGGCACTTGCTTAGCAATAATCTGCTCATTGACGCCCAGTTTGGGTTCCACCAGGGCCACTCAGCTCCTGACCTCATTACAGCCCTGGTTCAAACATGGACAAAAAAGCTGAAATTCAGAGGTGAGGTGAAAGTGACTGCCCTTGACATCAAGGCTGCATTTGACCGAGTGTAGCATCAAGGAGCCCTAGCAAAACTGGAGCCAATGGGAATCAAGGGGAAAACTCTCCGCTGGTTAGACTCATACCAAGCACAAACAAGATGTTTGTGGTTGTTGGAGGTCAGCCATTTCAGCTCCAGGACATCACTGCAGGAGTTCCTCAGGATAGTGTCCTCAGCCCAACCGTCTTCAGCTGCTTCACTAATAACCTTCCTTCCATCATAAGGTTAGAAGTGGGGATGTTCGATGATGATTGCACAATGTTCAGTACCATTCGTGACTCCTCAGAAACTGAAGCAGCCCGTGTCCAAATGCAGCAAGGCCTGGACAATATCCAGGCTTGGGCTGACAAGCGGCAAGTAACATTCACGCCACACAAGTGCCAGGCAATGACCATCTCCGACATGGGAGAATCTAACCATCGCCCCTTCACGTTCAATGGCATTACCATCACTGAATCCCAAACTATCATCATCCTGGGGGTTACCATTGACCAAAAACTGAACTGAACTAGCCATATAAATACTGTGGCTACAAGAGAAGGTCAGAGGCTAGGAATCCTTTGACAAGAAACTCACCTCCTGACTCCCCAAAGCCTGTCCACCATCTACAAGGCACAAATCATGAGTGTGATGGAATACTCCCCACTTGCCTGGATGTGTGCAGCTCCCACAACCCTCAAGAAGCTTGACACCGTCCAGGACAAAGCAGACTGCTTGACTGGCGCCACATCCACAAACATTCACTACCCCCACCACCGACGCACAGTAGCAGCAGTGTGTACCATCTATAAGGTGCACTGCAGGAATTCACCAAGGCTCCTTGGACAGCACCTTCCAAACCCATGACCACTACCATCTAGAAGAACAAGGGCTGCAGACAGATGGGAACACCACCATCTGGACGTTCCCCTCCAAGTCACTCACCACCCTGACTTGGAAATATATCGTCGTTCCTTCACCGTCGCTCGGTCAAAATCCTGGAACTCCCTCCCTAACAGCACTGTGGGTGCGCCTACACCACATTGGCTTCAGCAGTTCAAGAAGGCAGCTCACCACCACCTTCTCAAGGGCAACTAGGGATGGGCAATAAATGCTGGCCCAGCCAGCGAAGCCCACATCCCGTGAAGGAATAAAAAAAATTTCAACGTTCATTATACGTCAAACATATAGCCAAAGGAGTTTTCCACAGTCTTCAGCCTCTCAGAACAATGGCTGAAGGGTCTTAGTGGCCTGTCCATCATTTGACCTCACTGGCATTCTAGTGCATGTCAAGCACAGCTTTCAACGTGGTTAAAGATCGCCTATTAATACACACACACACACACACACACACGTGTTTTTTATTCATTCACGGGATGTGGGCTTCGCTGGCTGGGCCAGCATTTATTGCTCATCGCTAGTTGCCCTTGAGAAGGTGGTGATGTGAACAGTTCACACATCACATCCAATACAAACAGCTATTGGTCACATCAGTATTAACAGCAGTCATACCCCATTTAGATGTTTAACAGGCTCAAAGCTGGTTGTTATTTCAATTTTCAAAAAGCTTCCCATAAATTTCTCATATGAGTTTTCTTCCCTCCAATTCTATTACAAAGTGCTCACTTGAATGTGACATTTTCGGGAATATTTTACAGATCTGGACAAATTCAGACCAGTTACTTAGTGTTATTCAGTCACCCAAGGAAGTTACATTAGTGTGGCATAGTAGAAGAATTAAGCTAGGCAAATTGACAGCTTTACCACAAATACAAGAGTCACAGAATTTTAACAGCATGAAGGAGGCCATTCGGCCCATCATGTCAGCACCAGCTCTCCAAATGAGCATTATGACCTAGTGCCATTGCTCTACCTTTTCCCCATACCCCTGCACATTGTTTCTATTCAAATAATCATATAATGCCCTCTTGAATGCCTCAGTTGAACCTGCCTCCACCACACTTCCAGGCAGTGCATTCCACACCCAAACCATTTGTTGCATGAAAAAGTTTTTTCCCACGTCACATTTGTTTCTTTTACAAATCACTTTAAATCTGTGCGCTCTTGTTCTTGGTCCTTTTTCAAGCAGGAACAGCTTCTCCCTATCTACTCTGTCCAGCCCCCTCATGATTTTGAACATCTCTATCAAATCTCCTCTTTGCCTTCTTCTTTCCAAGGAGAACAGTCCCAACCTCTCCAATCTATCCTCATAGCTGAAGTTTCTCATCCCTGGAACCATTCTTGTAAACCTTTTCTGCACTCTCTCCAATGTGTTCACATTCTGCCTATAATGTGGCACCAAGAACTGTACACAATACTCCAGCTGAGGTCTAACTAGTGTTTTATAGACTCCTTGTTCTTGTACTGTATACCCCTATTAATAAAGCTCAGGGTACTATATGCTTTATTAAATTATCTCTCCACCTGTCCTGCCGCCTTCAATGATCTATGCACATATACTCCCAGGTCTTTCTGCTTCTGCACTCCCTTCAAAATTTCACCCCTTATTTTATATTGTCCGTCCATGTTCTTCCTATCAAAATGCATCACCTCACACTTCTAGGCAATGAACTTCATCTGCCACCTATCTGCCCACTCCACCAACTTGTCTATGTCCTTTTGAAGTTCTACATTGTTCTCCTCACAATTTACAACACTCCCAAGCTTCATAACATCCACAAACTTTGAAATTGTCCCCTGCACACCAAGATCTAGATCATTAATGTATATCAGGAAAAGCAAGGGTCCCAATACCGATCCCTGGGGAACTCCACTACAAACCTTCCTCCAGCCCAAAAACTATCCATCGGGCAGGATTTTCCCCCAGTCGGGGGCAAAGTTGAAGTGCGGGTGCGCACTGGCGCGCCTCCAATCGGGGGTGCGGTGCCATTTTACATGGGCAGGCCAATTAAGGCCTGCCCAGTGTGACGGTAGCGCTATGTGCTCCCTGTATGGGCGGGGGGGATTCCCTAAACACGAGAGTGCGCTCTTTCGTGCGTGCACGTGAAAGAGTGCACTCGTCTTCCTGAGGCTAAGGCAGGGAGAGCGGCTCTACTGTCAAAAATATTAAAAATAGAGAAAACAAAAATTCCCTGACATGTCCTCTCATGTGACACTGTTACATGAACCATAGAACCATAGAAAAGTTACAGCACAGAAGGAGGCCATTTGGCTGTAACTTGTCCATGCCAGCCCGAGGACACCCAGGTGCCCTTTCTAATCCCACCTTCCTGCACCCGGCCCATAGCCCTGCAGCTTACAGCACTTTAGGTGCAGATCCAGGTACTTTTGAAGAGTTTAGAGTTTCTGCCTCTAACACCAACTTGGGCAACAAATTCCAGACACCCACTACCCTCTGCATAAAAAAGTTCTTCCTCATGTCCCCCCTACACCTTCTGCACTTATCTTGAATCTATGTCCCCTGGTTCTAGAATTCTCCACCAAGGGAAACAATTTTATCTTGTCCACTCTATCTGTTCCCCTCATAATTTCGTACACCTCAATCAAGTCACCTCTCAGCCTTCTTTGTTCTAAGGAAAATAACCCCAACCTATCCAATCTCTCCTCGTAGCTACTCTTTTCTAACCCTGGCAACATTCTTGTAAACCTCTTCTGCACTCTCTCCAGAGCTATTACGTCCTTCCTGTAATGTGGTGACCAGAACTGCACACAATACTCCAGTTGTGGCCTCACCAGTGTTTTATACAATTCCAACATTATATCCTTACTTTTATATTCTATACCTCTGCCAATGAAGGAGAGCATTCCATATGCCTTCTCTACAACCTTGTCTATTGAACTGCTGCCTTCAGGGACCTGTGTACTTGTACGCCAAGATCTCTCACTTCATCTACCCCTCTTAGTATATTCCCATTTATTGTGTAATCCCTGTAACTGTTTGACCTCCCTAAATGCATGACATCACACTTCTCTATGTTAAAATCCATCTGCCACTTTACCGCCCACTCCATCAGCCCACCTATATCGTTTTGGAGATTATGGCTATCCTCTACACTATCCACTACTCGGCCAATCTTTGTGTCATCTGCAAATTTCCCAATCGTGCCCCCCACATTCACGTCCAAATCATTAATATATAACACAAACAGCAAGGGTCCCAACACCGAGCCCTGCGGGACACCACTTGAGACAACTTTCCATTCCCAAGGGCATCCATCGACCATTACCCTTTGTTTCCTGTTACAAAGCCAACCTTTTATCCAGTTTATCACATTACCCTGAATCCCATGGGCTTTTACTTTCCTGACCAATCTGCCATGTGGGACCTTGTCAAATGCCTTGCTAAAATCCACGTACACAACATCCACTGCACTACCTTCATCAACCCTTCTTGTCACTTCCTCAAAGAATTCAATTAAATTTGTGAGGCAAGACCTTCCTTTAACAAATCCATGCTGACCATCCCTGACTAGTCCATGCCTTTCCACATGACAGTTAATCCTATCTCTCAGGATTGATTCTACTAATTTGCTCACAACCGATGTAAGACTAACTGGCCTATAATTGTTTGGCATTTCCTTTGATCCCTTTTTAAACAATGGAACTACGTTTGCATTTCTCCAGTCCTCCGGTACCTCCCCTGTGTCTAGTGAAGATTGGAAAATCATCCTCAGAGCATCTGCTATCTCCTCCCTGACTTCCTTCAGCAGCCTCGGAAACAATCCATCTGACCCTAGTGACTTATCAACTTCCAAGGATTTCAACCCTTTGAGTACTTCCTCTCTCTTTATGACTATCCCGTCCAATGTCTCGCAGTGTTCCTCCTGGACTACTATATCTACATCCTCCCTTTCCTTTGTAAACACGGAGACCAAATATTCATTCAAAACCCTTCCCACAGCCACTGCATCTACACACAAGTTTCCATCTTCATCTCTGATAGGTCCCACTTTTTCTTTAACTAACCTTTTAGCATTAATGTATTGGTAAAACATCTTTGGGTTATCTTTAACTTTACTTGCTAATCTTTTTTCATGCCCTCTTTTTGATTTCCTTATTTCCTTTTTTACTTTGTCCCTGCACTTCCTATATTCGTCTAGGCTATCTGCAATGCTTAGTTCTTGGTGCCTATCATATGCTTTCTTTTTCTGTTTGATTTTCCCCTGTATTCCTCTAGACAACCAGGGGGGTCTAGATTTGGCAGTACCATTTTTGTAGGGGACATGTCTACTTTGTACAATTAGGATCTCGCTTTTTAGTGTTTCTCACTGGTTTTCCAGTGTTTTATCCTCCAGCAGTGCTGTCCAGTCCACCTCATCCAAGTCCCTTCTCATTTCTGCAAAATTTGCCTTCCCCCAGTTCAAGACTCCTACTCCTGCCTTATCTCTGTCCTTTCCCATGGTAATGCTAAATCTAACTGAATTGTGATCACTGTCCCTGATATGGTCGCCAACTGTCACTTCACCCACTTGCCCTTCTTCATTCCCCAAGACTAGGTCTAGAATTGCATCTCCTCTCATTGGGTTTGTCACTAATTGGTTGAAAAAATTTTCCTGGACACACTATGAATTTTTCTCCCTCAGTACCCCTTATATTGTTTGAATCCCAGTTGATAATAGGATAGTTGAAGTCTCCTACTACTATTGCCCTCTTGTTCTTACAAGCAGAAATTTGCCTACATATTTGTTCTTCTATCTCCCTTTCACTATTTGGGGTCTTTAGTATACTCCCAGTAGTGTGACTGCCCCTTTTTTGTTTCTAAGCTCAATCCATAAAGCCTCGTTTGTTGACCCATTTAGTATATCATCCCTTCTCACAACTGGAATTGATTCTTTTACCATTAGTGCTACCCCCCTCCTTTTTTATCTCCTACTCTATCGTGTCTGAAGACTCTATAACCGGGGATATTAAGCTGCCAGTTTTGTCCCTCCTTTAGCCAGGTCTCCGTTATAGCAATGACATCCTACTGTTATGTGTCTACCTGTGCCCTTAACTCATCTACCTTGTTTGTAATACTCCTTGCATTGAAGTATAAACAGTTTAATCCTGTCAATTTCCCTTGCTGGACGCTTTGTAAACTTTGCTTCTCCTGTAACTCCATGTCTATCACAACGGCCCTAGCTAATGTTCTACCTCCATTTTCCTGGTCTGAATCTGACCTATCTGATCCTACTCCTGAGATCCCATCCCCCTGCCACACTAGTTTAAATACTCCCCAACAGAACTAGCAAAAGCCCCCGCAAGGACACTGGTCCCAGCTCTGCCTGGGTGCAGCCCATCCAGTTTGTACAGGTCCCACCTTCCCCAGAACCGGTCCCAGTGCCTCAAGAATCTGAATCCCTCCCGGCTACACCATCTCTTCAGCCAAGTGTTCATTTGGTCTATCCTCTTATTCCTGTTCTCGCCAGCATGTGGAACTGGGAGTAATCCTGTGATTACTACATTTGAGGTCCTGCATTTTAATTTATCTCCTAACTTCCTGTACTGAGCTTGCAGGTCCTCATCCCTTAGTTTACCTATGTCGTTGGTACCAATGTGTACCACGACCATTGGCTTTTTATCTTCCCTCCCCAGAATGTCCTGGGACATTTCCATAATTTTTAAAAAACTTTAATTAAATTTTTAAAAACCTACAAGAATCCTCATCCTGCCCGTGGATGAGGTTTCATGCTTTTTCTAATTCCCGCCAGGGCTCCTGCTCCTTAAGGTTGGACGGGCAGGTCCATTTAATTACTTTAATGACTCTGTCAATGGCCTCAATTGGCCATTGACAGGTCAGCGGGCGCACAGCTGATTTTGCTGCGCCCCCACCTACCTGAAAATTTAAATGAGGCCCAGTGAAGGCGGGAGTTCTGCCCGACATCACTGTGCGTCATTTTACGCGTTGGCGAGTGGGCCCCAACCCCCACTTGCCGACGGGAAAATCTTGCCCATTGACTCTCTGCTTCCCATTTTTCAGCCAATTTTGTATTCACGTTGCTGCTGTCCCTTTTATTCCATGAGCAATAACTTTTCTCACAAGTCTGTTGTGTGGCACTGTATAAAATGCCTTTTGAAAGTCCATGTACACCACATCAACAGCATTACCCACATCGACCTTTTCTGTTACCTCTTCAAAAAATTCCAGCAAATTAGTTAAACATGATTTCCCCTTCAGAAATCCATGTTGGCTCTTCCTTATCAACCCATATTTTTCCATGTGACTACTAATTATATCCCGAATAATTGTTTCTAGAATCTTGCCCATCATTGAATTTAAACTGACTGGTCTGTAATTGCTGGGCTTATCCTTACAACCTTTTTTGGACAAGGACGTAATGTTTTCAATTCTCCAGTCCTCTGGCACCTCCCCTGAGTCTAGGGAAGACTGCAAAATTATGGCCAGTGCCCCTGCAATTTGTACTCTCACTTCCTTCGATATCCTTGGATGCATCTCATCTGGTCCTGGTGCTTTGTCAACTTTAAGTACCGACAGTCTATTCAACACCTCCTCCTTATCAATTTTGAACCCTTCTAGTGACAGAATTTCCTCATCTGTCACCATGGCCTGGGTAGCATCTAGTTCCTTGGTAAAGATGGATGCAAAGTATTCATTTAATACCTCAGCCCCTTCGTCCATGTGTAAATTCCCTTTTAGTCCTTAATTGGCCCTACTCCTCCTTTTACCACCCTTTTACTATTTATATACCTTTTGAAGACTTTGGAATTCCCCTTTATGCTGGCTGCCAATCTTTTCTTATAATCCCTCTTCGCTTCACAAAAATGCTTTTTCACCTCCCCTCTGAATCTTCTGTATTCCTCTTGGTTCTCAATTGTCTTTTCTACCTGACACCGGAAATAAGCACACTTTTCTTCATTATCTTAATTTCTATCTCTTTTTTTCATCCAGGGATCGCTGCTTTTGTTTGTCCTACCTTTCCCTGTCGATGGAATATACCTTGACTGTGCCTGAACCAATCCTTTTTTGAAGGTAGCCCATTGTTCAACTACAGTTTTTCCTGCCAATCTTTCGTTCCAGTCTATCTGGCCCAGCTCCGTTCTTGCCCCATCAAAGTTGGTTCTCATCCAGTTAATTACTCTTACTCTGAATTGGTTATCGTCCTTTTCTATCGTTATCCTAAAACATACAATACAATGATCACTATCTCCTAAATGACCCCGCTGACACTTACTTGATCTACTTGGCTCACCTCATTTCCAAGAACCAGGTCCAACAGTACATCTTTTCTTGTTGGATTGGACACATACTGCTGTAGAAAATTTTCCTGAACATAATATAGGAACTTTAGCCCCTCTCTGCCCTTTACACTACCACTGTTCCAATCTGCATTTGGGTAATTAAAGTCACCCATTATAATTACTCTATAATGCTTGCATCTCTCTACAATTTCACTGCAGATTTGTTCTTCTACATCCTTCTCACTAGTTGGCGGTCTATAGACTACACCGAGAAATGTAATTGCACCCTTTTTGTTCCTTAGCTCTCGCCAAATTGATTCTGTCCATGAACCCCCTGGGACATCCTCTTTCTCCAGCACTGCAATGCTCTCCTGAACCTATACTGCCACCCCTCTTCCTTTCCTATCTTTTCTGAACAATTTGTACCCAGGAATATACCCAGAAAGTCTACTGCCTATCACCCACAGACAGAGGGAGCTTTAGAGAGATACCATCAGACTCTCAAAACTATCATTAAGACGTATTGCCATGAAAACCCAAAGGATTGGGACAAAGAATTAGATTTCTTACTATTTGCTCCCAGAGATTCTCTGAATGAATCTACTGGATTTAGTCCATTTGAATTGATCTAAGGTCATGAAATAAGAGGCCCATTAAAAGTGATTAAGGAAAAGGTTCTAAAGCAGAAAGGTGAATCCTCCATGTTGGATTACGTGTCCACGTTTCTAGAAAGACTCACAGGAGCTGTAAAGTAGCATGAGAGCACTTAACAATTTCCCAAACCAAAATGAAAGAAGAGGCAGACAAACATGCTACAGCTAGAATGTTCCAAGCAGGAGATGAAGTATTGGCATTATTACCTTTGCAGGGTGAACCCCTGAAAGTGAAATTCAGTGGCCCCTTCAAGATTATTAGGAGAGTTAGTAAAAGTGACCTATCTGATTGATACCCCTGAGCGCAGGAAGGAAAAACGGCTATGTCACATAAACATGTTGAAGCAATATCATCGCTGAGAAGATGATAAGACAGAGCAATGTGGTAGGAGTAGTGGAGGATGACAGTGACAGTAAGGGCAAGGTAGAAGGAGAAGTAGACAGTGCCCAAAGCGAACCTCCTAACATTCGACTAGCCAATGCGAAAATATTGGGACAGTTAATAGACACTGTGTTCTCATATTTAGAGGAAGGACCACGGAAATATTTTGAAAAGTTACTTAGGAGGTACTCTACAGTAGAAAAAGAAACTCTAGCATTGTTTTTGTCTCTTCAACACTTTGAAGTTTATGCCTGATACAATAACAAAGAAACATTAATCTACACTGACCATAATCCGCTGGCATTCATTGAAAGGTTTAAAACTCAAAATGCGAGACTGTTTAGATAGAGTCTATTGTTTCAACCATTCAATGTAAAAATTGTTCATATTGCCGGTAAAGATAATGTGATCACGGATGCATTGTCCCAGGTGTAAAATACTAAAATAAGTTAAAGGGGTAAGAAATCCTGAAGATTGTATAAGATTGTATAAGGAGGAGGAATGAAAGTAAGCCTTGTGTTTTGTTGTCCATGTGTCACATAACCTGTGATGAAATGCATTTTTGAAATGGCGTTTCATCTCTTTTAAGGGTGGAGGCATGTAGGGAACATATATTTTTATTTCTGTTGGACTGATGTAAAGAACATATCTTTTTATTTTCTGTTGGACTGTGGATTAGAATTACAATGGCTGCAGGTTGAAAGACATGTCCATCGGAACAGGATGAGAGATATATACAATGTTGCAATCCTGGAACAGGATGTGCCATGAAAGACAGGTTGGTGCCGGAAAGGAGTCCTGGACCAAGGAGCTGCCTGACAACAGCATTTTAATTGGCTCCCGACCAGGTGACCAGGGTTTTGTGTGGTAGCAATTCAGCAGAAACCTCCTGGCCTGCAAAGAGAAAACATATAAAATCTCTTCTGCTCATATCTCTATAACCTGCTTTTTCTTTGGGGAAACCTTTGTAAAAAGGAAAAGGGGAAAACCACTGTTACAGATATTGAAAAGCAAGTTCTCAACTAGTGAACTAAATATTGAAAGACCACCTTGTGTCATCAACAAGAACTGAAAGGAATTTGGAAGACATCAATCAAGATCAACCCATCAAGTCCTGTACTCCAGAATTGGTGCTATTGAACTGTTTTATCCCACCCTTAAAATCCATGTTGTATGTGTGTTTGTGTGTGTGTATAGGGATTTAAGAAGGGGGTGGAGTTTAAGTTATAGTGTTAGAAGTTATCAGCTCATATTTCTTTCTTTTGCCACTAGTTAAAGACAATTTGTTAAATAAACAGTTATTTACTTATTCAGTTACAAACCTGGTGCTCATATTCTGTTAACCTAAATTAAACAGTTAGGTAGAATTGGGGCAATCTGGTGGTCTGGTCAAACTTTTCACATTTGTCGTGGCTCGGGGAACAGTGGGGCTTGATATTACTGCGCACTATCCCCAGTGAGTCATGACACCATGGAGGCTCTGGACCAGCAAGGGCAAGTCATGGGAGTGTGTGGAGAGGTGTCAGGGGCATGAGGCAGTGGAAGACAGGTCCAAGATAGGTCAGAGGGTGGGTTGGGGACATGGAGGAGTGGAAGAGGAACGGGCCTGGCATCCTTGTTCTGGTGGGAACAGGCAGTCAAGGTATGTAAATGCAGGGCCTAAAGGGTGGTGTCAGTACTGTCCACATGTGGATCCATTTCACGGTGGTGGCTGGCAGATTCCTTACAGGGCTCTGTGTTCATCTACAGCATTTCAATTATCCTCACTGAGAGTGATCTTGAACAATGTCCTTTACAATGCATAGAAGGGAGGGTCAGCTGAGCCTGCAAGTTGAGCCATGTCCTACAGAGTGGCGGGTACAATATTTAGTATATAATTTGTAGTTTTAAGAATTAAAGTGTTAATTATAGAAAACAAGCTGGGAGGTAATTACGCTTAAGAGGCCAGAATAGAAGAGATAGAGCTATAAAACAGCATGTGGAAAAAGTTAAACAATGCACGATCTAACTGAAAACAGAAACTGAAAATGCAAACAGACAAGGGAAACATAGAAACGAAACTGACCCTCCCTGTTTATAAGGAAACAAAAACTGAATCTGAAATTTAGAACCAAAACTGCTGGGCAGACTGAAACTGGCTGAGGCTATATAAAGAGGCGCAGAACCATCCAAGTAGTAGTTGCAGTTTGGAACTAGTGTGTGCACTTTGCAGCTCAGTTGAGAAAAGATAGCCAAAGTAAATGACAGTTGGATCTGCTGTATAAGCAGAGTTAAAAAAACTAACTTTATCATTCACCTGGTGAAGTTATTCTATTTCTTAAAACTAGGTGTTTAGGTTTCTCTTTAAAAGTTAATGGTCCCTAACCAGATTGTAATAAGAGTGAACACAAAGACACATCATAATGTCTTCCACAGTAAAGAAATGTCCCTAACTCTCCTGTAACCATCAATGTGTTCCAACCATGAGGGGTACCAGTACTAGTATCAACAAATAAAGATGATGCACAGATGAATAAAGTGAAGCTAATGTAATGTGAAATTTAAACTTGGAAAACTCATGCCACCTTTGTGACAATAAGTCTTATGCTAATGGCATTGGAGTTGGGCATAGTTGTGGCTGTGATGAAGACCCTCCCTGTTTAACCAGGAAGATCTTTTATAGCCCACCTGTTGTATTGTTGATGGCAGGTTTCATACTGAAAAGCTTTTCCTGCCACGTGATTGCATATGTCTCCCATGCACGCCGTCAACACTTTAAATTTTAATTAGAATCGTGTGGGAACCAGCGAAAAGCAAGCGAGCAGAAGGGGCGCCCAATTCCTGTCCGCTGTCGGGAATGGCGTGCAGAGTTAAAATTTTGCCCATGGTTTCTGAGACAGACAATTTACCTGTCAAAAGCAAAATACTGATGATGCTGGATATTTCAGGTGTGAGACCATGGATCCAAAACATTAACTCTGTTACTATCTCCAATTTACTTTTCAATTTTTCGTACTAAATTCGAATTACTTGGCATAAAGTCGAATGTCCTCTTCCATGCCATAGTGTCTCTATTCGCAACAATGGTTCTTAATTAGATAACTGCAAGAGATAACTGCACAAGATGGATGACAACTTCTGAATGGAAGTGAGTTGCAGCTGTGCTTTTGTATGAACTTCATTAATTGAAAATAAAAAGGAAATTGTTTTACTCAAAGGGGTATTGTCTCTGCATAGGGACATTTGAGCAGATTGATTTCCTTGAATAGACTTCCCTTAAAACTGATTGAAACATAAGAACATAAGAAATAGGAGCTGGACTAGGCATTCAGCCCTTTGAGCTCACTCCGCCATACAATGAGATCATGGCTGATCTTCTACTTCAGCACCATTTTCTTGCACTATCCCCGAATCCCTTGATGTTTTTAAGATGTAGAAATCTATCGATCTCAGTCACAAACATACTTAATGACTGAGACTCCTTTGGGGCCTCAGCTCCTCATCTCAGTCCTAAATGGCCTGCCCTTTATTCTGAGACTGTGTCCCTTGGTTCTAAACCCCAGTCAGGGGAAACATCCTTCCTGCATCTACCCTGTCGAGATCTGTAAGAATTTTGTATGCTTCTATGTATGAATGAGATAGCCTCTCATTCTTCTAAACTCCAGAGAATAAAGGCCCTGTTTATTTAATCATTCCTCATAGGACCATCCCTCCATCCCAAGAATTAATTTAGTGAACCTTTGTTGCACTCCCTCTATGGCAATAGCTGCCGTAAAGCAAGTTGGTTTAAAGGTCCAGCCACTGAAAAGGTATATTCATAACGTAAGTGGGCAGGATTGGGGTGTGTTTTGGGGGGCGGGGGGGGAGGGGGGGGGGGGGGGGTGGTTGGTGGGTAGCATGGGTTGGGGTTGGGTGGCCAGTGGTGGGGGATGTGGTTGAAGTGTGGAGGGCAGTCAGGGCTGGGGAGCACAGGCAAGGGCTGAAGAGCACGGTAAGGTATATGAGGGTGTCTTTGGGGCTCTCGTGGGAGTTCAGGGTGTGGGGTCAAGGGTACTCAGGGTGGGGGTCTGCAGGGCTAAGAGAGGAGCGGGAAAAATGCGGGAATCCTATGGGAGGTTGGGGTGGGTCAGTGCTATAGTTACCCAGAAGCTAGAAGTGGTTTTAATTCTTCTAACTTTTTCTGGCTAACTATTTCTGTATGACAGTCAGAACCATTTGAAGTTTGCGATTTAAATTGTATTATCAGAAGGTTCCCAGTGCAGAGCAATTGCCCATCGGAAGTTTCAATTCCCCAAGCAACTGCTGTGCAATCCTTGCTTGGGAACTTCTGGGGGAGTGAGGGGTGTGGATTCGCAATGCATTTTTGGGCAGATGCTCGGAAGTTATGGGCCCATATATTTTTATGGTCTTATTAACCTACCTCACTACTTTTAGTGGTTTACTCAGAACCCTTTGCTCCTCCAGCTAATTTAGATTATTTTCCAAGTAATATGTGATCTCCTTATTTTCCTTAATTGTGTTTCCTCATTTTCTTTGAACAGTTCCATTTCTTGGTAATAAAAATATGGGAGATGCAACCGTGATGGGGGAAATATCATTTGATTGGGTGAGGCATTTGAAGGTGGGACCTCATGGAATGAAACCTTCAGGAACATGTCCAACCAGAGTTAGCAACCCTACATGAGTCCCCAAAACAAATGGCAGAAAATCACCAAGGCACTGCTTCTGTTTGTCCAATACAGATACAAACTCTCCCCATAGGGATATATCAAACATACGTGTACCAAGTTTAGAGACCTTTTGAGAATGCAGTGCTGCTCCTAAAGGATAACTAGGTGTCAGCAGTGGTTCAGTGGGTAGTACTTTTACCTCTTGATCAGAAGGTTGTGAGTTCAAGCCCCATTCAGAAGCTGTGAGCTCAAAATTGAAGATGACACTTCAGTGCAGTATTGAGGATCATAATAAATATTCAGCACAGAAACAGCCATTCAACCCAACCAGTCCATTTTTGTTTTTATTCATTCACAGGATGTGGGCGTCGCTGTCTAAGACAGCATTTATTGCCCGTCCCTAATTGCCCTTGAGAAGGTGGTGATAAGCCGCCTTCTTGAACAGCTGCAGTCCATGTGATGTAGGTACATCCACAGTGCTGTTAGGAAAGGAATTTCAGGATTTTGACCCAACGACAGTGAAGGAACCGTGATATTTCCAAGTCAGGATGGCATGTGGCTTGGAGGGGAACTTGCAAGTAGTGGTGTTCCCATGCATCTGCTACCCTTGTCTTTCCAGGTGGTAGAGATTGCAGGTTTGGAAAGAGTTGCTGAAAGAGCCCGTGGTGAGTTGCTGCAGTGTCTCTTATCGATGGTACACAGTGCTGCCACTATGTGTCAGGGGTTGAGAGAGCGAATGTTTGAGGTGGTGGGTGGTGCCAATCAAGCAGGCTGTTTTGTCCTGGATGGTGTTGAGCTTTTTTAGTATTCTTGGAGCTGCACTAATCCAGGCAAGTGGAGAGTATTTCATCACACTCCTGACTTGTGCCTTTGCAGATAGTGGACAGGCTTTGGGGAGTCAGGAGGTGAGTTACTCACCACAGAATTCCCAGTCTCTGACCTGTTCTTGTAGCCGCAGTTTTTATATGACTGGTCCAGTTCAGTTTCTGGTCAATGGTAAACCTCAAGATGTTGATAGTAGGGGTTTTAGTGATGGTAATGACATTGAATGTCAAGGGGAGATGGTTAGATACACCTTTGTTGGAGATGGTCATTGC
The DNA here is from genome assembly GCF_964194155.1 of Cetorhinus maximus. Taxonomy (NCBI): domain Eukaryota; kingdom Metazoa; phylum Chordata; class Chondrichthyes; order Lamniformes; family Cetorhinidae; genus Cetorhinus; species Cetorhinus maximus. The sequence goes on from NC_135896.1 coordinate 73,938,463, forward strand.
CTGGCACTTGTGTGGCACAAATGTTACTTGCCACTTATCAGCCCAAGCCTGAATGTGATCCTGATCTTGCTGCATATGGACACAAACTGCTTCAGTATCTGAGGAGTTGCGAATGGTACTGAATACTGTGAATTCATCCTTGAATGTCATCACTTCTGACCTTATTAAGGATGGAATATCACTGATGAAGCAGCTAAACATTGTTAGACCTAGGGCATCACCCTGGAGGAACTCCTGCTGCAATGCCTTGGGACTAAAGTCATTGACATCCAACAACCACAATCATCTTCCTTTGTGCTGGGTATGACTCCAACCAGTAGAAAGCATTCCCCCACCCCCACAATTCCCGTTGACTTCAGTTTTGTTAGGGCTCCTTGATGCCACAGTCAGTCAAATGCTGCCTTGAAGTCAAAGGCAGTCACTCTTGCCTCACCTCTGGGGTTCAGCTCTTTTATCCACGTTTGGACCAAGACTGAGGTCAGGAGCTGAGCGGCACTGGCAAAAGCGAAACTGAGAGTCAGAGAGCAGGTTATTGCTAAGTAAGTGCCACTTGATAGCACTGTTAATGACCCCTTCCATCACTTTACTGATGATTGAGAGTAGACTGATGGGGCGGTAATTGGCTGGGTTGGAATTGTCCTGCTTGGGCTATTTTCTACATCGATGGATAGGTGCCAGTACAGGAGCAGCTTAGCTCGGGGCTGAAGACTGACACTTGTGATGCTGGGGACCTCAGGAGAAGGGCAAGATGGATCATCCACTCGACACTTCTGGCTGAAGATGGCTGCAAATGCTTCAGCCTTGTCTTTTGCACAGATGTGCTGGGCTCCCTCATCAATGAGCATGCGGATATTTGTGGAGCCTCCTCCTCCAGTTAGCTGTTTAATTGCCCACCATGACTGTGGGTGTAACAGGACTGCAGAACTTAGATCTAATCTGTTGGTTGTGGGATTGCTTACCTCTGTCTATCGCATGCTGCTTCCACTGCTTGGCATGCAAGTAGCCCTGTGTTGTAGCTTCACCAGGTTGACACTTCATTTTTAGATATGCCTGGTGCTGCATCTGGCATGCCCTCCTGCACTCTTCCTTGAACTAGGGTTGATCCTCCAGCCTGATGAAAATGGTAAACTGGGAGATACGCTGGACCATGAGGTTACAGATTGCGGTAACCTGATGGTGCTGCTGCTGGTGGTCCACAGCATCGCGAATTTGCCCACTTTAGAGTTGCTAGATCTGTTCGAAATCTATCCCATTTAGCACGGTGGCAGTGCCACACAACCCGATGGAGGGTACCCTCATTGTGAAGAAGGGACTTGCTTCCATATGGACTGTGTGGTTGTCACTCCTACCAATGCTGCCATGGACAGATGCATCTGTGGCAGGTAGATTGGCAAGGACGAGGTCAATTAGGTTTTTCACTCTTGTTGGTTCCCTCACTACCTGCCGCACACCCAGTCTAGCAGCTGTGTCCTTTAGGATTCAGCCAGCAGTGGTGTTACCAAGCCACTGTTGATGATGGGCATTGGAGTTCCCCATCCAGAGTACATTCTGTGCCTTGCCACCCTCAGTGTTTCTTCCAATTAGTGTTCAACATAGAGGAGCACTCTTTCATCAGCTGAGGGGGATGTTAAGTGGTAATCAGCAGGAGGTTTCCTTGTCTATGTCTGACTTGATGCCATGAGATTTCATGGGGTCTGGAGTCAATATTCAGGGCTCCCAAGGCAACTCCCTCCAGATTGTATATCACTGTCAGTCACGTCTGGTGGTGTCAGTGACCGATGGTGATGATGGTGGGCGGAATTCTCCATCAGGGATTAAGTCCTGTGGCAGGGGTGGGGACGGGGAGTGTTTGCCACCCTGGAGGCTGATGGGAATTCCTGCAGTATCATGCGACCCCAGCCTCATTAATTATGCAGTCAGGGGTTTCCTCACATATCGCACAGCAGGGCAGGCTGGATGGCATGGGGTGAAGGTGCTCAGGCACAGAGGGCACCAGCAAGCTCTGCAAAAGACATGCCTCTCTGAGCCCTTATCCTTACGTGGATGGGCTCAACACTCTGGAGAGTGCTGGCCCAGGACCCTTCTGGACAACATGCACTGCATTAATGAAATGTCACACAATCCAGTGTGTTATCTCTGAGTCTGGAAGAATAGAAAGAAACGTGAAAATGCTATGTAAAGTTGGATGCTAAATACAATTCCTCAACCCATCTTCTCTATTCTCTTTGAGCAGGACAAGTTAGGCCATAGCCGGCGAGAGAGGGAGAAGATTGGAGGGGTCGGCCACACCTGAAGGAAGCAACTGAGTTCGAGGAGAGGACAACCCAGCTAGCAGGGGTGTAGCAGGACTGGGCCGTTGGGGATGGGGAGACTGGATTTGGGTCTCCAACCAGTAAGGATCCATGCATGTAATAGAACCTCATTTCCAAGGGTGCCTCCATGTTGGAGGCAGCTCATGACGTCACTTGCTCTGTCCTCTCTCACTTAAAGGTGCCTCCAGGAAGAGGGCAAGGCCCGGGCCAGAAGAAGATCTGCCCAGCTTCAGTGCAAGTCCAAGCCCAGAGAGAAACAAGGACGTAACACAAGAGCCATATGCAATTGTAAATGTGGCACAACAGGCACCTTCACCCTCCACTAGCCCAAAAACACGCTTCTCAGTGGGTCTTTGCTCTAGAGTAGGACGGGTCTCACATCCTGGCAGTCACCACATGGACACGTGTCCACAGCAAAAGGAGGCAGGGTTAGCTGAGCCAACCTGCACTTGGAGGAGTTCTGGGGAAGAGACATCTGTGAGGTCAGAGTCCTATGACGGGCCTCTAGAAACGGCCTTCCAACTGATACTGGAGAGTCAGCAAGAGGTGGGGGAACATCAGACATCAGGCAGAGGTGTCGGAGGCCCTCAGTGGGGTAGCACGTGAATCTGAGGTGTCCATCCACCTGCTCTCTAATGAAGTGGCGCCAACCTTTGGGCGCATAGAGGTCTGCATGGGACAGATGGCAGACTCCATAGAGATCCTAGTCCAGCAGGTTCTGTCGAAGATGCACGCAAGCCTACACTCCACTGCAGTAGCCATGGGGAGCTTCTGCAGTGGCTACGAAAGAGGGGACTGGGGCACCTTGACCTCCCTCCAGGTGCCCCTTCCTCTCAAGGTTGTCAGGCAGGGGCCTTCCGGCACCCAAAGGGAGGAGGAGCGGCAGCCGGACACCCCTGGGACATCCACTAAGGAATCTTAGACTGGCTCTTCTGAATCCCCTTTGCCTGTGACCCATTCAACCTCGTCCTCTCCCACTGCAGAGGTCCACAGCAGGACAGCCAAAGTAACCCAGGGCCCTCCTGGCCTCAGTTCTCCAGAGGATAGCTGCCAAGGTCATCCAATGCAACAGGGCCAACTGGTCAGCAGGCTGCCTCCACCTCTGTGGCGGATGTCGGGGAAGCACTTAGAAGGGGAATAAAGAAATATTAAAAGCATAAGTTGTTGCACAGGTGAACAACTGAATTTCACAATCAGAAAACCACCCCCCACCCCGGCCCCACTTCATCTTCCTGCAGGCACTCCATCCCCTGCAATGAGGCATCTGCAGGAAGGCAAATCTATGCACGGCCCTTGGATGCCACGTGCAAGCAATCTTCTGCACATGTTGAGCCTTTATCCTCCAAACTGCTTTGTGTCCCAGGGCCCTAGCATTGCAAATACTACATGCTGGCATTCCCTTTCAGTTGTCCAATTGAGATGACATGCATCTCTGCCCACACCCTGATGACCCAACTCCCATGCACCATCTCGAGATCTCAACCACGTGGCTCTGCATAGTTGCGACCAGCCGAGCAATGGTGGATAGTAATACTTTACCTCTGCTTCAACATTTTCTCCCCTCCCCTAGTCACCCACACCCTATCCCCCATAACCATTGAGCCCCCCCACCACACACCGGTATTAATTTTGATCTCCCCACTATTACCCTTCAACCCTCTCCCATCACCTTCGGCAATGTCCAGATGAACACTGAAATCCCCTTCTGTGCCAAAAATCCCACCCTTGTTACCACTGACTTGCCCACCCTCATCCTGCCTAACACCCCCGCCCCGAATCCGTGTCCAGAACTCCCACGTTCTGGATGCTGCTTCGTGGAGAAGATCCACGTGGTCAAAGCTTCACCCACCCAGTGCTGCACATGGTGCTCCAGGGTCCAGTCACTGGAGGCCTCCATCTTCTTCTCAGATCTCAGTGATCAGCCCAAGGCCATCTTAAGGGAAATCCCAACTTTTACACACCATGTTGATCCAGATTTGATCTGGCTGGCGTGGAGTACAATTAGGCATGGGGGGGCGCGATTCCGGTCGGTCCTTCATCTGCATCCCATTAGTGGGAAGCAAATCAGTTTCACACTGGCCTTTGGTGGGACTTGTGACCTGTCATGCATGCGGTAGTGGAAGATCCCGCCATCTTTTCACGCCAGCATGAAATGATTTTTGGACCTCCTGCCAATTTCTCCTCCACGCCCGCCTGCCATTAAACCCACCAACGGGGGCATGGGAGAATTCTGCCCAGTGTCTGGGACATTGTCTCTAAAGTACAACTGAATAGCTTGCTAGGCCATTTTGGGAACATTTCAGAGTCAACCACATTGCTCTGGGTCTGGAGTAACATGTAGGCCAGACCTTCCCTAAAGGGCTTTAGTGAGCCAGATATACTAAATGTCTGGACGCTGTACTCAGAAATGGCAGGCGACAGAGTGTAAGCAAATCACCCACGATTATCACCATACCTTTTTCACAAGCGCCCATTATTTCTTCCTATATACCCTCTCCTACAGTATGGTTACTATTAAGGCGCCTTTAAACCACTCCCACATGTGACTCCTTACCTTTACTATTTCTCATCTCTACTCAAACTCATTCTACATCTTGACCTCCAGAAATAAGGTCACCTCTCTCTATTGTACAAATGCCATTCTTAATTAACGGAACTACCCCTCCATCTTTTCCTAGCTTCCTGTCATTCCTAAATGACATGTACCCTTAAATACTCAGGTACCAGTCTTTATCATCATGCAGCTATGTCTCTGTAATGGCTATCAGATCATACATATTTATTTCTATTTGTGCTGTCAATTGTGCTGTTTGTTACAAATGCTTTCAGATACAGAGCTTTTAGTTCTGTCTTTTTACTTTTTTTGTAAACCCTAGCCTTATTTGCTGGCACACTCTTAGGTTTGTACACTCTGTCCCTTCCTGCCACACTCCGATTATAATTTCCCTTATTCCTACCTTCCACTTTTGCCTTGGCTTCTCTATATAATTTATCATATCTTCCCAAACTTAATCCCTTGACCCCACTATTTAGTTTAAAGCCCTCACTATCGTCCTAGTTATAAGACTCGTCAGAACACTCGTCCCAACACAGTTCAGGTGAAGGCCATCTCAACAGTACAGCTTCCACTTTCCCCAGTACTGATGCCAATGCCCCACGAATCGAAACCCATTTCTCCCACGCCAGCCTTTGAGCCATACATTTAACTCTTTAATCGGATTTACCCTACACCAATTTGCTCATGGCTCAGGTAGTAATCCAGAGATTATTACCTTTGAGGTTCTGCTTTTTAATTTAGCCGCTAGCTGCTCATACTCCCTCAGCAGAACCTCTTTCCTCATTCTATCTATGTCATTGCTACCTACGTGGACCACAATGACTGGATCCTCCGGCTCCCAATTCAAGTTCCTCTCCAGCCTAGAGCAGATGTCCCAAACTCTGGCACCGGATAGGCAACACATCCGTTTGGACCCTTGCTCTTGGTTGCAGAGAACTATGTCTACCCCTGACTATACTGACCCCAACTACCACTACATTTCAATTAACTCCCCCTGCTTGAATGGCTTGTTGTACCATTGTCAGTTTGCTCATCCACCCAGCAGCCACCACTTTGATCCATACAGGCTGCAAGAACCTCGAACCTGTTGGAAAAATTGCTAAGATTGAGCTTCCTCCACTTCTACCTTCTGGGACCCCATACCTGCCTCACACACACCCTCCTGTCCCTGACCACTGACCAAATCAGAAGACCCTACCCTCAAGGGTGTGGCTGCCTCCTGGTACAGGGTCCAGGTAACTCTTCCCCTCCCTGATACATCACAGTGTCTGCAGCTCGGCCTCCAGCTCAATGACATCAAACCGAAGCTCCTCAAGCCACAAACACTTACAGCAGATGCGTTTGCCCTTGATTACCCTGGTGTCCAGAAATGGCCACATTCTGCACTTGCAACACATCACCTTCCATCTTAATTATGTTAATTTATTCTTAATTAATTTATAATTAATAAACACAGCTACTCCCAATAACCTTTAATACTGCTAGTAAACCTTACAACTAATAAAACCTTACAATTACTAATAAATTACACATGTTTTCAACATAAATGAGCAAAATAGTCACCAACCAATCACCCATCTGTTTTCCTGTGATGTCACACTTCAATTTCTCTCAGAACACAACCGCTTTGCTCTGGAGCCACAGACTGGTCTGGATTGGATAGCTCTTCTAGGTGGTGGCTACTGCCTCCGGTCCTCTTTTTGCTTGCTCTTATTGCAGTGGTTACTGCCTCTGGGTCCTCTTTTTGCCACCCTTCCATGTGCTGCTGACTGCCTCTGGGTCTTCTTTCTGCCTGGTCTTGATTGCAATTGCTCTAGATTGTAGTGTCTTGTTCTTGATTCCCTCACAGAAGAAATAGTTTCCCTGCATCAACTCTATCAAATCCTTTTATCATTTTAAACACCTCAATTCAGAAAGAAAGAAAACTTGCATTTCTATACTACAACAACAACTTATTTCTATAGCACCTTTAACATAATAAACATCCCAAGGTAGTTTGCAGGAACAGTATAAAACAAAACTTGTCACGGACACATAAGGCAATATCAGGTCAGGTAACCACAAGCTTGGTCAAAGAGGTAGGTTTTAGAAGTGTCTGAAAGGAGTGAAGGGAGGCCATTCCAGAGCTTGGGACCTAGGCAACTGAAGGTATGGCCACTAATGTTGCAGCAATTAAAATTGGGGATGCTCCAGAGGGTGGAGTTAGGTGAGTGCAGACTTCTCAGAGCAGTGTGGGGCTGGAGAAGATTACAGAGATTGGGAGTGGCAAGGTCATGGAGGAATTTGAAAACAAGAATGACAAGTTTAATTGCTTGACTGGGAGCCAATGAAGGGGTGATAGGCAAATGGATTTAGTGCAAATTAAAACACGGGCATTAGAGATTTGCATAACCTCAAATTTACAGAGGATAGAATGTGGGACTCCAACCAGGTGTGCTTTGGAGTCTAGAGGTAACAAAGGCATGAATGAAGGTTTCAGCAACAGATGAGATTAAACAGGGGTGAAGTTGGATGTTGTTATGGAGGTGGAAATAGGCGGTCTTAGTGATGGTGTAGATTTGAGGTCAGAAGCCCATATTGGGGTCAAATGTCACAAACAGGGTTACAAATAGACAGGCTTAATCACAGACAATTGCCAGGGAGAGGAATGTAACTCTTTCAAGTTATCAACAGTCACAGATTGTAACTCTTTCGAGTACATTCACAGTTCTTGGTTTCTGAGAGTGGGACATGAACCCACAACCCTCTGATTCAAAGGTGAGGGTGCTATGAACTGAGCCACAGCTGACACCTCCGGGAGAGGAATGTAGTCGGTAGCTAGGGAATGGAGTTTGAAGTGGCGACTGAAATCACTGGCTTTAGTCTTCCCAATGTTTAATTGGAATAAGTTTCTTCTCATCCAGTACTGGATGTCAGTTAAGCAATGTGACAATTTAGCAACAATTAAAGAGTCTAGTGAGATGGTGGTGAGGTAAAACTGTATGTCATCAGCATATCTGTGAAAACTCACATTGTGTTTTGGATGATGTTGCTGAGGAGCTGCATATGGATGAGAAATAGGAGAAGCCCAGGAAAGATCATTGGGGGCACCAGGGGTACTGATGCAGGAGCAGCAACAGAAGTCATTGCAAGTGATTCTCTGGCTATGCTTAGATAGATTAAGAAAGGAATCAGATGAAAGCAATCCCAGTGAGTTATTCTCAGGGTGGGTCAGTCAAGGACAAGTGTCTAGGGCAAATTGCTCATTCATTCTAAAGAAGTCAATCGTAGCCCGCGGTTGAAGATGGCGGACAGGCTGGTTTCAGTTATGGGGAAGCGGTTGATGGATGTGAAGCTGGGGGAGCTGTCCCGATGGATCACTGAGCGAGATTTCACTCCCAACGGCATTCTAGGGGTTTTGCGTTGAGTCCATAACCGGTATTACACCAAGTACATTAAGCGAGGTGGGATCGGTGGTGTCGCCATGTTACTGGCTGGTTATGTTCCCATCAGTTACATCTGGGAGTATGATCACCTAAAGCACGAGCATTGGAGAAAGTATCATTGAACTACTGCTGAATTCCAGATCACTCCGCTCGCTGTATTTATGGAATTTTAAAGAAACGAGCGTTTGAGTTAGAATCATGGAAAATAAAATTAGGACCAGTGTCAATCTCCAGAAAAAAATAAATTGCAGCCGGTCTTTTTTGTCTGAACACTTTTGCACTCTGTTTCTAAATTTTTGTCTTCATATTTTCATTAATCAACAAAAACAAATCCAACCTGTGAACATCAACAGAGAAGTAGTGAATGATAACCCCTAACTAATAACTGGTTTTAAACATGAACGTCTTTCCTGCCTCCCCAATTTATCCGTGACAATCCAGCAAATTCCGGAGGGAAACCTGAGAACAAAGGAGATTTGAATGTAGAACTCCTTGTAGTGAATCCACTTTTTAACAGTGACAACAAGGTCCCAAAACCTTGCTTGCTTTTAGGAGCTTTACGGCTTTATTGAATATCAATGTATTTATGAATGCAAACCAAGAAATGCAAAAGACTTAATGTAATATATCCAATGTATATTTTGCTTGTGAAATCATGGAAAAGAGGTTGGGTGGTGTGACTTATGTTTTACACAAGCTGATTTCTGCTGAGTCATTTGGCATGAAAGACATGACATATACACCATTTTATTCCAATTAATGTTTAAAAGGCTGACAGTCACGATTGTTATGTATCTTCTTTTCAAACCATGAAATTGTAGAAAAAATGTGTAAGATACAGCTTGTGAGGTTTCAAGCTGAAAACTTTACATGTCAGTCATATGTTTGTGCATTCTCTCTTTCTATGCAAGCACATGTATATTCTCTTAGTTTAATAATTAAAGCTTTTATTTTCTTTGCATCTTGATTATTAGATACAAAATAACTTCACTTTCATTAGAGAGTTTGACAATTACTTGGAAATTACAACATGCAAGCAGGCCATCTGACCCAACCAGTCTATCTTTCACACAAGCAGTGGCCCTAATCAATTGTTCCTGTTGGCAGAAGGATTAAGAACTGGAGGGCACCAATTTAAGGTAATTGGCAAAAGAAGCCATAGCGATATGAGGAAAAACCTTTTACGCAGCAAGTGGTTCGGATTTGGAATGCAGGGGAGTAAGGCTAGCTGTTTTGCTCTTGCAGAGAGCTGGCACAATTAAGATGGGCCAAATGGCCACCTTCTGTGCTGTAACTAGCCAGCTGGACAACAGTGCAGAGGCATTGGAGGAGGATGGTGTGGTCAACCATGTCAAATGTTGCAGGCAAGCTGGGAAGAACAAGAAGGGAAAGTTTACTTTTGTCACAGTCACGTAGGATGTCATTTATGACTTTGATAAGAGTTGTTTTGGTGCTGTGGCAGGAGCAGAAACCTGACTGGAGAGATTTAATCATTGAGTTCTGCAAAAGATGGGAATGGATTTGGGAGGTGACAACAAGTTCAAGAACTTTGGAGAGGAAAGGGAGTTTGGAGATGGGGCGATAGTTTGCAAGGACAGCAGGGTCAATGGTTGGTTTTTTTGAGGAGAGGAGTGGTGACTTCAGATTTAAAGGAAAGAGGAGCAACATTGGAAGAAAGAGTACTGTTCACAATATTGACTAACACAGGGAAGATGGGTAGTCAGCAGTTTAATGGGAATAGAATCAAGGGAGCAAGAGGTCAGTCTCATGAACAAGATATAGCCTCTATTTCAATGTCAAGACATCCCAAAACACTGCACAGCCAATGAAGGACTTTGAAGTGTAGTCATGTTAAAATATAGGAAACACAACAGCTAATTTGCACACAGCAAACTCCCACAACAGCAGTATCGTATGACCAGATAATCTGTTTTAGTGATGCTAGTTGAATGTTAAATATTAGCCAGGACACTGGGGAGAACCCCACTGCTGTTGTTCAAAATAGTGCCATGGAATCTGAGAGGGCAGACAAGGCCACGATTTAATGTTCCATCAGAAAGACTGAATCAGAATGAAATCACTCTTCAAACTTTTAAATTGAAGAGAATACAAGCCAACTTTATTCAACTAAAACAAAAACAAAAATACCTGGAAAAACTCAGCAGGTCTGACAGCATTTGCGGAGAGAAACACAGTTAACGTTTCGAGTCCGTATGACTCTTCAACAGAACTAAGGAAAAATTCAACTAAATGTGCACTAATTAACTGAGCCACTAGGGGAGCTCTCACCTTGCAAAGTTTTATTCTCTTTTAAAACTGAACTATGTGTGAATCAATCCGATGGAAGGTTTTTAGGGTATGTTACTCTCCCTGTGGAGGAACTGTAAACCAAAATAACCAAATTGACCCAACGATCCCCAAATAAAGAAAACTCCAACACTTCTTGTAGCTTTTACTTTAACATAAATCAGAATCCACGTAAATTAAACATGAATTAATAGGCAAATTACATGCAGCAGGAATAAACTAAAAATTATACATGGGGCAGAATTTTACCCCACTACTGGGTTTGAATGGGGGAGTGGGAGTGGGAGGGGAGTTTGTAAGATGCAGTGCATGGCCTGCCCCCGTCCTATCTCCCATTTTATGGAAGGCGCAGTGAAGACGTTGGGTGGTCCGCCCTCCCTTGGGCCTATTGAGGCCCTTAAGTGGTCTTATGTGGTCCCACTGCTATTTTACCCATGGCAGACAGAGGCCTACACCAAGTGACTAGACCAGGAGCTTTAGCTGCACAGGTTGGTGTTGGGCAAGGGTGGGGAGGGGGGGAAACTCCTGTGCCCATTGGAGTTGCCCACCACCCCCACCCCCCCAAAGTCATACCCTGCTATAACCCTCCCCCTGGCCTCTCAAACTTGGTCTCCCAACCCCCTCACTCCCCTCGCTGGGGCCTGCCAGCCAGGTCCAGTTGATATAAAAACAAAAAACTGCGGATTCTGGAAATCCAAAACAAAAACAGAAATACCTGGAAAAACTCAGCAGGTCTGGCAGCATCGGTGGAGAAGAACAAAGTTGACGTTTCGAGTCCTCATGACCCTTCAACAGAACTCTTGAAGGGTCATGAGGACTCGAAACGTCAACTTTGTTCTTCTCCGCCAATGCTGCCAGACCTGCTGAGTTTTTCCAGGTCCAGTTGATACCCTGGACTCACCTTCAGTCTAGCCACCATTAGCTCCTCTTCTTCGGGACTGCCAGTAGTCCCAGCAGCAGCCACCACCCAAACTTGGCACTGTGGCAGGACTTCCTCCCTATAGGAGGGCGGACGCCTTAGCCAGATAGCACCCTGCCGAACATTAAATTGTTGCGGGGCTGAAAAATCCTGCCCATGGAATAGTAGATACAACAAAGGCTCTCTCATAGGATTACAAGCATTCACATCATTGTCATTGTTAGCTGTCCCTCGAATCGAGGATGACATCTGCTCAGGCTTGCAGGTTTCTGCCATGGGTCTTCATGTGACTGAACAGGCCAAATCTCGACCTGCAGATCTTTGGGCACATGGGACACAACGTCCTATGACGTCTCTCTGGCACTCATATTACTTCCCGTACAAATATTGCACCACATGCAATCTCACAATCTTCTCAACTCGGCCTCTGGAATGTACAATCTCACTTTTTTCACTGAATGGATTTGGTCCTCGAGTCACTTGCAACATTAACTCCACTCATCTGAGGCCCCTGGAGACAGTTGTCACACAAACAGGACACTCCTGCAGAATTTCCTTAGCTAGGTTCTTGAATGTCTTGATGGCATAGATTCCCTAGAGACTCCTTTATTGGGCTCCATTAATAAACCTTGTTCAACAGTCAGGTCAGCTCTGGCAAAATAGATGCATAGCCTCACAATCTCTGCTCAATTCACAATCTCTGCTCGAACCATATCTTCAGCTTTCTGTCCTGTTTAACTGCATTACACACACTCAGCTCCTTGTAAATGTGCCTTCTCTGCTCTGTCTGCTGCAACCTCTTCTTTGTTCCTTACAGCAATAGCTTCTTTGTCTGTCTTCCCTGAGTCTGGGCATAAAGCTTTTTGTAGTCATTCCTTGCTTAACATTGTATTTGCATTCTTGAAAAGTGCAACTTTGAATAAAACAATGTTAAGCAAATCAGATGCTCCCGTTACAACCAATGTAAAAGCTTTGGTTAGACTCTGTAGGATTTTCCCTGTCAGGAAAAAATATTAAAACATTATACTCTGTAAATTTAAATACTGTGCTAAATTACTATATTCATAAACTAAATAACTTTTCAGATAAAATAAATTTAAAAGCATAAAAGAAATATGCTAACTCTTTCTACTTACCACCCGCTCACCAACCCTCCCACTGGCTGATCATCCCACTAGCCCACTCTATACCTTGCTGACCCTCCTGCTCATTGCCAATCCTCTCGCTCACTGGCCCTCCCGCTGGCCAACACACCCCTGCCCACTCGCTAACCCACTTGCTTGCTGATTCCCTTGGGAGAGGAGTGGCGAGAGGCAGGAAGCAACCTATGGAGTAAGAGCAGCTTTGAGCTGCAGCATCATGGAGGTAAGCCGGACTGATGGCAAGTGGGAGGGTCAGAAAGCAGGAGGATTGGGGTGCGCAAGGATCGGCGACCGGGAAGGTTGGGCAATGGTAGGTTCAGCGGGTGGGAGCGTTGGCCAGCAGGAGGATCAGGGAGCAGGGGGATTGGCGAGCAGGCGGATCAGCGAAAAGGCAAGTTGGAAAGCAGGAGGTTTGGTGCAGATGAGGATCAGCAACCGGGAAGGTTGGTCAGCAGGAGGGTTGGCAAATGGAAGGGTTGGCAGTGAGTAGGAGAATCAGTGGCAGTGAGCGGTAAGATTGGCTTGAGCTGGAGGGTTGGCCAGCAGGAGGCTGGGGGGGTGGGAGAGACTGTTCCAAAATGATGCCGATCAGGTCAGGCTAATCTATGTCCTACAGGGTGACCAGTTGCCCCAAATTTTACGGGACCATCCTGTATTTCAGGAGATTTTCCCATGTCCAGGGTTGTATGCTGATGGGACGCTGTTTGCCTTTAAATTTTGCATATGTGCCTTACACTCCTGCACATTTTCAGTTCATCTAGTTGCCTGACCTGCCAGCCACCCCCGTCTGCTCTCACAGGTTTGCAAGTAGCAACACCCACCCCCCCCTCCCACAGGTTCATCAGCATCCCTTCCTCACAAGTTCACCAGCAACCTCTCCTCCACCCAACTCGTGCAGCCCTCATGCCAAAGTGTCCCTTAATTTTTCCCTAAGAGTTGGTCACCCTGACATCCTACACGGCGTGAAATGACATTAATGTGAATCCACAGGGCTAAACATGAATACTGGCCCCATTAAAAACACAACATTAAATTGAAACAACTTAAAGTGGGGCAACTTAATGCGAAGACTTATTGTATCTTAACTTCCTCCCTGTTGGTACTGCTCCCAGGTCAAGGGTTGCCAGGTCACATGGGCCAGTATTTCTTATCATCAAAGAAAATTGTAATTGGTCCCCTTATAATTGATGCAAACTCTTAAAAGTCCTTTTCTAACATTCTTTAAAAAATTACGGATTCCCTGACATTTTAAAGAAATTAGAAATTACAATCCGGCTTCTGGATCAAAGGTTTTAAAAATTTACATATTAGTTGAGTTCAAAGTATTTTAATTATTACACTGGAAATCTTTACATAACAAAATAAAGAAGTTCTAACCATAATTAAACCATTCGTTAAGACAATACCTTTGGTCCAACACAGGGACAGAAAAAGCTTTTCTCACTGTCTTTTTCTGCAATGTCACTGTCCCGTGGTCTCAGAATAATAGCCCACATTTAGAAAGGGCTATTGGCAACATTTTAATAATAAGTTCCCTCCTACAGGTGTTCAAATATGAAACACACTGATAGAGTATCTTGTGTTATTTTAACATCTTTATAAGATGGAATTCAAGATGTGTTCGAGCGATAGTTATCCCCATTTAGCAGAGATTGGGTGATTCAGTCACACAAGCATTTGACTACTGTAAGTTCATTTGAATAATGCTTATAGATACAAGGATTGATAAACAATGCATACATAAAAACTTAAGAATTAGAGGCAGGAGTAGACCATTCAGCCCCTTGAGCCTGCTCTGTTATTTAATAATATCATGGCTGATCTGATTGTGGCCCTAACTCTACTTTTCTGTTTATCCTGATACCCTTTGACTCCCTTGTCATTCAAGAATTTACCTAACTCAGCCTTAAAAATATTCAATGCTGTTGCCTCCACTGCTCTCTGGGGAAGAGAATTCCACAGATTCACGACCCTCTGAAGAAAAAAATTCTCCTCATCTCTAAATGAGTCCTGCAATCTCTTTCTACTTAAATTATATAATACTTTGCTTTTCTTCCAGCCAAAGTGGACAAGTTCATATTTTCCCACATTATACTCCATCTGCCAAATTTTTTGCCCACTCACTTAACCAATCTATATCTCTTTGCAGACTCTTTATATCTTCTTCACAACATATTTTCCTACATATCTTTGTGTCATCAGCAAATTTAGCAGCTATACATTTGGTCTCTTCATCCAAGTCATTGATATAGATTAAAAATAGTTGAGGCCCAGCACTGATCCCTGTGGCACTTGTGAGGAACCCGTTTTTGGAAAATTTGAAAGACATTGAATTTTGGACATTCTTCCTCCTGAGTTATTTTTAAAAGTTTGCGATGTTAATTTGGGGCTGTGAATATACCATTCATCAAGGAACCACAGGTCAAGATAGATGTCCAGTGGGGAACACCCCGTGAGGGAAGAGATATCTAAGTTAACAAAG
The DNA here is from genome assembly GCF_964194155.1 of Cetorhinus maximus. NCBI lineage: Eukaryota > Metazoa > Chordata > Chondrichthyes > Lamniformes > Cetorhinidae > Cetorhinus > Cetorhinus maximus. Next base: position 73,953,607 of record NC_135896.1, read on the forward strand.
AACTGCTGTTGCCAGGCTAAAGACTCTTGCTGATTGGTTAAAAACACCTGGCCTAAGAGAAGTATTCTTTGAACACCTTAGTCTGAAAAACCTTCAGTCAGAAGGCTGCAAGAAAAGACTCTCTCTTTCCGTTCTTTTAACCCACCTTTGAGTTAAACTTTCCTCAGAAAGGTCTCATCAGAATAACCCATCTGTTTTATTGAGGGTTCGCAAAGCTGTGATAAGTAAGAGTCATCAAAGGCAGTTTCACCAAGAAATCCATCTGAAGGAACTTCCAGACCTATTGTGACCAGAGTTCTGTTAGATCAACAGCATCAAGCTCATTTCAAATTTTATTCTTTTAAAAGAAACTTTCCCATAGTCCAGCCTCTGCAGGGAACTCTGTTTGTTTTGTCCTGCTTGTGTGTGTGTGTGTGTGTGTGAGTGTATGGGGGTTCGAATATCTGTGTTTTTTTATAAAGGGTAAAATCATTATACTTCTAAACTACAACTTGTATGTTAAACAGTTTATTAACTTATTTTTAAAAAGTAGTTTGTTTTATAATAAATCAATATTTTTTGTGTTTACTGAAAGAAGCCTGGTCCTTTATGCTGGGAATAACAGTACCAAAGGTAAACAATTAGCCAGTTTTGTGGGTGAATTAAACATTTAAACTATTATTACGATCTGTGGAGAAGTGGGGCTAGAATTAGCTGTGCATTCCTCCCATCTCATTCCATAACACACTCCACTAGTCCCCGTTTGCCAACCTGAAAATGACCCATTTATCCCTACTCCCTCTGTTTCCTGTTAGCAACCAATCCTCTATTCATGTTAATATGTTACCCCCCTGCATCATGAGCTCTTATTCTGTGTAGTAACCTTTGATGTAGCACCTTGTCAAATGCCTTTTGGAAATCCAAGTACACCACACCCACAGATTCCCTTTTATCCACATTGCCTGTTATTTCCTCAAAGAACTCTAATAAATTAGTCAAACACAATTTCCCTTTCACAAAACCATGTTGTCTCTGCCTGATCGCCTTGAGATTTCTAAGTGCCCTGCTATATCCTCCTTAATAATAGATTCCATCATTTTCCCTTTGACAGATGTTAGGCTAACGGGCATGTAGTTCCTACTTTCTATCTCCCTCCTTTCTTGAACAGAGGAGTTATATTCACTATTTTTCTATTTGATCAGACTTTTCCAGAATCTATGGAATTTTGGAAAATTAGAACCAATGCATCTACTATTTCAGCAGCCCCTCCTTTTAAGGTTTACCAGGTTAAACCAATCAGGTTTAACAATACACCTCCTGACTTTGCGCGTATCACTAACCTGTGCGAGATCAATATCTTATTACAAAGATAATGGCAATAATTTATCCGCATTTTCCTTCTAAATTTTCTCTAGTTTTATGAAACTATGGATGCTTGCAGCTATAGATCCATCTCATTCTTCCTGGGAAAATGTGAACTTGTCCTCTTTGGCAGGAAGAATAAAAAAGCAGAATATTATTTAAATGAAGAAAGATTGCAGAACCTGATGTACAGTGGACCTGGGTGTCCTGGTACTTGAATCAGGAAAAGTTAGTATATAAGTACAACAAGGAAGGCAAATGGAATGTTGTCATTTATTGCAAAGAGAATGGAATATAAAAGTAGGGATGTTTTGCTACAGTTGTACAAGGTATTGATGAGACCATATCAAGAGTACTTTTGTACAGTTTTGGTCTCCTTATGTAAGAATGACATAATTGCATTAGAAGCAGTTCAGAGATGGTTCTCTCGACTGATTCCTCGAATGAGGCGGTTATCCTACAAGGAAAGGAAGGACAGGTTGGACCAGTATCCAATGGAGTTTAGAAGAATGAGACGCGATCTTATTGAAACATGTAAGATCCTGAAGGGACATGACAGGGTGGTTGCTGAAAGGATGTTTCCCTTTGTGGGAGACACTAGAACTAGGGGACACCATTTAAAAATAAGGGGTCTCCCATATAAGATGGAGATGAGGAGAATTTCTTTTCCCTCAGTGGGTCATGAATCTGTGGAGCTCTCTTCCTCAGAGAGTGATGGAGGCAGGGTCATTGAATAATTTTAAGGCTGAATTAGATAGATTCTTGATTGACAAGGGAGTCAAAGGATATGGGGGTGGGAAGGAAAGTGGAGTTGAGGCCACAATCAGATCAGCCATGATCTTATTGAATGGCACAGCAGGCTCGAGGGGTCAAAAGGCCTACAACTGCTCCTAGTTCCTAAGTGTGAACTAAACAACAAGAAGTTGCATTTAAATAGTGTCTTTAACATCGTAAAATATCCTAAGGCTCTTCAAAGGAGCATTCCAAAACAAAATTTGACACAAAGCCACATGAAATATTAGGGCAGATGATTACAGAGCTGAGGCCTTAGGCAACCCAAGGCACAGCTGCCAATTCCAGAGCATTGAAAATAGGGGATGCACAAGGGACCAGAACTGGAGGAGCGCAGAGATCTTAGAGGGTTATCAAGCTAGAGGAGATAACAAAGACAGGGAGAAGAGAGACCAAGGGCCTGATTTTCAAATGCTGGTGGTGTCAGAACCCAATGCGAGCACAATTTGAAAATCGCGGTCCCGGAAGTCATCTCAGGATTCCAACAACTTCGGGACAGTCTGAGATTTTCAGAAGATTGGTGGGTGGGGAGGGAACCGCCCATTAAGCTCTTTTAGTAGTTTGTTAAAGGGTCTTTGTGATCAGGAACGCAATTCCTAATGATTATTTTGGTGAACCCGAACAGTCTGGTACACTTTAGTGCATAGCTGTTGGACTTGCCATAGGGCCAAAGAAAACTTCTTGTTCTCATGGTGAAAGTTATCCGGCTCTTGGGTAATGGGGCATAACCTTTGTTGGCCAGGTTACTGTCATTCTCGAGCATTTATCCTCCTCGGTCTCTGAGGAGTGGCCTGCTTGCTTCAGCAAGTTAGCGGCAGGCCCCAACACCGCTGCTGTCTACCTTTACTGCTGGCGCCAGGCAAGCAGCTCCCAATTCCTGGAGGGGCTTGGTGCCACTAATTAGCCACCAAGCTCACTCATGCCCAATTAGGGCATTTGCATTCAAAAATACAATTGCAACAATGATGCAGTTGAGGTACAGGGTTGGAATCCGGAATTCATCAGGTGTTTGGTTCCTGACCCTGCTTTGAAAATCCAGCCCCATGGAAGGATTTGAAAACAAGGATGACAATTTTAAGACTGGAAGCCAATGTAGGTTAATGGAGTAACAGGTGAACAGGACTTTATGCGGGTTAGGATACAGGCAGCAGAATTTTAAATGAGTTTACGGAGGGTGCTATAAGAACATAAGAAATCGGAGGAGGGGTAGGCCATTCGGCACATCAAGCCTGCCCTGCCATTCAATAAAATCATGGCTGATCTGACTGTGGTCTTAACTCCATTTTCTTGCCTGTACCCCATAAGCCTTGACTCCTTTGTCAATCAAAAGTCTGGCTAACCCAGCCTCAAATATATTCAATGATTCAGCCTCTACTACTTGCTGGGGAAGAGAATACCAAATACTAACTACCCTCAAAGAAGAAATTCCTCCTCTTTTCCCTCTTAAATGGGAGACCCCCTGTTTTTAAACAGTATCCCCTAGTTCTAGATTCCCTCACAAGTGGAAACATTCTCTCACCATCTCCCTTTCAAGCCCCCTCAGAATCTTACAGGTTTGAATAAGATCACCTCTCATTCTTCTAAACACCAATGAGCATAGGCCCATCCTGCTCTCGCTTTCCTCATAAGACAAACCCCTCATCCAAGGAATCAGCCTATTGAACCTTCTCAACTTCTTCTATTGCTATTATATCCTTTCTCAAGTAAGGAGACCAAAATTGTACACAGTACTCCAGATGTGGTCTCACCAATGCTCAATACAGTTGTGATAATACTTCCCTACCTTTATACTCTATCTCCCTTGCAAAAAAGACCAACATTCCATTTGCCTTCCTAATTCCTTGCTGTACCTGCATACTGACTTTGTGATTCATATATGAAGACACCCAGATCTCTCTGTATTGCAGCATTCTGTAGTCTCCCTCCATTTTTATAATATTCTGCCTCTCTATTCTTTCTGCCAAAGTGGACAACCTCACATTTTCCCACATTATACTCCATCTGTCAAATTTTTGCCCACTCACTTAGCAGATTCTTTGTATCCTCTTCACAACTTGCTTTCCTGCCTATCATTGTATTGTAGCCAAATTTGCTGACAATATGGTCTGTTCCGTTATCCAAGTCACTAATATAGATTGTAAATAGTTGAGGTCCCAGCACTGATCCCTGTGGTAGTACACCATTTACAGTTTGCTATGCTTGCCTAGATGAGTGTGGCTCAAGAAGCTCGAACCATCCAAGACAAAGCAGCCTGCTTAATTGGTGCCACACGACCAACTTAAACATTCACTCCCTCCACCACTGCCACACAGTGGCAGCAGTGTGCACCATACCCAAGGTGCATTGCAGCAACTCACCAAGCCTCCTTCAACAGCACTTCCCAAACCTGTGACCTCTATCATCTAGAAGGGCAAGGACAGCAGATGTGTGGGAGCACAACCACCTGCAAGTTCCCCTCCAACCACACACCTTGTGGGCTTGGAACTACTTCACTGTCACTGGGTCAAAATCCTGGAACTCCCTTCCTAACGGCACTGTGGGCATGCCTACGCCACATGGACTGCAGTGGTTCAAGTTCAAGGGCAATTAGAAATGGGCAACAAATGCTGGCCTAGTCAGTGATGCTCACGTCCTGTGAAAGAAAAAAAAACACCTGCAAATGACCTATTTATCCCGACTTTCTGTTTCTTGTTAGTTAGTCAGTCCTCTATCCATTCTAGTATATCACCCCAACACTATCAGCTCTACTCTTGTGTAGTAACTTTTTATATGGGGCCTTATCGAATGCCTTTTGGAAATCCAAATACACTACATCTACTGGTTCCCCTTTATCCACCCGGCTTGTTACATCCTCAAAGAACTCTTATAAACTTGTCAAAGACAATTTCCGTTTCACAAAACCATGCTGATTCTGCCTAATAGTATGATGATTTTCTAAATGACCTGCTATTACCTCCTGAATGATGGATTCTCATTTTCCCAATGGCAGACGGTAGGCTAACTGGCCTATAGTTTCCTGCTTTCTGTTTCCCTCGTTTCTTAAATAGATATGTTTGGCTTTCAATCTGCTGGGACCTGTTCAGAATCTAGGCAATTTTGGAAGATTACAACCAATGAATCCACTATCTCTGCAGCCACTTCTTTTAAGACCCTAGGTTATGGGGCATTAGACTTGTTAGCCTTAAATCCCATTAGTTTCCCACTACTTTTTCTCTAGTTATAGTTTTAAGTTCCTCTCTCCCTTTTGCCTCTTGATTTTCTACATTTTCAGGATGCTTTTTGTGCCTTCTATTGAGAAGACAGATACAAAATACTTTGTTCAAAGCCTCTGCCTTTTCCTCATTTCCCATTAATAATTCCCCAGTCTCACCCTCTAAGGGACCAATGCTCACTTTAGCTACTCCTTTCCTTTTCATATACTTAGTAAAAGCTTTTACTATCTGTTTTTATATTTCTTGTTAGTTTTCTCTCATACTCCAATTTCTTCCTATTATTACTTTAGTCATCCTCTGCTGGTTTTGAAAACTTTCCCAATCTTCTGGCCCATCACTAATTTTCACATCAACTTTTCCTTCAACTTGGTACCACCCTTAACTTCCTTAGTTAGCCATAAATGGTGCATCCTTCCGGTAGACTTTCTTCCTCAATGGAATATATCTTTGTTGAGAGTTATGAAATATCTCTTTGAATGTCTGCTACTGTTTCTCTACCGTCTTCCTTTTAAGCTATTTACACTTTAGCCAACTTTGTCTTCATACCTTTGTAATTGCCTTTATTTATGATACTAGTTACAGACCCAGATTTCTCACTCTCAAACTGAATGTGAAATTCTATCATGTAATAATCACTTTTGCTTATGGGATCCTTTACTATGAGCTCTTTAATTAATCCTGTCTCATTACATATTACCAGGTCCAAAATAGTCTGTTCCCCATTGGTTCCAGAATGTATTATTCTGAAAAACTGTCCCAGATACTCTCTGCAAACTCATCCTTCTGGCTACCTTTGCCAACTTGATTTGTCCAATTGACATGAAGGCTAAAGTCACCCACAATTATTGCAGTAGCTTTCTTGCAAGTTCTCTTTATTTCACAGAATCACACAGTGCAGAAGAGGCCCTTCAGCCCATCGAGTCTGCACCGACACGAGAGAGACACCTGACCTACCTACCTAATCCCATTTACCAGCACTTGGCCTATAGCCTTGAATGTTATGACGTGCCAAGTGCTCAACCAGGTACTTTTTAAAGGATGTGAGGCAACCCGCCTCCACAACCCTCCCAGGCAGTGCATTCCAGACCCTCACCACCCTCTGGGTAAAAAAGTTTTTCCTCACATCCCCCCGTAAACCTCCTGCCCCTCACCTTGAACTTATGTCCTCTGGTGACTGACTCTTCAACTAAGGGGAACAGCTGCTCCCTATCCACCCTGTCCATGCCCCTCATCATCTTGTACACCTCGATCAGGTCGCCCCTCAGTCTTCTCTGCTCCAACAAAAACAGCCCAAGTCTATCCAACCTCTCTTCATAACTTAAATGTTTCATCCCAGGCAACATCCTGGTGAATCTCCTCTGCACCCCCTCCAGTGCAATCACATCCTTCCTATAATGTGGCGGCCAGAACTGCACACAGTACTCCAGCTGTGGCCTCACTAAGGTTCTATATGACTCCAACATGACCTCCCTACCTTTGTAATCAATGCCTCGATTGATAAAGGCAAGTGTCCTATATGCCTTTTTCACCACCCCATTAACGTGCCCCTCCACCTTCAGAGATCTATGAACACAGACGCCAAGGTCCCTTTGTTCCTCAGAACTTCCTAGTGTCATGTCGTTGATTGAATACTTCCTTGTCAAGTTACTCCTTCCAAAGTGTATCACCTCATACTTTTCAGGGTTAAATTCCATCTGCCACTTATCTGCCCATTTGACCATCCGATCTATATCTTCCTGTAGCTCAAGACACTCAACCTCACTGTTAACTGGTGATTTCTTGATGTATACTCTGTCCTACTGTGTAGCTATTGCCAGGGATTATGGGAAGTCAGCCAGGAGAGCATAGCCTGCCCAGCAGCAATGGGAAGCCAACAGAGGTGGAAGCCAACAGAGACAATTAACTGCAATCTTCCATTGACATTCCAGTTTTCCCAGTCTCATGGGCCCCCAGGCTATGTCAGCACCTCAGAGGAGGAGGCTGCATAGCTGGCGGTTAGAGCAGTCGGCAGGGGGTTCAAGGCTTTCTAACCTTTAACAGCAAAAAAATGGCCAGACTGATGTCTTCCGTTGGCAGAGGCTCATCGTTGCGTGAGGAGCTCCAGGGGACTGATGTCTCAGGCAGTGCTGGAGTTGATGCATTGGCAGCTGTTCCCATCAGATTGATCATGCCTCCATTTCATCCCTCCCACTCCTGCTACATTCTCTTCAGCAGTACTCTCCCTGCAGACACAGTGAAGGCTATCTTTACAATGGGGCATAGTGAATCCACCTCTCCACTCCTCAGGCCACCCACTGTCCCTGTTTGTATCCCAGAGGTGCGTTCTTAATGGCCACCTTCCGGAAGATTGAACCGGAAAGAGCGCTGCTGCTGTGAACAGGGTCGGGATCCAAAAATGGTGGCCCATGGCCAAAAATTTTCAAAATCCATAAAGTTCTGTCCTAAGTCCTTGGAGTAAAACACCTCTGACTCAGAGGTGTGAGTTCTGTCAACAAATTGATACAGATGGTAACTGAGAGCACAGAAGTATTAGGGAAATTGTACTGGGGTACCAATCGTCATTAATTTTACATACATGAGCACAGCATGGTCCAAGAGCTCATCAGAAAGTCATGGCCAACTTTACTCACACCTCCAACTGCAAGTTTTCTGTGCAGACTTTAAGTTTTGGTGTCTTGGTCACTATTTCTCTCTCAACCAACAACTGTAAACAGATTCTGGCCATAATCACTCTGCTGTTTAACAGATGTGCAAGAAGGCAGTGGCATAATGGTATTGTCACCAGGCTAGTAATCCAGAGACCCAGGGTAATGCTCTGGAGGCTTCAGTTCAAATCTCATGGCAGATGGTGGAATTTGAATTCAATAAAAAATCTGGAGTTAAAAGTCTAATGATGACCATGAAACCATTGTTGATTGTTGTAAAAACCCATCCTTTAGGAGGACATTAGTCAACTGGTCCATTCCTTCATTGGCTGTAAAAAAGTACTTTGTAACAGCTAGATGGCATGAAATGACATGTTATTCTCTACTAACATACAAAACAACTGATTTAAACAGGCTTTTAAATCAAATTTCCAGCATGCCATGAGAAAAGGGCCTGGCCAAAAATACCTTAATAAAACAACACCCCTTCAATCCTCATTCATACATGAGTCAGACTTCAAGTCCACATTCTTTCACATGAAGCACATCTCCATTTGACAAATACTTCACATAGCTTTTTCTTTCATCTGAGAAGCACATCAGTGAGTTACTTTGTTTGAAAACAAATTTTACTGATCTCAAATGGAAGCTTTCTTTTGCAAACTATGCTCTAAGGTTAACGCAAACTGTTGAGTTAAGCAGCAGCAATATATCTTGTATTAACTTTGGTGATTTACGTATGAATTAGGAATTAGGAGCAGGAGTAGGCCACGCGGCGCCTTGAGCCTGCAAATAAGAAGGTGAAAGAGTTCATTAAATATCCTGACTATCTAGAGTAAACAATAGTTATAGCACAGGAGATGGTGATTGACTCGTGCTGGCTCCCTGCAAGAGGAACTCAGCTTGCCCCACTCCCCCACCTTTTCCTGTAGCTGTGCAATGTTTTTCTCTTCAGAAAACTATCCATTCCCTTTTAAAAGCCATGGTTGAGTCTACTTCTGCCACACTCAGGCAGTACATTCCAGATCCTAACTACTCACAGCGTAAAGAAGCTATTCCTCATATTGCCACTGGTTCTTAAGACAATTATTAAAGCTCACTAAAGTCTACATCAGTACGAATAGTGTCTTACTCCAGCTATTTTGCATAGAATCACTACTCTTTTCAGCGACCTCAATGTGTTGTCCTCCCCGAACCTGAAACAAGTAGAGCTATCATACTCCCTGACCATACTTCAATTCCTAGATTAACCAATCCATTCCGTGCAATGTTGAGGTGCAACCACTATCTAAAACAGTGCAATTAAATGAATCTAAGACAATTACACTCATTACTGGACTAAAGCTTTTAGTTACCTGTACAATTCCCTCAGAATGATCATTATCGTCACCTTCAACTTCCAATTTCTCTTTGTCAAGCATCACTTCGAAAACGCAGCTGTTCTGCTTTGGGCAGTTCATCACATAATAGGAGAGGCGATGACGTAGTGGTATTGTCACTGGACTAGTAGTCCAGAGACCTAGGGTAATGCTCTGGGGACCCGGGTTTGAATCCTGCCATGGCAGATGGTGGAATTTGAATTCAATAAAAGTCTGGAATTAAAAGTCTAATGATGACCATGAAACTGTTGCTGATTGTCATAAAAACCTATCTGGCTCACTAATGCCCTTTAGGGAAGGAAATCAGCCGTCATTACCTGGTCTGGCCTACATGTGACTTCAGACCAACAGCAATGTGGTTGACTCTTACATGCCCTCTGAAATACCCTAGCAGTTGTGTCAAACCACTACAAAGTCACAAAAGAAAAATGAAATTGGACGGACCACTCAGCATCGACCTAGGCACCGGAAATGACAACAGCAAACTCAGCCCTGTCGACCCTGCAAAGTCCCCCTTACTAACATCTGGGGGCTAGTTCCAAAACTGGGAGAGCTGTCTCACAGGCTAGTCAAACAACAGATTGATATAGTCATACTCATGGAATCATACCTTACAGATCATGTCCCGGACACCACCATCACTATCCCTAGGTATGGCCTGTCCCACTGGCAGGACAGACCCAGCAGAGGTGGCGTCACAGTGGATTACAGTTGGGAGGGAGTTGCCTTGGGAGTCCTCAACATTGACTCTGGACCCCATGAAGTCTCATGGCATCAGGTCAAACATGGGCAAGGAAACCTCCTGCTGAATACCACGTACCGTCCTCCCTCAGCTGATGAATCAGTGCTCCTCCATGTTGAACACCACTTGGAGGAAGCACTGAGGGTGCAGAATGTACTCTGGGTGGGGGACTTCAATGTCCATCACCAAGCATGGCTCGGTAGCACCACGACTGACCGAGCCCTAAAGGACATAGCTGCTAGACTGGGTCTGCGGCAGGTGGTGAGGGAACCAACAAGAGGGAAAAATATACTTGACCTCATGCTCACCAACCTGCCTGCCACAGGTGCATCAGTCCATGACATTATGGTAGGAGTGACCACCGCCCAGTCGTTCTGGAGACGAAGTCCCGCCTTCACATTGAGAATACCCTCCATTGTATGGTGTGGCTACCATTGTGCCTAATGGAGTAGATTTCAAACAGATCTAACAACTCAAGACTGGGAGTCCATGAGGCGCTGTGGGCCATCAGAAGCAGCAGAATTGTACTCTAACACAATCTGTAACCTTGTGGCCCACATATCCCCCACTCTACCATTACCATCAAGCCTGGGGACTAATCTTGGTTCAATAAAGAGTACAGGAGGTCATGCCAGGAGCAGCACCAGGTATACCTAAAAGTGAGGTGTCAGCCTGGTGAAGCTATAACACAGGGCTACTTGCGTGCCAAACAGCATAAGCAGTAAATGGTAGACAGAGCTAAATGATCCCACAACCGAAGGATCAGATCTAAGCTCTGCAGTCCTGCCACATCCAGTCGTGAATGGTGGTGGACAATTAAACAACTTGCTGGAGAAGGAGGCTCCACGAATATCCCCATCCTCAATGATGGGGGAGCCCAGCATGTTAGTGCAGAAGATATGGCTGAAGGATTTGCTACAATCTTCAGCCAGAAGTGCCAAGTGAATGATCCATCTCGGCCTCTTCTGGAGGTCCCCAGCATCACAGATGCCAGTCTTCAGCCAATTTAATTCACTCCACATGATATCAAGAAACGACTGAAGGCACTGGATACTGCAAAAGCTATGGGCCCTGACAATATTCCGGCAATAGTATTGAAGACTTGTGCTCCACAACTTGCCACATCCCTAGCCAAGTTGTTCCAGTACAGCTACAACATTGGCATCTACCCGGTTATGTGGAAAATTGCCCAGGTATGTCCTGTACACAAAAAGCAGGACAAATCCAACCCGGCCAATTACCTTCCCATTAGTCTACTCTTGATCATCAGTAATGGAAGGAGTCATCGACAGTGCTATCAAGTGGCACTTGGTTAGCAATACCTGCTTACTGACACTCAGTTTTGGTTCCGCCAGGGCCACTCAGCTCCTGACTTCATTACAGCCTTGGTTCAAACATGGATAAAAGAGCCGAACTCCCGAGGTGAGGTGAGAGTGACTGCCCTTGACATCAAGGCTGCATTTGACCGAGTGTGGCATCAAGGAGCCCTAGCAAAACTGGAGTCATTGTGAATCAGGGGGAAAATTCTCCACTGTTTGGAGTCATACCTAGCACAAAGGAAGATGGTTGTGATTGTTGGAGGTCAGCCATCTCAGCTCCAGGACATCACTGCAGGAGTTCCTCAGAGTAGTGTCCTGGGCTCAACCATTCTTCAGTTGCTTCATCAATGACCTTCCTTCCATCATAAGGTCAGAAATGGGGATATTCGCTGATGATTGCACAAAGTTCAGCACCATTCGCGACTCCTCAGATGCTGACACAGTCCATGTCCAAATGCAACAAGACCCGGACAATATCCAGGCTTGGGCTGACAAATGGCAAGTAACATTCGCGCCACACAAGTGCCAGGTAATGATCATCTCCAACAAGGCAGAATCTAATCATTGACCCTTCACGTTCAATGGCATTACCATCACTGAATCCCCCACTATCAATATCCTGGGGGTTACCATTGACCAGAAACTGAACTGGACTAGCCATATAAATACTGTGGCTACAAGAGCAGGTCAGAGGCTAGGAATCCTGTGATGAGTAACTCACCTCCTGACTCCCCAAAGCCTGTCCACCATCTACAATGCACAAGTCAGGAGTGTGATGGAATACGCCCCACTTACCTGGATGAGTGCAGCTCCCACAACGCTCAAGAAGCTTGACACCATCCAGGACAAAGCAGCCTGCTTGATTGGCACCACATCCACAAAGATTTACTCCCTCCACCACTGACGCACAGTAGCAGCAGTGTGTACCCTCTACAAGATGCACTGCAGGAATTCACCAATGCTCCTTAGATAGGACCTTCCAAACCCATGACCACTACCATCCAGAAGAAAAGGGCAGCAGATAGATGGGAACACCACTACCTGGAAGTTCCCCTCCAAGTCACTCACCATCCTGACTTAGGAACATAAGAAATAGGAGCAGGAGTAGGCCATTTGGCCCCTCAAACCTGCCCTGCCATTCAATAAGATCATGGCTGATCTGCCCCAGGCCTCAACTCTTCTTTCATGCCAGCTCCTCATATTCCTTAACTCCCAGATATTTCAAAAATCTATCTACCTCCTCTTTAAATACTTTCAGTGATTTAACCCCCACAACTCTCCAGAGTAGAAAATTCCAGACATTCACTACCCTCTGAGAGAAGAAATTACTTTGCATCTCAGTTTTAAATGAGTGTCCCCATATTCTGTAACTATGTCCCCTAGTTCGAGATTTACCACTAGTGGAAACATCTTCTCAACATCTACCCTGTCAAGCCCCCTCAGAATCTTGTACATTTCAATAAGATCACATCTCATTCTTCTAAACTGTAAGGAATAAAGGCCTAACTTGTTTAGCCATTCTTGATAAGTCAACCCTTTCATCCCAGGAATCAGCCTCATGAACCTCTTGAACTACCTCCAATGCCAGTATATCCTTTCTTAAATATGGGGATCAAAACTGTACACAGTACTCCAGGTGTGGCCTCACCAACACTCTGTACAGTTGTAACAGGACTTCCCTATTTTTAAATTCCAATCCCCTAGCAATACAGGCCAAAATTCCATTTGCCTTCTTAATTAATTGCTGCACCTGCATGCTAACATTTTGTGTTTCATGCACAAGAACCCCCAAATCCCTCTGTGCTGCACTTTTTTGGAGTCTCTCTCCATTTAAATAATAGCCTGCCTTTTGATTCTTCCTCCCAAAGTGCATGACCTCACACTTTCATACATTAGACTCCATCTGCCAAGTTTTTGCCCACCCACTCAACCTATCTATATGCCCTTGCAGATTCCTTATGTCCTCATCACAACATGCCCTCCCACCTATTTTTGTATCGTCAGCAAATTTGGATACATTACAATCTGCCCCTCCTCCAAGTCATTAGTATAGATAGTAAATAATTGAGGGCCTAGGACTGATCCTTGTGGCACTCCACAATTTATGTCTTTCCAACCTGAAAAAGACCCATTAATCCCGACTCTCTGTCTTCTATGTGTTAACCAATCCTCAATCCATGCTAATACATTACCCTCAATACCATGAGCTCCTATCTTGTGCAATAACCTTTTATGTGGCATCTTATCGAATGCCTTCTGGAAATCCAAATACACTACATCTACCCGTTCCCCTTTATTAACCCTGCTTGTTATATCCTCAAAGAACTCTAGCAAATTTGTCAAACATAATTTCTCTTTCAAAAAACCATGTTGACTCTGTTTGATTGCATTAAGCTTTTCTAAATGTCCTGCTATTTCTTCCTTAATAATGGACTCTAGCATTTTCCCAACATCACAAGATGTAAGGCTGACTGGCCTATAGTTTCCTGCTTTTTGTCTCCCTCCCTTCTTAAACAGGGGCATCACACATTAGCGGTTTTCCAATCCACTGGGACCCTCCCGAAATCCAGTGAGTTCTGGAATATTTCGACCAATGCCTCCAATATCTCTGCAGCCACTCCCTTTAAAGCCCTTGGATGCAGGCCATCAGGTCCTGGTGATTTGTCTGCCTTTAGTCCCATTAGTTTGTCAAATACTTTGTCCCTCGTGATAGAGACTGTTGCAAGATCTTTCCTCCATTAGCTCCTTGCTTATCTGATATCTTTGGGATGTTTATAGTGTCCTCCTTCGTGAAGACCGATGCAAAGTATTGGTTAAGTTATCTGCCATTTCTCTGTTCCCCGTTATCAATTCTCCAGTCGCGTCCTCCAAGGGTCCCACGCTCACTTTAGCCACTCTTTTTATATACCCATAGAAGCTCTTGCTGTTTATTTTTACTTCATCTTCATCTGTCCACTCCACCAACTTGTCTATGTCCTTTTGAAGGTCTACACTATCCTGCTCACAGTTCGCAATGCTTCCAAGTTTTGTACCATCCGCAAACTTTGAAATTGTGATCTGTACACCAAGATCTAGGCCATTAATATATATCAGGAAAAGCAAGAGTCCCGACACTAGACCCTGGGGAACTCCACTACAAACCTTCCTCCAGCACGAAAAATATCCATTAACCAGTTCTCACTGTTTCCTGTCACTCAGCCAATTTTGTATCCATGTTGCTACTTTCCCTTTTATTCCAAGAGCTTTAACTTTGCTCACAAGTCTGTTATGTGACACTGTATCAAATGCCTTTTGGAAGTCCATGTACACCACATCAAAAGCATTGCCCTCATTAACCCTTTCTGTTACCTCTTTTAAAAACTCCAGCAGGTTAGTTAAACACAATTTTCCCTTAAGAAAACCATGCTGGCTTTCATTCATTAACCCACATTTGTCCATGTGACTATTCATTTTGTCCCCAATTACTGTTTCTAGAAGACCCCTACCACCGAAGTTAAACCAACTGGCCTGTAGCTGCTGGGCTTATCTTTACACTTTTTTTGAACAAAGGTGCATTGTTTGTAATTTTCCAGCCCTGTGGCACCATCCCTGAGTCTAAGGAAGATTTAAAAATGTTCTGCTTCGTCTTATTCGCTATCTCATTCATAATCCAGGGAGCTCTGGCCTTGGTTGCCCTAACTTTCCCTCTTGTGGGAATCTACCTCAAGTGTACCTGAACCACACTGAAATTGGCCCTGAATTAAATATTTTGACTCTAGATTGCTCCTTGTCCTTTTCCATCGCTAATCTAAACCTTATGATTCTATGATCACTGTTCCCTAAATGTTCCCCTACTGACACTAGATACACTTGACCTAACTCATATTCCACAGCCAGATCCAGCAATGCCTTGTAGAGATTTGGACTTTATGCTAAACCCCAGAGTAAGAAAATTGTTGTCGAGGAATAACCACATTGGCAAAAAGGACAATCACTAATTTAGAATGCAAACTAACAAGGTTTATTGGGTAATAAAGATTGATAATTAGCATTTCACTAGTTGAGGCATGGCGCAATTTACAAGTTTAATGTGTGTCAGTCTGTCTCTCCAGTGATCCTGGGACATCTCTGTCTCTCCCTCGCTAGACTGTAACTGACTGTAGCTCTGATCTCTAATACTGGATTCTTATGGCAACCCTCAACCCGGTGACAATTATTTTAGCCACTAACTAAGCCTGATACTGGGTTTTTATGGCAACTCCTCAACCTGTGACAATTACTTTAGTCACTTACTAAATCTAATACAGGGTTCTTATGGCAGCCCCTCAGCCCACGACAAATACCCATCAACTGGCAATGTCCTACGCAAATGCTAACTTCTTAGCAAGTGTCCTACTCTTAACATTCTCTTCCACAAATGCTCCCCAGCAAGTGTCCTGTGACAAATACTAATATTTGGTGCAAAGACCTCAGTGGTGCATCCCTATTTTTATACCCTTTTTGCAGGTAGCCTTGCAACGTTTAGCCCAAGTATGTGCACCTGTGTCAACACAGCTAAGAACTTTTAACCCAATATTTTCAACTCTTGACCAATGGGAACAGCACTGCTGGCTTCCCCATAACAATCTAACCTTAATTTGTATCTTTTGACCATGGTACATCGGACCTTCAGGCCATTCTTCTGGCTATCAATATTGCAACCTTAGCTTCTGTTTGTTGCTAATGCTAGGCTCACTGGAGCCCAAGTGAGCAAATGTACCCCAACTAAAACCTCAGTTCAGTCCTGTGTTATTTTTCCTGAAAGCTATATCACATCACCTGGCATTTAACGAAATTCCAACTTTAATACTTTCTTAACAGCATACCCAAAATTCACGAATCATCCCAATAATACATACAATTTAAGGCTTTTCATAAATAAGCTTATGTACATTACAATTTGATCATGTTGGCCTTATTAATTACACAAATGTGCTAATGAGATGAAGTCCAACAGACTCCTTCTTTGTTGAGTCAGAAACACACCAATCAAGAAAATTCTCCTGAATACAATTCTGACATCCTTCCTCCCCTCCGCCCACTGCCTGCTACCCTATTACTATCCCAGTCCATTATATAATTGAAGTCACTCATTATAACTACTTTATAGTTTTTGTCACCCTGCTGCCATTTCCCTGCAAATTTGTTCCTCTATATCTTTCCCACTGTTTGGTGGATTATAGAATACACTCAGTAATGTAATAGTACCTCTCTTGTTGCTTAATTTAAACTAAATAGATTCTATCCTTGACCCTTCCAGGATATCCTCTCTGTCCAGAAATTCTTTCTTTACTTTCCTATCTTTCTTGAACACCTTGTATCCAGGAAAATTTAGTACCCAGTCCTGCCCTTTTCTAAGTCAGGTCTTTGTTACAGTCACAACATCATATTCCCACGTGGCTATTTGACCTGCAGCTCACCACCTTATTTACCAATCTTTGTGTGCTTACATACCTGGTACAGGTAATGCAGTAATTGCTCATGCAGTGAGATTACCAAGAATGCTGAGCTAACCCTCACTTAATTGCATAGACAGTATAGTACAAGAACAGATGATTGGGCCTATGCCTTTCATTGAATGTACAGTATTGCAAACAAGCCATTCAGTCCAAATGGTCCATCCAAATATTTATGCCTCACATGACCTTCTTCCCACCCCCCCTCCATCTAATCCTATTAGCATAACCTTCAATTCCTTTATCTCTCTTGTGCCAGAATTTATTTTAATAATCTGAAATGTTGCATTCATTTTGGAAGTAAAATTGCTGAATATCACATTTTGGGGGGTTTCTTGCCATTCTCCTTAGTGCTTCCCAGTATGAATCCTAACCCTTTGTCCCCCCACCCCTGTCTGAAACTCCTTCACTGTCACATCGATTAAGATAGACCAGATATTAGTACTCACATTTTCTATCCGTCATGAAGTCATTGCTACTGAGCAGTTCTTTATGAATCGCTCTTGATTAATCCAAGTTCTCCCAGTGTTAAGCACTTTCCCCAAAGCTCCCAATGCAATTTCCTCAATCCCAGAATATTATCTTTAGCTCTCTTTGAAGTTCTTCCAGGTAACTCTTTTCCTTCCAAGTCCCTGTGAAACATTCATCATCCATCCTTAATCCAGTCCTCTCAGCACAACATGTTAGCTATGGCTTAGTTGTAGCACTTTTAGAGTCATAGAATCAATACAGCATGGAAAGAGACCATTTGGTCCATCAAGTCCACTCTGGCTCTCTGTAGAGCAATCCGATCAGTCCCAGTCCCCATTCTATCCCCATAGCCCTACACGTTTCTTTCCTTCAGGTGTCCATCTAATTTCCTTTTGAAATCTTCATTCTTGTTTCTTAATCAGAAGATTATGAGTTCAAGCCCCACTGCAGACTTGAGCATGTAGAGGGGGTACTGCACTTTTGAACATTAAATCAATGTCCCACCTGTCCTTTCAAATGGGTGTCTGGAATCCATGGCATTTTCGAAGAAGAGCAGGGAGTTCTTCTCATGTTCTGGCCAATATTAATCCCAAAACCAACATTACTACAACAGACAAAGTTGTAAAGTGTAAAGTTCTTTGGGAACCTTCTGAGGTCCTGAGAGACGCTATATAAATGTAAAGTGTCTCTTTATTTAACTTTCTCTGTCCTTGGTGTAAGTTCAGTTTTCCCAATGGCTTTTAGAATCTGCCAGCACAGGAGGCAGCCATTCAGCTTGTCATACCTGTGTTGGCTTTTCAAAAGAGCTATCCAGTTAGCACCACATGCCTCCACACACCCACCCAAATCCCCTCGCTCTTACCGTGGAAGGGAAAAATAGTAATACTTCAAAAATGACTGGTACTGGTCTTGTATACCTTAAAATGGAACTCTAGTTCGAACCAGTACCAGTCACTTCCCAAGTTTTGCTGGTTTTCCCTTTATGTTTCTTTGAATTTGCTTCCACCATTCTTTCAGGCAGTGCATTCCAGTTCAGAACAACTTACTGTGCAAAAAAAAAACTCATCTCCCCCTTCACTTAACTGGGAGGGTGTTGGTTACAGAACAGTATATCTTAAAGAAAGTCTTCATAGTCTTCAGTAGGTTAACTGCAAGTCTTTATTAACTATTAGAACTATTTACACATGTACAGTAAAGGGTGCAGGTTAGGAGCTATCTCTATGCTTAGGCCTGCCACCCTTGGTGGACTCAGTAGTTGCCGTGGAGCTGCCTGTGGGGGACAGATTGCGAAGATGTCCACTCGGTGGGTTGCCATGAAAGCTGTTGACTAGTTGGCGTTTGGTGAGCGGGTCCCACCCAACCAGAGAGTTATGTTTAATGCACTGAAAACCCGAAGCGATGCTCTATCTAGCAGGTTGACTTTGCTTCCTGAGAAACCTCCGGCCTTTGACTGAAGCTATTACCGTAAAGTGATTATGAAGGCTGGTATGGTGGGCAAGTTTGAAAAGAAGCTGTTGACACACAGGAGAAGATCAATGCCCAGGAGCAAGAGGCTGACAAGAGTGCTCAGTCCTACGCACAGGCTTCGAAGGAGCGGATTTCCAAATATGAGAAAGAGCTAGCCAAATTCAAAAGCATGGTCCCATTTGACCAGATGACCATTGAAGATCTGAATGATGCTTTCCCTCAAACCAACTGGACAAGGAGAAGTAACCCTTCCGGCCGCACAAGCCCATCAGTGAGCTGTAACTGTCGCCTGCTCCAGCCTTTGCTCTCTACAAATGTAACTGTCTCTTGAAAAATAAAACTAAATTCAGTGTTGAAAAAAAAACACTGACCCCTCGGTCTGGGTCATGTGCCTTCTTCCATCACTGCTTAGGCAGTACTGTACTCGGTCCCACATTAACACTGTATGTGCCAGACCCTTATACTACAAATTGTATCTTCTTGTTACTGACCTTCCTGTCACTGGAAGCAGTTCCTCCTTATCTTAAAAACCTCTATTAAATCTCCCTCAATCTCTCCTCCCAGAAGAACAACGTTAAGCTCTGCAAGTGACTGATCTCATATTGCTCTAACCTCCGTGTTCCCATAACAACAGCACCTCCCGCCCCCGCCCGTGCCGTCAAGGTGCCTCTTGTCCCGCTTCGCTTTATTATCGCTATTGGATGTCCGGTTTGGGATGCCGGAAGTACAATGGTTGTCAGGGAACTGGGTGTCACCCCGAACCTGCCCCATTCTACCGCCGCTGATCGTTGGCCGAGGATGTTCCGTCTGTTCAGCGTAGTGATCGCGGCCGGCCTGCTGCTGGCCTGTCTCACCGCCTACGTCTTGGAGAATTACACTGTGCAGCCTGCCTTCATCGAGAGTGGCGGCGTGCACCCGCGGACCGGTCAGCCCCCTTACCCGGGCCGGGCCATGGACAACATCTTCTGGTTCCTACAGGTAAAGCATGGCGGGCCCCCACTCACCCGCCCGCTCAGGGAGGGAGGGAGGGAGGGAGGGAGGGGGCCCGCGGGATATTGTGCCTGCTTGGGGCTCACCTGTGCCGGCTGGACTTTCTCTCCCTGCCCTATCATGTCTGGAGCTTCGTCATTGGGGGCAAGAGGGAGACAGGGTGACTAAACCTGGACACCTTTAAAACCCCCTCTATGTATATAGTCAGAGTACTTCGCATGTTAACATAATCATTGCTGTATGTCATTGAGAGATTTGGGAATATTAATTCATACAAAATTTAGGAGTAGATTCACCTAATATACGAAAGCTCTGAGATTTAAGATGGATAAAAACCGTGGCCAATTTCTGGACCCCCCATACTCTACCCAAACATTTACAGAACAGCTGCAGAAGTGAATCTGAGCCAAAGCTGAATTGAATTCATTTTTGCTGTTTCTTTCTTTTTGTTTGACTTTTTACACACACATTTTATACGTGGAGCTACATTATTGGAACAGTCTGATGTTCAAGATAATCTCATGACTAGAATCTCAAGTGTCTCTAATATACAGACCGAAATTAGTCTTAGTGAAACGCAGGAAAACAGACATGCTCATGGGCCATGTAAGATTCAATGATGTCTGCATCTTCAGCAGTACACCCTATGAAAAAAATCAGCTCACCTGGAACTTGGACTTGTTTGGGCAGTAGTCCTGCTGTAATTCTTTAAGGAATT
Organism: Cetorhinus maximus; assembly: GCF_964194155.1. NCBI lineage: Eukaryota > Metazoa > Chordata > Chondrichthyes > Lamniformes > Cetorhinidae > Cetorhinus > Cetorhinus maximus. Next base: position 73,974,157 of record NC_135896.1, read on the forward strand.
TGAATGCTGCCAAGTGATGTGAAAGGGTAGATTCAAACAGAATGAAATGCAAATTCATATCATATCCAAGCATTTGTTATAATGTAAGAGTAGAATTACGCGCCTGGAGGATTAGTGTTTTCGTGGCAGTATCTGGTGTTTTTATTTGTTGAAGGAGGTGGAGGAAAGGTCAGGCCTTGTGTATACTGATTTTTTTTAACATCTCTTTTACAAGTATATATGTACTGGCTTTGTTCATGGTGGATTTAACTGAAAAATGTTTTTCTGCTCAGGTGTCTGACCTCCATATCAGTAGGTTTATAGATCCCCAAAGAACCCCTGACTTTAAGAAATTTTGCACAGAGACCATTGATGTAATTAAGCCAGCAATCGTTTTCGTCACAGGTAGGTCATGAACCCCAACAAAAAATAATTTGGTTGTCAATAGATTTGTAGTTGCTCATATATTCTAAAATGGCACAGGGGCATCCAACAAAAGCGCAGCAATATTACAAGATCATTGATCACTTTCCTAATTAGAGAGTTGACTAGAACAGGGTTTCTCAGCTGGGAGTCTATCAGAAGTGTTTTAATGGTCTGCCAAATCAGCACCTTTCAAGAATAAATAAGATCAAGGTCAACAAACAAAACACACATTATTCACTACCAACGTTAGTGGTGCCCCATTTATTATTAAGAATGAAACCTTGAAATCAGTTATATTTTTTACCCACTTCCAAAAACAAGAGAGTTTAATTCACTGCACCATTGTGAGGTTGGGCTGAGGTACAGCTGCCACCTCCACTGATGTTGGAGAGTAAAGACCCTGTCCCCTCTCCCCCAGATCTATTTGTGACAGTCTTTTTTTGCCAGATGTGTAAACCTGCAAATGCAGCATTGGGTCAATGGGGTTTGATGTCTTGATGTCTGTTTTGTGGGATAAATAAGCCGGGAATTAGTCAGATTACCACCTCCTTTGTATTCCTAACTTCCTAGTGTTTAAATTCGTGTCTCCTGGTGTTAGAGCTTATTGTCACAGTAAAAAAAAAGTTATATTAACTTAGCAGATATTTGAAAGGAAGGGGAGAGGTGAAGTATCATAAAACTAACAAGTATGCTTTTTAAATTGCATAGCAACAGGACTAGGCCACTCGCCCCCTCGCGAGCCTGCTCCACCATTCAGTTAGATTGTGGTTGATTTGTATCTCAACTCCAATTACTTGCCTTTTCTAATTATCCTTTGATATCCTTATTTAACAAGAATCTAATGATCTCAGTCTTAAAAAGATCAGTTGGTCCCCAGCATTCACAGCCTTTTGGAGGAGAGAATCCCAGACTACTACCATCCTTTGTACAAAAAAAGTACTTCCTGATTTAACTCTTGAATGGCCTAGCTCTAATTTTAAGATTGTTCCTGGTTCTCCATCAAAGGAAATAGCCCTTCTGTCATCTTAAAGTAATGATTAGACTATACTCAGTCATCTAAACTCAAAGGAATTTGAACCATGTTTTTGTAGCGTGGCCTCTTAATTTAAACCTTTAAGTCCGAGTATCATTCTGGTGAACCCATGTTGCACCCACTCCTGGGATGTGGTGCCCAAACAAGCATACAGCAAGGACAGCATGGTTTTAATGGGGGATTTTAATTCCCTAGATAAAAATAGCTTGTGTCAGAAAACTAGTGAATTTCTTGAATATGTTCAGGATAGTTTCCTGCAACAATATGTCCTGGAACCAACAAGTGGCAAAGCCATATTTGGTTTAATAATAAGTGGTGAACCAGATTTAGTTAACAAGCTAACAGTACATCGACATTTATCTGATAGCAATTGTATTATGACTGAGTTCAATGAAATGTTTGAAAAGGAGAAACGTGGAACAACGACTAAGATTCTAGATTCAAATAAGGTTGACTTCAATGGCATGAAACAGAGACTGTCCACAGTCAACTGTGCAAACCCATTTATGAGCAAAACAATAGGGGTGGGAGGTGTTCAAAGAAGAATTTAAGGTGTTACATTTTATACACCTAAGAGGCAAGACATCTACTTGCCAAAAGAAAGCTATGGGTGACTGAAATGCAAAAGGATAACATAAAATTAAATGAAGTATGTATAAATGCAAGAACTAACATAGATCCTAGCAACTGGGAGAGATACAATGTACAGCAAAATTTTCAGAGCTACAAAAAGGAGTATAAAAAGAAACTTGCAAAGGATATCAAAATCAACACAATTTTTTTTACAATTATATTAGGAAATAGAGGGTGGTCAGGAGTGTTGATATTGTCCACTATTTTCTTATTTAAATTGACACGTTGAATAATTTCTGTGTGTCAGCATTACAGTAATGAAAAAAGTCCACTTGCCAGACATCCCGAGGAAACTAATATTCAGTCAAGGATAAAGGCCCACCAAAATTAATGTAAGCAAAATAACAGAAATAAAGAAAATAATGGCATCAAAGAACGACAAATCCCAGGACCAGGGTTTCCACCCCAAGGATTTAATAGAAGTAGGTGAAAACATTTCCGATACCCTAACTATAATCTTCTAAATTTCTCAATTTGGGAGCTGTTCCTTTAGCTTGGAAAATTGAGCATGTCACTCCACTATTTTAGAGAGGTGAGAGAGGGAGACCAGGGAACAATAGACCAGCTAACCTAACATCTGTTGTCAGGAAATTGCTACAGTCAATAATTAAAGTTATGGTGACTGAATATCTTGAAAATTTTCAGCTGATCAGACAGCAACATGGATTTGTAAAGTGTAGGTAATGCCTGATGAATCTGATTGAATCTTTTAAATTAAAGTAGTGGACAGGGGAATCTCTGTGGATGTTGTTTATATGGACTTCCCAAAGAGATTTGATGAAGTAATTCATAAACTGTTAGCTAAAGTTGAATATCATGGAATTGAAAATAAATTATTGATTATTGGTTAGAAAATTGGCTGAGCAGGGGGAGACAGAGAGTAGTGATAATGGTCAGGTACTCTAATTGGCTGGATGTGACTAACAGAATCCTGAAAAGGTCTGTTTTGGGGCCTTAGCTATTCACTATATTTATTTACAACTTGGATGATGGGTTAGAAAGCTACATATTCATGTTTGCTGATGACAAAAAGATAGGCAGCATTGTAAGCAGTGCATATGAATGCATAAAAATAGAGATTTTAATAGATTAAGTGAGCAAAAGTGTGGTAAATTGTTTTCAATGTAAGCAAATGTGAGGTCATCCACTTTGGACCTAAAAAAAATTGCTACATGGTGAAAAACTGGAAACACTTGAGGTCCAAAGAAACTAGGGGGTCCAGGTACATTGATTATTAAATTGTCATGAACAGGTACAGAAAATAATCAAAAGCCTAATAGAATGCTTTATATCTAAAGGTCTAGAATACAAGGGGATAGAAGTTATGCTTCAGCTATACAAAGGTCACACCTGGAGTACTGTGAGCAGTTCTGGGCATCACATCCTAGGAAGGACATATTGGTTTTGGAGAAACTGTAGTGTAGTTTTACCAGAATGATGTCTGGATTCCAATGGCTAAATTATAAATTCTAACGCAAGGCAGGGCTGTAGTCCCTGGGATTTAGAAGGTTAAGAGCTGATTTGATCAAAGTTTTCAAGATATTAAAAGAAACACATAGGGTAGATAGAGAGAAATTATTTCTGCTGGTTAACAATCTAGAGGACTAATGGGCTTAATCTAAAAATAAGAGCCAGATCTTTCAGAAGTGGTATTGGGAAACATTTCTATGCAAAAAGGGAGCTAGAAGTTTGGAGTCGCTTCTGCAAACTGCAGTTGACGTTAGATCAACTGTTAATTTTAAACCTGAGATTGATAGAATTTGCTAACCAAGGATATTAAAGGATATAGGGCAAAGTCAGGCATATGAGGTTGGGTTTCAGATCCTGCTGAATGATTCACAGGCTCGAGGTGATAAATGGCCTACACCCGTTCCAATGTAGTTGGGTACAGGGTTACTTGTTGTCTGTTTCTCTGAGGAAATGCCTGGTTGGTTTTCAACCATTCTGTTATGGGGAGGAGGTAAGCTTCTGAGGTTTAATACTCACGCTGTAGAGATTCTTGGTCATGGACTTGCATCATACCGGTCTGTGGTCTTGTGCATCACAGAAGCAGTACGCCCTGCTGTGACGTGGAAGAAGAAATGAAGGAAAACAGAAAATGTTGGAAATACTTAGTAGGTCAGGCAGCATCTGTGGAAGGGAATGTACATCAGTACAGACCTGAAACGTTAACTCCTTTTCTCTGCCCAGATAGTGCTTGACCTTGTGAATATTTCCAGCATTTTCTGTTATTTCAGATTTCCAGCATCTGCAATATTTTGCTTTTGAAGAAAGAAAGGAGTTGCATTTGTATAGTGTCTTCCAAAACCTCAACCTCCTAGAATGCTTTACGCCCATTGTTTTCCTTTGGTGTGTAGTCACTGTTATGGTGTAGGAAATGTAGGTGCCGATTTGCACAAATCAAGATCGCATAAACAGCAATGAGATAATGACTGCAACATCTGTTTTAAGGATACTGTTTGAGAGAAAATATTGGCCAGGACAACAGGGAGAGCCCCCTGCACTTTTTAAAAATAGTACAGTGGGATATTTGAACAGATCCTCTGTTTAACATCCGAAAGATGACCTTACTGACAGTGCAGCACTCCCTCAGTATTGGCCTGAGGTGGCTGCCTCAATCTTCTGATGGAGGTGAGAGCCCTACCACTGAGTCAAGGTGGTAATGTATCACATTGGGATACTTAAAATAAATAAGTGACCTCATGGTGTCTGGGGTAACATATTAGCATGGATAGAGGATTGGTTAGCTAACAGGAAGCAGAGAGTAGGGATAAATAGGTAATTTTTTGGGTTGGCAAGTTGGAACTAGTGGAGTGCCACTGGGATCAATGCTGGGTCTCAACTATTTACAATCTATATCAATGACTTGGATGAAGGGACCGAATGTATGGTTGCTAAATTTGCTGACACAAAGATAGGTAGGAAAGTAATATGTGAGGGGGACATTGAGTTTACAAAGGGATTTAGATAGTTAAGTGAGTGGGCAAAAATTTGGCAAATGGAGTATAATATGGAAAAATGTGAACTTAAATTTGATGGAAAGAATAGAAAAGCAGCATATTATCTAAATGGAGAGAGATTGCAGGAACCAATTTGCACACAGCAAGACCCCATTTAAATGAGCAGTTGAGCTGTTTGCCTGTTGGTTGAGTATTGACTAGGACAATGGGGAAATCTCTCCTGCTCTTTGCAAGTGCCAAGGCATCTTTTATGCCCACCTGAGAGAGTAGACAGGACTTCAGTTTAATGTTTCATCCAACAAAGACACCTCCGATAGTGCAGCACTGGAGTAGGGGCCTGGATTCTAGGGCCACACCTCTACCGTGACAATACCTCTACCAATCAGCGTCTACTTGCCAATCAGTCAGCACTGTCTTCTCATGCAGTATAAATTGTTGCTCCCTTGAGATTTTGTATTCTTGCAATTCTGTCCTGATGAGTGCAAGATGAAAAACTTCAACAGCATATTTCTTTTCAGCAATACGCAAGTTCTGTGCTACCAAGTAATAATTTGTATTATTTTTGTTCCTATAACATTGTACTTGGACAGACCCCACTGCTTGTTGTGGGCTCATTGGTGTCAACACAATTTGCCCATTCTACATGGGAGCAGTGTAGCAAATATATAATGGATGTGAACTGGTGGAGGCATAAAGGAATTCGGGATGAATCTGGAAGAACACCCAAAAGTTAGGATACTTTGTTTAACCGTGAAAATGTTTTAGTGGTAGTCAGATTGCGACAGAGGCAGATGGAAGGTGCATGTAGGAGAGCAAGCTGAAACCTGAATCAAGAGCAAATACTCTTTGTCCTATTCTCAATAAGTTCCCATTTCAATTGAAATTGTCTCTCAAGAACACTTAATGTGCTTTAAGCACAGTCTTAGTGATTGATATGATCTTTACCCACAGAGTGATGAGAATGTGGAACTTGCTACCATTTGGAGTAGTTGAGATGAATGACATTGCATTTAAGGGGAAGCTAGATAAGCATGCGTGTGAAAGGAATAAAAGGCTCTATTGATAAGATTAGGGTGGGAGGAGACTGGGGTGGAGCATAAATATCGGCATTGATCTTTTAGGCTGAATGGCCTCTTTCTGTGCTGCAAATTCTATGGCAAGGCAAGTGGTTAGTGCGATTTGTCCAGTGTAGGCAGTTGCCTGGGGGAAGTGGTATAAACTGTATCTGTTGAGGTCGAAAGAAGCAGAAGGAATTGCAAGGCAAAATTTTAGCATTTAATGAAACTAACAATTATGCAGGTTCCCTTAACCTGGCAAATGTGTTTTAATTTATGCTGTACTGGTCATTTATATGTCTATAATAGTACGTGACATTTTGCCAGTTTAATATTGTAACGGGAAACAATAGACTGACCTTGAAACTACCTCTGCAGCTGAGTTAAAGTTTTAATCAGTTGACTCCTGAACCTAATTGTAATAGAGATAAACATATTTTTATATATAAAAGTATTAGTAATCTTGGGTAGGGAGACCTCAATATGTGCTGAACAGCTACAACCCAGATTAGCCCTTAGAATGGCTTATTTCGTAATGGAAAGGGGCCTTCTCCCGCTGTGGGACATGGACAGATTTATGTGACTGTGATATGAGGGATAATCTGATCTATTTACCTCGGTGCCCTGCTTTCTAACCCCACCCCCCCACCCCAGTTTCCACCATCCAATAATATCCCCTTTGCAAAAGGGTAACTCTTAAGTCCCCAAGAACAACATCACAGGAGGTTGGCTAATGTGTGTAAACCTAGCACATATTACAAATTTATTTTAGAACCGTTCTAAGTCCCTCTCAAAAACTTGTGCCAGTATGCAACCCCTTAAGCTGTAAAAGTACGGTGTTCAAGACTGTGTAAATTTTCCTGACTACCATCATTATCTGATAGTGGAAAGAACTCAACATTCGAGGCTCCCACCTTAAAAGCACGTTGATACACCAAAAGCACTTATTAATGCCTTATTAGTAGAACACTAGTTTGTGCTAGTCATTTCCTTCTCATGTTAGCCCTTCCACATATAGACACAAAGTGGGTAAGAAAAAAAAATCAAAAAATCAAGTCTGTATGGTTAGACTACATTTGGAGTGCTTGGCATGGTTCTGGTCTCCCTATTACACAATTAGAGGCACTGGAGAGGGTCCAAAAAAGATTCACCAGGGATGTTACCAGAATTCAGAGCTTATAGCTATCAGAGATGTTTGAGTCTTTTCTCTAGAAAAAGAAGGCTGAGGGGTGACCTGATAGAGGTCTTAAAAATTATAAAGGGGTAGAAGTAAAGAAGATAGTTTCTACTTGTGGGAGAATTCAAAACTAGGGGCCATAAATATAAGAATAAATCAGGAATTCAGGAGAAACTTGTCTTCTCAGAGTGATTAGAATGTGGAATTCATTACCACATTGAGCAGGGGTGGGGTAAATGTATTTAAGGGGAAACTAGTTAAGTACATGAGGGTGAAAGAAATAGGAGGATTTGGGGATTTTGGATGAAGTAGAATAGGAGGAGGTTTGTGCGGAGCATAAAGAACAGCATAGACTTTTAAGTTCTTTTACTGTAAATTCAAATAGAATTCTATTTTTAAAAAAGCTGTCCTTGGGAACATAGGAATTGCTAGATGAAAAAAGACTATGCTTCATCGAGTCTGCCCGTGTGCATTTCTTGGTCCCCAGGGTGCTACTGTTGGAGCCCTTCAACATGTTGTCATCTTTTTGAGTCAAAGAATGTTGAATGACTCAGCATGATCAAATGAAAGGACAGGGAAAAATACACCAGTAGCCAGAAAAACTGGCAAAACCCAACTCCCATCGACCCCAACTGATGACGAGATAGGCAACTCTGGGTCCTAGGCATAATGGAGAGAGCAGGGTCCTTTTCTGATGTGCTCTGATGGCCTTGATTTCATGTCTAGATTGCATTATGTCTCACAGGAGATCTGACAGATGCTAAGACACAGAACAGGATCGGATCTGTTCAACACGAGGTCGAATGGCAAACCTATCAGGCGATCCTGAAACAATCTAGAGTTTTGGAAAAGACAAAGTGGATCGATATCAAAGGAAATCATGGTACAACAGTCACATTGATTTTTGGCATTTCCCTTTATGGTTGTAGTGCAGCAACTCAGTTATTAATGATTGTATCAACACAGAAGGCCATTTGGCCATTGTGTCCATGCTGACTCTCTGCAAGAGCAATTCCCCCCCCCCCCCCCCCGCCCATAGCCCTGCAATGTTTTTTCTCTTCTGATAATTACCCAGAACACTTTTGAAAGCCACAATTGAATCTGCGCCCACCATGCTCTCAGGCAGTGCATTCCAAATCCTTACCACTTGCTGCATGAAAACATTTTTCCTCATGTTGCCTTTGGTTCTTCAGCTAATCACCTTGAATTAGTATTGTCTGAAAAAAGATTTGCATTTATATAGCGCTCACAACCTCCAGGCAATCCAAAGTGCTTTAGGGCCAATGAAGCACTTTTTGAAATGTAGTCACTGTTGTAGTTTAGAAAACAGCAGCTAATTTGGATGCAGCAAGAACCCACTACAGCTATTTGATCAAAACTACATAATCAGGTTTTTTTTTAGCAGCGTTGGTTGAAGGATAAATATTGGCCAGGACACTGGGGCTTTGGTTTAACATCTAGTACAAAAGATGTCACCTCCCATAGTGCAATGCTCTCTGAAGTGTCAGCCTGGATCATTTGCTCGGGTCTCTGGAGTTGGAATTGGACCCACAGCCTTCTGAGTCTGTGATGAGCGTACTGCCACTGAACTACAATGAGGGGTTGGCAGAAACACCCACCAAAGAAACAGGGGAGCCCAGTTATGTTGTCTTCACTATTTTCTCGAGTTTCCTGGTGGCCATGTAAATGTCATAGTCATTATGGCTCAGAAGGAGACCATTCAGCCCATTGAATCTGTAGAAAGCCTGTTCACTCTATCTCCAAAGCCCTCAAGTGCTTATTCATAACCTTTTAAAAGCATTCATTGCCTCCATGTCCATTACCCTCTCAGGCAGCAAATTCCAGGTCATTACCACTTGCTACTTAAAAAGTTCTTCCTCACATCCACCCCCCCACCCCCCTCCTCATCCCCTGTCCAAAACCTAAATCTATGTCCCCTGATCCTTGTCCTATCAGCTAATGAGAACAGCTTTTCTTTGTGCACCTTATCTAAGCCTGTCATGATCTTGTACATCTTTATCAAATCTCCCCTCAATCTCCTTTGCTCCAAGGAGAACATCCCAGCCTCTCCAACCTAAACTTGTAGCCACAAACCCTCATCCTTGGAACCATCCTGGTAAATCTCCTCTGCACTGTCCCAAGGACCATCCAATCCTTCCTAAAGTGTAATGACCAGAATTGGAAGCAATACTCTTGTTATGGCATAACCATTGCTTTAAAAAGGTTCACCATAAGCTTTAGTACTCAATGGGCTGAATCTTTCAAGGAGTGACAATCACTGTCTGTTTGCTGTTCCATTCCTACTTTCTTTACACTAAGATGGAGCTCTGCATTTCTGGCCCGGACTTCCAAACCGGGCCTCTTCAGAAATATGGAGCCTACCTGTTCTCTGAGTCTTTCTTCATAGTGCAGGATCATCAGTGGAAGCCGAGCCACACACCCTTTTTACCCTACTAGCTGCTGTATTTTGGTAAGTCTTCATTCACTAACACACTGAAAAGCTTTGAGACAATTAAATAGCTTTTCATTATGGTAGTGAATGACTGCCAATGCCATAAGTGGATAGGGTGCCAGCTGGATAGGGTGGGTGGGTCAGCGGAGATTCGAGAAGGTTGAAGGGTCAGTGGGGGAGTTGGAGAGTCATGGAGAATTGGAGGTGGAGTGGGTCAGAGGGTTGGTGGGGAGAGGCGGAGGGGGTGGGGGGGGGGGGGTCAGTTGGGGGGGGGCGGAGTCAGGGAGGTGGTCAGTTGTTAGTTACTCAGGAATTAGACCTGATTTTTTTTTCCATCTGACATTTCCTCGGTAACTATCTAGGTAAGTAAATCAGAAAGTTTGAGACTTTTTTTGGAGGGTCGCGGGGAGTAGAGAAATTGCCTATTGAAAGTTGAAACTTCCCAGGCAATTCCTGTGGAGTTCTTGCATTGGGACTTCCAAGGGTGCATCCAGTCTCCAACAATCCAGAGACTGGAAGATCTGGGCTTAGATTTGTGAAACCTGAAATCCATATGCCTTGCTAATACTCTGTCAATATGTCCTGCCAAATATCTATGCACATGAGCCCCCAGATCCCCCTGCCCCTGTACACTCTTAAGTCTGTATTGAACTTCCATCCATCCCCATTACAAAGGGCCACCAGAGTTAGTGCCACTGGGTAGGGACTCCCCTGAGCCAGAGTTACTTGTCCAAGGTCTTATTTCAGATGTCACAAGAAATGAAGTCTGCTGGTTTCCATAAGACTGCACATCAATGCTATGCCTGGAAGTGATCTGGCCCCTCTAACTCTGCTCTCCACTCCCCATCCCCATCAAATAGTTCTTTAAAATTCCTGAATGGTCTCTCTTCTTTTTCCCACTCCTCCCACAACCCATTTTGGCTTTCAAAAGTCCACAGCAGAAAGTTATAATGTAGGACATATTGCCCAATAACCTACCACGTTTGAAACCAGTGATGTTCTTCTAAGAATGGGTGTTGTGATTCAAACAAGACAACATTCACTGGAAGTGAAACAGTGCAGGCAGCCTTTCAGGGTGTGGTCATGAATTTGAATATTTTTGTTTTGGGAGTAGTTCAATTTTAAAACTCTCATCTTTGTTTTCAAATCCCTCCATGGCCTCATTCCTCTCTTTCTGAAATCTCCTCCAGCCCCATAACCCACCGAGATCTTTGTAGTCTCTCAAATTCTGGCTGCCTGTGCTTCCCCACTCCCTTCACCGTTGGTGGCTGTGCGTTCAGCTGTCTCGATCCTAAGCTCTGGAATTCCTTCCATAAACATCTCTCTCCTCCTTTAAGATGCATCTTAAAATCTACCTCTGTCCAGGCTTTTGCGCACCAATCGTAATATATCTTTATGTTATGTCAAAGCTTGTCTGATTATACTCCTGTGAAGTATCTTGGGACTTTTCACTATATTAAACTACTATATAAATACAAGTTGTTGTCATATCCACTGTGATGTAGTCTTCTCTTTCTCATTACAGACGCCTTCAACATTCCATCACTTGAGAGCATCAATAACTACTACAGGTATTGTGCTTGAAGTCTATCTAAAATTAGGTTCTCAAATGCACTGCGTGATGTGATGTTGAGCTGTACAATTAAATTCCTGGGTCATTCTAAGAAACTGATCTAAGGCAAGAAAAATGCAGCTGGCATAATTTTTTTGGCTCGCTTAGAGTGAAACTTGCCTTAGGTGTTTTTTCACTTGGCTCTCACAGTGTCAAGTGCCATCGATGACTTCATCAGCAACCTGTTCTGACAGGTTCCAGACGGTCTACTGGAAACTGCACAAGACCAACAACAAAGAAGACTGTATACTTGGTTTTCCCTTATTGTGGAAAACACCCTAGCTCCCACCTGCTGCTTTTCAGGATAGTATAAATAAGAGGGATGTGGCAAAGATAGAGTACCAAAACTTGTCATGCCAATGCAGAAACGAGAGAGGGTGGGAAAGGATTGCAGAGGAGGTGTGTGCTTGGTGGAATTTAAATACCACTGGAAATTTTCACCTAACCGGTTTGAATAAAATTTCTCTGACATTTCCTATGAATACATCTTTTAGACTTTGGGTATCATATAATTGTGATGGCCCAGAAGGAGGTCATTCAACCCATCGAGTCCATGCTGGCTGTCTGTCAGTCCCATTCCCTGCTCTATTCCTGTAAGTGCTGCAAGTTTACTTCTCTCAAGTGCCCATCTAATTCCCTTTTAAAATCATTGATAGTCTCTGCTCCCAGTACCCTTGTAGGTAGTGAGTTTCAGCTCATTACCATCTGCTGCATAAAAAAAGTTCCTTTCTATAACTCCCCACCCCATCCCTGCATATCTGTGGCCAAAGCTTTAAATCTGTGTCCTGTTGTCCTTGTACAGTCAACAAATAGGAACAGCTTTACTTTGTCTTCCTTATCTGATAAACCTGTCATAATCATGTACACTTCTTTCAAAACTCCTTTCAACATCCTTTGCTCCAAAGACCCAGTTTCTCCATCCTAATCTTGTAGCTAAAATCCCTCATTCCTGGAACCATTCTGACAAATCTCCTCTGTACCTTCTCAAGCATTCTCATATCCTTCCTATTGTATGGTGACCAGAACTGGACAAAATACTCTAGCTGTGGTCTCGCCAGAGCTTTAAAAAGATTCAGTATAACTTCTTGCTTTCAATACCTCTACATATGAAGCCTAAGATTTTATATGCTTTGTTAATTACTCTTTCAGTATGTCCTGTCACCTTCAAAGATATATGCATATGAATTCCCAAGTCCACCTGTTCCTGTACACTCTTTAGAACTGTGCTATTTAATCTATATTGCCTCTCCCTCTCTTATGCTAAAATGCATCACCTCATACCTCCCTGCCCATTCTGTCAGCCTATCTATGTTCTATTGCAGTCAATTAGTATAATTCTCATTGTCTGCCACGCCTCCAAGTTTGTAATCATTGGCAAATTTTGAAATTTTACCTTGTACTCCAATATTCAAGTCATTTGTGTATTTAAAAAAAGTGGTCCTTCCACTGACCCTTGGGAAAACACCATTGTCTACCATCCTCCAATCTGAAAAGAACATTTACCATAATTCAGTTATCTGTTCTTATGGCAATTTTTTTATCCAAGCTTACACTGACCCTCTTATTACATGAGCTTCAGCTTTGTTAACCAGCCTTTTCTCTGGTATTTTGTCAAATGCTTTCTTAAAAGCAATTCCTTCCTAAAGTGTGGTGCCTAGATTTGGTCACAATACTCCATTTGGAGCTGACCTTGCATTTTACGTAGATTCAGCATAACATTATTGCTTTTGTACTCCGTGCCCCTATTTATAAAGCCCAGCTTTATTAACTGCTTTGTTAACCTGTCCTGCCATCTTCAAAGACTTGGGGAAGAATTTTCTCCCTGTCAGGTGTGCCGGATGGAAGCGGGCGCGGAGCTGATCGCCGCCATTTTATGTGAAAGGACCAATTAAGGCCTGCCCAGTGTGACGCGTGCCTGGTAGCGCTCAGCGCTACCTGTGCGGGTGGGGGGAGGAGGGAGAGTCGGGCCCTGTGCTCTTTCGTGCATGCACGCGAAAGAGTGCAGAAATCTCCCTGAGGCACAGAGCTGCCTCAGGGAGATTAAGTTCATATTTAAAGTTTGAAATAAAGAGAGATAAAAATTATTCAGACATGACCCTCACGTGACCGTGTCACATGAGCTGAGACGTGTTTATGAAGTCAGCAAAATTTATTGTTTAATAAAACCTTCATGAAACCTCATCCTGCCTGTGGATGAGGTTTCATGGAAAACGTGAAACCTGCTTGGGCTCTTCGCCTGCCCGCCAACCATAAGCTTGGATGGGCAGCGTTCATAACTGCCTTAATTGGTTTTTAAATGGCCTTAACAGGCCTTTGCCAGTTCGCTGAATGGAAGATCGGAATGACGCGTGGTGACGTTGGGACACACGTCTAATGTCACCGCGCATCATTTTACGTGTCGGCATGCGGGGCCCGTCCCCGCACACTGACATGAAAATTCTCCCCTTTTACACAAATATCCCCAGGTTTGGCTGTTCTTGCATCCACTTTAAAATTTCACCTCTCGTCTCTCCCCATTCTTCCTATCAAAATGTATCATCGCACACCTTTCTGCATTGTTTCATCTGCCATGTGTCCACTCATTCCACCAGCCTATGTACGTTCTCTTGAAGTCTATTACTATCTTCCTCAGTCTTTATTACACTTCCAAGTTCTGTCATCTGCAAATTTTGACGTACAAAATAGGAGCAGGAGTAGGTCATTTGGCCCTTCGAGCCTGCTGCACCATTCAATATGATCATGGGTGATCCTCAATCTCAACACCATACTCCCGTTCTCTCCCCATATCCCTTGACGCCTTTAGAGTCTAGAAATCTGTCTATTTCCTCCTTAAATATATTCAGTGACTTGGCCTCCACAGCCTTCTGTAATAGAGAATTCCACAGGTTCACCACCCTCTGAGTCAAGAAATTTCTCCTCATCACAGTCCTAAATGGCCTATCCTGTATCCTGAATCTGTGACCCCTTGGCTAAAAAAGTTCTCTTGAACGCAAGCCAGAGGAAATATCATCCCTGCATCCAATCTGTCCAGCTCTGTCAGAATTTTATACATTTCAATGAGACGCCCCCCTTCATTCTTCTAAACTCCAGTGAGTACAGGCCCAGTCGACCCAATCTCCCCTCATACGACAATCCTGCCACCCTAGGAATCAGTCTGGTGAACCTTTGCTGCACTCCTTCTATGCCAAGTATATACTTTTTTTTTTAGGTAAGGAGACCAAAACTGTACACACTACTCCAGGTGTGGTTTCACCAAGGCCCTGTACAGCTGCAGTAAGACATCGTTGCTCTTGTACTCAAGTCCTCTCCCAATGAAGGCCAACATACCATTTGCCTTCTTAACTGCTTGCTGGACCTGCATGCTTGCTTTGTGATTGGTGTACAAGGACACCCAGGTCCCTTTGTACATCAACATTTCCCAATCTATCGCTATTTAAATAATACTCTGCCATTCTGTTTTATTCCTACAGAAGTGGGTAACTTCACACTTATCCACGTTATACTGCACCTGCCGTGTATTTGCCCATTCACTCAACTTGTCTAAATCACCTTGAAGTGTCTCAACGTCCTCCTCACCACTCAAATTCCCACCAAGTTTCGTGTCATCAGCAAACTTGGAAATATTACATTTGGTTCCCTTATATCCAAATCATTGATACATAGTGAATAGCTGGAGACCAGCACTGATTCCTGTGGTACTCCACTAATTGCCACCTGCCACTCCGAAAAGACCCATTTATTCCTACTCTGTTTCCTACCTGCTAACCGATTCCCAATCCATGCCAATATATTACCCCCAATCCCACGTGCTTTAATTTTGCACACTAGCCTCTTATGTGGGACTTTATCAGTGTGAAGGGCACAGAGGGCGCAAAATTCTTGAACTACATTCAAGAGAACTTTTTTAACCAGCATGTAACAAGCCCAACGAGAGGGGGCACAATTCTAGATTTAGTCTTAAGAAATGAAGCTGGGTAAGTGGATGAAGTAGCATTGGGGGACCATTTTGGAGATGATGACCGTAACATAGTTAGATTTAGCGTTGTTCTGGAAAAGGACAAAGATAGAACAGGAGTAAAATTCTAAATTGGGGGAAGACAAATTTTACAAAGCTGAGAGGTGAGCTGGCGAGAGTGGACTGGACGTGGCTATTAGAAGGAAAAACTGTGTCAAATCAGTGGGAACCATTCAAAGGCAAGATTCTACAGGCACAAAGTAGACTTGTCCCCTCAAAGAAAAAGGGCGGTATTGCCAAATCTAGAGCCCCCTGGTTATTCAGAAGTATACAGCCAAGATAAAGCAGAAGAAGAAAGCTTATGACAGTCACAAAAGCTTAATACTGTAGAAAGCCTTGAGCAGCATAGAAAATACAGGGGTGAAATAAAAATGGAAATGAAAAAAACAAAGAGGATATGGAAAAATGTTGGCAGATAAAATCAAAGAAAATCCTAAGATGTTTTACCAGTTCATTAACAGCAAGAGAGTAACTAAGGAAAGGGTAGGGCCTGTCAGAGGTGTACATGGTAACTTGTGAGTTGATGCAGAAGATGTGGGCAGGGTTCTCAATGAGTACTTTGTCTCCGTCTTCACTAAGGAGAGGGATGATGCATACATTCTAGTTAAAGAGGAGAAGTGTGAAATATTAGATACAATAAGCATAGTGAGAGAGGGAGTACTGGGGGGACTGGCATCCTTGAAGGTGGATAAATCACCAGGGCCAGATGGATTGTATCCCTGGCTGTTGAAGGAAGCCAGGGAGGAAATAGCAGATGCTCTGAGGATCATTTTCCAAACCTCACTAGATACAGGCGAGGTCCCAGAGGATTAGAGGTCTGTGAACATTGTACCATATTTAAAAAGGGTGCGAGGGATAGGCCAGAAAAATATAGGCTGGTCAGTCTGACTTTAAGGTGGACAGATTATTGGAAACAATTCTGAGAGACAGGATAAACTGCCACTTAGAAAGATGTGGATTGATCAGGGATAGTCAACATGGTTTTGTTAGAAGATCGTGTCTTACTAACTCAATAGAATTTTTTGAGAAAGTAACAAGGAGGATTGGTGAGGGTAGTGCAGCGGATGTTGTCTACATGGATTTCAGTAAGGTATTTGACAAGACCCCACATGGCAGACTGGTCAGGAAAGTGAGATCTCATGGGATACAGGGGAAGGTGGCAGGTTGGATCCAAAATTGGCTCAGTGACAGGAAACAAAGGGTAATGGCCGATGGATGATTTTGTGAATGGAAAACGGTTTCCAGTGGTGTTCCACAGGGCTCGGTGTTGGGGCCTTTGCTGTTTGTTGTATATATTAATGATTTAGACTTAAATGTCTAAAGGCATGAGTGGGAAGTTTGCAGATGACATAAAAATTGGCTGTGTAGTTGGTAGTGAAGAGGATAGCTATCGACGCCAGAATGATATCAATGGTTTGGTTGAGTGGGCAGAGAAGTGGCGAATGGAATTCAATCCGGAAATGTGTGAGGTAATGCATTTGGGGAGGGCAAACAAAGCAAGGGAATACTCAATAAATGGGAAGTTATTGAGAGGGGTCGAGGAAGTGAGAGACCTTGGAGTGCAATGTCCACAGGTCCTTGAAGGTAGCAGGACAGGTGAACAAGGTACTCAAGAAAGCATATGGAATGCTTTCCTTTATTGGTTGGGATATTGAATACAAAAGCAGGGATGTAATGATGGAAATGTGTAAAAAGCTGGTTAGGCCACAGCTGGAATTTTGTGTACAGTCCTGGTCACCACATTTCAGGAAGGATATAATTACCCTGGAGAGTATGCAGAGGAGACTTACAAGAATGTTGCCAGGGCTTGAAAATTGCAGCAATGAGGAGAGATTGGGTAGGCTAGAGTTGTTTTCCTTAGATCAGAGGTGGCTGAACGGTGACCAAATCAGGTGTACAAAATTATGAGGGGCCTAGAAAGGGTAGACAGTAAAGACTTGTTTCCCCTAGCTGAGGGGTCAGTTACAAAGGGGCATTGATTAAGGTGATTGGTAGAAAGATTAGAGGGGACATGAGGAAAAACTTTTTTACCTAGAGGGTGGTGAGTGTCTGGAATTCACTGCCTAAGTTGGTGGTTGAGGCTGAAATGCTCAACTCATTTAAAAGGTACCTGGATCTACATTTGAAGTGCTGTAACCTGTGAGGCTACGGACCAGATGCTGGAAAGTGGGATTAAAATGAGCGGCTAGTTTCTTTTTTCTCTTTTTGTGTCTCACAGACGCGATGGGCTGAATGGCCTCTTTCTGCACCATACCCTTTCTATGGTTATGAAAAGCTTTCTGAAAATCTAAATACACCACATCCACTGGTTCTCCCATATCTATTCTACTAGTTACGTCCTCAAAAAAACTCCAGTAGGTTTATCAAATATTATTTCCCTTTCATAAATCCATGTTGACTTAGAAAATATCAATGGGATTAGACAAAGTGCCCTGTTATCATATCCTTAAAAAAAGGACTCAAGCTTTTTCCCTACTACTGATGTTAGGCTAACTGGCCTGTAATTCCCTGTTTTCTCCCTCATCCTTTTTTAAATAGTGGAATTATATTTTCCAACCTCCAATCTGCTGAGATTGTTCCAGAATCTACAAAATTTTGGAAGATGACAACCAACGCATCCACTATTTCCATAGCCGCCTCCTTTCGTGCACTGGGATGTAGATTATCAGGCCCTGGAGGTTTATCGGCTTTCAGTTCCATTAATTTCTCCAGCACTAATTTTTTAGTAATAGTAGTTTCCTTCCCTGCACCCCCTATTTCAAGTCATTAATATATATCAAAAGCAACATGGGTCCTAGTGTGAGGTCTTGGGAACACCACTGTATACCTCCCTCCAGTGTGAAAAACAGCCAATTGCCACTGTGCTGTTTTCTATCTATCCCTTAGGCAATTTTGTATCCATGTTGCTACTGAACCTTTTGTCTCATGAGCTTCAATTTTGCTAACAAGATTAACATGAGATTTTTTTTCCTAATCAAATGTCTTCGAAAGTCCATATGCAAATCACCAACTGCACTGCCCTCATGTGGCCTCGTCGAAAACTCAAATCAACTTGGTGAAACATGATTAATTAACCCTTAACAAATGTGTGCTGGCTGCCCTGTAAGTAGCTCAGACTTGTCCAAGTGTCTGTTAAATTTCTCTTAAATTATTGGACTGGATTTAATGGTTATGACATTGGGCCCATCCACCAGCTGGAGAGCCAGAAGCAGCTCTGACGTGGCCATTTCTGAGTGCCCCAATACTATTATAAGCCAATTAGGCACCTATCTGCCTGTCGTTGGGGTTCCCAAGTCCTACAGAGCGGATGTCCAGCCTCCAAGAGCTTCTGGACAAAGGCAAAGGGGAGTTGAGGGGGGAGTTGGGGAAGTGTTAATTGTTCAGCAAGTTCACTTTTAAATACATTTTGAGGTCTTCCTGATACAACTTCTGTTAATCACTTTCACCCTGGGTCCTACACCTGTGGTTAACAGGCATGAGTATCCTGGAGCAAATTTATGGGCAGTTCAGGGCAGCCAGTCCAAGTCTACAGTGGTGGAGGCATCTAATCAGGGCTCTGGGCAGCGTATCACTGCCCATTGGAAGTTTAAATTTTGCACCCAAGTACTGTGCATGTGCACACATCAGGACTTCTCTGGGTTCCAACATGCATCTGTGATGAACATCTCTAAGTTCGCTGCTCATTCAATTGGAAGATCTGGACTTTTATAACTATCTTATATTCACTTCTGGTCTCCTCCAGAAGTGAAAACAGCTTCTCTGTCTTTACCTTATCAAACCTTTTCATGACATTAAAGATAGTTATCAGATCATGCCTCAGTCTTTTTTCTAGAGAAAAGAGACCTTGCTTATTTAATCTTTCCTGATAGATATAAACTCTCAGTTCTTGGATTATTCTAGTAAATCATTTTTTGCGCTTTTTCCAGTATCTGTATATCCTTTTTCTAATATGGAGACCAGAATTGTTCACAGTACTCAGTTTGATCTAACCAAGGTACTATGCAAGTTTAATGTAACTTTGTTGCTTTTCAATTCGATCCCTCTAGAACTGAACTCTACTGCTTTTGTTTATGGCCTTATTAACCTGTGTTGCAACTTTTAGTTTGTGTTTCGGTACCCACAGATCCCTCTGCTCCTCTACCCAATTTAGACACTTATTTTCAGGAAGTATTTGGGCACCTTATTCTACTTGCCAAAGCATATTAGCTCTCACTTATCTATGTTGAAGTTCATTTGCCAATTACACAGTTTAATAAGTTTATTCTTGTATTTTGTCACAGTCTTCCTCAGTATTAACTACAACGACCTAAATTTGGTGTCATACACAAATTTTGAAATTGTACCTCACACTTCTGGGTCCAAATTGTTCTGTAAATCATGAACAAATGTGATCCCAGCACTGATACTTGTGGTTCATCACTTCCTATCTTTTGCCAGTCTGAGTAGCTGCCCTTAACACCTACGCTCTGTTTTCTATTTTGTAGCCAGCTTGCTATCTATTCAGCTAACCTGACTCCAGACACTCTGACCTTAGGTGTGATTCTGCTATGAATGCTATGACTACAAGAACAGTTCAGAGGCTGGGAATTCTGTGGCAAGTAACTCACCTCTAGACTCTCCAAAGCTTGCCCACCATCAGCAAGGCACAAGTTAGGAGTGTGATGGAATACTCTCCACTTGCCTAGATTCGTGTGCTCTAACGACTCTGAGGAAGTGTGACACAATCCAGGACAGATCAGCACCCAACTACCACCTTAAACATTCACTATCTCCAGCGGCGCACAGCAGCAGTATACCTTTTACATGATGCACTGCAGCAACATTCCACAGCTCCTTTGACAGCACTTTTCAAACTCGTGACCTCTATCAGCTAGAGAGACAAGAACAGCAGATGCATGGGAACACCATCACCTGCAAGTTTCCCTCCAAGCCACACACCATCCTTACTGGGAGCTATATTGCCGTTCCTTCACTGTTGCTGGGTCAGAATCCTAGAGCTTCCTTCCTAACAGTATTTACACCAGGTGAACTGCAGCGGTTCAAGAAGGCAGCTCATCACCACCTTCTCAAGGGGAATTAGGGATGAGAAACAAATGCTGGCCTTGCCACTAATGCTCACATCTCATGAAAGGATTAAATAAAAAATGCAGTACCTTATCATAGGCCTTTGGAAATCTGAATACACTGACCTCATCTACCCTTCTTGTTACTTCAAAGAATTCAGCAAGGTTGGTCATATCTGTGTTGACTACCAACATACCCTCTAAGTATTTTTTGGAGTGTTTAAGTGTGCGGCCTTGAAATTTTTTTTGCATGGCCGCACCTGTGTGGTAACAAAGGGGCCAACTTGTGCACAGCCAGTGCAGGGACTTTGGGGTTGCTGTGCAACTTAAGAGAAAACATTGCTGACTATTACTTTTTTCAATTTCTAGACGCTTTTCTATTACATCTTTGTAAGAATTCTATTAACTTTCTTACCATTTATATTAAGCTAATTGGCCTTGTTGGAACTGGACTTAATAACTGGACTTTATAAATATAAGGATCACTCTATGGGCAGAATGTTTAACTTCTGACTTATAATAATTCACTTTTAAGATTTGAGATTAAGCTAAAGAAGACAAGGTGACAGTAAAAGAAACCAAATTAGATTGGCATTTTTAAGAAATCACTACATTTAATACATATCCATAAAAGTTTATGACTTTGAAACTTATGATGCTCATTTTACAGGAAATATTCTGCCCATCGTCAGGATGGTTCCTTCCATTATGTACATCAAACTCACTTTGGAAATTACTCCTTCATCTGTGCTGATGCCACCCCAAGTCCTGGCCCCAAAAGACCATTCAATTTCTTTGGGTTCTTGAACCAGGTAAGAACACAATTACATTATAGAGAATTAAAGCTTACTTTTAATTTTTTAATTTATTCTCGGGATGTGGGTGTCACTGGCAAGGCCAACCTTAAGGGCAACCGTGGCAGTTTGAGAACTTGAATTCACTTTTGAAGATCTGGAAATAAACAGCTGACATCTGTGAAACTGACAGTGAAGCTGTTGGATTGTCATTAAAAATAAAGGTGGTCCAATAATGTCCTTTAGGGGAAGGAAACCTGCCGTCTTTACCTGGTCTGACCTTTATGTGACTCGAGTCCTACTCCAACGTGCCTGACTCTTAACTGCCTTCTGAAGTGGACAGTAGACTGTTTTGCACAAACAGCAATGTGATCATGATCAGATAATCTGTTTTAGTGATGTTGATTATGAGATAGACCAATTCCCATTCAGAGACTCAAGCATACAATCCAGGCTGGACTCCCAGTGCAATACTGAGGGAGTGCAGCACTAGTGGAGGTGCTGTCTTCCAGATAAGACATTAAACTGAGGTTTGCCTTCTCCGGTGGATGTAATAGATCCTGCAACACTATTCGAAGAAGAACGAGGGATTTCTTTGGTCCTAGCCAACATTTATCTCTCAAACACTAGAACAGATTATCTGGTTGTTTACCTCATTGCTGTGTATGGGACTTTATGCACATTCTGGCTGCTACTTTTACCTAAATTACAGCAATAATACTTCAAAATCAATGAATTGGATGTAAGGCCCTTTGGGATGTCAAATACAAATGCAAGTTCTTTCTTTCTTTAGTGCATAAGTACTAACAGTATAGATCATTCCAGTGCAGAGATAGCTGCAGCCTGTGTGTACTAACCTCTTAATTGAACACAGCAGCTTACCTTACAGGAAAGCAATCTGCTGTACATGGGGTGGGATGAGAAGAAGACTGCTGGAAAATGGGGAAAATACAGGATAGGGTACTGGGTGGAAGCTTAGTAAACAATAGCATCAGTAAATATCCAATATTTTGCAGAATAAAATGGATGAATTATCAAAGATAGCATCTGAAACAGTCAACAGTAATCAAACCATTTGGCTTGGCCATTACACCACCTCCACTATCATCTCTGCCTCTCCCGGAATACATCAACTCATGAGGTAAGGGCTTTTCTTTTTAACTACAAGCCTGATATGGGAACATAGAATAGGAGGAAGCCATTTGAGCCTTTGAACTTGTTCTGCCATTCACTTAAATCATTGCTGATCTGTATCTTAACTCAAGGAACCAACTTGGTACCATTACCTTTAATATCTTTAACTATCAAAAATCTATCAATTCTGATGAAAGCCCATCGACCTGAAGCATTTACTCTGTTTTTATCTCAGCTTCTGTGTTTCCAGCACTTCCTATTTTTATTTCAGATTTGCAGCAGTATTTGGCTTTTGTAAAAGTCTTATCAACCTCAACAGCTTTCTGGGTGTGAGTGTTCCAGATTTCCAACATTCTTTTGTGTGAAGAATGCTTCACGACAACTCCTCTGAGTGGCCTGACTCTGATTTTAAGGATAGGCCACTGGCCACTTCCACTTGAGGAAACGATTTCTCTTCATCTACCCTTCAAATCTTTTAATCCCTTTGTAAGGAACATATCTTTTTATTTCGATTGGACTGTTGTAAAGAACATATCTTTTTATTTTCTGTTGGACTGTGGTAAAATTACAATGGCTGCAGTTGAAAGACATGTCCACTGGAACACAGTGAGAGACATATACAATGTTGCAGTCCTAGAACAGAGTATGCCATGAAAGACAAGATGATGCCAGAAAGGTGTCCTGGACCAAGGCAGCTGCTTGACAACAGCATTTTTTTGGCTCCTGACCAGGTGACCAGGTTTTGTGTGAGAGCAACGCATTATAGCTCCTAGCCTGAAAGGAACAAGACCTAAAACCCCTTTCTTATGTGGGTTAAAGATTCCAGTAATTCCACAATATAAGATAGCTGGTTTTTTTTCTCCTCATAGTCCTATAACCTGTCCTCTCTGAAAACCCCTGTCAAGAGGCAAAGGGGAAAACCACTGTTAGAGACTTTGAAAGGCAAATGCTCAACCAGTGAACTACAGACTGAAAATGCTGGTAGTCCACCTTGTCAAAAACAAGAACAGAAAGGAATTTGGAAGCTATCGATCAAAACCAACCCATCGAATCCTGTACCCCAGATTGGTGCTATTGAACTGTTTTATCCCACCCTTAAAATCCATGGTACGTGTACGCGTGCAGGGATTTAAGAAGGGGATAGAGTTTAAGTTATAGTGTTAGAAGCTATCGGCTCATATTTCTCTCTTTTGTCACTGGTTAACAACAGTTTGTTCAATAAACAGTTATTTACTTATTAAGTTTACAAACCTGGTGCTCGTATTTTGTTAACCTAAATTAAACAGTTAGGTAGAATTGGGCAATCTTGTGGTTTGATCAAACTTTTCACATTTGTCGCAGCTCGGGGAGCAGTGGGACTTGACATTACAGTGCACTATCCCCAATGGGTCGTGACAAAGTTTGGGATTTGGATTTTAAGGATAGGCCTCCTTGTTCTGGCCACTTCCACTAGAGGAAACTGTTTCTCTCCATCTACCCTTCAAATCCTTTAATTCCTCCAACACACCAATTAGACCATCCCTTCATCTTCTACATTCAAGGGAGTACAGGCATAGTCTCTGCAATCTGTCCTCATATTTTCAATTAATTTGCAAATTCTGGAATCTGAAAATAAAAGCAGATGGCGCTTGAAACACAACAGGCTTGTTGGCATCTTTAAAGAGAAAAGGTGGGTTAGCGGTTCCACTCAGAGGCAGGACCCAGGTGAACGATCCCCACTCATTGTCAAATGCTGTTGTATCTAATGGGCTTGTTCAATAATTTTTGTTTTTATTTAAATGTAAGTCACAACAACACAGGAGGACATTCAACAGCAAACTGTTAAACGCTGAATGGGGCCACGCAGTTGTATCCGAGGTAGTGTTTCTTCCTTTTATGTAAAATCACTCCCTTTTCCAGCAGTGTGGATTATTCCAGGAGGGGTCTATTGTGGATGCACCTTTTCGTGACTCTGTGTTCTAACACCACGTTGATCAGGAGGCTCTGATTTTAAATTATTTCTGGAGCTCAAATTGAGAGAGATAAGCAAGTCTTGGCCCTTTCTCCGTTGGGCTACCTCGTAGAAACAGGGAATCCCACTTTTTTGGGAGGAGGAATGGAACGGTGGACAAAGAGCTCAAAACATTGCCATGACTAGTCTCAGACTTGGACAATGATGACTGGGGAGAGGGGAGAAGGGACTGGATCATGGCTCCTGTGGCACTGTGTTGCAGCAAAGGTCACCACATTCAAGAAAGGTCTAAAAGCAAGAATGACTGACCGAAGGAAAGAACAAATAGAATAATAGAATTGTACACCATAAAAGAGACCATTCAACCCATTGCACTTGTGCTGGCTCCTTGAATGAGCTGTCCATTTAGCCCCAGTCCCCGAGTAAGTTTATGGCTCTTTGTTGTCACACCGTGTTGGGTCAGGGGACAGTGAATTTCAGTGCTTGTAGGAGGCCAACGCTAACCAAACACCGAGATACACCTTGTGGGCATTTGATTGTAAGTCAGGGCAGGTTATTTCAACCCAATAGAATTGGTTGAGAAGGCCACATTAATCTGTTTGAGATGATTCCAAGAGAGGAGGACAATTTCTCATAACTCATTCATGGACTTAGAAACTGATGCTAAAAGGATTAGATGTAGTAGGGTGGAAAGAAGCTCATGTGGATCATAAATATCAGTATAGACCTGTTGGGCCGAGTGACCTGCTTCTGTGCTGTAAATTCTGTGGGCTAATGACAGAACCACAGTAAATGATTATAAAGCTATCTAGTGCAGACGTAAGATCAAATATCCAGTGAAATGCAATTGTTCTTATTCCTGCATTGTAATTGTGTTTGTGGAACACAACTAGTCCGCATGGAGGAATGGAGATTGTCAAGTCACTGGCGATACCGTAGTGAGCACCTGTGGGGATCAGGGAGCTTTTGCATTGATTGTAGAAGGAGCAGTCTTGATCTGCTGAATACTTTCTCTCATTCCATATTTAATGTATTTATGTCATCATAAACCGTGAGAGCAAAACTTAAGCTAGTAACAGGCGTGTCTGTACCTCGAGGGGATGCTCATAGCCAGCCACATTTTTTAAATAGTTCTATAAATTCTAAGCCTCTCTATTGAAGTTGGAACAAGGACTTCCTGATGATATTGTTTATGTCCAAACTTCGTTTCAATCAGCAAACTTAGGGAGGGAAGATATCACTTTAGTTTTTGTGCTCAAAAGTGCAGGGGAACAGAATATTTAGAGGTTGGGACACCCTGGCCTTGAGTTTCCTCTACATCTGCATTCTGAGACGTGTCGTATGGAGACAAATAATTTAAGTGCCTTAAAAGTTTGTGGAAATTTAGTTGCGATCTACCCTTGTAACGACAACGCACCCAGGCATTCTCCATCTTTTAGGCCCATCCATCAAATCCTGTCTCTGAACTCTGCAGACACAACTGCTCACAGATACAAATCCAGACCACACCCATAAACCAGCCTGTGCCTGTAGAATTGACCACAGCCAGAAACTGGCAGTAACCACAAAACTGACCACATTCTGACTGTCAAGTTCAAGCCTCCTGTGATCACACTTGCCCAGGTGCACTAGGAAGCAGTCGTTTTCCTGGTCTTCTAATTTTTTGAGCATGGCGGCGTAGTGGTATTGTCACTGGACTAGTAATCTAGAGACCCAAGATTCTGCTCTGGGCACCCAGGTTTGAATCCCACCATGCTAGATGGTGAAATTTGAATTTAATTAAAAATCTGGAATTAAAAGTCTAATGATGACCATGAAACCGTTGCCGATTGTCATAAAAACCTATCTGGCTCACTAATGTCGTTAGGGAAGGAAATCTGTCGTCCTTACCTGATCTGGCCCACATGTGACTCTTGACCTACAGCAATGTGGCTGATTCTTAAACACCCGCTAAAATGGCCTAGCAAGCCACTCAGTTGTATCAAACTGCTAAAAAGTCTCAAAGGAATGAAACTGGATGGACCACCCGGCATCGACCTAGGCACCGGAAACGACAACAGCAAACTCAGCCCTGTCGACCCTGGAAAGTCCTCCTTACTAACATCTGGGGGCTTATGCCAAAATTGTTAGAGCTGTTTCACAGCCCTTTAGACAGCACCTTCCAAACCCACAACCACTACCATCTAGAAGGAAAAGGGCAGCAGATGCATTGGAGCATCACCACCTGAAAATTCCCCTCCAAGCGGCTCACCATCCTGACTTGGAAATATATTGCCGTTCCTTCACTGTCACTGGGTCACAGCCCTGGATCTCCCTCCCGAATGGCCCTGTGGGTGCACCTACATGCAGCGGTTCAAAAAGGCTGCTCACACCACCTTCTCAAGGGCAATTAGGGATGGGCAATAAATGCTGGCCTAGTCAGCGAAGCCCACATCCCTTGAATGAATAAAAAAACTCAGATTTGCTCTATATTTTCTTCTTTTTTAAATATAGTTTTATGATCTGAGTCAGGTTAAAAATTGTAAAGCTTTCCTGATTGTAGATTTTAAACCTGCCATGCCAAACTCGCATTAATAATGGTGAAATGAGTTGAAACTATAAATTTTAGGATTCACGTTTTCTGGGGTCCTGGACAAAGGCTACCTCATCCTCCTGGAATGTGACTTGTATTGTATTGTATAAATATTTCCAGCCATGCCAACACAAAGGCTTTGTAGACGATAAGTCTGCACCAGCCAGCTATGGACAAGGGTAGAGCTATTTGTGACTCTTAATTTCCAATGTTGTACTAATGACCCCACTGTTACCTGCTCCAAAACACAATGGGTTTCAACCAGGCACCTCGCTAGCCGAATAGCTCGACCCGAAACCACCTTGTCACTTGAATTCCTTTAATTATACAGCATTGGAATTTTATCTTCGGTCCCTGTTTGACCTCAAAAGAGAAGCAGGACTCCAGGCAAGCAGCCTGTGTCTGTCTACCATTTTATCATCTAACAGGTGGCAGCAGAAAGAGCTTTGTCCCCGTGAAGTGCCTAGCCCTCATTTACTCGGTGAACTACTGGAACATTAGAACCTCTGTATCTGTGCCTTCAAGACTAATTCATCTCTACGTGTCTTCTCCCATCGTGGAAGTCCTCGCTTCTGGAAAGTTGGATCACCCTGCAACAGTTCAGCCTGCTAATCTCTGAAGGAATACACCACTGGACTTTTGATTCTGGACTCACGTGAAACCATAATTCTTATTTTTATTGTGGTCTTCGCCCTGAACCCCTTTCTTTCCCTTATCCTCCTTCTATTGTACGAAAGCAAAAGGTGCGAAACCCCTTCCTGCGTTTTGTGTGCGTGTAAAATAAACTACCCCCGCTGTGGGGTTATTAATAGAGGATTGGATAACTTCAAAACTGAAGGGTTGGGGAAAATATGCCACCACTTATAAAGGGGGAAATCAAAAACATCTTTCTGTTTACAGATAGGTAGCGAGTGGAGAAATGAGGGCTGTTTAAATTAATCCCCCTCCCTTCCATAACAGTATCTACCCCGTTGAATCCTTTAATCATCTTACACATCTCAATTAGCTCACCCCTTAGTCTTCTATACTGAAGGAAATCCATGCCTAGCCTATGTAATCAGTCTTCATAATGTAACCCTTTTACATTCATTAATCAGAAGTAATACTGACTCATGATGTACCAGAATTTCACACACTGATTTACATTTGAAGTAGGATGAGTGCTGTTATATAGGCTGTTTGGGGTGAGAGAGGGGGTAATTCCCACTGTGATCAGTGAGCACTCACAGGTCAGGAATGAATCTCTCACCACTTTTAAGAGCAAAGTTTAATTTGAGGTGTTAGTGGACCAGGAGCCAATATAGGTCAGCAAACACCATGTTACTGGGTAACTGGAACATGGGTATAAAAATGGTTCAGACACCAGCTGCCATCTATACAGTTTCTACATAAAATGAATGGGAAATAATGATGAAGGAAGTGACGTTCATTCAGTCAGGATTTGATGGACGGACCTAAAAGATGGAGAATTCCTGGGTGTGTTGTCATTACGTGGGTAGACGACAACAAAATTTTCATGATCTTTTAAGCCACTGAATTTGTTTGCCTCCATACTACGCTTGTGTCAATGCAGATGCAGAAGAAACTCAAGGCCAGGGTATTCAACCTTTGTAAATATTCTGTTCCCCAATGTTAGCACCCTTCACTTTTGAGCACAAAAACTAAAGTGAAATCTCCCCTCCCCAAGTTTTCTGATTGAAGCAAAGTTTGGCTATAAACAATAATATCATAAGAAAGTCCTTGTTCCCACTTCAGTGGAGTGGCTTAGAATTTAAAGAACTATTTTTTAAAAAATGACTGGCTATAAACATGTCCTGGAGGTACAGACACGTCTGTTACTGGCTCAAGTTTTGCTCTCACCATTTTTGATGACATAAATAGATTAAATATGGAATGAGAGAAAGTATTCAGCAGATTGAAACTGCTCTTTCTACAGTCAACTTAAGAGCTCCCCGATCCCCACAGGTGCTCACTACAGTAGCACCACTTTATCTTCACAATCTCTATTCTTCAATGCAGACTAGCTGCACTCCACAAACACAATTACAATGCAGGAATGAGAACTATTGCATTCCATTGGTTGTTTGATCTTATCTTTGCACTAGATAGTTTTATAATTATGTTCTGCAGTTCTGTGATTAGTCCATAGAATTTACAGCACAGAAACAAGTCACTCAGCCCAGCAGGTCTATGCTGAAGTTTGTGATCCACATGAACCTCTTTCCACCTTACTACATCTAATTCTTTTAGCATAATTCCCTCATGTATTTAGAAGCTTACGAGGAATTGTCCTCCTCTCTTGGAACCATCTTCAACAGATTAATGTAGCCTTCTCAATCAGTTCTATTGGGTTAAAATAACCTGTCCTGACTTACAATTAAATGCCCACAAGGTGTATCTTAGTATTTGGTTAGCCTTGGGCTCCTGCAAGCATCTAAATTCACAGTCCCCTGACCCAACATGGTGTGACAACAGAGAGCCATAAACTTATTCAGGTATTGGGGCTAACTGGACAGCTCATTCGAGGATCCAGCACAAGTATGGTGGGCCAAATGGCCTCCTTTGTGCTGTCCGTTTATTCTATTTGTTCTTTCCTTTGGTCAGTCATTCCCACTTTCTAGTCCTTTCTTGAATGTGCTGCAACACAGTGCCACAGGAGCTGTGATCCAACACCTTCCCCCGTCTCTCCAGTCACCATCATCCATGTTGAGTCTAGACATGGCAAGATTTGAGTCCCTTGTCCACCATTCCTTCCCTGTTCCAAAAAAGTGGGATTTCCTGTTTCCATGAGGTAGCCCAATGGAGAAAGGACAAATACTTGCTTATCTCTCTCAATTTGAGCCCCAGAAAGAATTTAAAATCACAGCCTCCTGATCAATGTGGTATTAAAACACACAATAGAGCCACAAAAAGGTGCGCCCCAATAGACCCCCTTGTTGAACAATCCACTCTGTTGGAAACAGGGGTGATTTTACATAAAAGGACGTAACACTACCTTGGATCCAACTGCATGGACCCATTCAGCTTTTAACTGTTTCCGTTGGATGTCCTCTTCCTGTGTTGTGACTTACATTTAAATAAAAACGGAAATCACTGGACAAGTCCAATAGGAGCGTTAGCATTTTGGAAGGAGGAATTATAGTATTTGCATTTCGATGGGGATCATTTGCCAGGGTCCTAGTACCCCATCTTTTCTCTCATGATGCTGACAAGCCTGTTATGTTTCCAGCATCTTCTGCTTTTCAGTTTTCAGTTCCCAGGATTTGCAAGTTATCTGAAAATATGAGGACAGGTTGCATTGATTAAGCTTGTATTCCTTTGAGTGTAGAAGAGGTGAGGTGAGACTGGGATAGTAGTAGTATAAAGGGCAGAGAGAGGCAAGAGTTGCTAGAGTGTGTTCAGGAAAATTTTCTGCAGAGGTATGTTTCTAGTTCAATGAGAAAGGAGGCACTGCTAGATCTAGTTCTTGGGAATGGGGTGGGCCAAGTGGATCAAGTGTCAGTAGGAGAATATTTAGGGGACAGTGATCATTGAATCATAAGTTTTAGGATATATATGGAAAAGGACAAAGAGCAATCCAGAGTAAGAATAATTAACTGGGAGAAAGCCAACTTCAATTGGGCAAGAATGGATCTAGGCCAGATAAACTGGAATCAAAGATTGGCAGAAAAAATCGTAACTGAACAATGGGATATGTTTAAAGAGAGAGTTCAGACACAGTCAAGGTATATTCCCATGAGGAGGAAATGTAGGGCAAACAAATCCCAAGCTCCCTGGAAAACAAAAGAGATAGAGATTAAGATGAAGAAAAATAAGTGTGCTTATGACAGATGTCTTGTGGATAATTCAGTTGAGAACCAGGCTGACTCTAGAAGGTTCAGAGGGGAAGTGAAAAAGCAATTAAGAGAAGCTAAGAGCGAGTATGAAAAAAGACTGGCAGTGAACATAAAAGGAAATCTCAAAGTTTTCTATAGGCATATTAATAGTAAAAGGAGGAATGGGGCTGTTTAGGGACCAAAAAGGGGATTTGTGCATGGAGGCAGAGGGCATGGCTGAGGTAGTAAATGAATACTTTGCATCATCTTAATCAAGGAGGATGCTGCTGCCCAGGTCTTGGTGAAAGAGAAAGTAATTCAGATACTTGAAGCATCTAAAATTGATAAAGAGGTAGTATTGGATGGGCTGCCTACACCTAAAGTTGCTAAGGCACCAGGACTGGATCAGATGCATCCAAGGATACTGAGGGATGTTAGTGGAAACTGGATATAATTTTCTAGCCTTTCTTAGACTTAAGGGTGGTGCCAGATGCCTGGAGGTTTGCAAACATTACATCCTTGTTCAAAAAAGGTGTAAAGATAAGCCTAGCAACTACCAGCCAATCAGCTTAACTTCGGTGGTGGGGAAACCTCTAGAAACAATTAATTTTGTCCCAAATTATAGTCACTTGGACAAATGTGGGTTAATTAAGGAAAGCCATTAACCACTTGTTAAGGGCAAATCATGTTTAAATAACTTGCTGGAGTTTTTTGCTGAGTGCTGAGGTAAGCGAGAGGGTTGATAAGGGTAATGCTGTTGATGTGGTTTGTGCATGGTCTTCCAAAAGGCATTTGATACAATCCCTCACGACAGACTTGTGCGAAAAGTTACAGCTCATGGAATAAAAGGGACAATATGGATATGGCAACCTGGATACATAATTGGCTGAGTGACACAAAACAGAGTAGTTGTTAATAGATGTTTTCGGTCTGGAGGAAGGTTGTAGTGGAGTCCCCCAGGGGTTGCTGTTGGGTCCCCTGCTGTTCCTGATATATGTTAATGACCTAGACTTTGGTGTACAGGGCACAATTTGAAAATTTGTGAATGATATGAAACTTGGAAGCATTGTGAACCATGAGGAGTTCAGAGTAGAACTTAAAAAAGATATAAACAAGTTGATGGAATGGATGGACAAGTGACAGATGAAATTCAATACAGAGAAGTGTAAAGTAATTCATTTTAGTAGGAAGAATATGGAGGGACAATGTAAAATAAAGGGGACAATTCTAATCGGGGTGCAGGAGCAGTGGTACCTTGGTACATATGTGCATATATCATTAAAGGTGACAGAGAATGGTTAATAAAGCATCCTAGGTTTTATCAATAAGGACATAAAATACAAGAGCAAGGAAATTATGTTAAACTTGTATAAAACACTGCTTCGGCCTCAATCAGAGTGTTGTGTCTAGTGCTGGGCGACACACTTTAGGAAGCAAAGAAAGCTATTAGAGAGAGCACAGAAAAGATTCACAAAAATTGTTTCAGGGATGTGGAACTTCAGCTATGTAGATAGATTGCAGAAATTGTGACTGTTTTCCTTGGAGAAGGGAAGGTTGAGAGGAGATTTGATAGCAGTATTCAAAATCATGAGGGTTCTGGACAGAGTAGATAGGGAAAATCTGTTCCCATTGGTGGAAGGATCAAAAATCAGAAGCCATAGCTTCTTTTGCCAATTACCTTAAAGCTATGGACACATGAGAAGAAACTTTTTCACACAGCAAGTGGTTAAGATCTGAAATGTGCTGCCTGAGAGAGTGGTGGAGGCAGGTTCAATCAAGGCATCCAAGAGGGAATTGGGTTATGATCTGAAAAGGAAGAATGTGCGGGATTACAGGTAGAAGACAGAGGAATGGCACTAGGTGACAGAGATGACAAGGTAAGTAACTCACCCCCTCACTCCACAAAGCCTGTCCACCATCTCCAAGGCACAAGGAATAAAATGGAATACTGTCCACTTGCCTGGATGGGTGCAGCTCCAACAACGCTCAAAAGCTCGACAGCACCCAAGACAAAGCAACCCACTTGATTGGCACCCCATCCACCACCTTCAACATCCACTTCCTCCACCACCGATGCACAGTGGCAGCAGTGTGTACCTTCTACAAGATGCACTGCAGCAACTCACCAAGGCTCCTTCGACAGCATCTTCCAAACCTGTCTACCATCTAGAAGGACAAGGGCAGCAGATGCATGGCGTTATGGACAGGAGAGGGATTAATTTAAACAGCCCTGATTTTTCCACTCACTACCTGTCCGTATCAGAAAGGTATTTTTGATTTCCCCCTTAATAAGAGATAGTATATTTTCCCCAACCCTTTAGTTTTGGAGTTATCCAATCCTCTATTATTAACCCCACAGCAAACTTGAGATAAGGTGAAATAAGAAGGGTAGTTTATTTTACACACGCACACAAAACTCAGGAAGGAGTTTGCATTCATACAATAAAAGAGGGATAAGGGAGAGAAAGGGGCTCAGGGCAAAGACCACAATAAAAATAAGAATTATGGTTTTATGCAAGGCCAGAGTCCAGTAAGTCAAGGTCTGTTGAAGGTTCTTTCAAGGTGCCTTTGTTTGGCAGAACTCCTGGTCTTCGTCCTAGGAACTCTGTTGCAGGTTGAGTCCGTTGAAGATGCAGCAAAATATTCTTGTATCCTGGGTATTAGTTCACTGTGAAGGCGAGATACAAGTTTCTTCCTGGAAATCAGACTTCGAGAGAGATGGAGGTCAAAGGCTAGCTTGGAGTCCTGTTCTCTTTGGAGGTTAAATCACAACTTGAAGATAAAATTCAAAAGCTGTATAATTAAAGGAATTCAAACTGCTCAAGTCTCCGTCATGTGACAGGATGGTTTCGGGTCAAGCTATTCAGCTAACAAGGTGCCCTTGTTAAAACCCATTGTGTTTTGAGCAGGTAACTGAAGGACCATTAGTACAATGTTAGAGATGAGAAGTCCCAAACAGCTCTGCCTTTGTCCAGAGCTGGCTGGTGCAGATGTATCATCTATGAATCCTTTCAGTTGGCTTGGGTGGAATGTTTATACAATACAAGTCATATTCCAGGAGGATGATGAGGTAGTCTTTGTCCATTGGAACAGCTTAGAATCTTCCAGAACTATGAGCATGTGGTCAGCTATGGCCATTTTATCAGTCCAGCCATTGGTCCATTTTGAAAAAAGTAATGAGTTTATAAAGTAGACAGGATGATATGGATACATATATATATTTTCCTTCCTGTCTTCTGTTCATGACAATGGAAACACCACCACCTGCAAGTTCCCCTCCAAGCCACTCACCATCCTGATGTGGAAATATATCGCAGTTCCTTCACTGTCGCTGGGTCAAAATCCTGGAACTCCCTCTCTAACAGCACTGTGGGTGTACCTGAACCACATGGACTGCACGGGTCACGAAAGCAGCTCACCACCACCTTTCAAGGACAGTTCGGAATGAGCAATAAATGCTGACTTAGCCAACGATGCCCACATTCCATGAACGACAAATTTTAAACGAGTCCAAGTGGTGTAGGTACACCTATGGTACTATTAGGAAGAGAGTTCCAGCATATTGACCCAGCAACATTGAAGTAATGGAGATATAGTTCGAAGTCAGGATGGTGTGTGACTTGGAGGGGAACCTGTAGGTGGTGGTGTTCCTATCACTGGCTGCCCTTGTCCTTCTGGGTGGTAGTGGTCATGGGTTTGGAAAGTTCTGCCAAAGGAGTCTTGGCACGTTGTTGCAGTGCATCTAGTAATGGTTCACATCGCAGCCACTGTTCATCAGTGGCCAAGGCAATGAATGTTTAAGTGCATGATATGATGCTAATCAAGCAGGCTGGTATTGAGTGTTGGGCTGCTTTCCTGTTCTGTTCAACACTCATCGGTTGTAACAACCGTAGAATCAGATCTTTGTCTTTAATAAGCTCAAGCTACACAATTCAACATGAGTACCCAGTCAAATCATATAATACAATTCCATTAATGTAATTCTTTTGTATTGAGTTCACAATTCACTATATGAAGTTGGGTACTACACTTCACAATTCCAGACTAATAACAGCAAACAGCGGTTTAGTCAAAACACTCACACCAATTCTACCTTTTGATCTCTACATTCCACGCAAACTAACACTAAACTACAATGCATCAAAAGACAGAAAATGCTGACTTCAGATAACATGAAGCCAAAAAGATACACTCATCACAATCTCTCTTATTGATTCTGCTAACATGATGTTGTGGTCCACTTAAAGTCTTTAATCAATTCATTACTATAAACAGTGACCAAACAACCAGTTGCAGACATTCACGACATAAATGAATGGATTTCCATTTCCTTCAGCTTTGTGAAGCATCCATTGAGCAGAATTAAAGCTGTTTTAACTCCATGTGTGCTGATCCCACAAACAACGAGGTACATTGTGATACATCAGTGGTGTGAACTCACATTCCCACGTTGAGCTTTTTGAGTGTTGTTGGAGCAGCACTCATCAAGGCAAGTAAAGAGTATTCCATTACATATCTGACTTGTACCTTGTAGATAGTGGTCAGGCTTTGGAGAGTTGGTGTTATGGCACAGCCGATGGTAAATGCTGAGTTGTTCAAATCCCAAAGAGAAACTTGAAACAACTGCCACAACTTGTTTTGCAATTTGTATAAATTTCAAGATACATGCCTTGAATTCAGTAGTAATAAGACCAAGTCTTATAGGTTTTTACAAAACTAGATTAAACATTTATTCATAAAAGAAATGATTTTAAGCACATATACATGTCTACAAATTACTACTATGATAACTTCTAAATCCTCTAATTAATCTAACTCCCAGTTACACTTTTGTTAAGGCAACAGTAAGACACCTAGATTTTAAAAGACCCAGGCAAAGAAACATGATACCCTGAACCAGCAGAATTGAAAGTGAGTTTTCTTAACTTTAATTCGTTGTAGACAGCAGCTTGAGGCGTAGATGTTGAAGGCTTTTCACACTTGTTAGATCTTAAAATACCTACCCTTGCACACAGCCTTCGCTCCTTTATACATATTTTCCCCATTGGATGCAAATTCCCAATGTTTCATTATGACTTTACCTTTCTAACAACAATCTCTCACAGTACTAATTTTAACCAGTAATCTTTGGGAAAAGTAATCACACTGTTTCTGAACTTCATCTGGCTAGGTGACACATTTCACCAAGATAAAAGCAAAACACTGCGGATGCTGGAAATCTGAAACAAAAACAAAAATTGCTGGAAAAACTCAGCAGGTCTGACAGCATCTGCGGAGAGGAAAACAGAGTTAACGTTTCAAGTCCGTATGACTCTTCATCAGAACTAAAGAGAAATAGAAATGTGGTGAAATATAAGCTGTTTAACTGTTTATGCCTCCTCTTCACCAAGGATGTCCAATCCCTCTACACCTCCATCCCCCGCCGGGATGGTCTGAGGGCTCTCCGCTTCTTCCTTGAGCAGAGGCCCGAACAATCCCCATCCACCATCACTCTCCTCCGTCTGGCTGAACAATTTCTCCTTAAACTTGTCTCACTTCCTCCAAATAAAAGGTGTGGCGATGGGTACCCGCATGGGCCCCAGTTATGCCTGTCTCTTTATGGGGTATGTGGAACATTCCTTGTTCCAGTCTTACTCAGGCCCTCTCCCACAACTCTTTTTCCGGTACATTGATGACTGCTTCGGTGCCGCTTCATGCTCTCGTCTGGACCTGGAAAAATGTATTAATTTTGCTTTCAATTTCCACCCCTCCATCATTTTCACATGGTCCATCACTGACACTTCCCTTCCCTTCCTTGACCTCTCTGTCTCCATTTCTGGTGATAGACTATCCACCAAATTCATTACAAGCCCACCGGCTCCCACAGCTACCTCGACGACAGCTCCTCACACCCTGCTTCCTTTAAGGACTCCATCCCACTCTCTCAGTTCCTTTGCCTCCGTCACATCTGTTCCGATGATGCCACTTTCCAAAACAGTTCTTCTGACATGTCTTCGTTCTTCCTTAACCGAGGTTTTCCACCCACGGTGGTTGACAGGGCCCTCAATCGTGTCTGACCCATCTCCCATGCATCCGCCCTCACACCTTTCTCTCCCTTCCAGAACCATGAAAGGGTATCCCTTGTCCTCACTTATCACCCCACCAGCCTCTGCATTCAAAAGATCATCCTCCGCCATTTCCGCCAACTCCAGCATAATGCCACCACCAAACACATCTTCACTTCGCCCCTCCTGTCAGCATTCCGTAGGAATCGTTCCCTCCGGGACATCCTGGTCCACTCCTCCATCACCCCCTACACCTCAACCCCCTCCCCCGGCACCTTCCCATGCAATCACAGAAGGTGCAACACCTGCCCCTTTACTTCCCCCCCTCCTCACAGTCCAAGGGCCCAAACACTCCTTTCAAGTGAAGCAGCATTTCACTTGCACTTGCCTCAATTTAGTCTACTGCAGTCGCTGCTTCCAATGCGGTCTCCTCTATTTTGGAGAGACCAAACGCAGACTGGGTGACCGCTTTGCGGAACACCTTCAGTCTGTCTGCAAGCATGACCCAGACCTTCCTGACGCTTGTCATTTCAACACACCGCCCTGCTCTCATGCCCGCATGTCCATTCTTGGCCTGCTACAATGTTCCAGTGAAGCTCAACGCAAACTGGAGGAACAGCACCTCATCTTCCGATTAGGCACTTTACAGCCTTCCAGACTTAACACTGAGTTCAACAATTTCATATCATGAACTCTCTCCTCCATCCTCATGCCTTTTTCATCCCCCTTTTTTCTTATGATTATTATATATATTTTTATATATATATATACTTTTTTTTCCCCACCTATTTCTATTATTTTTTGTATAATTTATTTCCATCCATTGTTTTATCTCCACCTTTTAGCCTATTTCGATCCCCTATCCCCACCCCACCCCCACTAGGGCCACCTGTCACTTGCTCATCCTGCTTTCTACCCTTAATGTCACCATTAGCACATCCTTTAGCTAATATCACCACCGTCAACACCCCTTTGACCTTTTGTTTATGACATCTTTGGCAATCTCTCCTTTGCCTCCACCTATCGCTGGCCCTCTATCCAGCTTCACCTGTCCAACCCCTCTTAAACAACTTACATTTCACCACATTTCTATTTTTCTTTAGTTCTATGAAGAGTCATACAGACTCGAAACGTTAACTCTGTCTTCCTCTCCACAGATGCTGTCAGACCTGCTGAGTTTTTCCAGCAATTTTTGTATTTGTGACACATTTCACCACTCCCTTAAAATCAATCTAGTCTGGTTTATTTTTAAAATGGAAATGTTCTTTTATACCTATGTTTACCTACTTAACATTTCAAACCTAGCTCATCTCCTAAAACATCAAAGCCTTCAGACCAACTGCCTTTAATCCAATTAAGTCTCTTTCTTTCCCTCTCTCACACCACTATTTTCCAATAAACTCTTATTATATCTTCCTGACAGTTGGGTGGTGAGTTGCTTGCCACAGAACTCTCAGCCTCACATGTTGTTGGGAGATTCAACTATGTCAATGCTATTGAATGTCTATGGGATATGGTTAGATTCTCTCTTTTTGGAGATAGTCATCGCACTAGTGTAATGTAAATGTTACTGGGAAGTGACAATCTAGAACTGTTTCCCCAAAAAGCTGTTGTGACTTAAGGTCACTTGAAAATCTCAATGCTGAGGTTGACAGATTTTCGTTAGGCATTGATACTAAGGGTTACAGAACAATTAACAACTTGGGAAAAATTGAGGCAAGTAAATTGATTTAAGATACAGATTAGCCATGATCTAACTGAATTGCAGAACAAACTGGAGGG
The DNA here is from genome assembly GCF_964194155.1 of Cetorhinus maximus. Taxonomy (NCBI): domain Eukaryota; kingdom Metazoa; phylum Chordata; class Chondrichthyes; order Lamniformes; family Cetorhinidae; genus Cetorhinus; species Cetorhinus maximus. The sequence continues at coordinate 74,012,654 of NC_135896.1, forward strand.
GCTGAACGTCTTGTTCTTATGTTCTGATAAAAGTTGAACCAAGTTTTAAGGGGTGAGAGGAGAGGAACTAGCTACATCTGTATTTTGTGCTTCGCAAATGGAACTTTTCTATACTTTACAGCTCTGCTATCGCATACCTGTGTGGACACCTACATGCACTGGGTGGTCTCATGCCTGTTCTACACAGCAGAAATGCACAAGGGACACTGGAATTGGAGCTAGCCGACTGGATGGACAACCGGAAGTTGGTATCTTTTGAAATAACAAATACACTAATGCATGAGAAAAGCTTTGGAACAGTTTTTTCACCATGAAACTTGTGACATGCACCATAATTCATTGTTGAAAGTCTTAAGTTGGTAGCGTAACAGTTAAGACACTGAGTAGTGTTCTGCATTGTATTATCGAACGTATGTCAGCTATGGCTCAGTTGGTACTCTTATCTCTAAGTGATAAGGTTCTAGGTTCAAGTCCAACTCCAGGGCTTAAGCTTAAATTGAAGGCTGACACTCCAGTGCAGTACTGAGAGTGCTGTACCGTTAGAGATGCCTTAAACTGAGGTCCCTCAGTATTCTGGTGAATGTAGAAGATCCCATGGCACCATTTCAAAGAATAGCAGGGGAGTACTCCCTGGTGTTCTTGGCCAATATTTATCCGTTGATCAACATCACAAAAAACAGAAAACCTGGTCATTATCCCAGCACTGTTTGTGGGAGTTTGCTTTGTGCAAAATTGACCTTGGTCTTTTCTCATCTTAAAAGCTATACAGTAAGTCCTCACTTTAAGTTGCCCCATTTGAAGTTGTTTTGGTTTAACAATGTGTTTTTAATGGGCCTGGTATTCACTTTTAGCATTGTGGATTTACATTAACATCGTTTTGCACCGGGTTTGACGTAGGTACGCGTGACTTGATCAGCATTTTGGAGCAGTCTCTTAAGTTCCTCAACCTCCCTGACTCCCTGACCACTTCTGACTGCCACCACCTCTACTTCTCACGGGCCCTCCTGACTGTCGCTGCCTCTCCTGCTGGCCAACCTTCCCTCCAGCTTGCCGACCCTCCTGCTGGTCACTTCTCCCGCTGGCTGACTCTCCCGTTCACCACCACTGCATCTGTAACATGGTAACACCTCTACCAATCGGAGTCCACTTGCCAACCAATTAACACTCTTCCCATACAGAATAAATTGTTGTTTTCCCCTTATATTGGTATTCTTGCAAAGTGTCCTGATGACTGCAAGACGAAAAGCTCCGACATGTCTCAGATTTAAGATAACTGGCAAAAGAACCAGAGAGGAGATAAGGATTTTTTTCAATGAATAGCGCTGTTGTGACCTGGAATGCATTGCTTGACAGAGTGATGGAAGCAGAGTCTATAGTAATTTTCAAAATGGGACTTGGATATTTCTGGGAAAAACGGGCATCCCTGGTACCATTCTAGTAAATCTCCCCTCTCAATCTGCCCTAGCATAGACGCCTTTCCTAAAGTATGTTGCTCAAAATTGTCTGCACTATTCTCGTTGGAGCCTAACAAATGATTTATAAAGGTTTAACATTGCTTTCTTGCTTTTTGAATTCTATTCCCTTATAAAACCATGAACCCCATATGCCTCTACCAGTCTGATCAATTTGCCCTCCAATTTGAGAATCTGAATTGTCTTTGGCTTCCCTCATGGGCCAGTCACATGCAATGACGTTTACACTGTCCATTTTGGGCATGCGACAAGCCATTTTCTGACTCTAATCTGGACTGTTGTGCATGGCGCTTCAGCCATTTTTAATGGTGTCGAATGCATGACAATGGACTCACTCCTGGCCATGGGGAGAACGGTCAAGAATCAGGAAGCTGGGAATAGTTATTTATATAAATGTAAATTGAAAGACAAACCCTAAGAGGAATTAAAGAGTCCTACAATTCTAAGACCTTTTCAAAAGTATGAGTTTGAGTCGAAGTTGGTGCATGGAGCTGACTCTCACTTAGTGATGACACAAAGACGAGATTGCATTTTGGAGCTTAGGAGGAGTAAAGTTCAGTTGACTTGACTCGAATCGATGCTCACTGGGATATAGTTCCAATGGTGCTAGACCCCTTTTGATACAGTGGCTAACCTTCATGTACAAGCAGGCTGTTTGACCACAGAAGCCTCATATCTGGGGTGATCCCATCCTCCCCTGTCCCTGTAAATGGGCAACCTGTCTGATTTTTCTAGTTCCCAAGCCCAGGGGCACAGAGGTCAAGTGTACTGTCTCACATGTCCAGTAGCTTGTCTTAAATGGCAAACAGGGGGATCAAAAACAACTTGCATTTCTCTTGTTCTCAATATATACAGGAAGAGAAAATTCAGAGCACTTTACAGAGCAGTGAATAATGAGTTGAAGACCTGTGGGTGGGGTTGGGGGTGACGCAGCAAAAGTAAGATAAACAGGAGGAGGAAAGAGAACAATGAGGACAATCTTGAGATAGTTGACAAGGCAGAGATGCTGAGGGAGTGAGTTCCAGATTGCAGGAGGTCTATCATGGAGTGGAGAATGAGAAGTGTATCAGGGTTGGAGTGGAGGGGGTCAGAGGTCAGAAGGGGCAAGGTTATGGACTTATTTGAAGATCTGGCGAGTGGGCTGAGAGGGTGCACAGTGTTAGAGGTGAAAGAAAGCAACAGATTCAATGTGAAGAGGAAGTGGACTTTGGGATTGAACAGTGCATAGTGGTTTATGACCTTTGACCTGATCCTGAGGTGGCAACCAGGGAGGGGGAAGGAGTCAATCCAAGGAGGGCAGCTTCAGGTTAAAAGCCAGAACAAACTTTGGCTTGTCTAGGTCTTAGTGTTGGATAAGCAGATGAAGATGTTGCAACATGTGTAGGATTGAAGGCTAAGGTACAGTGGACTATCATCAGCATACACTTCAAAGCCAACCCCACACAAGTACAACTTACATTTGTGAGCCTTTAATGTAATAAAATGTTACAAGGCGCTTCACAGGAACGTTATGAAGCAAAATTATAGACCGAAGCACATACGGCGATATTAGGGCAGATTGGTAAAGCGGCAGGCTATCATTGCCAGGGGTAGTTTGTAAATAATGAAAGGTATTGGTGGTGGGTAGAAAAGATGAGACTCTGATGTCCACCAAAGGTAAGAGTATGGGTACAGGAGGAGAATCTATTTGAAGGATTGTAATGAAGGCAGAAGTGATATCAGAAGCGAGTAGTTACAGAAATGGACTGTGGAGGAAAGGTGTCCATGGAGGATTCAGTGGTTGCAACACTGAAGGCAGCAGAAAAGTGAGGAGGATACAAAGGCACTTGATCACATGAATTGAATCAGATCAATCCTCTTTCCAATCCATGACCCAGGCATGGAAGTTGATTCTGACCAGCTAATTCGCTATAGATCATTAATCAAACATGAACCTGCCTTGTCTCTAAACCTGGTCATCAGGAGAGCTTAGTCACTGCTTTTGAGGAGAGAATAAAGCCATCTTCTGGTCGCATCTGAAGCCAGTTTTTATATGGACTCATTTAAGCTAAATGGTGTTGTCCTGTTCACAAAAGTTGTGTGCCTTTGTTGCTTTTCTCTTGGCAGGTACCGTTTAATGGCATTTGACCATGATCTGTTTAGCTTTGCGGACCTGAAGTTTGACAAGTGGCCAGTAGTTCTCATCACAAATCCAAAGTCTGCCCTATACAGTAGCCCAAGACATGAGCCCCTGGGGAAAATCAAGCATTCTACACATATCCGGTATGATCCAGTGTGTTTTCTGTTATTTTCAGATACATTCCTTTTAGCTGCCTTTTTATCTGAATGAGTCTATAGTCAAATATTTAAGAACATGAGAAACAGGAGCAAACCATACAGCCCCTTGAGCCTGCTCTGACATTGAATACAATCATGGCTGATCTTCTGTCTCAACTCCACTTTCCCATCCACTCCTTGATTACCTGAAAGACCAAAAATCTGTCTATCTCGGCCTTAAATATATTCAACGATGGAGCATCTACAACCCCCTTGGGTAGAGAATTCCAAAGATCTACAGCCATTTGAGTGAAGAGATTCCTCCTCATATCAGTCCTAAACAATCGGCTGTTATACTGAGACTGTGCTCCCATGTTCTAGATTCCTCAGCCAGGGGGAACAACCTCTGTGTGTACCCAGTCAAGCCTCTTCAGAATCTTGTGCGTTTCAGTGAGACCACTCTTATTCTCCTAAACTCCACGGAATATAGACCCAATTTACTCAGCCTTTCACCATTGGACAACCCTCTCAGCCCAGGGACCAATCTAGTGAACCTTTGCTGTATTGCCTCCAAGGCAAATATATCCTTCCTTAGATATGGAGACCAAAACTGGCACAGTATTTCAGGTGTGGTCTTACCAAAGTTCTATGCAACTGTAGCAAGACTTCCTTATTCTTGTACTCCAATCCCCTTGCAATAAAGGTCATCTTGTTACTTGCCTTTCTTATTGCTTGTTGTACCTGCATGCTAACTCTGTGTGTCCCTTGTACAAGTACACCCAAGTTGCTCTAAACAGCAACATTTACAAGTTTCAGATCTTTCAACAACTATTCTGCTTTTCTATTCTTGATACCAAACTGAATAAACTCTCACTTCCCCACATTATACTCCATCTACCACCTTGTTCACCCACTCACTTAGCCTGCCAATATCTCTGCAGCCTGTGTCCTGCTCACAGCCGTTTTAATAGCATGAAAGATGAATGACATAGGGTCATTGTTTGATTTACCATGCCTTCGATTCCTTGCTTGCATTCAACAAACATATCCTGTGGAAAATTACAATGTGATGGGTCAACCCCTGTATTCCTGAGACAAGATCTTGTCCTTTCCATCCCATGCTGAATCACATGTAGCTGGGTGGGCAAGTTCCCTGCCTTGAAGAATATGGGTTAACCTGTTGAGCCATATTTATTAAAATCAGTTATACAAACTTGCTATGGTGGGTTTAAATCTCAAAACCTTTGGATTACTCGTCCATAATCATTGCATTCCTGTATCTGCGTGAGTACTTTCATCAGCTTATTCTATCATCTCTCTCATTCGAATGGTGGCAGTTCTTAGTCTCATCACTTTGTTGAGCTGAAACCACTCACTTCTGTCTAATCTAAAGCGGTGTGTTTTGGCTGCTTGGTGTACATGAAACTGGATTGCAAGGACCCAGTTAGGAGCAAACACACTTGGAGGGGCAAAAGGTTACAGCTCAAACCCAAGGCCATATCTTGAACACCTAATCTTGGCTGACACTCAAATGCAGTATTCAGACAGTAGTTTGATAGCATTTTCTTTGTAGGATACAGAGTATTCAATGATAATGTGATCACCCATGGAACAATGCAGCATATGCTCATTTCCATGGCAGATCCTTAATTGAGCAGTTATAAATGTTCCACTTTCAATTTTCATTGGAGGTAGAGCACATGCTGTTTTATAATTTTTTTAAAAAGTGCTTGTATTTATATAGACCTCACAACAGCCAATTAAGTAGTTTTGCACAGTAAGTTCCAATTAGATGCCAGTTAATTTGTTTTAAGTGATGTTGATTTGAAGGAAAGTGATGCCCCAGATACCAGGAGAACTCGCTATTCTTCTCAATATGGTGGCAGGGACCTTAACATTTCACTTAAAATAGCCAGCTGGGACCTTGGATTCAGGATCACCTCTCATAGTGCAGTGCTCCCTCAGAAATGAACCGGTACTGTGCTAAGAAAGAAGTTGTATTTATGCAGTGTCTTTCATAACCCCAGGATGTCCCAAAGCACTTTACAGTCAACTACATACTTTTGAACACTAAGATAAAAGCAAAAAAACTGTGGATGCTGGAAATCCAAAACAAAAACAAAAATACCTGGAAAAACTCAGCAGGTCTGACAGCATCTGCGGAGAGGAACACAGTTAACGTTTCGAGTCCGTATGACTCTTCAACAGAACTGTTGAAGAGTCATACGGACTCGAAACGTTAACTGTGTTCCTCTCCGCAGATGCTGTCAGACCTGCTGAGTTTTTCCAGGTATTTTTGTTTTACATACTTTTGAAGTTGGGTCACTGTTGTAATGTAGGAAATACAACAGCCAATTTGTGCACAGCAAATTCCCACAAACAGGACTGCAATAATGGCCAAATAATCTGTTTTTACTAATATTAGTTGAGTGATACACTCTTTTCTCCAGTCTGGATAAATGAGTCATTTTCAGCTTGGCAAACTGTAACAAGTGGAGTACCGCAGGGATTCATGCTGGTACCTCAACTCTTTATAATCCAAATTAATGACAGACTGTATTGTAGCTAAATTTGCTGATGATACAAAGATAGCTAGGAAAGCAAGTTGTGAGGACACAAAGAGTCTGCAAAGGGATATAGATAGATTGAGTGAATATATAAATACAGAATTATCAACTGAGGAATTTAATCAGGTTTTGTACTTCAGTTACCACTGGTAACATGGTTCATATTTCTTCATTAGGGTTCTAGCCTTCTCCCCATCACAAATCACCTCGGTCTTAATCAGTATTGATGGTATCGCTTTAGGCAATGCGGTCCACATCGAAGGCCCATTCTTCTCGATAGTCTGGAGGGCCGAGGATTACAGCAAAGGAATACACTACATTGAAGTCAGAGCACAGGTAACATGATGCATACCTTTCTCACTGGTATGCGTGTTGTGAGACTGTTTGCATCAAGTCCCTGTATGAATAAGTTTGTTGTTGGATAGTTTGGCTAAAACAATTATCAATTCACAAGATCCTTAAAAGATTTATTTACATTCTCTTTCTTCCTCCCACGTAATTTCCCCTCTTCCCTCCTCCCCTTTTTGATGTATGCAGATAGAGTTCCAGAGGCACCAGCCACTCTGTATTGTTGCCCTGCAAAAATTGTCATTTTTATTTGCAGCAGGATATTTGATCATGGAGGAAGTCACTGCCAATATCTGTTCAGTCACCCTAAGAGATTCGAGGAGAGAAAAGATTTGACAAATCTCTATATTGCTTTCTGCGCTTTCTCAGCAGAAAGCACTTGATAATCACTGGCTATCTTTTTTGGCTAATTATGAATGGGTAATATTAACAAATAATACCACAAACATTCCAGACAATCAAGATGGTGACAGGAGGGAACTGTTGTTTTGTGCAGTTCACAAAATGGTGCAGCACACACTCCACCTTTCCAGTAATTGATTGCTCCCCACCTCTCCCAAGACCCAGCTCTCACAGCCTTGACCTGGGAGCATCCAGGCATACAGTGACATTAATGTGAATCAGTAACAATGCAACACGAGTGCAAGGTATTAATTGGAGATCGATGTTAATGCGAAACAATGCTGTGGGGGATGACGTTAAGCGAGGAGATCTTGTATCCTAACTCACAGCAAGTCTCTTTCACCCCTGTGCTCACTCATCTGCTCTGGCTTCCAGTCCAGCAATGCTTTGAGTTTAAAATTTTCATCCTTGTTTTCAAATCCCTCCACGGACTCATCATCCCTAAGTCTGTAGCCTCCCTCAACCCTATAACCCTCTGAAATCAGTGTGCTCCTCCAATTCAGGCCTCTTGCACAACCTCAATTTTAATCGTTCCACAATTGGTGGTCATGCCTTCGGCTGCCAAGGCCTTAAGCTCTGAAAATCCCTCTTTACCTCTCAATCCTCCTGAAAGTCATTCCCTAAAATCTACCTCTTTGATCACATTTTTGTCACCTCTGTCCTAGTATCTCCTTGTGTTTTGGTTTCATATTTTGTTTGATAATGTTCCTAGGAAGTGCCTTGGGCCGTTTTACTATGTTAAAACACTACATAAATGCAAGATGATGTTGTTGTTTCAATCAGATTACCGCTAAGTCTAAGCTTTCTGAAAATGTAGAGTCTCAGCCATTTAACTCTATCTTAATAATCAAACACTTTACAGCCTACTAAGTACTTTTGAAGTGTAGTCACTATTGTAATGAAGGAAACGCAGCATCCAATTTGTGTACAGCAAGGTCCCACAAATGGCAATATGATAATTACCAGATCATTTATTTTTGTGATGATGATTGAGCAAAATAATATTGACTGGGATCTTGGGGATAACTCCCTTGCTTTTCTTTAAAATAGAATCATAGAAAAGTTGCGGTGCAGGAAGAGGCCATTCAGTCCATCAAGTCTGTGCTAGCCAAAGAAAAGAGAAAAAGAAACTAGCCGCTCATTTTAACCCACTTCCAGCACCTGGTCTATAGCTTTCCAGTTTACAGCATTTCAGGTGCAGATCCCAGGTACCTTTTAAATGAGTTGTGTGTCTCAGCCTCAACCACCAATTTAGACAGTGAATTCCAGCCACCCACCATCTTTTGGGTGAGAAAGCTTTTCCTCATGTCCCCTCTAATCCTTCTACCAATTGCCTTAAATCTATGCCCCTAGTAATTGACCCCTCAACTAGGGATAAGGTCTTTCCTGTCTACCTTATCTAGGCCCTTCATAATTTTGTAAGCCTCAATTAGCTCACCGCTCAGCCTGCTATGTTCTGAGGAAAATAACCCTAGCTTATCCAATCTTTCTTCATAGCTGCAATTTTCAAGCTCTGGCAACATTCTTGTAAATCTCCTCTGTACCCTCTCCAGAGCAATTATGTCCTTCGTGTGATGTGGTGACTAGAACTGTACACACAATTCCAGCTGTGGCCTAACCAGCATTTTATACAATTCCATCATTACATTCCTGCTTTTACATTCAATATCTCGTCCAATAAAGGAAAGCATTCCATGTGCTTTTTTACCATCTTATCCACCTGCCCTGTCACCTTTAGAGACCTGTGGGCATGTACTCCAAAATCTATCACTTCCTCTACCCATCTCTGTATCCTCCCATTTTTTGAATATTCCCATGCTTTGTTTGCCCTCCCCAAATGCATTACCTCACACATTTCTGGATTGAATTCCATTTACCACTTTTCTGCCCACTCAACCAAACCATTGATATCATTCTGGAGGCAGCAGCTGTCTTCTTCATTATCAACTACACAGCCAATTTTTGTGTCATCTGCAAATTTCCCAATCATGCCTCCCACATGTAAATCCAAATCATTAATATATACGACAAACATCAAAGGCCGCAACACTGAACTCTGTGGAATGCCACTGGAAGCAGTTGCTTTCCATTCACAAAAACATCCATTGACCATTACCCTTTGATAAAAACAAAAAGCTAAAAGCTACTGCGGATGCTGGAAATCCAAAACAAAAACAGAATTACCTGGAAAAACTCAGCAGGTCTGGCAGCATCGGCGGAGAAGAAATCAGTTAACGTTTCGAACCTTCGAAGGGCCATGAAGGCTCGAAGCGTTAACTGATTTCTTCTCCGCCGATGCTGCCAGACCTGCTGAGTTTTTCCAGGTAATTCTGTTTTTGTGTTGACCATTACCCTTTGTTTCCTGTCGCTGAGCCAATTTTGGATCCAACTCACCACCTTCCCCTGTATTCCATGGGATCTCACCATTCTGACAGTCTGCCATGTGGGACCTTGTCAAATGCCTTACTAAAATCCATGTAGACAACATCCACTGCACTACCCTCATCAATCCTCCTTGTTACTTCCTCAAAAAAATCGCTTGAGTTAGTAAGACACGATCTTCCCCTAACAAAACCATGCTGACTATCCTTAATCAATCCGTGCATTTCTAAGTAACAGTTCAGCCTGTGTCTCAGAATTGTTTCCAATAATTTGCCCACCACCAAAGTCAGACTGTCTGGCCTGTAATTTTCTGGCTTATCCCTCGCACCTATTTTAAATAATGGTACAACATTCACAGACCTCCAACCCTTTGGTACGTTGCCTGAGGATTGGAAAATGATTGTCAGAGTATCCGATATTTCCTCCCTGGCTTCCTTTAACAGCCCAGGATACAATCCATCTGCCCCTGCTGATTTATCCACCTTCAAGGATGTCGGTCCCTCCAGTTTTGCTCTCTCGTTATGCTTATTATATCTTAATATTTCACACTCTTCCTCTTTAACTAGAATGTCAGCATCATCCCCCCTCCTTAGTGAAGACAGAGACAAAGTACTCATTTGAGAATCCTGCCCACATCTTCAGCATCAACGCACAAGTTACCATGTACATCTCTGATAGGCCCTACCCTTTCCTTTGTTACTTTCTTGCTCTTAATGTACTGGTAAAATATCTTTGGGACGTTGGTGCCATGGGATCTTTTACATACAGCTGAGCGGGTAGATGTAGTCTTAGTTTAACACCTTATCAAAAGATGACCATGCAGCACTCCCTCAGTACTGCACCGGGAGTGTCAGCCTGGATTATGTGCTGAAGTCCTAGAGTGAGACTTGAAACCATAACCTTATGATTCAAAGGCGGGAGTGCTACCGCTCAGCAGGGCTGACACCAAGGTCATTGTGAAACTGACATTATTCTTCATTGCTAAAAGGCTACTCAACTATATAGTTTACCCTAATGACAGACCACTGTGCCAATAGCTACAAAGGAAAGGATGCCTTGTGTCAATGCTGAATAACAGGAGGTCAGAGTTTACTATTTATTAGAGTTCTTTGAGGAAATAACAAGCAAGGTGGATAAAGGGGAATCTGTAGATGTGGTGTACTTTGATTCCAAAAAATATTTCATAAGGTGTCACATCAAAGGTTACTACACAAAATAAGAGTTCATGGTGTCGGGGGGGGTAACATATTAGCATGGATAAGGATTGGTTAGCTAACAGACTGCCAGAGAGTATGGATAAATGGGTCTTTTTTGGGTTGGCAAGCTGTAACTAGTGGAGTGACTCTAGAAACACGTTAACTAGTCATAATCACATTGCTGTTTGTGGCATCTTGCTGTGTACAAATTAGCTGCCATGGTTCCTACATTACAACAGCCCTTAGCACTTTGGAATGTACTTAAGTTATGAAGGATGCTATAGAAATGTAAGTCTTCTAACAATCGCAAAGCCATGGAGACAGAAAATTCCTTTACATGTGGCTGGGGCATTGATATGATTCCACAGCACGCACTGGCCATTGAATTTACTGTTAATTAATTGCAAATTACTGCAGATCTTTTGAGAAATAAAGTAGCTCTGATCTTGTGTCACGAGAGAAATTAGAAAGCATTGAACCCGGTGGTTAGAATGCTGTGCTGAAATAACTCCAATATACACAGTTATGCTATATATTGATAGATCAGCCACAGAGAATTGTGCTTGAATTGTCCGTCCACAAAAATGTCTTACTGCCATTCTTCATATGGGAGCTAACAGAAAGTGCCTGCCGTCCATGGACAGTACCCTAACAGGAGTGAGCACTTTCAGTAAAGGATAGGGTGAGAAAATGTCAAAAGCATAACATTCACTGAACAGCTGTGATTTTGTTACTGAGTGTTTTTGAAGGGGTGATGCTACTGTTATGAGCCAGAATCTCCAGGTCTTTGTCTAATACTAACTTGGCATTGACCAATATCTAACCAACAAATGTGACTCTTTTGCATTGTTGAAACCCTTCTGTTAAAATCCAATCTGTAATTGAGTCCCATTTTCCACATTGAACAATCTGCACATACTCGATTGATGCAGAGTCACCAGACCCTTGTTGATCTGGTAAGATCTATCTCTGTATTTGGAAGAGGGTAACATGCAGGACAGCAACGCCAATGGTTAATGATTGGCCTGTACTAGCGTGTTGAGTGGTCACCTGGCTTGAGACCAGACCCAAGACATTGTACCCGACCAGCAAGAGGCATATAGCTTTGCTCCCCACTTCTTCCCAGTCAAGCTTGAGCAGGACTTTGGTCTCTTTGCTAAATCCAGTGCTGGGATCCTTTACATTCCTTTAATTGAAACGGCATTGAGCCATGGCTTGGTGAATCGCTCACACACAATATTCCGTGCACACACCAAACCACTTCTCTTTCTGTTTTCAGGACATAGCTGGAAGAATTACAGTTAAAGGTCACGACTTTGCAGTAGAAGAGATAAACCTACTCCCTTTTGATGTTATGGCCTCATTCATCCTCCTGGCTCCTCATTACATTATGGTAGGTGCAACTGTTGACTTTGAAACCACAGTGAGGAAGGACACCAGTTCAGTCACAGTTGGAGTGTTGTTTGTAGTTTTGCAGGTGCATTTACATGATGCATATTAGAACCATGGAAAAGATACAACATAAATGCACTAGAATGTTTGCAGGAATATTTGAATCTCCTGTTAAGTGATTCAGTACACTTCTCTCTTGTTGTGTAAGTCTTCAATGTAAACAAAACATGTAGACATGAGGGGTAAATTGACCGAGGTAGGTTGGAAAATTAGGTTAAAAGATATAACAGTTGATGGGCAATGGCAAACATTTGAAGAAATAATTTGTAATTCACTAAGAATATACAGCCGCTTGAGGAATAAAAACCTGGAGAAAAGTTGGCCAACCATAGCGAACAAGATAAGTTAGATTAAAAGACTAGGCTTACAATATTGCTCAGGAGAATAGAAAGTCTGGATATTGGGAGGGTTTTAGAATTCAGCAAAGAATGACTGAGAAATTGATTTGAAGAGAGAAAATAGAATACGAGAGTAAACCTGGAAGAAATATTAAAAAACCGATTGTTAGAGATTCTACAAGTATGTAAAAAGGAAGAGAGTAGTGAAAGTAAACACAAGTCCCAGGTGGGGAATAAGGAAATAGCAGTGATATTAAAAAAATATTTTGCATCTATCTTCACAGTAGAAGACACAAATAACATTCTGGAAATTGTGGGAACCAAAGGTCTAGTGGAAATGAGGAATTTTAATTAAAATTGTGCGGGAAAAGTACTGGAGAAATTAATGGAACTGAAAGCCAACAAATCTCATGGACCTGATGGACCAAGTCCTAAGGAGGTGGCTGCAGAGATGATGGATGTGCTGGTTTTGATCTTTCAGAATTCTCTAGATTCTCAAATGGCCCCCATGGTTTTGAGGGCAGCAAATGTAAATTCAAGAAAGGAGTGAGAGAGAAGATAGGAAACTAAAGACCAGTTTGCCTGACAGTAGTAGGGAATTGTTAGAATTTTTCTTTAGGGATATGGTAATAGGGCATTTAGAAAATTCTAATATGATTAGGCAGAGTTAACACAGATTTGTGAAAGGGAAATTGTCTTGTTTTTTGTGGCTATAACTAGCAGGGTAAATGAGGGAAACCATTGAACGTAGTTTACTTCAGAATGCTTTCAGTAAGATGCCACACAAGAAGTTGTTGCACACGATGAAGACTCATGGAGATGGGGATAATATATGAGCACAGATTGAGAAATGGTTAATGAATGCAGAACAATGAGTAGGAATAAATAAGTCAATTTCAGGTTGGCAGGCTATTAATAGTGAAGAACTGCAAGGATCAGTGCTGGGGCCTCAGCTATTTATAATCTATATTAATGGCGTATATGAGGGGACTGATTGTAACATATCCAAGTTTTATGACAATACAAAGCTAGATGGGGATGTATGCATTCATGATTTTTAATTAGTAACAGGTTGAAATGTTATGGAGAGAGGGTGGGAAATTGGAATAGTTGAGGCCGAAATGAGATCAGCCATGATCGTATTGAATGGCGGGGCAGGCTCGAGGGGCTGAATTGCCTACTTCTGCTCCTAGTTCTTATGTTCTTATGAAGGTTGCAAAGGAACTGCATAGAGATGTAGATTTGTGAAGTGAGCAAGAAGGTGTCAGATGGAGAATAATGTGGGAAGTGTGAAGTTATCCACTTTGGTGCTATTCATCCTTTGAGAATGACCATGTTCATCATCTGGTGGGTTTGGTAGGGTTCTGGTGGGTACATAGGTGACTCCAAAGATCTGTGCCTGGGAGGTTCTGCTGCAGATAGGACAGGATACCACAGACGGTTAAGTTTTGGACAAGTTGCTGGCTTGGGATTTCCTCTCCATGCGTTTTCTCTCTGCCTCTGATATGAGCGTGTTTTTGAAGGAGGCTGCACTCGCGATCTGGGTGGGTTTCTCCTACGACTCAGGGTCAATATCAAAACTCCTAAGCAAAGCCTCCAGAATGTCCTTATGGTGCACCCATTGACCTACCATGAAAGCACACCCCAGATTCAAGCTCTCCATAGAAGATTCTCTTTGGTAAGCAAGTGTCAGACATTCTGGCTACATGACCAGTCAAACTCAGTTGTGACTGTGTCAGTATGGTGTGGATGGTTGGCATGCCAGCTTGGGTGTCTCACATCGCCATGGGGAAGAATGCCGAGGAAGCCATTTTTGAGATCAGGCTACAGGCTTCCCTACAAATCAATAATATCGCACACAGGGAGCAGTTTTTGTGTGGTCAGCAGAAAGAAGAGGCTGTGTGGCTTTGCAAACTTCCACAACTGGATGCAGGAGGGAGATGCTGTCTAGTTGAAGAGACGCAACCTGCAGCCATCTAAGGAATGTAGAAACATAGGATTAGGAGCAGGAGTAGACCATTCAGCCCTTTGAACCTGCATTGCCTTTCAATTAGATCATGGCTGTGGTCTCAACCCCACTGTCTGTCCTCTATAACCCTTGACCCCCTTGTCTATCAAAAATTGCCTAACGTTGACTTGAATAAACTCAATGACCCAGCCTCCACTGCTTTCTGGGGAAAAGAATTCCACACACTAATGACCCTCTGAGAGAAAAAAGACTCTCCTCATCTCCATCTTAAAAGGGATACCTCTTATTCATAAACTGTGTCCCTGGTTCTAGTCTTCCCCACAAGTGAAAACAACCTCCCAGTATCTATCCTGTCAAGTTCCCTTGTTATCTTATATGCTTGAATAAGATAAGAAATTAATGCGCTATGTGCCATTAGCAGAGCTATACATTTTTTCAAGAGCTGTTGTTGCACAGCTATGGGCTCTTCATGCATAAGATGCCTTTTCTGCCTGTATGCTACAACATACAATACTATCAGTGTATAAGTGTATATAGGGTTTGAATCCTGATAGAAACTGGGAGAAGCATAAATAGAGCCTGGGAATCGGAGCACAGCCTTTCCTACCTGGGAGCGGAGCAGAGGCAGTCAGGAGCCGGGAGCATTTCAGCTTCTGAAGAAACTGAGTGGGAAAAGCAACTCTGACATCACAGGAAACTGGTAAGTTGATTAGCTGGTAAGTGCTTGGTGTAAGGGACAGTGTGTTAAAAGCCAGCTTAGAATACAGGAGTTAAGGTAGATCTATAAATAACAAGAAGTAAAACTTTAAAATAAAAAAAATTAAATAGTAAAAGTAAAATAATTACCTAAAACACATGCTCATGTAATTAAGAAACGTATAACTTTTAGTTGCAATTGTGGGTGGTACTGGCATTTAATAAACACAGGAAGTTGTAGTATACAGAGGATTTATTCCAAATTCATTAAGAAAATAATTTAAATAATTTAGTAAATTAGAATCAATTCGTAAATAAAAACTGTAGTAAACGTTTTACATAAAGTTTAAGATACATGAGTGTAGCTTGGCCATGTGGAACGTACATCTTGTGGAACGTGGGAAGTCATGCATGCACAAAGTGCCCTCAATGACTACATCTGCAGAAAGTGTCACTAGCTGCAGAAACTTGAGCTCCAAGTTGCAGAGCTTGAGATGAGGCTAGAGTCACTCTTGCGCATCCGCGAGGCTGAGGATTATGTGGATAGCGCATTTAGAGAGGTGGTCACACGACAGCTAAGAAGTACATAGACAGAGAGGCAATGGGTGACCACCAGAGTATCTAGGAGAAACGGGCAGGAAATACAGGAATCCCCTGAGGCTATCCCGCTCTCTAACCACTTTTCCATTTTGGATACTGGTGAGTGAGATAGTTCCTTAGAAGACTGTAGCAAGAGGCAAGTTCATGGCACCATGGGTGGCTCAGCTGCACAGGAGAGGAGGAGGAAAAGCGGAAGTTCTACTGTAGTCGGGGATTCCATAGTTAGGGGGAACAGACAGGCATTTCAGCGGCCATAAATGTGAATCCAGGATGGTATGTTGCCTCCCTGGTGCCAGGGTCAAAGATGTCAGATGGTGGCTGCAGGACATTATTTTGGGGGAGGGTGAACAGCCAGAGGTCATGGTCCACATTGGGACCAATGACAAAGGTAGGAAAACGGATGAGGTCCTGAAAGCAGATTTTAGGGAGTTAGAAAGGGAATTAAAAAACTGGATCTCAAGAGCAGTAATCTCAGGATTACTCCCAGTGCGACATCCTAGTGAGCATAAGATTAGGAAGATTGAGCAATTCAACATGTAGCTGGAGAAATGGAATGTGAGGGAGGGCTTTAGATTTCTGAGGCATTGGGATCAGTTCTAGGGCAGGTGGGACCTGTACAAGAAGGACAGGTTACACCTTAACAGGACTGAGACAAATGTCCTTGCGCAGGGAGGTTTGCTAGTGCTGCTGTGGAGAGTTTAAACTAGACTGGCAGGGGGATGGGAACCTGAGGGGATATTCAGAGTGCAGAGGGGGAAAACTGGCAGTGGGAAGTAGTGAAGTATCAACTGATAACGAGGATATATCAGAGAGTAGTATCAAGATAGATAGAATACTTGGAGAATAAAAACAGAATTACCTGGAAAAACTCAGCAAGTCTGGCAGCATCGGCGGAGAAGAAATCAGTCAACGTTTCGAGCCCTCATGGCCCTTCAGCAGAACTGAAGCATAGTTTCAACAAGGGAGAAATATAAATTGGTTTAAGGTGGGTGGGGGGGAAGAGACACATTGAGGGTGTGGTGTGAGCAGATAATCAAAAGATGTCAGAGACAAAAGGGTCAAAGAGGTGTTGAAGGTGGTGGTCTTTGTCTGAGAAAAGTGCTAATTAAGAATGCAAGACAGGATATTCAAAGTACAGCTCTAGTGGGGGTGGGGTGGAAAGACTAAAGGTTTTAGTTTTAGATTTAAAAATAATGGAAATAGGTGGGGAAAGAAGAATCTATATAAATTATTGAAAAAAAGGCGGGTGGGGGGGGGAAAAGAAACGGGGTGGGGATGGGGGGAGGGGGGTTTAAGATCTAAAGTTGTTGAATTCAATATTCAGCCCAGAAGGCTGTAAAGTGCCTAGTCGGAAGATGAGGTGCTGTTCCTCCAGTTTGCGTTGGGCTTCACTGGAACAATGCAGCAAGCCAAGGACAGACATGTGGGCAAGAGAACAGGGTGGAGTGTTAAAATGGCAAGCGACAGGGAGGTTTGGGTCTTTCTTGCGGACAGACCGCAGGTGTTCCGCAAAACGGTCGCCCAGTTTGCGTTTGGTCTCTCCAATGTAGAGGAGACCGCATTGGGAGCAACGAATGCAGTAGACTAAGTTAGGGGAAATGCAAGTGAAATGCTGCTTCACTTGAAAGGAGGTGTTTGGGCCCTTGGACGGTGAGGAGAGAGGAAGTGAAGGGGCAGGTGTTGCATCTTCTGCGTGGGCATGGGGAGGTGCCATAAGTGGGGGTTGAGGAGTAGGGGGTGATGGAGGAGTGGACCAGGGTGTCCCGGAGGGAACGATCCCTACGGAATGCCGTCAAGGGGGGTGAAGGGAAGATGTGTTTGGTGGTGGCATCATGCTGGAGTTGGCGGAAATGGCGGAGGATGATCCTTTGAATGCGGAGGCTGGTGGGGTGATAAGTGAGGACAAGGGGGACCCTATCATGTTTCTGGGAAGGAGGAGAAGGCGTGAGGGAGGATGCGCGGGATATGGGCCGGACACGGTTGAGGGCCCTGTCAACGACCGTACTTGGAGAGTACTTGGAGAGTTTGATAGAATTAGAGTAGGCAATAGTAGGTCATTAGATGGGGTTAGAATAAGAGGGAAAGTAAAAAAGCCTAAATCAGGACTGACGTGCATGTGTGTGCATGCACGGAGTGTGGTTAATAAGATTGGTGAACTACAGGCACAGGTTCACAATGGAACTATGATATTATTGTTATAACAGAGACCTGGCTTAATGAAGGGCTGGACTGGGCATTAAATATTCCTGAGTTCAAGGTGTTTAGGAGAGATGGGAAAGGAAGACAAGGGTAAGAGAGCGTGGCAATATTGATTAAAGATGGCAGTGGAGAGAGGGGATGTTCCAGAGGGGTCAAGGACAGAATCTCTCTGGCTAGAGGTAAGGAATGAAGTGCAAAAACATTGATTGGTGTAGTATATAGACCACCAACTAGTGGAAGGGATGTGGAGAAACAAATTTGCAAAGAAATTATGGAGAGATGCAAGAATTATAGAGTAATCATAATGGGGGACTTCAGTTATCCAAATATAGACTGGGTTAGGAATAGTACAAAGGAACAAGAGTTCCTGGAATGTGTTCAAGATAATTTTCCACAGCAGTATGTTTCCAACGAGAGGACATTCATTTTGGACCTGGTTCTGGGGAATGAGTTGGCCCAAGTGGATCAAATATCAGTGGGAGAGTCTCCAGGAGACAGTGACCATTGTATCATAAAGTTTAGGTTAATCATGGAAGAGGACAGGGAACAATCCAGAGCAGGGATAATTAATTGGGGGAAAGCCAACTTCAATGGGATAGAAATACACCTGAGTTGAGTGAGTTGGAATCAAATGTTGGCAGAAAAGATGGTGGCTGAACAATGGGCCACCTTCAAAGAAATAGTATTGCAGGAAATGTCAAGGTATATTCCCTTGAAGTGGAAAGGTAGGACAAATAAATCCAAAGCACCCTGGATGACGAGAGATAGAGGTAAAGATGAAAAGGAAGAAGTGCACGTACGACAGATGTCAGGTAGAAAATACAATGGAGAATTAGGCTATATATAGAAAGGTCAGAGGGGAAGTGAAGAAACTAATAAGAAAAGCAAGGAGAAGCATGAAAAACGGCTGGCAGCGAACATAATAGGGAATCCCATGGTCTTTTATAAGCATGTAAATAATAAAAGGTTGGTAAAAGAAGTAGGGTCAATTAGGGACAAAAAAGGGAACTTGCTGGAGAAGGCTGGAGAAATAGCGCATGCGTTGAACGAATACTTTGCATCTGTCTTTACAATGGAAGAAATTGCTACCCAGGCTGAGGTGAGAGAGGAGGTAACTGGTACACTAGAAGAACTTACAATCGAGAGGAAGGTGTTGGAAAGGCTATCTTTTCTTAAAATAGATAAGGTACCAGAACCGGATGAGATGCATCCAAGGGTACTGAGGAAAGTGAGTATGGAAATTGAAGAGGCACTAGTGATAATCTTTCAGTCTTCCTTAGGCACAGGCGAGGTGCCAGAGGACTGGAGAATTGTAAATGTTACCCTCTTGTTCAAAAAGGGGTGCAAGGATAAAGCTGACAACTACAAACTTGTCAGTTTGACTTCAGTGGTAGGGAAACTTCTGGAAACTATAGTACGGGTCACTTAGACAAGTGCAAGATAATTAAGGAAAGCCAGCATGGATTCATTAAGGGAAAATCATGTTTAACTAACTTTCTGGAATTTTTTGAGGAGGTAGCAGAGAAGTTTGATAAGGGAAACACTGTTCATATGGTGTATATGGATTTTTCAAAAGGCATTTGATACAGGGCCACTCAACAGACTTGTGAGCAAAATTCTAGGTCATGGAATAAAAGGGAAAGTGGGCATTTGGATAAGAAATTGGCTGAGTGACAGGAAACAGGGAGTAGTGATAAATGGTTTTTCAGCTTGGAGGAAGGTTTGTAGTGGAGTTCCCCAGGGGTCAGTGTTGGGACCCTTGCTCTTCCTGATATATATTAATGACCTAGACTGTGGTGTGCAGGACATGATTTCAAAATTTGCAGATGGTACAAAGATTGGAAATGTTGTCAACTGTGATGGGGATAGTCATGAACTTCAAAAGGACATAGACATGTTGGTGGATTGGGCAGATGAGTGACATATAAAGTTCAATGCAGAGAAGTGTGAGATGATTCACTTTGGCGGGAAAAATATGGTGAGACAGTATAAAATAAATGGAGAGCTTCTAAAGGAAGTGCAGGAACAGAGGGACCTCGGCTTTTATGTATATAGGTCATTGAAGATGGCAGGGCATGTTGAGAGAGCAGTTAATAAAGCATATTGTATCTTAGGCTTTACTAAAGGTGGCGTTGAGTACAAGAGTAAGGAGGTAATATTGAACATGTATAAGACACTAGTTAGGCCTCATCTGGAGTACTGCGTCCAGTTCTGGGCACCGTACTTGAGGAAAGATGTGAAGGCATTGCAGAGAGTACAGAGTAGATTCAAAAGAATGATTCCAGGGATAAAGAACTGTTGCCATGAGGATAGATTGGAGAGGTTTGGACTGTTTTCCTTGGAAAAAGAAGGCTCAGAGGAGAGGTATTCAAGATCCTGAGGGGTACGGACAGGGTAAATAGTGAGAAATTGTTCCCACTCAAGAGAACATCAAGAACCAGAGGGCACAGATTCAAAATAATTGGCAAAAGAAGTAAATGTGATGTGAGGAAAATTTTTTTCACCCAGAGGGTGGTTGGAATCTGGAACAAACTTCCTGAAGGGTTGGTGGAGGCAGGTTTGATTGAGGTATTCAAAAGGGAATAGGATTGCTACCTGAAAAGAGAGAATGTGCAAGGTTACAAGGATAAGGCAGGGGAGTGGGACTAGGTAGAATGCTCTTTCAGAGAGCCAGGGCAGACTCAATGGGCCAAATGGCCTCCTGCACTGTAAAGATACTGTGATATTATGAGCATGGTTTGATTATGGACAATTTGGCAGCATGGGCCCCTTATTTATAGTCATTGGCATTCATGTGAGGGGGCCAGGTTGTAAATGAATGTTTGTTTGCAATATGATGAGGCTCATGGCTATGATGGTGAGGGTTTCAGCCATATGAAGCCATTTCAGCCAGGAGATTTATCCTGGCTTAGCCAGACAGGAAATATCATCAAGTCAGGCTTTACTGCTGGTCGTAAATTTAGGAAACACTTTGAAAACTAAGGGAAACATCTGGAGGCAGTCATTCGAAGTTATTACTTAGCGAAACGGGAAAACGTGAACCCATTGGAAGCAGGGAGCAACTATGGACTGTTCACTATAAGGACTGTAATTCTATGGAGAGTGTGATGTGTGATAAGTAGAAAATAAAGGAACATTCCTTAGGAACGTCCCAATGTATAAGTTGCCTACAACAAGAAAATAGGGTTAGTCAATAGATTTTTTTTAGTCATTTGTTAAAATAGAAGTTTTAAAACATGAAATCTTGCCATGTCACTTCCAGTTCAGCTATTAACTGGAAGTTTAAATAATTTTTTAAAATTCATTAATGCATGCATGGCCACCATCTTTTTAGGGCATAATGTGCTGCAGGGAGCATGTGCAGACATAATAAAAATGGAAAATGCTGGAAATACTCAGCAGGTCTGGCAGTATCTGTGAAGGGAGAAACTGTGTTCACGTTTTAGGTTGAATACGACGACTCTTTGGACGAAGAGTCATATTTGACTCAAAATGTTAACTCTGTTTCTCTTTGCACAGATGCTGCCAGACCTGCTGAGGAACAGAGTTAACGTTTTGAGTCGAATATGACTGTTTGTCCCCCACTCTCACTGTCAACGGGACCCCACCCACCCCCCCCCCCCCCCCACCGCAAGTCAAAGCATACCTTATTTTATCTGATAAGAGTTGGTCACCCTGCTCTTGTATATGATTGATTCAGTGCCACTCTCATTTAGCATCATTCTCCTTCAAGATGGATAGTACATCAAAGCTCACAAAAAAGATGGCAGCTTTCAAATTTAATTCTCTGAAGAACTACCTAATGGAAGATTGGATCCACGCATAGATTAGGGAGCAGGTGAGGTTGTGACATGGAGATGCTGACTTGATGGTGGATATGTCTTTATATTTTCCAGGCCAGGGTTATCTTTGTTCTGGTTTTTCTGGCTAATATCATCATTCTTGTCACCTTCCGATACCAAAGAAAACCACAGCTTAAAGGCAAGTTTAGCTCTTTATGTTTGATACCAAATGCTGTTGAAAATATTATCTATGTCCAGTAGCTCTCAGCTGAACCTTACACTGGAGAAGTGCTGTACTTCTAACCAGGATAAATGTTCAAGAAAATATCCAGCCCTGTTGAAGATGCATCTCTGTGGCTCCCTCAGGCTTACTGAGTGTGTCAAGTGAGATTTATACACTGGGGGAGAGGAGGGTGGTCATTTTAATCATGGTGTAAAACTGGCAATTTGTAGGGTTGCAAACCCAAAGGTCATCACGCATGTGTTGCACCCTTTAAGTTACCCTGTGTGCAGCTGCACAGAAAAATTTAAAGAGGCCACACACTTACATTGTCTGTACACTCCAGAAGAATAAATTAGAGGGTACCTTGTTGGCAACCCCATGAATATTGAGATCGTAATGCACCATTGGCATCAGTGAGAGGAAAATTGGACTGGGGTGAATACTCAGATAGCAGCCATTGCTACAGTTAGCCTTAGCACCCAGAGAAAGAGAAAGCAGCAAACTGGAAGGATTTCCTGCCCCCAATGCCTATCCGCTGAACTTTGCTAGATAGTATACACATGTGGATGGTGGGCAGGGGGGAAAGTGAGGGGCAAGGGGTGAAGCTAAGATCATACTCTCTTCTCCCTTCCCTGCCCCACAACTCCCCTCAACTCAGTGATCCTATATCTCACCAAGAATCAGAGGAGAGATGAGGAGTACTTTATTTTTACACAGTGAGTTGTTCTGATATGGAATGCACTGCTTGAAAGGGTGGTGGAAAAAGATTCAATAGTAACTTTCAAAAGTTTGCAGAATGACAGGGAAAGAGCAGGCGAATAGGGCTAATTGGGCAACTCTTTCAAAGAGCTAGCACTACTATGATGGGCCAAATGGCCTCCTCCTTCTGTGCTGGATAATTCTATGAAGTTCACTTTTTAAAAAAAAATTTAGAATTGTTTTCATTTCTTATAAAATGGTTTTGATCTCTTTTCCACACTAGAGAGCCCTGGTGTCTTCAGTCTGACAATATTTTCATTTCATGTATTGTGCAAGATCAACATATTCTTCTATCCTGTATTGCTGTTTACTTGCTACGTGGCTTTGGGTGAGTATTTAATACATGCTATCTGTGCATTATCACCAATAACATTAGGACACCCTCACAGTCCATTCACGATCTGCTGGCTGATTTATTGCATATTGTAACAAGTTTTGTTGGACTTTTTAAATAAGTAGTGCAGTGTTATCATGGCAACATTACCTCTAATACCTTTCATTTAAAGAGTAACTTGGAAGTATTATTTCTTCTTCTCCTGCTCCACTTTCTGTTGGATGACTAATTTTGTTTTCCTCTCAGTTCTTCCACAGCATAGAGTTGCCAGCCATAGCTGGATATATTCTTGGAGTTTTCATCACATGACTGCTCCAACAGCCAAACCCATAGACTCCCACCACTGGCCACCTGAAATGTCCATCTTCCCAGAGCCCTGCCTCCCCACAACAAATTGGATGATTCTTATCTGTTGGTCGCACAGCCTCCTTGACCCATCTTCCAAATTTTTATAACTAACAGTCAACATGTTCTCTCTTTTTTTTGAAGTGTGCTGCTGATTTAAGTGTGTAACCCCTTATAAACTTAAAGGAGCCAACTTTTGTATGGCCTGCATGGGGACTTGCGCACAGCTTTCAGGGAATGTTGCTATTAATCGCAATTTGTGGAAATCGAAACACAAGATCAGCCGTGATATTATTGAATGGCGGAGCAGGCTCGAGGAGCTGTATGGTCTACTCCTGTTCCTGTTTCTTATGTTCTTTTGTTCATGCCCTTATGGTTTTTCTCCCAGTTTGTTTGAAGCACAGATTAATCCTTAATTCCTGGAGACTCCAGGACAATCTTAGAGGGCAACCCCAAACTGAGAAATATGTAGAAATGCCATCCTATGAGGGAGGTGGATGAAGTAACCTGGAATGACCTACCTTCTATTGGTGTCCACTTTATGCCTACCTATCTTCTAGATTGGAATATTGTACATGTCACTGTGCTATTTAAGAAAAAATGAGAGCTGGAAACCAGGGAATTATAAGCCAGTTAGTCTAACATCTACCGTCAAGAAATTTCTGGAGTTTATAATTAAGGATAGGGTGACTGAACACTATGAAAACTTTCAGTTGATGAGAGAGCCAGTATGGATTTGTAAACGCTAGGCTATGCTTGATAAAGCTGATTGAATATTGTGAAGTGGTGACTAAAGTAATGGATTTGGGAATGTCTATGGATGTTACTTATGAGTAGCTGGAAACAGAGAGTTGGAATAATGGGCAGGTACTCTAAATTTTTTTTTTATTCATTCATGAATAAAAGAACATAAGAACACAAGAAATAGGAACAGCAGTAGACTATTCGACCCCTTGAGCCTGCTCCGCCATTCAATAAGATTATGGCTGACCTTCTTGTGGGCTTCGCTGGCTGGGTCAGCATTTTTTGCCCATCCCTAGTTGCCCTTGAGAAGGTGGTGGCAAGCTGCCTTCTTGAACCGCTGCAATCCATGTGGTGTAGGTAGAAAGTTCCAGGATTTTGACCCAGCGACAGTGAAGGAACAGCGATATATTTCCAAGTCAGGATGGTGAGTGACTTGGAGGGGAACTTCCAAGCGGTGGTGTTCCCATCTATCTGCTGCCTTTGTCCTTCTAGATGGTAGTTGTTGTAGGTTTGATAGGATGTAACTAATTACCATACCTGTTAATGACTTAGATTATGGGATAGAAATCCGTGACACAAAGATAGGGGGAATTGTTAGCAGTTAAGATGAAAACATTAAAATTACAAGGAGTTATTAATAAAGTAAGTGATTCAGCAAAACTATGCGAAATGGATTTCAGTGTAGGGAAATGTGAGGTAATTCACTTTGGACCTAAAAGGGATAGAACACAGTACTTTTTCTCAATGTTGAAAAGCTAGAGACAGTGGAGATCTAAGAGACTTAGAGTTCCAGGTACACAAATCATTGTAATGGCAGAAAATGATCAAAAAGACTGATAGCATTTTGGCCTTTATAACTAGAAGACTAGAATATTGGGTAGAAGTCATGCTTCAGCTATATAAAGCCCTGGCTAGACCACATTTGGAAAACTTTGAGCAGTTCTGGAGACTGCATCTTAGGGAGGACATATTGGCCTTGGAGGGAGTAGAGGATAGATTTACCAACATGATACCTGGTCTCCAAGGGTTTGATTAAGTGGAGAAATGACACAAAATAGGATTGTATTCCCTGGAATTTAGAAGGTTAAGGGGTTATTTTATTGAAGCTTTTCAAGATAATAATGGGAACAGTTAGAGTAAAATGGAAACTCTTTCTGCTGGTTGGGGAGTCTGGAACCAAGGGGCATAGTCTAAAAAGTAGAGCTAGACCTTCCAGGAGTGAAATTAGGAAACACTTCTACACACAAAGGAAGATAGTAGTTTGGCACTCTGTTCAGCAAATGGCAATAGATGCTAGATCAATAGTTAATTTAAATCTGAGATTGCTAGATTTTCGTTCTCCAAAGGTGTTAAGGGATATGGGACAAAGTCAGGAGTTAGGTCACAGATCAGCTATGATTTCAAATTACAAAATGGACTCAGGGGGCTAAATCAACTGCTCCTGTTCCTATCTCCTCCAGCCTACAACCTTTCTCAATCTGCACCCTTTCAATTTTGCCCTCTTATACATGGCCAATTTCCTTCACCATTGGTTGCCTGGACCCCAATTTCCTCCCAAAACTCCTCTTTCTTCTTTTAAGTCATCCTTAAAACTTGCCTCTTGGACACAGGCTTTGGCCATCTGTCCTAATATCTCTGTCAATTGCTTAGTGCTAATTCACCTCCTGTGAAGCACCTTGGGATATTTTTACTGTATTAAAAGCAAGTTATTATTCATGTGTTCATTGAAACTTAAGACAGAACAGGCCACATCTTTACTTTCTCCTTTATTGATTCTATACCTCAATGCATTTACCTTTGCCCGCTTCCAGAGCTCATATAAAATGAGAACTCAATGTAGTTACATTGCATCGGAAAGAATCACTCTCCCAAATGCAGAATTACACACCGCTTTTATATTTTCTCAACCCATCTTTGTATTTATTTTCATGGGGAAACTGGAGAATTGTTATAACCTCCCTGCCCATATCCTAACTTGCACAAGTCCAGTTCACCCATCACCCCTGTGCTAACTGACCCACGTGGGCTCCTAGTCGGGCAGTGCCTGTATTTTAAAAATCTCATTGTAGTTTTCAAATCTCTCCATGGCCTCCTGCCTTTCTACCTCTAACTTCCTTCAGCCCCACAAGCCTTCGAGATATCTGCACTCCTCTAATTCTAGCCTCCTCAGTATCTCCAATTTCTTTCACCCACAGTTGGCAGCAATTGCTAGGCCCTGGAATTCCCTTCCTAAACCTCTCCGTCTCTCTCTCTCTCTCTCTCCCATCCTTTAAATCACTCCTTAAATTCCAGCCTTTTGATCACCTACCCTAATATCTCCTCCTTTGGCTTGATGCCAATTTTTGTCTGATTACACTCCTGGGGGTGTTTTAGTATATTTAATGTGATGTTTACACGTAAGTTATTCTTGTTGCTGATGCCATACGGTTCATTTCTAAAGCTCTAGGTCTGCCCACTCTTGCATGCCAACCTAACACATTTTTGTGATTAATGTTGAACTCTACTCAACAACCTATTTATTATCATTTATCACATTGCTTATAATATAGAAGATAGAAAGCATTTTCAAGAAGGCAGTGAAGAAAGAGAATACAAAACAAACAAAATATTATAGTCATCCAGTTCAGTCCTGTGGAAGATCAAATATGGATTGCCAAAAGTTGTAAGATACAGAAATGTTTTGATAAATTTGATTGGATCCTATTTTCCCTCACTCCGTGCCACTTAAATCATATTGTCTCAGCCATTAAGGAAATATGACTGATTCCTTTCATGGCTGAGCCCTTGCATTGTGTTCATTGAAGCAATTTTGGGACTGCACTTTGTGGAAAAATTAAACAAAACAGTTATTCATAAGTGATCAGTGGTAAGAGCCCATCAGTTGTTCTCTCTGATGTTTATAATATTCATGGAAGTTTTATTCACAAAGAGACTGGTGTAGAACTTCCACCCCTCCCCCAACTTCATTTTTGAACCTAATGTCAACTGCAAGCAGAAGTTGGGTATAGAAGTCTCAGCATTCACTTTTCTCATGCTGCAGGGCCCTGGTTTGTTGGTGAGATAATAGATGGCCAATTTGGAGCCTGCTTCGTCTTTGGGATTGTAGTGGATGGTCACTTCTTGGAGGGAAGCCTGACTTTCATCTTTGGAATCGTTCAGGTAAATGGGCGGGCAACGATTTACAATTGCCCCTCACGCTGCACCAACGAGCTTCATTGACATTTAACAACATTAAAATTAATATTCCGGGTTATGTGTTGTGTAACAGTGATGCAATGTTAGAAGTGTTGTGTGTGGACCATGGTTTTGATAGAGTAAATAAGGAGAAAATGCTTCCCCTAGTGGAAGGGTTGATAATCAGAATATTCAGATTTAAGATAATTGACAAAAATAAACCAGAAGGAGACAATCATTTTTTTGGACAGCTTTTTCGAAAAGGCATAGTGTGGTCGAATGACCACTTCCTGTACTGTAAGATTCTATAATTGAGAAACAGAACAAAAAGCTCCTGAATTATCTGGTAATTTGAAATTAACCAATTTTGAATTAGCAATTTACTATTTGAATTATATTGCATAATGCTTCTGTGGTTACAGAGCACCATATCTATTCTTCAAGAGCATGATAATGTAGTGATTATGTTACTAGATTAATAATCTAACATTTTGAACTAGTAATCCAGAGAATGAGAGTTTAAAACCTACCATACTGTTGAAAAATTTTAATTCAGTTTAAAATACCTAGAAAGGAAAATAATGGTGTCAGTATAAGTGACCATGAAGCTATTGGATTGTTGTTAAAAACCGAACTGGTTCCTTTATGGAAGGGAACTAAGGAAGTTTTGTGGGGATTTTCAAACACCACTCCGAGGTACAGATGTGTAGAATAGCGAAGTTTATTCAAGCATATGCAGGGGAGAGTCCTTCTCAAAGAACCAATGGTTACAGTAGCCATATTTATACTTCACCCTAGTATGACCATATTATTCTGGCTAACCCAATTAACCTTAACCTAATAATCTTAACCTAATAATGACCACATGGGGATTTCAAACTTATTGCCTACACCACTTCAGGAAGCTAAAGATAATATCAAATTGAAAGAAAAAAGTACAATTCCCCAAAGATTAGTGGCAGGTCAGAAGATTGGACAGAATAAAAAAACTAGCAAATAATAACTAAAAAAAAAATGAGGAGGGAGAAATTAGAGTATGAGAGAAAGCTAGCTAGAAATATAAAAAAGATAGTAGGAATTTCTACAAGTATTTAAAAAGGAAAAGAGTAACTGAAGCAAGCACTGGCCCTCTATAGAATGAATCTGGGGAAATAATAATGGGAAATAAGGAAATGGCAGAAGAGTTGAACAGATATTTTGTGTCTTCACTGCAGGAGACACAAATAACATCCTATTGTAAGTACTTGTAAATTAAGAAGTGAAAGGGAGGGAGGAACTTAAAACACTTATAATTACAAGGGAAAGGGTACTGAGAAACTGTTAGAACTAAAAGCTGACAAGTCCCCAGGACCTGATGGACTTCATCTTAGGGCCATAAAGGAAGTAGCCGTTGAGACAGTAGATGCAACGGTTTTAATTTTCCAAAATTCCCTGGATTCTGGAAAGGTGCCATCAGATTGGGAACTAGTGAATAGTGAACTTCTCTATTCAAGAAAGGAGGGGGACAGAAAGCAGGAAATTACAGGCCAGTTAGCCTAACATCTGCCATAGGGAAAATGCTAGAATCTATTATTAAGAAGGTTATAACAGCTTACAGAAAATCTTAATTCAATGAGGCAGAATCAACATGGCCTTGTGAAAGGCAAATCGTGTTTGACTAATTTATTAGAGTTCTTTGAGGAAGTAAAAAGCAACATGGATAAAAGGGAACTTATAGGTGCGGTGTACTTAAATTTCCAAAAGGCATTTGAAAAGGTGCCACATCCAAGTTTATTGCACAAAATAAGAGCTCATGGTGTTGGGAGTAAAATATTAGCTTCGACAGTGGATTGGTTAGCTAACAGGCAGCAGAGAGTAGGGATAAATGGGTCATTTTTGAGTGCAAGATATAACCAGTAGACTGTCACAGGGATCAATGCTGGGACCTCAACTATTTACAATCTGTATCAATCACTTGGATGAAGGGACCAAATGTGCAGTTGCTAAATCTGCTGATGACACAAAGATAAGAGAGTAAGATGAGAAGAAGACATAAGGAGTCTACAAAGGGATGTAGATTGGTTAAGTGACTAGGCAAAAATTTGGCAAATGGGATATGATGAGGGAAAATGTGAACTTGTTCGCTTTGGCAGGAAGAATTGAAAAGTGGCACATTAACTAAATGGAGAAATATTGCAGAACTCTGCGGTACAGAGGGACCTGGGTGTCCTGGTATATGAATCACAAAATGTTAGTATGCAGGTACAGCAAGCGATTAGGAAGACAAATGGAACATTGGCATTTAATGCAAGGGGAAAGAAATAGAAAAATAGGGAAGTTTTGCCACAGCTGTATAGGGCTTTAGTTAGACCACATCTGGAGCACTGTGTTCAGTTTTGGCCTCCTTAAGAAAAGATATAATTGCATTAGAAGCAGTCCAGAGAAGGTTCACTCGACTGATTCCTGGGATGAAGTGGTTATCTTAAGAGGAAAGGTTGGATAGGTTGGACCTGTATCCATTGGAGTTTAGAAGAATGAGAGGTGATCTTTTTGAAACCTATGAGATCCTGAGGGGCCTTGATAGGGCAACACCCACATCCCTTGAAAGAATTTTAAAAAACTGTTGCCCTTACCCGGTCTGGCTAATGTGATGTGACTCGAGTCTCTGCACCAACTGCCCCCTGAGGTGTCTTAGCATTACCTTCAGTTGTATCAAGAAGGTCCACCAGCAGGAGTCGCTGGTTAGCAATGGAACAGATATTTTCTAGTCAGAGACCCTGAGTCAAAGACAAAAACCTTGGAGCCTTTTATCAGAGTAATCTCAGTGTGGGCAGAACAGGACTTGGAGCTGAGACAGACAGGAAGTTGTGGGAGTGCTGGGAGGATCCAGAAGAGGTGAGGAATGGGAAGGTAGCTGGAGAAGGCTAGTGCTGATCTGGGATTATTCTTCCATTATCCCTACCAATCCAAATCTTTAATATTAACAGGCAATGTCCCTTTTTAATATTACATTTAATGTTTTTCCCTTCCTTTTCTACATCCAGCTGACATTTTTTAACATGCCACTGATGTGCTACCTGTGTTGGTGTCTACTCCTTCGATGTCAAGGGGCCTACTTTCGGTCACACGTCAAGTACACTGGGTGGATTCGCACTGTCCCCATGCACATCTTCATAGTGGCACTTCTCTTGTGGCAAGTCTACAGCTGCTACTTTCTGCTGATAACTTATGGGATAGCTGCCTTCTTCCTGTCTCCAGTAAGGACGTGGTCAGTACTCTTGGCCCTGGTCCTTACGTACAAGGCTTGGACTCTCAACAACTCCTTTATCAGAACATTTAAAGCCGAAATGAAGAACTGCCCCTACTCCTGATGGCTGGTTGGGGACAGCCCGAGAGCTGAACACACAGTGACTGAACATCTCGACTGCTAGTCACAAATCTCAAACAAGTCTATCAAAATCACATGGGATGATTGAAGATTAATGCTATCAAGTAATTCCTTCCATTACCCTCCTCAAAATCAACTACAGTAAGGGAAACAAGCTTGAAATCTACTTAAATGCAAATGGAGATGATTCTCAAGAAAGGGCCTGGTAGAAGCAGCTCAAATTTTACCTCATCGTCACACCAAGTATCTTTTTACAATGCCTGCTGGTCAGAACCTGAGGGGTACTGTGTGTGTGTGCATGTGTATGCAGCCGTGTGTGTTTGTGTGTTGCCCTCTAGGAATAGAAAATACATTGCATCCACAATATTTCTTCACTTCAGGACTTGAGTGGATTGAATAAAGCAGCTGCTGCTGTTCCTGATCTCTGTATTGTTTTACAAGAACAATGTGCACCACAGAAGAGACAAGGGGTCCTTTAAAGAATGAGGGGTGTTGAACACAATGTTAATAATATTTGTTAGGTGTAATTCTTCTGATGAATTTAATTTAGAAACAAATTCAATTTTGTGAGACAAAAAGCAAAATGCTGCGGATGCTGGAGAACTGAATTAAAACAGAAAATGTTGGAAAACAATCAGCAAGTTCCGACAGCATCTATGAAATGTCATCAATCTGAAACAACAACTGTTTGCCTGTACTGAGAGAAAGCTGCCCTACGAGAGGTGCCATCTTTTGGATGAGATGTTAAACCGAGGCCCTGTCTTTCCCCCTCACATGGATGTAAAAGATTGTGTTGCTATTTCAAACGAGCAGGAGAATTTTCCTGGTGTCCTGCCCAATCCCTCAACCAAAAAGAAAGACTTGTATTTATATAGTGCCTTTCACAACTACCACACGTCTCAAATATTTTTGAAGTAGAGTCACCATTGTAATGTAAGAAATACGGCAGCAAATTTGCATGCAGCAGTGTGATAATGACCAGTTAATCTGTTTTAGTGACATTGATTGAGTGATAAATATTGGCGAGACTGCAGAGAGAACTCCCCTGCTCTTATTCAAAATAGTGCCATGGGATCTTTTATGTCCACTTTAGAGTGCAGATGGGGCCTCGGTCTGATGTCTCAAATGAAAGACAGAGTCTCAAAGTGCAGCACTACCTCAATTCTGCACTGAAGTGTCAGCCTTGTGTTTTGTGCTCAAGTCCTAGAGTGCGGCTTAAACCCACAACCTTCTGACTATAAGGGAAGAGTGCTATCAACTGAGACACAGCTGGCCTTTAAAAAAACACACAAAATCAGATTATCTGATCATTATCACATTGCTGTGTGTCAAAATTGGCTGCTGCATTTTGCTATATTACACCAGTGAATATTGACTGTAAGGTGCTTTGGGATATCCAGAGGCTGTAACGGGCATTATAGAAATTAAAGTTCCTTTTTTTCTCTCCACAGTTGCTGCCTTACATGCTGAGCATTTCCAGCATTTTCTGTTTTTCTTGTTAATTTGGTGAGTTTATCTCACTGAATGTTGTAATCATACGGTAAAGAATTCTTTAAACAATTTACAAAATGACTACCCAGCGAAGCACTGAATCAAAACTCTTATACTTTGGGAACACTTTCATTTTGGGAACATTATTTGCATTTTGAATATAAAAGTTAAATCACCTGGACCTTCTTGCATGGAGGAATTTCTATTTACACTTTATTGCTTGTCACCCTGGAACATATTTTGAAAAAAATAAATGCCAAAATGAATGCTGTTTAGGTGTTGTCAAATCTAGTATAAAACATACATGCCTCATCTACTTCACTGCTGTACTTTCAATAACATATTGTATTTATAAAGCACCTTTAATGTAGTAAAACATCCCAAGGTGCTTCATAGAAGCCGAAACGCAAATCTTGACCCTGAACCACTTTAGGAGATATTGGGACAAATAACAAAAAACTTTGTTAAAGAGGTAGGTGTCTTAAAGGAAGAGAGAGAGAGAGAGACAGAGATTTTAGGGAGAGAATTCCAGCGCTTAAAGTTGAAGGTATAGCCATCAGTGGTGGAGTGATTAAAATCAATAATGGACTAGAGGAATGCAGATTTTTGTTCTAAGTTACAGAACTGAGCCAGATTTATGGAGTTAGGATACATGGCAGAACAGGCTTGCGGGCCTGACTCGCCGCCTCCTATTCCGATGAATCCTACTGACCTTTAGTATATTAAAATCCTTATAGCTGTCACTGTTGTGACACTTCTCCCTTAAAATCAAGAGAGGGTGTAAATTTTGCCCCAGTCCATTGAAATCTTCAGCGGCACCTGCTATTCTTATTTGAGCCAGGTGTGGTGCTCTTTTCAAAAACGTGTACATTAGAGGGTGGTCTGTTATTCTTGTTTGCTCCAGTGGGGGCGCTGTAATTATTCAGCTCACGAGAATAAACCAATCTTAAGGACAAAGCAGCAAAATGCTGCAGATACTGAAAATCCAAGATAAATTCAAGATGAAAGATCACTGACCTGAAACGTTAACTCTATGTATCTGTCTCTCCACATGAGTGTTTTCCAACATTTTCTTGACCCATTGTTCCCTCTGATATGATATAAAAAAGAACTCTTAATAGCCTCCCCATGCTTTCTGTAACACATTCTTGTCCCTCATGGAATGAGTCAGATAAGTAATTTGAGTGCAAAATATCAGGGTCCAACGCCATTCAATGCTTTAGCAAGTTTGAGAGGTAATGCATTGCCCAATATATGATTTTTAAAATCCAACTTTGATTAAAAAAAACCCCTACATTTTAAAAAGACAAGTGAGCCATATGAAAATGTAGAGTCCAAAGGTTTGTTTTCAACTATACAGACATGAGGTACTTTCCAAGAATGCACATGAGCATTTAATTCAGTGTGAAATGTTCATTTTAACTTGCAAGGTCATCTGTTGGCATTGCTACCACAGCTAAGGGGTGTTGTGGCTCAGACTTATGTTAACTCCCGAAAGAACTTACCGGTCATGAATGGTGGTAAGAGGTTGGGGGAGGGAGGAGCCAGTTCAATGCTCACCAACTTAGCGAAACACAATTCCATACAAAAATTAGAATGTGCTTCAGATAGTTCAGGGGGAAAACCAGGGGAGAGATTTAAACTACAGCTGTAAAAAGTGGAGTGAAATGGAAACACTGAAATGCTGTTAGATTCACCTATTCTACTTACAACTGTTTCATACGTGCTGCTGTTCCCTGCCCCTCTCTCCCCAATCAGAGTTTTCACCTTTACAATCAAAATGATGCCAAGAATATAGAGAGTCATTACTGAACAGGTAAAATTCCACCTAACAACAGGAGGAAGAAAGAACAAACTTGTATTTATGCAGTCTCTTTCATATCCCCCGAGACATCCCAAAGTGCTTCAGTCAACAAATTGCTTTGGAAATATAGTCACTGTAATTTTGTAAACATGTTGAAGGGTTTCTCCCTGACTAGAAGGGAAGTGAGGAGAATTATATTCACACACAAGGTTGTTAAGATCTGGAACACACTGCCTTGAAGGAATTGATTCCATAGCAACTTCCAAAAGGCAACTGGACATGAACTTGAAGAGAACTAAGGGGAACAATCTGCATTTTGGGACTAAACTGGAAACTTCAAACAGCTGGGACAAACACAATGGGCTGAATGACCTCATTCTTTAAGATTCTATGATTCCTGTAGCAGACAATTTAAGCACCGATGGGATGTTAAACTGCTTGTTCAGGTAAAGAAAGATTTTGCATTTATAAAGCCCTTTGTTGTTCTCAGCCAATGTATTATCCTTTTAAGTGTAGTCAATTTTGTCGTATAGATGTACAAAAGGTTCTGTGATGCTATTCGATGACCAGAACGGTCAACATTACTCCTGCAATCAACAATTCTAGAACAGATTAATTGTTGATTTATCTTATTGTTTTTTTTTGTGGGACTTTGCTGGGCATAAACTGATGCCATTCATTCTTCTCACTTCCTCTGGGGTAAAGCACTTGCAGTCCAATAAGCAATTTGGAGTCAAGGTCCAATTTGGGGTCAGATCTA
Source organism: Cetorhinus maximus (assembly GCF_964194155.1). NCBI lineage: Eukaryota > Metazoa > Chordata > Chondrichthyes > Lamniformes > Cetorhinidae > Cetorhinus > Cetorhinus maximus. The sequence goes on from NC_135896.1 coordinate 74,047,314, forward strand.
GCAATTAGTGCCGAGGTTTGATTCTGGGGGTCTAATCTAGTTCTGCCATTGAGTAACTTATATGTGACCCTTGGTGCTCTCTAACCTATCTAAGTGAACTATTTATAGGAAAGGAGCGAGGGATAAACTAGGAAACTATAGGCCAGTCAGCCTAACATTGGTGGTGGGGAAGCTATTGGAAACAATTATCAGCAACAAAATAAATTTTCATTTGGAAAGGAATTGGTTAATCAAGGAGACCAACATTTGTTAAAGGCAAATGGCATTTGACTAACTTGATTGAATTCTTTGATGAACTAGCAGAGAAGGTTGGATCAAGGTGGTGCAGTAGATGTTGCATTTGTGGACTTTCAATTCGACAAAGTGCCACCTAGGAGGCTTATTAAGATAGAAGCTCATGGAATTAAGAGGAAAGTGGTGATATGGATACTAAATTGATTTAGTGATAGGAAGTAGAGGTAGTAATGGGATGGATGCTTTTCAGACTGCAGTTTGCAGTGGTATTCCCAAGGGCCAGTTTTGGCTATAGTACTCTTTTCTATCCCTATAAACAGCTTAAACTTGTGTAGGGAGCAGCATTATGAAGTTTCCAGATGATAGGAAACTTGGCAAAGTAGTAGATAGTAATGAGGGCAGTTATAGGCTTCAGAATGACAGAAAAGATGGTGAAGTGGGCAGAAGCATGACAAATGGAGTTCAATGTAGAGAAATATGAAATGTACAGTGGGAGGATTATAATATGGAACAACAGTATATTATAAATGAGGCGGTTTTGAAAAGTGTAGTTGAGCAGAGAAACCTTAGTGTCCATATCCACAAATCTGTAAAGGTGGCAGAGCAAGTTATTAGGTAGTTGAAAAAAACATATGGGTTTCTTGGGTTTAGAAATAGAGGAATAGAATATAAAAATAATGAGATCATGTTAAAATTTTATAAATTACTGGTTAGGCCTCAGCTGGAATATTGTCATTAGTTCTGAGTACCACACTTAAGGAATGATGTAAAGGCCTTAGAAAGGGTACAGAGATGTTTTATTAGGATGTTACCGGGATGAGAGGCTTCAGTTATGAGGAGAGGTTGGAAAAGTTAGGACTGTTCTCCTTGAAACAGATTGTTAAGGAGGTGAACTAATAGAGGGTTTCGAGGGAAATTTTGATAGAGTCAATAGAATAAAACATGAGGCCATGGAAGTAAAATCATTAGCAAAAGATCTAGAGGAGAGACGGGGAGAATTTTTTTCACTCGGATCTGTCGGGATTTAGATCACTCCACCTGAAAAGGTGGTCGAAACGGATGCCATAAATAATTTTAAAAGGGAATTGGGCTGGTATTTGAGAATGAGGGATTATGGACAAAAGTTGGGGATGTGGGACTAAGCCTAACTGCTCTTTCAAGGAACTAGCACAGGGATAATAGGCAAGGAAGCTTTCCTCCATATTTCTTGGATTCTAATATGAATAGTTGAGTCCCTTCGTTATTTTAAACACCTCTAATCAGATCTTCTTGGAGTCCAAGCACCTCTGAAATAAACAGACCTGGTTACTAAACTCAACTGGGTAGCTTAAACTGGATAACATTCTCACAATCCTCTTCTAAACCTTTTCCAAAGACACTCTATCACCTGCCATGTAAGGGGACTTATCTGGGTCTTATTCTAAGTGAGATTTAACCAAAGTCTTACACAACAACAATATGGTGCTTTATATATATTATGTTGAATTTTTCTAGCATTGCAACCTGCAGGGCTCTGTTTGTGAACTATTACAGAATGATGTACCCAACACCAGGATCTTTTTCTTTCTGAATATGCTTCAGTTCTTGACCCTGTAGGGTTTAAGTGTACTTGCAGTTGATCCCATGCACATACACAATGCCAATTTACCCAAGTTAAATGCCTTTGGCCAAATGTGGGCCTATTCTCATCGCATCAAGATCCATCTGCTGTAGTTTGTTCGTATCCACAGTCTCAACACGCGCCCAAGATTTATCGGAACAGGAATAGGTCATTTACCCCCAGGAGCTTGTTCCACTATTCAATGAGATCATGGCTGATCTGCAACCTAAATCGATAAACCTGCCTTTGCCCATAAGAAAACTCCTTCAATCGCAGATCTAAAAATTTACAATTGACTGGCTGCTCACCACCACCTTCTCAAGGCCAATTAGAAATGGGCAACAAATGTTGGCTTAGCCAGCGATGCCCACATTCCATAAAAAGAAATGTCTAAAATTGATCTAACATCTATTGCCATTTGCAGAAGACAGCACGAAACTTCAGTGTTTCCTACTTTCACCCCTGAAAGTTCTGGCTCTAATTTTTAGACTATGCCCTCTGGTTCTAAACTTCCCAACCAGCGAAAATTGTTTCTCACTATCTACCCTATCCGTTCCCCTTAAAATCATGAAAACTTTGAATAAACCACCTTTTAATCTATTAAATTCCAGGGAATATATCTGCAAAGTTGCAGACCAACACCTAAATGTAGGTCATTAACGAAGATCAACAACAACTTGCATTTATGTGCCTTACATAAAATCATAGATTAATTTTGCTCCCTAAATCGCTCCTCCTTTAAGACATTCCTTAAGCACACCTCTTTAATCACAATTGGCCACTTGCCAAAACAGGTCATAAGTTGCTGTAGAGAGTACTTAACATTTAACCATTTAATGTAAGGTTCTTTGAGGCATTGTGGAAAACATTATATAGGTGCAAATTTCTTATTTATTACTTTGACATGAATGCACCAGTGAAGCATTTCAAATATTGTTCAATACTGTGAAAAGACATATCTCCAAATAGAGATGATGGTGTAGTGGTAATGCCTAGTAATCCAGACACCCAGGCTAATATTCTGGGTTCAACTCCCACCACAGTAGCTAGTGGAATTTAAATTCATTTAATAAATATGGAATATAAAGCTAGTGATTATGAAACTATCATCGATTGTCGTAAAACCCATCAGGATCATGAACGTCCTTTAGGAAAGGAAATCTGCCATCTGGCCTACAAGTGACACCAGATCCATAGCAATGTGGTTGAGTGTGAAATGGCCTAGCCAGCCACTCCATTCAAGGGCTATTAAATATGGGAACAAATGCTGCCTTGCCAGTGACTTCCACGTCCCATCAAAGAACTTTAAAAAAGCCAATGAAGTACATTTGAAGTGTAAGAATGTAGGAAAAATGGCAGCCAATTTGCACAGAGCACAGGGAGCCTCTAAAAGTAAAAAAAATCATCATAGGACAATAATTGCTTTTTTGGTATGTAAAGAACCAGAAAATGCTGGAAATACTCAGCAGGTCCGGCAGCATCTATGGAGAGGAGGAGGTTACATTTCAGAATGCTTTGATAAACGGTATCAGCATTAAGGTTTTCACAACCTGAAATGTTAACTCTGTTTCTCTCTCCATAGATGCTGCCAGACCTGCTGAGTATTTCCAGCATTTTCTGTTTTTATTTCAGATTTTCAGCATCTGCAGCATTTTACTTTTGGATCTAGAGAGTGACTCATCACAGCTCTATGTAAGAAAGGGACTTTTAAAAGTGCACAGTCAGTAAGGGCACATGGTCAGTGAGGGAGACCTCGCCTAAGTGAGACAGAGAGTGAGTATAATTGGGAATTTGGTGGATAGGGGGAAAGAGGTGCTTTAGGTAAAGTTTATTGCAAGAAATAAAGTCTGCTGAGTGGGGAGTTTGGTGAAGGGTGGGGAGGTGCTGCTTTATTCTTCTACTCTTTTCCAGCCTCCAGTATTTGAATTCCACTTTGGTGAAGCAGAAGGAGCAGGTAAATCAGTAACTGGTATTATTAGAAACTAAGTTTTATTAATACTGTAAAGTTTACTGGCATGGCCAAAACCTATTGGGAGGCGTAGGCTTCATTAATTATAAATTAATGAGCAATTATTAATTAAATAACACACAGTGGAGGTGGCAGGGCAGGTGATGTGCTGTGATTGCCGGATGTGGGAGCTTCTGGATGCTGGTGTGATCCAGGGCAAACACATCTGCAGTAAGTGTTTGCGGCAGCAGGAATTATTGAGCTGGAGGCCGAGCTGCAGACACTGCAGCACAGCAGGGAGGGGGAAAGTTACCTGGACATTTTATTCCAGGAGGAAGTCACACCCCTTAGGATAGAGTCTTCTGATTTGGTCAGTGATCAGGGACAGGAGGGTGTGACTGCAAGTGAGGCAGGTAAGAGGACCCAGAGGGCGGGAGTGCAGGAGCCTCAGACTTTGCAATTGTCCAACAGGTTTGAGGTTTTTTCAGCTTGTTTGGATGAGAGTGGGGGCTGCAGGGTGGATGAGTTAACTGGCTCTGGCACCACAGCTGTATTATCTATGCAGTGCCTAGGTTCAGGACATCTGCTCGGGACTGGAGAGGAACTTGCAGTGGCAGGACGAGGACCCAATCCTCATGGTTCGTGTAGGTACCAACGACATAGGCAGGACAAAGCAGGAAGTTCTGCATAGTCAGTATGAGGAGCTTGGCACCAAATTAAGAAGCGGAACTTCAAAGGTCATAATCACTGGATTATTACCTGAGCCACATGCAAATTGGCACAGGACAAATCAGATTAGGGAGATGAATGCGTGGCTCAAAGACTGATGTGGGGGAAGTGGGTTCCAGTTTGTGGGGCACTGGCACTAGTACTGGGGAAAGTGAGATTTGTACCATTGGGATGGTCTACACCTGAACCGTGCTGGGACCAGTGTTCTTGCGAGCCGCATAACTAGGGAAGTAGAGAGGGTTTTAAACTAAGTAGTGGGGGCAAGGGATCAAATTTGGGAAGATGCAGTAAATTAAAGGCAAGGCAAAAGAGAAAGATATTATTACGAGAAATGACAAATAGACTGTGACAGGAAGGGATAGAGAGTACAAATCTAACTGTAAATCAATAGATGAGACTAGAAGTTATAAAAATAAAAGGATAAAACTAAAGGCTCTGTATCTAAATGCACGAAGCATTCAAAACAAAACAGATGAACTAAGAGTGCACATGGAAATAAATAATTACGATTTACTAGCCACTATAGAGACATGGCTGCAGGAGGACATGGATTGGGACTTTAATATTGAAGGGTACAGGACATTTAGAAAGGACAGGAAGTGAGGAAAAGGCTCTGTTAGTTAATGATGTAGTAACACAATAGAGAGGGATGACCTAAGTTCAGGAAACCAGGAAGTGGAAACGGTTTGGGTAGTGATGAGAAATGATAAAGGTAAGGTAATTGTGGGAGTCATGTACAGCACCCCCCACCCCCCCACCCACAATAGTAACCACATGGTAGGACGGAGCATAAAGGAAGAAATTTTGGGAGCTTGTCAGAAAGACACGGCGATAATCATGGGAGATTTTTAATCTACATATAGGCTGGAAAAGTCAGATGGGCAAAGATAGCCTAGATGAGTTCATAGAATGTTTTCAGGATAGTTTCTTAGAACAGCATGTTCTGGAGCCAACCAGAGGGCAGGCTATACTAGACCTAGTATTGTGCAATGAGATGGCATTAGTGATCTCATTGTGACAGCGCACCTAGGTAGCAGTGACCATAATATGATTGAATTTTACATTCAGTTCGAGGGAGAGAGTAGTGGCTCCGAGACCATGTTTTTAAACTTAAAGAAGGGCAATTATGAGGGCATCAAAACAGAGCTGGCGAAAGTGAATTGACAATTTAGGCTAAGGGATAGGTCAATAGAGATTTCAACACTTAAGGGGATATTTCAGAATACACAAAATAGATACATTCCAATGAATAAGAAAACGTCCAAGGGATGGACACACCTTCCGTGGTTAACGAGAAAGGTTAAAGATAGTATCAATTTAAAGCAAAAGCATATAATTGTGCAAAGGCTGACAGAAGGTCAGAAGATTGGACAGAATATAAGGAACAGCAAAAGATGACTAAAAGATTAATAAGGAGGAAAAAATTAGAGTACAAGAGAAAGCTAGCCAGAAATACAAAAACAGATTTTTAAAATATTTATAAAAACTTTTACTAAGAAACAATGAAGTGAGCATTGGTCCTATTGAAAATTAGTCTGGAGAATTGATAATGGAAAACAAAGAGATGGCAGATGAATCAAATGGGTATTTTGCATGATAGAGGATAGAAGTTACACCCCAGAAGCAGCTATAAATCAGGAAATGGAAGGGAGGGAGGAACTCAGGGAAATTACAATCACAAGAGAAGTGGTAGTGTGTGAATTGTTGGAGCTGCCGGCTGACAAATGCCTGGGTCCATAATTGGCTTCATCCTAGGGTCTGAAAAGAAATGGCTAGTGAGATAGTTGATGCATTTAATTTTCCAAAACTCCATGGATTCAGGGAAGGTCTCATTAGGTTGGAAGATAGCAAATGGAACTTCACTATTCATTAAGGCAGGGGTTCAGAAAGCAGGAAACTACATGCCAGTTAGCTTAACATCTGTCATAGGGAAAATGTTAGGAGCTATTATTAAAGAAGTTATAGCAGGGCACTTGGATAAGTTCAAGGTAATCAGGCAGAGTCAACATAGTTTTATGAAAGCGAAATCCTGTATAACCAATTTATTAGAGTTCTTTGAGGAAGTAACATGTGCTGTGGATAAAGAGGGACCGGTGGATGTACTATACTTAGATTTGCAGAAAGCATTTGATGAAGTGCCACATCAGAGGCTATTGTGTAAAATAAAAGCTCATGGTATAGGGGGTAACATAGTGGCATGGATAGAAGATTGGCTGGCTAACAGGAAACAGAAAGAGGGCATAAATGGGTCTTTTTCAGGTTGGCAAGATGTAACATGTGGTGTGCCACAGGGTTCATTGCTGGGACCTCAACTTTTTACAATTTATATAAATGACTTGGATGAAGGGATGGATGGGGCAGTTGCCAAATCTGCTGATGACACAAAGATAGGTAGGAAAGTAAGAGGAAATAAGGAGGCTACAAAAAGGCATAATAGGTTAAGTGAGTGGGCAAAGATCTGGCAAATGGAGTATAATGTGGGAAAATATGGAATTGTCCATTTTGGCAGGAAGAATATAAGCGAAGCATATTATCTGAATGGTGAGAGATTGCAGAGCTCTGAGATGCAGAGGGATGTGGGTGTCTTAGTGCATGAATTGTAAAAGACTAGTATGCAGGTACAGCAAATAATTAGGAAAGCAAATAGAATGTTTTCATTTATTGCGAGGGGAGTAGGGAGGTTATGCTTCAGTTATACAGAGTACGAGTGAGACCACATCTGGAGCACTGTGTACAGTATTGGTCACCTTATTTAAGGAAGGATGTAAATATGTTGGAAACAGTTCAGAGAAGGTTTACCAGTCTAATACCTGGAATGGGCAGGTTGTCTTATGAGGAAAGGTTGGACAGGCTAGGCTTGTATCTGCTGGAGTTTAAGAGACTAAGAGGTGACTTGATTGAAACATACAAGATCCTGAGGGGTCTTGACAGGGTGGATGTGGAGAGGATGTTTCCTCTTGCAGGAGAATCTAGAACTAGGGCTCACTGTTTAAAAATAAGGGGTCGCTCATTTAAAACGGAGATGAGGTGAAAATTTTTCTCTCTAAGGGCTGAGAGTCTTTGGAACTCTTTTCTTGAAAAGGCAGTGGAAGCAAAGTCTTGGAATATTTTTAAGGCAGAGATGGACAGATTCTTGGTTAAGTTATTGGGGGTAGGCAGGATGCAGATTTGAAGTTACTATCAGATCAGCCACGATCTTATTAAATGGTGGAGCAGGCTCGAGGGACCAAATGGCCTACTCCTGTTCCATGTTTGTATGTTCGATCTGTTTATTATTTGAAGGGTAAATCTTGGCCAGGGAAGAACTTTGTGGTCTGTTAAAATTGTACCATGAGATGGCAGACAGGGCCTCAAATTAATGTCATATCTGAAAGATAGAATTCCCTCTGTGTCAGCCTGGCTTATGTGCTCAAGTCTCTGGAGTGGTAGTTGAACCCACGACTTTCTGACTCAGAGGTGAGTGTGTTACCCATTGGGCCACAGCTGACAAACTTATCAGAAGCACACAAAAATTTAAAAGGAAACTCCCAAAGGGCTCAATGTGCATCTTCTAGTTTTAACAAGGATACCAGAATAATTTTCTGGGTCAGACAGGTCAGGGATCGGAATTAACCTAGTGATACAGAGTTCCAGGTGCCCTCAGCAGCCCTGTGCTCAGGAACAGGAGAAAGATCCAACAATCAGATTAACTTTTTCTGATTAACCTCCTGTCAAGCAACTTGCAACATTTTACTATGATAAAAGGGCACTGTATAAGTTGTTGGGTACTGAACACAACACACTTGGGATATTTTCAAGTGTAGCATTCTGTTTTATTCACTTTAAGAATGAGTTTTGTTGGATTCCTCCTGCTGAAAACGTACTCTCAGTGCAAACTGCTACTGTTAAATAACAGCAGGCTGATGAGAAACAGCTCAGTGTCGTGAAATGTTTCACTCTGGTCTAATGAACAAAACAATCTGAACTCAAGCAGCTGTGACTTGTACCAGTTCATGTAAAAATAGAACTCCTTTTGGGATGATTTTCCAGACAATATTAGTTCCTGTCCTTATAGGAAATGAAAACAGCCTTTGGAGAAAAGCCAACTGCTTGGATGCCAGTAATCCTAAAAGCCTGGAAAATACAACCAGAGAATATGACTTCAAATCCCACTACAGCAGTGGGAGAATTTGGGTTCAACTATTTTTTAAAATCCACAAATAAAAAAACGAGTGTCAGTAAAAGTGCCTTTGAAGCTATTGGATTATCGTTAATGTCCATCTAGGCAAACAAACCTGCCATCCTTACCTGCCCTTATTTTATATTCGATCTTGGAACATGGGCATTGGTGACTTGGCCAGCATTTGTTACTCATCCCTTATCGTCCTTGAGGTGATGAGCCGCCTTTTTGAACCGCTGCAGTCCAGATGTCAGGGTGTATGTCAGAGTTACAGTAATCCCTTCTGCAGGAGTCAGCCATATTCTACTTTATAGCTGGATGGATAACGGCACCTGGTCCTCAACATTCACCCGGTTCTCATCTGTGGATCTGCATAACTGCTTGTGCTTGGCAGCGGCCACATCCTGTTAACTGTGTTGACTTGCAGGCTAAACCAGGTGAGGGTAGCATGCAGCTTGTAACTATGTGAGGTAGAATGCCCATCTCCAACCACCCTTTTACAAATGCACAAAAAAAAGCTTTGACAGGTGTAGCAGAGGAAATGGTACTCCCTTACTGTTACTGAAAGCTTCGCAACACAACTGTGTGAACAGCTGTAGAGTTCATCAGCACGGGCACAGAAGATGCTGCCGATCATCCACTGCAGTCCAACCACATCTCCAGTCACCTTGACTTGTCAAGTCAGTGGGAACAGATGTACAAGCCCGAGAGAGTGGGGCTTGCGAACTGCAATGTAAACAACCTGTGCAGTTGTTTCTCGTGTGCATACCTTACTGAATTCCTAGCCTCTGAGCTACTTTGGTAGCCACAGTATTTATATGGCCATTCTAGTGAAGTTTCTAATCAATGATAACCCCCCCAGAATGTTGATACAAGATTCAGCAATGGTAATGCCAATGAACGTCAAGGAGAGATGGTTAGATTCTCTCTCGTTGGGGACGGTCTTTGCCTGGCACTAATGGATCAGATATTTACACCACACATGTGATTCCAGTCCCAGACTCACTGCCACCGAAGTTGCATAGCAAGTCAGCATAGCAAGTCAGATGTAGCAAAACATTACTAGTTGAAGGTGGCGGCAGCTCACCGCCATCCTCCCAGGACAATTAGGGACAGGCAATAAATGCCAGGCTTGCCAGCGACACCCACATCCTGAGAATGAATAAAGGATAAGGAAAAGTTACTAAAGTGGAACTAAGTCTTTAAGTCCAATAACTTCATAATGTTACCTGGAAAAACTCAGCAGGTCTGGCAGCATCAGCGGAGAAGAACAAAGTTGACGTTTCATGTCCTCATGACCCTTCAACAGAACTAAGTAAAAATAGGAGAGGGGTGAAATATGAGCTGGTTTAAGGTGTGGGGGGTGGTTGTAGGGACAAGCAAGCAGTGATAGGAGCAGATAATCAAAAGATGTCACAGACAAAAGAACAAAGAGGTGTTGAAGGTGGTGATATTATCTAAAAGAATGTGCTAATTAAGAATGGATGGCAGGACACGCAAGGTACAGCTCTAGTGGGGGTGGGGTGAAATAAGACTAAAAGGGCATAAAAGGTATAGATTTAAAAATAATGGAAATAGGTAGAAAAAGAAAAATCTATATAAATTATTGGAAAAAAAAGGGAGGGGAAGAAACGGAAAGAGGGTGGGGATGGAGGAGGGAGTTCAAGATCTAAAGTTGTTGAACTCAATATTCAGTCCGGAAGGCTGTAAAGTGCTTAGTCGGAAGATGAGGTGCTGTTCCTCCAGTTTGCGTTGAGCTTCAGTGGAACAATGCAGCAAGCCAAGGACAGACATGTGGGCAAGAGAGCAGGGTGGAGTGTTAAAATGGCAAGTGACAGGAAGGTCTGGGTCATTCTTGCAGACAGACTGAAGGTGTTCTGCAAAGCGGTCGCCCAGTCTGCGTTTGGTCTCTCCAATGTAGAGGAGACCGCATTGGGAGCAACCAATGCAGTAGACTAAGTTAGGGGAAATGCAAGTGAAATGCTGCTTCACTTGAAAGGAGTGTTTGGGCCCTTGGATGGTGAGGAGAGAGGAAGTGAAGGGGCAGGTGTTGCATATTTTGCATATGCATGGGGAGGTGCCGTAGGTGGGGGTTGAGGAGTAGGGGGTGATGGAGGAGTGGACCAGGGTGTCCCGGAGGGAACGATCCCTACGGACTGCCACCTGGGGGGGTGAAGGGAAGATGTTTTTGGTGGTGGCATCATGCTGGAGTTGGCGGAAATGGCGGAGGATGATTCTTTGAATGCGGAGGCTGGTGGGGTGATAAGTGAGGACAAGGGGTCCCTATCATGTTTCTGGGAGGGAGGAGAAGGCGTGAGGGCAGATGCATGGGAGATGGGCCGGACATGGTTGAGGGCCCTGTCAACGACCGTGGGTGGAAAACCTCGGTTAAGGAAGAAGGAGGACATGTCAGAGGAACTGTTTTTGAAGGTAGCATCATCAGAACAGATGCGACGGAGGCTGGAAAAATTTATTAATTTTGCTTCCAATCTCCACCCCTCCATCATTTTCACATGGTCCACCTGTGACACTTCCCTTCCCTTCCTTGAACCCTCTGTCTCAATTTCTGGTGATAGACTGTCCACCAATATCCATTACAAGCCTACCGACTCCCACAGCTACCTCGACTACAGCTCCTCACACCCCGCTTCTTGTAAGGACTCCATCCCATTCTCTCCGTTCCTTCGCCTCTGTCGCATCTGTTCTGATGCTACCTTCAAAAACAGTTCCTCTGACATGTCCTCCTTCTTCCTTAACCGAGGTTTTCCACTCACGGTCGTTGACAGGGCCCTCAACCGTGTCCGGCCCATCTCCCGCGCATCCGCCCTCACGCCTTCTCCTCCCTCCCAGAAACATGATAGGGTCCCCCTTGACCTCACTTATCACCCCACCAGCCTCCGCATTCAAAGGATCAGCCTCCGCCATTCCGCCAACTCTAGCACGATGCCACCACTAAACATATCTTCCCTTCACCCCCCCTGGTGGCATTCCGTAGGGATCGTTCCCTCCGTGACACCCTGGTCCACTCCTCCATCACCCCCTACTCCTCAACCCCCACCTACGGCACCTCCCCATGCATATGCAAAATATGCAACACCTGCCCCTTCACTTCCTCTCTCCTCACCATCCAAGGGCCCAAACACTCCTTTCAAGTGAAGCAGCATTTCACTTGCATTTCCCCTAACTTAGTCTACTGCATTCGTTGCTCCCAATGCGGTCTCCTCTACATTGGAGAGACCAAACGCAGACTGGGCGACCGTTTTGCAGAACACCTTCGGTCTGTCCACAAGCATGACCCAGACCTCCCTGTCACTTGCCATTTTAACACTCCACCCTGCTCTCTTGCCCACATGTCTGTCCTTGGCTTGCTGCATTGTTCCACTGAAGCTCAACGCAAACTGGAGGAACAGCACCTCATCTTCCGACTAAGCACTTTACAGCCTTCCAGACTGAATATTGAATTCAACAACTTTAGATCTTGAACTCCCTCCTTCCTCCCCACCCTCTTTCCGTTTCTTCCCTCTCCCTTTTGTTTTTTCCAATAATTTATACAGATTTTTCTTTTCCCACCTATTTCCATTATTTTTAAATCTATACCTTTTATGCCCTTTTAGTCTTATTTCACTCCACCCCCACTAGAGCTGTACCTTGCGTGTCCTGCCATCCATTCTTAATTAGCACATTCTTTTAGATAATATCACCACCTTCAACACCTCTTTGTTCTTTTGTCTGTGACATCTTTTGATTATCTGCTCCTATCACTGTTTGCTTGTCCCTACAACCACCCCCCACACCTTAAACCAGCTTATATTTCACCCCTCTCCTATTTTTACTTAGTTCTGTTGAAGGGTCATGAGGACATGAAACGTCAACTTTGTTCTTCTCCGCCGATGCTGCCAGACCTGCTGAGTTTTTCCAGGTAATTCTGTTTTTGTTTTGGATTTCCAGCATCCGCAGTCTTTTGTTTTTAACTTCATAATGTTGCTATAGATGGTAGCAACCAAGTAAACAAGTTGGCAGAACAGACTCAAGGAGCTGAATGGCCAACTCCTGTTCCTATGTTCAGAAACTGCAAGCACCCATTTTGAAGAATTGGTTTTCACAAAAGCCCCTAGAGGTATCACTACCTAGATTGGACCAACGAGAAGCAAAAAGAACGCCCTGCAACTGTTGGAAATCTGAAATAAGAACAGAAAATGGTGGAAGCAACAACAATTGAGAGCCATTCATGTTGATATAGCACCTTTAGTGTAGCAAAATATCCCAAAGTGCTTCACAATAGTGGACAAAAATTGACATCAAGTCAAAGGAAGAAATATTTGGACATGAGACTAACAGCTTAGTAGGTTTTAAGGACTGCCTTAAAGGAGGAGAGGTAGTGAGGCAGAGAGGAAATTCCAGAACTTAGGGCCTAGATGGCTGAAGGCCACCAATGAAAATCAAGGATGCATAGAAGTCCAGAATTCGAGGAGGGCAGATAACTTGGAGGGTTGTGGGACTGGAAGAAATTACAGAGATAGGGAGGGCAAGGCGATGGAAGGATTTGAACATAAGGATGAGAATTTTAAATTCAAGGTCTTACTTGACTGGGAGCCAATGTCAGTCAGCGAACATAAAGTTAATAGGGGAACGGGACTTGGTGTGAGTTAGAATATGAAGAGAGTTTTGGATGAGCTCAAGTTCATGGATGGTGCAAGATGGATGGTCGGTTCATATCAAAATTGGATACGGTTGTTTTGGCTAGAAGCAACAACCAACATTCATAACCGTGCCTTTAATGTAGATAAACATCCCAGAAACTTAGAATCAACAAGGCTTCTCTCTCTACACTAACTGAACGAGAGGTTAACGAGAATACCAGATAATGATGAACAGCAGGTGGGATGAGAAAGAAAACATTACCTCAGGTGATTCTCTCTGCCTCTCAGCCTGATGGGGCTCTATGAAATATTCTGCCTTTTTAAAAAAGAGAAAATCTGAAAGTTCTTTTTTTAAATTAGCAAAATATTGGCATACATCACTCCAACACTGAATACTGAATAGTTTACAAGACTTTTATTTTGATGTGAACTAGTTTTGTACAATATGCATTTTAACAACAGGTGGGATACTGGGGCCCAAGGAGGATGCATGCTGGAGCAAGGTGGTATACAAATAAAACTGCACCATTAGTAGTGCATAGTTGTGTTTCCCTCTCTGCCATCTAATCAAAGATAAAGGTGAGAGAAACCATAAGTGCATTCAGTTCATTGTAGATAATACAAACAGAAAATGCTGGAAAAACTCGGCAGGTCTGGCAGCATCTGCGGAGAGAGAAACTAGGTTAATGTTTCGAGTCCATTCAGTTCTTTGTAGGGTCAGGTTCAGTATAACAGCGTCAGTCACAACAGCAACAAGAGATGTTGGTGCCCTTGACTAAGCCAGTTGCTAGCTTCTTCAGGGTGACTGGGTAGTTTATTTTATTACTCGTCAGAGACAAGGACAATTTGTTTCCCAATGTTTCCTCCTTTCATCATGGACTGAAAAGCAGCTGCAAGAGAAGAATTGTGAGATTTACAGATTTAAGAAAGGAGGACAATCCCCAAGGGTTATTTTCACTAACTCATAACATACAAGACGAACAATGCTTTTGATTCAGTACAGTTTTCATGTCGTGCTGCCGCTGCAGCATTTGCAATACAGTCACGGTTTAAGGCATCAGTTTTCCATGTAATTTGAAATGGTACCAGGGATGAGGGATTTCAGTGGAGTGACAGGAGAAGCTGGTGTTGTTTTCCTTACAGCGGAGAAGGTTAAGAGGAGAGTTAGTAGAAGTGTTCAAAATTGTAAGGGGTTTCATATAGTAAATTAGGAGAAACTGTTTCCACTGGCAGGAAGGTCAGTAACCAGAGGATATTTAATATAATTGGCAAAAGACCCAGAGGGAAGATGAGATGATGATTTCCTTTACACAATAATTGTTGTAATCAGGAATGCTCTGCGGTGGAAACAGATTCAACAGTAACTTTCAAAAGGAATTGGATATGTAGCTGGAAGGGAAAATAAAACAGTAGGATTGTATGCGAAGAGCAGAGGAATGAGATTGAATAGCTCTTTCAAAGAGCTGGGATAGGCACAATAGGTCAAATAGCCTCCATCTGTGCTGCTTCTCAGTTTCTACATCTCTTATCCCCTTTTCCTTCAGCCAGCGATTGAACCTAGAGTTAAGAGTTGACACAGTCTCTGCATCCATTTAACACCTGTAGTCCATTTCACAGCCTCACCACCCTGTGTAAGAAAGTCTCTGTCCCATTTCCTGGAGTTTAAAAGAATGAGTGGGGATCCCATAGAAACATTAAAAATTCTTAAGGGGCTTGATAGGGTAGGTGCTGAGAAAATGTTTTCCCTGGCTAGGGAATCTAGAACACAGGGTCGCAGTCGTAGAATAAGGGGCCGGCCATTAAGGACAGAAATAAGGAGACATTTCTTCACTCAGAGGGTTGTGAATCTTTGGAATTCTCTACACCAGAGAACTGTGGATGCTCCATCATTGAATATATTCAAGATTGAGATCAATAACTTTTTGGGTACAGAGGGAATTAAGAGAAATGGGATAGTGTGGAAAGCGAAGTTGAGGAAGGAGGTTAGCCATGATCTTACTAAATGGTACAGCAGGCTTGAATGGCCAAATGGCTCACCCCTGCTTCTATTTCATACATTTTTATGAACCCCAGTGTTTTGTTTGCATTTCTTGTGGCTTTGTTAACCTACATTGTTACTTTCAGTGACTAGTGTATTTGTATCTCTAGATCCCTTTTCCTCTACCCCATTTAACTCCTATTTTCCAAGGAGTTCCTGAATCTACCAAAATACACCACCTTGGTTATAAATTGCTATTAATATGTCATTTCCACACCCATTCTGCTAGTTTATTAATGTCTTCCTGTATTTTGTCACAATTCTCCCTCTGTATTAACTACATCCCCCAATGCCCAATTTGGTGTCACCTGCAAATTCTGAAATTGCACTAAGGATTTCAGAGCCCATATTGTTTGTGTAAAGGGTGAACAACAGTGACCTCAAAATCAATCCTGTGGAAGATCGCTTCTCACCATTTGCTTGTCTGAGTAAATACCTTCAACCCCTACTCTCTGTTTTTCTGTTTTGTAGTCAGTTTGTTATCCATTCAGCTACTTATCCCTTGATTCCACATGCTCTGAGCTTAGTCATGAGACCGATAAGCGATATCTTTCCAAAGGTCTTCTGAAAGTCTAAATATGCTTCAAGCTCACCTCCCAATCTGGCCAGTCTCGGACACCCTCATGGTGGTGACCCGGGAGAAAATCACCTCCTTACCACTTCCTTAGTTCAGTGTCGTCCAATAGGATTTTGATGCTTGCCAAACTTTTGGCGATCAGGTCATCATATTTGCCACACGATACAACATACTTGTAATATTAATAAAATAAATGTGCAATCTTTTAAAAATAGATTTGAGGTTTTAAACCGTCAACAATCAAGACCGACAGATTCACTACCAGAGCCAGGAGAACTTCAAAATGGTTTTGCAATCCAACTGTTCCACAAAGCAAGCCTGCTGTATACACTCTCAAAGGGTGGTGACAATCTGTTAACTGAAGTGTCCTGTTTCTAAAGTGTATGCCAGTTTATTTAAAAAAACAAATTTATTCAAGAGTAAACTGTCTCTATTTTATCAGAATTGATATATTAAGAGACTCTGGGAAAGAAAAGAATCAACAAATCTCTATGTTTTGCCTTCTGCACTCTGAATCTTGCCAACTTACTCTCTGTCATCTGCCATTTCCAAACACAGCATCCAGACATTTAATAGACATTTGGCTCATGGCCAACCTCCTGCAATCTCTTCTTTTACATCAATAGTGCCCTATTCCTATTAACGCTCATTTCAACAGATCTATTCAGATGAAAGCTTAACACAATTAGATGTTGCTGCACTGTCCCAGCTTGCCAAAATTTTAACCTCATTGACAGCCATGCAGCACTGTCCATTGCTCACGCACCTCAATTGTTGCACAGAAGCTGCCATCAACCAGCTAAATAAAACCAAGTTCTTCATTTAGCATCCCCTATGTCACTAGATTCCCCAAGAAAATTTCAAGAGCAATCAAACTGCTGTCCTTCCGAAGGCCAGCCCTGCTTTCAGAGCTTCACAGTGCGGCCCCACAGATCTAAACGTACTCTCATTTAGAGGCACAGAGAGAGAACAGGAACAGAGAAGGTAATAAACGATGGGCTATTTTTCTTGTTTCATTAGCAAGTGGCCCTTCAACTTCCAGATGACAATTCGCTTGTCGGGTTTCTAGTAGTCTAATAAATGCAGTTGCAGTCTGACCGACATGTGACTCTTGTCTAACAGCAATGCAGTCGATTCTTCCTAGCTCAATTAGTGATGGACAACAAATAGCAGTATAGCGAGTGACACTCATAACCACTGATGCAACTTTAACACAACTCTGTATCGTGCGGCTAAAAACAAACAGCATCAATTCACCACACGTGGCGAGTGTATTAGATAACAAAGTCTTAGTATAGAGAGATCAATTAAAGGGTAAGAAGGGAAAATAGAAGTGTCTTAGCACAGCAAACCTAAGAAGGCATGAAGCTGACCATTCCCTTACCTCCAATATTTTCCAATCCTTTCACCACCGTCTCACGAACCTGCAGGAACAGAAGTGTTTGTGAGAGCTGCAAATATGTCTTATATATTCCTGCTATCCACACCACCACTGAAACGTCACTGTGGAAAGTGCCTGTACCAACTCAACAATGCTGCACTCAAGTCCAAAAAATCTAATTTTTCCTTCTGCCTTCACCCAAATGTTCTTTCCCCTCATCACCTCCTCTGCTGATTGTTGCATGGATACTCTCTGAGCTGGTAACCATTGGATTACTTCTGCACCTATTTTGTATGTTCGCAAATCTTTCATCCAATTTCTCAACTGCGCCAATCAGCAGCGTGAGGCATTGACTCGGGGTTGGGGTTGACACTAGGGTCTGAAGCTGTTGTGCGGGGTGACTACTGTTGTGCATTCTGAAGTCCTTGCTTCTTACAGCTTGTTCTTAATTACTGTCAACTAAACAGAACTGATGGAAATTGAAAGTTGGGCACCGAGCTCGGGGGAACATTTTTTCCAGATTCTGTCGAGTGAGATTATTGAATTTGCAAGAATTGAATTCCACAGAATGGGTCTTAGATGCATCTATTGAGGTGCTGGACACTAACAGAGACTAGGAATATATAATCAAAGCATTCAAAGTTCGGGCACTGGGACAAGTGGGGTATAAAAACAAGGACAATTTTAGCCTAATCTGCCCGCTGGAAACTGACATGATTGGGTTGGCAGCCATTTCTCAACCCACTCAATTTTAACTTTGATGGAGAGTAAAATCACAGGGGAGGTGGTGGAGGGGGTTGCTGGTAAAACGAGTGTCCGGAAAAAATCAAATCCCCCACCCACCCCCACCCCATCATTCTGCAGTGTTTTTGTGTATCATCTACCTACCTGCAGGTAAGGGCCAAGGTGCCTGGTAATGGGGAAGGAGGGCAACATTCAGTAATCACCCTGTTTGTCCTCCATTCATCCTGGCTTTGTCATCAACTCTTAGAGGCTCAGGCTCCAAGAGGCTCAAGCTGCCAGCACAGATTTCTCATGCAATTCACCAGCTGACATCAGAAGCAGATCCAGATTCCAACCATTTAACTGTGGGTTTTGCAAATTTCCAACCGGACACCAATTAACTCAGGACTTTGTAGGACAAGATTTACTTTTATAGTCGTACTTTTCCAAAATGAGGATTACATCAACAAATTCTGTTTAAACAGAGTCTCTACGAATGACAGCAACATAACTCATGACTGAAGCTGCAGCAAAGTCTCCTGGTCAAAGCAGGATTATTGCTCCAGCCAAACACAGTGAATGGTGGATAGTTATACGATACATGAGACACCTAAAAGGAAACCCAATTAGTTATAGGAGAACAGGATCCGGGTGTGACTCACAGGGAAATTCCCAATCATCTCCATTCTGGCCTGGAATATATGCAGCCTTTAAAAAAAATGAGGAATGCACCAAGCAGCCACAGTACAGTACCTTCAACTTCCCCTCCTTCAGCCACTGGCTCAATTGGACCAGTCCCGCTTCATGCTTATCTGAATAATTCAGCACCATGAATCTTTCTCTGCAGAAGGTCACAAGGGGGAGGGGGAGGTGGGGGGGTGGTGAGAGGAAGAAACAAAAATCATAATTAGAGCACAGTTCTGCCAATACAACACTTTCATTATGTACCAGAGTGTTGGGCTAAACAGGCAGACACACCAAAGCCACTGGAACAAAAGCCTGAGGACACTGTGCTGCAACACCTCTGGTATAAAGCACTGCACTTAGAACATTCTGAACCTAAACCTAATGGAGGGCGACTAATGAAAAGTTGTTGTCTAAATAAAAAAGAGCATCTGTTCTATCTACTGGATGAACCAAGTCTCCTTCGACAGCACCTTCCAAACCCACGACCTCTACCACCTCGATGGACAAGAGCAACAGACACATGGGAACATCACCAACTGCAAGTTCCCCTCCAAGTCACTCACCATCCTGACTTGGAAATATATCGCTATTCCTTCACTGCCACTGAGTCAAAATCCTGGAACTCCCTCCCTAACAGCACTGTGGGTGTACCTACACCACATGGACTGCAGCGGTTCAAGAAGGCAGCTCACCACCACCTTCCCAAGGGCAACTAGGGATGGGCAATAAATGCTGGTGTAGTAAGTGACAACCGGCTTCAAAAAATGAAAAAAGGAAACCATTGCAAGTTCTGTGCATTATTAATTATTAAATTTCAAGGACATTTGATACCATGTTCCTCAATAAGTTGAAAAACTGATGTATTAACAATAAAATACGAGAGAAGAGAAAGCAACCACCTAGGCTCCCACTCTTTCTTCCTTTTCAAAGAGATGTAGAAGATTATGGCAGGTTTGGAAAAGGTAGTCAAAGAAAAGCCGCTTCCATTAGCTTTTTGTACAGGGAGTAGGGGATGCAGATTAAAGTTTGGGACGAGAGATGCAGGGGAAACATGAGGAAGAACTTTTTTCTTTTTACACAGCGACTGGTAATAACCAGGAACTCATTGCCTCAGAAGGTCGTGTAAGCAGAGATGATCAATGATTTCAAAAGGAAATTGGATAGGCACTTGAAGGAAATAAACTTGGTCCACGTGAGTAGAGCAAGGGAAGGTGACTGGAACAGACTGGCATGGACTCAATGGACTGAGTGGTCTCTTTCTGCACTGTAATGACTCTATGGGCCTGATTTTGATTGCCCATTGGGTAGGAATGGAAGCGTGCATGTTTTGAAAATAGCGCTCTTGGATGATGTGCCAGTGTCCCTTCGGGCTGCAGCTATCTTCAGAGTGAGGACGGGGGGGCTGGGGAGGGGGAGGGGTGTTGGAACCAGCTTGCCTCCAATTAACTGCCGGTAAGCTCCTTGAAGAGCTCATTAACAAAAGCTGGTGAGGGCGAGAAGGTGATTTTCAAATCACAAATCGGCAAAATGGAACCAGCTGGTGCACAGCTGCCAGGTGCAATGCGGGGAGCCATCAAGTAAATGTTTTATCTGAAAAAAAAATCTTGCCTATAAGAATTAATATCTCAGATTGGGTACTGTACGTCTTAGTCAGCCATTTGATCACCCGTCTGTGCCATGAGGCTGCTGGCCAGCACTCTGATCTCCCGCCTCCTCTATTCTGTCAGACAGTGGCAGGCTCAGTCATGGCTGCCATTTGCCTCCAAGCATTGCACTCTGAAGTCAGCTTCTGCCTCTTGGCAGTGCCCAGCACCACTAACTGGCTGCCAAGCTTACCACCAGCCCAATTAAAGATAATGCTGTGTGAGCAGCACAGACACAGCATGGGGTTGGGACCTGGAAATTATTCCGGGCATTGGGTTCCCGACCCTGGATTGAAAATCAAGCCCTCTGAATCTATGACCCAATGACCCCTACAGGAAGTGGCTAAGTGTGGCCAGTTGTTGTGGGGGAAACTGGGCATGATGGTCATCCTTTACAGCAGTCAAATAGCTGACCATCATTCTCTGTCTACTTCTATGTTCTGAATAATAGCTGGGCACTGGAGGTTGCCCATGAAATGGGCAGTGCGGGAAGGGAGGGTGGGAAGTAGGGTAACAAGGGGGGAAAAAAATTGAGAAAAGACTCCTATGGATTCAAGTTGCACTCCAGAGGCCCGGGTGGATATTCCAGGCTGATGCCTTCATGGAAGAGAATAACTAGTAGCACAGGTAAAACTGGTCAACTGAAACAGACCCTCTTTAGTTGATCCAGGGGGACTCTTTGAGGAAATGCTGGCAGAGAAACAAATACTGTCAAACATTTCTCAACCAGCTGAAAGAGTGAAGCATGTCTGAAGGCCTTTGGAAGAAACAAGCACACGATTTGAAAATGTCAAATAAAAAAGTTGTTGAATGGGCTTTAAACAACCAGAGATGAAAAGGTTCTTTTTTATAGAACAAACAAGCATACAACTGGCATAGATTCAATGGGCCTAATGGCCTCCTGTGCTGTAATGACTCTTTGATATTGCTGGTGTATTCCTATCACAGGAGGAAAGAATGAACTTGCATTTCTAAAGCAGTTTTCACAATCTCAGAACATCAGCACTTTGGTCAATGAAGTCCTTTTGAAGTGTAGTCCTGTTGTAATGTAAATAACCATTATGAGCACAGCAAGTTCCCACACACAGCAATATGATAAAGACTAGATAAAGGGCTGAATTTGAGAGGTCACAGTAAAGCAACAGCACTCACCACTGACCTCGAGGAAAGCTGCCCACAAAGATCTAGCAAATTCTTGGACGTGGATTTCACCTTTCCTGAAGTCAGTTTGAATCTGGCACCAAGTCAAGGGGAAATTCCCAGGGACAGTGACATCATCAAGCAGGGTTAGCAGCCAATCAGACTGATGTATTCTCAAAGGCAGCAAACTAGGAAGTAAGAACCGCTGAATCCCTCCATTTTTAATTTTAAAATTTATTGATAGTGAAATAAATAATTGGGACATATAGGATTAGCTAGAATATATGGCACAGAAACAGGCCATTCGGCCCAACCAGTCCATGCTGCTGTTTATACTCCATTGAAGTCTCCTCCCATCTTTTCTCATCTAAACCAATTATCGTAACTACCTACTCCCTTCCCTCTCATATGCTTGTCTAGCTTCCCCTTAAGTGAACATGGGATTAAGGTAGAAGATAAAATATCAAACTTAAAAATTAAAATATAGTATTTTGTATCATAATGGGGAAATTTGACATTGAACAAATATGAAATTCTTCTTTTCAGGGCCAGTGAGTCTGTTCAGCAGTAATTATGAACTTAATTAAAAACCAAATTACAACTCATTTAACAAGATGTAACTTCAAGGGGTTTTAGAGTGAGGCTAAGCACATTAAGAGTGTAAGTTCTTGCAGTTCAATGATTTCCCACTGATTGCAGACTGGGGAGGGAGGACCTTAGCAGGAGAAGTGTAGAATCACTGACATCCTACTTTTGGATTTCCATATTTAACTGTACATGTGTGGACTCCAGAAGTTAGTGTCAGCTTCAGAGGTGAAATGACAGTGAATGCTGACAGTTTTGCCATGATCACTACCACAAAACCTCAGCCTGTTTTAGTGATGTTGGCTGAGGGATAAATAATGGCCAGAACACTGAGAACTCTGCTGCTCTTTGAATAGTCTCGCAGGATATTTTATGTCCAAATAAGGGCAGATGGGGCAATGGTGCATCTCATTTAAAAGACGGCAACAATGACAACACTCCATCTGTACTGCACTGGGAGGGTTAGTCTAGGTATGTGCTGGGGCTTGAACCCATAACCTTCTGACTCAGAGGTAAGAGTGCTACCACTGACCTATAGCTGACACAGCAATAGTGAAATGTCAGCACATTACAAATGAACATATGAGCATACAATAAGAACAGGAGTAGGCCATTTAGGCCTTCAAGCCTGCTCCGCCATTTGACAAGAAGAGCAAGCCTTTGGCTTACTAGCAGGTATTCCCACCTGAGCCAGAAGGTTCAGGGTTTGAACTCCACTCCAGACAGTCCTGGCGAGTGGAGATCAGAGCTCCAGAGCTGAATTGTAGGTTGACATCCAGTGGTTTACTCGCATCTGGTGTATGAGAGTGCCCCCCACCCCGACCACGTTGCATGGGTTTTGGGAGTTCATGATTTGTCCCATCAGACTAACCCTCCCCATGGGCTGATATAAAGATGGCTCTGTCCATGGAAGGAAGATTCACACTGTGGCCTGTCTGTTAATGAGAATCTTCCCACTACTGAACACTGCTCTCCAAGGGGAGAACAGGGAGATGTGAAAACAAGCACTCTCACACACTGTATTTGCAACTGGAATGGTTTGCTTACCTTGTGATATTTCTCTCCTTTAGGATAGCTTCAATATGGGGAGGCAATGGAGGAGGATAAGGCACATCTTTATTGTACTGGGAGATCTGGCCACAAAGAATGATGTGACTGTTCTGATTCATCTGGGTTTAAAGAGATATACATGGTAATATTCAACTAACTTAGAAACAGAAATATATTTATGGGGCATCATTTTTGTTAACCAAAGGTATTAAGGGCGTGGGGAAAAGGGGGTATATTGAGTTAGGTGGCAGATCATCCATAATCTCATTGATTGGCAGACAGGCTTGAGGGATTGAATGGCCTCCTTCTGCTCCTATGTTAACCTTACAGAATGATGAGGCTGAAAGGGTTAAATTGTGATAACAGGTTTCATAAACTTGTTTTGTATTCCCTTGAGTTTAGATGGTTGGGGCAAGGTATAGCCGACATTTTTATTTACCCTTTTAAAGAGAAACTATTTCCTCTGGGAGAGAATCCAGAGTATTGGAGCATTGTCTTAAAATTAAGAGCTGGGCATTTTTAGAGTGAAATCAGGCAGTACTTTCTCCACAAGGTTGTGGAAATCTGCACAGGTTGGGGAACATACAAAATTTTCGCTCCTGATAGTGCTGGGGTTTTGTTGGGTGAGTATATCGAGATGGGTAATTACATGGATCAAAGGAGTATAAATTCCCATTGTTCCGCCATTGGCATTCGAGCCTGTAGTTGCCGAGGCTTTAAACTTTGGGATTTCCTCTGCCTCTCTACCTCGCATTCCTCCTTTAAGATGCTTCTTAAAACCTACCTCTGTGACCAAGCTTTTGCTCACTGGTCCTAACATCTCCCCATGTGATTCAGTGTCAACTTTTGTATAACTCTCCCTGTTTTTTTTTTATTCATTCACGGGATGTGGGCTTCGCTGGCTGGACCAGCATTTACTGCCCATCCCTAGTTGCCCTTGAGAAGGTAGTGGTGCCTTCTTGAACCGCTGCATTCCATGTGGTGTAGGTACACCCACAGTGTTGTTCCAGGATTTTGACCCAGCGACAGTGAAGAAACGACGATATATTTCCAAGTCAGGATGGTGAGTGACTAGGGGGGAAACTTCCAGGTGGTGGTGTTCCCATCTATCTGCTGCCCTTGTCCTTCTAGATGGCAGTGGTCGTGGGTTTGGAAGGTGCTGTCAAAGGAGCCTTGGTGAATTCCTGCAGTGCATCTTGTAGATGGTACACACTGCTGCTACTGTGTGTCAGTGGTGGAGGGAGTGAACGTTTGTGGATGTGATGCCAATCAAGCGGACTGTTTTGTCCTGGATGGTGTCCAGCTTCTCCAGTGATGTAGGAGCTGCACTCATCCAGGCAAGTGGGGAGTATTCCATCACACTCCTGACTTGTGCCTTGTAAATGGTGGACAGGCTTTGGGGAGTCAGGAGGTGGGTTACTCGACGCAGGATTCCTAGCCTCTGATCTGCTCTCGTAGCCATTGTACTTATATGGCTAGTCCTGTTCAGTTTCTGGTCAATGATAACCCCCAGGATGTCGATAGTCAGGGATTCAGTGATGGTAATGCCATTGAACATCAAGGGGTGATGGTTAGATTCTCTCTTGTTGGAGATAGTCACTGCCTGACACTTGTGTGGCACGAATGTTACTTGCCACTTGTCAGCCCAAACCTGGATATTGTCCAAGTCTTGCTGCATGTGGACATGGACTGCTTCAGTATCTGAGGAATGATTGTGCAATCAACAGTGAACATCCCCACTTCTTACCTCATGATGGAAGGAAGGTCATTGATGAAGCAGCTGAAGATGGTTGGGCCGAGGACACTACCCTGAGGAACTCCTGCAGTGATGTCCTGAAACTGAGATGACTGACCTCCAGCAACCACAATCATCTTCCTTTGTGCTAGGTATGACTCTAACCAACGGAGAGTTTCCCCCGATTCCCATTGACTCTAGTTTTGCTGTGAAATGCCTCGAGATATTTTACTACCGCCTTTGCACGTGGGAATGGGGAAGAAGTAGGGAGGAGATGAGAATAGAGCTCAGACAGTTCAATAGCGCTTCAACACCTCATGTTTACACTTTAATCATCATCTATTGATTTGCTGTTAGCACAGTTTTTCCAGAGGTATAAGTGCCCACTGGGGTGGCAGGCTTCTCAACCAGCAGTAGCCAATCAATGCACCCTGGATTGCCAGGGAAGGGAGAAGTCTTGGATGATTTAGTTGGGAGAAAAGAAGGGAAAGGAAATAATATGTTATCCCTAACTGGGGAAGGAGGAATAGAGATCAGGAGCACCTTCATCCAATAGAAAAAAACCTTAGTTATCATCTGTGCCTCCCTGCATTCCTTCAACCTTTAAAATCCTTACCTGGCTTATGATGGTGTTACTGGTATCCCCTCCGACATTGTCAAAGTAAGCGTCCACTCCAGCTGGACAGTACTCCAGCAGCTTCTCCGCGATGTTTTCCCTCTTATAGTTGATGGCTGCATCAAAGCCCATCTCACAGACCAAAACCTGACACTTCTCATCTGTGCCACAGATCCCAACTACTCTGGCGCATCCTTCAAGACGACCAATCTGGGAACACAGTCACAATGTTTTACCAATCAACCCACTGCACCTGGTTATCAAAAGAAAAGTTCATCCAGATTCTCAAACATAAGATGCAATTGCAGAATCCCATCAAACTTATGCTGACGTTGCAAAGATGCATTTGTGTCACTTTGGGCGTGAGGCAACTACAAAAATTTGTGTTTATAAATGCACATACGAATTAGGAGCAGGAGTAGGTCACTCAGCCCTTCGAGCCTGCTCCACTATTCTATAGGATCATGGCTGATCTGATTGTAACCTCAACTCCACATTCCCACCTAACCCGACAACCTTTTACCCCCTTGTTTATCAAGAATCTAAAGAATATAGCGCCTCTAAATGTAGGAAAATGTTCCTAGTTGACTCACAGGGACATCATCTGACATAACTGACACCCCCACAAAGCAGGTGGCATTAGGATAGATGACCAAAAGCTTGGTCAAAGATGTGGGTTTTAATTAGAGCCAAAAAGGGACATAGATTTCTTGGGCTTCTTCCCCTACTAGTCAAGGGACTCACAGTGAGTGCAATATTGTAGCGGTTTTGGTATTAGACCAGTAACCTAGAGGTCACAAGCTCAATCAATTGGGTACTTTATGATCAGGCTGTCAGACAGTTGTTCACTAATGCCATTCAAGGATTGCACCCAAACAGCCTCACTCACTACACACTAGCCTATTGATAGACAACTGGAGCCTTAACAGCATCCCAAGAACAGAATTTTTAAAAAGCAAGATAATGAAGGCTGTGTCAACTAAGGAGAAAGTTTCCAGTGGCAGGAGGGTCAGCTACCAGAGGACACGGATTGAAGACAACTGGCATAAAGAACCAGAGAGGCGATGAGCAGAATTTATTTTAAAGGTATTTGTGATCTAGAATGCAGTGCCTGAAAAGGTAATGGAAGAAGATTTAATTGAATATATAATCGAAAAGGAAATATTCACAGGGCTATGGGGAAGAGCAGGAGCTTAGGTCTAATTGGATAGCTCTTTAAAAGAGCCAGGACAGGCACAATGGGCTGAAAGTCCTCTTTCCAAGCTATGAGATTCAATGCGCTGAATTTTACCAAACAGGAAGATTTACTGGGGTCGGGGCCCAAACCACTTGAGCAGGAGGCAGGACACAGAATCGGATTTTGTCACTTGTGTGCAATGATTGATTGGCAGGCCAGTCGATAACAGGGGGTGGGGAAGGGGTGTGGGTGGAAGACCCAGCTGTTAACCTGCTGCCACCATTTTTAAAGGGATGGCTGCACTTGGTTTAAAGATATCTCTAAAAGAGGCACCTGGAAGGAAGAGGAAGCAAAGGATTAAATTCAAACAATGACTGCAGCGAGAGGCAGAGTGGCTTCCAGATTTAGTGATGTCTCCCCGGAGGTGCTCCTTCAGGTGGCAAAGGGACAGCAGCAGGTGCTGTTCACACTTGACGGAAGGAAAAGGCCTCGCCAAGAAGCCATTTGTTGAATTTGCAGCCAAGGTCAGCAATCAGGGTGGTCAGGTGAAGATGGTTGCTGTGCTGCACACGATTCAATGACCTGGTGAGATCTGACAAGCTTGCAGCCCTGGATAGCACAAAAGGCAGCAATGACATGTGAGAATAGGGCGATGACCCAGGCCTTGGACATGAGCAGCCACCAGCGTTTACAGTGAGATGTGCAGTGGCCTTGCAGCGGAGACCCCTGGTCAGTCAGCATCAACTGCTGCATTAGCAATACTAAAGGGCTCCCAGCAGCATTGGCACAATGCTGGACCAGTGACAATGTCTGCAAGAGAAGCAGGCCCACAATGTCAGGGAACAGAGACGAGCTGGAGGAGGATTTCCACTGTTGTCTGTATTGATGCTGATGGAGGAGAAGGCAATGGAGCTAGAAAGGCTTTCAGCAGGGCAGCATGTCCCTCAGGGTGAAGGGCCTGTGGAGGCCACGGACAATGAGTAACTTCATGGTAGCGTCCATTAAACATTATGTTGCATGCTACCTATGGTGCACCTATGGCCAATGATGGCCACAGGGAGCTCTAGATGAAGGGTAAGCAGAAGGAGTTGGCGGAAAGCACCATAGGCACCGCAACATCACTCTTGTCTCTTCCACAGGTCAAGTTGTAGATGAGGCATCAACAAGGGCAGACCAAATGCTTGAGACCTCAGAGGAGGAGCCACCATCTGAGGGGACAGCGTCACATCATTCTCACACACCCTCCACCAGTGCAGATACTCGCACATTGGTGGGCATTAACGCGCAATTAGAAAGTGTGGCACCAGCTGGTGAGCATGGCACAGAAGAACGACACAGCAAATGGAGGCAGTGATAGCTGTGGCTACTCTCCGTGAGAGAGCTGAGGAAAGGCCCAGTGATGCTCAAATTTATGCCGGTCAGGAGCCTCAGGAGCCATCAGCAAAACAGGAGATGCTGAAGCTACAGTGTGAAATATGTGGACACATGTCTGAGTTACTGGAGAGTGCAGGAAGCCGGGCCGAGGTCGCAGGAAGCCGGGCCGGGGCCCCAGGAAGCCGGGCCGGGGCCCCAGGAAGCCGGGCCGCAGGAAGCCGGGCCGAGGCCGCAGAAAACCGGGCCGAGGCCGCAGGAAACCCGGCCGCAGGAAGCCGGGCCGAAGCCCCAGGAAGCCGGGTCGAGGCCCCAGGCCCCAGGAAGCCGGGTCGAGGCCCCAGGCCCCAGGAAGCCGGGTCGAGGCCCCAGGCCCCAGGAAGCCGGGTCGAGGCCCCAGGCCCCAGGAAGCCGGGTCGAGGCCCCAGGCCCCAGGAAGCCGGGTCGAGGCCCCAGGCCCCAGGAAGCCGGGTCGAGGCCCCAGGCCCCAGGAAGCCGGGTCGAGGCCCCAGGCCCCAGGAAGCCGGGTCGAGGCCCCAGGCCCCAGGAAGCCGGGTCGAGGCCCCAGGCCCCAGGAAGCCGGGCCTCGGCCCCAGGCCCCAGGAAGCCGGGCCTCGGCCCCAGGCCCCAGGAAGCCGGGCCTCGGCCCCAGGCCCCAGGAAGCCGGGCCTCGGCCCCAGGCCCCAGGAAGCCGGGCCTCGGCCCCAGGCCCCAGGAAGCCGGGCCTCGGCCCCAGGCCCCAGGAAGCCGGGCCTCGGCCCCAGGCCCCAGGAAGCCGGGCCTCGGCCCCAGGCCCCAGGAAGCCGGGCCTCGGCCCCAGGAAACTGGGCCGAGGGCGGCCGGGGCCGCAGGGAACAGCTGGGAGGGGTCTCAGTCTGTGAACCAACTGTTTTCAGAGAAAAATCAAGGTGTGATATCACAGGGGACAGGTAAGCGATTGGTTGGTGAGTATTTTGCTCATATATCTATCAAAACTCCTGTAATCTATTAGTAATTCTAAAGTTTTATTAGTAGGAGTAAGGTTTCCCAGCAGTCGTAAAGGGTGTAGTTTGCTTAAATAAAGATGGAAGTGCAGGTGATGTATTGTGATGACAGAATGTGGGGTTTCTAGGGTAGCAGTGTGATCCAGGGCAAACACACCCACAGTTAGTGTCTGCGGCTCAAGGAGCTTTGAATCAGAGTTATTGAGCCAAGCTACAGACACTGCGATGCATTACAGAGCGGGAAAGTTACCTGGACACTTTGTTCCAGGAGGTGGTCAGACCCCATGGCACTGGGCCTTCTGATTTGGTCAGTGGTCAGGGACAGGAGGGTGTGACTGCAAGTGAGGCAGGTAAGGGGATCGAGAAGGTAGAAGTGGAGGAGCCTCGGCCTTTGCAATTGTCCAACAGGTTTGAGGTGCTTCAGCCTCTATGGACAAAAGCGGGGGCTGCAGGATGGATGAACAAACTGACCATGGCAGCAAGGCATAGGAAACCATTCAAGTAGGGGGGAGTTAATAGGAATGTAGTTGTAGTAGAAGACAGTATGGTCGGTGGGGGGATAGACGCAGTTCTCTGCAGCCAAGAGCGAGGGCCCAGAAGACCTGCCCAGTTCCAGGGTTTGGGACATCTGCTTAGGGCTCGAGAGGAACTTGCAGTGGGAGGGGGAGGATCTAGTGGTCGAGGTCCATGTGGGTACCAACAACACAAGGAGTACTGGGGAAGAGGTTCTACTTAGGATGTACAGGCAGCTAGAGGCTAAATTAAAAACCAAGACCCTCAAAAGATAACCCCTGGATTGTTACCTAAACCATGAGTAAATTGGCATTGGATAAATAAGATGAGAGTGTTAAACACGTGCTCAAAGGTTGCTGCGGGAGAAATGGGTTTCAATTCACGGGGCACTGGCATCAGTACTGGGGAAGGTGGGAGCTGTACTGTTAGGACGGTCATCACCTGAACTATGCTGGGACCTGTGTTTTGGCGACTTGTATAACCAGGGCGGTAGAGAGGACTTTAAACTAAATAGTGAGGGGGAGGGATTGAGTGTGGGAAGATGTGATGAATTAAGGAGAGAAGACAAGGCAAGAGAAGACAGCAAGATAGCAATAAGGGTAATGATAACCAGAGCGTAGCAGGAAGGGATAGAGTGTATAAACTTAAAAGTGCACCAGAGATAAGGCCACAGGTTGACTGAAAACAGTAAAAAGACAGAGCTAAAGGCTCTGTATTTGAATGCTCATAGCATTCAGAAAAAACATATGAATTGAGAGATCAAATAGAAATAAATAAGCATGATCTGATAGCTATTACAAAGACATGGCTCCAGGATGACTAAGACTGGGACCTGAACATTCAAGGGTACATGACATTTTGGAAGGACAAGGAGCTAGGAAAAGGCAGAGGGGTAGCTCTGTTAATTAAGGATAACGTTAGCACAATAGAGAGAAATGACCTTAGTTCTAAAGATCAAAATGTATAATCAGTTTGGGTTGAGATCCACCTAACAGTAACCACACCTGTAGGACAAGGTATACAGGAAGAAATAATTGGGGCTCGTGAGAAATTGTGAGAATAACCATGGGTGATTTTAATCTGCATATAGATTGGATGAATCAGATTGGCAGGGGTAGCCTGGAAGATGAGTTCATAAGGTGTTTTCGAGACAGTTTTTAGAGCAGCACATTCTGCAGCCAACCAGAGAGCAGGCTATACTAAATCTGGTAATGTGCAATGAGACAGGATTAATTCATGACCTCATAGTAAAGGCAGTTTAGGTAGCAGTTTCCATAATATGACTGAATTTCACATTCGGTTGGAGGCGTGGATCTAAGACTAGTGTTTTAAACTTAAATAAGAGCAATTATGAGGGTATGAAGACAGAGCTCGCTAAAGTGAACTGGGAAATTAGGCTAAGGAATAGGTCAGTGGAGATGTAGTGGCAGACATTTAAGCAAATATTTCATAACACTCAGCAAAGATACATTTCAGTGAAAAAGAAAGACTCTAGGGGAAGAACACAACTTCCGTGGCTAGCTAACTAAGTTAGAGATAGTGTCAAATTGAAAGAAAAACTCAACGAAGATTAGCAGATCAGAAGATTAGACAGGAGATAAAAAACAGCAAAGAATGACTAAAAGAGTAATGAGGGGGAAATTAGAGTACAAGAAAAAGCTAGCTAGAAATATAAAAACCGATACTAAGAGTATTTAAAAAGGAAAGAGTAACTAAAGTGAGCATTGGTCCTCAAGAGCGAGAGAGTGGAAAATTAAAAATGGAAAATGATGAAATGACGTATGAATTGAACGGATATTTTGCATCTGTCTTCACTATAGAGGATAGAAATAACATCCCAGAAATAATAGTGAATCAAGAGGTGAAAGGGAGGGAGGAACTTTAAACAATTACAATTACCAGGGAAAGGGTACTGAGAAAAAATATTAGAACTAAAAGTTGACAAATCCCTAGGTCCTGATGGAGTTCATCCTAGGGTCTTAAAAGAAGTGGCTACTGAGATAGTAAATGCATCGGTTTTGATTTTCCAAAATTCCCTGGATTCTGGAAAGGTCCCACCAGATTGGGAAATAGCGAATGTAATTCCTCTACTAAGAAAGGAGGCAGAAAGCAAGCAGGAAACTACAGGCCGGATAGCCTAACATCTGTCACAGGGAAAATGTTAGAATCTATTATTAAGTAGGTTATAGCACAGCACTTAGAAAATCTCAAAGAGATCAGGCAGACTTAACATGATTTTGTAAAAATGAAATAGCGTTTGACTAATTTATTGGAGTTCTTTGAGGAAGTAACAATCAACGTGGATAAAGGGGAACCTGTGGAGGTGGGGTACTTAGATTTCCAGAAGGTATTTGACAAGGTGCCACATCACAAGCTACTCATAGTGTAGTTCAAACCACGAGTAAGTTGAATGAAAGATCTGCAAGGATCTGCTCCTTCAACCACAGGCTGTTTCTCTTCCATGTTTGCAGCTGATAGGGGCGACAGTCATGTGTGCATGTATCTATATGTGTGTTTGTGGTGTGTGTGAGACTGTGGCCTGAATTTTTCGGATGGCGTGGTCTCACTTCCCGCCATCCGAAGAGTTCCCCACTGACTCTGAGTGCCCTGCAGTCATTTCACGCTCGAATGGGCTTTGAGTGGCTGCAGCAAGGACTTCTACCCCTCGCTTTGTAGGAAGTCCCAACTTAGAGAGCTGCTGGCCATTCTGATTGGCCAGCAGCTCTCCAGTCCACACAGCGACAGTGCTGCAGCGGACAGAAGTGGTTCAGGAAGATGTCAGAGCCGAAGTCCGGGGAGTCGAGGCCCACCTAAGTTCAAGGAGTCCCGTGACAGGTAATGTAGGGTAGGCCTGAGGGGACAATTAGGGCCTCGTGGGAGAGGCCTGGGGGGTGTGATCCAGAGAGGCCATCAGACCTTAAGTGGGGGGGGGGGGGCACACACGGCCTCAGAAGGGGGCTTTTGATAAAGATGCTCCCCCACCCTTCCCACCCAAGGTGTAACCCTGTTGATTTTCGGCTTCCCCCACACCAGCACAATCCACCCGTAAGCCTCAAAATTGAGGCTGGATGAGAAACGGCCCTTAAGTGGTCAATTACTGGACACTTAAGGGCCTCAACTGGGGCAAGAGCAGGCGGGACCCCGGAGAGAATCCCATCCCTTCAATTACATGCACCCCCAACCCTGGCCAAAAACCCACCTGTGGGGGAGCGTAAAATTCTGGCTTTTTTGTGCGTGGTGCAACAGAGGGGGAACGGGGGAGCACGCGCTCGCCCCCGAGAGGGAGGGGGAACGGGGGAGCACGCGCTCGCCCCCGAGAGGGAGGGGGAACGGGGGAGCACGCGCTCGCCCCCGAGAGGGAGGGGGAACGGGGGAGCACGCGCTCGCCCCCGAGAGGGAGGGGGAACGGGGGAGCACGCGCTCGCCCCCGAGAGGGAGGGGGAACGGGGGAGCACGCGCTCGCCCCCGAGAGGGAGGGGGAACGGGGGAGCACGCGCTCGCCCCCGAGAGGGAGGGGGAACGGGGGAGCACGCGCTCGCCCCCGAGAGAGAGGGGGAACGGGGGAGCACGCGCTCGCCCCCGAGAGGGAGGGGGAACGGGGGAGCACGCGCTCGCCCCCGAGAGAGAGGGGGAACGGGGGAGCACGCGCTCGCCCCCGAGAGAGAGGGGGAACGGGGGAGCACGCGCTCGCCCCCGAGAGGGAGGGGGAACGGGGGAGCACGCGCTCGCCCCCGAGAGAGAGGGGGAACGGGGGAGCACGCGCTCGCCCCCGAGAGAGAGGGGGAACGGGGGAGCACGCGCTCGCCCCCGAGAGAGAGGGGGAACGGGGGAGCACGCGCTCGCCCCCGAGAGAGAGGGGGAACGGGGGAGCGGGGGAGTGTGCGAGCCCTCGGG
This sequence comes from Cetorhinus maximus, assembly GCF_964194155.1. Lineage (NCBI taxonomy): Eukaryota > Metazoa > Chordata > Chondrichthyes > Lamniformes > Cetorhinidae > Cetorhinus > Cetorhinus maximus. The sequence goes on from NC_135896.1 coordinate 74,080,737, forward strand.
AGATGGGGAACACTGCCCCTTCATTGCCTATTGCCAAAATCTGGGCCAAACGTAGCCACTCAGGGATGATATTATGAAGCGCTTCTTCACAAAAACGGGTGAAGGGAAATCTAGAACTCTCTCCACAGAAAAGTTGTGAATGCCGGGGTCAAGTCAATTTGAAAACTGAGCTTGATAGATTTTTGTTAGGAAAAGATATTTGAATTACGGTACCAGGTGTGTAAATGGAGTTAAGATACAGATCAGCCATGATCTAACTGAATGGTGGAACATTCACATGTTTCCAAGTTGCTACTCATGACTTGAGGAGATAGGAATAAAGGTGTCGATGCTTGAGAGGAGAAGGTCACTGAAGAAAGTCCAAATACCTAAAAGGGGATGAAGGAACTGGTACTGGGATCTTTTATGTTGCTTGTGAGGAACTCATCCACGTACCTGACCAGCCAACATCCCACAAGCCCCTGCAGCACCGCTGACGACCATTGTTTGATTAGCTCCTGGTGTCACGTGCCCCTTTTCTCTCACACCCATCAAAGAGGTGAGGCCGGGCATTCCCACCGCACCCAGGAAATAGGAGAGATGTCCGCCAACAAGCTGAGGGTCAAGCTGTAAGATGGACAAAATGGCCATGTGAAATGAAACAACAGAGAGAGCAATTTTAACTTAATCCATCCAACATGAAACTTACAGGGTCAGGGGCAATACTGGTTTTACATTCCCTCAACTAATGATCCACTTGTCATTATCACACTGTTGTTTGTGGGAGCTTGCTGTGTGTAAATTGGCTGCCACATTTCTTACATTAAAACAACAACTACACTACATAAGTACTTTCTTGGGTATAAAATGCTTTGGGATGTCCTTAGGGTATGAAAGTTGCTAGAGAAATGTAAATCTGACTTTTATTGAAGTCAGTGGTGTGTAAAATTGGGTTGAATGTAGAATTGCTGCTTCACCCAATCCTGTGAGAGTCTCCAAAATAATTTAGGTTAAAATGGCCACCATTGCATCTGCAAAGTCCTCCCAGCTTAACTGGGAAAGAAGAAACAGCATTCTCATACAACTGGTCACATCATATTAATTAACACTTAATTTGAAGCTCATCATTATTATGCAATGTGTAACTGGTACATTGTGGTTTCATATCTCAAGGCAGCAGCTTTGCTGCTGTGTCTGACACACAGGGTCAATGACTAATCATTGTTATCAATCCCAATTGATAGAATCTACAACAGCCAGGCAGCATAAGGTGTGGTGAAGAGTTTTGGGAACCACAGGTCCAAAGTCAGCTGTTCCTCCCAAACAGGCAACTTTAACCACATCATGTTTCAAATTACTCCGATACTAGATCTTCCAGTTTGCAGCGGAGATCCCATTTAAAACTGCACCCCTCCCTCCTTATGCTGAAGCGTTAGAACATTCCTGTCCCAGCTCTAGCTTGAATCTACCCAGGTGGTGAGTCAGGATGCCTTGTGACAAAGTGCAATTGTAGTGAAGCTCCCTTTGTCATCATGACCTGAAGACATGTTCCCTTCAGGTCTGTCTTCAGTTCATTCAATTCTAATGTTTTGATAGGTTCCTGACACCTGCTTTTGATTCTAAGAATCATGCCCCCCTCAACTCTGCACCCCCGACACTGCTCACCCACTTCCCACACCCTCCCACAATCAGGACTCTGCTCCATTATCAGCCAGACTAAGGAGCCAGGTGTTCCAGATGGTCAGCAGCGGTGTCTTGGTAGTTGGGGGTGGGGTGGGGTCACAGTGTCTGGGGGGGGGGGAGGCTCAGCAGGAGTTTCAGTGGTGGGGGTCAGCAGTGCTGAGGGGAGGGTCAGCAGTGTCAGCCTGGTGGTCAGCAGCAGTGTCAGGGGTGGGGTGGGGTGGGGTGGGGGGTGTGGAGGAGTGTCAGGGCTGCTACGTACAGCCCTAAGTAAATCAGTTTATGTAACAGGGCAAACCGTTCAAGTTTACTTGTTGACAGGTCCCGATTAGACCATCAGCATGGACTCCCACGGAGTCGTTTCCGGCACACTAGAAGTTCAGGATGCAGGGTTAACTTGGTTTGCCAGAACTCCCAGTGCCATAGTGACCTTCAATAGTAGCCAATGTCTCAGTGCTTGCTGCTATTCGGATTGGAAGATCTAGGCCATGATCTTCTGAATAAAATCTAATTTGTATTTGAATGAATCAATACTAACTGTTTCCACTGTCTCCCTAGAGAGCTTGTTCCATAGATTATAAACACTGTTCATCCATTCCCCTCTGGATATTACTATAGTTGATGGTAACATAGACTGTTTCTCTTCTAAGAACAAAGCTCTCCATTTTCTTATGTCAGCTTAGATTCTGAGATCACAACTGACTAAAAATTACAAGCAACAAGGAATAGAATATTGGGCCATGAGAAAAATAATGCCCAGGTCATAACTTTCATGAAGGGTGATATATAGAATCATAAACTTATAAAATTGTACAACACAGGAAGTATCCATTCAGCCCATCATGCCCATGCTGGCTCTTTGAAAGAGTGATCCAATTCATCCTATTGCCCTGCTCTTTCCCAGTTGCACTGCCAATATTTCCCATCCAACTATATGTACAATTATCTTTTGAAGGTATTTCTTTTGACAGTGGCTTTTTAAAAAGCATATGGTGTTTGCAGCTTTATAATTAGAGGCATGGAGTGCAAAATCAAGGAAATTATGATAAACCTTTCTAAATACTGGCTCAGTCTCACCTGGCATATTGTCTGAGTACCACACTTTGGGAAGATGTCTGGAGAATGTGCTGAGCAGATTTAACAGAATGGTACCAGGGATAAGGGCTATGCCAAGAGGCTGGAGAAGCTGGAGTTGATTTCCTTGGAGCAGAGAAGATTAAGTGGAGATCTGACAGAGGTGCTCAAAATCATGAAGAATTTGATAGTGTAAAGAAAGAGAAACGGTTTTGAGTGGCTGAAGGATCAGGAACAGGAGATGCAGATTGAAGGTAATTAGCAAAAGGACCAGGTTGTGGCATGAGGAGATTTTTTGTTTGCACATCTGGAATGCACCTCCTAAAAATATGCTAAAAGCAGATTCAATAGTAATTTGAGGAGAATATTTACAGTACTATGGCAAAAGAGCAGGGGAATGGAATTAATTGATAGCTCTTTCAAAGGGCCAGCACAGACATGATAGGCTGAATGACTCAGCACAGAAGGAGGCCTTTCTATGATTGTAACTGTGATGGGACGTCATACTTGGACAGTAGAATTCACAATGTCACATGAAGACGAGTTCTGTACTAAATGGCTTTCTCGCCTGTCATGTGCATGTAAAAAGGTGCTGAAATTCTCATGCTGGAGTCCCTGAATAGCTCCTTTCAAGTATCTGGGATTTATCCAAACAATTCAACAGAATACATTTCTCCTTTAATAAGATGCAGAAATCACCATGACAATAATGAAGCATCTTTGTCCATGACGTATTATGTTATTAAGTTGTCAGCTTCTTCTTAAAAGAAATGATCACAGAGGTACAAGTCATCTTGACTTTATAGAATGTTATCTCATAGAAACAAGTCATGCAGCACAGCAAACTTCACCAGTGCTTTTCTGCAGCAGAATACCAGGGAGGAGAGATGAGGAGAATTTTTTTTTTAATTCAGTGAGTTATGACCTGGAATGCACTGCCTGAAAGGCTGGTGGAAATAGGTTCAATACCAACTTTGAGAAGGGAATTGAATGGAATAGAAATGAAGAGAATGGAATAGGAAAAGCAAACTGCAGAACCATTGGAAAAGAGCGGGGGAATGAAAATAATCAGATCACCCTCTCAAAGAACTGGAAAAGGCATTACGGCCAAACGGAATCCTTCTGTGCTGTAACCATCTTTCTATGATCCACATTGTATAATCACACTCTCCGTGTGCTCCCTCTACAATTCCCTTTTCCCAAGGAAGGGCCTAATTCCCATTTGAAAGAATTTATGGACTTTTAAAAGGTCAGTATTAGATTATTCTTAACCTTCTTGGTTCTAATGAAAAATGCCCATTCCTTTTTTTTAAATGGAACAGAGGAATAGGAGAAAGCTACTCAGCCCCTAGTCTGTTCTGCCATTCAGTTAGATCATGGATCACCAGTACCTCAGCTCCCTTTGTTCCACATCCCTTCACACAAAAATATATTCATCTCGGCCTTGAAAATGTTAATTGTCCCACCACCTACAACCTTCTGGGGAGACAGCTCTATATTGCCGCTACCCTGTGTGCGAAGGACAGCTCCCTCCCATCAACCGAGTGGCCTAGCTCTAAGTTTAAGGTTACACCCCTTCATTCTAGACTCTCCCCAACAGAGGAAATGGTTTCTCACTAACTACTCTAGTAAACCCCTTATTCATCTTAATCACCTCAATTAGATCACTATCAACACCCAGGGGGGCGGTTACCATTGACCAGAAACTGAACTGGGCCAGCCATATAAATACCATTGCTACAACAGCAGCTCAGAGGCTTGAAATTCTGCAGCAAGTAACTCCCCTCCTGACTCCCCAAAGCTTGTCCACCATCTACAAGGCACAAGTCAGGAGTGTGATGGAATATTCTTCATTTTTCTGGATGAGTACAGCTCCAACAACACTCAAGAAGCTTGATACCAGCCAGGACAAAGCAGCCTGCTTGACTGGCACCCCATCCACCACCTGTAAATTCCACTCCCTCCATCACCGACGCACAGTGGCAACAGTGAGTACCATCTACAAGGTGCACTGCAGCAACTCACCAAGCCTCCTTCGACAGCATCTTCCAAACCCATGACCCCTACCGTCTAGAAGGACAAGGGCAGCAGACACTTGGGAACATCACCATCTGCAAGTTCTCCTCTAAGCCACTCACCCTCCTGACTTGGAAATATATCGCTGTTCCTTCACTGTTGCTGGGTCAAAACCCTGGAACTCCCTCCCTAACAACACTGTGGGTGCACTTACATGGACTGCAGCGGTTAAAGAAGATTCAGCTCACCACCACCTTCTCAAGGGCAATGAGGGATGGGCAATAAATGCCGGACTAGCCAGCGATGCCCACATCCCATGAATGAATAAAAAAGAAAAAAGATCACCCCCTTAATCTTTGATATTCAAGATATTACAAGCCTAGTCTATGCAATCATTCCTCGTAATTTAACCATCTAAATGTTGGTCAGGTTCTGATATACCCTCTAAGGCCAATATATCCTGAGATATGGTGCCTGGATCTGAATGCAGTTACCTCAGTGGGGTCTGACCAAGACTCTGTACAACTGAAGCATAGCTTCCTCACTTTTGGATTCCAGCCCCCTTTAGATAAAGGCTAAGAGTCCATAAGACTTTTTGGTTGCTTTTTGTGGCCATCTATTGGCTTTGCTTCTCTACATTTAGAAAATATCCCTATTTGTTTAGCTCGGATCCAACGAGAGAACATAATAGCCTCCAGCAGCAACAGTGAGAGAATTTATCCTAATAAAAAATGCCCCAATATGGAGTCTCAGAAATAGTTTTTGATATAGTCATGCAATAAAGATTTGTTACTCAAGTTTTCAAAGTTCAAAGTCTGCAACATAAACACAGTTTGCACATTTAAAATAATCTTTTAAAATTGGTGTGAGGGAAGGGATTGAGGGCAGCACTAAGTTAGTTCAGTACCCTTGTAGTTTGGGAAAATAGAAAACTACCTTGGTCAGAATGTCCCCATCCACAACGGCCCGTGACTGCCAGGGCCAGCTAAATGAAGTCACAACATCGCATTGCTGAAATTTCTGGTGTTTACTTTCTTCAACCACACCCAATCCTCCGCCAGTAACGACACTGGACACTTGCCATGGACGCAGGTAATCTACTCCCGTATCTTCGTTCATCCTGCATCGCTGCCAAGATCAAGTCAAAACCACTGTTAAAACTTGGGGCACTAATGATTAATTCACTACAGATCTGAATAAAGAAAGGCTGTGTTTGTCACCAATGCCATGCATATGCAGTTCTGGTGTTTTACCCTGTGAAGTAATTTCAAACGACAAGGTAGGCAGTAGCCAGGAGCAGAGATGCTGGTCAAACAGTTATTAAAGACGTTTTCCCATGAATTTTGAAAGATATTTTAAGCAAATGCAGATGCTGTAAGAGAACACAGGCAAGGCCTCATCTCCAAACCAGTAAAAAACTCACATTGCACCTAACAATGTTTGCCCCACAACTGCCCAAATGAGAGCAGGCCACAAAAGCATACAGTGGGCTGTTGTCCCAGGCACCAATTTGGTGGTTTAAGCCACTCACAACCTCAATCTGGGCCTCGGTTGGGAACAATGTTGCCCTCATTCAGCAGGTACCAAACTGCTATAACCACACGATTCATTCAGTCCCACACCCGCAACTCTGATTGGCTCACACACATCAAGCCCCCTCAAACTGACATACAACCTCACTATTGGTAGATGTGGACATCAATCCTGTCCAGGTGCTCAGCAGCTGCTCTGACAGGTTTTTGTTGGCACTGTCAGGTTGGGCCCAGCGGAGTGACGTCATCGGTTTTCTGAGCATGCACAGATGGGTTTGGCTGACCATCTTGATTTGGCAGAAGACACAGTGATAAAGAAAAGGAAATGAGACATAGTCTGAAGGCCATTCAGCACATCGAGTCTGTTCCCCCGTTCAATTAGATCATGGCCAACCTGTATTTTAACTCATCTGCCAATCTTGGTTCTGTAAACCTTAATACCTTTCCCTAACAAAAATTTAACAATCTCAATTTTGAAACTGTAGGCTGCCCCCAGGCTGAACAGCTTTTTGGAGGTCAGAATTCCATATTTCCAATACCCTTTGTGTGAAGAGGTGCTTCCTGACATAATCCCGGAATTGCTTGTCACTAATTTTAAGGTTATTTTCCCCACCACAGGAAAGTTTCTCCCTACATAAATGCAAATTAGGATAATTAGTGACTTTCATGACTTCAGGATGCCCCAAAGTGCTTTTCACACTCACCTCAGAGTCACTCCAGAAACTTTGGCACCTAATTCTGTACTGAGGGAATACTGCAGCTTCTTCCAGGTGAAATGATAAACCAAGGCCCAGTTTGCGCTCACAGATGGGTGTAAAAGATCTCATGAGCACATTTTCTAAGATTATTTCGTTCAACACCCAAAACACCCAAAAGATTTTCTGCTCACAACCTCAGGACATCCCAAAGTCAATGGGAATCAGGGAGGAAACTCTCCATTGGTTGGAGTCATACTAAGCACAAAGAAAAATAGTTGTGTTTGTTGTAGACCAATCATCTCAGCCGCAGGACATCACTGCAGGAGTTTCTTAGGCTAGTGTCCTAGACCCAACCATCTTCAGCTGCTCCATCGTAAAATCAGAAGTGGGGATGTTCACCAATCATTGCACAGTGTTCAGTACCAATCACAATTTAGATAATGAAGTAGTCCGTGCCCATATGCAGCAAGACCTGGACAACATTCAGACTTGAGCTGGTAAGAAAATAACATTCACGCCACACAAGTGCAAGGCATCTGCCCTTGACATTCAATGGCATTAACGTTATTAAATCGCCCACCATCAGCATTCTAGGGGGCTTACCATTGATTAGAAACATAGCAGGACCAGCCTTTTAAACACTGCAGCCACAAAAGCAGGTCAGAGGCTGGGAATCCTGCAGCAAGTAACTCAGCTCCTGACTCTCCAAAGCCTGTCCACCATCTACAAGGCGCAAGTCAGGAGTGTGATGGAATACTCCCCACTTGCCTGGGTGAGTGCAGCTCCAACAACATTCAAGAAGCTTGACACCATCCAGGACAAAGCTTGATTGGTACCCCATCTGCTGCCTTACACATTCATTCCCTCCACGACTGGCACATAGTGACAGCAGAGTGCATCATGAACAAGGTGCACTGCAGCAACTCACCAAGGCTCCCTCAACGGCACCTTCCAAAGCCATCACTTCTGTCACTGAGAAGTGATTCCCAAACATTTTTCGTTGAAGTATCCTTTTTCAAATGGATTAACAACAGACCCCACACCGCCCCGCATCTAAATTACGATAATTAATAATACTCAGGATATCTGGGCAAACTTGTATTTTGGTGCCCTTTCTTTTAGCTCTACTTAAACACTAAAAATCTCTCCTCTCTTGAACAAGCCTGAACTCACCCCCAGATAACAGCGGGTCTACCTGATGATCTACCTACCACTCTTGGTGCTGCTCCATGAACACTCCTTCCAATACGAGACAGCCAGCCCACTCTGCGCAGCACGTGGTGGACAGCCTCCCTAGCCACTCCCAGCTCACACCAAGTTAATCCCTGCTGCTCATTCACGTACGGTCCAACTATTTTGCAGAGCCCCTGGAAAGTCTCAACAGTGGGGGGGTTGTGGTTCATGGACTCCAGTCTGTGAAACACTTACCTGGAAGGACAGCAGCAGGTGCATGGGAAGACTGCTAACTCCAAGTTCCCCTTCAAATCACACATTTTCCTGGTTGGAAATATAGCAGCTTTCCTTCACTGTCGCTGGATCTCACTTGCTAACAGCAGCGTGGGAGCACTTTACCACATGGACTGCAGCGGTTTGAGAAGGTGACTCACCACCACCATCTCAAGGGTAATGAGGGATGGACAATAAATAGGCCTCACAGGTGCCACCAACATTCCATGAATGAATAAAAAAAGTGTGGTTAAACAAGGCAGACCATGAATATATCACTTTAGAAAAGGTATCAATGAAAAACTAAATTGGATGGGACTCCCAGAGGAACTTCTTGACACAAAGGCTTAGCATGATCTGCTAGGCAAGTTAGTGTTTAGGTTTGGGCCTTTACACATACAAGAATGCCAACATTATGCGTGGTGATTACTACACACTTGGATGCTAGATTGGGGAGCTGGAATACAAGAAAGCACTTTGCGATTTGTTGTGATCTGGAATGCATTGCTTCAAAGGCCAGTGGAAGTCAACTGAATAGTAATTTTCAAAAGAGTACTGGACATATACCTGAAAAGGCAAATAATTGTAGGGCAATGGAGCAAGAGCAGTGGAGTGGGATGAATTGGATAGTTCTTTCAAAGAGCCAACACAAGCACGATTGGCTGAATGGCTCCCTTCAGTGCTGCAAGATTCTATAATTCCATGGTTTATGTTCTTTCAGACCTTACCACGTACTCTCGCAGCCTAATAATCCAAAAGGGATGCATACTCACCATATAAGGATCCACTGACAGGTATTTGGTGCAGACTTTCACCTGCCCCTCTAGCAAGTCTTGAGGCAGGTAACCCTCTTCTGTCCTAAAATTCTCAGCAACTGGCTCCCCATTTTCCCCTAAAGACAGGAGAAGCGAGAGGACAGGGTTAGCCCTTTCCTGAGATCAATTCTGGTATAGAATGCCACCTTCCCCGATAGCTCAGTGATGACAAAGAGCTATGTGGATCACAGGGTGCAATGTTGGACCCTGGACTAATAATCCAAGAAACATGCATTCAAATCTCAACACAGCAGTTTTAGAATTGGAATTCTGTTTTATATCTAAAAAGAATCTGGAAGTAAAAAAGCTGGGATCTGTAGAAATGACCATGAAGCTGTCGGATTGTTGTAAAAACTCAACTGGTTTAGTCACGTCCCTTTGGCGAAGGGAATCTGCTGTCCTTATCTGATCTGAGCCTGTAAGTGATTTCAATCCCATACTATCATAGGTTGACTCTTAACTGGTCTCCAAAACGGCCCGGCCAGCCAGCCAGTTGTACGAAAGGGAGCAAGAAATACCGGCCTTGACAATGACACCTACATCCTGAGAATGGTTTTGGTAAAACTAAGAGCATGGCAGTCCCAGGTTGCTCAGTGGGCAGGTGGCAATGGGGGTACAACCATTAGATTCGAAATGGATGCCTCCTGCTCCTGCTTGCAATCCAGTGTACCGCTCTGCCAAGATTGTTCACCTGGAGACATCAGTGAGCTTGTCTGCGATGGCTTTCTCATGCTCACAGTGACGGCTCACATGTGAAGAATGTCCATGGACAAGATAACAGAAGGTGGATGGACACTAGTCTTCAGCTGAAGAGGAACAGAATAATTGGACCAGTGATAACGTGTACAGGTGCAGAGAGGGGTAACTATCAGTTCCAGCCTGTCTACAGTAAGGCTGGAGCTGCAATCCTTACACAGCAAATCACTCTGCAATTCCACATGTGGGTAGATGTAGTGAAGATGTTTCTGCTTGTTGGTGGGGGCAGGGGTCCAAAACCAAAGGTCATAAATATAAGATAGTCACTAATAAATCAAACAAGGAATTCAAGATAAACTTCTCTACCCAGGGAGTGGAGAGAATATGGAACTCGCTACCACAGGGAGTTGTCAAGAGTAACAGCATAGATGCAATTAAGGGAAAGATAAATACACGAGGGAGAAAGGAGGAGGTTTTGTTGAGAGGGTTAAATAAGATAGGGTGGGAGGAGGATCCTGTAGAACGTAGACACCAGCATGGACCTGTTGAATTAATTGGCCAGTTTCTGTTCTGGAAATTCTATGCAATCTCCATGCATCCTTGCCTCCAGATTCATTTCACTTCACTGCAAACTAAAGCAGCTGTTTAAATGTACACTAGATCAGCTACTTTTAAAACATGCACATTGGCTAAAGAACCCAAGAAGAACTATTGCTTTTAAAAAATGCAGCGCATTACAGTGGGCTGGAATGTACCACCTGAAAGGGTGGTGGATGCGGATTCAATAGTAACTTTCAATAGGGAATTTGACATACACTTGAAGGGGAAAACTTACAGTGGAAAGAGCAGGGAAGTGGAACATATTGGATAGCTCTTCCAAAGAGCCAGAACAGGCATGATGGGCCGAATGGCTTCCTGTGCTGTAGCATTCAATGTGGTTTAGAGTGAAAACTTGCTGCAGATTTACTTGCTACAGTATTGATCTCATGCAGCTCTCTCCCCAGTACACACCAGACAGATCAGGTCTGACCATTGGATAGATAAATAGCATGTCCTCCATGAAAGGGCTCCATGGAGGTGTTCATTAACCTCTAACTCCATCAATATCTTCTTCTATTTTGATTATCTGATCTTTCCAATTTACTTCCTCTTAACTTCCAAATAAGCTGATTTCCTGTTCTTGCTCCTCCCAATATCATAGTGTGCTGAAATCAAAACTCATTTTATTGTTCCTACTTAGCCTTTGCCTGACCTTCAAAACTGTTCCACTTGCCATCTCCCTCTGTTTCCATCTTTGAAAAACCACACTGGTCTTGCTCTACAGTTCAATTTATCTCCTGAGCCCGCAGCCTTTTTACTAGTCTAGACTAGGGAGCTTGGAACTACATTCACACCTACACTGCAGATATCTTATCTTTCACAAGCATCTGAAGCATTTGCTTCTTCAAGATATTGTCATTAAAGCTTACAGATTACACGAATATGTTGCTGAAAAGAAAACTGTGAAGGGCACAGAGAGCATGAAATTCTTGAACTGCATTCAAGAGAACTCTTTTAGCCAGCACCTAGCAAGCCCAATGAGAGGGACACAATTCTAGATTTAGTCTTAGGAAATGAAGCAGCAGTGGGGGACCATTTTGGAGATTGTGACCATAATATAGTCAGATTTAGCATCATTATAGAAAAGGATAAAGATAGAACAGGAGTAAAAGTTCTAACTTGGGCAGGGGGGAGAAGAGGCGGTGGGGGGAAGGTGGCAAAGACAAATTTTACAAAGCTGAGAGGTGAGCTGGCGAGAGTGGACTGGATGCAGCCATTAGGAGGAAAAACTGTGTCAAATCAGTGGAAGGCATTCAAAAGCGAGATTCTACAGGCAGAGGTGTAGACATGTCCCCACAAAGAAAAAGGGTGGTTATGCCAAATCTAGAGCCCGCTGGTTATTCAGAAGCATACAAGCCAAGATAAAGCAGAAAAAGAAAGCTTATGACAGTCACAAAAGACTTAATACTGTAGAAAGCCTGGAGAAGTATAGAAATACAGGGGTGAGGTAAAAATGGAAATTAGGAAAGCAAAGAGGATACGAAAAAATATTGGTAGGTAAAATCAATGAAAATCCTAAGATGTTTTACCAGTACATTAAGAGCGAGAGAATAATTAAGGGTAGTGGCCCATCAGAGATGCACATAGTAACTTGTGGGTTGATGCAGAAGATGTGGGCAGGATTCTCAATGACTATTTTGTCTCTGTCTTCACTAAGGAGAGGGATGATGCAGACATTCTAGTTAAAGAGGGTGAAATATTAGATACAATAAGCATAGTGAGAGAGGGAATACTGGAGGGACTGACATCCTTGAAGGTGGATAAATCACCAGGGCCGGATGGATTGTACCCCAGGTTGTTGAAGGGAGCCAGGGAGGAAATAGCAGATGCTCTAAGGATCATTTTCCAATCCTCACTAGATACAGGCGAGGTCCCAAAGGATTGGAGGTCTGCAAATGTTGTACCATTATTTAAAAAGGGTGCGAGGGATAGGACAGAGTATTATAGGCTGGTCAGTCTGACTTCAGTGGTGGGCAAATTATTGGAATCAATTCTGAGAGACAGGATAAACTGACACTTAGAAAGGCACAGATTGATCAGGGATAGTCAGTATGGTTTTGTTAGAGGAAGATCGTGTCTTACGAACTTAATAGAATTTTTTGAGGAAGTAACAAGGAGGATTGATGAGGGTAGTGCAATGGATGTTGTCTACATTGTAAAGAATATATCTTTTTATTTCTGTTGGACTGTGAATTAAAATTACAATGGCTACAGTTTGGAACACATGTCTACTGGAACAGTGCGAGGGATATATACAATGTTGCTGTCCTGGAACAAGAGTGTGCTAAGACAGACAAGATGGTGCTGAGGAGGAGCCCGGTCTAACGGGGGACTGCCTGGCAACAACATGTTATTTGGCTCCTAACCAGGTGACCAGGGTTTGTGTGAGAGCAGTGCAGCAGAAAAAAAGCTCCTAGCCTGAAAAGAGACCAAAAACCTCTTTCTCCTGTGTGTGTAAGATTCCAATAATTCTACAATAATAGCTAGCTATTTTTTTCCTCACATCTCTATAACCTGCTCTGTCTCTGAAAAACGCCTGTCAAGAGGAAAAGGGGAAAATCACTGTTAGAGACATTGCAAGGCAACTGCTCAGCCAGTGAACTAAAGACTGAAAGTGCTGGAAGACCACCTCCTGTCATCAACAAGAACTGAAAGGAATTTGGAAGACATTGATCAAAATCAACCCATCAAATCCTGCACTCCAAAATTGGTGCTATTGAACTGTTTTTGCCTACCCTTAAAATCCATGTTTGTGTGTCTTATGTGTCTTGTATGTGTGTGTGAATAGGGATTTAAGAAGGGGTAGAGTTTAAGCTATAGAGTTAGAAATTAGCAGTTCATATTTTTTTCTTTTGCTTCTGTTTAAAGACAATTTGTTCAATAAACAGTTATTTACTTATTGAGTTTACAAACCTGGTGCTCGTATTCTGTTAACCTAAATTAAACAATTGGGTGGTTTGATCAAACTTTTCAGATTTGTAATGGCTCGGGGAGCAGTAGGGATTGATATTGCAGTGCACTATCCCCAGTGAGTTGTGACAACGTGGATTTCAGTAAGGCACCTGACAAGGTCCCACATGGCAGACTGGCAAGGAAAGTGAGATCTCATGGGATACAGGGGAAGGTGGCAGGTTGGATCCATATTGGCTCAGTGACAGGAAACAAAGGGTAATGGTCGATGGGTGTTTTTGCAAATGGAAAACAGTTTCCAGCGGTGTTCCACATGGCTCAATGTTGGGACCCTTGCTGTCTGTTAAATATATTAATGATTTAAACTTAAATGTGGGAGGCATGATTGGGAAGTTTGCAGATGACACAAAAATTGGCCGTGTACTTGATAGTGAAGAGGATGGTTGTCGACTCCAGAGTGATATTAATGGTTTGGTTAAGCGGGCAGAGAAGTGGCAAATGGAATTCAATCCGAAAAAGTGTGAGGTAATGCATTTGGGGAGGGCAAACAAAGCAAGGGAATACTCAATAAATGGGAAGTTATTGAGAGGGGTTGAGGAAGTGAGAGACCTTGGAGTACATATCCACAGGTCCTTGAAGGTGGCAAGATAGGTGGACAAGGTGGTGAAGAAAGCATATGGAATGCTTTCCTTCATTGGGCGAGGTATTAAATACAAAAGCAGGGTTGTAATGATGGAACTGTATAAAATGCTGGTTAGGCCACAGCTGGAATTTTATGTACAGCTCTGGTCACCACATTACAGGAAGCGCAGAATTGCTCTGGAGACAGTGCAGAGGAGATTTACAAGAATGTCACCAAGGCTTGAAAATTGCAGCTATGAGAGATTGGATTGGCTAGGGTTGTTTTCTTTAGAACAGAGAAGGCTAAGGGACCACTTAATTGAGGTGTACAAATTATGAGGGACCTAGATAGGGTAGACAGGAAAGACTTGTTTCCACAAGCTGAGGGGTCAATTGCCAGGGGGCATAAATTTAAAGTGATTGGTAGAAGGATTAGAGGGGAAATGAGGAAACACTTTTTCACCAAGAGGGCAGAGGCATCTGGAATTCACTGCCTATGTTGGTGGTTGACACTGAAACGCTCGATTCACTTAAAAGGTACCTGGATCTGCATCTGAAGCGCTGTAACCTGCAAGGCTATGGAGCAGGTGCTGGAAAGTGGGATTAAAATGAGCAGCTACTTTTTTCTCTTTTTGGCCGGCGCAGACATGATGGGCTGAACGGCCTCTTTCTGCATCATTACTCTTCTATGATTCTATTATGTACCACCTTGTGCAACCCCACGATTTCCAAAGCGCTTTACAATAAAGCACTTTGGAAATATGGTTACTGTTGTAATTTGGAAAATGTGACAACCAATTTGTGCACAGAAAGCTCTCACAAACAGCAATTTGATACTGACCAGATGATCTGTTCTTGTGATTTTGGTTGAAGGATAAATATTGGCCAGGACACAGCAGAGAACTCCCTTGCTCTTTTTCCAATAGTGTCTTGGGATCATTTACATCCACCCGAGGTGCCAGATGGGGCCTCGGTTTAATCTTTCATCCAAAAGACAGCCCCTCCAACAGCAGGGTGACCAACCGTCCCAGATTTTCCAGGATCAGCCCGTAATCCGTGTTCTTGTCCCAGGTCCTATGCCAGGCGTTCCCCGGAAGCGTATTGTCCTGGATTTCTGCTTTCCCGTTTCTGAACCTGTGTGGGGCCTGGCACTTTTTCCAGCTGTTTTTGCACATATGTTGGAATTGGAATGCGTGCAGTTCGATCTAGGGACGGATGGCAGCACCCAACACCCCACCCCTCAAAAGTTCTTACAGCTCTGGCAGAACCCCCCACCGCCCACAGTATTGCACTGGATTGTCAGCCTAGGTTTTGAGTTCCAATCTCCACAGTATGACTTGAACCCACAATGTTCTGACTTGGAGGTGAGAATGCTACCAACGGGGCCATGACTGGCACCTTAGGAAGGATGGTTTGAATTGCAGCTATACTGAGTTTTGTCACATCTTAAAAATCTCAAAACGCTCCATGTGCGATGAATTACTTTATGAAGAGCATGGACTATTATAATAGGCAAAAGTAGCAACCATTCTGTGCAAAAATCAGCACGATGAATGGCCAGCTTGGTTGAGGAAGAACTGGGAGAACTCCCTGCTATTCTAACTTGGGGTAGGTGGGAGGGGGTGGAGGTTCAGCACAAGGACTCATCTGAAGGATCTCACTCCTAACAATGCAACACTGTCTCTGTACTGCACCACATTGTTAGTCTCAATTACATGTTCTAACTGAACCCTTTACCCTGAACTTGTATCAGAAAAACATCTGATTATGTTTGCAAAGCACCTAAGACTGGACAGCCACACCTACAGCAGTTTAAAAACCTGACACCAGTAATAGTGTCAATGGTT
The DNA here is from genome assembly GCF_964194155.1 of Cetorhinus maximus. Classification (NCBI taxonomy): domain Eukaryota; kingdom Metazoa; phylum Chordata; class Chondrichthyes; order Lamniformes; family Cetorhinidae; genus Cetorhinus; species Cetorhinus maximus. Next base: position 74,096,651 of record NC_135896.1, read on the forward strand.
GAAAATGTAAAACAAAACTTAAAATGGTTCCATGACAATATGTGGGAAGCTGTTAAATGATCTTCAATCTAATTACTTGAGTATTAACACCTCATCAATGCTTTTGTCACCTCCAAACTTGTCTATTTCATTGCTCCCTTGGCTGGCCTCCCATCCTCTACACCTACTGTAAATGTAAGCTCATCAAAACACTGCTGTTTGGATCCAGACTCACGCTAAGTCCTGTTCACTCATCACCCCATTGTTGCTGACTTCTATTGTCTCCAGAACCAGCAACGCCCCAATTTTAAAAATCTCATCCTTGTGTTCAAACCTCTGTGTTCTTTGTGCCATCCTTGTGTTCAAATCTCTTCATCACCTCGTTCCCTCCCTATCTCTGTAATCTCCTCTAACCATACAACCCTCTCATATCTGTGCTTCTCTAATTCTGTCCTATGCAAGATCCCTGTCATCCTTTAGTTGCCTAGGCCCTAAGCTCTGAAAATTCCTCCCTAAACCACTCTGCTTTTCTTTCCTCCTTTAAGATGTACCTTAAAATTACCTGTTTGACCAAAGTCTGGGTCACCTGTCCTAATATCGCCTTCGTGAGCTGAGTGTGATTTTCTGTCTGATTCTGTTCCTGTGAAGAGCCTTGGGGCATTTTATTTATTTAAGGGGACTATATAAATACATGTTGTTGTAGTTTAAACCCAGTCTCTGTCATTGTTAATTCTCTGTATAAAATTTATAATATAAAGAAAACACTTCCATCAAAGAAGCAAATTAATGCATTGCTAAAATGACACTCACCTGGCCGGGAGTTTAATACAACTTGCTGAATCAACGCCATTTGTAAAGTAAAAACCTGATCGTGGGTATAATAATTGCTGACCTGAGGGAATGAGATACAAACAGTTTGATTTTATAAAAGATGTCCGTAAACCCCAGAATTGGGCATATATCTGCAGTAAAAATAGAAATGTTTTAAACTTTGTCCTCTTCCTAATATTTTGTACCCCAACTGAGATAACTGACAGATAAAAGCAAAAAAACTGCGGATGCTGGAAATCCAAAACAAAAACAAAAATAAAAATACCTGGAAAAACTCAGCAGGTCCGACAGCATCTGCGGAGAGGAATGCAGTTAACGTTTCGAGTCCGTATGACTCTTCATCAGAACTTCTGTTGAAGAGTCATACGGACTTGAAACGTTAACCCGTATTCCTCTCCGCAGATGCTGTCGGACCTGCTGAGTTTTTCCAGGTATTTTTATTTTTGTTTTTGTTTGAGATAACTGACAACCTATTCTTCTCTATTTGAGTTACATAGAAGGACTAGAGAAACTGAGGTTGTTCGGCTGACAGCAAAGGAGGTTAAGGGGAAATTAATTCAAAGCATTCAAAACTTCAAAGGATTTCAATAGAGAAAAACTATTTCTACTGGCAGCAGGGTTAGTAACCAAAAATAACTGGCAAAAGAATCAGACAAGGAGAATTTTTTTTTAAATCACAGAGTTATGATCTGGAATGCACTGCCTGAAAGGATGGTTGAAGCAGATTCAACAGCAACTTTCAAAAGTGAACTGGATAAATACTTGAAAGGGAAACATTTGAGGACTATGAAGATAGAACAGGGAAATGAAACTAAATTAAAAGCAAAATACTGCAGATGCTGGAAATCATGGAACACAAGGCAATGGGAGTGGTAATCGTAGTATTAAAGACACGAAGTATTGGTCCAAAGTAGGTGTTAATAGCAGCACTGTCTGAAAGCAAAATCATGAGGTCAAGATGCAGACATGCACTTGGGGGAAAGAAATTCAAAATAGAGGACAGAGTTTGTAGTTTGAAGTTGTTGAACACAATGTTGAGTCCAGAAGGCTGTAAAGTGCCTAATTGGAAGATGAGGTGCTGTTCCTCCAGCTTACATTGGACTTCACATGAACGCTGTAGCAGGCCAAGGACAGAAACGTGAGCATGAGTGCAAGATGGTAAATTGAAATGGCAGGCAACCAGAAGGTTGGGGTCATGCTTGCAGATTGACTGAAAGTGTTCTGCAAACCAGTCACCCAATGTGCGTTTGGTCTGTTCAAGAGAAATGGAAGTAACTGGATAGGTCTTTCAAAGAACTGGCAGAGGCACAATGATTCAAAGAGCCTCATTAGAGCTGCATAACTCTAAGGACTCCGAAAGCTATTTATTTAGCATATGCAGTCTCGTCATCACTGGCAAGAAAGGCCATGGGTTCCCAGAGTTTGGTCAACAAACAAGGCTCAAGGCAATGTGACATGGTTTGCATTTGCTCACATTGTGTCATCACAAAGACCAAGTAGGTGAAAAATTTGAACTGCACCATCTGAGTATAGTTCACAAGCGGTTGAGATGTGTTCTGCTACATTACTGTCTGTTGAATCGTGCTAGGCCTGCCCTGTGACAGATGTCAAAACCTGCTCCAGTTTTCCCCTCTGTAGGAGGTGTAACAGCTCAGTAAAGGTCAAGGATTGGTTTGGTGATCGCATCCCCATGTACCAAATCTATTTTCCATTTCACCCATCTGCCCCTCTGACAGCACAGCACGAGAGTACAAAACTCCAGTGAGCCAACCCAAACAGGACTGAGGCTTGATCAGAGCTAGCTGATCTCTAGTGGGGTTACAGCAATTGGCCTCGGTATTCCTGCCCCAAAGCTCTACGCAGCTAATAAAGTATTATTGAAGTGTGGTCACTGTTGTAATGTGGGAAATTTGCACACAGCAAGCTCCCACAAAATAGCAATGAAAGAATGACCAGATAATCTATTTTAGTGGTGTTGATTGAGGGATAAATATTGGCCAGGACACCAGGGAAACTCCCCTGTTCTTCCTCAAATAGTGTCATGGGATCTTTTATGTGCACCTGACAGAGCAGACAAGGCCTTGCGGTTTAATATTTTGCTTCTGACTTAGCATGAGTGTGATCAATTGAGCCACAGCTGACACTAATCGGTGAAAATACTCAGTACAATCTTACCTTTTTAAAGGAGAAACGTCAGTTTGAGCTGCAGCGGGTGTAGCTTTTTTAAAAAAAATTGTTCTTGGGGAGTGAGCATCTCGGGTAAGGCCAACATTTATTGCCCATCCCTAATTGCCCTTGAGGAGGTGGTGCTGAGCTGCCTTCTTGAACCACTGTAGTCCATGTGGTACAGGTACCCACAGTGCTGCTAGGGAGTTCCAGATTTTTCACCCAGCAACAGTGAAGGAACAGGGATAGATTTCCAAGTCAGGATGGTGTTGTCATGGTTCTCTTGTGTACCAACAACACAATTGGATTTAAAAAGAAGCTCTCCCAAGGAAGTATGAGCAGTTGGAGGCCAAATTAAAAAGCAGAACCACAAAGGTAATAATCTGATTACTACTTGATCCACAAATAAATTAGCATAGGGTAAATAGGATCAGAGATTTGAATGCATGGCTCATTGGTGAGGGGGAAATAGGTTTCAATTCAGGGACCACTGACAATTCTGGGGAAAGTTGGGACAGACTTCACTTGAAACATGCAAGGACCAGCGTCTTGGTGGGAAATCGTATATAAAGTGCTGTAGAGAGGGCTTTTAGCCAAATAGTGGGGAGGTGGCTTTTTGTAAGGGGAGGTAGAAAGTTAACAAGAAAGACAAGGCAGTAGTGCAGGGTGTTAGGAAGGGACAGAGAGTACAAACATAAAACTGCAACAGAAAAAAAGTCAGAGTAGGGAAAACTTGTCAAAAGACAGAATTAAAGGCCCTTTATCGGAATGTACACTGCGTTTGTAACAAGATGGATGAATTGAAAGCACAAATAGAAATAAATGGGTATGATACGACAACCATTATAGAGACATGATTGCAAAATGATCAAGGCTGTGAACTGAATATTCGAAGATAATTGACATTTTGGAAATATAGGAAGAAAGAAAACAGAGGTTGGGTAGCCCTGTTAATAAAAATGAAATCAGTACAGTAGTGAAAAATTACCTTGGATGAGAAGATGTAGAATAAGTTTGGCAGCAGGTAAAAAGTAGCAAGGGAAAGAATTCACTGGTGGGAGTAGTTTAGAGGCCCCCAGCTAGGAGGTATTGTGGTGCAGTGGGTAGCATCCCTGCCTCTGAAACAGAAGCTCCAGGTGAAAGTCCCACTTCAGGACTGATGCCCACAGAATAATGCGGTCAAACAGGTTGTCTGTCCTTCCAGCATGTCTATTGCAGGCAGCAAGAATAGGAGACACTCCTGGTCAGCCATGTTTGATGTGGAGTGGCACCCCTCAAGCTATAGCGTCTAGCTTCAGTCTAATGACCTGTTCCAGGAAAAACGAGTTAACAAAAACAGACGTCAGCATGTGCTTTTTCTGCCTCATGCGTTTCTAGACATGGGAAGTCTTCTAAGTCTAACAGTAGCTACACTGTAAGCATACATCAAGAAATAATGGCGGCTTGTAAGAAATGTACTGCTATAATCGTGGGCACTTTTAATCTTCGTATAGATTAGATAAATCAAATTGGAAAAGGTAGCCTTGAAGATGATTTCATAGAGTGTGTTCGGGACAGTTTCTTAGAACAAGATGTTTATTGGAATCAACCAAAGAAAGACTATTTTAGTCCTGGGAATGTGTCGTAAGACAGGATTAATTAATGATTTCATAATAAAAGATCTGCGAAGCAAGACTGATCATAACATGAGAGAATTTCACATTCAGCTTGAGGGTGAGAAACTTGGGTCTGAAGTTAAAATAATGGCAACTACAAAGGTATGAAAACAAAGTTGGTTACAGTGGACTAGGAAAATAGGTAAAAGATAATACAGTAGATAAGCAATAGCAGACATTGAAAGAGATATTTCATAACTTTCAATAAAGATATAAGAAAGGAAGGAAGGAAGGGAGGGATACACCATCTGTGGCTAAATGAGGCAATTAAGGTTGGTATCAAATCACAAGAAATGGCATATAATACTGTGAAGATTAGTGGTAAGCCAGAAGATTGAAAAAAAATTTAGAAACCAGCAAAGGATGACAAAGAAAATAGGGAGAAATCAAAACATGATAGTAAACTAACAAATATAAAAAAGACAGTAAAAGCTTTTAAACTAACTTGGCAGGGGGATGGGATCCTGAGAGGACGTTCAGCAGGGGGAGATGCACAGCCAAAATTAGAAGAGAGAGCAAATGAGTCTGGAAGGCATAGAAATTATAGGCCAGTTAAGGCACAAGGGAGTTTGGCAAGGTTGGGTGGTATTTATTTTAATGCAAGGAGTCTGACGAATAAGGCAGATGAGTTGTGGGCACAAATTAACACATGGAACTATGATGTCATTGCTGTCACAGAGACATGGTTGAGAGGTGGACAGGATTGGCAACTCAATATTCCAGGATATAGGGTCTTCAGGTGGGACAGGGAAGGTGGTAAAAGAGGAGGGGGTATCGCAATATTGATCAAGGAATCAGTTACAGCAGTAAGGAGGGATGACATCTTAGAAGGCTCCTCAAATGAAGCCATATGGGTAGAACTGAAAAACAAAAAAGGAGCAATCACACTGCTGGGAGTGTACTATAGGCCCCTAAACAGTCAGAGAGAAATAGAAGAGCTGACATGTAGGCAAATTTCAGGGAAATGTAAAAAAAATGACAGTAATAGTGGGGGATTTCAACTTCCCCAACATTAACTGGGTTAGTTATAGTGTAATAGGTTTAGAGGGAGCGGAATTCTTAAAATGCATCCAGGAGAGCTTTTTAAGCCGGTATGTAGAAGGTCCTACAAGAGAGGGCTCCTGGACTTAATTTCAGGGAATGAAGCCAGGCAAGTGGTAGAGGTATCAGCGGGGGAGCATTTTGCAGATAGTGATCATAACTCCGTTAGATTCAAGGTTGTTATGGAAGAGGACAAAGATGGGCCAGAAATCAGAGTTCTAAATTGGGGGAAGGCCAATTTTAATAAGACCAGATATGATTGGCCAGAGTGGACTCGGAGCAGCTACTTTTAGGTAAATCTGCATCAGAGCAGTGGGACTCATTCAAGCAGGAAATAGGGAGAGTACAGGGCCAACATATTCCAGTAAAGACAAAGGATGGGACCAACAAATCCAGGACGGCGAGAGATTTACAGGATTGAGAAAAAGGGAGGGTTATGGCAGATTCCAAGGGCTCAAAACAGAGGGAGCCCTAGGGGAGTATAGAATGTGTGTGGGGAACTTAAAAAGGAAATTGGGAGAGCAAAAAGTGGGCATAAAAAAGCATTGGCAGGTAAAAAAAAGGAAAATCCAAAGTTATTTTACAAGTACATTAAGAGTAAGAGGATAACTAGGGAAAGAGTAGGGCCCATTAAGGACCATAGTGGTAATATGTGTGTGGAGTCGGAAGATGTAGGTAGGGTTCTAAATGAATACTTTGTGTCAGTGTTCACAAGTGAGAGGGACGACGTGGGTATGGAAATCAGGCAGAAGGACTGTTATATAATTAAAGAAATTAGCATAGAAAGGGGGAGGTTCTAAGTGGTCTGGCAGGCTTAAAAGTAGATAAATCTCCAGGCCCAGATGAAATATATCCCATGCTGTTGAGTGAGGCAAGGGAGGAGATGGCAGGGGCGCTGGCAATAATTTTCAATACCTCTCTGGCCACAGGAGAGGTGCCAGACCCCTGGAGGATAGCCAATGTGGTACCGTTATTCAAGAAGGGAGGAAGGGATAAACCAGGGAACTACAGGCCAGTCAGTCTAACCTAGGTGGTGGGGAAACTATTGGAAGCAATTCTGAGGGACAGAATTAATCTACAGTTGGAGAGGCAGGGATTAGTCAAGGACAGTCAGCATGGTTTTGTTAATGTCATGTCTGACCAATTTGATTGAATTTTTCGAAGAGGTGATCAGGTGTGTAGATGAGGGCAACGTAGTCTACTTGGGCTTCAGCAAAGCTTTTGATAAGATCCCACATGGGAGACTGATAACGAAGGTAAGAGCCCATGGGATCCAAGGAAATTTGGCAAATTGGATCCAGAATTGGCTGAGTGGCAGGAAGCAGAGGGTGATGGGTCGAGGGGTGTTTTTGTGTCCAGTGGGGTTCCACAGGGATTAGTGTTGGGTGCCTTGCTGTTTGTGGTATATATAAACAATTTAGACTTGAATGTAAGAGGGTTGGTCAGTAAGTTCGCAGATGACATGAAAATTGGTGGGGTGGTAAATAGTGAGGAGGTTGGCCTTTACAGGAAAATATATATGGGCTAGTCAGATGAGCTGATCAGTGGCAAATGGAATTTTATCCGGATAAGTGTGAGGTGATGCGCTTGGGCAGGACAAACGAGGCATGGGAATACACGATGAATAGTAGGATCCTGGGAAGTATCGAGGATCACAGGGACCTTGGTGTACATGTCCACCAGTCCCTTAAGGTAGCGGGTAGATAAGGTGGTTAAGAAGGCACATGGGATACTTGCCTTTATTAGCCAAGGCATAGAATATAAGAGCAGGGAGATTATGCTGGAACTGTATAAAATGCTAGTTAGGCCACAGCTAGAGTATTGCGTGCAGTTCTGGAATCCGCATTATAAGAACGATGTGATTGCGCTAGAGAGGGTGCAGAGGAGATTTACCAGGATGTTGCCTGGGCTGGAGAATTTTAGTTATGAGGAGAGATTGGATAGACTGGGATTATTTTCCCTAGAGCAGAGGAGATTGAGGGGGGACATGATTGACGTGTATAAAATTATGAGGGGCATAGATAGGGTAGACAGGAAGGAACTTTTCCCCTTGGTAGAGGGATCAATAGCCAGGGGGCACAGATTTAAGGTAAGGGGCAGGAGGTTTAGAGGGGATGAGAGGAAGAATTTTTTCACCCAGTGGGTGGTGGGAATCTGGAACACACTGCCTGAAAGGGTGGTAAAGGCAGAAACCCTGATAACATTTAAGGAGTATTTGGATGTGCACTTGCAATGCCATGGCTGTGGGCCTAGTGCTGGAAAATGGGATTAGAATAATTAGGTACTTGTTTGACCGGCGCAGACTTGATGGGCTGAAGGGCTTTTTTCTGTGCTGTAGACCTCTATGACTAAGTATATACAAAAGACGGTAGCTAAAGTAAACATTGGTCCCTTAGAGGGTGAGACTGGGAAGTTAATAGGAAACAACGAAGTTGGAGAAACTTTGAACAAGTGTTTTGTAACTGAGTTCAAAGTAGAAGACATAAAAAGCATCTCAATAATAGAAGAAAATCAAGGGGAAAAAGGGAGGGAGGAACTTAAAAACAACTAGAATCATTAGAGAAAAAAAACTAGGAAAAATAACAGGACTAAAAGCCGATGAGTCTCCTGGATCTGATGGCCTGCATCCTAGAGTCTTAAAAGTAGCTGTAGAGATAGTGGATTCATTGGTTGCAATCTGCCAAAACTGCCTAGGTTCTGGAAAGGTCTGAGCAGATTGGAAAATCACAAATGTAACATCTTGATTCAAGAAAGAAAAGACACAAAGCTGGAAACTATAGGCCAGTTAGTCTAACATCTGGCATTGGGAAAATGATGGAATCCATTATTTTGGAGGTGGTAGCAGGACATTTAGAAAATCATAATAGAATCATGTTAATTCTGCTTGATTGTATGAAACAGTATTTCATGTTTGAAAATTTTATTAGAGTTCTTTGAGGGTGTAACAAGAAGGGTGGATAAAGGGGAACCAGCAGATACTGTGTACTTGGATTTCCAAAGACATTTGATAAGGTGTCACATAAAAGGTTTCTGCACAGGAACTCATGATGTTGGGGGTAATATATTAACATGGATAGAGGATTGAATAATTGACAGGCAACAGAGTCGGGGTAAATGGATCAGTAGGTTGGCAAACTGTAACTAGTGGAGAGCCACATCTCGGGTCTCAACTATTTACAATCTATATTAATAAATTGGATGAAGGAACAGGCTGAATTGTAGTCAAATTTGTTGATGAGACAAAAGACAAGTAGAAAAGCAAGTTGTGAGGAGGACACTAAAGAAGATAGATAGGTTAAGTGAGTGGGCAAAAATTTGCAGATGGAGTATACTGTAGGAAAATATAAGGTTGTCCACTTTGAAGGGAAGTATAGAAATGTAGAATATCATTTAAATGGAGAAAGAATATAGAATGCAGCGGTACAGAGATCCACATGAATCACAAAAAGTCACATGCAGGTACAGTAAGTAATTAGGAAGGCAAATGGAATGTTGGCCTTTATTGAAATGGGGATAAAAATGGGGAAGTCTTACTATAACTGTACGAGACATTGGTGAGACCACACCCAGAGTATTGTGTATAGTTTTGGACTCCTTATTGAAGGAGAGATATACTTGCATTGGAGGCAGTTCAGAGAAGCTTCACTAGGTGGATTCCTGGGATGAAGGGTTGTTTTATGAGGAAAGGTTGAGCCTACACTCATTGGAGTTACGAAGAATGAGAAATAATCTTATTGAAACAAAAGATTCTGAGGGGGCCTGACAGTGTAGATTCTGAGAGCATGCTTCCACTCACGGGGGAATCTAGAATTAGGGGGATACAGTTTCAAAAAAAGGCGTCTCCCATTTAAGACAGGGATGAGGAGGAATTTCTTCTCTCTGAGGGTTGCTAGTGTTTGTAATTCTCTTCCCCAGAGAACAGTGGGGGCTGGGTCATTGAATATGTTCAAAGCTGAGTTAGACAGATTTTTGTTCCACAACGGAGTCAAGAGTTATGGGTGGCAGGCAGGAAATTGGCCACAATCAGGACATTCAATAAGATTGTGGCTAATTTAACCTCAAATGGACCTACCCACATTATCCCTATATTCCTTAGAACCCAAAAAATCTATCAACCTCTCTCTGAAACATACTCAATGATGGAGTGTCCACTGCTCTCTGGGTACAGAATTCCAAAGATTCACAACCCTTTGAGTGAAGAAGTTTCTCCTCAAATCAGTCTTAAATGTCCAACCCCTTCTTCTGAGACTGTGACACCCCCCACCAGGCCCGCCGCCCCCCACCACCCACCCACCCACCTGCCCCCCCTCCGCCAGGCCCGCCCCCACCCCCCCCCCACCCATCACACCCCCCCCCCACCAGGCCCCCACCCCCCCCACCCGGCCCCCACCCCCCCCACCCCACCCCACCCGGCCGCCACCCCCCCCACCCACGCCAGGCCCGCCCCCCCCCCACACCCCCCGCCAGGCCTGCCACCCCCCCCACCCACGCCAGGCCCGCCCCCCCCCCACACCCCCCGCCAGGCCTGCCACCCCCCACCCCCCACCCCCACCAGGCCGGCCCCCCCGCCCCCCTCACACCCCCACCAGGCCCGCCCCCCCCCAAAACCAGGCCCTCACCCACCCCCCAAACCAGCCCCCCCCCCCACCCACCCCCCAAACCAGCCCCCCCCCCACTCACCCCCCAAACCAGCCCCCCCCCCACCCACCCCCCAAACCAGCCCCCCCCCCCACCCACCCCCCAAACCAGCCCCCCCCCCCACCCACCCCCCAAACCAGCCCCCCCCCCACCCACCCCCCAAACCAGCCCCCCCCCACCCCCCAAACCAGCCCCCCCCCCCACCCACCCACCAAACCAGCCCCCCCCCACCCACCCACCAAACCAGCCCCCCCCCCACCCACCCCCCAAACCAGCCCCCCCCCCACCCACCCCCCAAACCAGCCCCCCCCCCACCCACCCCCCAAACCAGCCCCCCCCCCACCCACCCCCCAAACCAGGCCCCACCCCCCAAACCCCCCACCCAAACCAGGCCCCAACCCCCAAACCCCCCACCGCCCCCACCCCACTACCCCCCCACCCCACTCAGGCTCCTCCGAATGCCAACATTTTCCAGTCTCACATCATTCAAAAAATTCAAATGCATAAAATGTCCTGGATGGATGAACTTTTTGGGTACACTCCTGATTACGCTAAACTCTCGCAAAATTCCCGTTTTACTCAAAGGCGTCTTTACCATACAGAGCAGAACATGTGGCGGGTTGATCCCCAGACTCTGCAATTTACTGTAAGGAAACAGGAATCTATTCCTTTCTCCTCTACCTGTTTCCCCTGCTCTGGGTTACAATTGGCCTCAGTAGACAAGGCCGATTATGGGAGAGACAACGCTCCTGCTCGCACCCTGAGCCTCACCTCAGGACCAGTGCCCTGAGCTGGTAACTGGTTCCTAGAGTTTGGCCACTGGAGGTTGACAGTGAAGGGAGAAGGGGCAGACCCAGGGTCCATGGCTTGTGGAGGAGCCCGGATTCCTGTAGCCAGTGAGTAACATTGTTACTTTATCCATGTCTGTCGCTTTCTTACCGTGTAACCCTGTACCGCAGCCCCTATAGTTTCTCCTCCGAAACACTCTCTTTCGCCAATTCTCCACCCACTCCACCACCCCCGCAAATTCCCAGGCCCGATGCCAGATCACTCACCGCGGAGGGATCCGAGCAGCGCCGAGCGCCGACTTGTTAAAAGGGCAATACTCCAACTCAAGTGGTGACATTCTTAAATGGGTAATGTCCAGATAAGGCCCCTTTCTGTCCTCTCAGCTGGATGTAGAAGATCCGACAGCATAGAGGAAGAGCCAAGGAGTTCTCCCTGGCGCTCTGACCAATATTTATCCCTCAACCAACATCACTAAACTATCATAATCTCTCTTTCTCATTGCATTGATTTTTCTTTATTTATTCATTCACACATGCAGACTTCGCTGGTTAGAGCAGCATTTATTACCCATCCCTAATTGCCCTTGGTGGTGAGCTGCCTATTCGAACCGCTGCAGTCCATGTGGTGCAGATACACCCACAGTGCTGTTAGGGAGGGAGTTCTAGGATTTTGACCCAGCGACAGTGAAGGAACGGTGATATATTTCCAAGTCAGGATGGCGTGTGACTTGGAGGGGAACTTCCAGGTGGTGGTGTTCCCATATATCTGCTGCCCTTGTACTGCCGGGTTTTAGAGGTCACGGGTTTGGAAGGTGCTGCCGAAGGAGCCTTGGTGAATTCCTGCAGTGCATCCTGTGGATGGTACACGCTGCTGCCACAGTTGGTGGAGGGAGTAAATGTTGAAGGTGGTGGATGGTGTGTCAATCAAGTTGGCTGCTTTGTCCTGGATGTCATGTGTGCAATGTCGGCTGCCACGTTTCCTGCATTACATCAGTGACTACACACAAAAAGTATGTAATTGACTGTAAGGCACTTAGGAATGTCCCAAGTCTGTGAAAAATGATGCATAAATGCAAGTCTTTCTTTCTATGTCTTAGCCCAGAAGATCTGGCTGTTAAATCCAGACAACTCAAACCTATTTAGATTTCTGGTTTATGCTATTTGAAATCTGAATGGTGTGAAAAAAACTATTTATTGCATGTTTGCCTCATTGGCAGATAATTTCTCAATCAGAGCACCAAGTTCCAGTATCTCACAGCAGCTTGAGCTATTAGCAAATCAATAGGACCTTTCACTGAAACATTAGGTTTCCTCTGGTGGGGGAAATCCAGAAGAAGGGGCACAATCTTAAAATTACAGCCAGGCCATTCAGGGAGGATATCGTGAAGCATTTTTCACACAATAGGCAGTAGAAACCTCTATCACCCAGATGCTAGTGGTCAATTGGACCTTTCAAGTCTGAGATTTGTCTATGTTGGGAAAGCATATCAAGGGATATGGAGCAATGTTAGGTAAATTTCAAGATGCAGATCAGCCACAATCTAATTGAATGGCAGAACAGGCTCAAGGGGCTTTTTAAAAATTCATTCATGGGATGTGGGAGTCGCTGGCTGGGCCAGCATTTATTGCCCATCCCTAGTTGCCTTTGAGAAGGTGATGGTGAGCTGCCATCTTGAACCGCAGCAGTCCATGTGGTGTAGGTGCACCCACAGTGCTGTTGGGAAGGGAGTTCCAGGATTTTGACCAAGCAACAGTGAAGGAACAGCGATATATTTCCAAGTCAGGATGGTGAGTGATTTGGAGGGGAACTTCCAGGTGGTGGTGTTTCCATCTATCTGCTGCCCTTGTCCTCCTAGATGGTAGCAGTCGTGGGTCTGGAAGGTGCTGTCTAAGGAACCTTGGTGAGTTCCTGCAGTGCATCTTGTAGATGGTACAAACTGCTGCTACTATGCGTCGGTGGTGAGCTGAATGGCCTCCTCCCATTCTTGTCTGAGACTCTGAGGTTCCACAGAATGCATTCATTTGGCCTATAAAGAATCCATCATTTTTATCAGCAGACCCTGGGGGAGCTGGTTCTTAATTGCAAAAGTAATTATTTTATTCCCAGATAAACTGCATTAATGCTAAATGTGAGGAAGTCCACAACTACAACAACTTATATTTATACAGCATCTTTAATGTAATAAAACATCCCAAGGTGCTTCACAGAGGCATTGTAAAGCAAAATAAAGCACTGAGCCACAAAAGGAGATATAAGGACAGGTGGCCAAAAGGTAGATTGTAAGGAGCATCTTAAAGGAAGAAAGAGAGATGGACAGTCAGAGAGGCTCAGGAAGTGAATTTCAGAGCTCAAGGGCCTTAGCAACTGAAGGCATGGCCACCAATGGTGGAGAAATTAAAATCGGGGATGCAGAAGAGGCCAGAAATGGAGGAGCACAGATATCTCAGAACATTGTGGGGACTGGCAGAGATTACAGAGACTGAGTGTTGAGACCATGGAGATTTGGAAACAAGGACGAGAATCTTAAAATTAACTGGGATGGGTCAGTGAGCATAGGGGTGATACGCGAACACTACTTGGTGCAAGTTAGGACATGGGCAGCAGAGTTCTGGATGACCTCAAGTTTACAAAAGGTAGCATGTGGGAGACCAGCTAGCAATGCATTAGAATAGTCAAGTACAGATGTAACAAAGGCTTGGGTGAGGGTTTCAGCAGCAGAAGAGCTGAAGAAGCTGCAGGGTTGGGTGACTTATGTAGATGGAAATAGGCGGTCTTAGTGATAGTGTAAATATGTGGTTGAAAGCTCATCTCGGGGTCAAATATGACAGCAAGGTTGCAGTCTGGTTCAGTCACAACCAGCAACATGGAGAGGGATGGAATCAATGACTGGGAAATGGAGTTTGGGTGGGGTCTTAAGACAATGGCTTCGATCTTCCCAATATTTATTCCCAGAATTCAGGCCAGAGATATTAGATGGTCAATTTGCAACCACAATCCACTAAATTCAATTTGCGTATAATTAATTCACTTAAGGCCCGCACCATCTAATACAATCATATTTTCCCACACCCCCAAAAAGTCACACAAATAAAGTTTTATTCACCAGCCCCAGAAAAGCGGTGAGAAAATAAAGATACCCCCATGTGTAGGGATTCAGACCATCCACCTACTGTAAATTGCCTTTAAGGGATTGCAGCATGACATGACTCCCTTCTCTCTCCCCTTGTCCAGTCCCTTCCCACGTACATCCGTGATTCCTCTGACACCTTACGTCACATCAACAATTTCCAGTTCCCTGGCCCCAACCGCCTCCTCTTCACCATGGACATCCAATCCCTCTACACCTCCATCCCCCACCAGGATGGTCTGAGGGCTCTCTGCTTCTTCCTCTAACAGAGGCCCGAACAATCCCCATCCACCACTACTCTCCTCCGTCTGGCTGAACTTGTTCTCACACTGAACAATTTCTCCTTTAACTCCTCTCACTTCCTCCAAATAAAAGGTGTGGCTATGGGTACCCGCATGGGCCCCAGCTATGCTTGTCTCTTTATGGGGTATGTGGAACATTCCTTGTCCCAGTCCTACTCCGGCCCCCTCCCACAACTCTTTCTCCGGTACATCGATGACTGCTTTAGTGCTGCTTCATGCTCTCGTCAGGACCTGGAAAAATTTATTAATTTTGCTTCCAATCTCCACTCCTCCATCATTTTCACATGGTCCATCTCTGACACTTCCCTTCCCTTCCTTGACCTCTCTGTCTCAATTTCTGGTGATAGACTGTCCACCAATATCCATTACAAGCCTACCGACTCCCACAGTTACCTCGACTACAGCTCCTCACACCCCGTTTCCTGTAAGGACTCCATCCAATTCTCTCAGTTCCTTCGCCTCTGTCATATCTGTTCTGATGATGCTACTTTCAAAAACAGTTCCTCTGACACGTCCTCCTTCTTCCTTAACCGAAGTTTTCCACCCACGGTCGTTGACAGGGCCCTCAACCGTGTCCGGCCCATCTCCCGCGCATCCGCCCTCACGCCTTCTCCTCCCTCCCAGAAACGTGATAGGGTCCCCTTTGTCCTCACTTATCACCCCACCAGCCCCGCATTCAAAGGATCATCCTCCGCCATTTCCGCCAACTCCAGTATGATGCCACCACCAAACACATCTTCCCTTCACCCTCCCGGCGGCATTCCGTAGGGATCATTCCCTCCGTGACACCCTGGTCCACTCCTCCATCACCCCCTACTCCTCCTCCCATGGCACCTCCCCATGCAAACGCAGAAGATGCAATGCCTGCCCCTTCACTTCCTCTCTCCTCACCGTCCAAGGGCCCAAACACTCCTTTCAAGTGAAGCAGCATTTCACTTGCACTTCCCTCAACTTAGTCTACTGCATTCGTTGCTCCCAATGCGGTTTCCTCTACATTGGAGAGACCAAACGCAGACTGGGTGACCGCTTTGCAGAACACCTTCGGTCTGTCCGCAAGCATGACCCAGACCTCCCTGTCACTTGTCATTTCAACACTCCACCCTGCTCTCTTGCCCACATGTCTGTCCTTGGCTTGCTGCATTGTTCCAGTGAAGCTCAGCGCAAACTGGAGGAACAGCACCTCATCTTCCGACTAGGCACTTTACAGCCTTCCGTACTGAATATTGAGTTCAACAATTTTAGATCTTGAACACTCTCCTCCATCCCCATCCCCTTCCCATTTCTTCCCCCTCCTTTTTGTTTTTTCCAATAATTTATATTGATTTTTTTCTTTTCCCACCTATCTCCATTATTTTTAAATGTATTTCCACCATTGTTTATTTCTATCTTTTAGTATTCCCCCACCCCCACTAGAGCTATCTGTACCTTATCTGTCCTGTCTTATACTCTTAATTAGCACATTCCTTTAGATAATATCACCACCTTCAACACCTCTTTGTTCTTTTGTCTGTGACATCTTTTGGTTATCTCCACCTATCACTGGCTGCTTGTCTCAACAACTCCGCCCCCCCCCCCCTTAAACCAGCTTATATTTCACCCCTTTCCTAATTTTACTTAGTTCTGTTGAAGGGTCATGAGGACTCGAAACGTCAGCTGTACTCTTCTCCGCCGATGCTGCCAGACCTGCTGAGTTTTTCCAGGTATTTTTGTTTCTGTTTTTGTTTTGGATTTCCAGCATCTGCAGTTTTTTGTTTTTAGCACTAGAAATGAAGTGTGTCATGCCATCCAGTTTTAGTTTCACTTTTGCTTTTCAGCAGAGCACACACACAGCTCTGTACTCTATACTCTGATCTCTTCAAGCTTCTTATCCATGTATATCTGTTTTCATGTGCCTAGTCTCAATAAATGAACCCACAACATGTTTATCCAATCCCTTATGAGTGATTGGTGCCTTTATAACGTTATAAGAACACACAACCACCATCACCAAAAACCAATTTTGAAAGCAATGTCATTGATGGCCAATCCCTAACAGGAAACACAGGGTGTACAACAAATGCTGTCCTACTGGTTAGTGCAGTGCCACCTAGGCAGATCCATTTTATTAGCTATGTCTGTATGCTATTGAAAACAAAAGTGCAATGGCATAAAAAGGCAATTAGAGTGTGGCACGCCTGTGCATTTTAGACTGGAAATCCCTTACAATATGTGTTCGTCATAATCGTGAGCTGAACTAAAACTCCCCCTTTGAGAGTCCACACGTTCCCAGTCCATGGAGGAAGCAAACAAACCAAATAAAGCACAACAAGCCTTTTAAAGGAGAAATATACAGAGCATTGCCCCGGGTTCTCACGGGGCAGACCTGCAATTTCTGCCCAGTTCTAACGAAGAATCATCGACCTGAAATGCTAACTGTCTCTCGCTTCACATGTGCTGCCAGGCCTGCCGAGTATTTCCAATATTTCCAATACTGCAGTCCTATAATTAAAACTCGTTATGTATCGAGAGAGAGAGAGAGACAGGCAGATAAACACAAGCAGCAGCTGCAATCTCAATGCAACCGACAGGTCGCGTCCTGCTGTCAGTATTTCCATTGGAATTATCCCCTCCCCCGTTTAAAAGAAGTTATCCCCACGCTGTCTTCCCTCAAGTGATTTTTGCAATCGTTCCAACCAAAACATGACGATTTTCTAGCGTTGTTATTGATGTGCGACTTGTCCTAAGAAACCCCGTGGAAATTCAAACCCAGTGCAGCTGAAAGTAACAAATATGAAATTTCAAGCTTGGTGTAATAAACGCCATGAAATTTCAAACCCAGTGCAACGTTATGTAACAAAGCCCCGTGCAACTTCAAACCCCGCTGAATCTAAGCCAACAAGTACCATGCAGGGTATTAGGCAGTCACGCCGCCATACCAATGCAGCAATTTACGATTTCAGCCTTTTATGAAACGTGGGCAAGTCCGAGTTGTGAAATAGCAAACTGCAGCTCCCTCGAGACAAATCTGCGTGAGCCAATGCAAACAGCCCAGAAAATAGTCCTTTATTTTTAGTTGTGGAGAGGATAGAGATACAGTTGCGGGGCGAAAATAAGATGCACTAAATCAAGGAGAACAAAAAAATTAAAGCAACAAGCGAAATCTCATAGACGGCGATGATGATTTGCTGACAGGCTGGGTCCTGACGTCACTAAATAACTTTTATTAAGACGTAGTTTCTTAACTAGGAAGTGAGCCATCACTGTTTGCAGGAGAACTTCTGGATTAAGAAACTTCTGGCGATTTGCAGGGAACGCTGGCGCCCATGTGTGTAAGTTGCGGAAGTTTGATTTTTGAAGCCTTCTCCCTGGACACTGAGTGATGCCAATTTTTACTGGCACGGATTGATTTGGGTGTTTCACTTTGGGTCAGTTTCATCGGGCTGAAACTGACGCGAGCAGGTGAGCCCCACGTCTGCAGATCCAAGTTGGGATTGTTTGGGCGGGGTGGTAAAATAATTGCTTAACATTTCATCGTAGATAATCCCTTCCCCTTATTCTAGTAAATTTCAACCCTAGGCATGTACTGGGTTAAAAAAATGTTTGCAAAAAAAAAGCTAGGCTGTATAAGTTTTGTTGGTTAAAATGACATGCAGTCATGTTTTATGTAAAAGCAAGATGATTGTAGTTTCTGTAGCAGAAATCCTGAACGCTTTCATTTTCAACATGTCGCTTTTGCTGTTTCATTTAACCGTACCAAACTCGTTCTTCCTGTTAGGGTGTAAGGGCAGGAGAACCCGTGCAAGTCACCGAGCGGAAAGTCCCGGTGCACTTACGGGATTTAAAGGGGCTCTGTGCCATAGTTTTTTTTTTGTCGGCAGCAGGAAGTAAAGATCATTTGTACTTGGGAGTTGTGGGAGGAATCTGGTCTTCTTGTTGCATTGATCAGCACGCAAAAGAGCTGGGTGGGGGTAGATTAATTTGGAGAAACAGGCACTGAGTGCAAGGAGCTTGTATTGTGTTGTGGACAGGTATTGTGCAATTGTCATGTCGCTTTCCCCCAGAGCCCAGAAGGAACCTTGCAGTTGTGTTTGCTCAGCCCTCGATGAGGTAAACTCTATGACTCAGCCTGTCAGCCTGCAAGCTCACCACAGCATTGCGATGGTAAGAGGCGGATGCAGCGACTATCTGAGGGGGCTGGTGGCATTTCCAAAGTATTATTCAGCTGGGAGGGAAGACTGCATGCAGCCGATGCGTAGCTCTGGGTTGCACACAGGTAACAGGTAACGAGCTCCCACTGAGGATCAATGCATCTTCAGCTATAGCTTGTAAAAGCAAATTTTGATCCACACAACATTGGTATTATCCGAGTAGCTTCTCGCCTTGCTATTTTAAGTAAACTGGAACGATTACATCACTCAGGTATATTTTATGATATAATGCATTGGTTTTAATGTACGGAGTAATATTGCTTTAAATAATGTGCTGTAACCTTCGCCTAAAATGGCAATTGACACCATCATATCAAAAAGCAGAGCCACGTTTTAAGTGAGCTCGAATCCACCTGATGAGCTGAGCTGGCGTATTCGTGCACCCAAGTTACCCAGAGCCTTTGCCACTACGGGTAGTTTGAACCACCCTCATTCCCTTTTACAAGCAACACCCCCGCACTTCATCAATGCCCTTTTACACACAGACAAAGCTCTTTCTGGGCTCACGGTACAGTTGCATGTGGGTGGCTGCATTCGTGTTGAACGTGGTATTGAGATTTTAATTGGGGGGGTGGGGGGGAGGGAGCGGAGGAAGTGGTTTCTATGTGTTGCATTGCAAAATAAAAAAAGTTCCCTGCTGTGATGCAGGCGCGTTAATACCGCGCAGAATTAATATTAAAATCTGTGTGCGCTGCTGTTTTGCTTTTTCTCGATGCTGCATTATTTTGTTGAAGGATTTGGTGTATTTAGGTCAGTGCAAGGAGGGAGAGTCTTAACACTGGGGAACTAGTTGCAGTGTGGTTTACAACTTCCTCTTGTGTCGGGCTGGATCACGTGGAGTTTGCTTCTGTCTTGTTTATTTATTTAAACTCCATTGTAATCGAGCATCACAACAGTGCGGCCACTCTGGCACGCGGGTGCTTATTTGTCCTGTCATGGGATGCGAGTGTTGCTGCCAAGTCCAGTATGCATCCCTAATTGTCCTTGAACCGAGTGAATCGCTCGGCCATTTCAGAGGGGCAGTTAAGAGTCATCCACATTGCTGTGGGTCTGGAGTCACATGTAGGCCAAGCCAGGTAAGGATGGTAGATTTCCTTCCCTAAAGGACATTAGTGAACCAGATAAAAACAAAAAGCTAAAAGCTACTGCGGATGCTGGAAATCCAAAACAAAAACAGAATTACCTGGAAAAACTCAGCAGGTCTGGCAGCATCGGTGGAGAAGAAATCAGTTAACGTTTCGGGTCTTCGTGACCCTTCGGCAGAACTGAGTATAGTTAGGAGAAAAGTGAAATATATTTCACTTTTCTCCTAACTATACTCAGTTCTGCCGAAGGGTCATGAAGACCCGAAACGTTAACTGATTTCTTCTCCATTAGTGAACCAGCTGGCTTGTTACGACAATCACTGATAGTTTCATGGTCACCATTACTGAGATTAGTTTTCAATTCCAAATTTTATTAATTGAATTTAAATTCCACCAGCTGCCATGGTGGGATTTGAACCTGTGTCCACAGAGCATTACCCTGGGCTTTTGGAGAACCAGTTCAGTGATATCACCACTATGCAACCATTGCCTATAATACATGTGGTGTCCCCACCTTGACACAGTGCTGCCCACCCTAGAACAAAAGTATGCCCAGTGCCGTCCGTCCCAGTTTAATGTATCGACTGAAAGACAGCATCTCGCACACGCAGCACATCCTCACCACAGCACCAAATTTTAGGCCTGGCTTTAATAGAAATACAGTATTTGTTATCCTTATACCAATTACAAAACACTCTTTAGCCCTGGTAGTTGGATTTTGCTCTGATCCAAAGCAGAATGGATGCTGCTGTACTGTCAGCTGTAGGGGTTGTCAATGGAATGAATTTGGCACAGTTTGGTATTGAAATGGCAATTTAGATAATTGGCAAAAGAACTTGAGAATAGGAAAACACCAATTTACGCAGCGTATCACTATGATCTGGAATATATTGCCCGAAAAGGTGGTGGAAGCAGATTCAACAGCAACTACCAAAAGGAATTGGGTAAATTCTTTGAAGGAGAGAGATTTGCATAGCTATGGGAAGCGACCAGGGGTTGAGGCTAATTGGTAGCTCTTCTAACTGGTCAGCACAGGCAAAGTGAACTAAATGATCTTCTGTGCTGTAACATCCAATGATTTGGATAAAACAAAACCCTAGAGTTCCTTATTGGATTTATTAGTGGCTCTTTTATATGACAGGCCCCTAGTTTTAGTCTTTCTCACAAGTGGAAAAATATTTTTTACGTCAACCCTAAAGCTCTTTCATAATTCAGGTCACTCCTCAGCCTTCTCTTATCTAGAGGAAGGAGTCTCAGTCTGTTCAGCCTTCGTTGATAAATATATCCTTTCACTTCTGCTGCCACCCATGTGAATCTTTTCTGCACCTCCTCCAGTGCCGCTATTTTTTTACAATGTAGAGAGCAGAACTGTGCACAGTATTCCAAGTGTGGTCAAACCAAGGTACAATGCAAGTTTATCATAACTTCTCTGTAATAAGTCAAGAGTGTAAACATCAGCTGTATGAATGCATCTGGCCTTTCTGATGCAGGAGCTGGAAGAGTAACTCATTCCTGTTTTGTACTCTAGGCTCAGAAGCAAGTACTGGCAGCATTAGTGTAATAGTTGGTCAGCCTAAATGCAATGTAACTGTAATAGATACATGTGGACAGAATCGCATAAGCCGCTTAAAAGGGTTATCTAGTGTTGAAGTATTTCACTGTGTCATACTGCTTTATCACGTCTGTCTCTCTTTCTGCTGCTCCACATTTTCATGAGATGTGCTTGTTCTTTACACAAAGGCAGTAGTGAGGCTTTTCTGAATAGGCCTTTGGTTTTGCCGTTTGACTGGGTTCTCACTGTACTTGCTTGATGGGAAGATTATTCAATTTCTCAAGTCACATATACTGAGGAAGCATTGCACACTCGTGGGTGTTGTCTTTTTGGATGAGAACTTAAACTGAGGCCCCATCTACCTCTCAGTTGAACTTAAGTGACCCCATGTGGCACTATATGTAGAGCAGGGGAGTTCGCCCCGGTGTTCTGGATAATATTTATCCCTCGACCAACATCACTGAGACAGATTATTCACTCATTTATCACATTGCTGTTGGTGGGAGCTTGCTGTGTGCAAATTGGCTGCCATGTTTCCTACAATACAACAGTGACCGCACTTCAGATGTATTTTATTGGCTGTAAAGTGCATTGGGATGTCTTGAGATTGTGAAAGGTTCTATATAATTGTATGTTCCTTTTTTTTTGGAGATGTATGGCCTCTGCTGCTGTGACCATGTGAGTCGAGATTTAGTGGTCACGCTCTCTTACCTTTTGAACCACAGGTTGGAGGTTCAAGCCCCATCCCAGGACCTGATCCCTGAAATTCCATTAGGCTTCTAATGGCACCTTACTGAAAGTTTGGCAGAAGACTGGCAGAAAGAAAGGGCACTTGATCATGTTTTTATAAGTTTCTAGAGATGGTCTGTGAACTTTTCTTTATTCCTTACAATGACTTGTTAGGGGACTTCTGCCAGCACATCCCCTTCCTGGCTCTGAATGGGGTTTTTGTGTATCACTGGTGCCCAGCGAGGTCAGGTGAAGGAGGAGTTAAGATTGCCAAGGCTTCATTTCTGGATCAACAGGCAAATTTCTAACTTAACACGGTTACTTACCTGCTCAAAAACTGGCCTAGAGTTAAACATCAGGCCTTGTGTCAATTCACAGAGGAGAATAGTAGTGCTGGCAGCTCGCCAAATTACCTTGGGTTCTCCAGTAATTAAAAATCAATCTTCTGGCTACTGTGAGCAGCCCAGGAGAAAAAAAATGATGAATTTTTTAATGTATTTTTGTCATTTTCTTTGAATATTTTTACTTATTATGTATAAAAATATAGGGAACCTTTTTCAAAAGGCTCTTTTAAGTTGGAGTGGTTGGAGGCAAGAGGTCATGTGATAAATACATCTTCAGGTATACACCCATCCAGTGTTGACAACCCTCTGTAGGAGTGCAAGGCTATTTTTGTTGCATTGTTTTAAATTTAATTTCAGTCTTTAAGTACTAATCTTTGTTTATGCTTGCTCTGATAGTCTTAGCCATGGCTCGGCGGGTAACACACTGTCCCTCATGAGTCAAAAGGTTGTGGCTTTAGTGTTACTCCAGACACTTGAGGAGAACAATCTAAGCTGAACTTCCCAGTGCAGTACTGGGGGAGTACTGCAATGTTGATGGTTCCCACTTTCAAGTGAGGTGTTAAACCAAGACCCCCAACTGTCCTCTCAGGTGGACCTAAGAGTTGGCATGGCACGATTTTGAAGAGCAGCAGGGTAAATTTCCCCCCTCACCCCCACCTCCAGTGTCCTCATCCCTCAACCAACATCACTAGTATCAGATGATCTAGTCATATTGTTCTTTGTTTGTGGGAGTTGGCTACATGTGTGACTGCACTTTAGGAAGTATTATATTGGCTGTAAAATACTTTGGGACACCTGAGGTTGTGAAAGGAGGTATAAATATGTCTTTTTTTGGTTGCTCTTAGGAAGTCAAGCTGGAGCACAATTGTGATATTTAGCTGCCGTGTGTGGAGTTGTTTAACTGGCCCATCGCTATAAGGCTATTGCTCAGGACCTTGTTGTAAAAGGTCACATCCTGATGTCAATCAGAGATTAATTCCTGTTGTTGAGGGAAATTTGTTTAGGTTGGCAATTCCTTATAAATCTGGAGTGCAGCTCAGGTTAGCAATGTCAAAAGGCTCTATTTATAGATTTTTTTTGTTTTTAAGGTTGTTTGTTAGTAACTTGTAGACTATCGAGCCTATTGCATCATTCAATTAGCATGCCTGATCTGTGCCTCAATTCCGTTTACCCACCTTTTGCTCCACATCCATTGCTAAACTTACCCAACATCGATCGACTGCAGTCTTGAAAACTCTAGTTGACCCTCAGTGCACGCAGCTTTTTGGGGAGAGAGTTTATGATTTCCACTGCCTATTGTGTGAATAAGTGCTTCCTGATTTCATGCCTGAATATCCTAACTCGAATTTTACGCTAATGAAAAAGAAGGAATGTCAGACTTACCCTTACATAGCACTATACCACCTTCCTTGGAAATGTTTTAAATGCATTTCACACAAATCTCATTGCATTGAAAGGTAGGCAAATGTGAGTGATCTTCTTATGCACAGCAAGGCCTTACAAACAACAGTTAATCAGTTTTAATTTGGGTGGTAGTTGAGAGACAGATACAAAGTACTGAGGAATAGTTACATCCACTCAACCAATTGGAACAGGCAGGCTAGGCCTTGGTTTCATTGTTTCATTGGAAACGTGGTGGTACTTGCCAATGCTGCAATCCCTAAGTACTGAACTGTTAGACAAGATTACATACTAAATTCCAAAATTGAAGTCACATCCTTCTGGCTTACCAACTGAACCATCTATTAGCAGCTCTAAATATGGCATGTACAAGTGAGACACTTGCATGTGTGATACCTGGAGGTGGCTAGATGCAAGACAAATGCAGATCTCCAGTGGCCTTGCTCATGCATCATGTGATTAGCACTGGCCTAAGGATGGGGCATTGCACCATGTATTGTACAATATTATTCTGCTGCTAAGGTGACAACTGTCCCTCTCTTGAGGATGCAAGCCCTTAATTGCAGCAAAAACATCAACTTTGTACTGGTATAGTGCCTCTAATGTAATAAAATGTCCCAAAAGTGCTTCACAAGAGCATTAAAAAGCATATAAAGCTCATAAGGAAATATTCAGGTAGATGACCAAAAGCATTGTAAAAGTTAGGCTTTAAGGAGTGTCTTAAAGGCTAGAGAGGGAATTCCAGAGTTTAAGGCCTAGGCAGCTGACGGCTTGGTGGTCAGTGGTTGGACAATTAAAATCCAGGATGCTCAAGAGACCAGATTTAGATGAGTGCAGATATCTCGGAGGGTGGTGGGGCTGGTGGAGATTACAGAGATAGGGAGGGGGGCGAGGCCATGGAGGGAATTGAAAACGAAGAATAGAATTTTAAAATCGAGGCGTTGCTTAACCAGGAGCCAACGTAGGTCAGTGAGCACAGGAGTGGATGAGTGAACATGACTTGGTGCAAGTAAGGCAATAAGTAAACAACCTGAGGTTATTCTGAGTTTAGCTGGTGTTTGGTGAGTCAACTTTACAAATTTGAAGATGTCTGTCAGTTTCAAGCTGAATTTCAGGAGGACCTAGTCTGTTACTATTGCTTTGCATCTGTAACAAGCATCTATGACATGTACTTTTTTTAGATATTACTAATGGTATTTACTCATTGGATTATCTACTGTTTTACAATGACAGGAGTGTTATACCATGTCATGCATGATTTATTATTTTGCCACTGAGGTTGCACTATGTCCCTTTAAGGCCATTCAGTGAAAAGAGGCAGAGGCTACTCAGAGTTCAGTTGTTGCTTTGTCAGGAAGCTTCACAGCTTCGAATCTGCTTGTCTGTTTCAAGGTGGAATTCAGAAGTGTGGGTCAGCAGCACCCAGCATTACAAGATGCATGTGTAACATTATGTAATGCCTGTGATCTCTTGTGGTTGGTTCACAGTGAGATGGAAGATGCTTTGTTTTATTGTACAATATGTTGTCAGTGGCTCACTGACTCATGATGAGTGACAGGAGAAACTGTCTTTTTATAGCACAATATTGTGGAAATGTTTGTGGTACTTCTGGCTTTGCGTTACCCAGATATGTTGCCATTTGCAGGGAAACCGTACATCAGTGGCCTGAGTGATTATTACATATTTGTTTAACTATGCAGTTAACTTTATCTTTTTACATAGTTAAGAGGCAGATGGCAGGTTAGATAGGATTGCAGGCCTTGGGTTTAGCGGCACTGGGTAATCTTGAGTGGATGATGCTGGGATGAAGACCATTGGAGAGGTGAGGTGGGTCTGGGAGTACTGGGGTCTTGGGATTGAGGAGGTGAGTTGTTGAGTCTCAGATTACCAGAGAGGGGGACTGGGCAGATCCAACAGAGGGCGCTAGTGAGAAGTGACTGAAGCATTCTGGGAGAAGTCATTGCAGCCACCGCGACTCAGGAGGGAATAGAGGAGAAGGATTCTTGCACTCAACAGGAGGAAGGGCATCCGACAGAGGGCGCTAGTGAGAAGTGACTGAAGCATTCTGGGAGAAGTCATCGCAGCCACCATGACTCAGGAGGGAATTGAGGAGGACCCATTGTCAAAGAACAGAATAGCCCCAAACATTACATTGCTGTAGTGTTTCCATCCTTCCCTCCTCCTCAAACATGTCCCACTCCTGGAAACCAAGAACTGTAATTGTACTCCTCAAACCTAAAAAAAAAAGAGAGGAAGAGGCAGTGCCTTCAGGAGTGCACCAGACGTGCCTTCTGAAAGTGGATTTTAAAGAAAAAGCAGCTGATTGGTGAGTAAATCCTGGGAGCAGACTCAGAGGGAGGAGCATCGGAGCGGTGAGTATAAATCTAGCTTACCTCGGGGATTCGCGGCCTTGTCTCCAGGGAGCAGACTCGGAGGGAGGAGCACTGGAGCGGTGACCTCGGGGCACAGAGTAACTGAAGCCAAAACTGAAAAAGTGGCATCACAGGAAAGCTGTGACCTGATTGGTTGGTAGGAAATCTGCACCAAATTTGAAAAAAAAACTGCAAAGCTAATTAATTAATTATCTAAGTAGAGATGGCTGGGCAGGTGATGTGCTGTAGCTGTATGATGTGGGAGCTGGCAGATCCCATTGTGAGCCACAGTGACCACATCTGCAGCAAGTGTTGGTTGCTGGAGGAACTCCAGCTCAGAATTGATGAGCTGGAGTCTGAGCTCCAGACGCTGCAGCACATCTGGGAGGGGGAGAGTTACCTGGATGCTTTGTATCAGGAGGCGGTCACACCCGGTAGATTAAGTACCTCAAGTTCGGCCAGCGGTCAGGGTCAGCAGGGTGTGACTGCAAGTGAGGCAGGTAGAGGGATCCTGTGTTCAGGAACAGAGGAGCCTCAGCTCTTGACCTTGTCCAACAGGTACGAGGTACTTGCTTCCTGTGTGGATGAGGAAGAGGGCTGTAGGGAGAATGAGCCAGCTGACCATGGCACCGTGGCACAGGAGGCCATTCAAGAGGGGGGAGCAAAAAGTGGTAGTTGTAGGGGATTCTATAATTAGGGGAATTGATAGCTTCCTTTGTAAGCAGGATCGAGAGTCCCGCATGGTATGTTGCCTGCCCGGTGCCAGGGTGAGGGACATCTCTGACTGACTTGAAAGGATATTGAAGAGGGAGGGGGAGGATCCAGTTGTTGTGGTTCACGTCGGGACGAATAACATAGATAAGACTAGGAAAGAGGACCTGTTTGGGGATTATCAGGAACTAGGAACTAAATTAAAGAACAGGTCCTCGAGGGTTATAATCTCCGGATTACTACCCGAGCCATGTACAAATTGGCATAGGGACACGAGAATAAGGGAAGTAAACACGTGGCTAAAGGAGTGGTGCGGGAAAGAGGGGTTCCATTTCGTGGGGCACTGGCATCAGTATTGGAACAGGAGGGATCTGTACTGTTGGGACGGTCTCCACCTGAACCGATCTGGGACCAATGTTCTAGCGAAAAGGGTAAATAGGGTGGTCAACAGGACTTTAAACTAGAAAGTGGGGGGAGAGGGAAGGGTAAAACTCCCAGAAGTATGACTAATGGGAAACAAAGCAGCAGGTTAGCGTGTGGGGGGGTGGATTCAACTTCATGGAAAATTATGAAAAAACTGAAAAGAAAGGAGAGCCCAGGAGAGCCTATTAAAGTCTCCAGAACACAAAATAGGACAGAGTGTTTGGAAAGGTCTAGGAATCTAACTTCAAGCACATCAGATAAAGGGACGACAATGAGATAGGGACGGGAAATACAGGACTGAAGGTGTTGTATCTGAATGCACGCAGTATACGAAATAAGGTAAATGAGCTTGTGGTGCAGATTGAGATTGGCAGGTATGATGTGGTGGGCATCACGGAGACATGGCTGCAAGGGGATCAGGACTGGGGGCTAAATATCCAAGCACATACATCCTATCGAAAAGATAGGCAGGTTGGCAGAGGGGGTGGGGTTGCTTTGTTAGTAAGAAATGAAATTAAATCAATAGCAAGAAACGACATAGGGTCAGATGATGTAGAATCTGTGTGGGTAGAGTTGAGGAACCGCAAAGGTAAAAAAACCATAACAAAAACAGAATTACCTGGAAAAACTCAGCAGGTCTGGCAGCATCGGCGGAGAAGAAATCAGTTAACGTTTCGAGCCTTCAAAAAAACCATAATGGGAGTTATGTACAGGCCTCCGAACAGTAGTCAGGATGTGGGGCACAAGATACACCAGGAGATAGAAAAGGTGTGTAAGAAAAGCAAGGTTACAGTGATCATGGGGGATTTCAATATGCAGGTAGACTGGGAAAATCAGGTTGGTAGTGGATCCCAAGAAATGGAATTTGCGGAATGTCTACGAGATGGCTTTTTGGAGCAGCTTGTGGTGGAGCCCACTAGGGAACAGGCAATTCTAGATTTAGTGATGTGTAATGAGGCAGATTTGATAAGGGAGCTTAAGGTGAAGGAACCCTTAGGAGGAAGTGACCATTAATATGATAGAATTTACCCTGCAATTTGAGAGGAAAAAGCTGGAATCAGATGTAACGGTATTACAGTTGAATAAAGGCAATTACAGAGGCATGAGGGAGGAGCTGGCCAGAATTGACTGGGAGATGAGCCTAGCAGGAAAGACAATGGAACAGCAATGGCAGGAGTTTCTGGGAGTAATTTGGGAGACACAGCAAAAATTCATCCCTAGGAAGAAGAAGCATACTAAAGGGAGGACGAGGCAACCATGGCTGACGAGGGAAGTCAGGGACAGCATAAAAGCTAAAGAGAAAGCATACAATGCGGCGAAGAGCAGTGGGAAACCAGGGGATTGGGAAGCCTACAAAGACCAACAGAGGACAACTAAAAAAGAAATAAGGAGGGAGAAGATTAAATATGAGGACAAACTAGCCAGTAATATAAAAGAAGATTGCAAGAGTTTTTTTAGATATATAAAGGGTAAGAGAGAGGTAAAAGTGGACATTGGGCCGCTGGAAAATGACGCTGGAGAAGTAGTAGTGGGGAACAAAGAAATGGCGGAGGAACTGAATAGGTACTTTCTTCAGCCTTCACAGTGGAAGACACGAGTGACATCCTCAAAAGTTCAAGAGAGTCGGGGGGCATAGGTGAGTATGGTGGCCATTACCAAGGAGAAGGTGCTAGGAAAACTGAAAGGTCTGAAGGTGGATCACCTGGACCAGATGGATTACACCCCAGAGTTCTGAAGGAAATAGCTGAAGCGATAGTGGAGGCGTTAGTGGTGATCTTTCAGGAATCACTGGAGTCAGGGAGGGTCCCAGAGGACTGGAAAATAGCTAATGTAACCCCCCTGTTTAAGAAGGGAGTGAGGCAAAAGACGTGAAATTACAGGTCGATTAGCCTGACCTCGGTCGTTGGTAAGATTTCATTATTAAGGATGAGATTTCAGAATACTTGGAAGTGCATGGTAAAATAGTGCAAAGTCAGCATGGTTTCATCAAGGGGAGGTCATGCCTGACAAATCTGTTAGAATTCTTTGAGGAGGTAACGAGTAGGTTAGACAAAGGAGAGCCAATGGATGTTATCTACTTGGACTTCCAGAAGGCCTTTGACAAGGTGCCACACAGGAGGCTGCTCAGTAAGATAAGAGCCCATGGTGTTAGAGGCAAGGTACTAGCATGGATAGAAGACTGGCTGTCTGGCAGGAGGCAGAGAGTGGGGATAAGGGGGTCCTTCTCAGGATGGCGGCCGGTGACTAGTGGAGTTCCGCAGGGGTCAGTGTTGGGACCACAGCTTTTCACTTTATACATTAATGATCTAGATGAAGGAACTGAGGGCATCCTGGCTAAGTTTGCAGATGATACAAAGATAGGTGGAGGGACAGGTAGTATTGAGGAGGTGGGGAGGCTGCAGAAGGATTTGGACAGGTTAGGAGAATGGGCAAAGAAGTGGCAGATGGAATACAACGTGGGGAAGTGTGAGGTCATGCACTTTGGTAGGAAGAATAGAGGCATGAACTATTTTCTAAATAGGGAGAGAATTCCGAAATCTGGAGTGCAAAGGGACTTGAGAGTCCTAGTCCAGGATTCTCTTAAGTTTAACTTGCAGGTTGAGTCGGTAGTTAGGAAGGCAAATGCAATGTTGGCATTTATTTCGCGAGGACTAGAATATAAAAGCAGGGATGTGCTGCTGAGGCTTTATAAGGCTCTGGTCAGACCATATTTAGAATATTGTGAGCAATTTTGGGCACCGTATCTCAGGAAGGATGTGCTGGCCCTGGAGAGGGTCCAGAGGAGGTTCACGAGAATGATCCCAGAAATGAAAGGCTTAACATATGAGGAATGTTTGAGGACTCTGGGTCTATACTCGATGGAGTTTAGAAGGATGAGGGGGGATCTGATTGAAATTTACAGAATACTGAAAGGCCTGGATAGAGTGGATGTGGGGAAGATGTTTCCGTTAGTAGGAGAAACCAGGACCCGAGGGCACAGCCTCAGAGTAAAGGGAAGACCTTTTAGAACAGAGATGAGGAGAAACTTCTTTAGCCAGAGAGTGGTGAATCTATGGAATTCATTGCCACAGAATGCCAGGTCATTGAGTGTCTTTAAGACCGAGATAGATAGGTTCTTGATTGGTAAGGGGATCAAAGGTTACAGGGAGAAGGCGGGAGAATGGGGTTGAGAAACTTATCAGCCATGATTGAATGGCGGAGCAGACTCGATGGGCCGAATGGCCTAATTTCTGCTCCTATGTCTTATTGTCTTATGGTCTTAATGGGATAAGCTTCCCCAGATGTATTAAGAGCCATGCAACTTGACATAATAGGCTTCCTCAATTAGTACAGTGAGTCATCAGGCGTGACTCACTGGCTAACATTCTTGTCCCTGGGTCAGAGGGACATAGGTTCAAGTTCCAATTCAGAGATTTGAACATCTATCCAGGCTGACACATTTAATGCAGTACTGAGGGAGCACCACTCAGTTGGTGGTGATGCCTTTCGGATGAAAGGTTAAACCAAGGCCTCATCTGCCCCCTCAGGTAAAGGTAAAAGATTTAATGGCACTATTTGAAGAAGAGCAGGAAATTTCTCCTTGGTGTCCTGACCAATATTTGTGTCTCAACTAACAACACTAAAACAGATTATCTGGTTAAATTGCTGTTTGAGGGAGATTACTATGTACAAATTGGCTACTACATTCCACATTCCAACAATGGGTACACTTCTAAAGTACTTGACTGTACTTGCACTGTCGGGAGAGTCATAACCACAGGACACAGATATAGATAATTTTAGAAGAACCAGAGGGGAGATGAATGGGGGGAGAAAGATTTAAGCAGCGAGTTGTTGTGATTTGGAGTGCTCTGCCTGAAAGGGTGGAAGAAGCAGATTCAGTGGCAACTTTAAAAAGGGAATTGGATAAATACTTGTAAAGGTAAAACTTGCAGGGCTGCGGGGTCAAAGCAGGGTGTGAGACTAATTGGCTCTTTCAAAAAGCTGGCACCAAAGGCTGAGTGGCCTCATTTGGTGTAGTAAGGTTCTAAGAAATCCCTGTTCTGCTGCACGATCACAAGAAAATTGACAACATTTTGTGTATTGCAGCATTGAAAGAAATAGTAATTTGGCACTGGCACTATTCGTTGAAGGGATCGTGATTTCCAATACACCATCTCCTTAATTTATGTAGCAGGAAACCCGCATTTATTACTCTGAAGGAGTATATAATTTTTGTCTGATTACACTCCTGTGAAGTGTCTTGTGACGTTGTAACAAGTTAAAGGCACTATATAATTGCAAGTTGTTGTTAAAGGAACAGAGGCTTAGTGTCTGTGTATTTATGTATCTCTATGTATTTATGTGTACATTTGTATGCTTCCATGTACATGGCTGTGTGTCTATATTGTATAAATAGAATCATACATTGTGGGGAGATGATGGCGTGGTGGCAATGTCACTGGACTGGTAATCCAGGGGCCCAAACTCATGCTCTGGGGAGATGGGCTCAAATCCTATCACGGCAGCTAGAGGAATTTAAAGTCAATTCATAAATTTGAAATATAAAACTAGCCTCAGTGACCAAGACAACTATCATCGATTGTTGTAAAACCCCGTCTGGTTCACTAATGCCCTTTATCTGCCAAGCTTACCTGGTCTGGCCTACCTGTGACTCCAGACCCACAGCAATGTGGTTGACTCTTAATTGCCATCTGTAATGGCCTAGCAAGCCACTCGGCTCAAGGGCAATTAGGATGGGCAACTGCTTTGCCAGTGATGCCCACATCCCATGAAAGTATAAGGTTAAAAAAAAACATAGGCTATTCAGCCCATTGTGCTTGTGCCAGCTTTTTGAAAGAACAATTCAAATAGTTCTTTTCCCTGCAAATTTTCCTTTTACCAGTACTTATCCAATTCCCTTTTGAAAGTTACTATTGAATCTGTTTCCTTTCAGGCAATGTGTTCCAGATCACACTTGCATAAAAACATTTTTTTTACTTATCTCCCCTCTAGTCCTTTTGCCAATTTTCTTAAATCTGTGCCCTCTGGCTACCAACCCTTCTGCCGTGGAAACAGTTTCTCCTTATTTATGCTAACAAAACCCTGCAAGATTTTGAGCAGATTTACAAAAATCTCCCTTTATCCTTCTCTGCTCCAAAGAGAACAATCCCGGCTTCTCCAGTCTCTCCACATAACTGAAGTCTCGTTTCTGGTACCATTCTAGTGAATCTCTGCTTCCTCTCCAAGGTTTTATATCCATTTTAGGAAGGATGTTAATACTCCAGTTGAGGCCTGTCTCCCCCCCACCACCACCACTCCCGCCATCTCAGCTCATTTGTTGTTGAAACCCTCACCCATGCTTACCAAGCTTGATTATTCCAATGCTCCCCTGGCTGGCCTCCACTGTGGGCTCATTGTAAAGTTGAACTTATCCAAAAACTCTGCTGCCTTTACCTTAGTTTACCCCTAATCTCATTCACCCATTACCCCTGTGCTTGCTGACCTTCACTGGACCCCTGTTTGACAACACCTCCATTTTAAAAGTTTCATCCTTATTTTCAAATCCCTCCATGGCCTTGCACCCCTCCTCCGTGCGCCTCCCCCATTAATTTTTTTTTGATTCAGCTCCAGCCGTTTTAAGATGATTGCATTTCTTCAAATCTGGCCTCTTGTGCAATCCCCAGTTTCTTTACTGTACCATTGGCGGCCATGTTTCAGCTGTCTAGACTCTATAACCTGGAATTCCGCCCTAAACTACGCCTACTCTCCTTTTTAAGAGGCTCATTTAAAACCTGCATCTTTAACAAAGTTTTGGTCCTGGTTCTAAGATTCTGTTACATGGCTCAGTATAAAACTTTGTCTGGCAACACTCCTGTGAAGTGCTTTGGGAGGTTTTACATATAATCTACAGCGCAAAAAACAGGCCATTTGGTCCAATAGGTCTTTTGCTGGTATTCATGCTACATATGAACCTTCTCTCTCCCTAGTTCATTTAATCCTATCAGCATAACCTTGTATTCCTTTCTCCCTCGTATATTTATCAAGCTTCCTTGTCACTTCCTTGTGTTGGTGAGCTCTACATCCTAACCACTCTCTGGATAAGGAGGTTTCTCCTTAGTGGATTTGTTAGTGACTATCTTACATTTATGGCCCCTAGATTTGGCTTCCCCACAAATGGAAATATTTTCTCTGTGTTTAGCCTGTTGAATCCATTCATAATTTTAAAGACCTGTATCAGGTCCAGAGAAAAGAACCCCAGCCTGCCCAGCCTTTCCTGACTGTTATAGCCTCTCTGTTCTGGTATCATTCAGGCACAAGCAGGCTATTGTCCAGGATAATGTAACCCTGGAGCTCAACATAAAGAACAATCATCTAGGGAAGATATCACAGGGCTACTGATACCCATGAGAGGTACCAAAGACAAGTGGAATGTGTTTCAGTGGGAGAACATCTAGGTAATGGTGACCATAATATCATTTTTTTAAAGGAGCTCTGGAAAGGGATGAAAAAAAAGCAATGGTGAAAATAGAGAGCCAATTTCAATGACATGAGAAGGTGAATATAACACAAGTGGACTGGAAACAAAGGTTGGCCAGGAAGACAGTAAATGAGAAAAGCCAGGCCTTCAAGGCAGAGATAATTCAGGTACAAACCAAGCATGTTCTCAAAAGTAGAAAAGATGGGGAATCCTGGTAGACAAAGGTTAAAATATTCCATGGAAAAGTTTGCGAGATGTTAGGTACAGAATGCTTTTGAAAACCAGGCAGATTGCAAGGTGTGCAGGGCAAAACTGAAAAAGGATACTAGAGCAGCAAAGAGAGAGTATGAGAAAAGATTAGCAAATAACATAAAAAGGAACCCAGAAATATTTTATAATAATATAAAAATTAAAATGATGGGCCAACTGGGGACAGAAAAGGAAATATTGTGGAGATAGCAGACATGACTGAGATACTGAATGAATACTTTGTTATCTGTCTTCACAAAAGAAGAGGATGAAGTTAATGTCATTGTAGAGGATGGGGAGTAGTGATTTTGGATACAAGTAGATAGAAAGGAGGTTCTAAATACATTGGCATCACTCAAAGTTAACAAGCACCCTGTCCAGGTGGGATACTGAGGGAATGGAGATAGCAGAAACTCTGACCACAATCTTTCAATCCTCCTTGGATAGTTGTCATCATCGGCAGTCCCTTGGAATTGAGGATTATGTGCATCAGGCATGGTGAGACTTCAGATGACTGAGGAGCCCAATCCTGGATCCACATGTTCTTCCACAGTGGGGACACGTTGTGGAAATCGCAGCCCTGGGTTGGCTTCCTTCTTCCTCTGCTGCTGCTGTTCCTCCTCGCTGTCGAGTCGGAGTCTCGAAGTGACTTGCGTCTTGATGAACCAGGTGGTGCTATGCCAAGCAATCGGCACAGCATTCTCCTCCTAGTTAGTGGTGTTAATGCCTCTGTGCTTTAGGGCAGCCTTGTATGTACCCGTTTACCTTTTCCTTTGGCTGTTCTTTGAATGTTGGCCAATGGAGAGCTGTGAAAAGAGAACCTGTCGAGGGAGTGGAGTGGTGCCAGAGGACTGGAGAATTGCAAATGTTACATTCCTGTTCCAAAAAAAAAGGGAAAAAGGATAAACCTGAACCATCAAGTCAGTCTACCTTCAGTGCTGGGAAGACCACTAGAGACTATTATTAAGGACAACATTAATTCTCACCTGGGGAAGTATGAGTTAATAAGGGGCAGGCAGACAGCATAGATTTGCTAAAGGCAAATCACGTCTTGACTATATCTGATCGAATTATTTGATGTAACAGAGCAGGTTGATGAAGGTAGTGCAAGTTGATGAAGGTAGTGCAGCAGATGTATATATGAACTTCAAGTATCACATAACAGACATATCTGGAAAATAGAAGCGCATGATATTAAAATAACAGTGAGTAAAGAGAGTAGCAGACTCCAATAGGACATAGACTGGTGAAATGGCAGACATAAGGCAAATGCAATTAAATGTGGATAAGGGTGAAGTGGTGCACTTTGTGTGAAACAATATGGAGAGGCAGTGTAATTCAAATGGCAAAAAATCCAATTTTTAGGTGGCGGGGGTGTTGGGATGGGGACAGGGATGAAGGTCGTGAACCTGGAGCGTATATGTATAAATCCATGACTCTGGCAGGGCAAGTTGATAAGTTGGTTAAGAAAGTGTATGAGATACTTAATTTTGTAAATAGAGACATTGAATACAAAAGCAAGGAAGTCGAGCTAAAGCTTTATAAATCTCTGGTTAGTCCTCATATTGTGTACAATTCTGGGCACCACTGTTCAGGAAGAACATCAAGGCCTTGGAGAGGTTATTTAGGAGGTTTTACCACAATGATGCAGGGATGAGGGACTTCAGTTATATGACTTCAGAGATTGTAGAAGCTGGGATTGTTTCCCTTTTAGAGCAGAGAAGGTTAAGAGGAGATTTAACAGAGATCTGGGGGGTTTGTAAAGCAAGTAGGGATAAACTGTTTCTCTGGCAAATGGGTCAATAATCAGAGGTCACCGATTTAAAATCATTCTAGCTAAAGGGAAATTATTCCACACTGTGGTTTGTTAAGATCTGGAACATATTGCCTGAAAGGGTGATGGATTCAGATTCCATAAGAACTTTCAAAAGGCAATTGAACATAGACTTGAAGAGAACTAATTTGCAGAGTAAGGGAAAGAGTTTGGATGTGGGATTAAATTGGTCCACTCTTTGAAAGAGCCGGCAAAGACGTGACAGGCCAAATATCCTCTGTCTGTGCTATAAGATTCATGGACTCCTGACACCCGTCCAGTGTACCTTCTCCCACGTGAGCCAGTACTTTAAGGCGGTGGAGGGAGAGTATTAAAAAGAAGACAGGCAAGACTGACTACTTCCTCTACCTCACTCTGGAGTCAGGTTGGGCCTTGACACTAGGTGTACAAAATACCATTAAGCATCAGTACAAAGTCAAGGTTGTAAATACATCAGGAAAAATGTTTGGTAATGAGCCACAGTAAGTAACATCACCAATGATGAAATGAGTAAGAGGAGAGGACATGTAGATCAAGAGGTAGAGATGAGGAGAAGTAAATAGGTTTAAGAAGCTTAGAGATTATAGGAACAAAGGGAACAAAGCTGAAGGTAAGCATGCAGGAGCTGCAGGCGGTAAAGAAGGCAAATGGTATGTTGGCCTTCATAGCCAGAGGATTCGAGTACAGGAACAGGGATGTCTTGCTGCAATTGTACAGGGCCTTGGTGAGACCACACCTGGAATAGTGTGTGCAGTTTTGCTCTCCTTATCTGAGGAAGGGTGTACTTGCTATAGAGGGAGTGCAGCGAAGGTTTACCCGACTGATTCCTGGGAATGCGGGACTGCCATATGAGGAGAGACTGAGTCGATTAAGATTATATTTGCTGGAGTTAAGAAGAATGAGGGGGGATCTCCATAGTAACCAATAAAATTCTAACAGGACTAGACAGGGTAGATGCAGGAACGATGTTCCCGATGGTGGGGGAGTCCAGAACCAGGGATCACAGTCTGAGGATATAGGGTAGACCATTTAGGACTGAGATAAGGAGCAATTTCTTCACCCAGAGAGTGGTGAGCCTGTGGAATTCATTACCACAGAAGGTAGTTGAGACCAAAACATTGTATGTTTTCAAGAAGGAGTTAGATATAGCTCTTGGGGCGAAAGGGATCAAAGGGTATGGGAAGAAAGCAGGAGCAGGCTATTGAGTTGGATGACCAGCCATGATCATAATGAATGGTGGAGCAGGCTCGAAGGGCCGAATGGCCTACTCCTGCTCCTACTTTCTATGTTTCTAATACTGACTGAGATAAGAGCTACAACGATAGAAAGCCATCTCGGCGGGTGATGTAGGATCTGGTGCCTGTTATGTCCAGTGCCTTATATTTAAATCCATTGACTGACTGTCAGGAGCTGTCTAGAACAGACAGTCAAACCCATCCCATTCTGCGCCACCGCCCAAGATAAATTTCTAGCCCACGCAGTTGAGGTAATGAAGAAAGAACTTGCACTTATATAGTGCTTTTTCTGACCTTGGAACATTCCAAAGTCCTGTATACCTATTTCCCCTGTGCTCGCTGACCTTGGCACCTGGTCAAACAATACCTTGATTTTATAATTCTCATTTATTTTAAAATCCCTCCATGGCCTCACCCTGTCCCTAGCTCTGTAATCTCTTCCAGCTTCACATCCCTCCAAGATATCTGTGCTCAACTAATTCTGGCATTTCGAGCATCCCTGACTTTAATTGCTCCACCATTGGTGGCCGTGCCTTCAGTTGCTCCAGCCCTAAGCGCTGGAATTCCCTCCCTACACCTCTCTACGCCGCGACCTCAATTTCCTCCTTAAACACAAAACCTACCTCTCTGACCAAGTTTTTGATCATCTGACCTAATACCTCCTTATGCAGCTCAGTGTCATACTTTTATAATGCTCCTGTGAAGCACTTTGGGATATTTCCTACGTTAAAAGTGCTATAAAAATATAAATATTTTAGTTTTCCATCCAATGAAGTGCTTTAGAAGTGTAGTTACTGCTGTAATGTAGAATGAGAAAAGTGAGGGGGGTGGTGCATATAGTGGGACTTTAGGCACTTGATTTCTGATCAGATGTTCATGGGTTTCAATTCTATCGTCAGCTGTTGATTCCACCTGAACCCACAGCTCACTCAGGTCTCTATTTTTCCTGCGCTGTTAATTTGAGCGGTAGGGGTGGGAGTGGTAACGTTAAAAGGAGAAACTAACGGTAGTCCTACCTGTCTGTCTGAAGTGCTTCTCAAGTTACTATTGTCTGTGGCTGCAAAATAATCCACATGCCAGTTTCTCCTGATACCCTGTATCAGGCAAGCGAGAACGGGGAGTTAGAATTCTTGCAATTGGAGAAGCATCTGAAGTGGTTACAACCGGTACCATAGCAACTTTGTGATGCCTTGTTTCCACAGTGTGTCGCCTTAGAAGCAGGAACAGGTCTGAGTCCAGGAATGTAATGAGTACACACTGTGCAAATTGTTGTGGGCCTTAAAAGACTGAATTCATTGCTCAGTGTGTTATTTTGCAACTCCCTCCGATGTGAAGCTTATTGAATAGGTGATTCAGTGGGTAGATGCCATTAAAGAAAGACTGACATGGATCTCTATAACACCTTTCGCAACCACAGGGTGTCTCAAAGTGCTTTGTGATGTACGTTTGAATTGTAGCCATGTTGTAACATAGGAAACACGAAAGCTGATTTGTGCATAGCAGTAGATAATCATTTTTTAAACGATGTTGGTTAAGGAATACATATTGGCATTTCCAGTTTTTTTTCTTTATTCTTTCATGGGTTGTGGGCCTCGCAGGCAAGGCCAGCATTTATTGCATATATCTAACTGCCTTTGAACTGAATACTTCAGAGGCCATTTAAGAGTCAACCACGTTGTTGTGGGTCTGGAGTCACATGTGGGCCAGACCAGGCAAGGATGGCAGATTTCCTTCCCTAAAGGGCTAGATGCGTTTTTAAAAACATCATGATAGTTGTCATGGTCACCATCACTTAGACTAGCTTTCAATTCCAGATTTATTAACTGAATTCAAATTCCACTAGCTGCTGTGGTGGGATTTGAACTCATGACTCCAGAGCATTAGCCTGGGCCTCTGGGATACTAGTCCAGCAACATTATCACCCTGCCACTGTCTCCCCATCTATAGCATCTTCAATGTAGTAAAACATCCCAAGACAGATCACAGAAATGTGACAAGATTGACACCAAGCCAAAGTTAAGGTAACCAAAAGTTTGGTC
The DNA here is from genome assembly GCF_964194155.1 of Cetorhinus maximus. Lineage (NCBI taxonomy): Eukaryota > Metazoa > Chordata > Chondrichthyes > Lamniformes > Cetorhinidae > Cetorhinus > Cetorhinus maximus. The sequence goes on from NC_135896.1 coordinate 74,135,779, forward strand.
AAAGTGGCAGATTTTAAGGAACATCTTAAAGGGGGAGAGAGGTAGAAAGGCAGAGCTTTAGGGTGGGAATTCCAGAGCTTAAGACCAAGGCAGCTAGCTGAAGGCACATGCCACTAAGATTGCCAACCCTCCAGGTTTGGTCTGGAGTCTCCAGGAATTGAACTTCAATCTCCAGAACACTGCTGTATGCAACCCTGGAGAAAAATCATAAGAACATTAAAAATACTATTTTTTTGGTCATTTTCTTTGAAAATTTCTTTTTACCAGGTATAAAAAAATATTGAAAACAGGTGAAAAAAGGCTGTGTGTCTGCCAGTGAAGCATCATCTAATTGGGATAATGAGTCTTTTTGCTTTCTAATTAGTATAGGAGGGCAGTGCGTCACGAGGCTAGGTGTGTTGGCGGATTAATGGCTGGAGCATTGGGGCAAGTCATGTGACGAAACCTCCAGGAATACATTTAATCCCAGTTGGCAACCTTAACTGCCACCAATGGTGGAGTGACGAAAATTGGGAAATGGCTTAACTTTGAGATCTCTACATGCCTCCAAGACCTGTTGGGCTTGAGGAGGTTATAGAGATAGGGAAGGGCTCTTTGAAACAGTATCCAATTAGTCCTATTCCCCATGATCTTTCCCTGTAGCTTTGCAATATTTTTTCTTTTGATGTAGATAGCCAATTCCCTTTTGAAACGGAAAATGCTGGAAAAGCTCAGCAGGTCTGACAGGACCTATGGAGAGAGAAAGAGTTAACGTTTTGAGCTTTCGCTCTGAGGAAGGGTCATACAGACTCGAAACGTTAACTCTGTTTCTCTCTCCACAGATGCTGCCAGACCTGCTGAGTTTTTCCAGCATTTTCTCCAGCATCCGCAGTATTTTGCTTTTTTCCTTTCAGAAACAGAATCAACAGTCAGTTTCTGTCATCTTTCCGGCAGTGCATTGCAGATCACAACAACTTGCAGTTTAAATACTTTTGCACGCCACCGCCACCAATCCCGCCTCCCCCAATCCCCTCTCTGGTATTTTTACCAATGATCTAAACTGTATCTGTGGTCATCAACCCTCATTGAGTGAATGTATAGCCAAGCACTATTGAAGTGTGGCAGCCGATTTGTGCACAGTAAACTCTCACAAACAGCATGAGATAAATGGAGTATTGCATCCAGTTCTGGGAGTCACTCTCTTCAGGGAGGATGTGAAGGCATTAGAGAGAGTGCAGAGAAGATTCACGAGAATGGTTTCATGGATGAGGAACTCCAGTTACATAGATTGGAAAGGTTGGAACTGTTTCCTTTTGAAAAGAAAAGGTTGAGAGGAGATTTGATAGAGGTATTCAAAATCATGAGGGGTCTGGACAGAGTAGATGGAGAGAAGCTGTTCCCATTGGTGGAAGGATCAAGAACCAGAGAGCGCCGATTTAAGTTAATTGGTAAAGAAGCAATGGTGACATGAGGGAGAACTTTTTTCATGCAGCGAGTGGTTGGGTTCTGGGATGCACTGCCTGAGATTGTGGTGGAGGCAGGTTCAATCGAGGGATTCAAGAGGTAATTGGATTATTATCAGAAAAGGCCGAATGTGCAGGGCTATGGGGAGAAGGTGAGGAGTGGCACTGGGTAAATTGTTCCTTCAGAGAGCCAGCATAGTCATGATAGGCTGAATGGCTGCCTCCTTTGCTGTAACCGCTGTGTGATGAGAGTTAACTGTTGGCCTGGCCACTGGGGAGAACATCAAAGAGGAGCAGGCCAGTTTTCATGACTTCATCAAACTGCTAAGTTTGTTGGGGATTTTGCAAAAACTAGGCTAGCAGCTCAGAAAGTTTAGTTTATCAAGCAGTTCAACTATATAGGTCTGGAAAGCCCCTGTTTCAATCCCTACCTGTGCTGAGTTATTTCAGCCATTGAGCTTGAGGGTCACTGCAGTTGGCAAATTGGTGAGGTGAGGGGATATGACTCAGTCAGCCTGATCCCCACTGTCTGCGTGTGTGCCTGTCTGCGTGTGTGCCTGTCTGCATGTGTGCCTGTCTCTGGCAGCAGAGAGAGAGTGTTCTATGAGTGGATTTGACTGCAGGCTCCTCTGAGAATCACTGGCCTGTTGCTGACTGCCAACTGCTCCAAACAGCAGTGCATTTAAAATAGATTTTACACAAACAAATACTGTCCAAGAAAGGACACATGGTGCTGCTGATCAATGGGAAGGGCTGAAAGGCTTTCCAGAAATAATTAAAGAAAACGTAGGTGAGATGGGTTGACCCTTCAATTGGTAACTTTTAAAACTGTGCACACAAGATTTTTAAAAATCTAACACGACATAGTTTTTAAAAATACAAAGAAATGTAGGAATTCTGCAACAAATTCAAAAGCTGCCAGAAACATGCATCATGTTTGTTAACAAAAATGAGGGGTTAATGTCTCTGGTGTAAACCTCCAGCAGAACTCGACCAGAGGTGTTGGGCCGTAACCTCCGAGCTCCCCAGTGTCGGATTTGGGGGGTACCCCAAAGGTGCGCTGGGGAATCTCAATGCAATTACCCAGAAGTGCACACTTCCTCTGGACAATTGCACTGGGCTAGGAACCATCCGAAAATGTGGTTTAAATCGCAAACTTCGAATGGCTCTGCTGGGGTTATACCAATCGTTACCTAGAAAAAAAATTAGAAGAATTAAAAGCTCTTCTAACTTCTGGTAACTATTGTAGAGACCCAGGCTGATTTTCCCCCCCGGGGACTTCCCCACCCCTGACTAACCACACACCACCGCCCCGCCCCCAAAAAAAAAATTCCATCTCCAGCCCCTCGACTGCCTGGTCCACTGCACCCATGCCCAATGTCCGACTCCCCCCCCATCCCCACCTGACCTCCAAATACTCCCACCCCTCAAATCCTTTCCACTTACCTTAGGCACTTACCTTCTCCCTGGCCTGTCAATTTCAATGAGACCTTTAAACTGACCTGCTTTACGGCAACTAGTGCCTAAAAAAGAGGGCGTCCCCTCCTTCAATTCGACGGTGCTGGACCTTGGAGACATCTGCGTTGCCCGGATCTCACCCGGCCTGAGTTGGAAGGTTGGGTGAGGCAGGTACAGAAGAAATTTGGCGAAGGTAAGTGGGCATGGAGTGGCAATCCGATGCTGATTGCCGCTCAGGGGAAGTTACAGCCCTTGATCATCAAAAAGTTAACTTCCATTCAGATACGCGGAAAGAATTTAGCTATTTATGTAGCACCTTTCACAATCTTGGGACGTCTCAAAGCACTTACTGTTGTAATGTGGCAGCCATTTTGTGCACAGCAAGCCCCCACAAACAGCAATGTGGTAATATAGATAACCTGTTTTAGTGATGTTGGTTGAGTGAAAAATATTGGCAAGCTCTCCAGGGAGAATTCTCCTGTACTTTTTTTTAGAAATAGTGCCATGGATCTTTTACATCCACCTAAGAGGGGAGACATTGAAAAACAGCTACTGCCATACGGCTGACTGACCTGCTGAGTATTTGCAGAAGTTTGTTTCTTTATTCCTTATCAAGAGATGAATATTAATGGGGGCAATGTATTTGGATGGGATACTCATCTGAGGAACTGTCTTTAATCAGACAGAGGTAAATAAGGATGAAGGGGCCACAACCGCATCTCCTCGAGCCTGGAGGAGAAAACATTTCGGTAAAAACTTCATCGCCTGAATTTTCAGCTTGGCGGGTGGGCCCAGGAGCAGACCGCCGACTGTGATCGGCCCCCGAACACGATTTCATTCTGGCTGGCCAATTAACGGCCAGCCAGTGTGAAGTGCGCGCTGATATGATCAGCACTGCCTGGGTTGGGGGCGGGAGGAGGGCGTGTGCTGAAGTTGCCACAGGGAAGCGATGAATGAAAGCTCCCTGAAGGCAGGAAGCTGAAGAATTTAAATACAAAAAATGAAGGTTTTAAAAACCGGGAAAAGGCGCCCACACATCGGGAACAGTCACCTGAACGTATACAACATGAAAATTCTGTCCAAACATTTTTATTTATGTTTTAATTTAATGATGGAAACCTCATCCTGCCCTTGGATGAGGTTTCCTGAGAAATGAAAAGGCTGCTTGGCCAATTCGCCCACCCGTCATCTGTAAGGTTGGACGGGCAGCGAATAATCCCAGTTAATTGCGCCGTAAATGGGCTTAATAGCCCTCTTAATTGTCGGCGGGCACGCTTCCGAGTTTGGCATGCGTCTGCCGACCGAAATACCGCACGAGTGCACGATGACATCGGGACACTCGCCCGACGTTATCACATGCTATTTTACGCTCGAGCGTGTCGGGTACCCACCCACACCCTGAGTGAAAACTTCTGCCCCACGTTTCCCATTTACAAACAAGTTTGTGTGCAGTTGTGAGGCCCCTATGGTCGAATAGCTTGGTGACATTCACTATCAAGGCGCATGTATGAAGATTGGGCACCATAGGGCTGCTGCTACCCATGATGTTAGAGCTTTCTGAAGAGTGGGAGAGAGGACTGTGTGGAGAAAATCAGAGACATCAGCTCTCTCACGCTCTCACTCTTAAATCATTCACTGAGTGAAACAGCCCAAATAACAGCATTAAACACTAAACAGAAGCATTGGAGTTCTACAGAAAATTGCCTGGGGCAAAAAAAAAATTCTGCTGTCCTAGCTTGACAGGTCTGACTGCAACGAGCACTTAAAATTAAGTTGGAGCAGCAGCTAATTGTGTAAGATTCTCAGGGCAGGTTTCTCGTGTTCTTGGTATTTGAATCAGAAATATTGTACGCTGGGAGTGCCGGGAAATGGTTGAGATTGCTGGAACGGGATCAGGTTTTTTTCTGGATTTGGCAGTCCCTCACTAATATCCACATTGTGCTGTGCTCCTTCACCCTTTCGTCCCTCCTGCTCCCTGTAAACTGCTAGAAAGGACACACATTGGTTTCAACTTTGCCACACAACAGTGTGGACTTTAACCTTTTGACCTGCTGACCCAACAAGCTGACCAGTGCATTCATTGATGAATGTGTATGTCAAATGGCATGAAGGTTATAGATTATCCAATAATATTGCGTCAGATATTTTAGATTGTAATGTTATATTGGACTGGTTACAGCTGGTGCAAGCAGGGTGTTTACTTTCACTCGCATTGTTATTCATACTTGTCACTAAAACCTTGCGTTCCACCAACTCTGGCCTCTTGTTCACCCTCCACATTTTTCGCCCCGCCATTGGTGGATGTTCCTTCAGATTCCGAGATCCTAGGTGGTGAAATAACCTCTCTTAAACCCCTCTCTATCTCTTTATCCTCTCAGATGCAGATTAAAACCTACTTCTTTGACCAAGCATCCTAATATCTGCTAGCGTGGCTGATGTCAAATTTTGTAGCATTGCCCTTCTGTGAAGAGCCTTGAGACATTTTAAATAGGATTTAACATCACAGAAACAGGCCATTTGGTCCAAGTGTCCAATGCTGGTGTTTATAATTCACACGAGCCTCCTCCTACTCTACTTCATCTCACTGTATCAGCATATTCTCCTATTCCTTTTTTCCCTTGCGTTAATTCAGGTTCATTTAAAGGCATCAATATTATTCACCTCAACAACTCCCTGTGGTAGTGAGCTCTATTTTCTAACCATCCTCTGGATAAACAATTTCTCACAAATTTTGATTGAATTTATTAGTGCCCACCTTATATTTCTGACCCCTAATTTTTATTTCCCCACAGGTGGAAACATCTCTTTCTTCTACTCTATCAAACCCCTTCATAAGTTTTAAGATGTCTATCAGGTCTTCTCTGTTATCTCTTTTGTAAATAACCCAAGCCTGTTCATTCTTTCCAGATAGGTATAACCTCTCAGTTCTGGGTGCATCCTCAAATCTTTTTTGCATTCTCCAGTGCCTCTATACCTTTCTGTGATATGAAAACCATTTATTAAACAGCCAAACTTTGCATGTTGTGCATGAAAGAATTATTGGTATTCTCCCTCCCACTCAATCATTCACAATTCATCCAATGGAGTTTTGAACGTGGCTATTTTGCAGTACTGGGGAGTCACCTGGTGGTGATCTTGTAAAAGGGTAATTTGAAAATAAAAGTGTGGCAATTCTGGGTAATTTTAAACCCTTAGCGATGGTGTAGGACAATGCCCATTTGTGTTCCAATCCTTCCATGGCCTCGCCCTTCCCTATCTCTGTCACCTACTCTGACAACTCTTCTTCTAACTTTGGCCTCTGATATTTTTTTTTGTCTCAAAGTTGGTGGCTATGCCTTCAGCCACCTAGGCCTCAGACCCTGGAATTTCCACTCTAAACCTCGCCATCTCCAGCTCCTCATTTTTTAAAAAGCTTATTAAAACACACTTTTTTGACCAAACTTTTGGTTCAATATTCTAATATCACTTTATGTGGTTCAGTGTTGAATGTCACTTGATAGCTCTCCTATGCGGTGCCTTGAGAAGTTTGATAAGTTAAAGGTGCCATATGAATGCAAGTTGTTGTCTATTTCTGATTTTTGCCCACCTACTCCCTCCCCCTCCCCCCACCACTGCAACTTTTCTCCCAGTCTCTCCTGCAGATTCCATGAATACCAGCTCCTCTCTGGTATCTCATCCGAGTGGCTGTACTTTGTCTCTGAGCTTAGGCAGTGAGTGTAGGCTAATTGACCAGGTGGGAGTCACAGCTTAGTCTGATCCTGTTTCCATCAGCTGTTCAGCAGGAATTGCTGGATGGTTATCAGGAAGGAGAACCCTAGTTGATTGCTATCTGTCCATCTCTCTCAGTCCATCTCTCTCCCACCCTCCCATGTCAGTGTACTTGAATCAACTTAGAGCAGCAACACAGGCAATTAAAAATGTCAGGCACTCTGCTGACCTTTGAGTCAGAAGGTCATAAATTCAAGTCCCAATCCAGAGATGAGGGCATAATCCAGGCTGACACTCCAGTGCAATACTGAGGGAGTGCTGCACTGTTAAAGATACTATATTTTGGGTGAGCTGTTGAACCATGGTTCCAACTATCCTTTCAGTTGGATGTAAAAGATTCCATGGCATTAATTATAGAGGAGCAGGGGAGTTCCCCCCACCCCCCATCTCCCAACCACCTCACTGTCTCCTAGCCAATTTTTATCTTTTAAATCATACATAAAACAGATTATCTAGGTGTTTGCCTCATTGCTGTTTGTGGGAGCTTGCTGTGCACAAATGAGCTGCCACGTTTCCTACATAACAACAGCGTCTACACTTCAGAAGATTTTCATTGGCTGTAAAGCACTTTGGCATGGCCCAAGCATGTGAAAGGTGCTATTTAAATGCAAATCTTTCTTTTCAACAAACTTAATAATGGCTGGAGATTCTACCATCATCTTTATTGGTTTTTCTGGCTTGAGCTATTGTGATTTATGTGGAGGGGTGGGGAGTGCTGGAAGTGGGTGGGACTGGCTGAAGTATTTCTTCACAAAACTGAACATAAAAGCTTGGGTGTGTTTTGCATTAAATTAGGTAAAATTGATACATTGAGCTTTTGCTCTCCCCAGTGATTGGTAAATACTTTGATTAAAAAGTATTGACTTTTATTTGGCTTTCTGGAGATTGCAAAATGCTCCTGACGAAGTGCATTGGTGAGAAATTGTGCTGTATCTGTGGAGTAGAACACAAGACCGATGTGGACCATAGTTTTATAAGTTGTCATGACAGTAAGTCATGGTTCGCAGGAAGTCAAAATCCCACTTGAAGTTTTTCTCCCAGCATGATCAGTCTGCCAGCAGTATGGATTTCTGGGTGAATTAGTGTAAAATCCTGGAATCATTTGGGAATGGGTTTTGTTTGAGGGGGATGGGGGTGAAGAATAGTAGGCTTTTCTAGGTGAATTAACTAAAATGGACCATGTGACTTTCTTATCTCATAACGACTCCTTATCAGCGATGTCCACTGGCCAGTGGTAATTTTTTTGTTTCCCCAAGCACCAGCCTATAATTGTCCTCTTCATAAGAGGTCTCACAAAAGAATATTGTGTACAAAATTGATCAGCAGTGTGCATGAAGCATGTTACTTGTCAAAAGTGCTATTTGTATGCTGGTGAAAATATTGGCAATGATAGCACAGTGCTTGTTTTGGGTATTGGATACAGTTTGGTAGGTCTGAAGAAGTCTTTGTAGTCATAATGTAGGTTAACTGACTCTTAGAACTATTTACAAATATACAGTAAAGGGTATAAACACAAAGCTGTCTCCATGCTTGCTGGTACACAGCTCTGTCCAACACTCAGCTGACCCTGGGTCTGAGTCATGTGCTCTCTCACATCAATGTGTGGGGGGTATTGTACTCAGTCCCACATTAACCCTATATGTGCCAGACTCTTATATTACAGTGCTAACATATTGTAAAATAGCCATGGCTCAGTGGGTAGCACTCTTGTCTAACAATCACAAAGATGTGGGTTCAAGTCCCACTCCAGGACTAGTCTTGAGTACAAAAATCCAGGCTGACAATCCAGTGCAGTACTGAAGGAATGCTGGGCTGTCGGAGGTCCTGTCTTTTGGATTAGACACTAAACTGAGGTCCTGCCTGTTCCCTCTGGTGGGTATAAAAGACTCCAGTGCTATTTGTGGGAGCTTGCTATGTGCAAATTGGCAGCTGCATTTCCTACATCAAAACAATGACTACACTTCATAAGTGCTTCATTGGCTGCAGAGCACTTTGGGACATCTAGAGGTCTGAAAGGCATTAAACACGAGTCTTTCTTCCTTTCTTTAAAAGCTGCTTGTGAGTACATCCTCCACCTGTTTCTGAACCAGACACCAACATCCCCATGATCGCACTGCACCTATCTTTATCTACACTTCAGAAAAAGAGAGACTAATTTCTATCGTGCCTTTCACAACCTTGGGACATCCTAAGGCACTTTACAGCCAGTGAAGTGCTTTTTGCAGTTGTCACTGTTTTATTGTCAGAAAGGGGTCAGCTTTTTGCGTACAGCAAGCTCCCGAAACAGCAGTGTGATAGATGGTCAGATGACCTGTTTTTGTATTAATGTTTGCTCTGAGTGATAGCATGTTAACCACAGATCTGAGCCAACATCTTGTAGACTTATTATTTACTGTAGTAATATGAGCATCACATCTTCTTCTTGTTTATAGGATCCAATCCGATTGGTGAAGCTGAAACCAAGACAGAGTTTGAGTTTATTGACTTGCTCAGTCTCTTAGTTCTCCTCCCATTCCACCCTGTGTCCCAGCCGTCTCCTATTTATAGACTTTTTTTTTGAAAACAAAATCAATAAATTAAACTAAAATCAATGAGGGGTGACAGCCCCGGGTGGGGATTTCCTATTTATATTTGCTCAAAGACAATTAAGACCCATCAGCTGTTTCTCTTAACTGTAACAATGTAATTTAAATAAACAAATCTTAATGTAAGTAACAAGGCATTAACATGCTTAATATTGAAATAAGAGAGTGCAATCTTTTCAATGATTTCAGTCTGCAGTTTTCAAACAAGTGTTACAGTATTTTGCAGCAGTGAAATAGATCTCCACACTGTACTGTAAACTGAGTTAATCTACACATACCATGAATTGAGGTTAAGTTCTACACTGCATGTAGGAATTGAGAGTTGTTTTCCACTGCAGATACTATTAGCTGAGGGTTAAATTGCAGATATCATTAATTAACTAAATGTTGGTTGGGTGACTAACCAAGTGGAGGTCAAAGGCCAGAAGAAACGAATCCCTGCTCTCCATGACCAGTTCCCTCCCCTTCATTCCCATGGAATGGAATTGTGCCTTATCATGTGAGGGAGAGCTGAGTGCAAATGACAAGTCAGAATAGGACTCAAACCTGGGTTTCCAAATCGTGGCTTAGAGTTGCAGCTACACTGACTTCTTTGTGCTGCAGTTTTATTTTTCTAAGTACACTGCAAACTCTTTAACTTTGGTGGAAGTGAGCGTGCTTTAGTTTAATGTTTAGAACTATCTTTTTAAGATATTACAACAGTGCTGTGGCATGGTGAAACATTCCAGAGTACATGCAGTGACAGGCCAGAGCAATCACACAAGCAACACTAGCCTCTCAGAAATCTCCTCCCATCTGTTGGCTGAATGAGCAGGTTGGAGAGGATTTGGCAGCAGTTGTTGATTTGGCTCTCGACGGGTGGAACTTTTTTCAGCAAGGCTCCGAGCTCCCGAGACTGGCCAACTGCAAAGGCTGCCTGAAAGCGAACGTGCTGAGAGTGGGGGAGCCTTAAGCCACAGGACCATTTTTTTTTATTGCCTCGTCAACATTTTGCAACACCCAGGCAGGAATTGGATGCACTGCAGTGGTAACAGGAGGGGTGATCTGAACACGTGAAACTATAGTGCGCAAGTCATGGGGCTTGTGATCTGGAAAAGATTTTGCAAGAGCATGGGTCTTATGTGTTTATTATGACACAGATCACTAATAGCTTTGTACCGTGCCTCTGGGCACTCACCATCAATATTTGTTTTGGTTAAGGTGCCCCTTTTCGTTCATAAAGAGCAGGATGAAGCTGGTGAGGATGATGATGATGATTCTTGCTAATATTTAACCTCGATTGTTCTTCCAGGTTGACACAATCGCTCTGGGCCTCTACGTGTGAACAGCAAGTGTGAAATTGCCTGCTTGGCCATCAGTCAACAGCAAAGCTCACCTTGGTGGTGTGGTCATCTGATATATTGGTGGAGAGCAAACATCCATGATTCATTCCCAGCTTTCTGACACCTTATTTTTAGACCAGAAACACTGAGGTTCTCACAAGAGACAAGTTTCAAAGTGAAAGGTGGGTGGGGTGGGGGTGTTGGTGGTTGGTGGGGTGGACAGCAAAACAAGAAAAAGAGCCAGGACAGCAATTACTCGCCTAGATGCTGCTCTAAGCATGAACGTCCAGGCCCCAGGCAAAAGCTCAGCCAAACGAAAAGGCAAGCAGATCTCATTCTTCGGTGAGAACACCGGCATTATTCAACCAAGCCCATCTCGCCAAAGGAAGAACGGAATGATCCGCAGTGAAGCAGAGGTCTCGGGTGGCCTGGTCAACCCGCAGCCCCCTATTGTACCTGAGGCCCCTGCAAGGGGTGGGCAATGCCAGTCTGTCGCCTCTGATCTAGGAATGAATCGAGAGAGTAGTACAGCCACAGAGAGTGCCATGCCCCCAAACTGGGCTGCCTCCATTCTGATTGACCATCTGCCCACCAAGGGGGGCCTCAACTGGCAGACACCCTGCTCTTGGACTCAAAGCGCCACCCCGTTCGGTGCCAGTGTCGGGACAATGAGCATCATCGATTCCAATGCCGCAGGTCCCTTCTCTCACACTCTGACAAAGCAAGGGGCCATGACTCAGCTGCAGAAACAGCAACACCAGCAGACACCACTGCAGCATCAACCCCAACACCAACAGCAGAAACTACCACAGCATCAACACCGCCAACAGCAGAACCAGCTGCAGCATAAACAACATCAACAGCAGAACCAACCCCAACATCAACAGCAGAACCAACCCCAACATCAACAGCAACATCAACCCCAACATCAACAGCAGAACCAACCCCAACATCAACAGCAGAACCAACCCCAACATCAACAGCAGAACCAACCCCAACATCAACAGCAACATCAACAGCAGAACCAACCCCAACATCAACAGCAACATCAACCCCAACGTCAACAGCAGAACCAACCCCAACATCAACAGCAACATCAAGCTCAACACCAACAGCAGAACCAGCTACAGCATCAACTCCAACAGCAACACCAGCAGACCCAACAGCAGCATCAACCCCAACACCAACTACAGACCCAACTGCAGCATCAACTCCAACACCAGCAGACCCAACTGCTGCATCAACACCAACATCAGCAACAAAGTAATGAAGCTTTGTCTCAACATCAGTTCTTCCAGTATTCATACAGCCAGAGTCAGAAGCAAGAGCTGCCTCCAAAAACAGTATTAAACGTGTTCCATCAAGCTCATCAGCCATCACTCCTTCCCCTTTACAGTCATCAAGCACAAAGCATGTGCCAACAACACATATTCCAGCAGTTCTTCCCTCACCAGCAGCCGCCTCAGTCTCTAGGTCTGCAACGGGTTCAGATGAGCCATGGGTCAGATCCATCAACGCATCATGTGGTTTCAACTGCAGCTCAGTTTCAGCAACCTTCTGAGGCTCAGGTCAGCAAAGGCCTTCTTCAGAGGTCCACTGTGGTCAGCCACAAACAGGAACATCCATTGCATCAGCTGGTGACTGAGTTTCAAGCACCCTCAGCAAAACAGGCACAATACTCTTTCAAGGAAAGGAAGACGAAGCCCTCCCTGTTTGAGCTGCAGAGACTTGGGAATCCACCGGGCTCTGGGGATAATGTCAGGCAGCACTGGCCGCAAGCCTATGGGCCAGAACTCCAGAAGCTCCTGAACGTGCCATCAAACCATTGCACGCAGAACCAGCTCAAACTATTTGAGGTGGATTCACTTCAGTCAAAAAATGCGCAGGCAACTGAGTTGGACAACTGGAGTCAGAAAGAGCAGGAGAAAGCCCAGCTGTCTCAAGACAGTAGAAAGTCTGCTCAGGTCCCTGCCCAAGAAACTGCTTCAGAGGTTGAAGAGCCAGCCGATAGGGTTATGCAAAGCACGACAAGAAAAGGGAGAACTTCAAATGAAACTAATGGACTAGAGCCACAACAAGTATTGATGGAGCCCCTGTCCAGCTGGAATTCCTCAGCTGAGGTAAGCATTTAACTGTTGCTGAACATTCCAGTTCCTACTCGACCTCTCTCAGCACTTCAAAGCTGTGTCGCTTTCATCTTCCCCGGCCTTCCAATTTTCTCTTGAAAGCTTTGAAAAGCCAACAATTCCCGATCGCTACCTCTCCATCTACATAGAAAGAACTTGCATTTCTAATAACACCTTTCACAATCTAAAAGCTGTGCAGCCAATTAAATACATTTTGCAATATAATCACTGTTATAATGTAGGAAATACAGCAGCAAATTCACACACAGCAGGATTCCACGATGACGAGATAATCTGTTGTAACGATGTTAGTTGAAGGTTAATATTGGACAGGGTACCAGGGACAAGACCTTCCAATTAGGCACTTTACTAGCCTTCTGGGCTCTTCATTGAGTTCAACATTTCAGACCAGGAGCTCTGTCCTCCATTTTGAATTTTTTTCCCCCAAATGCCAGTCTGTATGTTGTTCTCATGCTTTTGCTTTCAAACAGCACTGACCTTTTTATTCTGCTCTGAACACCTACTCTGGACCAATGCTTTGCATCTTTAATACTATCATTACCACTCCATTTTGCCTTGTGTTCCTTGACATCTTTGTCATTTAATCTCTCCTGCCCTCTAACCTCTCCCTGACTTTCACTTTAGCTCCACCTGTCCCTCCGCCCCCCCCCTTTTTTTTTTCAACAGCGTAAAAACTCATCATATTCCTACCTCTCTTCAGTTCCAAAGAAGAGTCACGTTGGACTTGAAATGTTAACTCTTTTTCCACAGATGCCGCCAGACTTGCTGGGTTTTTCCAGCACTTTCTGTTTTTTATACCAGGGATAAGGTGGCAGCGAGGGTACTATGTAGCGATTTGTGAAACTATCCACTTTGGTAGGAAGAATGGTAAAGTTGGTGAATGGTAAAATGGCAAGAGACTAGTAAATGTTGACATTCAGAGGAACATAGGGGTACACAAAATGTAGAAAGTTACCATGCAGGTACAGCAAGCAGTTAGGAAGGTAAATGGTATGTTAACCTTTATTACAAACAGATTGGAGTACAAGAGTAAGGAAGTCTTGCTTGAACTGTGGAGGACTTTGGTGAGACCACCTGGAGTATTATGCACAGTTTCGTCTCCTTACCTAATGAAAGATCTACAATGGGGTACATCAAAGGTTCACTAGATTGATTCCTGGGGTGAGAGAGCCGTCCTATGATGAGAGATTGAGTAGAATGGACCTATCATCTCTGGAGTTTAGAAGAATGAGGGGTGATGTGATTGAAATGTGTCAAATTCTGAGGAGAAATTAGCATGATAGTTTAGATGTTCAGAGGTTGTTTCCTGTGGCTGTAGAGCCAAGAGCTAGAAGTTGTAATCAGATTAAGGGGTCAGCCATTTAGGACTGAGAAGACGAACTTCTTCACTAAAGGTTGTGAATGTTTGGAATTCTGTATCCCAGGGGGTTATGGATACTCAGTTGTTGAGTATATTCAAGGCTGAGATTGATAGGATTTTGGGCACTGAAGGGATCAGTGGATATTGGGATAGGGTGGACAAGTGGAGTGGAGCTAGAAGATTAGCCATGATATTGAATGGTGGAGCAGAGTCAAGGGACTTTATGAGCTGATCCTACTGTTGGCAATTTGTTAACTCTCTCGCTCTCCTTTGAATAGTGCCCTTGGATCCTTTACATCCACCTGAGATGAACCTTAGTTTAATATCTCATCTGAAAGATGACATCTCTGACACTGCAGTGCTGTCTTGGTACTGAACTGGGAGTGTTGTGCTGGACTACATGCTCTGGTTTCTGCAGTGGGGCTTGAACTCGCAACCTTCTGAGCAAGGAGAGAGTGAGATTTAACTGAGCCACAACTTCTTCCCTTTTTTGTCTTGGCTGGAGAGAGCAGTGGGGGGAATGACGTGTTGGGTAGGGACAATGGACCTCCTTGAATACTGCTCTGGATAACAGTAGGCTGATCATTGCTGTTGTGGATTGAGAGATGACCCCTGACTGTATGACCCACTGGTGTCAATGTGAGAGCAATTACATTGTCATGGTCCAATAATAATTACATTTTATAGCAAACGTTGTTAAGACAATTGCATTGTTAAAACGGGTGATGTGCATTGGTGCACCCATAAATGGGTACAGCTGTAGAGCTCCAGTGGGGAAAGGAAGTGGGAGTCTGTCACTGAGCTGGCTGAAGAATAAACCTTCTTGAGGCTAAAGACCAGCTTCAGATTCATTCTTCCCTTGGATACAATTATTGGAGTTAACAACAGGCTTCCTCCAGAGAGGGCAGTGGTCTGTCAAGGTGGGGGCTGATGGGTGGGTTTGTCTTATAGAGGATTTAGTGGTGTAAATGAGGTGCCCTCTGCCACCTTGCTGTCTGAAGGGGCACAACCAAAGAAGAAAGAACTGGAATTTATATAGCGCCTTTCGCGACTTCAGGATATCCACAGTAATTCAAAGCCTAACAGATCCAAACCAGTAATTGGTGCAGACAAAACCCTTTATGACCCCTTTGCTTCTTTGAAATGCCAGGACCAAAACCAAATTATTTGAGGATTAAAACATTCAATGCCATCTGTACAGGCGCATCCATTCCCAAAGCACAACTTCCAGCGTCACAGCAATCACAATGTACAGTGTACATATTACATGTACAGAAGGAAGACATTCAGCCCCTTATGCTCCTGCTGGTTCTTTGAAAGAGTTATCCAGTTAGTCCCACTCCCCCTGCTCTTTCCCCTTGGCCCTGAAACTTATTATTTTATCAAGTATTTAACCAATTCCCTTTTGAAAGTTACTATTGAATTTGCTTCCACCACCCTTTCAGTCAATGCATTCTGGATCATAACCACTTGCTGCATTAAAAAAAAATCTCCTCATCTGCTCTTCTGGTTCTTTATGGCTTTATGTATGTATAGTCCTGCAAAGAAAAACATCCCGTGATGTCTCAAGTGACTCTGACCGATGGATTCCTTCTCTTTCAACAGTTTGACAAGTTGAAATCTTAACTTTCTGTGTGGTCATTCCTGGGCCAATATTTATTGCTCAACCAACATCACTAAATCAGATTATTTGGCCATTGTCACATTGCTGATTGTGGGAGCTTGCTGTGCCTAAATTGGCTTTCGACTTCCTACATTGCAACAGTGACTATAGTTCAAAAGTGTTTAATTGGCTGGAAAGTGTCCTGAGGATGTGAAAGATGCTATAGGAATGCAAGATGTTAACTCTTGGCTAAACCGCATTTGGAGTGTGAGACATTTTTCTGGTCTCCATCTTGTAAAATAAAATATGAAATAGCACTGGAGAAAGTGTGGAGATTTTGAAAGATGATACCAGAATTGAGGGATCATATCAATAAAGACTAAACAGGCTGAGGATATTTTCTCAGGTAAAAAAGGAGGCTGAGGGGTAAACTGATGGAGGTGTTTAAGAGTATGATGAAAGGGTTTGCTAGGGTAGAGAAGATATTTTTACTTGTGGGGGAATCCAGATAAAGGGCCATAGATATAAGATAGTCACTAATAAATCCAATAGGGAATTCAGGAGGAATTTCTTTACCCAGAGAATGATCAGAATGTGGATAAATAAAAGCAAAATACTACAGATGATGGAAATCTGAAATAAAAGCAAAGTGCTGAAAATACTTAACAGGTCTGGCAGCATCTGTGGAGGGAGAGAGAGACAGAGTTAATGTTTTAAGTGGAATCTGACTCTTGAAAGAAGATAGAAATGTGATGGGTTTTGTGCTGTTGAAAAGAGAGAGGGGGAGGAAAAATAAAAGGGAAGGTCTGGGTGCCAAACTCTCTCCAGATCTTTCTTTCTCTTCTTCTCTCTGACCCCATCCCTTCTAATCCCACCTCTTGCTGTGTATTCACAATACCTCTGACTTCCCCTCTCTGACACTGAACGATTCGTCTCCACCCTAAACCAGCAGACCCTTTCACCTGCCTCCCCGCCCAACCCACCAGCCTCTTATCCACTCTTGATCTTTTTGTTGAGAACTGTCGGAGTGACATCGGCCATCTTAATTTCTCTGCTCCTTTCACTACAACCTATCTCTGAATTTTCTTCACTCTGTTCAAAGAACAAAGAAAAGTACAGCACAGGAACAGGCCCTTCGGCCCTCCAAGCTTGCGCCGATCATATCGCCTGTCAAACTAAAACATTTTGTACTTCCGAGGTCCGTATCCCTCTATTCCCATCCTATTCATGTATTTGTCAAGCTGCCTCTTAAACACCACTATCGTACCTGCTTCCACCACCTCCTCTGGCAGCGAATTCCAGACACTCACTACCCTCTGAGTAAAAAACTTGCCCCGCACATCTCCTCTATAGTTTTCTCCTCTCACCTTAAATCTATGTCCTCTAGTAATTGACTCTTCCACCCTGGGAAAAAGCTTCTGACTATCTACTCTGTCCATGCCACTTATAGTTTTGTAAACTTCTATCAAGTCGCCCCTCAATCTCCGTTGCTGTAGTGAGAACAATCCGAGTTTCTCCAACCTCTCCTCATAGCTAATAACCTCCAGACCAGGCAGCATCCTGGTAAACCTCCTCTGCACCCTCTCCAACGCCTCCATATCCTTCTGGTAATGTGGTGACCAGAATTGCACGCAATATTCCAAGTGTGGCCTAACCAAGGTTCTATACAGCTGCAGCATGACTTCCCAGCTTTTATACTCAATTTCCCTGCCAATGAAGGCAAGCATGCCATATGCCTTCCTGACTACCTTATCCACCTGTGTTGCCACTTTCAGTGACCTGTGGACCTGTACACCCAGATCCCTCTGCCCGTCGATGCACTTAAGGGTTCTGCCATTTACTGTATAATTCCTACCTGTATTAGACCTTCCAAAATGCATTTGTCCGGATTAAACTCCATCTGCCATTTCTCCGCCCAAGTCTCTAACCGATCTGTATCCCGTTGTATCCTTTGACAATCCTCTTCACTATCTGCAACTATGAACAACAGTTCACTTGGGTCTAACCCTGACATTGTTATTAAACCTGCTGACGAAGGTGATACTGTTGTTGTCTGGCATACTTACCTCTACCTTGCAAAGGCTGAGCGCCAACTCTCGGTCATCTATTCCTACCTGCCCTGGACCATGACCTCACCACAGGGCAACAAATTATTCCCAGGACTGTCACTGACCTCATCTCCTCTGGAGATCATCCCTCCACAGCATCCCACTTCACAGTCTCCTACCCTGAACATACAGCTTCTATCTCCTTCTTAAAACCCACAAACAGGACTATCCTGGTAGGCCCATCATTTCAACCTGACCCTGCCCCACTGAGCTTATTTCTTCTCATCTTGACTTTCTTTCCCCCTTGTCCAGTCTCTTCCCACCTCCAACCGTGAGTTTTCTGACATCCACGTCATTTCAACAATTTCCAGTTTCCTGGCCCTAACCGCCGCCTCTCCAACCCCTCTGACACCCCCCCGCCCCCACCACTCTCCACTCCTTCCTTGAACAGAGGCCCAAACAGTCCCCATCCACCATCACCACCTCTGCCTGACTGAACATGTTCTCTTCTTTTTATTCATTCACGGGAAGAGGGCATTGCTGGCTGGGTCAGCATTTATTGCCCCTGAGAAGATGGTGGTGAGCTGTTTTCTTGAACTGTTGCAGACCATGTGGTGTAGGCACACCCACTGTGCTGTTAGGGAGGGAGTTCCAGGATTTTGACCCACCGACAGCAAAAGAACGGTGATTATATTCCCAAGTTAGGATGATGAAAGGCTTGGAGGGGAACTGCCAGGTGGTGGTGTTCCCATCTATCTGCTGCCCTTGTCCTGCCGGGTTGTAGAGGTCACAGGTTTGGAAGGTGCTGTCCAAGGAGCCTTGGTGAATTCCTGCAGTGCATCTTGTAGATGGTACACACTGCTACTACTGTGCGTCAGTGGTGGAGGGAGTGATTGTTTGTGGATGTGGTGCCAGTCAAGCGTGCTGCTTTGTCCTGGACAGTGTCAAGCTTCTTGAGTGTTGTTGGAGCTGCACTCATCCAGGCAAGTGGAGAGTAATCCATCACACTCCTGATTTGTGCCTTATAGATGGTAGACAGGCTTTGGGGAGTTGAGAGGTGAGTTCCTTGCCGCAGGATTCCTAGCCTCTAACCTTCTCTTGTAGCCACAGTATTTATATGGTTAGTCCAGTTCAGTTTCTGGTCAATGGTAACCCTCAGGATGTTGATAGTGGGGGGATTCAGTGATGGTAATACTATTGAATATCAAGGGGCAGTGACCACACCACTTGTGTGGCGTGAATGTTACTTGCCAGTTGTCAGCCCAAGCCTGGATGTTGTCCAGTTCTTGTTGCATTTGGACATGAGCTACTTCATTGAAAAAATTCTCCTTTAACTTGTCTCACTTCCTCCAAATAAAAGGTGTTGCTCTGGATACCCAGGTGGGTCCTAGTTATGCCTGTCTTTTGCTGGGATATGTGGAACATTCCTTGTTCCAGTTCCTCCTAAACCAAACCCTGCGTCAACTCTTTTTCTGGTATGTTGATGACTGTATCCATACCACTTCCTGTTCTCGTCTGGAACGGGAAAAATTCATCAACTTTGCTTCCAATTTCCACCCTTCTATCACCTTTACATGGTTCAACTCCAACACTTCCCTTCCCTTCCTTTCTTTAACTTCTCTGTCTCTGTTTCTGGGAATAGGCTGTCTAATAATATTCATTATAACTCCTCCCACCCACAGAGCTACCACCAGCTATGCTTCCTCTCTTCCTGCCTCCTGGAAGGGCTCTATTCCGTACTCCCAGTTTCTCCATCTCCATCGCATCTGTTATACTGCAACCTTCCACAATGGCGCTTCTGATATGTCTTCATTTTTCCTCAACTAAGGACTCCCCAAACTCTGGTTGACAGGGCCCTCAACCATGCCTGACCCATTTCTCGTGCTTCTGCTCTCATCCCTTCCCATTCCCTCCCAGAACCACAGTAGGATTCCTATTGCCCTCACTTTCCATCCCACAAGCCTCCACATTCAAAGGATCACCCTCCGACATTTCCACCACCTCCAGCATGATGCCACCACTAAATATTTTGAACGGGACTGTTTCCTCTGTGACACCATGGTCCATTCCTCAGTCACCCCCAACACCTTGTCCCTTCCTACAGTATCTTCTGTGCAATTGCAGAAGATGTAACACCTGCCCTTTTAGCCCCTCTCTCCTCACCATTCAAGACACCAAACACTTTTTCCAGATGAAGCAGCAATTTATTTGTACTATTTTCAAGCTTCACTGCTCACAATGAGTTCTCCTCTACATTGAAGAAACCAAAGCAGATTGGGTGACCGCTTTACGGAACACCTTCACTCGGTCCACGTTCCGAAAGCGTGGCCCTAAGCTTTTGGTTTCTTGGTATTTAATTCACCACTTTGTTCGCATGCTCACGTTTCTGTCCTTGGCCTGCTGCAATGTTCCAGTGAAGCCCAATGCAAGCTGGAGGAACAGCATCTCATCTTCCGATTAGGCGCTTTACAGCCTGCTGTATTCAACGCGGAGTTCAACAACTTCAGACCATAAACTCCGTCCATCATTTTGATTCTTTTCGCCATATGCTGGTCTTAAATTTGCTTTTGGACAGTTGTTTATTATTCTATTTGCACTTGCTCTGGACAAATGCTTTGTTTCTTTACAACAACCATTACCACTCCCTTTGCCTTTTGTTCCATGTTAGTCATTTATTCTTTCATGCCTTCTAACCCATCCAGATCTTCCCTTTTGTTCTTCCTCCACTTACTCTGCTTTTCAACACCATAAAACCCATCCTTCAATTCTCAAGAAGAGTGATATTCAACTCAAAGCATTGACTTTGTTTCTTTCTCCACAGATGCTGCCAATCCTGTTGAGTATTTCCAGCACTTTCTGCTTTTAGGTTGCAATGTGGAACTTGCTACCACAGTGAATGGTTGAGGTGACTGGCATTTAAAGGCAACCTGGATAAACAGATGAGGGAGAAAGTAACGGAGCATTTGGTAATATGGAGTTAGAGTGGGAGGTGGCTCGAGAGGAGTGTAAACATCAGCGTGGACTAGTTAACTGATTTTCCTGTTTGTGTGATGTACTTCCTATCTAAGCCTTTTTCCTGCATGGTGTTTTTGGGAAGAGAAGGTGAAAATCCAATGCTGTTGTTTTCTTTCAGACTCCGGAGGATGACTCCCAAGAAGAAAGGAAGAGAAGGACCATTGGACCCTCGCAGGTCACAGCGGAACCCGCAGCCCCTAGGGCTCGGCTTGATGACAGCTGCCTAATGCCGCTTGTAATACCAGTATCAGTGCCAGTTCGAAAGGTGGACTCTGTTACAACAAACGCTGACAGGACAGAGGATGGGGAATCCCAGACAAACTCCAATGAAAAGGATCTATCTGAGCTGAATCTATCCTTATTAACAACCCGCCGGCGTAGATTGAGTAGAGGCTCAGGAGCAGAGCACTCAGTGCAGGTAATGTCCCTTTATAACAACATGCATCTATATAGAATTTTTAATGTAACCAGAGAGACATAGTCATTATGGCACAGGAGGAGGCCATTCTACCCATCGAGTCTATGCTGGCTGACTAGAGCAATCAGTCAGTCCCATTCCCCGCTCTAACCCTATAGCCCTGCACGTTTATTTCCCTCAACTACCCATCCAATTTCCTTTTGAAATCATTGATTGTCCCCACTTCCATCTCATAGACAGCGAGTTCCAGGTCGTTACCACTCACTGTGCAAACAAGTTCTTCCTAATATTCCCCCTGCACCTCTTGCCCAAAGCCTTAAGTCTGTGTCCCCTAGTCCTTGTACCATCAGCTAATGGGAACATCTTTACTTTGTCTAGCTTATCTAAACCTGAAATAATCTTGTATATCTCTATCAAACTTCCCCTCAATCTCCTTTGCCCCAAAGCGAATAATCCCAGTTTTTCCAACCTAACCTTGTAGCTAAAATCTCTCACCCCTGGAATCATTCTGGTAAATCCCTATTGCATCTTCTCAAGAACCCTCACCTTCTTCCTAAATTGTGGGGACCAGAACTGGACACAATACCCTAGTTGTGGCCTAACCAGAGTTTAATGAATGTTTAGTATCACTTCCCTGCTTTAGTATTCGATACTCTATTTATGAAACCCAAAATCCCATATGCTTTGCTAATTACTCTTTCAGTATGTCCTGCCACTTTCAGGGATGTTTGCATGTGAATCCCTATGTCCCTCTGGCCTTGCACATTCTTTAGAACAGTACCATTAAGTATATATTGCCTCTCCCTATCTCTTCTGCAAAAGCAGGGAAGTGATGCTAAACATTCATTTAAACTCTGGTTAGGCCACAACTAGTCATGGTTACCACAATTTAGGAAGGAGGTGAGGGTTCTTGAGAAGATGCAAAAGGGATTTACCAGAATATTATCTCACAATTCTTTGTATGAAATTCCATCTGTTACTTGTCTGCTCATTCTGCTAATCTATTTATGTCCTATTGCAGCCGATTGGTATCACCCTTATTGTTTGCCACTCCTCCAAGGAACTTAACAGGAGATTATTCAGAGAAAAATCTGACTGAGCCAAAGGAGGAGATATTAGGATAGGTGAAGAGGTAGGCTTTAAGGAATGTCTTAAAGGATAGCAAGGCAGAGGGATTTAGGGAAGGAATTCCAGAACTGCTTAATTGAAGGCACAGCGGCCAATGGTGGAGTGATTAAAATCAGGGATGCGCAATAGGCCAGAAATGGAGGAGACTGATGTAGGGAGGATGAGGCCAAGGAGTAATTTAAGCATGAGGATGAGAATTTTAATGCTAAGATATTGCTGGAATGGGGGCCAATGTAGATCAGCGAGAACAGGGGTCATGGGGGAAAGGGATTTGATGCAAGTTAGGGAACGGGCAGCACAATTTTGGATGAGCACAAGTTTATGAAGGGGGTGAGGTGAGAGGCTAGCCAGGGAAGCATTGGAATAGTTTAGTCTAAAGGTAACAAAGGCATGGATGGGGGTCTCAACAGCAGATGAGCTGAACCGGGGCAGAGACGGGTGATTTCAGGAAAGTGACCAAATGCTTTGAGGTTTGCTTAGGCAATTCTTTTCCCCCACATTTGATCTGACACTGTCCTAATTTTTTCAGTAAAGACCTGATTTACTTCACTTGACACTATGCTGGGTTTTGGATGAACCGTTTGAAACATCAGGCCTAGACTTAAGAGAACAAAGGTAGACTGGTTGTGTACAACCTCATCAGCAGTATGAGAACTGGTAAACACTTGCTGGAGTGCAATAAACACAGTCCACTTGGCCTATCAATCATATTCTTTTTGCAGGTCAATTGACAAATCCAGCATTTGTTGCCCATCCTTTAGTTGCCTTTAGATGGTGATGCTGGGCAGCTTCTTGAATCAGTAGACTGAGTGGTTGACTTGGTCATTTCGGAGAGCAGTTAAGAGTCAAGTTTTAAGATTTTATCCTTCTAAAACGCAGGCAGTGGTTTAACTGGTACCGGAGGATCTAAGTACTGCTTTAAATTTACAGCTTGACTATAAATAGATCAACTATTTATAGCTTAACTATAGTTAAACTACTTGGTATAACTACAGATAGCAGTTGAGTAATATTTCTAAACTTGCAACCTAATTATTTAAATTGGACACAATAAAGATGGCAGGGCAGGTGATGTGCAAGCTGGTGAACACCAGTGTGATTCACAGCAACCACATCTGAAGTAAGTGTCTGCAGCTCGAGGAACTTTGGCTCAGAGTTGATAAGCTGGAGTCCAAAGTTCGGACACCGCAATACATCCGGGTGGGGGAAAGTGACTTGGACACTTGGTTCCAGGAGGCAGTCTTAGACTAGGTACTTCAAATTTGGTCCATGGTCAGGGACAGGAGGGTGTGGCTAAGGGGTTCCAGAAGGTAACAATGGAGGAGCCTCAGCCCTTGCAATTGTCCAACTGTTTCAAGGTTCTAGCAACTGGATGAGAACAAGGACTGTAGGGAGGATGAGCAAACTGACCACAGCAGCATGATGCAGGGAGCCATTCAAGTGGGGGAGTAATAAGTAATGTAGTTACAGTAGGGGACAGTATAGTTAAGAAGATAGATACTGTTCTCTGCAGCGCAAGTCCTGAAAGCTGTGCTGCCTGCCTGGAGCCAAGATTAAAGATATTTCCTCAGGGCTGGAGAGGAACTTGGATGTGGAAGGGAAGGATCCAGTTGTCGTGGTCCATGTGGGTACCAACAACATATAGACAGGACTAAGAAAGAGGTTCTGCTGAGGGAACGTATGTAGCTAGCAGCTAAATTTAAAAAGCAGAACCACAAAGGTAATAATCTTTGGATTACTACATAAACCACAAGCAAATTGGCATAGGGTAAATGAGATCAGAGAGTTGAATGTGTGGGTGAAATATTGGTGTGGGAGAAATTGGTTTTGATTCATTGGGCACTGGCCCAGCACTGTGGAAAGAAGGAGCTGTACCATTGCAACTGCCTTCACCTGAACCACTCAGTGTCTTGGTGAATCATATAACTATGGCTGCAGAGAGGGCTTTAAATTAAGTAATGGGGGAGTGGTGGCAGTGGGGAGGGTTCATGTGAGGACAGATTTAGAAAGTTTAAGAGAAAGGACAAGGCAATAGTGCAGCATAGCAATGTGAGTAATGATAACCAGAGTGGGACAGAGCGTAAAAACGTAAGAGCGCACCAGCAAGAAAGGTCAGAATTGGAAAAAATGGTAAAAAGACAGAATTAAATGCTTTTTATCTGAATGCACACAGCATTTGTAACAAGGTGGATGAATTGAAAGCACAATTAGAAATAAATGAGTACGATATGGCAGCCATCACAGAGATATGTTTGCAAAGTGACCACGGCTGGGTCTTGAATATTCATGGACATTTGACAATTCGGAAGGACAGGAAAAAAGGAAAAGGAGGTGGGGTGGCTCTATTAATAAAGGGTAAGATCAATGCAATGATGAGAAACGATCTTGGTTCGGAGGATCAAAATATAGTGATTCTGATTGTCTGAGTGGAGATAAGAAATAACAAAGGAGAGAAGTCACTGGTACGAGTGGTTTATAGGCTCTCTGACAGTGGTTTACACTGTAGAACAGAGCATAAATCAATAAATAATGGGGGCTTATAAGAAAGGTACTGCAATAATTGTGAGAGATTTTCATTTTTATATAGATTGGATGAATCAAATTGACAAAAGCAGCCTGGAGGATGAGTTCAAAGAGTCTATTCAGGATGCTTTCTTAGAGCAATATGTTCTGGAATCAACCAGGAAACTGACTATTTTAGATCTGGTAATGTGTAATGAGACAGAATTAATTAATGACCTCCATAGTAAAGGATCCCCCAGATAAAAGTGATCATAGCATGATAGATATTCACATTCAGTTTGAGGGTGAGAAACTTCAGTCTAAAACTACTGTCTTAGAGGTAATTACAAGTACACAAAGACAGTTGGCTAATGTGAAATGGGAAAATAGGTTAAAAGGTAAGACAGTAGAGAAGCAGTGGCAGACATTTAAGGAAGTATTTCATAACTCTCAGCAAAGATACATTCCATCAACAAAGACTACAAGAAGGATACACCTTCCATGGCTAAGTAAGGAAATTAAAGATGGTATCAAATTGAAAGAAAAGATGTCAGAAGATAGGGAAAATTTTAGAAATCAGCAAAGGATGACTAAAACAAAAACCAAGAGAAGAAAGCAAAATACTGCAGATGCTGGAAACCTGAAATACAACAGAAAATGCTGGAAAAACTCCGCAGGTCTAGCAGCATCTGTGGAGCGAGAAAGAGTTAACGTTTCAAGTCCATATGAGAGTCCTGTTCTGAAAAAGAGTCATATGGACTTGAGACATTAACTCCGTTTCTCTCTCCACAGATGCTGCCAGACTTGCTGAGTTTTTCCAGCATTTTCTGTTCTTATCAAGAGGGAGAAATTGAAATATGAGAGAAAACTGGCAAGAAATATAAAAACAGATGATAAAAGCTTTTACAGGTATATAAAAAAGAAGAGAGTAGCTAAAGTAAACGTTGGCCCTTTAGAGGGTGAGGCCGGGGCATTAATAATGGGAAACAAAGAAATGGCAGAGACTATGAACAAGTATTTTTATCTGTCTTCACAGTCCAAGATCTAGAAAACATTTCAAGAATAGTAGAAAATCAAGAGCCATAAGGGAGGGAGGAACTTAAAACAATCACAATCACTAGAGAAAAAGAACTAGGAAAAGTAATGAGACTGAAGGGGAACCAGTAGATGTGGTGTACTTGGATTTCCAAAAGACATTCAATAAGGTGTAACATAAAAGGTTACTGCATAAGATAAGAGCTCATGGTGTTGGGGTAATATGTTAGCATGGCTAACTGATGGGAAACAGAGTTGGGTTATATGGGTAATTTTCAGGATGGCATACTGTAACCAGTGGAGTGCCACAGGGATCAGTGCTGGGGTCCCAACTATTTACTATCTATGTTAATGACTTGGATGAAGGGATCGACTGTATTGCATCCAAATGTTCTGATGATACAAAGGTAGGTAGGAAAGCAAGTTGTGAGGAAGGTACAAAGAATCTGCAAACGGTTATAGATAGGTTAAGTGAGTGGGGAAAAAATGGCAAATGAGTATAATGTGAGGATGTCTACTTGGCAGGAAGAATGGAAAAATAGAACATTATTTAAATGGAGAGAGACTGCAGAACTCGAGAGTACAGAGGGATCTGGATATCCTGGTACATGAATCACAGGAAGTTAGCTTACAGGTACAGTAAATAATTATGAAGGCAAATGAAACGTTGGCCTTTATTGCAAGAAGGATGGAGTATAAAAGTAGGGAGGTCTCGCTATAGCTGTAAAGGGCATTGGTGAGATTTCACTTGGGAGTACTGTGTACAGCTTTGGTCTCCTTATTTAAGGATGGATATACTTACATTGGAATCAGTTCAGAGAAGGTTCACTAGGCTGATTCCTGGGATGAGGGGGTTTTATGAGGAAAGGTTGAGCAGGTTAGGCCTATGAGAAGAATGAAAGGTGATCTTATTGAAACTTTTAAGATTCTGAGGTGCTCGACAGGGTAGATGCCGAGAGGATGTTTCTTTTCCGTGGGGAAATCTAGAACTAAAAATAAGGGGTTTTGTATTTAAGACGGTGATGAGGAGAAATTTATTTTCTCAAGGGTCTCTGGAATTCTCTTCCCCAGTGAGCAGTGGAGGCTGGGTCACTGAATTTGTTCAAAGCATTGCTGAGTTAGATTTTTGATCAACAAAGCAGTTGAGGGTTATGGGGGACAGGAAGGAAGGTAGAATTAAGGCCACAATCAGATCAACCATGATCTTATTGAATGGTGGAGCAACCTCAACAGGCCGAAAGGCCTACTCCTCCTCTTTCTAACTACATTTTCAACCACCTGTGGGTCTGGAGTCACATGCCAAAACAAGTAAGGTTGGCTGTTTTCCTTCCCTAAAAAAACATTAATGAACCAGATGAATCTTTTTTGCCAAGCTTACAGCTCTGTGGTTCCTTTTTAAAATTTCTGCCCCATTTCTGCCCTGTTTTCAAACCAGTGGGATTTGAACTCCTGTTTTCTGGATTTTAGTGCAGGCTTCTAGTCAAGTACCATAGCCATCAAATCATAGTGCCCAAGGTGAATTCAGATGATTGAGGCACACTCCAGTACCTAGTCTCTGTGACCACTGTTCTATGTGGAAGCCTAGATGACGAGCGCCAGTAGTTAATTCTCCCTCGGGGATATCACCTTTGAGCCTCATCCTCTCTTTCCCTGGGCCTTACATGATGCATTTTCCAGTAGGCAATCACTGCATAGTGATTCTGGGTGTTAACCCTGCCTGATTCCCCCTACCCCTCCTTAGCTCCAGGGTAGTGAGGCCAATTATAATGCTTGTGCTCTGTCCTAGTTGAGATCAGCTAACTCAACACTAACTGAAGATTGAAGTTAGGAACAAAGGACATTTGGCCTGTCAAGTCTGCTCTGCCACTCAATTACATCATGGCTGATCATCTACCTCAATGTCACATTCCCGCACTATCCCATATTCCTTGATGTCATTAGTCTCCAGAAATTTATCGATTTCTGTCTTGAACATGCTCAACGATTGCGCTTCGACAGTCTTCTGGGATAGAGAATTCCAAAGATTCACCATCCTCTGTGTGAAGAAATTCCTCCTCTTCTCAGTCTCAAATGGGCTACCCCTTATCCTGATATTGTCCCCTAGTTTTAGACTCACCAGCCAGGGGAAGCATCTTATCTACATCTACCCTGTCACCCCGTAAGAATTTTGCAAGTTTCAATGAGGTCACCCCTCATTCTTTGAAACTCTAGGAAATACAGACCCAGTCTCCCCAATCTCTCCTCACAAAACAATCCCACCATCCCAGGGATTAATCTGGTGAACCTCCATTGCACCCCCTCTATGGCAAATATACCCTTCCTTAGATAAGAGGATCAAACCTGTACACAATATTCCAGGTGAGGTCTCACCAAGGCAGCACACAACTGCAGCAAGACATCTTTACTCCTGTACTCAAGTCCCCTTGCAATGAAAGCCAACATACCATTCACCTTCCTAATCACTTGCTGCACCTGCAGGCTAACTTTTAGTGACTCATGAACAAGGACACCCTGGTCCCTTTGGACACCTGCACTTCACAGCCTCTCACCATTTAAGAAATATTCTGCCTTTCCGTTTTCCCTACCAAAGTGAATAACTTCACACTTATTCACATCATATTCCATCTGCCATGTTCTGGCCCATTCACTTAGCCTGTCCAAGTCCCTTTGAAGCCTCCTTGCATCCTCCTCACAATTTATATTCCCATCCAGTTTGGTGTCATTGGCAAATTTGGAAATATTATGATTGATCCCCACATCCAAATCATTTATA
Organism: Cetorhinus maximus; assembly: GCF_964194155.1. Classification (NCBI taxonomy): domain Eukaryota; kingdom Metazoa; phylum Chordata; class Chondrichthyes; order Lamniformes; family Cetorhinidae; genus Cetorhinus; species Cetorhinus maximus. The sequence goes on from NC_135896.1 coordinate 74,164,383, forward strand.
TAGATTGTGAACAGCTGTGGACTTAGCACTGATCCTTGCAGTACCCCACTAGTAACAGCCTTCCATCCTGAGAATGATCCATTTATTCCTATTCTCTGTTTTCTGTCTGTTAACCAATTCTCAATCCATACTAGTATATTTCCCCCAATCCCATGCATCTAATTTTATTTACTAACCTTCTGAAAATCCAAATGCACCACATCCACTAGTTCTTCTTTATCTATGCTACAAGTAACATCCTCAAAAATCTCCAAGTTGGTTAAATACAATTTCCTTTCATAAATCCATAGTGACTCTGCCCAATTTTACCTTTCTTTTCTATATGTCCAGTTGTCATACCCTTTATAATACATTCTAACATTTCCCCTACTGCTGACATCAAACTAACATGGCTGTAGTTATCTATTCTCCCTCTTTCTCCCTTCTTGAACTGTGGGGTTACATTTGCTATATTCCAGTCTGCAGGAACCTTTCCAAAATCTATTGAATTTTGAAAGATAACCACCGATGCATTCACTGTCTCTCTAGCCACCTCCATCAACACTCTGGGATGAAGCTCATCTGGTCCAGTGGATTTATCAACCCAGTTAACCTTTCAAGTACTACCTCTTTACTAATTCTAATCTCTTTTAGTTCTTCAATTTCACAAGTCCCTTGGTGGCCTAGTATTTCTGGGAGATTTTCTATGTCTTCTTCTGTGAAGACAAATGCAAAATAACTGTTTAATTTCTCTATCAATTCTCTGCTCTCCACTATAAATTCTCCTGTCCCCACCTGTAATGGGCCCACATTTGTCCTTGCTGATCTTTTTCCTTCTCATGTACCTAAAGAAGCTTTTACAATCCGCCTTCATGTTCCTTGCTAGTTAAGTTTGCTTGGCACGTAGGAACAGGAGGAGGCAATTTGGTCCCTTTGAGTCTGTTCTGTCATTCAACTAGATTATGGTTGATCTGTATCCCAACTCCACTTCCAGCCTTTGCTTCATATCCCTTATCACCCTTAATGAACAAAAATCTGTCAATCTCAGTTTGACATTTTCACATTGATCCCCAGCCTCGACAGCTTTTTGGAGATGAGTTCCAAATTTCCACTACCCTTTGTGTGAATGCTTTTTGACATTACCCCTGAACTCTAATTTTATACCCTCTTGTTCTGAACTCCCCCACCAGGGAAATAGTTTCTCACTATCTAGTCTATGAAATCCTTTACTCATCTTAATCACTTAATTAGATCGCCCTTTAAGCTTCTATGTACAAGGGAATAATACAAACCTATGGCTCAGTTACAGACAGAGCTATGCTTTTTCTTTTATTCATTCATGGGATGTGGGAGTCACTAGCGAGGCCAGCATTTATTGACCATAATTGCCCTTGAGAAGGTGGTAGTGAGCTGCTTTCTTGAACCGCTGCAGTCCATTTGGTGTAGGTACACCCACAGTGCTGTTAGGGAGGGAGTTCCATGATTTTGATCCAGCAACAGTGAAAGAACTGCAGTATATTTCCAAGTCAGGATGGTGATTGACTTGGAGGGGAACTTCCAGCTGGTGGTGTTCCCATCTATCTGCTGCCTTTGTCCTTCTAGTTGGTAGCGGTCATAGGTTTGGAAAGTGCTACAGATGAGTTCGTGCAGGGAGTAAGTACGGTGAAATCTGTATGAACAGACACTTAATGAGAGACCCAAATAACTTATATGGTGAAGGGAGTCTGATGCCATAGACATTCGCAAACTAGAAACCATGGGCAGTCTTAAATGTACCAAGCCCTTGTTCAGACGACACTTAGAGTACTGTGTGCTGTTCTGGTCACCATATTATATACAGGCATTGGAGAGTGTGCAGAGAAGATTTACAAGGATAATACTGGAAATGTGTGGGTCTCTTTTCCCCTTCTTGAAAAAGGAGAGCTGAGAGGTGACCTGATAGAGGTCTTTACAATTATGCAAGGTTTTGAAAGAGTGGATACAGAGAGAATGTTTCCTGTTGTGGGGAAGAGCTAACTAGAGGCCATCAATATGAGGTTGTCACCAAGATATTCATCCAATGGGGAATTCAGGAGAAACTTATTTTTTTCAAAGAGTGCTGAGAATGTGGCACTCAATACTACAGGGAGTGGTTGAAGTGAATAGTATAGATGCATTTAAGGGGAAGTTAGGCAAGCATGTGAGGGCGAAGGAAATGGAGAGCTACAATGGTAGATTTAAATAAGGAAAGGAGAGGCTCGAGCAGAGGATAAATAGCAGCATGCACTGGTTGGGCCAAATGGCCTGTTTCCATGTCATAAATCCCATATAATTACTTAAAGCACAGAACATATTGTGTAGCAAAGGTACTGGATCTGAAATTTTCACTGAGTTGAGAACATTGGTGCTTTTTGCAGCTCACCTTTTCTTTGTTTCCATATTCTCATGAGATCAGTGGCTGGTCAGTGTGTGGCAGCGGTTGGTTTTGGAAAAGAAACTCCTTTTGTGGAATGGCGAGCTCTTTACCCAGCATGCACAGTGGCAGAGAAACCACCCTATCTCTGGGATTGAATGCTTGCATGGCTCTCACCCAGGCATAGAACGCTTTCTCTGCTGATAACGGTGCTTGATAAAAGCCTCTCCATTCTACTGAGAAATTTACAGTGTATATATAGTGACCATTTTGAAAATAAAGACAGCTGATGCCAGTCCCTAAGATGTCTGTAGTTTACAGGTTTCACAGTACAGTCTGTTGTGTTTCTGAATAAAATATGATGCCTATCTTTGCAGGAGGATGCTAGCTCCAGAGGTCACGTGAACCTGACAGCCAAACTGAAACGGCGGCCCAGACCGGAGCCCCTCTTCATTCCACCCAAGCCTCTCAACCATGTCTCTGTCATCACTTACCCACCTGGCACCCTCTACCAGAGCAACCTGCGCTCGCCAGTCAGGCTGCTGGACCATCCCATGGACAAGAACTTCCAGCCTCCGCCCTACACTCCCCCACCTATCCTCAGCCCCATGCGGGAGGGCTCAGGACTCTACTTCAATGCCTTCCTGTCTTCCTCAAGCAATTCATCCCAACCAGTCACCCCAAGGTCTACACCTAAAACCTGTTTAAGCCAATCAAGTGAGTTCTTTGTCAATTGACTTTTCTCCTTCCCCTGCTGTGATATGTGGATAGATGCACAATATATGAAACCTCCCATAAACAAGCTCTCCTTATCCATGACTGTGTTGACACATATATTCTAGGGACTCATAATTGTGGCAGTGTGGAATTTTTAAATCAAACCTGCACAAATATCTCCATATCCCAGAAGCATGTTACTATTCTAGATTCTTGTATATCTGAAATTGAATTGTGTGTTAAGCAGAGAGTGAGATGAAGTGGGGATCAGAGCTCTAGTATAGAAAGAAGAACTAGAATTTATATAGTACCTTACACAACCTCAGAATGTCCTTATAAACCACATCCCAATTTAAAGTGGCCAGACAATCTATTTCTGGATCCTTGGTGTCTTTGTGTCTCTCGCTGGCGCTGTCTGTCTTTCTCTCTCTTTCTGTCGCTCTCTATGTTGCTCGCTCGCATTCTCTCTCTCTCTCGCATTCTCTCGTGTTCTCATCCCATCTCTGCCCTTATCTCTCACTCTCTCTCTCCCCCCCTCTCTGTCTGTCTGTGTCGCTCGCTCGCATTCTCTCTTGCTCTCTCTCTCTCTCGCATTCTCTCGTGCTCTCATCCCATCTTTGTCCTTATCTCTCTCTCTCTCTCTCTCTCCTAATCTTTCCCCTCCTCTCTTTCTGCATCTCCTCCTCTCTTTACCCTCCCCTTTGGCTCTTTCTTCTCCCAGCCCTCCCTCCCTCCTTTCCTCTCTATCCCCTCCTTGCCTCTTCCAACCTTTCTCCCCACCCCTCTTGTGTTCCTTCCACCCTTTACCTCACTTGTGCTCTCTCGGCGCTTTCCCCTCCTCCATCACAGTGCAGAATTTGGTACAACGGCAGTGATTCATTGTATACAGTGTAATGAATATACAATCTGCTGAAATGCGTGTTTCACAGCCTTGTGTTCAAATCCCTTCATGGCCTTACCACAACAACCTGCAATTATATGGTGTCTTTGAAGTGGTAAAATGTCCCGAGGAACATTGCCAAACAAAATTTTACACTAAGCCACTTGAGAAGGTATTAGGACGGGTGGCCAAAATCTTGGTCAAAGATGTAGATTTTAAGACGAATCTTTAAGCAAGAGAGAGAGGGTAGAGGCTTAGGGATGGAATTCCTGAAATCTAAAGGAACAGCCACCAATGTTGGAATGAAGGAAATCGGGAAGGTGTGCAAGAGGCCAAATCGGAGCGGTGTAGAAATCTCAAAGGGTTGTAGGGTGACAGACTGTCACAGAGCTAGGAAAGGATAAGGCTCTATGCAGTTCCATTTTGATTTTTGTCTAATTACACTCCTGTGAAGCACTTTGGGACATTTTGCTAGGTGCTATATACAGACTTCAACTTGCATTTATAAGGTGAAGAGGGTTGTGAGATTTCATACATGGCTGCCCCCACCTACCACCTCTTGCTCTGGGCCTTTAAGGTGGCTGACGATTGTAATATTTTATCTCTCCTCTAGACAGTGTAGAGACCCCTCCTCCGGTTCTCTCCCTCATGAGTGAAGCCACACCGGCAAGCATTGAACCGTAAGTAACCGCAAAAGGTGCTGCCTTTCCTTTTTACACATACAGGTTTCCTGTTGAAAGGTGGCATAATAACAAGCAAGCAAGTGTGCCTATAATAGATGTCAGGTGGATTATACAACTAAGAACCAGGCTGAATACAGAAGGTTCAGAGGGGAATTGAAAAAACAAATAAGAAACAAAGAGAGAGTATGAGAAGAACTGGCTGCTAACATAAAATGGAATCCTAAAGCTTTTTATAGGCATGTAAATAGTAAAAGGAGGAGCGTGGCTGATTAGAGACCAAAAAGGGGATCTATGCATGGAGGCAGGGGGCATTGCTGAAGCATTAAATTAATCTGTCTTTACAAGAAGGTCATGGTGAAAGAGGAGGTAATTCATACACTTGAAGGTTTAAAATTGATAAGGTGAAGGTATTGGATAGGCTGTCTGTACTTAAAAGTTGATAAGGCACCAGGGACCGGGTGGTTCATCCAAGGATACTGAGGGAAGAGAGAATGGAAATTGCGGGGGCACTGGGCATGATTTTTCAACCTTCCTTAGACTGCGGGGTGGTGCCAGAGTACTGGAGAATTGCAAGTGTTACATCCTTGTTCAGAAATGGGTGCAAGGATAAACCCAGCAACTACAGGTCAGTCAGTTTAACTTTGGTGGTGGGGAATCTTCTCCAAACAATAATTCGGGACAAAATTAATAGTCACTTGGGCAAATGCAGGTTAATTAAGGAAAGCCAGCATGGATTTGTTAAGGGCAAATTGTGTTTAACTAACTTGCCTGAGTTTTTTGATGAGGTAACAGAGATGGTAGATGAGGGTAATGCTGTTGATGTGGTGTACCTGGACTTCCAGAAGGCATTTGATAAAGTGCTACACAACAGACTTTTGAGCAAAGTTAGAATTCATGGAATGAAAGGAACAGTGGCAACATGGTTATGAAATTGGCTAAGTGACAGGAAACAGAGAGCAGTGGTTAATTGTTGCTTTTTCAGACTGGAGGAAGGTTTATAGTGGAGTTCCCCAGGGGTCAGTGTTAGGACCCCAGCTCTTCCTGATATATATTAATGACCTAGACCTTGGTGTACAGGGCACAATTTCAAACTTTGCAGACCATATAAAACTTGGAAGTATTGTGAACTACGAGGAGAATAGTGTAGAACTTCAAAAGGACATAGACAGTTTGGTGGCATGGGTGGACGAATGGCAGATGAAATTTAATGCAGAGAAGTGTGAAGTGATTCATTTTGACAGAAAGAATGTGGGTAGACAATATGAAATAAAGGGTACAGTTCTAAAGGAGGTGTAGGAGTAGAAAGACCTGGGTGTATATGTTTATAAATCATTGAAGGTGGCAGAACAGATTAAGAGTGCGGTTAATGAAGCATGCAGTATCCTAGGCTTTATTAATAGGGACATAGAGTACAAGAGCAAGGAGGTTATGATAAACCTGTTTCAACACTAGTTCGGCACCTATTGCTTCCAGTTCTGGGTGCTGCACTTTAGGAAGAATGTGAAGGCATTAGAGAGGGTGCAGGGAAGATTTGCAAGAATGGCTCCAGGGATGAGGGACTTCAGTTACATGGAATAAATGGGAGAAGTTGGGACTGTTTTCCTTAGAGAAGAGAAAATTGAGAGGAGACTTGATAGAGGTATTGAAAATCATGAGGGGCCTTGACATTAGATAGGAAGAAACTGTTCCCATTGGCGGAAGGATCATACAAACATACATACGAACATACAGGAATAGGCCACTTGGCCCCTCGAGCTTGCTCTGCCGTCCAATAAGATCATGCCTGATATGATTGTAACCTCAACTTCACACTCCCATCTACCCCTGATAACCTTTCACCCCCTTATCAAGAATCCATTGAGCTCTGCCTTAAAAATATTAAAAGACTCTGCTTCAACTGCCTTTTTAAGGAAGAGAGTTCCAAAGACTCGCCACCCTCTGAGAGAAAAAAATTCTCCTCATCTCTGTAGTAAATGGGCAGCCCCTTATTTTGAAACAGTGACCCAAGTTTGAGATTCTCTCTCAAGAGGAAACATCCTTTCCACATCCACCCTGTCAACACCCCTCAGGATCTTGTATGTTTCAATCAAATCACCTCTTACTCTTCTAAATTCCAGTGGATACAAGCCTAGTCTGTCCAACCTTTCCTCATAAGACAACCAGCCCATTGCAGGTATTAGTCTGGTAAACCTTTTCTGAACTGTTAACACTTTTACATCCTTCCTTAAATAAGGAGACTGATACTGCACACAGTACTCCAGATGTGATCTCATCTGTGCCTTGTACAACTGAAGCATAACCTCCCTACTTTTGTATTCAATTCTCCTCACAATAAACGATGACATTCTATTAGCTTTCCTAATTATTTACTTTACCTCCATACTAGCCTTTTGTGATTCATACACTAGGACACCCAGATCCCTCTGAATTTCAGAGCTCTGCAATCTCTCACCATTTAGATAATATGCTTTTTTATTCTTCCTGCTAAAATGGACAATTTCACATTTTGTCACATTTTACTCCATTTGCCAGATCTTTGCCCACTCACTTAGTTTATCTATATCCCTTATACCCTCTTCACAACTTACTTTCCTACCTATCTTTGTGTCTTGGGCATATTTAGCAACCATACTTTCAGTCTCTGCATCCGAGTCATTTATAAAGTGTAAAAAGTTGAGGCCCCAGCACTGATCCCTGTGGCACATAACTCATTACATCTTGCCAATCAGAATATGATCCATTTATGTCTATTCTGTTTCCTGTTAGCTGAGCAGTCTTCTATCCAAGTCAATACATTACCCCTATACCATGAGCTCTTATTTTCCGCAATAACCTTTGATGTGGTGCCTTATCAAATGCCTTCTGGAAATCTTAAGTACAGCACATCCACCAGTACCCCTTTATCCACAGCACATGCTACTTCTTCAAAGAACTCCAATAAATTGGTTAAACATAATTTCCCTTTCACAAAACTATGTTGACTCTGCCTGATTACCTTGAATTTTTCCAAGTGCCCTGTTATAACTTCTTTAATAAAAGCTTCTAACATTTTCCCGATGGCAGTTGTTAAGCCAACTGGCCTGTAGTTTCATGTTTTCTTTTTTAAATATCTATAAAAACTCTGACTATCTGTCTTTATATTTCTGGCTAGTTTTCTCTTGTACTCTAATTTTTCCCTCCTTATTACTCTTTTAGTCATTCTTTATATTCTGTCAGTTTTCTGATCTGCCACCATCTTTGCACAATTATATGCTTTTTCTTTAAGTTTGATTTAACTTTAGTTAACCACCGATGGTGGCTCCTCCCCTTGGATTTTTTCTTTCTCTTTGGAATGTATCTATTCTGTGTATTCTGAAATATCCCTTTAAATGTCTGTCACTGCATCTCTCTATTGACGTATCCCTTAACCTAATTTGCCAATTCACTTTAGCCAGTTCTGCTTTCATGCCCTCATATTTACCCTTACTTAAGTTTAAAATACTAGTCTTGGACCCACCCTTCTGACCCTTAGACTGAATGTAAAATTCAGTCATATTATGTTTGCTGCTACCTAGGGGTGCCTTCACTGTGAGATCATTAATTAATCCCATCTCATTGCACAATACCAGGTCTAGTAGAGCCTATTCTCTGGTTGGCTCCTCAGTTGTTCCTGTTTGCTGTTCTCAGAAACTATACCTAAAACACCCTATGTACTCCTCACCTAGGCTACCTTTGCCCATCTAATCGAGAACGAGAGGGCACAAATTTAAGATAATTGACAAAAGAAGCAATGGCGACTTGAGGAGAAACTTTCTCATGCAGCAAGTGGTTAGGACCTGGAATGTGCTGTGTGAGTGTGGTGGAAACAGGTTCAATCAAGGCTTCAAGAGGGAATTGGATTATTGTCTGAAAAACAAGAATGTGCAGGGCTTTAGGCAGAAGTTGGGGGAGTGGCACTAGGTGAATTGCTCCTTCAGAGAGCTAGCAGAAACATGACAGGCTGAATGGCTTGCTTCTGTGCTGTAACCGCTCTGATTCTCTGACTTCCATTGTCATATGAGCAGCCGCAGGTGCAGGCTCTGTAACATCTATACTGACCTGAATATTGTCAGGCTGGAAAGTGGGAGCCAAGCTACAGCCTGGCCTCATTGGGTTGGGGGCAGGAATTCAGGCAACTCCGCACCCAGTGTAGGCATACATGTTGGGTGCTGATATCCTTTCGTGGTTAAGTTGACAGCCATAAAGGCTCGTGGCCAGGATTTTTAGGATGGCAGGGTTTGCCTTCCTGCTATCGGAGGAGTTGGCAGAGAACACATCCCTGTGGATACTGCCTGATCTGCAGCAGTTTAACGCTCCAACAAACATTAATTGGCTGCAGGCGGGACTTCTGCCCCTCACTTGAGAGGAAGACCCCCCTCAGAGAGCTGACAGCCAATATGATTGCTCGGCAGCTCTCTAGTTCCTGCAGTGCCTGAAGCAGTAGTGGACAGGACTGGGACTGCAAGCAGTCCCCAGAGCCTAGGTCCTGGGATTCCAGGACCAGGTAATGTTTTGGGGGTCCAGGACAAGCTGGGGAGGTGAGGCCGGGGGTGGGGTGTCAGTATAGAGGCTGGGGGAGAGGGAGGGCCTACAGGGACCAGTTCTTTTTGGTGGGGCAGTGGGGTAGGCCCCGATGTTAAAAGGAGGCTGCTGATAGAGGCACCTTCCACCCCCCCACCGTCCCTGAACGCCTCCTGCCAGTCACTTAAGGGCCTCAATTTGGGTAAGGGCAGGCGCAGGCCAACCTAAGCCTCACCCACCCCAGCGTAAAATTGCTGATAGATTGGGGCAGACAGGCGACTGTTGGGAAGGCCACTTAACAAATTTTATGGCCAGCTCCCGCCTACAAAATTCTGCCCTATGTGCAAGATGGCCACTGGCGGGGGTAAGGAAAGAGAGAGTATGACCAGCCCAGGAACTGGCAGGATCCTGTGGATAGGAGGGGAGAGGAATGAGGGAGTAACATGGTCCAGTCTTCATGTGAATTGTACTGGTAACCTCATAACCGATGGCCTGTTGATGTCGGCAGTTATGCTAGGATTCAGTTGGTTAGATAACAAGAAATGGTTTCCTCTGGTGGAGGAATCTGGGGGACAACCTTAAAATTAGAGCCAACCCATTTGGGGTTGAAGTCGGGAAGTATTTTTTCACACAAAGTGTAGTGAAAAGCTGGAACTCTATCCCTCAAAATGTTATGGATGCTGGGGGTCAGTTGGAGTTTTCAAGACTGAGAGTGGTAGATTTTTGTCAGTAAGGATATTAAGGAAGTGTGGGTAAATGGAGTGGAAGTATGGATCAGCCATGATCTAATAGAGCAAACCTGGGGGGGCTGAATGTCCTACTCCAGTTCCTATGTAAAGTACCTCGGTAGCAAATATGTTTTCTTTCCCAAAGCATTGAGGAATTCGGTTTATAATACAAACCCATCAATGCGAAATTTTGTTAAAAGTCACTGTTTTAAAAAGAAACAGGTTGCTAATTACCAGGATTTGATTTCTTTAATACTTGGCCAGAGTTGAAAGGTGGGGAATGGGGGTGGAGAGGATGTCTCGCCATTTTACAGCTTTTTCCATCCCGTTTGTGCCCCAGGCGGATCAACATCGGCCCACGGTTCCAGGCTGAAATACCTGGGCTGCGCGACAGGCCTCTGGCTGCGTTAGATGCCAACCACGCTGATCTGGTGTTCAAGCCATGGGAGGGTCATAAAACCAATCGGCTTAACCAGCAGAGAGGTGAGACAATACGTTAAATTTACTTAGTCAAATTATAAAAATAAAATCTGAGTTATAAAACAAATCCTGGCCAGAATGGACCTGTCAATCACTCCTGGTGCCTGCCTTGCTGTAAATGACTGGGATTGATTTGGCACATGCCACTTATATATGATACAACTATCCTCCACTCACTGCGTTTAGCTGAAGAAGTAATCCTGCTTTTATGGGAGACATTGCTGTAGTTTCAGTTATGATGTCCATTTGCTGTAGTTTGTAGACACTTTTTAAAAAATAGATTCCGTTTCCTGAGTAAACAGACAGTTTGATTATTGTGCTGTTAAGTGCGGAGAAAATAGACTTTATTTACTGTCTAATTCTGTTTCTGTAAGTGCTGTCCTGCCCCCACCTCATTAATTGGCATAGTGTGCAGATACTTGTTTTGTTATTAAATGTACCACTTTGCAACAATTACTCCATTCCTTGTGTTTTGAACCCTCAGATACTGGTGCCATTAAATTGCCAGTGAATTTTGTATTCTGGGGATGATGCCACCCAGCAGTTGGAGTGGCTAAATGTGATGTTAGGCTAATAATGACACACACTGAGCATTGTATCAGTGATGTTAGGCCAAACAGACCACAAGAGGTCACCCGTACCCTAACTCACACCAAGCCCCATTCCCTATCACCCCTGTGCTGACCTACACTGGCCGCAATCTCATTGATTTAAAATCCTCCTCCTCATTTTCAAATCCCTCCATGTCCCACCCTCCCTTTCTCTTTAACCTTTTCCAACTCCAAAACTTTCTGAGATAATCTGCACTCTCCCAATTCTGGCCTCAAGGGTGTCCCCAATTTTAATTGTTCTGCCACTGGCAGCTGTGCCTTCAGCTGCCTCAGCGCTAAGCTCTGGAATCTCCTCTAAACCCCTCCACCTCTCTTTCTTTCCTTCAGACGCTCCCTAAAACCTACCTATTTGATCAAGCATTTGTTCAGCACCCCTACTATTTTCAGACCTGTTGTCTGATTGCGCTCCTATGAAACACATTTGGACCTTCTTACCATGTTCGAGGACCTCTGTAAATATAACTTGTCGTTTAATCTCCAAACTGAGCTGAACTTCACACCCCTGGTATTGTGGGGTGGGGTGGGATGGTGGGGCTAAAAATGGCCCCACTACAATAGGCTTGGCCAGGTCTACTGGGGAAGAAAGACAACTTGCTCCTGATCAATGTCCAGATAGAAAATGTATGGATGAGAGAATTGGTCCAGCTTTTGATGCTCTTTTATAGTAGGATAAGCCTCTGCCATTCACTTCCTGGCCTCACCTACCTCTTGAGGTGACCTGGGCTGAGCACCCAAGAACCAGTCACCATCTTCAGGAGAGGAGGCAATGAAGTTGGAGAGTGGAGGAGAGAAAGCCTAGTCGCCTAGTGGCGTGTCGTTGTTTCCCATAGCTGACGTGCTCTTGTTTGGTTTTCCCCTGCAGTGGATGACCTGATGACGCTTGCCTGTTCCAGTATTTTACCAGGAGGAGGTACAAACCAGGAGCTCGCCTTACACTGTCTGCATGAGTCCAAGGGCAGCATGCTGGTAAGCAATCCTAAATCTCTCTCAATTTATATTTACATCTTATATATAGTATAGCTGTATGGAATAGATAGAATCTCAGAACGGTTACACCATAGAAGACAGCCATTAGGTCTGTCGGGTCTGTGCCAGCTCTCTGTAAGAGCAACTCTAATAGTCTCACTCCCTGGCTCTTCCTCCGTCATCCTGCAAATTTTTTCTTTTCAGATAGTTATCCAATTCTCTTTTAAAAGCCACGATTGAACCTGCTTCCAGCACCCTCTCAGGCAGTGCAGTCCAGATCCTTACGACTTGCCGTGTGGAAAAAAGTTTTTCCTCTGGTCACTTCTACTTCCTTTGCCATTCACTTTCACTCGGTACTTGACCCTTCCACCAATGGGAGCAGCTTCTCCCTATCCATTCTGCCCAGAGCCCTCATGATTTTTAATGTCTCTGTCAGATCTCATCTTCATCTTCTCCAAGGAGAACAGTCCTAACTTCTCCAATTTTATTCTATGTAACTAAAGTCTCTCATCCCCGGAATCATTCTTGTGAATCCTTTCTGCACCATCTCCAAAGTGTCCATGTCCTTTCTAAAGTGCGGTGCCCAGAACTGTACACAAAATCCCAGCTGAGGCCGAACCAGTGTCTTTTAAAGGTTCACCATAACCTCTTTGCTTTTGTGCTCCCTGCCTCTACATAAAGCCCAGGATCTTGTATACTTTACTAACTACTTTTTCAACCTGTCCTGCCGCCTGTAATGATTTATGCACAAATACACCCAGGTCCCTCTGCTCCTGCACCCCCTGTAGAATTATATCCATTATTTTATATTGCCTCTCCTCGTTCTCCCTCCCAACATGTATCACGCATCACACTTCACGTCTCTGCTTTGAATTTCACCTGCCACATATCTGCTCATTCCACTAGCTTGTCTATGACCTCTTGAAGTCTATTGTCATCCTCTGCACAGTTCGCAAGTGTGTGTGTGCGCGTGCGTGCGTGCGCGCGTGTGTCCGTCCGTATCTGTCCCTGCCACTCATGTTGTTCTCCTTGTCCCCATCAGGCAGCCCTAAACATGCTTCTTATTAAAAGGACTCCACGGGGCAGGAGCAGGGCACTACTGAATTACCACTACGCAGGTAAGTGGGAGCCTTTACCCTCAGCTTCTAAGTCTCTACTTGTTTGCTTTTGCAATTCTCTTCTTTTGGGTCCAGTAACTCCCAACCAGCTGGGAGAACTCTGGGTGAGAACCAAAACCATACAGGCAACTTAGGGAAATGTCAGACATCCTTTGTGTTGTGTGCAGGATCAGTAATACTTGTGGATCAGACAGTGGTGTCACTGATTGGTACTGAGGCTTCAGCAACTAGACAATGCTGCACTACTTACAATCTGGCATCTAGTTACAGAGAAGTCACCCACGGCCCTGTGTGAGTGCTCATATCTCTATTGGAAGGTACTGGGCTCAGGGCCTACTCCTGAGACTTGGTCACATGCTCCAGGCTGACACTCCCACTACAACACTGAAGGAGTGCTGCACTGTTGGCCTTCTGGAGTAAACGTTAAACCAAGGTCCCTTCTCTCTCAGTTGGATGTAAAAGGATCCCACCATATCATTTCAAAGGCGAGCAGGGGAGCTCTGCCTGGTGCCTTGGCTAATCTTTATCCCTCAATCACTAAAATAGATTATCTGGTCATTATCATATTGTTGTTTGTGGGAGCTTGCTGTGTGAAAATTGGCTGCTCCTTTTCCTACATTGCAATAATGACTACACTTTGAAAGTATTTAGTTGGGCGTTAAAGCCCTTTGGGATGTCCTGAGGTTGCGAAAGGTGCTATATGAATGCAAACCTTTCATCTTTTTCTCGTCAGCACTAAGGTGTAGTGGCCAGAATTTGATACCAGTTCATCAGTGCATGGGCCCAGACCAACCTTTTAGCAGGGCATTAGGAATAAAAAGGACATTCTGGCTTTTCTGATGCTTCACTGCCTGTCTTGATCTTGAGGTCTTCCCTCATATATTTATACAGCATCTTTAAAATAGCAAACATCCCAAGGCACTTCATAGGAGCATTATGAAAGAAATTTGACACAGCCGCATAAGGAGATATTAGGACAGGTGATCAAAAGCTTGAACAAAAAGGTAGATTTTAAGGAGCATCTGAGAGGAGGTAGAGCGGCTTAGGGAGGGAATTCCAGAGTTTAAGACTTGGCAGATTAAGGCACGGTCGCCAGTGGCGGAGAAGTTAAAATCGAGGATTCAGGGGAGGGCAGAGATCTGTGTGTGGGATGAGGGTTGTAGGGCTGGAAGGGATTACAGAGATAGGGAGGAGTGTGAGATCACCTGGGCAATGACCTGCCCACAGTCACCTGGATGCAGTGCTGGGTTATCCATGGTCACAGCAATTGGCTTCAGCTGGGGAAAAGGAGGAGGCAGGTGAACAAAACTAGCCATGATTCCCCCATGGTGGGGGGTGGTGCCCCCTCAAGCTCCCCTGAGTGCGGGTACCTGCTGGAAGGAGGGGGAGGGGTTGCAATGACTCACAAGGCACTCGGTGACTGTGTGTGTGGAAACGGTCACTCAGAGTGAGAGGATCAACTGTGCAGATGAAATCGTGCCCCAGTGAGCAACCAGAGCCTTTCAAATAAACACAACAACATGTCTGACTCTCCTTTTATCATTAACAGGATCAGATAAATGGACATCTACAGAGAGGAAGATGTTCAACAAAGGGCTGGCAGCACACAAGAAGGATTTCTTTCTTGTTCAGAAACTGGTAAGACCCAATGCGCTGCATGCCAACTGCGGAGGGTATGTGGAGATGCTGCTGGTAAAGTGTACAGAGATGGTTAGGTGGAGATTACCAACATGGTACCAGGAGCTTCAGTTATGTGGAGAGACTGGAGAAGCTGGGATTGTTCTTAGAGAAGTGAAGGTTAAGTTGAGATTTGAAAAGATTTTTCAAAATCATGCAGGGTTTTGCTAAAGTAAATAGTGGCAGGAGTATCAGTAACCAGACAACACAAATTTAATATAATTGACCAAAGAACCAGAGGTGACAGGAGATTTTTTTTTATACAGTGACTTGTGCTCTGGAATGCACTGCCTGAAAGCAAATCGAAGCAGATTCAAAAATATTTTTCAAAAGGGAATACATAGTTGAAATGGAGAAAGTTATAGGGCTTTGGGGAAAGATCAAGGGAGCGGCTCTATTTGGATAGCTCTTTCAAAGAGTTAGAAGACACAATGGCTGTCTTTTCTGTGCTGGGAGACTATATGAAATGCCGCCTTGTATGTTGCAGGTGAAGACAAAGACAGTGGCCCAGTGTGTTGAGTTTTACTACACATACAAGAAACAGGTCAAAATCGGCAGGAATGGAGTGCTGATATTTGGCGATGCTTCTGACAACAATGGCAAGAGTGAGGATGAGCCGGTCGAAATTGACAGAAAGGTAAGACCTGATTACCCCATCGGATGTGTAGGGTTTGGAACTTTGAGGTTGTGAAAGGCACTAAAGGAATACAATTATTTCTTGTCTCGACCACACTGAAAATATTGTGGACAGTTCTGGTCTCCCTGGTATATTTTGGTAGGATAAATAAGGGGGCTATGTGCTCCTTGTAAAATAAGAGTCTAACTGGGGCAGGGGCAGGGCCACTGTGCATTGGCAGTGGAGGGAGTTGATATTTAAGGTGGTGGATTGGGTACCAGTTAAGCAGACTGCTTTGTCCTGGATGGTGTTGAGCTTCTTGTAAGTTGTTGGAGCTGCACTCATCCAGGCAAGTGGGGAGTATTCCATCACGCTCCTGACTTGTGCCTTGTAGATGGACAGGCTTTAGGGAGTCAGGAGGCAAGTTACTCGCCACAGAATTCCCAGCCTCTGACCTGCTCTTAGTGTCACAGTATTTATATGGTTGACCTAGTTAAGTTTATGGTCACTGGTGACCCCTAGAATGTTGGTGAGGGATTTGATGATGGTAATGTCATTACGTGTCAAAGGGAGACAGTTAGACTTTCCCTTGATGGAGATGCTCATAACCTGGCACTTGTGGTGGGATGGATGTTTCCCACCACTAATCAGCCCAGGCCTGAATGTTGTCCATGTCTTGCTGCATGGAGGCATGGGCTACATAGAAACCAGTGAATGGGCTTGACTCTTATGAGCTAGCAGCTAAAGTGAAAATGTATTAAGCCACAGCAGGCGAAAGATTCCAGCCTTTGATCTCAGCTCGCACAGTGAAGCAACAACAGTTACCTTGGGCTAAGATGGGGCATAAATTGTGATTACTACATTTGCCATTAAAGCCGTGCATTTATATAACACCTTTCATGACCTTGGGATATTCCAAAGTGCTTTTCAGCCAATGAAGTACTGTGAAGTTTTGTAATGTAAGAAACCTGGCAGCCAGTTTGCAAACAGGTTTTAATCAGACAAAAACTGACATTGAGCTAAAGAAGCTGACATTAGGACACGTGGTCAAAGTGGTACATGACGTGGTCAGAGTGGTACATTTTATGGAATCTCTCAAAGTAGGAAAGAGATTTAGGGTGAGAATTCTAGAGCTTAGGGTCTAGACAGCTGAAGGCATGGCCACCGGTAGTGGGCCAATGGAAATTGGGGGAGAGGCCAGAATTGGAAGAATGCAGAGATCTCAGAGGGTTGTAGAGCTGGAGGAGGTTATAGAGGTAGGGAGGGACAATGTCATGGAGGGATTTGAACACAAAATTGAGAATTTTAAAATCAAGGCGTGGGGAGATGAGGAGTTACTGGGCACAGGGGTTGATGGGTAAACAGTTGGTGTGAGTTAGGACATGAGCAGCTAGGTTTTGGATGAGCTCAAGTTTATGGAGGTTAAATGAGGGGAGGCTGACCAGGACAGCATTGGAATAGTCGAGTCTGGAGATAACACAGGCATGGATGAGGGTTTCAGCAGCAAATGAGCTGAGGCAAGGATGGAGACTGGCGATATTATGGAGGTTGAAGTAAGTTGATCTTGGGGATGACACAGATGTGAATTCAGAAACTCCAGCTCATCTGCACACAGACTCAGTGCCTCTACAGGCTCCTTAATACTGCACTTTTTTATTTTGCAGGATTCTCTCCCTCGTAGAGCCCGAGTACCTCTCATAACAGAAGTTAAGAAGGAGGAGGTCGAGGAGGAGGATGAGGAAGAGGAGGAGGAGGAGCAGGAGGAGGAGGAGGAGGAGGAGGAGTACAGCCCAGATCACAAGAAACTAATCCTGACCCAGGCTAAGGTTGTGAGGAATGAACAGGACGCAGCGGTTGTAAGTTAACCTGGTTCCTGCGAGTTATGGAGTGTTAGACTAGAGGGCATTTATTAATTCTGCTTTGAGGGAGTTTTGGAGTGTTAGATTAGATGGCATTTATCAGTTGTGGTTAAGCAGTGTTTTATAAAGAAGCCTTTATTTGTATTGCCCTCATGTCAGTTAATGACTGTGATGCCTTGAGGTGATAAAGATAAGGATCATCCTTGGGATTCTGGGGAACTCACAGATCTGTGATGGATATGGTGGTGAGAAGGGAAATTGGTAAAATAGAGACAAAAGATTTGCATACCTTTCGCACCCTCCGATCTCTCAAAGCGCTTTACAGCCAAAGAAGTACTTTTGAAATGTACTCTGTTGCATTGTGGGAAACGTGGCAGACAATTTGTGCACAGCAAGATCCCACAAATAGCAGCAAGATAAATGACCAGATAATCTGCTTTTCTGATGTTGATTTGGGGGATAAGTCAGTTCTCCAGGGAGAACTCCCCAGCTCTTCTTCAAAATGGCACCATGGGATCTTTGATGTCCACCTGAGAGGGCAGACAAGGCTTTGGTTTTACGTCTCATCTGAAAGACAACACCTCTGACAGTGCAGCATTCCCTCAGTACTGGAATGGCTGCCCTGATTATCTGCTCCGATCTGTGGAGGGCCCAGCGACAATCAGGTTGCCCCAAAGTCATCAAACATCAGTACAAGTGCCCCTTCTAAGGCACCACTATCTGGTTAATTGAATAAAATGAGCAATAAAGTCTCAACAAAAGCAAAGGAAATCTTCCCATTTAAATCATAGTGTTCCGAGTCTGAGACACTATATATGTCCTGAGGTATCCACTGGTAATGGGAGATATCAAGTGGATACCACATGTTCCCTCTCCATCACATCACGGACAAGACTGCTGAGGGCAGCCAGAGTGACCTCCAATGCACTCCACCCATCCTGGACCTGTAGGCTATTCCTACCGCCTGGGTTCAGAGATTTACTCTGGATATCAATGACCCAAAACTCGAGACTTCGCCCAAAACAACCGCACTTTGTTATTTGATTTTTGTTACAGATAGTTCAATAGTACTTATACCAGTGAATACTTTAGTTGCTTGGTTTCCCTGAGATACTGACAGGATGGGGTGGTTGATCCGTCCTTGTCCGTTCTCTGTTCAGATAGCTGACCAGGCTATCCTCTTCCTCAAGAAAAACAGAATTACCTGGAAAAACTCAGCAGGTCTGGCAGCATCGGCGGAGAAGAAATCAGTTAACGTTTCGAGCCTTCATGGCCCTTCGGCAGAACTGAAGCATAGTTAGGAGAAGGGAGAAATATAAACTGGTTTAAGGTGGAGTGGGGGGGGAAGAGAGACGTTGAGGGTGTGGTGATTGTGGAGATAAGCAGTGATAGGAGCAGATAATCAAAAGATGTCACAGACAAAAGGGTCAAAGAGGTGTTGAAGGTGGTGATATTTGTCTAAGAAAAGTGCTAATTAAGCATGGAAGACAGGATATTCAAAGTACAGCTCTAGTGGGGGTGGGGTGGACAGACTAACAAGGTTTTAGTTTTAGATTTAAAAATAATGGAAATAGGTGGGGAAAGAAGAATCTATATAAATTATTGAAAAAAAAAGGTGGGGGGGTGGAGAAACGGGGTGGGGATGGGGGGAGGGGGAGTTTAAGATCTAAAGTTGTTGAATTCAATATTCAGCCTGGACGGCTGTAAAGTGCCTAGTCGGAAGATGAGGTGCTGTTCCTCCAGTTTGCGTTGGGCTTCACTGGAACAATGCAGCAAGCCAAGGACAGACATGTGGGCAAGAGAACAGGGTGGAGTGTTAAAATGGCAAGCGACAGGGAGGTTTGGGTCTTTCTTGCGGACAGACCGCAGGTGTTCCGCAAAACGGTCGCCCAGTTTGCGTTTGGTCTCTCCAATGTAGAGGAGACCGCATTGGGAGCAACGAATGCAGTAGACTAAGTTAGGTGAAATGCTGCTTCACTTGAAAGGAGTGTTTGGGCCCTTGGACGGTGAGGAGAGAGGAAGTGAAGGGGCAGGTGTTGCATCTTCTGCGTGGGCATGGGGAGGTGCCATAAGTGGGGGTTGAGGAGTAGGGGGTGATGGAGGAGTGGACCAGGGTGTCCCTGAGGGAACGATCCCTACGGAATGCCGTCAGGGGGGGTGAAGGGAAGATTACTATGCTTCAGTTCTGCCGAAGGGCCAAGAAGGCTCGAAACGTTAACTGATTTCTTCTCCGCCAATGCTGCCAGACCTGCTGAGTTTTTCCAGGTAATTCTGTTTTTGTTTTGGATTTCCAGCATCCGCAGTAGCTTTTTGCTTTTTGTTTCTGTCCTCTTCCTCGTCCAGCTGCAGCAATGGCCTCGAGCTTAACGAACACTCTGCTAAAATAGGCCTCTGCTTCCTGCCCTGTCATGTACACACTTCCTGATTGGCTCCTTTCTCTGATAGCGCTGGTCCATGATTGGCTCATTTTCACCCCCGGTAACCCTCCCTAGAGCAGGAAGGTCCCTCCAGCAAGCCTGGCCAATCTCCTCCTAGATCTGCTTCAGCACCTCCCCCACCTGTCCCCGGTTCCACCAAGCAACCATTGCATAAGGATGATTACAAACTGCCGTATTTCTACTTTTTCAATGATATTCTAAACAAACAGCAATCA
Organism: Cetorhinus maximus; assembly: GCF_964194155.1. Taxonomy (NCBI): domain Eukaryota; kingdom Metazoa; phylum Chordata; class Chondrichthyes; order Lamniformes; family Cetorhinidae; genus Cetorhinus; species Cetorhinus maximus. The sequence continues at coordinate 74,184,281 of NC_135896.1, forward strand.
TCAGTTGCATTACATTAAGACAATACCTTTTTGACCTTACTTTGAGTTTTAAGCAAACAACTTTATGCTATATTTGTAATCAAAAATGTCACAAACTGGGAGAAAAAAAACAATTGTTGCCTGGCCTTTAACGAGTCACCTTGCTAATATTAGCACAAAACCATGAACACAGCATGAAGATTCTCCATTAATTCATTTGCAGAAGTTAGCCTATGTTAGCCTTACAGTTACTATTTAACATTATTTATAAGCTTAGCTTTTCCCTGTATTCATAAAAGGCTTCCACAACGTAATGATCCTTTTATTATATATGAAATGCAGCAGCTGACTACAGACCCACAACCTACTGTTTCAGGCCGGCCCTCAAGAAGATCCTCTGACTTGTCCAAGCCACTCTGCACCGGGGGGTCAAGTTTAACCAAATGTTAAGGAGCAGCCCCTTCAGAGGCTGCAACCTCTCTGATTGAATATATACATGGTCCACTGACTCCTGAAGGCCACACACATCTGGAAGACTCTATGCCAAAAGGCAGTGGATTCTGGGGATCAGTTGGAGTTTTCAAAACTGATGGATACATTTTTGTTGTCTAAGGGTATGGGAGCTGAGGCGGGTAGAGACACAACTCAGTCAGGGTCTAACTGAAGGGAGGAATGGGCTCAAGGGGTTGAATGCCTCCTCCTACTCCTCATATATTTTTACTGGGGCTAAGGTACATTGGTGGAAGAGGAGAAGAGAGAATCTTTTTTTAATTCATTGATGTGGGCATCACTTGCTGGGCCAGCATTTATTGCCCATCCCTAGTTGCCCTTGAGAAGGTGGTGGTGAGCTGCCTTCTTGAACCATTGCAGTCCATGTGGTGTAGGTACACCCACAATGCTGTTAGGGAGGGATTCCAGGATTTTGACCCAGTGACCAGTAAAGAAACAGCAATATGTTTCCAAGTCAGGATGGTGAGTGGCTCATGTACCTGCTGCCCTGGTCCTTCTAGGTGATAGTGGTCATGGGTTTGGAAGGTGCTGCCTAAGGTGAGCTTCTGCAATCCATCTTGTAGATGGTACATACTGCTGCTACTGTGTGTCGGTGGTGGAGGGAGTGAATGTTTGTAGATGTGGTGCCAATCAAGAGGGCTGCTTTGTCCTGGACGCTGTCGAGCTTCTCGAGTGTCGTTGGAGCTGCACTCATCCAGGCAAGTGGGGAGTATTCCATCACACTCCTGACTTGTGCCTTGCAGATGGTGGACAGGCTTTGGGGAGTCAGGAGGTGAGTTACTCACTGCAGGATTCATAACCTCTGACTGGCTCTTGTAGCTACAGTATTTATATGGCTAGTCCAGTTCAGTTTCTGATCAATGGTAACCCCCCAGGATGTTGATAGTGGGGGATTCAGTGACAGTAATGTCATTGAATTTCAAGGGGTGATGGTCAGATTCTCTCTTGGAGATGGTCATTCCCTGACACTTGTGTGGTGTGAATGTTACTTGCCACTTGTCAGCCCAAGCCTGGATATTGTCCAGGTCTTGCTGCATTTGAACATGGACTGCTTCAGTATCTGAGGAGTCATGAACGGTGCTGAACATTGTGCAATCATCAGTGAACATCCCCACTTCTGACCTTATGATGGAGGGAAGGTCATTGATGAAGTAGCTGAAGATGGTTGGGTTGAGGATGCTACCCTGAGGAACTCCTGCAGTGATGCCTTGGAGCTGAGATGACTGATCTCCAGCAGCCATAACCATCTTCCTTTGTGCTAAGTATGACTCCAACCAGCAAAGAGTTTTCCCCCTGATTCCCATTGACTCCAGTTTTGCAATGGGTCCTTGATGCCACACTCAGTCAAATGCAGACATGGTGTCAAGGGCAGTCACTCTCACCTCATCTCTGGAGTTCAGCTCATTTGTCCACGTTCGAACCAAGGCAGTAATGAGATCAGGAGCTGAGTGGCCCTGGTGGAGCCCAAACTGAGCGTCAGTGAGCAGGTTATTGATAAGCAAGTGCCGCTTAATAGCACTGTTGATGACCCCTTCCATTGCTTTACTGATGATGGAGAGCAGACAGATGGAGCGGTAGTTGGCCGGGTTGGATTTGTCCTGCTTTTTGTGTACAGGACATACCTGGGCAATTTTCCACATTTCCGGGTAGATGCCGGTGCTGTAGCTGTACTGGAACAGCTTGGCTAGGGGCGCAGCAAGTTCTGGAGCACAAGTCTTCAGCACTATTGCTGGAATATTGTCAACACCCATAGCCTTTGCAATATCCAGTCCCTTTAGCTGTTTGTTGATATCACATGGAGTGAATTGAATTGGCACTTGTGGCTGAAGGTTGTTGCGAATGCTTCAGCTTTATCTTTTGCACTGATGTGCTGGGCTCCTCCATCAGTGAGGATGGGGGTATTTGTGGAGCCCCCTTCCCCAGTGAGTTGTTTAATTGTCCATCACCATTCACAATTGGGTGTGGCAGGACTGCAGAGCTTAGATCTGATCCATTGGTTGTGGGATTGCTTAGCCCTGCCTATCACTTGCTGCTTATGTTGTTTGGCACATGAGTAGTCCTGTGTTGTAGCTTCACCAGGTTGACATCTCATTTTTAGGTATACCTAGTGCTGCTCCTGGCATGCCCTCCTACACTCTTCATTGAACCAGGGTTGATCCCCTGGCTTGGTGGTAATGGTAGAGTAGGGGATATGCTGGGCCATGAGGTTACAGATTGTGGTTGAGAGTGCAATCTACATTTGGCCTGTCCTAATAGCTCACCTGGCAGTGAGACATGATGTCTAAAATGGAACAGTGTTCCACTGCCAAGCATAAAATCATTTGCAGTATTATTTACAGTTGAATTTATGTGCACTGCATAGCTATTAAATATCCAGCTTGATCTATCTACTCTGTGTATGTCTGCACCTTCTGAATGTCAGATTGGCCATGTTAACCTATCTAACTTCGTTTCATGTTGACCTGGAACTGGTTTTTACAAGGTCTTATGTGCAGTTTTCAACATCAAGATCTACATTAAAGTCTTGCCCCTGAGTTAGGAGGTTGTGGGTTCTGGTTCCAGTCCAGAGACTTGAGCACAAAATCAATGTTGACACTCCAGTACTGAGGAAGTGCTGCATTGTCAGAGGTGTCATGTTTTGGGTGTGCTGTAAACCTGAGACCTCATGTGTCCTCTCGGGTGAAAGCAAAAGGTCTAAGGCACTGTTGGAAAAAGAGCAGGGGAACTGTCCCCAGTGCACTGGCAAATAAACATCCCTTGACCAATTTCACTAAAACAGATTATCTGGTCCTTTTCTCATTCTGGTACCTGTTTATTATACCTTGCTATATGTAAATTCACTGCCGCGTTTCCTACATAGTAATAACTACCTTTCAGAAATGTGCTTTGTTGGTTGTGAAGTGCTTTTATGTAATAGACAAAATTATATTTACTTCCTGAAGTCGTGAAAGGATGGAAGTCCCTTTTCTTTACATATTTTCCAGGAGAGTTACACCATGCTGATTAACCTTACCCTACTCTTTCTCTGTTTTTTGTTTGAAGCATTCCCAAGGTGTTCACCCGCGGAAGAATCATGACCCCACGTACCGATGCAGCTACAAACCGCGACAACCTGCAGTGGGCACGGCAGCGCCCCGCATGCCATCCAGGAGCGAGCAGACACAGTCGGGCACCTCGGCCAAACATGCCAAGCAGAGTCAAGAAAACATCTTCCCTTGCAAGAAGTGTGGAAAGTAAGTGGAGGTTTACGGGTTGAAGGCTGAGGCTTTGGTGGCACACACTTGGCAATCCTCGCTCCCTGAAGGCGGGATATAGTTGTGCTGAGACTGGGTGACATTTGGCGCTTCAACCAAGTGGTCATTCTGCCAACACATGCTGGTGCACTAATCAATTGCATGTTGCATTACAGCTAATTATGACCCTGTCCCCTTTCATTGCTCATATGCACCATTCCAGCAAATGGAAGGTAGGTGGCTCCAAGGGACGAGCTAGCACTGGCAGCAGATTGATGGGCCAAATGGCCTCATCTACTGTAAATTGGATGATTTGCTGAAGCTTTTCTGAGATTAAATTGGCCTTTGGTTATCAACCACGGTTTCCTTTATTGGCCACAGTTGCTAAGGCCAATTGCCATACTCCTGGCACAAGTCTGCCTTAGGCAGAAAGGGAGGGTGATCTAACCTTAACTTTCCCAGCTCAGTTTCAATCTCCTCAGATCCAAATATCATCTCTTGTCTCAGCAATTGCTTATGTTAAAATATTCCAAAGTTATCTTGACTTCCCTCTTCATTCTTCAACTGATGATCCTACCAGTCTGTACTCCCTTCTGACCAATTTGGCAAAGTGTAGAACTGAACTTTCATAAATTTTCACAAGTTCTTTATATTCCCCTTCATTAATCTTCTCTCTTTTATGAATTAAAAAGTCCTATTCTTTATAATTATACTCGTTCCTTTCTGATGCCATTGCGAGAATATCATTGCTGCACCCTTTCTGTGACTCGAATATCTTTCCTGTAGTGTTATGCCTAGAACTGCACCCTTTTGGAGAACTGGCACAGGCAAAATGGACTGAAGCATCTCCTCCTGTGCTTCTTCCCTATCTCTGTAATTTTCTCCACCCCTATAACCCTCCAAGGTCCCTGTGCCCCACCAGTTCTGGACTCTTGCACATCCCCAATTTTAATCACTCCACCATTGGTACTGCCTCGGGTCCTGAGAAACCTAACTCTTTGACCAAACTTTTGGTTCTATATCCTAAAGTCCCCTCATTTGATTCAGTGTGAACTTCTGTTTGGAAACTCTCCTGTGAAGCACCTCAAGGTGTTCTACTGTGTTAAGGGCACCATATAAATGCGTGTTGTTGTATGATACTATTATTCACTTGGTTTTTACAGAGAGCTGCAATGCATTGAAGGACACAGTTTTTAAAAATGTGTTATTTAAAATGCGTTTTGTATAAATCCTAAATATATATACTTGGTACACTGGAAAAATATATCACAGAATATACCACAGCTGTGGTAAACTGAATACTCCAGTTTCCTGACTTGTAGCCACAGTGCCCCCATGTGGTAGACATAGGTTATGACATGTGACAGGAGGAGGCTATTCAGCCCCTCGAGCCAGCTCCGCTGTTCAATTATTAGGTCATGGCTGATTTGTTCTTCAACTCCATTTACCTTTGCTCCATATCCCTTAATACCCATACTCAACAAAAATTGATCAATCTGTCTTGAAAACTTCAGTTGATCCCCAGCATCCATACACTTTTGATTTCCACTTGCCCACCCTGAATTCACTCCTAAATAACCTTGCTTTAATTTTAAGACCGTGCCCCCTCATTCTGGATTTCAGAAGAAACCATTTCTCTGTATCCACTCTATTGAGAACTTTCATCATTTTAAATACCTCAATGAGAACACCATAATATTCTAAGCTCGGGAATACAAGCCAAGTTTATGTAATCTATCCTCATAATTTAACACTTTAAGCCAGGCATCATTTTTCTGAATCTGTGTGCTGCATCCTCTCCAGTGTATCCTTTGAGGTGAAGTATCCAGAACAGGATGCAGGGTCTAACTATAGAGCTTGGTACAGACTCATCAAAGCTGACCGCTTAACAATAAACTTATGAACGTATGAGCAATGATGGACGGGGTAAAGATCCTCTTCCATCCAGCCTGTTGCACACAATTGTGAAACTTTGTGTCTCTCAATATGTAGAGCCCCAACCCAGCCAAAACTAGGTAATCTCCTGAGAAGGGAGAAAAGCCCAGACCAAATTGGGGGAGAAAATAAATCTGAGAAATTCCTCTCTGACCTGTCTTAGACAATTGACCTTTGACCAGGAGATCTCTCTAGCCCCTGCTGATTCCCTGCAGCCACTATCTTTTGTAAAAGGTGATCTCTATTGCTGCTGTATAAAAGGGCCAGCTCTCACCTAAAGCAATTCAGGAAATCAGCATCCACTACACAAGCCCACAGCCTGGACCTGGGAAAAGACCACCTCCTGATGTCTAACCCAGATCTGATTTTACACAACTTTAAAATTGTGACCCTGATCCTCACTAACCTCAGATCACCTGTAGGTATATATTTTTCTAAAGTGTAGGGTCGCAGCCATTTAACCATGTATTGACAATAAGATGCTTTAAAGTGCAAATTAGCCCTGTGCTTCCAAAGCTTCAATATCACCCACCATGTGAGATGACCAAAACTGAGAACATTCCAACTGGGATGCTCAAGGTCTTGTACAAGGATAAAATAACATGCTTTGTCTTATACTCAGTTGTCCTAAGCTAAGAATGCATACCAAAACTGTATTCACTCCATCTGATATTTCATGGCATTGCTCATGAATCATTTCTGCTTTAGAATGTCCAGATCTTTCTCCCCACACCCTCTTTAATGCCTTTCCCTGAAGGATGCATGACCATTGAGCATTGTTGAGATTGTACCCCTATACCTACAACAATATACCTGAAGCAACAATCCTATCACCGATAACTGATACCACTGGTGACCAGTCTCCAAACAGATCCAAATCCATCTATAACTACTTTCTGCCTAAGTGCTGCTAGCCAGTTTCAATCCAGCTCAATACTGATATCAAAGGAAAATAGCAACTGTAACTCTTTTATTAAAGAGTTTTGTTAAAGAAAGGAGGGAGACAGAAAACAGGTAGCTCCATGCCAGTTATCCTAACATCTGTCATGGGGAAAATGCTAGAATCTATTATTAAGGAGGTTCTAGCAGGGCACTTAGAAAAACATGGATTTGGGGAAGGGTATTGCATGATTGACTAATGTATTTGAGTTCTTTGAAAAAGTAACAAGTCACATGGATAAAGGAGACTTTGTAGATGTGGTGTACTTGGGTTTCTAAAAGATGTTTGATAAGGTGCCTTATCAAAGTTTACAACACAAATTAAGAGGTCATGATATAGGGGGTAACATATTTTCATGGATGAAGGATGAGTTAGCTAACAGGAAGCACAGAGTAAGGATAAATGGATAATTTTCAGGTTGGCAAGCTGTAACCAGTGGAGTGCCAAAGGGATCAGTGCTGGGGCCTCAACTATTTACAATCTATATAAATACTTGTGAATGGGAAAAGAAATTGGTGGATGGAGTATAATGTGAGAAAATGTGAACTTGTCCACTTTGGCAGGAAGAATAGGAAAGCAGTAAATTCTTTAAATGGAGAGAGATCGCAAAACTCTGCGGTACAGAGGGACCTGGGTGTCCTGGTACATGAATCACAAAGTTGGCATGTAGGTACAGCAAGTGTTTCGGAAGGCAAATGGAATGTTGCTCTTTATTGCAAGGGGAATGGAATGTAATTTGCACAATTGTATAGGGCCACATCTGGAGTACTGTGCACAGTTTTAGTATCCTTGCCTAAGAAAGGATATAATTGCATTAGAAGCAGTTCAGAGAAGGTTCACTTGATTGATTCCTGGGATGAAGGGGTTATCTTGTGAGGAAAGGTTGTACAGGTTGGGCCTGTATCCATTGGAGTTTAGAAGAATGAGAGGTGATCTTATTGAAACATATAAGATCCTGAGGGGACTTGACAGGGTGGATGCTGAGAGGATGTTTCCCCTTGTGGGGAGCCTAGAAACAGGGGACATAGTATAAAAATAAGGGGTTTCCATTTAAGACTGAGATGAGAAGTTTTTTTCTCTTGAGTCTGTGCAACTCTCCCCCCCACCCAGTGAGCAGTGGAGGCAGGGTCATTGAATATTTTTAAAGCTCAATTAGTTTGACTAATCAATCAAGAATCTAAGGGCATAGGGGTATACAGGAAAGTGGAGTTGAGGCAACAATCAGATCAGCCATGGTCTTATCAATTGAGGGAGCAGGCTTGAGGGACTGAATGGCCCACTCCTGCTCCTACTTTGTATGTTCATATGTATGTACGCTTTGATCTTGTAGAGAAATCTCTCGTGTGGCTCCTTGTAGAAAGCTTTTTGGAAATCTAAGCCTACCAACTTTGTAACTTCAAAAAGTTTCAAAATTTGCTGATGATACCAAACTTGGAGATGTGGCAAACAGTGAGGATGATGAAAATTGTCTGCAACAGGACATAGGCTAGCAGAACGGGCAGACAAGCGGCAAAAGGAATTTAATACAAGAGAGGTGTGAGGTGATGCAGTTTGTGAGAAGGAATTGGAAGAGGCATGTAGACTAAATAGACAGTTCTAAAGAGTGTACAGGAACAGAGGGACCTGGGGGTTTATGTGCACAGATCCTTGAAGGTGACAGGACATATTGAGGGAGTAATTAGCAAAGCATGCAGGATCTTGGGCTTCATAAATAAGAGTATTGAGTACAAAAGCAGGGAAGTTATGCTGAACCTTTATAAAACTCTGGTTAGGACCCAGCTAGATTATTCCTTCTAGTTCTGGTCACCACACTTTAGGAAGAAAGGTGAGAGTTCTTGAGAGGATGCAGAAGAGATTAATCAGAATTGCTCCAGGGATGAGGGATTTTACTTACAAGGTTTCGACTGGAGAGGCTGGAGGAGTTGTTCTTGGAATAAAGGAGATTGAGGGGGAAGATTTGATAAAGGTGTATAAGATTACAGCAGGTTTAAGCAGCAGACAAAGAAAAGCTGTTCCCATTAGCTGATGGTACAAGGACCAGGGAACTTAGATTTAAGGTTTTCAGCAAGAGATGTGGGGGGGAACGGGGTGGGGGTGATGTGAGGAAGAACATTTTTATGCAGCGAGTGGCAATGTCCTGGAATTTGCTACCTATGAGGGTGGCGGAAGTGGCGATGATGAATGATTTCTAAAGGAAATTTGGTGGGCACTTGTGGGAAATAAACATGCAAGGCTACGGGGATTGTGGGAGGTGGAATGGGACTGACTGGATTGGTCTTCAGAACCTGGCATGGACCTGATGTGTCAAATGGCCTCCTGTGCCATCATGACTATGACTCCATAAATATGATTAGATTAGTAAGCCATAGCCTTTTTTTGAAACCATGTTGTGTGTCCCTAATATGTTCCTCTATTGCAATCATAAATTGCGTCCCTAATAATTCCCTCAAACATTGTTCCTATTACTGATGTCAAACTAATGGGCTATACTTAGCTAGGTCCATCTTGTCATCCTTTTTAAAGATGAGGGCTACATTAGCATCCTTCCAGTGTCAAGTACCATCCCAGAGGGCAGTGAGCTCTTAAAAATATTGGTTAGGGGCTTGTACAACATGTGTCCCATTTCCCTGAGGACCTTTGGGGTGGACATCCAGCTCTCTTATCGATTTTCAGATTTTTAATTCTTCTGAAACAAAGAAGCCTGAGTATCAGAACAAAAACAGAATTACCTGGAAAAACTCAGCAGGTCTGGCAGCATCGGCGGAGAAGAATAAAGTTGACGTTTTGAGTCCTCATGACCCTTCAACAGAACTGAGTAAAATTAGGAGAGGGGTGAAATATAAGCTGGTATAAGGTTGTGGGGGGTGGGGGGAAGAGAGAGAGAGAGAGAGAGAGAAGCCTGAGTATCAGCCCAGCTCACAGAGTAACACTGAAAATGCAGCGCTACAGTGTCAAATTCAAGTTAAAATACAGGTGTACGTCAACGTGCCACTGCTTGTATGGAGAAAGATTGTGGGATTCACTCTTCTTTCATCCAGAGAAATTGTTGGCTGTTGTGGATATATGATGTATTTTGTCTTATTAGGTCAGATAAATTGTTTAACCATTGTTAAATTGGAGGAACTCTACCCCTCCTCTGATGCTGGCACTTTAATCCGTCTCCCCCTTAGTTCGACACTGGAATTCTTCTCTCTCCCTCTCCCCCTTTAATTCAAGATAGCATGTCTTTTGTTCCCTCCCCACCCCACCCCACCCTTCACTTCACGCCAGTGCACTTCTTCTATTACCTTGTGTGAATCCCTGATTAAGAATATTCAGAAAGGGCAAGAGCAACAAGGTTTACCTCAGAACACGGTCTTCTCAGACATGAGAAAAAAGGAAAAACAAATTATCGATCATAATAGAAACGCAGGAACAGAAGGCCATTCGGCCCCTCGAGTCTGTCCTGTGGTTGAGTTAGATCATGGCTGATCTATACCCCCCCTCAGTTTACCTGCCTTTGTTCTACCTAACAAAAATCCATTGGTCTGTCTTGAAAATTCCAATTGATCCACTACCTTTTGAGGGTGAGTGTTCCAGATTTTCCTTTTGGAAAAAGTCTGGGGGATTCCTGGCTGACTCTAAAGGGAGCCCCAAAGAAATGATGCAACTTGGTCAGGAGCACTATCTGAGTCTGACCTCCGACCTGATCTTTCCATTCCAGGGTTTTCTCCAAAGTGAAGAGTCGGAGTGCGCACATGAAGAGTCACAGTGTCCAAGAAAAGAAGCAACGGGAGGCGGAACTAAAGAGCCGTATTACAGCAGAGGAAGAGCAAGCTGAAGAGCATGAGAAGTACGATGACTATTCCTATTGCTACCAGGACGTGTAGAGTAGGTGAAGAGATCAGGCTTCCCTCGACAATCTGCCGCCTTGACTGGACTCAGCTATGAATGTCAACATGGACGGTGCTGGACAAAACTCCTCTGGGAAGCACTGACAGCGTTTCTGTCTCATCATCTCTTCCCCACCCTCAGCCCCTCAAACGGATAAGTGGGGAGTGTAGAGGGTTTTTGGGTGGTTTCTCTTCCCAGGCTGATTGCACAATGGGTGGTGGACTAAAGCAGCAGCGATACTAACAAACGGAGGTTACACGTTGGAAAATCGCATGCACTTTTTTTTCCTCTATTTTGTTGACTCACCTTTTTTATTTACAGTTGCACAACAGATTTCCTGCACAGATTCAAAGATTGCTCGGGAACAAAGTGTTGCACATTCATTGTGTTGATAGGCAAATCTTATTGTTGCTCAGCAGAAACAGGCTTTAAACATATATTCAACTTAAAGGATTGTACCTTTACATCACACTAGACAGAATTCCATTGCATGACTTTGGGCTACAGTATTAAAATTGGACACGATGAACTGTTTGTCAGTTTAATACAACCTCATTTACACAGTTGGGCTGTTTGAGTTGGGTACGTCATGTGAAATCATGTTCTGACACATTGACCTGGGTTCTGGTGTTTTGAGAGCTGCCTTGCTCATCACTAAGCTATCTCCGATTATCTATCCCGTTGTTTATATGCGCTCGTCAGTGTTTATGAAACACACTGGAACTCTCCCGATTGTGGATGTATTTTGTTTGCAACACTTTTGACTCATAGAATATGGTTATATTATATTATATGGACTCAAATCATTCAGCTCCAATAGTGCCCAGGCACAGGACAGTCCAAATCAACACCGCTGTCCTCTCTAACTGTGAAGTGTCACCCTAGGAATGCAGAGTGTGGCAGTGTGCGAGACATCAGTTTGCCATATGAGATAAAATGCTGGGGCCCTGAATCTTGTTACGTCCTTTCCCCTCCAAACACTTTTTGTAAAGTTTGCAGAGGAAGTGTCCTGGACTTGTAACTTCATCCAGGAAATTTCTCAGAGCTATTTGCTCAGGGCCTGCCTGCCTGCCATTCTGAAGACTTGCCATGAGACAGCTCCACAGATGTCATCAACCATGTGGCTGCCTTGCCCTGGCCTGTACCATGCCATTGTCAGAGAATCTTACAGCACAGGATGGTGGGCATTCTGTCTATTGTGCCTGTGCCCATTGCAGTTGCTGCAAGTTGGAAATCTTTAGGCTGGCCCTATCCCTGTCAAAAGCCACAGCAGATACTTAATTTACCATGCCACCACCTCTTTTAAATCACATTTCCTGAATTTATTTGAAGTGAATTACAATAAATTACAGCAGCGACTGTGCTCCGGTACCATTGTCAGTTCTGGTTGGGCGTGTTCCTGGCGAATTCATCGCATGTCAAATATCCCCTCCACCCATATTTTTATAACTATAAATAAAAGTGCTCAAAAAAATGGGGAAATCATCCTCTCTTTTTTTTTTTAGTGCCCCTAAGAGTTTTCTCCCAGAGTTATGGCAGCAGCACCTAAGAGATTAATTTCTGGAGAGTTCAGGACAATCCTGAAAGGCCTTGGTCCATGCGTTGTATGAGAGACTGACACTAGCACGAGTGTACAATTTTTGTTATTTAATATTAAAAAAAATTATATAGGATCACTTTTGAGATTCCTGGGTGTTCAGCCCCGAAACTGGGAAACTGTGATCCTCTTAACCTTACAACTTCTTCAACTTAAAGCTGCTTTTGCTTATTCTGCCACTGTATATACAGCACAAGGAGTGAGTAAATATCTAATCCAGAGCTACAGCTAAGGTTGTTGGCACTGAATTTAGCAGCCTGTTTTACCATGGGCCTTGTAAATATATTAAAAGATTACATTATTTATTCTTACTATGCTTATTTGATTTCTGTATAAACTTCATAAGATTTATAATGTGATTGATTTTAGTAAGGCTGGCCTGTACAATGTTTCCTGTGAATGGTTTTGTACATTTTTTTGTTTCTTTTCAACAACCCCTCTACCCCTGCCCTTTTAAAGCTAGTTTAAGCCAGGCAGCAGTGGGTCGGGACCGCTCACCACCGACTGAACACATCAGTCTTTCCACAATGTAATATTTGTATTTTATTTTATATCAATGATTCAAAGCTTTGTTTTACAGAAGAAAGAAATTGTAAATATACCATTATTAAATGTAACTGCAGTTGGATTTTTTTTAAAAAGTTGTTTTCTATTCGAATCAAGAAAAGTAAAGAAGTTATATAGTTGTTGGCGACCTCAGAATGTCCCAAGCTGCTTTATCGCCAACTTGTGCACAGCAAGATCCACAACAACAATGCGGTGATGACCAGACAATCTGTTTTGGTGATGATTGAAGGATAAATATTGGCCAGGACACTCCCCGCTCTTCTTCAAATAATTTGATCTTTTATATCCTCCTGAGAAAGAAGATGGGGCCTCTGTTTAATACCTCACCCAAAAATCAGCACCTCTGACAGTGCAGCGCACTCTCACTACTATACTGGGAGCTTTAGCCTAAAATATGCACTCAAGGCCTGGATTGGGACTAAACACGCAACTTTCTGACTCAAGTGACAATCCTACCCACTGAGCCACAGTTGGCAGCTGCGAGAAAGAGGAGAGCAACTCAGCTTCAACTAGTTCTCTTTTGGTAAGCCTACTCTGTAATTTTAAACAAATCATTTTGTTGAAGTGTTGAACCAAAAGAATTTTGGCACTGCATCAAAACAATGCAATGTTTGGAAGAGAAAAAACACATTACTGACTTGTAAGGATGTACAAGCATCATAAAATATGACGACAATTTGCTCTTAACTGTCTACAAAGGAGAAGAGCACTCTTTCACCCAGAGAATGGCTAGAATGTGGAACTTGCCTCAACTACTCCACGGAGTAATGAATTTTTTCTTTTATTCTTTCAGGGGATGTGGGTGTCACTGGCAAGGCCAGTATTTGTTGCCCATCGCTCATTCTCTTGAACGGAGTGGTTTGCTAGGCCATTTTAGAGGACAGTTAAGAGTCAACCACATTGATGTGGGTCTGCAGTCACATGTAGGCCAGACCATGTACGGATGGCAGATTTCCTTCCCGAAAGGGAGCGCATTAGTGAACCAGATGGGTTTTTATGACAATCAATGAAAGTTTCATGGTCACCATTGCTGAGACTAGTTTTCAATTCCAGATTTTATTAATTGAATCTAAACTCCTTTGAACCTGTGACCCCAGAGCATTAGCCTGGGCTTCTGGATTACTAGCCCAGTGACATTACCATTACACCACCATCTTCCCCAATAACATTGATAAGCACATGAGGAAGAAAGGGATAGTTGATGGAGTTAAATGAAGTAGCGTGGGAAGAGGCTTGTGTGGAGCATAAGCACCAGCATCAACCAGTTGGGCCAAATGGTCTGTTTCTGTGCTGTAAATTCTATGTAATTATGAGGAAGGTTAATCTTCCTCAGCCTGTGTCCTCTCTACATAAAATTATATGTAATTCTCCTACTCTGACATTTAGATAATTACCTAGCTAAGCTGAAGGATTTTGCAAGCCTTTAGTATTTGTATCCACCCAGCAGCACTGGAAGCACAGGAAAAGTTCCTTGCAGCTTTGATTGCCTGCAGGTCATTTCACAGAACTCTCCTGAACCAGTGGGAAGAAAAAACTAACAAGGGTTTTGATCTCAAACTTCTGGAGGCAATAAATGAAGCATGTCCCGCATAGTAAAGAAATGACTAGACATATATGCAGAAAGCTCACCACCTTCTCAAAGGTGGCCACTAGGGATGGGCAATAAATGCTGGCCTTCCCAACAATGCTCACGTCCCATGAATATTTTTTTTGAAAATGATCCCTTTTATCCAGAAGAGAAGGGTTTTCGTATGGAGCTATGGGCTGATCAGTGGCAAATGGAATTTAATCCGGATAAGCGTGAGGTGATGCACTTGGGCAGAACAAACAAGGCACAGGAATACACGATGAATGGTAGGACCCTGGGAAGTACTGAGGATCAGAGGGACCTTGGTGTCTATGTCCGCCAGTCCCTTAAGGTTGCGGGATAGGTAGATAAGGTGGTTAAGAAGGCATATGGGATACTTGCCTTTATTAGCCGAGGCATAGAATATAAGAGCAGGAAGGTTAGGCTGGAACTGTATAAAACGATGGTTAGGCCACAGCTAGAGTATTGCGTGCAGTTCTGGAATCCGCATTATAGGAAGGATGTGATTGCACTAGAGAGAGTGCAGAGGCGATTTACCAGGTTGTTGCCTGGGCTGGAGAGTTTTAGTTATGAGAAGAGATTGGATAGACTGGGGTTATTTTCCCTGGTGCAGAGGAGATTGAGGGGGGTACATGATTGAGGTGTATAAAATTATGAGGGGCATAGTTTTGGTAGACAGGAAGGAACTTTTCCCCTTGGTGGAGAGATCAATAACCAGGGGGCATAGATTTAAGGTAAGGGGCAGGAGGTTTAGAGGGGCTGTAAGGAAGAATTTTTTCACCCAGAGGGTGGTGGGGATCTAGAGCTCACTGCCTGAAAGGGTGGTAGAGACAGAAACTCTCATAACATTAAGAAGTATTTGGATGTGCACTTGCGATGCCATGGCATCAAGGCTATGGGCCCAGTGCTGGAAAATGGGGTTAGAATAGTTAGGTACTTTTTTGACTGGCACAGACTCGATGGGCCGAAGGGCCTTTTTCTGTGCTGTAGACCTCTATGACTCTACATCTCAACCAAATAAACCATTGATTAAGGAGAGTCTTCAGGAGACACTCCAGAGTGTGCAGCAGAATAAAGCTTTAGAGAAGGGTGTAGCTGTTTGAATTAGTTACTCTGCTGTAGAACATTTAGATCCTAAATATTCCCTAACTAACTTGAAGGATTTTGCAATGTTAAATATTTTTAAGACTGCAAATTTCCCACATTATTAGGAACCGTACAAGCA
Source organism: Cetorhinus maximus (assembly GCF_964194155.1). NCBI lineage: Eukaryota > Metazoa > Chordata > Chondrichthyes > Lamniformes > Cetorhinidae > Cetorhinus > Cetorhinus maximus. The sequence goes on from NC_135896.1 coordinate 74,199,728, forward strand.
CAGAAACAGGCTACTCAGCTCAACTGGCCTGTGCTTTTTGTTTGTGCTGCACACAAGCCTCCTCCCACTGTACTTCATCCCACCTTTATCATATCACAGAATCACACCTTTCTCTGCCAAGTGTTTATCCAATTCACCTATGCTATTCACGTTAATTAGACTATGTGGTACCAAGCTCCAAATTCTTCTATTATAGCACCAGAAGGGGATGATATACTCGAAAGTTCAAAGACATAATCTATTTAGTTAAAATTAAGGAACAATAGAGAAACTATTAGGCTGTTGGATGTATACTAAAGACTGCCAAATAGTGGGAAGGAGATAGAAGGGAAAATTTGCAGGTCAATTGCAGACAGGTACATGAGCTTTACAATAGTAATAATGGGGGATTCAATTATCCCAGTATAAATTGGGAAAATAACATTGCAAAGGGGAGACAGTAACATAATGGTACTGTCATTGGACTAGTAATCCAGGGCCCAGGCTAATGTTGCAGGGACATGGGCTCAAATCCCACTATGACAGCTGGTGGAATTTAAAATTCAATTAATTAATAAATCTGGAACTAAAAATCTACTCTCAATAACAGTGACCATAAAACCATTGTCAATTGTCATAAAAACCCATCTGGTTCATTAATCTGCTGTCCTTACCCAGCCTGGCCTACGTCTGACTCCAGACCCACTGCAATGTGGTTGACTCTTAACTGCCCTCTGAAATGGCCCAGCTCATAGGCAATTAGGGATGGGCAACAAATGTTGGACTTGCCAGCGACATCCACATCCCATGAAAGAATAAAAGAGAAAAAGGAGGAATTCCTTACATGTAGAAGTGAATTTTCACTGCAAGAGTGTGTGCTGAAGGAAGCTATCTAGTTCCATGGAATGAAGTAGAGAAAGTGGGGCATGTTGCATTGGGAGGGCTTTTGGGAAGACCATAAGACATAGCAGAAGTAGGCCATTTGGTCCATTGCGTCTGCTCCACCATTCAATGAGATCATGGCTGATCTGATAACCCTCAATTCCACTTTCCTGCCTTTTCCTCATAACTCTTGATTCCCTGACTGATTAAAAATCTGTCAATCTCAGCCTTGACCCAGCCTCTACAGCCCTCTACGGTAAAGGATTCCACAGATTCACTAACCTCTGAAAGAAGAAATTCCTCCCCATCTCTGTCTTAAATGGGCAATTCCTTACTCTGAGATTGTGCCCTCTGGTCCTAGATGCTCCCACAAGAGGAAAAAACCTCTCAGCTTCTACTCTGCCAAGCCCCCTAAGAACCTTATATGTTTCAATAAGGTCGCCTCTCATTCTTCTAAATTCCAATGAGTACAGGCCCAACCTACTCAACCTTTCCTCATAAGAAAATCCCTCCATCCCTGGGATCAACCTAGTGAACCTTCTCTGGACTGCCTCCAATGCCAGTATATCTTTTCTTAGATAAGGGGACCAAAACTGTTCACAGTATTCTAAGTATGGTCTAACTAGTGCCTGTATAGTTTTAGCAAGACTTCCCTATTTTTATACTCCATTCCCTTTGAAATAAAGGCCAACATTCCATTTGCCTTCTCTATTACCCGCTGAACTTGTATGTTAGCTTTTTCAGATTCATGTACGAGGAGCCCCCAAATCCCTTCTGTTGTCTTGCTCAATTTAAATAATACTCAGCTCCTTTATTCTTCCTACCAAATTGCATAACCTCACATTTTCCCATATTATATTCCATTTGCCAAGTTTTTGCCCATTCACTTAACCTGTCTATATCCCTCTGTAGACTCTTTGTGTCATCCTCACCACTTGCCTCCCCACCTATTTTTGTGTCATCCACAAGCGTGGCAATAGATGAGGGAAGTTAATGTACTAAGTCATTAATATATATTGAAAATAATTGTGGCCCTAGCATTGATCCCTGTGGCACTCCATTAGTTACAGTTTGCCATCCTGAAAATGCCCCCCTTATCCTAACTCTCTGTCTTCTATTAGTTAGCCAATCCTCTATCCATGCTAATATACTACCCCCAACACCATGGGCTCTTATCTTATTAAGTAGCCTTATGTGTGGTACCTTATCGAACACCTTTTGGAAATCCAAATATATTACATCTACTGGTTCCCCTTTATCTACCCTGCTTATTACCTCCTCAAAGAATTCTAATAAATATGTGACGCATGATTTCCCCTTCATGAAGCCATGCTGACTCTTTGATTATATTATGTATTTCTAAATGCTCTGCTATTACATCCTTTATAATAGACTAACATTTTCCCAATGACAGATGTCAAGCTAACTGACCTATTGTTACCTGTTTTTTTGTTTCCTTCCCTTTTTGAATAAGGGTGTTACATTGGCAGTTTTCCAATCCTCTGGAACTTTCCCAGAATCTAAGGATTCTTGGAAGATTACTACCAGTGCATCCACTATCTCTATAGTAACAGTAGTGTAGAAATAGTCATCAGAGTAATAGGATTAGAGTAGTTATGATAAAGGACAAGGGAAGATCAAATGTGGAATTATTCAACTGGAGGGTATGTGATTTCAGTGAGTTGGAAATGGATCTAGCCCAGGTAGATTGGAATCAAAGATTAGCAGGTAAAACAGTAAATTAATAATGGGGAGGTTTCAAAGAGGAACTAGTTCAAGTACAGATTAGTTACAAGGGGGGATAGGAAGGGAACCCAAAGTTAGAGCTCCCTGTTTCTAAGGAATTAGAAGTTAAAATTACACAGAAAAAGGTCTATGATAAAATGTTTGGTTCATAATTTAAATGAGAAGTAAGCTGAATACAAAAAGCATAGGGGAAAAACTGAAAAAGGAAGTAAGAGAGTATGAGAATAGATTAGTGGATAACATAAGAGTGAAACCAAAAGTCTTGTATAAACCCAAGCAGTCAGAGGAAGGCTGACACTCAATAGGCATATTATGTACGCAGAGGGCATGGCTGAGGGGCTAAATTAGTATTTTGCATTTGTCTTCACTGAAAAGGATGCTGCCAATATCACAATAACAGAAGAGGCAGTAGAAAAACAGGCTCGGATAAAAATGGAGGATGCACTTAAAACATTGGTATCACTCAAAGTAGCAAAGCTGCTTGGTCCAGATGGGATGCATCCTAGGTTGCTGAGGGAAATGTGGGTGGAAATAGTAGAGGTTCTGGTCACAATCTTCCAAACCTCCCTCAATACGAGGTTGGTGTCAAAGAACTGGGACAACACAAAATGGAATGATGATAAATCCAGTAACTACAGGCCAACCAGTCCAATGGTGAAGGGGAAATTTTCAGAGGTATTATCCTAGATTAAAGTAATTGCTAAAAGCAAGTCCTGTTTAACTAACTTGATTGAGTTCTTTGATGAAGTAACAGTTGATGAGAGTAGTATGGTTGATGTGGTGAATATGGACTTTGAAAAGCCGCTTCATAAAATACTACAAAATAGACTTGTTAGCAAAATTGAAGCCATAGGATTAAAGGAACCGTGGTTCCGTGGATATAAAATTGGCTAAGGCAGGAAGCCAAGAGTAGTGGTGAATGGTTGTTTTTAAAATGGAGGGAAATGTGCAGTGATGTTTCCAGGGGCTGTGTTGGGGTCACTGCTATTTTTGATATATATTAATGCCCAGCAGAATTTCAAAGTTTGCATGTGACACAAACAGTGAGGAGGATAGTAACAGACTTCAGGAGAAGACCGATTAGAGAAATGGGTAGAAACATAACAGATGAAATTTAATGCAGAGATGTGTAATGTGATTTATTTTGGTAGGAGTGCCTTGGCGCCCTGTCGACCAATCCAGTCAGCCCCATTCCCCATCCCCCACAACCCAGTAGCCCTGCAAGTTTATTTCCCTCAAGTGCCCCACTGTTGTAGGGTGGCCGAGTTGTGCTACTAAAGATAGAGTTCACCTGCAGACACTTCTTGGGTGGAAACATTAAGTTTATTTACAATATACTCAGCAGCAACAACACATGTACTTTCAACTCCAACTCTAACCATACACTGACAGGTGAGGTAGCCCGAGCTACTCTCCTATTGGTTACTACAGATCATGTGATCTCCCCTAACAAGTATTATTCTTAAAGGTACATTGCACATTAAATAAAACCATAATTACTACATTCCTCCCCTTTTAACTCAGCTATACATGTTATATTTACAAGTACATATTTTTCAAGACAACATAATATTTACACTGGGTAGGGAATTTACTAGTTCAGTCTTTCAGGTGGTTTCCTCATATGTGTGGAACATCGCAACTCCACAACTTCAGATTCTTTTTCAGGAACCTCCTTTTCCGGAGTTGCCTGAACATCAGGTGTTTCGGTGGATACTTGCAGTTCTGTATCCTCAACTCTTACAGGAACATCAGACATTTCAGTCATGGGTTGAGTATCCTCAACAGGAAACGCAGACCCGGCCATGATCACTGGGGGAACCATATCTTTATGATTTGTCTCTCTCTTCCTTAAATGGTCCACATGTTTACGGATGATCTGGCCTTCCATCTCCATGTGGTAAGATAGAGGTCTAGTCACCGCACTTATTCCACTTGGTAACCACTTTGGTCCTTCCCCAAAGTTTTTCAAGTATACTGGCTCTCCTATGGTAAATTTCCTCTCACGCCTGTTCCAGTCATGTCTAGTTTTCTGGCTTTCCTGATTCCTTTCCACCTTCTCCCCTTTGGTGATGAGCAGAAACATTGTTCTCAGGAAAGGTCCAACGTGGTCGATGTGTAACCGCACCTAGGGTCTACCTGACCACTCCCTTAACGGAGCTGTCACTGGCAACTTCTGCAGTTGCTGACATTGCACACAGTGCTTTACTAAGCTCGCTACTTCGCCATCCATCCCAGGCCACCACAGATAGTTGTGTGCTATGGTCTTCATTCAGAAAATTCCTGGTTGGGCACTGTGTAGTTCAATTAAAAGTGGCTCCCTTCCCTTTAGAGGAACTATCACTCGTGCTCTCCACAATAAGATGCCATCCTGGCTGGTTATTTCAAGTCTTCTGTTGAAGCATGGTTTCATTTCGTCAGATACGGGCTCCTGTGACCCACCATGAAGCACTTGTTCTCGTACCTGAGATAGGACTGGGTCCCGACTTGTCCAGTCTCTGATCTGTCGAGCACCGACTGGTGAGGAATCCAAGAAATTTTACAGAAAAACAAGTTCCTGTGGAACTGGGACATGCTCATCACTTTCCTGTAAAGGCAAATGACTAAGGGCATCGGCATTTGCGATTTGATTGCCAGGCCTATGCACGAAAGTGTATTCGTAAGTGTATTTGAATTAAAGCCCATCGTTGTATTCTTGCTGAGGCTATGGGTGGTATAGCCCTGTCCTCACTAAACAATCCTAGCAATAGTTTCTCGTCTGAAACGATTGTAAAATAGCTGCCGTGTATGTACTGGCGAAATTTCTTGACACCAAAGATGATGGACAGACCTTTTTCTATCTGTGAGTATCCCTTTTCCACTATGGAGAGTGTTCTTGATATGTAACCTGTTGGCTGTTCCGTGCCATCGTCCATCCGATGAGGGAGCACTGCTCCCGCTCTGTAGGGAGATGCGTCACATGTGAACACCAATTCTTTCATCTGGTAATAATGCACTAATGGTTTGGGCGAGTGCAACAATTGCTTCACCTTTATGAAAGCTTCTTTCTGGAGCGCCCCCCAAAACCGAAGTTGGTTCTTTTTGAGTAGAGAATACGGGGGGCTGCCAGATCTGTAGACAAATTGGGTAAGAACCACCCATAATAATTGATCGTTCCTAGGACTGATTTGAGTTCTGAGGTGTTCTTTGGTGCAGGTGCCTCTCTTATGGCTCTCGCTTTCTCCTCAACCGAGTGGAGGCCCTGTGAATCTACCCGGTGACCCAAATAGATTACCTCTCTCACTTGGAACGTGCACTTTTCTTTTTTTACAATGCACTCCAGCCTGCAAGAAACATTTTAAGACTTCTGCTAAGTTTGCCAAATGCTCTTTTTCAGTGAATCCTGTCACCAATACATCGCCTAAATAGACTACAACCTGGTGTAGTCCCTGCAGTAAGCTTTCCATTGTTCTCTGAAATATGGCACAAGTAGAGGAGAAACCGAAAGGCAATCATGTATATTGGTACATCCCTTTGTGGGTATTAATTGTGACAAATTCCCAGGAGGCTTTATCCAACTCTAGTTGTTGATAAGCATGACTCATATCAAGTTTTGTGTACATTGTCCCTCCTGCCAGCTTGGCATACAGGTCTTCGATTTTTGGAATGGGCCGCCTGTCTAGCTTGGCTACTTTATTAACCGTCAGTTTGTAGTCTCCAAAAATTTGAATGCTTTGGTCTAGTTTAAGGACGGGGGACTATGGGTGCTGCCCATTCTGAGAACTGAACAGGTTGTATTACGCCCAGTTTCTCTAATCTGTTCAGTTCAATGTTGACTTTTTCTCACAGGGCATATGGCACCGGTCTCGCCTTCATGAAGCGAGGAGTTGCTTCCGGATCCACATGAATCTTGGCCTGCGGGCCCTGGGTTTTCCTCAGTTCATCCTTAAAGACGGTGGCGTACTTTCTAAGCAGCTCTGGTAACCCACTTGCTCTCAACTGGAAAATTTCGGCCCATTCTAAATTAATCTCCTTTAACCAATTTTGCCCCAGAGGTTTGGCCCATCACTTGCTACCACCATCAAGGGTAGCTTTGCTGATTGGCTTCTATAATGGACAGTTACTCTGCTTGTGCCTTTTATTTGAATGCCTTCACCAGTATATGTTTTTAGCTTGGCGGCTGCTTCTTCTAAACTTAATTGATGTTCACCATTATTCATATATCTGAAGGTATGTTCCCCAATTACTGTAGTGGAAGCTCCCATGTCCATTTCCATTCTAACAGGTTTGCCATTTACTTTCACTGACAAATATTGGTTCTGTCTTTCCAACTTTCAGGTTAAACAATGAATAAATGTCTGAATTTGTTTCAGGCTTTTCTACATTGTAAATTTCATTGGGCTTCTTCTTTTGATTACAAGCCTGCTTGAATCTTTCCTTGCATTGCCTCATCATATGTCCATTTCTATGACAATAGTTACATTCATATTTTTTAAACTGCCAATCGCTAAAAGACTGATTGTTCCCACCTCTATTAAAATTATTCTTCGATTTCGCTGCTAAGTTATTTTCGTTATTCTTTGGCTGGCTGGTTTCCCGCTTCTTGGCAGAATCTCGCTTTTTTGCGCCTCTTTCGCCTGAGGTTTCCCAGCCGATGTGGAGGATGACGCCATTTTGCGCACCCTGAATGGCTTTTGAATCTCTTACTGCGCTTTCCATGGCTAGCGCTATCTCCAGCACTTTCTTAAAATCCAGATTCACTTCGGACAATAATCTTTTTTGAATAGAGTCCACTTTCACACCACACACTAAACGATCTCTGAGCATGTCGTTCAGAGACATACCAAACTCACACTGTTACGTTAGCTGCTTCAAATTTGCCACATAGCATGCAATTGTCTCACCCTGGGCTCTCTTTTCTGAATTAAACCGGAATCTCTGCATTGTGACTGAGTGCTTTGGTTGAGAGTGACCCTTCACGAGGTCCACCAATTCATTGAAATTTTTCAAATCTGGGGCACTGGGTGTCCTTCGAATCAGACTGTAGGTTTTGCTACTACAAGTGCTCAAGAGGATGGTTTGCCTCTTCCCTTCCCCTGTAATCTCGATCGCTCGAAAAAAGAACGTGAGGCATCCTATGTATTGAGACCAATCATCTATGGCTGGCTTAAAGGGATCAAATTCTCCCAAATTGTGGCATTTTGAGAGGGGATAATTTCTTCAATTCTAGTGGAGCTTGCTACTTACAATCCCTGAGCGAGGTACAGTGCCGATTTCTTTCTAATTTGATTTCTTCTGTTCAATCCTGTTTTATCCTCATTGCCAGTTTGTTGTAAGGGTGGCAGAGTTGTGCTATTAAAGATAGAATTGATCTGCTGACAATTCTTGGGTGGAAACATTAAGTTTATTTACAATATACTTAGCAACAACTACACGTGTGCTTTCAACTCCAACTCTACACTGTCTGCTGAGGCAGCGAGTTACTCTCCTATTGGTTACTACAGATCATGTGATCTTCTCTAACAAGTATTATTCTTAAAGGTACAGTGCACACCAAAATAACAATAATTACTACACCCACCCAATTTCCATTTGAAATCATTGATTGTTTCTGCTTCCACCACTTTCATAGGTGGCAAGTTCCAGGATGTTGCTACTGAAAGAGTGATGGAAGCAGATTCAGTAGTAACTTTCAAAAGGAATTCGGATAATACTTGACGGGGAACATTTTGCAGGGTTATGGGGAAAGAGTACAGGATTGGGACTAAATGGATAGATCTCAAAGAGCCAGGACATGCACAATGGACTGACTGCAAAGCCTCCTTCTGTGCTGTACCTCTCAATGATTCAAACACTCTCTGGGTAAAGTCATTTTTCTGGAAAACCCTATTGGATTTATTAGTGAATTTCTTATATTTATGGCCCCTAGTTTTGGACTCCCTCATAAGTGGAAACATCATCTTTACATTAACCTTATCAACTCCTATCAATTTTAAAGGCCTCTATCAGGTCACTTGTCAGAAAAGAGACTCAGAACAAAAACAGAATTACCTGGAAAAACTCAGCAGGTCTGGCAGCATCGGTGGAGAAGAAAAGAGTTGACGTTTCGAGTCCTCATGACCCTTCAGCAGAACTGAGTAAAAATAGGAGAGGGGTGAAATATAAGCTGGTTTAAGGTGGGGGGGAGAGAAGTTGTGGGAGGGTGGGGG